>NC_133618.1:346615568-349262096 GCF_048593235.1 Sminthopsis crassicaudata
GAGAGAGAGAGAATAGCCAGGGATAAAGTCCAAATTCTTTATTGTCTCCTTGCCTGGGGTTGGGCCAGCTTTCTGGAGAGCCTTTCAGACCAGCCTTGGTCTCAGTGGGGGAAGTGCAGGAGGTCAGCCACCAGTGTAGTGTGAGATAAAGTGAATGAATCTGTCTCTGAGTCTGAGGGCTTGTGCTTCAGCCTCCAGCAACCACAAAGATGGACGATGGAATGAATGTCTCTCAGTCCCTGTTGGCTGTTATATACTCTATTATAATTATATCATTGTAGGTGTGAATCTTGTAGAACTATATTAAGTACTAAGTACATGTCTGAACTAGAGAACTATTAATCACCATGCTAACTTGATAGCCATTGTCTTATCAATTCTACTGAATTAGTACCTTTTAAGAATCCTTGTTTCAAGTACAAAAGTTCTGGCCCATAACATAGCATTAATTTAGCTGAGCCTTAAGAAAAATTTGAATGGACAGTTTTGCCTCAGGGAATGAAAAATAGCCCTAGGTTGTGTCAAATGTATGTGGCTGCTGCTCTTCTGTAAGAAAAGCATTTCCAAAATCAAATGTTAGAAGTATATCTACAAAAAACCATAGAAACACTAAGGAACTACCAATTTTGTATAGCCCCAGAAAAAAAATCAAAAGCATGCTCCTTTTCAATATTTAGGATATGAAGTATATCCTAAGGTGGTACAACCACTTTCTTTAAGAACAGAGAAGTTGAATGCCTTAAATGACTTGCAGAAATTGATAGGAGATATCCAATAGATGCATCCAGTGTTAAGCTTAACTACTTATCAATTACAATCATTATATGATATTTTAGGGGGAGACACTGCTTTAGACTTTTGTTTATGCAAAAAGCTTATAAATTTTAGAGAATTGAAATTATTAAGTTTTGTTTTTTTAATCCAACACATTCTTTAGTTGTGATATACTTTGTAAGTATAATCATGAAATATTAGGATTCTTACAAGGTGCTAAGTCACTGGAATTGATAAAGACAATAATTTTCTAATTTAGCATGGTTCAGTATGATTGATATGATCCTACAAGGAGATGTTATGGGCTAGAACTTGAACAAGATACTAAGTGGAATTGAGGAGACAATGATTTAATATTACAACAAATTATAGTGATATGATTGGTGTGTATTCAGTGTACAGCATATAAGCAAGAAGTTCTCAGGGCCAGACACAGAAGCCCACTAAAAGCTCTCAAAGGAGGAGACAGATTCATTCCATCTTCCACCTTTGTGCTGGCTGGAGGCTGAAGTACAAACCTTTGGATTCAGAGACATCTGGAGGGAGCTAGAGAAAGAAGCTGACATACCCACTACAAGAGAAGCCCACTAGAAGCTCATTTGGAGGGAGCTGGAGGCTGAAACTGGCAGAGGCAAAGGACTAGCAGCAAGAACTCTCGGAACCAAGGAGAGAGATAGGCCTCTTAGAAAGCTAACTGGGCCCCAAGGAAGGAGACAAGACTTGGAAAGAGACAATAAAGGATTTGGACTTTAATCCCTGGCTATACTTGTGGTGATTACTGGATGCCTCCAGAAGCCCCCAAAGAAACCTGCCCCCAGAGAACATTATACTTTAGAGAAGAATATTACAATGAAACAACAGTTTCCTTTTCTTAAGATTGATGATCTTTTAAATTTAGATAATTTATCTATTGCAGCTTATTTTGTTAAATAAAATAATGTGCAATTGAAATTGATTTTTTGCCAGACTGGTTTCCAGTTTTACTACTAGTGCTTCTTAAATAGCTAGTCTTCTTAGAGTATTTTGGGCCTTTCATATTCATTTAACTATAGATCTTGCTTTTATGTAATTTGCAATACTGATATACTTTTTCTATTTTTAACCAATGCCAAATGATTATTATGACTACTACTTTATAATAGAAAATTTGATTATTTCAGTCCCTTTTAAGTTCAACATTTTTCATTATTTCCCTTAAAATCATATACTATTTATTTCCTCCCAAATTTTTTTTCATTATTTTGTTTAAATCTACAAAATAAGTCCTTAGAAGTTTAACTGGTAAAGTACTAAATCTGCACACTATTGCAGATTATACCATCACATTGATTATATTGGCATAGCCTAACCATAGCTAATATACACTTCTTCAGATATCTGTCTTCCTGTATTTTCTGCTGCAGAGGTCTTTGTAGTTGGACCACAGTTGTATGCACTGGATTTGACTCCACAAGTTGACTCAGATATTTTGTTCATTTTAAGTTATTTTGAATGTATTTTCCTACTATCCTTTGTTAATAATTTATACAAATGAAGTTTTTCAGATTTATTTTTTAAACTACTAATTTAGTAAAATGATCAATTTCTTTTCTGAACTTTTTAATATGTGGTTTTCTGTATTAATATTCATAAAGTGGTGTGAGTGTAGGCCAAATTGGCTTCTTGGTATAAATCTCCCACCTCTATTTCCAACCCTCTTCTCAGAGAAGCTATATTAATTGATCCAGAATTCCCTCTGTCTTTTATGTATGTGAACTCACAGGCAAAGATAGTGCTCTAGGATAAAATATCCAGGTTAAATTTATCTTCTTCCACCCTTTCAATTTTCTTATTTCCAATAAGTAAGTTGAAAAGTAGATAAAGATCATAATTAACAATGAAATACTGAATACAAATTGATTTTCTCATGCCCAGAAAGAAAGGCTTCAGGGATTTAATGAGGGAAGTTAAAAAGGAAAAAAAGAATATGATTACTAGGATGGAATGTAGAGTCGAAGGAATTTCAACAGGAAAACTTGTATTTCAACAGGAAAACGTCTATTCCAACATTTTTTTTATGCTCACTCTGCCTAGGAAGACTTGATCCTGAGTCCTGGTGCCTTTTATTTTGTTCTGCTTGCATTTTTACTCTTCCAGCTCCATGAGCCTACTCATGACTCCTTTTTCTTTGGCTTCATATATCTTCTTCATATTTCTTCAATAATTGGCTTCTTTTTCAAGTTTCTTTTCTGGACTCTCTAGAATTAACTTCTAAAAATCATTTGGAAGTGTAGTCTATCTTTTATGATTCAGTCAAGGGATTAATTGGCACCTCATAAAGGTATCACCTAGCTGGCCAAATTTTTACAGTTTAACACCTCATTAACCAGTTTCATTTCTGTTATTAGGGCTAGGAAAGACCAACTCCTTTATATATGTAAATCACCATCTAATCTATGGATAGGAATAGTTTTGTTGCCTCTCTAATGTTATTTGTTTATTTCATTTCTTTTTCTTGCAATATTTCTATAGCTAGCATTCTACTACTATGACAAATAATAATAGATACTTTTTCTCCCTTTCATTCTGGATTTGCTGGAAAAGTTTCTTGGGAAATCTTCCAGTAATCCTCATTTCAAATGATAACAGGTATTAGTTTTACACATAGGCTTCTGATCATATTAAACAAGAATCCTTTCAATGAAAATGATTTGTAAGCTTTTACCATAATTAGTACTGTGTTTTATTGAAAGCTATTGTGTGTAAACTATTTGGTATTGGCTAAGAAATAGACTAGTTGATCAGTGGAATAGATTACATTCAAAGGAAAAAACAGCCAATAACTTCAGTAATCTAGTGTTTGACAAACCCAAAGACCTCAGCTTTTGGGATAAGAACTCACTGTTTGACAAAAATTGCTGGGAAAATTGGAAATTAGTATGACAGAAACTAGGCATTGACACACACTTTACACCGTACACCAAGATAAAGTCAAAATGAGTTCATGACCTAGGCATAAAGAATTAGATTATAAATAGGTGAACATAAGATAGTTTACCTCTCAGACCTGTGAAAGAGGAAGGAATTTATGTCCAAAGAAGAACCAGAGATCATTATTGATCACAAAGTAGAAAACTTTGATTATATCAAATTGAAAAGTTTTTGTACAAACAAAACTAATGCAGATAAGATTAGAAGGGAAACAATAAACTGGGAAAACATTTTTACAGTCAAAGGTTCAGATAAAGACCTCATTTCCAAAATATAGAGAGAATTGATTCTAATTTATAAGAAATCAAGCCAATCTCCAATTGATAAATGGTCAAAGGATATGAACAGACAATTCTCAGATAATGAAATTGAAACTACTTCTAGCCATATGAAAAAAATGCTCCAAGTCATTATTAATCAGAGAAATGCAAGTTAAAACAACTCTGAGATACTACTACACACCTGTCAGATTGGCTAGAATGGCAGGGAAAAATAATACAGAATGTTGGAGGGGATGTAGGAAAACTGGGACACTGCTACATTGTTGGTAGAATTATGGATACATCATTCTGGAGAATGAATTGTAACTGTGCTCAAAAAATTATCAAACTATCCATACCTATCCAAGAGCACTTGATATTTTTCCAGTAGTTTAGATCTGACTTTGTGTAGAAAGTGTTTTGTAGTTTTGCTCTTGTAGTTCCTGACTTTCCGTTGGCAGATAGATTCCCAAATATTTTATACTGTTGACGTTATTTTAAATGGAGTTTCTCTTTGTATCTCTTGCTGTTGGATTTTGTTAGTGATGTATTAAAATGCTGGTGATTTGTGTGGATTTATTTTGTATCCTGCTACTTTGCTAAACTTGTGGATTATTTCTAATAATTTTAGTTGATTCTCTAGGATTCTCTAAGAATACCATCACATCATCTACAAAGAGTGATAATTTGATTTCCTCATTACCTACTCTAATTCCTTTAATCTTTTTTTTTTCTTCTCTAAATGCCAAAGCTAGCATTTCTAATACAATATTGAATAGTAATGGTGATGTGGGCAACCTTGCTTCACCCCTGATCTTATTGGAAATGGTTCCAGTTTATCCCTATTACATATGACAGTAGCATCTATTTAAAACCATCAGCAAGTATCATATGCAAAAAATTATAATTATAATTGTCCCCTTTCCTTAAAAATAAATTATTTGGTGACTTCTTAGAAAATCTCATTATCCATCGTGTCTTCTTTTATTTAGGTCAAGTTGTGATCTGCAATATCTAATTCTGAGACATACTTTTTCCATTTTATTATATTTCTAGCTGAAGAACTGCTTAAAGGAGGCTTGAAGATATCATGAAAATTAAGCATATGAACATCCCACAGGTATATATATCTTACTGTAGAATTCAGAGTCAGTATAGTATATGATAAATATGCAAAGGCAATATGTGAAATATAAAGTTTCTCTAATATCTTCACATCCAGAAGTAGTTGATATAGAATAGAAACAGTAATTTAATAAGATAGAGAATTCCTAAAAGATAAAATTTCCCCTATCAAAACAGATTTGAATCTTCTCTGAAATTTAAAATTCTTAGAGAATTATCTAGAGCTTTCTACTGGTATAGTAGCTTGCTGAGGAGCACACATAATATGTTAGAGGCAAAACTTGAACCCAGGTCTTCCTGTCTCTTAAGATGGTACTCTACAATGTCATATTGTCTCTCAGATGTTGGATACAAAGCTATTAGCTTGCAATATGATAATTTTCTATGTTTTTTTCTTTAGGAGTTTTCTTGAGAAAAATAAAGCATATAAGCACTCAGGTAATCAAAACATCTGTAACTATTTTTTCCACCTATAAACAAAAAAAAATACTTATTTTTCAATCCATAAAGAATTTTATTAATTTAAGAAAGAGATTTAAAAAGTAACAGACCATTAGACTCTTTAAAAGAATTTACCAATTGGGAATCATTTCAGGAGTGATTTTTTTAGGATTATAAATGTTTAATCAATAACTGAACATATTAGGGAGTTTCAGCTATGTTTTAAATGCTACAACCACTCAATGGAAGATTTGAGAAGACTGGGGAAGGAGGAGATCTAATGTAATGTTCTTAGTTCATTTTCTGGAGGTATTTGAGCACCTCAGTAATCACACCAGAATAGCTAGGTGTTAAAATCCAAAAGTCTTTATTGTCTCCTTTGCTAGCTTTCTCCTGGCCTTCAAAGGGAACTTGGTTTCAGTGAAGAAAATGTAGGACAGGCCAGCCACCATAAAGCTGATGAAGATGGAATGAATCTCTCTCTCCTTGGCTCCAAGAGCTTGAGCTCCTGACTCCAGTCTGCTTGTCCTCTCTGGCTCTCAATCTGGCTGAGGCTCCCAGTTTATATGCTCTACACTGAATATAAACCAATCATATCACTAGGAAACAATTATTTGTTGTAAGATTAAATCAATCATACTGAACTTAGAGAACTATTAATCACTATGCTAAACTAGATAACCACTGTCTCATCAATTCCACTGACTTAACACCTTGTAAGAATCCTTGTTTCAAGTTCAGAGTTCTGGCCTATAACACCTCTCCACTAGATCTCCTACTCAGGAAGGGATGCTATCTCTGCTGTTTCTGTGGAAAGACCTTTACCACAGTGTGGATACTTTGTCATTAGCTTGTGCGTTATTGCTATGTACTTGTGTAATATCTCCCATGCTGATGGGTTTATGCATACTTGTTTCTAATAAGACCCTTCAGCAAATCTGCTAGCAATCCCCACTTCCCTTTGGTGCTTTTCATCTCCCTTCCTGAAATGTCAGGGGAGAGGGTAAGTGATCATCTCCTTTTTAGTGCTTTCACCTCCCTTCATGAGAAGTCAGGGGGAGGGGGCGTAATCACCTCCTTTTTGGGGTTCTCACCTCCCTGAGAAGTCAGGGATGGCATGACCACGTGTGTTCTAAAACAAAAGAAAGAGGGAGATGTAAAAGGCTGAAACTCTTGAGTTAATGCACTGAGGTCTGACGGTCAAGCACTTGGGGCTAATTACCAATTGGACAATACTCTGTTAGAATATGCTGGGAAGATGGCTCTTCCCACTATCCTGTGCTGGCCCAATCATTTGGTGTATACAGAGAATTGTAGAAGGGATTGGGGTGAGGTGGGGGTGGGGGGGAATAAGACTAGCCAGGGTCACTTCTGGACAGAAAACAAAGAGGTGAGATCACAGAGATTCTGCATCCATCCCCTTGACTTCTACCGCTAAAGACCAAGAATAAAGACCAAGGACTTTTGCTTATCCCGACTCTGGCTGATTCTAAGGTATCCAGGGTGCTAATGCTATCATCACAGTAAGCTTTGAATTGTTCAAAAGATAATAAGATGGTAATGGACTAAAAAGAATGACATGAAGCCAGCTATCATCTATTTTTCTTATATCCTTTCATTTTCATTTTTTTCCTTTTTTCTTGTTCCTCATTTTCAAATTCAAAATGCAAGTTTAAAGTTCTTCATACAGTATCTTATCAAAGAAAAGGGCTAATATAAATTTAATAAATAAAAATAAAATGATTAATAAGTGACAGCAAAATAAAGATATTGTTATTAAATCTTTATAGAGGCACATAAATTAAATGGAAAATACTTGATTACCACTATTTTCTTAACTAAAAGAAAATTAATTCATCTCTCAGTCTCTATCTGTTTCTCTGTCTCTGCCTCTCTGTCTGTCTCTGCCTTTGTCTCTGTTTCTCTGTCTCTTCCTAGAACAAAAGAATATATAGAGAAAAGTAAATGCACCTCCTTTCTGTTGGGTACCATATTGAATGTAGGACTCACCATTTTGAAAGTTTACCTGTGTCATCTAGATTTACTATTGCTTTTTCTCCAACATTCACTCTCTCATAAAGTTTCTTTCTTTAATATTTCTATCAGATAGTGCAGAGTCTTATATTTAAATCTTAAAGTTTTACCTAAAGCTCATGCCAGGGTTGGATTGTACGCTACATAATTGAAGTAGCTAATTTTTCTTTCCTCTGTCCTCTTGACGATAAATGAAAAACAGAGAGACAAGAAATCAATCAAGGACATTTTATAGAGACCTGGAAATTTCAGGGTTCTAGGAAACTAACCATAGTGATCACACTTTTCATCTATCTATCAAAACTATATGGGACAAAGAGTTTTGTGAATTTGGTAAACTTTTATTCTACATAGAAAATTTGCATTCCAGTTCTTTGAATATCATCTGGGAATAGATTGTTGTCATTCACCTGTACTTAAATCCACTTGGCATTGAGGGATTATAGAGCAAAGTCACAAGGGACAGAAATTCTAGCTGGATGATAGAGAACATCAAAGGAGTTGATAGTAAAGAACTTGGTCTTTTGGGGTTTTCTGATGTTCTAGAATTGTCTATAGTAATTATTTAAAGGAATTTGAAGTGATTTGGGGGAGAAGTTGGGTGAGTTTTTGCCTTTATTCCACAATTTGGCTCTGCCTCCCATCATTAATTTTCTCAAAGATGTTTTTAAACCTTTTCATTTTGTCTTAGTGATGTTAATTTTTAAAAAGTTACCAAAATCTTAAAGATGTTTTTAAACCTTTTCATTTTGCCTTAGTGATGTTAATTTTTTAAAAGTTACCAAAATCTTAAAGCCCTACCTTTAAAGAAAGTTACTTGAATTGGTGGGGGCAGGGGAGAACAAGTGATTCTTGTGAAATACATGTGGGTGTATATTTTTTTCAATGTGGGCATGAGACAGGAAAATTGAAAACTTCTGTGTAGAGGGCCACAGATAGTGGGAGAACTCTGGATAAGGTATAAGACCTTTCATCCCAGAGGGAACCTGCTGACAATATCTAGGTTTGGCTCCCCACCTCTTTTTGGTGTTCTGACCCTTCCTGAGAAGTCAAGGAGGGCGTGACCACCTGTGTTTTACTTGAAGCAAGGGATACTTACAGTAAAGAGAGATATTTATATATCAATAGCAGTGTGCTTATAGTTAGCACTAGTTCTCTAGTTGGCACCTACTTAGTGTGCTGTAATGATGTAATCATACCAAGGGATTTAAGGGCTGAGAGGACTTGAAAGTCTTCTTCACTCCTCCACTAAGGCTGGTCCCAAGATCCTCGAGCTACTCTGGACAGTATACTTTGGCATCCCAATTTGGGGGCTCTGGAAAGCACACTGCAATTAAATATCCTAGATAAATTCATTGAGCATATAGTTATAATCAAGTTCTCAATCCTTATGTTTTCTTGCTCTGCAGATGTTGCCATATTATCCCCAGAGAACCTCTTATCTACAGATTCAGAGTTATCACATGACAGAAATTTTTTAACTAAAACGCTCACTGAGGAAAAAAATTTCTTTAAAATAGAATTGAATAAATGAAAGCTAATGACTTTATGAGAAATCAAAATACAATAAAGCAAAACCAAAAAAATAAAATAAAGGAAAAGTGAAATCTCATCAGAAAAACAACTGACTTGGAAATAGATCCAAGAAAGATAATTTAAAAATTATTGATCTAGAGAAAAATCAGTGAATTAGGCTTGCAACTAAAAAGGCTAGAAAAAGAGCAAATTTAAAACCCCCAATCAAACACTAAACTTGAAATTCTAAAAATAAAAGGAGAGATTAATAAATTTGAAAGTAAAAAACTATTGAATTAATAAATAAAATTAAGAGTTGGTTCTATTAAAAAAAAGACAACAAAATAGATAAACCCTTTGTAAATTTGATTAGAAAAAGGAAAGAAGTCTTAAAATCAAATTGTTAGTCTTAAAAATGAAAAGGGAAAACTTGCCACTAATGAAGAGGAAATTAGAGCAATAATTAGGAGTTACTTTGCCCAACTTTATGCCAATAAATTTGATAACTTAAATGAAATAGATGAATACCTTCAAAAATATAGTTTGCCCAGATTAACAGAGGAAGAAGTAAATTGGTTAAATAGTCCCATTTTAGAAAAAGAAATAACAAGCTATTAAATCAACTCCCTAAGAAAAAATCCCCAGCACCAGATAGATTTACGTGTGAATTCTACCAAACACTTAAAGAACAATTAATTCCAATGCTATATAAACTATTTGAAAAAATAGAGAATGAAGGAGCCCTGCCAATTTCCTTTTATGACACAAATATGGTACTGATACCTAAACCAGGTAGGACAAAAACAGAAAAAGAAAATTATAGACCAATCTCCCTAATGAACTTGATGCAAAAATCTTTAATATGATATTAGCAAAAAGATTATAGAAAATCATCTCCAGGATAAGATACCATGACCAAGTAGGATTTATACCAGGAATGCAGGGCTGGTTCAATATTAGGAAAACTATTTACATAATTGACTATATCAATAACCATATTAACAGATTAACAAAATTAACAAAAACCATATGATCATCTCAATAGATGCAGAACAAGCATTTACTAAAATCTAACACCGATTCCTATTAAAAACACTAGAGAGTATAGGAATAAATGGACTTTTTCTTTAAAAAGTCAGGAGCATAGATTTAAAATCATCAGTATGCATCATATGTAATGGAGATCAACTAGAACCATTCCCAATAAAATCAGGAGTGAAACATGGTTGCCCACTATCACAATTACTACTCAATATTGTATTAGAAATGCTAGCTTCAGCAATAAGAGATGAAAAAGAAATTAAAGGAATTAGAGTAGGTAATGAGGAAACCAAATTATCACTCTTTGCAGATAATATGATGATATACTTAGAGAATCCCAGAGATTCTCCTTAAAAAACTATTAGAAATAATCCACAACTTTAGCAAAGTTGCAGGATACAAAATAAATCTACATAAATCATTAGCATTTTTATACATCACTAACAAAATCCAACAGCAAGAGATACAAAGAGAAATTTCATTTAAAATAATTGTTGACAGTATAAAATATTTGAGAATCTATCTGCCAAGGGGAAGTCAGGAACTATATGAGCAAAACTACAAAACACTTTCCACACAAATAAAGTCAGATTTAAACAATTGGGAAAATATTAACTGCTCCTGGATAGGTCGAGCAAATATAATAAAGATGACAATACTCCCTAAATTAATCCATTTATTTAGTGCTATGCCAATCAGACTCCTAGGAAACTATTTTAATGATCTAGGAAAAAAATAACAAAACAATTAATCTGAAAGAACAAAAGGTCAAGAATTTCTAGAGAACTAATGAAAAAAACAATCAAATGAAGTTAGTCTAGCTGTATTATAAAGCAGGGATCACCAAAACCATTTGGTATTGGCTAAGAATTAGACTAGGTAATCAATGGAATAAGTTAGGTTCACAGGACAAAATAGTCAATAACTATAGCAATCTAGTGTTTGACAAACCGAAAGACCCCAGCCTTCGGGATAAGATTTTATTATTTGACAAAAATTGCTGGGAAAATTGGAAATTAGTATGGCAGAAACTAGGCTTTGACCCATACTTAACACCATATACTAAGATAAGATCAAAATAGGTTCATGATCTAGGCATAAAGAATAAGATTATAAATAAATTAGAATAACATAGGGTAGTTTACCTCTCAGACCTGTGGAGGAGAAAGGAATTTGTGACCAAAGAAGAACTAGAGGTCATTATTGATCACAAAATAGAAAGTTTTGAATATAGTAAGCTAAAAAACTTTTGTACAAATAAAACTAATGAGGGCTTCTAATCAGAAGGGAAGCAATAAACTCAGAAAATATTTTTGCAGCTGAAGATTTTGATAAAGGTCTTATCTTCAAAATATATAGGTAATTGACTCTATAAAAAAATCAAGCCATTCTCCAATTGATAAATGGTCAAAGGATATAATCAGACAATTTTCAGATGAAGAAATGGAAACTATTTCTAGTCATATGAAAAGATGCTCCAAAGCATTGTTTTTCAGAGAAATGCAAATTAAGACAGCTCTGAGATACCACTACACACCTCTCAGATTGGCTAAGATGACAGGAAAAGACAATGATGAATGTTGGAGGGGATGTGAGAAAATAGGGAAACTGTTGTATTGTTGGTGGAGTTGTGAATGGATCCAACCATTCTGGAGAGCAATTAGGAACTATATTCAAAAAGTTATCAATCTGTGCATACTCTTTGATCCAGCAATGTTACTCCTGGGCTTATATCCCAAAGAGATTTTAAAGAAGGGAAAGGGACCCTTATGTGCAAAAATATTTGTGGCAGCCCTTTTCATAGCAGCAAGAAACTGGAAATTGAAGGGATGCCCACCAATTGGAGAATGGCTAAATAAATTGTGATATATGAATGTTATAGAAAATTTTTGTTCTATAAGAAATGACCAGCAGGATAAATATAGAGAGGCTTGAACATATATGAACTGATGGTAAGTGAAATGAGGAGAATCAGGAGATCATTATACACTTCAACAACAATACTATATGAGGAGCAATTTTGATGGATGTAGCTCTCTTCAATAATGAGAGGATCCAAATCAGTTCCAATTGATCTGTAATGAACAGAACCAGCTACACCCAGAGAAAAAATACTGGGAAATGAGTATGGACAACAACATAACATTTCCACTCTTTCTGTTATTGTTTGCTTCCATTTTTTTTTTCTTCTCCGGTTATTTTTATCTTCTTTCAAAATCCAATCTTTCTTGTGCAACAAGATAAATGTATAAATATGTATACATATATTGTATTTAGTATATACTTAAACATATTTAACATGTATGTGATTACCTGCCATCTAGGGGAAGGGTTGGAGGGAAGGAGGGGAAAAGTTGAAACAAGTTTTTGCAAGGGTCGATGATGAAAAATTACCCATGCATGTGTGTATATTAAAAAAAAACTATAATTAAAAAATATTTTAAAAATACGATTGAAGGAAAAAGGAGAGTTTAGGAAGATGTGTGTGTCCTTTCTGCCATCTTGGCTCTGCCCTCCGACCCTTTGATCTTAATGCAAACATAAGTCCAGTAAAGTCAAAGATAGAAGTAAGGTCCAATATTCACTAAAATACTAATAGCAAGACTTTGTAATAGCAAAGAACCAGATACAAATTACATAATCTTTTTAAGGGAATGCTTAAACTACCTATGGCTCATGAATGTGATAGGATATTTTTGTCTTGTACAAAACGATGAGCATAAAGTATACATGGGTAGACTTACATGAGCTGGATAAAGTGAATAAGCAGAATCCGGAAAACAATAAAAAATGATGAAAATGCTTGCCATCTTGGAGAGGGAGGAAAGGAATGAAGAGAGGGAGAAAAGATATAAATAAATATAAAGGTTAATGTCAGAAACTCTATTTACATGTAATTTTTAAAAAACAATGTTATTAAATGAGTAAAACAGAAAACAATGAAAAAAATGTAAATGGAAAGAATACCTAATTTGAAACTGAATGCTATATAATTAAAATAACAAATCATGTTCCTGAAGAAAAGATAGAATGTATCTCTATCCATATAGAATGGTGAAACACACTAAGTATACTTCTGAATGTCATCAATGGATAATTTTGCTAATTACTATTTGAATTCTTTTCTTCCTTCTTTCTCTTTTTTTCCTTCCTTCTCTCCCTCCCTCCTTCCTTCCTTCCTTCATTAAAAGAAATGGTTTATGAGCAAAGAAAAGGTAACAGACATTGTGAAATAAAGGTGATATAAAAACAAAAAATAATCATTTTAATATAACTTTTAACTTAAAAGGACAGATAAAGTTTAATTTTTTTCTAAATTTTTGCCAGGTAATATGTTATGTACAACCATTAGCCATCACTTTAAAAGTCAGCCAGTTTGAAATAATTGACTTTTTATGAAAAAAAAATACATATGACACCTTTAGTACATTGCCAGGAAATAAACAGTGAATCTTTGCATAGAGAAAGTGTTGGCATATTTTAAAAGATCTTTTGAAAGTAAGTTTTTGTGAATGTGTGTTTCTGGGTATAACTGTATGGGTATGGTTATATTCTGGCAGCCCTTGCCAAAAAAATTCTTCATAATGAAATTCTTGATTTTTTTCTTCAGTGCTTAGGTCTAAAACTTTGCAAATGTTTTTGCAATGTTTTGAAAATCTGTTCATAATGTTTTTCAGATGTGTATTCCATACTTGTCTTTTTGAGAAGCTTTTTCTTATCCCTTTAATGCTACTATAATCTGTTTATTGAGTTCATCCATTTTGTCCTTTATATATCTTGTTTGTACCAAGCCATTTTCATGTTGTCTTGCCCCTTAGACTAAACTCCTTCAGGAAGGGACTCTCTTGCTTTACTTTGTATCCCCAGCTATTAGCATAGTACCTACCATATAGGAGCACTTAATGCCTATTGATTGACTGTAAATTGTTACATGAATTTGAGGATTCAAATGATATAGATGAATCAACTGAAATCAGTTGAAATATTGAACTGAATATCTCAAATCTACAAGTGGGTTTGTGCTCTCATCAATTAGAATTTCAGATCAGATATCAATTGCCAATTAAAATTTGTTATTACCATTTGATATATTGCCCAATTTGACTGGATGATAAAATTCAAGGAGTGAATCCCTACTTATGAAATTTGATCAGTGGTGAGAAAGGTATCAAACTATAAGATGTCTACTACCTGTCCATAAAGCAGATCCAAAGTTCAAGGCACTAAAGTTATTTGGGGGAAGGATGGACACTGAGATTAAATTGTTTAAGTACAAGTACTATCCATGTCAATAAATGAAGACATGAATTCCACCTCACCAAATATTTGTTCAAACTTTCATTTTCACAATAAATTTCAAAAAGAAATTTCTATGTTACACAGGAAGTGACACAATAAATGCTTCAGACATAACACCTAAAATCATTCCTAAGTAGTAAGTTGAATGTAAGATTCAACAGGTCAGCAAAATTCCACATGTCCCAATGAGCTATCACTAAGGTGAATAGATCCTTACACACATCCCAACACACAGAAACATTTTCCAATATCTTTACCACAAATATTATTGAATTTAGTTAACACAGTTTCTATGCACTTATTCACCTCAGCTTCCCGATAGTGTTTACATGAGTCTTACCTCTGTCCCACAGGTCTGAGAAACATTCTGAAAATACACTCCTCATAACAGAGGAGTGTTAGTTTTTTATTTTAATTTCAATCCATTCCATTAGAATCATTGAACATGAGAACTTAAAGCAAATTTTAAGGTCCTCTAATTCAATTTCCTTGTTCATGTGGGTCTTGTCATATTTTTTTAAAACCTTTCCTTTCATTTCTTATAGCACAAAATATTCCCCCAATTGATGAACATTTCCAATTTTTACTTTTTTGCCCCCATGAACAATAGTTTTGTTCATGGAGATCCTTTATCTTTATCTTTAGGGTACAGACCTACAAGTGGTATTACTATAGTAGTGGTAATAAAAATAGTTTTTTAGCACTTTGGACATAATTCTAAAGTCTTCTCCAGAATGGTTGAATCAGTTTACAACCCCACCAACAATGCATTAGTGTTACTATTTTTTTCTTATTTTCTCTAGCATGTGTCATTTCTGATAGGTGTGAGGTGACATTTCAGAGTTCTTTCAATTTGCATTTCTTTAATCAATAATTACTTAGAGCATTTTTTTTTCCTATGGATAATGACAATTTTGTTCTGAAAACTACCTGTTCATATCCTTTGACCATTTATAAATTGGGGAATGGTTTTTATTTTTGTAAATTTGAATCATTTCTTTTTGAATTTGAGAAATGAGATTTTATTAAAGAAACTTTTTGTAATTACAAACAGATACACATATACACACATATATAAATAACTCCATTGTCTATGATACCTTTTAGCAATGTTTGGTTTCACTGATTACCTCTTAATTAGGCCTATTTTTGCTTTTGTCTTATCTGAGAGTGTGATCTCTATGCCTACCTTTTTTCTTTCAGATGAAACATAACAGATTCTTCTCAAACCTTTGATTTATTTTAACTGTGAATGTGTCTGTCTGTATGCTTCAAGTGTATGTATTATAAAGAATACATTGTTAAAATTCTGGTTTCTAATCCATTCTGTTATCTAGTTCCATTTACATTTCTTATTTACACTTACAATTACACTTACTTACACTTACAATTATGGTTATCGTGCATTTCTATCTTTCCTGTTTTCTTCCGTTTATCCTTCTCTCTCTTTTTCATTCTGTCCAATCTCTAAAATGTCTTTAATTTGTTATCCTTTTAAATCAATCAATCCCTCGTTTCCCTTTCTTTTATTCTTTTCCCTTACTTCTTTTTCCCTATTGGATAAAATAGATTTCTATATTCAACTATACAGGCACACACACACATACACACACACTTTTCCTCTGAATTAATTTCAATGACAATGACAATGAGATTCAAGCTTTGCCCATCCCATCCCCAATTTTCTCTTCCTTGCTGTGTTCATCTCTTTTCCTAGGTTTATCTCTTAAGCTTCCCTCAGTCTAAAATATTTCTTCCAGTCGTCAGTATCTTCTTTTGTTTATATGCATCACCAGGTTTACTTTCTCAACTGAGACTTTATCTTTGAGTCAATTATTATTATCAATATTTATTAAGCATCTGCTATATGCCAGCCTATACATCTAAAAATGAAACAAAAGCCCCCACTATCAAGGAGTTTTACAATCTCATGGGTGGAAGACAATACATTAAAGTAGGCTGAAAGAGGAGGAAGAAAGTTACCAAGGATGAAGGCAAGATACAGAAATCTAGAGGAATAGAGCTGAGTGGGAAATGAAGCATGTTCTCCTTAAAAAGAAATTCTGACTTTTTGCTGCAGGATACCTGGGTCCTAAAGTAGATGCTTTGTCTCCTGTTATTGGTTTAGGTTGTTTATATATTTTTCCTTTTTCCCTCTCCCTTTTTGTGCATTACTAGATTGAATAGAAGAACATAGCCCTTTTTCTATGTTTTTTTTTTTTTTTTTTTTTTTTTTTTTTTTTTTTTTAACCATTGTTTTCTTCTGACACATTGTTTTTACTGGCACACTGTTTTTTGGGTATATTGGATTTATCTAGTCCTAACATGCCACCATATTTTTTTGGCTTATCTTGTTATTATTCTTTGGTGAGATATTCACTGTACTTAAACTGCTTGTTAGCACTTTTCCTACCTAATCTCTTCCATTAAATAATTCCTGTTCCATAACACAGAAAATATTGTAAATATTCATACATGTGCTATGGTTATAGCACATTTTATATGTATAAATATTTGTCTGGCCATTGTCTACCTTGGGAGTTAAATTTCTAGAGAGCAGATGTTTTTGCTTTACTTTCCTTGTATAGGATCTGATATTTTACTGCACACAAACATTAGTTATGTACTTTATATTTTCATCACAATAAATAACTCAGTGAAAATTCTGAAACCTTTTACAATATAATTCAAGGAATTAAAAGGGCTTTAATTTATTATGATAACAATTATCAAATTTTCTAAGGAATCTATTTGAAATTGCTAAAATTAATTGGTTTAATCATGTTAAAAATCCATTTTCTTCTTCCCTACAATTATTAGTCATGTATATATAACCTCTACAAACTCCAGTTTTATCATCTATAAAATACAACTAATAAGATCACTTACCTCACAGGGTGTCTGTAAAAAAAATGAATGGAAGTATTATATAAAATTTCAAGAACTATATAAATTTGAGCTATTGTTACTATGATTTATTGCTAGGGCATCAAAAAGCAAATGGCAAAATGTTTTGCTATTTTTTTTTCATAAGAGAGGCCTCTTTCTGAAGCCCTTGAAATTATATAAGGGGGTTGGTTTTTTGGTACTTATAAAACCAGGGACATGACAGTAAGTTACTCAAACCAAAACCATTGGGCTCTTGATAATTGGTACTAGAGGAGGCTAGGAAGATTTTGGAAGTCAACACAAGCTAAGTATATAAGAGAAGTAAGTTATATTTTCTAGGATGTGATAGATTTATATTGTGAGATTGTCAGATAAATCATTACGCTTTTATGGTTTTCTTCTAAATGAAATGGCATATAGACGATGGATGAGAAATTTGAGAGATAATAAAAGAATAAATGTTTCTGTTGCCAGATATAAAACACTAATATTATTTTCTCTACATCTTGTATAGTACAAAATTTATTGGCTTGTGTAGATAGATTTTAATTTTTAATTTATATTAAATGCTAATAAAAATGATAATGTGCTAATAAAATGGCTACCACATAACTGTTTATCAATATAGTGCTATATAGAAGGAAAAATCCTGAATAATAGCTATAGGAATAACATATAACTACTTAATAAGATAAAGACATAACAAGCCCTTTAATAAATCAGCAGCTTATAATCTTTATGTTTGAAATTGCTAAACATAAAGAACTAATTTCAGAAAGATTAAATAAATATTTTAATTAATTTTAATGGGCATTCTTTAAGAAAATAAGATGCTGCTGCTCCCTAAGTAGCTACTTTGTTGGCTGAACATGGTTAACATAAAAGTAAATATGCAGAAACATGTTTGAACTTAAGTAATGTAAATGTACATCTGCCCTGCCAATGTTGGAGATAGACCCCAGAAAGAAGTTCTTTAGAAAAGTATCAGATATCATGTGCCTCCTGCCTTTGCAAAAAGCAGGCTCAACTTGTCAGCCTAAGAAAATAAATAACAAATATCACAACTTAAAGATAATTGACTGCACCTAGCATGACTTAGGCCATGTCTGCTAGAGCTATAAAAAGTACAACATTGTGTGAAGAAAAGGTAAGTACAGCAAGTTAGCTATTTATAACATCAGTTCATTTTGAAGTAACTGCCCTTTTAGTTTAATGATCAAGTGCTATGGAAAATATGTTCTTCTAATATGTTGGTATTCAATTAAGTAAAAAGCCATTAATCTTATTATATAAAATATTATATTGGATACAGAAAAATATACTACATATCAGTTTCTAATTTTCAAATACAATTTATCTCTAATTTTAAGACATATGCTAAATGGGATTAATGAATTTTTCTTATATACTTAGCAAGTCATTCACATTTTTTATGTCCCTTTAGATATAATTAAAACTCAGGGGTCAGTGTCAACATATCATAGTCCCACTGAAGCAGACAGCCTGGCATATGCAATTTATTCAAGTTAATTTATAATCTGATAGAATTTGTAATCTATGCCCCTCATAAAGATAACATATATTCATTGCTTGGTTTAAAAAAATTAAGAATTCCATAAGTGTTTCTGTGCAAACAAATTTCATTTCTATTTTACTTGAATGTCTATTCCTTTTCATATATAAAATCATGAAGCTAGACTGTATTCCAAGTATTTCTAGATTATCTAGTCTGATTTGCTCATTTCATAGAAGAAGATAATGAGGCCCCAAGAGATTGTGACTTGACCAAGTTCACACAAATAAAAAACATTAGGAGTAAGATTGTAATTTAGATCTTAAGACTCCAGAGCCAAGTAATCTTTCTACTCTACTACACTATATTTCCAAGCCAGGATTTGTTCACTATCATCAATGAAAGTTGTTTATTATTATTATTATTATTATTATGCAATTTGACACAGCCCTGAAATATATATGTATATGTGTGTATATGTATGTACATGAATATACACATATATACATATATATTATAGAGGCACACATATTTATAAACTCTCAAATAATTACTTCAGTATTTAAAAAAAACACATTATTTCTTTGATATGACTCCTCTTTCCTCCAGTACAGATCATAATCCAAGCAAGGTAAAATAATTGCCTTTAATGATTAAATATCAATTGAGTAACACAGTTTTTTAATTAGAACCATATTTGAAGCCATTCCAGTTTGTTAGAGATTTCCAAAACTTTGCCATGAGTGCTTAGTACACTATTTTTAATGTTTAAAATACTTAATAAATGTTTGTTAACTTGGCTTGACTAGACACTGTTCACATGTTTAAGAACCTGAATCACCTTTACATCATAATTAGGCACTGAAATTAGATTTTAAGGAGGTTTACCTAATACAAAATTTGTAAAATAAAGAGAAATCAAGCCTTCTGAAAAAAAAAAGTCTACCTTATTTACTCATTTAAAGGTCTATCCCTTTTTAATAAATAGGACTAGCTGTGCCTTCTTTAACAAAATATTTAAGATACTGACTTTTTAAAGTCCTATAAATTTCTCTCTGCTATTTTGAAATATGTAAAATATCTTACACATTAAGAAAACATGTGACCTCCAGTGCTTAGTCTAGATGTTTATTATATATATATAGTTTATTATATATATATATAAATTAACAACATTTTGGCATGGTAACAAAAGCAAGTGAAATCTTCTGTGCAATGTAATTTCTAAATGAGTTTTTGAAGACAGCCTCAAGAACATTATCTTTCAGAAACATAAGATCAGCCCAGATAGCTTGATTATTCTTTAAGTAATTTCCTGTGATCCTAGACATATCTAACTGAAGTTGCTTCACACAAGTGCTAGGAGATTTAAATACTGATATTGTGAGGATATATATTTTACAGGTCAGACTTTAACTTTAAAAAATAGCCAGTGGAGGAGTCATCCTTGCCCCAGTTAAAAAATTTGTTAATATAAACATTGGTGTCACTTATTAGTGCAATGAAATAGATTAAAATGAGCAAATTATCTCCAATACTTAGATATCATATCATCCAATACTTAGATATCATATCATCCTGTAAAATTGATCTTGATAAGGGAAATATTTTTTCTAACACTACCTCCTCTAGTTGAATATATTTCCATCTAAGAATAGGAAAATATATTGAAAATATAAACCTAAAATTCATTTTACTAGTATATTTTATCTTCCAGCTTAGCACAGTCCTTCCTATATGAATACTTTTTGACTTGACTTAACTGACACTTCCCATTCCTTTAATTCATAACAATTTTTCTTCTTCAATGTTTGAATTTTAGAATCATGATTCTGCTTTCCCAGATTTATGAAGTTTCTCATGGCAATCCCTCCCTCAATTCTTCAATTTCTAACATAATCATAATTATTTCATAGAAAAGTAGACTGAATTCCCTTGAACATGATGAAGTATAGTTCTAGACTTCTAGATATTGTCTTTGGTAACATCTCTTTAATAAATGCACTTTCAAAGTTTCTGACTAGATCAGAAATGTTATGCAAACTGCTTGTTTTTGGTCAGAAATTTATGCACACTTTGTGGAATAGTTAAGTATTACCAGAATATGACAAATCTTTAGTCTTTTTTTCCAGAGATAGAATGTCAACACAGACATGTTTCAAAGTTTGAGTTTTTTTAAGAGATCATATTTTTTCCAGAAATGCAACACAATTTTATACTATTTTCCCCTGCACATAACATACATAGATAGGTCTCACATTTCTTAATGAAAACTATGACCATCTTGGGCCAGTAGAATCTGTTCTTTACTAGCTCTAAGATTCTCTCAATCTATATGTTCAAAATCATATAAAATTTTATTGGTGCTAGTGCATATGTCTGGGTAGGAACAACCGGATTAGTGAAAGTTTGGCACAGTTCTCCATTGAGCATCTTCAGCTTCCTTCTTTATCTGAATATTAAGGCACCTTCAAGGGTCTAGAAATATAATCCTTTAGTATCATTATCTTATTCCTTTGCTTATATCACTTCTCCCTCATAAATCACCTATTTTTACTGCCACCCACAGACAATGGAAGTAGAGAAGGCTGGTTCAATGAAATAGAGTTCACATAATTCTTGGCATATTGTCCAGCAGAAATCTCAAATTCAGAACCACATTATCATCTGCTTGTATTATATCTCCTTGTGTGTCACATATTGCTTTTAATCTTTCCTTAGGTGTCACCTGGTAGCTTAGGTATTACTTGGTCTTTAGACCTGGATATTTATTTCCACATTAATTTCCTAGAGTTTCTAGTGTTGAATAAGAAATATTAATAATATAATTCTATGTTTTAAGTATAAGTTTGATGGAAACAACATTTATTTAATATTATTCTAAGTCCAAGCATTTCTAACTCAAAGAGAGAAATAACCAAATTGACATAGACCTCCTTCTCCTGTGCCCTTGAATACTTCTTTAACAAAAGATAATTTATAGAAATATATTTAACAAAAGATATAATTTATAGAAATATCAAAAAAGGAAAAGGATATCTATTAGAAGACAGTTATCAGTTAATACTCTAATTCCATCTAATGGAACAATATTTACTTGATCTTGTGCTAAAGCTACTCTTTTTTTTTCCCCTTTGGTCACTCTCTTCAAAAATTTTCAAGAAGTAATCAGAGATTATCTTGCCTTTGATCAATGCCCAAATGGGGAAAGAGGGTACCTCTAATAAATGAGTCATAATTCTTTTCCTTTCAGGGGATAGAAAAGGTACTAGTTTTAACTACAAAAGAAATATTTCTTATTGTAAACTTGGTTATCACCCTTGATCCATTGGTCAAGACTAGTCTTCATTCTTAATCTTTTAAGCACTTTCCTATAGGAATAATCCGAAAAGGCCTCTATAGACACTATCAATGAATCAATATTCATACAACACCTACTGTTCCAGGTATTGTTTTGTTTTTTTAATCATGTGCACAAATATTTATTTTTTAGTGAAATGGAAGCAGAAGACAATTATCAAATGATGCCTCAATGGTTCTTGTCAAATATTACCAGTTTGCTGACTTTTTGAACATAGTTCCAAATTGTTCTCCAGAATGGTTGGATTCGTTCACAGTATCCCAGTTTTCTCACATTCTCTCCAACATTTGTCAATATCTTTTCCTGTCATCTTAACCCATTCAAGAGATGTGTAGTGGTATCTCAGAGTTGTTTTAATTTACATTTCTCTGATCAATAATGATTTAGAGCACCGTTTCATATGATTAGAAATGGTTTTAATTTCATTTGAAAAATAGTCTGTTCATATGCTTTGATCATTTATCAATTGGAGAATGGCTTGAATTCTTATAAATTTGAGTCAGTTCTCTATATATTTTAGAAATGAGGCCTTTATCAGTACCCTTAAATATAAAACTGTATTCCCAACTTATTGCTTTCCTTCTTATCTTCTTTGCATTAGTTTTGTTTGTATGAAAACTTTTAAACTTAATATAATCAAAATTATCTATTTGGTGTTCAATTATGAGTTCTAGTTTTTCTTCGGGCACAAATTCCTTCCTTCTCCACATCTCTGAGAGGTAAACTATCCCATGTTCTTCTAAATTGCTATAATATCACTCTAAATCATGAATCCACTTTGACCTTAAATTGGTATATGGTGTTAAGTAAGGGTCAATGCCAGCTATTGTTTCTAAAGAGGCAAAAGATAATTCCTGGCCACAAGTAGCTATGATCCAATTGATGTAAAATGTGGCCCCTTTAATCTTTGAGGGAAGAAAGGTTGGAAAGGAATATTTGGAGGAAGCACCTTTCCCAGGCAACTCCCAGTTAAGTAATTTCACTCAATTTTGAATTGAATTGAATTGAAAATCAGTCTCTCAAAATCAGTCTCTCAGATTCATCCAAAGATCAAAAATGCCCCAAAACTCAGAAGACTAATATAAGACAACTCTGAACCCTGAATCTTTGCTAATTCTTAATCAGGAAGGCCCGCCCTTCCAGACTTAGCCCATTGATGAAGATATTTTCTTCTCAGTATCAACCCATCTTTGCAAAATTAGGATTCTTTGCCCATTAAGAAAGCTGGGTTTTTTTTTTTTTGTTGTTGTTGTTGTTTTGTTTTGTTTTTGTTTTTTTTTTTAGCAAGCTGTCTTCTTAGTCTAAATAAATCCCCTTTTGCCACAAATTTCGGATTTGCAAATTCTTTCACATTATTCAGAATGGATCTCCTTACCCTCAATTCTCACATCTCATCATTTGATGACCTGGTACGGGGATCCCCGAGAGTCTAAAGCCTTTTTTCTTGCTGTTGTCTATTCTATAGCTAGGATAACCCAAATTCTCAGGAAAATTTGGGTTGATGGGAGCTCCACACTAAGCAGAATTATCTGCCTGGGGATGGTCAAACTGGAATTCCTGCATTCTGACAAAAAGTTCCCTTAATCAGGGAATATTTTGTCATCACTTTCTCCCTAGGAACACCTAGGAGAACAAGGAGCTATAGAATTGGGGAAATCTAAGGCTTGTGGCAAAACAGAACAATCTACATTTATCCCTAAGGATTCTTCCTTAGGCAATCTCTTAAAAAACAGAGCCAAATTCGGCTTAAAAGAACTCAAAATTAAAAAGCTTAAATTAAAACAGCACTGCAGTATGCTGCTTAAATTTGCTAGAGGTAAATCATACTCCCTCCTTCCTAACCTTGTAACACTCTTGACACTGAAAATCAAATACCAAGGAAAATTTATTAAAGAAGAATCTTATGGGGGCAGCTAGGTGGTGCAGTGGATAGAGCACCAGCCTTGAATTCAGGAGGACCAGAGTTCAAATCTGGTCTCAGACACTTAACACTTCCTAGCTGTGTGACCCTGGGCAAGTCACTTAACCCCAGCCTCAGGGAAAAAAAAAAAAAGAAGAAGAATCTTATGGAATCATTTAATGTTTTGGTCAGAAGCAGGCCCCACTCCTCTTGGATAAGAGGGAGCATGGAGTACAGAAATGGAGGAACTTTTATGCTTGCTCATGTGACACACCTCCTCCCTTTAGAGAAGGGTTTGGTTCATTTTATCTGGGTTACAGTCTTTCTGATATGCTTACTACATGTTTCCTCTTAATATGTATAAAACATCCTCTATCATAAATTTCATGTTCAAAAATGGCAGAAAACTCCTCCTCTGGGGTAAGTTGTTTAATAGTCAATTAACCTATAGGTGCAGAGGTGATTTGGTCAAGTCAGGTCATTGACCCCAATTAGTTTGGGCTAGATAGACTATTATCTTAAGCTTGTGGTTTTCTCAAAACCACATGTGTCTTTCTGATTGGCTGAATCTACCTGTCCCTTTCTAGACCCCCAATTTCTTGTTTGCTAAGGCTTCTATTGATCACTTAATTGTTCTGTGAATCCTAATCTTCCTTAACCTTTCACCTTCTGAAAACCTCTTGGTCAGTAGTACCCACTATCCCACACTACCTCAAAGCTTGTAACACTGTGGAAAACCAACTTTTCAGCATTTTTCACATCTAGGGCCTCTATGCAGTCTTTATTAGGAGGCTTCTGAATTCCTTCCAGAACAGGATCTTATATCCAACAATATTTCTTTAACTCTGTCCCCCTCACCAGAAACAGATTCTGAGACTTCCCAGACCCCACTCCTCAATCCCTCAGATGCAAGGAGGCAGGCATAATGCATGGAGGTACTGATATTCTAATGATGTCTAAAATGGATAAAGACTTTTATCTCATCAAACATTAAGACCTTTATCCTATCAAACAGTAAGCCGGGATGGTTACAACCTGAGGCAGAGTAACTGAATCGGACAATTAGGGAAATTGGGTCAGCATATTAAAAGAGAACTGTGGCACAACAGCAATAGGGTTAAGTGACTTGCTCATGGTCATACATCTAGTAAGGGTCAAGTATATGAGGCTAGATTGGAACTCTAGGGCTTGTGCTAGCTGCCCCAGTGTTACTGATTTTTAAGGGCTTATTCTCTAGCCTACAACTTTTGGAAGCTATTTATTGCTTCAACTAGCATCTTTGCTGATTCTTTAGGATTTTCCAAATAGACCATTACTTCATTAGCAAATAGGGATAATTTTATCTTTTTTATCTTTATGTCCTTAATTTTCTTTTCTTGTCTTTCTGCTGTTGCTAGCACTTTGAAAATTATTATCAAGTAACAGTGGAAAGAGTGGGTGCTCTGCTCCTATATTTATTAGTAAAAGTTCCATAGTTTCCCCATTTAAACTGATAGGTTTTATTGTGTTTTAGACATAGTTTTATATTTAAAATGTCTTACTATTCCTAGACTTGTAGGGTTTTTTAGTATAAACGTGTGTGTATAATAGTAGTAATTACTCTTTAAACATTTGCTAGAATTCTCATAAATCTCTGGACAAAGTGGGGGGCTTTTTTGGTTTTGGTTTGCTTGTTAATTATTAGAAATTCCTTTATATCTGTTCAGGAGTTTTTCTGTCATGTCTAGCTCTTTTGTGATTCCATTTAGAATTTTTTTGGCAGAGATACTGGAGTGGTTTTTCATTTCCTTCTCTAACTCACATTAAAGTGAGTAAACAAGGCAAACAGCATTCAATAACTTGCCTATGGTCATACAGTTAATATTATTTGAGGCCCCAATTTGGGAGCATGGAGTACAGAATATGAATAACATAAACTTACAAATTAAAAAAAACATAAATATAAAAATTACATACGTATATATGTGTATTATTATGTATTGTTATGTATGTGTATTTACCAGCAAAACTAGTTTTATTCCACAAGGGGAAAATTGGATCTTAAATGAACTAGAGAAATCCTAATCATTCCTTACAAAAAGAATAGAGTTACATTAAAAAACAAACAAACAAACAAACAAAAAAAAAACATCTCAAGTGCAAATTCAGGAGTTGAAAAAAAAAAGATTAAAAAAGTAAAAATAAGGGACTAAAAAAGATAACTATTTACATTTAAATATATAAAGATGGTACATGTCTCCTTAGAACATTATAATTATCAGGTGTCATATATAGAGAGTGCTATGAAACAGAGTACCTGGGGGTGATTCTGTTAAGCTTTGATGCTCTTAAAAGAAAATGGAAAAGAGAGAGAAAGAAAAATAATGGAAGCTAGCAGGGATGAAGATAAATTATAGCACATAATTATGTGATAAATTAGGGTACTCCCAAAAGATATGCAAAGTGTGGGAGGAACTTGAACCTCATTCTTATTTAAATTGATTAAAGAAGGGTAAAAATGTACACACAAACACACTCAAAAGTGGGTACAGAAATATATTTCATTGAACAGGAAAAGAGAAGGAAAAGGGAAGAATCAGATAGAATTTTAATTAGAAAAATCAATCCTAAGCAAAATCAATAATAGATGTACAAGATTTATTGGAGCTCTCTTTTGTGATACAAAGAATTAGAAACTAAAAAGAAGTCCACATTTGGGGGAATGGCAGAACAATTCATAGATGGCAGAACAACAAATCACAGATGTGATGGAATATCGAACAAGTTATGATATATAAATGTGATGGTACACTTTTGTGCTAAAAGAAATGATAAGGGAATCATTTCAGAGAAACTTGGGAAGAATTGTATGAATTCTTTTAAAGTGAAATAAGCAGAAACAGGATAACAGTTTATACAATGACAACAATATTGTAAAAACAAACAACTTTGAAAAATGTAAAACTTAGTTTGTTAATTAAGTTAACTAAGTTACTCTATTATTAGTTTGTTAACTAAGTTACTCTATTATTAGAGTTGTTACTCTAATTAATGCAATGACTAATCATGATTCCAGATGACTTTTTTAAAATATAGTACCCATCTCATGATAGAAGTTATGTATTCAAGAACACAAATAATAACTTTTTCTTCACATGACCAATGTAGAAAATTGTACAAATTGACTATAAATGTTTATAATGGGGATTTTGTTTTTTCTTCCTTTTTTTTCTTTCTTTTTAATGAGGATAATGATAGAAAAAGTAAAATTAATTGAAAAATTTTACTTACTGCTGTACTTGGCAGAGGGAAATAGCAAGTGCTATGGTTTTCTTATTTATATAATTTTGATAAAATATTCACCACATATTCAAACATATTTTCATAGACCAGTTTTCAAGAGTAAAACATATTCTTTAAAGTTGCTTCAAATAAAATACTAACAAAATGTATCAATCTTTAGTACATAGCAAAATTGTTTAAAAATTATTATGGAGAGAGAAACTTTATAAAGTATGGGAATGGCTATTTCATGAATTCAACATTCTGTATGGATGAATTTTCAAACAGTATTGATGAAGATGCTCAAAGGCCCTCTTTTGAAAACTTCTCAACCCACCCCTGAATGGTAGAATGAAATCTTCTATAACTGTGGTATAGATGAAATATAGGGAAAAAGCTAAATTAAAGATTCAAAACATGTCCATCGATTATGTTATATTCTCTACTTCTGAAAAAAAGTTTTAGTCAGTCTAATAAAACACAAAGAGAACCTAGGAAAAATTAGAAATAGTCAGCACCTTTTTGCATAAAAAGCATGTTTTTCATTAAAACAAAAATATCCAGTTATCCTAGAAAGTGCTAGAAAGAGCTGTTTATAGAGAAACAATGCCTGGGAATCAAAAGAGAATAATGAAAATTAAAAAGTCCTTTTTTCCCTCACAGTCAACCTAATGACTTCGTAAAGTAAAGCACAAACATTTATAATAATGAGTCATAACAATGATTTGTGAATTTCCCAAGTTTTCATTTTATGTCCCTCTGTTTTCCCTTAGACAAGAGGAGAGGCAAAGACTGGAAAGTTTGGGTCATATGGATCACAGTACCACTGCTATGTCTGGAATTTTCTTATAAATATCCCATTGCTCTGAAGTTCATAGACCTGGCTAAAACAGCAGGGACAACCTCATTTGTACATTTATGGTAGTAGAGGGATTTGTAAGAGTTAAAGCAATTTTCCACAATATTTTTTACTGTAACTTGAGGGACAAGAGAAAGTTCCCTTTGTATTGAAATCTGAAGTGTGATGGCTATGTTATAATACAATTTTCAACAGGCTAACAGAAAAATAAATAGCATCATAAACAAATGCCAAGAGGAAGATACATTCAGCCTTCAGAAGGCCTATTTTGTAATAGATTTTATACTCTGTTTTCAACTTCATGCCTTTCAAAGATAAAGCACACACCATGAAATGACTATTTCTTACCTTATGAAAACCTTTACTTAGAAATATCTTGGATTTTTCTTTTGTGTTTGAACAAATCCCCCTCCTACTCCTAAAAAAATGCAACAATCCTAACTTCTTTCTCTCTCCCCTTCCTCCTTCCTTCCTTCCTTCCTTCCTTCCTTCCTTCCTTCCTTCCTTCCTTCCTTCCTTCCTTCCTTTCTTCCTTCTTTCCTTCCTTCCTTCCTTCCTTCCTTCCTTCCTTCCTTCCTTCCTTCCTTCCTTCCTTCCTTCCTTCCTTCCTTCCTTCCTTCCTTCCTTCCTTCCTTCCTTCCTTCCTTTCCTATCTCCCCTGCTCTCTCTTTCTCTCCTCCCTTTCTCTTTCTCATCATCATAAACTAATATTTCATATTTCAAGGTTATTAAAAGAAAATGTTCATTTTTATCAGAATTCTTCATACCGTTGTGTCATTGTATGATAATATTTCTAAGAATAATGTCAAATTCAGCACTTTATTCATTGCATCATCTACCTACCCTGTTTAGTGCCCTATGTTAAGCATTGCTCATCTTTTCTCCCTTCTACTTCTTCCTTCTCCTTTTAAGCACTTTAATGATTTCATCTTAATGATTTCATCAGCTTGCATGGGTTCAATTATCTATAAGCACATGACTCCCAAATCTATGTATTCAATCCTAATTCTTCTCTTAAATAGATATTAACATATTAGCTTCTGGACAACTCTACCTTATACCTCATATACATCTCCAATTTAACACCTAAAAATAGAAGCCTATATTTCTTCCAAAACTCATTCTTCTTCCAGAATTTCATATATTAATTATATATTCATTTAGTATTTCCGCATGTCACCCTTCATGTACTTTTTTATACCAGGAAAAATGGCTTTTTGAGTTCTCCATTTAAAACAATCTACATTTTGCTATTTCTGTTTTTTAAAATGCTGATCCCTCTGTCTGGAAAGCATGCTCTACTTTGTCCATATTTTTGTATTCCATAAAATCAAAGTTTAGTAATTAATAAGCATTTATTAAGTTCTTACTACATGCCAGGAATGGTGCTAAACACTTAGGATACAAAAAAAGACAAAAAAAAAAAATTCTCAAAGAGTTCACAATCGAATCAGAGATAAACAAGAAAACAAATAAATACGAGGAAGATATATTCAATATAGGAGCAGCTAGGTGAGACAGTGGATAGAGCACTAGCTCTGAAGTCAAGAGGACCTGAGTTCAAATCTGGTCTCCGACACCTAACACTTTTTAATTGTGTAATCCTGGGCAAGTCACTTAACCCCAATTGCCTCAGCCAAAAAAAAAAAAAAAAAAATATATATATATATATATATATATATATATATATATATATATATATATATATATATATATATTCAGTATAAATAGGAAATAATAAACAGAGACTGGTACTAAAAGGAAGAGGGGTTGGGAAGGACATGAAAGAAGCCAGGGAAACCAGAAGCAGAGATGAGGATGGAGAGCATTTCAAAGATGCCCAGAGATATGAGAGGGACTGTATTGTTCATGCATTAGATAAGGAGGCCCGTGCTTCTCGACTTAAGAGCAAGAGGAAGGACGAAGGGATAACACTAGAAATGTGTGGGCAGAAAGGGAGGGACAGAGGGAGAAGGAAGGAGTACATAATGAAGATTTTTTGAATATTAAATAGAGGATTTTATTTTGATCGTAGAGCCATTTGAATGACCCAGACCTACTTTTAAGGAAAATCTTTTCAGTGCCTAAATGGAGGATGTATTGTAATGGAGAGCGATTTGGGACAGAAAGTGAGCAAGCTACTATAATAGCCTCTACATGAGAAGACATATTGGCCTGTGCCAGAGTGATGGCAGCATCAGAAGAGAAAAGTAAGTGTATTTGAGAGTGTGGCAAAGCTGAAATCAACAGACATTGGTAATAAATTGGTTGGGAGAAGGGGGAGAGATATGGTGAAGGGTCCAGGACAACTCCCAAGTTCTGAGCCTGAGGGAATGGGAGAATGGTATTACCCAGAACAGTGATAAGGAAGTTGTAAGAGGGGGAAGGTTTAGAAGAAAAGGTTATGTCCAAAATAGGCATGTTAAGTTTAATTGAGATATATACTGGCCATCTAGTTCAAGATGTCTGAAAAGTAGATGAACATGTAAAGAAATGCAATGTTCTTACCCAGTTCTGGGAATAGCAAGGGTTCTGCCTTTAATGCAGTTTTGGAAATGGAGGGAGGGGGAGCTCAACCAAGCCAAGATAGGGGGAAAAGAGAACAAGCTCTGTCAGTCTCTTTGCCTGTGTGTGTGTGTGTGGCACATACATGATTGAATTTCATAAGAAACCATTCTTAAATTTGATAAATGGTCAAAAGGATAAAAAACATGCAGTTTTCAAAGAATCAATCTAAGCTATCATTGGTCATAAGAAAAATGTTCCAAATTACTAATAATTAAATAAATGAAAATAAGAACAACTGTTTTTTGTTTTGTTTTTCCTTTTTGATCATGTCTACATTATCAGTTCCTTACTTTTCTGATAATATAGTGGTTGGGGTATTTTACCTTCATTTTTCTGGCATTGTGATAGTTCTAAAGTCTTTCCAGGTTATTATTTTTTCTTTATATGTTGCTTTAATTAAATAAAATGCTCTTCAAGTTCTGCTTCCTTGACTTTGTTCATGGATATCCTCTATCCTTTTGAATCTGTTCAAATTTAAAGTAGAAATTTGGAGTTTTACCTCACACCTATCACGTTGGAGAAACTGATTTGTTTGTTTTTAAAGGAAATAATGAAAGTTGGAAGGGCTGCAGAAAAGTAGCCATATTAATGCACTACTAGTGAAGTTGTTAATTGATCCATTCTACAAAATATTCTGCAAAAATAATTTGGAACTATGCTTAACAACTTTTGTCTTAAAAATGTCACTAAGTGTAGAGAGCCAGAACTCTGGAGAAACAAGGTGTTAATTCAAAGGAATTGATATAATGGTTACCTAGTTTACATATACTTAGTACTTAGCATGGTGATGTAATAGTTCTCTAGTTCACACATACTCAGTATGCTGTAATGATGTAATTTTAACAAGGTATATAAGAACTGAAGACAGGAAGTCAGACAGAAGTGAGACTGGCAGACTGGCAGAGGAGACTGGGTCAGACTATAACAGACAAAATACCCCTGCTTCTAAAAAATCCTTCCTTGCACAGAGACATTGGGCTTGAGAAAAATCCCCAAACTGGAAAGCTTAGATTTGCTGGAAAGGAATCAGCCCCTCCAGAGACAAAAGAGCCTTTCTTTGCATTTCAATGCACTCCGAAATCCTTTTTTCTCTCACCTGAGCTGAATCTTGGAACTTGCTAGGATTCTGATTTTAAGCTCTGCTCTCAGGGAGAAACTGAGAGACACTCAGAAAGTCGAATCCCCCCAGATCAAGGAGAAACCTGGCCATTACTCTGGGGACCCCACCCAACTTTCTTGGGCCAGCACCCTCCTTGATCTGTCCCTGGGGAGATAAACAGAGGAACCTGGAGAAGCCAACCTTGAGCCTTCAAGTTTGTCCCACTCCACTGTTATACAACTATTGGAGCCTTTAATGATAGTTTTAGCCAAGGAGAGAGGTCATGACATTAAAGCAAGATTTGGAGACATGTCTCTACCCTTAGCTGCTACTCTCAGGAACTACAGGGGTCATGCCGTCTCCCCAATGCCCTGTCCTTCAGCAGGAATTTGGGGCTTGGTTGAGCTCCCCCTCCCTCCATTTCCAACACTGCATCAACTGCAGAACCCTTGCTATTCCCAGAACTGGGTAAGAATATTGCATTTCTTTCTCCTTTACTCTCGCTCTGCAACTCTGATCTCTCCTCTCCCTCCCCCCATAGAGTGGGGATTACAGAGGAACCCAAGACTTGTCTCAGACCTTTCCTCTGTTTTGCTAGCTTGGTAACCTGCCATTTAATACTCCTATCCCGTTCCCTTATTGGGATAGTATTTAGTGGTGAGATTGGGGACTCAATCTTATCTTCTCAAACCTCCAGAAAATTTTTTCACCTACCAACCTTAAATTATATGGTTAAGAGACCTTGAGAAGTTTACTGGCAGTCCAGACAAGCAGGGTCATGAAGATCCCAGACCCTTTGTCTAGCTCTTAAAGGAGCTGAAGATGCCAGCCCTTTCAGGAAGCATGCATCCCATACATTTAAAAACTGGACTGGTTTCCCTGATTTGGTCATCCTACCTTAGAGCAGTGACTATCATAGTTGAAGCAGCCTCAAAACTAACTTTGGGGCAGCCATTAGAGATTTTAACTCCCCAATGGATTAAGCATTTTACCCTTAATTCTACTACCTTGTTCCCCTGACTCCACCCAACCTGGAGAAATTAGCTTTCCTGAAAATGGGGATACAAAGGCAAGTTATTTTATGGGGGAATCTCACTGGCAACCTAGAGACTAAGCCATTACCTCCTGGGACTTATGCTCAGATAGCCCTAACCAGACCTTTAGAACTGGAGAAGGGAATGAGAGTCTACATCTATACGGACTCCAAATATGCTTTTGCATGCTCACAAGGCTGCTGGAAAGAAAGGGGATTCCAAACTGCTTTCAGTTTTTTGCTAACACTTTTGGAAGCCTCAGGGCACCTGCTTAAACTCTTTTCGGAGAGATAAACAGCCTAACTTTTTCAAAATATTCCTGTGAGCACTCTGGAGGAAATAGACTTTGTCCTTCTTTCTCTCACTCTCCTACTTAACTTTCTCGCTCCAAAGATGGGAATTTTTTTCTCCTAGCATATTCTCTCCTATTTTTCTTGATTGGCATTATATAACCCTGCCAGCAATTAGTCTGATTCTTGAAAGGCTTCAACTCTGGCCAAAGTTGGAGCTTTAGGAAAAGTCCATGGGAATAATGGTTGGGGAATTTGGCAATTGGTCATTTCAAAATTCCAAAGCAATTTAATTAAATTGGGGAGGATCATGCAGAGAGTAAAGAAAGAATGAAGATAATTTCTTTCTTTTCCTTCCTTGTTCCCTGACTGCAGCAAGGCCACATGGGGTTATACAGAGAGAAAGAAACTATGCTGTTTAATGAAATTCATTATTTGAAAACTCCTTAGCTACTTTCAGCTAGGGAGCTCTGTGGGCGGTATTGTTGGGTGGGCTATCAGAATTCTTAAGGCAGGGTACAAGTCGGGACCCAATACATTTTCTACAAAAAGGCCCCATTCCCAAATGTCATCATCTTGAATGAGATGAGGTGAGATCTTTTAAGACAGTTGTGAAAATTGAGCAAGGCTTCATCTACTTCAGAGTTTGAATAGGCCTGAAGGACTTTGAGGATTGAGTCAAGGGCATAATTGAGTCGCCTTCCTGCTATCCTCCCATGACACAATTTCCTCCCTATCTCAATCAAATATGGGCGACTATGTACTTATTGGTCAAGTTGAATTTTGTGGGTAGATCTCCCATTTAGAATGTAAGACTCTCAGCCAATGAGGAGGAGGGTCAGTGGTGGGAGGGGGTGTTTGTGTTAGGGATTAAAGGTACTAATCCTGCCCACAGGAGGCGCTTCTTCCCTTTGATTGTTTGCTAAAAGGGGTGGGACACCCTTCTCCAGAGAATGTACTATAAACTTTGCCATGCTCTAGAGATCTCTCCAGCTTTTTTTATTAAATGGTGATCCCTTACCATTTCTGTACCATACAGTTTCAATCCTGGATGAAACTGCTCCTGAGATCTGTTTTCTCTAGGCTTCAAACTGTGAATTTTCAATTGCCCTCCAGACTGCAGAATAGGACAGATTGAGACAGACTGGGACTACATGCCTTGCTGCTGTCTTCAGATTTCACACCTCCCCTCCTGGCTTGACCCCCACCCCCCAATCCTTACTAGCTCAAAGTAGCTATATAAAGTTGAGATCTTTGTATGTTTTACCCAAATGAATTTGGGTGATAACTGCTTGGGGGGAGGGGGGAGAAAATGAAATGGGAGGGAAACTGTTCTTTTTACTGAAGCTGTGTTCCCTTTAAGATTATCACTAAATTATGTTCCCTGTAAAATTGAATTGTGTCCCCTTTTTGATCTGAGAGATCAAGGTCTCCCAGGCTCCAAGGAGTCTAGAGAGAGGGCCCATCTTCCCAGAATGAGAGAAGTAACAATATTCAAGGGCAAATCAACTCCCATTGATCTTTTTGAAATTCTAAATTCTCATTCAATTGAGAAATCAGGCTCAGGCTGTCCCAGCCCCCCACCAAGATACCAATATAATAGGTTCCCTTAAACTCACTCCTTGCAAAAGACCTAAGCAATTTGCTAGGACCCTTTGCCCACTGAGACATTCTCTTCCCAGCGCAAAATTCCATTTCCCTAATAGGACTCTGCCACTATAGAAGTCAGTCTCTGAGCAAACTGGCTTCTATCCAGCAATAAACTTTAATTTTGCCATTAATAATTCGGGAATAAGTGAATTCTGTCACTTAAAACTTGTAGCCAACCAAAAAGGGAATTTTAACAACTCTCTTATTGCCACTAATCTCATCACCATCGAGAATTGAAGGGATACAAACCTCATCAATTTTATCCACCAACCCTGCTTCTTTCAAAGCACAGCTTAGGAACTACCTTCTAAATAAAGCATTTCCTGATACCCCTGATTGTTAAAAAGCTCTACCTACAAAATTATTTTCTATTTACTATGTTTACTCTGAATTTAATCTTCAATAGCTTGAAATTACACTAAAACTTTGTGGGGGATATTCTACATATCTATCAATACATATATTGTTTTTCTTTGTAAAATGAAAATTCCTTAGACAGAAGCTTATTTTTTTCATAATAATAATACTAACTGATATTTCTGTGCCAAGCATTCTAAGAATTTACAATTAATTCTTTACGAGATTATCACAACAACTCTTGGAGGTAGATGTTATTGTTATCCTCATTTTACAAATGAGAAAACCTCAGTGATTTGCCCAGGTTTAAACTGCTAGTAAACTTAAACTCAGATATTTCTGACTCAGAATGAAAAGTCTGTCCACTGTGTCATTTCATTGCCATTCAAAGTTATTAGCATAATCTCTCAAACACAGAAAAAAAACTCATTAAATTTGTTTTGATTCAATTTTAAATTGAATTCTGTCCCCTAAAAAAATATCAACTGGGGGGGGCGGAGCCAAGATGGCGGAGAAGAAACACACGACTCTGTGAACGTCCTCACTCCATCACAACCAATTAGATAAATTAAGTCTCAAAATAAGCCCAGGACTGATAGATACCACAAGGACTGGAAGCACGCTTTACCAGCTGAAGAGAATCTGGAGTCTCAACAGACAAGGTCAGTCCCCAGGGGAGGAAGAAGAGAGGCCAGCACAGACGGTGGGGTAGTGGCACACTGCGCTGGTTGCCCTGGGGAGGGCTCTGGGATCAGAGAAGCCACTGAGGTAAAGGAATCTGGCACAGGCTGTTAGCTCTTCTCTGCTAATTATTTAGCAGTTCAGAAGAGAAAGCCAAAATATTTTAAAACTCAGATCAGATTTTCCCCGGACCCTGGAGGTGACTCAGCAGATCTCCGCACCAGGGGGCGTGGCCTCAGCTACCACCTGAGAATAGTTAAGACATTGACAAGTGGGTGGATACGGCCCAAGGCAACACACACTGCCTAGCTTAGCTGGAGGGAGTGGAACTCAGCTCCAGGAAGTCCCAGAGAAGCGGAACCTTTGAACTAGGGACCGCAGTTTCTGGCAGACACTTCCAGTTTGAGCACAGGGGCTTCTCACGTCACCTGCTGCAGACATCCACGCCCCACCGGGACACATAGGCTGGGCTTCGTGCTGTCTTTACTGTTCAGTCTCAAATCTCAGGGAAGCCTCTAAAACACAGCGCCCTCGGGGCACAGCAGTGCTAATCACCTCTGAGGCACTTCCAGGGAGGGGGTGGGGAACTCTCTCCCAGAGCTCTATCTTAGCTCAGGCTCAGGAGCCGCTGCATCCATCCGGTCTGGGAGGAAGCTGGTAAAGAAGTAAATAAATAATTTCCTACCCCAGGGACAGACCCCAAAAGATTTTTTTAAATATGAACAAAAAAGCCAGAAAAAAACATAGATTCCTTCTATACAGAGAAAGAGCGGGTATCCAACCCCGAGGAAGTTAACAGCAGAGAGTCAGCAGATAACAACCTAAAGGGGAACGATTCCTGCCCCCCATCACATAACTCTCTCCTAGAAGAAACTCTTAAAAAATTAAGGGAGCTTGAAGAAAAATGGGGAAAGGAAAGGGAAGCTATGATAGAGAATAACAACATCCTGAAATTGGAGTTGGAAAAAATAAAGAATTCACAGGAGATGCAGGGAAACAAAATTTGTGAATTAGAAAAGGTTAAAAAATCACAGGAAAGTAGGATTTCTGAATTAGAAAAGATAAAAAAGTCTCAAGAAAATAATATTTCTGAATTGGAAAAAGAAAATAATTCTCAAAAAAAATTAGGGAAATGGAAAAAATTCAATAGAGCAAAATAATTCCTTTAAAAACGAAATTGGGCATTTACAAAAAGAACTAAAAACTGTGAAAGAAGAAAATAACTCCTTAAAAGTCAGGATGGAATAGAAATGAATGATTCACAGAGAACCCAAGAATCAGTCAAACAAAACAAAAAAAATGAGAAGCTGGAGAACAACGTCAAATACTTACTGGGAAAATCTATAGACCTGGAAAATAGATCTAGGAGAGATAATCTGCGGATTATTAGACTTCCAGAAAACTATGACGAAAAAAAGAGCCTAGATTCTATTTTACAGGAAATTATCAAAGAGAACTGTCCAGAGATAATAGAAACAGAAGGGAAATTAGATGTGGAAAGAATTCATCGAACTCCTTCTGAAATAGACCCTAAAAAAAGAACACCACGGAATATTGTGGCTAAGCTGCAGAATTACCACACAAAGGAGAAAATCCTGCAAGCAGCTAGAAAAAAACAATTTAAATACCAAGGTGCCACAATAAGGGTCACCCAAGATCTGGCTGCCTCCACATTAAAAGATAGAAGGGCCTGGAACCTGATATTCCGTAAGGCAAAAGATCAAGGACTGCAACCAAGAATGAACTACCCAGCTAAGTTTAGCATCTTTTTCCATGGAAGAAGATGGTCATTCAATGAAACAGAGGAATTCTATATGTTTCTAAGAAAAAAACCAGACTTAAACAAAAAATTTGATCTACATCCACAAGACTGAAGAGAAACAGAAAAAGGTACACAGAACCCTTGAGAACTGTAACTCTGTTGTGGGTATATAAAAAGTACTCAAGGATAATTTGATTTTACTGATATAAAAGAAAAAAAGGGTGGTGTAGTAAAGGGAAGGAGGTCGGTTCAGAAAAAGGGGAAGGAATGATAAAAAGAGGGAAACTACATCCCAAGAAGAGGCATAGAAAATACACCATATCTGAGGGAACTTAGTGAGGGGGAGAATCATTGTGTGAATCTTACTCTCATCAGGAGAGGCTCAAAGAGTAAATAATTAACATATTTGTTTTTCAGAGAATTTTCTCTCACCTCATTAAAAGGGGGGAGAGGAAAAGGGAAAAGGAAAAGGAGAATAAGTGAAGGGACTTGGAGGGAGGGGGAGGGATCCTAAAAAAAAAAAAAAAAGAGAGGGAGGGTTGCGCATCAAAAGGGGGGTCTGTAAATTAAATATCGGGGAGGGGGATCAGGGGGGTCAAGGGAAAAAAGCATAATCTGGGGATAATACGATGGCAGGAAATACAGAATTAGTAATTTTAACTGTAAATGTAAATGGGATGAACGATCCCATCAAACGGAGACGGATAGCAGATTGGATCAAAAAGCAGAACCCTACAATATGTTGTCTACAGGAAACACACTTAAAGCAGGGAGATACATACAGAGTAAAGGTAAAAGGTTGGAACAGAGCCTATTATGCTTCAGGTAAAGCCAAAAAAGCAGGGGTAGCTATCCTTATCTCAGATCAAGCAAAAGCAGAAGTAGATCTCGTTAAAAAAGATAAGGAAGGAAACTATATCCTGCTGAAAGGTAGCATAAATAATGAAGCCATATCAATACTAAACATATATGCACCAAGTGGTATAGCATCTAACTTTCTAAAGGAAAAGTTAAGAGAACTGCAAGAAGAAATAGACAGTAAAACTATAATAGTGGGAGATCTCAACCTTGCACTCTCAGATTTAGACAAATCAAACCACAAAACAAACAAGAAAGAAATTTAAAAAGTAAATAGAACATTAGAAAAACTAGGTATGATAGACCTTTGGAGAAAACTGAATGGCAATAGAAAGGAATATACTTTCTTCTCAGCAGTTCATGGATCCTATACAAAAATTGATCATATATTAGGACATAAAGATCTCAAAGTTAAATATAGGAAGGCAGAAATAATAAATGCCTTCTTCTCAGATCACAATGCAATAAAAGCTACATTCAGTAAAAAGATAGGGGTAAATAGACCAAAAAGTAATTGGAAACTGAATAATCTCATCTTAAAGAATGACTGGGTGAAAGAGCAAATTATAGAAACAATTAACAATTTCACCCAAGATAATGACAATGATGAGACATCATATCAAAATCTTTGGGATGCAGCTAAAGCAGTAATAAGGGGAAATTTTATATCTTTAGAGGCTTATTTGAAGAAAATAGAGAAAGAGAAGATTTACGAATTGGGCTTACAACTTAAAAGGCTAGAAAAAGACCAAATTATAAACCCCCAACCAAAAATTAAACTTGAAATACAAAAATTAAAAGGAGAAATCAATAATATTGAAAGTAAAAAAACTATTGAATTAATAAATAAAACCAAGAGTTGGTTTTATGAAAAAGCCAATAAAATAGATAAACCTTTGGTAAATTTGATCAGAAAAAAGAAAGAGGAAAATCAAATTGATAGTCCTACAAATGAAAAGGGGGATCTTTCCACCAATGAAGAGGAAATTAGAGAAATAATAAGGAGTTACTTTGCCCAACTTTATGCCAATAAATTTGATAACTTAAGTGAAATGGATGACTTCCTCCAAAAATATAGGCTCCCTAGATTAACAGAGGAGGAGATAAATTGCTTAAATAGTCCCATTTCAGAAAAAGAAATAGAACAAGCTATTAATCAACTCCCCAGGAAAAAATCCCCAGGGCCAGATGGATTCACATGTGAATTCTACCAAACATTTAAAGAACAATTAGTCCCAATGTTATATAAATTATTTGAAAAAATAGGGATTGAAGGAGTCCTACCAAATTCCTTCTATGACACAGACATGGTACTGATACCTAAACCAGGCAGATCGAAAACTGAGAAAGAAAATTATAGACCAATTTCCTTAATGAATATTGATGCTAAAATCTTAAATAAGATATTAGCAAAAAGACTTCAGAAAATCATCTCCAGGATAATACACTATGATCAAGTAGGATTTATTCCAGGAATGCAGGGCTGGTTTAATATTAGGAAAACTATTAATATAATTGACCATATTAATAATCAAATTAATAAGAACCTTATGATCATCTCAATAGACGCAGAAAAAGCATTTGACAAAATCCAACATCCATTCCTACTAAAAACTCTTGAGAGTATAGGAATAAATGGACTATTCCTTAGAATAATCAGAAGCATATATTTAAGATCTTCAGTAAGCATAATATGCAATACAAATAAACTGCAACCTTTCCCAGTAAGATCAGGAGTGAAACAAAGTTGCCCACTATCACCATTACTATTCAAATATAGTACTAGAAACGCTAGCCTCGGCAATAAGAGCCGAGAAAGAGATTCAAGGAATTAGAGTAGGAAATGAGGAAATTAAACTATCACTTTTTGCAGATGACATGATGGTATACTTAGAGAACCGCAAAGACTCTGCTAAAAAGCTACTAGAAATAATTCAAAATTTCAGCAAAGTGGCAGGATATAAAATAAATCCACATAAATCCTCAGCATTTTTATATATCACTAACAAAATGCAACAGCAAGAGATACAAAGAGAAATTCCATTCCAAACAAATGTTGAGAGTATAAAGTATTTGGGAATCCATCTACCAAAGAAAAGTCAGGAATTATATGAGAAAAATTATAAAACACTTGCCACAAAAATAAAATCAGATTTAAATAATTGGAAAGACATTCAGTGCTCTTGGATAGGCCGAGCGAATATAATAAAGATGACAATACTCCCCAAACTAATCTATTTATTTAGTGCTATACCAATCAGACTCCCAAGAAACTATTTCAATGACCTAGAAAAAATAACAACAAAATTCATATGGAAGAATAAAAGGTCGAGAATTGCAAGGGAACTAATGAAAAAAAACTCCGAGGAAGGTGGTCTAAGTGTACCTGATCTAAAGCTATATTATATAGCAGCAGTCACCAAAACCATTTGGTATTGGCTAAGAAATAGACCGGTAGATCAGTGGAACAGATTAGATACAAAGGACAAAAAAGGATACATATATAGCAACCTAATCTTTGACAAACCCAAAGATACCAACATTAGGGATAAAAATTCATTATTTGGAAAAAAACTGTTGGGAAAACTGGAAATTAGTATGGCAGAAATTAGATATGGATCCACACTTAACACCATATACCAAGATAAGATCAAAATGGGTCCATGATTTAGGCATAAAGAGGGAGATAATGAATAGATTAGAGGAACAGAGGATAATCTACCTCTCAGACTTGTGGAGGAGGAAGGAATTTATGACCAGAGGAGAACTAGAGATCATTATTGATCACAAAATAGAAGATTTTGATTACATCAAACTAAAAAGTTTCTGTACAAATAATACTAATGCAAACAAGATTAGAAGGGAAGTAACAAATTGGGAAAATATTTTTAAAAACAAAGGTTCTGACAAAGGTCTCATTTCCAAAATATATAGAGAACTGACCCTAATTTATAAGAAACCGAACCATTCTCCAATTGATAAATGGTCAAAGGATATGAACAGACAATTCTCAGAGGAAGAAATTGAAACTATATCCACTCACATGAAAGAGTGTTCCAAATCACTACTGATCAGAGAAATGCAAATTAAGACCACTCTGAGATACCACTACACACCTGTCAGATTGGCTAAGATGACAGGAACAAATAACGATGAATGTTGGAGGGGCTGTGGGAAAACTGGGACACTGATACATTGCTGGTGGAGTTGCGAAAGAATCCAGCCATTGTGGAGAGCAATCTGGAATTATGCCCAAAAAGTTATCAAACTGTGCATACCCTTTGACCCAGCAGCGCTACTACTGGGATTATATCCCAAAGAAATACTAAAGAGCGGAAAGAGACATATATGTACCAAAATGTTTGTGGCAGCTCTTTTTGTTGTAGCTAGAAACTGGAAGATGAATGGATGTCCATCAGTTGGAGAATGGTTGGGTAAATTGTGGTATATGAAGGTTATGGAATATTATTGCTCTGTAAGAAATGACCAGCAGGAGGAATACAGAGAGGCCTGGAGAGACTTAAATCAACTGATGCTGAGTGAAATGAGCAGAACCAGAGGATCACTGTACACTTCAACAACAATACTGTATGAGGATGTATTCTGATGGAAGTGGAAATCTTCAACATAAAGAAGAGCCAACTCACTTCCAGTTGATCAATGATGGACAGAAATAACTACACCCAGAGAAGAAACACTGGGAAGTGAATGTAAATTGTTAGCACTAATATCTGTCTGCCCAGGTTGCATGTACCTTCGGATTCTAATGTTTATTGTGCAACAAGAAAATGATATTCACACACATGTATTGTACCTAGACTATATTGTAACACATGTAAAATGTATGGTATTGCCTGTCATCGGGGGGAGGGAATAGAGGGAGGGGGGGATAATTTGGAAAAATGAATACAAGGGATAATAGTATAAAAAATATATATAATAAAAATTAAAAAAAATAATTATAATTAAATTAAAAAAAATATCAACTGGGAAATTTCTAAAAATCCTTTCAATAGTCAAAAATAGAAATATAGTACCATATATCTCTGTCTCCGTCTAGATATTTTAAATCCTTTTACATTTTTGCCACTTTGCAATCACTATCTGAGGAAACCTATAGTTTCACTGTCCTTTCTATCTTTCTGAACATATTCTCACTATTGTTTCAATTATAGATAACAGACATAAACTAGAGTGTTCTAAGAGGAGAGTGGCAAGGGTGATGAGGAGAAGCAAGAGGATTATTTATGAGGCCTGGGAAGGAAGTGAGATTGTTAAACTGGTGAAGAAAAGATCACTTGTTTTACTTTGTTGTTATTTTAATAATAGCTTTTTATTTTTTTAATAATCTATTTTTGTTTTCAAAATAAATGCAAAAATACTATTCTATATATAAATACTACAATTGGCGCCCAATGTGGGGCTCGAACCCACGACCCTGGATTAAGAGTCCCATGCTCTACCGACTGAGCAAATTACCCACTCCCGACCCGGGGAGATATTGACGAAAATTAACAATACAGGACTCTTTCGAGGCCCTGTAATTGGAATGAGTACACTTTAATTCCTTTAACGAGGATCCATTGGAGGGCAAGTCTGGTGCCAGCAGCCGCGGACGGGGAAGATGTTAGGATTACTAGGTGAGAACTCAGGTTGTCTGGATAGTGACAAGGTGAGAATTCAGGTTGGACAATTACAAGGTGAGAACTCAGGTTGACTTGATAGAAGGGGAAAGCTCATTGGCTGAAGTGGTTCTTCCCAGAAGCCCTTGCATTATCCCACGCCCATTCTCTGGGAGAATAAAAGAGAGGACACCCAGAGATAGAAGAAGACTCTGCATTACATCTTGCTTGACGCAGCTCTCTGCAGGAAGGGAAGTTGGCTCTCTGCAGGAAGGGAAGTCATTTCTCTGGACAAGAGTTAACAGCAACTACCTGGAGACAACGGTTCACAACAGGAAGAAGAATCTGTCTGAGAGATTTGAGTAGACACAGCAGATCTCTTCCCAGAGAGTGATCCGGCAGCTTCTGGAGACAACAGCTCACTACAATTGGCGCCCAACGTGGGGAAGGACTTTTGCTTATCCTGACAAGAAGAGCTAGACCAGACCTTCGCAATTTGGTGCCCGAACAGGGACAGACACGGTCCTGATTCCAGTGGAAAAGCTTCCGATCTAGATCTCAGTCTCTCTGACCCAGAACCGTGAGTAACGAGGAAACTTTGTTAAAGATTAAGTGAGCATGCTAATAGATAAATAAGGAACTTAACTTGCTAAGGGCTAAACCAGGAATCTCTTATAGCTGAAATGGGGCAGATGTTAGCTATATTCAATCCCTGGACCTCAGCCGACTCAACCCCAGCCCCAGAAGCAACCTCAGCTCCACCCCCATTCAGGAGTGGTACTATAGAGAGTATAATCAAGATAATTGAGGAGGAGAGTTTACTTGTAACCTGGGTACAGATTGCTAAACTCTTGGCTGCATTAAGACGCACATCCCCTTGGTTCTTAGAGGAAGAAAAGATAAATGTAGATAAATGGAAGCTAGTGGGATATGAAATGAAAGAATTTCAAGCAAAAAATGGGCCTCGTTCAATTTCTGCAGAAGTATTTTATATCTACAACATAGTTCAATTAGCCTTAAACTATCAAGCAAGTTGTAGGAGAAGGAAAAGTTCTAAAAATGAACAGAGGAGGAAGTGTGAGGAAAAAAGGAAAGATCAAGATTTTTTCCTAGAGCAAGAGGATTTAAATGAGGAATTATGGTATGATTCTCTTGAAGAAGCTTCAACCCTGCCTAGAGAACAGATTATTGACAGGCCCACATCAACCCCACCTTCAGAGATGGAGGAAGAAAGAGGGGAAGAGGCAGAAACACAAACAGAATTGCCTGTGAAGCAGCCTAAGCCTATGACAAGATTAGAAAAAGCATTGGTTAAAGCTAAGAGAGAAGGACAGGATATAAGTGATTTTATACATGCATATCCTGTGATTGAAGAGATTGACTCTGTAGGTAAAAAAAGGAGAAGATATGCACCTTTAGATTTTAATAAAATTAAGGATTTGAAAAAAGGTTGTACCCTTTATGGGGCTACATCAGCTTATGTCAAAATGTTACTAGATGGTTTGTCTTATGAAGTCCTAACCCCGAATGATTGGAAATCCATAGCAAGGACATGTCTGGAACCTGGAGAAAATTTATTATGGCTTGCGGAATTTCATGAATTATGTAAAATTCAAGTCAGATGCAATTTGGAAATAGGAGTTAACACACAATTCACTTTTGAGCACTTAGCTGGTGAAGGTCAGTATGGAGAGAATTCGGAACAGATTAATTATACCATGACAATATATGAACAAATTGCTAAGGCTGCAATAAAAGCTTGGGGTGTCCTTCCTGGACAGAAAGATCGTGGAGAGGCTTTCACTAAAATACAGCAAGGTCCCAATGAACCTTTTGCAGATTTTGTGGGACGTTTGCAAACTGCTGTCAAAAGAACTATTGGAGAAAATTCAGCTACAGAAATAATGACCAGACATCTGGCTAAGGAAAATGCCAATGAGATTTGCAAAAGAATTATATGGGGATTAGACAAAGATGCTCCTTTAGAGGAGATCATAAGACGCTGTGCTACAGTGGGAACAAATGCTTTTTACACCCGGACAATGATGAATGTGGAAAGGCAGGGTCCCTCCTGGCAAGGGACTTCTAGAGAAACTCGGCGATGTTTTCAATGTGGAAAAATTGGGCATCTAAGAGCTCAGTGTAGGTATGGAGATACAGTGAGGAAACAGGGTGAGAGAAGACCTAAAACCCCATGTCCAAAATGCAACAGAGGACTCCATTGGGCATCAGAGTGTAGAATAATTCAGGGAAATAGGATGAGGAGCCCAGGTCCAAGGCCCCAGGCAAAAAAGACTTGGGGCATGATGGCAGCTGATGTTACACCCAAAGAGCCTTTAGAAGGTCAGGACTCTGATTTGATCAACCAGCAGAAAAGCAATCACATGGCAGAAAGGGATTACCTAATAAGTGAGCCAAAAGGCAATCAGATTGCAAAAATGGATTACACTTGGGGAGAATACAGGCCTTTTAAACCAACAGGGCTGTATCCAGTGCAAACAATTCCAATGTAATTGCCAGATGATGAGAAGAGATTTAGAAAGTAGTAAATAGAAAGTAATTAGATAGGTTAACTGCCTGGGGGAGAGGGTTTGCTTGTATTTCTTCAGCAGGAGAAGGAATCAGATGGGTGCCAACGAGTCATATTCGCCTTGTCCATCAGAGAGAGACAGAAAAAGAGAAAGACCTCAAAATAAAGCAGAAGATCTAAGAAACATCTGACACTGAAAGAGCATGGATAATAAGAAGACTGTTAAAGAACTTTAAAAACCAGCAGGAATCATTGGACTTCCTCACACAAGATGAGACTAATGGACAATGGACTTATGGACATTTATAAATTTTCAATTTATGATTATTTGATTATGTTATTTGTCATATACTTCTAGCATGTATTATGTTACTATGTTACTATGTGCTTATGTAATTTATGTAATTATGTGTAATACTTCCCATATTGAAGGATTTATGTTTCAAGATCATGACTGTCCTATGTTCTAAATCAAAAGAAAGGGGGAGATGTTAGGATTACTAGTTGAGAACTCAGGTTGTCTGGATAGTGACAAGGTGAGAATTCAGGTTGGACAATTACAAGGTGAGAACTCAGGTTGACTTGATAGAAGGAGCAAGCTCATTGGCTGAAGTGGTTCTTCCCAGAAGCCCTTGCATTATCCCACGCCCATTCTCTGGGAGAATAAAAGAGAGGACACCCAGAGATAGAAGAAGACTCTGCATTACATCTTGCTTGACGCAGCTCTCTGCAGGAAGGGAAGTTGGCTCTCTGCAGGAAGGGAAGTCATTTCTCTGGACAAGAGTTAACAGCAACTACCTGGAGACAACGGTTCACTACAGGAAGAAGAATCTGTCCTAGAGATTTGAGTAGACACAGCAGATCTCTTCCCAGAGAGTGATCCGGCAGCTTCTGGAGACGACAGCTCACTACAAGCATCCACCCTTGCAAAACCTCATGTTCCAAATTTTTTCCTTCTCTTCCTCCACCCTCCTTTACTAGACAGCAGTAATATAGATTAAACATGCACAATTCTTCTAAACATAGAAAAATCAGATCAAAGAGGAAAAAAAATGAGAGAAAAAAAAACAAGCAAAGAACAAAAATATTTTGAAAATAATGTGTTATAGTCCACATTCAGTCTCTATAATCCTTTCTTAGAATGCAGGTGTCTCTCCATCACAAGTCTTTTGGAATTGGCCTGAATCACCTCATTGTTGAAAAGAGCCAAGTCCATCACATAATCTTGTTGCTATGTACAATATTCTCTTGGTTCTACTCATTTCATTTAGCATCAGTTCAGGTAAGTCTCTGAAATCATCCTGATGATCATTTCCTATAGAACAATATTCCATGACATTCATGTACCATAACATATTCAGCCATTCCCCAAATGATGGGCATCCACTCAATTTCTAGTTCCTTGCCACTATAAAAAGGGCTGCTACAAACATTTTTGTTCATGTGGGTTCTTTATGATCTCTTTGGGATACAGACCCAGTAAAGCTAGTTCTGGATCAAAAGGTATGTACAGTTGGTATGTACAGTTTGATAGCTCTTCAGGCATAGTTCCAAATTGTTCTCAGAATGGTTGGAGAATCACTGTTTTCACATATGAAAAACTTTCATGCATAAAGGATTTAAAACTTGTTTTAGCCACAAAATGGAAAAACTAGAAGTCATAGGTAAAAGTTTCAAAGAAGGATATTTTGACTTGTTATTAGGAAAATATGGAGTCTCATACTTAACAGCTGTGTTATTCTGAGCAATTAGTTAATCCTGTTTACCTCAGTTTCCTCATCTATCAAATGAATGAAGAAAAAAAATGACAAAGCACTCCAGTATCTCTTACAAGAAAACCTCAAATGAGCCAGGAACTAGAATAAGCACAATTACTAAATGCTTTTTAGTAAATCCAACTAAAATTGGATTTAAACAACTGGAAAAATATCAATTACTCATGGTTAGACTGAGCTAATCTAATAAAAATGACAATTTTACCTAAATTAACATTTATTCAGTGCCATTCTAATCAAACTTACTTTTAATAGAAAATTATTTTAAAGAGGTAGAAAAATGATAACAAAATTCATCTGGAATGAATCAAGAATAAGAGAATTAATGAAAAAAGAAATGCATAGGAAGGTAGCCTAGCCATATAAAACCTAAAACTTTATTATAAAGTGCAGTGATCAAAATGATCTGGTACTAGCTGAGAAACAAAGTAGTGGATCAGAGTAGGTACACAAGACACAATAGTCAATGACTATCTAGTAATAATCTAGTGTTTTATAAACCCAAAGACTTCAGCTTCTGGGATAAGAACTTACTATTTGAAAAAAAAAATTGCTGAAAGAATAGGAAAATAGTAGGGCAGATAATAGCCACTGACTAACTTCTAACACCCTATACCAAGATAAGATTTTAATGAGTTCATGATTTAGACATAAAGGGCGTTACTATAAGCAAATTAGAAGAGTAGGAAATAGTCAAAGAAAAATTAAGAGAATATGATGAAATTTGCACAAAGCTAGTGTATCGAAGATTAGAAAGGAAGCAGAAAGATGAGAAACAATTTTTTATACCCGATATTTCTGATAAAAGCTTCATTTCTAAAATTTATTTATATTTTTCCCAAAGCAATTGGGGTTAAGTGACTTGCCCAGGGTCATACAACCAAGTAAGTGTTAAGTGTCTGAGACCAGATTTAAACTCAGGTCCTCCTGACTTCAGGGCTGGTGCTCTCTATCTACTGCACCACCTAGCTTCCCCCTCCCCCCCATTTCTGAAATTTATAAAGAACTGTTTCAAATTTATAAGAATAAAAGTCATTCATCAGTTGATAAATGGTCAAAGGATATGAACAATTTTCATATGAAGGAATTAAATCCATCGATAGCAATATGAAAGTGTGTTCTAAATTACTATTGATTAGAGAAATGCAAATTTAAAATAAGCTGAGGTAGCACCTCACACCTTTCAGATTGGCTAAGGTAATAGGAAAAAATTAATTATAAATGTTGGAGAAGATGTGGGAAAACTGGGATACTAATGTATTGTTGGTAGAGTTGTAAAATGATTCAATTATTATAAAAAACAATTTAGAATTAGGCTCAAAGGACTATCAAATTATGCAAATACTTGATCTAGCAGTCTCACTATTGGGTCTGTATCCCAAGAAGATAATAAACAAGAAAAAAGGACTCACATCTGCAAAAAAAAACAATGTTTGTAGCAGCTCTTTTTGTAGTGGCAAGGAACTGGAAACTGGGGCATGGCTGGATAAGTTATGGTATATGAAGGTAATGTACTGAATACCTACCTAAGTAACATGATAATGTAGGAAAATTAATAGAAGGAACATATAGAGTTTTATAATGCAAAATCACCAATTTTAAATTAATGAATGGAAAATTTTTTTTACAAACAAAAGAATAGAAATTCAGTCAAGAAGACATTAGTTTTTAGATCAATGATTTTTAAGATGGGAAATGGATACAAGGAGAGTAACTCAGAATTAACTTCTTGTCTTGTAAGGGAAAGAGGAACACAAAGCAAGCTCCTCTTTCTTTTACCCATAAAATCTTAGCAAAAGCTTTCTGATGCTGAAAAAAAATATTTATATGAAGAATGGATTTTTATTTTGTATTTTTCTAAAACTATCACTGCTCTTTTTAAGGAAAACTCCATTTATTCCTTTGCTCTTCAGTATTTTTAATAGGAATGGATATTAGATTTTATCGTTATTTTTCTGCATCTATTGAGATAATCATAGAATTTCTGTCAGTTTATTTATATAGTCAATTATGCTAATAATTTTTCGTAAAATTAAACCAGCATCCCTGCATCCCTGGTATAATCTTATTTGGTCATGATGTATATTATCCTGGTGATAAGGTGTTAATATTTTATTTAAGATTTTTACATCAATATTCATTAGGGAAATTGATCTAAGTTCAAATCTAGCCTCAGACACTTAACACTTCTTAGCTGTGTAACCCTGGGCTCTTAATCCCAATTGCCTCAGCAAAAAACAAAACAAAACAAAACAAAAAAAATTTCCTCATGTCAAGTCCACATTTATTTCTTTACATTTTTTTTTACCCATTGCTCCGGATTTTGCTCTCCAAAACTAAACAGAAAAAAAAAAAACAAAACCAAAAACAAAAACCTCTTCTGCATGAGAATACTTCAAATACTTGAAGGTAGCTCTCAAGTTCCTCCTGAGTCTTTTCTTATTGACTCCATCCTAGACATGCACAAGCACTTAAAATCATTTATTATCTTGATTGTCCTATATTGGATATTCTTCAGTTTATCATTGCTCTCCCCAAAATATAATGACATCAACAAACAATTCAATAAACATTTTTTCAATGTGTTTTTTCAATGTGTGCTTAGAGAATAACTTGCTTATAGTCAAATAATAAGTAAGCCACAGATTTTAACTCTAACTTCAGAGCTCTATACCATATAACTTACTACAAACTGTCCGAAAAATTGACAGTCATAATTGTGGCAGTTAAATTTCTTGAAAAATCCATTTACACTCAGTTCCAATTATTCTCCTCTCATTCTCTTCCAAAATTTTTATATTCTGACTTTGGACCTTTATCAATTAACTTCAAACTCTGTACAAAATTATCAGTGAATGATTGTTTGCCAGATCTAATGACCTCTTCTTTATTTATCATCATCTTTCTGACTCCACTATGGCATTTGACATAATTGACCATCTTCTCCTAGACACTGTTTCCACTTCCTTCCTGCCCTCTGGTTTCTCATGATTCTCCTTCTATGTATCTTACCACTCCTGGCTCTGTTTAGCTGGATCTTCATCTATGTCACACACACTAACTTTGGGTGTGCTTCAGGTTTTGCCATGGATCATCTTTTCTTTTTACTGTACTTTTGAAATTGGTGATCTTATTAGCTATCTTGGCTATATATATATTCTCTTGCATTAGCTTCTTTCATACTAAAGTACAACATTAATTCTTTGTTTGAAATTTTGAACTGGATATCACACAGGCATCTCAAAATCAAAATTTCTTTTTTTTTAATTACTCACTCTTTTTTCCCATTTTCAATGACAGTAAACTGATTAAAAAAACCATTTATTAAAAGCTTTATATGTGTCACAATCCTGAGTGCTCAGAATCCATTTTTTATTACAGCTTTTTATTTTCAAAACATATGCATGGATAATTTTTCAACATTGATCCTTGCAAAACCTTGTGTCCCATATTTTTCTCTCCCTTCTCTCTACTCTCTATCCTAGATGGCAAATGATCCAAAATATGTTAAACATGTTAAAATATATCTTGTAATCATATTTATACAATTATCATGCTGCACAAGAAAAATAGATCAAAAATGGAAAAAATGAGAAAGAAAATAAAATACAAGCAAACAACAAAAAGAGTGAAAATGCTATGTGGTGATCCACTCAGTTCCTACAGTCCTTTCTCTGGAGGTTTAAAAAAATGTAAAGAAATAAATGTGGACTTGACATGAGGAAATTTTTTTTGTTTTGTTTTGTTTTGTTTTTTGCTGAGGCAATTGGGATTAAGAGCCCAGGGTTACACAGCTAAGAAGAAGTGTTAAGTGTCTGAGGCTAGATTTGAACTTAGATCAATTTCCCTAATGAATATTGATGTAAAAAACTTAAATAAAATATTAACAACTTATCACCAGGATAATATACATCATGACCAAGTAAGATTATACCAGGGATACAGGGGTGCTGGTTTAATTTTACATCACATCACATCATCACTGAAACTGGTCTCACTTATTCTAAAATGTAATGTTCTCTGTTGAGGTTTTCCTGAGGTCTCAACAGAGGACATTACATTTTAGAATAAGTGAGACCAGTTTCAGTTTAGTAATCACCACAAGTACAGCCAGGTGTTAAAGTCTAAAATTCTTTATTACCTCCTTCCAAGTCCTATCTCCTTCACTTGGGACTTGGCTAGTTTTCTGGAGGCCTTCCGGAGTCTTCAAGGAAAGCAACACCTTTGAGAAGATGTTGAGAACAATTGAGGGAAGGCAAAAGGGACAAAGATATTTTGTTTCTATTATCTCATTTGCATGTATTTGTTATGCCATCTTTGGAAGTTAAAACTGAAAAACCTAATAACTAGAAATTTTTGACATCTATATGTTTCTTTTCAGAGAAGAGGAGGTTTCACAGAAATACGAATTTTGGCTTCTACACTAAGGGAATCCTGAGTCATTGACAAGGAGTCAAGACTTTAACAACTGAAGAAAGAACATCAATGACCAGAGACAAGTTGAGTGCAGGAGGTAAAAGCAAAGCAAAGGAAAAGGAGAAAGAGAAGGAGAAGAAAAAAGATGAAGAAAGAAGAGAAGAATCACTGTAAAAAAGTGGAGAAAAAAAAATGAATGACAACTGTGTCAAGCAGAGACTAGATGATTAGAAGAAAGATAAACTGTGCATCAGTTTCTAGCAAAGCATCTCAATCAGTAAGCATTAATTAAATGCCTGCCATATGATGGGCTGTGGAGATACAAAGAAAACATTCCTGCTTTTAAGGAACTCACATTGGAATTTAAGGAATTTCCCATTGGAAAGAAAATGTACAAATAGCTGTGTACAACCAACCTGTGCCATGTTTCTATATGGCTGAAGTGAAGGAGTGGCCATAAGAATGTAGTGACATATGTTTAACATATATTGGATCACTTGCCATCCAGGGGAGGGGGTGGGGGAAAGGGAAAAAAAATTAGAACACAAGGTTTTGTAAGGGTGAATGTGGAAAATTATCCCATGTATGTATTTTTAATTAAAAAAAAAAGAATGTAGTGACAGCTTCCATGTCACTAAGGGCTGTCTGTCCCCTTCACATATGGCATGAGGCTTTCTCTTTGTGTCTTTAGGAAAGGCAGAATAGACAGCTCTAGCCTTTTCTCCCAGCCTTCACTAGAATAGTCTCCTGTAGTGAAGCTGTAGTAGGTCGAAAAGGAGGAAGTTGGAGCCAGAAACTTGGTCACTGCACACCTGAGAGAGGGAGGGAGGGAAGGAGAGGGAGAGACAGAAACAGAGAGACAGAGAAAGAGAAAAAGAGAGAAAGAAAAAGAGACAGAGTATTAGGATAGTATTATATCTATCTACTGCTCTAGAGAATGTGAGTTTCACACACAATCCAACTTCTGATCACTGTTTCTTTTTTTTAATAATATTTTTATTTTCAAAATACATGCAAAGATAGTTTTCAACATTCACCCCTGCAAAACCCCATGTTCCAAATTTTTCTCCCATTCTTCACCCTACACTTTTCCCCTAGAACCAAGCAATCCAATATAGATTAAACATGTGCAATTTCTCCACACTTATTTCCACATTTCATCATGCTGTGCAAGAAAAATCAGGTCAAAAAGGAATTTTAAAAGAAAGCAAACAACAACAAAAAAGGTGGAAATACTATGTTATGATCCATATACAATCCCCACAGAACTCTTTCTGGGTGCAGATGGTTCTTTCCTCCACAATTCCACTGGCATTTGCCTGGACACCTCACTGCTGAAAAGAGTCATGTCCATAAGATTTGATCATCACACAATCTTGATGTTGCTGTGTACAATATTCTCTTGGTTCTATTCATTTCATGTAAGTCTCTTTGGCCTTTCTGAAATTATCCTGCTGATTATTTCTTATAGAACAATAATATTCCATGACATTCATATACCGTAACTTATTGAGCCATTCGTCATTGATGGATATCCACTCAGTTTCCAGTTTCTTGATACTACAAAAACAGCTGCTAACAAACAATTTTGCCCATGTTGGGGCCCTTTTTATGATCTCTTTGGGATACAGATCCAGCAAAGATGCTGCTGGATCAAAGGGTATGCCAGTTTGATAGCTCTTTGGACATAATTCCAAATTGCTCTCCAGAATGGCTGGATCAGTTCACAAATGCACCAACCACATCCCCTCCAACATTTATCTTTATTTTTTCTTGTCATCTTAGCAGATCTCAGAGGTGTGCTGATCACTATTTATTGGGAGAAGGAGAATCCTAAGTTTGACAACCAAGGTTTGAATCTTCCCATTATATACCATTACTATAAATATACATACCACTTAAAAAAAATAACAAAAAAACCCTCATTTATCCAAATTGGTAACAAAAAAGAAGTTAGAGAAAGTACATATAGGAGAATATTTACCAGATAATACAGAGTGAAAGAACTCTCACAGTTGGGGAGAGCCCAACCAAAAGAGTCTTACTTCTCAACCAAGGGAATGTCCCCTGAAGTCTCTAATGCAGCAAGTTGGGGAGAGGGACATGACAGTAACCGTCAGGTCTTCTAATATCTTTTTTTCTTCAGAATTTCAAGTGCTCTTGGCGTCCTCTATCTTCCATTTCGAAGTTTGAACAGGATTAGATGTTATTTCAGTGACAATTCAGAAAAAAACCTGAAGCTCTCTACAACTTTTATCAGCTCCACAATACCCTTCATTCTTAGAAGAATACTAATTTCTACTGGTGACGATGTAGTCCCATACCAATGGGCTTTGTGACTGGGGTTATAAGAATTAAGAAAGCTGTTCAGCTCAGGATATCTAAAGGGTGCAAAATTGAAGTTCTTAAATGTGAGGACAAGTTGCAGTATAGAGGAAGACCTGGCACAATAGGAGGTGGAAGTTGCCTTTTACTGTAATAGAACATAGTCTTATCCCATCCCCTCACAATTTGAAGCTAGAGATCAGGTAGGCACAGCAGGAGTTGGAAAGAATGTGGACAAAGAAAGTCTTGCTCTTTTTCATACGAGATGCTAAAGATAATCTAACCAGAGAATAACTCTCTTGAACAAAAGAGCTAATTGGAGAATAGAAGAATCCTTTGCTATTTGCACATCTGATTGGGGAAAGGAAAGGCCAGAGTGCCTTATTGACACCTACAATTTAAAAGGTGGAAAAGCTTGAAATATTTGTCTTATTTACTTTTACTCTTCTTTCTATATTTAAGAGGGAACCTTGTTGCCTTCTACCACTCCCACACCACTACCTAGAGCCTACTAAACCAACTTCAGTAGTTCTATGAATTCGATATTTTGAGACATTAAAGTTAACTCTAAGCTCAGCCATATGTATAGATGATAACAGAACAACTACATCTTTGGGAACTCTTAAGCCAGAGATACATAAGAAATGGGGAATTGGTCAGATAAAATTTATTGTACTGGATTCAGGGTCGGGTATTATTTGGCAACTCCATTGCCTATAACCACTTCTGTCTCACACTACAATGGCAGAATGGAGCACTTTGGGTAAAGAAAGAGTGGGAATCTTGAGGGACAATTTCTGCAATTCCATTGCCTATACACACTTCTGAGTGATAGCTTAAGAATGGAAAGAAACACTTTCTGTCAAGAGGGAGTGGTAGCCCCAAGAGGCAGGACCACTTTGAGCCACAAGAAGAGTATCATTTCTGGCTAGTATCATTTCCTCCAAAGTGAGGAGGAAAGCATTAATTGTAATTGTAAGGGTTAAAAAGCCTCTAGAAGCAAAGAATGCAATTCAAGGCATGTGGGAGGACCTGAGGGATGAGAGGTTTTGAGGCGCAGGTGAGTCCTATGTGGAGGTGAGGCACAGCCCCATGAGGCGGTGTCTGACTCCAAGTACCACGCCTCCCTCCTTAGTGCTCTCAAAGCCTAGCACGGCTCCCTCCTTCTCCTCAGGACCTCCCCCTTCCCCCAGATCCTCAGGGAGGTATAAATATATGCTATCTAAGAATAAAGTTCTCTTTTGCTTCACCCCTACCTTCTGGTGGTCTGTCTCTGTGGGATCCGAGTTGGTGCCCGAAGACGGGTAAGTGTGGCCTAGCCCTGCCGTTGAGGGATGGGCATTAAGAGTAGCTCTAAGGGGAGCTACCAGGTTAGAGTAGTCCATAGGGGTGTAACAGTAATCCCTAGGTATCAAATAACTTTTATGCATAAAGACCAAAGTGTAGAACAAGAGAAGACAGACAATAACTCTCCCCAGACATACACACAAAACACAACAGAATTGCCCAATTGCAAAAAGAGATAGAAAACAGTGAAAAAAATTTACTCAAAATTTAAGACTAAGCAAGTGGAAGCTTAAATAGATTGAAAAGAGAGAATTTAGAAATAATTGGAATACCTGAAAGACATGGTCAAAGAATGAGCAGCTAGGTGGTGTAATGTTCTCTGTTTCAGTTTCTTGGGGTCTCTGGGAGTAGCCTTCATTTCAGTTCAGTAATCACCACAAGAACAGCCAGGTATTAAAGTCCAAATCTTTTATTGTCTCCTTCAAAGTCCTGTCTCCTTCACTTGGGGCTCAGCTAGTTTTCTGGAGGCCTTCTAGAGTCTTGGTTTCAGTGGAGAAGTGATGGAGGAGAGCTTGCCACCAAAGTGGTATAAGATGAAGTGAATGAATCTCTCTGAGTCCAAAGTTTGTGCTTCAGCCTCCAGCCACCACAAAGGTGGAAAATGGAATGAATCTGTCTCAGCCTTTGCTGGCTGGTATATAGTCCATTATCATGGGTGTGAATCTTGTGGAACTATATTAAGTACTAAGTACATGTACTGAACTAGAGAACTGTTAAGTACCATACTAAACCAGATAACCATTGGCTTTATCAATTCCACTTAGTACCTTGTAAGAATTCTTGTTTCAAGTTCAGAGTTCTGGTCCATAACAAGGTGACATATTGGATAGATTGTCCTTGAGTCAGAGTCATCTTTTTAAGTTCAAATCTGGCCTCAGACATTGACCAGTTGTGAGATCCTGGGCAAGTCATTTAATTGTTTGTCTTAATTCCTCATCTATAAAATGAACTAGAGAAGAAAATGGCAAGCTACTCCACTGTTTGCCAAGAAAACACCAGTTGAGAACATGAAGAGTCAGACACTATTACTAAATAATTTTCACACAAATCAAGACAGATTTATATACCTAGAGAAATATTAATAGCTTTTGGGCAGGCTGATCCTGTATTTTTAAAAATGAAAATGCTACCTAAGTTAATTTACTTAGACTTTCAGGAGCCAAAATAGCAGTCAGCCATAAATAATAAAAAAGCTTTCCATGTTCATCTCAGGGTAACCATAAAATAGTGCACCACAGTCCTTACTAGAGTGAGAGAGACCCCTCTTGTTTTACCTTGTCTCCTTGCTGGTTCTGCTGCTCCAGTAAATAGTGTGGGGGATAGTTGGCAACACAGTCCAAGACAGAAAGGTCCCCAGTGAGCTGACAGCAAGCCCAACTTCAGCAAGACAATGGGAGATCCTGAGCCCCAATGTGGCAAAACAGATGAATGCCAAAACCAAACCCTCCCCACCCACCACACAAACACACACATGCCATAAAAAAACAAAGGGAGATGTCATACTCTAGCTCCAGGAATAATCATATACTCCAGGGTCAAATAGTCATTTTCTACCTATCAGCTATAAACATTTCTAAGCACAACTTTTGGCAATCAGGCATCCTGCAGTGTTCAGTCCACCACAGGCTTCAGTGGGGTTCAAGGAAATACCCCTATCTGGCCTCAGAACATGCCAGAAATCACCCCGAAAACCCCAGCTCAGTACCAGGTAAGCTGTCAGATATGTACAGGATCCAGAAGCATCAGACACCCCTCACTCCAACCCTTCAAGCACACCAAAATGAAGGTGTTTCTGTGGACCTCAAGGCAACATCAGTGCAGCACCAGGTAAATGGATAAGTTCTATAGCCACTAGTACAAAAAATTCTGAAACCTTCCATGTAGGAAGCAATGCTCAAATTTAAAAGAAAGAAAAAATGGACAGACAGATGACAGAGGCAGAGACAGAGAGAAGAGAGAGGAGGGAAGGGAGAAAGGGAGGAAGAGACAGAAAGACAAAGAGACAGAGAGATGAGTTGTTTGTTTTTTCTTAAATTTGGTGACTGAAAGAAGTTATGGTGAGAGGGAAGATTAAAACACTAATGCAGAAGAGGATAATAATGCCAAAATACCTGTGGGCAAAACACTTCCAATAAACTATCCAATAAACTAACTGCCATGATACACTGGAACAAAAGGGCAAAATGGGAATACAAGAAATTGACCAAGGAATATTACAGCCAAATTTCAGAACTAATAAGTCAAGGAAAAAATGATACAAGTGGCTAGAAAGAAGTGACAATGAGGATTAAACAAGCCCAGAAGCTGCAACATTAAAGGACCAGAAGTCATAAAACATGATATTCTGGAAGGCACATGAGGATACAGAAGGGAGGGCAAATCAGAGGAGATGGTAGACAAAAGTAAAACACTGGTGAGGAGGAAAAGGGAAAAAAAGGAGAGGACAAACAGGAGGAAGAAAAGGTTGGAGGGAAATGCAGAATAGAGTAATCATAACTATGAATGTAGATGGAAAGAACTCTTTCCATAAAACAGAAGCAAAAAACAGAGTGAATAAAAAAATAGAATCTTTTAATATGTTGTTTACAATTAGCACATTTGAAGCACAGAGTAAAAGTAAGGAATTGGAGCAGAATATGTTATGCTTCAGTGGAAGTAAAATGCAAAATAAAAATAGACTTAAATAAATGACATAAGGAAGGAAATTACATCTTGCTAAACTGAGGTAAATAGAATATTTGAAAAATGACAAACCTTTTGAGAAAACTGAGGAAAGGAATATACTTTTTTCTCAGCAGCACATGACACCTACACAAAAATTAATAGGGCATAAAAAGCACAAGTCAAATGTAGAAAGGCAGAAATAGTAAATATATTCTTTTCAGATTATAATGCAATAAAATTACATTTAATAAGGGGCAAAGGAAAGATAAAAATTAATTGGAAATTAAATAATTTAATGCTAAATAAGTGGATGAAAGGGGGCAGCTAGATGGCACCATGGATAAAGCTCTGGCCCTAAAGTCAGGAGGATCTGAGTTCAAATTTGACCTCAGATATTTAGCATTTATTAACTGTGTGACTCTGGACAAGCCACTAACCCCCTAATTGGCTAACAGGAAAAAAAAAATGGGTTAAAGAACAAATCATGGTAAATATTGGAGAGGATGTGGGAAAAATGGGATATTAATTGTAATATTCTTCTCTAAATTTTAATGTTCTCTGGGAGCAGGTTTCTTGGGGGGCTTCTGGAGGCAGCCTTAGTTTCAATTCAGTGTAATCACCCCAAATATAGCCAGGAGTTAAAGTTCAAATTCTTTATTGTCTCCTTCAAAGTCTTATCTCCTTTACTTGGGGCTCCTGCTAGTTTTTCTTAGAGGCCTTTTGTAGATTTGATTCTGAGAGCTTAAGCTGCCTTCTCTGGCTTCTGAATCTCCTCGACTGAATCCTGGCTGAGGCTCCCAGAGCTTCTAGTGGGCTTATCCTTTCTGGCCCTGACACCTCCTCCTTATATGTTCCACACTGAGTATACACCAATCATATCACTAGGAAACCATTATTTGTTGTAAGATTAAATCAAAGCTAAACTAGATTTAACCACTGTTTTCTCAATTACACTTACTTAGCACCTTGTAAGAATCCTAACAACTAATAAATTATTTGTAGAGTTGTGAACTGATCCACCCACTCTGGAAAACAATATGGAACTTTGCCCAAAAGGCTATCAAACTAGGCATACCCTTTGATCCAGCAGTGTCTTTACTGGGCCTATATCCCAAAGAGATTCCAAAAAAGGGAAAAGGACCTATATGTGCAAAAACATTTGTAGCAGCCCTTTTTGTAGTAGGAAAGAATTAGAGACTGAGTGGATGCCCATCAGTTGGAATGGCTGAATAAGTTATGGTATATGAATGTCATGGAATATTATTGCTCTATATGAAATGATCATCAGGATGATTTCAGATAGACTTGGAGAGACTTACATGAACTGATGCTAAGTGAAATGAACAGAACCAAGAGATCACTGTATACAGCAACAAGAAGATTATGTGATGATAGACATGGATCTTTTCAACAATGAGTTGATTCAGGCCAATTCCAATATACTTGTGATAGAGAAAGCTATCTGCATCCAGAAAGAGAACTGTGGAGGCTGAAGGTGGAACCACAGCATGGTGTTTTTACTTTTATGTTTGCTTTTTTTGTTGTTGTTGTTTTCTTTCTCATTTTTTTTCCCCATTTTTGAGCTGATTAACATGATAAATGTGGAAACGTGCATAGAAGAATTGCATATGTTTAATAATTATTGAAATACTTGCTGTCTAGGGGAGGGAGTGGGGAAGAAAGGGAGAAAAATTTGGAACATAAAGTTTGCAAAGGTGAATGTTGAAAACTAACTGCATATATTTTGAAAATAAAAAAGATATTATTTTAAAAAGAAATCATAGAAACAATCAATTCTTTCATTAAAGAAAATGATAATAATGAGACAATATACCAAAACTTATGGAATGCAGCCAAAGCAGTAGTACTTAGGGTAATGTTTATTTTCTCTGATTTGCCTGTCAACAAATTGGAAAAAGATTAAATCAATAAATTAAGCTTGCAACTAAAGAGAACTTGAAAAAGAGCAAATTAAACAATATTCAGTTGGGCACCAGTTTGAAAATCATGAAAATCAAAGTTGAGATTAATAAGGTTGAAAGTGAAAAACAAGCAAACAATACTTCCCCAAACAACTACTGAGCTAATAAATAAATATATGAGCTAACTTTTTGAAAAAGGAAATGATAGCTAAGTCATTTGTTAATTTGATTTTTTTAAAATAAAATCTCCAGTATCAAAAATGAAAAAGGTGAAATTAATAAAAAAGAAATTATAATAATCATTAGAAAATAATGTGCCCAAATATGTGCCAAAATGTTTTTAACAGCAAGTTTCTCTGATAAAGTTCTCATTTCTCACATATACAGAGTGTGAATTAAAGTGAGAAGAATCCATTCCCCATTGATAAATGGTCAAAGACTATGAAAAGCAGTTTTCAGTTTAGGAAATCAAAATCATCTATAGACATGCAGAAGTGTTCTAAATCACTTTTGATTAGAGAAATGCACATTAAAACAACTTTGAGATACCACCTTATATCTATCAGATTGGCCAATTTGACAAAAAGGAAAAGTGTTAAATGTTGAGAGGATGTGGAAAAATTGAGATACTAATGCACTATTGGTGCAATTGTGAACTGATTTAACCATCTTGGAGAGAAATAAAGAAGTAAGTCCAAAAGGCAATCAAACTGTGCATATATTTTGATTTAATAATATTATTAGGTCTGTATTACAAAAAGATCATAAAAAAAAACAGAAAAGGACCTATATATTCAAAAAATTTCTGTAGCTGCACTTTTCATGGTTGACAAAATATTGGAAACTGAGGAGATGCCTATCAAATAAGAAATGTCTGTACAACTTGTAGTAGTATATACTACTGCTCAGTAAGAAATAATGAACAATAAGACTTCAAAAAAAAAAAAAGGTGGAAAGACTATACAAACTGATGCAAATTAAAATGAGCAGAACCAAAGCACTGTACATAGTATCAGCAACACTGTGTGATAATTAACTATGAATGACTCAGCTCTTCTCAGCAATACAGTAATCCAAAACAAGTACAAAGGACCTATAGAAAAATACTATCCATACTCAGATATAAGCATATGATGGACTTGGACTACAGATTGAAGCATATTTTTCCCTTTATTATATTCTTTCTCATAATTTTTTTCCTTTGATCACCTTTCACAACTGGGAGTAATATGGAAACATGTTTTACATAATAGCACATGTATAAATTAATCAAACTACATATCATCTTTGTGAGAAAAGAGTGGCAGGAGGGAGACAGGAAGGAAAATTTTGAATTCAAAATATTGTAAAAATAAATGCTAAAAATCTTCTTGACATATAACAGAGGGCAGGGAAAGAGAGGAAATACTGTTTGTCTTTTTAAAGTTAATTTGCTTATTCAGTGCCATGCCAATCAACTGTGAAAGATTTAGCTACCAATGATTAAGACCATTGTCTTACCCAGACTCAAGACTGTTCCAATGAAATAATGACAACACATAATGAACTCTACAGATTGAAGCATAATGAAGCTTCTTAAACTATGGGTCATGTAACTGAATGCAGGAGTTGTGAAACTATGATCTATTATCAGTTAAATGTTTGATTTGTATGCCTATTTTTCATACTTCTATACCCAGGACTATTTAAAAAATTTTCAGGAGAAAAGGGTTCTTGAGTGGAAAAAGCTTAAGAAAACCTGTTCTAGAAGATCAATCAATCTTTTAAGGGCCTTTACTGAACAATCTTAACACAGGTCAGGGAAATTAATTTTATAATGCAAAAATAAAACATATCCTGAACAATAATAACAAACATCCTCCTTCAAGGAGTTATTATAAAGTAAAAAGGAAAAAAGAGGCATATGGAAAAGAGCAAAAGTCAAAAAATCTGGATTCTTTCCTCCTTTCCTTGATCCTACTTTGTTGGGAAAAGAGGGATAGTAGTACTCTGTCTCATATCACCTTTCTTAATCCTTGACTCCTGAAGTCTAAGACTTTCCCTTTCATTCCTAGGTTTTTCTGTTATGGACTTTGAGAGCCTGTAAAACAGACCATTGTTACCACAGCAAGGCCACACATAGTTCTAATTCTCTCCTGTCTATAAAAAACAGTAATTATAGAAGCTACTTTATAAAGCCATCTATAATAGTATATTAATCTTGTTGATCATATGAATAATTTATCAAATATCTACTTCCCGGTCACATTTTAATACCATCATCTACCTAATTTACATTTACTTTTCAATTTTCAAAACAATGTGTTGTCTGACATTTAAAATGACCACTTTTCTCAAAGTTAACCAGTAACAGAGCCAATGTATCACTTATTTGTTCTATGTCATGGTCTAACTAAGCAGATATGCTGCATCTTTAACAAACTTAACCCAACCAAGAAGTTAATAACTTCTCATGTGGACATGTAAATCAGAGAACTCAAAAAGTAAGATCAGGTAAAACCATGAAATATGTAGCAAGTATGAGGAAGACACAAAGCTGATTCTGAAATATGATCCCTCTGCCACATCATAATCTCCATTTTATTTTACCTAATGAGGCAGGAGTGAAAACAGTTGACCTGATCAGATTCAGATGGAAACCCTAGAGGAGTAAGACCCCTGTTGCACTCCTGTCCAGACACCCTTTGTTACTTCCAAGTGAGCTGAGACCAGGTTGTGAACCATGTAAATAGAAGGTTTCCAGGTTAATGAAAAGCTGTAGTAACTAACATTTGAAATCCTGGACCCAGAATTGTTTTTTGCCTAATGCAAAGCAACCGTCATGTAATTCAGTAATAAAGTTTAATGAATGATGGTGAGTTTGAATCTTGAGAATGAGAGATTATTGAGCAACTAATAACTTCCTTTTCAGTTGAGATTCAGTTGGAATTCAAAGGAAGGGAAAGGGATAGAAGAGAAAGGAAGAGAGAAGGAAAAAAGGAAGAGAAATTAAAAATAAAAAGTTCAAAGTTATACATGAAATTTAATATTCCTTATCACAAAATTTGAAGGAAAGTCCTTTTCTCATAAATTTGAAATTCATTTTATTAGTCTTCTAAAAATGATTTCAACACCACATGGAAATCAATATATTACAATTTTTTGTAACAAGATATGATTTTACTAGTAAAAGGAAATCTTAGAAAAATCCTTTTAGCAATACTTGAAGCATTTGCCTAGGGTCATACATATTAAAAATAATATCACCAGGATCACACATTTGGGATATATAAGAGATTACACTTGGAGCCTAGTGTTCCTGATTCTGAAGTCAGTTCTCTATGCACTGTGTCATCTTGCTTTCTACAACTTCTGTACAAAAAAATTTAAATGTTAAGGTACTTCTCCATCTTAATGGAAATATCCCCATATAAAGGCGCGGACTTAACTAAATATGTCACCAAGATAATTCATTATTTTATTTTTTTTTTAAGAAATACCAAGTAGGAATTTATCTAAAATGAGGAAATCTAGTCAACCAAATATCCAAAATAACAGTTTTGAGAGTATGTTGGGGGGAAGAGGAGGAGTAACTGAACATATTGCTATTTTTTCATGTATGTGAATTAAAGCATTTTTAGACACTTGAAGCGATCTTGTCAGTGATAATTTTATTAAGAGAACCAAATTCCAGAGACCACTCTTTCCTACTTATGAGCCATATAATTAGATATATTAGCCATAAAATTAGCATATCTATGATTGAAAGCTGGGATAAATGTATCTCCTTGCTTCTGTTTCTCTGCTGAACTCCCTTACAATTCAGCCTGCTTTGTAATGACATTACTATTGCATTAAAGCTTTGCCCCTTGGCTAAGAAGATGGGTTAAAGCCTGCAAATTTTTTTGAGATACTTTGTAATACTAGTCTGTGACCCCAAACTTTTGGGGTTTCCCTTCCCAAGCTCAACATTTAGTGGCCCAGTACGGTGAGAGTCTGATTTCCCCTGGCTTGATTCCCTCCTTGTCAAGATAAGCCTCCCATTTTTTTCTCCCACAATCCTATAGTGGGACACCCCAAACCACTGGAAGAAGCCACTTGTCTTGGTCATCATTAGCTCCACACTTAGCAAGTTTTCTTTAACTGGGGACACCCAGACTTGGAAATTCTTGTAATTTTTGGCAAAGTTCCTAGAGAACCTTTGCTACCCTTTCACCTTTTCTGGGATGTCAGAGGAGATAAATGTGCTGCTATAGGATAGTTTTTGGCAAAATTTTATGGCTTTTTGGCAAAGTGGGACGATCCTCTTTCATGTCATTTTGTGTGTGTCTGTGTCTCTGTATAGGATGTCTGTATCATGTTTGTTATGTAAACTAGATTAAAATTGCAAAAAAAAATATCCTGAAACATCTCAGTTGGGGGTTTTGTTAGCAAGATCAATATAGCCCACATCTCTCTGTTTGCTAACTTTTCTCCTTTAAAAACTGTAGGAAAATTCAAATTCTGCCTCACCTGCAGAAATAGGGGAAGCAAAATCAGGAGGACTTCACACAATCTTGCCCAAATACCCCCTGACCCAGCTTAGGGGAATGAGGATGGAGTGGGACTCAGCATTCCCTGAGTCTTGACACCTAAAATTACCCTCAAAGGGATATCCTAGCATCCCAGCTTTCAGCAGATTCTGTCCAGGAATGGCTTGGGAAGAATTCATCAGCACTCAGAAAGCCAATCAGCCTCTGCATTTGGTAAGACCACCATTCTCTGTCTCAACTATGGATATGTATTAGCTATGAAATTTATAGCAAATTATTTTATCTTAGCTCAATTTTCTGATTTGTAAAGAGAAATAATAGTAGTTGTAAAAACTGCAGAAGTGTTTAGCATAAAACATGCTATATGATATTAACTGCTTTATTGTATATAATTGCTTCATATTTGATAACTTTATGAGTTTTTTTTAATGTGACCAACAGATAAATGATTTTACATGTGTATATAATTTGGGAATTTATTTGAGATGTTATAATAAAAGCAATTTTAAAGGAAAGCCCACTAAAGGGATCTATTTGTACTGACAGTGTTAACAGAAGAGTTTTGGAACTTTAGGAAAACAGAAAAGCATACCTCTGAGTATGAGATGTGAACTCCTTTTTCCCTTCACAGAGTAGGTGGGTTATCAAACAGAACAGACCACAAAAGTGTAAGGGTCCTTTAAATGGGCAGCCAGGGTGCAACAGGAGATTAAGTGGCCCAGAAGCAATCTCTGTGGATATAGGACTGCCCTGTGGGTGGGATCCTGGCCATATTGAGATAGCTTCGTAATGGGTGACAGCTCTCTCGCTGGTTGGCTGTATGTGTGACTTCACAGGTCCTTTATAAGCCCATTGCAGGCAGCAAGTTGCTCTCTTTAACCTGGCTCCCTAGCCTGGGGTAGCCAACCCAAGCTGATTGATAGCCAAGAGAGGTAAGGAGTTTGGTAGTGAACACATGGGTCTTCAGACCAGGTGTTCACTAAGGAGTTAACAAGTCAGGGCATTATGTGAGTAGGTATAATAAAGGCTTTTAAGATTACACATAGCTGTTCTTGAGCATGCTATCGGTTATTAAACTACTATTCAAGAAATTGTTGCCAGAAACCTTTGAAGGCCTCAGAGGAGGCGAGCCGGGTAGAGTTGACACTGCCAAGATCAGTGGTCAAAGGTACTCTGTTGGGTCTAGGACAGACTGGTAATAGTAACTGCTAGGAGGGCATGTTACACAAAGGCACTAAAATAGTTGGGGTGGGCAACTTAGCAAGTTCAGCCCCTTCCATGGGTCTTTGTCAACTCCCCTTAATTTGTAAGTTTGCCATTTTTCTTGAATCCATCAGGGTAAGCATCAACAGCCTTGAGAAATAAGCCTGTTTAGGATTTATAATTTCTAAACAAGAAATGTATTTACTAAGAAGCTATAATGATTAGCATAGCAGCAAAAAGGTCTCCTTTTAAATATGCAAGGGAAACAGGTTTACAGATTCAGATGCTCATGTTGCTCCCCATTTAGCCCTGACCATGGAATCTTTACTTTCCTATCTCAGAAAACAAGGGACACACCTTTTCTCCTTCAGGGTGATTTCAAACACTCTCAGGCCTGCTTCTAATACCTATTCAACTCTTTATAGAATGACAGTAGCCAAGACTTCACTTCTCAAATAATTCAAAAGGTGGCTGAAGCACTTAAGATTAGTTTTCTTTCTTTTCACTTTCTACTTTTTCGAGGTGTACCTGGAACAAAACTCGAACAATGAGAGCTTTGCTCTTAGCATTTTCTCTCCAGCTCTCCTGATGTGAGGCCCCACCAGTAGGGAGATAACCTAGTCAAGCTAGGGAACTCCATGGTCAGTGGGTGCATTTAGGATTGTTGGGTTGCTCTCAGCATCTTCAAGGCAGCCCACATAGGTGACTTGATGCATTATTTGCAAAGGCCCCATGTCCATCCTGGATAGTACTCCATTTGTATTAGCTACCCCCCTCCCCCAACTTTTACCTGACTATCCCATCTTTTTGTCAGAAAGGATCTCTTATCCCCATAATAACTGTAGGATGTCCATTCCAAAATTATACTGCCAAATTCACTCATAATTCTTCTACACCATCTTCCTTGAAACTTCTTCATAACCTTCTGAGAAGGTTCTAAATCCTGAAGTCAGACAGTGAAAACCTCTCTGTGGCCTACACCAAATAATTCACTTGAAAAAACAAGCTCTCCAATCCTTGTGAAACTTATTTTCACTGGTCACAAACTAGGAGAAACAATTAAATACATCTGTCAAATATGTCCTGTTTGTGAAAGGGATGCTAACCCCCCATCATGAAGCCTAAGGAGATGGGTTCAAGAAAATTCTTTTCAGACACTGTAGATCACCAGTCTGGAACTCCAAACTTTTGGGGTCCCCTTTCCAACTTCAATAAGTGTGTGAGGGGGGAAGGGAGCTGGAAAAATTGGAGTGTTCTCCTTTTCCAAAGTTCCACAAACACTCTATTTGCAAGATTGTTTCCCACTAAGCCAAGACTAAGAGGAAGATTGGCAATAGAAAACAGTAAAGTTTTCTTATTCTTTCTTCTCATTCCTTAAATAGTATTTGTAGAAGACAGACTGGGTCTAGAGACACTGAAGCTGCAATAGGTAGCAAGGAAATCAGGCTTTCTTTTGCTTTCAAATTGCAGGTCACAGGAAGATCTCCACTGCATGTCAATTTGTTCAGACAAATCAATGAAAAGAACTCAGGGCCCATGCCAGCGGGTCAAGACTAAATGATTTACTCAAAGATATGGTACCCTAATCATTGGACAAAGTGGGACAGGAAGACATATCCTGAAAGGGAAGGAGATTATGGTGGCATTGGGGAAAGAGCCCATCATCTACATGAGGCCAAATCTCTCCAACCACCCTACCCCACTTCAGCAATCCCTTTGAGCAGAGAATGAGGTTGGGGAAATGTGAATAATCAATAAATAAACCCCCCAAAAAGTGAATCAACAACCAAAGAGGTAGAGGATCCTATAAATTTAGAAGGGAACATGGAACTATAGGAGGATATTCCTGAATACTTTAAAAGAGAAATAAGAATTATGAAAGCAGAATTTGTCTTTACAGATATTTTATTTGTTTTTATTTCTTATTGACTTTCTTATTTTTCTCTGCTTTACTTATGATGTAATATAACTTCTAGAGGACACAGCAATGATTTTGAAGTCCCCTGACCTTAAGGGGCTTCTGTTTCTAACAATAAGTCAGTAATTCTAAATCTTCTGGCTTTGGAGTCTGCCTCGGGGAACTTCCATGCCTAGTCTAAAAATAATAATCTGATTCTAAATAGACCACTCCTCAGTTCCTTGATGATTGTTAGATAGATAGATAATCTTTTGGTCAGTGAGAATCAAATTCGTGAGAACACTCCTTGATCTTACTCTGGGCCATAAAATTAGCATCTTTGCTTGTGTTTCTTGACTAAATTCTCTTGAAATTTAGACTGCTTGTAATGGCATTACAATTACGATAAACTTTGTCCCATGACCAGGAAATAGGTTTAAGCCTAAAAATTGTTTTAAAATACCTTGTGACATTAGTCTGTGACCCCACTGTTTTGGGGTTATCTTTCCTAACTCAACACATACCTGCTACTTTGTACTCCTGTTATTTAATCCCTTCCAAGGGCCCCTCATTTATACTCTTCACTCCTTTCCTCTTGTCCTTAAATGTATATGTTGTTTCCTTTTTATCCCATTCCCATTAATTCACACACCTCATCCTATTCCCATTAATTTACATACCATTCTATAATCTACCTTATTTTATTCCATTATTCTCCTCTATAAATTTTTTTTATTAGTTTTATAATTATAACATTTTTTGAGAGTACATATACATAGGTAATTTTTTACAACATTATCCGTTGTATTCCTTTCTGTTCTGAATTTTTCCCCTACTCCCCTCCATCCCCTCCCCTAGATGGCAGGCATTCCCATACATATTAAATATGTCATAGTATATGGTAGGTACAATATATATGTGCAGAACCAAATTTTTGTTGTTGTTGTTGTTGTTGTTGTTGTTGTTGTTGTTGTAGTTGTTGTTGTTGCAAAGGAAGAATTGAATTCGGAAGGTAAAAATAACCTGGGAAGTGAAACAAAAATGCAAACAGTTTACACTCATTTCCCAGTGTTCCTACTCTGGGTGTAGCTGATTCTGTCCATCATTGATTAATTGGATCTGAGTTAGATCTTCTCTTTGTTGAAGATATTCACTTCCATCAGAATACATCGTCATACAACTTGTTGTTGAAGTGTTTAATGACCTCCTGCTTCTGCTCATTTCACTCAGCATCACTTCATGTAAGTCTCTACAAGTCTCTCTGTATTCATCCTGCTGGTCATTTCTTACAGAACAATAATATTCCATAACATTCATATACCATAATTTACCCAACTACTTTCCAATTGATGGGCATCCATTCATTTTCCAGTTTCTAGCCACTACAAAAAGGGCTGCCACAAACATTTTGCCACATACAGGTCCCTTTCCCTTCTTTAGTATTTCTTTGGGATATAAGCCTAGTAGTAGCACTGCTGGATCAAAGGGTATGCACATTTTGATAACTTTTTGGGCATAATTCCAGATTGCTATCCAGAATGGTTGGATTCTTTCACAACTCCACCAACAATGCATCAGTGTCCCCGTTTTCCCACAGCCCCTCCAACATTCATCATTATTTGTTCCTGTCATCTTAGCAAATCTGACAGGTGTGTAGTGGTATCTCAGAGTTGTCTTAATTTGCATTTCTCTGATCAATAGTGATTTGGAACACTCATATGAGTGGAAATAGTTTCAATTTCATCATCTGAAAATTGTCTGTTCATATCCTTTGACCATTTATCAATTGGAGAATGGCTTGATTTCTTATAAATTAGAGTCAGTTCTCTGTATATTTTGGAGATGAGGCCTTTATCAGAACCTTTAACTGTAAAAATGTTTTCCCAATTTGTGACTTCCCTTCTAATCTTGTTTGCATTAGTTTTGTTTGTACAAAAGCTTTTTAATTTGATGTAATCAAAATTTTCTATTTTGTGATCAATAATGATCTCTAGTTCTCCTTTGGTCCCAAATTCCTTCCTCCTCCACATGTCTGAGAGGTAAACTATCCTATGTTCCTCTAATTTATTTATGATCTTGTTCTTTATGCCTAAATCATGGACCCATTTTGATCTTATCTTAGTATGTGGTGTTAAGTGCCTAGTTTCTGCCATACTAATTTCCAGTTTTCCCAGCAGTTTTTATCAAATAATGAATTCTTATCCCAAAAGTTGGGATCTTTGGATTTGTCAAACACTAGATTGCTATTTTTATTCATTATCTTGTCTTGTGAACCTAACTTATTCCACTGATCAACTAGTCTATTTCTTACCCAATATCAAATGGTTTTGGTGACTGCTGCTTTATAATATAGTTCTAGATCAGGTACAGCTAGGCCACCTTCATTTGATTTTTTTTTCATTAATTCCCTTGAAATTCTCGACCTTTTGTTCTTCCATGTGAATTTTGTTGTTATTTTTTTCTAGATCATTAAAATAGTTTCTTGGGAGTCTGATTTGTATAGCACTAAATAACTAGATTAGTTTAGGGAGTATTGTCATCTTGATTATATTTGCTTGGCCTATCCAAGAGCACTTAATATTTTTCCAATTATTTAAATCTGACTTTATTTTTGTGGCAAGCGTTTTGTAATTTTGCTCATATAATTCCTGACTTTCCTTTGGTAGATATATTTCCAAATATTTTATACTATCAACCGTTATTTTGAATGGAATTTCTCTTTGCATCTCTTGCTGTTGGATTGTGTTGGTAATGTATAAAAATACTGAGGATTTATGTGGATTTATTTTGTATCCTGCAACTTTGCTAAAGTTTGAATTATTTCTAATAGCTTTTTAGCAGAGTCTTTGGGGTTCTCTAAGTATGCCAACATATCATCTGCAAAAAGTGATAGTCTGATTTCCTCATTACCTGCTCTAATTCCTTTAATCTCTTTCTTGGCTCTTATTGCTGAGGCTAGCGTTTCTAATACAATATTGAATAGTAATGGTGATAGTGGGCAACCTTGTTTCACTCCTGATCTTACTGGGAAAGGTTCCAGTTTATCATATTGCATATGATGTTTATTGACGATTTTAAATATATGCTCCTGATTATTTTAAGAAACAGTCCATTTATTCCTATACTCTCAAGTGTTTTTAGTAGGAGGATGTTGGATTTTTATCAAATGCTTTTTCTGCATCTATTGAGATGATCATATGGTTTTTGTCAATTTGGTTATTGATATAGTCAATTATGCTAATAGTTTTCCTAATATTGAACCAGCCCTGCATTCCTGGTATAAATCCCACTTGGTCATAAATGTATTATCATGGAGATGATTTTCTGAAGTCTTTTTGCTAATATCTTATTTAAGATTTTAGCATCAATATTCATTAGGGAGATTGGTCTATAATTTTCTTTCTCTTTTTCAGCCTACCTGGTTTCGGTATCAGTATTATGTCTGTGCCATAAAAGGAATTTGATAGGACTCCTTCAATCCCTATTTTTTCAAACAGTTTATATAGAATTGGAGTTAGTTGTTCTTTAAATGTTTGGTAGAATTCACATGTTAATCCATCTGGTCCTGGTGATTTTTTCTTAGGGAGTTGGTTAATAGCTTGTTCTATTTCTCTTTCTGAAATGGGACTATTTAGACTATTTACTTCTTCCTCTGTTAATCTGGGCAAGCTATATTTTTGAATGTATTCTTCCATTTCATTTTAGTTATTGGATTTATTGGCATAAAGTTGGGCAAAGTAGCTCCTAACTATTGTTCTAATTTCTTCTTCATTAGTGGCGAGTTCTCCCTTTTCATTTTTAAGATTAACAATTTGCTTTTCTTCTTTCCTTTTTTTAATCAGATACTAAGAGTTTGTCTATTTTGTTGGTTTTTTCATAGAACCAACTCTTAGTTTTATTAATTAATTCAATAGTTTTCTTACTTTCAATTTTATTAATCTCACCTTTTATTTTTAGAATTTCAAGCTTCATATTTATCTAGGGGTTTTTAATTTGTTCCTTTTCTAGCATTTTTAGTGGTAAGCCCAATTCATTGACCTTCTCTTTCTCTATTTTATGCAAGTAGGCCTCTAAAGATATAAAACTTCCCCTTATTACTGCTTTGGCTGTATCCCACACATTTTGGTAATATATCTCATTATTGTCATTTTCTTGGGTGAAGTTATTAATTATGTCTATGATTTGCTGTTTCACCCAGTCATTCTTTAGTATGAGATTATTTAGTTTCCAATTATTTTTTGGTCTATTTTCCCTGGGCTTTTTATTGAATGTAATTTTCATTGCACTGTGGTCTGAAAAGGATGCATTTACTATTTCTGCCTTACTGCATTTGATTTTGAGGTTTTATGTCCTAGTATATGATCAATTTTTGTATAAGTTCCATGAACTGCTGAGAAGAAAGTGTACTCCTTTATGTCTCTATTTATCTTTCACCAAAGATCTATCATATCAAACTTTTCTAGTATTCTATTTATCTTTTTGACTTCTTTCTTATTTATTTTGTGGTTTGATTTATCTAATTCTGAGAGTGCAAGGTTGAAATCTCCCACTATTATTGTTTTGCTGTCTATTTCTTCTTGCAGCTCTCTTAATTTCTCTTTTAAGAATTTAGTTGCTGCACCACTTGATGCGTATATGTTTAATATTCATACTGCTTCATTATCTATGCTACCCTATAGCAAGATATAATGCCCTTCCTTATCTCTTTTAATTAGATCAAATTTTGCTTCTTCTTGATCTGAGATGAGGATGGGTACCCCTGCTTTTTTGGCTTTACCTGAAGCATAGTAGATTCCGCTCCACCCTTTTACCTTTATTCTGAATGTATCACTCTGTTTCAGGTATGTTTCCTGTAAACAACATATAGTAGTATCCTGCTTTTAATCCAGTCTGCTTCCTCTTTATGGGGGGAGTTTACCCCATTCACATTTATGGTTAGAGTGACTAATTCTATATTGCTTGCCATCCTGTTAACCCCTGCTTATGCTTTTCTCCTTTCCTTCCCTCTTACCCCCCTCCCCAGTATTAAACTTCTGAGCACAACTTGCTTTTCACAGCTCTCCCTTTTTAGTATCCCTCCTCCCCTTTAAAGTTCCTCCCCCTATTTTACCCCTTTTCCTCACAATTTCTGTATTCCCTTCCCCTTAGCTTACTCCTTCCTTCCCACTTTTCATTGAAGTGGAAGAAGTTTCACCATAAATAGAATATGTCTATTGATACACACTATGTTCATCCCCCTCCTTTCTATCTCTCAAATATAATAGGTTACCTTCGCCTCTTCATGAGATGTAGTACCACTACTTTACCCTTTTTTATGATATAACTTCCTTTCCACCTCTAATTTCTAGGACAAATTATACATGTGTTCTTTACATATCTTTATGATAGAAATATAGTTCTCAAGATTTCTTTTTACCTTTTTAGAAATCTCTTGAGTTCTGTATTTGAAGATCAAACTTTTTATATAGATCAGGTTTTTTCATCAAGAATAGATGGAATTCATTTATTTCGTTAAATGTCCATCTTCTTCCCTGGGAAAAGGTGCTCATTTTTGCTGGGCAAATTATTCTTGGCTGCATACCAAGTTCCTTAGACTTTCAACCCTTTGTTCCTTTAATGTGGACGCTGCTAGATCCAGGTTTATCCTTATTGTGGCTCCTTCATATCTGAATTGCTTTTTTCTAGCAGCTTGCAATATTTTTTCCTTTGTCTGATAGTTCTTGAACTTGGCCACTATATTTCTTGTGTTTTGATTTTAGGGTCCCTTTCAGTAGGTGATTGATGAATTTTTTCAATGTCTATTTTACCCTCTGTTTCTAAAATGTCTGGGCAGTTTTCTTTGATAATTTCCTGGAAAACAGTGTCCAGGCTCTTTTTTTCCTCACATTTTTCAGGGAGTCTGATTATTCTCAAATTGGTTCTTCTGGATCTGTTTTCCAGGTCTGTTGTCTTCCCAATAAGGTACTTGACATTCTTTCCAATTGTTTTGTTTTTCTGGTTTTGCTTGATGACTTCTTGGTTTCTCCTTGAGTCATTCATTTCTACTTGTTCTATTCTAATTTTTAATGATATATTTTCTTCACTTATTTTTTTTTAAATGTTTTTGTAATTGTCCAATTGAGTTTTTAAGTGAGTTTTTTTCTTCTATGGAATTTTTTTTCCATTTCACCAATTTTATTTTTTAGAGAGCTGTTTTCTTTTTCCAACTCACTAATTTTATTTCTCAGTGATTTGATTTCTTTATCCATTCTGTCTTTAAATGCGTGGGATGACTTCTCCAGATTCTCTTGCCAAGCTTCCCTTTCCTTTTCCCATTTCTCTTCTAGCTCTCTTGTGAGAGCCTTTTTGATTTCCTCTATGAGAATCTTGTATATTGAGGAGCAGAACATATACCCCTTAGGGGATTCCTCTGGAGACAGTCTGCTTTTAGTCTCCTCAGGGTTTGAAGTCTGCTCTCTATCCATACAAAAGCTGTCAATGGTTAGAGCCCTTTTAAATTTTTTGTTCATTTTGTCAGAGTGGGAATTGAAGAAAACAAATTGACAAGAGAAACAATTGGTCTGTTTCTGGGGGGGGTGGGGCTGGATGGTATTTCCGGGCTTCCTCTACAGACTGCGGGAGACAGCAGCATCGAGGCACTAATAGGACAGTGATGGCTGCATGCTGTGTCTGCGCTCTGAGACTCTAAGAATAGCTGAGTCACTCCGGGTGGGGGTAGGGGTGGCCAGCTTCTGAGAGACACTAGTTTTCTGGGGGGGGGGGGTTTATTCTTTACCTTCAATGTTTACACCTTCTCTACTGCTCCTGGCTTGCTGCCAAGATGGAATATCCACACTGTAGTAAAGGTTGTTCTGCAGAAAGGGAAGAAATCATACCCCTCCCCCCTCTGGTCTGAGCAGTGTGAGCTGCCTGTCTTGCTCTGGCTGCCTGCCCTCAGCTTGCGCCCAGTCTGTTTGTCACTCCCCAGAGCAAACACAGACCTTTTTTGGCGAATTTCAAGGATGTCTTCTGTTGGTGATTATTTGTGGTTTTTTTTTCTGGTCAAGCACTAATTCCAAGGTTTGTCATGAAGTAAATTCTGAGAGAAAATGCAGAGCTCAAGCAGCTGTGTGCCTCCTCGCTACCATCTTGGCTGGGCTCCTGTATAAATTTAGAAGACTTTTAATCTTTTCTAAATGTTCTCTCTTTTATCCTGATCTGAGGTGAATAGAATTCCCTCTAAAAATCCCTCCCTTATTCTCTTCCCCATCCCTATCACCTTATCCTGTTATTTCTATCTGGATTTAGAAGACTTTTATATTTTTCTAGATATTGGTATTGTTCTCTCTTTAAGCCATTCCTGATGAGAGTAAGGTTCAGAACTACCAGGGTTCTACTGCCATCTAATTCCTCAGGGTCAGGTCTTTCTCTTGTACTTCATTTGTATAAGATAATTATTCTTTTAATCTTTTTCTATATAGTTTTGCTTTTTAGAAGCACATTGCTTTTAGTTCTACTCCAGTCTTCCAAAAGGACTACCCAGTTCAAAAGGACTACCCAATTACTAATGACAATCTTAGACATAAAATTTACATTTTTATGTATGAAAAAATAAGCAGCCTCTATTGAATTCCTTGTAATTAGTCTTTGATGACTTTTTTCACATTTATTTTATTTTAAAAAACAGAATAAGAAAAAAGAAAAACAGAAAAGGAATATAAAACAAAATGAAACAAAACAAAAGAGAACCACACTATGTGCCCAGAAGAACATCAGGGAAGATTCAAAATATATAACAAATACCAAATACCAGTTCAAAAAAGTATATATATATATATATATATATATATATACACACATATATACATATATATATGTATATATTAGTACAAGAAATATTTAGGCAAGTCCATCTTTTCTTTACTTCCTTGTTAATTGTTCTTTTGTTCTCTGCTGCACACTTTTTTTTTTTTTGTTATTCTTTTCCCCCCCTTTCATCTCTCCCATTCTCAAGCAAATGGATAAGACATATTTTATGTAGATTTATAGATTTTATACATATATATATACATAGATATAGATAGATAGATATGTAGATATATATAGATATAGATAAATATATAAGAAAGGATATAGTTATAAAAACATATGTAGACATATACATATACACACATACATACATATACACTTCACCATAGATCATACATATCTTTCCTATCCCTGCTGATACTTTGCTTTAATTCTTCTCCTAACTTGTCTTACTATTACTTAACCTCCCTCTACCTATGAATTCCTCCCTTATCTTCTTCCCTCACCCTTTGTTTCCCTGTCCACCGGTCCCTTCACCCTTATTTCTTTATAGATTTTTGGAGGTTGCTATATTCTTCATAATATACGGAGTGTTGCCTATTTAACCCATTCCCAATAATCAATAACCAATGGATTCAATGTGACTAGGTTTTCAGAACTATGAGCCCTCTCTCCTCTTTAATGCCTCTGTGTCTTTTCTTCCTCTGCACCTCATTAGTATGACATAATTACTATTTTTACCTTAACTATGCCCCAATCTATCTTTTGAGCTGTCATATTGTTGATGTTGATCTTAAACATATGCTATACATTTCCCATTAAAAAACATAAACAATTTATCCATGCTGAATTCCTTGAAATTGATATTTGATATTATCTTTTATGTTAAATTTTCTATTAAGTTCAGGTTTGGTTGATAGAAAAATCCTGAAAATCTGCAAGTTCACTGAATGTCCTTTTTTTTTTTTTCTCGCTCATTATTATAGGTAATTTTGCTGAATATGACAGTTTTGGCCACAGTCTAGTTCTTTTGATTGTTGGTAGATATGATTCCAGGATCTGCAGTCTTTTATTGTGGCTACTGAAAAGTACTGTATAATTCTAATTGTAGCTCCAGCACATTTGAATTGTTTTGTTTTGTTTTGTTCTTGTTTTTTACAAAGTGTTCTCTTTGATTTGGGGTTTCCAATTTTACAATAATATTCCTATGTATTTTCCACAAAGGCTCTTGTTGAGGTGGTAATCTGTGGATTTTTTTTCTATTTCTACTTTCCCCTCATGTTCTATCACTCTAAGACAATTTTCATGGATTTTTTCTTGCACATTTATGTCAAGGTCCTCTTTTTGGTCACAACTTTCAGGCAGTCCAATTATACTCTTCTTGATCTGTTCTCCAAATCTGCATTTTTCTTATGTTCCATATTCTATTCTATTTTTTTCATTCTTTGTAATCTGTTTTGTTATTTCTTGATTGCTCATAGTTTCACTGGCTTCCCCTTGCCCAATTCTAATTTTCAAAGAGTTAAGCTTCTAGGGGAAAGATGAAAAAAGGGAAAGTCTGTTATTTTACTCTTTCTCTCTCCTATTTCTACTTCTATATACTTAGATGGAACTGAGAGGAAAACCTGTTCTATCTTATACCCAACTGCTAATGGTAGTTTATAAGCATGGTTCTCTTTTTATTAATTAATTTCTGTTTCTACTGTCCTTGGGATTTAATCTAAGGGGAATATATATTCTGAGTAGTCACTATAAAACAAATGATTGGAAAATTTATATTTGAAAGATTTGTTCTTCTGAAATGGAACCTTAGAGAATATACATGCATAATACATACATACATACGTATTTCCATATTTTCACCACCAAATGTTACCTGTGCCATGACACCAAGAAATAAGAAAATATTTATAAAAGCATCTTTTACATTCAAGACAATAAAAATACTATATGATAAATACCTAATAATAAAAATGGATATGTAAATCAGGAGAGGGTAAAAAAATTGGAGGGTGAGAAAAAAAGACATAATAAATTTAAAGGAATAGAATGTTATATGTAATAGATTTTCAGTTGCATGTTTAATCATCTTTTTCCTACTATGTTGTGGAAATGCTCATGCTATTTCACAATTGGAAATAAAATTTTAAAATACCAAATCATAAAAGTAACTACTATCTGTGAAAGAAACAATATATCAAAATTTCTGGGACTTAGCTAGAATTTTTCTCAGAGAGAATATATTTCTGAAAATGTGCATCAACAAAATAGAAAATAGAGGCATATCACAATTTAGAAAAATAAATCCAAGTTGGATACAGAAAATTGAAAATTACAGAAGACATTTATTAAAAAGCTACAGCAGAATTGATCAACAAAATTAAGTTGTTTCACAGAAGAGTAATAATATGTATTACTAGCCAACATTAAAAAGAAGATAAATGAAATTTCAAAAATAAAATAAAAGTGAACAAGGTGAAATAGCAACAGAGAAGAAATAAAACTTATCCAAATATATTATTCAAGCAAAATTTAGAATTTAAAAGACATGAAATAACTACAAATAATAAAGGGCAAAGAATTAGACTTCTGATTTCACAGATCAGTTAAGGTACTCCTAGTAAGAAGAGACTCCTCCAACCAATGAAGAGCATCTACTTCCCCTCAGATTGTTGTCCCATAATATAGTTCAAGAATTTCCTCTATTACTGAGAAGTTGTGGATGTCATGGTTTCCCCAAACAAGTATGTGTCAGAGATAAGACTGGAACAAGATCATCCTGATTTGGAGGCTAGCTCTCAATCTAATGCTGCCTGTCACAAAAATATAAGATACCAAAGTTAAAAGAACGTCAAACAGCAGTTTTAAAGTCCAATTTCAGAAAAGGAAATTAAACTAGATACAATAGAAATGCCAAAGGAGAGGGAAAACTTGGCAAGGTGGATTTAAAGAATCTGCTGACCTTTTATTTATTTTTATTATTATTTCATCATTTCAGAGCATTCTTGTTGAGGAATATTTTTTACCAGTTCAAGACTGGCACCTAGATGCTAAAACAAAGATTGTAGCTGGACCACAACTGTTTAAATCCACATATAATAGTTGTAATATGAGTGAAGTGTTAAATACAAAACTGGTAATAACTCCACTTTCCCATCTCTTGCTTTACTCTGACTTTCATAACAAGAAAGCCCTGCAGTGTAAGAGTAGTCAAAAGCCACGCCCTCTATTTGATCTTGGATACTTTAATTATATAAGAACATGTCTCAGTCAAGTTTAAGATCTTAGAATCTAAGATATAAAAGAAAACAAAAAAAGTCCTTTGGCGTTGCACAAGAATGGTGTTTGTATTGGATGTAGAAACTTGAACAAAAAATCATCTATAAGTTATCAAATATATTGGGGGGGGTGCAGTAAGGGAAGGGAGAGTGTAGAAATGTGAGTTATAGTGAAGTAAAACCCCTGAGAAAGAATCTCCTGTGAGCAGTCAAAGAAGAAGAGGCTTGGGCCCAACCCACTCTGCTCCTATAAAAGATGAAAAATTTTCAGTTTTAGAAGATCTGGAGGATGTTGGACTCTCTGTCTTCCCATTTGGTGTATAACCACTATACCCTTAGAAACAGCAATATACAACTCAACTTTACTTTTAGATGAGCAGGCAGCAATATTTACATGCTCAACAGATTCTGGACTCAGAATTCTATAGTGCCTAGCTTTTATAGTGCCATAGCCTAGTCTATGGAAAGAGAGCAATGTGTACTCTTTTATGCTTTGAGACCATTTAGCCTTAGATTCAATATGGAGGAGAATATCTCCCAACTTACATTTTGTACCAATTGTTTTTATTGTAATCTTAGTAAATATCTCCTTTCTAAAAGCTACTATTAATTCTCAGATGATTAACTTGAAGGTAAGTACACAGATGGGAATTATACTTCATAGTATTGGAGAATAAGCCTTAACCCCTTAATACTATATCTACAAGACTGAGTGGAGATGTAAGTAGCTTAGCTCTGGGAACCTGAAATGTGTCAAGGCAAGTGGGAGTTAAGAGTATGATCCTCAGAATTTATAAGAGCTATACCCTATTACTCCTAGTTTAACTCTGTCCTCCTCATGGAAGCTTTATGCATAAGCAGGAAATTGTATCCTAGGTTTATAAAAGGAATGTTTTGTAGCTTCTGTTTGTACTTTGTAACTTTGATAGATGCCTTTTGAAACAGCTAATTATTAGAGACAAATAGATGATACAGGAGTGATACTTGGAATGAGAAAAATCTGGGCTTAAATCCTGACTCATACACTTCTTAGTTATGTGACTGAGTAAATCGCTTCAACTCAGCCTCAGTTTCCTCATCTGTAAAGTGAAGATACTAATAGCTCCTACATTTCAAATCTTCTGAGAGGATCAAGTAAAACAATAGCACTTTTATCTCTGAAAAGCTATTTAAATGAAAATTGTTAATATTAAATCCCCTGACTGATTGATGGTAAACAGTACTAGTGTGGGCTTATGAGTTTTAGTGTAGATTACCTACAACATACCCTGGAAATAGCCTAGAAAAAATGCTACACTACAAATGTGAAAGAAACATCTCTAATGCATAAGGGTATGTTAAGTACAAAGTGAGCATGAAACACTTTTATTAACTGTCAGATATTCTAAATATCTCTTTTCATTTCAGTCTCAAAGCTGAACTACAGACCTAAATCATAATCAGCTCTTTTCTGTAAAAAGCTTTTGTTCCAGAAAATGCTTTCTTCCTGAAGTAATTTATTTGCTTTATTTATATCTGTCTGAAGAGTATTTGTGCTATCTCAACTATGCCTCAACTTTCTGGAACTGTTTCTCCAACTGCTGGATGGAATGCATCCTTCTGGATTAATAGTTCTATTGCTAAACCATGAAACTGATGCAGGTGAAAGAAGCAGGGGAAATCCCATTCTTTGTTCAAGAATTGTGAAGCTAAGCTCTTCCTTCTGCTGACTTATGGGCTATTTCCAGAGCTATTAAAAATCCTGAAAAAGTATGGCAAATTTTTCTTCCCATAGTGACTTTTGTTCCATTCTGATTAAGTAGAGAGGGACTGAGAGAAATAAAAATGGAAAGACAGAGACAGAGGACAGGACAAATAGAAAAATAGTTGTGTGTTAGGACAGGTACTTGATAAAGAATGTTAACATCTTAAAACATTTAAACTCTATCATATATGATTACATTCAGCAATGAAATCAACTAAACTGGGAGTTTAGTTTTAGTTTTAGGGAGGAGTACTCAAATCCCACTCCCTTAATACACAAAGCAAATACAAGATAATTTGAAGCAGAGAAATTTGCTGTTGAGGAGATTAGGAATAACTTTATGTAGAGGATAATTTTTTTTAATTTAGCTTCAAGTTTTGAAGGAAACTAGAGATTTTAAGACATGATAGGAGGACCACATATTCCAAGCACTAAGGAACAGAATGTCTATTATGTTTTAATAACAGCAAAAAAAGACCAGGTTGGCTAGACCATCTATAAAGGCAAATTATAATGTGTATATTTTCATATTTTGTCAATGGTGATTTATTAACTGTCTGCTATGTACTATGGACTATATATATCATAGAATTATAGGTTTAGACTTGAAAGTGACCTCAGAAGACATTTATTCCAATTCCCTCATTGGATATCATAATTTTGGGAATTCATTAAAGAAATTTGGTTAAAAAAAAAAGAAAAGAGGAAAGATTTATTTTTCACTTTAAATTAAAATTGTATAATTAGTTTCCCTGGTATGTTTCCTTACGTTTCTCTGAACTTGAGTGTTTTAATACTAATAACTACTAAACTACCTAATTCTTTATAAGCAATGATATTGTGACTCTGAGATGCTGGTGCTTAGTTAATAAATGTTATTTTTCTTCAGTTTTTTGCACTTATTGCTTTATTGAAAGGGCCATATAGTCTACATAATCTATATAGATTATAATACATATAATCTATATGTCCATAGATTAAATAAATTTCCTAGTTTAGGAACCCATACTAATTAATCCAAAGTTCATAATGTCTTTGGGAGCCTTATACTTCTTTTAAATTTAAAAAAAAAAATTCCTTTTATAAGCTCTCTGGTTTGTCCAATTGGTTTCTTTATGTATTTCTCCAAGAATTCCTGGATAAAAAGTTGCATGCTCTATTTTGTTGCAGGAAAACAAAGGAATTCAATTGCATAGGATTTTGTATGAGAATTAGATCTTGAATGGCCGAATATCCTTTACTCCTCCATTATCCATTTGCAAGCACCAAGCTTTGATTTTTCACCTGAAGTTAAGGGGGTGACTACAAAATGACCCAGCAACTAATATCCTTTTAGAAAAAGCTCCACATGGTCCAGAAAGCTCTGCAAGACACAAGATTCCTTCTAAGATAGAAAGTTTAAGTTTCTGTGTCTATGTGGATGTGTGTGTGTCTGTGTAATTTAATTCTATTTAGCTAGTATTTCTATATATCTTTCTTTTTTATGTTTTACCTATAGTTTGGGGAAGGTTATTTTCCCCAGCAAGATAGGTATTTTACAAGTTCTAAGGAAGCAGTAATCTTGAATAAACTTTGCAAAAGATTGTTTGCAAAATCAATATTTAGAGATAATTGTGCTTTTCACTTTTGCATGTATATGTATATACACTATGTTAAAATCTATGTCATATTGATTGTTTTGAGACTTCCTTTTGTGGCACTTCCCTTTGTGGAAAACAAATAAAAGGACAATTTTTATTCCTATCTAGAACCCCAGAAAACTATTCTGATTCAAGATATAAATAATGTATCTGCCCTCTGTCTGATTTGCCAAATGAAATAGGGAACTGGACCCAAGAAACCCCATCATTCCCAGAATGATCTGACTATCTAAATAGTCCTGTTCTGCATTTCTGAACATGTGCATTTATTCTATGATGGTTTCAGGTCGATGAACTTTGTGTCCTTTGGCTGAACTAGAAGAGTAAAACTACTAATCAAATAAAATGGGATCTTCTTTTTTTTCCTTTCTCCTATTCAAATGAAGAATCAAGAACTGATATAAGAGACTTACTTTCTCTGCAAAGAGGAGTTAGAATAATTTTGGGGGAATGACTTTCATTGATATTTAAAGCCTAAAACTAACAAGGTGCTGAAATATATTTATGCATTTTTATGCTTCCAAAATTCACACTAACATTACAAAAAATAAATAAATGTCAATGCAAATAATTTAAGGAGAGGAGGATGAAAATTCCCTTATTAAATGCCATTCTGAAAAGCAAGAGAGTGGGAATGTAATACAACTGCTTCTCATTTGTTTATTCAGTTTATTTTAATTAATCCCTGAGAATTAGGAAATACAATCTTTAAGTATCTTTCAATTTTTAAAACTCTGAGTCAAACTAATATTGAAAAAGTCCTGGTGAATATTAGAAAAGTTTTCAACAGCTCATCTTGTGCTGTGGATAGATGTTATTGGTAGGAAATCAAACAGTCTCATTAAACCTTTGGAAACTGTCATACATGCAAAGATGCTCTTATTATCAATAATTAATAATGGATGTACATAGTATAAGAGAAAATTTCATGGATCCCCAAAAGCAATGTTGCAGCTAAAGACAAAATATATAAAATCTCAGAATGCTTTGTAGTACATTTCCTTAGATATTATATTTTTTCCTTCATGCTCAATTATTATACAAAAATTTTGAAAAATTGATGGATAATTCATTCCTTTTAACACATTATTCAACTAGACTAGTTATATTTCCTAATCCAAGGAGGCCATGAATTAATTAAACTAAGATTAGTAATAATATAATTGATGATGATAGTAATTAACATTTATATAACTCTAGATGTTTTATAAATTCTTAATTCAAAGTACCTGAATGCAACAATGACATAAAGTTTTCCCTCTTTTTTTAATTTAGAAAGGCTATCAATAGCCTTTGTATTTTATTTTTATTATATTTATATTTTATAATTAAATATTTTCAAATTATTCTCTATGAACTTCAGTCCTCTGTACTTAAAAAATGCATGAATTTTTATATTTATACATGAGACCTAGAACATTCATAGATACCATTGCAAGTATCATTGAATCAAGTTTATGATTGTAATGTACATCACTAAAATGATAATGATAAAGTAAGAGATAATAATGATATGATTTCTCTTAATGCCTTCAAGCTAGATCAGAGACATGGAGAGGTTTTAAAGTCAAAATTGTTGAAATATTTGATTAAAGAGTAACATTATTACTATTATAAATCATCTACTAGAAGCTTAGTACTCTTGATGTTCTTTGATCTGAACAAAACAATTTATATGAAACCAAACTGGAAAGTATAACTTCACATGACTTCTTGGGGGTCCAAGTCTTCTAATTTCATTGACTATGGAAAAAGGATTAGATAATTAAGGCAAAATTTGGTCAGCTTCTGTTAAACCAAGGACCCGAAAATAACACAGCTGGAGACAATTCAGAGCAAAATGATAAGAATTTTTTTTTTACCTTAAGTAAAGCCTTGCTAAAAGTTGATACTAATGATTTGCAGCTCCTGTTTAATTAAGCAGGGAGCATTTAATAAATCAGTAGGACAGTATACTTTGAAATATTAATGAACTATAAGTCATTGTCATTTTTGAAGAACAGGGGCTTTTTACATAGTTATAGTAGAAGATGTATTATAGGTCAGAAGTTTTTAAATGAATGATTTCATTTAATTATTAAAAAAAATAAAACAACTATCCAGGTGCTAGCCAACTTAATCAGTTGTTGCTTGTGGAATAAATTGGTACACTATACAAAAGGCATAAACTAGTAAATGTTAAAAATGAGAATGTTCTGTGCCATAAAATTCAGGTTTTCAAAACACAGCATCACTTACCCTTTTAAAATGTTTTGCATTTTAATACATATTCTCCAAAATGATCAGTGAAGAGGCCACTATGACTAGTTAATAATAGTCCCCAGAACTCAGTGAAAAGTTGCATTATAAACATGGATATTTTCTTGCTCACTTGCCAGCAACTTTTGATGAACATATAAAGCTTTTTCCCTGGGATATATCTATTCCTTTGTAGAAGTTTCCCAGATTCCTAAATAATGAATATGGTATTCTGGAAAACTACCAAGCATATTACATATTTGGAAGACTTAATGAAAACACTGTTAACACATTTTTCAATAAAAAATATCTGCCTGCTTCCACCAATCCATCTTAATAATTTTTGCAGTCCCAGACTAATACCAAAAATATTAGAAACACTCATTGCTAATCTAAATGAACATAGTTCACACTCTGTCTTCTAGATGCCCATGGAGCAGTCATTCCTGAGGGACAAATTATAACGAGAAAAAGACGTAGTCTAAACTCAAAGCCAACATAAAAGCTACACTCATTCACAAACATTCATTCTCTTACACACTGAAATCAATTACACAGTCCAATTTGTTTTTACCAGCAGGAAAAAGCAAACCTGGTTAGTGGGCTTTAGCACCCATTCACCCTCTTCAGGATCTATATGTTTAGCTAACTATGACAGAGTTACTTCGAAGAAACAATTAGACACACCTGCTTAAAGTGCCCTGTGCTCTGTTCACACTCTGTGTAGTATCTTAAAGTGACAGCATATTAAAATGTCAATGCTAATCTTTGGCATATTTTGGCTATTTATAACATTGGAAAGCACAGTTAAAGACAGTACTGTTATGTAATTGAATTAAATTCACAGCCTAAAATGTAATATAAACGTACTAATAACAACTGTCTCAAAAACAAGATTTAAAAAAATGTTAAGAACAAAACCTACTGATGCCTTCAATATATATTTGTAATATTTGTCATTGGAAGTGTTACTTCTATTTCTATCCAACATATATTCTTTGGGAGAATATAAAGGTAATTGTTATTTTAATACTATTCAGCTCTAAATGACTCAATATTCATGAGGAAGAGAAGACCCCAAATTTGAATATAATGAAATGACATTGAAAAAAATGAAATAGGATCAAATTGTTTCCATGCACTGAAAGCAAAATAAATAAATAAATAAATCTGTAAGGATACATATTCTTGGCAATAAATTGTGAAACTATTTTTTCCCCTAAAATTCATGACTGCTATGAGAAATTTCCACTGCATAAATACTGAAGGTACCAAAAGAAAACGTTATCAAGGAATTTGGCACTACCATCTCAGAACAAGACTTCAAGGAGAAAACATGTAAATCAAGTTATTTTAAAAATATGAATAATAAGATTTGAATCCTCTTTTAGATAATTTCTTTACAAGAACATAGACTTCCTCTGAAGTCTTTCAAGGAAAGTACTATGGTTTTAAAATGAGGGAAGTTTTTATTTTACTACATTACCTGAATGACTTACCTTAATACCATTATTTCAATTTTACAACTTTCTGAAAACACTTTGAGAATATTCAAGTGTAGCATTATGAAGATATCTTTTCAATTTTTCTATAACTAAGTATGACAGTTTGATCCCTGAAAAACTACCTGAAATTCTGGATACATCTTACTTAACGAGCTGACAATCCCTCTAGAATCCATAGTCCTAGACTTTGTCTCCAAGCACCCTAATCTCTACCAGTATTTTTAGAAGGCCGTTCCCCGACTGGGACACACTAGCACACTCTTAGATGCAAACTTTAGCTAACTTTACTAAGTAGTTGGTTATGTAGAGAAACATACTTTAGAAATTGCAATTGCTCCATTTTGGCTCGGTTGGGCCAGGGATTCATGGCATAGCTTTTTAAAAGCCTTCCTACTGGCACTATATCAACAAACACTATTTATTCAGAGGTTTTAGGCTATTCTCTGAGACCCATGGATAAACAGTGCTGCATTGTATATTTAGTGATGCTGTTCCACTTATTTTGTAGAGCATAGTTCAAGAGCACAGTTATTTTCTCTTTTACATGAATTTGGTAGGGATAATACTCTCTTCAAATATGGAAATCAAAAGCAAAACTCTCACCTCCATGATTCTCATTAGCTCATGTTTGACAATCAGTAATTTTCTATATCTTATATTTCCAAATGGTTCTTTAAGGGCAGCCCAATGAAAAACAAATACTTGGCAATTGTTAGGCTTGGATTGCTCCCAGAGGACAATCAAGCATTTACTTAGACTTAACAGAATTGGGGTAAACTGCATTCTTTGCACTTTTTCAGGAATAGGGAGAGAAAAGGTAGGTATTTGCCATCCCTGGCAATTCTAATTATTAGTAGTTTTAACATTACAAAATTCAGCCTAGCTTTATTATATGGATACAGTCCAATGCTGAAAGTAGCCTCGAGGCTACAGGAATATAGCTTAATGTGGCAAAATCCATCTCTGAAACTAACCAAATCTTGCCCTTTTTTCAAATGAGCAAATTGTCAGGGTAGTTAATGCCAAGTAAAATGCTAATGCTATAGTCCAGCAATATGAAAGTCACATGGAATAGATAGATATAAGACTGAGAAAATAACTTGTAACTCTACAGTTTCTCTATCCATTACATCATTCCTGCTCTTGTTCATATTCCATTTCTGTTTCCTCCTATCTCTGTCAATCTTTCCTCATCTCTGTCTTGCTATATGTCTCACTTCTTCTCTAGCCATTTCCCCCTTTCCCTCTGTTTTTCTTTTATCATTCCTTGTAGCATAATGTAGCATAATTCTTTTCACCAGTTTTTTAAATATAAAATAAATTTTAAGTTTTTTGACACTACATAAAGAACTGTTTTGGTTAGTTTTTTTTTTCTTTTTCTTTTTTAACATATAGAAGAACATTTCCCTCTTTCTCTGATCTTTTTGACATTTGGTCTAGCAGAGGTATCAGTGGATCAAAGGGCATAGACAACGGAATAGCCTTTAGGGGAATAGATTTAATTTTCTTTCCAGAATGACAGTTTCATTCATACAGTAAAGATGAACCTATTTTCCTATGGTTTCAATCTTTTTTTCAATATTTGTCATTTTTTCCCACCAGATTTGCTGATTAGATGGGTGGTAAAATGTCTGAGTTGCTTTTGCTTCTCTTTTCTAATTGTGATTTAGAGTATTTTTATGTGATTAGTGGTAGAATGGATTTTTTCCCTTGAGAGCTATCTGTTCACATCTTCTAACCATTTGTCAGTTAAGTAATGTTTCTTATATTAATATCCAAACCACGAAGAGAAATAACCGTCCTCCCTTCATGCCCTTTCCCCCCAAAGACCTACAAACCAATTTTACCAATAATTATTGGTATGAAAATGTAAATATATTATCTGTAAAGAGACTAGAGCTAAATAATTTTAAAGTAATTCACTCTGACCAGGGTAGGGTGGCCTAACTCTAGGACAAGGAGACTTTTAAGAAAATCCCTAGCAAAGAAACCAAAGCAATGATGTAAATTCTAATCCCCCAGGCTAACCAAACTTGAAGATGGGCCCCTAAGGATTTTTCTTCTTTTCTTTTGGATATGTTACTTGAAACTCACCCCTAGTACTTTCAATAGAGAGATTTTTTTTAGAGGAAGCATAGAACAAGATAGTTAATGCTGTAAGGGTTCTCACCTATCATCTAGTCCAATTCCATAATTTTATAGGAAGAGAAATGAGATCCAGAGAGATTAATTTTACCAGTGGTCATCCTGCTAATAATATCAGAGGAAGGATTTTTAGCTATGTATTACTGACTTCAATTCTAGTATTTTCAGCTACACCAAATTATTTATTATAAGGAAAATTATTTTTCCCTTACTCTATCACTTTGAGATTATGGTGGCTTTGAACAAATGTGCTACCTATAAAATCCTAAGCCTGGGCATTACATTTCTGCCTGTACTTTCCTCTTTGCATTTTGGAGACTTCTTGCATATTCTGGCTGTTTTAGGGCAAATAAAAATCTTTTGTTAACTCTTCAATGACTTACAATTATTCAAGTGCCTAATTTGGTGCTTTTAATTTTATTAGACCTGAAGTAACAGGATGCTGAATTAAGAAAACTCTGAGTTATCACTACATAACTCTCAGATTGGCTAAGAAGACAGGAAAAGATAATGATAAATGTTAGAGGTAATATGGGAAAACTGGGACATTAATACATTGTTAATGGAGTTGTGAATGGGTCCAACCCATTCTGGAGAACAATCTATCTCTATGCCCAAAGGGCTACCAAAATGTGAATACCTTTTGATCCAGCAGTGTTTCTACTGGGCTTATATCCCAAAGAGATCTTAAAGAAGGGAAAGGAACCCACATGTGTAAAAATGTTTGTAGCAGCCCTTTTTGTAATGTCAAGAAACTGGAAACTGAGTGAATGTCCATCAGTTGGACAATGGCTGAATAAGCCATGATATATCAATATTATGGAATATTATTGCGATAAGAAATGACCAGCAGGATGATTTCAGAGAGGCCTGGAGAGACTTACATGAAGTGATACTAAATGAAGTGAGTAGAACCAGGAGAACATTGTACACAGCAACAACAAGATTATAGGATGATGAATTGTGACAAATGTGATTCTTCAACAGCGAGGTGATTCAGACCAGTTCACAGCATCTTTCTTATACATATTCTTCCCTACAGTCACACAACTATTAATTTGTGTGAGACCTTCATTATCTTATTCATAGACTTTGAGATAGCCTGTTAGTTGGTGTCCCTTCTTTTTCTGTCCCCACTCCAGTCTACCCTCCCCATAATTGTGAATGCTCAGATCTGATTATCTCACTTCTCACCTGAAAAATCTAAATCATGTCCGATTACCTCCAGGATCAATTAGAAACATTGGGCTCATAGTGTATATTCTTTTTGCTAAATTGTAGACTTTGGTAATATTTCATTCGATAAATAGGTGCTAATATTCATTCATTAGAGATATTTTTATCTATATTTTTCTTTCTCTGGATCTCTATATCTTAGAATTAGAAAGAATAAATCCCTTCTTTTTATATATTTTTTGCAAACAATTTATGTAATAATGTCATCATTTATTCTACAAATGTTTGATAAGATTCACTTGAAAATACATATGATATTATGTAAGTTTCCATTGTGGCTTGCTCAGTTTTTTTCCCCTGATATTCAGTTATTTAAACAATTTATTTCGTATTTCAGAAAATTTAAGGATGTTATAATTTTATAAGTATTCAGCCATGTTATTTAGATGAACACTTTTTCTAGTTAAGTTTTTCTTGGTTACAGGCCAAACTTTCTGTGACCTTTTGTGAATATTGTATTATAAGCTCTGTGTTCTTTTTCAATGTGGCTGCTTAATTATATGTGATCTTGATGAATGGATTCTCATTATTTGAAGTGTTTTTCTGACTACTTATGATATTTTTTTCTTTGAATCAGAAGACTCAGATTTTTTCCCCCACAGAAACTAATGGATTCTATTTCAACTTTGTCCTCTAAGAGATCTGGAATCATTTATTCCTTTAATATCTAGGTTCTTTGTTGCTGTGTTTGTTGTTAGGGCATTCAGGTACTGCAATAATTCTTTTTTTTTTTTAATTCATGGTTTTATAAGTCAACTCAAATAGAAACAAATCCCTGTTTCTTTTTGAGATTAGTATATAAATGAGCTAGGACCACATTTTCCATCCATGGAATAGAACATTAGATTGATAGTTCAAGTCTTGCCTCAGATATTTACTGGTTTGTGACCCTGAATAAGCCGCTATTTTAACTGTAGCTATATGCTTTAAGTTCTTGTACTGCAATAATTCTTAGTTTTCTTCCCCTCAATCTGTTTTTCAGGATAATTGCTGGATATATTTTACATTTCTAATTTTCAATCTTTTGACTTTATTTTAAAATTTCCTCTTATCTTGAGGTCATTAGCTTTTATATGTTCTATTCTAGCTGGAGCAAATTTTGTTACATGGATAAAGCTTTGTGCATCTTATGCCAAGTTATTAATTATTTTTCAATTCTCATTACATTTTCTTCTTTTTTACACCTTTAATTTTATCAAACACGCACATATTTAAAAAAATTTTTGCTTCATCTCTTCTAAGAATTATACTTGAAATTTATTCCCTAGTTCTGTGTGTATGTGAGAGTGTGTGAGCGGTATTAAAGCTATAAGGGTCCTTTAAATATGTGACCACAGTGCAATAGGAGATTTGAGTGGCCTGAAAGTAATTTCTATGAGTAAGGACTGCCCCTTGCTTGGGATCCTGACCATATTGAGATAGCTTCTTAACGGGGAAAAGCTTTCTTACAGATTGGCTGTATGTGTGTGACCTCACAGACCCTTTTTAAGCCCACTGCAGGCAGCAAGTCTCTCTCTTTATCCTGGGGTAGCTGAGCCAAGTGGATGAATAGCTGACAGAGGTAAAGAGCTTGATAGTGAACACATGGGTCTTCAGGTGTTCACTATGGACAAGTCAGGACATTATATGAGCAGGTATATAATAAAGGCTTTAAGTTTGCATGTGTCTGTTTTTGAGAGGATTATCAGTTATTAAACTACAATTCAAAAAATCATGGCCAGAGATCTCTGAAGGCCTCAGAGGAGGCGAGTTGATAGAATTAGTTTTCACTGCAAAGGTCAGTGGCCAAAGATACCCTGAAGGCCTGGGAATTAGGAGAGACTGACAATAGTAAATGTAATGAAAGCATGTTACAAAAGCTTTTCCTATAGATAGATTAGAATCGTTAATTTCTTTGGGTTTGTGGCTGGAGTACTTTTGTCACCATCATAGCTTTTTGGTGAAATCCTTTTTTTTTATTTCTCCATTTTTTCAATCTAATATGTGACTTTGGACTTTCTAGTAGGGCCAGGATCTTATGCTGATCTTATCCTGATACTTCTATTGGTGGGGGAGGGATGTTATATTCTGCTGGAATCTGATTGACACTTACATCTGGGCAACATAAACATTCATTATCCCCTCAGTAGTCTGATCCAGGGAAATGTCTGATCACTACTCACTTGGTCTGAGCTCTACAAGTTCTTTAACTAGATACAGATTTGAGCAACAACAAAGTGCTCTGAATTTGCTATCTTAGTCAGCTGGGAAGCTCTTTAGGTTAAGAATGACATTTTCAGGTAACCTAGTGATTCTGTTTTCTAAGTTAATTGATTTCAGTGGTAGACATTCTCTCTTCAATTTTTTTAATCTTTTCATCATGTTTTATATTTCTTTTCTTTGATGCAAATATTATTTTGTATTTGGACAATTTTCAAGTTCAATTTTTGTGTAAGGTTTAGCACCCTCGGTTCTAATCTGTTAAGTGTTCTTGTCAATTTCTTTAGCTGTTATTTCACTTAAAATTACATTTTGTGCCTCTTTTTTTTTCAGATATTGTTAGATGGTTCCTGAGATGAGGATTCTTTTTTTCTATATCTGTACTTATTCTAGTTTTGGAATTATTCTTTCTTCTGGGTTGACTTCTTAAGTATCTGAATTAAAGAAGTTTCTTTATTATGCTCAATTCAGTTATACTTATATATCCAGCCTCAGTTTCTGAGTTGAGACTTTCTCTTTGGATTATATTATTATTCTTTCTATACTCTAGGAGCAAGGTCTGCTCTCCCTTGGATATAGTAAAATTAAAATCCATTTTTTCTGGGTTTTGTCTCATTGTCCTGCTGTCTCCACTGAGATTTTGGCTTGAGCTCCTTCGTGTACATTGTCTAACTAAATTGATTTCATTCTTACTATGAGTCCCACAGAGCCCAGTCATACATTATAGATTATGCAAGCAGCAAGCTTCCTAAAAGATTTTGCATTCGGGTACTACTCTCCCTCTTTGTCCTGCTATAGCTGCTCCATGGCTTGAATGGAGGCTGTCCATGAGCTGGGCTGTCAAGACCTTAGTCTTTCTGTCTTTATCTTCTGCTGTCATACAGCTATGAGTCCTGTGTAAATGCCAGCTTGTCCTTATCTCCAGAGGAAGATGAAAAAGAGGGAGATACCTACTCTGATCCTTTGGTGACTCTTCTGGTGATTGAAATAAGATCTTTTCTTGGGCTTAGATTTCTCCCTGCCTTCTGAAGAGCCTTGAGAGAGGACTGTCAGCTATGGTTCTGACCTTCACACCTGTTGTGGGATCTAGCACCTTGAACATTTTGCCTTAAAATTTCCCACTTCTGTTTCTAGTATCTATCTAATTCTAAGTATTAGAATTAGAGTTTCCATAATATTCTGGTAATCATTTTTTTCATTTTTGAGCTAGATGAAGATGACATTTCTAGCATTTTCTCTTTGGTTTTTTTTTTTTTATCATTGTTCATTCTTATTATTAGAATTTTATTTTGGTGTTTGTGTGTAATTTGGGCACCCAGTTGATTTACTGTGATAGCTTCCAGACTCTTGTGACCCTAGTAAGGCAGCGGGGATCTTTTATGAAAATGTTTTGTATGACTTCACAAGTGCTTTCTTAATGAGGGCTGGGGATGGGGATATGGGAGAGAGTCTAGAACTCAAAGTTTTAAAAACAAATATAAAAAATTGTTTAAATGTAACTGGGGGAAAACTAAAATATTAAATAAAAAGTAATTAATTTTAATGCACTAAATATCAATGAGAAAGGTAGAAGAAAAATTGGGGAAAGAAATTAAAGCTATATGAAAGAATAATTTTAAAAAATCAACAGTTTGCTCAGACCTATGGAAGAGGAAGAAATTTATGACCAAAGAAGAACTAGAGATCATTATTGACAAAATAGAAAATTTTGATTATATCAAATTGAAAAGTTTTTGTACAAACAAAACTAATGCAGATAAGACTAGAAGGGAAGCAATAAACTGGGAAAACATTTTTACAGTCAAAGGTTCTGACAAAGGCCTCATTTCCAAAATATATAGAAAATTGACTCTAATTTACAAGAAATCAAGCCATTCTCCAATTGATAAATGGTCAAAGGACATGAACAAACAATTCTCAGACGAAGAAACTGAAACTATTTCTAGCCATATGAAAAGATGCTCCAAGTCATTATTAATCAAAGAAATGCAAATTAAGACAACTCTGAGATACCACTACAAACCTGTCAGATTGGTTAGAATGACAGGGAAAGATAATGCAGAATGCTGGAGGGGATGTGGGAAAATGGTTTTGATAAAAAAAACTAACTTTCGGGATAAGAACTTACTATTTGAAAAAGAAACTGCTAGGAAAACTGAAAAATAATATGGCAAAAACTGTGTAGAGACCAACTTCTTACATTACATCTAAAATAAGGTCAAAATGGGTTTACATCTAAAGGTAATGTCATAAGCAAATTAGGCAAGCAAAGAATACTGTCAGATCAATAGATAAAGGAAAAATTATGACCAAACAAAAGATATACTAGATGTGAAATTTTGATTACATTAAATTTTAAAAGTTCTTGGGGCAGCTAGGTGGCATAATAAATAGAGCACTGAGGCTGGAGTCCAGAGTACATGACTTCAAATATAGCTTCAGACACAGGAGACTTAAGTTTTTGCAAAAACAAAACCAATGTAACCAAGATTAGAAAGAAAGCCGAAATCTTGGAAACAATTTTAAAAGCAAATGTTTCTGACAAAAGATTTGGTTTTCAAATTTATAGAGAACTGAGTCAGATTTATTAGAATAGAAGTCACTCACCATTAGTAAATGGTCAAAGGATATGAAAAGGCAGTTTTCAGTTGAAGTAATAAAAGCTAAGTATGCTCATTAAAAATGCTCTAAATCATGCAAATTAAAACAAATCTAATCTAACCTACCCACCTATAAAGTTGGCCAATATGACAAAAAAAGAAAATTATAACTGTTAGAGGGACAGGGAAAAACTGGGACTGTTGGTGAAATTGTGAACAGATCCAATAATGCTGGAGAGAAATTTGGAACTGTGCACAAAAGGCAATAAAACATTGCATATACTTTTATCCAGCAATACCACTCTTGGGTCTGTATTCCCAAAAGATTATTAAAAAAGGCAAAGGACCTACATGTATAAATTATAAGTGAATTATAAAAATATAAATTATAAATAAATGTATATATTTATTGAAATTCATTTAATGGTGACAAAGAATTGAAAATTCAGGGGATGCCCATCAATTGAGGAATGGCTGAACAAGTTATTATATATGATTTAAATTAATACTACTGTGATAATTTTTAAGTTGATCAGAAGGATGGTTTCAGAAAAATCTAGAAAGGCTGAAATTAAATAATGCAAAGTGAAGTACATAGAATCAGCAGAACATTGTACATAGAAACAGCAATTTTTATGGAAAAAGAGAAGAATAGATTTCAAATCCTAAGAACACTAGAATCAGATCATCTCCAGATGAAGCCCCAAAGGGTGATATGAATTGGCCATCTCACAGGGCTCTCTTGGAAGAATTCAAAAAGTATCATAGAAAGGAGAAGAAAAAAAGATGAAAGGAAATGAAAACTTTGCAAGAGGGTTTGGAAAAGGAAACAGAAATTATCAGAAGAAAACTCCTTAAAAATATACTTAGTGAAATGGAAAAGGTAAATAACTGCTTACAAAATAGATTTGACAAAATGGAAAAAGCATATAAATAGACTTAATGAAATGAAAAAAAGCAAATAACTCCTTACAAAATACACTTGATGAAATGGAAAAAGAAAATAACTCCTTAAAAAACAGAATTTGTGAAGTGGGGGAAAAAATCCATTGAACAAAATAACTTATTTAAAAATTCAATTGGCCAAACACAAAAGGAGCTAAAAAGGATAATTGAAGAAAATAATTCACTAAAAATTAGAACTAAAAAAATGGAAATGAATGACTCAATGAGATCAAGAATCAGTCCAAAAAACCTCCCAAAATGAAAAAAAAAAATAGAAGAAAATGCAAAATACCTCATTGGCAAAACAACTGACTGGGAAAATAGATCTAGGAGAGACAATCTAAGGATTATTGCACTTCCTGAAACCCATGATGGAAAAAAAACACAAAAATAAAAACAAACAAACAAACAAACAAAAAACACAGCCTAAACATCATTTTTCAGGAAATCATTAAGGAAAACTGAAACTACCTCAAATATTTTGCGATAATTTCTTAATTTTTTTCTCTTCAAACTAGAAACCCAAAAGAAATATTAAACTTAATATGTCTAAAATTGAACCTATCAGAGAATTCTGGGAAGATGGATGATCAGATGGTCAGAAAACTCAAAGCTCTCTAGATCTTCCCCACAAATAAGACAAAAAGGTGATTTAGGAAGAATGTAGATCAGTAAAAACAAACAAGCAGTTGAGAAGAACAGTTTTCCTCCTGGGGGGAAACATAAGATACCAGGACTCAATTTATCCCCTGAGAAGTGCAAACACTTCCAAGCTAGTTCCATTGAAACAGCAAGTGCAGCCCTGGGACTAAACTGCATTGGGAGGTAGTTTCAGTTCTAGCTACATGAATTTTCACTTGGAGAGTTGGGAGTCTGAGTAGGGGAAGATTGAGGGAATCTGCCAGGACTCAATTTATCCCCTGAGAAGTGCAAACACTTCCAAGCTAGTTCCATTGAAACAGCAAGTGCAGCCCTGGGACTAAACTGCATTGGGAGGTAGTTTCAGTTCTAGCTACATGAATTTTCACTTGGAGAGTTGGGAGTCTGAGTAGGGGAAGATTGAGGGAATCTGTGCTAATAAGGGAGTCCAGGCTCAGATGAACTACCAAGATTTTATCCTAGGAGAGAAGAAACCAGTTCATGCCCAGTGAATGTATAAACAGCAGGACAGAGAAGTTTCTGATTGTGAGCACTTACAAAAGGATGGAATTCTTGGCTTCAAGTCCCAGGCCAAAGGGGAGAATTGAAGGAGGACCTGAGGGTAAGGTACCATTCCTTATACTCTCAAGACAAGAAGTAATTACATTAAAAAGGACATATATATGTGTATGTGTGTGTGTGTGTGTGTGTGTGTGTGTGTATAAACATACATACATACATATATATATATATTAATGAGCAGGCAAAGGAAAAATGATGCAATTATATAAAGTTACTTTAGGAATAGAAAAACCAGGATTCATCTTAAGAGGAGGATATTAAAGCTTTAAAAAGTCCCTCATACCTGAAAAGTAAAGTCAGAACTCAAAAAAAAAAAAAAAAAAAAGAGGATTGAGAAAAAAAATTAGTAAATAAATAATGAACAATCCAAAAAAAAAAATGAAGCTTATGAAATAAAGTCAATTGAATAGAAAAGGAGATCCAGAATTTTATGAAAGAAAATGACTCCTTCAAAATAAGAATTAAGCAAAGGGAGACCGGCAAAGTTTACAACACCAAGAAATCACAAAATAAGAGAATATGAGACATTGCATAAGAAAAACAACTTATATAGAGAACAGATCAAGAAGAGAAAACAGCTTCCAGAAATGGAAACAAGATAGTGGAGTGAAACCAGGAAGCTTCCTAAGTCTTCTTTTCCCCTCAAAAACCACATGAAACCAAGCCTCTAAACAGTATGATGGAATGAAATCACTCTCCAGTTCAAAATAGATTGGAAAGGTTTCAAGACTTCAAGCTTCAAATTTTTAGCTCAATGGAGTGGAAAGGGTGTTTAGCCCACCTGGAGCAGACTCTCAGAAAACTGGTGAGAGGGTCTTAATCACAGCAAATCAGCAACTGAGACCCTCAGCCCTGGTTCAGTAGGGGAGCAAATCAGTGGAGTAGCCTTCAGCCCCAGCTCAGATGTAAGGGAAATTATATCTTGATAAAGGGTACAAATGAGGTAGTGATGATATTAAACATATATGAGCCAAGTATTAGAGCAGCCACATCCCTAGAGAAGATTTTAAATCAGGCTGTTTACTGAAAAGAATAGGCAAAGTTACTCCTGCAAATACAAGGGGCCCCTGTGCTCAAAGCCAAGGCTCAGAGCTGTACAGGAAGCTTGGGACAGCACCCCTTTTTCCCGGAGGAGCAGAGCTCTACCATAAAAGTTAAAAAAAAATAAAAAAATAAAAAAAAGGAAATACCAAAAGAAAAGAAAAGGAAGGAAAATGAGCAAGAAATAGAAAAGAACATTGATAATTCATCATAGAAAGCTACTATGGTGAGAGGGAAGGCCAAAACAGCAAATTAGATGAGTCTGAGAAAATGTCCTAAGAGGATATCTCAAAAAGTGATATATGATTGATTTCAAGGCCAAAGAGACTTTTGGCAAATAAGAGAGGTAGAAGAAAAAAATGAGAAAAGAAATAAGAAGTATGCAAGAGAGAGTCAACAGCTTGAAAAAGAAAGATGATTACTTTAAAAATAAAATTATCCAAATGCAAAAAAAAAAATTCACTGAAGAAAACACCACCTTCAAAAGTGGAACTAATAAAATAATTTAAAAAAAAGATACAGGGGCAGCTAGGTGGCACAGTGGATAGAGCACCAGCCTTGAATTCAGGAGGACCTGAGTTCAAATCTGGTCTCAGACACTTAACACTTCCTAGCTGTGTGACCCTGGGCAAGTCACTTAACCCCAGCCTAAAAAAAAAAATACAAAAGCTAAGTGAAGAAAATCACACATTAAAAACTAGAATGGGGCAAGTGTAAGCTAATGGTTCTATGAGACAAAGAATGAATCAAACAAACTAAAAAGAATGAAAAAAAGGGAAGAAAATGTGATATACCTGATTAGAAAAATAGCCAACTTGGAAAATAGATCCAGAAGAGACAATTTAAAGATTATTGGTTTTTCAAGTGATCATCAAGGAACACTGCCCTAATATAGAAAAATAGAAGGAAATACCTACTGATCCCTTGATCACCTTCAGAAAGAGATCTCACAAAGAAGTAAATTCTACCAAATGTTTAAAGAACAATTAATTCCAGTACTATGTAAACTATTCAGAAAAATAGATAAAAAAGGAGTCCTACCAAATTCTTTCTCTGACACAAATATAATACTTATACCTAAACCAAGAAAAGCCAAAACAAAGAAAGAAAATTACAAACCAATCTTCTTAATGAATATTGATTAAAATTTTCTAATTAAAATATCAACAAAGAGATTACAGCAACTTCTCAGCAGGATAATACACTATGACCAAGTGGGATTTATACCAGGAATGCAGAGCTGGGTCAATATTAGGAAAACTATTACCATAATCAACCATAACAATAATAAAACCAACAGAAATCATACGATAATCTCAATAGATGTCAAAAAAGTTTTTTTTTTAAACAAACTACAGGACCCATTCCTATTAAAAACACTAGAGAGCATAAGGATAAAGGAAGCTTTCCTTAAAATAATAATAAGCAGTATCTATCTAAAACCAACATCAAGCATGGAGAGGCGTTGGTTGTATTCCCAATAAGATCAGGGGTAAAACAAAAATGTTCATTATTACTACTAATATTCAACATTGTATTAGAAATGCTGACTTTAGAAATAATAAAAAAGAAAAAAGGAATTAGAATAGGCAATGAGGATATAAAACTAAAACTCTTTGCAGGTAATATAATGATAAACTAAATCATTCAAAAACTTACTGTAAACAATTCACATATTTAGCAAAGTTGAAGGACACAGATACAAAAATAAACTCATACAAATCATCAGCAATTCTACATGTTACTGACAAAGCCCATCAACAAGAGATAGAAAGAGAAATTCCACTTAAAATCACTATAGACAAAATAAAATATTTAAGGTTGCACCTGCCAAAACAAATCCAAGAACTATATCAACACAATTACGCAACACTTCTCACACAAATAAAATCAGATCTAAACAACTGGAATAATATCAGTTGTTCATGGATAGGTAGAGCTAATAAAATAAAAATAAACAATTTTGCCTTTATTGTTTAGTGGAATATCAAACTGACAAAAATTATTTTACAAACTAGAAAAGGTACTTACAAAATTTATCTGGAAGAACAAATATGAAACTATGCCCAGAAAGCTATAGAACTCTTTGATCAACAGTGCCACTATTGGTTCTGTATCCCAAAGAAATCAGAAAGGAGGAAAAAAGGATCCACATGTACAAAAATGCTTATAGCAGCTCTTTTTGTAGTGAAAAAAAATTGGAAATTGAATAGATGCCCATCAATTGGGAGATGGCTGAGTAAACTATGGTATATGATATTATTTTGTTGTATAAAAATGAAGAAAAAGCTGATTTTAGAGAGACCTGGAAATATACATGAACTGATCCTGAGCGAAAGAAGCAGAACTAGGAGTACATTGTATATAATAACAAACACAACAATATGATCAACTATGAAAGATTTGGTTCTTCTCAGTGGTTCAGTGATCCAAAGCAATTCCAATAAATTTTGGACAGAAAATGCCATCTGTATCCAGAAAAAGAACTATGGAGATTGAATGTAAATCAATTCTGCAGTTACTTCTTTTTCTTTTTTTTTTCTTTCCCATGTTTTTACCCCTTTGTTCTGATTTTTCTCTCTCAACATGATTCATAAAGCCATGTGCAGTAAAAAATATAAATAAATTTTCTCTTGGAAAAAATAAATTATTAAATTGGTAAATAAAAAAAAAGGAGAGAAAACATAAAGAATAAGAGGACTATCTGAAAATTATAATAATAATAATAATATAAAAAATCTTCATACAATACAAGAAATAATTAAGAAAATTGGCTTAAATTGTTAGGGAAAAAACGGGGATAGTAATCCCAGACAAAACAAAAGCAAAAATAGACCTAATTTAAAAAAATAAGAAAGGAAAACAAATTTTGTACAAAAAGTACCATGAAACAATATCAATAATAAACATACATGTGCCAAACTGCATAGCATCCAAATTCTTAGAAGAGGAGTTATATGAGTTACAGGTTCATGGCCAAATAATAAAAAAGATAATTATAAAAATCTAATTATTCTGAATCCCACCATTCTGGAAAGTAATTTGGAAATATCCTCAAAAGGCTACCAAATTTTGTATACCCTTTGATCCAGGATCAGTAATAAATTTGAATCTTAAAGAGATCATGTGCAAAAATTTCCATAAAAGCTCTTTTTTTTTTTTGGTGGCAAAATATTGGAAGCTGAGGGAATATCCATCAATTTGATGAGTAGTTGAAAAAGATATGGTATATGTATATAAAGAAATACTATTGTGCAATAAGAAATGATAAACAAGTAGATGTCAGAAAAACCTGGAAAGATTTGTATGAACTGATGCAAAGTGAAATGAGCAGAATCAGAAATCCATTGTACGTAGTATTAGCAGCACTGTGTGATGTTTAACTATGAGTGACATAGTTATACTCAGTAATACAATGATCCAAGAAATGTACAAAAGATTTATGAAATACTACCCATATCCAGATGAAGAATTTATGGACTCTGAATGGAGAGCAAAGCATACTTTTTCATTTTCTTTTTTTTCCATGTTTCTATTCCTTTTTTTTCTTCTGTTCCTTCTTTCACAATTGTGATTAACTTGGAAATGTCTTACATATAGCACATTATAATCTGTATCAAAATGTCTATCATTTTCAGAAAAGGGAAGGGAAAGAGGAGAAAAATTGGGAACTCAAAATTTTGTAAAAATGACTACTACAAATTGTGTTGATATGTTATTGAGGGGGAAATATTATTTAAAAAGAAAGAAAGAAGAAAACAAAAATGCCATGATTAAGTAAAAAGAAACAGGTAAATATGCCACCAATAAAGATGAAATTAAAACAATTATTAAGAGCTCTATGACAGTAAATAATTATACTTTTCAAAAAATGGAGGAATATTTACAAAATATGAGTTGCTCAGATTAATAGGCAATGAAATAAAATATTTAAATAGTCCTGATTAGGAAAAGAAATTTAATGTGCTAAAAATGATCTTCTCGAGAGCATTTTTTCATGTCTATAGCTTGAAATTCTTCTTCTGAAAACTACCTGTCCATTTCCTTTAACTTATTCTCTCTCTCTCTCTCTCTCTCTGTATATATATATATATATATATATATATATATATATATATATATATATATATATATATATATATATATATATATATATATATTTATATATATATGTGTGTGTGTGTGTGTGTGTTTGCATATGCATATGTATATATATATATATTTGACTAAGTTTGAGAAAATGAGAAATGTTTGAGAAATGAGAACTTTTATCAAAGAAACTTGTTGTAGAAACAGTTAAACAATTGGTTAATTTGAATTTAAAGTGGAAAGAAAACAGATTATCAGGATCAAAAATTAAAGAGGTGAATTCATCACTATTGTATAGAAAATTAAATGAATTCTCAGAATCTATTTTGCCTAATGACATGTCAATAACTCTTACAATCTAAGTGAAATTGATGACTGTTTGCAAATATTTATATTTTCCAGATTAACAGAAGAGACAATAAAATAAAATAACCCCTTTTTAGAAAAGAAAAAATGAACAAGCCATCAGTGAACTTTCCAAGAAAAATTATTCCAATATTACATAACACATTTAGAAAAATAAGCAAAGAAGGAATCATGCCAAATTCAATTTACAATACAAATATAGTGCTAATATCTAAACAAGGAAGAACAAAAGACTATAGACCAATTTATTTAATGAATATTGATCCAAAAATCTTAATAAAGTACTAGGACTAAGATTATATATATCACAAGGATCATACATTATGACTACATGAATTTATGCCAGGAATGGAGGGTTACTTCAATATGGGAAAAACTATTTACCAAATTAATAATAAAGCCAACAAAATTAATATACTTATCTCAATAGATGCAGAAGAAGCTTTTGACAAAACATAAAAGCTATTCTTTTAAAAAAAATAATAGAAAGCCTAGGAATAAATGGAGCTTTCCTTAAAATAATATGTAATATCTATCTAAAACCATTAGCAAGTACTATATATAATAGAAATAAGCTAGAAGTCTTTCCAGTAAGATCAGAGGTAAAGCAAAAATGCCCATTATCACCATTATTATTCAGTATTGTACTAGAAATGCTAGCTATAGCAATAAATAGCTATAGCAATGAAGACCAAAGAAAAGAGTAAAGAATAATAAAGAAACAAAGTTGTTTCTCCTGGTGAAGAAAGCTAAATATTCTAAATTACTACTAATTAAACTGATGGATTTGAATCTTTTCAACAATGAGGTGATTCAGGTCGATTCCAATACACTCGTGATGGAGAGAGTCATCTGTATTCAGAAAGAGGACTATGGAGACTGAATGTAGATCACAATATAGTTTTTCACCTTTTTTGTTATTTGCTTGCTTTTTTTTCTTTTTTAATATCATTTTTCTTGAGCAGAATGATAAATGTGGAAATATGTATAGAAGAATTGCACATGTTTAACACATATTGGATTACTTACTGTCTAGTGGAAAAGGTGAGAAGAAGTGAGGAAGAAAAATTTGGAACACAAAATTTTGCAAGGGTAAATGTTGAAAACTTTGCACATATTTTAAAAATAAAAAGCTATTATTTTAAAAATAAAATTAGCAATCATCTGCTAATTGCAAAAAATGATAAAAATGTATTAGAAATTAAAAATAAATTACTACTGATTAGACAAATATGTGATGTACTACTTTTCACCTATCAGATTGGATAAGATGACAGAAAATTTTTAAAAAATGACAAATGCTAGAAGGGAAATAGAAGAATTGGACCATGAATGTACTATAGGTGGAGTTGTGAACTGGTCCAGCCATTCTAGAAAATAATTTGGAACTATGATCATAAAACTGTACCTTTTAACAATAACTATTTTCAGATCCAAAAGAAGTGAAAAAAAGATCTAGCTGTAGAAAAATATTTATTACTGTAATGGCAAATATTTTAAAAAACAAGGGGATGCTCAAGAATTGGGGAATGGCTGAACAAGTTGTGTTATGTCACTATGCTAAAATACTATTGTGATATAAGAAATTATAAGCCAGATACTTCAGAAAAACCTAAAAAACATATTTGAAGTGATGCAAAATGAAGTAAGCAGAATCAGAAAAACCCAATAATAGTAAGTTTCTCCTTTTCTTGGCAGTAATGTTCTTGCAATATTTGGGCAAATTATTCTTGTTTAAAAATTACAGACCATGTTGACATATAATTTTGCTTATTTAGTTTTAGAGAGCCAGAACTTTTGAGAAGTATACTTGAAACAAGGTGTTAACTCAGTGGGATTGATAAGACAGTGGTTCTCTAGTTTAGCATGGTGATTAATAGTTCTCTAGTTAACTCAGTGGAATTAAGATAATGATTCTCTAGTTTACATGTAATGTTTTCTATATAGTATAGTTCTCCAAGTTGACACCTATTATGATGTACTAAGAGTATATAAGAGCTAAGAGATCTGGGAGGAAGATAGACTAGAAGATAAAGACCCTCATGGTAGCTGTCCTGTCTCCTTCACTTCTCCACTAAGACAAGAAACGATTCCATCTTTAATCTGCCTTGTGGTGGCTCTCCTGCCTCCTGCACTTTGGGAGAGACTGGTTCAGACTGGAAGACTGTGAAGGAGATAATAAAGACCTTGGGTTTTATCCTTTACTGTTCTCATGGTGATTATTCTGCTGAGACCAAGGCTAGTCCAAAGTCCCTCCAGAAAACTAACTGGAACATTAAAGGTTGAATTATTCTGTATTTGGTAAAGTTGTTCTGGAACATGACTGAAATTTAGCCCTATAAAAATAAAGCCCCGGAAAGTGGAGGCATCTCATATCGTAAGGAAGATCTGAGCTCCACTTCATTAGAGATGATTGTGAACCCTTTAATAAAAAGTGCTCTTGTCTCTCTTATTAGTGCCTCAGTCTCTCTTATTGTCAGTGGTTAATTTTAATCTCCACACAGCAATTATGTGTAATGGTTTTTATTATTCTCTTACCTATTCAGGATCAGGGTGCAAGTTAGAAAGAATTCTTTCCAGGGATTATAAAGTACAACTTTATAATTTAAAATGACAAAGTAAATTTCTTATTTTCATCTTAGCAACTCTGCCTCAGGATAAATCTTCTGAAGAGTCCATAGGTCATAACCTAGTAGGTCATGCTGAATTTATTAGGTACTGTAGTAAAATTACTCTGATTTTCATCATTATTCCTTCTGGCACTATTTTGGAATACAGATTCATGAGCAAATTTTTTAAACATTTTGAATCGATAAATGCTAACTATAAAGTGCCATAAAATGACAGTCTTATGTATAATATTATGTGAAATTGTTATTTCACACTTGTCACTTTGATAAAATTAGCATTAATATATTCACAAATAATATTCTCTTATAAAAACAATAAAATATCGAACGGTAAAACTATTGAATGCCTTATGCTCTTCAAATTTGGACTGTCATGTAGTATTTTTGTTGATTTTATAAATGCCACTGAAAGGAGAAGCTACCAGACTGAGACAAGCCCTGGCATTTAGTTTTCTAACAGATTTTAATTTGGATATTATCCAAAGTCAATAAAACTTGTTTAAACAGAATCTTACCTGGTTTTCACCATATTTATAGGATGCATCAGGCAGATTTCTATAAAACCTGAAAAATGACAACAAATAAACTGGTAACCATTTTATATAAACATGAATTATTATTTCTTCCAATTCTTGAATTTCTTACATATAAAGAATGGCGAAAATTAAAAGCTTAAAGGAGTAGAATAATAATAATAATAATAAATAAGAACTAAGAGGAACAGATGATGCTCTGAACACATTGCCACTGATAGTTTTGTCTCATTTTTCACTCTTTTCTGCTCATGGGAGAATTAAGTGTATAAAAGAGAGAGAAAAAAATCAGAATAGTGAAAATAAGGACTTAGGGTAGGAAATGTACCAACACACACATAAATAAACACATAGGCACATATACCTGTATATATTATACACACATAAATGTGTATATATGTGTTTATGTATACATCTATGTACAGAGAGAGAGAGAGACACAGAGATTTTAAAAAATATAACTCAGGTCATTATATATAGTGTGTAGTCCTAATTTTTTATGTGATATTTTTTAAAAATATATTTAATATATATGATTTCATGAAATTCATCAATAGATAGTTGGGAAGTGAAAATGAAGTTTTGAAATAAGAGCAGAACACTAAGAATTGTATCTAGATTCCACCCAAATCTGAATGAATTTCATAGAATTTCACTTAGAAGGGATTTCAGTGATCATCTAGTAAAAGTTATAATCAAAAAGAGAATCATCACTATAATACACCTCAAAAGTAATCATATATTCTCCACTTGAAAAATTCCTAGGAAAGAAAACCTTAGCTATCCCTTGAGGCAGTCATAACACTTTTTCATAACTGTAAATGTTAAGAAGTTTTACCTAACTTTTAATAACTTACACACATTATTCCAACTCAAATATCCTTCCAAGTATTACCCCTTTAGATATAATGTCTTCTTGAGTTTTCTCTTCTGCAGATTATACATGCACAGTTCTTTTAAATAGTTCTCATAGCTTCTTCAAAAAATGAATTCCCCAAATTGAAACAATATTCTAGATGTGGTATGACTGGGTCAAAATACAGCAGAAATAGGTCTCCTTATTTCCAGAAAATATAACTTTCTTGCAGTGAATGTGACATAACTTGTCTCTGAGCCAGGACTTCAAAGTCCAATTTCTGACATATACTCATTACGTCACTCTGGGAAAGTTATTTAACCTTTTGTAAATCTTAAGATTAAAAATTAAAGAGAAAGTAACAACCTGTATTATAAAGAAATTCCCTCACCTGGAAGTTCTTTTTTAATAGCACTTTATTTGTAAAAAGAATTTTTACCATTTTTTTTTTTCTGAAAAAGAGTGAAGTTTTTCATATAATCATATAATGTTGTTGATACTGTGTAAAATTTTCTCCTGGTTTAGCTCCCTTCGCTTTCCATCAGTTCATGTAAGCCTTTCTAGTTTTTTCTAAAATCCACCTGCTTCTCATTTCTTATACCATAATAGTATTCCATTATATTTATATACTACAACTTGTTTAGCCATTCCCCAATTCAGTTTCAAAATCTAAGCCACCACAAAAGATCTAGCTGTTATATTTTTGTACATGTTGGTCCTTTTCCCCCTTTCTTGATGCCTTTGGGACTGTTATGTACAGTTTTATAGACCTTTGATGATAGTTCCAGATTGTTCTCCAGAATGGTTAGATGAGTTCACATAGAAAGGTATTTATGCCAGTGAAATCTAAATGCTAGTCTCTATTCCTCAACCTATGTTTAAGGAACTGATTTCTTCAATCTAAATGTAGATTCAGCCCCATATTCTAGACTGCCAAGATATTTTTTTGGATGATGTCTGTCCCAGTTCTGTACAATTTGCATATTTGATGAGGATACCATTTTTTGTCTTTTTCCATGTCAATAAAACCATTCCTTCTGGAATTTTGGAATGGTAAAAGAAATGATGATTTATCTCTTTTATTTCTTGGCAGCTAAACTTGTTCTCTAAACTATATAATAAGTAACTATAAACTATCTAAATCCATGAGGTGATAGAAATATTTTATTAATTTTTTCTTTCTAAAATTGAAAGTCTAAATGAAAAGAAGATAAGCCTTACACATCAGGGTCCATTCCAGCCTTTCTTAATGATAATTGAAACTAGTAAGAAGGGGCAATTTCATTACATTTTTCAAAGATTTAATCTCTGTCATAGACCTAATATTTACTAAACTTACTATCCACACAGATAGGCATACAAGAAACTTATCTTATTTACTATTATAGCTAGTATTTTAAATAAATACCACCTTGATACCAGGTATTTTGATGAATTTTAATTTGGAAAGTTCATGGGATTTGGAATATATGTGACATTATGGTTAGATGTATTAATTTAGGAAGATTAATTTAGGAGGTGGGTATATGTTAAAATAGAAACTGGAAAGACTAATTAGGAAGACCAATTAGAAAGAAAATATTGTCTGTATGAATAGAAAGAAGGACAAAGATGCAAAAGATATCATAGAGCATTGAGTAGTATTCACAACCAACTTAACATTTAGAGGTGAGAAAGAGGGAAGAATAAAGGATGAAAGGCCCAACGTTTATAACGTAAGGGAATAATTTCAGGGAACATAGAATATTTAACCTCGAAAAGAGGAGACATGATAGATTATAAACCCTTGCCTTCCTTTAAAATTAAGCTCAGTTGCCACCATAAAGCCCCAATTGCTTAAGTCTGCAATACTAGTTTTGTAGAAATTCAAGTATCTGTCATTAGACTTTCTTGGTGGGGAGCTCCAGAAGACAGAACTAGGAGGAATAGATAAAAATTATAGCTATCAATGAGATTTTGTGATGAAAAAGTTTTCAGCAATTAGAGCTAGTAATAAATAGGAAGGAATTATTTTTCCCCTCAGGCAACTGGTGTTAAGTCCAGGGTCATACAGCTAGGCAGTATTAAGTGTCTGAGGCCAGATTTGAACTCAGGTCCTCCTGACTTCAGGGCTGGTGGTCTATCCACTGAGCGACCTACCACCCCTTTTTAAAGCTTTTTATCTATCTATCTATCTATCTATCTATCTATCTATTTATTTATTTATTTTTATTTTTTCTGAGGCTGGGGTTAAGTGACTTGCCCAGAGTCACACAACTAGGAAGTGTTAAGTGTCTGAGACCAGATTTGAACTCTGGTCCTCCTGAATTCAGGGCTGGTGCTCTATCCAAAAGCTTTTTATTTTCAAAACACATGCATGGATAATTTTTTTAACATTGATCCTTGCATAGCTTTTCAGATTTTCCCATTCTTCCCCCATCTCCTCCCCTATGGCAAGCAATTCAATACATGTTATAGATGTTAAAATATATGTTAAATACAATAAGTGTATGAACATATTTATATAATTCTCTTGCTGCACAAGAAAAATCAGATCAAAAAGGAAAGAAAATGAGTAAAAAACCAAAATGCAAGTGAACAATATCAAATAAAGTGAGAATGTTATGTTGCAATCCACATTAAGTTCCCACAGTCCTCTCTCTAGATGTAGATGGCTCTCTTCATTACAGGATCATTGGAGCTGACATCAATCATCTCATTGCTGGAAGGAGTCACATTCTTCAGAACCGATCACTGATATTGATGTTGTTGTGCACAATGATCTCCTGGTTTTACTTATTTCAACTTAGCATCAGTTCATGTAAGTCTCTCCAAGTCTCTCTAAAATCATCCTGCTAATCATTTCTAATAGAACAATAATGTTCCATAACATTCATCCATATACCATAACTTAGTCAGCCATTCTCCAACTGATAGGCATCCACTCAGTTTCCAGTTTCTTGCCACTATGTAAAGGGCTGCCACAAATATTTTTGCACGTGTGGGTACTTGTCCTTCCTTTAAGATCTCTTTGGGATATAGGCCCAATAGAAACATTAATGGATCAAAGGGTATGCACAGTTTCATAGTCCTTTGGGCACAGTTCCATATTGCTCTCCAGAATCATTGGATCTGTTCACCGTTCCACCAACAATGTATTAGTGTTCCAATTTTCCCACATCCCCTCCAACATTCATTATTATCTTTTCCTGTTATCTTAGCAATCTAAGAGGTGTGTAGCAATCTAAGAGTTCTCAGAGTTGTCTTAATTTTCACTTCTCTGATCAAGAGTGATTTAGAGTACCTTTTCATATGATTAGAAATGGTTTTAATTTCTTCAACTGAAAATTGTTTATATCCTTTGACCATTTATCAATTGGAGAATAACTTGAATTCTTATAAATTTGAGTCAATTCTCTATATGTTTTCCCAATTTATTGCTTCCCTTCTGATCTTATCTGCATTGCTTTGTTTGTACAAAAACTTTTGAACTTAACATAATCAAAATTATCTATTTGGTGTTCAATTATGAGTTCCAGTTCTTCTTTGGACACAAATTCCTTCCTTCTCCAGTTCTGAGAGACAAACTATCCTATGTTTTTATAATTTGCTTATAATATCGCTCTTTATGTCTAAATCATAACTACATTTTGACCTTATCTTGGTATGTGATGTTAGGTGTCGGTCAATGCCTGGTTTCTTCTATACGAGTTTCCAATTTTCCCAGCAGTTTTTGTCAAATAGTGAATTATTATCCCAAAACCTGAGGTCTTTGGGTTTGCTATAGTTATTGACTATTTTGTCTACTGATCAACTACTCTGATTTTGATGACTGCTGTTTTATGATATAGCTTTAGGTCTGGCATAGATAGGCCACTTTCATTAGCTTTTTTTTTCATTAACTCCCTTGAAATTCTTGATTTGTTGTTGTTGTTCTTAGGATGGACTTCTTCTTCTTCTTCTTCTTCTTCTTCTTCTTCTTCTTCTTCTTCTTCTTCTTCTTCTTCTTCTTCTTCTTCTTCTTCTTCTTCTTCTTCTTCTTCTTCTTCTTCTTCTTCTTCTTCTTCTTCTTCTTCTTCTTCTTCTTCTTCTTCTTCTTCTTCTTCTTCTTCTTCTTCTTCTTCTTCTTCTTCTTCTTCTTCTTCTTCTTCTTCTTCTTTCTTCTTTTTCCTGAGGCAATTGGAGTTGAGTGACTTACCCAGGGTCATACAACTAGGAAGTGTTAAGTGTCTGAGGTCACATTTGAACTCAGGTCCTCCTGATTTCAGGGCTGTGCTCTATCCACTGCGCCATCTAGCTGCCCTAGGATGAACTTCTTTAGGAGGTAAATTATTGGTTTTCTTTCAATTCTTCAAGCAAATGTTGAAAGATCACTTATCAGGTATGCCAGTGCAAGAAGTAATTTTCAGTTACTAGTTGGACTGTCATAATACTAGTAGTTTCAAGATTAAGAGCCTGAGTGAATAGGAAGATAATGTTGGATAAACAGAAATAGCATAGAATGAGACTAAGCTTTAGGGGAACTTATCTTGAATCCTGCTTTGGATATGTAAAGTTTCAGACACTTAATAGAATACCTAGAGAAGAAGCTGAACAAGCAATTGATATAATAATTGGGGTTCAGGACAGATATTCTTGGCTAGATTTATAGATTTAGGAATCATTTATATCAGTATGACACAAATTAATAGAAGTTTTTGAAATTATTGTAAGTGAAAAGTGTCAGGAACAGAGTGAACACCATATTGACACCTGGAACCTGGTGAACCTGGAAAGGTAAATTGAATATAAGTAGTCATATAGGTAGGGAAAAAACATGAGGCATTATTGAAACAGAAGGAAAGGGAAAAGCAGAACTGAAATTAAGGATGATGGGAACAAAGAAAAAGCCATCAAATTTGGCAATTAAGAGATTATCACTAACTCTGATAAAAAAAAGTTTGAAATAGAAGAATAGAAAACATTGCAAGGGACTTAGATATTAATGGATGGAAGAATGAATTTTTAAAACATATATTCATTTTTATTTACTCTTTAAAATTATTTTTATAACCTGAACATTGATTAACATCATTTTCAATTGTATAGAAAAAAGAATGATATGTAAGAAACTGAATTTCTGATACTTTTTTTCTTTGTCATTTTTTTCCTCTTTATATATTGCTTAGAGTATTTTTGCTTTTTGTAATTCAAAATTAACATGATGGTTCTGACACTGTTTTTCCCCTTTTCTTTTCCAAAATTCTTTCTACTCTTTTATTTAAAGGATTCATTAATGATCTCTTATTTCTTCTTTATAGTATCACTACCGTTTCTGCCAAGTCTTCCCTTAGGTCTTCACCACCTCCAAAAAAGAACTTCCTTTCTGATGTAAAATCAATAGAGCAACCCAAAACAATTATGCAAATATGCATATATATATATATATATATATATATATATATATATATGCACATAAATAGATTATCATGTGTCTCATTTTCACCTCTAGTACATTATCTCTCAATATGGAGGTAAGAATCATTATTCCTTAAAAGCCTTTTATCAAGAGTCATAATTGGTAATTAATTGCATTCAACAGAGCTTTATTTTACAATCTTGTACTCATTGCAAAATCCATTCTCTTGATTTTCTCATTTCATTTAAGTCCTCCTGAGTTTCTCTAAAGTTGCCCTTTACATTATTTCTTATGGAGTAACATTTTTCCATTACACTAATTTATCATCAATTTTGTTCAGTCATTTCTCAATTACAGGGTCCCTTTTTGTTTCCAGTTTTTTTGCCTACAACAAAAAGTGCTGCAGTACACACACACACACACACACACACACACACACACACACACACACACACACACATCTATCATATTTTGCAGTAGTGTATTTATCCATGAATCTTTCTTTGGAGGTATAGTTTTGCTTTCTAGGTATAGTTTTGCTTTCTAGAATAATTCTGGATCAATTGATAACTTTGGCAATAGGCACCTGTTCTGCATTAATTCCTCCAACAATTATCATTTTCCTTATCACCATCTTTTGCAATCTGATGGGTATCAGTTGGAAAACTCAAAGGTGTTTTATTTTGGATTAAATCACATTCCTCTTATTTTTAAAGATTTGAAGCATTTTTTTTTAATATGGTTGTGGATTGCCTGACTTTCTTCTTTAGAGAATTGCCTATTCCTATCTTTAGCCATTTATTAATTGGATAATAAGTCTTATTCCTTCATATTTCTCCTAATTCTTTATATATCTTGGATAACAGGAATTCACTGTAAATGTTTATTACATTGATTTTATCTGTGCAGAAACTTTTCAACTTCATAGAATCAGAATTTTACATTTTATCTCCTTGGATCCTCTTAACTCCTTTGTTTGGCCAACAAATTTTTGCTAATCCATAGTTGTGAAAGCTATTTTCTCTCATGATTTGTCTTTTATGTGACCTTGCATGTATTTAAATTTATTTTGTTCTATCTTGTGAGATTTTGAAATAATCCTAATATCTACTATAATGTTTTCCTACTTAACCAGCAAAATTGGGGATGGGGTCTTTACCCCAGGAATCAGAATTCTTTAGTTTATCAAATATCATGTAACTATATTTGGTTCTGGATCTTGTTGATTTAATCTGTTCCACTGATAAACTTTTCTCTTTTTTCAGCTAGTAACAAATTATTTTGCTGATTATTGCTTTATAGTAAGTTTTAAGAACTAATACTAAAGGGTTACTTCCTTCTCATTTTTCTTCACTATTTCCTTTAGGAGTCTTCATCTCTGGTTTTTGCAGGTGAATTTTTATTCTTCATTTTTATGAAGATTTTATGAAGATTATTACCTTTAGGGTAATTTAAATGTCATAACAAAAGAATCTGCTACTCATTTAAGGAGAATTAACATTTTTATTATGATTGCATGGTTCAACTCTGAGCAATTAATATTTTTTCAATTAGTTAGAACTGTCTATATTACTCTAAATATTCATATAATTCCTTTGTTTGTCTTCCTTGGTAAATTCTTAGATATCTTATACATTCCATAGGCATTTCTTTTTTCTATTTCTCCTTAGTGGGTTTTGTTGGTAATATACAAATAAGTTGATAACATTTATAAGATTGTTTTTTTATACTGCTTCTTTAATGAAACTTGGAGTTTCCAGTTGATTTTTTGTATACTCTATAACTTTCTTAGTTCATGGTGTGCTTAGTTTTTCAGTAACTTTTTAGAAAATTTATTTTTGTAAATATTTATCCATTTCAATTAAGGTGTCTGTTTTCAGAATTGAGAAAAATAATTGACCTCATTTGTCATAAATTCTAAATTTTCATTGTTTTATATAGGAAATTTATTTTTTCTCTTTTCATTCACTGAATTATTCATTCAATGATTATTTTATTATTGTCTTTTAAAACAACTTCTAGGCTTATAAATTAAATGAGTTAGCTTTTAAAAATTTTATTTATTAATGTTCTCAATTTATTTTATTTTTATTTTTAAAATATATACATAATTTTCAACATTCACCCTTCAAAACTTTGCTCTCCAAATGTTTTCTTCCTTCCTTTCCCTCCTTCCTTAGACAGCAAGTAATATAATATGTTAAAAGTATGCAATTCTTCTGTAATGTGCTGTTGTCTCCAGAAGCTGCCGATCGCTCTCTGGGAGGACATCTGCTGTGTCAACTCAAATCTCTCAGACAGATTCTTCTTCCTGTAGAGAACTATTGTCTTCAGACAGTTGCCGTTAACTCTCATCCAGAGAAGTGACTTCCCTTCCTGCAGAGAGCCGTGTCTAGAGCAAAGACTCTCTATCTCTGGAGTGCTGCCCTCTTTATCCTCCCAGAGAATGGGAGTGGGATAATGCAAGGGTTTCTGGGAAGAATTACTTCAACCAATGAGCTTGCTCCTCCTAAGCATGCAAGCTCTTCCCCAGGAAAGGCTGGAACTAGAGAATTGTCAAGTACCGACTTAGCACTTAGTAAGAACCTAACATTCTTCTATACATATTTCCACAGATTTCATGCTACACCAGAAAAAAAATAAGATAAAAAGTGGGGGAAATGAAAAGAAAACAAAAATCAAGCAAACAGCAACAAAAAAAGTGAAAATACTATATTGTGATCCATGTTCATTGTAATCCATGTTCATTCTCCACAGTCCACTTTCTGGATGCAGATTGCTCTCTCCCAAGTTTATTGGAATTGGCATAAATCAGGTGATTCTTTTGAAAAAGAGACACATCCATCAGAATTTATCACTGCATAATTTTGTTGTTTCTATGTTCAATGTTTTCTTGGTTCTATTCACTTCACTTAGCATCAGTTCATGTAAGCCTCTTTAGACCTTTCTGAAATCAGCCTGCTGATCATTTCTTATAGAATAATAATGTTCCATAATATTTATATACCATAACTTATTCAACCATTCTCCAACTAATGAGCATCCACTTAGTTTCCAGTTCTTTGCCATTACAAAAAGGATTGCTACAAATGTTTTTGCAAATGTGTGTCGTTTGTCCTTTTTTAAAATAATCTCTTTGGAATACAGGCTCAATAGAGACACTGCTGGATCAAAAGGTATGTAAAATTCGATAGCCATTTGTTCTCCAGAAGGGTTGGATAAGTTCAAAACTCTGTCAAAAATGTATTAGTATTCCACTTTCCCCTCATGCCCTCTAACATTTATTATCTTTTCCCATTATCTTGGCCAATCTGAATGGTGTGTAGTGGTACATCAGAGTAGTTTTAGTGTGCATTTCTCTAATCAGTAGTGATTGAGATAACTTTTTCATATGACTAAAACTAGTTTCAGTTTCTTCATTTGAAAATTGTCTGTTCATATCCTTTGACCATTTATCTATTGGAGAATGGCTTCTGTTCTTATAATGTTGTGTCAATTCTCTATATATTTTTGAAATAAAAGTGGGGCTGAGCCAAGATGGCGGAGAAGGCACACACAACTTTCTGAGCCTCTCTCATACCCTCACGACCAATTATTAAATTCAGCCTCAAAAATAGTACTTGATTGGTAAAATTCATGAAGCTTAGAAGTACAACAATTCACCAGCTGAAGATAATCAGACCGCCAGAACAGGTTTGTCTTGAGGAGCTGGAGCAGATCAGTGTGAGCAGAGAATAGGAGAGAATAGTGCCCAGAGCCAACCAGGGGCAGGGGTAACTTCTGTGGCTAGAAAAGTTATAGAGATGACTCTGCTATAGGCTGACTGATCTGCCTTGATTACAAAGCAGTAGACCAGAAGAGAAATTAAAGCCAAAGGTAGAGGTTACTTTAAAAAATGCCAAAAACTTACCTTTAGGGGGTAGTCACTAGTCTGCATGGCACTGAGATGCAGCCCAGGGCAGCCTCTAATCTGCACAATGGGGGGCTTGGCCTGGGGCAGTAGAACTTCCCCAGCACAACTGTGCTTTCCTAGGCAGAGCCACTTCTGGTGATGTGAGGGAATTTGCTGGACAACTGCTAAAACTCACAGCCCCACAGCCAGCTTTGGCTTGGGGTAGTGACACTTTCACTACTCAGCCTCTAGCCTCAGGGCAGTCGCTAATCCATACTCGCGCAGCTCGGCCATGCATACCTGAATCACTTCCGGTTGGGAACTCTTTCCCAGAGCACTCCCATATTTCACCACTATTTGTAGCTGGTTGGCACTTATCCCTGCTTTGCAGAGGAAGCTGGTAACCTCCTGACCCTTAAGGCAGACCCTATGGGCTTTAAAAAAAAAAAGGAGTAAAAAAATCAAAAGGACTATCATTCATTTCTATACAAAAAGAGAGCAGATTTCAACCCCGAAGAGACTAATAGCAGACAGTCTCCAGACAATTGTTGGTCTCCAACACAAAAGACTCTCCTAGAAAAAACTATTAAAAACCTTAAAAGAGAGCTAGAAGACAAATGGGGAAAGGAGAGAGAAGCTATGCAAGAGAGTAACAACTTCCTGAAATGTGAATTGGAAAGCGTAAAAAACTCCCAGGAAGTGCAGGGAAACAGAATTTGTGAATTGTAAAAGGTAAAGAGCTCTCAGGAAAGTAGGATTTGTGAATTGGAAAAAGAAAATAACTCACTAAAAAAAAATAGTGAAATGGAAAAACATTTCATAGAGCAAAACAACTCATTTAAAAACTCAATTGGACATATACAAAAAGAAGTAAAAAAAAGCTAATGAAGAAAATGACTCATTAAAAATCAGAACTGAACAAATAGAAATGAATGATTCATTGAGACATCAAGAATCAGTCAAGTAAAAACCAAAAAAAAAAAAAAAAAAAAAGAAAGAAAAATTAGAAAAAAAACATTAAATATCTACTTGGAAAAACTACAGAATTGGAAAATAGATCTAGGAGAGATAATATGAGGATTATTGGTCTACCCAAAAATGATGATGAAAAAAACGAGCCTAGATACAGGAAATCATCAAAGAAAATTACCCAGATGTAATAGAACCAGAAGGTAAAATAGGTGTTGAAAGAATTCATTTAACAACTTCTGAAAAAGACCCTAAAATAAAAACTTCAAGGAATATTGTGGCCAAACTTCAGAACTATCAGACTAAGGAAAAAATATTACAAGCAGCCAGGAAAAAGCAATTCAACTACCGAGGTGCCACAATAAGGATCACTCAAGATCTGGCTGCCTCCACATTAAAGGATCAAAGGGCCTGGAATCTGATATTATGTATTGCAAAAGAACTTGGAATGCAGCCAAAAATAAATTACCCAGCTAAGCTGAGCATTTTCTTCTATGGAAGAATATGCACATTTAATGAAACAGATGAATTCTATTTGTTTCTAAGGAAAAAAGCAGATTTAAACAAAAAATTCATTCTCCAACCATAGGACTCAAGAGAAGCAGAAAAGGTAAAAGGAACTCTTGAGAACTGTATTTCTGTTGTGGATATACATAAAGACCACATGTATAATTTGATTTTACTGGTGTAAGATAAAAAAAGGGAAGTAGAAATGGAAACAGGATAATGTCAGAAAAAGGGAAAAGGGGAGATAAAAAGAGGGAAACTACATCCCACAAAGAGGCAAAGGAAACCTATCATATCTGAGGGAATTTAGAGAGGAGGAGGAACATTGTGTGAATCTTACTTTCATCAGAGTTGGCTCAAAACAAAATAATTGACATATTTGTTTTACAGAGAATCTTCTCTAACCTCATTAAAAAGTGAGAGAGGAAAAGGGAAAAGGGAAAGAGTAATAAGGGAAGGGTACAAGAAGGGAGAAGGAATTCAAAGAGAGGGGGGAGGGATCCTAAAGAGGGAGAGCTGTGTAATGTTAAGTGGGGCCCATATGTTCAATACTGGGGAAGGGGATAAGGGGGGGGGGGCGAGAAAAAAGAAAAGCATAATCTGTGGATAATACAATAGCAGAAAATATAGAATTAGTAATTTCATTTAATTTTTTTTATTTTTTTAAATTAATTTTATAATTACAACATTTTTTGACAGTATATATGCATAGGTAATTTTTTACAACATTATATCGTGTACTCCCTTCTGTTCCGAATTTTCCCCTCCTTCCCTCCACTCCCTCCCCTAGATGGCAGGCATTCCCATACATATTAAGTATGTTATACTATATCCTAGATATAATATAAATGTTCAGAACCGAATTTTTGTTGTTGTTGTTGCAAAGGAAGAATTGAATTCGGAAGGTAAAAATAACCTGGGAAGAAAAACAAAAAATGCAAGCAGTTTACACTCATTTCCCAGTGTTCCTTCTCTATGTGTAGCTGATTTTGTCCATCAATTGGAACTGGATTAGATCTTCTCTATGTTGAAGATATCTGCTTCTATGACAGTATATCCTCATACAGTATTGTTGTGTGTATAATGATGTGTATAATGATCTCCTAGTTCTGCTCATTTCACTCAGCATCAGTTGATGTAAGTTTCTCTAAGCCTCTCTGAATTCATCCTGCTGGTCATCTCTTACAGAACAATAATATTCCATAACATTCACATACCATAATTTACCCAACCATTCTCCAATTGATGGGCATCCATTCATTTTCCAGTTTCTAGCCACTACAAAAAGGGCTGCCACAAACATTTTGGCACATACAGGTCCCTTTCCCTTCTTTAGTATTTCCTTGAGATATAAGCCAAGAAGTAGCATTGCTGGATCAAAGGATATGCACAAGTTGATAACTTTTGGGGCATAATTCCAGATTGCTCTCCAGAATGGTTGGATTCCTTCACAACTCCACCAACAATGCATCAATGTCCCAGTTTTCCCCACATCCCCTCCAACATTCATTATTTTTTCCTCTCATCTTAGCCAATCTGACAGGTGTGTAGTGGTATCTCAGAGTTGTCTTAATTTGCATTTCTCTGATCAATAGTGATTTGGAACACTCTTTCATATGAGTGGAAATAGTTTTAATTTCATCATCTGAAAATTGTCTGTTCATATCCTTTGACCATTTATCAATTGGAGAATGGCTTGATTTCTTATAAATTAGAATAAATTCTCTGTATATTTTGGAGATGACGCCTTTATCAGAACCTTTAACTGTAAAAATGTTTTCCCAATTTGTTATTTCCCTTCTAATCTTGTTTGCATTAGTTTTGTTTGTACAAAAGCTTTTTAATTTGATGTAATCAAAATGTTCTATTTTGTGATCAATAATGATCTCTAGTTCTCTTTTGGTCACAAATTCCTTCCTCCTCCTCCACAAGTCTGAGAGGCAAACTATCCTATGTTCCTCTAATTTATTTATGATCTCGTTCTTTATGCCTAAATCATGGACCCATTTTGATGTTATCTTAGTATGTGGTGTTAAGTGTGGGTCCATGCCTAGTTTATGCCGTACTAATTTCCAGTTTTCCCAGCAGTTTTTGTCAAATAATGAATTCTTATCTCAAAAGTTGGGATCTTTGGGTTTGTCAAACACTAGATGGCTATTTTTACAGAATTAGTAATTTTAACCGTAAATGTGAATGGGATGAACTGTCCCATAAAGCAGAAGCTGGATCAAACTGGATCAAAAGTCAGAACCCTACAATATGTTGTCTACAGGAAACACATTTAAAGCAGGGAGATACATACAGAGTAAAGGTAAAAGGTTGGAGCAGAATCTATTATGCTTCAGCGAAGTCAAAAAAGCAGGGGTAGCCATCATTATCTGAGATCAAGCAAAAACAAACATTGATCTAATTAAAAGAGATAAGGAAGGAAACAATATCTTGCTAAAGGGTAGCATAGACAATGAAGCAATATCAGTACTAAACATATATTCACCAAGTGGTATAGCATTCAAGTACCTAAAAGAGAAGTTAAGAGAGTTGCAAGAAGAAATAGATAATAAAACTATAATAGTGGGAGATCTCAACTTTGCACTCTTAGAATTATATAAATCAAACCACAAAACAAATAAGAAAGAAAGTAAAGAGGTAAATAGAATATTAGAAAAATTAGATGATAAATTTTTGGAGAAAACAGAATTGTGTCAGAAAGGAGTATACTTTCTTCTCAGCAGTTCATGGAACCTATACAAAAAATTGACCAAAATTAAATGCAGGAAGGCAGAAATAGTAAAGGCTTTCTTTTCAGATCACAATGCAATAAAAACTACATTCAACAAAAAGTTAGAGGTAAATAGACCAAAATGTAATTGGAAACTAAATAATTTCATCTTAAAGAATGATTGAGTGAAATAGCAAATATAGACAAAATTAATAAGTTCACTCAAGATAATGACAATGATAAGACATCATATCAAAATTTGTGGGATGCAGCCAAAGCAGTTAAAAAGGGGAAATTTTATATCTTTAGAGGTTTACTTGAATAAAATAGAGAAAGAGAAGATAAATTAATTGGGCTTGCAACTTAAAAAGCTAGAAAATGAACAAATTAAAAACTCCCAATCAAATACTAAATTTGAAAGTCTAAAATTAAAAGGAGATATTAATAATATTGAAAGTAAAAAAAATTATTGAACTTATAAATAAAACTAAGAGTTGGTTTTATGAAAAAAATAGATAAACCTTTGGTAAATCTGTTTAGAAAAAGGAGAGAGGTAAATCAAATTATTAGTCTTAAAAATGAAAAGGGAGAACTTTCCACCAATAAAGAGGAAATTAGAGAAATAATGAGTTACTTTACTCAACTTTATGCCAATAAATTTGATAACCTAAATGAAATGGATGACTACCTCCAAAAATATAGGTTTCCCAGATTAACAGAGGAGGTAGTAAATTCCTTAAATAATCCCATTTCAGAAAAAAAATAGAACAAGCTATTAATCAACTTCCTAAGAAAAAATCCCCAGGACCTGATGGATTTACGTGTGAATTCTACCAGACATTTAAAGAACAATTAACCCCAATGCTATATAAATTATTTGAAAATATAGGGAATGAAGGAGTCCTACAAAATTCCTTTTATGATACAGACATAGTACTGATACCTAAACCAGGTAGGTTGAAAACAGAGAAAGAAAATTATAGACCAATCTCCTTAATGAATATTTTTTTAAATTTTTATTTTATTTTATAATTATAACATTTTTTGACAGTACATATGCATGGGTAATTTTTTACAACATTATCCCTTGCACTTACTTCTATTCAGATTTTTTTCCCTTCCTCCCCCAACTCCCTCCCCCAGATGGCAAGCAGTCTTATATATGTTAAATATATTACAGTATATTCTAGATATAATATATGTGTGTAGAACCGAATTTTTTGTTGCACAGGAAGAATTGGATTCAGAAGGTAAAAATAACAGTTTACATTCATTTCCCAGTGTTCCTTTTCTGGATGTAGCTGGTTCTGTCCATCATTAATCAATTGGAATTGGATTAGCTCTTCTCTATGTTGAAGAAATCCACTTCCATCAGCATACATCCTCGTACAGTATCATTGTTGAAGTGTATAATGATCTTCTGGTTCTGCTCGTTTTACTCAGCATCAGTTGATGTAAGTCTCTCCAAGCCTCTCTGTATTTCTCCTGTTGGTCATTTCTTATAGAACAATAATATTCCATAACATTCATATACCATAGTTTACCCAACCATTCTCCAATTGATGGACATCCATTCATCTTCCAGCTTCTAGCCACTATGAAAAGGGCTGCCACAAACATTTTGGCACATACAGGTCCCTTTCCCTTCTTTAGTAGTTCCTTGGGGTATAAGCCCAGTAGTAGCACTGCTGGGTCAAAGGGTATGCACAAGTTGATAACTTTTGGGGCATAATTCCAGATTGCTCTCCAGAATGGTTGGATTCTTTCACAACTGCACCAACAATGCATCAGTGTCCCAGTTTTTCCACAGCCCCTCCAACATTCATCGTTATTTGTTCCTGTCATCTTAGCCAATCTGACAGGTGTGTAGTGGTATCTCAGAGTTGTCTTAATTTGCATTTCTCTGATCAATAGTGATTTGGAACACTCTTTCATATGAGTGGAAATAGTTTTAATTTCATCATCTGAAAATTGTCTGTTCATATCCTTTGACCATTTATCAATTGGAGAATGGCTTGATTTCTTATAAATTAAAGTCAATTCTCTGTATATTTTGGAGATGAGGCCTTTATCAGAACTTTTAACTGTAAAAATTTGTTCCCAATTTGTTACTTCCCTTCTAATCTTGTTTGCATTAGTTTTGTTTGTGCAGAAACTTTTTAATTTGGTGTAATCAAAATGTTCTATTTTGTGATCAATAATGGTCTCTAGTTCTCCCTTGGACACAAACTCCTTCCTCCTTCACAAGTCTGAGAGGTAAACCATCCCATGTTCCTCCAATTTATTTATTATTTAGTTCTTTATGCTTAAGTCTTGGACCCATTTTGATCTAATCTTAGTATGTGGTGTTAAATGTGGGTCCATGCCTAGTTTCTGCCATACTAATTTCCAGTTTTCCCAGCAGTTTTTGTCAAATAATGAATTCTTATCCCAAAATTTGGGATCTTTGGGTTTGTCAAAGATTAGATTGCTATTTTTATTCACTATCTTGCCCTGTGAATCCAACCTATGCCACTGATCAACTAGTCTATTTCTTAGCCAATACCAAATGGTTTTGGTGATCCCTGCTTTATAATACAGCTAGACCAACTTCATTTGATTGTCTTTTTCATTAGTTCCCTTGCAATTCTCGACCTTTTATTCTTCCATATGAATTTTTTTGTTATTTTTTCTAGGTCAATAAAATAGTTTCTTGGGAGTCTGATTGGTATAGCACTAAATAAATGGATTAGTTTGGGGAGTATTGTCATCTTTATTATATTCGCTCGGCCTATCCAAGAACACTGAATGTCTTTCCAATTATTTAAATCTGACTTTATTTTTGTGGCAAGTATTTTGTAATTTTGCTCATATAATTCCTGACTCTCCTTTGGTAGATATATTCCCACATATTTTATACTATCGACTGTTATTTTGAATGGAATTTCTCTTTTTATCTCTTGCTGTTGGATTGTGTTGGTAATGTATAAAAATCCTGAGGATTTATGTGGATTTATTTTGTATCCTGCGACTTTGCTAAAATTCTGAATTATTTCTAATAGCTTTTTAGCAGAGTCTTTGGGGTTCTCTAAGTATACCATGATGTCAACTGTGAAAAGTGACAATTTGATTTCTTCATTTCCTACTTTAATTCCTTGAATCTCTTTCTCGGCTCTTATTGCCGAGGCTAGAGTTTCTAGTACTATATTGAATAGTAATGGTGATAGTGGGCAACCTTGTTTCACTCCTGATCTTACAGGGAAAGGTTCTAGTTTATCACCATTACATATGATGTTTACTGAAGGTTTTAAATATATGCTTGTTATTATTTTAAGGAATAGTCCATTTATTCCTATACTCTCAAGCGTTTTTAGTAGGAATGGATGTTGGATTTTATCAAATGCTTTTTCTGCATCTATTGAGATGATCATATGGTTTTTATTAATTTCATTATTAATATGGTCAATTATACTAATAGTTTTCCTAATATTAAACCAGCCCTGCATTCCTGGTATAAATCCCATCCTGGGGATGATTTTCTGAAGTCTATTTGCTAATATCTTATTTAAGATTTTAGCATCAATTTTCATTAAGGAAATTGGTCTATAGTTTTCTTTCTCAGTTTTCGATCTACCTGGTTTAGGTATCAGTACCATGTCTGTGTCATAGAAGGAATTTGGTAGGACTCCTTCAATCCCTATTTTTTCAAATAGTTTATATAGCATTAGAGTTAGTTGTTCTTTAGATGTTTGGTAGAATTCACCTGTAAATCCATCTGGTCCTGGGGACTTTTCTTAGGAAGTTGGTTAATAGCTTGGTCTATTTCTTTTTCTGAGATGGGACTATTTAGACTACTTACTTCTTCCTCTGTTAATCTGGGCAAGCTATATTTTTGAAGGTATTCTTCCATTTCATTTAAGTTATCGAATTTATCGGCATAAAGTTGAGCAAAGTAGCTCCTAACTATTGTTCTAATTTCCTCTTCATTAGTGGTGAGTTCACCCTTTTCATTTTCAAGACTATCAATTTGCTTTTTCTCTTTCCTTTTTTTAATCAGGTTTACTAAGGGTTTGTCTATTTTGTTGGTTTTTTCATAAAACCAACTCTTAGTTTTATTAATTAATTCAATAGTTTTTTTACTTTCAATTTTATTAATCTCACCTTTTATTTTTTGAATTTCAAGTTTTGTGTTTGTCTGGGGGTTTTTAATTTGTTCCTTTTCTAGCAATTTTAGTTGTAAGCCCAATTCGTTGGCCCTCTCTTTCTCTATTTTATGCAAGTAGGCCTGTAGAGATATAAAACTTCCCCTTATTACTGCTTTGGCTGTATCCCACACATTTTGGTATAATGTCTCATTATTGTCATTTTCTTGGGTGAAATTATTGTTTTTATTATTTTTTTAAAATAATTTTTTATTATATATATTTTTTATAATAATATCCCTTGTATTCATTTTTCCAAATTATCCCCCCCTTCCCTCTACTCCCTCCCCCCGATGACAGGCAATCCCATACATTTTACTTGTGTTACAATATAACCTAGATACAATATATGTGTGTAAATACCATTTTCTTGTTGCACAATAAGCATTAGATTCCGAAGGTACATGTAACCTGGGCAGACAGATTATTAGTGCTAACAATTTACATTCATTTCCCAGTGTTTCTTCTCTGGGTGTAGCTACCTCTGTCCATCATTGATCAACAGGAAGTGAGTTGGCTCTTCTTTATGTTGAAGATTTCCACTTCCATCAGAATACATCCTCATACAGTGTTGTTGTTGAAGTGTACAGTGATCTTCTGGTTCTGCTCATTTCACTCAGCAACAGTTAATGTAAGTCTCTCCAAGCCTCTCTGTATTCCTCCTGCTGGTCATTTCTTACAGAGCAATAATATTCCATAACCTTCATATACCATAATTTACCCAACCATTCTCCAACTGATGGACATCCATTCATTTTCCAGTTTCTAGCTACAACAAAAAGAGCTGCCACAAACATTTTGGCAAATATATGTCTCTTTCCGCTCTTTAGTATTTCTTTGGGATATAAGCCCAGTAGTAGCACTGCTGGGTCAAAGGGTATGCATAGTTTGATAACTTTTTGGGCATAGTTCCAAATTGCTCTCCAGAATGGCTGGATTCTTTCACAACTCCACCAGCAATGTATTAGTGTCCCAGTTTTCCCACAGCCCCTCCAACGTTCATCGTTATTTGTTCCTGTCATCTTAGCCAATCTGACAGGTGTGTAGTGATATCTCAGAGTTGTCTTAATTTGCATTTCTCTAATGAGTAGTGATTTGGAACACTCTTTCATGTGAGTGGATATAATTTCAATTTCTTCATCTGAGAATTGTCTGTTCATATCCTTTGACCATTTATCAATTGGAGAATGGTTCGGTTTCTTATAAATTAGGGTCAGTTCTCTATATATTTTGGAAATGAGACCTTTGTCAGAACCTTTGCTTTTAAAAATATTTTCCCAATTTCTTACTTTTGGGTGAAGTTATTAATTATGTCTATGATTTGCTGTTTTACCCAATCATTCTTTAGTATAAGATTATTTAGTTTTCAATTATTTTTTGGTCTATTTTCCCCTGGCTTTTTATTAAATGTAATTTTGATTGCATTATGGTATGAAAAGGATGCATTTACTATTTCTGCCTTACTGCATTTGATTTTGAGGTTTTTATGCCCTAGTATATGATCAATTTTTGTATAGGTTCCATGAACTGCTGAGAAGAAAGTATATTCCTTTCTGTCTCCATTTAGCTTTCGCCAAAGATCTATCATATCAAACTTTTCTAGTATTCTATTTACCTCTTTGCCTTCTTTCTTATTTATTTTGTGGTTTGATTTATCTAATTCTGAGAGTGTAAGGTTGAGATCTCCCGCTATTATAGTTTTGCTATCTATTTCTTCTTGCAGCTCTCTTAATTTCTCTTTTAAGAATTTAGATGCTGCACCACTTGGTGCATATATGTTTAATATTGATACTGCTTCATTATTGATGCTGCCCTTTAGCAGGATATAATGCCCTTCCTTATCTCTTTTAATTAGATCAATTTTTGTTTTTGCTTTATCTGAGATGAGGATGGCTACTCCTGCTTTTTTGGTTTTGCCTGAAGCATAATAGATTCTGCTCCACCCTTTTACTTTTAGTTTGAATGTCTCACCCTGTTTCAGGTATGTTTCCTGTAAACAACATATAGTAGGATTCTGACTTTTAATCCAGTCTGCTAACTGCTTCCTCTTTATGAGGCAGTTTGCTCCATTCACATTTATGGTTAGAAGGACTAATTCTATATTGCTTGCCATCCTATTAACCCCTGCTTATGCTTTTCCCCTTTCCTTCCCTTTTACCCTCCTATTCAGTATTAAACTGGTGAACACCACTTGCTTTTCACAGCCCTCCCTTTTTAGGATCCCTCCCCCACCTTAAAGATCCTCCCCTTATTTTACCCCTTTTCCTTGAAATTACTGTATTCCCTTCCCCTTAGCTTACTCCTTCCCTTTCACTTTTCAATGAAGTGGAAGAAGTTTCACCATAAATCAAATATGTCTATTGATACACGCTATGTTCATCTCCCTCCTTTCTTTCTCTCAGATATAATAGGTTACCTTTGCCTCTTCATGAGATGTAGTACCACCACTTTACACTTTTTTATGATATAATCTCCTTTCCACCTCTAGTTTCTAAGACAAATTGTACATATGTTCTTTACATATTTTTTTGACAGAAGTATAGTTCTCAAGATTTCTTTTTACCTTTTTAGAAATCTCTTGAGTTCTGTATTTGAAGATCAAACCTTTTATGTAGGTCTGGTTTTTTTCATCAAAAATAGATGGAATTCATTTATTTCGTTAAAAGTCCATCTTCTTCCCTGGAAAACGATGCTCATTCTTGCTGGGTAAGTTATTCTTGGCTGCATACCAAGTTCCTTAGCCTTTCGGAATATCATGTTCCAGGCCCTGCATTCTTTTAATGTGGACGCTGCTAGATCCTGGGTTATCCTTATTGTGGATCCTCCATATCTGAATTGCTTTTTTCTAGCAGCTTCCAATATCTTTTCCTTTGTCTGATGGTTCTTGAACTTGGCCACTATATTTCTTGGCATTTTGATTTTAGGGTCCCTTTCAGTAGGTGATCGATGAATTTTTTCAATGTCTATTTTACCCTCTGTTTCCAGAATGTCTGGGCAGTTCTCTTTGATAGTTTCCTCGAAAATGGTGTCCAAGCTCTTTTTTTCCTCCCATTTTTCAGGGAGTCTGATTATTCTCAAATTGTCTCTCCTGGATCTGTTTTCCAGGTCTGTTGTCTTTCTGGTAAGGTACTTGACATTCTTTTCAATTGTTTCATTTCTCTGGTTTTGCTTGACTACCTCTTGGTTTCTCCTTGAGTCATTCATTTCTACTTGTTCCAGTCTAATTTTCAATGATGTATTTTCTTCACTCACTTTTTTTATATCTCTTTGTAATTGTCCAATTGAGTTTTTATCTTCTATGGAATTTTTTTCCATTTTATCCATTTTATTTTTTAGAGAGCTGATTTCTTTTTCCAGCTCTCTAATCCTGTTTTCCTTGGAGTTGTTTACCTTTTCCAGCTCACTAATCTTGTTTCTCAATGATTTGATTTCTTTATCCACTCTGTCTTTGAATGCATGGGATGACTTCTCCAGGCTCTCTTGCCAAGCTTCCCTTTCCTTTTCCCATTTCTCTTCCAGCTCTGTTGTGAGAGCCTTTTTGATTTCCTCTATGAGGTTCTTTTGTATTGAGGAGCAGCTTATATGCCTCCCAGGGGATACATCTGGGGACAGTCTGTTCCTAGTCTCCTCAGCATTTGAAGTCTGCTCCCTCTCCACACAGAAGCTGTCAATGGTTAGAGCCCTTTTGAATTTTTTGTTCATTTTGTCAGAGCAGGAATCAAAGAAAACAAACTGACAAGTGAAACAATTGGTCAGTTTTGGGGGGGATGGGGCTGGATGGTATTAATGGGCTTCCTCTACAGATTGGGGGTAGGGCAGCAGAGAGCCACTAACAGAACAGCAATGACTGTACTGAGTCTGCACTCTGAGGCTCCGAGAACGCACCGAGTCAGTCCAGGTGGGGGTTGGGGGTGGCCGGGCTCTGAGAGATGCTGGCTTTCTGGGGTTTTAATCTTCACCTCCGGTGTTTACACCCTCTCTGTTGCTCCTGGCTTGCTGCCAAGACGGAGCATCCACACTGGGGCAAAAGCCCTTTCACAGAAACGGCAGAGATCACACCCCTCCCCCTCTGGTCTGAGCTGTGTGAGCTGCCTGTCTTGCTCTGGCTTCCTGCCCTCAGTCTGCGCCCATTCTGATTGACCCTCCCCCGAGCAAACACAGACCTTTTCTGGCGACTTTCAAGGATGTCTTCTCTTGGTGATTATTTGTGGATTTCTTTCTGGGCCAAGCATTAAGTCAGAGGCTTGTCATGAAGTAAGTTCTGAGAGAAAACGAGGAGCTCAAGCAGCTGTCTGCCTCCAAGCTGCCATCTTGGCCAGAAGTCCCTCCTTAATGAATATTGATGCTAAATTCTTAAATAAAATATTAGCAAAAAGACTACAGAAAATCATCCCCAGGATAATACACCATGATCAAGTAGGATTTATACCAGGAATGCAGGGTGGTTCAATATTAGGAAAACTATCAGTATAATTTGCCATATTATTAACCAAATGAATAAAAAACCATATGATCATCTCAATAGATGCAGAAAAAGCATTTGATAAAATCCAAAACCCATTCCTATTAAAAACACTTGAGAGTATAGCAATAAATGGACTTTTCCTTAAAGTAATCATTTATTTAACACCATCAGTAAGCATCATATGTAATGGGGATAAACTGCAACAATTCCCAATAAGATCAGGAGTGAAACAAGGTTGCCTACTATCACCATTACTATTTAATATTTTATTAGAAATGCTAGCTTTGGCAATAAGAGTTGAGAAAGAGATTAAAGGAATTAGGGTAGGTAATGAGGAAACCAAATTATCACTCCTTGTTGATGATATGATGGTATACTTAGAGAACCCCAAATATTCTACAAAAAGCTAAATATGTATGTTGTAGTCACTTTCTAAGAGGATTGTAGTTGTGGATGAGAGAAAGATTGTGAGCCAGGTATTGAATTAATTCATAGTGACCTAGAAGTTTGTAGACAATAGCCACCAAGATATTGATTAGTTGGATGATGTGGAGCTCAAAGTAGAAGAGGTTACTGTTTGATGGAGCTGGGAGTAATAATCTGGAAGTGTCAGTAGAGAATAAGGAATATTTCAATTTACCTGCCTTAACCACTGAAGATAAAGCCAGTACAGAAAGAGTGATTTTATATTGTTAGGATACAGATGGGGATTCAGGTCTCTGTTAGTGACAAAATGTAGAAGGAGTGGCAAAATGGAGAGTGTGGATAGATTGTGATCTCCTTAAAAACAAGAGTTGTTCTTTACTCTTTTTTGTAGTTGTAGCTTTTAGTGCACATAGTAGGCACTTACTAAATATGTATTAATTATTAATTGATTAATTTGGGGCTGGGAAATTTTAAGGATAAAAATAAGGAAGGGAGTAGTAAAAAATGGACATGTAGTTTGAATGATGACTCATGAAATTTCAGAAACATATGAAGGGTTTGACTGGGCATGAGTACATTAATGATTAATGCCTCTCCTCTTCTAAGAGAATTCCAGAGTTTCGACAAGACGTGTAATATGATATAAAAGGCACATAGTGATTTAGAAGACTGTCATTTCTCTCTCTACCCACAAAAGACTGAATGTCAGGCAGAAGGTGGAAGTTTAATCTATACAGCATGAAATGAATCTTTTGCCATCTACAACTCCTTCTACATCCTGTCACTTACACACACCTGAATCCCCAACCTAACCCTAACAACATAACATCACTCTTTCTAGTACTGGCTTAATCTTTATTGATTAAGGCAGGTAAACTGAAATATTCCTTTTTCTCCACTGATACTTCTAAGTTATCATTCCCAGCTCCATCAGTCAGTAACCTCTTCTATTTTGAGATCCACATCATCTAACTGATCAAAATCTTGATGCTACTGTCTACAAATTTGTAGGTCATTATGAATTAATGTTCAATATCTGGCTCACAATATTTCTCTTCTCCTCAGCTACAATCCTTATAGAAATGACTTCAACATACATATTGAAATATGTTAACATAAAACATGCTGACAAACATGCAAAGCACTAAATTGCTCAATTTACTCATTTTCCATAAACCTAGCTCTCAACCTTATTTTATTATTTTTAAAATTTAATTTAAGTTTTTTATTTAATAGTTTTTATTTACCAGATATGTGCATGGGTAATTTTACAGCATTGACAATTGCCAAACCTTTTGTTCTAATTTTTCCCCTCCTTCCCCTACCCCAAGATGGCAGGTTGACCAATATATGTTAAATACATTAAAGTACAAATTAAATACAGAGACAAATACATGTCCAAACAGTTGTTTTGCTATACAAAAAGAATGGACTTTGAAATAGTGTACAATTAGCCTATGAAGGAAATTAAAAAATGCAGGCAGACAAAAACAGAGGGCCTGGGAATTCCATGTAGTGGTTCATAGTCATCTCCTAGAGTTCTTTCACTGGGTGTAGCTGGTTCAGTTCATTACTGCTCAATTGGAACTGATTTGGTTCATCTCATTGTTGAAGATGACCTCATCCATCAGAATACATCCTCATACAGTATTGTTGTCTCAACCTTATTTTAGCCAAACACGATACCTTGACATATCTATATTTTGCAATCCCTCACAAATGCACTACTCTTATGTTCAAGAACTTAGAAATTACCTTATCTAATCTTAATTTATTAGTTCTCTTTCTCCACCTTTTCATTGCCAAATCACATCTCTACTCTTCCCAAAACATTATGATCTCTTCTCTCCACACCTGCTTTCTCTAGTACTGTAGTGAGCATTTTCCTAGTTCTTCAGGCTCACAATATTGAGGCATATTCCTCAGCTCCTCACTATTTCTTACTTCCCATATCCAATTTATTGCCAACTGATTTTACCTTTTTGATATCACTCAAAAAAAGCCCCATTCTTTCTTCTATTACTATTCAAGCACAGGCACTCTTCTCCTCATGTCTGTGTTACTTTAATAGACTGTGCTCTCAATTATCTCAGGTCTCGTCACACTCTAATCCATCCTCCATATAGCCAATAAAGTGATTTTCCTAGTGCACAAGTTTGATCATGCCATTTCTTGACTCAATAAACTGCGGTTACATCTTATTGTCTACATGATGAAATATGTAATCTTCTATTTTGTGTTCAAAGCCCTTGATAGCTTGACCCTCTTCTATCATATAGTCTATGAAACAGTAACACTGACTTTCTTGTTGCTACAAGAAAATACTTTCAAACATTTTTTCTCTCTCCCCTATATGCCTATAATGTTTTCTCTGCCTATCTCTTCCTATTGACTTCCTTGGTTTCTTTTCATTCTCAGCTAAAATTCTATCTTCTAAAGAATCCTTTTCAGACTCCTCAATTTTAGTGCCCTTCCTCTTATTTATTTCCGATTTATAGTTACATATTTGATTGTTTGTTGTCTATCCTCTTACATTGTGAGCTCTCTAAGGGCAGGATCTATCTTCTTTTGCCTCTTTTTCTATCCCCAGTAATTACCACAGTTTTTCACATATAACCACTCAAAAATATAGATTAATTGAGGGAAGGAACCGTCATTTTTTTGTGTGTGTCCTTAGAATTAGTATAATGCCTAGAATTTTCAAAATAATTTTGTCATTATGTGATTTATAGAACCTAATCCCTACCTAAAATGTTATTCTTCAGTAAGTATCAAAGGACACATAAATTCTACACAGGCTCTTTTTCCAGGACAGAGAGGGCTTTGTCCCAAGCTTCAGGGGTTTTGTGCACTGCTTTTCAGAGATTAATCTAAGCACCTGTAAATTTTTAGGTTTTTTACAGGTGGTATGTCTAAGGAGAGATGTGTTTACTACTCTCAAAGAAATAATAACAGATACTTTCAACTGGGAAGAAGAATTCATTTACCCTACAGGAAAGAAAGAAGAGAAGGAAACATGAAACATGGGGGAAAAGGGGTTAGGATAGAATTTGTTGGAAATAAGACACTTTTGAGGAGGGACAAGATGAAAAGGGAGAAAGAATAAAATAGAGGGAGAAATAGAATGAAAGAAAATACATCTGGAAATCATAATTGTGAAAGAAATTTTGAAGTAAGTTTCTCTGATAAAAGTTTTATTGCTCACACACATTTCTCACAGAACAGAGTCAAATTTGTAAAAGAAACATTCCCCAATTGGTAACTTTCTTAACCTTCCCCTATGTTCTTGGTCTTAAGAAAGAAAGAAAATAAGAGAATGGGAAAAGGTAAGAAGTGAAGTAAGTGAAGAAAGGAGAGTGCTTTTTACTATTTTTTAATTTACGGTACTCCAAAAGAAGATTATCCAAACATGGAGAAAGGCATTGTGAAAATAGGCATCACATGAACCATACTTTTACCTAAATCAGGTGAATAAGGCAGTTGAATATGCACTCACACAATTAGATGGGTGAGGAAATAAATTATATTCAAAAGGGAAAATGGGCAAGGAAATGAAGAGGAGACTAGGCAGGGAGAATAGAGTTGGAAATAGAACTGCCACCATTAAAATAAACATAGTTACGTTTAGTGAATCACAGTTTGAGAAAAAAGAAGTTTAAAATGGACTGATTGGAGTTTGAAATGGAGCAATGAAAAGAAGAGTGGAACCACTTCACTTATAGATGTCTGCTGTTGTTAGCTTTCCTTTTTAAAACTTCTTTTTATCCCTGTCCCTGATCCCCAATATCTCTCCTTCTCTCAGATCTATCACGTATGACAAATTATATTTTAAAGAAAAAAAGAAAAAAATTAGAATAACTTTTCTGATCAAAAGTCTAAAAAATGTGTATGATATACTACACATGTGGAACTCCAGCCTCTGGAAGGGGTGGAGTGAAAGGCCTCTCAAATTTCTTCTTTGGAGCCATGTTTATTCTTTGTTATTTTGCAGTATTTCTCATTCATTTTCTGTGTATATGATTTTAGTAGGTTTTTATATATTGTTTTTTCTTGAGTATTCATTCTGCATGAATTCATGTAGATTTTTCCATGCTTCTCATGAATAATACTAATTTCTTTAATTATTTTAATAGCCTATTTAATTCATGTAATAGATTTTGTTTGTCTATTCTACAATAGGCATCTAAAGAGCTGCTTTAAATCTATGTATATGGGGATTTTATCTTATCAGTGACTTGCTTGGGGAGCCTAGTATTATAATGCCTGATAAATGTTTTCTGTGATTTCATAAGTATAATAATGTGTGCCACATTTCTTACATTTTCAGTGGGTCAATTGGGGGCTGGAATGAGGGAACAAGAAATCTGAAACTGAAAATAAATTTATAAAAAAGCATTTCAATGTTTTAGTCACATTTCATAGTGTTTTATAACATGGTTATACTGATTCACAGTTTTATCAACAATGTATAATTCCATCATTGATTATTCCCATTATTTGTCATTTATGCAATTTTGAGGCTATGGATAAAATCTTAGGAGTTATTTTGATTTACAATTCTCTTAATTTAGTTATTTGTAGAATTCTTTCATATTATTGATAATAGTAATTTTTTCCTTTGAAAAATTCTTATTTACAATCACTTATCTTGCTTGTTCCTTTTCTACTGCTACAAACATGCCAATGGGAACTTACCAGTTTTTTCCATTTATTATCTTCTTAACTCTTTAGAATCTGACTTGACTTCTTCAACTGAAACTCCTTGCAAAATAAAATTACTAATGCTTCCTTAACAACCGAAGCTAATGGTCTTTTCTCAGTCCTCATCCATGACTTCTCTTCATTGACTATTGGTCACCCTATTCTGCTTGATACTCTCGCTTCTCTAGATTTGCTTCTGCTGCTCAGTCTGATTTCAACTCCAGCAAAGAACATACTTCCAGGTCAAGGAAACCCCTAACATACTGCTCTTTTACTGCCCTTTCCCGTCTCCTTTTGTGTGTTGTTTCCCACTTTATATTGTAAGCTTGTTGAGGGTAGGTACTGTCTTTTTTCTTATTAATTGTATCTCCAGCACATAGCAAGTGTTTACCTGACAAGTGTTAAGTACTTAATTGAATTGAATTAAACTGCATTTTGATAGCATGTGTGTGGGAAAGAGACAATGAACCCTGGAGAGTTCAGGAGAGAGGAAAAAGAGCAATAATCTGTTGGAAATGAGATGGAATGATATTGCTTGTGTAGATAAGGTTTTCCTTGATAAAGTGTAAGATCCTTTATGTGAAAAAAGGGTGGAGATGCTAGAAGCCATTTGAATGATATGAAATGATGAAGAGTGGAGAAGATAGAGCTTGTGGGAAAAAAACCAGTTGTTTGTTTTTTTTGCTTTTTTTTTTTTTTTTTTTTTTTTAAAGCCAAATGTGAGCCAAGGTTCTTGTGTAATAGGTTGTAGGGTAAAGAAGTTATCGAGTGTTTGGGGAGAGACAAAGAGATTCAGAAAAAATTGCTGTGTAGAGTGGGACAATGAGTTAATAAGATCAATTTAGAAGTTTGCCTAGCAGCATTTTGGGCTCAGTTGAGATTTTGTAGCAGATTTGTAGTGGATCTAGTCAGAATGGTTGCATGATTGTCTCCAACTTCATTTAGCAATGTATACTTATCAGTGAAGTTGGTGGATATTGGAAGTAATCCAAGTATGAGAATTGGCAAAGTACAATCAGAGATATGATAATGGAAACAGAGATTGAAAAAAGGACCAACAGTCTAGAATTTAAATTGTTCACCAGGAAAAAGAGGATAGGAAAAAGAAAAGATAATAGCTAGTGTCTGAGAGACAATGAGAAATAATGGGATTGGAGTTTATAGTATGGGAGAAGAATAAACGCTTAAACTCCATATAGCCCAAAATCAGATCTCTCCAAATCCTTACATATTCTAAACTTCATTATTACTTTCAAGGGTGCCACCATCCTTTCAGTCATCCAGGCTTTTCAATTTAAATATCATACTCAATGCCTCATTTTTTCTCATGCTTTGCCTCTACATATTCAGTGGTCAAATTCTGTTATTTTCACCTTTCTAGTATGTCTTGCACATGCCAACTTCTCTCTAATATTCTAGTTAAAAACCATTAAAAGTAGTGTATTGCTCTCTGTGATTTGTCCTGCCTGTCTCTTCCCTCCTGTCCATTCCCCACTTACTATCAAAATAATTTTCCTAAAACACAGTTTTAATGATATCACTCCCCTTTTCAGTCAGCTTTTATGGATTCAAAATATAAAATTCTCTTTTTCCTTTTCAAAATCTTTCATGGCCTCACATCATAACTTACACTCCTTTATATATTGTGTGATGTAGTGATATTGACTGCCTTTCTTTCCCTCATGTTTGAAATGCTCTCTCTTTTCATCTCTAACTCTTAGCTTCCCTGGCTTCAAATTTCATTCAAACTGTCCCCTCCTGTAAAGAGTATTTCCAGTCTTTATTAATTTTACTGCCTTCTCCTCTGAGTTAAGTCCTACCTAATTATTCTGTGTATACACAGGTGTACATACCTACTACGTATATATAGCTTGCTATATAGTCATTTTTCATGTGGTCGCTTATATTAAACTGCGACTTCTTGAGACTAATCTATTTTATCTTTCATAATTGTATTTTCCTTGTTTAATTAGGAACTTATACTTAGGATCCATACCACTTATATCCGTGGAATATGCATGATCTACTTTTTTTTTGAATTTTTAATAGCTTGACCTTTAATATCAAGGTTATACATATGTTTAGAATAAACTTTGGAATAAGTTTTTGGTCTAAATTTTATTTCTGGCTAAATAATTGTGTACTCAACAGATTTTTAAAACAAATACAGAGTTCCTTTTTAAGTAATCCTTTTTAAGGATGCTTATATTTTACATTTGTTTTTTTTTTGAGTTCCATTGTTTCTATTTCTCCTTTGTCTAGTCTGTTCAGATTATCTACTTCTCTATTTTTTAACCAAGTTTTGATGATTTCTGCTTTATAATATATTTTGAGGTTTGGAGAGTCCTTTTCTTTTCATTCTCTATCTCTTATTTCTTGATAGAAGATTGAGGAATAAAGAGAGTAAAAATTACAAGGACATGATGAAGAAAAAAAAACCCCACAATATTCTCAAACTTGAATATAAATGAGATAAAAACTCATTTATAAAATGGAAGAGAAAAACCGAATGAATTAAAAAGCAAAATCTAAAATTATATTTTTTAAGGAAACATATTTGAAAAAAATTATTCATGCAGTTAAAATATGGTGGTGAAATATTTATTGAATCTCAAGTGACTAAAAAAATTTTACAATAGGAATTACAGAATAGAAATCAATTATTTGTCTTTTTACAGGGTTATTTATTACTTTGTTTTCTTGATTCCTTCCTGTATTTACATTTCAAAATCTATATTCAATTATGGCTTTTTCATGATTAATGCACGGAATGACTCTATTTCATTACATTATATTTCCCCCATTATGTAGAGGGCTGAAAAGGTATACATCAGGGGTCCTCAAACTATGGCCCAAGGGCCAGCAGATGCAGCCTGCTGATGATGTTTATGCAGCAAGCCAGCTTATGGCAAAATCAGACCAGAAGTGACGTTTGACCTAAACTCTCATTAGCAACGCACACTTCCCGCACTGGGCTAAGGCGGCGGAGACAGAGGCTAAGGCGATACCGAGGTGAGGTGAGGTGAGTTCCCAGGCTGGGGTGTATGGTGTGGGGAAGGGAGAGAGATGCAGAAGATGGAGAACTGATGGCCTGCGGCCTTGTAAAGTAACAGAAGCCACCACAACAGACAGGCGAGAGGGATGTATAGTGCATGCTGTGCATGTCACGGCCACTGCAGGGGGAATATATGGGCTGTATCTGGTGCGCAGGTATAGTAACAGTTAATACTACAAGTCCCAGCTTGACTCTATCATTGCCATTATGCTGTAATGACAGTGTAATAGCTTCCTCTCTAGTGCATGTTGCGGTACTGACTGCTATTATCTCCCAGAATGAGGCTCCTGGTACCAGGCCGTGCCACTGTATCCATAGTGGCCTCATGGCTGGCTGTTGTGGTCATCAGTTTTATCATTGTGTGTATGTTCTGTAGTTTCATAAAGAGATGGAATATTGCTAACATATGTCATCATCTTATAATCACTGGAGGTCTAACCTTAGTGCCTCCCCCCACTTATTCTGAGTATGAGGGAGTGCAGAGCTTGTGTACTGCTTCATCCCCCTCCAGATTCTCAAGGTCCCCATACACTTGTGCAGCTTCAAGTCACATGATGACCTCCCCTGGAAGCCCCAAAATACAATCTGTCACTGAAGCTCATTCTGCACATACAATATATCCCGCAGTTATATACATATATGCACAGCCTTGCCTGTGATTATGATAAATTACAGTGCAGCACGACCGATCATGCAGCGCTGGATCATGAGAATTGATCCCAGGATTCAGAGGAAACCAGGACATTTGAGAGGGCCACGTGAACGGTGACTGGTGTGCAGTGAAGGTCTGAAGCGGGAGAGAGAGTGTGGGAAACAGAGGCATCACAGCACAGAGGCAGCTTGGAGGATGTTGGGCATTGCAGTTTGTATGTCTCTGTATGGGCAAAGTTATTGCTGGTATGTTGTTTTTGTAGCCCTATATCTATATCTATATATTGGTATTTTACTAATAGCAATTTGGAATCCCTTAGAAATAATGATGTCAAGAAAAAGAAAAGTTGACTTGGAGTGTAGGATATTCAAAGAACAGTGGACTTATGATTACTTTTTCATGCAGTACGAGGAAAGTATGTCTGATATGCCAGAATATAGTGTTTGTGTTCAAAGAATATAATTTGCATTAACACTATGAAACTCAATATAAAGATAAATATGATTGTTTGACTGGAGAAGTGAGAAAAAATAAAAATATTTTAAAACTGAAAAATACATTGACAATTCAGCAAAATATTTTTGTGAAGCAGAAGCAGCTAAATATTTCATCACTGTGAGCAAGTTTTCAAATTGCCAAGCTAATAGTATGCACTGGCAGACCATTCCTAGAGGGAGAATTTGTTAAACAATGCCTTCTTTCTGTTGTCAAAGAGATGTGTCCAGAGAAGGCCGATTTATTTAGTACAGTGAGTCTTTCAGAACCTACAATTACACAGAGGATTGAAGAAATGGGAGACAATCTGCATCAGCATTTGCAAAACTTCACAAAGAAATTTCATATTTTTCCTTGGCACTTGACGAAAGCAATGATGTTTGTGAATCTGCACAACTTCTAATTTTTATTCATGGGACGAATGATTATTTTGAAGCCATAGAAGAGCTTGCTGCACTGCAAAGCATCAAAGGAACAACTACAGGAGAGGATATCTATGAAAAGGTTTGCCAAACTATGAATGGTTTGGAGCTGGACTGGGCTAAACTAGCCAGCGTGACAACTGATGATGCCCCTAGCATGGTGGAGTCTAAGAAAGGAGTAATTGCTCGCATTAACCAAGAGATAGACAAACATAGCCATTCTCATCCAATAGCCATACACTGCCTTATCATCAAACAAGCACTGAGTAGTAAATCACTGAAGTGGGACTCTGTTATGAAAATTGTGGTATCTTGTGTTAACTTCATTAGAGCTAATGCATTAAATCACAATTTCAGGAATTTCTGTCTGAGCTAAATGTTAAGTATGAAGATGTTCTATATCACACAGAAGTCCATTGGCTGAGTTGAGGGAGAGTTTTGAAATGTTTCTATGACTTACTTCCACAGATTACAACTTTTCTGCTTTCAAAAAACAAATGGCATCTTGCCTTTCTGACAGATTTAACAGAGTTAACTCAGCAATTTCAATACGCAACTTCAAGGAAAGGGGAAGCTCATCTGTGATATGCAATCACATGTCAAAGCATTTGAAGTAAAATTAGGCCTCCTTATCAAACAAGTGAAGATGGAAAACTTCTGCTATTTCCCCACAACTCAAAATCTGTTAGCAGAAAAACTGCTGTTTGCATTCCCAAACAAAACATGTGTGGATTCATTGGAAAAATTTCAAAAGGAGTTCCAATTTAGGTTTAAAGAGCTTCATCTCCATAAATAGGACATACAGCTTTTCCATAACCCATTTTCCATTGACATTGAAAATGTGGATACAATTTACTAAATGGAATTGGCTGAATTGCAGAATTGTGACTCTGAAAGATGCATTCAAGTCAAACAGCCTTCATAATGTCTATGCATCTCTACCCTCTGAGACATAACCTTATCTCAGGAATCATGCACTCAAAATGGCAACCATCTTTGGCAGCACTTATGTCTGTGAACAGACATTTTCTAGAATAAAACAATTGAAATCTCCAACCAGATCAAGACTAATGGATGCACACTTGTATCACTTGTTACTAGCAGTGATAAATATGGAACCAGACATTGATCATCTCATTAGCCAAAAGCAGGCCAATAGTTCCCATTGAAATACTGGTAAGTTTATTTATTGATTTAACTTTATTTCATTTTAAATGTTGTATTTGTTCCCATTTTGTTTCTTCACTTCAAAATAAGATATATGCATCGTGCATAGGAATTTGTTCATAGTTTTTGTTTTTACTATAATCTAGCCCTCCAACAGTCTGAGGGACAGTGAACTGGCCCCCTATTTAAAAAGTTTGAGGACCACTGGTATACATGAATCAAAGACAGCATGATGCTTATGGTGATGTAATGGTTGTACATGCTTGATATAACCATACTGAGGTATTTAAAGGACTCTCAGACACAGAAGGCTCTCTCAGCCACAGACACAGAGAAGACTTCAGGCTCCAAACTCCAGATTCCAGACTTCATCTTTGACCAGCCTTGTGGTAGCTTTCCTGCCTCCTTCACTTCTACATCCTACACTAAGACAAGGACTCAGACTGATCCCAAGGTCCTCCAGAGAGCTAGTCCAGACATTACACCATAGGAATATAAGTTTTTACCAAATTTGTTTTTCTTAGTTGTCTTTTGGAACATTGTATTTCTAGCCTTCTGTTCCTTTTAGGTAGGAGAAGCTACATCTTTTGTAATACTGTGTTTCTTGTAACCTGAACCCTGGTAGCTTGCAATATATTTGTCTTTGATCTGGAAGCTTTGGATTTGAGCCTCCTCTTTTTTTCTCCTTTTTCCCCATTACAAACTAGTAGATTCCTTCTATTTTCACTTTCCTTATAACATCAAAACTTAGTCCAATACCAATACATAGGAGTTGCTTAATGCCCTCTATCCTCCAGATCTTGGCCCTTTTCACTTATAATTTTTAAAAAAATATATCAAAAGATTTTTTTCTCATAATTTAAAAATTATTATTTGTTTTAATATTTGTCCTAATTTACCCTAATCTTTGTTTAGTTAAGAGTTCACTTCTTACCTGCAACTTAAAAAGGAATATGACATGCTTCTATTTATTTCATGGTATTATCTTTATTATTCTACTCATTTATTCATTTTGAATTTACTGCGTAATAGACTATATAATGCCACTAAACATTTCTGCCACAATGCTTTCCATTTTTCCCAACAGCTCTTATAAAATAGAGACCTATCTCCTAAGTAATTTACATTAGGGGGATTATTGAATATTGGTTTCCATGATCTGTAAATCTCCCTGGCCTAAAATATTCCACTGATTTTTTTTCTGTTTTTAAACAACTATTAAATGGTTTTGATGATTGCTGTTGAAATATGGAAGAATTATATAGTTTTCATCCTTACTTTCCCCTCTTACTTTCCTTGACATTATAGATTACTTTATCTAATTCTATTCCTTTATTTCTTTGTTTAGTGTAGCATTAAATGTATAAGTTAACTTTAATGGTGTTTTCACTTTTAATATATAGAAATGGTATAGACATGATTTCTGAACATTACAATTATTATAGTTATTCTTAATTTCTTTAAGTATCACTTTATTATTGAATCTGTTCAAGTATTTATTTTGATAGATTGATTTCCATATATTCCATGTATATTTACACATATATTTTCCACATGTATATGTATTTTGAATGACTTTGTTATTTTTAGTATCAAATATGGATCTATATTCTAACTTGCAGTTTTGCTAATTGTGCTAACAATACCAAAGGACAAAGTCACAAGGAATATGGACTATTGAACGTTTGACAAGAAAGGTAATAAAGAATCTGGTCAGATGTCCTTCATTTACCTTTAATCAACAACAGCTGCTTTTTATGTTGCCAGTACACCTTTGATCTGTAATCTTGTTCAGACCTCTATGGATAAGGTAGTTAAAAACAAAGTAAGGAGGCCTATTTTAAAGACAAAAAAGAAATCGCTCTAAAGAAATAAGTGACAGACCAAGAAAACATAATTTGTTAGCTTTATTGTTAAGAGAACTCTAAATATGTCAAAAATAGAATGATGTCCCTGTTTTTACATCAGACTCAACAGTGAACATCACAACTCCTTTGGGACAGATAAGTAGGCAAGTGCCCTGTGAAAACAAGTTTATTGAAGGACATTTTATTACAGTGACAAAGGATATAGCTTACATAGTTTCATGGCATGGATATTGATTCAATATGCCCTGAGATAGCTGGTCTTTATAATAGTAGATTTACAATGTTAACAAAAGCTAACTTGAATAGACTCTACAATCATGTTTTTAAAACTTCCTATTCATTCTTCTGCTGAAAATATTAAGTTAAGATATGTATAGTTTTATGGCCACAGTTCCAAACCATTCTACAGAATGGTTAATAAGTTCACAATTATACCAACTTTATTATGGAAAAAATTTCATCATTACCTATTAATAAACAAAATGATTGATCATTATTTAATGATCAAAGCTATTTAATTTCAAATACAAAAATTGACTTTTAATTCCTACTATAAGATGGGATGATAAATATTAATAGACTCTTCTGAATATTAACAGTACATAAAGCAATGGTCTTGAGTAAGGGTGAATTTTATTTGTATTTAGTTTTGTTTAATTTCTGAAATTTGAAATGAATATCAATTTTGTTCCTCTATGCATTGAATAAAAGAACATAAAGTGAGTGAGAAATGATAATCAAGACTAATGGGTAGTTTTGAGGAAAAATCAATACCTTTTCAGATGAGTCAAAGACACAGATTATAGAAATGAGGTATTTATGCCAAATATTCATGTGCGCATCAGTGAAAATACTTTCAGATTTCAGTTTCAATCATTACAAAATATGTATTTATATCAAACAATCTGGATGTAGTAAAAATCAAATAAATTTATATTGTTTATTTTATTTATATGTTTCCTGGAGAGCACACACACACACACACACACACAAATATATATATATATATATATATATATATATATATATATATATATATATATATATATATTTTTTTTTTTTTTTCTTTTTCTTCCTGAGGCTGAGGTTAAGTGACTTGCCCAGGGTCACATAGCTAGGAAGTGTTAAATGTCTGAGACCAGATTTGAACTCGGGTCATCCTGAATTCAGGGCTGGTGCTCTATCCACTGCGCCACCTAGCTGCCCCCTTCCCCCTTCCCCCTTCCTCCCCCCCTCCCCCCCGCAAAACAAAACAAAACAAAACAAAACAAAAAAAAACTTGAACACTGATTTCTATCCTCAAGCATAGTAGATACAGGAAATTTACATCAAAATAAAGTTTTTTGAATAAAGATAGTTCCATGAAAGATTCAAGCAAAGTTTATCCCCCCACAAAAACATATCATCAAATATATCTAAAGATGCCAATTGAAGAAATTTGTCTAAAAAAATTCAGAAGGAAATAGTAAACTTATCAATCCAGACCAACATTCCACCAGAAATCAGTTTAAATCATAAACCCACTAAGGGGTTTTAAGATAGTATAATTTTAGTCAAAACAATCAAGTCTGGTAAGTGACTTTCAAACAGATGAAACTGAGACAGAGGTACTCAAGAAATTTATATTATGGATTCTCCAGGAGACCCAATGTAATCTTTGATATTCATTTGACATCTGTCAGAGCCATACAATTCCCAGGAGATGATAGCACAAGGAGATAGAGGTGGGTTAGAAGTACATGGGAAGCCAGGTCTAGGATCCACTAAGATATCTGAAATTGAAGACATTGAAATCTCTAGACATGACCTTCTCTGCATATATACAGAATGCAGTCAACAAGAAAGCAAGCTCTAGATTGGTGCCTCTTCTGGAAATAAATGAAACCTAGTCCCATTTTTTACCTTCTGGTCCCAGATAAAGAATGCAGAAGTCTGTTAACAGCTAACCCCATTCAGAACTGCAAGAAAGGCTCTTCCCTTGAGCCGTCCTAGGTATCATTTTAAATGGTGAGGTATTCTCTTGATCCAGAGAACCCCACAAAATCATGCAAATCAAAGGGCTTAATTCTCCAGGTCCATTTCAAGAATACCCGTGAAACAGCCCAAGCTATCAAGGGCATGCATATCAGAAAAGCTACCAAGTATTTGAAAGATGTCAGATTGAAAAAACAATGTTTGCCTTTCCAACGGATATAATGGTAGAGTTGGCAGATGTGCTCAGGCTAAGCTGTGGGGTTGGACACAGGGTCAGTGACCCAAAAAAAGTGCCGAGTTCTTGCTGCATATGCTTAAAACTGCAGAGAGTAATACAGAACTGAAGGGTTTGGATGTGGATTTTTTTGCTCAATGGCAGGTTAACAAGGCCCTCAAAATGGGATGGTGTGCTTATAGGGCTCATGGTCGAATCAACCCATACATGAGTTCTCCTTGCCACATTGAGATGATCCTTACTGAAAAGGAACAAATTGTTCCTAAACCAGAAGAGGAGGTTGCTCAAAAGAAAAAGATCCCAAAAGAAATTGAGGAAGCAAAAGCTTATGGCACGAGAGTAAATATGACAGTGCAAATAAAAGTGAAATGAAATGTTACATTAAAAAACAAAACAAAACAAAACAAAAAAACTGCAAAAAGGCAAAAAGCAACAAGATTTCTAAACTTCAAAAGACATAGGAGTATTAGAGTGCCAGAAAGGGAAAAGTCTCACCCTGGAACAAATTCTTAATCCCAGAAATAAGTTTGGAGATGGAAGTAAATGAAAGAAAATTCCTAATAAAATGAAGAAATTCTAAGTGTTAAAAGAAATTCAAACTCAAAAGAGAGGAGCTATACACGTAGAAAAAAAGCAACAGGGGGAAAATAGTAGTTCAGCAACAAATATTCCAAGAGTTAACAGTAAATCAAGAGATGTGGAAAATCAATTAGAGAACTTGAAAAAGAGTATCAAGGAAAACAAATTGCTTATAACAGGGACAAAGAAAGGTGTTGTTTAGTAATGTCAATCATTTTCAATTGTTCCTGACTCCATTTTGATCTTTTTGGAAAAGATACTGGATTGATTTGCTGTTTTCTTCTCAGGTCCCAGGGTCACAGAACTATTAAGTATCAAAAGCCACATTTGAACTCAAGTCTTGCTGACTCTAGGAATGTGCCTTATCTAATGGGGTAAGCTTTAAGGGAAGAATACCAGTGGAGAAATGTGAAGTTCTGTTGTCTCTAGATTGTGATCATTTTCTGGGTGCAGATCTCTTGGGGAGCTTCTGGGGAGGCAGCCTTAGTTTTAGTTCCAGTACCAGTGATCCCCAAAATGCAGCCAGGAGTTAAAGTCCAGATCCTGTATTGTGTCCTTCAAAGTGTTTAATTTTTTCCTATCAGGATGTCTCCAGCCAGCTTTAGTCTCTAGCTCCCTCTGAATCCAAAGCCTCCATCCAACACAAAGGTAGATGTGGGAATGAATCAGACTCTGTCTCCGAGAGTGTGGGATTGTGGGTTTCCCAGAAGTCAATCTTAGTTGTGAATCTCCTGGAAGTCCATGAGCAGGCTTTTCCTTTAGACTCGTGAATCTGCTCTTGTCCAAGTGTCCCCAGCCAGCATCACAGTAGAATCTCGAATGACCTCTCCTTCCTGAATCCTGGCTCCTTATATCCTCCAAGAGAATGGGCTTGTGAGGTACTCCATGGGGTTGTGGGAGCTCCTTACAGACCAATGAGCAAGCTCCTTTAAAGGTGTAAACTCCTTTAAAGATGTAAATTCCTTTCAGAAGTCTAAAGGTGTGAACTCCTTTAAAGGAGTGAACCAAGTATATTACCTTGTAATCCTAACAGAGAAAAACCAAATTTAACTATTAAAGTCAGATCATGAGGTAGGAGGAGGGACAAAAGGATACAAAGAAAGCATGGAAACCCGAATCTAAGAATAGAGAAGGGATATAGGAATGAGATCACAATATTTCCATTATATATTACTAAAAGTCCATTTTCCTTTTCTACAATCATTTGTGTTTACAGATGAGAAAAGAAAGATAAGGAACAATGAGAGAAAATTGATAAGAAAATATGGATGGAAAATCACAATTAACAATTAAATCATGATAACTATGAAGAAAGAGTTAATCTTATCCAAATGATTTGGAGATCAGAATGTTAAAAATATGCCATTTAAGAGAAATAATTTCATCAAAGAAAATTATAAGAGAAGACAATAAAACTATTAAAACATGTATATCTCAAAACATATAGAAACATATATGTAAAAGAGAAAGAAAAGATCAAGCAATTGAAATAATGGAGAAATGCTCAATATATGTCAGGAAATTCAGAGATGAGTCAAGGATGATCACTGTTACTACTATTTTATAATGTTCTAAAAATGCTAACTATTGCAGTTAACATATAGAAATTGACATCAAGAAATGAAATTATTTCTTCTTATATATAATAGCTTGCATTGAAAATGACAAAGTTATTTTTTAAATTAATTATGTCAGGTAAGTAATAGGATATTTTTTAAAAGACTAAATTGTTAACTTTTCTATGAATTACAAAAAAAATCAGAAGGAAATTTAAAAGAAATCACATTGATAATATCTACAAGACATAAAATATCTGAAAATCAAAGAACAAAAACATGAAAATACAACTACAAAATGTTTTTACAGAAATAAAAAAAAATGAAAATGACTGAAGATAGTAGATAGTTAAATGGTGTGTCTTAAGCTCTACCAATATATAAAATGATGATAATACCTAAGTTAATTTAAAGTATTAGTGACAAACAATGACAAAACCTGCTGGGAAAACTGGAAAGCAGTCTGTGAATAATTAGGTTGGTATAGTATTTCTTATAATATTGTCCAATAAAATCCACATGGTTACAGGACCACAATATGAAAGATAATATCATGAACAACTAAAAGAAAAGAAGATGATATTATAGATAAAGTTCTTGACCAAACAAGAAATCAATATGATCATAAAAGATAAAATCAAAAAACTTTTTCACAAAGAAAACTAATGTATCTATAATTAGAAGAGAAAGCACTAATAGTGAGAGGGGTACATTTTAAGAAATATGTCTGGTAAATGCCTGATATTCAGTATATATGAAGAATTAAACAAATAAGTGAGAAAAAATCTATTTCTCAACAAATTGTCAAGACATTAACAGGATATATATATATATATATGTATATATATATACATATACATAAGTATATAAATGCTAATTTACTAAAAATGGGAGAAACACAAATTAAACAAATTCTTTCATATTTATTGGCAAATTATTTCTACCATATTGTCAAGGAAGAACTGTAATTTGTTGCAGGAGCTGCATGAGGATGGACATATTGATAAACTGTTGGTAGAAGTGTTATTTGGTCCAAATAGTCTAGAAAAACATGTTGATAAGCTGTTGGTAGAAATGTTATTTGGTCCAAATAGTCTGGAAAACAATTTGGAATTATGTTAGGTTCTTACTAAGTGCTAAGTCAGTACTTAACAATTCTCTAGTTCCGGCCTTTCCTGGTAGTTTGACTTGTGAATTCCTAAGGAAGAGCTTGTGTGCTTGGAAGGAGCAAGCTCATTGGTTGAAGTGGTTCTTCCCAGAAGCCCTTGCATTATCCCACGCCCATTCTCTGGGAGGATAAAAGAGGACAGCACTCCAGAAATAGGGGAAGTCTTTGCACTACATCAGGCTTGATGCAGCTCTCTGCAGGAAGGGAAGTCGGCTCTCTACAGGAAGAAGAATCTGTCCGAGAGATTTGAGTTGACACAGCAGATCTCCCCCCAGAAAGTGATTGGCAGCGTCTGGAGACAACAGCACGCTACAGAATTAAGCCACCCAAAATACTAAATTGTACTGATCTTTTCCTTCAGAAATACTGCTGTTAGGCATATAATTCTTATATGTCAAAGTAAGAAGGCAAAGGTTTACATATATGTGTATATATATATATATATATATATATATATATATATATATATATATATATATATATATATATATATATATATATATATATATAAAGCATCTATTGTAATATTTTTGGTATAGTAAAGAACAGGAAACAAAATAGATGTCTATTATTTGGATCACATATGATCAATATGAACATAAAAGAATATGTCAAACTTTATAAACTGGTTAAAGAGATAAATTCAAAGAAAACTAGAAAGACTTTCATAAACTGATGCAGAGTTGTGATCAGAGTATTCAATGACTAAAATAATATAAAGGAAAACAATTTGAAAATACTAAAGGACTCTGGTAAATGCAACGATCAGTCATCACAAGACTGATAAAAATATTCTTTCTTACTCCTTATCAAAGAGATAGAAAATTAAAGGTACAGAAGAGATGCATATTTTTTGACTCAGTGAATGTGCCAATTGTTGTATTGCTAAGCATATTTATTTTTCACTAGGTAAAGATTCCATGGGGGTGGGGGAAGGAAGGACTTCTGAGAAGTTGTTGGGTAATAATGAAGAAAAGAAAGAGATTCAAAATATCAATAAAATACAAAAATAATCAGAATAGAGGGAATGCCAGATCTTGTTAAATTGTGTATGCACTTTTAAAAAAGATAACAATACACATCAAATGTTTACATGCATAATCCTTATTTTCCTTGAATATTAAAACCCATGTTTCTTAAGTTCTGAAAAGGAAAATTTAATTTGCAAAACAAAATGAACAATGGCATTAGATAAACTGCAAATTTTCAGAATGATTATTCACTTAAATTTAAACAATCACTAAAATATTTTTTCTCACTTCATTAAAATTTTGCAAGGTAATCATGATTCTTAGAGTATTGTCAAATATATAAGGGAATTCTTATTTCACAGTTTTCCTTTTGCTTTAGTAAGAGTTGCCTTGTGGAAACAGGTGATGACAGCAGAACTATTTTTGTGTTATTTTAGCAGTTGCTAGCCTTACTAGTATTTTTCACCACTCCTACTTGCTGGCAGTATATCATGGCAAAGTTTCAACAGAAATCCACTATGAGGTATGCACTAACTGGGAAATGTCAACATGTAAAGCCATGTCTAGAATTAACCTGTCTTTAACAAGGGCAAACTCCCACACCCTCCCTTCACTTTCAAACTTAATTATACCAGCAAGGGATGGAAGGGTGGGGAACAGAGACAACTCTATAATAAGAAGGAAGAATTCTTCATGAGCATTTTACCAAGGCCCAGAAAATAATATTGTTGATTTTTTTCCCCTGAGGCAATTGGGGTTAAGTGACTTGCCCAGGGTCACACAGATAGGAGGTGTTAAGTGTCTGAGGCCAGATTTGAATTCAGGTCCTCCTGGCTTCAAGGCTGGTGCTTTATCTACTGCACCACCTAGCTGCTCCTTATTGTTGATCTTTTCAAGGAGCAAATCCTTCCAATTAAAAACTATAAGGACATCCAAATAGGAACAATAATTCCTTTAGAGTGAAAGAATCATATCTTTCGATGTCTATGATGACCACTTCTGTGAAGAAGGAATTGAAGAAAGGACTGAGGTTCCTTTTCTGACATCATCACACTCTCAGGCATTTTCTTAGGTATTAACCTATCTCAATTATCCTCTGAAAAAGAGAGCTCAGTTTTCAGTCCAATGTAAACTCATACATGGTGGATTCTCTCAACTTTAGCATATGTATGTCTTATTATTGTCAAGTGATCAATGACCACAGGTATAATAATCTACCCTTCCTGTTGCATAACCATTCTAGGGCTACTAGTTAAAATTTGGACTTAGACATGTAATCTAGCATGTAAACCTGGGGAAGTCACTTAACCCCAATTGCCTCACACATACACACACACAAAATAACCATACCAATATACCTTGAGCAGAATCTATAAAACGTTTTTCAGAGTCAGATGGGTATGAATAAAATACCAAGGAATCCATGCCATTTCATCACTTCATGCTGTCTTTTCATCAGACAAACCACAACCTGTGGTATCCAGGATATCTTAGCTGATTTTCCTAACCTTCTATAGAAAAGTTATAGGGAAAAAATACATAATCGTATTATTTAGTTCTTCCTACTAATGAAAAGTAGCTAAGATACAACAAAAGTTAAATAATAAAAGATATAACATGAAAGAGGTTATGGTATGATGACCATCAGTTTACTTGTCTGAACAGTGTGAAGTATGCCTACTTCACAGAGTCATACAAGAGATGATCTATAAACCATGGAAATTTTTAGTACCATTCAATATTATGTATTTTAACCACAAAACTGTGTGCAGATTGCATTTATGGTAAAAAGTAATTAAAATTGGTGTATAAGTATTACAGTTGAGCATAATGAAACTGGAAACAAATTTAAACCACTACAATCAAAGATTTCAAATTGCTTTTTGTCACTGGTATTCAACAATACATAGGGTTATTTAGCAGTATGGGCCATTCATAAAAACAAAGAATAAAAACAAAAACCAAAAACAAACAAACAAAAAACCCACTTCATTCCTAAGTTTAACTTAGATGGGATAAGAGATGAAATTGAAGAGATCCTAAAAACTGAAGAGGGAAAAGTTGAAGAAACTGGGGTAATTGAAAATCCCCACTTTATTCAAACTCCAGAATTTATGCCTAATATTGTCAAGATAAAAACCAAGACTAGATATCTCAAAAAAAAAAAAACTTTAATATTAGATATGCATAAATATACATACTAATGTGGAATTCCAAAAAGCATTTTTTTTTAACTTTTTTTTTTCCCCTGAGGCTGGGGTTAAATGACTTGCCCAGAGTCACACAGCTAGAAAGTGTTAAGTGTATGAGACCAGATTTGAACTCAGATCCTCCTGACTTCAGTGCTGGTGCTCTATCCATTGCGCCACCTAGCTGCCCCCAAAAAGCATTTTTTTAGTGTGATGGCATGAATCCAACTGGAAGACAAATTATACAAAAATTGGATAATTTTTAAAAATTTATTATCTATGATGACCATGAATGATCAGTTTTTGACAGAAAGTATAAAACCATTTTATCATTTGCGTACAGAAGTGCAGGTGGTAGATGATAACATGGTAAGAATTGAGGAAAGGTTGAGCTATCAAGCAATAACTTGTATATACAGGGATAATATAGTTCCTCAGAAGAAATTATTTGAATAAACTATTGAAGATTTAAGGAATGACAATAAAAGATTACATCATTATCTTCAGTAGCTAACAAAGCAATAAAATATTTGAATATTATATTGTCCATTTAAAAGCAATAACAAGAAAACATGTAGAAAGTAATTTGGAAACATTTTAAAAGTGTATCAGAAGTTCTAATCAATAAATTATACATCAAAAGTTCTAATAAATTCAAAACAAAATAAAAATTAAGATTCAAAACAGCAAACAGCAAATTAAAATAAATAATCCAATAAATCCAATAAATGAATAAAGAAACCAGATGTCAGAGAGAGCCTTTACATAAGATGTAGAAATTTTTTGCTTACATGTACAAAAAGTCCACCACAATGAAAATGCAAATAGAATTTTTAAAAAAGAAACAGAAATAGGATGACTAAAACTCTTATAGCTGAGTACTAAAATTATTGGCTCATATGCTTCAGAATGGAATTACTAGTAAAGAACTTTATAAGAATGTTCTTATAGAACATTATAGATAAGACTGATTCCACTTTCTTTTAATTTAGACTCTGGTGGCTGTTGACTAACAACAACTAGGACATTTTCTTTCTCTAATGAGTTCAGTACTTAGTTCACAATTTATTTTTATGGTAGACTAGAATATTTGGAAAATCACTAGGCTGTGTTGAGGGTGATTGAGGCAGAGAGAGGTTTAAGGCAAGTAGACTAAACTTGAGACTATTTTAATTATCTAGGAGAGATGGTACAAGAGCTTGAAGAGGAGTGGTGGCTGTAGAGGACCAAGTGTTCTTGAAACAAGTAATCTTACAACAACTCCTTCACCTGGGGCTGGGCTAGCTTTCTAGGGGACCTTCAGATGAGTCATGGTGTTAGTGGAGAAGTGAAGGACAGGACAGCCTACCATGAGGGTCTTTATCTTTGAGTCTGTGCTCCAGTCTCCAGGCTCCAGCCCTCTGTCTTCTCTATCTCCCAGTCTGTCATCCCTCCCAGATTTCTTAGCTCTTATATATTCTATTATAAATACATTATCATAGGTGTAAATCTTATAGAAGAGATGCCAACTTGAAGAACTATATTAAGTACACGTAAACTAGAGAATCATTATCTTAATTACACTGAGTTAACACCTTGTTGTAAGATTACTTGTTTCAAGTACACTTGGCCCTTTTCTAGTAGGCTTGAAAGGGGAGATGTAGAAGAAAAGGGCCAAGTATACTTGAAACAAGTAATCTTACAACAAGGTGTTAACTCAGTGGAATGTAAACTAGAGAATAATTCTCTAGTTTACATGTACTTAGTACTTAGTAGAGTTCTACAGTTGCCTGTATAAATGAAGCAGATGGAAATGAGAAATATTGCAGAACTATAAAAGAAATTAGCAACTGAATGAATTTTTTTAGGTGAGTGAGAGCAAGAAGCAGAGGATGACACTCAACTTTCCCACCAAGGTACCTGGAAGAATAATAGTGCAACTTAAAGAAGTTGGAGAGGTAAATAAATTTTCAGGAAAAAGATAAAAAAACTCTATCATGAACCCTTTGATGATTTTGTGGGATGTCTGCAAACAACTGTCATACGAACTATTGGTGAAAATGCAGCAACAGAAATTATCTTAAGGCAACTTGCCAATGAGGTTTGTAAAAGAATTATACTAGGAATACACAAAGATACTCCTTTAGAGAGATCATAAGACTCTGTGCCACAGTGGGCAAAAATACTTTTTATATCCAGGCTGTGACACAGACTTCTGAAGATCCAAACATGGGAAGTCAGGGTCCCTTTTGACAAGGGACTTCCAGAGAAACTCTTGAATGATTTCAATATGGTAAAGTAGGGCATTTGAAAGCTCAATGTTGGCATAAAGACAGAGTGAGAAAATAGGGTGGAAGAACAAGACTCAAAACCCCATGTCCAAAATGCAACTGAGGCTTCCATTGGGCATCAGAATGTAGATTGATTCAGAGAAACGGGATGGGGGTGGGGCAGCCCAAGGGCCCAAAACAAAAAATACCTGGGGCATGATGGCAGTGGATGCTACACCCAGAGAGCCTTTAGAAGTTCAATACTCAGACATGACTTATTAGCCAGGAAGCAATCTGATAGGAGAAAGGGATTACAATTGGAGAGAATAGAGTTGTATGCAACTGGGACAACTGAAATACCCCCTGGAGAGGTGAAATCTCTTCCTCTCCAGCCTATGGATCTCTTGCCTCTAGGTACAGTAAGCTTGACCATTTCACCTCCTGAGAGTACTTACAAAACCATGTTCATCCATAGATTGATGTGGGAAACTGGGTAATGTATAGATGATATCCCAGTCAGGGATACAGATAGACCATGTGTGACTTATTAACCAGGAGAAGTAGTAGCATCAAGTTTACTTATACAGATTCTTAATGGGCAATCTGGTGATAGTTGCCAGATTCTGAATCCAAGCAACAAAACTAGAAATATACTGGACAGCAGCTGTGACAGCTGACCATCCTATGCTCACAATCTATATAAATGGCATACCATTAGAAGGATTGGTAGACACAACTACATATGATATAGTCGTTAGAGGTGCCAACTAGCCCAATCACTGGCCAGAGATTAAGGCAGACACTCATATGTCTGGCATAGGAGGATCAATAGCAGCTGAAGTTAGTTCTATGCCTTTGAGATGGACACTTGAACACAAACCAGGAGTTTTTACTTCTTTTATAATTGAAAAAATCCCCATCAATCTGAGGGGAAGAAGTATTTTACAAAAGTTAGAATTACAAATGAGTACTTCAGTTTTTTAGGCAGAGCTGCTGTTGAAGGCCTGCCACCACTTTCACCTATTCCTATTCAATGGAAAACTGCTAAACCAGTGTGGATAGAACAGTTGCCCTTAGCCAAAGATAAAATTCAGGGCTTATTAGATACAGTACAGGGGCAACTTGACCAAGGACACTTACAACCTTCTCTAAGTCCTTGGAATTCCCTGCATTTGTTGTAAGAAAAAAACCTGGAAAATGGAGGATTTTGACTGATTTAAGAAAGGTAAATGAACAAATGGAAACTATGGGAACTCTTTAGCCTGGACTTCCATCTCCTTATTCAGTTGCAAAGAAAATGGCCTCTTTGGGTTATAGACATTAAGGATTGTTTCTATTCTATCCCTCTAAATAAGGAGGATATGAAAAGATTTGCCTTTTCAGTGCCCAGTGTTAACTTAGCTGAGCCTTGTAAAAGATATGAATGGACAGTTTTGCCACAGGGAATGAAAAATATTCCTACTATGTGTCAAATGTATGTTGCTGCTGCTCTTACTCCAGTAAGAAAAGCATTTCCAAAAGTAATGTTATTACATTACATGGATGATATATTGGGATGTGCACCTGAGGAACAAATGTTAGAAGCATGTCTACAAAAAACCATAGAAACACTAAGGAATTATAAATTGCACATAGCTCCAGAAAAAAATTCAAAGACATGCTCCTTTTCAATATTTAAGATATAAAGTATCCTAAGGTGTTTACAGTACAAAAATTTTCCTTAAGAACAGAGAAGCTAAACACCTTAAATGCCTTTCAGAAATTGATAGGAGATATACAATGGATACATCCAGTGTTAGGCTTGACGACCTATTAATTCCAACCATTATATGACATTTTAATGGGAGACAGTGCTTTAAACTCATGTCCCCAGCTTACAAAAGAAGCTCAAAAGGCTTTGAGAGATGTTGAACTGGCTTTATCCAATGTGGTTGAAAGAGTCACTCAAAAATGGAAATATCAGTTTTTGCTACACAAGAGGCACCCACAGCAGTCCTTCATCAAGGAGACAATGTGATAGAGTGGGTGAACCTCCCAGAACAACCAGAAGAAAGACTTACTTCTTATCCAGTGCTTGTGGCTAGACTTTTATTAAAGTTCATTAAGCAAGCAGGATAATTATCTGGGATAAGATCTGACAAGATATACACCATTTATACTAATGCACAAATTAATGTATGCTGTGAAACCATCCCAGAGGGGCAAATTTTATTTTATTATTCATGGCTCCAAATTAAAGATAACCCGACTATTACATAATTAGCAATGGATTCTTGAAGAAAAGGTTTCTGAAGTTTCCTCTTAAAGGACCAACTATCTTTACAGATGCATCCAAACATTATATTTGTGCTGTATACTTCATGACAACTATAAAGAGAGTAGTCAGACCTCCTTTTCAGTCCACTCAGCAGAATGAACTGTATGCAATCATTCTAGCTCTTACTTATTATCCAGGAGATATAAATATAATATCTGATTCAGCCTATTCAGTAGGTGTGGTACAAAGAATTGCCACAGGCCAAATAAAATTTGTAGCTTCTAATATATATATCAGCTCTTTAAGGAACTTCAAGAGCAAGTAAGAAAGCATCCAGGTAAGAATTATATCTTGCATAGTCCATACACATAGTGGACTTCCAGGTCCTATTTTTGATGGTAATTCAAGGCAGAGAGCCTTCTAACCAGTTAGCCAATACTCCTTTATTTCAGGCAGACCAAGAATCTCATTCTAAATATCATCAGGCTGCTTGGGATAACAAAAGAGGAAACTTCATGCATAGTAAAAGCCTGTATAACTTGCCTTCCTTTCCACATTCCTACATTCCCTCCAGGGAAGAACCCTTGTGGCTTGATACCCAGTGAAATTTGATAAATGCATGTGACCCATTATAATTCTTTTGATCATCTGTCTTTTATCCATCTTGTCATAGACACCTTTTCAGAATTTACTTTTGCAATACCAGCAGCAAAAGAGACAGCCCTAGTGGTCACTGAATTCCTTATACAAGCATTTGAAATTATGGGTGTGCCACAAGCAATCAAAACAGATAATGGACGTGCATATACTTCTAAATATTTTGCACACTTTTGTGTACAGTATAAGATTTTACACATCACTGGCATACCTTTTAATCCTCAAGGACAGGCAATAGTGGAGAGGAGAAATAGAGACATCAAGATCCTCCAAAAACAAGAGAAAGGGAGAGCCATAGGTAATCCTAGAGAGCTTCTAAATTTAGTTCTTTATACAATTAACTGTTTGATTTTTGAAAAAGATGCACTGGTTCCAGCAGTCAGGTTTTATAACCCATCAGTGTCCAGTGCAAGCAGCTCCTCAATCTTTAGATAATCACCAGGTGATGTGGAGAGATCCAGAAAGTGGTGAATGGAAGGGACCAGATAGATTAACTGCTTGGGAGAGAGGGTTTGAGTGTATCTCTACAGATGGAGAAGGAATCAGATGGGTGTCAACGAGCTGTATTTGCCTTGTCCATCAAAGAGAGAGATGGAGAAGACTCTTGAAATGAAGGAGAAGACCCAAGAAACATCAGGTGGTTCCATCGCTGATTGTGCCCACCACTGAAAGAGCCTGGCAGTTATGGCGTTTGACTCATGGACATCAAAAATTGTTAATGAGACTGATACAGGTCTTCAAAACCCTCAGGAATCATTGGAATTCCTCAGATATGATAAGATTGTCGTAAGACTTGAAAATCTGCAGGAATCCTTGGATTCCCCAACACATAATAAGACTGTTGCAGGACTTCAAAAACTTGTAGGAATCATTGGATTCCATGACACATAAAGTTGTGGACAATAGATTGGTTTTGGACTATCTCTTGGCTGCTGAAGGAGATGTATATGTGATTGTTATTTACATACCCTCCTTCTAGGATTTCTGGAAATCTTTTACAATACCATGCTGATTCATATTGTTTGTTATGTCACTACTTTCATGTAACATTCATGTTTGTTACACCACATTGAGCCTGCACTGGCTGTGGGGGGAGTCATCACTGTTAGCCTGTGCTTTATTGCTATGTGCTTGTGTAATACCTCCCATGCTGATGGATTTGTGTATAACTGTTTCTAGTTAGACCCTTCAGCCCAGAAACCTGCTAACAATATCTGACTTGATTCCCCACTTCCCTTTGGTGTTTTTCATCTCACTTTCTGAGAAGTCAGGCAGGGCGTGATCAACTCCTTTTTAATGTGTTCACCTCCCTTCCTGAGAAGCCAAGGGGGTCATGATCACCTTTTTGGTGGTGTCACCCCCTTTCCTGAGAAGTCAGGGAGGGTGTGATCACCTTCTTTTGGGGGTTGTCACCTCCCTGAGAGGTCAGAGAGGGTATGACTACCTGTGTTCTAAAACAAAAGAAAGAGGGATATGTAGAGGGCTGAAACTCCTAAAAGGTATGCTTGAATCAGACAGTAGAACACTTAAGGTTAATTATCTATTTGATGTGAGATAATGGCTTTATATACATATTTAGATGAGATGGTGATGTGATGACTCTCCTCACCACTGGTGCTTGATGAATGTTTTGTTGTTGAGATAAGTGTAGGCAAGGATTGGAGGGCTGGGGAAGAGAAGTTAGAGTCACTTGGTTGCAGGACGAGGAGGAGAGAGACTGGAGACTCTGGACTCCAGAATCCAGGATACATCTCCGGCAAGCTGTGTGGCAGCTTGCCTGCCTCCTTCACTTCTCCCCCTAAAGACCAAGAACTTTGAGTAATCCTGACTCTGACTGATCCTGAGGCCCTCCAGGGAGCTAGTATGGACATTATAGGAATTATGGGTTTTTGTATTATATGTATATTATTTGTATTATATGTATATTTTTGTATTATATGTATTATATTATATATGGTTGTTGGAGTAAGGAAAAGATCTACAAAATGTTATGTCTTCATTTGTCTTTTTTCTCTTCCTAGGTGAAGATCTTGAGGCTTTTGATACAGGAACAGAGATGAGATCTGATTGTCCTGACCTACCAATAAGGTTATGTGTGTTCACTCCTATGTTGAAGCATAAATATGGCAAATCAATTGAACCTGAGCCTGCCCTTTGGTATCAGAGTGAAATGAGCATGACTGAATCAAAGGAAAGATTAAAAGATTTAGAAAATTCAAAGCAAACAAGTCCCAATTTTTTTTAAACTTGTCTGTCAGTCTTTGTCTCTCCATACATAGCAATACATTATACATAAAATTAATAATTGTGTAAATAATTCTATAACTGTAAATATGATGTAATAATTTACAATATATATGTTATGCATATTATAGAATACATATGATAGAGATATATGTAGATACATATACTTGATGAGAAAGAAAGTTGAAATCATGAGAAACATTGTTTTAGAATCAGAGAATTTCAGAATTTTGTCAGGATTTTATCCCAGGCACCTAATTTTACTCAATGACATTAAAATTCAAAGTAGCAACTTGCATCTGTGTTTAGTTATTAAAAGAGTAATTAGACACAATCATGTAACTAAGAGAGAATATGGATTTCAGAAAACAGATTTTACTTTCAATTCAAATTTTGACTGTCATAAACTAATCAATAATTTTCCTAATAACTTTTTAATAAATATTTATTATACTAATACTAGGTTTTTCAAAGTTACATAAGATGAAGTACTTGTTTAAAAGAGCTTATAAAAAGAAATTCAGCATGTATATGTATAAATGAAATAGAAATTAAAAGATGGAAAAAGGAAGAGAAGCAATATTATTATCATAATACCCTCTGAATGATATTATTGAATTCATTGTCCAAAATCAATTATTTGATATTCAAGAAATATTGACTAAATGTGATTCACTGTGCTAAATATGTGGGAAATATTGCCTTAACAAAAGTTCACATCAACTTTTATCTTGTTCAATAGTAGTAACACTTTAAAGTTGATAATGAAATTATCATAATCATCATTTCACAGTAGAGTAAACTGAAGTTCAGAGAGATGAAATGATTTGCCAAAAATCAGAGAATTATAAAGTGGTAAACCTGGCTCCAATCCAATTTTTCTGACTCAAAGAATCCCTATATTTGTCCTTCTCTTTAGCATTTATACTATATATTCCCCAGTAGTTTCCATAGAAAACAAATCCAAGTTTTCAATAATATTTAAGGGAATTTGAAGTTTTTCTTCACAATCAACAGACTGACAAAGATAAAAAAGAGGAAAATGACAACTGTTAAGAGAAAATATAGGAAAATTGGTACACTGGTATATTGGTGGAACTTGGTAGTTGGTGGAATTTTGTAATTCCATTCTGGAATGAAGGTGAGGGATGTTACCAAAGTAATTTAAAATTGTGAAACTATATATAGCTTTTTATCCTAATAAATCATTACTAAGTGTTTTTGTTCATTCATTTCAGTTATGTCCAATTCTTTCTGGTCCCCTTTGGGATTTTCTTGGCAAAGAAAGGAGACTGACTCACCCAGGGTGACTTAGTAAGTCTCTGAGACCAGATTTGAATTTAAATCTTCCTGACAGCATACTGTTGGGAGGCCTCTAACTCAAAGTGATCAAAGGAGTGAAAAAATCTATACATGCAGAAAAATTTATAGATTTTTCTTTGCAGTAGCCACAAAATTGAAACCAAGAAGATTTTCACCTATTGAGAAATAAACATATAAGAAATGATGAAACTGACAATTTCTGAGGAAACTGAGAACTTGATGAATTATGAATTGATATTGAGTACAATTAGATGAAATAGAAGAACAATTTATATAATGATAACATAATTACATAGGAAAGAAAAATGAGTACAAAAGAATTGAGATGAGCCATGTCACCTGATAGTTGAAAAAAATGCAGAGACAAATGTTTTTGTATATGAACAATGTAAGGATTTGTTTTGCTTGACTATGCAGTTATTTATAGTAAACTTTTTTTTTCCTTTGGCTTATTTTTTTTTTTTTTTTTTTTTTTTTGTTCAATGATTTGGGAGACAGTGAAAGGGATGAATTCATTCTTTTAAAATGATAGTCCCTGGGTGGTTGGGGAAAGGGGGACCGGGAAATGCCTTCCAAAACTATTGCATAAACATAAACACACAAACCAGGACACAAACTGCAGAAGCTAAAACTTTGTCACACATCTTTACTACCTTTCAAAAATATCTAATGGAAAACATAAAACAAGCAAACTCCCTCTCCCCAATCCCATCAAGTAAAGCTATAAGGCTTTTTTTTTTTTAAAAAAACAAGCTTTTAAAAAGCCTTTTAAGTGTAAAACACATAAATTTCTTTCTTTGTTTTTATATCTTCATTTATTTATTTATTTATTTATTTTACAGCTTTCCTCTCTGGTAGGAAGACTTTTATGTGATCATTTGCAACCACTACAATTCAACTACATAAATAAAGATCTATAGACATTCTTTTTTTTCCCCACTATAGCCAAGAATATTTTTTTTTCTTAAAAAAGAAAAAGGTGAATCATTTATACCCATAGCCTCCAATTTTAAAATACCCTCCAGACCCTTTCAACTGAACTTCCTTTAACAAGTCCCCTGGGCCCTGAAACATGAAACTCTAAATTTATTTCATTGTGAAAATAAAATGGAGCTAAGCCTTAAATACTCCCATATTTTCATCCAGAATCATTGACTACCAGAGTACTGCTTCCTGAGACATTTACCAATATTTGAAAGTTATTTGATTTTGCCCTCACCTTCTAAGATGTGAATTCTCAAGGAATTGATCCTAAAGATCTGAGCCAAATGAATTTTGAAGCACAAAATAACTTTGAAGATTTGTAAATGCTAATAAAATCTTTTTTTCAGTACTGCAGAAAGGTGATTAGCCTTCTTTATTTCAGGTTCTTATAGCAAAAATTAATAATAATTTCTCTATCATTTTCTCTGTCTTTCAATAAAATGGTGATATCTTGTATTCTTAATTATAACTCATGCTATTCCTCTTTTCCCAACATAGCCCCTTGATCAAACAATTTAACTGTTCCTTCATACTTTGCCAAACTTCAACTAGCATGATTCACTTTATTTTGTTGCTATGCTGCTGAATAAAACTAGAACTAAAAGATAACACAAAATTATGCTGATCAGGTCGACTATAAATTTGTTATTTAATCTTAAATGTATTCTTATTGAAGAAAAATAAATTATTCTATTCCTTTCCAATCAATTTTATATCTCATTCTCGACAGTGGGTTTTCCAAATTTTATCTCTTCTCAAGGATTTCTGAACTACATCTCCTCACACATTCTCAACTATATTCAATTAAAACCATTCCAACAACTTTATTTCATTTCCCACTCCTAACAACCCTGTGAACAAAATTATTTTTCTAAGATCATACTATAAATAAGTATCATGGGCAGAACTTGAATCAAGACATTCCTTTCTTTCAATCAAAATCTTTATTCCTTCTGCCATATTGCATATATGCTTTTTCTTCTAAATGAGAATAATTTCTTACATCTTCAAAGTGATTAATCAAAATAATTTTAAAATTCCATTCTGGCTACAGTTTCTATTATCCAAAATATGTAAACAGCTCTTTTGGGAACAAATTTTTAAAAATAATTAAAGATTTTATATTCTTCAAACTCACCTTATGTTTTGGTCTAAGTGGGATTGAAAAGAAAGAGAAAAATATAGAAAGAGAAAAAATAGCAGATCATGAAAAGTTAAGGGATAAATTAGCTGAACAATAATCTAGAAGCTCTAATGTATCACCACTGATACCATTTAATCATTGTGGGTAATATTTTTTTAAATATTTAATAATATAGATAATAGCAATGACCCTGAAGATTTTCCCAAAGTCTCCTGTTTCCAGACAAAGAAAACCTGGCTTTAATCTGAATAAATGACAAATGTATATTTTTATACCTGAAATTCATCTTAAAAGATAGATTAAAAGTAGTTTTTTTTCACATATTTGACTTTCTGTAAAAATTACACATACACAGAGAAAATGTTGATGGTAAATTGGGTCAAGAATTCTGAACAATGCCAAGTATTTTTTAATTTATGACATTTTTATTGTATTCTGACACACTTATATTGATGAGCTTCATGAATAATGATGATAATAATGAAGATGATAGCCTTAACAAAATACTTTGTTAAAATAGTCTTTTGTATAGCATTATAATTATTTAATAAATCAATGGTCATTTTTAGGCATCTCTTCCATGCCATAAACCGTTAATGCTTGCTTTTTGAAGTAAGTTTATTTTTATAAGATTAAAGAGCACAGTGGAGTTCATCCTAAAAGTCAAGAGGACCCAAAAGAGCTCATCCTAAAGTCAAGAGGACCCAAGTTCAAATTGGGCCTCAGACTTTGAGCAAGCCATTTAACCTGTCTCAGTTTCATCATCTGTAAAATGATGAGAACACTCGCACCTATTTTGCAAGTTGTTCTGAGGCTCAAAAAAGATAATTATAATGTGCATAGCACCAAATAAATGTCAGCTATTATTTTTTAAATTTAACTTTAGATAGTATTAAATCACAGATTTAAAGGTGAAAAAATCAAAAATGAAAAAAGTTAAGTGCCCTGAAGTTTATATAATTAACAAGTGGTAGGAAAACCTTGAAATAGTCTTCTGACTTCAAATTTTTTGTTATTTACCTAACACTAGAGCCATTTAGGAAAATTATGATTTTAAAAAATCATCTTTCCAAAAGCCATATTGCCTTTAAGCATATATAAGCATACATACGTATGTACACACAAATGTGCATATATATGTATATGTGTATGCTAAAAATATTCACTCATTTCCTTCACCAAAAACAAATCAGTTCTTCATTAGATCACTTGAATTGAGTAAAACTACTTTAGGGACTTGAAATCATACAGCTTTCTTAAATGTCTGACTTGCTCACAAGGAGTAAATTATTGCCTCTGATAGGTTGTCTTATTATGACAATTCTTTCTTGTATCTTTATCTGATAAAGAATACTTATTATGTACTTCATCTTTAAAACAGAGAGAAAACTTCAAAAATGATCTGTAAATTTTGCTCCTAAAGAACAGGACCAGAAAAAGTAAAACTGATAGTTTTGCTATGTTTTAAAGGAGTAACCTTTTTCTTTGCCAAATTTCAATTACTTCCAGGGCAGGATTAAACCTTTACATCTGTATAGTGGAAGCTCTTATTCAAATTTCACTGTACTTAACTATTGGAAAGGTAATGTTCAATATTGTATATTAGCATACCCTCAGACATATTCATACACTATACACGTACATTTAGATCTGTGTTTGAATGTACATGTATGTGCATTGTAGACTCTCATAAATTAATAACAGCTTGAGCTGTGATTTTTATTTGGCATCCTACTGTGGAACCCGGTAGAGAAGATTAAACTGTTCAGCTAAACATTTTCAAATCCATAATTTTCCATCTGGTGATTCAATCAGAGGAAAAACTTAGCAAAAATTCTCTTCTAAAATTTACTCCTTGCTCTCATTTGTGTTGCTGTTTTTTCTGAACAAAAGAAAACAAATTGTTTATGAAGTTTATTTGCAAAAATAAATTAAAACTGTGAATGATAACTACATTTAACAAAGATAACTAAGAATAAGTGTTTGAACAAGTATCTACTCTCATGCCACTAAATTACTGTTTCATTTAAAAAAAAATTAAACTCTGAAATGAAAGATTTATACCACCCTTCAAATCACAAGAGCATTATCAATTGTATCAATGAATTTTTCCTATTTGAAATGAAAGGACAAATAATTTAGGCCCAAGCACACAAAAGATTTCACAAAAAATTCTGTAATCTGTGATTATAGCCTCCATATTCCTGAAACATATACAAGGCTACTTATAAGACATGAAAACAAAATATTAAATGGGAGCCAGAATGTATCCCTACAGATAATTTTTAATGAAGATATATAGAGTAAGTCAATAATGTATTTAATGTATAGCTGGTTTTTTGCAAAGCTTATATGAGATTTTTTTCCAATTGCAGAATATTTAAAAAAAAAATCTTAAAAATAAAGTTCTTCCTGGCCTTACTTTCTGACAATAGAACTGAAGATATAATGAAATGGATGAATATTTGCAAAATGTAAAGTTTCCAGATTAACAGAAGAGGAAATAGAAGATTTATATAACTCTGTTTTAGAAAAGAAATTGAACAAACAATAAATAAAGCTTGAAGATCAAACAAACAAAAAAACTAACCCAAAACTAGATTGATGCGCAAATTCTACCAACATTGAAAGCACATATAATTAACTGTTTGGATGGGGAGAATGAGTTAAGAAGATATCTACCAGATTTCTTCCACAACACAATATTATTATTATTTTTTTATGTGATTGTTTTTATTTATACAACTATAAAGAGTGACAGTAGTAATTATTTGATGGGTAACACCTTGTATTAGCACTGCTAATTATGCTGCTATAAATTTAGTTCAGGATCAGAATGAAATTTAGGAGAGGGGAGAAAAAAAGTTACCACCACCCAACCCCATTAAAACATGGAAACTTTTTTTTTTCTTTTTTTTAAACTTTGCTTATATGACTTCCCATCAGTCTTCTGGTTTTTAGTCTAAGATCACAGGAAGAAAGGCTTTCACTTTTTTTGGAAAAGAGATTGGTTATAGTGCCAAGCAGGATGGAAAATCCAATTTGCGTCTCTTAACATTTTGGGGGAGCACAGTGGAATTCAAATATGCCCAAGATACCGCTTATTCCAACCAACTGTATTTGCACCTTTAGCTAACCCTATGTGTATATGTATCATAGCCTCTCCTTTACAAAAACTATTCTTCAGAGGAAACCCTAGGGGGAGGGGAGGAATTTGTGCCATTTACCTGGACTAGAAAGACATTAGGGCCAGGTGTGACTGGACCCTTGCACAACACAATATTATAATCAACTACATAGTTGTTTTTTCTTTATATTTCAGTTCACTTTTATATTTCAGTTCTACTTCAGATTAGAGATTTCAATTTCCTTTCCTTGATATGCTCTTCAGGATTTTTGTGATACTGATATCTTTCAGGCCTTCTCTGAACTATCTGGAGTGTATGGGATGCTCAGAGAGGACCAGCATCTCCAATGTGAGTGCTCACCAAGCTCTTTTCAAGGCTGCTTTGTTATTCACCTTCCATCCAATTCTCAAAATACCTCAAACCCACTGATGAGATAATGAGATGTCTATCTCAAGCATGTAAAGCTTTCCCCTGGAGAATTTGTTGCAATGACCATAAAGGCAGTTACAACAATGGCTGTGAAGTGCATAAAGATGCCAACATTAATCACTGTCTTCAAGGGCATTGCATATCATGTGGACTTTTGTCTTCCCACTAGATTTCACTGACTCTTAAAAAGAGAATGGAGGGAATGACTGTAACTCTGTATCACATGCAGAAGTCAAGACATGATCCTATAGTGTTATTAATCTGTTTGAAATTGAAAGGATAACTGTTTTGGACACTCCTCAATCTCCTTTGCTGGTTATTCATCAAAGTCATGCCTACTAATTGTCCTTCAAAGTTCTAAATTGTGTCCTTTTCTCCTATGTATTTATTAACTCTACACAGAGGAGTATTATAAATTTATCCATCACTAACTCCCTCCTCCCCTTGATCTCCAGATTCATGGTTCCAAGCTCATAATGAACCAGATGTCCCTTAGACATCTCAAATTTAACATATCCAAAACCAAGCTCATTATCTTTCCTTCAAAACTCTTAGCAAATTCTCAACTTCCTTATTACTCTCTAGAGTAGTACCATTCTCCCAGTCACCCATCATATAACTCAATACCTAGAACATAGTAAGTACTTAATAAATGCTTGTTGCTTTCTTTCTCTCTTTAGCTCCTTTGACAATTTCAGATGACAATCATATTCAATAATGTCTGCTTTGTCACACTTCTTCCTTTTTATCTTTTATTAGCTTTTTTTCTAATTTCCCACTCATTTTAATGAGTCGTCATATACTTTCTAAGAAGGGATCAAATGCATAAATTGCTTTTTATATTCTTTCTATCCTGTGCTTTTGCCTCAGAGTTCTGATTATTTTTCTATTAAATTTCTCTAAAGATCCATATTTCCCTACAATGAGACTCTAATAAGTTTTGTATGATACACTATTTTTGCTTGTAATTTGTTAGCTATTGGCATTTTGAATACTGTATCCAAAATTTTCCTGTTCTTAAAATACTGCATTTACAAAGTTTTTCTGTGATCCAGACTATAGATCCTCATTATATAACTCCATTTTTGTCGTCTTGCATTAGTTTACCTAGTTTACCTTTGACAAGGAAGATCTCTCTCTTTCTCTCTTTTTTTTTTTTTAAATTAATATAACTAGGGATTTTCATTGTTTTGCCCAGAACAGACTGGGGGAGGAGGTTCTTTCACTTTTATCTTGTCCTCCAATTCCAATGGGTCTGGATGGACTTTATACATGATTTCTTGAAAAACCATAGATAGGTTTACTTGAGAGTGCTGTAATTTTCAAGCGGCCCAGTGACTTAAATTTTTTCAAGCAGGTTTCCAGGTCAGTTTTTTTTTTTTTGTATGTAACAACTTGTTTTTACATTAAAAGTTTCAAGAATTTTTTTCAGAAAGATTTCTATCTCTGTAATAGGCTTTCAAGTTTTTCTTCTGTAATATTCATTTATTTTCTACTATTATTTCATTTTTTATTACAATAAAAAACCCTCTTCTTTCCTTCTGGGAATTTTGACTTTATAATGAAGCTATTTTTTTCTCTGAGGCTTGTACTTGTTGCTAGCTGTCTTGGGATTTTTCTTTTCTTCAAGTTTTGTGTCTTGTGAATCCACTAGTCCAAACTGGATCTTTATCAAGTGTCTCTGCCTTACTTCCTGATTTGAGATTTTTGTATTAACATCAAACTCTTTATGCTCCTGCTACATTGATCTCTGCATTTTGAATATTGTATCCTTGAAGGAGCTCAACTATACCTTAGGGTATGAGGGAGCTGAAACTTTCTGCAGGCCTTAAGTAGTCTAGTGTGATGTGATTTAAGCTTTTATCTCCCAAACCCCAGTTGAGTCTGAATACTGCACATGTTTTGATAATAAGTAGAATGAGTTGGATCCATCCCCTGCCCCTATCTGGGAGATTTTACATAATCAGAGCATCAGATCTATAACTGAAACCTTATTTATAATTCATAATATGTGACCTTGTTAATTGGTTGCAGTCCTCAGATTAAATGTCAAAGCAATAGGTGACTCAAAGTTTTCATTCCTGCCATTTATGACTTATCCTAATAGAACCAAAAAAAAAATTATCCTCAGACCCTTCTTCAATTTAAAATATTGTTTCAGAGATGACTTAGTTTTCATTATTACCTCCTAATTAAACAAATATGTGTACCTTTATAATTTTCTACTATAAGAATTTTCATTATAAAATATCTATACAGTCCTTGCTTTTTCATCAAGAATGCTTGGAAAACCACTTCCATAAAAGCCTGGCCTTTTCCTTAGTCAATTAGCTTTAGCTTAGCTAGACAAGCATCTTACAAATGCTCGTTTATTTTTTATTTGTAATTTCCAAATTATGTATGATTCTTCCTGTGTCTCCTATATACTTAGGAGATAATTTTTATTGTCACTTGCAAAATGTTATCCTTTACTTAAAATCTGTATATTGGGTATGGAGTACAATATTCCTGGGAATTTTTATTTTAGTAATGCTTCCTAGGAGTGGCTGGTATACAGTTTTCATTTGTAATTTCTTAAGCTATGACATTCAAAATTTTAAATTCATGTTTTTAAAATAAACAAATGATTCTTAGAGTATTCCTATGTCTAGTCACTTTACCCTGGGAAAATATTCTGTCCTTTTTATCTCCTGAAGGAAATAATGATTCTAAAAAGTAAGGTAATAGAAAAAAGAGAGGCATAAAGCTCTGCAAGGAAATATTTAAAAATCTTAGAATGGTAAGTCAAAACTGACTTTAGAAATTTTCATTTTTTTCAAAGAACATAAAAACTAAGGAAAAATAAATATAAAAATTCTAAAATAAAAGATAAGTAATAAAGAGAATAATATACAGAAATATTTTAAAAGTGACCCAAAATGAAAAAAAGGAAAACTAACAAATAAAAGAAATTGCAAGTCTACAAAACTGGAAAAGGGGTGACAAAGCCAAATGGTTCCTTTTATTTTGTTTTTAATTTGCAATTTAATTTGCAATTCGGATTTTTTTCTTTTTCTCCTGAAATCCTGTTTATGTCAGCTTTCTCACATCTTCAAGATCAGGGTTGTCCATTTGCAATCCTAAAATTATTTAAGTTGAAGATCACTTCAAGTGGTATATAATGATAAAATTAATATTATCTATCAGTCCCCCAATATAAGAACTTAACTAGCTTTATCTAAGCCTCTACCTCATGCAAATTCATATTGTATTTCTTTAAATGATATTATAACTGTCCTTTAATTTGGATCAGGTTAATAAGATTCAGGTGGTTGTTAAAGCTTTCTGCTTATCTAAGACCACAAATAAAGCACCACCTAGTTGGAATCAGGAATTTCATTCTTTCTGCTTGGCCAGAGGACTGAGTACAGTGTGCCCAGCTGATCAAACACATTTTAGGTGGAGATGATTTGGGCCTGGTCTACTGAAACTAAGTGTTATATCCTTGTTGAGTATCTCTCTTATGTTATGAATAAATGAAACATGTTTTGTTATACATTTAATTATATATCAGTATCTTGTTATTTTTCACTTCTGAACCTAGTAGCAGGATTACAAAAATCTCTCATTTTAAACTCTAAAGGATATATTATTTGCCTAATAACTATCAAATTGTTCTGAAAATCAAATTTCCTTTATTTTCCAAAACAAAAACTCTTCTACTCTTCCACAAAGAGGATTGAATTGAAAATTTTTTAAGGAAAAAAAAGGCCCAGAAACAAAACTAAACCCTGAAATATATGATCATGATATCTTCTACCCAGTTTTGCACATTCCTAGATTTTACTTATATAGATATCAACAGCCAAAGTCTGAAATGGGGTTTGTGAGGCACACTCTTCCAATTAAAAAAAAATTATTTTTAACCCATAGATTCTTCAAGATGATGCTAACTTCTTCAATTATCTGACTTTGCTTCCATTTTCTGTACTTGCATCTTTTGACTCTTGTTAGCAAGTGACTTCCCTGTGTATCCAAAATAAAATGAAAGGTAAATTTCTCACCTGAAAAGTGATATAGGAATTTATTTTGCATATTGAGTTTATCTTCATATTTTGCATTGAGGACTAAACTGTTCTTTCAGGTGCAATAAATGTCATGGGAGAGTCATTCAGTTTGCATGCCTCTGAATATTTATTTTTAATAAAATATGTCGGGGAAATCTATTATTTTTTATAACGTTGTTCAGTGCCTTTCTATCTATTAGAAAGTTTACTTCTAAGTTTTTCTTATTGTCAACTTATATCCAATTGGTCATGTTCTAAGAATAACGTTCATTAAGTTGTAAAATTCTGGAAAACCTGTTCTAAGGAAGTTCTCCACATGATTTTGAGATGCTAGCAGAGAAGTATTTTTTTTACATCTCCAAAATAATCTGTTCTTTGATTTCTTATTTGCCTGATCTCTGTCACTGTAGTATTTAAATTAAGTTGCTTTGAAAGTTTGATTGTTCATTAAAAGTCTGTTATGAGACTACTGTCCCTGACAAAGGACAAATAATTACAAAACAATTCTGCTTCATTGCTCCTATCCCAAACACAAGTACAAGGAGAATTTATTCATTTAGTATTATATTTATTTATTAAATACAGACAATTCATTCCCAAGTTATGTATAAGATTTCCTTCAGTTACCAATAATGAGATTTTTATCTTCAGTGTATCCACAATATTTGTGTTTTTCCTTTCATATGTCACAGGTTATGAATAACATGAAATAAAAAAACCTTCACTAGTATGACTTGAATCACAGCTAAATTAATCTGCATGTTGTCTTTTTCCAGACTGAAACATAGTCTACAGACTCCAAGATCCTTCTACAAATAAGTCCTCCTTTACTTACTTGTGTTATACTTCCTGAAAGTATGAATAGGCTTGACTTGATGAATTATCTCTTTAGGAGTTTTTAAGCACTAAATATATTGGAATCTTTTCCACCCTTTTCCCTAGCTATCTCTGTTTTCTCATGCATGCTAGACAGAGTTTGCATCAATATTTTACATTCTGAAACCTAAAATAATTATTGCCTTCTAGTTATTAGATTTCATAAAATTGTCAGTAATTGCTTTTTAAGTTTAGGAATTGATTTGTGATATAACTGCTAAAACAAATTATGTCACAGTTATTGGAAGAAGAGGAAATAATATGAATTTGTTACGTTCCCTTTTGTGCGTTTAAAATTTCTCAGAAATGTGTATTGAAAGTAAAATTCTACTTTTGCAATTCATTAAAGTATGGAAATTCATTAATTTAATAAATAAATCCCTAAAGTTCAAGACAAGTAGGTACTGTGACGAGGGGAATAGTCTCAACTTTAAAATCAGATGACTTGGATTGAAATATGATTCTGCCACTTATTACTTGGATGAATTAATCTAAACTTCTCCAGTTTCTTCATCTCTAAAATTAGATTAAATGTACTCTTGAGGTTCACTTGAATTTAAATCTATTATCAGAATAAATATACATAAGTTCTCTCTTTTATAATTTACAAAGAAATATTTCTATTTTCTGAATTTCACAAAGAATAGTAAATGTTGGGATTTTGTTTTTGTTGTTGTTGTAAATTAATCTTTTTCTTTTTCCCTGTTGCATTCATGACAGATTACTCTTTTACATGGAGCTGATTAGAACCAAGTTATAAATTTCAGCTTTGTATATCAGAAGAAAGCAAAACGACAAGATCACTTTGCTAGATATTTGCTTCATGTGCCACTAACTTTTCAGTAGTGAGTTGATTGAAAGCTTCAAAAAACAAACAAAATATATTGTAGTTAAGTCACTAATGTAACAAAATCAAGACCCAACTTATGAAAGAAATATGATCCAGTAGAATTAAGCTTTTTTATAGCTCTTTATTTTTTTAAAATACATTCAAAGATAGTATTCAACATTCACTTTGCCCCCTCCCCCTCCTCCTATAGAGTAAATAGGATATATATAAATAAAACATGTGCAACAATTAAATTTTAGCAGAGAAAAAAGCTATAATTTAAAAATTAACAGAAAAATATTGCTGATGTTTCCCAATTAAAAAAAAAATACTTCACTTACAAAGGAAGTGGAAGAAGAGTGAAGAACTTATCAATCACGATCAATCTACCAAAAAACTATTTTCAATTTAACGTTTCTTCAATATTTCTAAATATGAATGGAAAAGGTATGCATTTGCCATAGACAAAAATGCTACATTGGGCCTTATTCCATCTGAATAAATATAAAGTCTTATCTTGTGATAATATATTCAAACAAGTGCTTGAGCCTGAAGATCTAATTATGTTTTCAAAAAGTTCTGTGATTTACTATAAAACCAATAAAATTTTTAGTATCACTTATAATACCTTTTTTGTGTAAAATGGAATTTTCTGCTACAACTCTTATAAAAACAAAACACCAATTTAAGTTAATGGTTGAAAAAGATTGCAAGGGAAAAGGCTCATCAGTTTTTTACCACAACTGTAAAATTTTGTGCCAAAAAACAAGTCCATATATAATATTATCATTTTAAAAAATTAGATCTGTGATTTCATTACCATAGGGAACTCCTGTAATTTTCTTGACTTACATAGATCAGGACCTTGATAGATAAATGACAATTTGATGGTGTGAAACTTTAACCCAGATCTTCCTGATTTGATATTCAGCTCTCTCCCTAGACTATACTTAAAATTGCAAAAGATTTTAATACTAACTATATTACATTATTGTTATATGTTTATAATTAGGGGTATTGTAAAATTTCAGTAAATTTATGTTTTAGTAGCTTATGAGCTAAGAAAATTATTTTAGATTATTTCATGAAAATGGTCAGACATAACATTTTTGTAAAGAGGAAAATATCACTACATAAAGCTTGGAAATAAATGTAGTAGATACTTACTAAAGTTCCATTTATATGTAAAATTCAAATAATAGGTAAATAAAGAATCTTTAGAAGCTATTTTTACTTATTTCTACTTCACTTTCCTTGATCAATTAAAAGAGATTAGGACTTTGTTCAGATAATTCTTTGCTCTCTCTTTGAGAGCAGTAAGTCTCATTAAAATTAGATAAGGGAAGAATAAAAATGTTCATTTATAAAAAGAACACAATGAAACAGACTTATTGGATAAAAGCCTACAGAACATCATTCCCCTTAGATGTGATTTCATTACAATGAAACATTTAGAGAAGGTAGAATTAGGAAGCTTTTGGCTTATCTATTTCATCACTTCCCTCAAACCTAAATGAAAAAACAAGCATTTTTCTATGGAGGAATTGCTACTTTGAGGTTAAAGAAAACAAGAATTCATTTCCATTTTACAATTCTGTGTAGCATATTTATTTTTAATCAAAGCTAACTAAAACAATTTATGATATGAAAACAGGCATTTTTAAAAATTAGAAAGGAATTCTCAGTTTTCACTCAAGTATTTTTTGTTGTACTTGATGAACTCAGTAAAATTTAAACCATGTAGTTCTTAATGTTACTGTATTTATTATCTTAGGACTATTTCAGAATTTGCTAGGCCCCACCCCCTCTTAAAAATAAGAGCATACAGTTAGATCATAAAGTTAGATCTCAGTTCTCTTGTTTTAAATCTTCTTTAATCTACTTTTTTTAGATGAAATTTCTCCTCCAGCTTTCTTTTTCATGAAAGCAACACTTTATATTTGGTAACAAATAAACTTCTAAAAACACCAAGAGCTCTGCATCAAGATATCTAATAAGGTTGCATAGGGATTGCATTGAACTGCATATCTCTTAAGACAAATGTTACTTGTTTGCCTGAAATTATTATGTTTTATGTATAAATTGAATAGAAAAAATTACATCATTAGGATCTTCATGTTATCCTTTAAAAGAGGATGTATACATGTATGTGATCAAATCAAATTTTTTCTGGATGATTTGTTTTTAATTGTAATAGCAGGGGCAACTAGATGGTGCAATGGATGGAGCACCAGCCCTGAAGTCAGGAGGATCTGAGTTCAAATCAGATCTTAGACACTAGCTGTGTGAACCCAGGCAAGTCAAGTAACTCCAATTGCCTCAGGGGAAAAAATGCAATAACAGATTATTGCCAAACAATCTATTGGATCACTGCACAGCCAATCTGATTTGATCACTAGGACCCACATCTGGTTATTTTAGTCATCTTAATGTCCCAAATTCAAACAATGAAAACATTTTGTTTCCTCAGAAATGCACTGTTCAGAAATGAATACGATGAGAACAAATTCACCATGGTATGTACGTTGGCAGTATTTTAATAATTAATTCTATTAGTGAAATAGAACTGTGTTTAACAGTAGATGTACTTGTATTTTTGCAAGCACCTATGCAGATTGAAGCAAATAAATTTCCCCTAACCAATTTTTTACATAAATTTGAAATCTTAAAAGCAAGCACTACTTAAAACTGAAGAGCTTTTGCTTCCTAGACTAATATATACCAGTTTGTCAGTAGTCAATTTATTTTTCATGAAATTTTCAGAAGTCCATATATAAAAGATTCTCTTTTGTCCCTTCCCCTTAAACCCTTCTCCAAGAAATAATTTGGCAATAAGAGAGAAATGGGAGAGTTACCTACCATAAACTTTTTTTTTTCCTTTGATGGATTTTGCAAAATAAATGAATGGTGCAAATTCATGTGCAGTGCTTGTTAAGACAGCATTTTTTTGGAAAATGACTGTCAAAGTAAACATGATTTAAGTCTTATTTTCTCTTACCCATAATCTTCTTCTCTGACTAAATCTCTCTAACATTATCTGCAGGGTATGTATAAAGTTCTTGTCATATCTCGCTAATCCCAATTTCTCTTCTTCTTCATGCCATTTCCAACAATCCTCCTTTTATAATATATAAGTAAACAAATTGTTATTTCTCATAACAATTTTGTGTCCAAAAAACCCCCCAAAAAACAAACCCATGGGTTTCTTTTAAGGTAAGTATGAGTAAGTATAACTATAGTCATACATATGTATTAAGTTTTTTTTTTTTAAACCTAACTTCAAATAAGCAAAAAAGGGAATGATAATAACTTATCAAATTTAATGCAATTATCAAAACTTAAAATTAACTCTAAACTATGTTGCCAGAAGACATATTTTTGTTATCAATAGAACAATAACCTGCTTTTCCTTTACCCCCTGCTTATTTAGGTTATGCTTAGCTTTTACTCTTGTACAGAATAGATTGCACAGGTCTTTCTCTAGTCCTATTATTAAATGGAGAAGGAATCTGATTCTAGATTTTAAAAAGTCTTTTCTATAAAATATTACATTTTAAAAGTCCAATGAATTATCTAAACCTCTATGGTTAAGAAAATTAGTAAGAGCAATGCCTTTGAATAAAAAAAATTAAAACATTTTTTTCTTTATTTAAAAAAAACTCATTTTTGTAATTTGGAAAAAAGGCAAAAAAAATCAAAGAAGTTTTCTGTTGTTTTCTTTCAAATTTTAAGAAGTGGGAACAAAACAAAATAAATTCACTCATAGACCTAAATTATTTTCTACACTAAAAACTTAGCAATGCCAGACTTTTAAGGTTAGATTTTTTAAATACATGAATTATAAAATAAAACTCCTAAAAATATGAACTTATGATATAAATGGCAGAATTTTAACAATGAAATCATTAATAGTGTGCCTTTACAAATGCTTAAATCAAATGGGGGAGGGGGCTGCATAGTGTACTGTCAGGACATTCAGTGTGCCTTATTTTAATTGGCCATATCAAATGAATCGTTTTGTTTTCTTTGGAAAACAAATAAGAAAGCTACAAGCCAATTGATTACATTTCCCCCCATAATATATATCAAAAACAATTAATTTAATCATTCCATGTTCTTGATTGAATTTAACTTTGTGATCTTTTATTGAATTCCAAAGTTTAAAAGAATCACATACTTAGTGATGATCATCTTTAAAGTTGAATAATCCTTTGTTATTGTATGATGCTACAAAAGGACAAAGTACAAAATTCAAAATTCCAATAAGAGGCTTATTCTTATTTAAGAAATCAAAACACAGAATTACTGAATTATAGCTATCAAAATAAAAAAAGTTGATTTTGATTCTGAGATTAAACTTTATAATCTGTTTCACATTAAGCAGTATTTGTTTCTTTTTGACAAAGAAACTTACCTCAATGAGAGAAAAAAAAAACCCACAATAGTAAGTCAAATAATTGAATGGCAGAAAATAATACATAATCATACACAGAAACACACACACAGAATGTTCCAAGAATTACCTGAAATATGAACAATCACTAGTTTAATCAAATGCAAAATAAATTAATATCCAACAAAATTATGGATTTAATAAGTATCCTAATGCTGTGAGTTTTTAAGCAAAATCATCTTTCCTGTTTTGTCACATTGTGACATGCAAAAAAAGATCTATTTTATTATTATTTTTAGGCAAGCAAATTAAATTGGAAATCTCAAAGTTGTATATAGCCACTAATTTGTTACTTATAATTTGTTTTCAAACATATTCTTTGTTTATATTTGTTTTATTTTTATTTATGTTGTTATTTTCATGTTTGTATTCATTACATTATCAAACATTATCAGCATACTTTATTTTTACAATCAACATGAAATGTAATATGTAACCATTTTATCCTATTTAAATAAATGCTTATTTCAATTTTTCCTACTTATTTCAATAGTATCCTATTTAACAGCATTAGTTAAGTAGTATGTTTTTTTTATATTTCTTTGACAGGAGTTTAAAATATTTTAAATTTACAATTGAATGATTTAACAGATGTTTCTCCTATGCTTTACTGACAAACAGCAGAATGTTTATTTCAAAAGTTTAATAAATTTATAATAAATGCTATGGGGAAAAGTTATACTATCTAAAAGATAATCAAACTAGTGGAAAATTTGAAATTTTTACCTGTGTAGAAGGTTGTTCAAAACTTGGACATAAAAGTATGCTCACTGAAGTTTTTAAGTGGCATTAATATTTTTATGTATTTCATTTAATATGTTTGCAACATTATTCCAAATTTTTCATAAACTGAGGTTTTAAATGAGGTAGAGAATGGAAACAAAGTAAACAAAATAAAGGAATATCTATAAAAGAATAATAGGTCTGCTAATAATATGAAACAAAACCTACTAAAAATATTATTTTGGTAAACATAAGCTAGTGACAATTCTTTTAGTCTCACTTATCAAAATTAACTTGGAACCGAGGTTCCCTCTACTATTTTCTTTAATGTACACAAGTGGATTGTCTTTAGTTGTGTTCATTACCATGCATAACAATCTGCATAAAAAGTAAGCTAGGATACTTGTTCAGAACTCAAGATATCTGAGTTATAATACAAGTTGTGATACTCACTGGATGATATTTTGGGCAAATCATTTCATATTTGTGGGTTATAATTTCCTCATCTATAAAATAAGGAAGATTAGAAAAGTTGACTTCTACCTCTAAAATTATAAGGTTCTGGAAATAAGGATTCTGACTCCTCCCCCCCAACAATAACAGCAAAAATAACCTCTTTGTTATACAAATAATGGTACTTCATATGTTTTTTGTTAGATTGTATAAAGCTCTTCAGCTCTCCAGAATGACAAAAACAATGATTCCTGATAAATAAAAATGTTGCTTTGTATATAATTCAAACTACAAAAAGCTGTGCTGGCACCTAGTGGATAACAGTTGTAGCAAATTCCACCTTCAGAATTACTTCATCATTGAACAGGATATATTTAAATTTCTTACAACTAACCTTTCTATTGCAAGCTTCTTCTAGAATAAATTATATACAGTTATATAACTAAATATTCTGGTTTTGCTTTTGAGTAAGAACAGAAAAAATATAGGAAACTATAGGGCACAGTTTCTCCTGCACTTCCAAACCTTGTTACACTAGTCCAGTCCTCTACACAAAAAAAGACTTCAGATCTAATCAAATGGTACCTTTAAACTATTGTCTATACACACACTCTTCCTTACAATAATGACAGCTAAAGGCAGGCTTTGGAGGCAATAAAAGCTCTGCTGAAATCTTTCCTCTGATACTGGCCATGGGGAAGTTTCCTGAGATCATGAGGCAGTTTCCTAATGAACTAAGATATTTAGTTTTAGTCAAATTGCCAATTTGCATGAGTGAAGGAAGTTTCCATGCTGAGTTGCTTTCTCCTGTTGAAATCACTTTAGATTTTCAGTCTGCCATTAAATTTTGAGGTTTCAAGTAACCACAGTTATTTACTTCTTTGTCCTTTAAAACATTTGTTGAAAGAAGTGCAAATTTAATTGCAAACTAAAAGTTTCTACCCTAATGTGTGGTGAAATGCTAATGCAAAAATGAGGCTCCAAATTTTGAGCTGTAAAGAACTTCACAGGTTATCTCTTTTTACCCTCTCATTTTTATAGATAAGGAAACTGAGTCTAAGAGAAGTTCAGAAAAGGATAAAAAATGATCATGCAGTCTAAAGAAACATGGGTAAAGAATATCAGACAATATCTGAACTCATATTTGATTCTAAATACAGTGCCCTTTTTATTGTATCTGTCTATTTTATTGTCCAATCTGCCTGAAAGAAACTTCAGATCATTTATGATTTTTTCCAGTAGCCAATCCCCAATCCCCATGTTTAGGGTCTCAAATATAGTCTCTCTATAAAGAGAGAGACTCTCTCTCTCTCTCTCTCTCTCTCTCTCTCTCTCTCTCTCTCTCTCTCTCTCTCTCTCTCTCTCTCTATATATATATATATATATATATATATATATATATATATAAAATCTATTACCACATTTTTTAGTGATACAAGGTTAATAGATAACCATTGTATAATGGAAACCACAGAACAATCAAATGACTAAAGTTAAACTAATTATAGTACTGAAATGGATTAAAACAAAATCAGTCAAAAATAAGTTTGTGGCTGTTTTTATTATTCATTTGGGGTTTTATATATGAAATCCTAGTGGATTCAAGTGGATAGATTTGTACAATGATAACACTGACATAAAAAATTAGGATGCCTTTTAAAGAGAGATAATTAAAGCATTTCATTGGTTTTATTCAGAAATGTCAATAAATGATCAGAAATTTTATTAGAATAACTACACCGGGAATTCCTAAAAATACACATCTAAAATGAATGTTGACTTCCGGCCAAGATGGCGGCGTGGAGGCAGACAGCTGCTTGAGCTCCTCGTTTTCTCTCAGAACTTACTTCATGACAAGCCTCTGACTTAATGCTTGGCCCAGAAAGAAATCCACAAATTATCACCAAGAGAAGACATCCTTGAAAGTCGCCAGAAAAGGTCTGTGTTTGTTCGGGGGAGGGTCAATCAGACTGGGCGCAGACTGAGGGCAGGCAGCCAGAGCAAGACAGGCAGCTCACACAGCTCAGGTGTGATCTCTGCCTTTTCTGCGAAAGGGCTTTTGCCCCAGTGTGGATGCTCCGTCTTGGCAGCAAGCCAGGAGCGGTGGAGAGGGTGTAAACACCGGAAGTGAAGATTAAAACCCCAGAAAGCCAGCGTCTCTCAGAGCCCGGCCACCCCCAACCCCCACCTGGACTGACTCAGTGCGTTCTCAGAGCCTCAGAGCGCAGACTCAGTACAGTCATTGCTGTTCTGTTAGTGGCTCTCTGCTGCCCTACCCCCAGTCTGTAGAGGAAGCCCATTAATACCATCCAGCCCCATCCCCCGCAAAACAGACCAATTGTTTCTCTTGTCAGTTTGTTTTCTTTGATTCCTACTCTGACAAAATGAACAAAAAATTCAAAAGGGCTCTAACCATTGACAGCTTCTGTGTGGAGAGGGAGCAGACTTCAAATGCTGAGGAGACTAGGAACAGACTGTCCCCAGATGTATCCCCTGGGAGGGATATAAGCTGCTCCTCAATACAAAAGAACCTCATAGAGGAAATCAAAAAGGCTCTCACAAGAGAGCTGGAAGAGAAATGGGAAAAGGAAAGGGAAGCTTGGCAAGAGAGCCTGGAGAAGTCATCCCATGCATTCAAAGACAGAATGGATAAAGAAATCAAATCATTGAGAAACAAGATTAGTGAGCTGGAAAAAGTAAACAACTCCAAGGAAAACAGGATTAGTGAGCTGGAAAAAGAAATCAGCTCTCTAAAAAATAAAATGGATAAAATGGAAAAAAATTCCATAGAAGATAAAAACTCAATTGGACAATTACAAAGAGATATAAAAACAGTGAGTGAAGAAAATACATCATTGAAAATTAGACTGGAAATTGATAGTCTTACAAATGAAAAGGGGGATCTTTCCACCAATGAAGAGGAAATTAGAGAAATAATAAGGAGTTACTTTGCCCAACTTTATGCCAATAAATTTGATAACTTAAGTGAAATGGATGACTTCCTCCAAAAATATAGGCTCCCTAGATTAACAGAGGAGGAGATAAATTGCTTAAATAGTCCCATTTCAGAAAAAGAAATAGAACAAGCTATTAATCAACTCCCCAGGAAAAAATCCCCAGGGCCAGATGGATTCACATGTGAATTCTACCAAACATTTAAAGAACAATTAGCCCCAATGTTATATAAATTATTTGAAAAAATAGGGGATGAAGGAGTCCTACCAAATTCCTTTTATGACACAGACATGGTACTGATACCTAAACCTGGTAGATCGAAAACTGAGAAAGAAAATTATAGACCAATCTCCTTAATGAATATTGATGCTAAAATCTTAAATAAGATATTAGCAAAAAGACTTCAGAAAATCATCTCCAAGATAATACACTATGATCAAGTAGGATTTATTCCAGGAATGCAGGGCTGGTTTAATATTAGGAAAACTATTAATATAATTGACCATATTAATAATCAAATTAATAAGAACCATATGATCATCTCAATAGATGCAGAAAAAGCATTTGACAAAATCCAACATCCATTCCTACTAAAAACTCTTGAGAGTATAGGAATAAATGGATTATTCCTTAGAATAATCAGGAGTATATATTTAAGACCGTCAGTAAGCATAATATGCAATAGAAATAAACTGCAACCTTTCCCAGTAAGATCAGGAGTGAAACAAGGTTGCCCACTATCACCATTACTATTCAATATAGTACTAGAAACGCTAGCCTCGGCAATAAGAGCCGAGAAAGAGATTCAAGGAATTAGAGTAGGAAATGAGGAAATTAAACTATCACTTTTTGCAGATGACATGATGGTATACTTAGAGAACCCCAAAGACTCTGCTAAAAAGCTACTAGAAATAATTCAAAATTTCAGCAAAGTGGCAGGATACAAAATAAATCCACATAAATCCTCGGCATTTTTATATATCACTAACAAAATGCAACAGCAAGAGATACAAAGAGAAATTCCATTCCAAACAAATGTTGAGAGTATAAAATATTTGGGAATCCATCTACCAAAGAAAAGTCAGGAATTATATGAGAAAAATTACAAAACACTTGCCACAAAAATAAAATCAGATTTAAATAATTGGAAAGACATTCAGTGCTCTTGGATAGGCCGAGCGAATATAATAAAGATGACAATACTCCCCAAACTAATCTATTTATTTAGTGCTATACCAATCAGACTCCCAAGAAACTATTTTAATGACCTAGAAAAAATAACAACAAAATTCATATGGAAGAATAAAAGGTCAAGAATTGCAAGGGAACTAATGAAAAAAAAGTCAGAGGAAGGTGGTCTAAGTGTACCTGATCTAAAGCTATATTATATAGCAGCAGTCACCAAAACCATTTGGTATTGGCTAAGAAATAGACCGGTAGATCAGTGGAACAGATTAGATACAAAGGACAAAAAAGGGTACATCTATAGCAATCTAATCTTTGACAAACCCAAAGATTCCAACATTAGGGATAAAAATTCATTATTCGGAAAAAAACTGTTGGGAAAACTGGAAATTAGTATGGCAGAAATTAGATATGGATCCACACTTAACACCATATACCAAGATAAGATCAAAATGGGTCCATGATTTAGGCATAAAGAGGGAGATAATAAATAGATTAGAGGAACAGAGGATAATCTACCTCTCAGACTTGTGGAGGAGGAAGGAATTTATGACCAGAGGAGAACTAGAGATCATTATTGATCACAAAATAGAAGATTTTGATTACATCAAACTAAAAAGTTTCTGTACAAATAATACTAATGCAAACAAGATTAGAAGGGAAGTAACAAATTGGGAAAATATTTTTAAAAACAAAGGTTCTGACAAAGGTCTCATTTCCAAAATATATAGAGAACTGACCATAATTTATAAGAAACCAAACCATTCTCCAATTGATAAATGGTCAAAGGATATGAACAGACAATTCTCAGAGGAAGAAATTGAAACTATATCCACTCACATGAAAGAGTGTTCCAAATCACTACTGATCAGAGAAATGCAAATTAAGACCACTCTGAGATACCACTACACACCTGTCAGATTGGCTAAGATGACAGGAACAAATAATGACAAATGTTGGAGGGGATGTGGGGAAATTGGGACACTAATACATTGCTGGTGGAGTTGTGAAAGAATCCAGCCATTCTGGAGAGCAATCTGGAATTATGCCCAAAAAGTTATCAAACTGTGCATACCCTTTGACCCAGCAGCGCTACTACTGGGATTATATCCCAAAGAAATACTAAAGAGCGGAAAGAGACATATATATGTGCCAAAATGTTTGTGGCAGCTCTTTTTGTTGTAGCTAGAAACTGGAAGATGAATGGATGTCCATCAGTTGGAGAATGGTTGGGTAAATTGTGGTATATGAAAGTTATGGAATATTATTGCTCAGTAAGAAATGACCAGCAGGAGGATTACAGAGAGGGTTGGAGAGACTTAAATCAACTGATGCTGAGTGAAATGAGCAGAACCAGAAGATCACTGTATACTTCAACAACGATACTGTATGAGGATGTATTCTGATGGAAGTGGAAATCTTCAACATAAAGAAGATCCAACTCACTTCCAGTTGATCAATGATGGACAGAGGTAGATACACCCAGAGAAGAAACACTGGGAGGGGAATGTAAATTGTTAGCACTAATATCTGTCTGCCCAGGTTGCATGTACCTTCGGATTCTAATGTTTATTGTGCAACAAGAAAATGATATTCACACACATGTATTGTACTTAGACTATATTGTAACACATGTAAAATGTATGGTATTGCCTGTCGTCGGGGGGAGGGAATAAGGGAGGGGGCGTAATTTGGAAAAATGAATACAAGGGATAATATTATAAAATATATATATATATATATATATATATAATAAAAAAAATTAAAAAAAAACTATTTAAAAAAAAATAAAAAATAAATTAAGCTTGCAAACATTAAAAAAAAAAAAAAAAAAAAAAAAAAGAAAATTAGACTGGAACAAGTAGAAATGAATGACTCAAGGAGAAACCAAGAGTGAGTCAAGCAAAACCAGAGAAATGAAACAATTGAAAAGACTGTCAAGTACCTTACCAGAAAGACAACAGACCTGGAAAACAGATCCAGGAGAGACAATTTGAGAATAATCGGACTCCCTGAAAAATGGGAGGAAAAAAAGAGCTTGGACACCATTTTCGAGGAAATTATCAAAGAGAACTGCCCAGACGTTTTGGAAACAGAGGGTAAAATAGACATTGAGAAAATTCATCGATCACCTACTGAAAGGGACCCTAAAATCAAAACGCCAAGAAATATAGTGGCCAAGTTCAAGAACCATCAGACAAAGGAAAAGATATTGGAAGCTGCTAGAAAAAAGCAATTCAGATATGGAGGATCCACAATAAGGATAACCCAGGATCTAGCAGCGTCCACATTAAAAGAACGCAGGGCCTGGAACATGATATTCCGAAAGGCTAAGGAACTTGGTATGCAGCCAAGAATAACTTACCCAGCAAGAATGAGCATCGTTTTCCAGGGAAGAAGATGGACATTTAACGAAATAAATGAATTCCATCTATTTTTGATGAAAAAACCAGACCTACATAAAAGGTTTGATCTTCAAATACAGAACTCAAGAGACTTCTAAAAAAGGTAAAAAGAAATCTTGAGAACTATACTTCTGTCAAAAAAATATGTAAAGAACATATGTACAATTTGTCTTAGAAACTAGAGGTGGAAAGGAGATTATATCATAAAAAAGTATAAAGTGGTGGTACTACATCTCATGAAGAGGCAAAGGTAACCTATTATATCTGAGAGAAAGAAAGGAGGGAGATGAACATAGCGTGTATCAATAGACATATTCGATTTATGGTGAAACTTCTTCCACTTCATTGAAAAGTGAAAGGGAAGGAGTAAGCTAAGGGGAAGGGAATACAGTAATTTCGAGGAAAAGGGGTAAAATAAGGGGAGGATCTTTAAGGTGGGGGAGGGATCCTAAAAAGGGAGGGCTGTGAAAAGCAAGTGGTGTTTATCAGTTTAATAGGAGGGTAAAAGGGAAGGAAAGGGGAAAAGCATAAGCAGGGGTTAATAGGATGGCAAGCAATATAGAATTAGTCCTTCTAACCATAAATGTGAATGGGGCAAACTGCCTCATAAAGAGGAAGCAGTTAGCAGACTGGATTAAAAGTCAGAATCCTACTATATGTTGTTTACAGGAAACACACCTGAAACAGGATGAGACATTCAAACTAAAAGTAAAAGGGTGGAGCAGAATCTATTATGCTTCAGGCAAAACCAAAAAAGCAGGAGTAGCCATCCTCATCTCAGATCAAGCAAAAACAAAAATTGATCTAATTAAAAGAGATAAGGAAGGGCATTATATCCTGCTAAAGGGAAGCATCAATAGTGAAGCAGTATCAATATTAAACATGTATGCACCAAGTGGTGCAGCATCTAAATTCTTAAAAGAGAAATTAAGAGAGCTGCAAGAGGAAATAGATAGCAAAACTATAATAGCGGGAGATCTCAACCTTGCACTATCAGAATTAGATAAATCAAACCACAAAATAAATAAGAAAGAAGTCAAAGAGGTAAATAGAATACTAGAAAAGTTTGATATGATAGATCTTTGGCGAAAGCTAAATGGAGACAGAAAGGAATATACTTTCTTCTCAGCAGTTCATGGAAGCTATACAAAAATTGATCATATACTAGGGCATAAAAACCTCAAAATCAAATGCAGTAAGGCAGAAATAGTAAATGCATCCTTTTCAGACCATAATGCAATCAAAATAACATTTAATAAAAAGCGAGGGGAAAATAGACCAAAAAATAATTGGAAACTAAATAATCTTATACTAAAGAATGATTGGGTAAAACAGCAAATCATAGACATAATTAATAACTTCACCCAAGAAAATGACAATAATGAGACATCATACCAAAATGTGTGGGATACAGCCAAAGCAGTAATTAGGGGAAGTTTTATATCTCTACAGGCCTACTTGCATAAAATAGAGAAAGAGAGGGCCAACGAATTGGGTTTACAACTAAAATTGCTAGAAAAGGAACAAATTAAAAACCCCCAGACAAACACAAAACTTGAAATTCAAAAAATAAAAGGTGAGATTAATAAAATTGAAAGTAAAAAAACTATTGATTTAATTAATAAAACTAAGAGTTGGTTTTATGAAAAAACCAACAAAATAGACAAACCCTTAGTAAACCTGATTAAAAAAAGGAAAGAGAAAAAGCAAATTGATAGTCTTGAAAATGAAAAGGGTGAACTCACCACTAATGAAGAGGAAATTAGAACAATAGTTAGGAGCTACTTTGCTCAACTTTATGCCGATAAATTCGATAACTTAAATGAAATGGAAGAATACCTTCAAAAATATAGCTTGCCCAGATTAACAGAGGCAGAAGTAAGTAGTCTAAATAGTCCCATCTCAGAAAAAGAAATAGACCAAGCTATTAACCAACTTCCTAAGAAAAAGTCCCCAGGACCAGATGGATTTACAGGTGAATTCTACCAAACATTTAAAGAACAACTAACTCCAATGCTATGTAAACTATTTGAAAAAATAGGGATTGAAGGAGTCCTACCAAATTCCTTCTATGACACAGACATGGTACTGATACCTAAACCAGGTAGATCGAAAACTGAGAAAGAAAACTATAGACCAATTTCCTTAATGAATATTGATGCTAAAATCTTAAATAAGATATTAGCAAATAGACTTCAGAAAATCATCCCCAGGATAATACACTATAACCAAGTGGGATTTATACCAGGAATGCAGGGCTGGTTTAATATTAGGAAAACTATTAGTATAATTGACCATATTAATAATCAAATTAATAAAAACCATATGATCATCTCAATAGATGCAGAAAAGGCATTTGATAAAATCCAACATCCATTCCTACTAAAAACGCTTGAGAGTATAGGAATAAATGGACTATTCCTTAAAATAATAAGGAGCATATATTTAAAACCTTCAGTAAACATCATATGTAATGGTGATAAACTAGAACCTTTCCCTGTAAGATCAGGAGTGAAACAAGGTTGCCCACTATCACCATTACTATTCAATATAGTACTAGAAACTCTAGCCTTGGCAATAAGAGCCGAGAAAGAGATTCAAGGAATTAGAGTAGGAAATGAAGAAATCAAATTGTCACTTTTCGCAGATGACATGGTGGTATACTTAGAGAACCCCAAAGACTCTGCTAAAAAGCTATTAGAAATAATTCAGAATTTTAGCAAAGTCGCAGGATACAAAATAAATCCACATAAATCCTCAGGATTTTTATACATTACCAACACAATCCAACAGCAAGAGATACAAAGAGAAATTCCATTCAAAATAACAGTCGATAGTATCAAATATTTGGGAATATATCTACCAAAGGAGAGTCAGGAATTATATGAGCAAAATTACAAAACACTTGCCACAAAAATAAAGTCAGATTTAAATAATTGGAAAGACATTCAATGTTCTTGGATAGGCCGAGCGAATATAATAAAGATGACAATACTCCCCAAACTAATCTATTTATTTAGTGCTATACCAATCAGACTCCCAAGAAACTATTTTAATGACCTAGAAAAAATAACAACAAAATTCATATGGAAGAATAAAAGGTCGAGAATTGCAAGGGAACTAATGAAAAAAAAGTCAGAGGAAGGTGGTCTAAGTGTACCTGATTTAAAGCTATATTATAAAGCAACAGTCACCAAAACCATTTGGTATTGGCTAAGAAATAGACTAGTTGATCAGTGGCATAGGTTAGGTTCACAGGACAAGATAGTGAATAAAAATAGCAATCTAATCTTTGACAAACCCAAAGATCCCAAATTTTGGGATAAGAATTCATTATTTGACAAAAACTGCTGGGAAAACTGGAAATTAGTATGGCAGAAACTAGGCATGGACCCACATTTAACACCACATACTAAGATTAGATCAAAATGGGTCCAAGACTTAAGCATAAAGAACGAAATCATAAATAAATTGGAGGAAAATGGGATGGTTTACCTCTCAGACTTGTGGAGGAGGAAGGAGTTTGTGTCCAAGGGAGAACTAGAGACCATTATTGATCACAAAATAGAACATTTTGATTACACCAAATTAAAAAGTTTCTGCACAAACAAAACTAATGCAAACAAGATTAGAAGGGAAGTAACAAATTGGGAAAACATTTTTACAGTTAAAGGTTCTGATAAAGGCCTCATCTCCAAAATATACAGAGAATTGACTTTAATTTATAAGAAATCAAGCCATTCTCCAATTGATAAATGGTCAAAGGATATGAACAGACAATTTTCAGATGATGAAATTAAAACTATTTCCACTCATATGAAAGAGTGTTCCAAATCACTATTGATCAGAGAAATGCAAATTAAGACAACTCTGAGGTATCATTACACACCTGTCAGATTGGCTAAGATGACAGGAACAAATAACGATGAATGTTGGAGGGGCTGTGGGAAAACTGGGACACTGATGCATTGTTGGTGGAGTTGTGAAAGAATCCAACCATTCTGGAGAGCAATCTGGAATTATGCCCAAAAAGTTATCAAAATGTGCATACCCTTTGACCCAGCCATACTACTACTGGGCTTATACCCCAAGGAACTACTAGAGAAGGGAAAGGGTCCTGTATGTGCCAAAATGTTTGTGGCAGCCCTTTTCATAGTGGCTAGAAGCTGGAAGATGAATGGATGTCCATCAATTGGAGAATGGTTGGGTAAACTATGGTATATGAATGTTATGGAATATTATTGTTCTATAAGAAATGACCAACAGGAGAAATACAGAGAGGCCTGGAGAGACTTACATCAACTGATGCTGAGTGAAACGAGCAGAACCAGAAGATCATTATACACTTCAACAATGATACTGTACGAGGATGTATGCTGATGGAAGTGGATTTCTTCAACATAGAGAAGAGCTAATCCAATTCCAATTGATTAATGATGGACAGAACCAGCTACATCCAGAAAAGGAACACTGGGAAATGAATGTAAACTGTTATTTTTACCTTCTGAATCCAATTCTTCCTGTGCAACAAAAAATTCGGTTCTACACACATATATTGTATCTAAATTATACTGTAATATATTTAACATATATAAGACTGCTTGCCATCTGGGGGAGGGGGTTGGGGGAGGAAGGGAAAAAATCTGAATAGAAGTAAGTGCAAGGGATAATGTAAAAAATTACCCATGCATATGTACTGTCAAAAAATGTTATAATTATAAAATAAAATAAAAAATTAAAAAAAAAAATAAAATGAATGTTTCTGGTTGTCAAGAGTTTTTTGGTGTTATTGTTGCTTGCTTTGTTCTTTTTTTAAAAAAAAATGATATTTCTGAAGCACAAGAGAAACAAGTAAGCCAAAAAGCAATAAAGATATTCAGTAACGCCATCCCATAAAATTCACCATTACTTTTTTATTTTATTTTTTCCCTCTTTTTAAAGTTGAATCTTTTTATTTACAAAACATATGCATGGGTAATTTTTCCAACATTGACTCTTGCAAAACCTTTTGTCCCAAATTTTCCCCTCCTTCCCTGCACCCCCTTCCCTAGCTGGCAGGGAGTCCAATACATGTTAAATATGTTAAAATACATAAAATCCAATATATGTGTACATATTTATAGTTGCCTTGCTGCACAAGAAAAATCAAGAAGGAAGAAAAAGAAAAATGAGAAAGAAAACAAAATGCTAGCAAATAAAAACAGAGAGAATGAGAATGCTATGTTGTATTCCACAATCTGTTCCCACAGTTCTCTTTCTGACTGTAGGTAGAACTGGTTTGAATCATCTCACTGTTAAAGACAGCCACATCCATCAGAATTGAACGCTGTATAGTCTTATTGCTCTATATAGTGATTTCCTGGTTCTGTTCATTTCACTTAGTATCAGTTCATGTAGGTCTCTCCAAGCCTCTCTGAAATCATCCTGTTAGCTGTTTCTTACAAAACAAAAATATTCCATAACATTTGTATACCATAATTTATTCAGACATTCTCCAATTGATGGGCATCCACTCAGTTTCCAGTTTCTTGCCACTACAAAGATGGCTGCCACAAAAATTTTTGCACATGTGGGTCCCTTTCCCTTCTTTGAGATCTCTTTGGGACATAATCCCAGTAGAAACACTTCTGGATCAAAGGGTATGCACAGTTTGATAACTTTTTGAGCGTAGTTCTAAATTGCCCTCCAGAATGGTTGGATCAGTTCACAATTCCACCAACAATGTATCAGTGTTCCAGTTTTCCCACATCCCAGCCAACATTCGTCATTATCTTTTCCTGTCATTTTAGTCAATCTGACAGGTGTGTAGTGGTACCTCAGAGTTGTCTTAATTTGCATTTCTCTGATCAATAGTGATTTGGAACACGTTTTCATGTGACTACAAATTGTTTCAATTTCTTCATCTGAAAATATCTGAAGGATATGTCCTTCGACCATTTATCAATTGGAGAATGGCTTGAACTATTACAAATTTGAATCAATTCTCTATATATTTTAGAAATGAGACCTTTATCAGATCCTTTAGATGTAAAAATGTTTTCCCAGAATATTGCTTCTCTTCTAATGATTGTCTCCATTAGTTATGTTTGTACAAAACCTTTTTAACTTAATCTAATCAACTCTTCTCTGGTCACAAATTCCTTCCTCCTCCACAAATCTGAGCGGCAAACTCTTCTATGATTTTCTAATTTGTTTACAATATCATTCTTTATGGATAGATCATGAACCCATTTTGACCTGATCTTGGTGTATGGTATTAGGTGTGGGTCTGTGCCTACTTCTTGCCATACTAGTTTTCAATTTTCCCATCAGTTTTTGTCAAATAGTGAATTCTTATCCCCAAAGCTGGGGTCTTTGGGTTTATTGAATACTAGATTACTATAGTCATTGACTATTTTGTTCTGTGAATCTAACCTATTCAACTGATCAACTTCTCTATTTCCTAGCCAGTACCAAATGGTTTTGATGACTGCTGCTCTATAATATAATTTTAGATCTAATGCAGCTAGCCCACCTTCATTTACTTTTCTGTTCACTAATTTCTTTGTGATAATCATATGGTTTTTGTTAATTTGGTTATTAATTATACTAGTCCTGCATTCCTGGTATAAATCCTATTTGGTTGTGGTGTATTATCCTGGGAATGATTTTATGTAATCATTTTCTAATATTTTATTTCAGATTTTTGCATCAATATTGATTATGGAGATTGGTCTATAATTTTCTTTATCTGTTTTCATTCTAACTGGTTTATGTATCAATACCATGTCTGTGTCATAAAAAGAATTATTTTGGTGTATGGTGTTAAATGGGGGTCAATGACTAGTTTTTGCTATACTTATTTCTAATTTTCCCAGCAATTTTTGTCAAACACTGAGTTCTTATCCCAAAAGCTGGGGTCTTTGGGTTTGTCAAACACTAGATTATTAAATTATTGATTATTTTATCCTTTGAACCTAACCTATTCCATTGATCAACGAGTGCATTTCTTAGCCAATACCCAATGGTTTTGGTAACCCCTGCTTTATGATATAATTTTAGATCTGGTACAGCTAGGTCACCTTCATTTGACTTTTTTTTTCATTAATTTCCTTGAAATTCTTGATTCTTTTGTTTTTCCATATGATCTTTGTTGTTATTTTTTTTCTAGTTCATTAAAATAGTTTTTTGGGAGTCTGATTGGTATAGCGCTAAATAAATAGATTAGGTAGTATTGTCATCTTTATTATATTTGCTTGCCCTATCCAAGAGCATTTAATATTTTTCCAATTGGTTAGATCAGACTTAATTTGTGTGGAAAGCGTTTTGTAGTTTTGCTCATATAGTTTCTGATTTTCCCTTGCCAGATAGATTCCTAAATATTTTATACTATTGGTAGTTACTTTAAATGGAATTTTGTAATGTTCTTGAATTGTGAGGGTCTGTTGTCTGCTCAATTATAATCCTTCTCTGAGAGGAGATCTGTAAAATCTTTTCCTCTGTGCGCAGGTTTCTTGGGAGCTCTGAATCTCCTCCAGTTCTTGTCCTTTCTCAAATCGGCCTGCCTGGCATCAAAACTCTATCCCAGAGTCGATTCTCTCAGACCTAATGCTGTTCTTCTTTTAACCTCCCAGAGAATAGGCATGTGAGAACTCAATGGGGCATAGGGAAATACTTCCACCAATGAACTTGCTCCTCTTAGAATTCCTAAGATGTGAACTCCCTTTAAAGGCCTGAACCAAAGGTGTGAGCCAGAGAACTGTCAAGTCAACCTGAATTCTCACCTTGTCACTGTCCAGATAACCTGAGTTCTCACCTGGTAATCCTAACAGAATTTCTCTTTGTAACTCTGTCAGATTTTGTGAGTGATATATAAGAATGCTGATGACTTATGTGGATTTATTTTGTATCCTGCAACTTTGCTAAAGGTGTGGATTATTTCTAATAGCTTTCTAGTAGAATTTCTGGGGTTCTCTAAGTATACCATCATATCATCAGCAAAGAGTGATAATTTGGGTTCATTACCTACCCTAATTCCTTTAATCTCTTTCTCAACTCTTATTGCCAAAGCTAGCATTTCTAATAAAATTTTAAATAATAATGGTGATAGTGGGCAACCTTGTTTCACTCCTGATCTTATTGGGAATTGTTGCAGTTTATCCCCATTACATATGATGCTTACTGATGGTGTTAAATAAATGATTACTTTAAGGAAAAGTCCATTTATTGCTGGGTTTTGGATTTTATCAAATGCTTTTCCTGCATCTATTGAGATGATCATATGTTTTTTTGTTCATTTGGTTATTAATATGGCAAATTATACTGATAGTTTTCCTAATATTGAACCACCCTGCATTCCTGGTATAAATCCTACTTGATTATGGTGTATTATCCTGGGGATGATTTTCTGTAGTCTTTTTGCTAATATTTTATTTAAGATTTTAGCATCAATATTCATTAAGGAGAGTGGTTGATAATTTTCTTCCTCTGTTTTCAACCTACCTGGTTTAGGTATCAGTACTATGTCTGTATCATAAAAGGAATTTCGTAGGACTCCTTCATTCCCTATGTTTTCAAATAATTTATATAGCATTGGGGCTAATTGTTCTTTAAATGTCTGGTAGAATTCACACGTAAATCCATCTGGTCCTGGGGATTTTTTCTTAGGAAGTTGATTAATAGCTTGTTCTATTTTTTTTCCTGAAATGGGATTATTTAAGGAATTTACTACCTCCTCTGTTAATCTGGGAGACCTATATTTTTGGAGGTAGTCATCCATTTCAGTTAGGTTATCAAATTTATTGGCATAAAGTTGGGTAAAGTAACTCATTATTTCTCTAATTTCTTCTTTATTGGTGGAAAGTTCTCCCTTTTCATTTTGGAGACTAATAATTTGATTTACCCCTCTCCTTTTTCTAAACAGATTTACCAAAGGTTTATCTATTTTTTTTTTCATAAAACCAACTCTTAGTTTTATTTATGTTCAATAATTTTTACTTTCAATATTATTAATATCTCCTTTTAATTTTAGACTTTCAAGTTTAGTATTTGATTGGGAGTTTTTGATTTGTTCTTTTTCTAGCTTTTTAAGTTGCAAGCCTAATTAATTGATCTTCTCTTTCTCTATTTTATTCAAGTAAACCTCTAAAGATATAAAATTTCCCCTTTTTACTGCTTTGGCTGCATCCCACAAATTTTGATATGATGTCTTATCATTGTCATTATCTTGAGTGAACTTATTAATTTTGTCTATATTTGCTATTTCACTCAATCATTCTTTAAGATGAAATTATTTAGTTTCCAATTACATTTTGGTCTATTTACCCCTAACTTTTTGTTGAATGTAGTTTTTATTGCATTTTGATCTGAAAAGAAAGCCTTTACTATTTCTGCCTTCCTGCATTTAATTTTGAGATCTTTATGTACTAATATATGGTCAATTTTTGTATAGGTTCCATGAACTGCTGAGAAGAAAGTATACTCCTTTCTGACACCATTCTGTTTTCTCCAAAAATCTATCATACCTTATTTTTCTAATATTCTATTTACCTCTTTAATTTCTTTCTTATTTGTTTTGTGGTTTGATTTATCTAATTCTGAGAGTGCAAGGTTAAGTTTTGCTGTCTATTTCTTCTTGCAACTCTCTTAACTTCTCTTTTAGGAACTTAAATGCTATACCACTTGGTGCATATATGTTTAGTATTGATATTGCTTCATTGTCTATGCTACCTTTTAGCAAGATATTGTTTCCTTCCTTATCTCTTAATTAGGTCAATTTTTGCTTTTGTTTGATCTGAGATAAGGATGGCTACCCCTGCTTTTTTTACTTCACCTGAAGCATAATAGATTCTGTTCCAGCCTTTTACCTTTCCTATGTGTTTCTTGTAGGCAACATATTGTAGGGGTCTGGTTTTTGATCCAGTCTGCTATCCACCTCTGCTTAATGGGAGAGTTCATCCCATTCACATTTATAGTTAAAATTACTAATTCTGTTATTTCCTGCCATCTTATTATCCCCAGATTATCCTTTTCTTTTTCTTGCCTCCCCTAACCATCTTTCCCAATATTAAACTTATGGGCCCCACTTGTGTCATGCTGCTCACCCTCTTTAGGATCCCTCCTTCCCCCCTTTCAATCTCTTCCCTTTTCTTGTACCCTTTCCTTATTACTCTTTTCCTTTTCCCTTTTCCTCTCCCCCTTTTTAATGAGGTGAGAGAAAATTCTCTGTAAAACAAATATGTCAATTATTTTTTCTTTGAGTCAACTCTGATGAGAGTAAGATTCATATACACAGTGTTCCTCCCCCTCTCTAAATTCCCTCAGATATGATAGGTTTCCTTTGCCTTTTCATAGGATGTAGTTTCTCTCTTTTTATCCTCTCTTTCCCCCTTTTCTGACACTATCCCCTTTCCATTTCTACTTCCCTTTTTATGTTGTATCAGTAAAATTAAATTATACATGTAGTCTTTATGTTTATACACAACAGACATACAATTCTCAAAAGTTCCTTTTACCTTTTTCTGCTTCTTTTGAGTCCTATGGTTGGAGATCAAAATTTTTGTTTAAATCTGTTTTTTTCCTTAGAAACAATTGGAATTCATCTGTTTCATTAAATGTGCATATTCTTCCATGGAAGAAAATGCTCTGCTTAGCTGGGTAGTCTATTCTTGGCTGCATTCCAAGTTCTTTTGCCTTTCAAAATATCAGATTCCAGGCCCTCTAATCCTTTAATGTAGAGGCAGCCAGATCTTGAGTGATCCCTTATTGTGGCACCTTGGTATTTGAATTGTTTTTCCTGGCTGCTTGTAATATTTTTTCCTTAGTCTGATAATTCTGAAATTTGGCCACAATACTCCTTGGAGTTTTAAATTTAGAGTCTTTTTCAGAAGGTGTTCCATGAATTCTTTCAATGCTTATTTTATCTTCTGATTCTATTACATCTAGGCAGTTCTCTTTGATGATTTCCTGTAAAATAGTATCTAGGCTCTTTTTTTCATCATAATTTTCAGGAAGTCCAATAATCCTCAGATTATCTCTCCTAGATTTATTTTCCAGGTCTGTCATTTTTCCAAGTAGACATTTAACGTTTTTTCCTAATTTTTCATTTTTTCTTTTGGTTTTGCTTGACTGATTCTTGACATTTCAATGAATCATCATTTCTATTTGTTTAGTTCTGATTTTTAATGAGTTATTTTCTTCATTAGCTATTTTTACTTCTTTTTGTATATTTTAATTGAGTTTTTAAATGAATTGTTTTGCTCTATGGATTTTTTTTCCATTTCACTATATATATTTTTAATGAGTTATTTTCTTTTTCCAATTCACAAATCCTACTTTCTTGGGAATTCTTTATATTTTCCAATTCACAAATCCTACTTTCCTGTGATTTCTTTACCTTTTTCAATTCACAGATTCTGTTTCCCTGCACTTTCTGGGAATTCTTTACCTTTTCCAATTCACATTTCAGAAAGTTTTACTGTCTTGCATAGCTTCTCTTTCCTTTCTCCATTTTTCTTCTCTCTTTTGAGATTTTTAATAGTCTATTCTAGGAGAGTGTTATTTGGAGTATTGTCTGGAGGCTGTTTGTTATTAGTCTCCCTGGGATTGAAAACCTGTTCTCTTTCTGTATAGAAGCTATTGATAGTCCTTTTATTTTTTTTACTCATTTTTTAAAGCCTGTAAGGTCTTCCTTCAAAGCAAGGACATTACCAGTTTTTTCTGCAAAGCAAGGATAGGTGCCAATGGGCTGCAAAAAGTGGCGAGGTACGGGAGTGCTGTGGGAAAGAGTTCCCCATTGGAAGTGATTCAGACCTGATTAGCAAGGCAGAGCTGCAGACGTGCCCAATGAAGAACCCTGCTGTGAGGATAAGCGACTGCCCTGAGGCTAGAGAATGAGCAGTGAAAGTGTCACTGCCCCAAGCCAAAACTCGCCCATGGGGCTGTGGGTGTTAGTAGCTGACTAGTGAATAGCTCCTTATGGACTGGAAATGTCTCTTTCCAGGGAAGCACAGTTGCCTTATGGAAGTTCTATTGCCCCACACTGAGCCCCCCACTATGCAGATTAGAGGCTGCCTCAGGCTGTGCCCCCCTGCTGTGCAGATTTGTAACTGCCCGGAGGAAAAGCCCCATACTGCAGAATAGGACTGCACAGTTTTGTTGTGGTCTGTGCTGATTCACTTCCGGTTTGGGTGGGTATAGTCCTGTTAGTTTTGGGCATTTTTTAGATCATTTAATCATTAAATTTAGATAATTTAGATCATTAAATCAGTGGACTTCCTAACACAAGATGAGACTAATGGACAATGGACTTATGGACATTTATAAATTCTCAATTTATGATTATTTGATCATGTTATTTGTTATATACTTCTAGCATGTATTATGTTACTATGTTACTATGTGCTTATGTAATTTATGTAATTATGTGTAATACCTCCCATATTGATGGATTTATGTTTCAAGGTCATGACTATCCTATGTTCTAAATCAAAAGAAAGGGGGAGATGTTAGGATTACTAAGTGAGAACTCAGGTTGTCTGGACAATGACAAGGTGAGAATTCAGGTTGTCTGGACAATTACAAGGTGAGAACTCAGGTTGACTTGATAAGAGGAGCAAGCTCATTGGTTGGAGTACTTCTTCCCAGAAGCCCTTGCATTATCCCACACCCATTCTCTGGGAGGATAAAAGAGGCAACATTGGGCCTGGACAAGCAGTCTGGACTGGGGAAGGACAAGAGTTGGAGGAGATTCAGAGCCAGGATTCAGGAAGAAGAAGAGGCTGGCTGGAGGCTCCAGAAGCCTCCCAAGAAACCTGCTCATAGAGGAAAAGATTATACAGAAAAGAAACCTCCTCCCAGAGAAGGATCACAACTGAGAGACGATCAGAACATTACAATTGATCTTTGGCTTTAATTTACATATAGATCTTTGGCTTTAATTTTTTTGCTGGTCTTCTGTTTTGCAACCAAGGCAGAGCAATCATCCTATGCCAGAGTCATCTCTGTAATTTTTCTAACCAAAGTGGCCACCCCCTGACCCAGTCCTCTCAGTTTGCTAGCCTTTCCTATTTCCCTTCTAGCACTGATCTGCTCCGGGCCCTCAGACAAACCTTTTCTGACGAACTTCCAGATTATCTTTGGCTGGTGAGTTATACCTCTAGTCTCCATGAATTTTGCCAGTCAAGCACTATTTTTGAGGCTGAATTTAATAATTGATTGTGAGGGTATGAGAAGAGCTTAGAAAGTCATGTGTGCCTTCTCCACCATCTTGGCTCCACCCACTCCTAGGCTCATTTTTCATCATAGTTTTCAATTTTCTTAGTTTTCAGGGAGTCCAATAATCCTTAGATTATCTCTCCTAGATCTATTTTCCAGGTCAGTTGTTTTGTTTGATTTTTGGTTTTGCTTGATTGATTTTGTTGTCTTGTTGGAAATGTCATTCATTTTCATTTGTTCAGTTTTGGATTTTAGTGAATTATTTTCTTCATTTATATTTTTTACTTCTTTTTGTATTTGTCCAACTGAATTTTGAAATGAGTTGTTTTGTTCTATGGAATTTCCATTTTACAAGTTCTGTTGTTTATGGAGTTATTTTCTTTTTCTGTTTCATAAAGTCTGTTTTTCTGGGAGTTGCTTTCTTTTTCCATTTTTTCAAATCTATTTTTAATGAGTTATATGCCTTTTTCAAAACCCACTTGCAAATTTTTATTTCCTTTCCCCATTTTTCTTCTAGTTCTCTTTTAAGATCCTTTTTAATTTCTTCTAGGAGAGCCTTGTGTGATGGGGATCAGGTTATATCACTTTTTTTGGGTTTTCATCTGGAGACTATCTGCCTTTACTCTCCTCAGTGTTTGAAATGTGTTCTTCTCTTTCACCATAAAAGCTATCTATCATCAGAGTTTTCTTTATTTTTTTTTACTCATTTAAAAAAATATTAAGGTCTTCTTTTAGGGTAAGAGAGGTTTTCCAAGCTTCCTCTACAAGTATGGCTTCCTTTAAGTGGCTGTGGCTACACTGGGTCAGTGCTTACTCACTCTTGGTGTTGGGTGAGTGTGGCCAGGTCCCATGAGATTCTGGCATTTTGGGGTTCACTATTTACCTTTTGTGTTTGTTTTAGATGTTTTATAACTTCTCTGCTGATCTACTGGCTTGCAACCAGGGCAGAGTGGCCAACCCTGCTGTAGATTCTTGTAGATTCCTCCCCATAGATTTACTGCTCCTTGGAGTTCGCACTACCCCAGGACTCTGTGCTCAGCTGCTCGTGCTTGTCTGTCTCCCTCCTGTTTCCGATGGAAACATACGTTTTCTGGTGATGTTTGAAATTATCTTTGGTTGGTAATTTGTTGCACTCCCAATATTTGTGATTCTGCTGATCCAGAACTAATTCAGAGGCTGGATTTGCTAATTAGTTTGAGAGTTGTAGGAGAAGATCAGAAAGAAAGCCATTTTGGCTCCACCCCTTTGATTTTAGAAGGAAAAAAAAATTAACATTAAAATCTAAGTTGAAATAAAATAATGAATTAGTAAGTATTTAGTTTAAACATCCATATAATATACATACACATATCTGTTGAATGTTTTAAAAATAAAATATAAGTACTAATGACTTTGCTCATCTAAATTTACTAAATCAGTATTTTTGTTACTTAGGTAAAGCTAAATTTAAAGATATATGGCATAATTCATATAATTAGGATTGCCCCTCTCCTTTGTAACTTATGTTCCTATAATCTGAATTGTGATATTACAAGGACAGGGCGCAGTCATGGGGCAATTACCAAAGAAGAACTCTGTCTTATATTGCCTCCACTGAGTATTATCTGGAAAATCTCAAAATATCATTTGAATAGAGGATCTGTATTGAAAACAGCCTCTAAATACTGTACTAACATTCAGAATAATAAGAGGGAGAAGAAAAATTTTATTATATGCTGCAGAAAATGTAAAGAGAAAAGGATTAACAGATTGTTATCCCTCTAGATCTATCAGTCGAATTATAACTATCCTTCCAAAGAGACCAAAATTTTGAGAGTACCTTACACTGATCTACTTTGATAAAAACTACCCTGAGGTGTAGATTATATTCAGAGTAAAAGTGAATTTAAAATAAATCCTATTTTTGAAACAGAAATAACTGTCAGCTTTCAGCCATGCATTCCCACCCAAAGAAAATATCCTTGAGTATGTTAAGCCATTCCCAATCAATCAATTAACATTTATTAAATACATTTGGTCTGCAAATGTAAATAATGAAACATTCTCTATTTTCAAGGACCTTGTATTCTAATAGAGAAGACAAGTATATATATACATATAATGTGTGTGTGTATACACACATACACACACACACATACACACACATATATATATATATATATATATATATGTAAACAAAAAAAACATTCAGTGAGTAAATAAAAGTGTGTAAATAGAAAATAATTTTAAAAAGAAAGCATTAGCAGTTGGAAAGGGATCCCAAACTGCTTCTTGGAGAAAGTGGGGAGTTAAACTACAGGAAGAGAGAGACTGGATAAGATACAGATGAGACCAATGCAAGATGATGGAATGCTGTGGATTCTGAAAAAAATTAGGGACTAGCTTATGAAAAAGGATTTTTAAAACTAAAAAAGAAAAGATCATATTTTATCTCAGAAGTACTAAAAAGCCTTTGGATGTTATTGAATAAGGGAGCCACATGGTCAGAGCTGCCCTTAAAAAAAAGTATTTTGGTAACAATGTACTAATGGTATAAAGACTAGAGGGAGGAGTATCAATTGATGTTGCAATAATCCAGGCATGAAGTGATGAAGGGTTGAACTGAGGTGTTGTTTGTATGCATGAAGAAAAAGATTTATATGTGAGGAATGTTGTGGAAGTAATAATATCATGATTTAGCAATCAATTAGGTATGTGAGAGGAGGGTGAGGAATTGAGGATAATATCAAAGATAAAATTGGAAAAGTGGGATTGTTTTCTATAGAAATAAGGAATTTTGGACAAAAACAGTATTTTGAAGGAAACATAATGGGTTCCTTTTTTGATATATTGAACATAGAATATCTGTGGGATATTTATCTTGTAGTGTCCAATAGATATTAAGTTAAATACATAGGTCTGGTTGTCACAAATACACATACAAGCCTATAATCCCCTCGGTAACCTCTTTGGCTCCTAGGTGATTAATATGCATACAAATACATACAAAGATCAAATGAAGCTACCAAGAAAGGCAGAAAGATTAGAATGTAGGACAGAACCATCTCAACATTTACAATTAATTCCCAGAGGTCCACATAGCTTTATTACACTTTAGTCCTTAGACTACTGTGGAAGGATTCAGAGTTGCTAGAAAAGCAATTTTTCTTTAAAGACGAGCATTTTCTACATATCGCAACAATAACAGATGGTAAACTGGGATCTTTTTTTTCTCTACATTGTGGTTCTATTACCTTTCTACTTGAACTGTGCAAGTATAGAGAGGAAGAATGAGAAGGAGGGGGAACGATGCATATTCTCCATTAAAAGGGCAGGAAGTTTCTTTCTAAAAGAATAGATTCAAGGATTCTATTGCATGGAAAATAACTTCCTCTATTCAGGTGTTTGGAGTTAAAGAACATTCCTTCTTTTAACGTATATTTTAACATGTGTAGCATGTAATGGATAACTTGCCACCTGGAGGAAGGGGTAGGGAGAAGGAAGGAAAAAATTGGAGCACAAGGTTTTGCAGGAGTCTATAATGTCTGGGCTAGCTCCCTAGAGGGTCTCAGGATCAGTCAAAGTCCTGGACTCTGGAATCCAGAGCCTTAAGTCTCTCTCCTCCTCATCCTGGGGCAGAGTGACTCTGAACTCTCTCCCTCAGCCCTCCAATCCTTGCCTATGATTACCTCACCATCACCCATTCAGCAAGCACCAATGGAGAGCCAACACATCACCATCTCATCTAAATATATGAATATAGAACCATTATCTCACATCAAATAGGTAATTAGCCTTAAGTGCTCTACTGTTTGATTCAAGTACACCTTTTCAGAGTTTCAGCCCTCTACAGGGGTCAGTGTTAAAGAGTTGTCCATGCATGTGTTTTGAAAATAGAAAGCTTTGATAAAACAAAACAAAACAAAAAAAAACATTCCTTCTAAAATATAGCTTCAGACATTTCTACCACTTGCATGATGTGGTTTCCCTTATTTATCTAAACGATGTCTATGTATAGTTAAACCATTCCTTCTTCTTGACCAGAAATTTTCTATTTTAGAATATAGAGCCTCACATGAAAATTGTGCAATTCATTTAGGGTCTTTGACCCTAAACAAACATATTTCAAATAATTACTTAAATAAATGAGGTAGTAGCTTCTATATATGAAATGTTTCAGAAAGAGATTTCTTTATAACTAGTAATAGAACTCTTGAGTTATACAGAAAGAGAGCAAAACCATTTTGAATACTTTTGTCCCAGATATCTAGATACCTATGCTACCATGACAGCCAAGAGGTTGTCCCTTTCCAATCCATCCTACACAAAACTGTGAGTGATATACTCATTTCAAAAGACTCTCATATCTCCTTATTGTCTATAGGATACTATAAAAACCTCAATTTGACATTAAAAGGCTTTCAAAGTTTTGCTTGAGAGGATCTTTTCCTCTTCATGCCCTCTTCTTTCTTTTTTACCTCCTACTTCCATGCCTTCTCAAAAATGTCTCCATTATAAGAATCTTTTTTTCCACCTTTCTACTTCTTAAGCTTCCTTAAAAATTCAACTCAGCTATGATATTCCAGGCCAGGAATTTCTTGCCACCCTCTCCCTTCCTGCTTGAGCTAATGCTGGTCACCCAGAGATCACTTTGCATTTGTGCATGTGTGTGTATGTGTGTGTTGTAACTATACATATGCAAAGATGGACTTTTGTAATACACATAATTTGTATGTATATATGTATACATATATTGTAATATACATATGTATATAAATCTTACAAAATGCACATATACAATATTTTAAAGGTATCCATGTTGTTTCTTTCAATAAATAGTAAATCAACTAAAGGCAAAAATTGTTTCTTTTTTTTTCTTTGTATCATACACTTGATTGAAATTCTGGATCTCAGTTTCTTTATTTAGACATTGAGAAATATCTAAAAAATGATTTGCATATCTTATAACCAACAAAATTGAAACAAAAGATTGATACTAATTCAACAGAAAGAAAGGCTGGCATCAAATCATATGATAAAAACAAAGAATTCTAATCCCATCTCAATAAATTTAAGTAGAGCAGAAAACATACAATGAGATCCTGTCTGAAGTGATTTTATTGTCACAACCAGTTCTTTACTCAAAGGAAGAGTGGAAGAACTGCCCTGGGTAGCTCTAGACTAGTTTCCCCTAATGTCATGTTTATGCTTGTGCCAAAGAGGAAACGTGACAGAGTATTATTCCTTTTCAAATCTAAAGGTGGAAGAAGCAATACACTACTTACTTCAAAGAGTCATACACCAACGCATTGTGAATCTTAAAATACAATATAAATGTGAGCTATTGTTATTACAGAAGGATTGAGTAATATATTCCAAGTGGTGTGCCCAATCTTAGTTTTGTCCATCAATTTGGATTACTTTAAATCTAGAATAAGAATGTTGAGCATATGGTTTGGTTAGCTGGACAAATGTAAATGAATTATTTATCCCCCATCAGTTTGATGGTATAAGACAGTTCCATAGTTAAAAAAAAAAAAAGGAAAAAAGGAAAAAAAAAAAGTTACTGGCTGGAAGTAGGAAATCCCACATAGCCTAAGAGCTGGCTCTGACAACTTCTATCTGTATAAACTTGGTAAATCTTTATACCTCTGTGAAACTTGATTCTCTCATTTCTGAAAGAGGGATAATATTGCTTGCACTATTAAATTCTAGAACTTGCAGTAACACAAGATAATGCTTACTTAATAAATAATTCTACTGTATAAAAATAATATAAACCAAATTGGGGGAGGATGAAGAAGGCCATTTTCTGGAATTTCAGAACTCTTTTTGAAGCTGAACTTATAAGTATGACCAAAAATGTGTAACTTAAAAATTATCTTCCCTGGATTTAAATTTTTTGTAGCTTAAACACATTGCAAAACTTATCACTCAAATTTAGCCTTTCTCTTTTATAAACTATATATCTGACAAAGTATTTAGTTAGAGAATAATACCAAGTCTTCTTTAAATGTTAGGGGTCTAATGAAACATAGAAGAGTCATGGAAAGACAGGGACCCTAGTGCATTGTTATTGAAACTGTCAAATAGTACAACTATTCTGAAATGTCCATATTCTTTTGATACAATGCAATATTCAAACAATAGCATGATAAATACAAGGAAGCATGGAAAGTCTTATGTGAATAGAAGCAAAATAAAATAAATAAAATCAGAAATATATTTTTCACAAGGACAACAGTAATATAAATATTAAAGGCCACTTGAAACTAAATTTCGCATTATTATAAAGAAAATGTTTTTTAAAAAAATATAAGACAACACTTCTTCCCAACATAGATCAAGGTTCATGGATATAGAATTTACCCTATAAGAACAGATACTTTATTGATGTGTTGATTTGTTTTGTTGATTATTTTCCTTTTCTTTCTCTTTTTCTTTTTAAAAAAGGAAATAAGGAGGTGTACAGTGGAAAGAGTGCTGAACTGGTTCAAGAAGTTCATAGAACAAATTCAGCCTTTTTATATCATCCTGCATAAGTCATTAAACCTCAGTTTCCTCATTTTTAAAAATGGGGCTAGTAATAGGATATCCCTTTCCAGAGTTATTTGTAAAGATCAGTACTTTGTCAACTTTAAACCATTTTGTAAATAATAAATATTACAATTTAAAATGTCTTATAAGGAAGAAAAAATAATTTTTAAAAGAAAATAGAGTATCAAGATCTCAGAAATCATTGCAGATGACTTCTAATATGGATTTATTCCTTTACTTCTGAATAATTTTTATATTTCTATATTCAGCATAAGAGAAAAGAATTGTTGCTTTCAGAAAACTTCAAATGTGATTAATTAGCAAATATGAAATATGTATATGCAACTAATTAATAAAAATACTAATAATGCCTAATAAAAGCTAAATGTGCTCTTAAAATCCTGAAAAATGTCACTAGGTTTCTATTTTAAAATTATTTTAAATTAACTTAATTGCCTAATATATTTAGTATTCATAAAAATTAAGAGCCACTTACCCATAGATAAATGGTGTTATATCATTCAGATTCATGAATACCTTTTTTTAAAATATTTTTTATTAATTTTTATAATTATAACATTTTCTTTGACAGTACATATGCATAGGTAATTTTTATTTTTTTTACAGCATTATCCCTTGTACTCCCTTCTGTTCCGAGTTTTTCCCCTCCTTCCCTCCACCCCCTCCCCTAGATGGCAGGCATTCCCATACATATTAAATATCTTATAGTATATCCTAGGTACAATATATATGTGCAGAACCGCATTTTGTTGTTGTTGTTGTTGTTGTTGCAAAGGAAGGATTGTATTCACAAGGTAAAAATAATCTGGGAAGAGAAACAAAACAAAACAAAACAGAAAAAAAAACCACAATGCTCTCAGTTTACACTCATTTCCCAGTGTTCCTTTTCTGGGTGTAGCTGATTCTGTCCATCATTGATCAATTGGAATTGCATTAGCTCTTCTCTATGTTGAAGATATCCACTTCCATCATGAATACCTTTTTAAAATACTTTATATTGTGTAATTAATAAGACATGTCAAAGAAAGCAATTTGAACATGAAACCTAACAAAATGGATAATTTTATGATCAAATCTTGTTTTACTAATAGTTAACAAAAGTTTATTAGAGGTAGCTATATAATCATATGGCAGATTGTATAGTGAGCTAAGCTAGGATTGAAGAAAATCTTGATTCATGTCTTTCTTTTGATATATCCTAAATGTATACTCTGGAAAGCAACTAATCTACTCCCATTTAAAAAATGTCACTAAGTAACAAAAAACCATAAAGACTTCCTCAACTCCTTTATTTTTTTCCCATACATTGTTAAGTAGGTAGGGATAGTTCATGAAAGATAAATGCTTTTATTTTTCTTTCTGAAGCTATCCTTAAGTAATAATTAAATGCTTAAAGCAGTGAGAAAAATAAGTCTATTCTATCTACTTGCATAGTTAAGCTAGATTATTCTGTTTAATAACAACAACATAGAAATTTTAAGTCACAACATTTCACTGGAAATGAGGCTGAACTTGTGTATTTTAACAGCTTTTTTACAACCAGTAACCTCTATTACATTTATTTCACTTTTGCAAGAAGACCAGAGAAGGTCCATAATTTAAAACTAAAAGGCTTTTTCAGGCCCAAGAACAAAAAACATTTCTGCTTAGCACCTGAATAATAATTTGGGATATGTACAGGTGAATCAAAGATAGTTTGTCTGTGGGGAGTCTGAAATGTGTGACTCATTTCCAATCCTGTGATCATTTATTATTCAGTAAAGAAAGGCAAGCCTTTTCTCTACAAACACAGTGGTGGTCCTCAGGTCAGAATGATTTACCATGTCTGCTCAGAAATACATTACATAGGCATTTATGGAAAGATCTCACATGGAGAAATATAAATTGGATGTTCCATTGGTTACTGAGATATATTTCATTGCAAATAACTATATACTCTTAAACAACAATTTTTTAAAAATTGCTTTGGTTAAAAATATATTATTTCCACATTTTATTTAAAAATAAAAAGATGAACCCCTTGTTATTAGTTTTTTGGAGTTAGAATAAAGGTAATTAGAAAATTTGTATGAAAGAAATATACAAGAAAACTTTTATATTATGTATAGTAATATATATATAATTATACATTTTAATTGAACAGTTTGTAAACTGTTCATATATACCTCTATATAGTTATGATTTTAATTTTTAATGTAGCATAGTTATGTATATATTAAGCAAAACATATTTTAATTGAATAGTTTACATATATCTCTATATAACTATATGTTTATATTTTACATAATATTATATTATATAATATATACAATAATAACATTTTATATGTATATAAATTTATAAATTATTTACTTTTATTTATATTTTTAAGGTTCTTTGTTCTAGTTATAATATTAATAAGTGGGAGGTCTTTGTTTCATATTTAATTTTTTACTCACTTTGTGAAAAAGAATATAAAATCTATGTAGGAACTAGATATGGGATTTCTTTAGTGTACATTTTCTGGAAAATAGGGTGAATTTTTTAACTGACCTTTTTAACTTGCCCTTTAAAAGGAAACAGGGACCCACCAGTGACGAACTTACAATCTGGGAGGAAGGAAGACACAAAGACACTGACACTAACATGAGCAAGAGCACAGACAGAAATATAGCACAGACATGAAAAATAGCAGATTCAAATCTAAAAAGAATATGCATAGACCTAAAAATAAGCAGCATGTGTATCAAAATGGCCCATGATAGAAAGAGAAGATGAAACAGGGAAGAGAGAAAGGGAAAAAGAAGGTGGAAGGTTAAAATAGGTGCCCAATCTTACTCATAGAGAAGGCTTAAAGGCTACCTACATAGATCAAAAAGGAAAGGATTGACACAATGCATAACGTGAACTATATATGTGTTACATGTGTATACACATACACACACACACACATACACACACACACATATATATACATATATCCTGAAGGATGGTGGGATGTGGCAGAGTATATGAAATGGGAAAAGGGAAGGAAATAAATAGGGGTAAAGACAAACAGAAAAACAGAAATCTTGACAGGTATTGACAGGTGATTATACTAAAGATCACTCTTATGGGGTATATATATATATATATATATATATATATATATATATATATATATATATATATAGAGAGAGAGAGAGAGAGAGAGAGAGAGAGAGAGAGAGAATCAAAGTCAGACACTGGTAGACTATGAAGAAATTAGCAAAATGAAGTAACATCAATCAAAGTCAGACACTGGTAGACTATGAAGAAATTAGCAAAATGAAGTAACATCAATAGGATATTCCTAAAAGAAAAAGTATTTAATCAGCAAGATATGTAAGTTTTGAATCTAAGAACCCTGAGGATAGCCTCATTACTTCACAGGGAAAAAAAAAACTAGACTAATCTAACCAAATATTATTTGTTACTCTTATCACATCCCAACTCCTTCTAGAGGATTTCTCATTATTAACAAGCACCATCTACATAAAGCTAATGGTAACAACAAAAACAAACGAAAAATGATTGAAAAAACTTTAAGAAGGGACCAAATATCAAGGAAAATAAAGACAGAAATTAAAGACTTCACTTTAGCTTTCAAAGGATAATTTGTCTCATGTAGGGGTGTGGAGTGAAACAAAATATTTATCATTCATAGTGAAGATCCAGATGTAAAGTGGCAAGCAGAAACATCTGAGTCATAGCTCAGGTGATCTTCATCATAGATGGATAGCTGGAACTCTAGCTTCCCAGAAATCAGCCGGAGTCAGGATCACTAAACGTCTTTATTCTTGATCTTTTCCGTCCCTTCTTCCAAAGCCAGGTCACGAGTTCGAGAGAGCGTGAGTTCCACCACCCAAGTTTCTCCTACTTCTCCCACACAAGTCACTTCCCCCTCTGTGTCCCACCAATCAAGTCAGCACAGAACAGCTGGGGAGGGTCAACCTTCAAACAAGTTAATAGGGAACCGTCCAATTGGCAATTAGTCTCACGTGCTTCATTATCCAAGTGCATTGCTCAGTTCTAGCCCTTTACAATGGGTCAAAATTATTTTTAAAAAGGCAGCTAAGAATCACTTACCCTCTTACATGTGTGTCCTCATTCCAGGATATACACTTAGAATCATCACTCACAACACTATCCACTCAGTATTCTTTAGCCCATCCAAATAGGATCTCTCTTTTGGGAGTCTCATTTCAGTAGATTATTGCTTTTTTTAGAGAATTCTGCTGTTTGACAAAATAATTGTATTCTAAAGTGTATTCTTGTGTAACTTTGGCTAGCCTCTGACATTTCTTCTAATTCTGAATTTTTTTATACTACTTTGTATAGGAGCAAAATAATTTTAGACTTTTTTTTTTTAACATTTAACCAAACCATTTTATTTTACCAAACCATTTTTCAAACTATCTCCAAGTTTTTTCAATTGATTCATAATATGGATGGATTGTCTATCCCAATATCTACACTCTTACTCTCATCTGAGTATTTTCTGCCTTATTTTGCTTTAATTTAATCATATAGGTATATAAAATCTCAGTGATCTTCACTAAACATCTGATGTGAATTGGTCCACTAATTAGAGTAAACATAATAAAGACTTTATTTTAAAAGCCATTAAACATTTTCCAAAGGTGATTTGAAAGGTTTATACAACTTTCCACAATATTTTTAAAAAACCTGTCATTATGAAATATTATCTTTTCATTGTTGCATTATCATGAGATAAAACATTCTGCCAAGCTTTCTGAAATGTGGAAACACTGGGTGATTTAATGGTACTTATAAATAGCTTAATGATAAGCTTCATCGTCATAAAATTTTCTATGTGAGAGATGTCCTAATAATCTTATTTGAAAAAAAGAGTTGACAATTAAGATGATAAGTTACCTGACATTGTAAATGAAAACTTCCTTATATTCCACTAAATATTCCACTAAATATTCCAAACAACTTTCCAAAGTTCAGTGCTATAAGGCTAGAAAGATAAGGAACATAATAATCAATTTCAAGAAAATAATATGATCATGACAATAAATTAATATTTTGATATTTTGTGTTAATTAGAATTCATGAAAGAGTTCAAAAAGTCACTACTTATTTCATTACAATAAATTTAAATTAGGTTGTCCCTGTTATGAATATTCCTAATAGCCATTTTCGATGACATGGAATGTATTTTTAAAATTATGCCTTTCTACTTCTAGTTTTGATATGTACTTTGTTTTTTTGTTTTTTTTTTTTAATTTTTTATTTTATTTTATAATTATAACATTTTTTGACAGTACATATGCATGGGTAATTTCTTACAACATTATCCCTTGCACTTACTTCTATTCAGATTTTTTCCCTTCCTCCCCCAACTCCCTCCCCCAGATGGCAAGCAGTCTTATATATGTTAAATATATTACAGTATAATTTAGATACAATATATGTGTGTAGAACCGAATTTTTTGTTGCACAGGAAGAATTGGATTCAGAAGGTAAAAATAACAGTTTACATTCATTTCCCAGTGTTCCTTTTCTGGATGTAGCTGGTTCTGTCCATCATTAATCAATTGGAATTGGATTAGCTCTTCTCTATGTTGAAGAAATCCACTTCCATCAGCATACATCCTCGTACAGTATCATTGTTGAAGTGTATAATGATCTTCTGGTTCTGCTCGTTTCACTCAGCATCAGTTGATGTAAGTCTCTCCAGGCCTCTCTGTATTTCTCCTGTTGGTCATTTCTTATAGAACAATAATATTCCATAACATTCATATACCATAGTTTACCCAACCATTCTCCAATTGATGGACATCCATTCATCTTCCAGCTTCTAGCCACTATGAAAAGGGCTGCCACAAACATTTTGGCACATACAGGACCCTTTCCCTTCTCTAGTAGTTCCTTGGGGTATAAGCCCAGTAGTAGTATGGCTGGGTCAAAGGGTATGCACATTTTGATAACTTTTTGGGCATAATTCCAGATTGCTCTCCAGAATGGTTGGATTCTTTCACAACTCCACCAACAATGCATCAGTGTCCCAGTTTTCCCACAGCCCCTCCAACATTCATCGTTATTTGTTCCTGTCATCTTAGCCAATCTGACAGGTGTGTAATGATACCTCAGAGTTGTCTTAATTTGCATTTCTCTGATCAATAGTGATTTGGAACACTCTTTCATATGAGTGGAAATAGTTTTAATTTCATCATCTGAAAATTGTCTGTTCATATCCTTTGACCATTTATCAATTGGAGAATGGCTTGATTTCTTATAAATTAAAGTCAATTCTCTGTATATTTTGGAGATGAGGCCTTTATCAGAACCTTTAACTGTAAAAATGTTTTCCCAATTTGTTACTTCCCTTCTAATCTTGTTTGCATTAGTTTTGTTTGTGCAGAAACTTTTTAATTTGGTGTAATCAAAATGTTCTATTTTGTGATCAATAATGGTCTCTAGTTCTCCCTTGGACACAAACTCCTTCCTCCTCCACAAGTCTGAGAGGTAAACCATCCCATGTTCCTCCAATTTATTTATGATTTCGTTCTTTATGCCTAAATCTTGGACCCATTTTGATCTAATCTTAGTATGTGGTGTTAAATGTGGGTCCATGCCTAGTTTCTGCCATACTAATTTCCAGTTTTCCCAGCAGTTTTTGTCAAATAATGAATTCTTATCCCAAAATTTGGGATCTTTGGGTTTGTCAAAGATTAGATTGCTATTTTTATTCACTATCTTGTCCTGTGAACCTAACCTATGCCACTGATCAACTAGTCTATTTCTTAGCCAATACCAAATGGTTTTGGTGACTGTTGCTTTATAATATAGCTTTAAATCAGGTACACTTAGACCACCTTCCTCTGACTTTTTTTTCATTAGTTCCCTTGCAATTCTCGACCTTTTATTCTTCCATATGAATTTTGTTGTTATTTTTTCTAGGTCATTAAAATAGTTTCTTGGGAGTCTGATTGGTATAGCACTAAATAAATAGATTAGTTTGGGGAGTATTGTCATCTTTATTATATTCGCTCGGCCTATCCAAGAACATTGAATGTCTTTCCAATTATTTAAATCTGACTTTATTTTTGTGGCAAGTGTTTTGTAATTTTGCTCATATAATTCCTGACTCTCCTTTGGTAGATATATTCCCAAATATTTGATACTATCGACTGTTATTTTGAATGGAATTTCTCTTTGTATTTCTTGCTGTTGGATTGTGTTGGTAATGTATAAAAATCCTGAGGATTTATGTGGATTTATTTTGTATCCTGCGACTTTGCTAAAATTCTGAATTATTTCTAATAGCTTTTTAGCAGAGTCTTTGGGGTTCTCTAAGTATACCATCATGTCATCTGCGAAAAGTGACAATTTGATTTCATTTCCTACTCTAATTCCTTGGATCTCTTTCTCAGCTCTTATTGCCAAGGCTAGAGTTTCTAGTACTATATTGAATAGTAATGGTGATAGTGGGCAACCTTGTTTCACTCCTGATCTTACAGGGAAAGGTTCTAGTTTATCACCATTACATATGATGTTTACTGAAGGTTTTAAATATATGCTCCTTATTATTTTAAGGAATAGTCCATTTATTCCTATACTCTCAAGCGTTTTTAGTAGGAATGGATGTTGGATTTTATCAAATGCCTTTTCTGCATCTATTGAGATGATCATATGGTTTTTATTAATTTGATTATTAATATGGTCAATTATACTAATAGTTTTCCTAATATTAAACCAGCCCTGCATTCCTGGTATAAATCCCACTTGGTTATAGTGTATTATCCTGGGGATGATTTTCTGAAGTCTATTTGCTAATATCTTATTTAATATTTTAGCATCAATATTCATTAAGGAAATTGGTCTATAGTTTTCTTTCTCAGTTTTCGATCTACCTGGTTTAGCTATCAGTACCATGTCTGTGTCATAGAAGGAATTTGGTAGGACTCCTTCAATCCCTATTTTTTCAAATAGTTTACATAGCATTGGAGTTAGTTGTTCTTTAAATGTTTGGTAGAATTCACCTGTAAATCCATCTGGTCCTGGGGACTTTTTCTTAGGAAGTTGGTTAATAGCTTGGTCTATTTCTTTTTCTGAGATGGGACTATTTAGACTACTTACTTCTTCCTCTGTTAATCTGGGCAAGCTATATTTTTGAAGGTATTCTTCCATTTCATTTAAGTTATCGAATTTATCGGCATAAAGTTGAGCAAAGTAGCTCCTAACTATTGTTCTAATTTCCTCTTCATTAGTGGTGAGTTCACCCTTTTCATTTTCAAGACTATCAATTTGCTTTTTCTCTTTCCTTTTTTTAATCAGGTTTACTAAGGGTTTGTCTATTTTGTTGGTTTTTTCATAAAACCAACTCTTAGTATTAATTAAATCAATAGTTTTTTTTACTTTCAATTTTATTAATCTCACCTTTTATTTTTTGAATTTCAAGTTTTGTGTTTGTCTGCGGGTTTTTAATTTGTTCCTTTTCTAGCAATTTTAGTTGTAAACCCAATTCGTTGGCCCTCTCTTTCTCTATTTTATGCAAGTAGGCCTGTAGAGATATAAAACTTCCCCTAATTACTGCTTTGGCTGTATCCCACACATTTTGGTATGATGTCTCATTATTGTCATTTTCTTGGGTGAAGTTATTAATTATGTCTATGATTTGCTGTTTTACCCAATCATTCTTTAGTATAAGATTATTTAGTTTCCAATTATTTTTTGGTCTATTTTCCCCTGGCTTTTTATTAAATGTTATTTTGATTGCATTATGGTCTGAAAAGGATGCATTTACTATTTCTGCCTTACTGCATTTGATTTTGAGGTTTTTATGCCCTAGTATATGATCAATTTTTGTATAGGTTCCATGAACTGCTGAGAAGAAAGTATATTCCTTTCTGTCTCCATTTAGCTTTCGCCAAAGATCTATCATATCAAACTTTTCTAGTATTCTATTTACCTCTTTGACTTCTTTCTTATTTATTTTGTGGTTTGATTTATCTAATTCTGAGAGTGCAAGGTTGAGATCTCCCGCTATTATAGTTTTGCTATCTATTTCCTCTTGCAGCTCTCTTAATTTCTCTTTTAAGAATTTAGATGCTGCACCACTTGGTGCATACATGTTTAATATTGATACTGCTTCACTATTGATGCTTCCCTTTAGCAGGATATAATGCCCTTCCTTATCTCTTTTAATTAGATCAATTTTTGTTTTTGCTTGATCTGAGATGAGGATGGCTACTCCTGCTTTTTTGGTTTTGCCTGAAGCATAATAGATTCTGCTCCACCCTTTTACTTTTAGTTTGAATGTCTCATCCTGTTTCAGGTGTGTTTCCTGTAAACAACATATAGTAGGATTCTGACTTTTAATCCAGTCTGCTAACTGCTTCCTCTTTATGAGGCAGTTTGCCCCATTCACATTTATGGTTAGAAGGACTAATTCTATATTGCTTGCCATCCTATTAACCCCTGCTTATGCTTTTCCCCTTTCCTTCCCTTTTACCCTCCTATCCAGTATTAAACTGGTAAACACCACTTGCTTTTCACAGCCCTCCCTTTTTAGGATCCCTCCCCCACCTTAAAGATCCTCCCCTTATTTTACCCCTTTTCCTCGAAATTACTGTATTCCCTTCCCCTTAGCTTACTCCTTCCCTTTCACTTTTCAATGAAGTGGAAGAAGTTTCACCATAAATCGAATATGTCTATTGATACACGCTATGTTCATCTCCCTCCTTTCTTTCTCTCAGATATAATAGGTTACCTTTGCCTCTTCATGAGATGTAGTACCACCACTTTATACTTTTTTATGATATAATCTCCTTTCCACCTCTAGTTTCTAAGACAAACTGTACATATGTTCTTTACATATTTTTTTGACAGAAGTATAGTTTTCAAGATTTCTTTTTACCTTTTTTAGAAGTCTCTTGAGTTCTGTATTTGAAGATCAAACCTTTTATGTAGGTCTGGTTTTTTCATCAAAAATAGATGGAATTCATTTATTTCGTTAAATGTCCATCTTTTTCCCTGGAAAACGATGCTCATTCTTGCTGGGTAAGTTATTCTTGGCTGCATACCAAGTTCCTTAGCCTTTCGGAATATCATGTTCCAGGCCCTGCGTTCTTTTAATGTGGACGCTGCTAGATCCTGTGTTATCCTTATTGTGGATCCTCCATATCTGAATTGTTTTTTTCTAGCAGCTTCCAATATCTTTTCCTTTGTCTGATGGTTCTTGAACTTGGCCACTATATTTCTTGGCGTTTTGATTTTAGGGTCCCTTTCAGTAGGTGATCGATGAATTTTCTCAATGTCTATTTTACCCTCTGTTTCCAAAACGTCTGGGCAGTTCTCTTTGATAATTTCCTCGAAAATGGTGTCCAAGCTCTTTTTTTCCTCCCATTTTTCAGGGAGTCCGATTATTCTCAAATTGTCTCTCCTGGATCTGTTTTCCAGGTCTGTTGTCTTTCTGGTAAGGTACTTGACAGTCTTTTCAATTGTTTCATTTCTCTGGTTTTGCTTGACTCCCTCTTGGTTTCTCCTTGAGTCATTCATTTCTACTTGTTCCAGTCTAATTTTCAATGATGTATTTTCTTCACTCACTTTTTTTATATCTCTTTGTAATTTTTTTTCTTATTTACCTATAAAAATTATGGTGAAGTAGGGATTTTTTTTTTAATCTGATGTTACAGTGATGTTATTTTAAGTTAGCAATATATACTGGACTATATCTATGAAATATCATAAGAACTCTTCCATAAAGAGGAAAATACATAGATAGAGGAGATGTTTCCAATGAATGAAAAAAGCCCACTGTTCAAAATCTCAGTTTGGTCAAACTTTTTGGCATTGATCAATAAAATCATATAAATAGATAAAGAAAACATACCATTCAACATTATTTCAATTTAATAAATTTTTAATTTTTTATTCATTTTTAAAAATCAACTACCACTATAAAAATACATTCTTTCAAGCTTATTAAACATTTTTGATTCTGTAAGAGCTACACCAAATCTTATTCTATATATATGTGAAAAATAGCTTTTTAAATACCTCCATAATAAATTGTATCATGTTGCATCTGAGTTGAAAATCACCATGTGTTTTCTCTCCTCTAATACTGGCACATTAATATGTTTTCAAAATCCACTTATTTAACTATGACAGTGACAAAATAAAAATTTATTCATATGAATTTGGCTAAAACATTCACTGGCCAAAAATATGATGCTCATTAAAAGGAAAGTTAATAAAATTTTTTCATACAAATTATGCAAAATGTAGGATATTTATTGCACTAGTTGACAAGTTTAGCAATGCATACTATATTTCATTCCACTTACCTAATAGCATCAAACTAATGAAGTTAGGTATAAAATGTGTGTATGTGTGTGTGTGTGTGTGTGTGTGTGTGTAGGTGCATGTGTGTTACACTCAGCAAGTTTCAATCAGCAAGATTTTTAAGATAGGTACTCCTTAAGGCCCTATTCTCCCCATCCTCAATGTATAAATGAGAGAAAGCTATTTTATATAATACACAACTAAAACTTCAAGTCATTTACAGTCAGAAAATTTTTTTCTCCAATAATTTAAACCATTTTAACTCATTAATTATGAGTGTATACCTGAAATTGTAGGTAGCTATTATTTTACTCCTTTGTGGTTTTGTTGGGGTATGGGGAGAAGGGGAGGAAATAGATATTGTTAAGAGAAGATTATCTAGCTATTTTTTCTTCAGTCTGAGAAAATCTGATATGGGAACTCCAAAAGAAAGATTCAAATCAATAACTAGTAATTTTGGAGAACTGCCTAGGATAACTGAACTAAAATGTTAAATGACTTCTCCTGAAAGATATATTAGATATACAGACTGAGAAACATTTGTGGCCAGAGACAATATGGAAACATTTTGGTTTATCTTACAAATGTTTGTTACAAAAATCTTGCTTTTTTTTCTTCTTTTATATATTATGGGAGAATGAAAAAAAAAACCAACAACAATTTTATCATTGCAAAAAAAAATGAATATTTCAAGTGACATGCCCATGATCACATAGCTGGAATATAGTTTGAATCTAGATCTTCCTGACATACTAGTTCTCATTTGTACATATGGAAAAAATGAGCATGAACTCATAATAAATAGACATAATAAGTTTAACATTCACCTATTCAACTGATAGGAAATGAGTGAAATAATGTAAGTGATGAAAAAAATTATAGTCATAAAACTTAAGAATAAGGACTATGTATATATAAAAAAGAATCCACATTTTATCATAACCAATAAGTAATCATTTACCCTAAAGTTGTTCATTCTACTTTTGAAAAGCTTTAATAAATTCCTCAAGCCCAAAGTGGTTTATTTGCTACTTGCATCTATAGTTTCTGGTTCTGTTCTCTGGGGACAAATGAAAAAAGTCTAATCCAACTTCCATGTGACAGAGCTTCAATCTGCTTGATTTTATCTTCTTTCATCTTCTTGATTTTTTTTTCTTCAAATTAACATTCCCACTGTCTTCAACTGGTCTCTGTGTGACATGGCCTTCTCTACATGGTCCTGGTTTTCACCATCATCTTTAAACTGTGTCCTTGTTTCTAAATATGCATTTATCAAGCACCTACTCTGTGCCAGTCATTGTTCTAAGCACTGGGGATACAAGGAAAGGCAAAGGATGTCTTTTTTTTTTCAAGAATAACAATCTAATGGCTGAAAATATGTAAATAACTATAAAAATAATATATATATATATATATATATATATATATATATATATATATATATATGATAAACTGGAGGTAATCAACAGAGTAAATTACGGGGAAATCAGGAAAGCCTTCTTCTAGAAGATGAAGTTTTAGCTGGGAATTAAAGGAATTCAAGGGATCTAAGAAGTAGAGATGAGAAAAGAGAGAATTTCAGATATAAAAGACAACTAATGAAAACATTCAAAGATGATAGATAGAATCTATTATTTGTGCAACCAATCAAATAAGCATATCCAGAATACTAAGCATGTGTGGGATGTAAGATGTAAGACTAGAAAGGCAGTAGGAAGTGAGGGCATAAAGAGAACATTAAATGCCAAATAAAATATTTGATATTGGAGGTGATTGGGGGTAACTGGGGTTTATTGAATGAAAGGATGATCAAACCCTTACTTTAGGAAGATCAATTTCATAGTTAACTGGAGAATGAACTAAAATGGAAAGAGACTTAAGGTAGGAAAACTAATCAGAAAGCAAGAGAGCCTACATTAGAAGAGAGTGGCATATATAAGAGATATTCTGAAGTATCATTAGATATGAAAGTGATTAAAAGTGAGGTTTCAAAGATGATAACCAAATAATCTCAATAATAACAGAAACATTAGGAAGAGAGGAAACAATAAGTTCAGTTTTCGAGTTGTTGGGTTTAGAGAGCATGGTGAAAATGTTCATCGGACACTTTTAGATATGAGCCTGGAAGTCAGGCCAATAAATAGAACTGAACAAATAGGTAGGAGAATCTTCTGCAAGGAATCTTTGATAGCTCATTGTAATGTTCTGCCTAGCTCTTTGGAAGTCCTCTGAATGGAGGTCCTTGGTTTCAGTAGAAAAATTATCACAAGAATAGTCAGGAATAAAGTCCAAAGTCTTTATGATTGCCTTCACAGTTTGTCTCCTCACCTGGGGCCAGGATAGCTTTCTGGGGGACCTTCAGATGGGTCTTGGTCTCAGTGGAGGAATGAAGGAGGCAGGAAAGCCACCAGTATGGAGAGAGAGATGGAAAGAATCTCTTTCAGTCCTTGTTGGTCCTTATATACTCTATTATAAGTACATCATCACAGGTGTCAATCTTGTAGAATAGGTGTCAATTTGTAGAACTATGTTAAGGTACTAAGTACACATAAATTAGAGAATCATTGTTTCATTAATTCCACTGAGTTAATACCTCAAGTATACTTTTCCAAAGTTCTTCTCTCTAAAACTCATGAGATTACTAACTGAAATATTATAGATGGAAAAGAGAAGAGAGCCTAGGGAAAAGAGAAGAGAGTCTAGGGCAGAGCACAGTTAACAGAGCTGGATGAAATTCCTTTAAAGAACACAGAGAAGGAATACTTAGAAAAATAGTGGACTAGAATAGTGTCAAAGACACCTAGAGAAAAGAGAACATCAGGGAGAAAAATGTGATCAGCACTTCACAGAAGTTAAAAAGATGATTGAGAACATGTCATTGAATTTAGCAACTAAGAGATCATTAAGAAGGTGGAGCCATGATGGTGGAGTAAGGCACAACTTCCTTGAGCATTCCCCCAAAACCCTCAAATAACTTTAAATAAATTATCTAAACAAATTATAGAACTGCAGAATCATGTTCCAAAAAAAAAGATAACTTGGACAGTCAGGAGAAAAGGACTATTGATTCTGGGTTAAGAGTGAAGCACAGTCCATCACAGAGCAAATGAGCCCAGTCTGGACCCCAGAAAACCAGAGAGACTTTGGAAGGCAATAAATAAGTAATAGCAACAGCTGCTACTGGTAAGTGAGTTCAACAGAAGGAAAGTATAAGAATCTCTTTGTTGGCACTGACACAGGATTCTGTTGCTTTGGCCATATTTGAATTGAGGTTGCAGTCCTAGGTGGCTTCCAGACCTCTCGACCCAGAGACAACAAAGAAAATATTTTTCTCCCTGAGTGGAAACAGAGTGGAAGTCTACTGCCCAATACCATGGATAGACCAGGCCAATCCCAGTTCCAGAGTCACACTAGATATTACAGCTACAGTGAGATGGGGATACCCATAACAGTTGCAGAGCAACAAAGAGACAAAGAGGTCCCTAGAAGGATCACTGAAAACAGCTGGACAAAATCCATGTTTCAGACAATGCACCCTCCACTCTAGAAACAGAGCCCTGCTTTAACAAAGAGTTAAAAACTGAGTGATACAAACAACATAAAAAAGTTTCTGCCCATAGAAAGTTACTGTGGTGACAAGGAAGATCAAAACAAAAGGAAATTTTAAAATGGGTTATTTGTAACCCATTAGAAATTTCTCATTACTATGACAGTTGGTAGGTATATATAGAGGCAGAGAGCACAAGTGTTAAGTTGTGAATATGAGGGGATAATATCTTTTTTTTTTAATGATGAAATTAAGGAGTAAGAGAGAAAGGAAGAAAGGGAAAGGCAAAAATGGAATGGCTAAAATAAGCTGCTATAAAAAGAGGCAAGAAAAACCTTTTACAGTGTAGGAGAAAAGGGGAAGGAGAGGGTAAGTGAATGAATCTTATTGTCATCAGAACTGGCTCAGAGGAGAAATAATATATATATTCAATATAAGTGTTAAAATCTATCTTGCAGAATAAAAACAGAAGGAGAATGGGATAGAGGTCTGGGGGATTCAAAAGAGGACATATTGGGAAAGAGGGTGATCAAGTATCAAAACACTTATGAGATAGGTAGGATGAAAGGAGAGAGAAAATCAGAGGAAATACAGTTAGCAACAGTAATTGTAAAAAGAATTTGAGCAAGTTTCTCTGATAAAACTTTATTTCTCAAACATAAAAAGAATTGAGTGAAATTTGTAAAATAAAATAAATTAAGAGTCTTGTCTCAATTGATAAATGATCAAAGGATATGATTTATGTCCAAAGGGCTATAAATTCTTGCATATTCTTTGACTAAATAATACATTAATAGACGTGAATACCAAAAGAGATTTAAAAAGGGAAAAGGACATACATGCACAAAAATATTTGTAGCAGCTCTCTTCAGGGCAAAATTGGAAACTGAGGAAATGTTCATTAATAGAGGAAAGGATGAATGAATTGTGGTGTGTGATTGTCATGGATTATTATTCTATGAGAAATGATGAGCAGGATAATCTCAGGGGGAAAAATCTAGGAAGTCCTCCATGAAGTCAAGCAAAGTGAAATGTATTATATACAAAGTCATAAAAATATTCTGGGATGACCAGCTGTAAATGACTTTTTGCTAATCTTATCAGTGCTCTGAAGAACTTTTATTGAAAAATCCTATCCATACACAGAAAAGAAACTGATTGTGTCTGAATGTAATTTGAAGTATTCTCTTTCTGTCTATCTCCAACTTGTTTTTCTTGAGGGGTTTTTTTTTGGTAGAGTGGGAAATACATATTTTCTTTTAGAACATGACTTTTATGAAATGTTTTGCATAACTTCAGATGAGGTTTTTTAATGAGATCTGGGACTGTGGACAAGTGAGAATCTGAAACTCCAATGTTTTAAGAACAAATATAAAAAATGTTTTAAATGCTATTGGAGAAAAATGTGAAATAAGTTTAAAAATTTAAAGAATTCTGTTACCTTGAGGAACATTTATCTATCAATTTGTTGTAGTAAAAATAAGGCAACATTTAAAAAGCTAAATATACACATAAATAGTATGATATTAAATACAGCTTTGAAAGAATTACTTATTATATTGCATTGTAAGTTAAATTTATATAAAAGAAATCTTAATATTTTGAAGAATTTCATACTCACATATACATATATATATATAATATATTTATATGCACTATACAATATTGGATAATAATGATAATATTGGACATCCTTGCTGTACCTCTGATCTTATTGAAAAAATTTCTATTGGTTCTATAGAGAACTACCTTTTTAAAGAAAAGTACTTTATTCTTTTCTATAATTTTACCAAGAATGGCAGGGCAAGTGCAACGAATAGAGTACTGGCCCTGGAGTCAGAAGGACCTGAGTTTAAATCAGATGTCAGGTACTTAACATTTCCTAACAATGTGACTCTAGGCAAGTCACTTCACCACAACTGCCTGGCCAAAAACAAACAAACAAAAACAAGAATGAAGAATGGACATCACAGTTGGTAAAAAGTTGGGTTTTTTTGCCTTGATTTTTATTATTATTACATTCAATTAAGTTTAGCTTTCTTAATAGAAATTTTCTAATCTGAGGATACTACAAATTTTGTACATAACTTCAGCTGGATCCTTGGTACTTTAAGGAAACTGTCCCTCATCTATTCATTGTCACATTCACCATAGCCTCCAAAAAAAAAAATCTAGGCTTTTCTTATCTTAAATCTTTCTTTTCTTTAAATAACAAAAAAGATTATATACATATATATTTATTTTTCACTCAATTAAATGTTAAGGCAATATTTTTATAATACATTTTTATTTTTCAAATTACATACAAAAATAGTTTTCAACATTCATTCTTGCAAAACCTTCTGTTCCACATTTTTCTCTCCTACCCCTATCTTTCCCCTCCCCTGGATAGCAAGTTATCCAATATAGGTTAAGCATGTGCAATTCTTCTAAATACATTTCCACATTTATTGTGCTGCACAAGAAAAATCAGATGAAAAAGGAGAAAAACAGAGAAAAAACAAGCAAACAAACAGCAACAACAAGGTGAAAACACTATGGTGTGCTCTACATTCAATCCCCATAATCCTCTCTTTGAATGCAGATAACTCTCTCCATCACAAGTCTATTGCAATTGGCCTGAATCACCTTATTGTGGAAAAGAGCCAAGTCTATCACAGTTGAAATTCATATAATCTTGCTGTTGCTGTGTACAATTTTTTTGTTCTACTCATTTCTACTTAGGATCAGTTCATGTAAGTCTCTCCAGACTTTTATGAAATCAGCCTTAGAACAATAATATTCCATAACATTCATATACCATAATTTATTTAGCCATTCCCCAGTTGATGGCTATTCACTGCCTTCACTGCCTCCAGTTCCTTGCCACTACAAAAAGTGCTGCTAGAAACTTTTTTTTTTTTTTTTTTTTTTTGCACCAGTGGGTCCTTTTCCCTTTTCTATGATCGCTTTGGGATATAGACCCAATAGAGACACTGCTGGATCAAAAAAAAGCATGCACAGTTTGATAGCCCTTCCAAATTACTTTTAGAATTGTTAGATCAGTTCACAACTCCAGCAATAATGTATTAGTGCCCCAGTTTTCCCACATCCTCTCCAGCATTTGTCATTACCTTTTCCTGTCATCTTAACCAATCTCAGGGGTATGAAGTGGTACTTCAGAGTTATCTAGCATTTCTCTAGTCAATAGCAATTTAGAGATTTTTTTCATATGACCAGAAATGACTTTAATTCTATCATCTGAAAATTGTTTTTTTATATCCTCTGACTATATATCAATTGGAGATTGGCTTGTGTTCTTATAAATTTGAGTTAATTTTCTACATATTTTAGAAATGAGGCCTTTATCAGAACTCTTGGATGTAAATTTTTCCCCCAGTTTTCTGCTTTGCTTCTAATGGTGGCTTCATTGGTTTTGTTTGTATAAAAAACTTTTTTAATCTAATATAATCAAAATTATCTATTTTGTATTCAATAATATATTCTAGTTCTTCTTTGGCCACAAATTCCTTCCCCCCCCCTCCATAGATGTGAGGGTAAACTATCCTTTGTTTTTCTATTTTACTTATAATATTACTCTTTATATCTAAATCATGAACTCATTTCCACCTTATCTTGGTATATGGTGTTAGATATGGGCCAATGACTAGTTTCTTCCATACTAATTTCCCATTTTCCCAGCAGTTTTTGTCAGATAGTGAGTTCTTATCCCAAAAACTAGGGTCTTTGGGTTTGTCAAACATTAGACTACTATAGTCATTGACTATTTTATCTTGTAAACCTAACCTATTCTACTGATCAACTTCTCTTTTTCTTAGCCAGTAACAAATAGTTTTGTTATCACTGCTTCATAATGGCTGGTACAGCTACACCACCTTCATTTCCATTTTTTTTCATCAATTCCCTTGAAATTCTTAACTTCTCATTCATTCATAACATATGAACTCTGTTATATTTTTCCAAATCTGTAAAATAATTTCTTCGGAGTTTGATTGGTGTGGCACTGACTAAGTACGACTAATTTAGGTAGTATTGTCATTTTTATTATATTATCTCAGCCTAACCATACACTTGATATTTTCCCAAGAGATTAAATCTTACTATTTGTATGAAAAGTGTTTATATAGTTCTTGACTTTGCCTTGGCAGGTAGACTCCCAAATAGTTTATAATATCTGCAGTTATTTTAAATGGAATTTCTCTTTATCTCTTGTCTCTGGAATTTATTGGTAACATATAGAAATGCTGATGATTCATGTAGATTTATTTTGTATCCTGCAACTTTGCTAAAGTTGTGAATTGTTTCTAATAGCTTTTTTTCAGTTGATTCTCTAGGAGTCACTAATACCATCATATCATTTGCAAAGAGTGATAATTTGGTTTCCTCATTACCTATTTAATCCCTTAATCTCTTTTTTCTTTCTTTATTGATTACATTTCTAATACAATATTGAATAATAATGGTGATAGTAGGCAACCTTGTTTCATTTTATTGGGAATGATTCTATATGTGATGCTTGCTAATGGCTTTAAATAGATGCTATTGATCATTTTAAGGAAAACAGGTCTGTGATGCCCTTAGATGTCCGGGGCTGCACACGCGCTACACTGACTGGCTCGGCGTGTGCCTACCCTACGCCGGCAGTCGCGGGTAACCCGTTAAACCCCATTCGTGATGGGGATCGGGGATTGCAATTATTCCCCATGAACAAGGAATTCCCAGTAAGTGCGGGTCATAAGCTTGCGTTGATTAAGTCCCTGCCCTTTGTACACACCGCCCGTCGCTACTACCGATTGGATGGTTTAGTGAGGTCCTCTATTTCTATATAATCTCTACTATTTTTAATAGGAATGGGTGTTGGATTTTGTCAGGTCTTTTTTTCTGCATCTATTGAAGTAATCATATGATTTTTATTAGTTTGGTTATTGATATAATTGATTATACTAATAATTTTTTTTTTTTTTAAATATAGAACAAGCCCTGCATTCCTGTATAAATCCTACGTGGTCATGGTATATTACCCTGGGTATAATTTTTTGTAATCCTTTTGCTAATATTTTATTTAAGATTTTTGCATCAATATTCATTAGGGAAATTCCTCCTCTGTTAATCTGGGCAATCTATATTTTTGTTAAGTATTCATCCATTTCATTTAGATTACAATGTCTATTGACAAATAGCTGGGCAAAATAGCTCCTAATTATTGCTATAATTTCCTCTTCAGTAGTGGAAAGTTCACCCTTTTGAGTTTTGTTACAAAAAATTTGATTTTTTTTCTTTCCTTTTTCTAATTAAATTAACTAAAGATTTATCTATTTCGTTGGGTTTTTTCATATACCAGCTCAATGTTTTGTTTATTAGTTGAATAGGGTTTTTTCATCTTCAGTTTTCTATTTTCAGAATTTCAAATTTGGTATTTATTTGGCTATTTTTAGTTTGTTCTTTTTCTACCTTTTTTAGTTGCATGCCCAATTCATTGATCTTTTCTTTATCTATTTTATGCAAGTAAGCATCTAGAGATATAAAACTTCCTCTAAGAACTGCTATGGCTCCATCCCAAAAATTTTGTTATGTTGTCTCATTATTGTCATTCTCTTGATGAAATTATCAATTATGTCTATGATTGTTTCACCCACTCTTTAGGATCAGATTATTTAGTTTCCAATTACTTTTTGTTCTATTTTTCCCCTGACTCTTTATCACATGTAATTTTTATTATATTGTGATCTGAAAAAGATGCATTTACTATTTCTGCCTTTCTAAGTTTGATTTTGAGGTTTTTACATTCTAATATACAGTCAATTTTCTGTGGGTTCTATGAACTGCCAAGAAAAAAAGTAGTCTCCTTTTTATCTCCATCCAATTTTCTCCAAAGGTCCATCATACCTAACTTTTCTAAATTCTATTTACTTCCATAACTTCTTTCTTATTTATTTTGGGATTCAATATATCTAGTTCTGAGAGAGCAAGACTGAGATCCCCCACTAGTATAGTTTTGCTTTCTTTTTTTTTCTTGCAGCTTTCTTAACTTCTCCTCTAGAAATTTGGCTGCTATACTCTTGGAGTATATATATTTAGCATTGATATTACTTCAGTATCTAGCTATCTTCATTTTTAAAAATTTTTTTAAATTTTTTTGGAATTTTTTTCACAGTATATATGCATTAGTAATTTTTTAAATAATATTATCCCTTGTATTCATTTTTCCAAATTATCCTCCCCTCTCTCCATTCCCTCCCCCCGATGACAGGCAATCCCATACATTTTACATGTGTTACAGTAAAACCTAGATACAATATATGTGTGTAAATACCATTTTCTTGTTGCACATTAAGTATTAGATTCCGAAGGTATAAGTAACATGGGTAGATAGACAGTAGTGCTAACAATTTACATTCACTTCCCAGTGTTCCATCTCTGGGTGTAGTTATTTCTGTCCATCATTGATCAACTGGAAGTGAGTTGGATCTTCTTTATGTTGAAGATATACACTTCCATCATAATATATCTTCATACAGCATTGAAGTGTACAGCGATCTTCTGGTTTTATTCATTTCACTCAGCATCAGTTGATGTAAGTCTCTCCAAGCCTCTCTGTATTCCTCCTGCTGGTCATTTCTTACAGAACAATAGTATTCCATAACCTTCATATACCATAATTTACCCAACCATTCTCCAATTGATGGGCATCCATTCAACTTCCAGTTTCTAACTACAACAAAAAGAGCTGCCACAAACATTTTGGCACATACAGGTCCCTTTCCCTTCTTTAGTATTTCTTTGGGATATAATCCCAGTAGTAGTACGGCTGGGTCAAAGGGTATGCACATTTTGATAACTTTTTGGGCATAGTTCCAAATTGCTCTCCAGAATGGCTGGATTCTTTCACAACTCCACCAACAATATATCAGTGTCCCAGTTTTCCCACATCCCCTCCAACATTCATCATTATTTGTTCCTGTCATCTTAGCCAATCTGACAGGTGTATAGTGGTATTTAAGAGTTGTCTTAATTTGCATTTCTCTATTCAGTAGAGATTTGGAACACTCTTTCATATGAGTGGATATAGTTTCAATTTCATCATCTGAAAATTGTCTGTTCATATCCCTTGACCATTTATCAATTGGAGAATGGTTTGATTTCTTACAAATTAGGGTCAGTTCTCTATATATTTTGGAAATGAGGCCTTTATCAGAACCTTTAACTGTAAAAATATTTTCCCAATTTGTTACTTCCCTTCTAATCTTGTTTGCATTAGTATTGTTTGTACAGAAACTTTTTAGTTTGATGTAATGAAAATCTTCTATTTTGTGATCAATAATGATCTCTAGTTCTCCTCTGGTCATAAATTCCTTCCTCCTCCACAGGTCTGAGAGGTAGACTATCCTCTGTTCCTCTAATCTATTTATTATCTCATTCTTTATGCCTAAGTCATGGACCCATTTTGATCTTATCTTGGTATATGGTGTTAAGTATGGATCCATATCTAATTTCTGCCATACTAATTTCCAATTTTCCCAACAGTTTTTTCCAAATAATGAATTTTTATCCCTAATGTTGGTATCTTTGGGTTTGTCAAAAATTAGATTGCTATAGATGTACCCTTTTTTGTCCTTTGTATCTAATCTGTTCCACTGATCTACCGGTCTATTTTATAGCTATTTTCATTATCTCTTTTAATTAGATCTATTTTTGGTTTTGTTTGATCTGAGATCAGGATCGCTATACCTGCATTTTTTTTCTTTCTTTCTTTTTTTTTTTAAATTCATCTGAAGCTTAATAAATTCTGTTCCATTCTTTTATCTTTACTCTATACATATCATTCTGCTTTAAATATGTTTCTTGTAAACAACATATTGTAGGATTCTAGCTTTTAATCCAGTCTGCTCTCTGCTTCCATTTTATGGGAGAGTTCATTCCATTCACATCCATTAAAATTACTCTTTCTATATTTCTCGCTATCTTATTTTCCCCAAGTTATACTTTTCTCTTTCTTTTCTCCTTTTCCCTCCTCCCCAGTATTTTGTTTCTGACCACTATGTTCTTCAAACAGCCACTCCACCTTTCTTACATCTTTACCCTACTACTTCTGTTTTCCCTTCTATTAGCCTCCCCCTTTCCTTTCTGCTTTCCCCTGCTACTTCCTTATAGAGTGAGACAAGTTTCTCTGTGAAGCAAAATATGTCTGATATTCTCTCTCTGACCCAAATCTGTTGAGAGTAAGATTCACATAATGTTCCTTCCCCTCCTTTTTCTCAATTATAATAGTTTTTGCCTCTTTATGAGATCTAATTTAACTCATTTTACCTCCATCTTCCTCTTCTTCCAGTACAATCTCCTTTCCATCACTAGATTCTTTTTTTATATTACCACAATAAAATCAAATTATACCTACACCTTCTAGGTATATTCATAATAGAGACGCAGTTCTCAAGAGTTCTTTCCTTTTTACCTTTTTATGCTTCTTTGGAGTTCTGTATTTGAAAATTAAATTTTCTGTTCAGTTCTGGTCTTTATCATTGAATGTCCATCTTCTTCCCTGCTTGATTTTGCAGGATAGTTGATTCTTGACTATAATCCAATTTGCTTTGCCTTTTGAAATATCAGATTCCAGGCCCTTCAAACTGCTAAGCCTCTGGTTAATCCTGATCGTGGCTCCTCAATATTTGAATTGCTTCTTTCTAGGTGCCTGTAATATTTTCTCCTTGATCTGATCATTCTGAAATATAGCTACTATTTTCTTTGGAGTTTTCATTTTGGGGTCTCTTTCAGGAGATGATAAGTTAATTCTTTCAATTTTACCCTCCAGTTCTAGGACATCATGAAAGTTTTCCTTGATAATTTCCTGAAAGATGATGTCTAGGCTTTTTTTTTTTAATCATGGTTTTCAGGAAGTCCAATAATTCTTAAATTGTCTCTCCTAGACTTATATTTCAGGTCAGTTGTATTTCCAGTGAGGTATTTTACATTTTCCTCCATTTTAAAAAATTTTTTTTCATTTTGTTTGAATGACTCTTGATGTCTCATTGAGTCATTCATTTTCATTTGTTCAATTCTAATTTTTAGTGAATTATTTTCTTCAGTTACCTTTGTTAGCTCCTTTTGCATTTGGCCAATTGAATTTTAAATGAATTGTTTGTTCAATGGATTTTTTTCCCATTTCACAAATTCTCTTTTTCAGTTTTCTTTTTCCTTTTGTCAAATCTATTTTGTAAGAAATTATATGCTTTTTTCCATTTCACTAAATCTATTTTGAAAGAAGTTTTCTTCACATAATTTCTGTTTCCTTTCCAACTCTCCTCAAATGGTTTTCATTTGCTTTACCCATTTTTCTTCTATTCCCTTTTAAGATCTTCTTTGAATTCTTTCAAGATAAGCTTATGAGATGGGAAATAACTCATATCACCCTTTGGGGCTTCATCTGGAATGTCCTCACTATTTGAAGGCTGTTCTTCTCTTTCTCCATAAAAACTATCTATGGGCAGGGTTTTGTTTTGTTTTATTTTGTTTTGTTTTGTTTTTTTGCTCATTTTTTAAAAAGTTGAAGTCTGCTCTTAGGGCAAAGGGGAGATTGTCCCAAGCTTCCTCTACAGGCAACAGAGGCTGTGCTACATCAGTGCTGCTTATTTTTTATGCTGGGTAAGTATGACCAAGTCTCCTATTATTCTGCAGTTGAGAGGCTCACTATTTGGCTTTTGTATAAGTGTTGGATATCTCACAGCTTATCTGTTGATCCATTGGCTTGTAACCAGGACAGAGTAGCCAATGAAGCTGTATTTTGGCTAAGAGCATCCTGGTAGTTTCTCCATCATGGGGATGCCATATTTCCCTTAATCCTTGCTTTGTGCTTGCCCTCAGTCAACTCCTTCCCTTCCCCCCATCCCTTAACCAATTGAAATAGATCTCTTCTGAAGTTCTTCCAAAATATTATTTTTTCTGCTGGAAATTTGTTACACTCCAAATATTTATAGATTCTGTCACTGCAAAGCTAGTTCAGAGACTTGATTTGGTGTTGATTTGAGGGATGTCAGGAAGAGCTCAGATAAAGGCATACCCCAACCTTCTTTATTGTTATGGCAAACATACAGGTTATCAGAATCACTGGGAGGAAAAGTAGTTGGATATACTGAGTCTTCTGATAGATAGGTTCTGGTAGGGGAAATTGAGGGAAAAGCAGAGTAAAAAAATCTTCTTCAGTTTCTTCTGTTTCTAGGTAAATACTCTGAAAGAACTGATGTCCCTTTTTTATCTCTACCTTTTTGTTGTTGCTGCAGTTCAGCCCTGTTGTTGTTGTTTTTTCAACTGCTTTACTTTTGCAAACAATTCTTTGTGCTTTGAATCTTGAAATCTCCCTTATTTCTCTCTTTTTTTCCCTGAGGCTGGGGTTAAGTAACTTGCCCAGGGTCACACAGCTAGGAAGTGTTAAAGTGTCTGAGACCAGATTTGAACTCGGGTCCTCCTGAATTCAGGGCTGGTGTTCTCCCTTATTTCTCTTACTCTAAATTGTGTGTCTCTTTAAGAGTTCCAAAGTTTGACTTGATTATTAATTTTTTTATTATAGTCTTTTATTTACAAGATATATGCATGGGTAATTTTACAGCATTAACAATTGCCAAGCCTTTTGTTCCAATTTTCCCCTCCTTTCTCCCACCCCCCCCTCCTCCAGATGGCAGGTTGACCAATACATGTTACATATATTAAAGTATAAATTAAATACAATATATGTATACATGTCCAAACAGTTATTTTGGTGTACAAAAAAAATCGGACTTTGAAATAGTGTACAATTAGCCTATGAAGCAAATCAAAAATGCAGGCAGACAAAAATAGGGGTATTGGGAATTCTATGTAGTGGTTCATAGTCATCTCTCAGAGTTCTTTCGCTGGGTATAACTGGTTCAGTTCATTACTGCTCTATTGGAACTGATTTGGTTCATCTCATTGTTGAAGATGGCCACGTCCATCAAAATTGGTCATCATATAGTATTGTTGTTGAAGTATATAATGATCTCCTGGTCCTGCATATTTCACTGAACAGAAATTCATGTAAGTTTCTCCAGGCCTTTCTGAAATCATCCTGTTTGTCATTTCTTACAGAACAATAATATTCCATAATATTTATACACAACAATTTATTTAGCCATTGTCCAATTGATGGGCATCCACTCAGTTTTCAGTTTCTGGCTACTACAAAGAGGGCTGCTACAAATATTCTTACACATACAGGTCCCTTTCCCTTCTTTAAGATCTTTTTGGGATATAAGCCTAGTAGTAACACTACTGGATCAAAGGATATGCACAGTTTGATAATTTTTAAGCATCGTTACAAATCATTCTCCAGAATGGCTGGATGTATTCACAATTCTATCAACAATGTATCAGTGTCTCTGTTTTCCCACATTCTGTATTATCTTTCCTGTCATTCTAGCCAATCTGACAGGTGTGTAGTGGTATCTCAGAGTTGTCTTAATTTTCATTTCTCTGATTAATAATGACTTGGAGCATCTTTTTATATGGCTAGAAATAGTTTCAATTTCTTTGTCAATTCTCTATATATTTTGGAAATAAGGCCTTTATCAGAACTTTTGACTGTAAAATTTTTTCCCAATTTATTGCTTCCCTTCTGATCTTGAATATAGATAACTTCATTAGTTTTGTTTGTACAAAAACTTTTCAATTTAATATAGTCAAAATTTTCTATTTTGTGATCAATAATGATCTCTAGTTCTTCTTTGGTAATAAATTCCTTCATCTTCTACAGGTCTGAGAGGTAAACTATCCTATGTTTCTCTAATTTAGTTATAATCTCATTCTTTATGCCTAGATCATGAACCCATTTTGACCTTATCTTGGTGTACGGTGTTAAGTGTGGGTCAATGCCTAGTTTATGCCATACTAATTTCCAATTTTCCCAGCAAATTTTATCAAACATTGAGTTATTATCCCAAAAGTTGGTGTCTTTGGGTTTGTCAAACTCTAGATTATTAAAGTTATTGACTGTTTTGTCCTTTGAACCTAACCTATTCCACTTAACAACTAGTCTATTTCTTAGCCAATACCAAATTGGTTACCCCATTCACATTTATGGTTAAAATTACTAATTCGATATTACTTGTCATCTTGTTAACCCCTGCTTATGCTTTTCTCCTTTCCCCCCTTCCCCAGTATTAAACTTGTGAGCACCATTTGCTTCTCACAGCTCTCCCTTTTTAGGATCCCTTCCCCCCACTTTAGAGATCCTCCCCCTTTCTTAACACTTTTCCTCACAATTCCCTTCCGCTTAACTTACTCCTTTCCTTTTCACTTTTCTCTTCCCATTTTTCAATGAGTTGGGAGAATTTTCACCATAAATCGAATATGCCTAATATTTTTTTCTCTTTAAGCCAATTCTAATGAGAGTAAGATACACACTATGTTCATCCCCCTCCATTCTTTCTCTGAGATGTAATAGGTTTCCTTTGCCTCTTCATGAGATGTAGTACTTCTACTTTATCCTTTTTGTGGTACAATTTCCTTTCCACCTCTAGTTTTTAGAACAAATTATCATGTATTCTTTATGTATCTTTATAACAGAAATATAGTTCCCAAGATTTCTTTTTATCTTTTTAGGTTTCTCTTGAGTCCTATATTTGGAGCTCAAACTTTTTATTTAACAATAAATAATCTATTCATCTATTTCATTGAATGTCCATCTTCTTCGCTGAAAAAAAAATGCTCATTTTGGCTGGGTAAGTTATTCTTGGCTGCATGCCAAGTTCTTTAGCCTTTTGGTATATCAGATTCCAGGCCCTTTGATCCTTTAATATGGACATTGTTAGATCTTGAGTAATCCTTATTGTGGCTCCTTTATATTTGAATTGATGTTTTCTAGCAGCTTGTAGTATTTTTTCCTTGGTCTGATAGTTCTGGAATTTAGCCAAAATATTTCTTGGAATTTTGATTTTAGGGTCCCTTTCAGTAAGTGATCGATGAATTCTATCAATGTCTATTTTACCTTCTGTTTCTATAACTTCTGGGCAGTTCTCTTTGATAATTTCCTGAAAAATAATGTCCAGGATCTTTTTTTCATGTTTTTCAGGAAGTCCAATAATTCTCAGATTATCTCTCCTAGATCTATTTTCAAGATCTGTTGTTTTCCCAAGAAGGTATTTGACATTTTTTTCCATTGCTTTATTTTTTTGGTATTGCTCGACTGATTCTTGGTGTCTCCTCAAGTCATTCAATTCCTTTTGTTTAATTCTGATTTTTAATGAATTATTTTCTTCACTCAGTTTTGAAATTTCTTTTTCTAATTGTCCAATTGAGGTTTTAAGTGAATTGTTTTGTTCTATGGAATTTTTTCCATTTCACCAATTTTATTTTTTAGAGAGCTATTTTCTTTTTTCCAATTCACTAATTCTGTTTTCCTTGAAATTGTTTACCTTTTCCAATTCACTCATTCTGTTTTTCAAGGATTTGATTTCTTTATCCACTCTGTCTTTTAATAAGTGGGATGACTTATCCAGACTCTCTTGTCAAGCTTCCTTTTCTTTTTCCCATTTTTCTTCTAGTTCTCTTGTGAGAACCTTTTTAATTTCTTCTATGAGTGTCTTGTGTATTGAGGACCATATCATATCCTCCTTTGGGGATTCATCTGGAGACAGTCTGTTTTTAGTCTCCTCAGGGTTTAAAGTCTGTTCTCTATCCATATAGAAGCTATCATTCATTAGAGTGCACTTTAATTTTTTCCTCATTTTGTCAAAGAAGACTCAAAGAAAACAAATGAACAAAAAAAAGCAAATGCAGTCTGTCTTTTTGGGGGGAGGGCTAGATGGTATTACCAAGCTTCCTCTATAGACTGCAGGAAGCAGCAGTGAGGCACTAGCAGGACAGCAATGGCTGCATTGCATCTGCACTCTGAGAGGGTTCTGAGTCACTCTGGTTGGGTGTGGCCAGGTCCTGAGAGACCCTAACTTTTGGGGGTTATTGTCTTTGCCCCCTGTGTTTATAGCTTCTCTGCTGATCTTCTGGCTTGCTGCCAGGGCAAAGTAGCCACACTGTGGTAAAGTTCTCCCTGCAGAAATGACTCGGATCACACACCACTTTCCTCAGGTGGTGTCTTCCATACTCTCTGTCTGTCATGCTCTCACTGCCTGCCTGCCTTCAGTCTGCACTTGATCTAACCATCCCACCCACAAGCAAAACCAGACCTTTTCTGGAGAATTTTGAGGATATCTTTTGTTGGTAATTATTTATTTTTCCAGTCAAGCACTAATTCTGAGGCCTTGTCATGAAAATTTTTTTTTTTTCTGAGAGCAAAACGGAGCTTAGATATATATGTCTCCTCTGCTATCTTAGCTCGAAGTCTCTTTGGGAAAATATTTAAGCAGAAGCTGGATAATGTCTTGGGTTCCTTGGATCCCAACTAAACTATGCTCACAAGTAGAGAATATAGAGGGCCCTTGAGATCCCTTCCAGCTCTTAGAATCTTTGGTTCTGTGTAATTTGATTTTTTAAAAGAGGAAACAAAGTTACTAATATCAAAAAACAAACAAGGAAAACTCACAACAAACAAAAAAAAATAAAGGAAATTATAAGAAACTATTTTGTCAGTAAAACTGATAAGTCCCATTAAATAGATGAGTTTTTACAAAAGTATTGAATGCTTATATTAACAAGAAAAATAAAGAACTTTTAAAATTCAGTCTTAGAAAAATCTAATAGACGGTAAATGGACTCAAAGATTTAAAATTATGGAACATGTCAAATTCTACTAAAAGTTCAAAGAATAATTTATTCCAATATTACATAAACTATTTGCAAAACAAACAAATAAACAAATAGGAAAAGAGAGTGTCATGCCTAACTGTATCATACAAACTTAGTCAATGAGGGAGAGGCAAGCCAGAAGAAAAAAATATAGAACAATATTCCTGCAAAACATTCAAATAAAATAATATACAATAAGGGTAGCTAGATAGTGCAGTGAATAGAGCACCACCTCTAAAATCAGGAGGATCTAAGTTCAAATCCAGCCTCAGACATTTAACACTTCCTGGTTGTGTGATCCTGGACTAGTCACTTAATTCTAATTGCCTCAGTCAAAAAAAAAAAATACTATACAACAAAGGTATATTGATAAATTTTTAATAATCAGTTTTCTGGAAATACACTACATACTTTTTAATTTATTCTGAATTATTAACATTTTCTCCATTATTTTCATAAGTCCAGCCAATAAGTAAGAATCAATTATGGTGTTCATTGATTTTGAAGGTGTAAATTTTCTCCAGTAAAATTTTAATAATCAATTCTTACTACTTGATATTATCTGGATACAGCAAAGTACTAGGCTACATAGAATACCAAATAGAAAATTTGCTATGATCAGATTGGATCAATATAAGGATTGGTTTTGGTTCAATTAGAAAAGAGTTTACTTAAGAGAATTCTAGTAGTAACTAAAAAAAATCCTGAAAAATCTGATAATCAGGAAAATAATGATAAAAGTAGAAGAAAACTGAGCTATGTAAAAGCAATTACCAAAGCTGAAAACAAAGAGGTTGGATCAATGAAATAGGTTATATAAATGAATATAGTAGCAAAAGAATGAACTTTATAAATCTAAAGGCCTAGCTATCAAACAAAAGACTGAGTTTTTGACAAAACTTCCTAAGAACATTGGAAATCATTATGTACAAATAAATATCAAACCCTATGGTAAGGATGGAGAAAATCAGATTTTAAATTAAAATATTGAATAGCTAAAATTGAAATAAGTTGTTTTTCCCCCTGAGGCAATTGGGGTTAAGTGACTTGCCAAGAGTCACACAGCCAGGACCATTCCTCCTGATTTCAAGGCTGGTGCTCTTATCCACTGCACCAACTAGCTGCCCCTAAAATTGAAATAGTTTTGAACTAATATAACCAAAGCAACTAAAAATAAAATAAGAACAGTTACTGAGAAAAATCTTTGCAACACGTTTCTAACTGAAAACAGCTAGGGAGCAAGATGATACTGTGGACAGAGCATTGGACCTGAAGTCAAGACAACCTTAGTTCAAATATAGCTTCGCAAATCACTTAATTCCTATATGTGTCTGATTCCTAAAATATAAAATGACAATATTAATTATCTCCTACCTCATAGGGTTTTTGCAAAGATCATATATATTTAGTACTTTAAATACATGGTTAGACAAACTGTTATATATCAAAATCTTGGCAGTAGATATTTAGCAATTAATCTTTCCTGTTTGAATGTAGACATCTTCAGTCATATTATATCATCTTCTCAGAGGTATTGCAATTTATTAAATCTTCAACTGTTTTTAAGGACACAGAATTATCTTATATTTAATTTGCAGAGAAGGCACCAACTTGCATTGATGGAGGTTCCTAATCCAAGAATATATTCTCTATACTAATGAAACCATAGGTCTAATTCTTACTCCTGAATTTGCACCTATTTAATGATAGTGAACTTAGTATATATTATAATGTGTTTTCTAGGTTTTGTGGGGCTATAATATATTTAATAATGAACTTTTATACTCCTGCTTGAAAATTATGTGCTTAAAATTTCTTCTGGATAACTTTGGCAAGAGTTACCACCAATAAATCATGAATGACTGTTTATGATTATATGCAATAGCTTTAAATAAGTTTAAGAAATCTCTGGCCAAATTGCCTGTTTGCTGAACATTCCCTAATGGAATAACATGCTGAAGGAATGTATAACCAAAAAGTCTGAGAATCAAATTGGAAACTAGTATATCTAACAAATGGAAATGGAAATTATACTTCTTATGCAGATAAGTATCTATTCAAAAATATCTAGGTAAATAAAACACAATTTTTTAAAAGAATAGCAAGAATCTATGTGGCCAAACACTGCATATGAAATTCCAAAGGAAAAAAAGAAAAAACCCCTCTAATAACGCCTATCATTCTATGTCTCTTTTCCATAATTTGGGGCTCTAGTGATAAACAAAACACTGCAAATTGCTCAGTTTGCCTTCTCTTTTTGCCATAAGAGTAACCCTATTGAGAATAGAAAGACTAGGTTATCTTTAGCACAGAAGTTACCATGAGACCTTAAAAGCTCTTGAGCTTATTCCAAAAGTAGTTTAAAAGATTGAAAGGAAGCATTTAAAAATATTTTCCATGATTTGGGTGTTATAAAATAGGCCCCCAATCTCCACAAAGATGGACAAATTCCACTGCCCCCAGTGAATTAAAGTAGCTAAAGAAAAATAACAGAAAATCTACAATGGTGTGTGAATTATTTTTATATCATTGTTCTACCAGCATTGTGCTAGATTACATTCTGCTAGGTTAACTCAGAACTTATTATCTTGCTGAAATGAAATCAGATTCCTCAATCTTTTATGCAGATTCCTCAATCATTTATGTAGATTTATGAGGCAGCTATGTGCACAATATATGAAATGTTTGTCCCTGAGTCAGAAAGACCTGATTTCAAATCAAGCCTTAGGCAACCCTATTTGCCTCAATTTCTTGATCTATAAAAATGACCTATCAAATTACTCCAGTATCTTTACCAATAAATCTTCAAAAAGGGAGCCACAAAGATTCAGACATGGCTAAAAATGAGTATACAACAATTCTAACTTTAGCTAGTTTTTTCAGATGACTGCTGGATCATGCAGCATACACACGTGTTTCATTGTTTTTATTTCTGTGTTTTTTAATATTTCTGACTTTCCTCCCATTAATTTCACATTATGAGAGACCTAATAGTAGAAGGTGCACCCAACTAAAATAAGAGTAAAATAAGACAAAATATCAATTTTAAAATAATGACACACCAACAACAAACAGATGCAGAAAAACAGTTAACCAGGAGTTAGAGGTAGGGAATAGCTTCGAAATATGACCCTTTTGCCCTAGAAAAGAATGCTAAGAATGTTCAGATTATAAAGCATTAGGAATTGTAGGTCACCATTCTGTTACAAGTATAACCTCTATACCTAGATGAGAATCAGGAAGACCTGAGCTCAAAGCCAACCTCACAACCTCTGGGACCTTATTTTGTTCCTGGAACATAGTAGCTGCTATTTAGTTCTCATCTGTCCCCTTTTCCAGTGTGCTAAAATATCTCATTTGATCCTTACAATAATCCTGAAAGATAGGTACTCCTAATTAACATAATTTTAGATTAAGTGGCTTACCAGGAGTCACATTAGCATCTGAGGCCAAATTTGAATTCAGGTTTTCCTGACTGCTAGTTCAATCTCTATCATGTATGAGTTAAGGCACTAGGAATATTGCTTCTTAAAGACAATCTCAAAGAATGAGAGAAAACTCTAAATTAGAACTAGAACTCAGGCTAAGGAAATCTTTTTATTATTTTTTTAATATCCAATAATAATTTAAATTGCAAGAAATAAAATGCATAGAATTGCAAAGGAAGCCAATTATATTGAAATGGTGATTTTAAAAATTTCATAGATATTAGACTAAGAATTCCTTCCTTTAGTAAAGGTCGTTTATATTACCATAATAGTATAAACACATAGATGAGAACAAATATCTTGTTTTAGACCTCATTTGCTAATATTTTTGGTTCCATCAAGAAAATTGATAGGTTTTGATAGTTTCATAATAACTTCTGAAGGAGTTATTTGATCTTTTCCAGTTATTTTGCATTTTCCATAGTTTTAGATATAACAAGTTATCCTCCTTCCCACATATTGAATCCATTCTCCAATCTTATTTCTTTCTGCAATATGTTTTACCTATCTTCCATCTACACTGTATGTAGCTGGTATGTATTATATATGTGTGTTGTTTTCCCCATTAAAATATGAACTGTTTGAAGGTGGGGATTGAGATTATTTCTTTATATCCCTAGCATATTATCTTAATGCATAATAAACTTTAAAAAATAACTAAAAAGTAGGGTAGTGAAGGTTAGACATGGCAGCAAAATCCATAGAGTCAGAAAGCAAAGACACAAAAGGAATTAAGCATGAATAGTCTAGAACTATTGCCAACATGGAAGACTCAGCAGGAACCCATCAGTTAGAGAAGAGGGGCAATGTAGCATATATATATATATATATATATATATATATATATATATATATATATATATATATATATATATATATATATATATATATATATATGTGTATATATATATATATATATATATATGTGTATATATATATATATATATATATGTCATAGATAGATAGATAGATAGATAGATAGATAGATAGATAGATATCTGGGATTATGTGTCTCAGATATATGTACTGCTGGACAAATGCATAGTATAATGTGGGCAAAAAAATTTCCTGATTCACTTTTTTCTGCATAAATTTTTTGTCTCCCATATCCCAATCCAAATTTAATGTAACTAATAAGATGTTCTAAGCCTTGATAACTTTATAGGATAACAATGCCTCTTGGCTATAAAATTAAACAAAAGTGTAAAATAAATGTGAAAGTAACTCCTTTCCTCTAACAGATGAAATATCAATCTAAGTCATAAACTAGATTAAATAATCTAGTTAATCAATTTGAGAAGAAGTTAGTACTTTGGGTGCCTGGATGATATTATATGATGAAATGTATTAGGATTAATTGAAAGAACTAAGCTTATCTGAGCCTAGGTATATAAGAGGAAAGTTTCACCATTACCCCAGCATAACCTCAGTTTTCACAAAAGCAATTGCCAAGATACACAATGATAAAAATATAAAAATGAATGTGAAAAATATCAATTATTAAATGGGTGAGGAGATAACCAGTAATTTGTAGCAGAATATAACAAAAAAGATGGTTGGTTCCTGATGATAACAACTGATTTAAGGTTTACACTGCACTTTTCACAAAGTTAAATGGTATATATAACACATAAGTCTAACTATATTCATTGTATATGGTCACACACTGGCAGGTGACGGAGCAGCTACACAAATCTTTATCTTTAAATGTTCTTTTTGTTATATCACATTGATACTCAATAAAACTAAAAATTGAGAGTTTAAGTTTTGGATTCAAAGGAACACATATATCACATTCTATGTTACAGCATAACTAGAAGGCAATGACCATATAAGGAATGGTGGAAAGTATTTGGGATAGTTACACTCAAGAAAAGAAGACTTAATGGGGATAATACAACTGTCTTCAAATGTCTAAAAGGCTATGATGTAGAAGGAGTAGGACCAATAGGTGAAAATTACAAAAAGAATATGACTCAGATTAAATACTTCTTAAAAATATCTGTCTAAATATGAATACCACTTCACGAGACTGCTAGTCAAAGATTAGAAGATTTTGTTGTTTATAGTTATAATAACCAAGATTCATGAATTTTGATAAGGTTGAATTGAATGTTCTTTCAATTTTGTGTTTCTATGATAATAAGCATTACATCATAGTAATTTGTTATTTTCATTTGCCCATTTGCTTTATCCTTGTTTTCTATGTTTTAAATATGTGCCCTTATTATTTTGTATGAAATGTAATAGGGGAAGCTAGGTGGCACAGTGGATAGAGCACCAGCCTTGAATTCAGGAGGACGCGAGTTCAAATCTGGTCTCAGACACTTAACACTTCCTAGCTGTGTGACCCTAGGCAAGTCACTTAACCCCAGCCTCAAAAAAAAAAAAAAAAAAAAAAAAAAAGAAATGTAATAAAAATATGCCCCAAATTGTGATTGAACTGTGAAAGTGTCTTAAAAGTGGCATTATAATAATTTTTTTGGCCATTGAACATGAGATGAGTTCTTTTCCAATATTTTACTATTATACACAATATTGTGATAAATAAATTTATCTTCGGGGGCGGAGCCAAGATGGCAGAGTAGATACACGCGAATTTGTAAGCTCCCTTTTTCCCTCAATGCCAACTAGTTAAATCAGCCTCAAAAATAGCATTGGACTGATAAAAACCACAAGGATTAGAAGCACAACTCACCAGCTGAAGAGAATCTGGAATTTCAACAGAAAAGGTAGGTTCCGAGGGGAGGAAAAAAAAAATCAGCATGGACAAGGTTAGGTGCTAGTACACTGTGCCAAATAGGCTGGGGAGAACTCTGGGATCAGAGAAGCCACTGAGATAGAGGAATCTGGCACAAGCTGATAGTTCTACTCTGCTTATAAAACAGCAGATCAGAAGAGAAATCAAGCCACTTTAAAATATAAAGCCAGATCCTAGAACTACCCCAATCCAGAAGTGACCTAACACCAATCTTGGCATGGCTGTGCAGCCGCCTTCTGCTGTCCAGGGCTTTTCCTTGGGGCAGTTAAGAACCTGAACAGCAGGGGACAAAGCCTGGGGCAGCCTCTAATCCACACAGTGTGGGGCTCAGCTTGAGGCAGTGGAATTCTAGCAGCAGCGAAACTCCAACAGCAGCAGAACTCCCAGAGCAGCAGAGCCTCTGCAGCAGGGACTGTGGTTTCTGGGCAGACACTTCCAGTTTGAGTGCAGGGCTTTTCTGGTCAGCTGCTAATATCCACGGCCCCACAGGAGGCTTTAGCTGGGGTTTGTGACACTTTCATTGTTTAGCCTTAAACCTTAGGGCACTCGCTAGGCCACACAGCAGGGTTCCTCACTGGGCACTCCTCACAGCGCAGAGTGACTCTGAGGCATTTCCGGGAAGGGGGGAGAGGAACTCTCTCCCATAGCTCTCTCATAGCCCAGTCACAGGGCTCCCATCTGGTCTGGGAGGAAGCTAATAAATTTCTTACTCAAAGGCAGACCCCCCACAGAGTGTTAACAATGAGTAAAAAGCTGAAAAGAACAATTGACACCTTCTATACAGAGAAAGACTGGGGTTCTCCAACACTGAGAAGCCTAACAGCAGAGAGTCTCCAGATAACACCCTAATGGGGAATGATACCTGGCCCCCATCACATAGATCTCTCCTAGAAGACACTATTAAAAAGTTAAGAGAGTTTGAAAAAAAGTGGGGAAAGGAAAGAGAAGCTATGATAGAGAATAATAACATCCTGAAATCTGAGTTGGAAAAAAATAAAGAATTCACAGGAGGTGCAGGGAAACAAAATTTGTTAATTAGAAAAGGTTAAAAAAATCACAGCAAAGTAGGATTTCTGAATTGGAAAAGATAAAAAGTTCCCAAGAAAGTAGGATTTATGATTTGGAAAAAAAAAATTAACTCACTAAAAAAAAAAATTTAGCAAAATTGTAATCAACAGAGCAAAATAATTCATTTAAAAACTCAATTGGACATATACAAAAAGAACTAAAAGATGTGAATGAAGAAAATAACTCATTAAAAATCAGAATGGAACAAATAGAAATGAATGATTTATTGAGAAACCAAGAATCAGTCAAACAAAACAAAAGAAAAATGAAAAGCTGGAGAATAATGTCAAATATTTACTGGGAGAATTTATAGACCTGGAAAATAGATCTAGGAGAGATAATCTAAGGATCATTGGACTTCCTCAAAATTATGATGAAAAAAAGAGCCTAGATTCTATTTTACAGGAAATCATCAAAGAGAACTGTCCAGAGATAATAGAAACAGAAGGGAAAATAGGCGTTGAAAGAATTCTTCGAACACCTTCTGAAAAAAGACCCTAAAAAAAGAACTCCATGGAACATAGTGGCTAAGCTGCAGAACTACCAAACTAAGGAAAAAATATTGCAAGCAGCTAAAAAAAAAAAAGCAATTCAAATATCAAGGTGCCACAATAAGGGCCACACAAGATCTGCTGCCTCCACATTAAAGGATCAAAGAGCCTGGAACCTGATATTCTGAAAGGCAAAAGAACAAGGATTGCAACCAAGAATAAACTACCCAGCTAAGTTTAGCATTTCCTTCCATGGAAGAAGATGGTCATTTAATGAAACAGAGGAATTCCATATGTTTCTAAGAAAAAAAACCAGACTTAAACAAAAAATTTAATCTACATCCACACAACTGAAGAGAAACAGAAAAAGGTAAAAAGCACTCTTGAGAACTGTATCTCTGTTGTGGATATACAGAAAGTACGCATGGATAATTTGATTTTACTGATATTACATAAAAAAGGGAAGTAGTAAAGGGAAGGAGATAGTATCAGGAAAAGGGAAAGGAGAGATAAAAAGAGGGAAAATACATCCCAGGAAGAGGCATAGAAAATCTATCAAATGTGAGGGAATTTAGAGAGGGGGAGAAACATTGTGTGAATCTTACTCTCATCAGAGTAGGCTCAAAGAGTAAATAATTGACATATTTAATTTTCAGAGAATTCTCTCTCACCTCATTATAAGGGGAAAGAGGAAAAGGGAAAAGGAAATGTGGAATAAGGAAAGGGTACAAGAAAGGAGAAGGGACTTAAAAGGAGGGGGAGGGATACTAAAAAGGGAGGGCTTCACATCACAAGTGGAGTCCATAAATTAAATACTGGGGAAGGGGTTCAGGGGGGACAAGGGGGAAAAAAGCATAATCAGGGGATAATATGATGGCAGGAAATACAAAATCAGTAATTTTAACTGTAAATGAACTCTCCCATTAAATGGAGATGGATAGCAGACTGAATAAAAACTCAGAACCCTACAATATATTGTTTACGGGAAACACACTTAAAGGAGGGAGATACATACAGAGTAGAGGTAAAAGGTTGGAGCAGAATCTATTATGCTTCAGGTGAAACCAAAAAAAAGCAGGGGTAGCCATCCTTATCTCAGATCAAGCAAAAGCAGAAATTGATCTAATTAAAAGAGTTAAGGAAGGAAACTATATCCTGCTAACAGGTAGCATAAACAATGAAGCCATATCAATACTAAACATATATGCACCAAGTGGTATAACATCAAACTTCCTGAAGGAAAAGTTAAGAGAGTTGCAAGAAGAAATAGACAGCAAAACTATAATAGTGGGAGATCTCAATCTTGCACATTCAGAATTAGATAAATCAAACCACAAAACAAGAAAGAAATTTAAGAGGTAAATAGAACATTAGAAAAACTAGGTATGATAGACCTTTGGAGAAAACTGAATGGTGATAGAAAGGAGTATACTTTCTTCTCAGCAGTTCATGGAACCTATACAAAAACTGACCATATATTGGGACATAAAGATCTCAAAATTAAATGCAGGAAGGCAGAAATAGTAAATGCCTTCTTCTCAGATCACAATGCAACAAAAACTACATTCAATAAGAAGTTAGGGGTAAATAGACCAGAAAGTAATTGGAAACTAAATAATCTCATCTTAAAGAATGACTGGGTGAAACAGCAAATTATAGAAACAATTAATAATTTCATCCAAGACAATAACAATGATGAGACATCATACCAAAATTGGTGGGATGCAGCTAAAGCGGTAATAAGGGGAAATTTTATATCTTTAGAGGCTTACTTGAATAAAATAGAGAAAGAAAAGATTAATGAATTGGGCCTATAACTTAAAAAGCTAGAAAAAGACCAAATTAAAAACCTCCAACCAAAAACTAAACTTGAAATTCTAAAATTAAAAGGAGAAATCAATAATATTGCAAGTAAAAAAACTATTGAATTAATAAATAAAACTAAGAGTTGGTTTTATGAAAAAAAAACACAATAAAATAGATAAACCTTTAGTAAATCTGATCAGAAAAAGGAAAGAGGAAAATCAAATTTTTAGTCTTACAAATGAAAAGGGGGATCTTTCCACCAATGAAGAGGAATTAGAGAAATAATAAGGAGTTACTTTGCCCAACTTTATGCCAATAAATTTGATAACTTAAGTGAAATGGATGACTACCTCCAAAAATATAGGCTTCCTAGATTAACAGAGGAGGAGATAAATTGCTTAAATAGTTCCAGTTCAGGAAAAAAGAAATAGAACAAGCTATTAATCAACTCCCCAGGAAGAAATCCCCAGGACCAGATGGATTTACATGTGAATTCTACCAAACATTGAAAAAAATTTGAAACAATATTTTTGAAAAAATAGGGAATGAAGGAGTCCTATCAACCTCCTTTTATGAGAGACATGATACTGATACCTAAACCAGGTAGATCGAAAACTGAGAAAGAAAACTATAGACCAATTTCCTTAATGAATATTGATGCTAAAATCGTAAATAAGATATTAGCAAAAAAACTTCAGAAAATCATCCCCAGGATAATACACTATGATCAAGTAGGATTTATACCAGGAATGCAGGGCTGGTTTGATATTAGGAAAACTATTAGTACAATTTACCATATTAGTAATCAAATTAATAAAAACCATATGATCATCTCAATAGATGCAGAAAAAGCATTTGATTAAATACAACATCCATTCCTATTAAAACACTTGAGAGTTTAGGAATAAATGGACTATTTCTTAAATTAGTCAGGAGCATATATTTAAAACCCTCAGTAAGTATCCTATGTAATGGGGATAAACTTGAACCTTTCCCAGTAAGATCAGGAGTGAAACAAAGTTGCCCACTATCACCATTACTATTCAGTATAGTAGTAGAAACACTAGCCTCAGCAATAAGAATCAAGAAAGAGATTAAAGGAATAAGAGTAAGTAATGAGGAAATCAAACTGTCACTCTTTGCAGATGATATGATGGTATACTTAGAGAACCCAAGAGATTCTAATAAAAAGTTATTAGAAATAATTCACAACTTTAGTAAAGTTGCTGGATAGAAAATAAATCCACATAAATCCTCAGTATTTTTATACATCACCAACAAAATGCAACAGCAAGAGATACAAAGAGAAATTCCATTCAAAACAAATGTTGAGAGTATAAAATATTTGGGAATCCATCTACCAAAGAAAAGTCAGGAATTATATGAGCAAAATTACAAAACACTTGCCACAAAAATAAAGTCAGATTTAAATAATTGGAAAGATATTCAGTGCTCATGGATAGGCCGAGCGCATATAATCAAGATGACAATACTCCCCAAACTAATCTATTTATTTAGTGCTATACCAAGCAGACTCCCAAGAAACTATTTTAATGACCTAGAAAAAATAACAACAAAATTCATATGGAAGAATAAAAGGTCAAGAATTTCAAGGGAGTTAATGGAAAAAAAAGTCAGATGAAGGTGGTCTAGCTGTACCTGATCTAAAGCTATATTATAAAGCAGCAGTCACCAAAACCATTTGGTATTGGCTAAGAAATAGACTAGTCAATCAGTGGAATAGATTAGAGACACAGGACAAAATAGGGTACAACTATAGCAACTATAGTTGTTTGACAAACCCAAAGATACCAATATTTGGGATAAGAATTCATTATTTGAAAAAAAAAACTGATTTAGGCATAAAGAATGAGATCATAAATAGATTAGAAGAACAGAGGATAGTCTACGTCTCAGACATCTGGAGAAGAAAGGAATTTGTGACCAAAGGAGAACTAGAGATCATTATTGATCACAAAATAGAAGATTTTGATTACATCAAATTAAAAAGCTTTTGTACAAACAAAACTAATGCAAATAAGATTAGAAGGGAAGTAACAAATTGGGAAAATATTTTTACAGTTAAAGGTTCTGATAAAGGCCTCATTTCCAAAATATATAGAGAACTGACCCTAATTTGTAAGAAATCAAACCATTCTCCAATTGATAAATGGTCAAGGGATATGAACGGACAATTTTCAGATGATGAAATTGAAACTATATCCACTCATATGAAAGAGTGTTCCAAATCTCTACTGAATAGAGAAATGCAAATTAAGACAACTCTGAAATACCACTACACAACTGTCAGATTGGCTAAGATGACAGGAACAAATAATGATGAATGTTGGAGGGGATGTGGGAAAACTGGGACACTGATGCATTGTTGGTGGAGTTGTGAAAGAATCCAGCAATTCTGGAGAGCAATTTGGAACTATGCCCAAAAAGTTATCAAACTGTGCATCCCCTTTCATCCAGCAGTGCTTCTACTGGGCTTATATTCCAAACAAATACTAAAGATGAAAAAGGGACCTGCATGTGCCTGAATGTTTGTGGCAGCTCTTTTTGTGGTGGCTACAAACTGGAAAATGAATGGATGTCCATCAATTGAAGAATGGTTGGGTAAATTATGGTATATGAAGGTTATGGAATATTATTGCTCTGTAAGAAATGACCAGCAGGATGAATACAGAGAGGTTTGGTGAGACTTACATGAACTGATGCTGAGTGAAATGAGCAGAACCGGAAGATCACTGTGCACTTCAACAACAATACTGTATGAAGATATGTTCTGATGGAAGTGGATATCTTCAACATAAGGAAGATCCAACTCACTTCCAGTTGATCAATGATGGACAGAAACAGCTACACCCAGAGAAGGAACACTGGGAATTTAATGTAAACTGTTAGCACTACTGTCTTTCTACCCAGGTTACTTATACCTTCGGAATCCAATTCTTCACGTGCAACAAGAAAATTGGATTTACACACATATATTGTATCTAGGTTATACTGTAACACATTTAATATGTATAGGATTGCCTGTCATCCAGGGGAGGGAGTTGAGGGAGGGAGGGGAAAATTTAGAAAAATGAATACAAGGGATAATGTTATAAAAAAAAATTACTCATGCATATGTACTGTCAAAAAATTTATAATTATAAAATTAATAAAAAAAAGAAATTTTCATCTTCCTTCAAGTGTTCCCTTATAAGAAACAATCTAATTTTTCAACTGATAGTAACATCTTTTGCCTCAAGTTTTAATATATCACTTTGTCCCGTTTTCTGCTTTGCACTTGCGTCATAGTCATTTGTTTGAATTGCTATCTTTTGGATTACAAATTCACTCATAGCTGGAATTAGGATTAGTGTGACTTTCCTATCTCCATGGTTTTTCTTCCAGTAGGTACTTAATAAATTTCTGTTGAAAAAAAAATCAAACTAATCTCTACTCTTTAAAGTTCCTTAGAATATAAATTATTTTTATTTTCATGCCTCTGGAAGTAAGATTGAGTCAGCAACAAGTTTCTCCAACTCTAAAGTGTACAAAGTCAACTTTCAATTGCAATAATATTACTATGAAGTAAAGAGAAAATATTTTAAAGACAAAAAAAGATCAAACTTGAAAGCCACTTCTTTTGTTTTTAATTTTTGCTGTTTCAGCACACAGCTTAGCTGTACACCTCTTCCATGAGTAGAAAAGCCTACTGATTGACAAACTAAACTATTGATACAGAATGGCTCCCTTAAAATTTAGAACTCTATTAAACATAGTGGCAGAGAATTAACTAGAAAGGACTTATATTAGAGAAATTTTATGACAAACTGGGAATCCAAGTGAAATAGCTAAGGAAAACTATCACTTTCTTTCTTACAGGAAGTTCTTTTTCTTTTGGAGTAATCCATCAGGTTGGGAAAACCCACAGGGACATAACCTACTACTTTTTAATGGTCTTATGCATAGATAACTGCTTTGAAGAAGCAGCTGCCCACAGTAAATATCATTGACCCACTGAATCTTTTCTAAGTTTTTCAACTGCTTTGTCTCTTGAGCAACAGCATAGTCCAAATTATACCACCTAACAAAACTAAGAAGGATCAACCATATGACAATTTACAGTGTTATTTTTTCCAAATTATACCATCAATTTGGGCATCTGGTATTTTGTGGGGGCATTAAAAGTCAATGGTATAGTATATAATTCATTCACAATAATTAAGTAATTTTACTAGTTTACCAGGACCTCCAGCCTTTATATAATTTATTTAATTCTACTTAACAATTTGGAACAATAAGGAAAAAATTTTTTGCCAGAAATAATGAATAATATATGGATTAATTAAGAAACAATCTGCTATTCTCTTAAGTGCTAAAAAATTCTCCAATTGATATTTATCTTAATCATCTAAATTTGAGAGAAATTAACTATGGTGCTTTAAAAAGATGATTTTGATATGCAAAGATGAGGTTATTCATTCACTCTTAATGTCTTTTAGATTTTTTTTTTTCTAGTCATGATGATGGATTTATCTTAACCTATCCATGTGCCTTTATTTCCCTGTTCACTTTTGTAATCAATGGAAGTATTCATGTGTGCCTAGCCATATCATATTTCAAAATTTTTTCCATATTTTGTATGCCATTCTATGAGTTTAAGTAAATTTTTATTTTAAATGTTTTTAACTTCCTTAATTTTTTAAAATTTTTTTTATTAATTTTTATAATTATAACATTTTCTCTGACAATACATATGCATAGGTAAATTTTTTTTTTACAATATTATCCCTTGTACTCCCTTCTGTTCTGAATTTTTCCCCTCCTTCCCTCCACCTCCTCCCCTAGATGGCAGGCATTCACATACATATTAAATATCTTATACTATATCGTAGGTACAATACATATGTGTAGAACCGAATTTTGTTGTTGTTGTTGTTGTTGCAAAGGAAGGATTGTATTCGGAAGGTAAAAATAATCTGGGATTAACTTCCTTAATTTGACAAATGAAATTAATGTTCTTTTTGTTTAATATTTAATGAATTTTAGAATTTTAAAAAATTTTCTGAATATACAACCTCAATGATATTAGGGGTACAACTCATGTTTATGGACCATATTAAATCTATTTTAGAATCTACAGTGAATCTATAGGAAATGAAATCACAAGCTTTTTTTTTTAGTATTTTTAGTTTTTAGTTTTTAGTTTTAGTATTTTAGTTTTTAGTATTTTAGTATTTAGTATTACTTCAGCATTACCATTTTTTAGAAAAAATTTGATGTTATAGAAACAAGGTCTCTTCTGAAGCCTCTCAACTATTATTTACTTACCTATAAAATAAGAATAATAATATGCTGTCTGCATCATAGCAGTAGAATCAAAAGAAATGTGTTTAAAGTGCTTTCCAAACTTTAAAGCCCTGTACAAATGTAAGCAATATAACTGACTTAGCTAAATAAATAACATAAATCACATAAATAACATAAATCTGATGTACATATATTTAATGTTTGAAAAATTCAAAGGTAGCCACTTAAATTTCTATTCATCCATCATAAATTAAATATTATTTAAGAGAAGATGAGAAAATGGCTCAGGACTTCCATATAGATGGTCATGGAGCTGAAGCCACAGTTGAGGTGGCTTAACAAGTGAAGGTAACAGGATGTGGTAGTGGGGATCATTCTTACTTACTCTCAAAAGGATAGATTATTCAGAAACTTGTGAAAATCCTATGAATAGTAATCTTATGCTACCATTGAGTGGGTTTGTACAAAGTTAAAATAATAGAGTACAAATATTATTGTATACTTTTATCAGTGAATTTTTATTAACAAAAATCTTAGGAGAGAATATAACATACCAAATTATAATTAGAATTTTTAAAAAATATATACAAATAATCAATCTCAGTTTACCAATTCATTAAACATTCAAAAATGTTATTGGAATATAACTACTGCATCTCAGTTTTAGAGAAAGGAAATAACTAATATTATAGGAACTATTTTAACTAGTATTACAATATTTCCTCAGCATACACTGAGAGGATATGAATGAATTGTGAACTGAAAAGTTTGAGAAAGCATACTAATGAGATAATAATTTGGAGAATGGAAGAATAAAGCCTACGAAGTATCAGCAATTAGTGAAGAACATTATTAATTTGCATTCTGTAATTACCTCTACCTGCCCAGAAAAACAAAACAAAACAAAACAAAACAAAAAAACAAACAGAAATAGAAATGACAAGAAAAGATCCCCAAGGTAGAGAAAGGATATTAGATGTTTTCTAAGACTAAGCCAATATGAAGCTGAAAATGCATGCCTCTATTGTATATGTGTCTACTGTGTCCATTTGTTTTTTAGCACACTGATGAAGGAGATTAGAAATATATTTAACTCAATGATTTTAATAGGTAAAGAGACAGTGCTACCAGAAGGGAAGATCACAGAAAGTTTTTTGGCCTGCTAGTTCTGAAGTGAATCCACACAGTTAAAAATAACCTTCTAGACCTAGTCCATCTGTGACTGCATTTGTATGTGACCTTAGTAGAAACACTACTTATTAGTGCTATGACTGAGACCACTTTCCCCAAAGACCATATGGTATAGGAAAGAGTGTGTTCCAGATATTTAAGAGGAATTCCTGTACTTAGGTTCTTTCCATATTACCATAGTAAACATCCATTTGTAAAACCTAATTGATGTTACTTGGTTAAATGGAATTGAAGTGTTAAATTCTCATGATTAACACTAATGGGAACAGAATGAAATAGGGGCTAAAAACTAGCATTAGAGGAAAGAAATTCCACTGTTATTCAGGCATATTTGAACCCACTCACTCTGGGAATAAGTGCAAAGTATTCTGACATTAATATCTATGTTTAAGAAGGATGTGTTGAAATATATGCATAAAGGACACGACTATCTCAACCTTTCTGAGATAGGATCTATTAAAACCTTCTGTGTGGAGTGGGCTAGCTTGTTCAAAGGTCCTACCCAAGAAAGTTAGGATAATTTTTGCCTTTTAACTTTTAAAAGTTCGTTGACCCTTAATTGGTCCAAAAGATTAAAGATTTGGGCTACTACCAAGATCCCTGCTTCTCTGATCCTGGGGGGAAAAAAAGACATTGCACAATGAGTCAGAAGGGCCTGCCCTAGGCTTCTGATTTACAGGTCAAAAGCATGATCCTCTGAAGAAAGTTATGCTCAACACAACTAAAATGGTATTCTTACTTTACTTTCAAAGTTCTTACTCTGTCTTACCTCTTTTTGGTAATTGTTAAATATGCAAGATACTGCCCGTTTTTGCCGTTGAAAAAAAGGGGAAAAAATACTGGTAAAAATAAGCTGAGGAGGAAACATTTTAAAGAGATGACCTGATAGAAAACTTATCCCTCAGGAAAATTTATAAACAATTCTCACTTTATGTAAATTCATATTATACAAATTAGACTTACTTAAAGATTTCTAAAATAATCTACATTCCAATATACATGTGCACATACACACATAAGTTAACTTTAAAGTATCATGTGTTTTCTGAATCTTTCTCTCTCTCTAGTCCTATCCCTCCCAAACCATCCAGAAAAAAAAAAAAACCCTCCAAGTAAAAGAATCTAAGTTAAAAAAAAAACTAACTTCGCTGTCCCTTATGTCTCAACATGTTTTTGAAGTTGTGTGTCAGCCCTCTCCATTTAAGGAGACCTTTTGGCTCCCTTCCTGCCTTCCTATTTTCTTCAGGTGCTGGACAAATTTCTAAAATAAGAACTAGCTCTACTGAGATCTGAAAGCAACTAAGAGTCAAGAGGTAGGGATAAGTAGAGTGCATTCTCTTCTATCAGCTAATTTGCATGTGCCTTTTTTTGTCAGAATTTTGAAGCATAAAAATGAAAAACTATAAATCAAATCATTACATTTCTCTTTGGATTTCCATTAGGCAAATAGCATTCTCATCTCTCATTAAAATGGAACTCCTTGATTAGGAAAGTAGAAGAGGGAAAGAAATGAGTCTAAAAATATTGTGGAATTTGGAGGATAGGGAGGAGATGGAATAGAAATATTAAAAGAAAATGGAAGAAATTCATTTTATATGTAAAAATGATTTGTTGACTTTGTATAAATTCAATCAAATAAGATGAAATTGACATTTTAATTAAGCAGTCTAAAATGTGTTGTTTCTTTTTGAAGGATAGAAGGAGGGGGGAGAAATCTGTATTTGTAATTTCAATGTTAATAGAATTTCCAGCATGGACAGTGAATAATAATTTTCCAGTGATGAGTGTCAACTTGTGTTGTTTACAAAAACTTGTGTTATTTTAGTAACTTATGCAATTCTTGCACAACAACCTTTTCCTGTATAAGTGATACTTTCTTTTGTATTTTTTCCAGATCCTCAAGTACCAAAATTAGAAATGCCAAGCAGAACAGATTCATCTCTCCTATAAAAGGAAGTTATCTAAAGTATGCTTACTTAGTTATGCTCCCAGCATTTCTTTAAAAAAACAAAACAAAACAAACAAAAACAAAAACAAAAAACACCTTTATTTCAAGAGTTTTCGGGCATCATGTTCTCTTGGGGTACCTTGCCACTAGGGTCAGGAAAAGATATTTGACACTTGGGGTCGAGGTGAGAAGACTTAGAACCAATCTCTGGAAGTACCAATATGTTTCCCAGCTTTAGTGGCATGTAAGGAGAAGATACAAAGAAAGAAGCTGGTCACATGACATCTCATAGAAAAATGTCTCTATACTCCCATCTACTCTCCACGTAGCTCCCAGAGTGTTTTTCCTAAGCATTTCTGAGCCTGCTAGTTCTAGTCAGTACAATCCAGTGACTATTACAATCTGTAGAATCACTGTTTTTGTATTTTAAAGTTCTCTAGTACCTTAGCTGCATATTATCTTTGTGGCATAATTATGGTCTTATTTGTCCTTTATATGATACTCCATCTCCTGTCTCCAATGTCTCCTCACCTCCACCTCTTGAAATATGTTTTTTTATATCTATTTTGCATACACCTCTATATGGATACATTATTATGCCTAGGTAGACTGAATAGAATTCATTTTTTTAAAAGTAGAGCTAGTAATCATCAGTCTTAGACAAAGCCAGAACTTTTGTTTTCAGTGAATGTCTACAGGTGTAAATGCATATGTATGTATGTATGTTAATATATGCATGTGTGGATCTGTAAATATAAATATTCACCTACTTGAGGAGGGAGATAAATAAAAGGAAAAATAAAAAGTGCACAGCAGAGAACAAGGAAGCAAAATTTTAAAAAGATGAACAGTTATGAATATATAATTTTTCTATATATGAACTCTTGAAATGGAAATTTAATACTACATATTTTGAATCCTCACTAATAGGCACATGACAACATTTGGGTTTTTTTCTATTTTCTCTTTCTGCTTTTCTTTTTCTATTTTTATTTTGTATTTAGGTTTAAATAAAGAATAAAAGAAAAATAAGAAAATTTCAAGTAACAGGATTTGTTAAAAAATTTCATTGAAAATGTCTTTCCTCTGTTGTTTCTATCTTGTCTTCAATAAAATTATTTTCTTTCAAATATAAGACATTTATTTTCTTCCTAGAATTTACTTTCTTCTGACTAATTCAGCATATCTTATACAATATTAAGATCATTGTGTATTTGACTACCAATACATTATAACTACATAGTATAAGCTCTGGCTGCTACCTAATACTAGCAATATTCTTTTTTAATTATGTGCTGCTTTAAACACATTGCTAAAGCAATTTTATTTGATGTTAAAAGATTAATAAGCTTTTTTTTTTAAGTTGAGGCTTTCATAGGTGGCAAAAAGTCCTCAATTCATATTAACATAAATTTCTTAAGGGTATATCTGTGTATCCCTGAAGTAAAACCATTTAAATCTTTTAGTAGTTATGTAATTGAAATACTTTAAAATATTTTAGAAATTCAATTTTATTTAATTTTATTTAATTTTCAATTCCAATTTCTCTCACTTCTTCCTCTACTTTCCCCACTCATTGATAAAGCAAGAAAAATAAAAGCTGTTGCAAATACATATATTTGAGCAAAACAAATTCCACACCTGACTTTTCTGTCTGGAAGTGAATAATGTATTCATCATGAGTCCTCTGAAATAGTGGTTGATTTTATTGTGTTAATCAGAATTCTTTGGTCTTTAAAAATTGTTTGTCTTAATGTTATTGCTATTGCATAATTAGAGTTCTTAGTTCTATTCATAAAGTACAATGAAAGTAATTAATGCAGAAAAAGAGGGAAGACTAATGGAGAGTCCAAAAGGTCCACCTTTTGGGCCTGGAGGAAGTTTAAAAAGAACAAATGCAAAGACTAGTAGTTTAATATTGACAATAGAAATACAATGCATAAAGTATACTGACTGTATGCTCTGTATGACAATTCCCACCACTGCTTTTCTACGTAAAGAGAAGAAAATAACTGAATTTGTCATATATGTGGGATTAATGAGAAGAAAAAAATAATACAAAGATTCAGGACCTGCTATGTTACAGAAAGGTAGTTTTAAAGGAGATTAAAAAATGGATGGACTGTGAGTAGTTGATAAAAGAGTATGACTGACTAGGGCAGAATTAGTCTTACAAAGAGTAATCAATGAAACAGGAAAATCATAGCATAACACACCCCACAACACCTATCTTCTCATAAATTGGATAGAGGAAAGGCAAGAATATAGTTGCCAAATTTGAAGGCAAAAGTTTTTATGAAGCCTTTCCCAATTTCTTTTGGAAAAGCAAAGAAAACAATAAAATAGATAAATTAGTGGTTAATTTGATTTTTAAAAATTACAATATTAAAAATGAAAAGGGTAAATGTATCACCAATGAAGATTAAATTAAAGCAATTTTAGGAATTATTTTCCCCAATTTTATCAATAAAACTATCTAAGAGAAGTGAATATTTACAAAGTACAATACTGTACAATAGTACAAACTGAACAAGTTGACAAGAAAAAATAACTTTGTCTTAGAAAAAGAAATTGAATAAACCAAAAAATGAGCTATCATGAATTTGTACAATACATCTACAAATGTTCAATGTCATCTCACTTAGGAGAGAAGGTAAGAGAACTTCTACAACTTTTATTTTCCAGAAGTTCAAATGCTAACAATAAAGTGGAATAGGTTCAAGACTATCATGAAGAATAATTTTCAGCCACCATTACATTGTTAGTTTAATTGTGAAATTATCCAGCCATACTGGAGAGCAATCTGGAACTATGCCCAAAGGGCTATGAAACTGTGCATTCTCTTTGATCCAGCAATCTCTCCACTGGGTTTGTATCCCAAAGAAATGATAAAAGAGGGGAAAGGACCTCCTTTTGTAGTGGCAAGGGACTGGAAATTGAATATGTATGCCCCTCATTTAGGGAACAGCTAAACAAGTTATGGTATATGAATATAAAGAGATGTTTTGTTCCCCAAGAAATGGTGAATAAGCTGATTTCAGAAAATCCTGGAAAGACTTGGCTATTTTCAATAATGACATGTTTCAAGACAATTCCATTAGAGTTGTGATGGAAAGAAGGAAAAAGACTTTTGAGACTTCTGAGAACTTATAGAGACTGACGGTGGATCAAAACCCAGTATTTTCACCTTATATTTGTTGTTGTTTGTAGATATTTTTTTCTTCCATTCTGACGTTTTTTTTTTCCCTTTTGATCTGATTTTTTTTTCCAAATAGCCTTGAATATTTATATATATATATATATATATTTTATAATATTATCCCTTGTATTCATTTTTCCAAATTACCCCCCCTCCCTCTATTCCCTCCCCCCGACGACAGGCAATACCATACATTTTACATGTGTTACAATATAGTCTAGGTACAATACATTGTGTGAATATCATTTTCTTGTTGCACAATAAACATTAGAATCCGAAGGTACATGCAACCTGGGCAGACAGATATTAGTGCTAACAATTTACATTCCCCTCCCAGTGTTTCTTCTCTGGGTGTAGCTACCTCTGTCCATCATTGATCAACTGGAAGTGAGTTGGATCTTCTTTATGTTGAAGAGTTCCACTTCCATCAGAATACATCCTCATACAGTATTGTTGTTGAAGTGTACAGTGATCTTCTGGTTCTGCTCATTTCACTCAGCATCAGTTGATTTAAGTCTCTCCAGGCCTCTCTATATTCCTCCTGCTGGTCATTTCTTACCGAGCAATAATATTCCATAACCTTCATATACCACAATTTACCCAACCATTCTCCAACTGATGGACATCCATTCATCTTCCAGTTTCTAGCTACAACAAAAAGAGCTGCCACAAACATTTTGGCACATATATGTTTCTTTCCACTCTTTAGTATTTCTTTGGGATATAATCCCAGTAGTAGCGCTGCTGGGTCAAAGGGTATGCACAGTTTGATAACTTTTTGGGCATAATTCCAGATTGCTCTCCAGAATGGCTGGATTCTTTCACAACTCCACCAGCAATGTATTAGTGTCCCAATTTCCCCACATCCCCTCCAACATTTGTCATTATTTGTTCCTGTCATCTTAGCCAATCTGACAGGTGTATAGTGGTATCTCAGAGTGGTCTTAATTTGCATTTCTCTGATCAGTAGTGATTTGGAACACTCTTTCATGTGAGTGGATATAGTTTCAATTTCTTCCTCTGAGAATTGTCTGTTCATATCCTTTGACCATTTATCAATTGGAGAATGGTTCGGTTTCTTATAAATTATGGTCAGTTCTCTATATATTTTGGAAATGAGACCTTTGTCAGAACCTTTGTTTTTAAAAATATTTTCCCAATTTGTTACTTCCCTTCTAATCTTGTTTGCATTAGTATTATTTGTACAGAAACTTTTTAGTTTGATGTAATCAAAATCTTCTATTTTGTGATCAATAATGATCTCTAGTTCTCCTCTGGTCATAAATTCCTTCCTCCTCCACAAGTCTGAGAGGTAGATTATCCTCTGTTCCTCTAATCTATTTATTATCTCCCTCTTTATGCCTAAATCATGGACCCATTTTGATCTTATCTTGGTATATGGTGTTAAGTGTGGATCCATATCTAATTTCTGCCATACTAATTTCCAGTTTTCCCAACAGTTTTTTCCGAATAATGAATTTTTATCCCTAATGTTGGAATCTTTGGGTTTGTCAAAGATTAGATTGCTATAGATGTACTCTTTTTTGTCCTTTGTATCTAATCTGTTCCACTGATCTACCGGTCTATTTCGTAGCCAATACCAAATGGTTTTGGTGACTGCTGCTATATAATATAGCTTTAGATCAGGTACACTTAGACCACCTTCCTCTGAGTTTTTTTTCATTAGTTCCCTTGCAATTCTTGACCTTTTATTCTTCCATATGAATTTTGTTGTTATTTTTTCTAGGTCATTAAAATAGTTTCTTGGGAGTCTGATTGGTATAGCACTAAATAAATAGATTAGTTTGGGGAGTATTGTCATCTTTATTATATTCGCTCGGCCTATCCAAGAGCACTGAATGTCTTTCCAATTATTTAAATCTGATTTTATTTTTGTGGCAAGTGTTTTGTAATTTTTCTCATATAATTCCTGACTTTTCTTTGGTAGATGGATTCCCAAATATTTTATACTCTCAACATTTGTTTGGAATGGAATTTCTCTTTGTATCTCTTGCTGTTGCATTTTGTTAGTGATATATAAAAATGCCGAGGATTTATGTGGATTTATTTTGTATCCTGCCACTTTGCTGAAATTTTGAATTATTTCTAGTAGCTTTTTAGCAGAGTCTTTGGGGTTCTCTAAGTATACCATCATGTCATCTGCAAAAAGTGATAGTTTAATTTCCTCATTTCCTACTCTAATTCCTTGAATCTCTTTCTCGGCTCTTATTGCCGAGGCTAGCGTTTCTAGTACTATATTGAATAGTAATGGTGATAGTGGGCAACCTTGTTTCACTCCTGATCTTACTGGGAAAGGTTGCAGTTTATTTCTATTGCATATTATGCTTACTGACGGTCTTAAATATATACTCCTGATTATTCTAAGGAATAATCCATTTATTCCTATACTCTCAAGAGTTTTTAGTAGGAATGGATGTTGGATTTTGTCAAATGCTTTTTCTGCATCTATTGAGATGATCATATGGTTCTTATTAATTTGATTATTAATATGGTCAATTATATTAATAGTTTTCCTAATATTAAACCAGCCCTGCATTCCTGGAATAAATCCTACTTGATCATAGTGTATTATCTTGGAGATGATTTTCTGAAGTCTTTTTGCTAATATCTTATTTAAGATTTTAGCATCAATATTCATTAAGGAGATTGGTCTATAATTTTCTTTCTCAGTTTTCGATCTACCAGGTTTAGGTATCAGTACCATGTCTGTGTCATAAAAGGAATTTGGTAGGACTCCTTCATCCCCTATTTTTTCAAATAATTTATATAACATTGGGGCTAATTGTTCTTTGAATGTTTGGTAGAATTCACATGTGAATCCATCTGGCCCTGGGGATTTTTTCCTGGGGAGTTGATTAATAGCTTGTTCTATTTCTTTTTCTGAAATGGGACTATTTAAGCAATTTATCTCCTCCTCTGTTAATCTAGGGAGCCTATATTTTTGGAGGAAGTCATCCATTTCACTTAAGTTATCAAATTTATTGGCATAAAGTTGGGCAAAGTAACTCCTTATTATTTCTCTAATTTCCTCTTCATTGGTGGAAAGATCCCCCTTTTCATTTGTAAGACTAACAATTTGATTTTCCTCTTTCTTTTTTTTGATCAAATTTACCAAAGGTTTATCTATTTTATTGGCTTTTTCATAAAACCAACTCTTGGTTTTATTTATTAATTCAATAGTTTTTTTACTTTCAATTTTATTGATTTCTCCTTTTAATTTTTGTATTTCGAGTTTAATTTTTGGTTGGGGGTGATCTGATATTTTTACACAGCATGGTGAACACGGAAATATGTATAGAAAAATTGCAGATATTTGACCTATATCAGATTACTTGGTGGCTTAGGCAGGGAGAAGGGAGGAAAGGGAAAAAAAAATTTGGAACATGAGGTTTTGCAAATATGAATATTTAAAACTAGTTGTGCACGTATTTGGAAAAATAAAATATTATTTTTTTAAAAAGGATAATTGTCAGCATTTTGTCACAAACTCCTATTGTAAAGTTTTATGATACTCCTTAAAGTGTCATACTCCTTAGACTACTCCTTAAAGAAAAATCTTAACATGATGCCTCATCATAACTAAAGTTATGGCAAAAAAAAAAATCAAGATCTGATAGATTTTACAATGATGTCAAATTTAAATAGAAACTGATTTCAAGCTAAATTTTGACTTAGAAAACCATGAATTAATAACGTCATGTTTAATTACCATGAATAAATAACATCATTGTAATTTTATTTATTTTATTAAATATTTCCCTGTTATATTTTAATGTAGTTCAGAATGAACTATTGACCACAACTATTGCTGTCCACTGAAAATTTGAGACCTCTGGCTGAGAACATGAACTTTAGAGCAAATTGAGTCTGTTTCCCAAGAGTCAACCTATTTAATCACATGAGCAGTAGTTTCACCTAGCTACGAAACTGTGTGGGCCTTTAAATGATCCTTAAGCCTGTCATAAATCAAAAAATAGAGAAACATATCATTTTAGCTCATTAACAACTTTAAATTAAATGGAGGTATTCTAAATCTGAAACTTTGTCCTCTGATCAAAAAGTGAACATATTGTGGATAAAGATGAATTATATTACCCTTGACATTCTGGCTAAAACTACAGGCAAATAAAAGAATGACTTTGTAACTAAATTAAATTTTGGCTAGGCAAAAAAAGGATTTGGGAGAATGGATTTTATTTTACACAAAAAAGTCATTATATATATTAATCAAAATAGCTTATTCACTAATATAGGTTTCTGTCACATAAAGTGCTAGAGAATTTCTATGAAGAAGTAAAGTTATTTACAGTAAATCAAAATATAGTTTGATATGTGATGACTGAATATTAAGTTAATGTTGGAGAGAAACTTACGGATAAGTATGATTCAGGAGAAATGATAGATGCCAAATAATTTTATGATTTTCAAGAAACTTCATGCCACTATATCAAAAATGCCTTCTTAAAAAAAACAGTATCAAATACCATGGAAAATATGTAATTGACTATATTTTAACATTCAAAAAAAGACTAATTATAGAAATGGTTATTCATGATGAGTCAGCCAGTTTTGTCACAGTTAAAGCTGAGATCAAAATATATAACATGCAAGAAAAATTAGTAATGAGAACATAATATGGCATTAGATAAAGAAAATGTAACTCATGTATTTGGACAAGTAATTGAAAATCAAAAATTGGAAATGGACTGCAGAAATGACATCAATAATTTCTTTTAAAAATTCATTCAATTAATGAAAAAAAGCAAATGAAGGTGGCCTACCTGTACCAGATCTAAAACTATATTATAAAGCAGCAATCATCAAAATCATTTGGTACTGGCAAAGAAATAGACTAGTTGATCAGTGGTCAGGTTAGTTGATCACGTTAGGTTCACAGGACAAAATAGTTAATAACTATAGTAATCTAGTGTTTGACAAACCCAAAGACCTCAGCTTTTGGGATAAAAATTCACTATCTGACAAAAAACTGCTGGGAAAATTGGAAACCAGTATGGCAGAAATTAGGCATTGATTCATAGCTAACACCATAAAGAAAAGATCAAGATGGGTTCATGATCTAGACATAAAGAATAATATTACAAATAAATTAGAAGAACATAGGATAGTTTACCTCTCAGACTTGTGGAGAAGAAAGGAATTAATGGTCAAAGAACTACAAATCATTATTGATGGCAAAATAGATCGTTTTGATTATATTAAGTTAAAAAGGTTTTATGAAAATAAAACTAATGTAGACAAGATTAGAAGGGAAGCAATAAACTGGAAAAACATTTTTATATCCAAAGGATCTGATAAAGGTCTCATTTCTAAAATATATAGAGAAATGACTCAAAATTATAAGAAATCAAGTCATTGTCCAATTGATGAATGGTCAAAGGATATGAATAGACAATTTCAGATGAAGAAATTCAAACTATTTCTCGTCATATAAAAAGGTGTTCCAAATCACTACTGATCAGAGAAATGCAAATTAAGACCACTCTGAAATATTACTACAAACCTTAGTTGGCTAAGATGACAGGAAATGATAATGATGAAAGTTGGAGAAGATGTGGGAAAACTGGGACACTGATACATTGTTGGTGGAACTGTGAATGGATCCAACCATTATGGAGAGCAATTTGGATGTACACTCAAAATGTTATCAAAGTGTGCCTACCCTTTGACCCAGCAGTATTTCTACTTAGCCTATATCCTAGGGAGATCATAAAGGAGGGAGAGTCAGGATAAGCAAAAGTCCTTGATCTTTAGGGGAAGGAGTGAAGGAGACAGACAAAAACTTCCAGGAGTTTTGCCAAGGATCTAGAGTCCAGAATCTCCACATTTTTCTCCTCTCCATCCTGTGGCCAAATGAAGTTCTCTCACCTCTCTTACTCCACCCTCTAATCCCTCCTACAATTATCTGTATACACCAAAAGATGGAGCCAACATGGAATAGTGAGAAAAGGCCATTTTTTCCAAATGTATGCTAATAGAGTTATGGTCCAATAGGTAATTAGCCTCAAGTACTCGGTTGTCTGATTCAAGCACACCTTTTAAGAGTTTCAGCCCTTTACATCTCCTGCTTTCTTTTGTTTTAGAACACTGGTGGCCACGCCATCCCTGACTTCTCAGGAAGCGAGGTGAAAACACTAAAAAGAAACCACGCCCTTGCTGACTTCTCAGGAAGAGAGATGAAAAATACCAAAGGAAAGTGGAGAGTCAAGCCAGATATTGTTAGTGGGTTTCTGGGCTGAAGGATCTTACTAGAAACAGGTATGCATAAACCCACCAGCATGGGAGGTATTACACAAGCACATAGCAATAAAACATAGCAATAAAACACAGACAAGCAGTGATGACTCTTTCCACAGCCGGTGCACGCTCAATGTGGTGTAACAAACATGAATTGTACATGTAAGTAGTGATATAACAAACAATATCTATCAACATGGTGCGTAATAGTTTTCCAGAAGTCCTAGAAAGAGGGTATGTAAATAACAATCACACATATGTTTCTTTCAGCAGTCAAGAGATAGTCCAAAACCAATTTATTTTCCATTACTTCACATGACAGGGAATCCAATGATCCCTGGAAGTTTTTGAAGTCCTGCAACAATCTTTTTATATGTTAGGGAATCCAATGATTCCTGCAGTTTTTGAAGTCCTGTAACAGTCTTATCATGTCTCAGAGAATCCAATGATTCCTGAGGCTTTTGAAGTCCAACAATTTTTGATGTCCATAAGTCAATTGCCATAACTGCCATGCTCTTTCAATGGTGGGCACAGTCAGTGACGCAACCACCCAATGTTTCTTGGGTCTTCTCCTTTGTTTCAAGGGACAAGGTGAATACAGCTTGTTGACACCCATCTGATTCCTTCTCCATCTGTAGAGATACAAGCAAACCCTTTCTCTCAAAGCAGTTAACCTATCTGGTCCCTTTCATTCACCACTTTCTGATTTCTTCATATATCTCTGGTGATTATCTAAAGATAGCAGAGCTGCTCACACCAATGCATAAAACCTGTCTGCCAGAGCCAATTGTCAAAAATCAAGAACTTAATTGTATAAAAAGCTAAATTTAGAAGTTCTCTAGGGTTATCTGTAGCTCCCTCTTTGGTTTTTGGAGGAGCATCTTAATGTCTGCTTCACTATTGCCTGTCCTTGAGGATGGAAAGGTATGCCAGTGGTGTGTAAAATCTTATACTATCCACAAAAGTGTGCAAAACGTTTAGAAGTATATGCAGGTCCATTATCTGTTTTGATTGCTTGTGGCACACCCATAATTGCAAATGCTTATATAAAGAATTCAGTGACCACTAGGGCTGTCTCTTTTGCTGCTGGTATTGCAAATGTGAATCCTGAAAAGGTGTCTACCACAACATGGATAAAAGACAGACGACCAAAAGATTTATAATGGGTCACATCCATTTGCCAAATTTCACTGGGTCTCAAAACACAAGGATTTTTCTCTGGAGGGAGCACAGGAATGTGGAAGGGAAGGCAAGCTGTACAGACTTTTACTATGTTCCTAGCTTCCTCTCTTGTTATTCCAAAATGTAAACGTAAAGCTTGAGCAGCCTGATATTTAGAATGAGATTCTTGGGCTTCTTGAAATAAAGGAGTATTGGCCAACATGGTTAGAAGGCTACCTGCCTTTAAATTACTATCAAAAATAGGATCAGGAAATCCACTATGGGAGTGGACATGCAAAATATAAACTTTACCTGGATGCTTTCTCACTTGCTCTTGAAACTCCTTAAAAAACTGATATATATATATATATATATATATATATATATATATATATATATATATATATATATATATATATATATATATATATATATATATATATATATATATATATATATATATATATATATATATATATATTGGAAGCTACAAATTTTATTTGGGCCGTGGCAATTCTTTATACCACACCTACTGAATAGGCTGAATCAGATATTATATTTATAGCTTTTGGATAATAAGTAAGAGCTAGAATGATTTCATATAATTCCTTCTACTTAGTCAACTGAAAAGGAGTTCTGACTATTCTCTTTATAGTTAAGTCGCGAGAGTATACAGCACAAATATTGAGTTTGGATGCATCTGTAAAGATAGTTGTTCCTTTAAGAGGAACTTTATTTATTTATTTTTAATTTTTTTTAATTAATTTTATACTTATACATTTTTGACAGTATATATGCATGAGTAATTTTTTTATAACATTATCGCTTGTATTCATTTTTCCAGATTTCCCCCTCCCTTCCTTTACTCCCTCCCCTAGATGACAGGCAATCTCATACATTTTACATGTGTTACATTATAACACAGATATAATATATGTATATAAATCCAATTTTCTTATTGCACATTAAGTATTGGATTACGAAGGTATAAGTAAGCTGGGTATATAGACAATAGTGCTAATATTTTACATTCAATTCCCAGTGTTCCTTCTCTGGGTGTAGCTGTTTCTGTCCATCACTGATCAGCTGGAAGTGAGTTGGATCTCCTTTATGGTGAATATATCCAACTCCATCAGAATATATCTTCATATAGTATTATTGTTGAAGTGTATAGTGATCTTCTGGTTCTGCTCATTTCACTCAGCATCAGTTCATGTAAGTCTCACCAAACCTCTCTGTATTCATCGTGCTGGTGATTTCTTACAGAGCAATAATATTCCATAACATTAATATACCATAATTTACCCAACCATTCTTCAATTGATGGACATCCATTCATTTTCCAGTTTGTAGCCACTACAAAAAGAGCTGCCACAAACATTTTGGCATACACAGGTCCCTTTCCCCTCTTTAGTATTTCTTTGGGATATAAGTCCAGGAGTAGCACTGCTGGATCAAAGGGTATGCACAGTTTGATAACTTTTTGGGCATAGTTCCAAATTGTTCTCCAGAATTGCTGGATTCTTTCACAACTCCACCAACACTGTATTAGTGTCCCAGTTTTCCCACATCGCCTCCAATATACATCATTATTTGTTCCTGTCATCTTAGCCAATCTGACAGGTATGTAGTGGTATCTCAGAGTTGTCTTAATTTGCATTTCTCTCTTCAGTAGTGATTTAGAACACTCTTTCATATGAGTGGATATAGTTTCAATTTCATTATCTGAGAATTGTCTTTTCATATCCTTTGACCATTTATAAATTGAAGAATGGTTTGATTTCTTATAAATTAGGGTCAGTTCCCTATATATTGTGGAAATGAGACCTTTATCAGAACCTTTAACTGTAAAAATATTTTCCCAATTTGTTGCTTCCCTTCTAATCTTGTTTGAATTAGTATTGTTTGTACAGAAACTTTTTAGTTGATGTAATCAACATCTTCTATTTTGTGATCAATAATGATCTCTAGTTCTCCTCTGGTCATAAATTCCTTCCTCCTCCACAGGTTTGAGAGGTAGACTCTGTTCCTCTAATCTATGATCTCATTCTTTATGCCTAAATCATGGACCCATTTTGATCTTATCTTGGTATATGGTGTTAAGTGTAGATCCATATCTAATTTCTGGCATACTAATTTCCAGTTCTCCCAACAGTTTTCTTCAAATAATGAATTTTTATCCCAAATGTTGGTATCTTTGGGTTTGTCAAACACTAGATTGCTATAGTTGTTCACTATTTTGTCCTGTGAACCTAACCTACTCCACTGATTGACTAGTATATTTCTTAGCCAATACCAAATGGTTTTGGTGACTGCTGCTATATAATATAGCTTTATATCAGGTACACCTAGACCACCTTCATTTGACTTTTTTTTCATTAGTTCCCTTGCAATTCTCCACATTTTATTCTTCCATATGAATTCTGTTATTATTTTTTCTAGGTCATTAAAATAGTTTCTTGGGAGTCTGATTGGTATAGCACTAAATAACTAGATTAGTTTGGGGAGTATTTTCATCTTTATTATATTTGCTCGGCCTGTCCACGAGTACTGCATGTCTTTCCAATTATTTAAATCTGATTTATTTTTGTGGCAAGTGTTTTGTAATTTTGCTCATATAATTCCTGACTTTTCTTTGGTAGATGGGATTCCCAAATATTTTATACTCTCAACATTTGTATGGAATGGAATTTCTCTTTGTATCTCTTGCTGTTGCATTTTGTTGGTGATGTATAAAAATGCTAAGGATTTATGGGGATTTATTTTGTATACAGCAACTTTGCTAAAGTTGTAAATTATTTTTAATAACTTTTTATTAGAATCTCTGAGGTTTTCTAAGTATACAATCATATCATCTGCAAAGAGTGACAGTTTGATTTCCTCATTACCTACTTTAATCTCTTTCTCTTTCTCGACTCTTATTGCCGAGGCTAACATTTCTAATACAACATTGAATAGTAATGGTAATAATGGGCAACCTTGTTTCATTCCTAATCTTACTGGGATAGGTTCCAGTTTATCCTCATTACATAGGATACTTACTGAGGGTTTTAAATATATGCTCCTGACTAATTTAAGAAATAGTCCATTTATTCCTATACTCTCAAGCATTTATAGTAGGAATGTTTGTTGGATTTTATCAAATGCTTTTTCTACATCTATTGAGATGATCATATGATTTTTATTAATTTGATTATTAATAGTTTTCCTAATATTAAACCAGCCCTGCATTCCTAATTTAAATCCTACTTGATCATAGTGTATTATCCTGGGGATGATTTTCTGAAGTCTTTTTGCTAATATCTTATTTAAGATTTTAGTATCAATATCCATTAAGGAAATTGGTCTATAGTTTTCTTTCTCAGTTTTCAATCTACCTGGTTTAGATATCAGTACATTGTCTGTGTCATAAAAGGAGTTTGGCAGGACTCCTTCATCCCCTATTTTTTCAAATAGTTTATATAACATTGGGGCTAGTTGTTCTTTAAATGTTTGGTAGAATTCACATGTAAATCCATCTGGTCCTGGGGATTTTTTCCTGGGGAGTTGATTAATAGCTTGTTCTATTTCTTTTTTCTGAAATGGGACTATTTAAGCAATTTATCTCCTCCTCTGTTAATCTAGGAAGCCTATATTTTTGGAGGTAGTCATCCATTTCACTTAAGTTATCGAATTTATTGGCATAAAGTTGGGCAAAGTAACTCCTTATTATTTCTGTAATTTCCTCTTCATTGGTGGAAAGATCCCCCTTTTCATTTGTAAGACTAACAATTTGATTTTCCTCTTTCCTTTTTCTGATCAGATTTACCAAAGGTTTATCTATTTTATTGGCTTTTTCATGAAACCAACTCTTGGTTTTATTTATTAATTCAATAGTTTTACTTTCAATATTATTGATTTCTCCTTTTAATTTTAGTATTTCAAGTTTGATTTTTGGTTGGGGGTTTTTAATTTGGTCTTTTTCTAGCTTTTTAAGTTGCAAGTCCAATTCGTTAATCTTCTCTTTCTCTATTTTATTCAAATAAGCCTCTAAAGATATAAAATTTCCCCTTATTACTGCTTTAGCTGCATCCCACAGATTTTGATATGATGTATCATCATTGTCATTATCTTGGGTGAAATTATTAATTGTTTCTATAATTTACTGTTTCACCCAGTCATTCTTTAAGATGAGATTATTCAGTTTCCAATTACTTTTTGGGCTATTTACCCCTAACTTCTTATTGAATGTAGTTTTTATTGCATTGTGATCTGAGAAGAAGGCATTTATTATTTCTGCCTTCCTGCATTTAATTTTGAGATCTTTATGTCCTAATATATGGTCTATTTTTGTTTAAGTTCCATGAACTGCTGAGAATAAAGTATATTTCTTTCTATCACCATTCAGTTTTCTCCGAAGGTCTATCATACCTAGTTTTTCTAATATTCTATTTACTTTTTAAATTTCTTTCTTATTTGTTTTGTGGTTTGATTTGTCTAAATCTGAGAGTGCAAGGTTGAGATCTCCCACTATTATAGTTTTACTCTCTATTTCTTCTTGCAACTCTCTTAACTTTTCCTTTAGAAAGTTAGATGCTATACCACTTGGTGCATATATGTTTAGTATTGATATGGCTTCATTGTTTATGCTACCTGTTAGCAGGATATAGTTTCCTTCCTTATCTCTTTTAATTAGATCAATTTCTGCTTTTGCTTGATCTGACATAAGGATGGCTACCCCTGCTTTTTTGGCTTTACCTGAAGCATAATAGATTCTGCTCCCACCTTTTACCTTTACCCTGTATGTATCTCCCTCCTTTAAGTGTGTTTCCTGTAAACAACATATTGTAGGGTTCTGACTTTTGATCCAGTCTGCTATCCATCTCTGTTTGACGGGAGAGTTCATCCCATTCACATTTACAGTTAAAATTACTAATTCTGTATTTCCTACCATCATATTATCCCCAGATTATGCTTTTTTCCCTTGACCCCCCTGAACCCCTTCCCCAATATTTAATTTATAGACCCCACTTGTGACGCACAGCCCTCCCTTTTTAGTATCCCTCCCCCCTCCTTTTAAGTCCCTTCCCTTTACTTGTGCCCTGCCCTTATTCCCTTTTTCCTTTTCCCTTTTCCTCTTTCCCCTTATAATGAGGTGAGAGAGAATTCTCTGAAAATCAAATATGTCAATTATTTACTCTTTGAGCCTACTCTGATGAGAGTAAGATTCACACAATGTTTCTCCTCTTCTCTAAATTCCCTCAGATGTGGCAGATTTTCTATGCTTATTCCTGGGATGTAGTTTCCCTCTTTTTATCACTCCTTCCCCTTTTTCTGATACTACCCCCTTCCCTTTGCTACTCCTCCTTTTTTTTTATATCAGTAAAATCAAATTATCTATGTGTACTTTCTGTATATTCACAACATAGATACAGTTCTCAAGAGTGCTTTTTACCTTTTTCTGTTTCTCTAGTCTTGTGGATGTACATCAAATTTTTTGTTTAAGTCTGTTTTTTTTCTTAAAAACAAATGGAATTCCTCTGTTTCATTAAATGACCATCTTCTTCCATGGAAGAAAATGCTAAACTTAGATTCTTGGTTATTCTTTTGCCTTTCGGAATATCAGGTTCCAGGCCCTTTGTTCCTTTAACGTGGAGGCAGCCAGATCTTCAGTGACCCTTATTGTGGCACCTTGACATTTAAATTGTTTTTTTCTATCTACTAGCAATATTTTTTCCTTTGTTTGGTAGTTCTGCAACTTAGCCACAATGTTCCGTGGAATTCTTTTTTTAGGGTCTTTTTCAGAAGGTCTTCGATGAATTCTTTCAACGTCTATTTTCCCTTCTGTTTCTATTATCTCTGGACAGTTCTCTTTGATGATTTCCTGTAAAATACAATCTAGGCTCTTTTTTTGATCATAGTTTTTGGGAAGTCCAATGATCCTCAGAATATCTCTCCTAGATCTATTTTCCCAGGTCTATAGATTTTCCCAGTAAGTATTTGATGTTATTCTCCAGCTTGTCATTTTTTTTGCTTTGTTTGACTGATTCTTGGGTTCTCAATGAATCGTTCATTTCTATTTGTTCCGTCCTGATTTTTAATGAGTTATTTTCTTCATTCACATTTTTAGTTCTTTTTGTATATGCCCAATTGAGTTTTTAAATGAATTATTTTGCTCGATTGAATTTTTTTCCATTTTCCTAATTTTTTTTAGAGAGTTATTTTCTTTTTCCAATTCATAAATCCTACTTTCTTGAGACTTTTTTATCTTTTCTAATTCAGAAATCCTACTTTCCTGTGATTTTTTGAACTTTTCTAATTCACAAATTTTGTTTCCCTGCATCTCCTGTGAATTCTTTATTTTTTCCAACTCAAATTTCAGGACATTGTTATTCTCTATCATAGCTTCTCTTTCCTTTTCTCTTTTTTCTTCAGACTCTCTTAACTTTTTAAAAGTTTCTTCTAGGAGAGAGCTATGTGATGGGGGGCAGGTATCATTCCCCTTTAGGGTGTTATTTGTAGACTCTCTGCTGTCAGCCTTCTCGGGGTTGTATACCCGCTCTTTCTCTGTGTAGAAGGAATCAATCGTTCTCTTCAGCTTTTTATTCATTGTTAAAAATCTTTTGGGGTCTGCCCTTGGAGTAAGAACTTTATTTATTTATTTAATTATTTATTTACCAGATTCCCCCAGACCAGATGGATGCAGCAGTTCCAGTGCCTGAGCTAAGAGAGACCTCTGGGAGAGAATTCTCCTCTCCCTCCCTGGAAATGCCTCAGAGGTGATATGGCTGCGCTGTGAGGGTTGCCTAGTGAAGGACCCCTCTGTGTGGCCTAGTTTAAGACTGAACAATAAAAGCGACACAAAGCCCAGCCAATGCATCTGTGGGGTGTGGATATTAGCAGCTGACGTGAAAAGCCCCTGTGCTCAAACTGGAATTGTCTGCCCCGAAACCACGGTCCCTACTTCAAAGGTTCTGCTTCTCTGGGAATTCTGAGGCTGCTAGAGTTCCACAGCCTTAGGCTAAGCCAGGCCCTATGTGGATTAGATGTTGCCTCGGGCTGTGTCCCTGATGTTCAGGCTCTTAACTACCCCAAGGTGAAGCCCCAGACAGCAGAAGGCGGCTTCATAGCTGTGCGGAGATCTGTTAGGTCACTTCCTGATTGATGTGGTTCTAGGATCTAGCTTTATATTTTAAAGTGGCTTGATTTCTCTTCTGAACTGCTGTTTTATAAGCAGAGAAGAGCTAACAGCCTGGGTCAGCTTCTTCTATCTCAGTGGCTTCTCTGATCCCAGAGCTCTCCCCAAACCGATCCGCACAGTGTGCTAGCACCTAACCGTCTGTGCTGGCCTTTTTTTTCCCTCCCCTTAGAACTGACCTTTTCTGTAGAGACTCCAGATTCTCTTCAGCTGGTATGTTGTGCTTTTATTCCTTGTGGTTTCTATCACTCCAGCGTTATTTTTGAGGCTGATTTAACTAATTGGTAATGAGGGAAGAACGGATCTTACAAATTCGCATGTATCTTCTCTGTCATCTTGGCTCCACCCCCTAAGAGGAACTTTAGAAACCTTTTCTTCAAGAATCCATTGCCAATTATGTAATTAGTCTGGTTATCTTTAATAGAGACCCATGTGTAAAATTTGGACCCATGGCTAATGAATTTTGCCACTCTGGGATGGTTTCACAGCATACATTAATTTGTGCATTAATATAAAAGGTCTTATCCCAGATAATTGTCCTGCTTGCTTAATGACCTTTAATAAAATTCTAGCCACTGGATAAAGAGTAAGGCTTTGTACTGATTGTGCTGGGAGGTTCACTACTCTATCACACTATCTCCTTGATGAAGGACTGCTGTGGGTGCCTCTTGTGTAGCAAAAACTGATATTTCCAAAGGATTTTGAGTGACTCTTTCAACTACATTGGATAAAGCCAGTTCAACATCTCTCAAAGCTTCTTGGACTTCTTTTGTAAGCTGATGTGATGAGTTAAAGCACTTAAAATGTCATATAATGCTTGCAATTAATAGGTAGTCAAGCTTAATACTAGACGCATCAATTGGATATCTCCTATCAATTTCTGAAAGTCATTTAAGGTGTTTAGCTTCTCTGTTCTTAAGGAAAGTTTTTGTACTATAAGCACCTCAGGGTATACTTCATATCCTAAATATTGAAAAGGAGCATGTCTTTGAATTTTTTTCTGGAGCTATGTGCAATTTGTGGTTCCTTAGTTTTTTGTAGAAATGCTTCTAACATTTGTTCCTCAGGTGCACATCCCAATATGTCATCCATGCAATGTAATAACATTACTTTGGGAAATGCTTTTCTTACTGGAGTAAGAGCAGTAGCAATATACATTTGACACATAGTAGGGCTATTTTTCATTTCCTGGGGCAAAACTGTCCATTCATATCTTTTATGAGGCTCAGCTAAGTTAATGCTGGGCACTGAAAAGGCAAGTCTTTTCATATCCTCCTTATCTAAAGGGAGAGAATAGAAACAATCCTTAATGTTTGTAACCCAAACAGGCCATTCCCTAGGCAACTGAGTAGGAGATGATTTCCAGGCTGAAGAGTTCCCATAGTTTTCATCTGTTCATTTACTTTTCTTAAATCAGTCAACATCCTCCATTTTCCAGATTTCTTTCTTACAACAAATGCAGGGGAATTCCAAGGACTTAGAGATGGTTGTAAGTGTTCTTGGTCAAGTTGCTCCTGCACTGTATCTAATAAGGCCTGAATTTTATCTCTAGCTAAGGGCCACTGTTCTATCCACACTGGTGTATCAGTTTTCCATTGGATAGGAAAAGGTGAAAGTGTTGGCAGGCCTTCAACAGCAGCCCTGCCTAAAAAATTGAAGTACTCATTTGTAATTCCAAATGTTGTAAAATACCCCTTCCCCTCAGATTGATGGGGACTTTTTTCAACTATAAAAGGAGTAAAAACTGTTTCCCCTTAAAAAGTCCATCTCAAAGGAGTAGCACTAACTTCAGCTGATATTGATCCTCCTACACCAGACATGTAGGTATCTGCCTTAATCTTTGGCCAGTGACTGGCCAGTTGACACCTCTAATGACTGTATGATGTGCACCTGTATCCACCAGTCCTTCTAATGGTATGCCATTTACATAGATAGTGAGCATAGATTAGTCACCTCTCCAGTTGCTGTCCAGAATATTCCTGGATTTTGTTACTTGGAGTCAGAATCTGGGCAACTATCACCAGATTGCCTATTAAGAGTCTGTATAAGTAAACTTGATGCTACTACTTCTCCTGGTTAATAAGTCACACATGGTCTACCTGTATTAGTGACTGGAATATCATCTACACATTACCCAGTTTCCCACATCAATCTATGGATGAACACAGTTTTCTAAGTACTCTCAGGACATGAAATGGTCAAGCCCACTGTGCCTGGAGGCAAGGGATACATAGTCTGGAGAGGAACAGATTTTACCTTTCCAGGGGGTATCTCAGTTGTCCCAGTTGCATACAACTCTATTCTCTCCAATTGTAATCCCTTTCTCCTATCAGATTGCTTCCTAGCTAATGGGTCATGTCTGAGTATTGAACTTCTAAAGGCTCTCTGGGTTTAGCATTGGCTGCCATCATGCCCCAAGTGTTTTTTGCCTTGGGCCCTGGTGCTGGGCCCGTCCTCCCATTTCCATGAATCAGACTACATTCTGATGCCCAATGGAAGACTCTGTTGCATTTTGGACATGGAGTTTTGGATCTTGTTCTTCCACCCTGTTTTCTCACTCTGTCTCTATGTCAACATGGAGTTTTCAGATGCCCTACTTTACCATATTGAAAGCATTAACAAGTCTCTCTGGAAGTCCCTTGCCAAAAGGGACCTGTCTTCCCCTGTTTCAGATCTTGGGAAGTCTACATCATAGCCTGGGTATAAAAGGTATTTGTGCCCTCTGTGGCATAGCATCTTATGATCTCCTCTAAAGGAGCATCCTTGTATAGTCCTAGTATAGTTCTATAAACATCATCAGCATTTTCTTTAGCAAGTTGGCTTTATCATAATTTCTGTTGCTGTATTTTCACCAATAGTTCGTCTGACAGCTGTCTGCAAATATCCTACAAAATGAGCAAAGAGTTCATTTGGCCCTTGTCCTATTTTTGTGAAGGCCTTCCTTTTATCCTGTTTACTTGATATAAAACCCAAGTCAACTTCTGCTGCATAGCAACAGAAGCAATTTTCTCATATGCTGCTATGGGGTAATTAATCTGTACTGAAATGTCTGCATAAGAACCTACACCTGTTAGTTGGTCATATAGTGATTGGAGTATTAACTCCACTTTGACTATTTTGTTGGGCTTGTATGCTACAGAGTTCACTATATTCAGAAAGCCACAACAAGTTTTGTCCGGGTTCTAAGCATATCATTGTTATAGATTTCCAGCCCCTAGGGGTTAAGACTTCATAAGCCAAATTCTGTAATAACATCTTAACATAAGATGATGTAGCCCCATAAAGAGTACAAGCCTTTTTCAGGTCTTTGAGGATTTCTAGATCAAAAGGAGTATATCTTCTACTTTCTTAACCTGAAGAGTTAAACTGTTGAATTACAGGATACATTTCTATTCTCAAATCAGCTGTATTCTGCCCTTTTTTGTGGCTTTAAGTACTGCCTTTTGCAATCTAGTCATAGGAGGGTGTGATTGCTGGGGTTGAGGTGCTTGTGATATCACTGCCCCTCTCACTACTTTTCCTTTCTCCTTCCTGGAAAGTGAAGTTGATGGGGAGGTGTCAAGGACCTGCTCTGGTGTAGGTGGAGTTGAAGCTGGGCTGTGAGAGTGAGAATCACCACCCCCTTCAAGTTCACTTAAGACCTCATGCCCTCTGGTGATATTGCCATTAATCTGTCCTTTGTCTTCCTCTTTTTCCTCATACTTCCTTTTTTCTATAACTTGTGGGATTCTTTAAGGCCAATTGTATTATGTTGTATATATAGAATATTTCCTTAAAAATTGAATGAGGACTATTATCATTATAATATTCACATAGTTGATCTGCTACTAGTTTCCAATTGTTTGCTTCTATTTCTTCTTCCTTGAAGAATCAAGAGGACATAAATTCTAATGTATCCTCGAGTCCATCAATCTGCTCCCAAGTTACAATTAAACTGTCTCTTTATCAGTCTGAGTATGCTTCCTATAGATCTTCTTTGAGGTGAGGTTGGGGGTGGGTGTGGGGGAGAATCTTTTCCTAATATCTGCCTCATTTCAGCTAGAAAATGAGAGTTACTAGTTTAGTGCTTTAAAAAGTAAGTTCCTTGTTTGTCTATTAAAATACTCACCCTATTTCCTGGTCACCTGGGACTTCTTCAGTTAAATTAGGGTCCTTGTTTCACACATTGGGCACCAAAATGTGAAGTCCGGGCTAGTTCTCTGGAGGCCTCAGGGTCAGTCAGAGTCAGAATAAGCAAAAGTCCTTGGTATTTAGGGGAAGAAGTGAAGGAGACAGACAAAAACTGCCAGGAATTTTACCAAAGATCTAGAGTCCAGAATCTCCACACTTTTCTCCTTTCCATCCTGTGGCCAAGTGAAGTTCCCTAGCCTCTCTTACTCCACCCTCTAATCCCTCCTACGATTATCCGTGTTATAGGCAAAGTATTTCTCAGTCCTCCAAAGTAAGACAAGGAAGTAAGTTTTATTTTTCTCAAGGTTACTCTATTTATGATGAGATTTTTGGATTACCTTACAATGTTTTAGGGACAAATATAAAAACAAGCATATATGTTTTTAAAAGTTAATAACAAATACAGATTTAAAACAAGTTAGTTTATGTTGCTACTTTGTCAAAAAAGCACCAACAAAATCAATGTTTATACATTAGCTGGTGGTCAGATGATTTATTGTATCTATGAAATGTACACATATATTCTCTAGATCTCTTTCACAATTTAATGGCCTACTCTACTACTCAAGTCTACATGAAAGATAAAGAGGAAATTTTAGGGGCTCTGATAATGACATTGCTTAGAGTTACAGGAGAAAAGCCTAAAAAATAATAGATCTAGATATTCTGCAGAAATGGAGCAGAAAATAGACTAAAAATGATAATTGCAGAGAAAACATCTATAAACACTGCTAATGTTGGGGGAGCTAGATCCTCATGCACACCACTGACAAGTAGTCCTCAATGTAAACCAATACTATAGCTATGGAATTTTTTTCTCTTTAGATCAAAAAGACAGTAGCAATGCCATCTGCTGTTTTCTTAGAAAAATAGATATAACAGATGTTACCATGAGCAGACCTGCCATCTCTTGACTTAAAGGCTAGATGAAAAATAACATCTGCATGGTATATAGCAGACCACCAATAAAGCAACAAAATAGAAGAAATCAGATAGGATACTGGAACAATTCAAATGTATACACAGACCACAAACAGGACACCACCAAGTAGCACTGCTTCCATATGTAACATATTTATATATATTTTATGTGGTTTTTTTTTTAATACTGGGCAGAAGGCAGATAGGATTTTCATTCACACTTAATCCTATTCAGTCTCTCGATTATGTAAGAAAGTAAGGGGTAATATAGTTACCTCTTTACTCTCTAGTCTATCAAGGAAAAATATGCTCTTAAAAATTAAAAAAAAAAGATGATTTAATGAAGAAACAAAGAAAGTAGAGGTAAAGTGAATGTGTCAGCAGGTAAGAGGATGATAAAATGTCACAATAAGGAGAAATGGGAGATGAATCATTGAAACATTCTAGACTTTCCAGAAGAAAGACTTGCAAGCAGCAAGTGATTTGTCATCCCTTTAGAAAGAGAGGAAGGGGAAACAAATTTAGCTGGGAAAAAAAAGCATATTATTTTACCTTTGAGCTTATCTTCTTTTAAGTTATCTACAACAGTGAGGAATTTTGCTTAGCTCAAATATTAACCATCGCTTAATTAATTAGCAATATCCTAAAAACATGCTGGAGTCTGAGATTGCAAAAATCCAAGCTTCTCCAATATGAGTCTAGGTGAATAAGGGTAAAGACCTTATTCTAGAGGGTGTGACATAAACCACAGGTCTCTTCATACTTGTAATGTATTCCTTTCTCACCTCAATCTCATAGAATTCCTTCATTCATGACTTCAATTGAAATAACATTTAATCCCTCCCTCCAAAATTCTGATTTAACTACATTATTTTTATTTAATATGACTATGCTCTATACCTGTAATGCTCTCCCTTTCCCTTTCACTGTCTCCTGGCTTCAACTGTTCAAGTCCCAGGTAAAACCCAAAATTCTACAGAAAACCTATCCAATTCCTCCGTAATTTTAATCCCTTCCCTCTGCTGATTATCTTTAAATGACCCTATAGCATGGTTGTACATATAGCTATTTTCATTTTTTCTCCCCAGACTATGAAATTTTTGACAGCAGGGATTATCTTTTGCCTCTCTTTGTATTCCCTGAAATTAAAATCTGGTAAGTTTTTAATAAAGGTTTTTAACTGACTGCTTTGCATATGCTTGTCTATCTTCATATACAGGCTTCTTAAAAGAAATCATTTCATTTTTGTCATGTATTATCAATACCTAGCACAATGTTTGGCATATAGCAATAAGTATTTGTTGACTGATTGATTAGTGCAGAAAACTTTTTTGACACTGACATTTTAAAAATAAATAAATAAAGGAATTTAAGGATTTTAATATTATTAAAAGGATATGTTAAAGGTTAAAAAGTAACATAAATAGTAGTGAAACAATCAAGTTTTCCCCACAGATACATATTTTTCCCCAATGGTACTCACTATTGTTTGACATATTTCTAAAAGTTCTAACTTTTATTATATGAATAACCAGAAATTAAATATGTAAGGAAAAAAGACAAAATTATCCTCATGTGCATACATATGATGATTTATTTGGAAAAGCCCAGTGAAGACCAAAGAAACTAATTAAGGATAATAAAAATCTACAACAGCAAGATAAACAATAAATCTCTCCAAATGATCAGTTGTGTGGACCCTGAACTAGTCACTTATCTCTGTCTCAGTTCTTCATCTGTAAAATGAGCTGGAATAAAATAGCAAACCACTTTGGCAAGAAAGCCAACTGAACAATAATAATTTGTCCTCTCTATACTTTTAACTGCTCTTTGTTTTGCAATAGTGAAATTGTCTGTACTTGACTCTAATTGCCTTATTAGATAGGTGGGATGGGAGGGATGATCTTAGCTAAACTTTTTAAGTTCCCTAATACAATGTTCTATTAGGAATTTAACATGTTTGCTAAATGAATTTTTGATTTATTGAATACAGGAAAAGATGAGTACATCTTAGGAAATGTTAGTAGGAATTAGAAAATACCATTCTTTGGATTAAAATGTTATTCAAACATTTAATTTTTTGCAAATCTGAAATTTCTGCATATGTATAAAGGCAGATAAGTTTATATTCTTTTTTGAAAATAACAAACTCCATTTCAAGATAATAATGTTCTTTTATTCAATTGAATTTTTTGCTCTTCTGTTCATTTTATGATATAATGTCTCTTTCAAAACATTTTCCCAATAGTTAAGGAAAGACTTTTTCCTTATTTTATGATACACTCTGTTGTGGGTCTGCTTCCCTGCAGCTTCACTGGAAACTGAAAGTTTCTTACTGCGCGCCTCACGCTATCACCAGCCTTTGGACGTCTCCGGCCCCGCTCCGGAGACAGGAGCGGGGAATAAGCAAACAGAGAGCCAACGTGTAGCAGAACTGGTCTTTATTGTCTGCACCCAAAATGTCTCCCTGAGCTGCCGCTGGCTATTCCTCTTATAGAGGTTCTCGGACCCTCCCCGAAACCTCCCATCGTGGGCGGGGCCAGCTCCCTTATCAATGCCCAGTCGGGCTTCTCCTTTTATGGCCAGGCGACTCATAGCTCTATGCATCCACAGACACGTAGCTCTATTAATCAACCCGGAGCAATATTCTGGAGTTGACTGACATTAGGGCGGCTCCCTTCCGCACAGAGAAGATCAGTTCTAGGCCCTTTACAATTCCCCCTTTTTGTTTAATAAGAGGGCGGTCTAATACAGCCATCACAACTCGGAAGGACATAAATGGAGGTAGAGCACCAGGAATATCAATTATGAAAAATATCAAAATAGAAAATATCCAGAGCACCAGAAATGGAAATACAAATAGATAATATCGAAATACATATACAACATTAGGCTCATTGATCAGGGGTTGATTACAAATCTCCTTTGGCATTTAAGACATAAGATGCCTTAAGTTCTGTCAGAGACCGACATAGTGCAAAAAGTATGGCTCGAATTATCAAAGGCAAAATACACAACATAAACAGTACAAGGACTAGGGCAACACACCCGAGAATTAACCAGTGAATTACATTGTGATAGTCAAGCCCATTCAACCATGCCATCAACGAGGAGGTCGATTCCTCCCATTGCTTATTGAAATCAATTGTCACATTCTCCAATCCATTTATAATTTTGTCAAGGGCCATTAATTCATTTTGTAAAGACGTTTGCATAGAAGCATTACGTAAAAGACGTTCAGGATATGCATAATCAGAGGAATTATATAACACAGGTAAAATACAAGAGGCACAATATAAAAAGCTACAAGTAAGTTTCACATATCAGGACAACAAAGCTTGTTGTTTCACTAACTCCAAGGAAACATATTGCACTTGAGTTATTTGAGAAATCAGCATAGAGTCTATGGCCTCCTGGTGTCTCCAGGCCAAGTCATTTTCAGTCATGTACTTCTGCAGCTTCTCCGCCACAATAGTTAATTGTGTATTCAGTTCTCTTATCTGGAATTCCTCTGCGATACTCAGAGCCTAGGCCGCCAGTGATAAAAACATACTGCCACCTTCCCGTTTTCCTCTATGGTGCAGATTTTTCAACAGTCCTTGAAGAACCCCTTCTGCTTTGGTTATCTTATAGTTTGAGTTCAAACATATCAGGAACAATGCATTACCCAGAGTCCACAATTGTCCTTCAAAGCTATAACACAATGTACTATTTGGAAAAACTCCCCCTCTACAAGTGGAATTCTTGTTGCCAAAAACCCGATGCCATTGGGTAAAAGTCAACTCCCTGTCCTGATTATTAGATATATGTAACTGCATTTTTATCCTATTTGTAACTAATCCCACTTTCCACAGATGTGGCTGCAGGACATGATTAGAATAGAATACAGGAGCAATTAGTTGAGAGTGAGAATCGGCATTCCGATCCCAAAACGTCAAGTTCACAGTGCCATCTTGCAAAGATATGCTTTTCCTCATTAGTCCTGTACTGCATTCCCTTAATTGTCCAAAAACTACACCCAACTTTGAGTCTATACAACTCGGCAAATCAGTACATCGCTGTCTCACAGCATTCATTGTATTTTTCCCATGTATTTCCTTCATCTGCACCATCATACTGGTACTTATATTATTTAACTCATCATTACTGTGTAGCAGATGACTTCTATTCAGCCTTTTCATGGTTGCACACCAATCATTCCCTTGTCCCTCAAGAACTATGCACAGTGGCAAGTGGGTTGTCATAAAAGTTAGGCTGTCTTTACTTTGTTTAAACATTTGAGGTTGTCGCGCTCTGGGTACCCTGGGTGAATGTGTGAGCCTACCAAGAATGAGCCATTACCAGTCAATTTTAAAGGGATACTTTCATGAACCCATGTCATCATTCGTAATTTGGGAAGATTAGGAGTTATAGCCCAATGAGTTGGTGCCTTAGCCACGTGTAGAGTATACATTGGAATCATACCCTTGCCATCTTGTTTCTTACCCTCCGAAGGAGGGCGTGGGGTGATAGGGGGACTCTTCAATAAAAATATAACCCCGCTGTTAAAGGCTAAGGTCTTTTCCCCAATTTCATTGGTGATAATCGCGTCATAGCAGGATGCCCTCTAGGTATCATTGACTCACTCAACTGACGCTATCAAACATAATAAAAAGGCTGCACCGTCAAATGACTGAACTCTACCTTTAAAAGGGAAGCAAGTCTGCATCTGATTAACCCTAGAGTGTTTAAAGCAGGTAGTATTTTTCCCTAGTAAACTTCCAAACCTTTCTCCAAAATCCTTCTTCCAAACTCTATGCGGCAGCACCAGCAGTTTGGTAGGATGTTCATGTAGAGGACCATTAATTATAACTGAAATATTCGTAATTGCTAGTGTCAGACCTATCTTCCATAGGTGATTCTGAATATGCCCTTCCACTATGGGTGTTGGTGCAACCAGTACCGGTGCCTCATCTGTCTCCCCATTCCAAAAGCTGATATTAACTTCTGGCAAAAAGGGCCCTTTACGAAACACGCCCGTGGAACAACTGATCAAAGGTGAAAATAAAGGCGAGTTCATAACCAGGGTACAAGGGGGAAGGGGACTTTCAACTTTATCTTCTATCTCATGTTCCACGTGGGGAACAGCCAACATTTCAACTATCATCTCGCTAGTCAAGTCATTTAGGTCGCTCGTTTTGAGGGATGATTGCTTAATTCTAAAAGGTTCCAGCATAATGCATGAACTTATCTTTAAGTTATATGTCAGGCATAAAGGGACATCCCGAGTAATGAAAGTGAGCTTCTTAAAATGTTCCTTCCATATTTTTGATTCTTTGTACTCCCCTATCCCTTCCAAAAAGGAAACATTTCCTAACGTGGCTAATGGTATAGGCTGATGACGCCAAGTGACCATTTGAAAACTAGACAAATCTGCAATCATATTTCTCTCCTCACTCTTCACCCCTCCTATCAGGCTACTTAATCCTAACAACATGCATGCAATTTGATTCATTTGCATTTGAGTTTCTCGTCTTCCTTCTCTTCTCTTTGCTCGTTGGGTTCGGTTTTTTCCATTTCTCCTCCTTTCTCCTCTGCCCCGATGGATTCGTCTTCTTTTTCTCATACCAACCTGGTCCTTCTGATCGGGATCCATCTTTTCTCCTTTTCCCCTGTTGAGACACAAACAAATCCTTTGCCTCTCACAATAACTTTGTAAGGGCCTTTCCAAACGTTATTCTCATCTTTATACATTATCTTTTCCAATCTTAATTCTTTGGAATCATTTTCCGATTTTTCTGTCATTGATTTTCTTTCTGGTTTATTACCCATGGTATTTTCAACTAAAGCCTTCATGGCCGGTGTTAATCCCTCATCGTCAAATTTCAAAAAATTGATAGTGAAGAGAGCTTTATCAATATCTTGTTGCGTTATTTTCTTGCATCCCATTCCCCCTTTTTGTTTAATGAGCATAGTTTTTAAGGTTCTGTTCATTCTAGTTAATTTTCTTATCATGTCTATAGACAAAGAAGGATTTTTGCCAAAAATTTATATAAGGGTTTGGCACATACATCTGTGCAGGTGCGGGTTACGGAAGGGCTTCACTAGTTGACTCGTTCCGTATCGTCTGTATCTTGACAGTTCTTTATTAATTGTCTATGCCCAGAGAGGGAGCCACTCTTCTCTGGAGCACAAACATCTCTAGGAATGGCTAGTTCCTAGCATCTAGTGTCAAAAATATACAGAGTTCATGGAACAGTCAAGTTCCCATAATTTGGAAGCTGAGGCCTGTTAGATTTGAGTGAGCTTATAATCCTAATATGAAATTTTAAATTTCTTAATCATTTGGCCTTAAGATCACGAAAATAATAAGAGGACTGAGCTAGTGGGGTGAAATTAGAGTAAATTAATTTCATTTTCCAATACATATGACAATTACACATACATAATTACAGAAAGAACAATAATAATAATATGGGTATGGCTAAACTATTAAAATAAATGGTAGCGCTACCTGATCTAAATAAGAAATCATACCAATGGTGGTTAGTATCCGATGTTACTAAATGAGAGGCCTTGATAAGTTGTCCTGCAGCTATAAGAGTCTGTATTTGATGTTCATTTAATGCGCGCTGATTAGACTCTAATAGTTTCTTCATAACTTAAGATCTGTTTAGGATATCCATATATATGAAGTAAAGCAAAGTAATCAGGTAAGACAAAAGATAATACATGAAATTAACACATAACAGCCCATATCTTAACTTGACAATACACAATAGTTCCAGTACACCAAAAAAAAGTACACATAGCATTTTCAGGTCATTGTTTTTCCATGCTTCTGGTAAATTAAACATATAATCCCACATTGCAACAATCTCTGAGCATTTTCTTTTTGTATCTAGGTATACATATTTTGTAAAGAGCATTTGGTCCACTTAAATAATTTACTAATATTTCCAGTAAAACCCAAACTAGTAATAATACTATCATCAAAAATCTGTAGAAATTGGCCTTGATATTATAATGTATTTTGGTGGAGTAGGATCGTCGTGGGCAACTATTTGAGCATTTACAGTCAAAGCCTGAGAAACATCTTGTCCACCACTGCGCAGTCTGCTGGCCAAGATCTCAAGGTCTATTGAATTAACTATACCAAAACCAGTTCCAGCACCACCAAATAAAGTGTCATACCAGGTTCTTTTCTTTCTAACACAATTCATCAGAGGAGGAAAAGTTACATTATTGGTACAAGTTTTAAGAACTCTTATGATTGATGGAGGATGTTTTGTAGGAGGGGGAGGTGTCAGTAATAGATATTTTATCTAATAGTGAGGTTTCAATACCTCTATCAAGATTTTACATGCACAGTTTATCAGTTGCTTTTCAATGTTTGTCTCAGCTTGTTCTCTGCATTCAGTTGGGAAGTCCACACCCTCAGAGTCCACTCTCTTTCCTATGTAGCACTGCTGTATCTGGATCTGGAACAGTCCTTTCCAGCTCAGGGTCAGCTTTTCCTCCTTCCATGTCCCAACCAGGACCCCGTCTCCAAGCTAGAACTCATGCACTGTTGAAACCCTAAGGGAGGAGTCTGAGCAATAAGCCTGTTTAGTTGTAAAGTTTTCAGATGTTAAAGTAAAGACATAACATATTTCCTTAAAAACAAATCCTTGGTTTCAAATATTGGATATAAGGAAGAATTTTGAATCCCTTTAAATCAGTTTGCTTTCTTCAACCAGAAACAGCTGCAGCTTCCTATTGCTGCTCTACCCCTGCAAAAATACGTTCCGTCTCACAGTCACCTCTCCGTGACTACCTTTTCCAACAAGTTCCTTCTTTTCCCCACTGATTTCTTCTTGAAATCATTTGCTCCCACTAATAAATCCTTCTTAAATCACCTTTATTCTCCTGTCCCATCTCTCTGTTTCTCTCTTCCCAATGCCTACTTGCTCAAACTTTCTCTGACATACTTTAAACACTTCCAAACCAATAACTCTTCTGACTAGATGCTTCATTTAAACTATTAATTAATTTTGCAAATCAATCTCTCTTGTCCCTTTTCTTTAATCACCTTTTTTTTAAACTTTAAACTTCAAGATTCATAACCCATAATGATAACAAATTACCCAATGTTTCAGAAGCAAACCAAATAGTTTTTTTTTTTTTTTTTCTTCTGCCTGAGTGCTTCAAGGCCACTAGTAAGAAGCTTCCCAGGCGGTATTAAGCAGATAAGATTGTAATGCCATTACTCCCCTTTTAGCTTTGAAAATATGCTTTTCAGAGAAAACTTTCCCACCAGTTTAAAATAGTCAAGTTTTTTTTTTCTTTTGTTTTACTTACAAATTGGTACAACAGGTTAAAAAGTTTAAAAATCACAAACAATTTTTAAGACCAATACATTTTGAACCACTCTGAAAGAATTACTATTCTGAATGAATTTCAATTTCCACAATTCAGCCTATTATTTTTCTAAGCCTGTAACACAGAGGCTGAATTCTTATCTCTTATGAGCTTGCTAACTTTTAACACAGAACAAAAAATTCAAAGCAGACAAACATACACAGACAGACCAGAGCTCTATTTTTTCTATCCAGGCTCTGCATGCTTTTAAGTTAAGATCCACTCCATTCTTTTTACGGAGTTTATATAGCTATGAAGCATATACTCCTGAATCTGTTGGCTCGATATGGGCTTTAACTATTTTTTGTCCCATGCCTCATCTAACTGCGTCTAAGCAGTCAGGCTGTTTGCTTCTTCTTGATTCTAAAAATCAAGGAGCGCGTCTTTCTACTTACCTTTCCTTGTTCCAGCGAATACACTGCCCAGGTCCCTGTTCAAGGTGCCACTTGTTGTGGGTCTGCTTCCCTGCAGCTTCACTGGAAACTGAAAGTTTCTTACTGCGCCTCACGCTATCACCAGCCTTCGGACGTCTCCGGCCCCGCTCCGGAGACAGGAGCGGGGAATAAGCAAACAGAGAGCCAACGTGTAGCAGAACTGGTCTTTATTGTCTGCACCCAAAATGTCTCCCCGAGCTGCCGCTGGCTATTCCTCTTATAGAGGTTGTCGGACCCTCCCCGAAACCTCCCATCGTGGGTGAGGCCAGCTCCCTTATCAATGCCCAGTTGGGCTTCTCCTTTTATGGCCAGGCGACTCATAGCTCTATGCATCCACAGACACGTAGCTCTATTAATCAACCCGGAGCAATATTCTGGAGTTGACTGACATTAGGGCGGCTCCCTTCCGCACAGAGAAGATCAGTTCTAGGCCCTTTACAACACTCTACAATACCAATAGTCTAATCTTCCTTTGAAAGTAGAGTATTCTATGGAATATTTTCTTTCACCAAGGAATATTTAGAAGGATTATTAAAATATTCCAGTAAAAACAAATTGTTGAAACATTTTCAAATAATGTTTCAATTTTTTTCTATTTGCTTTTCTGTATTCCATGTAGTTGTTGTTGATCCATAGTTCTTAAAGAGTACCAATGTCTTGACTTGCAAATGCACTGAATTTAGGTGAGGCAGAGCTGTGAAAAGTCTTCAGCCTCACTCTATCCAAGCCACAAGATACTAAGTCAAGATAACTGATGATAGTTCAGGATGCAGTTGGAGACCTTGGACTTTTTTTAGCTATTATCTTTTACAAGTTTATCTAAGGCAAAGTCCATTCAGTGTTAAGTGCTAGTTAAGAATTGAGAATGAAGATGGCCTAGTTTGCAATCACAAAAGAATCCTTCTTGGAGGGGAAAACTCAAGAATTTCTGGCCAGTACAGAAAAATAATTGCTATTTACATTAACAGCCAACAAAACTATAGACAAAAAAGACTTGGATTGGGACTTAATATTGGCCAATTAATGAAAGCTAGAGTGACTTTGAGCTATATTCCAAAAATAATCAAATGAAAACTACTTGAAACAAAGAGTTAATTTTCCCAGCTTTTTTTGGGGGGGAAATGACATGATAAATTGGGGGAGGAAATCCATCCCTGAGAAAAAAAGAGAAGAAAAAAAGGAGGAAAGGGAAAAAATAATAGCAGCATTGTCCAGCTGGAACTATTCACAGATTGTTTTTCATCCTTCATTCTTGAAAAGAACTAATGACATCATGAGGGTGATATCTTTAGTTTTGAGTTTATTGTATTTAAGTGAGACAGAGCTACACAAAATCATTAGCCTGACTCTATCTATCCAGAATCTGTGCCTAGATTAATTGCAGTACAGGAAAATAACAACAACAACAACAAACATTTAATGTATAGAAATTAACAGAGTGCTCCAAGCACAGAGTATGAACTAAATTAATGTGTGATGTAGGACAAGATCAGGAAATAATATTCTATTTTTTCCAAAATGTAAAAACTTGCAAAGGGAGATGGTGTTTAATAAAGCTAGAGAGGCAGGCTTGAACCAAGAGCTATAAAGATTTAAAGCTATAAATATTTGTATTTTTTTTTTGAATAGGGACATTGTGCATTTTAGACCTGTGCATTTTAGAACAGTTTTGTACTTCAGTACATTTCAGGTATGAACTATGATATAGGGATAGAAATTATTGAATAATTTCAAAACAATAAATACAATTCAATCAGTATTGTTTATAATCTATAACAACAGAGAAATACAATTGTTCTGTTGTATTTATGTCCAGATTTATGTCAGTATGCTGTAGTGGATAGAAAGAACAAGGCTCTCTGGAATGAGAATTCCAGTTGCAAGGCTGATACCTACTGGCTGTGTAATCCTAAAGGAAATCAGTGTTTGAGGTAACTAACTAAATCTGTGTGAAAAGAGGAAGTTTCTTTATCTGGGAATTCCTTAAATGACTTAAGTGCCTGGATCAGCATCTATCCCCAAATGCCATAACCTTTGCAAATAGTAATTGCTAATAATAGTTTTTAAAAATGAAAATAAGGTTTATATTCTTTGCTCTCAGGAAACTTATTTCAAAGAATAAAAGAACTTGTTCAATTCTATGCTATGGTTTTCTGTCCTTTGATTCTACATATTTTAAGTACCACCACCACCACCATAATCTCTCTTAAAAGAAGCTACAAACAATGCAGATGGTCTACTAAGTGAATTTAGGCCTTAAAAACATACTTTAAACAATAATTGGTCTTATTGCTCTCTACTGTTTCTCATTTAGAGAAATTAATGAGCATAGACCAAATTAACACAAGGTAATTTGGAGGGAAGGGGAGAGCACTAGTAGCTGAGATCAGGAAAGTCTCCACATAAAGTTTCCACATACATATTATATAAGTACTGTGACAAGTTTTATTTTCAGTTGAATATCAAGTATCTTCTATAAATTTTAGACCAACCATATATATTATACATATATATGTATATATATATATATATATATTAAAATTGATACTGAGTAGATGTTAATAACTCTGTGTGTTCTTCCCATTTGTCTTTCATTCTAGAAGACCAGTCATTATTGCCATCATCACTCCTAAGTGTTCTAATTCCATATTCAAAAACGCTGAGATTAATTTATCTGACCATAATTTTTAAACTTTTTACCTTTACCTATGATTCACTGCTTCTAATCCTGCTCTTTGTCTTTACTATAACTTCTAATTTTCTCCATCTCTCAGATCATCATCCCTGTTCTATTTTTTTTCTCATCCCCTTGCAATCTTGACTTTGGGATGAACTAATTAAATTATCTACTTCCCTCTATTCCTGTTCCTTTGTACAATTATTGAGCATATATTGCCAAAACTCTAATCCCCATTCCTTCTTCACTTTACTTCTGTTTGACTAAATGAAATTGGAGGATATCATGAAATTATGCTGTCTCGATGCACTTTCAATCTATACTAGCAAATCTAAAATGGATTTTCATTATAACATGGTAATAATACTATTCTTTTCTAAATTCCTTTTCCAACTCCTGATTAGTGGGGAGAAAATGTGGATAGTGTAATTGGTTCAAACAAGAGTCAAGGGAAGGGAAGAAGAACATAAGCCAGAAAAGAGGTGATGACCTGATATAACAGTGCAAAATGGAGGTATTGATGGTAATAATGAAGACATAGTTTAAAAGCAATGAGTTGTAAGTAAAGATGGACTATTTAAACAGCAGCTATTCCAAGCTTCTTCATTATTAGTTGCTGCTGCTATTGTTATTAACTCATTTACCCAAAATCACATATGGAGTAAGGAACAAGGGCAGGATCTGAACTATGGTTTTATGATTCCAAATACAGTCCTCTTTCAATATAATATGATTTTATTTTAATAGAACCTCTTAAAAAGCATTTTATTTAGTTTTCTATAAATAAAATATTTTGCTTCATATGGAGTTTGCAATACAAGGACAAAGTTTTTTTATGGGAAAAATCCTATGAAATTGTTGTAATTAAAAATCTCTGTGGGCTTTCTTATGTTGTTTTCCCTCCAGTTGTGAAATTGACTAATGTTCTTAAAGCCCCAAGGGAGTTTGAGCCACAGTTGTGCTAGCAATTTTAAAGCAGGAAAAAAAAAGCAGGAGTTGGTGATGAGAAATTATTAAAGAATACATTTATTGATTTTCCTTTTCAAAGTAGATAGGTTTGGATTGGTATATAAAAATTAATAATATATGAATAAATAAATACAGAATCAATAAATGCTAAATACAATTAATATATATTGAATGCTAAAAATAAAATCAACCAAAAGAAATGAATAGAGCTTACTGATTTACCTTTTTGACTAATCTCTTCTGCAATGAAGATTTAGGACCTATTTCTCCTATGATCCTTAGCTTTTCACATGGAAGACTATTTTTCTTTTTTATCATTAACTGCCCAGTCAATAACACATTTATTTTTCTATGCCCAATTTCTGCCATATTGATTTAGCTTTCCCAAAAATTTAAATAAGGAATTCTTATCTCGAAATCTTTACATTTGTTAAATTCAAATTTACCCCATTCTCATTCAAAGTTATGTTATTTGTGAAATTCCCCCTATATTATTTTGACTTACAATTTTCTTTCTCAACCATATCCCTATTACCTTATCTTCTCCTCATACCCTTCTACTCTTTTAAAAAAAAATTATCCCTCTAAGCATCCCTCCTCATTTACATACCCCTCCAAAAGTCCCTCTCTTCTTTTTCCTCCCTTGGACCACTATTCCATGGTATTATGAACTGATTCAATCATTTTCGAAATCAATCTTGAATTATGTCCAAAGACTTATTAAACTGCTTATATATTTTGACCCAGAAATACTATTATTACATCATTTGCAAAGATGATTAGGGGAATAGGAAAAGTTATATGTTCTAAAATGTTTACAGCAGCTCTCTTTGTGGTAGCAAAGAACTGGAGATTGCAAGGATGCCCACCAAGAAATTGTGGATATATTGTACTAGATGTGCTATATGAACAGTTTCTAAATCACATCTGATCTGAGAAATACAATTCTGAGGTATCACTATACACCACTTAGATTGGCTAAGATGACAGGAAAAGATAACCATGAATGTTGGAGGAGATAAGGGAAAACTGGGACACTAATACATTGTTGATGGAGTTGTGAACTAATCCAACCATTCTGGAAAGCAATATGGAACTATGCCCAAAGGGCTATTGAACTATGCATACTCTTTGATCCAGCAGTCTCCCTACTGTGCCTGTATCCCAAAGAGATCATTAAAAAAGGGAAAAGGGATCGCATGTGCTAAAATGTTTGTAACAGCCTTTTTTGTAATGGCAAGGAACTGGAAACTGAGTGGTTGCCCATCAATTGGAGAATGGTATATGAATGTTACGGAATGCTATTGTTCTATAAGAAATGATCAACAGGATGATTTCAGAGAAGCTTGGAGAGACTTACATGAACTAATACTAAGTGAAGTGAATAGAACAGATTATATGATCAATTGTGACAGATGTAGTGCTTTTCGATAGTGAGGTGTTTCAGGGTGATTCCAATGGTTTTATGATGAAGAAAGCTATATGCACCCAGAGAGAGGACTGTGGAGACTTGGTGTGGATCACAACATAGTATATTCACTATTTTGTTGTTGTTTGCTTGCATTTTGTTTTCTTTCTCATTTTTTTCCTTTTTGATCTGATTTTTCTTGTGCAGCACGATAATTGTGGAAATACCTATAGAAGAATTGCACATGTTTAACATATATTGGATTATTTCCCATCTAGGGGAGAGAATAGGAAGAAAGGAAAGAGAGAAAAATTTGGAACACAAGGTTTTTCAAGGATAAACGTTGAAAATAATCTATGCATGTGTTTTGAAAAGAAAAAACTTTAATAAAAAAGTATAACCCAAAAAAATTTTTTAAAAATTAAGAGCTTAATGATGTTAAGAAAACATGGCAAGACATGAACAAAATAATGAAGAGCAAAGTGAGCAGAACCAAGAGAACACTGCATATAATAACAGTAATATTTTTTTAAAAGTTACTTTGAGAAAATGTCATTTTTGGTTATTATAAATGCCCAAATTATATAAAAATAAGACATGAAAAAGATAATATCTGCATGCTGAGAAAAAACTAATAAATAGAAGTATTTACACATACATATTTGTATCAAGTGGTTGCCATCTTTAAGGTAGTAGGGGAAGGAAAAATTTATAGGACAATTTTATTATATGTTTTAAAAAGAAAGCAAGTTGTATATAATAGATTTACACTTTCATGTGCAATTATCTTCTTTATTATATACTATGTTGTGGAAATATTTGTTTTATTCCATAAATTAAAAATAAAATAAAAATTTTAAAAAGCAATATAAGCTCCATGACATCAAGAGCATTTTTTAAAAATCTTTTGTTTCCCAAAGGTATTATGCTAATTCGGGATAATTCAGAAAAGTTTCTGGATTGATTTGTTAATAATAAAATAGAGGGAAAAGTTGGATACACTAAATCTCACAAGACAAGTGCAGCCCAAATAAATTCTCTAATCCTAAACCGCATTGTGAGAAATGCTAAAAAGTTAGGTTTCCACAGTATTGCAAGCTTTGAGGTAGTGTGGAATTGGAATAGTGGGTACCACTGACCAAGAAGTTTTCAGAATGTGAGACGTTAAGGAATATTAGGAATCACAGAACAATTAAATGATAAATAGAAGCCTCAAACAAACAAGAAATTGGGGGACTAGGAAAGCACAGGTAGATTCAACCAATCAGAAAGACTCTTGTGGTTTTGAGAAAACCACATACTTAATCCAGCCCAAACTAGTTGGGATCAATGATTTAACTTGACCAAATCACTACAGTGCCTTCTTAATAGGCTAATTGAATATTAAACAATACACCTCAGAGGAGAAGTTTTCCATCATTTTTGGACGTGGAATGTATGATGAAAGGGGGCGGAGGGACATGTTTTATACATATTAAGGGGAAACATGTAGTGGGCATATCAAAAACACTGTAACCCAAATAAAACAGACCAATCTTCTCTGCTGTCACCTGAGCAAGTAGAAAGGTTCCACCATTTCTGTACTCAGTGCTCCCTTTTCTCAAAGAAGAGTGGTGCCCACTTCTGGCCAGAAACGTTAAAATGATTTATTAAGATTCTTCTTTAATAAATTTAATAAATATTTGGCTCAGTGTCAAGAGTATTATTTCTAACATCATTCTCATAGACAGGCGTTGAATCCTAAAGTAAGGCAAGATCTCTTTCCCTCATTGCTTTAAAGATTAGTGATTCGAATCCTCACCAGTTTGTTTCTCCTCCCAATATTATCAGTTAAGAATTATTTTAGAATTAAGTAACTTTTATAGAGGTATATTTACCAAGGTAATATATTATGAATAGTTGGTACAAAATATTCCCCTATTATAAGTCTGTGACACATTCTTCTATTCATATATACATTCAAGAGAAAAGTGGTGTCAAATCTTTTAAAGAGCATATGTGGCAAATGGACAATTCGTAGTTCTAGATTGTTATAAAGTTCTTTTATTTTTTCCTGGGATGCTCAAGTTATCCTAAGGGATGGTGGAAAGTTTCTCTGTTATGCTCCTTTTGAAGCCATAAATAAATGTCCACTGTGTACTTGGCTTTCAAAGCAGACATTGCTATCAGGGAATTTAGGAATTAATTTCTAGGAAACTAATGAGTAGATAAGTAGTTCAACAGCCTCCAGACACTTTGAAGCTTACAAAAGAGGAATAGGGGGAAGTCAAAGTCAAAGCAAGATCTCTCCTGCCCCACTAAAACAGTTCTTCCTCAGGGTTTATATTGAAACACATCTTTCTCCAGTCTCAAATGATTTAGTTCTTGTAAGGGCCCTTTAAATGGGCGGACACAGTGCATCTGGAGATTGAGGCCCAGAAGTATTAGGACTGCCCTTGGGCGGGATCCTGGCCATATTGAGATAGTTTCGTAATGGGTGACTCTCTCACTGATTGGCTGTGTGTGTGACCTCACAGGCCCTATGTAAGCCCACTGCAGGCAGCAACCGCCCTCTTTAACCTCCTGCTGTTCACCGTGGCTCACCAGCCTGGGTGGCCAAGCCAAGATGGGTAGCCGAAAGAGGTAAGGGTTTTGGTAGTGAACACATGGGTCTTCTGACCAGGTGTTCACTCGGGAACCAACAAGTCAGGGCATCAGTTAAGGCATTATGTGAGTAGGTATAATAAAGGCTTTTAAGATTACACGTGGTTGTTCTTGAGTGCGCTACCGGTTACTAAGCTATAGATTCAAGAGATTGTGGCCAGAGACCTTAGAAGGCCTCAGAGGAGGCGAGCCGGGTAGAGCTCACACTGCAAAGGACAGTGGTCAAAGGTACTCTGGTGGGTCTAGGACAGACTAGTAATTGTAACTGCCAGGAGAGCACGTTACAAATGGCGCCCAACGTGGTGGACGCATCAGGAATTATCAGGTTTTGAAAATATTTAATATTCAGAATTAAGATTCTGAAAGATCCGGTAGAAACGCCACTTAGGAGGGAAGACAGAGAAGCAATATGGACCCAGGTAACTCTGGGATCAGACTCAAGGACACAGCTGAACATAATGCTTATATCAAGAGGTTAAAGAGCCAGATGGAAGATCTTTTAACAAAGATCACCACTGAAGAACAGCAGGAAGCTTGTAATCAAGCTCCACAAAGGCTATCCCCACACCCAGTAAATAGAGCTAGGAGAGGGAGCAACCTAGAGCTAATGCGATTGTATGACAGTAGAGAGTATAAAATGCCACAGCAAGAGTTGCTGGAATTGCAGGTTAAACTACAGATGGAGATAGAGAAAGAAGAAAAAGCTAGGTTACTACAGATAGAACAGGAAGAGTTCAAACCAGTGGCAGAAACTAAGGAAGGAAATAAACGAATCACATGGACTTCAGTTGTAGAAATTCTTCTTAGCGTTTTGTTGGTTTACCTTGTGCATTGTTGTTTTAAGGAATTTATTGATTACTCTTTCATTGAGAAGAAGTTTAGTTCTTTTTATGTGCAAAGCTCAGGTTTGATTTTAAATCAGCCTTTGGGGAATTTTCCAATTCTTCTTCCCTCTGCCTCACCTTCTTGGGCCAAGGGAGAAGGGGGAGGAGGAAAAGGAAGGGCGATAATATCATCAGCACTGCCCATTAATCCATTTAAAACTCCTGTGTCTTCATTTCAAAGGACAGGAGTAGGCTTTATGCCCCAAGGCAAAAAGGAATTGTGGGGTATTGACTATAATCAGAAAAGTTTTGAAAATACAGTTCAGTTAATTTCTAAGAAACCTTACAGGGATAAGACCTTGCAGTTAGAGAGAGTGGAGTTTTATACTTATAAAACTGCTAGGATCGTCTTTGGAGAGTTGAAACTCCTCTTTTCTTACCTCGTGGATTTTCCACTTCCACAGGTGAGCTTGATTTCCCAACCCCCTACGGGTACTTATAAAACAGTGTTTATGTCTAGAATGGGTTGGAAAATTGCTGTTTTAATCACTAGAATAAATAGACAGTGTGTGATCTTTGACCCAGGAGGAAAATATCAGATTTATTGATTCGCACTCCTGAAGTACAATTCGGTATCAGAAACTCAAACTTTGATTTTTAGGCAAAAGAATTCAGGGATATAGCCGAGTGTTCTAGTAAAGTCATTACTGCACAGACTATCCCCAAGATCTTCTCTTCTAAACAAGAGAAGGGAATTTTGGGATATGTGATTGCTTACAATTTTTAAATTTTGATTTTACATTTTTAAACATTTTTGATTTTACATTTTAAAGTTATTTTGGTTTTATATTTTTAATCTATTTTGGTTTTACATTTTTAAATTCTTTGCCTTTTACCTTAGCAATGCACTTCGGGCATACACAGAAAGTGCAGCTAAGTGACAGACTGACTAACTTTTGTCTGACTTTTGATCTTTTTGACAACAACTTTGTTTCTACTGTGATGTGGAAAGGCCTGGATGGCATTTGGAAAGGCCCAAGTTGGGCCCCGAGTACATTCCTTCCTAGGTGCAGATCCAGCAGCAGAGTTCATCCCCACGAGAGACATTTGTAACCTGGGGATCCAAGAGAAGGACCAGACAACAGTCCAGAGAGACCAGCCAGATGTCCGCAGCCCTTCAGACGCTGATGGCAGCGATGCCCCTCCTGACCGTGACACCAGAGACAGCAGACACGGTTCCAGTGTTGCAGCTGAAATGGACTGTTTTGGGTGATACGCAATATAAAGACTGTAAATGGACAATGGGCCTGCTTGCTTCTCCCGTGGCCACTTGCCATATGGTGGCCTGGGAAGAGGCTTTGCCCTATGCTTTCTATTGAAGGACTATGCTTTTAAATTAGTGGGTGAAAAACCAACACACCCACCTGCCATTGTTATTGAGACAATGTTACTGGACATGACTGCTTATGTGCACCTGTGAAACTAGAATTGTTCTAGAATTGTGAAAAGTGCAATAGAGAATTGTGATAAGCTAGAATTGCTCTAGGATTGTGAAAAGTGCAATAGAGAATTGTGATAAGCTAGAATTGTTCTAGAATTGTGAAAAGTGCAATTGAGAATTGTGATAAACTAGAATTGTTCTAGGATTGTGACAAGTGCAATTGAGAATTGTGATAAGCTAGAATTGCTCTAGAATTGTGAAAAGTGCAATTGAGAATTGTGATAAACTAGAATTGTTCTAGGATTGTGACAAGTGCAATTGAGAATTGTGATAAGCTAGAATTGTTCTAGGAGTGTGAAAAGTGCAACAGAAAATTGTAAGAAACTAGAATTGGTCTAGAACTGTGATAAATGTAACTAGAATTGTGACAACCTACCTCACTGATATTTGTTAACTAGAATTGTGATGTTTTACCTTGTTGACTTCCCACCTCAGTGTTGACATCCTACCTCATTGGCATCCAACCTCTTTGGCTTATTATCTCGAGTATGACTTTGATGAATGGGTTGAACACTTGGGCCACTGTTGAGCCTGGTTCTCATTGTCATACTTCTGTTTACTGATTTGCTGCTTTGTACCTCCTTGGGCATAACACTCTGTCATCTCATGGATCAAGTGAACTATAGCTGGTGCTAAAAGTTTAGCTTGGTGAGATGTGCGGTTCCCGCAAAACAAGAGAAAGGGAATTGTAAGGGCCCTTTAAATGGGCGGACACAGTGCATCTGGAGATTGAGGCCCAGAAGTATTAGGACTGCCCTTGGGCGGGATCCTGGCCATATTGAGATAGTTTCGTAATGGGTGACTCTCTCACTGATTGGCTGTGTGTGTGACCTCACAGGCCCTATGTAAGCCCACTGCAGGCAGCAACCGCCCTCTTTAACCTCCTGCTGTTCACCGTGGCTCACCAGCCTGGGTGGCCAAGCCAAGATGGGTAGCCGAAAGAGGTAAGGGTTTTGGTAGTGAACACATGGGTCTTCTGACCAGGTGTTCACTCGGGAACCAACAAGTCAGGGCATCAGTTAAGGCATTATGTGAGTAGGTATAATAAAGGCTTTTAAGATTACACGTGGTTGTTCTTGAGTGCGCTACCGGTTACTAAGCTATAGATTCAAGAGATTGTGGCCAGAGACCTTAGAAGGCCTCAGAGGAGGCGAGCCGGGTAGAGCTCACACTGCAAAGGACAGTGGTCAAAGGTACTCTGGTGGGTCTAGGACAGACTAGTAATTGTAACTGCCAGGAGAGCACGTTACAAGTTCTAAAGAAGCTTGATTATTTATATATTAAACTTTGGACAAGTACATTCCTTTAGTTGGTATTAATTAGCAGTGTTAGTTAGCATTTATATAGAACTTCAAAGTTTTGTGAGATGTTTATACAAATACCATCTCACTTCACAATTCCCCTGAGATGCAGGTGCTATTACCTGCATTTTGCAGATGAGAAAACTGAGGTATCCAGAGGTTAAGTGACATTCCCAGGGTTATACAACCAGCTGCATTTGAATTCAAATCTTGACTCACTAAATAACCCAACTTGCTTATCTGAACACAATCCCTATGCAATAATGTCACTGCAGTTGCAAATACTTTAGATATTTAATCTAAAACCCCCAAATGAGATTTATTTGATGGGGAAATTTATCACTAATTAATGTTGTTTTACCATACTTAATTTATAGTAAAGTGACTGACTTAAGTAACTCTGTCAATTTTACTTTAATGCCAGATTTCAAAATCAGGAAGTCTGGAAGCATTTGTAATAGAAAAGAAGAAGAAATTTGATTTTGAATTGGATTTGTGATACTATGTGAAGTCAAGTCCCTTCAATTCCATAAACCTAGGTTGACTCATTTATAAATAAGAGTAATATAATAGTGGTAGTGCCTACTTCACAGGGATGCTAAGAAGATTTGCAAATTTTAAAATACTATTTTTATCATCAAGAACCAAAATTCTACAAGGGAACATAACTTACATAGCATGAAATGCTCTCAAAGAGGAAATTCTTATGATGCAAATATTAATGAGCCTGACAAAAACAAAGGGTTTATATGAGGACTCACTAATCAGTTGCAATTTTTTAAACAAACAGAAAAGGTCAACATCTCACTGTAAGATACAAAAGTACTACATATACTCTTAAGATCTCATTTCTGAAAGTCTATTCCTACATAACATGCCAACAAACTTGTAAATAGCTGTCATACTCTTTATATATATATATTTTTTTTTTTTGTTATATGTATTATGTAACATGAGCACCAGGAAAAATTATAATATTCACATTTCTAATAAAGTCCCATGAAGAAATGTGAGTCTCTAAAGAAATAGATCTTTTGCACAGTAAATAAGCCAATTTATCTTCTGAATTTCTCAATCACTAGAATATAAATTCTTCTGTTACATTAGCCTGACTTAGTGGAGCCACCTCCTACAAACTCCTGTGTTACTCCCACTTGCTTTGAGATATCACCAAGACACTTAATAATTTTGAAAATATATTATGACTATTTAACTAACTATTACACTAACAAATTTTAAGGGTTTTTTTTGCACATAACATAGGATCTACTATTATCTTTTCCCCATTAATGTAATTAAGAATAGTTCTTTTAAGCTTTTAAGATTACTTAAATATATTATTCCCAATTATAACAATGGAGAGGACAGGCTAATATCAGCAAAATTAGGTGGGAAATATATTTTTCAATGTTACTTTGTAACTGTCATCATTAAAATTATGGATATTTTAAATAATTATAACCCTAGGTCTTTATGTTTACCACCTAGTTAATTATTCAGTTGAGTTCTTGAACTTTAGAGATTTGTATACTAAGTTCAGAAGAAATATCTATATGTATATTAATATATATTAACATGTATGTTAATTTATTGTTATTTACATGATGTTAATGAAGCTTATTAATTTTCCTAAGTATGAGTTTGCTCAGTCTTCCATAAAAGAATTCATTCCATAATAGGTCTTCCAGAAAAAAATTTCAAACTACATAAAAAAAGGCTGGCTAATTTATTGATCTATCTCAGATAATCATCATGACCTTGGAGCCTAAAAATATTTCACATGTTCACATTCAAAATGCACCAAATGCTCTTGGTGATAATAGAGGTCTTTGGTACTATCAGCTATAGTTTCTTTAGTATTTTTCTTGGATTGAATTTATAGCCAACTGGTTGTAAATAACTTTCTATTAGGACAAGTTATGATATAAGCTTTTCTATTAAAAAAGACTAAATGAGAGTTACCAAAAAATGAATTACTACTGATATTTATTTTAAGTCTACTTCATTAGCTTTCCTGGCAGCCAGTCAAATACTGTCATAATGCAGAACTCTCTTTCTCTGAAAGTGACTGATTGGAGAGAAGATACTAGTTCTCAAATCTGCTTTATATGCAACATACAACAAGGCAGCCAAGATATACAATACACCTGAATATCAGCATAAAATTGTGGAATGCATGTGAAATGCCAAGTTGGCATTTCTCCTTTGGGCAGTCACTAGTAAGTTTGTCATATACCATGAAAATAAATATTACTGAGTTATATTTGCAGATGTGAAAATATCCAACTGTTCTTCACCCCAGGCCAAGTATTTCCAGGCTAAGCTATCTTCAAAAGCAATAGTAAAATTCCATAGGGATCCCTATAAACACAGTCTGTGAATCCATTAAAAAATACAGTCTTCCATTTTTAAGGCATTGCTCAAAAGCATTTTCTGATTAAAATTTTACACACTAAATAAAAAAATTTATATTAGAAATCATTTTAGATTTTGAGACCAAGGAGGGAAATTAAAATAATTCTACTCCTGTTAGCATATTTATGCCAATCATTTTAATTTCAAATGAACATTATCTTCACTATGCTACTTTCAGTAAAGATTACAATTTCATTCAAATTTTGAACTTTTAAATTGAACCATCTCCTTGAGTCTTTTCATTTCTTGTATTAGAAAACTGAATGAGGAAGTCATTGACTTTTTAAAAATTTACTGTAAATGTAAAATTTTCTGAAACCTGGTTTTATTTCAGTTCCCAAAAAGGGAAAGTAAACATTCACTTGATAAATTTTTCAATAATAGTTTATTTTAACTTGCTACTACACCAACACTACTATTGACTATTATGTTCTATACAGAAAGGATGGCTGAGAGGAAAGAACACTCATCTATTAAAATATTTGTCAACAGAAGTAGAAGTGAGGGCATATTTTAACTGGCAACAATGAACAGGACAATTAAGCACTAATTATTGAGTTAGGGTTTTAAGTGGCAGACTAAGTGTCAGTTACCTAAGGATCCAACTAGTTAATTAAAGGCAACTCATTGCAAAAAAAAAAAAAAAAAAAAAAAAAAAAAAAAAAAAAATTGGCTAATGAGTTTTTGGTCTCAGCAATGAATGAAGACCATCTACTGAGATTCAAAGGTAGTATAATCTATTGTATCATATCAATTGCATTTGGTAAAGGTATATTGGTGAAATTATGGATAGTTGATGTAGTTGTAACCCTAGCTCTCTCTATTAAGGCCTAACTATTATTCAGTTGAACCCTTGAACTTTAGAGATACATATGTTTGTATACATATATATCTACATATATAGGTTGGGTATACAAGGAAAGATGAGGCAGAAAGAAGAAAGAATATAATATGCAAATAGAAAAGAATATTTGAAAGGAAATAGCTGGTCTATCAACAACTTAAAAGCAATTATTGTGCAAAGTACTGTGACAGATCTTATATACAATGAGAATCCTTTTCCTCTGGTAACTCCTAATTTCAATCAGAGAAAACTTCAATTTAGCTGCTTCTGCTGGAGAGAAGAAACACTGGAATCATAAAATTATGTTAGCCCCAGTAGAAGCAGAAAGAGCTTTCCTAATTTTGTTACAGAAATAGTTTTCCTGCCTAAACTGTTTCCAAAGTAAAAAAAAATAATGCTTCAGACATCATCCTTGTTCTTCTTTTCTTCAAATTTGTCACTTCAATATTTTGTACTCTTTAGATTCCACTGAGTTTTTTTATCTTCCTTTTTTATCTTATTTATTTTTAATATGCCTATCTTAATAAGTGAAAAGTACAAAGTCATTAAGTAATTGCTATAATCTCATAGTCTGATAAAAATCAAGATAAAATATAAGCCATCATATTGTGGTTGTTTTTTTTTTTTTTTTTTTTTTTTTTTTTTTTTTTTTTTTTCCCCAGGTTGACTGGGAGCAAGTAATTGTTGCTACTTCATTCCTTCAACTACAGCAGGGGATTTGATCAGGAAACCCCTGTCACTTCATACTCCAGTCAACTCGATTAAAATTATAGATATAAAGAACAAGTAATATACAGACAATGAAATTTTAAGGAACACTCTTTTTAGATTTTGAGTTATCACATTTGCATGTTGTAAGGTATGACCCTTTTATATGTCAAGTGATCAATCAAAGACACATAAGGCACAGTTTAAGAGATGTTACCCCAAGGGAAGACTTAAAAATTAGGTTCTTCCATAGCTGACTCTTTTCTAGAATCTAGCAAAGTCAGTTCTTCCATTTTAAAACTTTTGTTTCTTTCACAAAAAATTACTGAAGATCATAGTCTAGAAGCAAGTGTTTAGTCTTTGCCAATAATATTCTATTCAAGATCTAAAAGGCAAATTTCCTTACAAGGGACCCAGAACTGGAATGGGAAAAACACACAAACAAACAAACAAACAACTTTAGAAGTCATTTAGGCCCATGCCCTCTTTATTACAGATAAGAAAAGAGGACCAAAGAGCAAATGAATTGCTCAATTAATATAGGCAATTAACATATCAGAGGAAGGACTTGAGCCCTGGTCCCTTGACTTCAAAATCAGTCTTTAAACTATAGTATTGCTTCTTTTCTTCTGGTCTGCTACTTGTCTCTTAATCTTGTAATTCCATTCACAGACTTGATGGCTTGTAACTATATGAATAGCATAAAAGCAGGATTAAATATTTTTTTTCATTGTAGTAAGTTTATTTTTGATATTCATTGTTTTATGAATTATGTCGGGAGAAAAAAAAAATTAGAGCAAAAGGGAAAAACCATGGCAGAGATTAAAAAAAAAAAAAAAAAAAAAAACCAGGAAAAAAAAAGAAGTGAACAAGCATGTGCTGATTTATATTCAGTGTCCTTAGATTTTTTTCTGGGTGCAGATTTTCTGTACAAAGTCTATTGGGATTGCTTCAATCACTGAACCATTGAGAAAAACTAAGCCTTTCATAGTTAATCAACACACATTCTTGCTATTATTGTCTACAATATATTCCTAGCTCTGCTTATTTCATTCAGCATCAGTTCATGTAAACCTTTCCAGGCTTTCTATACTCAGCTTGTTCATCATTTTTATAGAATAGTAATATTCAATTACCCTCATATACAACAACTTGTTCAGTCATTCCCCAACTGATGGGCATCTACTCCTTTTCCAATTATTTGCTATCACAAAAAGAGCTGCTACAAACATTTTTTGCACATGTGGATCCTTTTGCCTCCTTTATGATTTCCTTGGTATACAGACCTAGTAAAGGCACTGCTGAGTCAAAGGGTAAACACAATTTCATAGCTTTTTGGACACAGTTCCAAATTGCTCTCCAGAATGGTCGGATCATCTCACAAATCTACCAACAATGCATGAGTGACCTAATTTTCCCACATCCCCTCCATCATTTATCATTATCTTTTCCTGTCATCCTAACCAATCTGAAGGGTGTGAGGTGGTATCTCAGAGTTGTTTTCAATTTGCATTTGTAATCAATTTAGAGTATTTTTTCACATAACTATAAATGGCTTAGTTTTTTATATGTTTTAGAAATGAGACTTTTATCAGAAATACTAGTTGTAAAGATTTTTTCCTAGATTTGTATTTCCCTTTTAATCTTGTTTCTGCTGGTTATATTTGTGAAAAACTTTTTAATTTAATGTAATCAAAGTAGCCCATTTCGCCTTTCATAATGTACTCTCTTTTTTAGTCATAAATTCTTCCCTTCTCCAAAGATCTAATAGGTAAATTATCCCTTGTTCTCCTAATTTATCTATAGTATCATCTTTTATGCCCAAATCATTTATCTATTTTGATCTTATTTTGGTAAAGGGTGTGATATGTAAGTCATGTCAAGTTTCTGACATTATTTTATAGTTTTCCCAGCAATTTTTGTCAAATGTTGAATTCTTATTCCAGAAATTGGAGTTTGGCGATTTATCAAGTTCTAAATTGACAAAAGCCTTGATTATTGTGTTCTGTGTATCTAATCTATTCCATTGATCCACCACTCTATTTCTTAGCCAGTACCAAATAGTATTGATTATTGCCACTTTATGATAGTTTTAGGTTTGTTACCTAAAGCAAAGCCACCATCTTTTGTATTTTTCTCATTAATTCCCTTGATATTCTTGACGTTTTGTTCTTTCAGATGAATTTTGTTATTCTTTTTTTCTATTTCTATAAACAATGTTTTGGCAGTTTGATTGGTATGGCACTAAGTAGGCCAATTTAGGCAGAATTATCATTTTTAATATATTAGGTTGGTCTAGCCTTGAACAACTGATATTTTTACAATTGTTTAGATTTGACTTGATTTGCGTGTTTTGTAATTGTGTTCATATAGTTCTTAGGTTTGTTTATATTAATTTTAAATGGAATTTCTCTTTCTAATTCTTGCTGATGGGCTTTGTCAGTAATATATAGAAATGCTGATGATTTGTGTTTGGTAGAATTCACTTATGCATCCATCTATCCCTGGAGATTTTTTTTTAGGGAGTTCATTAATGACTTGTTAAATTTCTTTTTCTAAATGGGACTATTTAAGTATTTTATTTCCTCTTCTGTTAGCCTGGGCAATTTATATTTTTTGTAAATATTCATCCATTTTGATTAGATTGTCAGACTTGCTGCCATAGAATTGAGCAAAATAGATCCTTAATTATTGCTTTAATTGTTTTGTTTTTTTGTTTTTTTTCCAATGGTAGTGAGTTCACCCCTTTCATTTTTGATACTGGTGATTTGGGGTTTTTCCCCCCTTTTTCTGATCAGCTTAACCAAAGTTTTATCTATTTTGTTTGATTTTTCATAAAACCAACTTTTAGTTTTGTTTATTAGTTCAATAATTTTCTTATCTCTATTTATTCTTGCCTTTGAGTTTCAAAGTTTCTAATTTGGTATTTGAGGGTTTTTAATTTGTTTCCTTTCTAACTTTTTTAGTTGCATGCCTAACTCATTGATCTCCTCTTTTTCTGTTTTATTTATGTAGCTTTTTAGAGATATAAAATTTCCCCTAGGTATATTGTCTCATTATTGTCATTTTCTTGAATGAAATTGTGGATTGTTTCTGCAATGTAGTTTGACCCACTCATTCTTGAGAATTAGATTATTTAATTTCCAATTGGTTTTTAATCTATTTTGCCCTGGCCCTTCATCAAACATAATTTTCATTACATTGTGATCTGAAAAAGGAGTATTTATTTTTTCTGCCTTCTTGCATTTCACTGTGAGGTTTGTAATGCCCTATTACTTGGTCAATTTTTGTTTATGTGCCATATATTGCTGAGAAAAAGGTGTATTCCTTTCTATCTCTCTTCAATTTTCTCCAGGGGTCTATCATATGTAGATTTTCTAGGATCCTCTTAACTTCCCCAATTTTTTTTTTTTTTTTTTTTTTTTTTTTTTTTGTGGTTAGATTTGTCTGATTCTGAGAGGGAAAAATTGAGATCCCCCACTAGAGTAGTTTTGCTGTCTATTTCTTCCTGTAATTGGCTTAAAATATTCTCCAGGAATTTGACTGCATACACATTTAGTATTGTTACTACTTTGTTATTTGCTATAACCTTTTTTAAAATATACTTTCCCTCCTTATCTCTTTTAATAAGATCTATTTTTACTTTTGCTTTACTGAAATCAGAATTGTTAACCCTCCCTTTTTTTATTTTAGCTGAAGCAATTTTGGAGTATATATATATAATATTATATGATATAATATAACATAACATAAAATGTTCCTTGTGGTTTTTCTTGTGGGATCTCTTTCCAGAGGTCAGGATAGATCCTTTCAATGAGTATTTCCTCCTCTATTTCTAGATTATTGGGGAAGTTTTCCTTAATGACCTCTTTTCTTGGTCAGGACCTTCAGGTAGGCCAATACTGTTTAAATTGTCTCTTCCAGATCTATTTTCCAGGTGAGCTGTTTTGTTAATGAAGTAATTCATATTTCTTCCATTTTTTCATTCTTTTTAGTTTGAGTGATTCTTGCTGTCCCACAAAGCCATTAGCTTCCATTTGCCCTATTCTACTTTTTAATGTGTGCTTTTCCTCAGTTAGCTTGTGTATCTCCTTTCTTCCCTTTGGTTTATTCTACTGTTTAAGGAATTGTTTTCTTCAGACAATTTTTTTCCTTCTCTTTCCAAAGGGTTAACTCTCTCATGTATACCTCTCATTTCTTTTCTTATTTTTTTTCTTCTACTGTTAGAATTTTTACAAGGTGCTAAACTAAGTGGAATTTAGGAGATAATGGTTAAATCTAGTTTAGCATTGATTTAATACTACAACAAATAATGGTTTCCTAGTGATATAATGACTGGTGTATATTCAATGTGAGGCATATAAGGAGGAGCCATCAGGGCCAGGAAGGAGAAGCCCACTAGAAGCTCATTCAGAGGGAGGTAGAGGCAGAAGCTGGCAGAGGCAAAGGACTAGTGGCAAGAGCTCTCAGAACCAAGGAGAGAGGCCTCTAAGAAAGCTAACCAGGCCCAAGGAAAGAAACAAGACTTTGAAGGAGACAATAAAGGATTTGGACTTTAATATCTGACTGCCTCCAGAAGCCCCCCAAGAAGCCTACTCCCAGAGAACATTATATTTTAGAGAAGGACATTATATTTTGGCACCCACACTATCCTGATTTCAGTGGAAAAGTCTCTGATCCTGATTTCAGTGGAAAAGTCTCCTTGACCCAGAAATTAGGGTGAGTATAACAAGGAACTTTGTTATAGGGCTAAAATAGTATTTCAGCTAAAATGAGACAAATATTTAGAAAACAGGCTTCTTTTCTTCTTTAAGAAATATGTGTCAAAAACTTGGTCAGTTTTTGTTAAAAAATCAAGGTTTAATTGTAAATTGGGTGCAGATCATTGATCTTTTAAAAACTGTACAGTAAACATCTCCTTGGTTCTCTAAAGAAAAAGAATTGGATCCAAATGAGTGGAAATTAGTAGGAGAGCAACTACATCAATACTACAGTGAAAATGGACCTGACTCAATTTCCAAAGATACAATTTATACATACAATTTAATACAACTGGCTTTAGGAAATTATAAAAGTTCTAGAATAAGGAAAAAGAAGAAAGAGCAAGAGGTGGAGGATCTACATAAATTAGGTGAAAATGATGAAGAATCAAAGAAGAATAGAATTAAGTACAATTTTAAGAGTGGTGCTCACAGCAGGAGAAATTAGGTCATTCCTCAACCCCTGACCTACTTCCCTCAATTAATCCTTTATGGGTGGAGGGAGAAGGAGGAGGGGGAGAGGCAGAAGCAGCCTATGACAAGATTACAAAAAGCATTGGTTAAGGCAAAAAATGAAGGACTGGATGTATCTGATTTAATACATGCATACCCTGGGATTGAAGAGCTTGACTCTTCAAGTCAAAAAAGGAGAAGATACACTCCTTTTGATCTGGAAAAAACTAAGTACTTGAAAAAGGGTTGCAATTGTTATGGAGCTACATCATCTTACTTTAAGATGTTACTAAAGAGTTTGGCTTATGAAATTGTAACACCCAGTGATTGGAAATCCATGGCAAGGACATGTTTAGAACCTGGACAAAACTTGTTGTGGCTTTCAGAGTATCATCAATTATGTAGGATTCAAGGCCAACACAATAGCAAACAGGAGTTAATTTTTGAGTCACCTTTGACCAACCAGCAGATGAAGGTTAGTATACAGAGAATTCAGTACAGGCTAATTATCCCATAACAATGTATGAGCAAATTGCAACTGCTGCTATAAAAGCTTGGAGTTCCCTCCCAGAGAAAGCTAGAGGTAAAGTCTTCATAAAAATAGAGCAAAGTCCCAATGAACCTTTTGCGGATTTTGTGGGATGTTTGCAAACAGCTGTCACAAGAAACATTGGAGAAAATGCAGCTATAGGAATTATGATCAGACAACTGGCTAAGGAAAATGCCAATGAGATTTGCAAAAGAATTATATGGGGACTACACAAAGATGCTCCTTTAGAGGACATCATAAGACACTGTACCACAGTGGGCACAAATGCTTATTATACCCAGACTGTGATGAACATGGGAAGACAGGGTCCCTTTTGGCAAGGGACTTCTAGAGAAAATCATTAATGTTTTTAGTGTGGAAAAGTTGGACATCTGAAAGCTCAGTGTACGCAAAGAGATAGAGTGAGAAGACAGGGTGAGAGAAGACCTAAAACCTTATGTCCAAAATGCCACAAGGGCTTCTACTGGGCCTCAGAATGTATATTGACCCAGGGAAATGAGAGGCAGGGCCCAGCTCCAAGATATCATACAAAAGACAGGTGTGGCATAATGGGAGCCCAGGTTATACCTTTAGAAGTTGAGGATTCTGATGTGATCAATCAGCCAAAAAGCAATCAAATGGCAAAAAGGGATTAAAATTGGGAAGAATACAGGCTTTTCAAACCAACAGGGCAGTGTCCAGTGCAAGCTACTTCAATATAATTGCCAGGTGATGAGGAGAAATCCCTAAAGTGGTAAATAGAAGGGACTAGATAGGTTAACTGCTTGGGAGAAAGGGTTTGTTTGTATCTCTGCAGATGAAGAAATAAACAGATGGGTGACAACGAGCACCTGAAGAGAGACAGAAAAAGAGAAAAACCTTGAAAGAAAGGAGAAGACCTAAAAACAAAATCTGCAGGAATCATTGGATTCCCTAACACAAGATGAGACTGTTGCAGGACTTGAAAAATAGCAGGAATCATTGAAGTCCTTGAGATGAAAAATTGATGATGAGACTTCAAAGCTAGCACATGAACTAATGGACAATAGATTCCTTTTTGACTATTTCTAGTACTAATGGATATGTATAAGTCTTCATGTTGATTCATGTTATTTGTTACATCACTACTAGCCTGTATCATATTGCTATGTGCTTATGTAATTTATGTAATTATATGTAATACCTCCTACATTGATAGATTTATGTATACCTGTTTCAAATGAGCCCTTTCAGAAACCCGCTGATTTGATTTGATTTCCTCTTTCCTTTGGTGTTTTCATCTCCCTTCCTGAGATATCAGGGAAGGCATGATCACCTTCTTTTTTTGGGTTTTCACCTCTGTGAGAAGTCAGGGAGATAATGGTCAACTATGTTTTAAATCAAAAGAAAGTGGGAGATGTTAGGATTCTTACAAGGTGTTAACTAAGTGGAATTGTGGAGATAATGGTTAAATCTAGTTTAGCATTGATTTAATCCTACAACAAATAAAGGACTAATGGCAGGAGCTTTTGGAACCAAGGAGGGAGATAGGCCTCTAAGAAAGCTAACTGGGCCCAAGGAAAGAGACAAGACTTTGAAGGAGACAATAAAGGATTTGGACTTTAATCCCTGGTTGCACTTGTGGTGATTACTGGCTGCCTCCAGAAGCCCCCCAAGAAACCTGTTCCCAGAGAACATTGTATTTTACAGATATTACATTCTACCTCTCTTATTTGCCTTTTGAAGTATTTTATGAGCATTTCCAAGAAGCTATTTGGGCTTGAGACCAATATATCTCACTCTTGGAGATTTCATCTGTGGACATTCTGTTCTTGCCTGAGTTTGTGTTTTGGTATGCTCTGTCATTATAGTATTTTTCTATGGTCAAGGTCCTTTTTTGTTTCTGGCTCATTTTCTTCCCTTTTGGTATTTTCTTTTTTAAGGTGGAGTTCTGATCCTGGTGCTGTCTCAAGCTTCCTGTGCAACTCTGAGTCTTAGCTTTGCACACAGGGGCCCCTTGTGTTTAGACGGGACAACTTTATCTTCTCTGTTCAAGAAACAAATCTTCAACTAGACTTTGGTATGGGCAGCAACCAGGAGCAGGGAGAGGGAGTTCCCAGGTTGTCTAAGGCAAGGCAAATTGATCTAAGTAGGAATTGGAATAGGAAAATGCCTTTGTGCTGCTCAATAGTGGTATTGAGTCCATTTGCAAACCCTCAAATTTCAGCTTGGATCAGATGGGGAAACCCAGTTTTTAACATAGTGATAGCAGCAGCAACAGCAATAGAAGGAAAAGGAGGAAGAGACATTAGTAGTATTATTAGTAATGTAACTTTTTTTTTTAAATGAAGTACATTAGAACATGGATGGAATGCCATGATTAATCTTCATTTCTAGAAGATCAATGATGAAAAACATCTCTCTTCTCATTAGAGAGGTGATGCAGAATGTTGCAAAGATTGTCAAGTGTGGTTGTTGTGGAGGGTTTTTAACTTTTTTTTACAGGAGAAAAAACTGTGGGCAAAATAGTTATTGAAAAGGGAAGGTTTATTTTGTTTTGTTTTGTTAAAGAACATAAGATTTATATGTACTTCAAGTCCAAAATTAATTATTAGTATAGCCTATCAGACAAAACAAAGCAGGACAAAACCAAAAACAATATAATGTGATCTTGAACTGAACTAATAATAATGTAGTATTCAGAATAACAGGCTAAGGTTTTCAGGTTATGGTCCTGAAATATTCTCTTTTGGTGAAACTATAACTCGGGAGTTGTGTGTAGCTCTAGCTGCCATATTTTAGGAAAAACTTTGGTAAACTAGAGCACATCCAGAGAAGAGTAACCAAGATAGTGAGGTATGGTGTTATGTTCTTGTTTGGTCTTCTGGAGGTCTTGGAGCAGCCTTCCTATCAGCAGATTAATCATCACAAGAATAGCCAAGTGTTAAAGTTCAAATTCTTTATTGTCTTCTTGCCCAGGGCTGGGCAGCTTTCTGGAGAGCCTTTCAGATTGGTCTTGGTCTCAGTGGAGGAAATGCAGGAGGCCAGGCCAGCCACCATGGTGGTGTGAGATGAAGTGAATAAATCTGGCTCTGAGTCTGAGGACTTGTGCTTCAACCTCTAGCCACCACAAAGGCAGACGATGGAATGAACTAATGAACTTGTGATGAAAAGAATCATCTACATTCAGAGAGATGTGGGAACTGAACATGGTTCACCACATTGCATTTTCACTCTTTTTGTTGTTGTTTGTTTGCATTTTATTTTGCTTCTCTCTCTCTCTCTCTTTTTTTTTTTTTTTACTGGTTTCATTTGATTTTTCTTGTGCAGCACAATAATTGTATAAATATGTATGCATGTATTGGATTCAACAGCTATTTCTACCATATTTAACATATATTGGACTACTTGCCCATCTAGAGAAAGGAGTGAGAGAAGGAGTGAAATTTGGAACACAAGTTTTTGCAAGGTCTAATGCTGAAGAATTGTTTGTGCATATATTCTAAAAAATAAAAAGTTTTAATTTAAAAAAGAGATTATGCTTTCTTTCAAGACTCCAAAAGGAAAAACTAAGAACAGTGAGTGGAACTTAGAAAAAGGCATGTACGGGTTAAAATATGGAAAAATTGACTTCCAGCCAAGATGGTGGAGAGGATGCAAGCATTTACTTAAGCTCTGCATTTGCTCTCAAAATAATTTATCTCACGACGAGCCTCGGAATTAGTGCTTGACTGAAAAAAATAAAAATAAAAACAAAAACCAAAAAACACAAATAATTACCAAGAGAAGAGATCTCAAAATTCATTAGAAAAAGTCTGTTTTTGCTTGCGAGTGGGAATGTTTTAGATGGGGTGTAGACTGAAGGCAGGCAGCTCACAGCTTAGCAAACCAGAGTGGGGTAGGGTGTGATCTCAGCCATTTCTGTGGAAAGAACTTTAATACAGTATTGGCTACTTTGCCTTGGCAGCAAGTCAGTAGACAAGCAGAGAAAGTAAAACACAGGGAGTGAAAACTATAACCCTAAAAGGTAGCATTTCTCAGCACCTGGCCACACAAATCCACAGTGTCTCAGCACACTCTCAGTTTTAGAGCACAGACTCAGTTCAGCCATTGCTGTCCTGCTAGTGCCTTGCTGCTGCCCCCTACAGTCTGTAGAGGAAGTTCTGTAATACCATCCACACCCCCCCCCCAAAAAAAAAAGAAAGAAAGCAGACCATTTGTTTTTCTTGTTACTTGGTTTTCTTTGACTCTTCTTTGACAAAATAAGCAAAAAATTAAAGCGCACTCTTAACTATTGATTGCTTCTATATGATAGATGTAAAGTGTTAGGATTACTAGGTGAGAACTCAGGTTGTCTGGACAGTGACAAGGTGAGAATTCAGGTTGTCTGGACAATTACAAGGTGAGAACTCAGGTTGATTTGATAGAAGGAGCAAGCTCATTGGCTGAAGTGATTCTTCCCAGAAGCCCTTGCATTATCCCACGCCCATTCTCTGGGAGGATAAAAAGCAACATTGGGCCCAGAGAGCAGATCGGCCTGGAGAAGGATAAGAGCTGGAGGAGATTCAGAGCCAGGATTCAAGAAGAAGACTCTGCACTACATCTGGCTTGACGGGGCTCTCTGCAGGAAGGGAAGTCACTTCTCTGGACAAGAGTTAACAGCAACTGCCTGGAGACAATGGTTCGTTACAAAAAGAAGAATCTGTCCAAGAGATTTGAGTTGACACAGCAGATCTCTTCCCAGAGAGCGATCCAGCAGCTTCTGGAGACGACAGCTTGCTACAGTAAAGTCCTGTTGTTTCTCCATTGTAATCCTTCTCTGGGAGGAGGTTTCTTTTCTGTAAATCCTTTTCTCTGTGAGCAGGTTTCTTGGGAGGCTTCTGGAGCCTCCAGCCAGAGCAAAGGTAGAATTTCCAATCCTCTTCTTCCTGAATCCTGGCTCTGAATTTCCTCCAGCTTCCCTGAAGTTCTCCTGGGGAGACTTGTCCTTAAGCCAATCTAGACTGACTCTGGACTCAGTGTTCCTCTTTTTATCCTCCCAGTGAGCTTGTGGGTATTCCCAGGGGCTTGTGGGAACTCCTACAACCAATGAATTTGTTTCTTTTAAAAGTGTGTAAACTCCTTTTCAGAGCTCCTTTATAGGTGTGAACTAAAGGTGTCAACCCGGAGCTAGAGAATTGTTAAGTACTGACTTAGCACCTAGTAAGAACCTAGCAGATAGAGAGCAGACTTTAAACTTTGAGGAGACTAAAAACAGACTGTCTCCAGATGAATCCCGAAAGGGGGATATCATCTGGTCCTCAGCACATAAGAGTCTCATAGAAGAAATTAAAAAGGCTCTCACAAGAGATCTAGAAGAAAAATGGGAAAAGGGAAGGGAAGCCTGACAAGAGAGTCTGGATAAGTCATCCCACTAATTTAAAGATAAAGATAAAGAAATCAAATTCTTGAAAAACAGAATTACTGAGTTGGAAAAAGAAAATAGCTCTTTAAAAATAAAAGTGGCAAAATGGAAAAAAGTTCCATAGAACAAAACAACTCACTTAAAAACTCAATTGGGCATTTAGAAAAAGATATAAAAAAGTGAGTGAAGAAAATGCTTCATTGAAAATCAGAATCTAACAAATGGAATTGAATGACTCGAAGAGACACCAAGAATCAGTCAAGCAAAACCAAAAAAATGAAACAATGGGGAAAAAAAGTAAAATACCTTCTTGGGAAAACAACAGACCCGGAAAATAAATCCAGGAGAGACAATATGAGAACTATTGGACTCCCTGAAAAATATGATGAAAAAAGGAGCTTGGACCTTATTTTTCAGGGAAGAAGATGGACATTCAACTAAATAAGTGAATTTCATCTATTTTTGGTGAAAAAACTGGAATTAAACAAAAAGTATGATCTACAAATATAGAACTCAAGAGAAATCTAAAAAGGTAAAAAGAAACCTAGGGAACTATATTTCTCCTATAAAGATATATAAATAACACATGTATACATTGTTCTAGAAACTAGAGGTGGAAAGAAAATTGTACCCAGAAAAGGGTAAATTAGAGTTACAACATCTTATGAAGAAGCAAAGGAAACCTATTATATCTCAGAGAAAGAATGGAGGGGGATGAACATAGTGTGTATCAAACTGCCATCAGAATTGGCTTAAAGAGAAAAATAATAGAAATATTCGATTTATGGTGAAACTTCTCCCACCTCATTGAAAAATGGAGTGGGGGGAGTGAAAAGTGGAGGAGTAAGCTAAAGAGAAGGGAATACAGAAATTGTGAGGAAAAGGGATAAAATAGGGGGAGGAACACTAATGTGGGGGAAAGGATACTAAAAAGGGATACTGTGAGAAGCAAGTGATGCTCACAAGTTTAATACTGGGGAGGGGGATAAAGGAGAAGGAAAAGAGAAAGCATAAGAAGGGGTTAACAAGATGGCAAGTAATACAGAATTGGTAATTTTAACCATAAATGTGAATGGGGTAAACTCCCCCATAAAGAGGAAGCGGTTAGCAGACTGGATTAAAAGCAGAATCCTACAATATGTTATTTGCAGGAAACACACTTAAAGCAGGGTGATACTTACAAACTAAAGGTAAAAGGATGGAGAAGAATCTACTATGCTTCAGGTAAAGTAAAAATAAATAAATAAATAAAAAAGCAGAGGTAGTCATCCTGATCTTAGATCAAGCAAAAGCAAAAATTGATCTAATTAAAAGAAATAAGGACAGGCACTATATCTTGCTAAAGGGTAGCTAGATAATGAAGCAATATCCATATTAAACATATATGCACCAAGTGGTGGAGCATTTAAATTCTTAAAAAGAAATTAAGAGAGCTACAAGAAAAAAAATAGACAGCAAAACTATAATAATGGGAGATCTCAACCTTGCACTCTCAGAATTAGATAAATCAAACCACAAAATACATAAGAAAGAAGTAAAAGAGATAAATAGAATACTAGAAAATTATATATGATAGATATTTGGAGAAAACTAAATGGAGACAGAAAGGAGTACACTTTCTTCTCAGCGGTTCATGGAACCTATACAAAAATAGACTATATATTAGGACATAAAAACCTCAAACTCAAATGCAATAAGGCAGAAATAGTAAATGCATCCTTTTCAGACCACATTGCAATGAAAATTACATTCAATAAAAAGCCAGAAGAAGATAGGCCAAAAATAATTGGAAACTAAGTAATTTTATACTAAAGAATGATTGGGGGAAACAGCAAATCATGCACATAATTAATAACTTTACCTAAGAAAATGACAATGAGACATCATACCAAAATGTGTAGGATGCAGCCAAAGGAGAAATTTCATAACTCTAGAGGCCTACTTGCATAAAATTGAGAAAGAGATGGTTAATGAATTGATCTTTCAACTAAAAATGCTAGAAAAAGAACAAATTAAAAACCCCCAGTAAAATACTAAACTTGAAATTCTAAAAATAAAAGGAGAAAGTAATAAAATTGAAAATTAAAAAAAAGCTATTGAATTATTTAATAAAACTAAGAGTTGGTTCTATGAAAAAACCAACAAAATAGACAAACCTTTAGTAAATCTGATTTAAAAAAGGAAAGAGGAAAATCAAATTATTAGTCTCAAAAATGAAAAGGGAGTTACTTTGCCCAATTTTATGCCAATAAATTTGATAACTTAAATGAAATGGAAGAATACCTTCAAAAATATAGCTTGCCCAGATTAACAGAGGAAGAAGTAAATAGTCTAAACAGTCCCATTTTAGAAAAAGATATAGAATAAGCTATTAACCAACTCCCTAAGGAAAAATCCTCAGGACCAGAGGGATTTACAAGTGAAATCTACCAAACATTTAAAGAACAATTAACTCTAATGCTATATAAACTATTTGAAAAAAATAGGGATCAAAGGAGTCCTACCAAATTCCTTTTATGACACAGACATGATACTGATACCTAAACTAGGTAGGTTGAAAACAGAGGAAGAAAATTATAGACCAATTTCCCTAATGAATATTGATGCTAAAATCTTAAATAAAATATTAGCAAAAAGATTACAGAAAATCATCCTCAGGAAAATATACTATGACCAAGTAGCATTTATACCAGGAACACAGGGCTGGTTCAATATTAGGAAAACTATTAGCATAATTGACTATATCAATAACCAAATTAACAAAAACCATATGATCATCTCAATAGATGCAGAAAAAGCATTTGATAAAATCCAACATCCATTCCTAATAAAACACTTGAGAGGATAGGAATAAATAGACTTTTTCTTAAAATAGTCAGGAGCATATATTTAAAACTGTCAGTAAGCATCATAAATAATGGGGAAAAACTGGAACCTTACCCAGTAAGATCAGGAGTGAAACAAGGTTGCCCACTGTCACCATTATTGTTCAATATTCTATTAGAAACGCTAGTCTCAGCAATAAGAGTTGAGAAAGAGATTAAAGGAATTAGAGTAGGTAATGAGGAAACCAAACTATCACTCTTTGCAGATGATATGATGGTATATTGAGAGAACCCCTGAGATTCTAGCAAAAAGCTATTAGAAATAATTGAAAACTTTAGCAAAGTTGCAGGCCACATAAATCCTCAGCATTTTTATACATCACCAACAAAATCCAACAGCAAGAGATACAAAGAGAAATTCCATTCAAAATAACTGTTGATAGCATAAAATATTTGGGAATCTACCAAAGGAAAGCCAGGAATTATAGAGCAAAATTACAAAAATTACAAAATTACACTTCCTACACAAATAAAGTCAGATTTAAATAATTGGAAAAATATTAAGTGCTCTTGGATAGACCGAGCCAATATAATAAAGATGACAATACTCCCTAAACTAATTTGGTATTGGCTAAGAAATAGATTCATTGATCAATGGAATAGGTTAGGTTCACAAGACATAATAATCAATAACTATAGCAATCGAGTGTTTGACAAATCCAGAGATCCCAACTTTTGGGATAAGAATTCATTATTTGAAAAAAACTGCTGGGAAAACTGCTGAAAAATTTATGGCAGAAATTAGGCATGGACCCACACTTAACACCATATACCAAGATAAGATCAAAATGGGTCCATGGTTTAGGCATAAAGAACGAGATGATAAATAAATTAGAGGAACATAGAATAGTTTACCTTTCAGACTAGTGTAGGAGGAAGGAATTTGTAACCAAAGAAGAACTATAGATCATTATTGATCACAACATAGAAAATTTTGATTACATCAAATTAAAAGTCCTTTGTATAAACAAAACTAATGCAAACAAAATTAGAAGGAAAGCAACAAACTGAAAACACATTTTTAGCTAAAGGTTCTGATAAAGACCTCATTTCCAAAATATATAGAGAATTGACTCTAATTTATAAGAAATCAAGCCATTCTTCAATTGATAAATGGTCCAAGGATATGAACAGACAATTTTCAGATGATGAAATTGAAACTATTTCCACTCATATGAAAGAGTGTTCCAAATCACTATTGAGCAGAGAAATGCAAATTAAGGCAATTCTGAGATACCACTATACACCTGTCAGATTGGCTAAGATAACAGGAAAAAATAATGATGAATGTTAGAGAGGATACTGAAAAACTGGGACATTGATGCATTGCTGGTGGAGTTGTGAATGAATCCAACCATTCTGGAGAGCAATCTGGAATTATGTCCAAAAAGTTATCAAACCCTTTGATTCAGCAGTGCTACTACTGGGCTTATATCCCAAAGAAATAATAAAGAAGGGCAAAGGATCTGTATGTGCCAAAATGTTTGTGGCAGCTCTTTTTGTAATGGCTGTAAACTGGAAAATGAATCAATGCCCATCAATTGGAGAATGGTTGTAAATTGTTGTATATGAATGTTATATTATTGTTCTGTAAGAAATGACCAGCAGGATGAATACAGAAAGATTTGGAGAGACTTACATGAACTGATGCTAAGTGAAATGAACAGAACCAAGAGATCATTATACACTTCAACAACAATACTATATGAGGATGTATTCTGATGGAAGTGGATATCTTCGACAAAGAGATCTAATTCAGTTCTAAATGATCAATGATGGACAGAATCAGCTACACCCAGAAAAGGAACATGGGCAATGAGTGTAAACTCTTTGCATTTTTGTTTTTCTTCCCAGGTTTTTTTTTTTTTTACCTTCTGAATCCAATTCTTCTTGTGCAACAAGAGAACTGATCGGTTCTGCATACATATATTGTACCTAGGATATACTATAACATATTTAACGTGTATAAGACTGCTTGCCATCTAGGGGTGGGGATGGAAGGAAGGAAGGGAAAAGTCAGAGCAGAAGTGAGTGCAAAGAAAAATGTTGTAAAAAATTTCCTAGGTATATGTTCTGTCAATAAAAAGTTATAATTATTTTTAAAAAAGGAGAAATAAATAAAGTAAATAAATAAAATATGGAAAAATTTTCTGACATTTGAAATTATACAAAAATGTAATTTATTGCCTGAGTCATCTGCTGGAATTCAAATGACCATAACTAGGGACACTTATGAGGTCCCTTTTTGATAATGGGTTAAATTAAATGGCTTCTGAAGTCTTTTCAAAGTCAAAATTTCCATAATTCTAAGATCATCCTATTACTTTTTAAATCAATATTCAATGACAATTGAGTATTTGCTATGAATGGTGCAAGGCACTACAGTGTTAGGCTTAGTGAAAGGATATCAATCTATCCCATTACCCCTCAAGAAATAACTACTGTTTAGAGTGAAATTATGGCATAAAAGATCTTTTACTGTCAGGTAAGCTTGATCATGTCTCTTCTATAGATGAAATATTTTTTAAAAAAACACCTTCATTTGGGCAATTATTGATAGAAAAAAAGATATTTCTATCTATATAGCACTTATCTGCATAAGTATATTTACAGAGTGTATACCAAAGAAAAGGAGAGACTAGTAACTATGCAAACTAGCCCCAAATGGCTTTTCTAATTATTTGTTATAATGCAGGTGGTTTGAGGCAGAGAAATGCAATTCTAGAATATTAGTTTATGTAGGATGAGAAAAATTCAACCTCTTTTCCCCCCAGGAACTAAATTTCTTCCACAGATTTAGCATAATACTGTATTGCAGGCAAGAGGTTTATGGGGGCCATGTTATCTAAGCTAAAATCATCAAGAAATTCTATCAGAAGACACAGTGTTTAACTCTAAGTCTAATTATGGCAATCATTTCTTTTTTTTTTTTTCTTTCTTTTTTTTTTTTTTTTTTTTTTTTTTGTTTGTTTCCTTTTGCAGAGATCCACTTAATCCCATCTCTTAGTTTGGGCACAAGCTGACAGTTGCATGACAAGGAATGTTTCCCTTTGTAAAAAAACCCACTTCCTTTCTGTGTAGGTTTAGTCTAATTGAAATGTTTCCTATTAAGTTCAATCAAAGCAGCATTTATCTAATTACTCACTTATGCTTTACCAAAGCAGTATATTAGAATGAGTTAGCACAATCTATTATTGTTTTTACATTTTCCTATTTGGCTTTAAACAATAACTATAAATATTTACTTACACATAAATATTTACTTATACTTCATCAGAATATACCTATCTAATTCTTTTACTTCCTATTAAGATTTTTAAAACTCTGTTATCATTGTAAACTAAAGAAAAGCCAGAAATCTGGTCAAATCTACAAATTGTTCTTTCTAAGAATTATATTTATAGTATATGAATGGTGTTATTAAAGAAAGATAGCAAAGGAAAAAACTATTGGAATAAATCATAAACATGCATGAGATCTTTTAGTCTTTTCAAAACCATGATTTTTTATGATTTTAGAAGTACATCATAGTCATTTAGATAATTTTGAGGAAATAGTAATTTTATATAAATTTTTTTTAAAAATAGTATGTGTTCTATGTATCTGGATTTTCTCTCCATATAAATGGTCTAACTCTCTAGATGACTACAATCAGTCAACAACCCAGGTGGTCTATATTCTTTAGATATAATTTAGAGGCATATATCATTAAAACCAGAATTAATTTTAGAGTTATTGACCTTATGAGGTCACTCATGATTAACTCCATTTTGATTTAGGAAACAGATCACAAGACTCAGATGGAGCCAAGACACAGTAGTATTGGGAGATTTCAATTATCCAGACATCTGCTGGAGCTATCTTGCTGCCAAAAGCAAAACAGCTAACAATTTTGTAACTTGTCTGAATGATCATTTCATATTTCAAAAGGTAGAGTAACCAATGAGAGAGATTTCTATTTTGGACCTGATTCTCATCAACAATGAGGTTGCCAGGATGGAAATGATGGTAGGAAGAAATTACTCCATTGTAGAACTTGTGATAGAGGAGAGGAAAAGTAGACATAGTTTAATATGTATCCTAATTTGGGGAAGAAAAGATTTCAAAAAATTCAATAATGGAATAAGAAACCCTTGAACTACAAATATAGTCAGTTCAGAAAAAAAAAAGAAACTCTGAAAAATTAAATTCTGAAAAAACAAAGGAAAACACATTTTGATAATAAGGGAAAGCTGTTTAACAAAATACACATGGAGGGTGGGCTAGTCACTGGGCCACAGACCTGCAGCTGGACAGCTGGGTCCAAATTTCTCCAACCCTCTCCCCCATGGTCCTAAAGTCCACCAATTTCTTAAAGCCCTATAGACAGACTTTAAAGGAAAGTTTTCTGCCACCTTAAATTTTTGGGCTGTATGTTTTTAAATTGGAATTCTGATTCTGAAATTATTATTAACTAATTTGTGCTAAAATTGTGAATTTGTATATTTTAGTATAAGATTGTAGAAATATGTGTGCATTGATATTGAAGTATTTTTACTAGAAATTTAAATCTATATTTGATCTGATTTTAAGTTAAAATTTTTGGTTCTCTGGTAAACTATCTAATAAGGTCACATGTTTGTATCTCCTAATTAGACAAAATATATTTAAGCTACTATAATTTGTACAAATTGTATAAGTTGTTCTTTAACATTTTGTCAACCCAGCCCTAAATAACTTTGGACTAAATATCACAAAATTTATACCACAAATGTGGTATAAATTTTGTGATATTTAGTCCAAAGCTATTTAGATATTACCTATATTCTGAATTTTAAGGTTTTCCTTGCTTTCTCTCTTTAACAAAGGTTTTGTAAAAGCAAGAAAATTTGGCATATAGATATAATTGTAAAAAAAAATTATATCTGAAAGGTGCATAATATGTCCAGAGGTAATTAAGGAAATATTGAGGAGATATTTCTCTGGAGAGAGCCTTGTTCCAAAATATTCAAGTTAGGTTTTAATGAAGTGATACCAGTGGGGATAAGTGAAAGCTCTACCCTGGGCTCTGCTGAGAAGTTAGTGAAATAACATTGGAACAAATTGTATCTAAGTATGGATTGGTAGAGACTATTGATTCTAATAAAGGAACATATTTTACTTTTAAGATTGTCTTATTATGTCTTATAAAGACATAATGGGGAGGTATAGTAAATTCCATATAGCATTTCCATAAACCTGGGCATCTGCCTTCATCAGGGAAAGTGGAAAAAATGAATCAGATTCTTAAGAAACGGATTACTAAATTGATGTTAGAAACTAAATTGCCTTGGACCAATGTTTGCCTATTGCTGTGTTAAAGAATTAGAACTGTCTCCAGAAGTGATCTGGGAGTTTCCTCATATTATTGGTTTATTTTATTTGGGAGGAAAAAGGAAAAGACTGTCTTTTGAAACAAAGGATAAGTTTTTAAGGAATTATATACTGGCCGTGTCCTCATCCCTTTTAGCCCTTAGGAAGCAAGAAGCACTGGCCCAGGATTACTTTTAGAGTTCTGTTACAGGAAAATGGATGTTTACTAAGTTCTAGAAGAAGCAGAGTGGGAAGGACTTTACCAGACATCACAGATGAATGAGACTATAGTCTGGAAGCTAAAAAACCTGTGGAGAAATCTCAAGAATAGAATGTTAAGGACAATTTATAACCTCTAAAATCGACTTTACAATTAGGAATGTTTTGGTGGGAGGTGGGAATGTTTGTGCATAGAGGAATTTTAACAATATTGTTTTGTTTTGTTTTAATTTCCAGAAAAGTTTATACAGACTCCTCAATTAGAAGTTGAATTAATAATATTTTAATATGAAGAAATTATTAATGTTACTTCTGATAGGGTTATTTCATGTGAATATTCTATGTGAGTTTTAGTTGGTTGTATTGAGTTATTTTAAATCTTTTCCCATTGGTTAGGGAGATTCTGAGAAAAGTGGTCTATGTCTTTGTCTCTTTGAACATGGTTAATACTTGAACATGTTTTGCTATAAATTGGTTATTGAGCATTTTGAAAAAAAATGATGTGTGTAATGAATTTTTTTATTGATTTCATAATTATAACTTTTTTTGACAGTACATATGCATAGGTAATTTTTTACAACATTATCCCTTATACTCCCTTCTGTTCCGAATTTTCCCCTCCTTCCCTCCACCCCCTCCCCTAGATGGCAGCCATTCCCATACATATTAAATATCTTATAGTATATCCTAGATACAATATATGTGTGCAGAACCAAATTTGTTGTTGTTGTTGTTGTTGCAAAGGAAGAATTGGATTTAGAAGGTAAAAATAACCTGGGAAGAAAAACAAAAATGCAAACAGTTCACACTCATTTCCCAGTGTTCCTTCTCTGGGTGTAGCTCATTCTGTCCATCATTGATCAATTGGAACTGGATTAGATCTTCTCTATGTTGAAGATATCCACTTCCATCAGAATACATCCTCATACAGTATTGTTGTATAATGTATAATGATCTCCTAGTTCTGCTCATTTCACTCAGCATCAGTTCATGTAAGTTACTCCAAGCCTCTCTGTATTCATCTTGCTGGTTATTTCTTATAGAACAATAATATTCCATAACATTCATATATCATAATTTATCCATCCATTCTCCAATTGATGGGCATCCATTCATTTTCCAGTTTCTAGCCACTACAAAAAAGGGCTGCCACAAACATTTTGGCACATACAGGTCCCTTTCCCTTCTTTAGTATTTCCTTGGGATATAAGCCCAGTAATAACACTGCTGGATCAAAGGGTATGCACAGTTTGATAACTTTTTGGGCATAATTCCAGATTGTTCTCCAGAATAGTTGGATTCTTTCACAACTCCACCAACAATGCATCAGTGTCCCAGTTTTCCCACATCCCCTCCAATATCCATCATTATTTTTTCCTGTCATCTTAGCTAATCTGTCAGGTATGTAGTGGTATCTCAGAGTTGTATTAATTTTCTCAATAGTGATTTGGAGCATTCTTTCATATGAGTAGAAATAGTTTCAATTTTATCATCTGAAAATTGTCTCTTCATATCCTTTGACCATTTATCAATTGGAGAATGTAATGATGAATTTAAAGCTAATCTACTTAGACATGGAGATAAGCTATGTACTTTCTAGGATGAATCTCTTACTGTTTTTAATGTAAGATTATAGTCAATACTTATTTAGGATATGTTATCCCTGAGAGCTAAATTCACCTGAAACTTTGATTAATGAGACTTGCTATTTGAAATAAAATCTCTTGTGACTATAGCTGATATTATTTGGAGTTTTGAATTCAAGTATGTCTGTCTGATGGACCATCAAGCCAGGAATACACCATCTGAAAGGAATATACCACATGCTACTTAAAGGAACATGACACAGAATTTGTTACTAGTGAAGGTTAATATCTGGGCAAGAGTTGGGAGGCCAATCTTGGCTTCCTGCTTAAGGTGGGATCCATCTGACTCAGTTTCCCAGTGGTGTTCCTTTGAATAAGAAGCCACTTGATTATTCCTGAGTTTGGCTATAAGGTAGAATTGTTATTGTATACAATTAGCTAAGGATGCTTTATCTTGTCATGTGTGTACTCTCAGATTGAGGCCTGAAGGCCTGATTATACTGCTGTATAATCATGTCTCTGCTTTTTCCTCTTAAAGCAAATTTCTATAATCAGGGCAAATATTCAGTAGAAACTATGAGCACAATTCAAGTATATAAGATCTTGCAATTTCCTATCTGAAAATATGTAGCCATTATATCCTAAATAACTAAATAAATGAGTATTTGGCCTAGTCATCTATCTGTTGGCCTTTCTGTCTGTTTCTTTTAGCATTTTTGTTGTTGCTAAACTTTCCTGATAGGCATCTTTATTTGTGAAGAGTTACATACTCTAATTATTAGGGACACAAATGATTAGGGTGATAAATGGCCTCAGATGGGAACTGGGGGTACAGAACCTCAATTGGAATAGTGAAAAGGCTAATTAAACTTCAGGCTATGGTTGAAATAATTTTTAACCAGACCATAAACTGGATTTGTTAGCAAATCAGAGCAATCAGACAAGAGAAACAGTACTCCAGTAGGATAAAGACAAGCCAAACTCAGAGGGTTAGAAGATTGAGAACCATATGGTTGAAGAAATGCAAAAGAATGGTGTGAAAGGTCTTCAAAGGTTCATAAATAAGAGGAGGGATTGTATGGGATGAACTGTGAAGACCTCTCATAAAGATGTGGCTTCAATCTATGCCTTAATTGTGATTTGAGGCTTTGCAATAAAAAGTTGAGCTATAGCTAAAAGCTGCAGGTGTTCTATTATCTTAAATCAACAAATATTTCTCTCCTGTCTCTTTCCCACTTCCTTCCACCCCCTTATTTTCATTAGCATTTAAGTACCTAAGGTAAAGTGTGGTCTAGGATCCATATTTAATCTCTAGGTAAATTAAAACTCTCCAACCAGTGGTGAAAAAAGTCATGGGGTAGAGTGGGAGTTTCTGGTTAGTGTCTATATAATCCTGTGTTTGCACTTTGTACTTTGTACTCCTTTACCGACAAATACTTTGTAAGATAGAAGTTGCCCTTTCTTAGAGATTTCAATAAACTTTTTTTTAAATTTTTCTTACTCTGAGATTCTCTGATTTTAATTTGAGTTCATTGTCCCACACAAACATTAAATCCAGTTTATCATACAGGAAAATTTTCCAAAGGAGGTGAAAAATAGCAAATTACAAATAGAAAGAATTCACTGAATCTTGTCAAGGAAGGATGCAAGATTTAAAAAGCTGAAATCACTCAACACAGTGGGTGATTCTCTATATCTCTTAAAAATCTGTGACAGTCCTAGCTGTGTGACCCTAGATAAGTCACCTAACCACAATTGCCTCAGGGGGAAAAAATCTGTGATATTGAGAGCATGTTAGCTGTCAATCAATTATTCTTCCATCTTCAATTCCCAACATGAGGCCAATTCACCTTCTTTCCTGATAATATATCTGATGACAATAAAACTTATAAATTTTGAAAGTTATAGCCTTAGAGGAGAATTTTCAGAGGCAATAGAGGTTAAGTGACATGCCAGAGTCACATATTTTATATTTGTCAGATTTTCCTGATTCCCTTATCCACAATATTAATCTGTCTCTTAAAGAAACAAAGGTGAATGTTCTATATCTGACTTGTAGCAAAGAGATAACATTTTGAAGAATATCTTTAAAGTGTTAGTTAAAAAATCTCTTCTTTTGTGTATTTATTTGGTAATATTTTAGAATATAACTTGAGAAATAGTTACAAAATCTTCTGTTTTATGTTATATATTTGCAGAATCAATTTAGATGTATTTTAAAAATATTATCAATGTACAAAATCACAAAAGTTTCACTTAAGCTTTAACAAAATAAGGAGCAGATCCCTAATTACTACATAATTACTGTATAATTAGAAAAATGAGAGCCAAATAATACATGTGAGCAATTTGACATGAAAAAAATTGTATAAGAAAGGCAAAGAACAATTAGTAGAACAAAGAAGACCATTAAATTTCCTTTTTTTAAAAAATCCAGAGAAAACTTCTAGTACTTTCAGGAAGCTTAGTAATAAGAAATCTTTTACAATGTATTTATTTACTTATTAATTCACTGAATATTAGGATTATTTAATTAGAAGCAATCTGCATATTAATGTGGGAAAAAAGTGCTTGAGTATTTGCACATTTGGCATTTAATTTTCTTTTTTTTTTAATTATAACTTTTTATTGACAGAACATATGCATGGAATTTTTTACAACTTTATTCCTTGCACTCACTTCTGTTCTGTCTTTTCCCTTCCCTCCCTCCACCCCTCTCCTAGATGGCAGGCAGTCTTATACATGTTAAATATGTTATAGTATTTCCTAGATACAATATATGTGTGCAGAACTGTACAATTCTCTTGTTGGCATTCAATTTTCAAGATTTAATTATAGTTTTTTTTATTTAAAAGAGATTAATCTTCTAATGTACTAAAACATTGATTAAAACAAAATAAAAAGATGAGTGAACCAAAAAAGCCCATTTTAGAAGAACTTTTAACTTATTCTTTTGTCCAGTATGGAAAAAAAATCTATTTGATTTAAATGATCTCCAAAATCCACCAGCTTACTGAATTTTAGGGCATGCTACAATGTCTATTTCTAATAGGATGTTGAGAATTATTAAATGATATAGGAATCTTGTTGAATTAAAATGAAATAATTCTCATCCTTTTAAAATCTTTGCCACAACAAGAAATCTTGAAAACTTAAAAGACTTAAAATAACATATATGTATACAATTTTAAGGCCATCCTTACCATCTTAAAGTAAATCTCAAGGATTGTGAAATGAAATATCAAGTTTTTACCTATTAAAATCTGAATTCTCTTCTAGATTCCAAATCTTTTTCTATGTTGGTTATACAGATAAAGATTGACTTCAAAGCATTTTCGAAAATGAGTTGCATCTAATCCCTAGTGTCCTACTGAACATTTCCTTTCTTAATATACTAAAACAAAATCTAAATCTTGATAAATATGGCAGTGAGTGACCTCTTGCTGAGCTAAGGATGATTTTTCCCCCTATAGCCTGTGAAGGATACAACTGCAATAAAAATTTTCTATAGTATTCAAAATTTATAAAAAGCACTTTATCAACCCAGAAACTATAATTGTAATTTTTCTTTTAAACAACAAGAACACTAGTATATATGTTTGTTTGTATATATCTTTTAACATATGCATAATTAAAATGAAAGTTAAACTTTTAATTGATAGCACAAATTACTTCAAGAAACAACTTGCAAAGATATTTTCTAACGTTATCAGGGGGTAAAAATCAAGAAAAAAAGAAAGATATTGATTATTGTTAAATATTGACACTCCTTTCCTGAAATATACACATCGCTCTCCCCCTCCCTACCTCCCTATTGCACATCAATCTGCAGAAAGCACTCTGGATTTTCTAGTTTTTGTTTCATTCAAGGAGTTGAATTGTACTATATGGCACCCTGAAATGGCCAAAATGAAAGATGATACGGAGGAAATGGATCCAGATATATGGGATTCAAGAGTAGCCATCGTCAAATTAAGGGTAGGATTGTATCTTATTACTCAGAAGAGGGTGACTCCTATTGTACCTTCAAAAATTTAAATTTTCATGAATTTAGATTTCTAACAATGACAGTCAAAACAAAAGGGCACCATAAAGAGGGAACAAAAAACAATTTTTAAAAAGAAAAATAAATATAATAATAAAAGAGTAGAGAGATAAGCTTGAGCATTTATTTTTTAAAGCTCTCTCATAAATGCCTAATAGCTAACATTTATAGAGAACTGATTGATACAAACATAAAAGAATAAAGCTATTTTTCCAATTCCAATTATTATTCCAATATGAGTTGGAAGTTTTAAGGAAAAGCAATGTAAATTATCAATAATCCTACAAAATAATGTGCTAAGTAATAAGGGAAAAATTAATTAAAACAATTCTCAGATTTCACATTAGATTTGCAAAAGGCAATTATAGTTATTGTAGGAGATGAGGTTTTCAAGAAGGCTATGATAATGGAGATCATTAGTTCCTTATTCCTATCCTCTAAAGGTAATCCAGTCAGAAACCCAAGTTATGTCAAGACCCTGAGGCTAAATTTCTCTATAAAATCTATTTGTGGACCATGCCATGGCTGCTACCTTCCTTTGGCTCAGTCCACCACAGCACTCTACCTCATGATGTCTTTCTCCTTTCCCTTTCTCCATGCCACATAGTATCTTCTCTGACTTCACTGTGCTTCTCAAACCCTTCTCCTTATAGCTAACTAACATTTTTAGGGTGGTAAATCCCTTTCAGGATTCACCTTTCCAACTAAGGGCATACATACTCCAACCTCATAAGTTTTCCCAATCTATTTTATGTTTGCCATTCCTGATGGCTACGGCATTCTTTCATTTTGTCTTTAACCTATATCCCTAAATAAACCCTTTTGCCAAAGAGAATGCTCATTGTAAATTCTTCACATGACCAAACCATAACTTTTGGTGCCAAACCTCACACCACAAATTAAATCAGGAGATATTATAGAATGCACACAATAATGTATGGTTGGTAATGTAAGAATTGAATAATGAATTAGCTTCCACAGAGTTAAAACTGAAATTAGAAAACTAAAAAAGAAATGGGATACTGGGACCTAGAACAAAGAAAGTAACTAGGACTGGGGGTTTTAGATTTAAAGATGAACCCCCAGGACTTTGACCTCTTCCCTTTCTCTGTTAATTTGTTCCATAAAAATGCAAACTCCTTGAGAACAGAGATTGGTTTATGTAATCCAGGGTGGAGAATTAGAATAGGACATTCTTCTGAGACTTAATTGAGAGGTGGAGATTCATACTCTCTAACTTCAGTAACACCCAATTAATGGAGAATCAGGGAAGAGAATTGCACTTCAGGATAGAAAATAAAAGACTACCTTTGTGGTTGCCAAAAAATGGATCTCTTAGTCTAGAGAAAGTAAAATAAAATTCTTCCAGGATTCATTCGAGTGAGTCAGTGAATTTACTGGTAAAATACTTTATTTCTTACAATAGAATTGAAAATCTAGCCATTTGGGAAAGTTTTTGAAATCTTAATCAGGTGGGGCGGAGCCAAGATGGCGGAGAAGAAACACACAACTCTGTGAACGTCCTTACTCCCTCACAACCAATTAGATAAATCAGCCTCAGAAATAGCCCTGGACTGATAGATACCACAAGGACTGGAAGCACGACTTACCAGCTGAAGAGAATCTGGAGTTTCAACAGAAAAGGTCAGTTCCCAGGGGAGGAAGAAGACAGGCCAGCACAGACGGCTGGGTGCTAGCATACTGCGCTGATTGCGCTGGGAAGGGCTCTGGGATCAGAGAAGCCACTGAGATAAAGGAATCTGGCACAGGCTGTTAGCTCTTCTCTGCTTATAATATAGCAGTTCAGAAGGGAAATCTAAACACTTTAAAAATTCAGATAGATTAGATTTTCCCCGGATCCTGGGGGTGACTCAGCAGATCTCAGCACCAGGGGGTGTGGCCTCAGCCCCCACCTAAGACTAGTTAAGAGATTGACAAGTGGGCAGATACGGCCCAAGGCAACACACACTGCCTAGCTTAGCTGGAGGGGGTGGAACTCAGGTGTGGAACTCACCTCCGGAAGTCCCAGAGAAGCGGAACCTTTGAACTAGGGGCCACGGTTTCTGGCAGACACTTCCAGTTTGAGCGCAGGGGCTTTTCACGTCACCTGCTGCAGACATCCACGCCCCACCAGGAAGCATAGGCTGGGCTTTGTACCTTCTTTACTTCAATCTCAAAAGTCAGGGAAGCCGCTAGAACACAACGCCCTCAAGGCACAGCAGTGCTAGTCACCTCTGAGGCACTTCCAGGGAGGGGGTGGGGAACTCTCTCCCAGAGCTCTATCTTAGCTCAGGCCCAAGAGACGCTGCATCCATCTGGTCTGGGAGGAAGCTGGTAAAGAAGTAAATAAATAATTTCCTACCCCAGGGACAGACCCCAAAAGATTTTTTAAATATGAACAAAAAAGCCAGGAAAACTATAGATTCCTTCTACAGAGAGAAAGAGCGGGTATCCAACCCCGAGGAAGTTAACAGCAAAGATTCAGCAGATAACAACCTAAAGGGGAACGATTCCTGCCCCCCATCACATAACTCTCTCCTAGAAGAGACTATTAAAAAGTTAAGAGAGTTTGAAGAAAAATGGGGAAAGGAAAGGGAAGCTATGATAGAGAATAACAACGTCCTGAAATTGGAGTTGGAAAAAATAAAGAATTCACAGGAGATGCAGGGAAACAAAATTTGTGAATTAGAAAAGCTTAAAAAATCAAAGGAAAGTAGGATTTCTGAATTGGAAAAGATAAAAAAATCTCAAGAAAATAGAATTTCTGAATTGGAAAAAGAAAATAATTCTCAAAAAAAAAAAATTAGGGAAATGGAAAAAAATTCAATAGAGCAAAATAATTCATTTAAAAACGAAATTGGGCATTTACAAAAAGAACTAAAAATTGTGAAAGAAGAAAATAACTCCTTAAAAGTCAGGATAGAACAAATAGAAATGAATGATTCATTGAGAACCCAAGAATCAGTCAAACAAAACAAAAAAAATGAGAAGCTGGAGAACAACGTCAAATACTTACTGGGAAAATCTATAGACCTGGAAAATAGATCTAGGAGAGATAATCTGCAGATCATTGGACTTCCCGAAAACTATGACCAAAAAAAGAGCCTAGATTCTATTTTACAGGAAATTATCAAAGAGAATTGTCCAGAGATAATAGAAATAGAAGGGAAAGTAGATGTGGAAAGAATTCATCGAACTCCTTCTGAAATAGACCCTAAAAAAAGAACACCACGGAATATTGTGGCTAAGCTGCAGAATTACCACACAAAGGAGAAAATCTTGCAAGCAGATAGAAAAAAACAATTTAAATACCAAGGTGCCACAATAAGGGTCACTCAAGATCTGGCTGCCTCCACATTAAAAGATAGAAGGGCCTGGAACCTGATATTCCGTAAGGCAAAAGATCAAGGACTGCAACCAAGAATGAACTACCCAGCTAAGTTTAGCATCTTTTTCCATGGAAGAAGATAATCATTCAATGAAATAGAGGAATTCTATATGTTTCTAAGAAAAAAACCAGACTTAAACAAAAAATTTGATCTACATCCACAACACTGAAGAGACACAGAAAAAGGCACACAGAACCCTTGAGAACTGTATCTCTGTTGTGGGTATATAAAAAGTACGCATGGATAATTTGATTTTACTGATATAAAAGAAAAAAAGGGGCGGTGTAGTAAAGGGAAGGAGGTTGTTTCAGAAAAATGGGAAGGAATGATAAAAAGAGGGAAACTACATCCCATGAAGAGGCATAGAAAATACACCATATCTGAGGGAATTTAGTAAGGGGCAGAATCATTGTGTGAATCTTACTCTCATCAGGAGAGGCTCAAAGAGTAAATAATTGACATATTTGTTTTTCAGAGAATTTTCTCTCATCTCATTAAAAGGAGGGAGAGAAAAAGGGAAAAGGAAAAGGAGAATAAGTGAAGGGACTTGGAGGGAGAGGGGAGGGATACTAAAAGGGAGGGTTGCGTGTCACAAGGGGGGGTCTGTAAATTAAATATCGGGGAGGGGGATAAGGGGCGTCAAGGGAAAAAGCATAATCTGGGGATAATATGATGGCAGGAAATACAGAATTAGTAATTTTAACTGTAAATGTGAATGGGATGAACGATCCCATCAAACGGAGACGGATAGCAGATTGGATCAAAAATCAGAACCCTACAATATGTTGTCTGCAGGAAACACACTTAAAGCAGGGAGATATATACAGAGTAAAGGTAAAAGGTTGGAGCAGAATGTATTATGCTTCAGGTAAAGCCAAAAAAGCAGGGGTAGCTATCCTTATCTCAGATCAAGCAAAAGCAGAAGTTGATCTAATTAAAAGAGATAAGGAAGGAAACTATATCCTGCTGAAAGGTAGCATAAATAATGAAGCCATATCAATACTAAACATATATGCACCAAGTGGCATAGCATCTAACTTTCTAAATGAAAAGTTAAGAGAGTTGCAAGAAGAAATAGAAAGTAAAAACATAATAGTGGGAGATCTCAACCTTGCACTCTCAGATTTAGACAAATCAAACCACAAAACAAACAAAAAAGAAATTAAAAAAGCAAATAGAACATTAGAAAAACTAGGTATGATAGACCTTTGGAGAAGACTGAATGGCAATAGAAAGGAATATACTTTCTTCTCAGCAGTTCATGGATCCTATACAAAAATTGACCATATATTAGGACATAAACATCTCAAAATTAAATGTAGGAAGGCAGAAATAATAAATGCCTTCTTCTCAGACCACAATGCAATAAAAGCTACATTCAGTAAAAAGTTAGGGATAAATAGACCAAAAAGTAATTGGAAACTGAATAATCTCTTCTTAAAGAATGACTGGGTGAAAGAGCAAATTATAGAAACAATTAATAATTTCACCCAAGATAATGACAATGATGAGACATAATACCAAAATCTGTGGGATGCAGCTAAAGCAGTAATAAGGGGAAATTTTATATCTTTAGAGGCTTATTTGAAGAAAATAGAAAAAAAGAAGATTAACGAATTGGGCTTGCAACTTAAAAGGCTAGAAAAAGACCAAATTAAAAACCCCCAACCAAATATTAAACTTGAAATACAAAAATTAAAAGGAGAAATGAATAATATTGAAAGTAAAAAAACTATTGAATTAATAAATAAAACCAAGAGTTGGTTTTATGAAAAAGCCAATAAAATAGATAAACCTTTGGTAAATCTGATCAGAAAAAAAAAAGAGGAAAATCCAATTGTTAGTCTTACAAATGAAAAGGGGGATCTTTCCACCAATGAAGAGGAAATTAGAGAAATAATAAGGAGTTGCTTTGCCCAACTTTATGCCAATAAATTTGATAACTTAAGTGAAATGGATGACTTCCTCCAAAAATATAGGCTCCCTAGATTAACAGAGGAGGAAATAAATTGCTTAAATAGTCCCATTTCAGAAAAAGAAATAGAACAAGCTATTAATCAACTCCCCAGGAAAAAATCCCCAGGACCAGATGGATTCACATGTGAATTCTACCAAATATTTAAAGAACAATTAGCCCCAATGTTATATAAATTATTTGAAAAAATAGGGGATGAAGGAGTCCTACCAAACTCCTTTTATGACACAGACATGGTACTGATACCTAAACCAGGTCGATCGAAAACTGAGAAAGAAAATTATAGACCAATTTCCTTAATGAATATTGATGCTAAAATCTTAAATAAGATATTAGCAAAAAGACTTCAGAAAATCATCCCCAGGATAATACACTATGATCAAGTAGGATTTATTCCAGGAATGCAGGGCTGGTTTAATATTAGAAAAACTATTAATATAATTGACCATATTAATAATCAAATTAATAAAAAACCATATGATCATCTCAATAGATGCAGAAAAAGCATTTGACAAAATCCAACATCCATTCCTACTAAAAACTCTTGAGAGTATAGGAATAAATGGACTATTCCTTAGAATAATCAGGAGCATGTATTTAAGACCGTCAGTAAGCATAATATGCAATAGAAATAAATTGCAACCTTTCCCAGTAAGATCAGGAGTGAAACAAGGTTGCCCACTATCACCATTACTATTCAATATAGTACTAGAAACGCTAGCCTCGGCAATAAGAGCCGAGAAAGAGATTCAAGGAATTAGAGTAGGAAATGAGGAAATCAAATTATCACTTTTTGCAGATGACATGATGGTATACTTAGAGAACCCCAAAGACTCTGCTAAAAAGCTACTAGAAATAATTCAAAATTTCAGCAAAGTGGCAGGATACAAAATAAATCCACATAAATCCTCAGCATTTTTATATATCACTAACAAAATGCAACAGCAGAGATACAAAGAGAAATTCCATTCCAAACAAATGTTGAGAGTATAAAGTATTTGGGAATCCATCTACCAAAGAAAAGTCAGGAATTATATGAGAAAAATTACAAAGCACTTGCCACAAAAATAAAGTCAGATTTAAATAATTGGAAAGACATTCAGGGCTCTTGGATAGGCCGAGTGAATATAATAAAGATGACAATATTCCCCAAACTAATCTATTTATTTAGTGCTATACCAATCAGACTCCCAAGAAACTATTTCAATGACCTAGAAAAAATAACAACAAAATTTATATGAAAGAATAAAAGGTCGAGAATTGCAAGGGATCTAATGAAAAAAAACTCAGAGGAAGGTGGTCTAAGTGTACCTGATCTAAAGCTATATTATATAGCAGCAGTCACCAAAACCATTTGGTGTTGGCTAAGACCGGTAGATCACTGGAACAGATTAGATACAAAGGACAAAAAAGGGTACATCTATAGCAATCTAATCTTTGACAAACCCAAAGATACCAACATTAGGGATAAAAATTCACTATTTGGAAAAAACTGTTGGGAAAACTGGAAATTAATATGGCAGAAATTAGATATGGATCCACACTTAACACCATATACCAAGATAAGATCAAAATGGGTACATGATTTAGGCATAAAGAGGGAGATAATAAATAGATTAGAGGAACAGAGAATAGTCTGCCTCTCAGACCTGTGGAGGAGGAAGGAATTTATGACCAGAGGAGAACTAGAGATCATTATTGATCACAAAATAGAAGATTTTGATTACATCAAACTGAAAAGTTTCTGTACAAATAATACTAATGCAAACAAGATTAGAAGGGAAGTAACAAATTGGGAAAATATTTTTAAAGTTAAAGGTTCTGACAAAGGTCTCATTTCCAAAATATATAGAGAACTGACCATAATTTATAAGAAACCGAACCATTCTCCAAATGATAAATGGTCAAAGGATATGAACAGACAATTCTCAGATGAAGAAATTGAAACTATATCCACTCACATGAAAGAGTGTTCCAAATCACTACTGATCAGAGAAATGCAAATTAAGACAACTCTGAGATACCACTACACACCTGTCAGATTGGCTAAGATGACAGGAACAAATAATGATGAATGTTGGAGGGGATGTGGGAAAACTGGGACACTAATACATTGCTGGTGGAGTTGTGAACGAATCCAGGCATTCTGGAGAGCAATTTGGAACTATGCCCAAAAAGTTATCAAACTGTGCATACCCTTTGACCCAGCAGTGCTGCTATTGGGCTTATATCCCAAAAGAAATACTAAAGAGCAGAAAGGGACCTGTATGTCCCAAAATGTTTGTAGCAGCTCTTTTTGTTGTAGCTAGAAATTGGAAGTTGAATGGATGCCCATCAATTGGAGAATGGTTGGGTAAATTATGGTATATGAAGGTTATGGAATATTATTGCTCTGTAAGAAATGACCATCAGGAGGAATACAGAGAGGCTTGGAGAGACTTACATCAACTGATGCTGAGTGAAATGAATAGAACCAGAAGATCGCTGTACACTTCAATGCTGTATGAAGAGGTATTCTGATGGAAGTGGATATCTTCAACATAAAGAAGATCCAACTCACTTCCAGTTGATCAATGATAGACAGAAATAACTACACCCAGAGAAGGAACACTGGGAAGTGAATGTAAATTGTTAGCACTAATAATTGTCTGCCCAAGTTACATGTACCTTCGGAATCTAATGCTTACTGTGCAACAAGAAAATGGTATTTACACACATGTATTGTATCTAGGTTATATTGTAACACAAGTAAAATGTATGGGATTGCCTGTCATCGGTGGGAGGGAGTAAAGGGAGGGGGGGATAATTTGGAAAAATAAATACAAGGGATAATATTATAAATAATATATAATAAAAAATTATTAAAAAAAAAAAGAAATCTTAATAAAAAAATCACTTACTACTTAAGTACTTTAGCCCAGTATCTATTTAGTACCAATAGATACCATTAAAAATGTGAAGAAATTAATATCTTATTAAAAAGTCATTTATTGGGGGGTGGAGCCAAGATGGCGGAGAAGATACACTCGATTCTGTAAGCTCCTTTCTTCCCTCACTACCAATTAGTTAAATCAGCCTCAAAAATAGCGCTGGACTGATAGAAACCACAAGGACTGGAAGCACGACTTACCAGCTGAAGAGAATCTGGAGTTTCAACAGAGGGAGGAAAAAAAAAGAGGCCAGCACAGACGGTTGGGTGTTGGCATGCTGCGCCGATCACGCTCTGGGATAAGAGAAGCCACTGAGATAGAAGAATCTGGCACAGGCTGTTAGCTCTTCTCTGCTTATAAAACAGCAGTTCAGAAGAGAAATCAAGCCACTTTAAAATATAAAGCCAGATACTAGAACCACCCCAATCCTGAGGTGACTCAACAGATAGCGGCACTGTGGGTGTGGCTGACTTAGGCTGGCCCGGCTTTCACCTGGGGGTAGTTAAAAGATTGAAAAGCAGGCGGACACTGCCCAAGGTAACACATAGTGCCTTGCTTGGCTGGAGGCTGTGGAACTCAGCCCTGGAAGTCCCAGAGAAGCGGAACCTTTGAAATAGGGACCACGGTTTCAGGGCAGACACTTCCAGTTTGAGCTCTGGGGCTTTTCACATCATCTGCTGCGGACATCCACGCCCTACAGGGACGCATTGGCTGGGCTTTGTGTCGCCTTTACTGTTCAGTCTTAAACCTCAGGAAAGTCGCTAGGACACACAGTGCCCTCAAAGCACTGCAGTGCTAATCACCTCTGAGGCACTTCCAGGGAGGGGTTGGGGAACTCTCTCCCAGAGCTCTCTCTTAGCTCAGGCGCGGGAGCCACTGCATCCATCTGGTCTGGGAGGAAGCTGGTAAAGAAATAAATAAATAATTTCCTACCCCAGGGACAGACCCCAAAAGATTTTTTAAATATCAGTAAAAAGCAAAGAAAAACGATCGGTTCCTTCTACACACAGAAAGAGTGGGTATCCAAGCCCAAGGAAGTTAACAGCAGAGAGTCAGCAGATAACAGCCTAAAGGGGAACGATTCCTGCCCCATATCACATAACTCTCTCCTAGAAGAAACTATTAAAAAATTAAGAGAGTTTGAAGAAAAATGGGGAAAGGAAAGAGAAGCTATGATAGAGAATAACAAATTTCTGATATTGAAGTTGGAAAAAATAAAGAATTCACAGGAGATGCAGGGAAACAAAATTTGTGAATTAGAAAAGGTTAACAAATCACAGGAAAGTAGGATTTCTGAATTGGAAAAGATAAAAAAGTCTCAAGAAAATAGGATTTCTGAATTGGAAAAAGAAAATAATTCTCAAAAAAAAATTAGGGAAATGGAAAAAAATTCAATAGAGCAAAATAATTCATTTAAAAACTCAATTGGGCATTTACAAAAAGAACTAAAAACTGTGAAAGAAGAAAATAACTCCTTAAAAGTCAGGATGGAACAAATAGAAATGAATGATTCATTGAGAACCCAAGAATCAGTCAAACAAAACAAAAAAAAAATGAGAAGCTGGAGAACAACGTCAAATACTTACTGGGAAAATCTATAGACCTGGAAAATAGATCTAGGAGAGATAATCTGCGGATCATTGGACTTCCCGAAAACTATGACCAAAAAAAGAGCCTAGATTCTATTTTACAAGAAATTATCAAAGAGAATTGTCCAGAGATAATAGAAATAGAAGGGAAAGTAGATGTGGAAAGAATTCATCGAACTCCTTCTGAAATAGACCCTAAAAAAAGAACACCACGGAATATTGTGGCTAAGCTGCAGAATTACCACACAAAGGAGAAAATCTTGCAAGCAGATAGAAAAAAACAATTTAAATACCAAGGTGCCACAATAAGGGTCACTCAAGATCTGGCTGCCTCCACATTAAAAGATAGAAGGGCCTGGAACCTGATATTCCGTAAGGCAAAAGATCAAGGATTGCAATCAAGAATAAACTACCCAGCTAAGTTTAGCATCTTTTTCCATGGAAGAAGATTGTCATTCAATGAAACAGAGGAATTCTATATGTTTCTAAGAAAAAAACCAGACTTAAACAAAAAATTTGATCTACATCCACAAGACTGAAGAGATACAGAAAAAGATACACATAACCCTTGAAAACTGTATCTCTGTTGTGGGTATATAGAAAGTACGCATGGATAATTTGATTTTACTGATATAAAAGAAAAAAAGGGGCGGTGTAGTAAAGGGAAGGGGGTAGTATCAGAAAAAGGGGAAGGAGTGATAAAAAGAGGGAAACTAAATCCCAGGAAGAGGCATAGAAAATACACCATATCTGAGGGAATTTAGAGAGGGGGAGGAACATTGTGTGAATCTTACTCTCATCAGAAGAGGCTCAAAGAGTAAATAATTGACATATTTGTTTTTCAGAGAATTCTCTCTCACCTCATTAAAAGGGGGGAGAGGAAAAGGGAAAAGGAAAAGGAGAATAAGGGAAGGGACTTGGAGGGAGGGGGAGGGATACTAAAAAAAAGGGAGGGCTGCATGTCACAAGTGGGGTCTATAAATATCGGGGAAGGGGTTCAGGGGGGTCAAGGGAAAAAGCATAATCTGGGGATAATATGATGGCAGGAAATACAGAATTGGTAATTTTAATTGTAAATGTGAATGGGATGAATGCTCCCATCAAACAGAGACGGATAGCAGACTGGATTAAAAATCAGAACCCTACAATATGTTGTTTACAGGAAACACACTTAAAGCAGGGAGAAAAGGTTGCAGCAGAATGTATTATGCTTCAGGTAAAGCCAAAAAAGCAGGGGTAGCTATCCTTATCTCAGATCAAGCAAAAGCAGAAATTGATCTAGTTAAAAGACATAAAGAAGGAAACTATATCCTGCTGAAAGGTAGCATAAATAATGAAGCCATATCAATACTAAACATATATGCACCAAGTGGTATAGCATCTAACTTTCTAAAGGAAAAGTTAAGAGAATTGCAAGAAGAAATAGACAGTAAAACTATAATAGTGGGAGATCTCAACCTTGCACTCTCAGATTTAGACAAATCAAACCACAAAACAAATAAGAAAGAAATTTTAAAAATAAATAGAACATTAGAAAAACTAGGTATGATAGACCTTTGGAGAAGACTGAATGGCAATAGAAAGGAATATACTTTCTTCTCAGCAGTTCATGGATCCTATACAAAAATTGACCATATATTAGGACATAAAGATCTCAAAATTAAATGCAGGAAGGCAGAAATAATAAATGCCTTCTTCTCAGACCACAATGCAATAAAAGCTACATTCAGTAAAAAGTTAGGGGTAAATCGACCAAAAAGTAATTGGAAATTGAATAATCTCATCTTAAAGAATGACTGGGTGAAACAGCAAATTATAGAAACAATTAATAATTTCACCCAAGATAATGACAATGATGAGACATCATACCAAAATCTGTGGGATGCAGCTAAAGCAGTAATAAGGGGAAATTTTATATCTTTAGAGGCTTATTTGAAGAAAATAGAGAAAGAGAAGATTAACGAATTGGACTTGCAACTTAAAAAGCTAGAAAAAGACCAAATTAAAAACCCCCAACCAAATATTAAACTTGAAATACAAAAATTAAAAGTAGAAATGAATAATATTGAAAGTAAAAAAATTATTGAATTAATAAATAAAACCAAGAGTTGGTTTTATGAAAAAGCCAATAAAATAGATAAACCTTTGATAAATCTGATCAGAAAAAGGAAAGAGGAAAATCAAATTGTTAGTCTTACAAATGAAAAGGCGGATCTTTCCACCAATGAAGAGGAAATTAGAGAAATAATAAGGAGTTGCTTTGCCCAACTTTATGCCAATAAATTTGATAACTTAAGTGAAATGGATGACTTTTTCAAAAAATACAGGCTTCCTAGATTAACAGAGGAGGATATAAATTGCTTAAATAGTCCCATTTCAGAAAAAGAAATAGAACAAGCTATTAATCAACTCCCCAGGAAAAAATTCCCAGGACCAGATGGATTTACATGTGAATTCTACCAAACATTTAAAGAACAATTAACCCCAATGCTATATAAACTATTTGAAAAAATAGGGGATGAAGGAGTCCTATCAAACTCCTTTTATGACACAGACATGGTACTGATACCTAAACCAGGTCGATCGAAAACTGAGAAAGAAAATTATAGACCAATTTCCTTAATGAATATTGATGCTAAAATCTTAAATAAGATATTAGCAAAAAGACTTCAGAAAATCATCCCCAGGATAATACACTATGATCAAGTAGGATTTATTCCAGGAATGCAGGGCTGGTTTAATATTAGAAAAACTATTAATATAATTGACCATATTAATAATCAAATTAATAAAAACCATATTATCATCTCAATAGATGCAGAAAAAGCATTTGACAAAATCCAACATCCATTCCTACTAAAAACTCTTGAGAGTATAGGAATAAATGGACTGTTCCTGAGAATAATCAGGAGCATGTATTTAAGACCGTCAGTAAGCATAATATGCAATAGAAATAAATTGCAACCTTTCCCAGTAAGATCAGGAGTGAAACAAGGTTGCCCACTATCACCATTACTATTCCATATAGTATTAGAAAGCTAGCCTCGGCAATAAGAGCCGAGAAAGAGATTCAAGGAATTAGAGTAGGAAATGAGGAAATCAAACTATCACTCTTTGTAGATGACATGATAGTATACTTAGAGAACCCCAAAGACTCTGCTAAAAAGTTATTAGAAATAATTCAGAATTTTAGCAAAGTGGCAGGATACAAAATAAATCCACATAAATCCTCAGCATTCTTATATATCACCAACAAAATGCAACAGCAAGAGATACAAATAGAAATTCCATTCCAAACAAATGTTGAGAGTATAAAGTATTTGGGAATCCATCTACCAAAGAAAAGTCAGGAATTATATGAGAAAAATTACAAAGCACTTGCCACAAAAATAAAGTCAGATTTAAATAATTGGAAAAACATTCAGTGCTCTTGGATAGGCCAAGCGAATATAATAAAGATAATAATACTCCCTAAACTAATCTATTTATTTAGTGCTATACCAATCAGACTCCCAAGAAACTATTTTAATGACCTAGAAAAAATAACAACAAAATTCATATGGAAGAATAAAAGGTCCAGAATTGCAAGGGAACTAATGAAAAAAAAGTCAGATGAAGGTGGTCTAAGTGTACCTGATCTAAAGCTATATTATATAGCAGCAGTCACCAAAACCATTTGATATTGGCTATGAAATAGACCGGTAGATCAGTGGAACAGATTAGACACAAAGGACAAAAAAGGGTACATCTATAGCAATCTAATCTTTTATAAACCCAAAGATATCAACATTAGGGATAAAAATTCATTATTTGGAAAAACTGTTGGGAAAACTGGAAATTATTATGCCAGAAATTAGATATGGATCCACACTTAACACCATATACCAAGATAATATCAAAATGGGTCCATGATTTAGGCATAAAGAATGAGATAATAAATAGATTAGAGAAACAGAAAATAGTCTACCTCTCAGACCTGTGGAGGAGGAAGGAATTTATGACCAGAGGAGAACTAGAGATCATTATTGATCACAAAATAGAAGATTTTGATTACATCAAACTAAAAAGTTTCTGTACAAACAATACTAATGCAAACAAGATTAGAAGGGAAGTAACAAATTGGGAAAATATTTTTAAAGTTAAAGGTTCTGACAAAGGTCTCATTTCCAAAATATATAGAGAACTGACCCTAATTTATAAGAAATCAAGCCATTCTCCAATTGATAAATGGTCAAAGGATATGAACAGACAATTCTCAGATGATGAAATTGAAACTATATCCACTCATATGAAAGAGTGTTCCAAATCACCACTACACACCTGTCAGATTGGCTAAGATGACAGGAACAAATAATGATGAATGTTGGAGGGGATGTGGGAAAACTGGGACACTGATACATTGTTGGTGGAGTTGTGAAAGAATCCAGCCATTCTGGAGATCAATTTGGAACTATGCCCAAAAAGTTATCAAACTGTGCATACCCTTTGACCCAGCAGTGCTGTTATTGGGCTTATATCCCAAAAGAAATACTAAAGAGCAGAAAGTGACCTGTATGTCCCAAAATGTTTGTAGCAGCTCTTTTTGTTGTAGCTAGAAATTGGAAGTTGAATGGATGCCCATCAATTGGAGAATGGTTGGGTAAATTATGGTATATGAAGGTTATGGAATATTATTGCTCTGTAAGAAATGACCAGCAGGAGGAATACAGAGAGGCTTGGAGAGACTTACATCAACTGATGCTGAGTGAAATGAACAGAACCAGAAGATCGCTGTACACTTCAATGCTGTATGAAGAGGTATTCTGATGGAAGTGGATATCTTCAACATAAAGAAGATCCAACTCACTTCCAGTTGATCAATGATAGACAGAAATAACTACACCCAGAGAAGGAACACTGGGAAGTGAATATAAATTGTTAGCACTACTGTCTTTCTCCCCAGGTTACTTATACCTTCAGAATCCAATTCTTAACGTGCAACAAGAAAATGGTATTTATACACATATATTGTATCTAGGTTATATTGTAACACAAGTAAAATGTATGGGATTACCTGTCATGGGGGGAGGGAGTAGAGGGAGGAGGGGATAATTTGGAAAAATAAATACAAGGAATAATATTATTTAAAAAATTACTCATGCATATATACTGTGGAAAAAAATTCTAAATAAAAAAAATAAAGAGACTAGATGATCTCTAAAAAAAAAAAAGTCATTTACTATTAATGAAAAGTCATTTTATTAAGGACTTGTTTGGGGCACTGGCATATATGTGTAAAACTAAGAAAACATCTGCTTACCAAAAGAGGTGTACAACAGGTATAGGATATTGATATCAAAGGAATAGAATTCTGTTCACTAGAATCATAGGAATAGTTTTTGAAGCTATAGACATATTAATTATCATGGATTTATTTATTTATTTGCTTACTACTTATTTATTTATAGCAGTAATAATAGTATGGGTCTGATTATTGTTGTTAGTGAAAAAGCAAGAGGTGAAAAGGGAGGAAGAGAAAGTATAAGATGTTGGTCTAGTTTTCTAACAAAAAAGTGGGTAAGTTGTGAAATATGGTTTGAGACTGGCTAAATATAGTGAGTTACATAAGTTTTCACTCATCAATGATAACTAAGCCTCAAGGTAAAGCCTCAAAAACTGAGTAGATTAATTCCCCAGGACAGGAAGAGGAATAGTCAAATAGAATATATGGGTTTTTTTTTTTTTGGGGGGGGGGTTGTTTTTTTTTTTTTTCTTTTCTGAGGCTGGAGTTAAGTGACTTGCCCAGGGTCACACAGCTAGGAAGTGTTAAGTATCTGAGACCAGACTTGAACTGGAGTCCTCCTGAATTCAAGGCTGGTGCTCTATCCACTTCGCCACCTAGCTGCCCCTAGAGTATATGGTTAATCAGAATATGAAAAGAAAATAAAGATAGAAGAAAAAGTCATATATATACAATATAAAAGTATTCATAGTGACACTTTTGCAATAGCAAATTGGGTATACATAAATTATGGAATTTTTAAATAAATCATAGTACATGAATGTAATTGACATGTATTTGTTGTACCACAGTTCTCTTTTAATGTCCTGACCCAGTTTCCCTAATTGTCCTATTCAGTTACTCTGTCTCAGGTTATAACCATTCCCTCTTAATGTTAGGATCTTATATCTTAGACCTTAGGCTATATTCATTCCCTCTTAATGTTTGATGGGATAAAGGTCTTTATCCATTTTAGATATCATTAGATATCAGGAGCCTCTCCAGTACCTCCCTCCATTAAACCTGCCTACATTATGTCATCCTCATCCTAAATTCCTCCCCCAATTAGGTCATCCCCATCCAGGTACCTCCCCCATTGTGTCATTGTTCTTATTACCTTATAAAAGAATCCTGTGTCCGATATCCAGGGCTGGATTCTTTGAGATGATAGTCTCATTCAGCCCTGGGACCAACAATGGATCCATTTGGTCCCAGTAAATCTCTCCATTTAATAAATTATTAAATTTTTCTCTAATCTCTATCTTGCTCAGTTTCTCTAGCATTACAGTTTTAAAAATGAAGACCTTAGAAACTTGGGAAGACTTACATGAAATAAAAAAGAGAAATAAGCAGAACCAGAAAAACAGTTCACACAATTGATGTAATTGTGCTTCCCTGATCTTTCTAGGGGGGGAGCCTGGGTCAAGAAAACGCTGAATCTCCTGATCCCTCCCTACAGTTCTTTCACTTGACTTAGGGAAACTCCTAAAATAGTCCCTGAATCTCAAATCCTCCCCACCCTTTTTACTTGGCCTCAGAAATAATCATCACCCATTATTGATCCAGAAATTAGTCCCTCAATTCATCCAGAGATCACTTCCTAGTCCTGGGCCAGAGAAAGCTAAATAAAATTGAACTCTGTATCCCAAATCTTTGGTACATTCTAATTAGGAGCCCACTGAGAGAAAGAGTTGCTTAGTATCAGTAAACCCATTTTTGCCAAAACCTCACCTGGAGATTAGGACTGTGAATTCTTTTATAGAACCTGTTACACAGGCCCCTCAACACAATGACTAAAAAAAAAAAAAAAAAAGAAAGGCTTCAGAAATATGACAATGGCTAAGCATTATTTCTGAAAATCGCTTCTAGTTTCATGGCAGGGAGTTGGTAGACTAGATATGAGGTATAATACATTTTCAGATATGGAAATATGTTGAGAGAGGTGTTGTTGATTATAGTTATTTGTTATCAAGTGTCTTCTTGTCAGTAAATGAAATTCATTGAAAAATGACATCTTTAAAAAAGAAAAATAAAGAATTGATCTAGAAAAGAAATAGGTAAAAGGAAGCTGTTTTTAAAAAGTGAGACAACAGGAGAATAAGAAGGAAAGGGAGAGAAGAAAGAGAAAAGAAAAGAGAAAGGAAGGAAGGAAAAAAGATTTAGAAGTCAGCAAAAGGAGCAGGAGAGAAAGGAAGCCTAGGTTGATCTTTTCCACAAAATTCTAGGATGAGAAAGCAGGATGGTTTTGAAGTATAGAAGTCAAGAATTGTGCCAGGAGGGGAATAAAGGTTGGCTTAGGCACCTCTACAAAATATAGGAAGTGGGAATCTCATGACTCTCATTCTAGTCATAGATAGATATATAAAGGCTTAAAAAATATTTCTTTTTGGTTTTCTGGAGGTCTTGGAGCAGCCTGCCTTTCAGCAGATTAATCATCACAAGAATAGCCAGGTGTTAAAAGTCCAAACCTTTTATTTTCTCCTTCACAATCTGTTTACTTGCCTGGGGCAATGTCTTGTGGAGTTTTGATTTCAATGGAGAAACTAAGGAGGAGAGCCCTGCTATCACAGGGTGTGAGATGGGATGAATCTATCTCTTCCTCCTTTCTGAGTCAGTCTCTGGCTCCAACTCTGGCTGAGTTTGCTGTAGCTTTATTTGCTCTACTTTGAGTATAAACCAATCATTACATCACTAGGAAACCATTATTTGTTGTAAAATTGAATCAATCACATTGAACTAATATGAACACTATGCTAAACTAGATAACCATTGTCTCATCAACTTCACCAAGTTAACACCTTGTAAAAATCCTTGTTTCAGAGTTCTGGCCCATAACAATTTAGTACTTCTCATAAACTTCCATGAACTAATGACATAGTTCACTGAGAGAGGTAGATATTTATCATAGCCAAGGTTTAGGAAGATGGGATGAAATATTATAACTATGCAAAGTTTTAGAAGACTGAGTTACAGTAAAGAGAGGACAAACTTCAATAGAGACCAGATATGCATTGCAGGCAGGAGTACTGGCCACCAGAAAACAATACCTGGATGGAAATACTAACAAATAATTAATGGATTAGATCACCCATTTCATGCTAGAGAAGGAGTTCCCCTTCATCTCCAGAAAAAGAGCAATTTTTCTCCCTTAATGCTTTCTACTCTTATCAAATGAATCTTTCCCAGTGCAACATTGACTTGTTTTGTTTTCTTTTGTTTTATGTTAAGCTTGATTCACTTAAAAAGACTATTCTCCAATTTTGTCTATTATACTGAGAGTAGAAAATGGGAGCTCTTGGGTTTAAAATTTCACAGTATATATAAGGTTGGACCTCAAATACATTTCATATCAAAATTCCCAGGAGCAGAATAGGGAAGGGACTTTGAGTTTTCGTTCCTTCTGTTTCTTAACTCAGGAGATTATTTCTACTGGTTATAATCATCTAATGTAGCTCCCAGCCTGGCCTAGTGCCTGAAGCTAGGTGTTTCACCTTTCAGTCTCCAGAAAGAGGATGGGAGGAATAATAAGGGCAGATAAATAGAGGGCTAAGTCCCAATCCAGATGCTTCAAGAGATAAAAACAGTTAAGTCTGGAAGGTTTTTTTTTTTTTTTTTTTTTTTAAACCTTTCTCCTTCTGGAGGGTGGGGGTAATAACAAAAAGAGTTCAGAGAACCTGACACAAAATACATTAAAACAAACCTTAACTAAATAAAGCTGGTTGTTATGGTGGAGAGAGGATATGATGAGATATGTATTCCCTTGATTCCCAGGGTGGTGATGAGGTTAGTGGCAATGAGAGTTGTTAAAATCCCCTTTTGGCTGGTTGGCAGGTTCAGAGTGAAAGAATTCACTTATTCAGAATTATTAATGGAAAAAATGAAAGTTTATTTATTTGCTAAGAGACTGACTTCTATAGTGGCAAAGTCCTATTAGAGAAATGGAGTCTGGCTCTTTGAAAAGAATGCCTTCTCAGTGGGCAAAGTCCTAACAAATTGCTTGGGCCTCTTCAAGGAATGAGTCCAGAAACTGCCCTTTAAAAGGAGTCTTGAGGCTTCAGGACTCAGGTTCCCAGGCTTGATGCTCATCAGTATTCAGCCCAGATCTCCAATTGGAATTAATAGCACTTCAAAGGGGTGCTTTTTGACCATGATTTCTAATTGAATAAAAGGGTCCGGCATCCCTGAAAGATAACTTATCTGGGAGATATGCCTTTCCCAGAAGGGGTTGAGACTCCAAAAGGGATCATTGATCAAAAGGAAACACAGTTTTAGATTGATAATCTTAAAAGGAACACAGTTTCAATAAAGGGAACACAGTTTCAGAGTGATAATTGTAAAAGGAACACAATTCAGTAAAGAGAAGTTTCTCGCCCACTTCAAGTAGGAGAGAATAAAGGTGAGATCTTCTGACTTGAGTCTAGAATGAAAGTAGATAGGGAGAAGATAGTAATGATAATGTGCTATTCCAAATAAAATGTAGATGAAGATTTAACGACTTTTTCTCTTCTTTTTCTTCTAAAAACAGAGAAGATAGGAGAGGAAATTTTTACAAAAGATGTACAGAAAAGCAAAACAATCTTTTTACATATACATACAAAACATATACATAGGTAATTTTTCAACAGTGACCCTTGCAAAACTTTTTGTTCCAAATTTTCCCCTCCTTCCCCCCACCTAGCTGGCATATAGTCCAATACATGTTAAATATGGTAAAATATATGTTAAATCCAATTTATGAATATATATTTACACAGTTATCTTGCTGTGCAAGAAAAATCAGATCAAGAAGAAAGAAAAAAAAACTGAGAAAGAAAACAAAATGCAAGCAAACAACAAGAGAGAGAGTGAGAATGCTATGTTGTGTTCCACACAGTTCCCAAGGTCCTCTCTCTGAGTGTAGATAGCTCTCTTCATCACTGACCAAGTGGAACTGGTCTGAATCATTTCATTGTGGAAGACAGCCACATCTATCAGAATTGATCATTGTATAGTCTTCTTGTTGCTGTGTATAATGATCTTCTGGTTCTGCTTATTTCACTTAGCATTAGTTCATGTAAGTTTCTGAAATCATCCTGGTAATCATTTCTTACAGATAATAATATTCCATAATATTCATATACCATAATTTATTTAGTCATTCTCCAATTGATGGGCATCCACTTAGTTTCTAGTTTTTTGCCACAACAAAAAGGGCTGCCACAAACATTTTTACACATGCCCTTTCTGTCCTTTAAGATCTCCCGGGGGTATAAGCCCATTAGAAACACTGCTGAGTCAAAGAGTAGGCACAGTTTGATAACTTTTTGGGCATAGTTCCAAATTGCTCTCCAGAGTAGTTGGATCTGTTCACAGTTCCACAAACAATGTATCAGTGTCCCAGTTTTCCCACATCCCCTCCAACATTCGTCATTATCGTTTCCTGTTATCTTAGCCAATCTGACAGGTGTGTAGAGATATCTCAAAGTTGTCTTAATTTGCATTTCATATGATGCTTGCTGATGGTTTTAAATAAATGCTAATGACTATTTTAAGGAAAAGTCCATTTATTCCTATACTCTTTAGTGTTTTTAATAGGAATGGGTGTTGGATTTCATCAAAAGCTTTTTCTGCATCAAGTTGAGATAATTGTATGGTTTTTGTTAATTTGATTATTGATATAATCAATTATGTTAATAGTTTCCCTAATATGTGAACCAGCCTGTGTTCATGGTTATATTTATTAATTCAGTAGTTTTTTAGTTTCAATTTATTGATGTCTCCTTTTATTTTTAGAATTTCAAATTTGGTATTTGATTGGAGATTTGTAATTTGTTCTTTTTCTAGCTTTTTTAGTTGCAAGTCCAATTCATTCATCTCTATTTTATGCATGTAAGCATTTAGAGATAAAATTTCCCCTTTGGCTGCATCCCACAAATTTTGGTATACTGTCTCATTTTTGTCATTCTCTTGGATGAAATCATTGATTGTGATCAGTTCCAATTGATCAGTGATGAACAGAATCAGCTACATCCAGTGAAAAAACACTGGGAAATGAGTGTGGACCACAACACAGCATTTGCACTCTTTCTGTTGTTGTTTGCTTGCATTTTTGTTTTTCTTCCCAGGTTATTTTTTGCCTTCTTTATAAATCCAATATTTCTTGTACAACAAGATAACTGTATAAATATGTATACATATATTATATTTAACATATACTTTAATATGTTTAACATGTATGGGACTGCCTGCCATCTAGGGGAGGGAGGTGAAGGGAAGGAGGGGAAAAGTTGGAACAGAAGTTTTTGCAAGGATCAATGTTGAAAAATTATCCATGCATATGTTTTGTCAATAAAAAGCTATAATATATAAAAAAGAAATTATTGATTGTGTCTATGATTTGCTATTTCACCCATTCATTCTTTAGGATGAGATTATTTAGTTTCCAATTACTTTTTGGTCTATTTTCCCCCGGCCTTTTAGTGAATATAATTTTTATTTCATCATGATCTGAAAAAATGCATTTACAATTTCTGCCTTTCTGCATTTGATTTGGAGGTCTTTATGTCCTAATATATGGTCAATTTTTGTATAGTTTCCATGAACTGCTGAGAAGAAAGTGTACTCCTGTCTCCATTCAATTTTCTCCAAAGATCTACCATATCTAACTTTTTTAGTATTCTACTTACCTCTTTAACTTCTTTCTTATTTATTTAGTTGTTCAATTTATCTAGTTCTGAGAGAGCAAGGTTGAGATCTCCCACTATTATATTTTTTCTGTCTATTTTTTTGCAACTCTCTTAACTTCTCCTTTAGGAATTTAAATGCTACACCACTTGGTGCATATATGTTTAATATTGATATAGTTTCTTTATCTATGGTACTTTTTAGCAAGATATAGTTTCCTTCCTTATCTCTTTTAATTAGATCAATTTTTGCTTTTGTTTCATCTGAGATCAGGATGGCTACTCCTGCTTTATTTACTTCATCTGAAGCATAATAGATTCTGCTCCAGCTTCTTACCTTTACTCTGTATGTATCACTCTGCTTTAAATGTCTTTCTTGTAAACAACAGATGGTAGATTTCTGGTTTTTAATCCAGTCTGCTATCTGCTATTGCTTTATGGGAGAGTTCCCACATTCACATTTACAATTAAAACTACTAATTCTATATTTTCTGCCATCTTATTAACCCCAAATTGTACTTTTCTCTTTCCTTTTCCCCTTTCCCTCCTCCCCAGTATTTTACTTATGACCACTACTTGCCTCAATCTGTCCTCCCCCTTGAGAGACCTTTTTTTATACCTTTCCCCTAATATTTCTGTTTCCCCTTCTATTTAGCCTACCCCTTTCCTATTCCCCTTTCCTCTCCCACTTTTCTATAGGCTGAGAGAAATTTCTCAGTTAAAGCAAATATATCTAATAGTCTTTCTTAGAGCCAAATCCGATGACAGTAAGATTCACACTATATTCTTCACTCTCCTTTCTTTCCCTCAATTATAATAGATTTTCTTTGCCTCTTTCTGAGATGTAATTTCTTTCATTTTACCTCTACTTTCCCCTTTTATTTATTACATTTCACTTTCTACCTGTAGTTTCTTTTTTATATTATAACAGTAAAATAAGATTATACATAGCAGAAATAAAGTTTTTTTTTTTTTTTATTATAGCTTTTTATTTACAAAATATATGCATGGGTAATTTTTCAACATTGACCCTTGCAAAACCTTATGTTCTAACTTTTTCTCTTCTTCCTCCCACCCTCTCCCCTAGATGGCAGATAGTTCAATACATGTTAAATATGTTAAAGTATATGTTAAATACAATACATGTCCACATATTAATACAGTTATCTTGCTGCTTGGGAAAGAATGGATCTAGAAAAACAGTGAAAAAAAAAAAAAAAACATGAGAAGGAAAACAAAAAGCAAGCAAACAATAATAGAAAGAGTGGAAATGCTATGTTGTGGTCCACAATAATAGAAATACATTCTTAAGAGTTTTTTTTTTTTTCTTTTTACCTTTTTATGCTTCTCTTGAGTTCTATTTTTAAAGGTCAATTTTTTTTTTTTTTGTTTAGCTCTGGTCTTTTCATCAAAAGTAAATGGAATTCACCAATTTCATTGAATGTCCATCTTCTTCTTGAAAGAAAGTGCTCAGTTTAGCAGGATCATTTGTTCTTGGCTGCATTCTAAGTTCCTTCACCTTTCAGAATATCAGATTCCAGGCCCTTTGACCCTTTAAAGTAGAAGCTCCTATATCCTGAGTAATCCTTATTGTGAATCCTCAGTATTTGAATTGTTTCTTTCTGGCTTCTTGTAATATTTTTTTCCTTGGTCCGATTGTTCTGAAATTTAGCCACAATATTAATTTTGGGGTCTCTTTCAGGAGGTGTTCAGTGAACTTTTTCAATGGTCATTTTACCTTCTGATTCTATGGCATCTGGGCAGTTCTCTTTGATGATTTCCTGAAAAATATTTTTCATCATAGTTTTCAGGGAGTCCAATAATCCTTAGATTGTCTCTCCTAGATTTATTTTCCATATCAGTTGTTTTGCCCCTTAGGTATTTTACATTTTTTTCTATTTTTAAATTTTTTTGGTTTTGCTTGACTTACTCCTGTTGTCTTGTTGGAAATGTCATTCATTTCCATTTTTTTTTCAGTTTTGGATTTTAGTGAATTATTTCCTTCATTTCCTTTTTTTTTTTTTTTTTTTAACTTCTTTTTGAATTTGTCCAATGAAATTTTGAAATGAGTTGTTTTGTTCTATGGACTTTTTTCCCATTTCACAAGTTCTGTTTTTTAAGGAGTTATTTTCTTTTTCCATTTCACAAATTCTGTTGTTTATAGAGTTATTTTCTTTTTTCTATTTCACAGATTCTGTTTTTTAAGAAGTTGTTTTCTTTTTCTGTTTCACAACTTCTGTTTTTCTGGGAATTGCTTTCTTTTTTCCTTTTTATCAAATCTATCTCTTAATGAGTTATATGCCTTTTCCAAAACCTCTTGCAAATTTTCATTTCCTTTCCCCATTTTTCTTCTAGTTGTCTTTTAAGATCCTTTTAAATGACTTCTAGGAGAACTTTGTGTGATGGGGACCAGATTATAGCACCCTTTGGGGCTTCATCTGGAGATGATCTGCTTTTAGTTTCTTCAGGGTTTGAAATCTGTTCCTCTCTTTCACCAGAAAAACTGTCTATTATCAGAGTTCTCTTTGCTTTTTTATTCATTTGTTTAAAAAAAAAAAAAAAAAAAAAAGTTAAGGTCTGCTTTTAGAGACGGGTGATTTTCCAAGCTTCCTCTGCAAGCAGCAGCTTCCTCTATAAGCTGGCAAGATTATGGTGGGTCAGTGTTCCCAGTGTGCTGGGAGGGTGTAGCCAGGTCCCATCAGATTCTAGAATTTTGGGGTTCACTCTTTACTTTTTGTGTTTGTATTGGATATTTTATAACTTCTCTGCTGATCTACTGGCTTGCAACCAGGGCAGAGCCAACACTGCTATAGATTCCTTCCCATAGATTTTCTGCCAAGCAGAGTCCACACCGCCTCGCTTTCTGAGCTGGCATCTGTGCTCATCCTGCTTGCACTTGGTAACTTCCCTCCCTTTCTGATTGAAACAGACCTTTTCTGGTGATCTTCTAAATTATCTTCTGCTGGTAATTTGTTGCACTCCCAATATTCATGAATTCTGCTGGTCCAAAGCTAATTAGGAGGCTAAATTTGCTAATTGGTCTGAGGGTTGTAGGTGAAGGTCAGAGAGGAACATATGTCCTCTCCATCATGTTAGCTTCCCAAAAGAAACAATCTTAATCTTTAATGTGGATAGGATGAATTTGCTTATAAAATAGAAGGTGGGCAATTAAATTAGAGAAAAAAAAACTCATTAATTTGTTGTTGGGTATTCACTGCCACTATTTCCACATTTTCTAACACCACTCCTTTCTCTACCTTCCCCAGTTGGGTTCCCTTTTTTATTTTATTTTATTCTTAGCACCATCTATAGGTAAAAATTTATATCTTTTTATCACTCCTTTCAAGAAAATGCAAAATAATAAAATCAACATACTTATACAAAGGAAAGAGAAATCTAATTTTTTTTTTTTGATTATACAAGTTGATGGTTAAAAAATAGACTTTGTGGGGACAAAAGCAATTAAAGGATAAAGGAGACACTGATTTTGGTGGCTAGAAGTGTATAAAAGGTCAATGATTTCAACAGTTTCACCCAGCTTTTTACTTTTTTTTTTTTTTTTTTTTTTGCTGAGGCAATTGGGGTTAAGTGACTTGCCCAGGATCCCACAGCTAGGAAGTGTTAAGTGTCTGAGGCCAGATTTGAACCCAGGTCCTCCTGACTTCAGGGCTGCTCCTCTATCCATTGTGCCATCTAGCTGCCCTTGTTTTTTACCTTTCTTCTTCAAAAGATTTACATGACAAAAAGGGAAATTATGAAAATTGAAAAATATTTCCTCTATAAGCTTCAACTTGGTCTTTTTAACAGTTTTGCTATGCAAGTATATATATGTGTACTGATTTAAAAGTCATTTAAAAAGAACTCACGAATATGATAGGAGATGAAATATTTGAATTATATCTCAAGTAAAAATATAGACTAAGATTTCCAGAGCAATTGCACAAGAAAAGTTATCTAAAAGAGAAATATAAATTAAATAATTTCTTTACATTGATAGATGGGTACAACTAGCTATGATCTATATGGGAACAAAAGCATATCCTGTTTTTACAAGTAAATATCTGGCAGACACCACTGCCCAAAATTAAGAAATTGAGTTTGAGACATGTATAATCAGTTTGCAGAGGAATCAAACCTATCAATAATCATATAAAAATACTCTAAATCACTCTTAATTACAGGAAGTCGTTAAAATAACTTTTATGTATCACTTTATAGTATTAAGTAAGACTAAGATGACAGAAAATAAAAATTACAACTATTTGAGGGGATATGGGAAAACTGGAAAACTAATGTACCATTGTTGGAGCTATGAACTAATCCAGCTATTTTGGAAAACAATTTGAAGCTGAGTAATATTGCCACCAGCTGTATAACCCAAGGAGATCAAAGAAAAAGGAGACTAATTAATATGGACAATAATATAGCAGCTCTTTTTGCAGGGATAAAGAGTTGGAAACTACGAGGATGTCCATCCATGGAAGAATGGCTGAACTAATTATGGTACATATACGTTATGAAATACAAGAAATAATTAAGGGGTTGGTTTTATATTTCTCTCCTATCTATTTTTCCTCACTATCCTCATCCTACTTACCTTATCCTTTCTTACTCCTCTGTTACTTCTCTTCACCTTTCTATTCCTTAATCTAGCCATTCTTCTAAGAATCTCTCTCTTATCTTTTCTTCCCAACCTACTGACTTGAACTCTTATTTCTTCCTGAATTTAGAAGATTTTTATATACTTCTAGATATATGTTGTTTCTCTTTAACCCATTCTCAATGAGAGTAAGGTACTAGAACTACCCTCTCTTACCCTGACTTGCTTCTTCTGTATCAGTTATTCCTCTCATACTTTATTTGTGTTAAATGACTATTCCTTTTTACCTCTCCTTATAGAGTTTTATTTTTTTAGAATTATCCCTTTATCTGCAATTTAGCCTAACTCTCTTTAAAACTACCCAAATAATGATGATGGTCATAAAAGCACTGATGACATTTTCATACATAAGAAGTAAACAATTTAGCCTTATTAGGTCCCTTAGAGGTCCTTAATGATTATCTTATGTTTTTTCTGGATCTTTTGTCATTAAGTTCTGGCTTCTGGGTTTTTGTCACAAATACCTAAAAGTCTTCCACTTTGTTAAATATCCATTTAAAAAATTATTATTCAGGATTATAGTTAACTTTGCTGGGTAATTTTACCTTGGTCATAACCCCAGCATTTCTGCTCTATAAAACATAGTACTTCATAACCTATGGTTCTTGAAGGTAGTAGCTACTAGGTCTTCTGTAATCCTTATTGTAGGCTCATGATATTTAAATTGTTTTTTTTCTAGTTGTTTCCAGTATTTTATCTTTAACCTGAGAGCTTTGAAACTTGGCTATAGATTCCTGTACATTTTCTTGAATCTCTTTCAAATCATGATCAGTGGATTTTTTTCTATTTTTGCTTTATCTTTGCTCTAACACTTCAGGACAGTTTTCCATGGTAATTTCTTGTAATATTATGTGAAATTCTTTTTTCATCATAATTTTCACATAGTCTGATTTTTTAATATTTTTTTTCCTTGATCTATTCTCCAGTTAAGTTTTACTTCTGAGGGTCATGTTTCACATTCTCTCTCTCTTTTTTATTCTTTTGACTGTTATTCTTTTGTTGTTTCTGGTTATCTTATAATGTCATTAATGTTCCCTTGCCCAAGGGATTATTTTCTTCCTTAAGTGTTTGATTTTCTATTTCAAATTGGTTGACTTTTTGGGGGTGAAAGGGTTAACTGACTTGCCCAGGTTCACACAGCTAGTTAAGTGTCAAGTGTCAGCAACTTGATTTGAACTCACATCCTCCTGAATCCAAGATCCTGGTTGATTTAAAATTCTCTGGGATTGCTCTTATTTTTATTTTTAAATTTTCCTCAATCTCTCTTATTTGATTTTTAAAATCAAAATTCTTCCAAGAACTCTTTTTGTGCTTAGACCATTTGATATTTCTCATCGAAAAATAAGTGGCAAAAGTACCTCCATTATCTTCTTTTGAATATGAACTCAGATCTTTTCAATGCCTGTAATAGCTATCCACTTTTGAGTTCTTTCTCTTTCACTTACTCATTTTCATTTTGTTTCATTTTGATTTTAGCAATTATCAAAATAACCAAGCTCTAGTCCCAAGAAATAACTGATATTTTCTGAGGTCTGAGGCTAGAGGCCCCAGCCCCACTGTCCCACAAATGCTCGTGCTCCCTGAAGTTCTTTCAATGACTCAAACTGCATCTGTCTTCTCTGCCCTAAAACTGAAACCAGGAACTCTCTCCTCTTGAAAGCCAGCACATGGTCTCTGATCCTCTGTCCCAGAGATAAAAGTTCCTGAGGCTGAGGCTACCTCTCAACCCAGATATTACCAAATTTTGTTATTTGTTAATTACAAAGAAACAGCCTAGAGGTGTTTGCATTTATTAAGTCCAGATCTTCTCCACAAACCCAAAAGACTCATGATGAAAATATACCATACACCTTCAAATGGAGCCTTGATGGTCTCAGAGTGCAGATTGAAGCTTTTTTTTTTTTTCATTTCTTTCTTTTTCTTTTTCTTCTGTAACGTGGCTGATGCAAAAATGTTTTGTATTACTTTAATAATGATATTATATTTCTTGCCTTATCAAGGGAGAAGAGAAAGGAAGGATAAAATTTTGAAAATAAAAATAAAATTTGAAAATACATACATTTTAAAATAAATACAATAAATAAAAAATAATTAGTAGCAGAAAAAAGCAACTGCTCAATGAAGACTAGGTAGTCAGAAAAAGAAAACAAACAAACAAAAAACAAAATCACACTGAAGCTGACAACCAGTAGATGGGAGCAGAGAGCAGCAACATATGAGCAGTGATAACTAGTAGAGTACAACAGAATATGTCATTGACAAAAGACATTGATATGGAGGTATATTTTTCTCTGGCTACAGATGTTTACTCTCTAAACCTGTTATTCTACATGTGGTTGTTAGCTATACATATAAAATGTTTATATGACCATCTATTGCTGTTTCACATTCACACGTGTCCACCAAAACAAAAAAAATAAAAAGCCACAGCACTTTTTTTTTTTTTTTTTTTTTTTTAAGAAAATAGAACAAAGCAAATGCTAAAAATGATGGCTAGGAAGAAAATTTTCAAACAACAGATAGAGACCATTTGAAAATTATAATAGATGATTTTAATTATGTTCAATTAAAATTATATATGAAACATACCTGTGGGATGAAATATATTGATACAAATATCTCAAACAAAATTCTTATTTCCAAAAACATGTGCATCAGCAAAAAAAAAGAACCACTTCCTATTAGATACATAGTTAAAATATGTAAACTGTTTCCAAAAGTATTGTCAACTACTATAAGAAAAAATACTAAATCACAAATAATAAAAGAAATGAAAGTTAAAATCATCTGAGATTTTATCTTCCATGGACAAAATTGGAAAAGATGATAAAATAATTATGTATTAAATATTAGATAGATTTTAAGAAGAAAGACACACCAACAGACTGAAGCTAGAACTGTATAGGTTCAACCGTGAAGTCATCAAAATGTCCACACACTTTCACCCCAAGGATTCCACTGATGATCATATGTCCCAAACATGAAAAAACCCAAAGAAAAAAGTAGTTTTTTATTATATAGGACAGATAGATAGATAGATAGACAGATAGATAGATAGATTCATAACAGTAATTTTGATAGCAAAAAAATGGAAATAAAGTAAGTACCTGTTGAATGGAAATGGTTAAAAATTGTGTCATATGAACAATATATAATATTATGACATGAATTATATATTAGTAAACTCTGACATTTGCTTATTTGATAAGTCTTTTATCCTTCCACTTATCCACTGCAACTCCAAACCCTGTTCTTTGCCCTCAACAACAGATCCAAATCTTCCATCCCTCCATTCTTTTATAGATCATCAATCCTGCACTGGCTACACTCTCTTATCTTAAGTCTTTAGGAAAATAGTTCAGTCCTACACAGTCCTCTCTTGAGTCCTTTACTTATCTAAAATCTTATTGAAAATCTTACTCTAATGTAATGTTTGGGCTAGGTTTTTGGAGGACCTTGGGACCAGCCTTGATCTTAGTGCAGGAGTGCAGGACACAAGGCTGGTCAAAGATAGAATGTCTATCTTCCAATCCTTCTAAGCTCTTATATACCTTATTGTAATTACATCATTACACCATACTGATTATGTATAAACTTAGAAAACTATTACATAAGAACCATGATCTCTGAGTTAACACCTTGTTTCAAGTATATTTCTCCAAAGTCCAACCCTGTAAAACTTCCACGATTTTGGACCTTCCCTACTATTCACAATGCTGCTGAATGAAGCTGGAGGGAATCATAAAATTATGCTGACTGGGTACACATATAAATTTGTTTTAAATAATGTGAACTGAGCTTTTACTGCTGCATAGCAATCCTTTTACTCCACTCTAATCAATTTATTATATTATTCATCACAACAGATTTTCTAAACCTTTTCATTTCTATTTAAATTTCCTCCCTTCATTTCAGCTAAGAATTTTTCAGCATTTTCATTGAAAAATAAAATAAAAAAGAACTATACATTGAAAACTTCTCAAAGTGTTTTACAAAGTCATTATAACAACTGTTTTCACTTCCTTAAAGGAGAATTACTCCCTGGACATGTGTCTAAATAGAATCCCTCTATGATCCATAATAATAATAGAGTTCTAAGAAGTTCTATGTATTCTCTCTCCATAAAATAATGTATATAGTTTAACCTTGTTTAGTCATTAATGGCTGCTGGCTCATGTTTTTTTTTTTTTTTTTTTTTTTTTTTTTTTAATATGATGCCTATTATTTTCTTTCAAATTTTCCACTTAGCTCTACTCTCCTCATCAAGGACTGATTAGAATTCTTCTATTTTATTAAAGATTCATTTTCTCCCTACTGAAAAATTAGTCCATTTTCTTTAATAGATTATATTATTATATGCCTAGATCTAGATCTCTTATTTTCTGGAATACAATATTCCATTGTCTCTACCCCTTTATTAAATGTGGCTGTTAAATCTCATCTGTCTCCCACTACTTGAATATTTTTTTTCCTTAATTGTTGAAGCACTTTTTTCAGGCTTGAAGTTGTGGAATTTGGCAATAATAGTTTTAGGAGCTCTCCTTTTAAGAGGGTTGTTCAAGAAAAGAATTTGATTGTTACTTTAACCCCTGATTATATCATAATATGTCTGGACAATTTTCTTTAATGATATCCTGAAAAAAAACTATGTAGGTTCCTTTTTTTATTCATGGGTTTTAGGTAGTACAATGATTCTTAAATTGTCTCTCCTCAATCTCTTTTCCAGATCAATAGTTTTTCTATGAGATAATTCGCATTTTCTCCAACTTTTTTCAGTCTCTGGATGTTATTTTATTATTTCTTTGTATCTTCTGGATTCATTAGCTTCCATTTGGCAAATTCTAATTTTCAAAGAGTTATTTTCTTCAGTAAAATTTTATGCTTCATTTCACAAACTTATTTTTCTTTTCATATTTTTATTCTCTAGGTCTTACTTATTTTTCCATTTTTTCCTCTGCTGATTTTATTTTGTTTTAAAAATCATTTCAGATATTTTTGTAAGCCGTGTTTTACTTTAGAAATTTTTGTCAAACATGTCTAAGCTATATTATTTTTTGTAGCTTTCTTGTCATCATAATGTGGTGGGATTCTTTTGTTTTATTTGCTCATTCTTCCAGCCTATTTCTTGACTTTGAATTTTTAGATTAATACTAAGATCTGCACACTTCTGGGGAGGAGGATGCTTTCATATGTCTGGCTGGGAACCTACAAGCTTTCAGCACTCCCAAAATGTAATGACCTAAGGATAGGTCGGTTCATTTCCCTCTGAGTCTTAGTTCTGTAAATTCCTGACTAAGGTTTGGGTCTGTTGGCTTTGTCCCTACTTGAAAAATTTCAGAATTCAGTGCTGAATTCAGCCACTCAGCGTTCCAGGAGGCGCTGAAGATTCAAAGCCAGATCCCCCTAAGTGTGGAATGCTATGTTCTGCTCTTGAGATCAGAGCCATGCAGCTTCTATTTGATTCCAGCAATGATTGCTTGCTAGAGACCATAGCTAAGTTCAATATTCATAACCACTCTTCTCTGCCTCAATACTTTAACTTGAAACAGGAGATGACAGAGTTTCTAGGTGGCATCCATTTCTCCACCCTAGGATACCTATCTGTTGCAGTGATTCCTGTCTTAGTGGCCTGTGTGGGACTTCTTTCAGAGTCCTGAAGCCCCTGGACACTGAAATTCTATATGCTGCCTTAGCTGGATCCTGTGCTTAGGATCTACAGACCTGTTTGTTTTTCTATGCCACCCTAGCTAGGAAAAAAGTAGCTAAGTATAACTTTTTCTGATCACTCTCCTGATCAGGATTCAGTTTGTTGAATTTTGTAAATCTTTATCAAGAAAGTATGAGAGGGCAAACTAGACTAATTGTTTCTTTCCTTCTCTTCACCTCCACTCCACTCCCTACTGGTTCCATGTGAACTCAGTACAAGTTGGTCTGTAGGGGAATGCTTCAGCAATCAGTGCTTGGTGCCAATGACTTGGATAAAGGCATATATAGATAGCATAGTTATCAAAATTATAGAAGGACAAATATGTTAAATGATGAAAACAAAATCCAAAAAGTTTAGAAATTTTAGAATAATGGACAAAATTAAGATTAAATTTAGTGATAAATGTACATATTTAAAAATCAGCTTATTGATATAAGAGAGAGTAAGCACTACTATACAAGCAGTTTGTCAGGAAAAGATCAGGAATTTAAGGAACCTTATTATCAGTTGTATAATAGGGCAGTCAACAAAAAAAAGCAAATGCATTTTTATTTTGAATTTAATAGAGAGGCATAATATACTAGATTATGAAGTGGTAGTCCTAAAATACTGTGTTGTGATCAGGCCACTTCTGGAGTAATATATTCGGTTCTGGATAGCCTGCTTTAGGGGGAACATTGATAAATTAGAGAATATACAGAAAAGAATTACCAAGATTTTAAGATTTTTGCTATATAAAAATCTATTGAAGTCACTGAGGATAATTAGCCTAAAGAAGAGAATAGCTGAGGGAATATGATAGCTGTATTCAACTACATGAAAGAAAGAAAGATTATTTTTTTCTCCTGTTTGGCCCTGGATAATTGAATTAAGAAGAATGGGTAGAAGCTAGAGAGAAGGAGATATTGGATGTAAAACTTTCCTAATAAATTATAGTTACAAATAATGGTATGTTAATGTAAATAGAATATTATTTTTAGAAGCAAATTCAAGAAAGAAACATGAACAGATTTGTTTGAATTACTTAAAAATGAAGTAAGTGCCAAAATAATATGCACAATGACTATAATAATCAAATGAAAAGATCACTAAAAAGAAGTTGTACCATGAGCAAATAAAGGAATGCAGCTAGATCAAGATGTTATATATATTGTTATACTGAATGCTTTTGCTTCACTGTTTTCCTTGTTGCAAATAAAGCTTTTAGGAAGGAATAGGCAGTGAGTGAGTAGAAAATCTAGAAATTACTATTTAAAAAAACAAAAGGAATAATTAAAACTCTTTAAAAAAATATCACTTTAGACAGAAAAATCTAACAAAATAACAAGGAGGTTAAGAATATGAAAATAACTTTAGAAAAGTGACATGATAGATTTCTGATGATTACTGAATGGCAATTGAGAGTAGTATACATATCTATCCATTGTGTATTACATATTACAAATTAATGTTGAGCTCTGATAAAAAAAATCATTAACATGTAAAAAATCAGAATCATTAAATAAATCCTTTATTGACTATAATAATAAAAATGTTAATATATTAGAAATTATTTTATACACTCCCCAAAACTGATGACAAATATAATATGTAAATATTTATGATAATATAAAGTTCTCTCATTAACAGCACAAGAAATAGATATTTTAAATGATATAATCTTAGGGTAAAAAAAACTTTTAAACTATAAGAGGGTTTTTGTTTTGTTTTGGCTTTTTTGGCTGAGGCAATTGGGGTTAAGTGACTTGCCCAGGGACACACAGCCAAAAAGTATTAAGTGTCTGAAATCAGATTTGAACTCATATTCTTCTGACTTCAGGGCTGATGCTCTATCCACTATACCACCTAGCTGCCCTTATAAGAAAACTTCTAAAGAAAAAGATAGAGCAGCTGCTCTGAAGTCAGAAGGACCTGAGTGTAAAAAATTCAGTCACACTTGCTAGCTGTGTGACCTTGGGCAAGTTATTTAACCCCAATTTCCTCACACACAACACAAAATGAAAAGAAAAGGGAAAAAAAAGAAAGTACTAGATGGATTTCCAAGCAAATCCTATCAAATGCTCAAAAGTAATCTAAATAATAGATTGTTTGCAAACATAAAAAAGTATTCTCCTAAACTTCTTTGTGAAATAAATGTGATTCTGACACCCAAACAAAGACAGAAAATTATAGACCAAAACCTTTACTGCATATTGGAGCATATGCATTGATTGTATCAGCAAATGACCTAGCAGGTAATACTTAAATTATTGCATATTGTGATTATATTGAGTTTATATCAGGAATGTAGAGTTGATTCAATATTAAGAAATCTAGAAACATAATAGTCATCTTAATAACAAAGACAACCCAAAAAGATTATATAATCAAAAAATGCAGAAAAATTTAAAAAACAATTCTAAGACTTACATTCATTAAAAATATTTAAGGCAATTGAAATATGTTGAACTTTTCCTGGCCAAAAGCAACTTTCTAAAACTTAGTTTAGCATTTTCAGTAGTGAAGAAAGGCAGTTTTTAAAAAGAAAGGTCTTTTTAAAAATTTTGGAGGAAAGCAAGGAAATCCAGTATCAATCCTAATTTTTTACATAATCCTAGAAATATTAACTAAAGCAATAAGACTGGAAAGAAAAATTGAGACAGCACAGAAGAAACAAAATAATTTTCTTTTTAGTAAAGAATAAAAGGCTTACTTAGTGAACCCTAGATATTCAAATGAAAAATTAATTGAAACAAAACTTCAGTGACAAAGAAGTACCATCAATCTTTCTAACTTACCAACAAAATCTAGTGGGAAGAGATAGAAAAAAATAACTATTTACTATAACAAGGTAATGTGTAAAATATGTACAAGTCTACTTATCAAAACATAAAAACCACAGTAAATTATGATGATAAATGACAAAATCTATAAAAATTATTTCACAAACAAAATTAAATTATTTAATTAGAATTAGAAGGGAAACAGTTAACTGAGGAAATTTTTTTGCAGCAAAGTTCTGATAAGTATTTAACATCCAAATTATATAGGGAATTGATATAAATGTGTAAGAGAAAAAGCCAATGATCAATGAATATTAAAAAGTAGTTTTCAAAAGAAGAAAAGCAAGCAATCAAGAACAACATGAAAACCATTTTCAAATCACTAATAATCAAAGCATAAAAGTGGAAATAACTGAGAAATTATAGCTATATCTATCAAATGAGCCCTCAAAAATCCTAAAAAAAGAAAATGACACATTGAATATGATGCAAAAGGGCACATAAATGTTCTCTTATTAGATCTGTAAAATAATTTAACCATTCTAAAAATGATTTTATAACTTAGAAAGTCATTAAACTGTGACCCAGAAATATCATAACTAAGCAAAGAAGTCGAAGAAAGAGAAAAGTGACTCAGACATGTATATTTTTAGAAGTCCTTATTATTATTACAAAGAACCAGAAACAAAATAGAGACCTGTCACTTCAGAAAGGCTGAATAAACTGTGACATATGAATAGAGGCAGTGTGACCTTGAGCAAGCCATTTAATGTCTGTGTTCTAAAGAACTCAGTAAATGGAGTTTTGTGCATCAGATAAATCTCAGTTCTAGATTCCAACTCTATCCACCTGAATTTAATGCAACTGTCCCATATGAAGTGGGAGAATAAATAAATTCAGAGAAACTTAGGAAGACTTGCAAAAACTGATGGAAAGATAACTAAGCAAAATTAGTTGAGAAAATTATTCAGTGAGTATAATAGTATAAAGGAATACAACTTTAAAACTTTAATAACTCTGATGAATGCGAGCAATAACCACAATCCCAGAAGAATTATGGTTGAATGTATTTCTTACCTCTTAGCAGTGATACTTAGACAAGAAACAGAATTAGACATACATTCTCAGACATGACCAAAGTCTGAATTTGTTTTGCTTTGCCTAAAGAGAAAGGGAAATAAATATTTATTAGCACCTATTATATGTCAGGAAGTATGTTAAATGCAAAGGGATGAGTTGATTAAGTGATAATGATGCCAAAAAAAAAATTAAGAAAAGGAGTGGAGAAAATGTCAATAAATCAAAAAAGTATAAAGAAGTTAAGAAGTGAATTATAACAGAATAGATTTAATATTAATTACAATAATTGTTCAAAACTATATAATAAGACATCCATGCTTTCATTCACAATCTTCCTTTTTGTCTACATGTATGAAAATTTTCACAATTACTAGGTTGACAATAAAAGAGAAAATTTAAAAAACTAAAAGGGAAAATAAAATTTGGGAACCTGTCTTTGGAATACACATTAAAACTTTGTTTTAGCAAAACTTAGCTCTATTCTAAATGGATTAACATAATTATGGATATGAGAGATATTCTAGGAGCTCATTTAGGAGGCCATTTGATATGAATTCACAACACAAAAATTTTTAATTTCTTAGTGAAATTATGTGGGTGTTTTCACTTCAGTTTTTCCTAGAGCAGTCAAGGTTATAAAATTGATAAGCAAAAATCAATGCTACAACTATATTTAATAAAGAAGCAAAGGTGAAATATTCAGCTATTCAAGGCACTAAAGAGAAATGGCTGTCGGACGGTTACTTTGATGATTTACAAAGTTTCAGTTGTTGAAGATGAAGTAGAATGGGGAAGCTGAATAAGAGTTCAAATATTTACTATTTAACATAAACAAAAATCATTAAATTTAAAAAATGGAAATGAGATTCAGGAGTTAAATTGAGAGCTAAGTATTTCTAATTCATTTCTTCCTTATTTAGCTAAAATACTTATAGCACATATAAAAAAAGCTGTTTTTCAATTCTATAGTTTATATCTGACCTGATCTGACCTGGATTCTACTGGATATTTTGTTATAAAATAATTAGAAATACAGAGTGTGCTTGTTCAATTTGTCTGTAGTATGCAAAATTGATTTTTTTCTTTAATACTAAAATTTGGTCCATCTGTTGAGAAAACAGGGAATGTTCTAAATATATACAAAGAGTGGAAATACTTCATTCCACTGCTGTGTCCTGGGGTAGATGCATTTTCATCCGTATGTTTGTCTTGCAGACAAAATGAATATCAGATGGTGGTTTTGAAAAAGGGCAGACCTAACATGTGGTGATTAGTTTCAAAAACAGATTTTTATTCTTGATAAATTATTACCAAATACAGTCATTTGTTGATTGAGGATATAAAACAGATTGGTCATACTACAATCTACAGGTTAAATGAAAAACGGAAATAAGTTTATTTAACATGATCTTGCATCCAGTTCCCAGCAGTGCAAATCTAAGGCAAATAATTAGATTTCCAATTTAAAGATATATATTTCTTTGTTGGCAATTCTCTGTGCACTGGCAGCAGTTTCAAGACAAAAGTCAGAGCTTTTGATTAATATAAACATTATTTTGATCAACTAACAGTATATTTTGATTTAGTTATAATTCATCTAGGTGGCAGAGGCTAATAATATAAGATGACAACTGACTGCGAATCAGAAACAAATAAATATGATAGTCCTTTAGGAAACAGTAAAAGAAAGCTAAGAAAGAAAATGATTTCATGAGAAAACTCATGAACAATACAAATAAAAAATGGTTTTTGACCCCCAAAATGAGGCAAACAAATAGAACATGTCTTATCCTTTAAATGCCTGACTTACAAAATTTGATAAGCTTTTTTATTTCTTGAGTATTATCATCACTTATCATGGTAGTGAAAAAATTTGAAAATAGAAAAGTGGCTGCTCTAATTATAGTGCATATTACCCCCACGCTCAATTGATTGAACAAATTATGGCTCTACTATGTAATGTCTTTTGAGGGAGTTGAGACTCCGATTATAAAGAATTCTTTAGATGTTATTGTGCCTTGAGAAATGATGAAATGGTTTCAGAAACCAGAAATATCTCTAGAAACAACAGAATGAGATGAATAGAACTAAGAGAAAAATTTATACAATAACAATATTAATAAGGAAAACAACTTTGAAAAGATTTAAACCTCTGATCGATGTGATGATAAACCATGAGACAAGAGTACTGAAGATAAAACCTGCCACACACCTCCTACTGGTAAAATGATATACTTAAAAAGCATGGCCACTGTGAAAATTTGTTGGATTATGCATATTTGTTATAAGTGATTTTCCCCCAAGGGTGGAGATTATTGAAAAGATGCTGTATGCCTATAAAAATTAATTAATTAATTAAAAAAACAAAAGATTCTTTCATGAAGGGCTACATTAGGTAAGTCAACAAGCAGAATTTTCTGAAGATTTTAATTTTTGAATAAGAAAGTCTGAGACACAAAGACTGAAAGAGTTAGGCACTAGGATGAACTTTTTGAAAACAGGTTACAGCATAAGCTATGCTTATTATTCTTGATTTTTCCTGTCTTTGTGTTCAATTGCTTAGCTGTTGTTGTTTTAGTATTATTATCATTTGCTTTTCTTCTTTTAAATTGTTCTTCACTTAAACATTTTTGTATTTCAATCTTACATTTTCTTTTTTGTTCCTTTGGAGATCCTCACCACAGTGGTTTCAAGATTTGTTTGGTTTTTCCTTAACTAATATATTTTTCTATTACAAATGCTCCAAATTCTGATCTTGCTTCCCTTTACCTTGTAATTTCTATTCTATTTTTAACCATATCTTGGATACCACAGACTTCAAATAGTTTGTTTTCCTTTGTTTTATAAGATGTATTTGAAGTTCTCCAATTTTTTTGAGAATTTGATTCTTAAAAAAATAAGAGAGAGAGAGAGAATTTGATACTCATTCTTCCTTCGGATATCTTCTTTGACTTATTTTAAGAGCAATAATTATCTTTTTGTTTTTGTTTGTATTTTGTGTTTAGTAAAGTGCCTGTTATATTGTTGTCTTTCATTCTTGAAGAGGAGCAAAAAGACATTAGAGTCGAGTTACAGTTTGTCTGACTGCAGCTGATCAGAACAATATGAACCAGAATGCTCTGCCACAGATTAGACACAAAGAGCCCTTATGAACATTTGAGAAGGTGTCTCTAACTTTGTGCATCTCTGTCTTTCTCCTGAGTTAATTCAATTCTGCTTTGCTCACAGTGCTCAGCACCTTCTCAGCAGAAAGCATGTCATGCTGGATGGTCCTATGCCACTGACTAAATCCAAAGTTCTTAAGAGAGACCTTGAAATTATCCTAGTATAGCTTTCTCTGACCACCTTCTGAGTGCATGCCACATGTTAGTTTACAAATGAGAAATTGCTGATCATGAAGATTGTGGTTTACCCAAGGTCACACAAGTATCAAGCACAAGAAGGAAGATTTGAACCCAGAATCTGTAATTCCAAAGCCAAATTTTTTTTGGTATTATACAACCCTGCTTCTATAAATTGCTTCTATTGTAATTGTTCTTAAAGCTGAAAGTAATAAAAATACATAGTCACCTAGAAGGTCAGTGCTTATTGTATCACTTTTGAAAATCATGCCCTTGCTCTGACTCCATTGTGACATGTTTTCCCATACCTCTTTGAAAAATTACAATGAGATGGCTGAGGTCAGTTCCAATGGTCCTTGTGATGAAGAGAGCCATCTACACCCAGAGAGAGGACTGTGGGAACTGAGTGTGGATCACAACATAGCATTTTCACTCTTTTTGTTGTTGTTTGCTTGCATTCTGTTTTCTTTCTTCTTTTTTTTTTTTTTTTTCCATTTTTAATCTGATTTTTCTTGTGGAGCAAAATAATTGTATGAATATGTATATATATATATATATATATATATATATATATATATATATATATATATATATATATATATATATATATATATATACTGGATTCAACATATATTTTTAAAATATTTAACATATATTAGATTACTTGCCATCTAGGGGAAAGGTGGGGGAAAGGAGGGGAAAATTTAGAATACAAGGTTTTTCAGAGGTCAGTGTTGAAAAATTATCCATGCATATGTTTTGAAAATAAAAAGCTTTAATAAAGAAAAAAAGAAAAACAAATGAATAAATAAATAATTTTTTAAAATTATGTTGTATTCAGCTATGGACTGTTACTTGGATGAGAGAAGGGAAAGAAAAGCTTTTAGAAGGTAGGCTTTTTATAGATCCATTAGAAAAAGCAAGTGTTTTCAAAGATTAATAAAATCTATTTTAATACAATTCCTTTTCACAGAATTCTTTACTCATCTTCAATTTTCTTTGCTATTCTAATTACATCATAATAAGTTATATCATAAACCCCAAAGGGCTTCTCAGCAAAGGACTAATCTTATAATCCTTATGCTTCTTTCCCTCATTATATCATCTGACACTATTGACATTCTGTTTCTAAATACTGATTTCTCTTTGACCTTCCATCACATTCCTTTGAAATGTTTTTTTATTCTTTTCTTTCCTGTTGAACTATCTTTCTTGGGCTCCTTTGTAGATTATTACTCTATATCTTGCATCCCTCATCCCTGTGCCTTGAGTCCTCTTCTCTTTAATCTTTCTCTTGGTAAATAACTCCACTCAAGATGCCCCATAGGCATTTTTAATTCAACAAGTCAAAACAGAACTCAAAATTTCAACCTCCAAGTCTCATTATTTCTTTTGGGGGCAACACCACCCTTCCAGTAATCCATATTTACAATAAACAATCATCATTGTTTTTACTCTTCCCCCCCCCCCACCAAATATATTCATTTAGATTTAAAGTCATCGATTTCTACCATGTCAACACATTTTTTCTCTCTACTTATACCATAACCAACAAAATATAGGCCATTAGCATGTCTTATCTAGGCTATTAAGAGTCACCAAATTAGCCTCCCTATATCCAGTGACTTCCTTCTCCAATCCATCTTTAGATTGGGCAGACAACAGTTACCCAAATGATATTATTAAAGCAGAAGTTTTTCCTCTTCTTAAGAAGGTTTATTGACTTTCCACTAACATGAGGATAACATTAGAATAAAATACAAGCAATTGCTTGGCATTTAGTGATTATACATTACTCTAATACCACCACTCATATATTTCATACTCCAGGAAAATTTTTTTGTCTACTAGCCATCTCTCATGACATTCCATCTTCAATCTCCATGCCTCTGCAAAGGTTGTCAGCCATACCTAAAATGATCTCTTTCCTCATCATTGTTCTTTGTAAATACTAGTTTCTTTCAAGACTGCAATTAAGATCCACAAACTTCAATAGACTTTTCCTGATTTCTTTAGTTCTTTGTGCTCTGCTCCAGTCATCAATAAATTGGTAAATACTCTTTTTCCTTAATTGTGTCCATGTCACATCTCTCTAACATATTCTTGAAGACAGAATATCTCACTTTTGTCTTTTAATTTGAAGGGCAAAGGTTGGTACTGAATAAATGTTCATTGGCTGATATTATTGTCTGAATCATTGTTCATTGTAATAGGTTGTCTTCTAATCTTCCTAAAATAATCATCTGTTTCTGGCTAAGATGGCATGTTCCTAGAAGAGCCCAATCTCTCCTTTCTCCAATCTTTGGCACCGATCACTTAATTTCAGTCTGGACTCAGTTTCATTGTCTGTAAAATGGAGATAATAACAGACCTATTTTCTAGAGTTATAAGGATAAAATGAGATAGTATTTGTAAAGAGGTTTGCTAATTTTCAACATTAATTTTTATAAAACTGTTCCAGATTTTTCTCCCTCTTTCCCTCATCTTCCCCCTCCCCAAGAGAGCAAGCAATCTGATAAAGATTTAATATGTGAGATCCTCTTAAACATATTTTCATATTTTTCATGTTGTGCAAGAAAAGTCAGATCAAAAGGGGAAAAAACCATGAGGAAGGAAAAAAAAAAACAAATCCCCCCAAATGGTGAAAGCATTATGTTTCAGTCTACATTCAGTCTCCACAGTTCTTCCTCTGGATATGGATGCCATTTTCCATCCCAAGTCCTTTGGAAATTCCTTGAATCACCACATGGTTAAGAAGAGCCAAGTCCATCACAGTTGATCATTCCATAATCTTGATGTTTCTTTGTACAATGTTCTCTTGATTATAGACCTTTGCTAATTTCAAAGATTTTTGTGACTTTTGTGTTCTCAGAACCCATTATCACTAATGTAAAAATAACTTGAAATAATGTTCTGGTAAGTTAATAGCATCATCTTTATATACAAAAGATGATACATTAAATAATAAGGTAGATCCTGCTTCAAATGCTCACCTAAATACTCTAGGTTCCTAACATTAAATATGGTTTTGATCAAAGAAGTTTGCTGTGAGAAATTATTTTTAAAAGGCAGACAGGATATATTATACATGACTTTATATCTCTGTGTGTATATACAAAAGTTTCTTTTAAATAAAAATATTATAATTTCTTTTTACATTATGAATAGTTCTTTTCCTCTTTTTTAAGTAGGAATCAACAACTAAGAATTTTAATGTATATTTAAAATGTGCATGAAGATTAGTATCATTCTTCTTCCATCCAGTCATGCTAGATATTAGATATAAAATTACTATGACATTTGTAAATCGACTGATGTTTTTAAAGATAATTTTTTAAGCTGAATACTTCCTTTGTATAACTGGTTAGATGAAAGTGAGTAAAAAACAACTTTAAGATTTTTTTTTGAAGTGAATAAATTTGAACAGCTAAAATAAAAACTATCAATAAATAACCTAGTTCACATTCTTTGAAAAATCAGATTCCTCCCTGCTTTTATGAATATGTAATTTAATGTCAATCATAATTTAATTAAATCAGTTATGAAAAAAAACTTCTGACATGATTTTTTTTCAACATCTGGCTTCCTTGACTTGTACATTGCAGAGACAACTTTAAATCTTATTTATGTTTCATGAAAAATAAATGTACCTGCAAATAGCCAAGAGCAGCTGTATTTTTATTAATAGGTAAAACCAAGAAACTATTAAGTAAAGTCATATGAAAGTTAAGACATAAATGATGAATACCAGAAGCTGTAGTAAATATGGCAATTCAGGAACTAAATTGGGCTTGATTTGTTCTGTTCATGGTAAAGTTAAATATCAACTTCAAGGAGAAAAGTTCAGGCTCTTTTCTTTGGTCCAGTTGTCATCTGAACATAGATAAGAAAACAAGCTGAGGATACCGGCTATTCCTAAGAAAAAGAGTTCCTTAATACCTAGTATGTTCCACTGATCTACTGCTCTATTTCTCAGCCACTAGATTATTTTGATGATTACTGTTTTTTTTTTTTTTGTTTTGTTTTGTTTTGTTTTGTTTTTTTGAGGCTGGGGTTAAGTGACTTGCCCAGGGTCACACAGCTAGGAAGTGTTAAGTGTCTGAAACCAGATTTGAACTCGGGTCCTCCTGAATTCAGGCCTGGTGCTCTATCCACTGCACCACCTAGCTGCCTGATGATTACTGTTTTTAATAATTTTTGACAATTTTCATAATGCTCATAATTTTCAAAATATATGCTAATTTTTAACATTTGCCCTTACAAAATCTTGTTTCAAAATTTTCTCCCTCCCTCCTCTGTATCTCCCTTAGACAGCAAGGAATCCAATATATGCTAAACACGTGCAATTATTCTATATATCCCATTTATCATGCTTCACAAGAAAAATCAAATCAAAAAAGGAAAAAGTGAAGAAAAAAAGCAAGCAACAAAAACAACAAAAAAGATGAAAACACTATGTTGCTATTCATATTCAGTCCCCATAATCCTCTCCTGGAGGATTATATCATATCATGTTATGTTATGTTATATTATATTATATCTCTCTTCAGCACAAGTCTATTGGAACTGGCCTGAATCATCCCATTATTGAAAAGAGCCATATAATCTTGTTGTTGCTGTATATGCCGTTCTATTGGTTATACTCCACTTAGCATCAGTTCATGTAAGTCTCTCCAGGTCTTTCTGAAAGATTATTACTGCTTAATAATATAGTTTGAAATCTGCTGCAGTGAGGCCACCTTGCCCCAATTTTTTTTTTTTATTAATTCCCTTGATATTCTTGACCCTTTGTTCTTTCAGATACATTTTGTTATTGCTTTTTCTAGCTTGTAGTAGTGTGATTGGTATAACACTGATTAAGTAAATTTAATTTAGGTAGAATTATCATTTTATTATATATTGGTTCAGCTCACCTATGAAAAACTGATTATTTTTCTAATTGTTGGGACCTGAATTTATTTGTGTGAAAAATGTTTTAAATTCATTTTTCATGTAATGTCTGGACTTGTATTGGCAGAAAGACTTCCAAGTATTATATATTGTCTAAAGTTATTTTATTTTATTTTTTTATAATCTTTTTTTTTTCTTCTGTGAGGCAATTGGGATTAAATAACTTGCCCAGAGTCACAGAGCTAGGAAGTGTTAAGTGTCTGTAAAAATATTTTAAATGGAATTTCTTTGTCCATCTCTTGTTGCTGGACTTTGTTGGTAATATATAGAAATGCAGATGATTTATATTGGTTTAATTTAACAGCTAAAGCTGTTTATTATTTCATCTAGTTTTCTAGTTGGTGCTCTAATTATACCATCATATTATCTGCAAAGAGACATCTGATCCCCCTCTCCCTTCTTTCCAGTGCCATGGAGACACCAACTTTAGATTTGCCTGGGCCTCAATAGACAGCTAGCATTACCACAGACTTTCATTTGTAAAAGCATGTCAGAGACCACAAACCAATATAACCAGGGTAGTAAAGTTCTGAACTTCTAGTGCCTGAAAGGTCAGCTCTGTAGTATCAACAGAGTCAATGCAGGAATGCGTAGCACCAGTACTGAAAAGTGCCAGATTGCTGGTACAAGGCCAAAGAACAAAGAAATAAAGGAAGAAGGCAAGGGCATCAGGAAAGGACACTGTGTATTGGGGTATGCTATTCCACACTCCGTGAAAGATGCACAAAAGAGCAAAGTATAAAACTTGGCACCATTCTGACAACATAAAAATCACTTAGAATAGAAACCTAGGTTGGCGAACCTCGTATGGAATTTACCAATATGGAAGGAGACTAAAATGTTTTTAAATACAATTCCCAAGGAAATTGCCATCAAAGGGGAAGGAGTGAAAAAATGAATGATAGGGGGAAATGGTACAGAGGAGGGAAAACTACTGAAATGTCAAAACTCTCAGGATGAAAACTCAAAGAACATGAGAATAAGGAGGTAAATCAAGTAATAATCAAAAATTAGTAAATGATTTCTGGAATATATTAATAAATACGCCATAATAGAGAAAAATTATTCAATTCATGATTGTGTATTGAGCCTGTGAAATTGGAGAATACATATAAATAACATGCAATTCCAGAGTGATTCAAAAAATAAATAAGAATTAAATAAAAAGAATTTATGCCTGCATAGCAAATATAATGAGCAAAATTAAAAAAGTGTTATCTAGAACTGCAAGTCTCTCTCAGGAAACAAAGAGAGAACAGAAGATTAAGAATACAAAAACATGGAAAAGAAGGACAACCTAGAAGAGAAATTAAAAAAAAAAAACATTTAAAGAAAATATACTCAACATGTAAGCAAAACATATTGATCTTGAAGACAAGATGTGTACAGACAATCTATGGATCTTAGGGTTCCCAGAAGAATAGGACAGGACAAAAACCCTTAACATCATGATGAAGGAAAGAATAATAATGTAAAAAAGCATTGCCTAGAACTCCTGAACACAGAAAAGGAATTATCAATTGAAAAAAAATCACAAATCTCCCAGAGGAAAAAAATACACAAATGTAAAAACTTCAAGATATATACTGGATAAATTTAATAACTCAATTCGGATAAATGTTCTGCAAGCAATCAGGAAAAAAAAACTCTCAAAAGTCAAAGGAAAGGAAACTCAAATAATATGAAATTATTCTATGTACATGTGCAAAATATATGAAGGAATGGAATAGTACATTTCAATCAGCAAGAAAGTTCAGTGTAAATCTAAGATGTGCTCATACATGAAAAAAAAGAATAGATGTTCAATAATAAAGAGCTTTACAAATAATTTTAGAGGGAAAATTAGAATTAGAATGAGGGGATCATTTGCTTCTCAAACACTCCAAACAGAAATGTAGAAGCAACAGGCATGAATAGAAAAATTGATAAAATGAAAGCAGAGAGACCAGTGCAGGACTTCTTTCTAAAAGTATAAAAAGAGAAAATGGAGCTAAGTTGGCAGATTAAAGGAAGCACTGAACTGAATCTTCTTAACATTCTCCTCTAAACAACTTAAAAGTAATACCTAAAATCAAGTGGCCAAAAAAAAAAAAGAAAAAAAAAAAAAGGATGGGCAATGTTATCTCATATAAAGAAGGCAGGAAAAGAAAAGCTTTTATACTATTAGGGGAAATGGGGGGCCAACAATTATTTGAACGTTACTTTCATCTAAATTGGCTCAGAGTGAGATATATATATTAAGAAAAGGGGGGCAGCTAGGTGGCTCAGTGGATAGAGCACCAGCCTTGATTTCAGGAAGACCCGAGTTCAAATCTGGTCTCAGACACTTAATACTTCCTAGCTGTTTGACCCTGGGCAAGTCATTTAACCCCAGCCTCAGAAAAAAGAAAAAAAAAAGAAAAGGATAGGGGAAAAGATAAGCAGAAAGGTGAATTTTTTAAAAAGACAGTGGTCAGAAATAAAATAGACTTTAGAAGAGGAAAAGAAGAAAATGAAACTGAAGAAAATACACTGTAAATAATCAAAATTGCAAATACTATTGGGATAAATTCAACAATAAAACAGAAGTAGCAAATAAAATGACTTAGGAACCAGAATATTTTTTCATAAGGAACAAACTTAAAACTGAAATACTTTTCTTTAAAAAGGAGCTAGGGCATCTAGGTGGTGCAGTGGCTAGAGCACCAGCCCTGAAGTCAGGAGCACCTGAGTTCAAATCTGGTCTCAGACACTTAACACTTTCTACCTGTGTGAGTCTGAGCAAGTCACTTAATCCCACTTGCCTCAGGGAAAAAAAGAAAAGAAAAAGGAGTTGGAGCAAAATCTATTATATTTTAAAGTTTAAAAAAGGGGGGGGCAGGCATAGCCATCATAATGTCAGAAAAATATATACAGATCTAATTAAAAGAAATAAGCAAAGAAATTAGATTTTTCTAAAAGACATTATAGACAATGAAGCAATATTAATACTAAACATCTCAAACATCTCAAACAAAATAAAATTGATCCTCAGGGTGAATGTAGACCACTGAAAAACAAATAAGAGGAGGGACAGAACAGGGGTCTTCCTGGACAATGGAAGAAGACCCTAGGAAGGAGATTTAGCCACTGTGAAGAATAAAAACCTCCAGTACCAGTGAAACAGCAAGTAGAGAGCCCTGGGGTTAGCTGGGTTTGGAGGCAGTCTCAGCTCCAATCACAGGGACTTTCAATGTGGGCAATGTGGGAATTAAGGGTTTATGTCCAGGAAGTTTGAGGAAACTTCTGCTGAGAAGGAAAGCCAGGTCTAGCTATGCTGCTGGGAACTTTTCTGAGCCAACAGAATCAGAATGCCTGATGAGTGTGGCAGGGAAACATCGGGTTGCAGGCACTTACAAGAGAGTAGAGTTCTTGGTTTGGGTTTGGGTTCCAGGCCAAACTAGAAGTAGGGTTGTGACCAAAATTACAGTATCCAGCAAAATTAAGTATAATGTTGAATGAAAAAAAATGGACATTTAACAAATTGCCAGATTTTCAGGATTTTGTTGCAAACCTAAATTCAATAGAAAATTTAACATATAAGAGCCACCATCAAAGATTAATTTCAGGGGACTCAACAAGGACAAATTATATTTTTTATGTGGAAATATCTTTAAGATTGTCATTAGTCCAAAAGAAATAAAAGGGACAGAGCTGTGTATGATGTGATTATAAAAAGCAAAATCATATGGGAAAACAATAATTATAATATATATATAGGATGTGAGATCAAAAACCAACAGAAAGGAATTAGATGGAAGAGAAGGGCTAGCTCCAACTCACATCAAGAGTGGATAAAAGAAGGAACAATATATACATACAAATGAATATACATACACATATATATATATATATATATATATATATACATACACACACACATATATAAACTAAGAAAAGCAAGGAACAGGGTAAGGCAAAGTATATAAGGGGGTATAGATTAATGGAAGTGGGATAAGCTGTATAGATCATTAAGAAAGATCATTCAGAGGGAGGAGAAAGGTGGAAGGGGGTGGGGGATAGGAGGATACCAGAGAGATTCTTGGAGTCAGGGAATGTTAAGCAATAACAAGTCAAGTTAGAGGTGGAAATAAAATATGAGTTATCAAGGATAGGAAAAAAGAGATATTGTGGATATATATATATGGATATGTGATGTGTGTGTGTGTGTTATGTAGATACAAATATACCCATGCTTAACTATAGTTTGTTTGGAAGATGTGGGGAAAAGAAAGAAGAAAAAAGAATAAAGCAAAAATACACAGCAGAGAACAAACGAAAATCTAGAAGCAGATGGACAGTTTGAATACAATATGTCTTGTTATCATATATGCTTTCTTGAAATAGACTTTTATTGTTACATATTTTGAATCCATTTGTATGCTGTACTGTGCACATAACAGTATTTTTTTTCTTTTTTCTATTAAGGTTTAAATTAAGAAAACTTAAAAAGCAATAACTAAATTACCACATCAAAAATAAAAAAGAGTAAATGTGCCACAAATAAAGATGAAATTAAAGCAATTATTAGGAGTCATTTTGCCCAGTAATATGCAATTAAATCTGCTAATCTAAGTGAAATGGGAGAATATTTCCAAAAAATATAAAGTTGCCCAGATTAACAGAAGAAGAAATAGAATACTTAAATAACTTTCTTAGAAAAAAAATAAGAAAGAAAATCATGAATGGGCTCCCTAAGGGGGAAAAAAAAAAACAAAAACAAAACAAAAAAACTCCAACACAAGAAGCAGTTGATGAATTCTACCAAATATTTAAAGAACAACGAATTGCAATATCATACAAATTACTTGAAAAATATGTTAAAAAGGAATCCTAAAAATCTTTTTATGATAAAATGTAGTTTTGATACTTAAACAGGGAAGGTATAAACAGAAAAAGAAAAATATAGACCAATGTGCTTAACAAATATCAATGAAAAAAATTTCTTAAGTACTAGCAGAAAATTATAGCAATATATCACCAAGATCATATACTATTATCAGATGGTAATTATACAAGAAATGAAGAACTGGTTCAATATTAGGAAAACTTTAAACATAATTGATCATATTAGTAACAAAAACAAAAAAATCATATGATTCTATAATTTAACATAGAAAAAGTTTTGACAAAATACCACATCTATTCCTAATTAAAAACACTAGAAAGCATAGGAAAAAGTAGAGTCTTTCTTAAAATAATAAGTAGCACCTTTTTAAAAGTAAAATGAAGCATTACCTGTAAGAGGGATAAATGTGAAGACTTCCCAATAAGATAAGGGGTGAAGCAAGGGCATCTAATATTATTCCACATTATATTAGAAATGTTAACTAGACCCCCCCCCCAAAAAAAGTGAAGGAATAAAAATACACATTGAGATGATATCATTCTGTATTTACAGAATCCTAGAGAATAACTTTTAAAATTCCTGAAATAACAAGTGACTTTAGCAAAGCTGCAGGCTATAAGATAAATCCACAAAAATCATCAGCATTTCTTTATATTGCCAATAAAGCACAACAGCAAGAAATAGAACAATTCCATTTTTTAATTAAGCTTTTTATTTACAAAGTATATGCATGGGTACTTTTTCAACATAGACCCTTGCAAAACTTTTCCCTCCTTCCCTCCACCCCTTTCCCTAGATGACAGATAATCCAATACATGTTAAATATGTTAAAAGATAAGTTAAATCCAATATATGCATACTTATTTATACAATTAACTTGTTGCACAATAAAAATCGAATCAAGAAGGAAAAGAAACTGAGAAAGAAAACATAATGCAAGCAAACAACAGAAAGTGAAAATGTTATGTTGTGGTCCACACTTTGGGTGGACCTTTTTCCTTTTCTAGATGAATTTTGTTATTTTTTTCTCATTTCATAAAATAATTCTTTGCTAATTTGATTTTATGGAATGAATAAGTAAGTTAACAGACAAAATTGTACTTTTTCTTAATTAGTTCAGTCTATCCATGAACCTTAATATTTCTCCATTTGCTAATTTTTTTTGTGAAAAGTATTTTATAATTGTCCTCTCTTTGGGTATAGATGGCTCTCTTCATCACAAGATTATTGGGACTGATCTGAATCATCTCATTGTTGGAAAGAGCCATATCCATCAGAATTGATCATCATATAATCTTGTTGTTGCTGTGTACAATGGTTTTGCTTATTTCACTTAGCATCAGTTCATGTAAGTCTTCCCCAGCCTCTCTAAAATCATCCTGTGGGTCATTTCTTACAGAACAATAATATCCCATAACATTTATATATCACAATTTATTCAGCCATTCTTCAATTGATGGGCATCCATTCAATTTCCAGTTTCTTGCCTCACAAAATGGGCTACCACAAACATTTTTGCATATGTTCATCCCTTTTCCTCCTTCAAGATCTCTTTGGGATATAAGCCCAGTAGTAACACTGCTGGATCAAAGGGTATGCACAGTTTGATAACTTTTTGAGCATCGTTCCAAATGAGCATTTCCATTTAAAAATAACTGTAAATATCATAAAATACTTGGGAGTCTACCTGCCAAGATATAGTGCTCAGGCACTATATAAACACAATTATAAAACACTTTTCACAAAAAAAAAATGAGCAAATGGAGAAATATTAATGTTCATGGATAGACTGAACTAATATAAGAAAAAGTACAATTTTGTCTGTTAACTTACTTATTCATTCCATAAAATCAAATTAGCAAAGAATTATTTTATGAAATGAAAAAAAAAAATAACAAAATTCATCTAGAAAAGGAAAAAGATCAAGATCATAAGAATTTATGGGGAAAAAAGAGAAAGAAGGAGCCTAGTAGGACTAGATATAAAACTATTTTCCAAAGTTGTAATCATGAAAACAATGTAGTACTGGGTAAGAAATAGAGAATTGCATCCATGGAATAGATTGGATACACAAAACACAATAGTAATCTAATGTTTGATAAATCCAAATACCCAGGCTTTGGAGGTAAGAATTCACAATTTGACACAAATTTCTGGGAAAACTAAAAGCAGTTTGGAAGAAACTAGGCATAGAACAACATCTTACTATATACAAAAATAAAGTAAAAATGTGTAAATGACTTAGTAGTCTAAGATAAGCAGAAAAATAATTTGGGAAAATTCAACACCTATTTCTATTTATATTCTATAAAATATAGAAATACATGGAATTTTCCTTACAATGATAAGTAGCATCTATCTACAAACATCATATGTAAAGGGGATAAACTAGAAGCATTCCCAATACCATCAAGGGTGAAATAAGATTACCTACTATCATCATTACTATTCATTACTGTATTAGAAATGTAGTGTTAGCAATAAAAGAAGAAAAAGAAATTGAAGTAGGTTATGAGGAAACAAAATTATCACTCTTTGCAGATGAAATAATGGTATACTTAGAAATCCTAGAGAATTAACTAAAAAACTACTAGAAACAATTAACAACTTTAGCAAAGTTGCAGGATACAAAATAAATCCAAATAAATCAGTGGCATTTCTATGTTAACAACAAAGTTCAGAAGCAAAAGATAGAAAGAAAAATCTCATTTAAAATAACTATAAATAATATAAAATATTGGGAGTCTACCTGCCAAGACAAAGCCAGGAACTCTATGAACACAATTACAAAACACTTTTCACGCAAATAAATTTAGATTTCAAGTGCTCATGAGTAAGCCAAGCTAATATTAAAAAAGAAATGACAATTTCACCTAAATCAATCTAGTTGTTTAGTGCCATGCCAATCAAACTTCCAAAATAATAACAAAATTCTTCTGGAAGAACGAAAAGTCAAGAATTTCAAGGGAATTGATGAAAAAATGCAAAGGAAAATAGTTTAGCTATACCAGACCTAAAACTGTATTATATACCGGCAATCTTCAAAACTATTTGTTACTGGCTAAGAGAGTAGTAGATCACTGGAATAGGTTATGTTCTCAAGACCCAATAATCAATTACTATATTAATCTACTGTTTGATGAACAGAATGACTCCAGATTCTGGGATATCAACTCACTATTTGACAAAAGTTGATGAGAAAATTTAAAAATAGCTTGGCAGAAACTAAGCATTGACTAACATCTAAACCTATATACCAAGATAAGATCAAAATGGGTTCATGATTTAGATATAAAGGGTGACACTATAAGCAAATTAGGAGAACAAGAGATAGATAGTTTACCTCAGATCTGTGGAGAAGGAAGGAATTTATGACCAAAAAAATTAGAGAGCATTATGAAATGCAAAATGGATAATTGTGATTATATGGAATGAAAATATAAACAATAAAACAAATTACAAAAAGAGTGATAAAAGTAGATATCTGGTAGAGCTAGCAGTGATGAGACAGACAGGACATTAGGAACTAAACTGGTTAACACTTTATAAGTCAATTCTATTTTGGAGGGAGAGGATAATATTATAACATAGAAGGCTATATGAAGGGGGAAGAATCAGGGGAACAGAAAGGAATGGAAGAGAAAGGATCAAATCAGAGGTTTTAAAAGAGGAAAGGTGATCTCTTTGGTATCAGAAAGAAAAAAGTCTATAAGGAAGTTGATGAAGAAGGGTGTGGGAATAGGAGAAACACTGAAAGGGGAAGAAGGAAAGGGAGGTTGCCCTACTTTGATGATAGGAAAGAGTTCTACTAATGAATAATTCCTATAAAGATTATAAAGAGATTAGGATTAGGATCTAGTACTTGAAATGTGTATCCTACTTTGAAAATGAGGGGTGAGGTGGGAGTTGGAATCCCTGGGGGCAACTGGCATCTGGAGGAGTAGGAGACCATTGACCCAGATAGATTTTGAGATAAATGTGTGTGTGTGTGTGTGTGTGTGTGTATGTGTGTGTGTGTGTGTGTAATCAGGGAAAAGATATAAAGCAGTTTGGGGCTGCATTATCAGCAAAATAGTCAGGGAGGCATACTACTATGGAGACACATGCAATAACTGATGGTTTTGGGGGGAGTGAAGTACAATGGAAGCGACTAAGGGGAAAACTCTAAGCAGCAGACATCATGTAGAGGGGAATACTTAGAATAAATACTTTAGAAGCTTTGATTATAAGAGGAATACAGAAAAAAAAAGAGTCAGAGCAGGTAACCAGGGGCCATAAATTTAAAAAATGAAGATTTAGACAGAAAGAATATGAATGATTAAAAAAAAAGAAAGAAATCTTTTTTTGGAAATGGACACAACAAATTTTTAAAATTAATGAATAGACTTATTGAAGGAGAGGGACAAAAACAGGGGGCAGGGAAGAGGGAAGAATTATATAACCAGATAAAATTAAAATGTAAACAAAATTATACTGAGGTGATAGGGAAAAAACTTACCAGATGAAAACTAACTAGGAAATCAAAAAATTACAATCATATACTATGATCAAAAAAGTTGTCAAACTGTGCATACTCTTTGACCCAGCAGTGTTACTAGTGGGCTTATATCCCAAAGAGATCTTAAAGAAGGGAAAGGGACTTGTACGTGCAAGAATGTTTGTGGCAGCCCTCTTTGTAATGGCCAGAAATTGGAAACTAAGTGGATGCCCATCAATTGGAGAATGGCTGAATAAATTGTGGTAAATGGATATTATGGAATATTATTGTTCTGTAAGAAATGACCAACAGGATGATTTCAGAAAGGCCTGGAGAGACTTACATGAACTGATGCTGAGTGAAATGAGCAGGACCAGGAGATCATTATATACTTCAACAACGATACTATATGATGATCAATTCTGATGGTTGTGGCCATTTTCAACAATGAGATGGACCAAATCAGTTCCAATAGAGCAGTAATGAACTGAATCAGCTACACCCAGTGAAAGAACTCTAGGAGATGACTATGAACCAATACATAGAATTCCCAATTCCACTATTTTTGTCCACCTGCATTTTTGATTTCCTTCACAGGCTAATTGTACACTATTTCAAAGTCTGATTCTTTTTGTACAGCAAAACAATTGTTTGGACATGTATACATATACTGTATTTAATTTATACTTTAACATATTTAACATGTATTGGTCAACCTGCCATCTGGGGTGGGGGAAGGAGGAGAAAAATTAGAACAAAATGTTTGGCCATTGTCAATGTAAAATTACCCATGCATATATCTGGTAAATGTAAAAACTATTAAAAAATTACAATCATACTATCTGACAAAGTAAAAACAAACAATAAAAAATAAAAATGGATAAACAAAGAAATTACCATACAGAATGGAATCATAAGACAACAAACCAGTTATCAGTAAGAAACATATGCTCCAAATACCTTAGCATCTTAATTCATAAATGAAACATTATCTATACGACAAGAAGTCACAAACAATAATGACAGGAAACTTCAGTAGCTGTCTCAGTTTTACAAAAGTATAACAGAAAGATAAAGAAATGGGAAAATATATAACAAGACAAATTTCTGGGAAACTATAGTTAAAAACAAATATCTATGTGCATATACATGCAGGTCTGCATGTATACATACATGCATATGAGCACATAAATGCACGTGATATATACATAATAAATATGTATTATTGTATACATGCATTCATATATGTACATGTATGCATATACAGGCACACTGTATATTGTATCCATATATACATAAATACACAAACATATCCATATATATATATATATGGATATTTGGGGTTTTCTTGGTAAAAATACTGGAGTGGTTTACCATTTTCTCCTCCAGATTATTTTATAGATGAGGAAAACTAAAGCAAACAAGTTTAAATGCCCAGAATCACACAGCTAGTGTTAGATGTTAGATTTCAACTCAAAAAGGCCTAGCTCTGTGTGTATGTGTGTATGTACATATCTGTCTTTCTTCATCTTACATTCAAGAAAACAACCCAGTGACCTGCACCAAAATATATATTAGTGGATGTGATTCTTGATTGGTTTACAGACTACTAAGCTATGATACTATGAGAAAAAAAGAGACTTACATCATGTAATTGGAAATATACTTGGAGGGAAGACCAGGAAATGGACAGATTGAGAAGAGACACAAGAGACACAGAGATAGAGAGAGAAAGAGCGAGAAACCATGGACTTTTCAACAAGAGACTGGAACCCTGGAGTAACAGACATGTAGGCGAGCAAGATCCCATCACATCCCGGAATTTCAGCATTTGTAGCTCTAGGTATTACTGGAAATGGATTCTCCTTTCATGATATTGCTCTCTCTCCAATTATATTAAATGTGCAATTCTTCTGTATATATTTCCACAATTATCATGCTGCATAAGAAAAATCTGATCAAAAAAATGAGAAAAAACAAAATGCAAGCAAACAAGTGAAAATATTGTGTTGTGGTCCACACTCAGTCCCCACAGTCCTTTCTCTGGGTATAGATGGTTCTTTTCATTATAAGACCAGAGGATCTGGCCTGAATTACCTCATTGTTGAAAGAGCCACGTCTATCAGAATTGATCATCACATTATCTTGTTGCTGTGTACAACCTTGTCCTGGTTCTCCTCATTTAACTCAGCATCAGTTCATGTAAGTCTCTCCAGGCCTCTCTGAAATCATCCTGTTAATCCTATCATTCATATCCCTTTCAGTAATTTTCCAACTGATGCCTCCATTTCTTTGCATGTGAAAAAAATGAAGGTGTTCAACCAGATAACTTCTAAGTCTTCTCTAGTTGTAAATCTTTTAATTTGAATCTTCTATTCTTATCAAATTGATGATACCAAAAGAATATGAGTTGATGAGGCAAAGAGAGAGGGATAGCTAATGAACAGCCTACATATTCTATTTTTACTCTTGCGATATCAAAAAGATATGAGGAAGGCCCTCTAGATGGATGTACTCCCAAGGGAAAATTGAGGGCGAATATTAACAGGAGCTACATGGGATGGTTAAGTATGAATCAGTTGTGAGCTATATAACTATGGAATTTAGTTGCATCAATTTCAAGAAAGATCATATTGAAAGTATTTAAATATTTATATACAGAGACTCTTACAAATATTGTCATGTAAATAACAAATCATTAATGTTATGTAGAAAGAAAGATAGCATGCAACAGTGAATACAAGATTGATATCAGTCATGAAGATCTGAATTTAAACCCTATTTCTTATACTCACTGAGTAGGCCACCTTGGGAAAATTATCCTTTTAGTATCACAGGAAACTAATATACTTAGTAATATACCAATTGTTGATCTTTACTAATAGAGGGCATTTCTTCATATGGCATTTCCTACATCAGTACAAGTCTCTGTCTTTATCTGCCAAAAGGGAAAAAAATCATATATATATATATGTATATATATATATATATATATATATATATATATATATATATATATATATAAAATAAATTCGAACTATTAAAAATTCAGAGTGTCTTCTCTATAGCAAGATCAATATGTTTCATTTATTTAAAGAGACAGCCTATAAGTAAAGAAAAAAATCAACTAAACCCAGGGATCTTAACTATATGGTAAGAAAATCTTTCAGTATGAAATTAAATACCTAGAAGAAGCCTCACAACCATGGGCATTGTCCCACATGATTTATTTTTATTGGAGATTGACACATCATTTCATATCACATTGGTAAAAAATAGAAAAATGCATGAATTCTTCTACAACACTAGTGCCAAAGAAAAGAATTAGTAACCATCTTAGGCTTTTGGACATATTACAGTAGAGTTTATTAATGAAAAAAAAAAAAGAAAAAACAACGAGGATTTTTTTTTTTTTTTGATTTGTATCTATGTATTTGGGGGTGAGTGGAAGAAGAACATTAGGGTAGGCCTGTACCTGATTTTATCTCTCTATATTAAAACTCATAGCACAGAATCTTCTCCCCAATTGATGTAGACCAGAAATACACAATCACATAGAATCCCTGGGATACTGAGAAGGTGGATTTTTCTCATGAAAATACAACTAGTATCAAACACGGATTTGAACCCCCAAAAAATCTGTTTTTTAACATGGCTATTATCACTACAAGGGCCTAGTCTCAAAGTCAGAAAAATGATAACCATCATTTTTTAAAAAGAGAAAAAAGAAAAATCTGATTTTGTAAAAATCTATCCACTTCAGATGAACTAGACATCTTCTCTAAGACCACAGTAGCTCTCTAGAATGATCAGTGGCAGTGACAGTTCAACCATGCAATTTTATACGAGGCAACAAACAAGATAGAGAATTTAGGGTTAAAAACCCAAGTGAAGTTTTGTCTTCTACATAATGAAAGCTGACTAAATGAGTAAATCAAACGGATCTCCTAACAAAATGAAAACAGCTGTTTGGCCTAAATTGGTCTCTGATTTAGGTTAAAGAATTATTGCTCTACTGTGGTTCAAGGTTGTTCTGTATTAGTGAAATAGAATATCATATGAAAATCATCCAACTTTTTAATTTACTGTAGCATCAGAAATTCCACTGCATAAAAGAAATTCTAGAAATACAATCTTTTAAAAACTTACCTATAAACTTTTTAAAATACCAACTGATTAAATCTTCTAAGACATAATTATACTCTAGAAAATTATATTATAGTAATAATCCTCAGTGTATGTTTATTAAGAAAATATTTAAAATGTTAACTCTTTAAAATGCTGTTATTTTAATTTTTCTTAAATAATACATGTCAATATATATCTAGAAGAAGCCTCACAACCATGGGTATGTCAATATATTATACAATTATAAAAACAATAACTTTTTTAAAAGTACAGTTGGTGAATAAATGGTAATAGCATAATAATCCTGCACTTGAATAACAATCCTCAATCTTTTTATCACCAAAGATTATATATTTTGATTCACAAAAATGCATCAATTTATTATAAATGTCTTTGTTCAACCTTTGCACACTAAAATAGTGAAGAAAAACAATTACAGTGAAGAGAATTCACACTGAAGGACTTATTCTTGAGGAAGAGGTTTACATCTATACAAAATTCAGTTTCAACACCTTGTGCTTTATTCTTTTAGTATCTTTATTTCTATTATTCTCTGGGGCTCAATCTAAGCACTGTAAGTCTGATTCGGCTTGTCTATGGTAACTGCAAGTAAGTTAAAGACAGCTTTTAATGATACCTAAGTAATTTCTCAAAAGAAAAAAAAAACTAATTATATGTTTTTTTGAAAAAAAGCTACAAAATCTGGGATTTACATCAATAAAGGGCCATTGCAAGTCATCTAGTGCAATAACCTCACTTTTGAATAAGGAAACTAAATAAATATCATATATTCTAAAGTTTCTAAATCCAGAAGAAAACTATCATCAAAAGTATTAGCAATGCCCTTAATCAGGTTATCAAGTTTTACTCAATGCCCATTGTGTCTCTGTACTGTTTCTTACTTGTTATGCTTAAAATAATTAGGAGTATTTTAATAATAAGAAACTTTTCATGAAATTTCATTAGATGAAGAAATAGTAGTGTTTAGATATTTGACTCAAATTGGATTAAAAAAATAATCTGGGTGGGTCAGTTCAGCAAAGAGGCAGCATGTCCATATCCAAAAATTAATATTTCAGGAAAAGTTTTTCTAGTCCTGAAAGATAAAGGAATGATTCCAGATGTTTTGATTGTAACTACTTGTTAGAATCAGAGAACAACAAATTTTCCTATAAAAGTACTGGTGCAACAGAAAAATTTATATATATTTATGGTACCAAAAAACTTGTTGCATGACAATTCATTTTCATCTTCCAAACTTCCTTGAGTAGAACAAAATTGTTTTTTGCTTTCATTTTCATTCAGCAATGATCTGAGTGAAATATACTACCTTAATATTCACTGCAACAACATTAGACCTGAGTGAAAGGCAAAAGGAAAGTCTTAAGGTTCACTTTCATAAAATTAATTCAAATTTCTCTCACCATAGATTTTTTAAAATGATATGGCAAAATAAAGCAGTCTACATTTTTCTCTGTTTTTGAGGATAACAGAGAAATAATACTCATACTTTGTACAGTCATAGTATTTTCCTTTTGAGCATAAAGCACTCTACTGAAATACCATTAATGACTTTGTTACTGGTATAGAAGTAGGAAAAAAATTGCTAGCTCCACTCCATCCCTTTCAGAATTCTAATTGAAGTGATATTTATATGGATAGAAACTGATATCATTGGAGTGAAAAGAAATTTAAATAATTTGGGGCGGGGGTTCTCGCTATTTCTCCCTGGTTAGACATAGTTTTTTATGGGCCTGATACCAGTACTTATTAGCTTTTGACCTGGAGCAGTTTACCTAGTAGTATTCTGGGAAATTCTGGGGAAAGGAGGAGGAGGAGAAAGAGAAGGAAGAAGAGAAGGAGGAAGAGGAGGAGGAAGAAGAGGAGGAGTAATAGGAAGAGGAGAAGGAAGAATAGGAAGAAGAAAAGGAGGAGAAGGAGGAGGAGGAGGAAATCAACAAGCTCAAGCAAACCATCAGTCTCAATCATTGGAGATTACAAGTTTGTGTTACCACAACACAACTCACAGAGTTTTCTAACTCACAGAGTTTCAAGATGAGGTGAAAATGATGTCATGAAAAAAATAAAAACTTCGATGCTTTTAGGACTTCTCAAATTAGTTGGCTAGGTGAACCTGGCATAAACATCATCAAAAGGTTAGAATAGTACAAGGGCTTTTTTAATTAAGAGGAAGAGACCTCATAGCACATGAAGTTAGTAGATGGTAGGAATTTAGTGTTTGGTAGAGATATCCAGCAGAAAGCATCAAATAACAGTTCAGCTGAGATAACAGATAGGGAAAGTCTAATTTAATAAACTATTTTAATTTAATGAAACAATTCAACACCCATGACAGAACTAGCTGTCAGCAACAACACTGTGGGAAATATGCAACATCTGAAGCAAAGAAGGATTTCAATAGATATGCTACCATAGGATCATGAATCACCCTGGAATGATGTCCCTAACACTTATAATCCCTTTACACTTAATTGCTCTGTGCCTATTCCCTGGGTATGCATGCTCTCTAGCTATGTAAGAAAATTTCAATTCCCCTCCCAGATCTCCTTCTAACTTAAATAGACTTTGCCAGCATGAAGTCTCCAATGCCATCTCACCATGGAATTTTTCTTAAAACTTAGGACTTCTGTGGTATGTTCCAGGCTAACCATTTTAACCTCCTTCTCTCACTGGTGGATTCTTCTTGAGACATTGATTTTGGGGAGGCTCACACCAGAAAATTTTTATTCTACTAGATCTGTTTTTCACTTTCCAAACTGTGATACATTTCCTTGTGTGAATATTTTTACTCCCCACTTTCCTCCTCAACTTGTACCTTGCTTTTTTGTTTTTTTAGCTCCTTGTTATACGTTTTCCCTACTGAAATGTAAGTTTCTTAAAATTAGGCACAGGGGTGGAGCCAAGATGAACTCTCTGTAACCTCCTCTAACCTTCTCTCAAACCAATGGCAGATTAAGCCTCTAAACTGGTTTTGGAGTCAAAGAATCAACAAATATTTGGAGTACAACACATTTAGAGAAGAAGACTTGGAAGAACTTCAGAACAGGTCTGTTTCAAACGGCAGGGGGACAGTCTGATGAGCCCAGACTGCAGCAGAGGGAGCCCAGAGCAAGGAGCTGAGGCAGGGAGTCAGAGTGTTGTAGATTCCATGCACCTGGGAATCTTCTGTGAGCCTCTTAAGCTATGTTGTCCTGGTTGCAAGTGAGTGATCTAGCAGATTTGCTATAAAATGTAAATTGTAAATCACTGAGCCCCAGAAGAATGAGGGACCTAGCAGAACTGCCCCAGGGGAAACTAAAGCAGCTGTCCCTCCTTTGCATTAAGAGCAAACCTCATACCTTGAAAAAATGAGCAAAAAACCCAGAAAGACAGCTTTTCTATATATATATATATATATATATATATATATATATATATATATAGAGAGAGAGAGAGAGAGAGAGAGAGAGAGAGAGAGAGAGAGAGAGAGAGAGAGAGAGAGAGAGAAGAACAGACCACAAATTCTGAGGTTCCTAAAGGAAAATCAACTCCAGAAGAAGCCCCAAAGGGAGATATGAGCTGGTCCCCATTTCACAAGGCTTTCTTGGAAGATCTCATAAAGGGTCCTAAAAGAGAGTTAAAAGAAAAATGGGGAAAGGAAATGAGATCTTTTCGAGAAGGGATGGGAAAAACATATAACTCCCTACAAAATAGATTTGATGAAATGGGAAAAGTATATATACTCCTTACAAAAATAGATATGAAAAAAGTTACCAATTCACTGAAAAACAAAATTTGTGAAATGAAAAAAAAATTCAATGTACAAAACACTTCACTTGAACAAATACAAAAGGAGCTAAAAAAGGTAACTGAAGAAAATAATACACTAAAAATTAGAATTGAACAAATGGAAGTCAATAAGACTTCAAGAATCAATCAAACAAACCCCAAAAATATGAAATACCTCATTGGAAAAAAAAACTATTGAATTAATAAATAAAACTAAGAGTTGGTTTTATGAAAAAAAAAAACAAAGTAGAAAAACCTTTAGTTAATTCAATTAGGAAAAGGAAAGAAGAAAATCAAATTGTTAGTCTCAAAAATGAAAAGGGAGAACTTCCACCAAAGAAGAAGAAATCAGAGCAATAATTAGAAGTTATTTTGCCCAACTATATGCCAATAAATTTGATAATCTAAGTGAAATGGAGGAATATCTACAAAAATATAGATTGCCCAGGGTAACAGAAGAGAAAATAAATTATTTAAATAGTCCCATTTCAGAAAAAGAAATAGAACAAGCTATTAATCAATCAAGAAAAAATACCCAGGGCCAGAATTCACAGATATGTGAATTCTACTGAACATTTAAAGAACAATTGATTCCAATACTATATAAACTATTTGAAAAAATAGGGAAAGAAGGTGTCATACCAAATTCCTTTTATGACACAGGCATGATGATGATACCAAAATCAGGTTGGGTGAAAATAGAGAAAGAAAATTATAGATTAATTTTTCCTAATGAATATTGATCTAAAAATCTTAAATAAAATAATAGCAATGAGATTACACAAAATCATCCTCAGGATAACACATTATGATCAAATACAATTTATACTAGGAATATAGGACTGGTTCAATATAAGGAAAACTATTAGCATAATTGACTATATCAATAACCAAATTAATAAAAATCATATGATTATCTCAATAGATGCAGAAAAAGCATTTGATAAAATCTAACACCCATTCCTATTAAAAAAAAAAACATTCTCTAGGAATAAATGGACTTTTCCTTAAAATGATCAGTAGTATTTATTTAAAACCACCAGCAAGCATCATATGTAATGGGGACATACTAGAACCATTCCCAGTAAGATCAGAGGTAAAACAAGGTTGCCCACTATCACTATTACTATTCAATATTGTATTAGAAATGTTACCTTTGACAATAAGAGAAGAAAAAGAGATTAAAGAAATTAGAGTAGGTAATGAGGAAACCAAATTATCACTCTTTGCAAATGATATGATGATACTCAGAGAACCCTAGAGAATCAATTAAAAATTACTAGAAACAATTCACAACCTTAGCAAAGTTGCAGGATGCAAAAAAAATCTACATAAATTACCAGAATTTTTATATATTACCAACAAAGTCCAGCAGTGAGAGATATAAAAAGAAATTTCATTCAAAATGACTATCAATAGTATAAAATATTTGTGAATCTAACTGCAAGGGAAAGTCAAGAACTATATGAAGATAACTACAGAAAATTTTCCACACAAATAAAGTCAAATCTAATCAATTGAAAAAATATCAAGTGTTTATGTGTGGGCCAAGAGAATATAATAAAAATGAAAATACTACCTAAATTAATCTATTTATGTAATACTGTATTAATCAAACTCCCAAGAAATTATTTTATAGACCTAGAAAAAAAATTTAACAAAGTTCATCTGGAAGAACAAAAAGTCAAGAATTTCAAGGGAATTAATGAAAAAAAAAATGCCAGTGAAAGTGGCCTAACTGCCAAATCTAAAACTATATTATAAAGCAGCAGTCATCAAAACCATTTAGAAATAGAGTAGTTGATCAGTAGAATATGTTAAAATCATAGGACAAAATACTCAATAACTATAGCAATCTAGTTTTTGACAAATCCAAAGACCCCAGCTTTTCAGATAAGAACTCAGTATTTGACAAAAACTGCTGGGAAAATTGGAAATCAGTATGGAAGACACTAGGCATTGACCCACACCTAACACTACATACTAAGATAAGATCAAATGCGTTCATGATTTAGACATAAAGAGTGATATTATAAGCATATTAGAATAACATAGATAGTTTATCTTTCAGGTCTGTGGAGAAGGAAGGAATTTGTGTCCAAAGAAGAACTGGAACTCATAATTGAAGACCAAATAGATAATTTTGATTATATTAAGTTAAAAAATTTGTACAGACAAGATTAGAAGGGAAGCAATAAATTGGGGAAACATTTTTTACACTTAAGGGTTCTGATAAAAGCCTCATTTCTAAAATATATAGAGAATTGACTCAAATTTATAAGAATTCAAGCCATTCTCTGATTGATAAATGGTCAAAGGATATGGACAATTTCAGATGAAGAAATTAAAAACATTTCTAATCATATGAAAAAATGTCCTAAAATATTGTTGATCATAGAAATGCAAATTAAGATAACTCTGAGATACCACTACACAACTCTCAGATTGGCTAAGATGACAGGAAAAGAAAATGACAGATGCTGGAGGGGATGTGGGAAAAATGGGACACTAATAATTGTTAGTGGAACTGTGAATAGATCCAGCCATTCTGGACAACTGTTTGAAATTATGCTCAAAAAGTTAATTCTGAAGTGTTTCTACTGGTCTTGTATCCTAAAGAATCTTAAAGGAGGGAAGGGGATCCACATGCTGTGGCAGCCCTTTTGTAGTGGCAAGAAAATGGAATCTGAGTGGACATCCATCAGTTAGAGAATGCCTGAATAAGTTGTGGTATATGAATGTTATAAAATATTATTGTTCTATAAAAAAATGATCAGGAAGGTTTTTTTTTTAGAAAGGCCTGGGGAAACTTACATGAACTGATGCTAAGTAAAATGAGCAGAACCATGACAACAAGAAGATTATAAAATGATCAATTCTAATGAATGTGACTCTTTGCAACAATGAGATGATTGATGCCAGTTCCAATGAATTTATGATGAAGAGAGCCATCTACATACAGAGAGAGGACTGTGGGAACTCAATGTAAATCAAAACATAACATTCTCACTATTTTTGATGTTCTTCACTTGCATTTTGTTTTCTTACTCATTTTTTTTCTTTTTTGATCTGATTATCCTTGCACAACAAAAGAATTATATAAATATTTACACACATTGGCTTTAACATATATTTTAACACATATAACATATATTGGATTGCTTGCCATCTAGGGGTGGAGTTGGGGGGAAGGAGAGGAAAATCTGAAACACAAGGCTATGCAAGGGTCATTGTTGAAAAATTATCTGTGCATAATTTTTTTTAAAAAATTAAACACAGTATTTTTGCTTGTATCCATATTCCAAGTACTTAGCACAAGACCTGGCACAAACATTTTATAAATGCTTGCTTCCTTGTTGCCTTATATGTATTTGTTATATATATCTTCCCCACTGATAGTATAGTAATCATCCATTCTATAGTGACTTTCTTAAAATGGAGAAAAGTCTAAAAGTCAGTTTCTTAGTAAATTTTCAATCAACTTACTCAAAGAAAGTAAGGTGAGAGACATCTAGGTTGCACAATGGATAGATCACCAGTCCTGAAGTTAGGAGGACCTGAATTCAAATATGGTCTCAGACCCTTAATACTTCCTAGCTGTGTGATCCTGGGCAAGTCACTTAACCCCAATTGCCTCAGCCAAAAAAAAAAAAGTAAGATGAAATCCTTTGTCACTGAAATTCTCCATTTTACAGAATGATGGATGGTAGACAATAGGAATGGAAGCTCCGATATGTATGCCCCATTATGTTATTGAAAAATCTCACAAAATCTTTTAATGTAGGAATGTAGAACTCAAACGAACTCCAATGATCTCAGCAAGATCAGTGAAAACAGAATTAATAAAATATTGATTTCAAGTGAAGACTTCCTGGCCCTCATGAGATACATAGACCTATAAGTTCATGTCAGAAATCCCTATAGATTAGTAAAAGACTTACAATTAATTACACATAATTTTAAACTTCAAAAACCCTTGGGAAAAATAGTGTATAAACTTAAATCATATTAAGATGTTAACAGAATTCAAGGAATTAAAACTTCTTAGAAATTGAAGGGCTTAGTGCTCATATAGCTCAAATTCAAACTTATACTTGAACACTTCTAGTTGCAGGGCATTCACTATCTCACCAGAGAGTTCATTTTATTTTTTAGACAACTCAAGTAGTTTATGATAATTCTTACTGATTACATTACTCTTCTTTTCGAGCTACTCCTATAACTTCCACCCATTGGCCATAATTCTTCCCTCAGAATGAACAAAACATAAATGTAATTGATCTTCCCTGTCACATCCTTTCAGATATTTGGAGAAAACCATCATGGATCCCCTAGTCTTTTACCCACTCAGAAAAATCCTATGTATTTCAAATATTCTTCATACCATGCAATAACTGGCTCCTTTATTTACTTTGCTATAGACAGACTCCATTTTGTCAACATTGAAAATATATGGTGTCTAGAACTACTCCAAACTTCACAAGTGTCTGATCAGTATCTATATCTTTCATAATCTAATGATTCTCTTTTCATTCTTCTTTATTTTTGCATCACAATCACATGTTCTCTTACTTTTCCCCAACCACTCACACACACAATTTTTAAAACCTTCCTTGCAAAAATGAACATAGTCAAGCAATATTATCCATATATTGGCCACATATGAAAATGTTTTAATAGAGAGTACTCTTTTTGTAGGAGTGAGAAGGAGTAACTGGAAGGTAACAAGCAGGAAAGTAAAAGCCTTAACAAAATAATGACAAAAAATTTAATCAATATGAGTTTATTTAAAACTTTCCTTTTTGAAGTCCTTGACCTATTTAAACCTTGAAACATATCTACATAAATTTTATCATCTTTATTCTATGTCTTTTTTCTTAGTTATTATAAAACTTTAAAAATGACTATTATTCAGAAATCAACATTATTCCAGTGATACTATATAAATACAAAATATGTAATACCAAAATTACTGAAGAATTAAAATTCAGGAACACTTGAAGGGCAGTAGAAAGTCTTATATTGAGTATATACAGCATGTAATATATTACCAATAAAGAATCTTCCTTCTTTCTTACCTTCCTTCTTTTCTTTCTTCCTTCCTTCTTTCCTTTCTTTCTTCCTTCTGTTTTTCATAAGTGACACTTTGATGTACTAAAACAGTCATTTTCCAGCATAAAGATAATATAAGATGGTTTTACTTAATTTGGTCCAATATAAGTTGAGGTCCAACTAAAAGCATGTGAAAAAGGCTACTATCCCATTATATACAGACACTTTCAATTCAGCCTCTTGTTGACTCTCTAAAATCCCCTAGCCAATATTCCCTTGGGCTCTCTAAATGTCCAGGCTTGGATTACATAAATTGATTAATGGTGAAAGGACTAGTGCATGCTGATGTCAGTATACTGAGCATCCTGTATATCACTGACAAATATACCCATATGTATTGACTGACCTGTTCTCTTTCACAGGGATAATATGTTCATCCCAGAATGCAGTCAGCCATCTGCTATTTATTGTCTTAGTCATTACTTTCCGTACTTTTATAAAAGCCAAGACATAGGTAAAAAGAGGTAAAAAGCAAAGGGGAGTTATAGCTATTGGACACAGAGATGAAGAGTAGAGTTCCCTGGAGGGAAAGCACTAAACTCTGTAGAAAGGATTTAATTGCAATCCTGAATTCTTAAACTTCTGTCTAAAGAAAATGTTTGGGACATACCCTCTCATAAACAGCTAAGACTAACCCCCTGTAGTGGAAAGTGTAAAGCTGGGAAATTGTAAGTATTCGTAATAGTAGTACTGGAAGAAATCGATACACTGAAACTAGGAAAAGACTGGGCTTTGGATTTTCTGTTTGGTTAAGTAACTCATAAAGAGACAACCACCTGATTTCATGCTTGTGTTTTGGCAGTCAACAAGCTTGCTAAATTAGTCATGGTTCTATTTTTAGTTTGTTTTCTTTCTCTGCCTAAAATACAATATATTTGTATAGTTTTATAACCACGTCCAATAAGAGCTTAGAAAAACAGGAATTTGATTTCTCTTTGTGTCTCTGTCTCTGTCTGTCTCTCTGTCTCTCCTCTTCCTCCCCCCTCTGTCTCTCTCTCTCTCTTTCTCCCTCTGAGATTGCTGATAAGTACCAATTATTAAAAGCATAATTCCAAGTATTCTCAGATTATTTACACTATCAACTATTAAAGTCCATATTACTATAAGGTAATAAAAGAATAAGGAATATATATATATATATATATATATATATATATATATATATATATATATATATATATATATATATATATATATTTTTTTTTTTTTTTTTTTAGGAGGAACTGAAGTATCTCCTGTCTGGGGAATTTCAGTGTTTATCCCAGGACCTTTGGTCAAGCTGTGTTTGATCTTTGACAGGGAATTTGCTATTTCCAGTGAAGCCAACCTGACACAATATGCCGCTTTATAGTTGTCAGCCAAATGTGTTTCTCCAAGGAAGACCTCAAGCTGAAAAGCCAACATGCCTGAAAACCACAGCTGAGATATTGAGAATCCAATCATTAGACACTGTGAAACAAATGGAAAAGCGTACATGGCCACATATGGAATCTTAATGGGCCACCAATAGTTCTCAGCTAAAGGAATACTTACCAGTGTTATTTTATCATCCCTTATGCTTAATTTAGCTGTTTATATACAGCAATAAATGATTTTTTAAAAACATATTTGGGTCATTATGTCATATACCACCAGCAAGTAAGATTACTTTATTGTGCTTGATATTATTTCTACATTTAATCCTATTAGACAAAATGAATGAAGTTTTTAAAAGTGAAAATAAGGGGTTTTTATGACCAGAACTCCCAATTCACAAGTAACATTTGCAACAGTGTTTTTTCTGCAAGTCACATTTGCTCAGCCAACAATAATACCAAATACTTACAGAAAGCAAAACAACTTTTAATCAACGGGAAATGCCCGAGATTGTTTGTAAAGCTTTTTTCTTTTGCCAAGTTGGAATCATCTACCAGAATGCTTACACTTAAGAAGCAACTGCTAGTCAAAAACAGAACAAAACGTGAAATGCATTTTAATTTTCAGCAACCACTAATTCAATAGGATGAAGGAGAAGGAAAAGTTTTGTTTCGTTTTTTGCTGAGGCAATTGGGGTTAAGTGACTTACCCAGGGTCACACAACTAGGAAGTGTGAAGTGTTAAGTGTTGTCTGAGGTCAGATTTGAACTCAGGTTCTCTTGACTTCAGGGCTGGTGCTCTACACATTGTGCCACCTAGTTGCCTCTAGTGCCAACTAGAGAAATTAAAATAAATAAAATAACTAGAGAAATTAAAATAAATAAATAAATAAAAGAGAAATTAAATGAATTATAGGAAGAATCAGACAGCAAAACTATACTAGTGGGGTCCTCAGTTAACATCTCTTTAAATTCAATAACTCCAACCAAAAAAAAAAGAAACAAGAAAGAAACTAAGGAAATAAAAAGAATATTTAAAAAGTTAAATATAACAGACCTTTGGATAAAACTGAATGGGAACAGAAAGAAATATCTATTTACCTTAGTAGCACATGAAACCTACACAAAGAATGGGACATGTTATAGAGTATAAAAATTCAAAATCAAATGTAAAAGGGCAGAAATAACAAATGTATTCTTTTCAGATCAATAATGCAATAAAAATTACATTCAACAAAAGGCAGTGGAAAGATACCTTAAAATTTAATTGAAAACAAAATATTCTGATCCTAAAGAATAAGTGAGTCAAAGATGAAATCAGAAATAATCAATAATTTCATTAAAAAGAGTAGTAAGACCACATAGCAAAATTTAATTTATGTAGCCAAAGCAATATATAGAAAAAATTTTATTTCTCTAAATTCTTACATCAACAAAAATGGGGAGAAAAAAAAGATCAATTAATTAGGCATGCAACTAAAAGAGCTAAAAAAAGAACAAATAAAAAATTCCCAATTGAGCACTAAATTGGAAATCCTGAAAATCAAGACTGAAACTAAAACAAAAATAACATATTGACCTAATAAATAAATCTAGGAGCTGGTTTTATGGGGAAAAAATAAGACAGATAAGGCATAGGTTAATTTTATTTTTTAAACAAAGAAAGAAGAAAACAAAATATTCAGTATCAAAAAGGAAATAGGTAAAATCATATCCGAAGAAAAAATTAAAGAAATTAGTAGGAAATGTTTTTGCTTAATTATATGCCAAAGAATAAATGAATATTTTTTTAAAATATATAAATGACCTAGATTAACCAAATGAGAAAATAGAAACCCTAAATAACCCCATTATAGAAAAAGAAATGAATTCCCTAGGAAAAAATCTCCAGGGCCAGATGAGTTCACTAGTATATTCTACCAAAAAGTTGAAGAATGATTAATTCCAATACTGTATAAACTGTTTGGAAAAACAGATGAAAAGGAATTCTATTTACTCTTATATCACAAATATGGTTCTATACCTAAACCTGGAAGAGACAAAATGGAAATAGTAGAACAATTTCCCTAATGAATATGGTTGGAATATGGATTTGAACAAAATAAGGTAAGGAGATTACAGCAATATATCAAAATAATTACACACAATGACCAGATAGAATTTATATTAGGAATGCAGGCTCGGTTCAAATTAGGGAAACTATCAACATGATCAATATCAATCCTTAATAAAATAAACAGAAATCAAACCATTATTTCAATAGATGCTGAAAAAGCTTTTGACAAAATAGAGTACCCATTGCTACTAAAACCATGAATTGTACATGCAAGTAAATCAACATGGTCTTGTAAAAGATTTCCAGAAGTCCTAGAAGGAAGGTATGTAAACATCAGTCATACATACGCCTTCTTCAGCAACCAAGAGATAGTCCAAAACCAATCTATTATCCATTGCTTCACGTGTTAGAGAATCCAATGATCCCCACAAGTTTTTGAAGTCCCACAACAGATAAGAAATATACAACTAAACTATCAGCAAGCATTATATATAATAATAAACTAGATTCCTTCTGAAAAAAGTATGGGGTGAAGCAAGGATGACCATTTTCACCACTATTATTCAATGTAATACTAGAAATGTTAGTTATAGCAATAAGAGAAGAAAAATAAATTAGAATAGGAAGCAAAATTAGCACTATTTGCAGATGATATGATGATACACTTAGGAACCCTAGAACATAAATTTAAAAACTACTTGATGCTGGAACTCTGTCTTCCCAGAAATCAGCCAGAGTCAGGCTAATCAAAAGTCTTTATTCTAGGTCTGTTGAGGTCGCCGTCAGGGGATTAGATCTAGTAATTTCCACACCACCTTCCTCTCTCTCCACCACCAGGAGAATGCCTCAATTTCCCCCTCCTACTCCACCCATACACTTCACTTCCCCTTCCTTGTCCCACCAATCAAGTCAGCACAGAATAGTTGGGGAGGGTCAACTTTCAAACATGTTAATAGAGAATTGTCCAATTGGCAATTAGTCTCACGTGCTCCATTATCCAAGTGCATTTGCTCAGTTCTATCCCTTTACATCTCCCACTTTTGTTTTAGAACACAGGTGGTCACACCATCCCTGACTTCTCAGGGAGGTGAGAACCCCAAAAAGGAGGTGATCACAGCCCCCATGACTTCTCAGGAAGGGAGATGACAGCACTAAAAAGGAGATAATTATGCCTTCCCTGACATCTCAGGAAGGGAGATGAAAAGCACCAAAGGGAAGTGGGAATTGCTACAGTCTTTTTGTATGTTAGGGAATCCAATGATCCCTACAGGTTTTGAAGTCCTGCAACAGTCTTATGATGCCAGAGAATCCAATGATTCCTGAGGGTTTTCAAGTCCTATAACAGTCTTATCACATCTCAGAGAATCCAATGATTCCTGAGGATTTTCAAGTCCAACAATTTTTGATGTCCATGAGTCAAATGCCATAACTGCTAGGTTCTTTCAGTGGTGGGCACAGTCAGCAACAGAACCACTTGATGTTTCTTGGGTCTTCTCCTTCGTTTCAAGGGTCTGCTCCGTCTCTTTCTGACGGACAAGGCAAATATGGCTCGTTGGCACTCATCTGATTCCTTCTCCATCTGTAGAGATACAAGCAAACCCTCTCCCCCAAGCAGTTAACCTTTCTGGTCCCTTCCATTCACCACTTTCTGGGTCTCTCCACATGACCTGGAGATTATCTAAAGAGCTGCTTGCACTGGACACTGTCCTTCTGGAGGGTTATAAAACCTGTCTGCTGGAGCCAGTGCATTTTTGTCAAAAATTTAAAAATTAATGGTATAGCAAACTAAATTTAGAAGTTCTCTAGGGTTAGCCATGGCTCCCCCTTTCTTTTGTTTTTGGAAGAGTGTCTTAATATCTCTGTTTCTTCTCTTTACTATTGCCTGCCCTTGAGGTATGTAAAATTTTATACTGTGTACAAAAGTGTGCAAAATGTTTAGAATATTTTCTAACAGGTCCATTGCCTGTTTTTATTGCTTGTGGCACACCCATAATTGCAAATGCTTGTATTAGGAATTCAGTGACCACTCGAAGCTGTCTCTTTTGCTGCTGGCATTGCAAAAGTGAATCCTGAAAAGGTGTCTACCACAACGTGGATAAAAGATAGACGACCAAAAGATTTATAATGGGTCACATCCATTTGCCAATTTCATTAGGTCTCAAACAATGAGGGTTCTTCCATGGAGGGATTGTAGGAGCATGGAAAGGGAGGCAAGCTGTACAGGGTTTTACTATGCTCCTAGCTTCTTCTCTTGTTATTCCAAATTGTAAACATAAAGCTCGGGCAGCCCAATGATATTTAGAATGAAATTCTTGTGCTTCTTGAAATAAAGGAGTATTGGCCAACATGGTTAGAAGGCTATCTGCCTTTGAATTACCATCAAAAATAGGACCTGGAAGTCCACTATGAGAGTGGACATGCAAAATATAAATCTTACCTGGATGCTTTCTCACTCACTCTTGAAGTTCCTTAAAGAGCTGATATATATTGGAGGCTACAAATTTTATTTGGGCTGTGGCAATTCTTTGTACCACACCTACTGAATAGGCCGAATCAGATATAATATTTTTATCTCCTGGATAATAAGCAGGAGCTAGAATGATTGCATACAATTCATTCTGCTGAGTGGACTGAAAAGGAGTTCTGGTTACTCTCTTTATAGTAAAGTCACAAGAGTACACAGCGCAAATATTATGTCTGGATACATCTGTAAAGATAGTTGGTCCTTTAAGAGGAATGTTAGAAACCTTTTCTTCAAGAATCCATCGCCAATTATGTAACAGTCCGGTTATCTTTAATGGAAACCCATGTGTAAAATTTGGAGCCATGATTGATAAAATTTGCTACTCTGGGATGGTTTCACAGCACACATTAACTTGTGCATTAATATAAAAGGTGTATATCTTTTTTTTTTTAATTTATAATTTTTTTCACAGTATATATGCATGCGTAATTTTTTTATATAATATTATCCCTTGTATTCATTTTTCCAAATTATCCCCTCCCTCCCTCTACTCCCTCCCCTTGATGACAGGCAATCCCATACATTTTACATATGTTACAATATAACCTAGATACAATATATGTGTGTAAATACCACTTTCTTGTTGCACATTAAGTATTAGATTCCGAAGGTATAAGTAACCTGGGTAGATAGACAGTAGTGCTAACAATTTACATTCACTTCCCAGTGTTCCTTCTCTGGGTGTAGTTATTTCTGTCCATCATTGATCAACTGGAAGTGAGTTGGATCTTCTTTATGTTGAAGATATCCACTTCCATCAGAATACATCTTCCTCAGCATCAGTTGATGTAAGTCTCTCCAAGCCTCTCTGTATTCCTCTTGCTGGTCATTTCTTAAACAGCAATAATATTCCATAACAATCATATACCATAATTTACCCAACCATTCTCCAATTGATGGACATCCATTCATCTTCCAGTTTCTAGCCACTACAAAAAGGGCTGCCACAAACTTTTTGGCACATACAGGTCCCTTTCTGCTCTTTAGTATTTCTTTGGGATATAAGCCCAATAGCAGCAATGCTGGATCAAAGGGTATGCACAGTTTGATAACTTTTTGGGCATAGTTCCAAATTGATCTCCAGAATGGCTGGATTCTTTCACAACTTCACCAACAATGTATTAGTGTTCCAGTTTTCCCACATTCATCATTATTTGTTCCTGTCATCTTAGCCAATCTGACTGTAGTAGCAGCAGCAGCAATTTGCTCAAATGCTGCTATGGAGTAATTAATCTGTACTGAAACTTCTGCATAAGAACCTACACCTGTTAGTAGGTCATAGGTGATTGAAGTATTAACTCCACTTTGACTATTTTGTTGAGCTTGTATCCTATAGAGCTCACTATATTCAGAAAGCCACAACAAGTTTTGTCCAGGTTCTAAGCACACCCTTACAATGGCTTTCCAGTCACTAGTGGTTAAGACTTCATAAGGCAAATTCTGTAGTAATATCTTAACATAAGCTGATATAGCCCCATACAAAGTGCAAGCTTTTTTTAAGTCTTTAAGGATGTCCATATCAAAAGGAGTGTATCTTCTACTTTCTTGGTCTGCAGAATTATACTGTTGAATCACAGGAAAATTTTGAAGTTTGAAATCATTATCTATTTCTTTTCCATTTTGAGCTGCTTGAAAAATTGCTTTTTGTAATCTAGTTATAGGAGTTGGTGATTGCTGAGGGGGAGGGTATCACCACCCCTCCCACTACTCCTCCTCCCTTTGTCCCTGAAGGTGGAGTTGATGTGGGCCTGTCAATAATCTGCTCTCTAGGCGGGGTTGAAGCTTCTTCAAGAGAATCAGAGTCATCACACCCTAATTCCTCATTTAAATCCCCTTGCCCTCCAACAAGGTCTTGAAATTGCTTATCTTCTATCTTTTTTTCCTCACACTTCCTCCTCTGTTCATTTTTAAAACTTTTTCTTCTCCTATAACTTGCTCAATAGTTTAAGTCTAATTGAACTATAAAATACCTCTGGGGAAATTGAACAAGGCCCATTTTTTGTGTGAAATTCTTTCAGTTGAAGTCCCACTAGATTCCAGTTATCTACATTTAGTTTTTCTTCCTCTAAGAACCAAGGGGACGTGTGTTTTAATGTGCCCAAGAGCTTATCAATCTGTACCCAGGTTACAAGTAAACTCTGCTCCTCACCTATCTTAAGTATACTCTCTATAGCACCACTCCTGGGTGAGGCTGGAGCTGGGGTTGGAGCAGGGGCTTGCACTGGGTTGGCTGAAGTCGAGGGAATGTCTATAGCTAACATCTGCCCCATTTCAGCTATAAGAGATTCCTGGTTTAGCCCTTAACAAGGTAAGTTCCTTATTTGTCTATTAGAATACTCACCTAATCTCCTGGTCACTGGAGGACTTCAGTGGAGGTAGGGTGCCTGGTCCATGTTGGACGCTAAATGGTGGAACTCTGTCTTCCCAGAAATCAGGCTAACCAAAAGTCTTTATTCTAGGTCTCCTGAGGTCGCCGTCAGGGGATTAGATCTAGTAATCTCCACACCACCTTCCTCTCTCTCCACCACCAGGAGAATGCCTCAATTTCCTCCTCCTACTCCATCCACACATGTCACTTCCCCTTTTTTGTCCCACCAATCAAGTCAGCACAGAACAGTTGGGAAGGGTCAACTTTCAAACATGTTAATAGAGAATTGTCCAATTGGCATTTAGTTCTCAAGTGCTCCATTATCCAAGTGCATTTGCTCAGTTCTAGCCATTTACAATTTGAAATAATTAATTTTTGCAAAGTTGCAGGATGTAAGATAAATCCATATCAGCATTGCTCAACAAAGCCCAGCAGAAAGTGATAGAAAGAGAGAAATTCCATTTAAAATGACAATAAGTAATATAAAATTCTCTTAGGCCTCTACCTACCAAGACAAACCCAGAAACTATATGAACACATCAAAATACTTTTCACACAAAGTCATATCTAAACAATTGGAAAAATGTCAGTTGCTCATGGGGAGGCCAAGTTAATATAATAAAAATAACAATTTTGTCTAAACTAATTTACTTGCTCATTGAGATACCAATCAAATTACCAAAAAACAAACAAACAAACAAAGAAACAAAAAAACACCTATCTGATAGAGCTAGAAAAAATAACAGCAAAATTCATCTGGAAGAACAAAAGGTCAAGAGAATTAATAAAAATAAATACAATGGAAGCCTAGCAACACAAGATCTCAAACTTTATTATAAATCAGTAATTATCAAAACTATTTGGTATTGGCTAAGAAATAGAATGGTGGATCAATTGTACACAAGACAATGACCATCGTAACCTAGTGTTTGATAAATAGATAAATAATAGATAAATAAAAAATAGATAAATAAATAAATAAAAAAGATCTCATCTTTGGGAGTAAGAATTCATATTTGAAAAAAAAAACACTGGGAAAACTGGAAAACAATAGGACACAAATTAGGTATAGACTGATATCTCACATCATAAATCAAAGCAAAGTCAAAATGGGTTCATGATTCATAAAGCGTGGCACTATGATCAGATTAGAAGAGGAAGGAATACTTTACCTGTCAGATCTTTGGGAAATGGAAAGATTTATTACCAAACAAGATACAGAGAGAATTACAAAATGCAAAACAGATAATTTTGATTATATTAAATTAAGAAGATTTTATAGAAACAAAACCAATACAACCAAGATTAAAAGGAAAGCAGAAAGCTGGGAAACAATCTTTACTGAAAATAAAATAAAAGCATCTAATCTAATAAAAGCATCATTTTGCAAATTTATAGGGAACTGAGTCAAATTTATAAAAGTACAAGCCATTTCTCAATTAATGGGGAAAGACTATGAAAAGGAAGTTTTCAAATGAAGAAGTTATAGCTATGTATAGGCATATGAAGAAGTGTTCTAAATCAGGGCTTCTTAAACTTTTTCCTCTCATGACCCATTTTTGCCCAAGAAATTTTTATGCAATGCTGGGTATATATGTAAATAAAATGGATATATAAATAAAACATTTATTCACAATACATCATAATTTCACAACTTCCACATTCAGTTATGTGACCCCATATGGGATTGTGACCCACCATTTAAGAAACTTTGCTCTAAATCACTTTTGTTTAGAGAAATGGAAATTAAGACAGTTCTGAGATACCACCTCACACCTATCAGATTAATCAGTGTAACAAAAAAAAAAAAATGAAAGTGATAAATATTTGAGACAATGTGGGAAAATTGGGACACTAATTCACTGTTAATAGAGTTGTAAACTGATCCAATCAGTCTGGAAAGCAATTTAGAACTATACCTAAAGGGCAAACCAATTGTTCATATCCTTTAATCCAGCAACCACAAGATCTGTATCCCAAAGAGATCATATGTGCAAAAGTACTTATAGTAGCTCCTTTGATGGTAGCATAAAATTTGAAACTGAAATGACCATGAATTGGTTAATAGATAAATAAGCTGTGGTATATTAATGTAATGGAATATTATTGTGCAATAGGAAATTATGAACAGGGAGATTTCAGAAAAACCTGGAAAGATTTGTATGAACTGATGCAAAGTGAAACGAACAGAACCTGGAAAACATTGTACACAATATAAGTGACACTGTGTGATGAGCAACTCTGAATGACTCAGCTATTCTCAACAACGCAATGAGTGAAAGACTCATGTGAAAAAATGCTCTCCATGACCAGATAAAAAACTGAACTTTAAATGCAGATAGAAGCATTTTTTAACTTACTTTATTCTCTCATGTTTTTTTTTCTTTTGATCTGTTTCTTCTTTTAACTAATATGGAAATATATTTTACATTATAGCACATATTAACTATATCAAAATGCATACCATCTTTGGAAGAGAGAAGAGAAGTAAGGAAAAAATTTGGAACTCAAAATCCTGTAAAAATGAATGTTAAAATTTTTCTTGACATGTAACTGGAGGAAAAAGGAAATAACATCAAAAGAAAAATAAAAGGATTAAGTACAGGGGGGAGAAAGATAATATTTTACATTTTGGCAATGCAACTCACAAAGACCACTTACTAGTGCAAGAAAGAATTGCAAGATATACTATCAGAAGAAATACCCAGAAGAGAAAATCACAAAGCCTTTATATATCTACTACTGCTTTCTGTGTAGGCATGGGAATCTATCTCTCTACATATATACTACAATGTTTTTTGGAGAATATGATCACAATCTGGAATGTGCTTGACATATTCTAAGTGTTATATAAATATAAATTATTTTTATTATGAGCCCAACTCCTGGGCTGCTTTGTCAAAAGAGATGGATTTGCAGGGAATTATTTGGATAGTGTAGAGGAGATATAAAATGAAATATCTATTTAGTGGTCCTGCAATTTGCTTTTTATGTCTAAGTCTCCAGGAATTTGTAATAGTGATTATATCAAGGTATTCTATTTAAAAAGTTTTGTATTTGTTAGAATTTCTTTTATGTGGAGGAAAATATAGTCCTCCTATACCTGATTTAAATTGTACATTTGCTTTTTTTCTATATCCTCATTTGAAAAAATCCCTAGAACTGAGCCAATATCTAAACTTTTAATAATTTTCCCCAGAGCTCCAGGGAGAGGCATTTAGAACCAAAGAGTATGAGAAAAAGACATTTATTTCATAAAATCTAAATATATATTTTGGGTAATGTTTGACATTATCCCTTTTCAAAATAATATTTTAATATATTGAAATACAGTTAGCAAAGTATTTTTGTAAAGATTCATGAACTTTAGGTTAAGAATTTGACGGACTTCCGGCCAAGATGGCGGAGAGGAGGCACGCATTTGTAGCATGCTCTCCTGGCAGTTACAATTACTAGTCTGTCCTAGACCCAACAGAGTACCTTTGACCACTGTGCTTACCAGTGTGAACTCTACCCAGCTCGCCTCCTCTGAGGCCTTCAAAGGTCTCTGGCCACAATCTCTTGAATCTATAGCTTAATAACCGGTAGCGCACTCAAGAACAGCCACATGTAATCTTAAAACCCTTTATTATACCTACTCACATAATGCCCTAACTGATGCCCTGACTTGTTGGTTCCCTAGTGAACACCTGGGCAGAAGACCCACGTGTTCACTACCAAAATCCTTACCTCTTTTGGCTATCCATCTTGGCTTGGCCACCAGGCTAGGAAGCCAGGGTGAAGAACGCCAGGTTAAAGAGAGCGCCTGCTGCCTGCAGTGGGCTTACATAGGGCCTGTGAGGTCACACACACAGCCAATCAGCGAGAGAGTCACCCATTATGAAGCTATCTCAAAATGGATAGGATCCCACCTACAAGGCAGTCCTAATATCCACAGAAATTACTTCCGGGCCTCAATGATGTGCTTTGGTGCAGCCCATTTAAAGGGCCCTTACAATTCCCTTTCTCTTGTTTTGCGGGAACCGCACATCTCACCAAGCTAAACTTTTAGCACCAGCTATAGTTCACTTGATCCATGAGATGACAGAGTGTTATGCCCAAGGAGGTACAAAGCAGCAGATCAGTAAATAGAAGTATGACAATAAGAACCAGGCTCAACAGTGGCCCAAGTGTTCAACCCATTCATCAAAGTCATACTCTAGATAATAAGCCAAAGAGGTTGGATGCCAATGAGGTAGGATGTCAACACTGAGGCGGGAAGTCAACAAGGTAAAACATCACAATTCTAGTTAACAATTAAATATCAGTGAGGTAGGTTGTCACAATTCTAGACCAATTCTAGTTTCTTACAATTTTCTGTTGCACTTGTCACAATCCTAGAATGATTCTAGCTTATCACAATTCTCTATTGCACTTTTCACAAACCCTTCACAATGCTTGAGCTCCACGTTTTCGCTCAGAATTTACTTCATGACAAGCCTCCGAATTAATGCTTGACCAGAAAAAAAACCACAAATAATTACCAAAGCTATCCTTGATTCTCCAGAAAAGGTCTGTTTTTGCTCAGGGGAGGGGACAAACAGACTGTGCACAGGCTGAGGGCAAGCAGCGAGAGTGAGGCATGCAGCTCACACTGCTCAGACCAGAGGGGGAGGGGTGCGATCCTTGCTGTTTCTGTGGAACTACCTTTACCCCAGTGCTTGGCAGCAAGCCCGGATCAGCAGAGAAGGTGTAAACACAGGAGGTAAAGAATAAAACCTCGGAAAGTTAGCTTCTCTTGGGACCTGGCTGTCCCCACCCCTACCTGGAGTGACTCAGCCCTTTCTTGGAGCCTCAGAGCACAGAGGCAGTACAGCCATTTCTGTCCTGTTAGTGCCTCGATGCTGTCTCCTGAAGTCTGTAGAGGAAGCCTGGAAACACCATCCAGCCCCCCCCCCCCCCGAAACTGACCAATTGTTTTCCTTATTAATTTCTTTTCTTTGATTCTGCTCTGACAAAATGAACAAAAAATTTAAAAGGGCTCTAACCATTGACAGCTTCTGCATGGATAGAGAGCAGACTTCAAACCCTGAGGAGACTAAAAGCAGACTGTCTCCAGAGGAATCCCCTAAGGGAGATATGATCTGCTTCTCAATACACAAGACTCTCATAGAGGAAATCAAAAAGGCTTTCACAAGAGAGCTAGAAGAGAAATGGGAAAAGGAAAAGGAAGCCTAGCAAGAGAGTCTGGAGAAGTCATCTAGAGTGGATAAAGAGATCAAATCATTGAGAAATAAAATTAGTGAGTTGGAAAAAGAAAACAGCTCTCTAAAAAATAAAATTGATGAAATGGAAAAAATTTCCATAGAAGAAAAAAACTCACTTAAAAACTCAATTGGACAATTACAAAAAGATATAAAAAAGCGAGTGAAGAAAATACATCATTGAAAATCAGAAATGAACAAGTAGAATTGAATGACTCAAGGAGAAACCAAGAAGTAGTCAAGCAAAACCAGAAAAATGAAACAATGAAAAAGAATGTCAAATAACTTATTGGGAAGACAACAGACCTGGAAAACATATCCAGGAGAGACAATTTGAGAATAATCAGACTCCCTGAAAAATGTGAGGAAAAAAAGAGCCTGGACACTATTTTCCAGGTAATTATCAAAGAGAACTGCTCAGACATTTTAGAAACAGAGGGTAAAATAGATAGATATTGAAAAAATTTATCGATCACCTACTGAAAGGGACCTAAAATCAAAATGCCAAGAAATATAGTGGCCAAGTTCAAGAACCATCAAACAAAGGAAAAAATATTGGAAGCTGCTAGAAAAAATCAATTTAGATATGGAGGAGCCACAATAAGGATAACTCAGGATCTAGCAGCATCCACATTAAAGGAGCGAAGGGCCTGGAATATAATATTCTGAAAAGCTAAGGAACTTGGTATGCAGCCAAGAATAACTTACTCAGCAAAAATGAGCATCTTTTTCCAGGGAAGAAGATGGATATATAACGAAATAAATGACTTCCATCTATTCTTGATGAAAAAACTAGATCTACACAAAAAGTTTGATCTTCAAATATAGAACTCAAGAGATTTCTAAAAAGGTAAAAAGAATTCTTGAGAACTATATTTCTGCCATAAAGATATGTAATTTATCCTAGAAACTAGAGGTGGAAAGGAAATTATATCATTAAAAAAAGGGTGGTACTATATCTAATGAAGAGGCAAAGGTATTATATCTGAGAGAAAGAAAGGAGAGGGATGAATATAGTATCAATAAATATATTCAATTTATGGTGAAACTCCACTTCCTTGAAAAATGGGAGGGGAAAAGTGAAAAGGGAAGGAGTAAGCTAAGGGGAAGGGAATACAGAAATTGTGAGGAAAAGGGTTAAAATAAGGGGAGGAACTTTAAGGTGAGGGAGGGATACTAAAAAGGGAGGGCTGTGAAAAGCAAGTGGTACTCACAAGTTTAATACTGGGGAGGGGAGTAAGAGGGAAGGAAAGGAGAAAAGCATAAGCAGGGGTTAACAGGATGGCAAGCAATATAGAATTAGTCATTTTAACCATAAATTGGAATGGGGCAAACTCCCCCATAAAAAGGAAGCAGTTAGCTTACTGGATTAAAAGCCAGAATCCTACAATATGTTGTTTACAGAAAACACACCTGAAACAGAGTGATACATATAGAATAAAGGTAAAAGGTTGGCGCAGAATCTACTATGCTTTAGTTGAAGCCAAAAAAGCAGGGGTAGCCATCCTCATCTCAGATTAAGTAAAAGCAAAAATTGATCTAATTAAAAGAGATAAGGAAGGGCATTATATCTAGCTAAAGGGTAGCATAGATAATGAAGCAGTAGCACTATTAAACATATACCCAGCAAGTGGTGCAGCATCTAACTTCTTAAAAGAGAAATTAAGAGAGCTGCAAGAAGAAATAGATAGCAAAACTATAATAGTGGGAGATCTCAACCTTGCACTCTCAGAATTAGATAAATCAAACCACAAAATAAATAAGAAAGAAGTCAAAGAGGTAAACAGAATACTAGAAAAGTTTGATATGACAGATCTTTGGAGAAAGTTAAATGGAGACAGAAAGGAGTACACTTTCTTCTCAGCAGTTCATGGAACCTATACAAAAATTGACCATATATTAGGACATAAAAACCTCAAAATCAAATGCAATAAGGCAGAAATAGTAAGTGCATCCTTTTCAGACCACAATGCAATGAAAATTACATTCAATAAAAAGCCAGGGGAAAATAGACCAAAAAATAATTGGAACTTAAAAGAATGATTGGGTGAAACAGCAAATCATGGAAATAATTAATAACTTCACCCAAGAAAATGACAATAATGAGACATCATATCAAAATGTGTGGGATACAGACAAAGAAGTAATAAGGGAAAACTTTATATCTCTAGAGGCCTACTTGCATAAAATAGAGAAAGAGGTCAATGAATTGGTCTTACAACTAATAATGCAAGAAAAGGAACAAATTAAAAACCACCAGACAAACATGAAATTTGAAATTCTAAAAGTAAAAGGAGAGATTAATAAAATTAAAGTAAAAAAAAATTGAATTAATTAATAAAACTAAGAGTTGGTTCTATGAAAAAAAAAATAGACAAACGCTTAGTAAATCTGATTCAAAAAAGGAAAGAGGAAAAGCAAATTGTTAGCCTTAAAAATTAAAAGGGAGAACTCGCCACTAATGAAGAGGAAATTAGAACAATAGTTAGGAGCTACTTTGCAGAACTTTATGCCAATAAATTAAATAACTTAAATGAAATGGAAGAATACCTTCAAAAATATAGTTTGCCCAGATTAACAGAGGAAGAAGTAAATAGTCTAAATAACGCCATTTCAGAAAAAGAAATAGAACAAGCTATTAACCAACTCCCTAAACAAAAATCCCCAGACCAGATGGATTTACATGTGAATTCTACCAAACATTTAAAGAACAATTAATTCCAATGTTACATAAACTATTTGAAAAAATAGGGATTGAAGGAGTCCTACCAAATTATTTTTATGATACAGACATGGTATTGATACCTAAACTAGGTAGGTTGAAAACAGAGAAAGAAAATTATAGACCAATCTCCCTAATGAATATTGATGCTAAAATCTTAAATAACTACAGAAATCATCCCCAGGATAATAATCAAGTAGGATTTATGGAATCAGGAATGCAGGGCTGGTTCAATATTAGGAAAACTATTAGCATAATTGACTATATCAATAACCAAATTAACAAAAAACGTATGATCATCTCAATAGATGCAGAAAAAGCATTTGATAAAATCCAACATCCATTCCTACTAAAAACACTTGAGAGTATAGGAATAAATGGACGATTCTTTAAAATAATCAGGAGCATATATTTAAAACTATCAGTAAACATCATATGTAATGGCGATAAACTGGAATCTTTCCCAGGAAGATCAGAAGTGAAACAAGGTTGCCCACTATTACCATTACTATTCAATATTGTACTAGAAATGCTAGCCTCAGCAATAAGATCCAAGAAAGAGATTAAAGGATTTAGAGTAGGTAATGAGGAAATCAAACTATCACTCTTTGCAGATGACATGATGGTATATTTAGAGAACCCTCTTAGAGAGACTCTGCTAAAAAGCTATTAGAAATAATTCAGAACTTTAGTAAAGTTGCAGGATACAAAATAAATCCACATAGATACTCAGTATTTTTATACATTCCAACACAATCCAACAGCAAGAGATACAAAGAGAAATTCCATTCAAAATGACTGTCGATAGTATAAAATATTTGGGAATATATCTACCAAAGAAAAGTCAGGAATTATATGAGCAAAATTACAAAACACTTGCCACAAAAATAAAGTCAGATTTAAATAATTGGAAAAATATTAAGTACTCTTGGATAGGCCGAGCAAATATAATCAAGATGACAATACTCCCCAAACTAATCTAGTTATTTAGTGCTATACCAATCAAACTCCCAAGAAACTATTTTGATGACCTAGAAAAAATAACAACAAAATTCATATGGAAGAACAAAAGGTCGAGAATTTCAAGGGAAATAATGAAAAAAAAAATCAAATGAAGGTGGACCTGATCTAAAACTATAATATAAAGTTTATAATATAAAAATATAAAACTAAAATATAATTTATAAAATAAATGAAGGTGGTACCTGATCTAAAACTATAATATAAAGCAGCAGTCACCAAAACCATTTAGTACTGGCTAAGAAATAGAACGGTAGATCAGTGGAACAGATTAGATACAAAGGACAAAAAAGGGTACATCTATAGCAATCTAATATTTGACAAACCCAAAGATACCAACATTAGGGACAAAAATTCATTATTCGGAAGAAACTGTTGGGAAAATTGGAAATTAGTATGGCAGAAATTGGATATGGATCCACACTTAACACCATATACCAAGATAAGATCAAAATGGGTCCATGATTTAGGCATAAAGAATGAGATCATAAATAGATTAGAGGAACAGAGAATAGTCTACCTATCAGACCTGTGGAGGAGGAAGGGATTTATGACCAGAGGAGAACTAGAAATCATTATTGATCACAATACATCAAACTAAAAAGTTTCTATACAAATAATACTAATGCAAACAAGATTAGAAGGGAAGTAACAAATTGGGAAAATATTTTTAAAAGTAAAGGTTCTGACAAAGGTCTCATTTCCAAAATATATAGAGAACTGACCCTACTTTATAGGAAACCAAACCATTCTCCAATTGATAAATGGTCAAGGGATATGAACAGACAATTCTCAGATGATGAAATTGAAACTATTTCCACTCATATGAAAGAGTGTTCCAAATCACTACTGATCAGAGAAATGCAAATTAAGACAACTCTGAGATACCACTACACACCTGTCAGATTGGCTAAGATGACAGGAACAACTAATGATGAATGTTGGAGGAGATGTGGGAAAACTGGGACACTGATACATTGTTGGTGGAGTTGTGAAAGAATCCAGCCATTCTGGAGAGCAATTTGGAACTATGCCCAAAAAGTTGTCAAACTGTGCATACCCTTTGACCCAGCATTGCTGTTATTGGGATTATATCCCAAAGAAATACTAAAGAGTGGAAAGGGACCTGTATGTGCCAAAATGTTTGTGGCAGCTCTTTTTGTTGTAGCTAGAAACTGGAAGTTGAATGGATGTCCATCAATTGGAGAATGGTTGGGTAAATTGTGGTATATGAAGGTTATGGAATATTATTGCTCTGTAAGAAATGACCAGCAGGAGGAATACAGAGAGGCTTGGAGAGACTTAAATCAACTGTTGCTGAGTGAAATGAGCAGAACCAGAAGATCACTGTACACTTCAACAACAATACTGTATGATGATGTATTCTGATGGAAGTGGAAATCTTCAACATAAAGAAGATCCAACTCACTTCCAGTTGATCAATGATGGACAGAAATAACTACACCCAGAGAAGGAACACTGGGAAGTGAATGTAAATTGTTAGCACTACTGTTTATCTACCCAGGTTACTTATACCTTCGGAAGCTAATAATTAATGTGCAACAAGAAAATGGTATTTACACACATATATTGTATCTAGGTTACATTGTAACACATGTAAAATGTATGGGATTACTTGCCATGGTGGGAGGGAGTGGAGGGAGGGAGGGGATAATTTGGAAAAATGAATAAAAAAAAAAAAAGAAAAAAAAAAGAAATAGACTAGTTGATCAGTGGAATAGGTTAGGTTCACAGGACAAAATAGTGAATAAAAATAGCAATCTAATGTTTCACAAACCCAAAGATCCCAACTTTTAGGATAAGGATTCATCATTTGACAAAAACTGCTGGGAAAACTGCAAATTAGTATGGCAGAAACTAGGCATGGACCCACACTTAACACCATATACTAAGATAAGATCAAAATGAGTCCATGATTTAGGCATAAAGAATGAGATTATAAATAAATTAGAGGAACACAGGATAGTTTACCTCTCAGACTTGTGGGGGAGGAAGGAATTTGTGACCAAAGGAGAACTAGAGATCATTATTGATCACAAAATAGAAACTTTTGTTACATCAAATTAAAAAGCTTTTGTACAAACAAAACTAATGCAAATAAGATTAGAAGGGAAGTAACAAATTGGTTAAATATTTTTACATTTAAAGGTTCTGATAAAGGCCTCATTTCCAAAATATATAGAGAATTGACCCTAATTTATAAGAAACCAAGCCATAATCCAATTGATAAATGGTCAAAGGATATGAACAGACAATTTTCAGATGATGAAGTTGAAACTATATCCACTCATATGAAAGAGTGTTCCAAATCACTATTGATCAGAGAAATGCAAATTAAGACAACTCTGAGATAATACTACACACCTGTCAGATTGGCTAAGATGACAGGAACAAATAATGATGAATGTTGGAGGGGATGTGGGAAAACTGGGACACTGATACATTGTTGGTGGAGTTGTGAAAGAATCCAACCATTCTGGAGAGCAATTTGTACCTATGCCCAAAAAGTTATCAAACTGTGTATACCCTTTGATCCAGCAGTGCTACTACTGGGCTTATATCCCAAAGAAATACTAAAGAAGGGAAAGGGACCTGTATGTGCTAAAATGTTTGTGGCAGCCCTTTTTGTAGTGGCTAGAAACTGGAAAATGACTGGATGCCCATGAATTGGAGAATGGTTGGGTAAATTATGGTATATGAATGTTATGGAATATTATTGCTCTGTAAGAAATGACCAGCAGGATGAATACAGAGAGGTTTGGAGAGACTTTCACAAACTGTTCATGAAATGAGTAGAACCAGGAGATCATTATACACTTCAACAACAATACTGTATGAAGATGTATTCTGATTGAAGTGGATATCTTCAACATAGAGAAGATCTAATTCAGTTCCAGTTGATCAATGATGGACAGAATCAGCTACACCCAGAGAAGGAACGCTGGGAATTGAGTGTAAACTGTTTGCACCATTTTCTTTCTTCCCAGGTTAATTTTACCTTCTGAATCCAATTCTTACTGTGCAACAAGAAATTCGGTTCTGCACACATATATTGTATCTAGGATATACTATAACACATTTAACATGTATGGGATTGCCTGTCATCTAAGGGAGGGCGTAGAGGGAAGGAGGGGAAAATTCGAAACAGAAGTGAGTACAAGGGATAATGTTGTAAAAAAAACTATCCATGCATATGTACTGTCAAAAAATTGTAATTATTAAATTAATAAAAAAATATCAATTCCTTATTTATCAACAAAAAAAGTTAAGGTCCAATTATTATTGATAATAATTAAGGATATTGGTATATGATTTTCTTTCTCCAGTTTTTCATCCAGTTTATGGGAATTGAAACACTAGAATAATACAAGTTTTCTTCTGGGGGAGATATTCTATTTCCACTACGTCAGAAATTTGTTAGGTTCCTACAAAAACTAATGAATCCCTGATAACTAAATACTAAGGACAATTCTTTATAGCTTACTGCCCTAACATTTTTAAATCTTCCCCCCCCCCCCCCGCCCCGAGGCTGGGCTTAAGTGACTTACCCAGGGTTACATAGCTAGAAAGTGTGAAGTGTCTGAGACCAGATTTGAACTAGCGTCCTCCTGAATTTAGAGCTGGTGCTCTATCCACTGCGCCACCTAGCTGCCCCAGTTTTTAAATCTTGAGGCCAATTTGAATATATTTTAAAGAGAAAAAATAATTAGTATGTTTCAGAGTAATAATTTTTATAGAAAATAGACAAATGTTTTGAGGGAAGGATATAAAAGAGGGCTTAAAACCAATTTCCATAGATCTTCAAAAAATCATGTTAAAGATAGGAGGAACGTTAGGATTTATTTCTCTTCTTTATTCTCCCTGCATTTTATCTTGGTGAGCTCATCAGTTTCCATGGATTTAATTATCAAATCCATGCTGAGGACTTCAAAATTTATATTTTATATGCAAAACAAGTTTTTTTTACTAGTTCCAGCCCTGAATCACTAGAGCCAAGACAGTTCAGATTGGATGTCCTAAAAAGCATTTAAAACTTATCTAAAATATATCATGTACTATTTCCCCCAAACCCCTCTCTCTTTTGAACTTACTTATTTTTTATGTCTTGCATGACTTCACATGAATAACTGATATCTTATTGTTTGTTCAATATGTTGAAAAAGGCTGGAGGGAAGAAGAAAATTGGAAATGATTTTTTAAAAGAATGTTAAAATAATTTTTTTATAAATGTATGTGTATCTGTGTTTGTGCGTGTGTGTGCATGTGTGTGTGTGAAAACTCATATCTGATGAGGACACTATCATCATTCCAGTCTATGAGGTCAATAATCTCAGTGTTATTCTCTCATTCTTTCCATGTTCCATAAGTTAGCAAATTTCATTATTCTACTCCCTCAACATTTCTTACATTTTTCAATATTTACACTCATACTCTTTGTTAAGTCCCTTTCCCTTGAAATATTACAATAATTTCCTAATAGGCTTCCCTGCTTCAAATTTCTTCCCTCTGAAATTCATCTTTTACATAGCTGCCAAAGCAAATTGTTTTAAAGTACAAATCTGATGTTACTTCTCTATTAAATAAATATTAGTAACTTCTTCTAAGAACAAAAAGATATTTTAAAATAGAAATTATAAAGCCTTATAAACACAAAATATCGTAAATAGTGTAACTAAAAGCTTTTAAACATATAAAGTCATCTATTTGGTATTTATTCATTCACAATCATAGCCAACCTAACTTTCTAGTCTTATATACAACTCTTGTACTTCATAATCCAAAGTGGCTTTCCTGATATTCTTCCTCCTATCTCATTTCCCATCTCTGTGCCTTTTCTCTGCCTATCCTTCATGTATGAAATGGTTTCTCTTCCTTATTTTCTTTTTCTATATTATCAAATCATTTCTACAATATCAAAATTAATTATTCTTTAGAATTCACTTGTAAATCCATATAATCCTTTTTGTTCCCTTGTGATGGTTTGTTCAATTTCAGTTTAAATTAAAAACAAAGATTTCATAATAACATCAGAAAGACTATATTTTTTACATTTGGTAGATAATATATCGTGCATATATCATAAATATATAATATAAATATATAATAGTCGATGTTATAGATACATAACATTTTATAGATTTTACACACATACACACACACCAGATTGGATATATACTAGGAAAGAAGAGTTGGTTCAACATTAGGGAAATTTATATACATACATATATATAAAACACATGATGATATATGTTACATATTTAAAGGTGTAAACTCTTTAAATATGTAAACTCCCTTTCAGAAGTCTAAAGGTGTAAACTCCTAAGATGTGAACTCTGAGCTAGAGCATTGTTTAGACAACCTGAGTTATCACCTTGTAATCCTAACATATATATAGGGAAAACTTTTGACAAAATATAATACATATTTCTGTTAACAAAATTGATAAGCAGAGAAATAAATGGACCTTTCCTTAATATGACAGACAGGGTGTTTTGTTTTGTTTTTTTGCAAAACAATTGGTTTAACCGACTTGCCCAGGTTCACAGTTAGTGACTGAAGCCACAATTGAACTCAGGTCTTCCTGATTCCAGGACCAGTGCTCTTTCCACTGTACCATCTAGCTTTACCTGATTTATTATTAGTAGGATATTGTAACATGCCTTCCTGGTAGTTACAATTACTAATCTGTCCTAGGCCCAACAGAGTACCTTTGACCACTGACCTTTACAGTGTCAACTCTACCTGGCTCACCTCCTCTGAGGCCTTCAAAGGTCTCTGGCCATGATCTCTGGAATCTATAGTTTAATAACCGGTAGCACACTCAAGAACAGCCATGTGTAATCTTAAAAGCCTTTATTATACCTACTCACATAATGCCCTGACTTAATGCCCTGACTTGTTGGTTCCCTAGTGAACACCTGGTTAGAAGATCCACGTGTTCACTACCAAACTCCTTACCTCTCTGGGTTATCCATCCACTTGGCTCAGGGAGCCAAGTTAAAGAGCGCCAGGTTAAAAAGAGCGACTGCTGTCTGCAGTGGACTTATAAAGGGCCTGTGAGGTCACATACACAGCCAATCAGCTATCTCAATATGGCCAAGATCCCACCTACAGGGCAGTCTTAATATCCACAGAGATTACTTCTGGGCCACTCAAATCTCCTGTTGCACTGTGGTGCTGCCCATTTAAAGGGCCCTTACAGGATATTATCTTTACAAAAAAAAAAAAAGACAAATAAATTCAACAAAATTCTTATACTGTTTACAATGTTTTGCAAGTTATTTACATTCTTAGGAAATGACTATTCCTTGCATTAATTCTTTAATGACTGAAATGAGAATCTAGTTGTGTGACCCTAGGCAAGTCACTTAACCCCAATTGCCTCAGCAAAAAAAAAAAAAAAGAAAAAGAAATGAGACCAAGAAAAACTTCTAGCATAATGGAAGGGGGAAAGGGGGAAAGCAATAGCATATTCAGATTTTGCAAGAGTAAGAAGGATGATGCAAATCCGGATTTTTCCCAGAAAGTTTGTCAGTCTTCTGAACATAAAACACTTCCCAGTACTATAAAAATAGGAAACTGCTATTATCATAGGTTGACTTGTGATTTCAGTCCTCTGCTATCTAACAGAAGTTATTTCTAAGAGTGAGAGATGCCAAATGCCTAATTCTTTTTGATTATTTAATAAGTCCTTTATAGTTATTAACCAAACACACTTCTATTCACAAATATACTGAAGGTTGTTTTTTTTAAACTAGATATGAGTGATGTAGAGACAGGTGAAAATATTTCAATGAGTCACAAATAAAAATTACCAAGTCAACTATGTTTGTGTTTAAAATATTCATAGCAAAAACAAACAAAACCAGAAAACATCCTTGGGATAGCCATCAACTTCCATTCACAAATTGGAATTACTAGAAACATCTGCCAGGTTCCAGATATTTTGGGGGTCCTATCTTCTAAAATTATAGCTCACAAGTTCCCACCAGTGCATTTACTTTTAATAGTCAGGCAGTAATCACAATGAGGATTACACTATAAAAATAGTAGCTACAAAAAATTCTCTTGATAAATCCTGAGCTACACTTTGATAAATATAAGGTATATATTGACAAGAAGAGGGAGGAGGAAATTCTTTATATCTTGTAAAGGAAAATGAACACTTTTTTGCACTTGGTTTAATTCTTAATACTTCATTGTATTTGTTGATTGTTCCTTATTTTCTGTGATTTTATAAATAAGACTGGGATGAAATCAATTGGTCATGGGTGACCTGATCCACTTCCACTGTCTATCCTAGTATATAAGCATAAAAACCAAAGATTCAGGTGCTTGGATCTATTAAAAGAGACTGAGTAATGTAAATTAATGTAATTTAATTATTAATATTATCTATTTTAATATACTTATATTTATATACATATATTAAATATTTAATGTTAATTATTTCTAATTAATTAATATTATTTGTTATGTAATTTAATGTAAATTAAAAATGTAAATGTTTGTTGATATTTGTTATGCTTATAGTAAAAAAGAAAATTTTTTAAAGGTAATGGAGTAGAGGACCAAAGAGGAAGCATGCTATCACCTCAAGATAGAGAAGTAATAGATTCAGTATACAAAAAAAAAACCATTTTTGTATGTGACCAAGGTAAACATTTATTCAGCTATGTATGTGTATACATATATGTATATGTATATTTTCTTTCTCTTTTTTCCTTCAATGATGTTTGTTTTATTTTTTGAGGAGAGGATGATAAGGTTCTGAATGCTGTATTGGTCTAAAAAGAAACTGAAAAATTAATCCTTGAGACAAGCAGACAGAAGGCACTGATAGAGATCAGTTTAGTTTCATGGTCCCACCCACTGGGGAGATCATCCAGTCAGAAATCCAAGTTATGTCAAAACCCTGAAATCCAGCCTCTGTAGGGGTCTTAAGAAATCTCACCTTGCCATGCCCTGTCAAAAACCCCTGTCACATCTCTTAGGTTAAATTTTCCTATATATATATATAAATCTACTTATGAGTAAGGTTCTTTGGTTCAGTCTGCCATAGCACTCTATCTTGTGATGTCTTTCCCCTTACCCTTTTCTCATGTCATGTGGTATTCCTCCTAACTCCACTATGCTTCCCAACCCCACTTCTCCCTTGTTATAGCTAACTCTTTTGGGGTGCTAAGTCCCTTTCATTAAGATTTAGCCTGGCAGCTAAGGACATTCCCAACCTCATGGGGTGTTTCCTTTTTCCTTGTTAATTGTGATTTCCACTAAGGAATTTGTCTTTTATATGTTCTCACTCTATTTCATCTTTAGCATTCTTGATGTCTACAGTATGCCTTCATTTTTTCTGTAACCTATTTCCCTAAATAAATCTAACTTTTTCTCAAGAAAATGGTCATTGTGAATTCTTGACATGGCTGAACCCTAAGTTTTAGTCTTGACATGGATGAACCCTAAGTTTTGGTGCCTATCATCATCTGGTGTCTGCATCACCTACAGCATTGTGTAGGTGAACCCCACATCAAAGAGTTAGAATTAGGAGAGCAATGAAATATGTGCTTGTTAATTGAAAAAAGAAAAAAATGAAAGGAATGAAAATAAAATAAAATACGAATTTTAGGTATTTCTATGTATAAATGAAATAAAGGACTGATCGTTTTATATATAATCATTCTGATCTCTCTTGATATTAAAGAACTTCTGGGAGGAATATAAGAATGTACCAAATTATTTTTTATTAAATGTAGAAACTGGGATGCAAATATCACTGTAAAAATTTTTCTGTACACAAAAATTCAAGACAAGAACCATGGATCAAAAATGATGAAGCCCTGCATGCAATTGGAAGTGAAAGAATGAAATATTGATGGAATTGTTCCCTGGAGCAGACAGGCATCAGTTTAGTCTAATAGTCCCACCCTCTGCAGAGGTTTCTATACCATGTGTGGCCCTACCTTGCAGTGTCCATCCAAGAAAAGCAAGTTATGCCAAACCATTGAGGTTAAATTTCCCCTAAAAATCTATCCATGGCTCACACCATCTTTGCTGTATCGCTTTTGGAATTATAGCCCACCAGAGCACTCAACCTTGTAGTATTATTCCCCTCACCCCTCCTCCAAGGACTCAAAGCCAAGAAGATGTGGGTTCAAATTTTATCTCCAATATATTGGCTAGGTGACCTTCAGGAAGTCATTTTATCTAAAAAATGCCCATTGTGCATTCTTTATATGACCACATTCCAATATTTGGTGCCTATATCAATCTCCTAAATTACATCAACAATATGCCGTGGCCTTTGCCCTATTTTTAAAGCTGTTCATATTCTTGATCAAAGTGTCCCTACTCACTTGTGTACCCACCTCCTCCTAACACAAATTGTCTTCATAAAAACATTTCAAATTTTAGGAAAAGACATAGGCCAAAGAGGAAAGACTAGCAGCAAACCCTTCAACCTTATGCTCTTTCTGACTCTTCTCCAAAAATAATTCATAGGAAGTACTAAATTCTAAAGACACTTTTTAACACAGAGAGTTCTTCCTAACTTCCTAACTATATCAGTGTGTAGATACCAGCATCCTTTGTTACAGATTAGTGAGAAATCATTACATGTAATGTAATGTTTAAATTCTCAATTCCTTTAAGGATTTAATTGAGTTTAAATTGTAATGCTTAAGAGAAGCAAAAGGCCTAAATAGAAATTCATTTATTTGAGAAATATTCATTACTCATGGATAGACCAAGCCAATAAATGAAAATTTTATCTAAGGTAACTTTTTCTAACTTTTGTAGAGCCATACCGATCAGACTATCAAAGAATTATTTTATAAAGCTAGAAAAAATAACAAAATGCTTCAGGAAGAATAAAAAGATCAACAATATTAAGGGAATCAATGAAATAATGTAAAGAAAGGAGTCCTTTCAAAATTTCAAACTAATCATGAAAACAGTTTGGTATTGATTAAGAAATAGAGTGGTGAATAGATCAGTGGAATAGATTAGGAATATTATGGCATTCAGTCATTTTTCAGTCATGTCCAACTTTGTGACCCCATTTGGGGTTTTCTTGGTAAAGATACTACAGTAATTTACCATTTCCTTCTCCAGCTCATTTTATAGATGAGGAAACTGAGGTAAAATGGTCTCTTGCCCAAGATTATGCAGCTAATGTCTAAGGCCAGACTTGACTTCAGGAAGAGTTGTCCTGACTCCAGGCTCAGCTTTCTGTCTGCTGTGCTACCTAGCTGCCCTTAGATACATAATACATAACAGTATATAACCATAATAATCTAAAATTGTTTGATAAGCCCAAAGATTCAAGCTTTTGGAAGTAAGAATTAAATCATTTGACAAAAAATTGATGGCAAAACCAGAAAGCAATTTGGAAGGAACTAGGCATAGAACAACATCTCATATTATATTATTAGGATATTATCCATCAAAATGGATAAATGGTTTAGACATAAAAGGGTGATAATCATAAGAAAATAAGGAGAGCATGGGAAAATGTTTCTGTCAGATCTAAGGATAAGAGAAGACTTTATGACCAAACAAGAAGTAGACAGGATTGCAGGATCCATTTGTAAAATGGAAAATTTTAATTAAATTTAAAAGGTTTTGCACAAACAAAATGAATGCACTTCAGATTTGAAAAAAAAAAAAAGCCAGGAAATTGGGGAAGTAGGATTTGCAGTAATTTTCTGTGATAAGGGTCTTATTTCTTAAGGCATTTTTATAGAAAACTGAGCCAAATTTATATAAATAAAAGCCGTTTCCCAAGTGATAAATGATCAAAGGATATAAACAGGCAGTTTTCAAAAGAACTCAGAGATATTAATAATCACATAAAAATGATCTAAATCATTACTCATTTAATAAATAAAAAATAAAATAATTCTGTGATATCACTTCACACCTATCAGGCTGGATAACATGACAGAAAAGGAAAAATGAAAAATGCTAGACAGGATATGGAAAAATTGGCACACTGTCAGTAGAACAAAAATAGCCCAAACATTGTGGGGAATAATTTGGAACAATACCCCCAAGGGCATTCCCTTTGACCCAGCAATACTACTGCTAGTTGTATATCCCTAAGAAATCAAAGAAAAGGGAAAGGACTTATTTGTACTATTTATAATGGCTCTTTTGTGGTGGCAAATATTTGATAATTGATTTGAAATGGCTGGACAAATTATAATTTATAATTGTGCTATAAGAAATGGCAAGCAAGATGGTTTCACAAAATCCCAAGAAGACTTCTATGAACTGATGCAAAGTAAAGTGAGAAGAACATTTCACATGAAAACATTTTATACTTTAACAGAAATATGTGAACCTGTGAAAAACATAGGCACTCCAATAAAGATAATTTTCCAGGACAATTTTGAAGAGCCTCTGAGAAAGAAAAAAAAAATCACTTCCTAAGAGGGAGCTAATGAACTCTGAACGCAAATTGAAGCATTTTTTAAAAATTTTCTTTCTGTTCTGAGGATATTTTTGTCTGTTTTATTTTGCAACATGGTTTATATGATAATATGTTTGCATGACTTCATAATCAATATGAAATTGTTTTCTCAAGGAGTAAAAGGATTATACAGAAAAGAAACCTCCTCCCAGAGAAGGATTACACCTGAGAGATGACAGAATTTTACAAGGAAGGATGGAGAGAACTTGGACTTCTGTTTTTAAAATTAATGTTTAAAATGTTTTAAATGTAATTGGGAAGTATTTAATGAAATAATAATGGAAATATTTAATTAAATAAGTTAAATGTATTGGAAAAACATTTTTGTGGAAAGAATAATTCATTTGTTTATATTGCACAAATATTTATTGCCTATTGCAATATATAGCAAAATGGAAATTACTTGTATAATAAATATAGCAGTTTATCCTAATGAGAATAAAACTACATTTTCAATTCTACAAAATCATATATTCATATTTTCATGAAAATATGTAATTTCATGTTTATAAAATGCATTTACCATTTCTACATTTAGAATATTAAAGATGCAAGCATCACACATGACAAAATTTTTTGTACACCTTATATATACCCATTTTTAAGACACTGTAACTGATATAAGTTCTGATCTCCAGTTAAACCATGCTAAAAATATGAACCAAACACAATGATGAATAACTTATTTTTTCACCCAAAGAGTAATCATTCATCCATGACCATCAGAACTTCTCAGATTTCTTTTTCTCTTATATAAGTTTCAAAAGTATAGATCTAGATGTTTTAGATTTAACCATAGAATCAACAAAAGTAGAAAACTATCTAAAAACTATCACCAAAAGGAGGAAATAAAATAGCTCCTTTCCCCAAAAATATTTAGAAATCATTCCCATTCTTTGTTTCTTAAGTTATTTTTACATCTCTTAAGGGAAATGGGGAAAGAGTGTTAACTCTTTTTTCCCTGTGAAAGAGAATTGCCATTAACTAAATTAAAATAAAAAATCAATAATAGGTTTCATAATGTTTAAGTTTTTATTTTACATTTACCCTAACTTTTCCATATCTCATTTTTATTGTTGGTCTATTGCAAACTTTTAAATACTATATGTGAAATATATGAAAAATAATACTAATAATAACAATAATAATGACCTCACAAAGCCCAATCCATCATCAGTGCTTTGAGAGATTGGTGAAGCAGTATGATTATATATATATATATATATATATATATATATATATATATATATATATATATATATATATATATATATATATCAGAAACTTTCTATGACTCAATTCTTTTGACGTGACTGATGTAGACATCAGATAATGGTGGACACCAAATGTTAGAGTTTAGTCATGTGAAGAATGTGCAATAGTCCTTTTTGACAAAAGATAGGTTTATTTAGAAGAAAAGGTTACAGACAAAATGAAGTTATATAATTGACACCAGGAATGGTATGTCTGAAATATAGTGGTAGAACATATGAAAGACAAGGCTTCATCACTTTGATTGATTGAAAAGCTGACAGTAACTTGAAATTATTGGGTTTTGGTGATTTCATGAATATAATTAGCAGATTAAACAGTGTGATTCCTAAGATTCAGAGAATTAGATAGCCGGGCATAATGATAAATGCTGGCTCTACTCAAAACCATAGAGATAATCAACTTGACCTGTAGAAGAGCCAAGAAAGTGATGCCCATTCATGTTCTGGTACCATAAGAAGCCAATATATACCAAAAACCACCTCTTAGAAATTATTCAGTGCAAATTGTTCTGATAATTAAGAGTTGGCATACCAAGCAATTGTATAAATGTGTTCATTATGCCAATCAATCAATAAATGTTTATTATAAATGATTTTTTGTTATTGTTTCTTTATTACTTTATGTCAATAGTAGCCTTAACTCCACACTACATAAAGATATATTGGAGTCTAACAGAGGACAATCATAAAAAATAACTTCATTCTTAAGATGAGATTAAATTAAATGAAATCAAGTTGCTACTAAAATGTGAAAAGGATTGGTTGAACAGCCTCAGGTCACTGAAAATCTTCTCTTAATACAAATGCCAGAAATTTCATAGCAGAGTCTTGAAATATTGTTGTGTCACTCTTCTCCTTTCACAAGCCTGACTTACTCTGTAATTGCTATAGGAAGCTCTTTCCCTACAGACAGATTCATTATCACTGCATTCATTGAAGAAACTCATTAATAAAGCCCCGCCTTCCTTACATTTAGAGTATTCAGCCACCATTTTTAGTTTCCAGGGGAAATCTCAGGATTCATGCTTGCCCATAATTTACAAAATGTCTAAAAATAGGAAATCAATATCAATTTTATTCTCTTGCATTTAGCTCCTGAGCCTCCAGCCAGAGAGATTTATTCTTTCTTGCTCCCTGCCCTTTTATGTTTTGTCTTTCCACCAAATTAGATTTTCACTCTTCTGAAACTCTCAATTCACAAGAAACAAACCAAAGAAGTTATGAACAATTAAATTTTCACTTATAATAAATTAGTATTGGTATAATGTATAAAAAATAGTAAATGTATGTCAATTTTAAAGGAAAAATTAAAAATGCATTTAACATCAGCCTTTTCCAGCTGTGAGAAGGCAAGGGATAAAAAAAATAAGGTAGATAATTAATCTTTATTAAGTCACTCAAAGAAAAAAATTTCTCCACCCAAATTATCCTACTCCAGACATCTTCTTTTCAAGATCCTAATAGGTGGAGTTGATGGCAGCAGCAGTGGAGACTATTCAAATATTGTTAAAAGCAACCAGCTTTCTCAATGCCATTGCCTCTTTTCCTCCCCTTACTCATATTTCTTGATTTCTCAGAGTTTTCTTCTAAATTGCATGTACCTTCCACCCAGTGACTTCTCTCCCAACAGCTTCTTCTCCAGCAGAGAAGAAAACCAATACTGTCCCGTTAAGGCATAACCCCTATGAATCAAAACAGAACAATGAATTTCTGACAGAGAGTATAATGGGTAACAATATAGAGGACTGAAACTCTGAAGTGGTGTACTTAAATCTGAGAATTCAGACACTTAAAGTTAATTATCTATTCAATGTAAGACAATGCTTATGACTGACACTTGCTGAGTGCTTAGTAGTGAGATACTCTTAGGCAAGGTTTGGAGGTCAGAGAGGGAAAGGGAGTTGCCAGACTGTGCTGCACAGGAGGAAGAGGAGAGAGGCAGTGACTCTGGACTCGAGAATTGAAGATACATCTTTGGTGAGCCTTGTGGCAGTTTGCCTGCTTCTTTCACTTCTCCTCCTAAAGACAAAGGACTTTTACTTATCCTGACTCTGGCTGATCCTGAGGCCTCCAGGGAGCTAGCCTAGACTTTACAGGTAACCAAAACTTAAAAGCGAAATGGGTGGCAAATGTTGAAGAATTAAAATGAAATTTCAAAAAAGCAGATCAATACTGCCAAAAATAATTTTATTATTAAAAACTCTCCTGAAAGAATACATTGCCTCAGAATATTTGACAGGAAAATGTAAAGGGCTAGAACTGAGCAAATGTATTTGGATAATGAAGCACGTGAGACTAATTGCCAATTGGAAGGTTCCCTATTAACTTGTAAGGTTGACCCTCCCCAGCTATTCTGTGCTAACTTGATTGGTGGGACAGAGGGGGAAGTGAGTGACGTGTGTGGGAGGAGTAGGAGAAGGAAGAGGAAATTGAGAAGCTCACACTCTCATGGCGTTTGAGGGAGGAAGGTGTGTGTGAGATTGCTAGACCTAATCCCCTGACTTTAACCGTAAAAGATCAAGAATAAAGACGTTTAGTGATCCTGACTCTGGCTGATTTCTGGGAAGACAGAGTTCCAGCAGGAAAAAAAAAGAACATAGAAGAATATCTGAAAAATATGGTATTGCATATCTTTCCCTAAATCAAGGAGATATCACCCTGTCAAATATCACTATGTCAAAAATACTCTAAAATATACTGAAGACTAATGAAAGGACACTTAAATTTATATCTAGCTGGCAGGAACAGAAAAAAATCCAAGGTGAATACCATATTGCTCAAATAAAGTCAAGAAAAAAGAAAAGTAGGAAACAGAAGATATAGATATATTAGAAATGTAGATTCCCTTAATCAGCAGATTTAAAAAATCAAAAGTTTAAGACAATGCAGGGAATCAAAGTAGTAGAAAGAACAACATCAATCAACAACTTTGTTGCAGAGTGTAGGGAAACAAAGAAATCAGAGAAGTGAAAGAACATCTGAAGAAAGAGGATGTGGGAAATGTTTGGTCATCAGTAGTGTTGTAAGAAATACAAACAATGAAAATTGAAACAAAAAGGAGAGAGAGCTTGGACATCATCAATGTAATAAATGGCAGAATTATTATGTCCAGAGAAGTGAAAAACTCTAACTTCTCTGCAAAACTGGAAAGCATAAAGGTTAGATAAAATGCAAAGTAATTGGTTCTGTAGCACAAGAATCAGAAGAAAAACATTTTACCAGTGTATTCATAGAAGCAAGTCTTATCCCACCTTTATTAATAGGAGGTAATCAAGATAATTCACAGCAATAATCTATCCAAATATAGAATAAAGTCTGAATTTATAAAATTTATAAAACATTCATAGTTTATTAGTCCAAAAAAAAAAACTTCAAACATAATAAAATAATAAATTGGTAAAAGTGTAAGGGCAAATAGAAAAACTTGTTAGTCAACCAGGCAATAAATATTTTTTAAGTACCTATTAGGTGTCAGGCACTGTCATAAGTTCTAGAGATACAAAGAAAGATAAAAGATAAAACTTACTCACAAGGAGTTTACAATCTAATGGGCAAGACAACCTGAAAACTATATACAAATAAACTATATACAGAATGAATTAGAGGTAATAAACAGATGGAAGAAATTAGAATAAAGGGCAATTGGGAAAAGCTTCCTATATTCAGTAGGATTTTAACCAAGACTGAAAGAAATTTAGGAAAATCTAGAAGAAAGAAGAGTTCTATGTGACAGCCTGTATAAATGCTCAGAGTTAGTAGGTAGAGTACCCATGTTTGAGGGACAGCAAGGAGGCTGGTGTCCCTGGATCAAATAGTTGGGAGAAGTGAAGAGACAACATACAAGAAGATGGGAAGAGGAGAACAAGTTTTGTAAGGGTTTCAACAATAGGATTTTAAATCTGATCCTAGAGATGACAAGAAGACACTGAAATTTACTGACTAGAAAGATGACATGGGCAGAAATGCACATTAAGAAGATCACTTGAGGGCAGAGCAAAGATGGTGCACAGCAGACACAGCTTTCTATGACTTCCTATGAGTTTCCTCTAAATTAACAGCAGATTAAGCATTTAAAGTGGATTTGGAATGATAGAACCCACAAATATTTAGAGTACAATAAATTTCCAGAAGAAGATCCTGTGGAAGAAATTCAGAAAAGGTCTGTTTCAATAGCTGCTGATTACAAAGCATTGCTGTGTCCCCACACCATGGAATCCACTTGCAAGGCTCTCAGGCTATTTTTTCCTGATTGCAAAGCAAGGGTTAAGCAGATTTGCTGTTGAGACACCCAAAAGCCAAACAAAAAGCAAATTGTGAGCCTTTGAGCCCCGGAAAAATAGGGGACCTGGCCGTTTACTAGTCCTGGAAGTCAGTCAGCAGAAGTGCTCCAGGGCAAACTAAAGTAGCTGTCACCCCTTTGCCTTAAGAACAGTCCTCAATCATTAAAATAATGAGCAAAAGGGGGCAGCTAGGTGGCGCAGTGGATAGAGCACCAGCCTTGAATTCAGGAGGACCCGAGTTCAAATCTGATCTCACACATTTAATACTTCCCTGGGGAAGTCACTTAACCCCAGCCTGGGGGGGGAGGGGAGAGGAATAATGAGCAAAAAGAAAAGAGAACTCTTCCATAAATAGCTTTTATGAAGAAAGAAAAAAACAGACCTCAAACCCTGAGGATCCTAAAGTCAAGCCAGCTCCAGATAAAGCATTAAGGGGTGATTTGAGTTTGTCCCCATTTCACACAGCTCTCTTGGAAGAATTCAAAAAGACCTTAAAAAGAATTAGAAGAAAAATGGGGAAAAGAAATGAGATTTTTGAAAGATGATATGGAAAAAGAAAAACAGAAATTATCTGAAGAAAACTCCTTAAAAAAAAGACATGAAACAGAAAAAACCATATAACTCCTTACAAAATAGATAATAAAAAGAAACCAATTCATTAAAAAACAAATCTGTGGAATGGGGGAAAAAATGCCATGAACAAAAAACCTTATATAAAAGTTCAATTGGCCAAATGCAAAAGGAGATTAAAAAGCTAACTGAAGAAAATAATTCACTAAAAATTAGAACTGAACAAATGGAAATTGAATCAATGAGACTTCAAAATCCAGTTAAACAAATAAAAATAATGAAAAAAAATAGAAGAAAATGTAAAATATTTCATTGGAAAAACAACTGACCTGGAAAAATAGATTGAGGAGAGACAGCCTAAGAATTATTGGACTTCCTGAAATCCAAGATGAAAAAAAAGGAGTCTAGACATCATCTTTCAGGAAATAATCAAAGAAAACTGTCCAGATGTTCTAGAATCAGAGGGAAAAGTAACCATTGAAAAAATTCATCAGTCACTTCCTGAAAGAGACCCCTAAATGAAAACTCAATGAACATCATAACTACATGAATTATTAAATCAAGGAGAAAATATTGCAAACTTCCAGAAAGAAAGAATTCAGATATCAAGGAGCTACAATCAGGATTGCCCAAGACCTAGCAGCTCTCACTTTAAAGGATCACAGGGCCTGAAATCTGATATTCCAAAAAGCAAAGGGACTTGGATTGCAGTCAAGAATCCATTATCCAGAAAAATTGAGCTTCATCTTTCAGGGGAAAGATGGACATTCAATGAAATAGGTGAATTTCATCTATTTCTGATGAAAAGATTAAAGATGAATAGAAAATTTGTTCTTCAAATACAGAAAACAAGAGAAGTATAAAAAGGTAAAAAGGAAAGAAAAAAATTACTTCTTGTAAAAATTAAAAAGCTTATATTCTTCTATGGGAAGATGATATGTTTAACACTTGAGATCTGTATCTCTGTTATGGATATACTTAGAAGGTGTAGATATAATTTAATTTTATTGTGATGATTTTAAAAAGAAATTAGAGGAGGAATGGTGATTCTATGGTAAGAAGAGGAAAATGGAGTTAAAATAGGTAAATTACATCTCATGAGGAGGCAAAAAAGACCTATTGTAATTGAAGGAAAGAGGAGAGAGGAGAGAATATTGTGCAAATCTTACTTTCATCAGATTTGGCTCAAAGAAAGATTATCAGAGAAGCTTGTTTTACCCTATAGGGAAGTAAGAGGGGAAGGGGGAAAGGAAAGGGCAAGGCTAATAGAAGAAAAGAGAAATAGTAGGGGAAAGGTATAAAAAAGGGGGAGGTTAAAAAGGGGGAGGACTATTTGAGGAAGGCGGTGATCAGTGACAAAGTACTTTGAAGAAAGGAAAGAGGGAAAGAGAAAAGAAAAATATAACTGGGGGTAAACAAGATGGCACAAAATACAGAAAAAGGAATTTTATCTGTGAATGTAAATGGGATGAACTCTGCCATAAAAAGAAAGCAGATAACAGACTGGATTAAAACTCAGAATCCTACAATTTGTTGCTTACAAGAAACTCATTTAAGGCAGAATGATACATTTGGAGTAAAAGTAAAAGGCTGGAACAGAATTTATTATGCTTTAGCTGAGGTTAAAAAAAAAAAAAAAGCAGGGGTGGCAATCCTGATCTCAGATCAAGCAAAAACAAAAATAGATCTAATGAAAAGAGACAAGGAGGAAAACTATGCCTGATTAAAGGCATATGCATATATATATATATATATATATATATATATATATATATATATATATATATATATATATATATATATATATATATATATATATATGCAATAAGTGGTATAGAATCCAGATTCCTAGAAGAGATGTTAAGAGAGCTGAACAAAGAATTAGACAGTAAAACTATACTAGTGGAAGATCTCAACCTTGTTCTCTCAGAACTAGATAAATCAAACCACAAAATAAATAAGAAAGAAGTTAAAGAGGTAAACAGAATCCTAGTAAAGTGAGGGATGATAGACTTTTGGAGAAAATTGAATAGAGATAGAAAGGAATAAACTTTTTTTTTTTTTTTTAGCAATACATGAAACCTATACAAAAATTGATCATGTATTAGGGCATAAAAACTTCAAAATCAAATGCAGAAAGGTGGAAATAATAAATGCATTTTCATAATACAATAAAAATAACATGCAAAAAAAAAAGGCTAGGGGAAAATAGACCAAAAATTAATTGGAAACTAAATAATTTAATCCTAAAGAATGAGTGGGTGAAACAACAAATCATAGACACAATCAATAACTTCATCCAAGAGAATGACAATAATGAGACAATATACCAAAATTTGTGGGATGCAGCCAAAGCAGTTATTAGAGAAAATTTTATATCTCTAGATGCTTACTTGCATAAAATAGATAAAGAGAAGGTCAATGAATTGGGCTTGCATACCAAATTTGAAATTCTTAAAATCAAAGGCGAGATTAATAAAATTAAGAAAACTATAGAATTAATAAATAAAACTAAGAATTGGTTTTATGGGAAAAAACCTCTAATTTAATTAGACAATGGAAAGAAGATCATATTGTTAGCCTCAAAAATGAAAAGGGAGAATCAATTAAAAAACTACTAGAAACAATTCATAACTTTAGCAAAGTTGCAGTATACAAAATAAATCTGCATAAATCATCAGCATTTTTATACATTACCAACAAAATCCATCAGCAAGAGATACAAAGAGAAATTTCATTTAAAATAACTAATGATACTAATGATAATATAAAATATTTAGGAAGTCTACCTGCTAAGGCAGAAACAACATGAACATAGCTACAAAACACTTTCCACACAAATAAAGTCAGATCTAATCAGTTGGAAAAATATCAAATGCTCATAGATAGACTGAGCTAATATAATAAAAATTACAATACTATCTAAATTAATCTACTTATTTAGTGCTATACCAATCAAACTCCCAAGAAATTATTTTACAAATCTAGAAAAAGTAATTAATAAAGTCCATCTAGGAGAACAAAAGGTCAAGTATTTCAAGGAAATTGATGAAAAATGCAAATAAAGGTGACACTGTGCTTTTTTTTCTGTTTTTTTTTCTTCTATTTTGTATTTAAGGTTTGAATAGATAGATGGACAGATAGGGAGAGAGAGAGTGAGTTAAGACAGTATTATACATATCCAAATGAAGAATTGATTTGAATGCAAATCTAAGCATGTTTTCTTTCACTTCCTTTATTTTTTTCTTATTTTTTTTCTTTTGTTCTGTTTCTTCTTTCACAACTGTGACTAAAATGGAAATGTGTTTTACCTGATAGCACATGTATAAACTATATCACTCTCCCTGGAAGGGAAGAGAAGTCGAAGGGGAAGAAGAAAGGCAGATACTTTATTTTCTGCACATATTCTTTACCTGGGGAATTTCAGTACTGGGCAGACATGCTTCTTGTTCCAACTTTAGGCTGTTTCATCTAGCTATGACAGGGAAAGTGATGGTGGCAATGATGGTGATTTATTTGTCTTCAAATACTAATCATGGTAGCTACTCCTCTGCCTTTCAGATTTCTCTCTAGTCTCTTTCTTGTCTCCTCCTCACTCCTGTCACTTGGTTCCAATTGAAGTACAAGCTCAGCATCCCCAATCATCCCATGTTATCATGCACACGTCATCTTTCCTGAAATTTCGACCTTCCTTTTTAAGGGCAAGAGAAGAGCAAACCCTTCTTCCTAGGGTACTGACATTTTTACTGTTTTTGGAGACTAACACAGAAACATGTCTTCCTACCTTCAGATAATTGGCCTTAAATTAATTAATTCCATTATGGAAGAAATGAATGCAGAATGAAAAACAAAAAATAACTTAACACCTAAAAATACCTAGAAAGATGAAATGTGGTAGATAGAATCCATACAAACCAGATAAAATCTGGTACATAGACTATACAGACCTCAAAGTGATCTTGAGAATTCATGCACTAAAATATTATGAAATTAAACCATTATCAGGAAGAGTGCTTATCATAATTTTTTTTACTGATGGTAATGCTTGTTTGTTTCCTAGGCTTTTATTCAACAAAAAACCTCAAATCAAACAGAAAAACTGCCACCCCATATCCCTATACTCTACCCTAATTATTGCACACAATTATTGCACAGTCATGCTGTTTACCAGCATTCCATATTGCATTAAACATTCCCTTAGACTGTACTTTCTGCTTCTCTTCTTAAAGTTGCTTAGTACAGCTCACCACAGAAAAACTGTTTGATAGTCTTGATTTTGGAGAAACATCTGATAAATGAGCTACACTTCAGTCTGTGTGGCAGGGGTTGTTTTGTTTTGTTGATTGGTAGATTTTTTTGTGTGGGAGCAATGGTATCCTTATCTGCCAAGGCAGAAAAGTTTTGCTTATTGAATGGGCAGATTAGATCTTTCATTATAAGTTGACTCTGACTTCATGCGAACATTATAATAGGGGCAAAGGTTGGGGAGGAGAGTGGTTGATTAGTTGGTTTTCATGATGCAATCAGGATTAAGTGACTGCCCAGGGTCACACAGTTTTTAAGTGTTAAGTGTCTAAAGTCAGATCTGAACTCAGATCCTCCTGAATCCAGGGCCAGTCCTCTATACACTATACTACTTAGCAGCCCCAGACATATTATGGTGTTCAAAATTTGATTTCTTTTCTTTACTCCTAATACTTTGAAACAAATCTCTCAACTCCTTATCATCTTGATGCTTGAATTGTAAACTTTGTATTGACTTTTATATGTAAGCACTGTCTGAGTTTTAGAAACAAATTAATATCATCCAGCTTTTATATGAAATATCAGATCTTTACATTTGAGGTCATCACTCAAACTTCAAAAGAAAAAATATCTTATCTCTTTTTAAATAACTTTTAATTTTTCCAAATATATGCGATGATAGTTTTCAGTATTCACTGTCATCAAAACTTGTGTTCCAAAATTTTCTCACTCCTGATCCCCAACTCCTTCCCATAGATATCAGGCAATTCAGTATAGGTTAAACATGTGTATTTCTTCTTAACATAATTCCATATCCTTTGTGTTGCATAAGAAAAATCAATGACAAGATGAGAGGGAAAAAATGAGGAAAAAAAAACAAACAAGCAAACAAACAATAGCAACAAAAGTGAAAATACTTGCTTTGATCCACATTCAGTCTCTGTAATTCTCTCTCAGGGTGCTCTTTCCATCTTGTTTATTGGAATCACTTTAAATCACCTCATTGTTGAAAAAAGCCAAGTCCATCCCAGTTAATCATCACATAATCTTGATGTTGTTGTGTACAATGTTTTGCTGGTGGAATTGTGAACAGATCCAACCATTCTGGAGAGCAATTTGGAGCTATGCTAAAAAGTTATCAAACTGTACATATCCTTTGATTCAGCAGAACACTGAATTGCATCTATATCCCAAAGAGATCTTAAAGAAATGAAAGGGACCCACATGTGCAAAAATATTTGTGGCAACCCTTTTTGTAGTGACAAGAAACTGGAAATTGATGGAGCCATCAGTTGGAGAATAGCTGAATAAGTTATGGTATATGAATGTTATGGAATATTATTATTCTATAAGAAATAATCAGGAGGATGATTTTAGAGAGGCTTGGAGAGACTTAAATGTAAAAAACTTTAATTTAATGTAATCAAAACTCTTCATTTTATATTTCATAATATATTTCAAAATTTCAATATATTTCATTCATATATTTCATAATTTCATTCTTTAGTTCTTTAGTCATAAATTCCTTCTTTCTCCACAGATCCAAAAGGTAAACTATCCCTTGTTCTCCAAATTTGCTTATATCTAAATCATGAATCACTCTTTATATCTAAATCATGAATCCATTTTGATCTTATCTTGGCATGGGATGTGAGATGTTGGTCTATGTCTAGTTTCTACCATACATTCCAGCATTCCTAATAATTTTTGTCAAATAGTAAGTTCTTATCCCAGAAGATGGAGTCTTTGGGTTTATCAAACACTAGATTACTATAGCCATTTGATATTGTATTTGGGGAATCTAACCTCTTCCATTGATTCACTACTCTCTTTCTTTGTGAGAATCAAATGATTTTGATGATCATTGCTTTATAATTTATTTTTAGGTCTGGTATAGCTAAGCCACCTTCCTTTGCAATTTTTTCCTTAATTCCATTAAAATTATTGATTTTTTGTTCTTCCAGATGAATTGTTATCATTTTTTCTAATTCTATAATTTCTTTGTTGTTTTTTTGCCTTTTCACGTGATATAATTTACCTCATTTACTTCCCTTTCCTCTTAGTGCAATCCTTTTTCACCCTTAATTTCTTTCTTATATCATCACATTAAACTATATAACTACACCCTTCAAGTGTACCCTCAGAGGAAGGATTCTTAAATGACTTAGAGAAAATTGGAAACTGCTATGACAGACTCAAAATATCATTGTATCAAAATATCCTGAAAGGATGAAAATTGAGTGGAGATATGCTTAAAATCTATAAAAATTATAAAATATATAAACTGAGGGATTATGGAAATCAAAGCTCTATTTACTACAACTGAGGTGTGCTTAAAAGTGATTATTGGAACAAATATAAGGAAGTATTATTTTACATAGTGAGCAGAAACTTCTGGAACTAATTTAAGAAGCTTTATAGACTAAAAAATATAAATAAATTTATAATAGTTTTAGCTAAATTCTTCAATAATAGATTAGGAAGAATATCATTATTTAAATAACATAATTAGGTAGTTGAAAAAAATTTCCCACATAAAGGAAAGAAATTGGATTGGTACACCTACCTATGAATACTATGGCATTGATATAAAAAAAGATTATTAATAAGTGATTCTTGGTAAATCAAAAATTTATTACCCAAGAATAATATATCAAATTATATAATGGTACCATGGAAAAAGCACTGATTCTAAAGTCAGAGTACATGAATTCCAATCCTTTCTCTGATGATTATTGTCTGTGAAACCTTGAAAAAATAACTTTACATTTTGGGGGCCTCAGTTCTATAACAATAAAATGAAGGGATTGCAGGAAATAGTCTCTAAGGTTTCTTCCAGCTCCAAATCTATTATCCAGTATTATCTATAGGGTGCTTAGGAATAATATAGACTTTCCTTTTCACAAATTAGCAGGCTGTATTTTGTGGCTTTGTGTCTACTTTGATGCAAGTGAAAAGTAATATTTTGTCTACAAATTAGCTGATAATAAACGAAACCCAATTATATATTTGAAAAGAAAAACAAAGAAATGTTGAAAAGTTTTCTTTAAACCATGTATTTTAAAAATGTTTCTGCAAAAGAAACTCCATTCCTTTATTTAAAGAAAAACTGAAAAAGTGGCAGAAGTATTCTATAGTAATTTTTATGAATACATTTTATTGGCATTCTTTCTTTGTTGGCCTTCCCAATATAAATTGCTTCCTTACATGATTTACTTGTATTTTAACAAAAGAAGGCTGAAACTAATTTAATTTAAATGGTCTATATTTTTTATTACGATGTTTATGGTAATTCTTCTCATCTTTTATCTTTACCAATATTGTAATATCTTTTTTCCTTTTTTACTGTCATGAATTCTTATATACATATGTATTCACAAGCATATTCATATATATGTATCATACAAACATATGTGTGTACATATTCAGACTCCCATTATAACAAAGTAAGAGTTTGCTTATGCTACAGATATCTGCAGAAGTAATGCAATTTTGTTTAAATCATAGAGATAGGTAAGAACAATTGAATACTTTTGATGAAGGTATCTCTTGGGTCTAAAATATGCCAATGATAGTATAGTTTTCACTTAAATGGCTGAAAAATAAATACGATGGAATATCAGGCAATAAGAAATGATAAAAAAAAAAAAGCTGATTTTGGAGAAAACTGGGAAAACTTGCATGAATATTTACAATGAATTGAGAAGGAATCATTTTGTATTTTTTATCTATGTATCAACATATATCTTAGCACAACAATGCCTTTTCATTTATTTATTCATCAAATTTGAACCTTACAGTTCCACAAGTATTGAATGTTATATTATCCTCATTTTAAAGAAAAGAAATTGAGGAAAAGAGAACTTTTGGTCACACATTTACAATCAAGGAGCATTTTGAACCTGGTCTTTCCTAACTTCAAGTGTAGTGTACTTTCCACTGCTGTTCTTAATCTTGCCCAAATCATCAGTCATCTTAACATCTATCATTGAATTTCTATTTACATTTCTTTATATTCTTCACTGTATGTTTTATGTGTTCAATTTCTAACTCTCCAACTAGATTCCACAATTTTGAAGTCAGGGACACAAAGAGGCAGATTTAAACTAAATGTACAAGGGATATTTTATAAAATTTTAAAATTTTTATTTTAAAAGTTATATATGTACATTCATTTTTAGTATATTTCCATGATTCCTGTTGGAGAACAAAAATCAGAAGAAAAAGGAAAAATCATGAGGAAAAAAAAGTTGAAAACAATATGTTTTGATTTGCATTCAACCTCCATAGTTCTTGCTCTGAAAGCAGATGGTATTTTCTGTACAAAGTTTTTTGGAATGGCCTTAGATAACTGAATTACCGAGAAGAGCTAAGAATATTATAGTTGACCATCATGCAAATTTGCTAGTGTTTAATACAATGTTTCCTGATTCTGCTCACTTCACTCATCATCACCTCATGTAAGTGTTTCCAGGCTTTTCTGAAATCAGCTGGTTGTCATATTCATACATTTCCCAACTGATGGGCAGCCACCCAGTTTCCAATCCTTTGCTACCACAAAAAGAGTTACTAAAATATTTTTTGAACATGGGGGTCTTTTTTCCACTTTTATGATTTCTTTGAGATATAAAATAGTGGCACTGCTGGATCAAAGAGTATGCATAGTTGTTTTGTCTTATTTTGTTTTTTTTTTTTTTCAGTCCACAAAAATATATCCACTCATATGATTTTTACTGAGCAAAAAAACCTAATAATCTTGGACGTTTGTTTCCTCTGAACACATTTTTTCAACTGCTGCAACCAAATGCAATTTATTTTTTTTTAAAGGTTTTTTTTTTCAAAAAATATAAATAATTTTTGACATTCACCTCTACAAAACTTTGTTATAATTTTTCCCTCCCTTTCCCCCCAGTCAGCAAGTGATCCAATATATATTAAATATGGGTATGCATAGTTTGATAACAATTCAACCATAGTTCGAAATTGCTCTCTAGAATGGCTACTTCATTTTATAATTTTATCAACAATGCATTATTGGCCTTGTTCTCCCATATCCCTCCAACATTTATCATTATTTTTTTCTGTAATCTTAGCTATGAGGTGGTACCTTACAGTTATTTTAATTTGCATTTCTCTAATCAATAGTGATTTAGAGCATTTTTATATGAATATAGATTTATTTTACCTGAAAAAAAATGTTCTTTGACTTTATCAATTGGATTTAATTAGATTGTCAAATTTTTTGGTGTACAATTTGGCAAAATAGCTCCTAATTTTTGCTTTGATATCTTTTTCATTGGTGGTAAGTTCACCCTTTTCATTTTATTGGTAATTTGGTTTTCTTTTTTCTGTTTTTAATCAAATTAACCAAAGGTTTAGTTTTATTAGTTACTTCAATAGATTTTTTAAATGACAATTTTATTAATCTCTTTTGATTTTCAGATTTCCTAATTTGATATTTAATTGGGAGTTTAATTTGTTCTTTTTATGGCTTTTTTAGTTGCATGCCCAATTCACTGACCTTCTCTTTCCCTATTTTATTCATGTAAACATTTGGTGATATAAAATTTCCTTCAAGAACTACTCTAGGTGTATTCCATAAGTTTTGGTATGTTGTCTCATTATTGTCATTCTCTTGGGTAAAATTATTGATTGTTCCTATGATTAGTTTTTTGATCAACTCATTCTTTAAGATTTGATTGCTTAATTTCCAATTAGTTTTTAGTCTATCTTTTCTTGACCCTTTAACTGCATGTAATTTTTATTCATTACAATCTGAAAAGAATGCATTTAATGTTTATGCCTTTTTCCATTTGATTTTAAGGTTGTTATGCCCCAATGGGGCATAATGGTCAATTTTTGTGCAAGTGCCATACACTTCTGAAAAGAAGATATATTCCTTTCTAACTCTTTCAGTTTCCTCTAGCGGTCTATCATGTCTAACTTTTCTAAGATTCTATTCACCCCTTTAATTTCTTTCTTGCTTATTTTATGGTTAGTTAGATTTATCTAATTCTGAAAGGGGGAAGTTGAGGTCCCCCCCCAATGTAGTTTTGCTGTTTATTTTTTCTCTACAGGGGACATTTAACAAAAACAAACAAACAAACAAACAAAAAAGGAGACTTCCTAACAACTAGAGTCATTCAAAAATGGAATGGTATACTTTGGAAAGTAGTGAGTTCCTGATTAGTGGAAATCTTCAAGCAAACACTGGATGATGATTTATTATGTCATAAAGCTTCCTTTTTAGGTTGGGATTAAGTCAGTGGCTTCTAAAGCTCCCTGTAACTCTAAAATTCTGTGATTGTCACAGTTGATCTTAAAATTTATCTATGTACCTGGACAGATGGTTATCATATATCATCACAATATATTCCTCTGGTAATATCTGGCCCTTTTATAGCTTGAAACATCCTGAAGTTTTGGAAAGATTACATTCTTATTTGTTTTGTTTCTGAAATCTTTAGTAAATAAAAAAACCTGACCTAAAGATATAGCTATATAGATAGATAATATATCTAAAAACATAAATATAGAAAAAATTGTTAGTGTCAGAAATAAGGAGATAAGAACCAATTCTGTAGTGAGGAAAAAACTCAATTAATAAACATTTCTTAAGCACCAGACATTGAATACATAACACTAGGATACCAAAAAAAAAAAAAAAAAAGCAAAAGACAGTCCTGAACTATGAAGACTTAGTCCAAATACAAGCTTTGAAGAATTACTTTGAGGAAAGTTCACTGTGAATTTTAAAGTAAGCTATTACTATTAATAATTAATAATAATAAAGATTTTTTCAACATCCTATTGCAGTTTTTTCCTGAGGCAATTGGGGTTAAGTGACTTGTCCAGGATCACACAGCTAGGAAGTATTGTGTCTGAGGATGGATTTGAACTCAGGTCATCCTGACTTCAGGGCCAACACTCTATTCAATATAGATAATATAGACCTTTCTAAATGATAAGTTAAACTCATTAAGATTGTTTGCTTATTCATTTCTTTCACAACCCAAGTAAACACTTTAAAATCTGATTTATTAATCCCTTTATTTTTGCTGCAATATAATTTCTTTGTTTTCTTCCCTTTTTTCTGTTTATTGGATTTCCTCTGGATTCATGTCATTTAAAATATAGTAGAAAAGTCATAACATTATAGAATTTACAATAATGCTTGAATAGTGCTGTAATAGTGATTCAAAAGAAGTTGACTTCTAAGAACAAAAAAGTTAGTGAATAACAGAGATATTATATAAAGAAGAAAATTATATTTAATCAAGCAAATGGGATTCTTTACTTCTATGAACAAAAGAAATAAAATCTATTTAAAAGTTTTGCGCATAAAGAGGTATGTCGAACAAAACCAGAATTCTGGAAATTAGGCTAAATGCTATTTACTTCATACCAATATTATTCATAAGACTTTGATTCATGGAGCTGCTTCAGTATTTCTTACATTTCAGTAAACTCAACTTCAATCATTACTTGCAATTATCTCTGAAACTGATCATTCCTGACTTTGAATGACTTCATGACTTCTAAAACTCAAGCCTACTTCTAACCATAAACAATTGGATTCCTTGACCTAGGACTTCTTAATTCTTACAATTTTGACCATACAGAAACAAGTATTGAACTATATCTTAATACTTTAAGGAAATTATTCTGACTTATATGGCTATTCCATCCAATTGTACGGAGTGAAGTTTATACAAAATCAAATATTTATTCATGTCTTTACAACATCCTTTATAAAGGAAGTTCACAGCCAACATGCTAGAATTTTCTATCAGTCTCTTAAAATTACATGAACAAAATCATGTGACCAACAATATTCTGAAATTATGAAAATGCATGATTGTGGCTCTCTACAGTATTGTATAGAGTAAATGTATGACATTGTTAGAAAAAAATCATAGTCTTGAATTTTTCTTTTATGCTATATGACAAGGCAATTATCTCTCAGTCTGTTTCCTTGTCTGTAAAATGGAAATATCTGAATCCAAAAGCATTCATTGAACATCTTTTAGGCTGCAGGCCCTAGTATATAAAGACCAAAATGAAACAGTTCTTTCTTTCATGAAGCTTACATGGTCACTTTTGATTCTTCATTTCATTGCATTCTGGGAATACAATCAATTCCCAAGTCTTGTCTATTCTAATTCATCTCTTGTATCCATTCTCTTTTTTTACTCATACAATCAACCACCTTTCCCTTTCCTTTTGTCTTATCCTTTTTTTTCCCCTTTCTGTTCTGTCTGGCTCAGAAGAACCTATGAGAAGATTACTGTGACATTTCAGACTTCTCAATGATAAACTGTTTCATGGCTGGAAGTATCCAGAGAGGTCATAATAGTTAAATGCATTCAAATTGTGAACATAAATGTCCTTGAAGTCTTTTGGCATTTCCAGTATAAAAAATAATTTAGTGGTGCCACACCCATCTCCAATACTGTAGAGAGCCACAATCATGCATTTCATGGGTATTTTTGGCCAGACACATAGAACTATGTGTAACTGAATATGTAATTGAAATATAGATAGATGTTCCATTACAATACTTTTTTTCATTCTTCTATGAGTGTACAATAAAGATAAAGAGGGGAGGAGAAGGCAATAGAACCAATAATTATGAAAAATATTCACTCAATTGACTATCTTAAGTATCCAAAGTATAAAATAATAATTCAAAAAGGAGGCAAAATATGAAAAATTGAGATTAAATTTTTAAATTCTGATAGAAAAAAAAGTTTAGGCTATTTAGCTTTGAATCACAAAGATCTAAATAAATAGATCAGCTAGATATATGTGACTCAGACATTGCAAGTAATGTTAACATTATATTTGACAGAACATAGTTGTTTAACTATACTAAAAATCAATTAGTCAATAACTTAAACATTGAAAAAGTTTTTTACAAAAAATACTATCAATAAAACAAAAATAAAAAATATTTTATTACTTATTTGTAGTTTATTTATAATGTATTTAGAAAAAATCAATAGAAACAAGAAAATAATGTCTTGATTTTCTAAACTGTAACATCTGCTTTTATTTATTTTGCAGTATTGTAAAGTTCGCTGAATTTCAACTGGATAACTTTCTATTTGTTTTTTTATTTGACTATCTCCACACTACTGTATATATATTATATATATATATATATATATATATATATATATATATATATATATATATATATATATATATATATATATATATATATATATATATATAAAACACTATATTTAACCACAGGAAAATCTATAAGGTATTTATAACAAAGAAATATTTTGCATATCTGACTTAAAACATGGAAAAATGTATAACTAAAAGAAAAGATGCTTGCATGGTAAGAGGTTGCAAGTAACAAGTTACTGTTCAATAAAAAAACAAATTCATAAAATTTTCTGCATTACTGAGTTACTTATATATCTTTTGCAATTTAAACTAGGTACCATTCATATATTATTTTCCACAAGGAATAGCTTCTGAAGAGCCTTTGTGTGTGTGTGTGTGTGTGTGTGTGTGTGTGTATGTGTGTTGAGCTAATGACTTCCTGAATCAGTATGAGTACTAAAGCAAGTATGGATTCAGTAAAGCTCTGTTTTAAGAAGCATATTAAATACATCTCTCAATTTTACTAGCATAAATATATGATGTTAATATAGAACTAAAATCTAAAATTTGAAATAAATGAATTTAATAGTTTCACAGGAAATTTTCCCAAATTCATTAAAAGCAAAAATTTGAAAATGTCTTTTTTTTTCTTTCTTTAAAAGAATTTCTCTATAATCATTACACATAACAAAATGAAACTACAGTTGTATGACAAGCCATCTTCAGGTTGTGAGTTTCTCATTCTATGACCTTTCCACTCTGACCTTTGCATTCCATATATGTTATTTTTACATTGGCAGTTACATTAAAGAAATAAAATCACTTTAAAGAGGTATACAAGATTGATACTTTTAAGCTCAGGCTCACTGTGAAGAAGGGAATCTTGAAGAAATGTGCAAAAGGAACAAGTATTTTATCAGATGTAAAATTATGAACATTAAAGCTAACTGGTAACTTTAATTCACTTAATTTTTTCACTCATTCTCCCTCATTCAATAATGGATGAAGGCATTCTAACAGTTAAACTAATAATTAATTTAGAGAAAGCATGTCATAAATATCCATCCTTTCTTTTTTTTAAATCATTGCATTCTAAGATTCCAAAGCAATCTATATTTGTAGTAATTTCCTTTTTATCAACTATTATATATCCAATCCCTTCTATTAAAAGACCTACTCTGGTGTTCTACTCTAGTATGGAGTTGACCAGTCTAACAAAACACAAACTCTCATGGATCTAATGAAATTAAAAAGGTTTTCAATAAAGGGGCAGAGGTTCATTATTAAACTGACCACAGAGTGATAAGTTTTTTAGCCCTTGCAATTAAAACTAACTGCTAAGTTATATACATACATACATACATAGCAATGATCTGCTAAGGCATTAAGGAATTAAGATATATATCCAAGAAGGAAGGACCCACAGAAATATAATCATGCACTGCTCCTTGAAATCAACTGTTAAATATATAATTATGTAGTGAGTCTAAATGAACCTATGAGGGTCATATGAAAGAGCACTTCCTTCAAAATGTCTGGGGACCTCCCTCATTGCCTGGGGAGATGATGACTTTCCTGGCTGTTTTCATTTTTTGTAGGTTTATTGTGTGGTCATGGAAAATCTTGTTATTTGCTGCTGAGTCAAAACTAATTGTGCATTTTAAAAGTTTATGTAGACAATCTTTACTTCCCTAGAAGTTTTTGAGAAGAAGAAATTATATGAGCCTCCAGGTAAGGGGAAGAGGTTACTTTAGTTATTTATCTAATAATTTAGTGGTGCCACACCCATCTCCAAGTGTCCATGAAAGCATGGAACCATTGTTTCATTTATCTCTTTATATTATTCTTCCCTAATCACAAGTGAATGATCTATCAAAGAAGGGGAAAAAAAAAAATCTTATTGCAACTTTTTAAACTTCAAAAGGCTGTAAAAACCATTAGTTTTCCACCAGCAACAGAAACTGATAGTTCCTGATTCCTGAAGCCAATAGCACTTAGAACCAATAGCCAAGTAAGTTGAGGAGTTAGTCTAAGGGATAAACCTGACTGATCTGTCTAACAGTGAACTAACCTAGTATCAAAAGAACAATTCATCCATTTGGTGTACTGCATCCAGAGATGAACTTGACCAGGATTCTCTTGGAAGAGAGAAGATATATGAGGCCCCCAGTTGAGGTAGAGAAGAATGTTTCATTGCAACTGCTTTAAGTCTGAGTTTACTCTTCCCAGGGACTGAGTGGTTCAACAAAGGAAAATGTGTGCCTCCCAATCTGAATGGATTTTCCCCCTGGTGTTGGATATACATCCTCAGGAAATATTTCTTTGTAAAAGTTAATTTGTGTCAAATGGCTAATTTATATTGGGGAGATGTTAACTAGTTATATGATCATGGGAGGAACAGACCATAAGAAAGCTGATATGCAATATTAGAAGTGTTAGAAAATCTCTAGCTTAGAAAAAAATAATAACAAAGTTCATCTGGAAGAACAAAGGTCATGAATTTCAAAGAATTTAATGAAAAAATGCAAATGAAGATGGTCTAGCTGTACGAGATCAAAAACTATATTATAAAGCAGTGGTTATCAAAACTTCTTAGCCAGTACCCATCAGTGGAATAAGTTAGATTCACAAAACACAATAGTCAATGACTATAGTAACTTATAGTAACTTAATGTTTAATAAACCCAAAGACCTGAGCTTCTGGGATAGGAACTCAGTATTTGGAGTTTTTTATTTGTTTTTGCTGAAGCAATTGGAGTTAAGTAACTTGCCCAACCAAGGTCACAAAGCTGGTAAGTATTAAGTGTCTGAGATCAAATTTGAACTCAGGGCTGGTTCTCTATCCACTGTGCCACTTAGCTTCCCAAAGAACTCAGTATTTCACAAAAATTGCTGGGAAAATTGGAAATTAGTATGGCAGAAACTAGACATTGATCCTATACCAAGATAGTGTCGAAATGAGTTCATGATTTAGAGTGATACTATAAGCAAACTAGAAGAACAAAGAATAGTCTACCTCTCAGATTTGCAGAGAAGGAAGGAATTTGTGGACAAAGAAAAACTAGAGTACATTATGGAATGCAAAATAAATAATTTTGATTATATTAAGTTAAAAAGGTTTTGTACAAACAAAACCAATGTTGATAAAATTTTTATTATTTTTATAGCTTTTTATTTACAAGATATATGCATGGGCAATTTTTCAGCATTAACAATTGCAAAACCTTTTGTTCCAATTTTCCCTCTCCTTTCCTCCCCTTGATGGCAGGTAGACCAATACATGTTAAATATGTTAAAGAATATGTTAAACAATATGTATATACATATCCATACAGTTATGTGCCACCTAGCTGCCCCTGATTCAACCATTTTAAAGAACAATTTGGAACTATGCCCAAAAGGCTAACAAACTGGGCATATCCTTTGATCCAGCAGTATCTCTACTATATCAAAAAAATCATTAAAAAACAGAAAAGGACCCATGTGAGCAAAAATGTTTCTAGCAGTCTTCGTTTGTAATGGCAAGGAACTGGAAACTGAGTGGATGTCCATTATTTGGAGAGTAGCTGAATAAGTTATGGTATATTAATGTTATGAAATATTATTGTTCTATAAGAAATAATCAGCAAAATGATTTCAGAGGGAACTGGAGAGATTTACATGAACTGATGCTAGTGAAGTGAGGAGAACTAGAACAGTGCACACAACAAGAGCAAGATTATACAATGATCAATTTGGATGGATGTGGCTCTTTTCTTTTTTTATATTTTTTATTTTATTATATTTTATTTTCATTTCTCTCTACAACATACTTAATATGTGTTCAATATTTTGTCCTTGAGGAATCTAACATCACTTAATAGCTTGCATGTGATAGCCATGTACTTTTTTTTTTGAATAAAGCTTTTTATTTAAAAAAAAAAAAACACGTAGTTTTTTTCACCTTTGGAAAATCTTGTGTTCCATTTTTTTTTTCTTTTCTTTTCCTCATCCCCTCCCCTACATGACAGGTAATCCAATATATTAAATTCTTCTATATATAATTCCACAATTATGCTGCACAAGAAAAATCAGATCAAAAAGGGGAAAAATGAGAATAAAAACAAAAAGCAAGCAAACAACAATAAAAAGATGAAAATACTATGTTGTGGTCCATGCTCAGTCCCCATAGTCCTTTCTTTGAGTACATATGGCTCTCTCCATCACAAGACCATTGGAATTGGCCTGAATCACATCACTGTTGAAAAAAGCCACATTCAACAGAATTCATCATCATATAATCTTATTGTTGCTTTGTATAATGTTCTCTTGGTTCTACTCACTTCACTCAGCTTCAATTCATGTAAGTCTCTCCAGGCTTCTCTTAAATCATCCCTGCTGATCATTCTTATAAAACAATAATATTCCACAACATCCGTGTACCATTCTCCAACTGATGGGCATCGATTCAATTTCCAGTTCCTTGTCAGTACAAAAAGAGCTGCTACAAACATTTTGCACATGTGGGTCCCTTTCTGTCCTTTATGATCTCTTTGGTATACAAGCCCAATAAAGACACTAATGAATCAAAGGGTATACACAATTTGATAGTTAAATTTCTTCCCAGAATGATTGCATCAGTTCACAACTCCACCAACAATATATTAGTGTCCCAGTTTTCCCACATCCCCTCCAACATTATCATAATCTTTTCCTGTCATTTTAATCAATCTGAAAGGCATGAGCCATGTAGTGATACCTCAGAGTTATCTTAATTCAGCACCTTCTTATTTCAGGTTTAATTTTAACACCAACATAGGCACTTGGCTAAGTTGTAAGTCATTGAACAGTTAACAAAATGTTTAATTTGCCCTAAAACAGTAAGGATATGCAAGAAGTCCCATGCAAAGAAGAAAGTGCAGGCAAAAATCTAAGGCCCAGGCTTAGGATTTTATAGGTAGAAACATTTGTTCAAAGCCACCATAATTTCAAAGTGATAGAGTAAAGGAAAAAGAATTTCCCTTATAATAGATAATTTGGTATAGCAGAAAGTATTAGAATTGAAGTCAGTAACACATAGGTAAAAATCCTTCTTCTGACATTATTAGCTAGATGATCACTGACAAAATCTCTCTGGGTCTTGCTTCCCTTCCAGTAAAATTATGGAGTTGGACTAGATGGCAGTTGAAAGCCCTTCCAGCATTAATTATATTGTTTTATGATCCTTTCTCTCAGAATCTCTCCACTGAAAATGCTAGGGGAGAGTTTCAAGTAACATATCTATGAGAAAAGAAGAGAACCTTGTGGGCTATTATTTGTAGTTAATACATGAAAGGAATTGAAAAAAAGAAAAAGAAGGAAAAAATAGCCTTTAAGGAGCACACTTGTGAGATTCCACCAGTAGGTTAGTTGCCATTCTTTGCTTCACTTCTCTAGTTGTTCTGACCTCAAAATTCTTGATGTCCAAGACTTCTAAAAGAATGTAAATCACATTATCTTCCCTGGAGGGGAAAACAGAAACTTACTTGGATGGTTTGCCAGGGAAAAGAATAGGTCCACTATGTGTTTAAAAGACTACAATCACACCAAAAATCAAATATTTTGTGGGTGCACAATTTGCTTTTTCACATAAGAAAGAAGAGCAAATTTAATATAATGAGAAGAATATTGAGAGTCATTATTCTTGGCCTTTGCTACATTTGTCATTCTAAGTTGGAAAATGGACTAAGATTACTATCTCCAAAATCTTGGAAAACAACAGGATATATGAAGCTACCAAGCAATAGAAGTGGGAAAGCAATCATAACAAAGTTCTTCTTTAGTTATCTATCACTTATTTTTTTTATGGCTCCTTTGATTATGGACTAATTTTTTTTAATGTTAAATTTGGTTAATGCAATGCGTCAGTTTTAAAAAAATGCTTTATGCTCCAAAATGAATTCAGCCACATCAGAGGAGAATATGATTTGGAATTTTTATAACTTCACTGACATGGAAATTTACTGATGGAAATCAGTTTCAAAAACAAAGAGAAATTCTCTTCTCATAAGCTCTTTCACAATCCCAAATGTAAACTTTATTCTTCCTTTAAAAACCAAAGTGTATATTGCCTAGCTTAATTATCTCAATGGGAAAAGAAAAATGTAAAGAGATTTCTTCCTTCTGTAGTTTCATAGACCCCTCAGTCTTCTCTCTGGTTATTTATGGCTGGTCTAGTTACAAAAAATTCAACCAATTAACTATCATTTGTTAAACATCTACTATGTGGCTACTAGGTATTGTGCTGCTCCTATGTCTTCAAATTGAAATTTATTAGCTACCTGTAAAGGTAACACTCTGTACTGTGTTAAGTACAGGATATAAATAAAAAATTAGACACTCTCTAAACACAAGGAACATGTTTTTTATTGGAGGAGGGAAGGGAAGAATGAGGGAGATACATATATCTCATTTATATATTTGATTTATATATTATACATTTAGATATTTAGATATTCTGGAAACCTTTAAAATTTAGATATTAAGAGAAGTATAGTATTCCCAGCTTCTTATAACAGCAATAGTAGGCTTTACCTTAGGATTTTTCAAGAACCCAATTATATATTCCTCCAGAGACTTCTAACTAGTCTAGAAAGAGCTGTCCTATGGATCAGTCAGATAATTAAGATTTAACTTTACCACTCAATGGGCTAATTTGCCTCCTGTAGAGTAACTTGGAAGGAAAGCTTGGGGAGGGAGATTTACAGGGCAACAGTGAAAGTCTGATCAGGAAAATACTAAGTTGAGAAAACACTAAAATTGGTTAGGGAAATTATGGTACTTAGTTGGGAAAGTGATTTGTTCACTTCTGCTTCCATTTGCATTTTTAATGTCAGAAACTAATCATGTTGTTGGAAAGAAACTTTTATGAAAGTCTTTTCTATTTCAACAACAGAAGAAAGTCTTTGAGACTAGGCATATCAAAGAAACTGTAAATGGTAATTATTATTGCTAACTATTAGTACAAATTAAGAGGTAAATAAAGTCTAAGATCCTCCACACTAACTTATCGTACTTTAAAACTTATAGTTTTCAAATTTTGAAAAAGCAGAGATGGAATATTGTCATGAGAAATATAAGAAGCTTACGGAAATTATGGTTTATGATTTAAAAATTAAATAGGTTAATGGCTTGTGCCTCATGTCTATAGAACATAAAATATTTATTTATAAAGAGAATGAAAAGTATCAGACATGGAAAGCATTGAACAATACCACAAATAACTAAAGGTAATGTCAAAATTAACACTGACTCAGAAGAATAAGGAGGCAACACTGCATGAAATTATAACTCCAACAATCTATTAATTTATGATTAATGATATGAAATTAATATCAAATTAGTGATGTGAAAGTTGGAAAGTGGAAGAATATTCATTACTATTATCCAATCCAAAAACATTTAGTAATTATTGCTATTTCATAAAAAATTCAGGAATATTCTCAAATATTTTACTTCTTTACTAAGCCAAGTAATATGGTTAAAAGTTGCGGTTAAAAACATAAACTAATTTGTAAAATGTAATGGAAGAGGATAGTGAAAGATTATGAGCACTGACTCAAAGAATTATAAAGGAAAATATTTCTGTTGGGAATTTAGCATAAGATTCAGTTAAAGTGGGGCAGCTAGGTAGCGCAGTGGATGGAGCACCAGCCCTGCAATCAGGAGGACCTGAATTCAAATTTGGTCTCAAGATACTTAACACTTCCTAGCTGTGTGACCCTGGGCAGGTCACTTAACCCCACCTGCCTCAGGGGGGGAAAAATTCAATTAAAGCAATTTATTCCAAAGGTATTTAAATATGAAAATAGAAAGAAGATAAGAGAAATGAAATAGATCTTTCAGCACAAGAAGCTATTTTCATCAATAGTAAGTCAATTTATCAGATTTACATTTTTAACATCTCAATCTTTGGTAAATAGAAACATCACTAAAAGCAGACAAAAATGAGAATAATTGAATCAGACCAAGTACACAGAGATAAAATTTATGGTGGGGACAACAGAATTTTGAAAGAATTAGGTAATCAATTTTCAAAATATAGGCAGATACCAAGTGAACTTTTAAAATCAAAGAAGGTAATACTACCAAAAAATCAAGAGATTATCAATAAGTACTAAAAAAAAAAAAAAAAAAAACCCAGCTATTTTGTTATCTGTATAAATCATTCTGAAATATATACATATGAATTTTTTCATATAGTTATTGAGGGTACCCATAATGAAAATATGAGAAGAAAATAAGTAGATTTTCATAACTCACATCCCATAGGAAACATCTTCAAAATTATGGTTGAAAGGAGAAAAAAACACAATATCCCATTGTTTTAATGTTGTGAGTTTTTTAAATCAAAATTCTGATAATTTTCAGGAAAGTAAAGCAATGGACAAAGTTATTCAGTGCAGCCTCTGAGGCTGAGATGCAACAAAGTATGTTTCAGTGTGAATAAGTTCACTTGCCTTGGCAGTATACTTTCTAGGTATGTACACATGATCAGATTAAGCAGGCACTGTTGTGCTTGGGAAGCTCCAAAGGAAAGTGTGGAGAAAAAAAGATATTAGACTGCCTACCATATTGAAAGTCTACAGAATCATTGTGCTGACCAAATTGTTGTATGTCTGTTAAACCTGGACAGTCTACTAGTGCCATGCCAGGAAACTGAATTGCTTCCATTTGAATAGTCTGAAGAAAATTCTGAAATCACCTGGCAAGATAAATTACTGAATCCTGAAGCCCCTTAGTGAGCTAAACTGTCAAGCTCTACTGCAGAGAGTACAATTGTGATGAGATGGCCATATGTTCAAATACTCAAAGTACTCAAAGCCCAGAAGATTATTTTTTAGAGAACTCACAAGACAAGAATTCATGTGAAAGTCAGAAGTGATACAAGAACATTCAGTCTCTCAAGGTCTCTCTGAAGAACTCTGGAATTGGTTTGAGACAGGGGACACACTGGCACAGGACCACTCAGCATGAAGTACTTTAGGAGCAAGGCAGACAAAATGTTTGTGGCAGCTCTTTTTGTTGTAGCTAGAAACTGGAAGATGAATGGATGTCCATCAGTTGGAGAATGGTTGGGTAAATTGTGGTATATGAAGGTTATGGAATATTATTGCTCGGTAAGAAATGACCAGCAGGAGGAATATAGAGAGGCCTGGAGAGACTTAAATCAACTGATGCTGAGTGAAATGAGCAGAACCAGAAGATCACTGTACACTTCAACAACAATACTGTATGGGGATGTATTCTGATGGAAGTGGAAATCTTCAACATAAAGAAGATCCAACTCACTTCCAGTTGATCAATGATGGACAGGGGTAGCTGCACCCAGAGAAGAAACACTGGGAGGGGAATGAAAATTGTTAGCACTAATATCTGTCTGCCCAGGTTGCATGTACCTTCGGATTCTAATGTTTATTGTGCAACAAGAAAATGATATTCACACACATGTATTGTACCTAGACTATATTGTAACACATGTAAAATGTATGGTATTGCCTGTCGTCGGGGGGAGGGAATAGAGGGAGGGGGGGTAATTTGGAAAAATGAATACAAGGGATAATATTATAAAATATATATATATATATATATATTAAAAAAAAAAAAAAAAAAGGAGCAAGGCAGAATTGCAGTAGCTCAAAAGAAATGTGAGATGTGCAAATTTAGAGCTATCTCCACTCCAAATGTTCATCAGACCTATGTATTCATTACACTGATAATGACAATTATCCCAATGTAACAATAATCATTCCCTAAAAAGCCAATCTATCACTTATGATATGGGGTTTGGGAAGGGGAAGTCAAAAGAAAGATACCAAAGTAGGGGAATAAAGTTCAGAGGGAACTTCATGTGCCAAGTCTTCTATAGTAATTGTGAAAGCTTAAAATGAATCTTGAAACACTAGAGAATTAGGCTCTGACAGTACCACTGATTGGTTCACTAAACCTACCAATGTAATGCAAGTGCTACTGAGTCCAAAAAATTAGACAATGAAACATAAATTTGTATGATCATACAATAAAGTAATTGGAAGTAGATCATATATGTCCCACAGCTATGGGTAGGAAATGTATTTTTAACCAAACAATGGATATTGTTTGATTAAAAGATAAAATATAAAAAATATAATTACTTTAATTTACATGTGATTACTTTGATTACAAACTTAGCTTTTGAGTATGACTAGTTTGCCTAATGGAGTCTGCTATAACTCTTCCAAATGGATAAGGATTTTGATTGTCAGCCCGTGTCTTTAATAGTATGGGGGCAGTTAGAGGCAGCTAGGTGGCGCAGTGGATAGAGCATCAACCCTGAAATCAGGAGGACCTGAGTCCAAATCTGGTCTCATACACTTAACATTTCGTAGCTGTGTGATCCTGGGCAAGTCACTTGACCCCAATTGCCTCAGCAAAAAGAAAAAAAATATAGTATGGGGGCAGTTAGATGGTGCAGTATAGAGAGCATAAGCCCTGAAGTCAGGAGGACCTGAGACTTCAGATATGATTTCAGATCCTTAGACAAATGACTTAACCCCAATTGCCTCCGATATACACACAAAAAAAGTAGTGATCAAGCTGATTACTCTCTGCTATGGTGCTAGGCTCAGTTCAATTTAGATTGTACTGGTAAAGAGGAAGTATTCCTCTTATAAAAGAGCTTGCATAAGCAAGCTCTAAGAAATGCCCTGGGGTGGGGGAGGAGTCTCTGCTCTATGCTGTTTGTTTTTGATTTCAGGAAATCTCTTCAGTAGGCTCCACTTCTAGCAAAATATGCATATTCAAAAGCTAGATTTCACAGGAAACTGAAAAGATACTGCACAAATAAAATTAAAACATCTAGCATAAGAAAGGGATAAATAGGACAAAATTCATTAATCAATTGTTTTTCTGATAAAAGTTAAAAGATCTTCACAAAGCTCCAGATTGCTAATAATATGAGAAATTAAAATAAAAATAATCTTGATATTTTACCTTATACTCCACAAATCGATAAAGATGATTTAAAAACTAATAATAGTTGATTTTGGAGGGGTTGTGAAAAGATACACATGTTGATACATTGTTGGGGAGCTATGAAATGAATTACGCAAAAAAATGCCTAAAATATTCATATACTTTGAACTAGAGACTACATTACTGGACTTATACCCTAAGTAAGTGTAAGAGTCAAGGGAGGAGCCTCGAATAGCATAAGAGGAAGTACAAAAGCTTTGAAGCCTGAGGCACCCAGATGTAATTTCTGCAGTCAGCAGGCACCACCTCTTGAGAGGGAACTCTGGTCTTATTGAGAACACATCATTAATGGGAGACGTCTCCTATCCTTATTGGCTGTGCATGTGACCTCATAGACTCTATATAAGCAGTGGGAAGTAGGAAGTAGGTGGAGTTCATTAGGAGTTTAGGAGGAGTTTAACAGGAGTCAGCAGGATCAGGAGAAGGTCAATAAAAGTGCGGGATTAAAGTCTTGTGTTTGCAAGCAGCTGTGTCCAGGGTGCTCTGTTGAACAAGAACCACTGCTCATAGAGGTAGCGTGGTCAGTGATGGCCAAGACCAGGGATTTGGTAAACTGGCAATAAGTAACCCTCTGGGTTGGAGGTTGCAAGGAAGTCCTCATTTAAATTAAAATATTTATAGCAACACTTTTTGTAAAAGCAAAGTATTAGAAACAAAGTGAATGTCTATCAATTGGGGCATACCTAAATAAATTGTGGCATATGGATATAATATTACTATGCTATACAATGCGTGTGATAAATTAAGAGGAAAATAAAAAATTTGTGAAATGATACAGAATAAAATAAAAAGAATCAAGACAGTATACACACTAATGGAAATGGAAAAAACAACCCTGCACATACACACATAAATTAAAACAAATATCAAAATTATAAACATCAAGCATGATTCAAATGAAGAAATAAGAGAGGACACCATTCCTTTTTACTTGTGGGAGGTCAACAGATGTTAGATCCTGCTCATGCATTCTGATAAATGTATTGATCAGTTGTGTTAATTTTTTTTCCTCTTTAAAAATACAAAAAGGAAAAGGGGAGGGAAGAGGTTACTCGTGATGACTATGATGAAAGACAAAGAAGATATCGAATAAAAACTTTTTTTAAAAAGAAGCAAAGAAAACCAATAAAGAAGATGTGGAAAATTTCTGATAATATGTATAGTAATAAATCCAATACAATGAAAATGCAAGTTAGGCCAAATGAGAAATATTCTATTATATTATTATAAATATTCTATTGCTAATAGAAGAATTATATCAAGGGAGATGCAGGTTCATTGTTGACTGGTGGCTCCTGTTTCAGCCTATTATGAAGCTAGCTTTTTTAAAAGGGCTACCAAAGGGAATGTCTAATTCTTTTTCAGTCAATGACTAGCCTTAACTTTCCTATTTAATCTCAAGTTACTGGAAGTTTTTTCCCCAAAATTTCATAATAAGATGTTAGGGCATACTTTAGTATCTTTACATTTAGTGTAATATCTTTTATGTTCTATAATTACATAAACATGAATGTTGGTTTGGTTATTGTTGATAACATTTTGTTGATTATAATTAAATATGAATAGCAATAGGGAATTTCTCAAAAATCTCCTCCAATTTTAAAAGTCCATTTTTATTTTAAAAGTGAATATCTCCAGCTCTCCAATCAATGACCATTTACTCACTTCTCTAAGTATACTGAAACTCCAAAAATTGAAAGAGAAAAAAATTTGAAAGCATTTTTATTATGGTAGGTTTTATTTTTTAAAATTATCAGTTCATACCAAAACATAGGCATTGTCATAAATTACTGACTGACTGATAAATCTCCTTAACTACTGGAAGAAAAGAAAAAGTACAATCAGGAATCAACCACTTGGCACCAGCCAGAAGGAAGAAAGAGACATGAGGAGAGATCAAGAGTCAAATTTCTGAAACTTTCTCTAATATTTCCCATCCAATCAGATCGAATGTTTTCATTCCCTCTCTTCTCCTTCCTATTCCCAGGACATAAGGCTATTGATACCTCAGCCCTATCCTCAAGTATGACTAATATGTACTTAAAGAAATCTGCCAACAAAGAGTAACATGAAGAAGGACCTGATCTTTAAGTTTCTTCCTTGATTCAGTTCACACTATGGATTAGGTTACACAGTAATGAAGCAAGAATGTCATAACCCCATTTGACAATGCTAAATTGTTCCCTCAATACCATGACCTGTTTGGAGAAATAAGAAATGCTTATATTGATGATATAAATGTGATAGGAGTAGACTTCTCTATTCTTCACTTCCCATTCAGTCAGTGATGAGGTATTAACTATGACATTTAGAAGACTAGTGCTTCTGGAAACACAAATATAAGAAATCAGTTATTAATTATATTGCCAAGAAAATAGGGAGATAATACCTGATGATACTTGGTAGAGGATTTAATAAATTTAATAACAGCATTTCTTAAGCTCTCTATGGCTTCCAAAGGATTTTCACTTACCTTATCTTATTTGATCCTTACAAGACCTTGTTATATATCATTATCTCCATTTTATAAATGAGAAACTTGTGTTGTCGTTTATTTATTTATAACTATTAAGTGGTAGAAACAAGATTAGAACCAAAATCTATTTACCAGTATAATATTCACTTTACAATATTCATGTTCATAATTATAAAAGAGTCTTTACTTTAAAAAATATCCTTTGAAGAGCATGCCAAGAATTCTTTTTAAATATAATGTGAATGTATTTATATATTTATTTGTGGATTATCAATTATTTGACCAAGAAGCTATAAATACAGAAAATTTAGAATCAAACTGAGCCACTGTTTATTAAAGATTAATCAAAAATTATGATAAAATATTCTCAAACTATGATGATAATTTATATAGAATGTTAAGGCTTATAAAGTGTTATAAATGGAAAGATATGTGATTTACATGTGATTTTTTTAAAAAAATAGCTTTATTTCTAAATTAATTGCAGTCAAGGAGAAAGGATTCTAATTATTATTGCCTTTATACTATATTCCATTTTAATGCTGAGAACTTATACTTCTTCAATTTTCTTTGTGTTTTTTCTTAATTAGCAATGACTATTTTAATTACTACCTGTTACCTTCATAATGAAAGAAAACTGTGACTTTGCCAAATCTGATGGCATTTTCAGTCCCCATATTTGTTAATTTCTTTGCAGTATTTCACATCATTGACCAGCTTGTCCCACTCCAGTGGGAAACTCTCTCTTTTTGGAGTTTTAACACTAATCCTTATCCTTTAACATTAATGTCTTATCTAATCTTGTTAAAGGACCAAACTTCTACCACTTAATTCAAAAATGGGCAAAACCAGACAAAAAGTAATGACATCATTCACTAGAGTCCAGTAATAATTGTTTTTCAAAAGCAGTATGTCAAAAGGTCACTTGTGGAAAATAGTGCCTCCAAAAGTCCAATAGTTAATTGTTCTTTTGATGCTTTGCCAAGCACCAATGCTAAGTGCCTGACAAAAGTTCCACTTGGTCTTGACTTTACAGACAGAAATCTCCAAAAACATTTAAGATCTCCAAATGATCATAATAAGTGTGAGGGTATCTATCTAGATTCTCTAACTGATTTAACTGGCTGCAAAAGTCTTTTCTGAGGTCCACAAGCCAACTAAACTCTACTAATGGTAGAAATTCCCAGTTGCACCTATTGTTTATTAGACTGCTCTTTAATCTTCTGCTCCAATATCCCAAGTTCCTCTGTTGTGAAATTCATCTACTCTAGTCCCGTTGTAGAATTAGTAAGAAGATAAACCTAAGGCTCTTACACCCACTTCTCATTTAAAAAAAAAAGTATTTAATATTTTCCCCAGTTACATTTAAAATAATTTTTAATATTTGTTTTTGAAATTTTTGAGTTTCAGATTCTCTCTCTTATTTTCACTTCCAATACCCATTAACAAACCACATGTGAAATTATGCAAAACATTTCCTTAGGTCATGTAGTGAAAGAAAATATAGATCTCCCATTCTAATCAAAAAAATCCTCAAGAAAAATAAAATTTAAAAAGAGAGAGAGAGAGAGAGAGAGAGAGAGAGAGAGAGAGAGAGAGAGAGAGAGAGAATGCTTCAATCTATTCAGGCACTTCTCATTCTTATTCATGCCACCATTTTCCAATGTAAGGGAGCCAAAGACTTAAGAGCTTTAATCATACCCAGATCCCTTAACATGGCTTGTTTCTCTGCATTCCCCTACTATGTGGGTAGGAATAATCTCCTTCAATTGGTTGCAGTCACAACAGGTTATCTTTAAAAAAAAAAAAAAAAAAAAAGCTTCCAGATTCATTTTCTGTGTATTCTTTCTTGCTTATTCCAAAGGATGAAAATTACACATAGTTCACTTACATTAAGGACACCATGAACTCAACTAGAAAGGGGGATACTATCTTCTCTTTTTATGCCCTCTGACTTGGGAGTGGTTTTGTCTCTGTTCTGTTTGATTCATTCTTCTCAGCTTCAGATGCTGACTAGTCTACATTGAACCTGAGAGTGTAAGTCATAGTGACTGTGAAGGCAGGATTTCAGGTAGGCAACTGCAGCCAGACAACTAGCCTAATAGAAATACTGAAAAGCTAGGGTTTCTAGAACTAAAATCCAAAGTGGAGAAAGGTTTGACTTGGAACTTGGGATATGCTCTACAGGAGACCCACCCCCTACACTTGGGGAATAATATCCAATGGAAGCTGGAGCCATTCTCAAAGAGCATAGATATTGACTAACTCCTCTTCCTCCAAGAGTACCAGAGATCCCTTGAGGAGGGATGAAATTATATCTGGCCTTCAGGAAGTGGCATCTTTCTTTTTTTTTTTTTCCACGAAGATTTAATTCTTTATGTAAAAATAAACAAACACATCCATCTCATTAGTATGCAAACTTTGTCTTTAGTAAGTGGTAAAATCATATGTATACCAAATTAAATTTAAATTAATTAAAATTAAAATAAATACCTTCGATTTATTATCAATAAATGTGTGATTTGTATACCTATTTTGTATACATATATATCTGAGGTCATGTAAAAATTTCCACAGATAAAAAGGGGTCACAGGTGGAAAAAGTTTTAAGAAGCCCTGTTCTATATTAATTCTTTTTTTTTAAATTTAATTTTTATTTTATTTTATAATTATAACTTTTTTTTTTGACAGTACATATGCATGGGTAATTTTTTACATTATCCCTTGCACTTACTTCTATTCAGATTTTTTTCCCTTCCTCCCCAACCCCCTCCCCCAGATTGCAGGCAGTCTTATACATGTTAAATATATTACAGTATATTCTAGATACAGTATATGTGTGTAGAACCAAATTTCTTATTGCACAGGAAGAATTGGATTCAGAAGGTAAAAATAACAGTTTACACTCATTTCCCAGTGTTCCTTTTCTGGATGTAGCTGATTCTGTCCATTATTAATCAATTGGAATTGGATTAGCTCTTCTCTATGTTGAAGATATAGGAAGTGGCATCTTTCAATCAGTAGCATCTTTTCATTTGCTTCTTCATTTCCTTCCTGGTCCCAAAATATCAAGAATTCTGTCTTATTTCTTAAATTCACAACCAGGATTTATTTTTATTTTCCTTATGCAGGTAATCCAGCTTATTTATAACTATGGATGGTAAGGAAGGAATATCTCTATGTTATCTTTATCTTCTAAACCTAAATTGGAAATCACCAGGCTAATCCCTTCAAAACAGAGGCTCCCTTATGGTTTCATTAAGAGCTCACAGTCTGTATGCAGAGTGCTAAATTCTTATATCAGGCCATATGAATACTTCAGGCTTCATTTTCTCAATATTACCCTCCTTCCCTTTTCAACCACAAGAACATTCTTATCCAAACCTGCCAACTATTGCCGAATATTTTAGATCAGGCTTGACTTGGGTTAGTACAGGGATTTGGATACATGACTGCAAAGAAATGTTTATACACATTTAACAGCTGGCAAGACAAATTTTACTTAGCAATGTCATGGAAAAATATTTAATAAGATTGCAACATTGATTTAGTTGTGCACAGATGCCTTGCCCATTATATTTGCCATGGTGGTGGGCCAAAGTAAAGAGCTCCTGACCATTACACACTGACTTTTGTACTTATGCCACTAGGAAGCTATATCAATGAATGTTTCAAGATTTATTCTATTGAGCTAATTAAGTCTCAAGGACAGTTTCAGTTCCTTTTTAAGGAAAAACAAGCCTAGTCTACATGGCAGAGACCTTGAGAGATATTGCTCTACATCAACCAAACTCTTCTACTACATACTTTCTTCTCTAATTTAAGTGATACTACTCTTTCCTAGTTCTCCCTACACATAGCTTATTACTTTCAGTTTCCAGTAAGATGTCCCAGAAATAACCCAAACTCTATACAGAATTCATTATCTTTTTCCTGCAATCCACCTTTCTTTCAAACTTTCCTATTTTCATCTGAGACATTATTCTTTCAGTCTCTTACAACTAGCTTAATAATTGAGGTCTTCTTGCCTCAATTCTCTCCTCCCTTCATCCATCTTACATGATCCTACAAAAATTATTTTCTTTAAATGAAGATCCAACTATGTCATGGCCTTATTATAAAATCCTATGCTTCTCTATTGCCTCTAGTATAAAATAAAAATTCTTCTGATCAATTTACAAAACTCTTCACAAAGCATCCCCTAATCATTTTCTTAATCTCATTGTTCATTACTCTCTTTTTCCTTATTTTGCAATTCTGCTCTATTAGCCCTCCCTGTTACTCACATGGCATCTAATATCCTATATTCATACTTTTACTTTGGCCATCCCACAAATCTAGAATTTAATCTTTTTACTTTCACCTAAAATAATCTTCCCCATCTCAAGTACTGTCTTTTACATAAAGCCTTTTCCTGATTACGCCAACTATTAGTGCCCTCCCTCCCTCCCTGGCTGTCTTAGTCTTATCCCATGTAGAGGAACACCATAAGTTCCTTGTACGTGTCATCTCCCATTAAATCTACCTTTATTTTAATATAAATATATGGATGGATAAGTACACACACACATATACATACAGAACATATTTTACATATATGTATATATATGTATATATACAATACACATCACATACACACATTATGCATGTATTTATATATGTACAAGTTGTCTCCTTCCAACAGAATGAAAATTCCTTTAAAGTAGGGATGATTTTATTTTTTATATTTTTATTTGTTGCACCTAGCACAGTTCCTGGAGCATATTAAGCACTTAATAAAAGCTTATTAATTTATTATTTTATTATTTAGATTCATTGTCTCCATTTTCCCCCATTCGAATTCATTCTCTACATATCTGTGGTTCTTCAGCAATAATTCTGACCATGCCATTTCCTTGTGAATAAATTATAATGTCTACCCCTGAATTTTAGTGTTTTCCCTCAAACTTGTCTCATATTTAAGGCCCTTTACAACATGGCCTCAATCTACTTTTTATACATTATTCCTCTATGATCTACTCATACTAATCTTTTTGCTATTCTTCATATTCACTACTCCAATGCTTGTTTTGTTTCTGCTCCTTGTTTCTTCACTTTCTAGATTTTGGGAAAATGTGTAGTGATAATTCCTATTCTTTAGGAAGTGCTTTCAATAACATTCTTCATATTTGGCCAAAATGTCTTATAGATAACTTTTTATTCATTTGGAACGAGTCAGAACATGAACAAACAACAATAATAATAATTACCAGTATTTATGTAATGATTTGAGATTTATAATATCCTTACAGTACTGTTTCATTTTATCCTCCCCAACATTTTCAAATTATATATCCCAAAGACATCTCAAATTAGCCTGTCTGAAGTAGAACTCAGAATCTTCTTTGTTTAAGGCATCATTTTTCTGATCTCCCAGGTTAGTCATTACAAATTTGATAACATCTTTCAAATTCATCTCCTCATTATTAATACAAGCCACCATTGAAGTTCAGGTCTTCATCAAATGTCACCATATCTACAATTGCTATTTTATTTAAACCACAAAACAGTTTTGTAATATAGGTTCTGCTATTATCCTCAGCTTACAGATGAGAGGAAACTGGGACTGAGTGATTTGTCCAATACATACAGTTTTTAAGAATCTGAGGTAGAATTTGAACTTCTCTTTCAAGTCCAAAACTCTATCCACTGAAGCACATAGTGACAATGATTTTTTTTTACTACTTGTTATCTGTGCCTGGTATACTCTACTCTTCTTTACTTTCTGATTTCCCTGTCATCCTTCAAGACTCAGCTTCATTAAAAATATTATAAAGAGCCTTTACCATCTTTCTACCTTAATTCTTTCTGAAATCATCTTCCATTAACACTACATATATCTTGTATATACATAATTATTTTCATTATTTCTTTCCCATTAGGATATAAAGTCCTTGAATTCAACAATTGTGTTGTTGCTTGAGGTAGACCAAAAAAAAAATTGGCCAATAAGATAATGATACTAATTATCATGAATTTATGTAATCTAAAACTTCTAGTTATCATTTGACTACTTTATGTGCATTTTCTTTAGCTTTGCCAAATCAAAAAAAAAAAACTGAGTAAAATATTAACAAATATTAGTAAAGGTACTGTATTACCATAATAGCAAGGCTAATATGCTTAGGCTGAAATGAAATATTGGTTCAAATTACAAACAAAATAGATCAATTTTTTAGATTACAACAATAGATTCGATAAAACCTTTTGATAAAATATAGTGTCCTTACTGGAAAATAAAGGGACAAATCAAGAATGTCTATTATTAATACTCTTGTTTGATATGTTGTGAACAAAAAGAGAAAAAAAATAAATGTAGGGAAATTTATTTAAAATAAAGTTAAGCAAAAAAGAAACAAAATTATCACTTTAATAGATGATATAATGGTTTACTTAGAAATCCCTAGAGATTCAACAAAAAAAAATTGAAACAATGAATACTATTAGTAATGTATTTGGACATAAAATAAAACAACAAGAATTAGAAGGTTTTGTGTATATTACCAAAATAATTCAGTAAGAAGAGATAAGAGATTCAAAATAATTACAGAATATATAAAACATCTGAGAGTTCACATACGAACACACATAGAGGAATTATATGAATACAAATAAAAAGTACTATACACCGAAATAAAAGAATAATTAACAATTAGAAAGATTCATTATTCAGAAATGAACCATATTAACATCATAAAAATGATGATACTACTTAAATTTATTTGAAGATTTTGTTCTACATTAATCAAAACATCAAAGCATTATATTATATAGATTAGAAATGAAGACTAATGAAATTGATCCAAAATAAGAAATACCAAGAAAATCAGGTAAAATAATTTTTAAAAGTAGAAAGGGAGGAACTAGCAATACCAGACTTCCTTAGATATAGAAAATTGCATATAATGTCAGAATTTTTTTTCAATATGTTAATTGGTTTTTACTGAATTTTTTCTATTCTTCCTCTATTTCTTTTTATCATTAAAAAAATCTTTGTTTAAAAAAAGATGACTTTGTGGAGGAGATATGATACACAGAAAGAAATCTAGGTGATAGAAATGCAAAAAAATAATGAAAATGTCTTTAAAATGAATGAAACATAATAATGTATTAAGCATTTGCTTTGCTACAAGTACCATGTTAAGAGCAGAAACTTGGAGAAAGAACACTAGGCAAAAAATAAGTTGAAGATGAGGAGTCATAGTACCAGGAAGTACAGAATTGAATGGATTAGATATCCCCAGTCATAAACTCAGATAGTACCTGTATTGGAAGGAAGAGCTAATCATCACAAGTTTTGGAACTAGGGCGGAGCCAAGATGGTGGAGAAGACACACTCAAATTTGTAAGCTCCCTTCTTCCCTCATTACCAATTAGTTAAATCAGCCTCAAAAATAACGCTGGACTGATAGAAACCACAGGATTAAAAGCAGAACATACCAGCTGAAGAGAATCTGGAGTCTTTACATAAAAGGTCAGTTCCAAGGGGAGGAAGAAAAAAGGCCAGCACAGACGGTTAGGTGCTAGCACACTGTGCCGATCCGGTTGGGGAGAACTCTAGGATCAGAGAAGCCACTGAGATAGAAGAAGCTGACCCAGGCTGTTAGCTCTTCTCTGCTTATAAAACAACAGTTCAGAAAGAGAAATCAAGCCACTTTAAAATATAAAGCTAGATGCTAGAACCGCCCCAATCCAGAAGTGACCTAACAGATCTCGGCATGGCTGTGAAGCCTCCTTCAGCTGTCTGGGAGCTTCACCTTGGGGTAGTTAAGAGCCTGAACAGCAGGGACACAGCCCGAGGCAACATCTAATCCACATAGGGCCAGGCTTAGCCTGAGGCCGTGGAACTCTAGCAGCTTCAGAATTCCCAGAGAAGCAGAACCTTTGAAGTAGGGATCTCGGTTTCTGGGCAGACACTTCCAGTTTGAGTGCAGGGGCTTTTCACATCAGCTGCTGAGATCCATGCCCCACAGACACATTGGCTGGGCTTTGTGTCGCTTTTATTGTTCAGTCTTAAACCTCAGGGCAATTGCTAGGCCACACAGAGGGGTCCTTCACTGGGAAACCCTCACAGCGCAGCCATATCACCTCTGAGGCATTTCCAGGGAGGAGGAGGGCAACTCTCTCCCAGAGCTCTCTCTTAACTCAGGGACAGGAGCCACTGCATCCATCTGGTCTGGGAAGAAGCTGGCAAATAAGTAAATAAATAAATTTCTTACCCCAAGGACAGACCCCAAAAGATTTTTAATAATGAGTAAAAAGCTGAAGAGAACCATTGATTCCTTCTACACAGATAAAGAGCAGGTATCCAACCCCGAGGAAGTTAACAGCAGAGAGTCAGCAAATAACACTCTAAAGGGGAATGATACCTGCCTCCCATCACATAACTCTCTCCTAGAAGAGACTATTAAAAAGTTAAGAGAGTTTGAAGAAAAATGGGAAAAGGAAAGAGAAGCTATGATATAGAATAACAACATCCTGAAATTTGAGTTGGAAAAAATAAAGAATTTACAGGAGGTGCATGGAAACAAAATTTGTGAATTAGAAAAGGTTAAAAAATCACAGGAAAGTAGGATTTCTGAATTGGAAAAGATAAAAAAGTCTCAATAAAGTAGGATTTCTGAATTGGAAAAAGAAAATAACTCTAAAAAAATTAGGGAAATGGAAAAAAATTCAATAGAGCAAAACAATTCATTTAAAAACTCAATTGGGCATAAACAAAAAGAACAAAAAAAATGTGAATGAAGAAAATAACTCATTAAAATCGAGACTGAACAAATAGAAATGAATGATTCATTGAGAAACCAAGAATCAGTCAAACAAATAAAAAAAAAAAATGAAAAGCTGGAGAGTGATGTCAAATATTTCCTGGGAAAATTTATAGACCTGGAAAATAGATCTAGGAGAGATAATCTAAGGATCATTGGACTTCCTGAAAATTATGATGAAAAAAAGAGCCTAGATTCTATTTTACAGGAAATCATCAAAGAGAACTGTCCAGAGATAATAGAAACAGAAGGGAAAGTAGATGTTGAAAGAATTCATCAAACACCTTCTGAAAAAGACCCTAAAAAAAGAACTCCACGGAACATTGTGGCTAAGCTGCAGAACTACCAAACAAAAGAAAAAATATTGCAAGCAGCTAGAAAAAAAAAAAAAACAATTTAAATACCAAGGTGACACAATAAGGGTCACTCAAGATCTGGCTGCCTCCACATTAAAAGATCGAAGGGCCTGGAACCTGATATTCCAAAAGGCAAAAGAATAAGGATTGCAACCAAGAATAAACTACCCAGCTAAGTTTAACATTTTCTTCCATGTAAGAAGATGGTCATTTAATGAAACAGGGGAATTCCATTTGTTTCTAAGAAAAAAACCAGACTTAAACAAAAAATTTGATCTACATCCACAAGACTGAAGAGAAACAGAAAAAGGTAAAAAGAACTCTTGAGAACGGTATCTCTGTTGTGGATATACAGAAAGTCCACATGGATAATTTGATTTTACTGACACAAAAAAAGAGGGAGTAGCAAAGGGAAGGGGGTAATATCAGAAAAAAAGGAAGGAGTGATAAAAGGAGGGAAACTACATATCAGGAAGAGGCATAGAAAATATACCACATCTGAGGGAATTTAGAGAGGGGGAGAAACATTTTGTGAATTTTACTCTCATCAGAGTAAGCTCAAAGAGTAAATACTTGACATATTTGTTACTCAGAGAATTCTCTCTCACCTCATTAAAAGGGAGGAGAGGAAAAGGAAAAAGGAAAAAGGGAATAAGGGAAGGGCACAAGAAAAAGGAATAGACTTGAAAGGAGGGGGGAGGGATACTAAAAAGGAAGGGCTGTATGTCACAAGTGGGGTGTATAAATTAAATATTGGGTAAGAGGTTCAGGGGGATCAAGGGAAAAAAGCATAATCTGGGGATAATATGATGGCAGGAAATACAGAATTAGTAATTTTAACTGTAAATGTGAATGGGATGAACTCTCCCATCAAACAGAGAGGGATAGGAGACTGGATCAAAAGTCAGAACCCTACAATATGTTGTTTACAGGAAACACACTTAAAGCAGGGAGATACATACAGAGTAAAGGTAAAAGGTTGGAGCAGAATCAATTATGCTTCAGGTAAAACCAAAAAAGCAGGGGTAGCCATCCTTATCTCAGATCAAGCAAAAGCAGAAATTGATCTAATTAAAAGAGTAAGGAAGGAAACTATATCCTGCTAAAAGGTAGAATAAACAATGAAGCCATATCAATACTAAACATATATGCACCAAGTGGTATAGCATCTGACTTTCTAAAGGAAAAGTTAAGAGAGTTGCAAGAAGAAATAGACAGTAAAACTATAATTGTGGGAGATCTCAACCTTGCACTCTCAGATTTAGGCAAATCAAACCACAAAACAAATAAGAACGAAATTTAAAAAGTAAATAGAACATTACAAAAACTAGGTATGATAGATCTTTGGAGAAAACTGAATGGTGATAGAAAGGAATATACTTTCTTCTCAGCAGTTCATGGAACTTAAACAAAAATAGACCATATATTAGGACATAAAGATCTCAAAATTAAATGCAGGAAGGCAGAAATAATAAATACCTTCTTCTCAGATCACAATACAATGAAACTACATTCAATAAGAAGTTAGGGGTAAATAGTCCAAAAAGTAATTGGAAACTGAATAATATCATTTTTAAGAATGACTGGGTGAAACAGAAAATTATAAAAACAATTATAATTTCACCCAAGATAATGACAATTCTGAGACATCATACCAAAATCTGTGGGATGCAGCTAAAGCAGTAATAAGGGGAAATTTTATATCTTTAGAGGCTTATTTGAAGAAAATAGAGAAAGAGAAGATTAATGAATTGGGCCTGCAACTTAAAAAAGCTAGAAAAAGATCAAATTAAAAACCCCCAACCAAAAATCAAACTTGAAATACTAAAATTAAAAGGAGAAATCAATAATATTGAAAGTAAAAAACTATTGAATTAATAAATAAAACCAAGAGTTGGTTTTATGAAAAAGCCAATAAAATAGATAAACCTTTGGTAAATCTGATCAGAAAAAGGAAAGAGAAAAATCAAATTGTTAGTCTTACAAATGAAAAGGAGGATCTTTCCACAAATGAAGAGGAAATTAGAGAAATAATAAGGAGTTGCTTTGCCCAACTTTATGCCAATAAATTCGATAACTTAAGTGAAATGAATGACTTCCTCCAAAAATAGAGGCTTCCTAGATTAACAGAGGAGGAGATAAATTGCTTAAATAGTCCCATTTCAGAAAAAGAAATAGAACAAGCTATTAACCAACTCCCCAGGAAAAAATACCCAGGACCAGATGGATTTACATGTGAATTCTACCAAACATTTAAAGAACAACTAGCCCCAATGTTATATAAACTATTTGAAAAAATAGGGGATGAAGGAGTCCTGCCAAACTCCTTTTATGACACAGATATGGTACTGATACCTAAACCAGGTAGATCGAAAACTGAGAAAGAAAACTATAGACCAATTTCCTTAATGAATATTGATGCTAAATCTTAAATAAGATATTAGCAAAAAGACTTCAGAAAATCATCCCCAGGATAATACACTATGATCAAGTAGGATTTATACCAGGAATGCAGGGCTGGTTTAATATTAGGAAAACTATTAGTATAATTGACCATATTAATAACCAAATTAATAAAAATCATATGATCATCTCAATAGATGCAGAAAAAGCACTTGATAAAATCCAACATCCATTCCTACTAAAAATGCTTGAGAGTATAGGAATAAATGGACTATTCCTTAGAATAATCAGGAGCATATATTTACGATCTTCAGTAAGCATAATATGCAATGGAGATAAACTGGAACCTTTCCCAGTAAGAGCAGGAGTGAAACAAGGTTGCCCACTATCACCATTACTATTCAATATTGTATTAGAAATGTTAGCCTCGGCAATAAGAGTCGAGAAAGAGATTAAAGGAATAAGAGTAGGTAATGAGGAAATCAAACTGTCACTCTATGCAGATGACATGATGGTATACTTAGAAAACCCCAGAGATTCTAATAAAAAGTTATTAGAAATAATTCACAACTTTAGCAAAGTTGCTGGATACAAAATAAATCCACATAAATCCTCAGTATTTTTACACATCACCAACAAAATGAAACAGCAAGAGATACAAAGAGAAATTCCATTCCAAACAAATGTTGAGAATATAAAATATTTGGGAATCCATCTACCAAAGAAAAGTTAGGAATTATATGAGCAAAATTACGAAACACTTGCCACAAAAATAAAGTCAGACTTAAATAATTGGAAAGACATCCAGTGATCTTGGATAGGCCAAGCAAATATAATAAAGATGACAATACTCCCCAAACTAATCTATTTATTTAGTGCTATACCAATCAGACTCCCAAGAAACTATTTTAATGACCTAGAAAAAATAACAACAAAGTTCATATGGAAGAATAAAAGGTCGAGAATTGCAAGGGAATTAATAAAAAAAAAGTCAGATGAAGGTGGTCTAGCTGTACCTCATCTAAAGCTATATTATGTAGCAGCAGTCACCAAAACTATTTGGCATTGGCTAAGAAATAGACTGGCCGGCCAATCAGTGGAACAAAGGACAAAAAGTGTACAACTATAGCAATCTAGTGTTTGATAAACCCAAAGATACTAACATTAGGGATAAAAATTCATTATTTGAAAAAAAAACTGTTGGGAAAACTGGAAATTAGTATGCCAGAAATTAGATATGGATCCACACTTAACACTATATACCAAGATAAGATCAAAATGGGTCCATGATTTAGGCATAAAAAATGAGATAATAAATAGATTAGAGGAACAGAGAATAGTCTACCTCTCAGACCTGTGGAGGAGGAAGGAATTTATGACTAGAGAAGAACTAGAGATCATTATTGATCACAAAATAGAAGATTTTGATTACATCAAACTAAAAAGTTTCTGTACAAATAATACTAATGCAAACAAGATTAGAAGGGAAGTAACAAATTGGGAAAATATTTTTAAAAGTAAAGGTTCTGATAAAGGTCTCATTTCCAAAATATATAGAGAACTGACCCTAATTTAAAATAAATCAAACCATTCTCCAAGTGATAAATGGTTAAAGGGTATAAACAGACAATTCTCAGATAATGAAATTGAAACTATATCCACTCACATGAAAGAGTGTTCCAAATCACTACTGATCAGAGAAATACAAATTAAGACAACTCTGAGATATCACTGTATATATGAGATAACCTGTCAGATTGGCTAAGATGACAGGAACAAATAATGATGAATGCTGGAGGGGATATGGGAAAACTGGGACACTAATACATTGTTGGTGGAGTTGTGAAAGAATCCGACCATTCTGGAGAGCAATCTGGAACTATGCCCAAAAAGTTATCAAACTGTGCATACCCTTTGATCCAGCAGGGCTACTCTTGGTCTTATATCCCAAAGAAATACTAAAGAGGGGAAAGGGATTTGTGTGTGCCAAAATGTTTGTAGCAGCTCTTTTTGTAGTGGCTAGAAACTGGAAAATGAATGGATGTCCATCAATTGGAGAATGGTTGGGTAAATTATGGTATATGAAGGCTATGGAATATTATTGCTGTGTAAGAAATGACCAGCAGGATGAATGCAGAAAGGCTTGGAGAGACTTGCATGAACTGATGCTGAGTGAAATGAGCAGAACCAGAAGATCACTCTTCACTTCAACAACAATACTATATGAAGATGTATTCTGATGGAAGTGGATATCTTCAACATAAAGAAGATCTAACTCACTTCCAGCTGATCAATGATGGACAGAGAAGGAACACTGGGAATTGAATGTAAAATATTAGCAGTACTGTCTATCTACCCAGGTTACTTATACCTTCGGAATCCAATTCTTAATGTGCAACAAGAAAATTGGATTTACACATATGTATTATATCTAGGTTATACTGTAAAACATGTAAAATGTATGAGATTGCCTGTTATCTAGGGGAGGGAGTAGAGGGAGGGAGGGGAAAATCTGGAAAAATGAATACAGGGGATAATGTTACAAAAAAATTACTCATGCATATATACTGTCAAACATGTATAATTATAAAATTAATTTTAAAAAAACAAGTTTTGGAACTAGGTGCAAAGTAGAAAACTTGATCAATGAGTTTTTAAAGTGATACACATAGCCTTTGAAATGCAAATTAATAAACAAACGTGAGGACAGCAAGAACTAACTAAAATAAATAAATAAACTAAAAGTAGAGCTGAGATGAAGCAAGCAAAATTAAGAGTGAAGTGAGCCACTAGGTCCTAAAAGCATCTCAGAACAGAGGACTCAGGCTGAAACTCACCAGTTTAAGGACTAAGGGATTTTCCCACAAAAGGTCTACCCTTTCACTGATTTCCCCTCCCCATGTCTGTTCAGTAAAAAACATAAAAAATGCTATAATATACTCCTCTGACTTCTTTTGCCTGCTTGTATTATGATGCCTCAAACACAGAAACTAGAGATTAATCAGAAATAAACAAAACTTTAAATTATAACAGAAAGCTAACCTCTCTCTAAATGTTAGAAATTTTCTAAGATGGGCGCTCTGAGCTATCATGATTATGCTAATAGCTTTCTGTTTGCTATAAATTCCATAAGACAGTAGCAAAAGTAGTCATGTGGACCTGAAGGCCATTATTTTGCTCCTTGAACAAAAGTAAATGAGCTATTCTCATTGGATGCAATAGCTAAATTATCACCTTCTGATGAGAGAAAGGAAACAGGGTTTCCTGAAAACAGAAGAGACCTAAGTGAAAGTCAGTTCTGGGGGGCAGCTAGGTGGTGCAGTGGATAGAGCACCATCCCTGAATTCAGGAGGACCGGAGTTCAAATCTGGTCTCAGACACTTAACTCTTCCTAGCTGTGTGACCACAGCCTCAGAAAAAAAAAAAAGTCAGTTCTGACATTTTCAGAACAGGAAAAAATTAGAAAAAACAAATTCCTTCCCTCATCAGTATCTACCATTATTATTATATATGGGAATGTTTATGTGTGTTGCTCATTTTTAAATTCAGTAATACATTTTAAATTAACAAATATAAAATTTAAAATAAGAACTATGATCAATATAATAGCCAATCACCTCTTGGCAGAAATATGAACTAGAGATAAAAGATGAAATATCCATTCTTATGTTTTTCTTTACTATGCTTATTTTATCAAAAGAGGGCTTTTATAAGGCATAAGGGAGGTCAAGAGGAGAGATATAATAATGCAAAAAGGAAGAAAAAATAAAATAAAAGATAACTGGAAAATGTAAATACAAATCTTAAAATGCACAGAATAAAGGAAAAGTAAAATTGGAAGTTGACAAAAAGAATATTATCAGAACTACGATGCTAAATTTAGTAGATACTTTTAAAAATTAAGCTGTATGTAATAGATAGTTCTATATAAAAAAAAGATACAATGAAACACCAGTGTTTGAATTAAATGATTTATTTGAGTCTTGAGAATTTTTACAATGGTTGCTAATCATTAAAATGGTCATATGAATATTAAGTGTTTTCAGCAACATCAATATTATACAATGGACAATTCTAACGAATGTGACTCTCTCCAAAAATGAGATGATTGAGGCCAGTTCTAATAATCTTGTGATGAAGAGAGAGATCTATACCCAGAGAGAGGGCTGTGGGAACTGATTATGGATTGCAACATAACATTCTCACTCTCTTTGATGCTGTTCACTTGCATTTTGTTTTCTTACTCATTTTCTTTCCTTTTTGATCTGATTTTTCTTGTGCAACAAGAAAATTGTATAAATGTTTATCCTTATTGGATTTAACATATATTTTAACATGTATAACATATATTGGACTGCTTGGGGAAAGGGTAGGGGGAAAGGAGGGGAAAATCTGAAACAAAAGGCTATGCAAAGGTCAATGTTGAAAAATTATCCATACATATGTTTTGAAAATAAAAAGCTTTTGAGTGATGGGCATCAGTTGTAGAATGGCTGAATAAGTTGTGGTATATGAATGTTAATAGAATATTTTTGTTCTGTAAGAAATTTCCAGCAGGATGATTTCAGAAAGGCCTGGAGAGACTTACATGAATTGATGCTGAGTGAAATGAGCAGGACCAGGAGATTATCATATGCTTCAATAATTATACTATATTATGACCAATTCTGATGGACGTGGCTCTCTTCAACAATGAGATGAACCAAATCAATTCCATTTGTTCAATAATGAAGAGAACCAGTTACACCCAGCAAAAGAACTATGGGAAATGAATGTGAACCACAACATAGTATTTCTACTCCCTCTGTTTTTGTCTGTTTGCACTTTTTATTTCCTTCTCAGGTTATTTTCTTACCTTATTTCTAAGTCCAATTTTTCTTGTGCAGAAAAATAACTGTATGGATACGTATACATATATTGTATTTAACATATACTTTAACATATTTAACATGTATTGGTCTACCTGTCATCTAGGGGAGGGGGTGGGGAGAAGGAGAGGAAAAGTTGAAACAAGATTTTGCAAGGGTCAATGCTGAAGTATATCTTGTAAATAAAAAGATATAATAAAAAATTTAAAAAGAAAATAAAAAAGCTTTAAAATTAAAAAAGAATATTAAATATTTTTCTTTTAAAATTTATTTCTCTTATATTTTTCATTCTTCTATTGTAAGAGAAATTACATTTCAATTTGTTGCTAATGTGTATAGTACATCCAAATTCAGATATTTGCAAGCCTCCTTCAAAAATATATTTTACATTTTAAGGAATTAACATTTGTAAAGTTTTGAAATCAGAAAGTTAATGCTATAAAGATCATTAATAACTCTTTGTTATTTCAAGGAAAAACAATTAATTATATAAGAATGTAATGAAGACCCAAAATGCCTTTATTTTAAAACTCATAGTTCATAATATTGATACTTAGGTATTTGGGTCTTTTTCATACTTTTTTGTCAGACAAATTCTCAGAGTTGAAAAAGATCTTTGCTAAGTCTTTGAAAATCTATTGTTCAAAATTCTTAATTATAAAAAAAGTAAACAACAGGCCAATTGAAGTGGAGCAGAGTTCTGACTTAATGTAACAAAACACAAGCAATAGCAATTACCTATAAGCTATTGTCTGACAGTCATCCATCAAATACCAAGTCTCCTTAATAAATGACAATTATGAGGCAAATATGTACAAACATGGATAGCATAAGCCATGGGATCATTTCCTTCTGAGAAAATTAGTGACCAAGAAAACACACATGTAGTGTAAATCACCAGACTGCCCTACAGCAAGGTTCATTCCCTCACTCCTGACCAGAATGCTAATTAGAATTTTCATTTTTTCTTTTCATTTTTTCTCTATGTCTGTCTGTTTCTGTGTCTCTGTTTCTGTCTGTCTGTCTGTGTCTCTGTTTCTCTCTCTGTCTATCTGTTTCTGTCTCTCTCTTTCTCTCTCCCCTTTAAAAAATTCAGAACCACACAGCATTTTGTTTGAGGTTATACAAATTCCTTCACAATTTGTATAGAAGTCTAACATAACTTTTTAAAAGCCGTGACATGCCCATAATGTATACAGAGTATCTGACTTCCGCCGTTAGCGAGGCTTTTTCCTAACTTAATCATACTCAAATTTCACCCCTTTTAAAGATCCTGATTCAAAAATGTTCACTCATTCTCCACAGTCCACAAATTTATACCATCTCTTCCTGTGGAATGTTATATGTATAAATGAAAAATAATGGCCTACAATAATTAAGAATTAATAGGTTAAAATCATAAATATTTTAAATTTTAGTTTCACTTTGTTTATTTGAAAAACTAAAAATGTAAATTCATACAAGTATACATTTTTATATATTATCATGAAATTATCCATTCATATTAACCACATTACCTAGAAGTTGAGTAAAGATTCTATATAATAAATAAAAATATCCAAAGCTTCAGGGAGAGAAATATATTACTATTCAAAACAGATTATAAGTGAAATAAAAAGAAAACTTGACCCAAAATATTTTTAATTTGAATATTAACTCATTGTATATAAAATGTGTCTTTATATGGTTGAAAATTTCAGTGTGTTCCCTTTTTAATACTGTCCACCTGAACAGAATCTAGGTTCATACCAGAACAGGTTTGCTATTTGATGTCTTTGATATGTAAATAAAAAAGAGCAAATTTTCTAGAGCAGTGTTTCATAGGTCTTTAGCCCAGAGGTCAGTCAAATTCCAAATTTAATAACAAAGTACCATTTTATTAATGGTAGTAAGTGAGCTTCCAAGTAGTAACCACAGCCTCCTGCTGTGATGACAGAGATAATTAATGCCATAAATGAAAATGTACATGTTTGATATTTTTATACAAATGGATTAGAAAAGTCTGCATTATTTCCACACTGATGTCTTAACCCAATTGCTCCCTAAAGTGACATCACCATTTGCACATAGTGGACCCTGATAAATTCATTTATTTCCATCTTGTCTGTAATTATGATGAATGGTCTGAGCTCCATTCAATTATTTAAAATGTGCAAAGAAACAGAAACAATGAAACTGGCAAAGCCTGCTACATTCTTAGGAACAATTTAGGTTAATTAGCATCAACTTCTCCCCCATTCATCATATCCCTTTAGAAATATAAACAAACTGTCAGCTCTAACCTAACAAACAGATCACTGAGCTACTTAACACAAATTATTCTTACATGAAAAGCTCCTTCTCAGGCAATATTCTCCTCTAGGGCATCTGGGAAGCTGAGCTATTAAAATTGAAGACATATGTTGCAGTCAGACTTAACTCCCAGATTGTAATGATCTCTGTTCATTGTTGTGACAGTTTTCAGTCAACATATTTGCTGCTGGCAATGTAGCCCCAATTTCAAATGAAACAAAAGTCAAATGAAATGATGCAACTAAAGTCCTGAAAGCAAAGAGTTCCTTTCTCAGAGAACCTATCAGTGTTTAATTAGTAGCTCTCAACCATAATGAATTCAGGAATTCAAATGCCTAACTTGTTACAATTCAACTCAACATTTTGTCTTTTGTACATTAGAATATATAAAGGAGCAAGAGAAAAGTAATGTGTGAAGGAGCTATAGATTCCACATGTCATTTTTCCTACAAATTAGGAAGTTGATTTTACTCTTCAACTAGATTATTAGGAGTCCTAAAACTACCATACCCCATCAATTTTGAACCAAAAGAGAAAGGAGTAGCATTTGAAAGGTACTAGAGAGAAGAAAATATATCTTTATTAAAGTTTCCTCTTCAAAGGTGATAAAAAGAAAGAAGAGAGGAAGACAGATAGACAGAAAGATAAAAACAGAAAAGAGAAAAGGGAAAAGAAACAGACAGAAAGAGAGAGAGAGAGAGAGAGAGAGAGAGAGAGAGAGAGAGAGAGAGATCTAATTATTTTTTTCTAAAAGGGAAGTGATAAGGACCTTTATTTTCTTTAGAACATTTTGAAATACTTGAAAAAAGTCTCAACCCTGTAAATGAACCTAGGATAAATTTTTCTCCTTTTACTTGGTATATATGCAGTTAAGTAACACAAATAGATAAAGTGCTGCAGTCAGGAGCTAATTAATCCTATTAGCAAAGAACACTTTCTCATCTTGCAAATTCTCAGAAATGTTCTTTTGCCTTCATGTACCTTATTCCATCTTGGATCCCTAGATTATTTTTCTGTGCTTGCAACCAATATCTAATTCTAAATCTATAATCATATGATATAGTCAAGACAGAAAATCTTAACACCAAGATAGAGACACTTATTTCTGTACAAACATGATATGACTGGAAATATTAGGTTTCTGTAGTAGCCTGTTTCCATTGACTGGCCAAACCTTAAATGCTTACCCACAATAGTCAAGGTTTGGATACAATGTATTCCTCTTTGAGATATAAAGTTATTTCTTTGAAGTTTATGACTTTGCTGATTCATGTTCCGTGAAATTTCACAAAGGCCAATACTGAAGAGGAGTTCCTAAGTTCTTGTGTTTGTGCCCAACATATAACAATGAAATCAAATCCATCTTAAAACTGACTCCATTATCATAATATGGTTTGTTGGAGCCATCACGTGGAGAGTTCTCCTTCCACTATTAAGGGTTTCAAAAATGCTGTCCATCTATATATTCTACTTTCCTGGGAGTCTGGAGACTAATGATGACTGCTAGTTGAAATGTGTATGTTTTTCCTGAATATTCTTCATTTCTAAATGGTCTGAGTATAACTAGCTTTCTTGACTCAACTGGACTGGTACAAAAAAAGTTTATTGAATTATTGACCTTAGCTCTATCCCCAAAACAGACTTACACATGTATTACATAGACATATAAGCACATATCCCTCAGGCTAAGGGAGAAATGAAGTTCATGTATATATATTTCCTAAATGTTGATGTGATACATGGCTGAATGTGTTTTTGTTACTCCTGATCCTCAATAGCAGTTACCTTTATTGCTCTCACTTACCTGACATAGCTTCCTTCTGAACCCTAATCTTTCTCATTCAGACACACACACACACACACACACACACACACACACACACACACACACACTAAGAAAAAGGCAATTATTTCTAACACAAGTGGTTTTTAACTTGTCCTCTAGTGAAAAAAATGACACTCTCCTACTTTAGAACAAGTTTTGTCCCTTCTGATGAATAGCTGTATTATCAACTGCTTATGTCTAACCTCCAAGAAACCATGTCTACTAATGTTGCTTTCAATGAGGAGGTTATTTTTGCAGGTAGATCATGCAAAGCTGAGTGAGTGATAATTCAGGAAGAACCTCAATTTCAACTTAAATCCTGGGATAGGTTGCATATAAGAAGTTTATGACTTTTTAGCTACTTTACTAGAACAAGATGAAGAATTACTGTCAGAAGTAGCCATTCAAAGGCCATAATATTTTTTGTGCTTCTCCTACTTCAAGAGCATATATCTGCAACTATATTGGTACCATCATCTGTGCTGTAATCCTGATGTTCTGGGTGCTGTTCTGGTTTACCATCACTATTTTGCATTAGTAGACTTACTATGAACTTCATAGATGTGGCATCATTCATTACATGGAATTTTGAAACTTCAGTATTTTGGAAGAAGAAAGGAAAGGGTTTTGTTCTCATATTTTTGTTTTGGTTTTGTCTTATTTTACTTATTTTGACTGTCCAGTAAAAAATCTGAAACTGAATTTTTCCTAAAGGGAAGGAGAAAGATATGCAAATTCTAACTTTTGCTCTCTACCTCCTTGCCTTTTTTTTCTCCACTTTCCCTCTTTTCCCCTCCATTGGTACCACCCTGACAGAAGACTATCCTACTGTTAGGATTACTAGGTGAGAACTCAGGTTGTCTGGACAATGACAAGGTGAGAATTCAGGTTGTCTGGACAATTACAAGGTGAGAACTCAGGTTGACTTGATAGTTCTCTGGCTCAGATTCTTAAGAGGAGCAAGCTCATTGGTTGGAGTACTTCTTCCCAGAAGCCCTTGCATTATCCCACACCCATTCTCTGGGAGGATAAAAAGAGGCAACATTGAGCCTGGAGAGCAGTCTGGATGGGGGAAGGACAAGAGCTGGAGGAGATTCAGAGCCAGGATTCAGGAAGAAGAAGAGGCTGGCTGGAGGCTCCAGAAGCCTCCCAAGAAACCTGCTCATAGAGGAAAAGATTATACAGAAAAGAAACCTCCTCCCAAAGAAGGATTACAACTGAGAGACGATCAGAACTTTACATCCTACCAGAGGAAAAAGTTCTAGAAAATAATTAAAATCTTGCCATAAAGAGGTTATGTATGGTAAGGCCAATTTCCTGACTCAATTTCTTGATGTAAAGGCAGAAAAGGTCCCAAACACTTATAGTTGGAGCTTAGTATTGGTAAGTACTTGAGACCATTAAAGATACTATAACCTAATGACTTATTGATTAGGCTCATTTCCAGATGTAGATGAGGGGCATGACCAGAAAAGCTAAATACCATTGTATTTTTATTGCATAATCTAGCTGTGTTAAAGCCAAATAAACCTCCTTTGTTAAATGTTCAATGACTCATGAGAACCTCACTTCATCCCAACACTGAACTTAAATTAAAAGGGTGTTGGCATTAGAGCCATGCCCACAAAAATGAGTTTAACAATGAAAAATTACATATACTTATGGATTAACATGTATGTACTGACTTATATTGTTATTTTATTTTTTTTTTGTTTATTTTTATTTGATCATGTATTTTCTATGTAGTATAGTTATATTTTTCTGTTAGTTATATATTGTAATGCTGCCTCTATTTGGATACATGTTAATGCTTGATAATATTCTCTTATTTTATAGGATTTGCATCATTTGCTGCTATACTCATTTACTCATATACTATGGATATCTATGTATTGTTATACTATGTGTAGATAATTTAGAAATTTAGTTATTGAAATAGCCTAACAAGCAATGCTTTACATTGTTCTCTGTTATGTGTACTATGGATTTATATGTGGTGTAAGTGGCACCCAAAAATGATTACTTGGGATAATCATTGTTTTTCTTTTAAGTGTTTATATTTTTTCTGATGTTTATAGTATATACATGCAAATTTCAAGTATACCATGACTGATTTTGTAAGGGACTACATAATGTTCCAGACCTGGGGAGAATTGTAATCCACCTTTTAGGTTCTGTGCATAAAGGATTTGGCATGGAACAGAAAATGCCAAGGAGCCATATAGTAGCAGGCAATATCCTACATTGTTCCATAAATTTACTATAAGGAGGAGCTTATATATAGAAGAAAAAAACAGTCAAGTAAAATGAAAGAGAAAACCATTTTATTGGAAATACACACAAGAAATATGAGTGGAAACAGCTGCTGAAAGATAAGCAATGCATGCACAGTAGAGGTTCAAAACTGATCTATGCTGTGACCAGCCACCAAAAGAAATAGCAGAGGCAGGAATCTAAAGCGCCACTATAATGGGAGCCTTTCAGAGAATAAGGACTGATTTTGTGCCACAACCAGAAAATAGAGACAGCTTCTTTTTTCTAGTAAAACTAACTTCCCCTTTGGATTATTTGCAATTAATTTACTGTTTCTTTTTCATCATGTCTCTTGCCTCTTCCCCTCTACAGCCTCTTTTAAAAGGGCAGCTAAAAATATGGGTATGTTGTATTTTCTTAAATGTTTACTATTATGCTTAGTTTTATATATATATATATATATATATATATATATATATATATATATATATATATATATATATGAAAACCCTATTGACCAGCAGAAATTCTAAGCTGGTATTTTATTTAATGCTTATAAGTATAGATTAAGAGATGAAGGGAAGTAGGATAAAGTCTTCTTTTCAGAGAAACAGATTGTCTGATCTGGACTTGGAACTAATTGAGAATGACTGGGAACAAAATTGGTAGGCCTGTAATATACTTTGTGTGCTTAAATAATAGTTTGCATTCTTGAAAATGAATTTGAGACCAAGGTACTCCTAGTAAAATTAAGGTAAACACAGGAGTGAATTTGGTAGTGCCTTTTGGCAAATTGGGCTTGAAATAGAAACCACATCTCCAAAAAGAAAGGGAGAATAAATTAGTAAGGAAGGTGTACTTATGCAATGTGAGAATGAACAAACTCCCTGAACATCTTCAGACTGGTCTTCTGGCTTAGAACCAAGAGGATAATTGATGGCTCAGTTGGCCTTGCTCCTAAATGAAGTTACTAATGATAATTAAAAGATGTGAGCTAGTAGATGCAAGTAGATGGATGGGATAGAAACAAAAAATAAGAATTAATGGTTTTCTGTTGACTTGGGAGTTCTCCAGTAAATTATGATTGGGATTAGTGCAAGGCCCTATACTGATTAACATTTTCGTCAATGATGTGGATAAATATTAGATATGAAGATGGCACAATGCAATGAAGGTGGCATAATATAGTAAAATAAAATAGTGAATGAAACTGTCAAGTTTCTAATAAAATTCTAGCAGGCTAGAGGATAAAACAGGGGAAGAATGGCTAGATAAGAGTTTGTTTGAAACTGAATTTCAATTGATTTCAAGCACAACTGGAAGCAGCCCCAAAAAATAATACATTTGAATTATATTAAGAAGACAAATATATGGTCCAGAACTAGGAAAGTGAGAATCTAATTGTACTTTGCCTTGGTTGGGAAGCATCTGGATTACATTTTTTTTTCTGTTCTGGATGGCACATTTTAGGAAGAACATTGATATGCTACAGAGTGTCTATAGGAAGACAAATAGGAAGTTGAAAGGTCTAAATAGCATGCTATATCATTTTGACAGAATATTTGAAGAAACTGCATATGTTTTGCCTGGAAATGAGAAGACTAAGAGAAGACACAATAGCTTGTCTCCAACTATTTGAAGGGCTGTTACATGAAATAGGGAATAGATGTGATCTTCTTAGCTCCACAAGGAAGAAATCAGCGTAATGGGTCTACCCCATTTACAAAGGGGAAAATTTAGGTTTGATGTCAGGAAAAACTACCTATTAACTAGAGTCATTCAAAAGTGGAACCCAGGAGATAGTGAGTTTATTGGAGTTCTACAAAACAAAGGTAGAATGATCACTTATCAATTATGTTTTAGAGAAAATTTTTGTTCAGTCATATATCAAAAGTACCATAACTAGGGGGCGGAGCCAAGATGGTGGAGAAGATACACGTGAAATTCTAAGCTCTCTCTTACCCTCAATACCAACTATTTAATTCAGCCTCAAAAATAGCGTTGGACTGGTAAAAAAATCACGAAGATTAGAAACACAACTTACCAGCTGAAGAGAATCTGGAACTTCATCAGAAAAGGTCTGTAATGAAGGGAGGGGGAAAAGGACCAGCACAGATGGTGATAGAAGACAGAAGGCTAGCTTACTGTGCCAATTGGCCTGGAGACGTTAGAAATTGGCCTCTGGGGTTAGAAAAGCTACCGAGAAAGAGGATTCTGGCATAGACTGATAGCTCTACTCTGCTTGCAAAAGAGCAGACCAGCAGAGAAGTTAAACCACTTAAAAAAAAAAAAAAAAAAAAAAAAAAAAAAACTTGCCAGAAACTCCCTATAATTACCCAAAACCAGAAGTGAGACAGCTCAAATCACTGCACGCCTTCTGCTATCTGGGGCTTTTCCTTGAGGCAATTAAGAACTTGCAAGACAGTGGGGGGGACACAGCCCGGGGCAGCCTCTAATCTCATAGTGGGGGGCTTGGCCCAAGGCAGTGGAACTTCCACAGTAGAGAACCCTGCAACAATGACTGTGCTTCCTGGGGCAGAGATATTTCCTGTCTGTGTGCTGGGGCTATTTGCTGGTCAGCGGCTAATATCCAAGGCCCCACGGGGAGGGGGGGGTGCTTTGGCCTGGGGTTGTGACACTTTCACTGTTCAGCCTGTAGCCTTAGGGCAGTCGCTAGGCTACAAAGCGGGGGTCCTTCACTGGGCACACCCACAGCCTGGCTCTGAATCACCTCTGGTGGGGAGGGGAACTCTCTCCCAGAGCATCCTTGTACCTTTTCCACCCCATTCACAAGACAGCTGCCTTCCATATCTCTGTTCTGTAGAAGAAGCTGGGAACCCCCTACCGAGAAAGCAGACCACACAGGTTATTAAAAATGAGTAAGAAATTGAAGAGAAAGATTGACAGCTTCTGTATAGAAAAAGAGTGGATCTCTAACCCTGAGGAGGCTAACAGCAGACAGTCTCCAGGTAATACCCTGAAGGGGAATGTTACCTGGTCCCCATCATATAACTCTCTCCTAGAAGAGACTATTAAAGACCTGAAAAGAGAGTTAGAAGACAAATGGGCAAGGAAAGAGAAGCTATTCTAGAGAGTAACAATGTCCTGAAATTTGAATTGGAAATGATAAAGAATTCAAAGGAAATTCAGGGAAACAAAATTTGTGAATGGGAAAAGGTTAAAAAAATCACAGGAAAGTAGGATTTCTGAATTGGAAAAGATAAAGAATTCTCAAGAAAGTAGGGGGGAGAGGAAAAGGGAAAAGGAAAAGAATAATAAGGGAAGGGTACAAGAAAGGGGAAGGATTTAAAAGGAGGGAGGAGGGATACTAAAAAGGGAGGGCTGTGTGACACAAGTGGGGTGTATAAATTAAATATTGGGGAAGAGGTTCAGGGGGATCAAGGGAAAAAAGCATAATCTGGGGATAGTATGATGGCAGGAAATACAGAATTAGTAATTTTAACTGTAAATGTGAATGGGATGAACTCTCCCATCAAACAGAGACGGATCAAAAGTCAGAACCCTACAATATGTTGTTTACAGGAAACAAACTTAAAGCAGGGAGATACATACAGAGTAAAGGTAAAAGGTTGGAGCAGAATCTATTATGCTTCAGGTGAAACCAAAAAAAAGCAGGGGTAGCCATCCTTATCTCAGATCAAGCAAAAGCAGAAATTGATCTAATTAAAAGAGATAAGGAAGGAAACTATATCCTGCTAAAAGGTAGCATAGACAATGAAGCCATTTCAGTACTAAACATATATGCACCAAGTGGTATAGCATCTAACTTCCTAAAGGAGAAATTAAAAGAGTTGCAAGAAGAAATAGACAGCAAAACTATAATAGTGGGAGATCTCAACCTTGCACTCTCAGAATTAGATAAATCAAACCACAAAACAAATAAGAAAGAAATTAAGGAGGTAAATAGAACATTAGAAAAATTAGGTATGATAGATCTTTGGAGAAAACTGAATGTTGATAGAAAGGAGTATACTTTCTTCTCAGCAGTTCATGGAACCTATACAAAAATTGACCATATATTAGGACATAAATATGAAAAAATTAGCAAGCAGTAGATTCTGACCTTAAATCATATTACTAAAGTCAAAGTATTGCTAAACTATAAAATGGATAATTTTTAGGGGGGTGGAGCCAAAATAGTGGAGAATGCACACCTGTCTATCTAAGCTCTTCCTTGCCCGCAGACTACTTCTTTTATGAAAGGCCTTGAAATTGGTCCTTGACTATCAAAACTCATGAATATTGGGAGTATAATGCATTACCAACAGAAGATATTCTCAAAATTCATCAGAAAAGGTCTGTTTTTGCTTGGGGGCAGGGATAGTTAGGCCAAGCACAGGGTCAGGCAAGCAGGCAGTGAGGGCACAGAAGGCAGCTCACACTAAGCAGACCAGAGTGGGGCAGGGTATGGTCTCAACCAGCGAAAATTTGTGGGGAAAACTTTATCACAGTGTGTTGCTTTGGCAGGAAGCCAGTAGATCAGCAGAGAAGCTATAAACACAAAGGCTAAAGACTGTGACCCCAAAATGCTAGAGTCTCTAGGATCAGGGCCACATCTACCTAACACCTGAAGTGACTCAGCACTATCTCAAAGCACAACCGCTGATTCCAGTGCAGCCATTGCTGTCCCACAGTTGATTCATTGCTACTTCCTGTTGTCTGTAGAGGAAGGCTGGTAATACCACACTATCCTAAAAGCAGACTGGTAGGTTTGTTGTTGTTGTTGTTTTGTTTTGTTTTTTGGGTTTTGTTTTTTTTTTTAATGAGTAAAAAGTTAAAGTAGGCTCTAACTATAGGTAGCTTCTAAACTGATAGCAGACTTTAAATCCTGAGGAGACTAAAAACAGATTATCTCTAGGTGAAACCCCAAAGGAGGATATGATCTGGTTCCCACCACACAAAGCTCTCATAGAAAAAAATTAAAAAGGCTCTTACAAGAGACCTTGAAGAAAAATGGGAAAAGGAAAGGGAAGCCTTGGCAAGAGGGTCTGAATAAGTCATCTTATTCCTTTAAAGATAGAGTAGATAAAGAAATCAACTCCCTGAAAAGCAGAATTAGTGAATTAGAAAAAGAAAATAGCTCTCTAAAAAATAAAATTAGTGAAATGGAAAAAAAATTCCATAGAACTAAACAACTCATTTAAAAACTCAATTGGACAATTACAAAAAGAAATAAAAAAAGTAAACAGAGAAAATAATTCATTAAAAATTAGAATTGAACAAATGGAAATGAATGATTCGAGCTGATACCAAAAATTAGTCAAGCAAAACCAAAAAAATGAAACAATGGAAAAATTGTTAAATACCTACTTGGGAAAACAATAGACCTGGAAAAGAGATCTATGAGAGATAATCTGAGGATTATTGGACTCCTGAAAAATTATGATGAAAAAAAGAGCCTAGACACTATTTTTCAGGAAATCATCAAAAAGAACTGCCCAGACATTATAGAAACAGAGGGTAATAGACATTGAAAGAATTCATCGATTACCTACTGAAAGAGATCCCAAAATCAAAACTCCAAGAAATATTATGGCTAAATTCCAGAACTATCAGACCGAGTTAAAAATACTACAAGCAGCTAGGAAAAAAAAAAAACACTTCAAATACAGAGGAGCCACAATAAGGATTACTCTGGATCTAGCAGCATCCATATTAAAGAATCGCAGGGTCTGGAGTCTGCTATTCTGAAAGGTTAAGGAACTTGGGATGCAACCAAGAATAATTAATCCAGTCAAAATAAGCATTTTTTTTCCCAGGGAAGAAGATGGACATTCAATGAAATCGATGAATTCTATTTATTTCTGATGAAAAAAAAACAGAACTAAACAAAAAGTTTGACCTCCAAATACAGGATTCAAGAGAAACATAAAAAGGTAAAAAGAAATCTTGGGAACTGTATTTCTGTTATGAGGATACATAAACAGTACAAAGAAGGTAGAGGTGGAAAGAAAAAGGGAAAAGTGGAGTTACTACATCTCATGAAGAGGCAAAGGAAACCTATTATATCTGAGAGAAAGAAGGGAGGAGGATGAATATAGTGTGTATCTTACTCTCATCAGAATTGGTTTAAGAGAAAAATATTACACATATTTGATTTACAGAGAAACTTCTCCCACCTCATTGAAAAGTGGGAGGGGAAAAGTAAAAAGGAAAGAAGTTAAACAGAAGGGAATATAGAAATTGTAAGAAAAAGATTTAAAAAAAGGGGAGGGAATCTAAGGTAGGGGGGAGGGATTTTAAAGAGGGAGGGCTATGTGAGGCAAGAGTTGCTCACAAGTTTAATACTGGGATGGGGGAATAAGGAGGAAAGAAAAGAGAAAAGCATATTCTGAGGTTAAGGAGATGGCAGGAAATTCAGAATGAGTAATTTTAATAAAAAATGTGAAGGGGTAAATACCCCCCATAAAGCAGAGGCAGATAGCAGACTGGATTAAAAGTCAAAATCCTAAAATATGTTGTTTACAGGAAACACATTTGACGAAGGGCAATAATACATACAGAGTAAAGGCAAAAGGTTGGAGCAGAATATAGTATGTTTCAGATGAAGTCAAAAAAGCAGGGGTAGCCATCCTGATCTCAGATCAAGCAAAAGCAAAAATTGATCTAATTTTAAAATGTTACACCATATTGAGCCTGCAGTGGCTGTGGGGGGAGTCATCATTGCTAGCCTGTGCTTTATTGCTACATGCTTGTAATACCTCCCATGCTCATGGGTTTGTTTATAGCTATTTCTAAGACCCTTGAATAAGAAATGTTCTTTTATTAGTAAGTTCATTTCAAATCATTGTAAGATCGTGACTCTCTCCATGTGAACCTAATCTCCATTTGAACTATGTGAACCTAATGAACCTAATTTCCATTTGAACCATGTGAATCTAATCACTGCAAGACATGACTCTCTTCATGGGAACTTAACTGTTCTTTAACCTTATGAGATTGGGAACATGCCACACAGGTGTTTAGCTTCATCCTCAAGACACATCTGGCACTTCCCTGTCCTATATAACATCTTATGCACAATTTGGCTCAAAGCCTTCTTTGTCCTGACCCCTATAAAAGACAGGTAAAGCATTCTCTATTCGGAGCTTCACCCACAGAGATGACTGGGACAAACTTTTCCCAACCTGGTTTGAAGGAGGCAGAACAGGGCTCCCCAGACACTTAACATTTGGTGCTCCCTGGATTGGTGATGTTTTCTTTATCCTTTTCTGCTGTTTTAATCATAATTCTCATTATTCTTTGTCTTTTATATATTATTTCTGTATTAGTTGTTATTGTAAGCAATCTATTCCATGTATTGTATAATTAAATCTTACTTTTATCTTTGATTGTGTTGGAGAGCATCATTTTATAGGAGCAAATCTGAACTTTTATCTAAAATCACATAACAATCTTTCAGCCCAGAAACCCACTAATAATATCTGGCTTGACTCCTACTTCCCTTTGATGTTTTTCATGTCTCTTCCTGAGAAGTCAGGGAGGGGATGATCATCTCCTTTTTAATGCTTTCACCTCTTTAAGAACTCAGGGAAAGGGGGCATGATCACCTCCTTTTTGGTGTTTTCACCCCCTTTCCTGAAAAGTGAGGGAGAGCATGGTCACTGCCTTTTTGGGCTTCTCACCTCCCTGAGAATTCAGGGAGGGCATGATCACCTGTGTTCTAAAACAAAAGAAAGTGGGAAATGTAGAGGGCTGAAACTCCAAAAAGGTATGCTTGTATCAGACAACCAAGCACTTAAGGCTAATTACTCATTTGATATGAGATAATGATTCTATTAGCATATAATTGGATAATAGCTCTTCTCACTATTGGTACTTGCTGAATGTTTGGTGTTAAGATAATCATAGGCAAGGATTAGTGGGCATGGGGAGAGAGGGCAGAGTGATTTAGCAGCAGGACAAGAAGAGGGAGGTTGGTGACTCTGGACTCCAGAATCCAGGATTTTGCTTGCTTGCCTCCATTACTTCTCCCCCTAAAGACCAAAGGCTTTAATTTGTCCTGACTCTGGCTGGCCCTGAGGCTTGCCAGGAAGCTATCATGTACTCTAAAAAAGAGATAAGGAAGGGCACCATATCTTGCTAAAGGGTAACATAGATAATGAAGCAATATCAATATTAAACATATATACACCAAGTCATGTAGCATCTAAGTTCTTAAAGGAGAAGTCAAGAGAGTTGCAAGAAGAAATAGACAGCAAAACTATAGTAGTGGGAGATCTCAACCTTGCACTCTCAGAATTAGATAAATCAAACCACAAAATAAATAAGAAAGAAGTCAAAGAGATCAATAGAATACAAGAACATTTAGATATGAGAAATCTTTGAGGAAAACTAAATGGAGACAGATTGGAATACACTTTCCTTGGGGTAGTTCATTGAACGTATACAAAAATTGAACATATATTAGGACATAAAAACCTCAAATTCAAATGCAGAAAGGCAGAAATAATAAATGCATCCTTTTCAGATCACAATGCAATAAAAATTACATTGAATAGGGGAAAATAGACCAAAAATAATTGGAAACTAAATAATTTCATCTTAAAGAATGATTGGGTGAAACAGCAAATCACAAACACAATTAATATTTTCACTCAAAGAATGAAAATAATGAGACATCATACCAAAATGAGTGGGATGCAGCCAAAGTGGTAATAAGGGAAAATTTTATATCTCTAGAGGCCTAAATAGAGAAAGAGAAAATCAAGGAATTAGGCTTGAAATGAAAAAAAAGCTAGGAAAAGAGCAAATTAAAACACTATGAAATTCTAAAAATAAAAGGAGAGATTCATAAAATTGAAAGTAAAAAATGTTTAATATATAAATAAAACTAAGAGTTGGTACTATGAAAAAAAAAACAACAAAATAGATAAACCCTTGGTAAATTTGATTAGAAAAAGGAAAGAGGAAAATCAAATTGTTAGTCTTAATAAAAAGAGAGAGAACTCTCCACTAATGAAGAGGAAATTACAGCAATAATGAGGAGTTATTTTGCCCAGCTTTATGCCAATAAATTCAATAACTTAAATGAAATGGATGAATACCTTCAAAAAATATAGCTTGTTCAGATTAACAAAGGAAGAAGTAAATTGGTTAAACAGACCCATTTTAGGAAAAGAAATAGAACAAGCTATTAACCAACTCCCCAGGAAAAAATCCCCAGGACCAGATGGATTCACAGGTGAATTCTACCAAACATTGAAAGAACAATTAACTCCAATGTTACGTAAACTATTTGAAAAAATAGGGATTGAAGGAGTCCTACCAAATTTCATTTATTACACAGACATGGTACTGATATCTAAATCAGGTAGGTTGAAAACAGAGAAAGAAAATTATAGATCAATCTCCCTGATGAATATTGATGCAAAAATCTTAAATAAAATATTAGCAAAAAGGTTACAGAAAATCATCCCCAGGATAATACACCATGACCAAATAGGATTTATACCAGGAATGCAGGACTGGTTCAATATTAGAAAAACTATTAGCATAATTCATTATATCAATAACCAAATTAACAAAAACAACATGATCATCTCAATAGATACAGAAAAAACATTTGATAAAATCCAACATCCATTCTTATTAAAAACACTTGAGAATATCAGAATAAATGGACTTTTCCTTAAAATAATAACATCTATTTAAAACTGTCAGCAAGCATCATATGTGATGAGGATAAACTGGAACCATTCCCAATGAGATCAGGAGTGAAACAAGATTGGCTATTATCACCAATACAGTATTGTTTTAGAAATTTAGAAATTATCACCAAAACAGTATTGTTTTAGAAATGCTAGCCTCAGCAATACGAGTGGAGAAAGAGATTAAAGGAATTAGAGTAGGTAATGAGGAAATCAAATTATCACTCTTTGCAGATGATATATATATGATGGTATACTTAGAGAACTCCAGAGATTTTACTAAAAAGCTATTAGAAATAATCCACAACTTTAGCAAAGTTACAGGATACAAAATAAATCCCCATACATCCTTAGCATTTTTATACATCACCAACAAAATCCAACAACAAGAGATACAATGAGAAATTTCATTTAAAATAACTGTCAATAATATAAAACATTTGGGAATCTATCTGCCAAAGGAAAGTCAAGAACTATATGAGCAAAACTACAACACTTTCCACACAAATAAAGTCAGATCTAAGCAACTGGAAAAATATTAAGTGCTCTTGGATAAGCCAAGCAAATATAATAAAGATGACAATACTACCTAAACTAATCTATTTATTTAGTACTATCCCAATCAGACTCCTAAGAAACTATTTTAATGACCTAGAAAAAATAACAACAAAATTCATATGGAAGAACAAAAGATCAAGAATTTCAAGAGAATTAATGAAAAAAAATCAAATGAAGGTGACCTCGCTGTACATGATCTAAAACTATATTATAAAACAGCAGTCACCAAAACCATTTGGTATTGGATAGGAAATAGACTAGTTGATCAATGGAACAGGTTAGGTTCACAGGACAAAATAGTCAATAACTAGCAATCTAGTGTTTGACAAAGCCAAAGATCCCAACTTTTGGGATAAAAATTCACTATTTGACAAAAACTGCTAGAAAAACTGGAAATTAATACGGCAGAAACTAGGCAGGTACACCAAGATACTGTATACCAAGATTAGATCAAAATGAGTTCATGATTTAGACATAAAGAATGAGATTATAAATAAATTAGAGGACCATAGGATAGTTTATCTCTCAGACTTGTGGAAGAGGAAGGAATTTGTGATTAAAAAAGAACTAGAGATCATTATTGATCACAAAATAGAAAATTTTGATTATATCAAGTTAAAAAGGTTTGTACAAACAAAACTAATGCAAACAAGATTAGAAGGGAAGCAATAAATTGCAAAAATGTTTTTACAGCTAAAGGTTCTGATAACTTCCTTTCCAAAATGTATAGAGAATTGACTCAAATTTCTAAGAAATCAAGCCATTCTCCAATTGATAAATGGTCAAAGGATATAAAAAAACAATTTTCAGATGAAGAAATTGAAACTATTTCTACACATATGAAAGGGTGAATCACTATTGATCAGAGAAATGCAAATTAAGACAACTCTGAAATACCACTACACACTTGTCAGATTGGCTAAAATGACAGGAAAAGATAATGATGAATGTTGGAAGGGATTCGGGAAAACTGGAACATAGATGCATTGTTGGTGGAGTTGTGGACAGATCCAACCATTCTGGAGAACAATCTGGAATTATGCCCCAAAAGTTATCAAACTGTGCATACCGTTTGATCCAGCAGTACTACTACTGGGCTTACATCCCAAAGAGGTACTAAAGAAGGGAAAGGGACCTGTATGTGCCAAAATGTTTGTGACAGCCCTGTTTTGTAGTGGCTAGAAACTGGAAAATGAATGGATGCCCATCAATTGAGGAATGGACGGGTAAATTATGGTATATAAATGTTATGGAATATTATTGTTCTGTAAGAAATGACCAGCAGAATAAATACAGAGAGGCGTGGAGAGACTTACATGAACTGATGCTACATGAAATGAGCAGAACCCAGGAAATCATTATACACCTCAACAGTACTAGATGAGGACCAATTCTGATGGAAATGGCTATCTTTGGCAATGAGAAGATGCAATTCAGTTCCAATTGATCAGTGATGAACAGAATCAGCTACATCCAGAGAAAGAGCACTGGGAAATGAATATGGACTGCTCGCATTTTTGTTTTTCTTCCTAGTTTATTTTTACCTTTATAAATCCCATTTTTCTTGTGCAACAAGAGAACTGTAAAAATATGTACACATATATTGTATTTAAGATATCTTTAACATGTTAAATATGTATGGGACTGCCTACCATCTAGGGGAGGGGATGAAGGGACGGAAGGGAATGGAAAAGAAGTGATTGCAAGGGACAATGTTGAAAAATTACCCATGCATATGTTCTGTCAATAAAAAGCTATAATAAAAAATAAAAAAAACTCAAATTTTATCTTGTTTGTGTATACTGTATTGAATAATTGATGCTTTGCAATCATTGTCGGTTGGAATTTATTCAACATATTAATCCCACTTTTATTGAAAGACTAACACAAACTAATGCTAAGTGAAGTGAGTAGAACCAAGAGAACATTGTATACAGTGACAACAAGATTATGTGATGATCAATTGTCATGGGCTTGGTTCTTTTCAATAATGAAGTGATTCAAAGCAATCCCAATAGACTTAGGATGGAAAGTGCCATCCACATCCAGAGAGAGATTGTGGAATTATGTGAATTATGTGGATCAAAACATAGATTTTCACTTTTCATTGTTGTTGTTATTGCTTGCTTGGTTTTTTTTCTTGTGTATTTTCTCTTTTGATATGATTTTTCTTGTGCAGCATGATGAATTATGGAAATGTATTTGGAAGAATTGCCCATATTTAGTCTATTTCAGATTGCTATCTTGGGGAGGGAAGAAGGGAGAAAAAAATAGAAAAAATTGGAACACAAAATTTTGCAAAAGGGGATGTTTAAAACTATCTTTGTATGTATTTGGAAAAATAAAATGTCATTAAAAGAGGGGTTGGGTACAAAAGATGTTGTGGAGGTTGCAATGACAAGACTTTGTAGCTAATTGGAGAGAGAGGGTGAAGGATAATAAGGAGTACAGGGTAATACTAAATCTGTAAACCTTGGAGACTTAAAGAATAGTTGTTCCATTACAAAAGGATGTTTAGAGTCAAGATGTCCCCAGTCTCCCTCAGAAACAACATAAACCAAGATTCTGAACAGATTCTGAAATGACAAAACCTACAAAAAAAAGTGAATGAAACAATTCCAACTCATGATAGCTTGGAAGTACTTCAGGAAAAGTCAGTCTCATTAAGATAAAAGGAGAATACAGCCCAGCACAGATGGAGTCAGGGAAAACCAGTGGAAAGGTCATAACCATAGCCATAGTCATGCTGATTTCTGAGATCAGCATCTGAAACCCCTTTATTCTTACTCAACAGAATATCACAGAACAACAGCGTTGGAACTTCCAATCCCAGCACAAAAAGCAAATTGCAGCCTGAGAAACCAGACAACAACTGGAATGTTTTGGTCAGGCTATCTCCAGCATGGGAGCAAATCATCAAATATCCAGAGGCCCCTGTGCTCAAAGCCAAAACTCAAAAGTTGTACAAAAAGCTGGGGACAGCATCCCTTATGATGCAGAAGTAGAGCTCAACTTTAAAAGTCACAAAATGGTGGTGGGGAGAAAATGAACAAGAAACAAACAAACAAAAAAGAACGTTAACTATAAAAAGCTATTATGGTGACAAGGAAGACCAAAACACCAACTCAGAAGAAGACAAAATGCCTACATGTGAAACCATAAAGGAGATTATAGGTTGGTCTCAATCGCAAAGAGCCTTTTTGGGAGAGCTCATAAAGGATTTTAAAAGTCAAATAAGAGAGATAGATGAAATATTGAGAAAAGAAATGAGAAGTGTGCAACAAACAGCAATTCAGAAAAGGAAAGATAAAAGTAGACTGACCAATTAACCAAATGGAAAAGCTAACTAAAGAAAAAATACATTAAAAACTATAATTAGGCAAAGGAAGCTAATGACTCTAGGAGATCAAGAATCAGTCAAACTAAAAGAATGAAAAAATAGGGGGGAAATGTAAAATACCTCATAGAAAAAACAATCTATCTGGAAGTAGATCTAGGAGAGACAAGTTTAAATTTATTGGACTATCTGAAAGCCATGATCAAAAAAAAAAAAAAAAAAAAAAAAAAAGAACCTGAATTGCATCTTTCAAGAGATCGTCAAATAAAACTGCTCTGATATATTAGTAGCAGATCACAAAGTGGTCATTGAAAGAATCTATTGATCACTTCCTCTAAGAGATCCCATTAAAAAAAAACACACCTCTATTTTGCTATTATTGTAGCAAAATTCTAGAACTACAAAGTCAAGGAGAAAAATACCACAAGCTGCCAGAAAGAAATTATTTAAATATCCAGGAACTACAGTTAGGGTTATCCAGGTCTTAACAGCTTCTACAACAAGAATTAGAGGGCCTGGAATACAATATTTTTGAGGGCAAAATAGCTTGGATTACTACCAAGAATCAACTACCTAGCAACACTGAGCTTCATCTTTTAGGGAAGGAGATGGACCTTCAATGAAGTAGGGGAGTTTCAATCATTTCTGATGAAAAGATCAGAAGGAAACAAATTTTCATCTTCAAATACAAAACTCAAGAAAAGCAAAAAGAAAAGGTAAATAAAAATTTTAAAATGTTATTAAAAGTTAAATAGTTTACATCTCTAAAGGGAAATGTAACTCTCGAGAATTGTCTTTTATTAGAGCATTTTAAAAGAGGTATACAGACAGAAGATGTGGGTATAAGGTAACTATGATGTGATATTTTAAAAAGACATTAAGGGGTAGAAAAGGGATTATATTGGGAGAAAAGGAAGGGGAGATAAAATGGGATAAGTTAAATCACTTAAAGAGGCACAAAAACCCTATTATAATGGAGGAAAAGAAGGGAGGGGCATGAACATCATCTAAAGCTTACTTTCATCAGATTTGGCACAAAAAAAAATAATACATGCACTCAGTTGTGTACAGAAATTTATCTTACCCTATAGGAGGAGAAATAGAATAGAAGGGAGAGCAGAAACAGTAGGAGAAATGGGTAAGAACAGGAAGGATGACAGAATGGAGGGCAGATTGAGGGAAGAGGTGATCAGAAACAAAACACTGATGAGTAGGGACTCTGTGGAGAGAAAAAAGCATAAACACAACAGAAAATAGGATGAAAGGAAATAGAGAGCTGGTAATCATAACTGTAAATGTGAATGGGATGGCTTCTCCCATAAAATGGAAGCAGATAACAGAATGGATTAAAAACTAGAATCCTACAAAATGTTGTTTATAAAAAACACATTTGAAACAGAAAGATACCCAAAGAGTAAAGGTAAAAGGTTAGAGCAGAATATATTGTATATACTTCAGCTGAAATTTTAAAAAAAGCAGGGTAAATCTCAAAGCAAACACAAAAATAGATTTAATTTTTTAAAATAGACAATGACTTAATATCAATATTAAACACATATATTATGCCAACTAGTAGAGCATCAAGATTCTTAGGGAGAAGTTAAGTCATTTATAACAAAACTATAATAGTGGGAAAGCTCGACCTCCTCGAACTTAAAATAAACAAAGAAGAAATTAAGTAGGTGAATAGAATTTGAGGAAATTTAGATATGAAAGACCTCGAGAAAATTAATGGGGATAAAAAACAATATACCTTCTTTTCAGTGGAACTTGACACTTACATAGAAACTGATCAAGTATTAGGACATAAAAACCTCGCAATCAAATGCAGAAATACTAAATACAACATTTTTACATAATAGTACAATAAGAATTACATACAGTAAAGGGTCAAAGAAAGAAAATTAAAAACTAATTGGAAAATTAAACAACTTAACTCTAAAAAATGAGTAGGTCAAACAGCAAATCATAGAAAATTAATAATTACATCCAAGAGAATGACAATTATGAGACAAGATACCCAAATTTATGGAATACAGTCAAAGTAGCTCTTAGGGAAAATTTTATATCTGTAAATGTTTACATGAATAAAAAAGAGAAAGAGAAAATCAAAGGGGCAGGCATGCAACTAAAAAACAAGGAAAACAACATATTAAAAGCCCCCCAATTAAATTCCAAATTAGAAATTCTAAAAATCAAAGGAAAGATTGATAAAAGTGAAAGTAAGAAAATTATTAAACTAATTAATAAAACTAAGAATTGGTTTTATGAAAAAACAATAAAATAGATTAGCCTTTAATTAATTTGATTAGAAAAAGGAAAGAAAAAAGCCAAATTGCCAGTACCAAAAATGAAAAAGTTGAATTTTCAACTTCAAGGAAGACAAAATTAAATAATAATTAAGACATATCTTGCCCAACTATATGTAATTTAAATGGATGAATATTTACCAAAAATAAATTGGCCAGATTAACAGAAGAAGAAATAAAATACTCAAGTAACCCCATTCCAGAGAAAGAAATTGAACAAGTTATCAATGCCCTAAAAAAAAAAAAAATATATATATATATATATATATGTGTGTATATATATATATATATATGTATGTATGTATGTATATATATATATATATGTATGTATGTATGTATGTATGTATCTGAGGCCACATAAATTTGTGAGCAAATTCTACCAAACATTTAAAGAACAATACTAAATAAACTGTTTAAGGAAATAAAGAAGGAACTCTGCCAAATTTCTCTTATAATGCAAATGTGGTTTTGATATCTAAACCAGAAAGAATGAAAACAGAGAAAGAAAATTATAGACCAATCTTCCTAATGAATATTGTTGGAAAAAAATTAAAATTATAGTAAAGAGATTTGCAGCAACTCATCACCAGGATAATACATTATTATCAATTGGGATTTATGCCAAGTATGCATTGAAAAAATTGGTTGAATATCAGGAAAATTATCAATATAATTGACCATATCAATAAAAAACTAACAAATCATATGATTATCTCAATAGATGCAGAAAAACATTTTGACAAAATACAGCACCATTCCTATCACAAACATGAGAAAGTATAGGAATGAATAGAGTTTTGCTAAAATGATAAAGCATCTCTTTAAAATCATCAACAAGCATTATATGTAATGGGGAGAAGATAGAAGCATTTCCTTTTAGATTAAGTGTGAAATAAGGATGCCCATTATTACCACTACTCTTCAATATTATACTAGAAATAGTAGCTTTAGCAATAAGAGAAGAAAAAGAAGTGAAAGGAATTAGAGTAAGCAATGAGGAAACAAAACTATCACTTTGCAAATAATATGATGGTATAGTTGGATAATCCTAGAGAAACAACTAAAAACTAGTTGAAACAATTAACAACTTTAATAAAGTTGTAGGATATAAAATTAAATCACATAAATCATTAGCATTTCTACTTTTTACCACCAAAGTCCAGCAGCAAGAGATAGAGAAATTCCATTTAAATAACTGTATTATTTTATTATTAATATTACAAATTTGGGAGTTTACCTGCCAAGACAAACTCAGGAACTATATGAACACAGTAACAAAACAAAAGATTAAGAATATCAAGGGAATTAATGAAAGGAAAATGCAAAGGAGAATGGCCTAGTCATACTAGATCTGAAACTATATTATAAATTGTCAGTCATTAAAACCATTTGCTACTGGCCAAGAAATAGAGTGGTGAATCTGTGAAATATGTTAGGTACACACACAAAATAGTCAATGGCTATAAGTAATTTAGTGATTGATAAAATCAAAGAGTTCAGCTTCTGGGATAAGAACTCATTATTTGACAAAAATTGCTTGGAAAATTAGAAAAATTATATGATAGAAAATAGGCATAGACCAAGTTCTCACATCCTATATACTAAGGGTGTGAAATGGGTACATGATTTAGATATAAAGGGTAAATCAGGAGAGCAAGGAATAGTTTGCCTATCAGACTTTTGGAGAAGAGAGGAATTTATCACCACTCAAGAAATAGAGAACATCATAAAATACAAAATGAATAATTTTGATTACCTTAAATTAATGAGATTTCACAGAAACAAAACCAAGGCAGTCAAGATAAATTTCAGAAAAGCCTAGAAAGACTTATATGAACTGATGCTGAGTAAAGTGGTCAGATCCAAGAGGATACTATACATAGTATGAGCAAAATTGTATGATGATCAGCCAAGGGGATTCCAATAAACTTTGAATAGAAAATGCCATCTGCTACCAGAGAAAGGACTATTGAAACAGATTGAAGCATTCTATTTTCATCTTGTTTGTTTTGTATTGTCTTTTTCTTGTTTGTGGTTTTTCTCTTTTGCCCTGATTTTTCTTTCCCAACGTTACTCATATGAAAATATGTTAAACATGAATGTACATATATAGCTTATGTCAGACTACTTACTAGCATGGGGAGGAGAGAGGTAAAGGAGAGAGGGAAAAAAAATTTGGAACTCAAAATCTTATAAAAATGAATGTTGAAAGAAAGGAGTACAAGGGATAATGTAAAAAATTACCTATGCATATGCACTGTCAAAAATGTTATAATTATAAAATTAATAAAATAAATTAAAAAATGGATGTTGAAAATTATCTTCATATGTAATTGGAAAGTAACACTAATAAAGTATAATTTTAAAAACAAGAAAGGAAGTTTGGAAGATAGCTAGTTTGGCAAGGAGAAGGAAAGACAATGAATTCTATTTTGTACATATTGAGTTTGAAATGTCTTGGAATAGTCATCAGGCAACTGTAATGTGGGACTGAAGCTAAAGATACAACCCTCTTAATATCTACTACATGCTAGGAATTGAGTTAGGTACTAATGATACAAGTATAAAATAATAATAATAAATAAGAAGAAGAATAAAACAAATCCTACTTGCAAAGACCTTAAATTCAAAGGATACAGATAATAAGTAATATAAAGTATAAAAATAACACATATAGCATAAACAACAAGTCAATTAAACAAAGATAGTGAATGAAAGTAGTTTAAAGGGAAAGCAATTGTGGTTGGGAGATTGATAAAAAATTTCATGCAGAGAATGGCAATTGAACTACTTAATAAAGGATGTGTAGACTTCTGTAAGATAGTAATTCCAAGCACAGAAGATAGTATGTACAAAGGCGCAGAAATGGAAGTAAGAATGTTATATATAAGGTACAGAGAGTAAAACAATTTTGCTGGATCACGATTTCAGTAGGGACATTAATGTTCAATGAGACCAGATTCTATTGGGTTTTAAAGGAGTGTATATGTTATCCTAGTGCCAATTAAGAAGTCACAGAAATTGATTGCAAAAAAGAGTCATATACTCAGATCTGCACTTAGGGAAAATTATTTTGGCATCATTGTGTGTGAAAGATTGAAGTAGTGAGAAAATTGCAATAGGAAGAATAATTGCAATAATATAATCCAGAAGCAATGAGGGTCTGACAAGGATAAATTAGGGAAGAATAAAAATATTGCTTTGATGAAATGATAATGCAATTTAAATTACATAATATAAAATCATACTATTCGATGAAAGCATACAATTCAATGATACTATTCTTCCTCCAGCTCTGTTCAGTAGCTCTATTCCTATGAGTAGGAGTAGAGTGTTCAGATGATAGATATAGTTTGCAAGGAATAAGAGTTAATAAGAAAAGAAAATGAAAGGTTTGAGTGGAGAGAATAAGGTTGAATTGGCAAACAATAGATCAATATTAGAAAAGGAGGAAATTTAAGTAGGCCTAACTGCCAAAGAACATAATAAAATGTTGAGGTTATTTGATTGGATGAGTGGTGAAAAATTTGGAAGAGGTTACTCCAAGATTATGAATGTTTTACACCATAATCACTTTTACTGTTTATGCTACAAATAGAGAGAGCCAAATTAGGAGGACTGTATCAAGGGGGAAAGGAAATAAGCTTTCTATGTATTTAGTCCGAGGTATTGATTTTGTTCTTGTTGAGTCATTTTCTATTATATCTAATTCTTCATGACCCAGTTTGGGATTTTCTTGAAAGAGATACTGGAGTGATTTGCCATTTACTTCTTCAGCTCATTATACAGATGAGGAAACTGAGGCAAATAGAGTTAAGACACTTGCCCAGGATCACACAACTAGTGTCAGAGGCCAAAACTGAACCCAAGAAGATAACTCTTCTTGACTCAAGACCTGGCATCCTATCCACTGTGCCACCTAACTTCCTCTTGAGATCCACTTGAAGATATCCTATAGACAATTCAAGATGTAGGTCTAAAAATCAGAAGAACTGTCAGCATTAGATTTAAAGATTTGGAATTCATCAGCATAGATATGGTAGTTGAAGGCATGGGATTGATTGAAATTGTAAAGGAAAAAACTGCAAATAAAAGATAAGGTCAGAATATATACCCTTGAAGAATTTCCAGATAAAGGGTTAAATACAGGATAAAAATCAAGGAAGAAAACAGAGAATGCACATAACAAATTTACCTTATAAATGTAAACATAATAACTGGCATGATGTTTTAAAGCACCATATTTGAGACACATTGAAAATCTTTTAAAATGTCTCTAGAATATGGGAAAATAAGAGTTAAATAGTATGGGGGAAAGTATGAACAACATAATGCAATAAGAATTTCTTAACATATCCAGACACTTTATTTAAATGTAAATTCATATTTAATTGCTCTCTATTTTTTACAATAATGAAATGTGAAAACAAAATAAATTGCATATATATATTAAAAATGATAACAAAATTTGCATTCCTCTTCAATGTTTGTAAATTGAAAAAAAAGGTATAAAGTATCTTTAGATAAAAATAGAATGACTATTCTAGTAACAAGTTCAAACTATAGTAAATTTTATTTTGAAATTCTGAGAGTAAATTGACTTCTTTGCCTGCAAGGAATTGAGGGAATTGTAATACAAAGGAATGCTATGAGTTCTCTCCTGCAGAGGAGGATTATGGGCAAGTGCAAACACAAGTAGTAGAGTGAACTGCTATTTCGTTAAGAGGTTTTGAATTGAAGTTCTAGTAATAGTAAGCAGTGCCTTTCCATGTGATATATAAAGAGGACCTGTGCTTGTTTTTTCTGTAGACTGGGTTGGTCTACAAAAATAGACAGGAAAACAATGTTATCTATTGTGTCAAATCTTTATCTCTAACAACTCCTTTCTCTGGCTTCCTTATAAGTCCCAATGAAAATCCTAGCTTTTATAAGAAGCGTTTCTTCTTTTTCAATTTATTTCCTACTAATCCTTTAAAATAACTTATTTGTACATGTTTATTTACTTATTATTTTCCTCATTAGACTAAGAGCTTCTTGAGAGCAAAGACTGCCTTTCCTCTTCTTTATATAATCAGCACTTAACACAGTACCTAACAGAGTAGGTGCTTAATAAATGTTTATTAATTGATTGGTCAGTCGATCATTAGCAAACTTGTTCTTGGTTGAGAAAAGTAGGCTGTGAAGATTTTTTTTTTCTTCCTTCCATGTTTCCTTTCTGGTTGGGTGTATAAAACAGTTTTCAGTCTTTAAAAGTAATTTATTTTCTATTCTGAGTAGTACTTTTAAAATCTGACCTATTTTTAAAATGTGACCAATTTTAATGTCTTTGACTCATGTATATGTACAAAAGGAATTATTGTGGAGGAAGCTAGTGAACTAAAACATACAGAATTGTAAACTTTGGTCCAAAATGTTAGTTTTCTTTAGCCAAGATGTCTGAGCAAAGTGATTTTTTTGATATGCTATCTGAAAAGCAGAACTAAATTGGGTCTGAGGCTTTTCCCCTTTTTCACAAAACTAAAACTGGATAGGGCCTTTATTACTGTTGTTGTTATTATTATTATTATTATTCAGAGAAAGGCTAGGACTATTGAATCACGTGTTCTTATTTACTTCTTTTCCCTGATTTCTGTTTTCTCTGCAGTAAAGGTGTTAAATAGGGAGTAGGAACCACATGGCAAAAGAAGATAAAAATGTAGCTATATCTAGCCAGTAATACCACAAAATTCCTAAGGTGGGAGCCAAAGAATGAGTCCTTTTTAATTTCCATTTCTCATATAAAGTCAAATACTGCCAGACACCTCCACCTAGTGGTTACCAAAAAAAAAAAAAAAAGGAAAGAAAGCAATCTACCTATGACTAATTTATTCATACAACTAAGCCCTACATCAGCCACATGAGCTGCTGGAAAGTATGGTTTTTCCAGTCTTAGATTTATGTGGAATAGAGAGAGAATGGAACTCCAGTGGCAACCAGTCATAAATGAATGACTACAAATATACTGACCAAAAGCAGAAGCAGTGGAAGCCTTATCTCGTTTCCTTATCTTTTTGAAAAGTGATCTGTTTGTTAAGAAGCTTATATTAAACAGTTACTATGCTTGCATATACATTTTTCAAATACAGTGCTAAGCCCAAGATACAAGAAAGGCAAAAGCCCCTGATCTTGAGGAGCTCATGCTCTAATAGGTGAGAAATCAAAGAAACTTATGAAAAACAAACTATATATTAGAAAAAGGAAAAGCTCCAGGTGGAAGGTAGGATTTTAATTAGAACTTGAAAGAAACCAGAAGACCAGGATGAAAGTGGATGCCCAGAGCTAAGAGATGCAATGTTTTACAATGTAATTAGACCAAAGAAATTATGTGGAGGAAAGGAGGGAGAGACAGAGGGTTGAAAGGTATAGGAACAATGAAAAGATGTGGGGAAATAGGAGATAATGACTTTGAATGTCCAACACAGGATTTTAAATTTGATCCTGGAAATGATAGGGAATCACTTGAATTAATTGAATCTAGCTGTAACATGGTCAAACACTTATGCTTTAGGATAATCATTACTTTGGTGGTAGAATGGCAGATAGACACCCATACACATTTTCTCAGAATAATAATTTTAAAGGAATAAAGTAAAAAAATACAAGATTACAAAGGAAACTATACTGAAATACTGTCTGTAGACAATCATGTGAGATCTAGTGAGCAGGACTAATGACTACAGTTATTTTGAAGCTGTGGTGAAGGTATAAACTTTTAGGGCATCTGCAACAAATAAAATATAATATGAAAATATCTCTGATTTCTATTGTGCAGGATTGTTGTAAAGATCAAATGAGATATTTGTAAAGCACATTGAAAATCTTAAAGCACTATATAAAATTTTAGCTATTATTATTACTATTAATACTATCATAGTTTGTTGCCTATATTCATAGTTAAAAGCAGTGCTAAATTTCAATTAGTGGGGGAGATGTAATTTTTTTTTTATCCCAACCAATTCTGGAACCTTTAGATATTATGTCTCAGGTTAAGAATTGTTCCTGTTTACAAAAAGTAATTGGAAACTGAATAATCTCATCTTAAAGAATGACTGGGTGAAAGAGTAAATTATAGAAACAATTAACAATTTCACCCAAGATAATGATAATGATGAGACATCATATCAAAATCTTTGGGATGCAGCTAAAGCAGTAATAAGGGGAAATTTTATATCTTTAGAGGCTTATTTGAAGAAAATTGAGAAAGAGAAGATTAACGAATTGGGTTTATAACTTAAAAGGCTAGAAAAAGACCAAATTATAAACCCCCAACCAAAAATTAAACTCGAAATACAAAAATTAAAAGGAGAAATCAATAAAATTGAAAGTAAAAAAACTATTGAATTAATAAATAAAACCAAGAGTTGGTTTTATGAAAAAGCCAATAAAATAGATAAACCTTTGGTAAATTTGATCAAAAAAAAGAAAGAGGAAAATCAAATTGATAGTCTTACAAATGAAAAGGGGGATCTTTCCACCAATGAAGAGGAAATTAGAGAAATAATAAGGAGTTACTTTGCCCAACTTTATGCCAATAAATTTGATAACTTAAGTGAAATGGATGACTTTCTCCAAAAATATAGGCTCCCTAGATTAACAGAGGAGGAGATAAATTGCTTAAATAGTCCCATTTCAGAAAAAGAAATAGAACAAGCTATTAATCAACTCCCCAGGAAAAAATCCCCAGGACCAGATGGATTCACATGTGAATTCTACCAAACATTTAAAGAACAATTAGCCCCAATGTTATATAAATTATTTGAAAAAATAGGGGATGAAGGAGTCCTACCAAACTCCTTTTATGACACAGACATGGTACTGATACCTAAACCTAGTAGATCGAAAACTGAGAAAGAAAATTATAGACCAATCTCCTTAATGAATATTGATGCTAAAATCTTAAATAAGATATTAGCAAAAAGACTTCAGAAAATCATCTCCAAGATAATACACTATGATCAAGTAGGATTTATTCCAGGAATGCAGGGCTGGTTTAATATTAGGAAAACTATTAATATAATTGACCATATTAATAATCAAATTAATAAGAACCATATGATCATCTCAATAGATGCAGAAAAAGCATTTGACAAAATCCAACATCCATTCCTACTAAAAACTCTTGAGAGTATAGGAATAAATGGATTATTCCTTAGAATAATCAGGAGTATATATTTAAGACCGTCAGTAAGCATAATATGCAATAGAAATAAACTGCAACCTTTCCCAGTAAGATCAGGAGTGAAACAAGGTTGCCCACTATCACCATTACTATTCAATATAGTACTAGAAACGCTAGCCTCGGCAATAAGAGCCGAGAAAGAGATTCAAGGAATTAGAGTAGGAAATGAGGAAATTAAACTATCACTTTTCGCAGATGACATGATGGTATACTTAGAGAACCCCAAAGACTCTGCTAAAAAGCTACTAGAAATAATTCAAAATTTCAGCAAAGTGGCAGGATACAAAATAAATCCACATAAATCCTCGGCATTTTTATATATCACTAACAAAATGCAACAGCAAGAGATACAAAGAGAAATTCCATTCCAAACAAATGTTGAGAGTATAAAATATTTGGGAATCCATCTACCAAAGAAAAGTCAGGAATTATATGAGAAAAATTACAAAACACTTGCCACAAAAATAAAATCAGATTTAAATAATTGGAAAGACATTCAGTGCTCTTGGATAGGCCGAGCGAATATAATAAAGATGACAATACTCCCCAAACTAATCTATTTATTTAGTGCTATACCAATCAGACTCCCAAGAAACTATTTTAATGACCTAGAAAAAATAACAACAAAATTCATATGGAAGAATAAAAGGTCAAGAATTGCAAGGGAACTAATGAAAAAAAACTCAGAGGAAGGTGGTCTAAGTGTACCTGATCTAAAGCTATATTATATAGCAGCAGTCACCAAAACCATTTGGTATTGGCTAAGAAATAGACCGGTAGATCAGTGGAACAGATTAGATACAAAGGACAAAAACGGGTACATCTATAGCAATCTAATCTTTGACAAACCCAAAGATTCCAACATTAGGGATAAAAATTCATTATTCGGAAAAAACTGTTGGGAAAACTGGAAATTAGTATGGCAGAAATTAGATATGGATCCACACTTAACACCATATACCAAGATAAGATCAAAATGGGTCCATGATTTAGGCATAAAGAGGGAGATAATAAATAGATTAGAGGAACAGAGGATAATCTACCTCTCAGACTTGTGGAGGAGGAAGGAATTTATGACCAGAGGAGAACTAGAGATCATTATTGATCACAAAATAGAAGATTTTGATTACATCAAACTAAAAAGTTTCTGTACAAATAATACTAATGCAAACAAGATTAGAAGGGAAGTAACAAATTGGGAAAATATTTTTAAAAACAAAGGTTCTGACAAAGGTCTCATTTCCAAAATATATAGAGAACTGACCATAATTTATAAGAAACCGAACCATTCTCCAATTGATAAATGGTCAAAGGATATGAACAGACAATTCTCAGAGGAAGAAATTGAAACTATATCCACTCACATGAAAGAGTGTTCCAAATCACTACTGATCAGAGAAATGCAAATTAAGACCACTCTGAGATACCACTACACACCTGTCAGATTGGCTAAGATGACAGGAACAAATAATGACAAATGTTGGAGGGGATGTGGGGAAATTGGGACACTAATACATTGCTGGTGGAGTTGTGAAAGAATCCAGCCATTCTGGAGAGCAATCTGGAATTATGCCCAAAAAGTTATCAAACTGTGCATACCCTTTGACCCAGCAGCGCTACTACTGGGATTATATCCCAAAGAAATACTAAAGAGCGGAAAGAGACCTATATGTGCCAAAATGTTTGTGGCAGCTCTTTTTGTTGTAGCTAGAAACTGGAAGATGAATGGATGTCCATCAGTTGGAGAATGGTTGGGTAAATTGTGGTATATGAAGGTTATGGAATATTATTGCTCGGTAAGAAATGACCAGCAGGAGGAATATAGAGAGGCCTGGAGAGACTTAAATCAACTGATGCTGAGTGAGATGAGCAGAACCAGAAGATCACTGTACACTTCAACAACAATACTGTATGAGGATGTATTCTGATGGAAGTGGAAATCTTCAACATAAAGTAGATCCAACTCACTTCCAGTTGATCAATGATGGTCAGAGGTAGCTACACCCAGAGAAGAAACACTGGGAGGGGAATGAAAATTGTTAGCACTAATATCTGTCTGCCCAGGTTGCATGTACCTTCGGATTCTAATGTTTATTGTGCAACAAGAAAATGATATTCACACACATGTATTGTACCTAGACTATATTGTAACACATGTAAAATGTATGGTATTGCCTGTCGTCGGGGGGAGGGAATAGAGGGAGGGGGGGTAATTTGGAAAAATGAATACAAGGGATAATATTATAAAATATATATATATATATATATATAATAATAATAAAAAAAAAAGAATTGTTCCTGTTTAGTGAAGTAGCTGAGAAAAAGGTATGGAATTATATCAAGATAATATAGGATAGTTTTTTTTTCAGCTTTGTTTTTTAAAAGAAAAAATATGCTTTTATATTGTCCTTCCCTTGCACAAATTTCTTATGCAAAAGAATGAAGATAGGCAAAACTGTTTTGTTTCTGTGGCCTCCTAGGGTCATGCTTGATAACAACTGCTCTTGCCAGAATGAGAGGGAAAAAGTGATGACTCTATTCAAAACAGCATCCTGATCCAAATGTGGAATGGCCAGAAGCCAGTATCTTATCAACTCTCTGGTTATTATATCTAGCCTGACCGACCAAATGTCCCAGACTCTTTGGCAACTTTTCCACTGGGTTATATTGTGAGGAAGCTGGCTAAAAGAGGTGGCTCTTTTTATATCATAAAGAAGCACAGGTCTAAGGGAGGCATCTCTGTCAAAGGATCCCCTGCGGTTTGCCAAGTAATGATGCTGCCTAGTTTTGAAAACCGTGCCTAAGTGAGTCTGATGAGCAACATCTCAATGTACAAAATATCAAGAGAATTTATTTTCTTTATTAATACTAAAAATACATTAATACTGACAGCATCAGAGACACCAGAAAGACCAGTAGGAAAGAGGAAGGGTATGCTAAAATTTTCAATTTTCACTCTCCTTTTTATTTTATATATAAATATTAACTTCATAGCTACATAGTGTAGCTATACTTGTTTTCCCTCCCCCTTGAAACTTAGCAATTCTAATTATTTATTAAACTTCTACATCATATTAACTTACATTCATATGTCTTTATATTTTTTTTCAATAGAAATTGAAAAACAAGAAAAGCTTTGATGATGACAACAATTCTAGTATAGTGTAGTGTATGTGTGCATTTCAAAGATCTTTTCTGTCTGCTAACATTTTTGTCCAGTTTAATAGTTCTGTAAAAGTTTGGTAAATGAATGACACAATTGATTTAATTAATATATAAATGATAATGTTATAGTTTTCATGAATTTTATTTAATGACTAAAACAATTTTTATTGTTAAACATGGTTGCCAGTAAATTTTTTTCATCTATTGTTTTCATAATGGTTTACAAGTTAATATGCCAAAGCAAGTTTCCTAAAGTACAAGTCCAAACTTAACACTTTCCTACTCAAAAAACCAATGATTCACTATCCCCTCAAGGATCAAATATTAAATCCTATGTCTTTTAATATCCTTCATAACTTTGCCTCTTCCTACTTTTCCAATTTTTTTATTCCCCTTCCTTATTCATATACACTGGCATATATTTTGTTTCTTACATATGATATTGCATCTTCCTTCTTCATGCTTTTTTCTTGACTGTATGAGAATAGGCTTACCAATGCACTGTTGATAGATCTAGGTATTGGAGGGGAGGAGAGCAGAGCCAAATTGGCAGAGAATAGACAGATCTTTGAGCTCTTTCTGGCTTCCCTCAGATTAATACCAGATGAAGCCTCTAAATAGGTTTTAGAGTGACAGAATCCACAAATATTTGAAACGTAATAAAATTCCAGCAGAAGATATTTTGGAATTTCAGGAAAGATGTGTTTCCACCAGGCAGTTGTAGGGAGGGAGGGGTTTGCAGGCCAACACAAAAATAATGCAGTGCAGTTTAGGGAGACGCAAGGCAGAGGGCCTTCCCTGTGCTGGGAGAATCTAATGGGAGATTCATAGCAGAAATACAGCAGCGTTTGCTACTTTGTACTGGTTCAGAAGCCAGTGAATCAACAGACCAGCTATGAGACCTCTAACATAACTACAGAAGACAAATAGTGAGCCCCTGAATGCCAGCATAACAAGCAAGACTTGACCATGCCCACTCAGCATGGGAAGGAAACTGGCAGCACCAGCCCCAGGGCACCATGAAGCTGCTGTCACCTGTAGAGGAAGCTTGGGACAATCTACCACTTGCCCTAAGAGCAGACCTCAATCTTTAAAAATAAGCAAAAAAAGCAAATAGACCACTGACCATAGATAGCTTTTATGGAAACACAAAGGTGCAGATCTCAAGTCCTGAGGACACTAAGGCCAAAACATCTCCAGATGAAGCCTCAAAGAGTGATACAAATTGGTCTTTAAATCACAAGGCTTTCTTGGAAAAATTCAAAAAAGATCTCAAAAGAGGGTTGGAAGAAAAATGGGGAAAGCAAATGAGAGCTCTGGAAAAGGAAACACAGAAATTGTCTTCAGAAAATCACTTCTTAAAGAATAGCTTTTGTGAAATGGAAAAAGAAAACAACTCCTTGAAAAATAGAATTTCTGAAATGGAAAAAAAAATCCAATGTACAAAAACAACTCATTTAAAAGTTTGATTGGCCAAATGCAAAAGGAGCTAAAAAAGGTAATTGAAAAAAATAATTCACCAAAACTTAGAATTGAATAAATGGAAATGAATGACTCAATGAAATATAAAGAATTAGTCAAACAAAAAAAAAAATAGAAGAAAATGTAAAATACTACATTGGAAAAACAACTGACCTGGAAAATAGATCCAGGAGATACAATCTAAGAATTACTGGACTTTCTGAAAACTATGATGATGAAAAAGAGTAAACATCTTTCAGGAAATCGTCAGGGAAACCTACGCATGGATGATTTTTCAACATTGATCCTTGCCAAACTTTGTGTTCCAATTTCCCCCCCTTCCCCACTCCCTCCTGTAGATAGCAAGTAATCCAATATATGGTAAATATTTTTCTATACATATTTCCACAATTATCCTGCTGCACAAGAAAAATCAGATCAAAAAGAAAAAAATGAGAAAGATAACAAAATGCAAGTCAACAACAACAACAAAAGTAAAAATATTAAGTTGTGGTGTACATTCAGTTCCCACAGTCCTCTCTCTGGATGTAGCTGGCTTTCTTCACCACAACACCATGGAACTTGCCTGAATCATCTCATTGTTGAAAAAAGCCATGTCTATCAGAATTGATCATCATATAATCTTTTTGCTGCCATGTACAATGGTTCTGCTCATTTCACTTAGCATCAGTTCATGCAAGTATCTCCAGGCTTCTCTGAAATCATCCTGCTGATCATTTCTTATAGAATAATAACATTCTATAACATTCATATACCATAACTTATTCAGCCATTCTCCAAATGCTGGGCATCCATTCAGTCTCCAGTTTCTTTAGGCAGGAATTTTAAGGGCATAAGCAGCACCACCTAGTGGTATACTTCCTGCTCAAATGGTCAGAAATCCTATTCTAATGTCTGTTATTATCTCTGAAGTTTGTCCCAGGTACAAAAATTGCTGTGTTGCTGTTCTGAAAAAGATTATATAAACAAATCCCTTTAAGTAGCTATCAAATTCATCCTAATTTGCACTTTGTTTCATTTTTTGCAAACAAGAAACAAGCAAGACATAAAATATTTGAATATGGGATAAAAGCAATCACAATTATAAGCTAATTTTAAGTGTTACTTGTGGTATATCTAAAGCATGAAATAATATAAATACACCCTCAAAAACAAAGGCCAAGTTGCTAAAAAAAAGTCTCATATTTCATAAATGTCAGTCAGGACATCCAAAAAATTAGTTTTACCTTAAATTTATAGTTTCCGTGTGTGTGTGTGTGTGTGTGTGTGTGTGTGTGTGTGTGTATGTGCGTGTGTGTGTAAGGTTTATGTCAATAAATAAATCTAGACAAAAATATTCCAGGTATTTTTAAAGTTTAATGATTCACTGCAGACACTTCCATTAACCTCAAGAGAATATTAGTATTTGATTTATTGGCTATTATGCTTATGTTGTATTTTTTGCATTTCTATACCTCCATTTTTCTTCTATACATGCAGGTTTTACCTGCTTTTCTTTTGTTTGAATTATTACCAACCATTTCTAGTAGCTCTAAAGCCAGATATCTTATTGAAAAGAAATTTAATCTCAGATGATTTTTTAAAAAGCTACTGAGGGAAATATAATTTAACTGTCAAGAAAACTGGCAGAAACACAATAAAAGTAGGTTTTTTAAAAAAAGGAACTTAGATCCTAAGTAGAAGGATCTACCATTATTAGGTATGCTATAACATTCTAAAAAAATTGGTTTGTTCTGAATTTTGCCAAAAACTATATTAAAATAAGTATAATAGGCCCACAAGGTCATGATTTAACTTTAATTTTTTCTGTAGATAAAAGAAATCTTTAAAATTTTCTTTAGCAACTAAATTTAAATTAACATCAGAGTATCATTTTTTTTAATAATTGCCTTTAGTATTTTTTTTAAATTTACATCATCATCATCATCATCATCATAGTAACAAAAAAATAGTGCTACATACTGTGCTAAATTATCACCTCATTTGATACTCAGAATAATCTGGGTACCATTATTATCCCTATTTTACAGATTAGGAAATCAAGACAAACAGAGAATAAGTGAATTGCCCAGGATGACATAGCTAGAAAGTAGCTAAAGTCAGATCCTAAGCCCAGCTAATGCACCAGTTTAAAAAAAAAAAAAATCAGCCTGTTTTATTTTTCGAGAAGACTTTTCAGTATTTTTTTACCTTTCTCAAGTGTAATTTGAGAAATTTGTAATTCTCTATGTGTTTTCAACTGGATATTTTTGCTAATCACTACTTATTTTAGCAGAGTGGTGAGGCAGCTGGAGTTAAGTGACTTGCCCAAGGTCACACAGAAAGTTTTAAGGCCTCTGCACAATCTAGTTGCCCCTAATCTCTACTCATGAAATAAATAAGATTGTTACTCTTAGGAGATTGTTCAGTGGACTAGAAACAATCATGTTTTTTGGTCATGATGTTGATTTTAGACAAGAAAAAAAAATAGGAAAATAATTTAAAAAAAAAAGTTTTCACAACTAAACTTGTGTGATCAACCTCATTATATATTTTACCAAACTTTTAGGGTATGGTGTAAATGATATGGTAAATTTGTATTCAAATTCATGGAAATTTTCAAATCTGTTTCTCATTTAGTTGTCCAGCCAAAAACAATATTTTCATTTGTAAACAGCTGTTTCATAATCAGCCCTATTATAGTCTATAGAATTCCATTTAAAAAGAACATTGTATTAAAAAAAAATAGAAATTGCATTAATCCAATGCATTTCATTGATTAGTTTCTGCATCCTAATACACAATCTAACATAATGAGAGATTTAAAGGAGAATTTAATCTTGTGTCCAAATATAACATTACTTTAAACATGAAGTCATCTAAACATCTGTCTCCAATATATCTCTAGGGATTTAAATCAAAAGTCTGCTAAACACGTACAATCATTTTGAAAATAAATAACAGAACAAATTTTGTCTTGATTATGATTATCAACCATTTTAAAAGGAAACATTTATTTTAATAAGAAAAGTTTGTACTAATTTAACCTCTATTGACATTAAGTTAAAATAGTTTCATACAAAGAAAAAGAAATATATTTTGCTTTATAGCCTGCTTATATCCTACATACTTATTCCCTCTTTCTTCTAAATTTTTAAAGGTGAGGCTAAAACAACTTTCAAACCATTATCAATGTTTTACCACTCAGTAATTGAAAGACACATAAAGTACTTAATAAATTATTCTCTGGTTTACCTTCCCACCCCCAAACACACACACCCTTAATTCATCTGGATATCACTCTTTAGTTTCTGTCCCCGAAAACTTCTGAGATAATCACCATTCACCAAGAGATTACTCTTTCAGGCCACCACTCTCTACCCTTAATTCATCTGGAAAGTACTCTCTAGACCATCACCTTCAACCCATAATTCAGCCAGAGATCGATCCCTAGCTCTGGGCTGCAGAAACTAAATAAACTTAAATTCTGTCTCTCAATTCTCTGTTAATTTCCTAATTAAAATTTTAGCCTGCTGAGAGCCTCTCAGTATCAATAAAACCTCTTTTGCCAACCATAACTTGGAGACTGGGACTGCAAATTCATTCGCAAAACCTGTGACACCGGCCTAGGGACCCCCAAACACTGTTAACATGTCTCATCCCTCAACAGAAAGATAAAAAGAAAAAAGTTAATAATCTGAATAGAAAGTTTAAAAAATTAGAAAAATAATCTAATAATCTTTGATATCAGTCATTGTGAATTGTAAGGTTTACACATATTTTTCAACTTTGTACTGTATATTTACAAAATTTGATCACATTCTAAAGAACAAATAGCTAATTATTAAGTGTCTACAACATAATAAAAATATTGATAAGGGAAACTTGGAGAAACAATACAGAGTTAAATGAAAAACAAATTAATAAAACTTAATGAATAAGTGAAGGAAAAAAGATATAGAAATAATATATTATGTTGTGCTACAATTCCCTTTTATTGTCCATTCAGTTTCCCTAAATTGTCCTGCCTCAGTTTCCCTGAATTGTTTTGCTTCAGTTCCTAATTGTTCTTCTCAATCCTGCAACACCATCCTTCCCTGTAAAGGGATAGGACTGAGCAAATGCACTTGGATAATGGAGCATGTGAGACAATTCTCTATTAAGATGTTTGAAGAATGACCCTCCCCAACTATTATTTTGTGCTGGCTCCATTGGTGGGACAAAGAAGGGGAAGTGACTTGTATGGGTGGAGTAGGAGGAGGAAATTGAGGCATTCTCCTGGTGGTGGAGGGAGAGGAAGGAGGAGGTGTGGAGATTGCTAGATCTTATCCCCTGACAGCAACCTGAAAAGACCAAGAATAAAGACTTTAGATTATCCTGACTCTGGCTGATTTCTGGGAAGACAGAGTTCCAGCACATCCCCCTAATGATGACGATCCAGATGAGGAGAAAGACCTTCTATCTTAGACATCATCAGAATGTTGGGTGCCTCTCCCCATCCCAACTTATCAGAATGTCCCATGCCTCCCCCCATCCTGTCAGAACCAAATTAGTAGTCCATTCCCGCTCTACCTGGGTCTACTCCTGTAGCTGAGCCACCTGAATATATATGTCATTGAGAAATCACATTGTTTGCTGGATGCTTTGGACATCAACCCCGAGGGCAGCCTGCCCCCAGCACAATCTCTCCCTTTCAAAATAAAATATTAAAAATTCTCTAATTTTTAATTTTGCCTCAGTTTCTTTGGCATTATATTTTGGAGGCTTCCTATCAAGATATTAGAAAGTGAGAGCAGGATTAGAGATTAGAGACCTTTGGGTCTCCGCCTTGGGCCTCAGGGTGGTTGAGGATCTGGGTTCTTGGCCTGGAGGGGCTGGCCCTCTAGATTGCTCCAGAGTCTCCAGGAAAGAGAGCTGTTTTCAGCCGCAGCCATGACTGACAGTGGACATCTCCATTTCAGCCATGGGAGAGTAAATCTGTATATTTTAGGACATACTCTGATCTGTTTACCTGTTCCATCTGTTTGTGCTAGCATCTGGATTCTCAGAATAATAAAATGCCAACAGGCATTAAATTCTGAGAATGGTATCATTCCAGGACACTGGATGATACCCTCTGTTTTGGATGTTTTCTAAGACTTATCTGTTCTGATCTGATTCTTAGTGCCTTTTTAGGCACTTTCTGGTTATATGTGTTAAATGTTTTGTTTAATGTTGTAATTGTGCAGTCTATTATGTGATTTATATTCTGTGTTCTGTGACTCATCTGTTTTGTTGGTTAAAGAGCTCTGCTAAATGTTTAAGAACAATGATTAAGAATTGGTTATTTCAATGTTGCAACTGTGCTTAGTATAAAAATTGCTTGTGGTTTCTAACTCCTTCACTTGTTGCAGAAAATCTTTGCTATTATAAAACTGACAGATGGGTTTTTACCTTGAAGCAGTTTAAAATTCAAGCCTGGGCTGGGCTGGGCTGGGCAGGTAAGGCCTTTGGAGGACAAAGTAGTTTATGCTAATTGCTTTGAAACTTGGGGAAAGGTTTTGGAGAACTAGTTTAAACTTAGGTAAAAAAAAAAATGTATTCTTTTGGGCAGTTCTTAAATTGTGGGAAATAATTTTACTGTAGCTTATGCAGGCTAGATTTAGTTATCTTTGAGTATAAGATCTTAAGAACAATGGCTTATTAAAGAGAAGTTCTGTCTTCCCATGTTCAGATCTTGGGTATAACATCATAGCCTGGGTATAACAAGTATTTGTGCCCACTATGGCACAGTGTCTTATGATCTCCTCTAAAGAAGCATCCTTATGTAATCCTAGTATAATTCTTCTACAAACATCATTAGCATTTTCTTTGCAAGTTGCCTTATCATAATTTTGTTGCTGCATTTTCACCAATAGCAGACATCCCGCAAAATCAGCAAAAGGTTCATCTGGACCTTTCTCTATTTTTGTAATGGCTTCTCCTCTATCTTGTTTTCCTGGGAGGAAGCCCTATGCTTTGATAGCAGCAGAAGCAATTTGCTCATATGATCCTATGGGGTAATTAATCTGTGCGGAACTATCTGCATAAGAACCTACACCTGTTAGTTGGTCATAGGTGATTGGTGTATTAACTACAGAGTTCATTATATTCAGAAAGTCACAATAAGTTTTGTCCAGGTTCCTAAGCATGTCCTTGCTATATATTTCTAGTCACTAGGGGTTAAAATTTCATAAGCCAAATTCTGTAATAACATCTTAACTTATGATGATGTAGATCCATAAGGAGTGCAAACCTTTTTCAGATCTTTGATAATTTCTAGATTAAAAGGTGTATATCTTCTCCTTTCTTGAGCTAAAAAATTAAGCTGTTCGATCACAGGATACATTTCTCTTCTCAAATCAGTTGCATTCTGCTCTTCCTCTTTGGCTTTAAGTAGTACCTTTTGCAATCAAGTCAGAGTTGGGTGTGGTTGCTTGGGGGAGGTGCTGGTGATATCACAGCCCTTCCCACTCCTCTTCCTTTCTCCACCCAGGAGGGTGAAGTTGATGGGGGAGGGTAAATAGCCTGCTTGGGTGTAGGCAGTGGTGAAGCTGGGTTGTAAGTGAGAATCACCAGTCCTTTAAGTTCACCCCATGCCTTTTGACAGTACCATTTATCAGTACCATTTTATTTATCAGTGACCATTTATCAGAAGAGAAGGGGAATGCCCTTCTCTTCCACTTTCTCCTCATGCTTCCTTGTCTGGCTGTTCTCCTTAGAACTTTTCTTTTTTCTAGAACTTGCAGGATTCTTTAATACCATTTGTATTATGTTGTATAAATAGAATGTTTCCTTAGAAATTGAATCAGGACCATTATCATTGTAATATTCACAGTTAATCTTCTACTAGTTTCCAATTATCTGCCTCTATTTCTTCTTCCTTGAAGAACCAAAGGAATGTGCATTCTAATGTTTTCAAGAGTCCACCAATCTGCTCCCAAGTTACAAGCAAACCTTGCCTCTTTATTGGTCTAAGTATGCTTTTTATAGAGCTTTCTTGGTGGGGGTGGGGGAGAATCTTTCCTAATATCTGCCCCATTTCAACTAGAAAACAAAAGTTACTAGTTTAGCCCTTGACAAAGTTCCCTATTTGTCTAATTTAATACCCTATTTTCTGGTCACAGGGACTTCTTCACTGAAATTACAGTTCTTGGTCCATGTTGGGGCACCAAATATAATGTCTGGAATGCCTCAGGATCAGCCAGAGTCAGGATAAATCAAAGTCCTTAGTCTTTAGGTGATGAAGTGAAGAAGGGAGGCAAGCTGCCACTCTGCTTGCCAAAGATGTATCCTGGATTCTAGAGCCCAGAGTCTCCAGCCTCTCTCCTCCTCATCCTGCCACCAAGTGTCTCTGACTTTTCTCCCCCATCCCTCCAATCCTACCTATGATTACCTCACTACCACCCATTCTACAGTCAACAATCATGAGAAGAGCCATCATGTAAATATATGCTAATAGAGCCATTATCTTACATCAATTAGGTTATTAGCCTTAAGTGCTCTTTTGCATACCTTTTTCAGAGTTTCAGCCCTCTACACATCCCCCTCCATGGACTGAGTGTCTCCACCCATCCTCAACATGAAGTTTTTGAGAGACCATTGCCCCTCTTCTTAGTGTACTTTGGACTGATATGGAGAATTTAGGGATGGTTGATGCATGACTGGGTTAAACCCAGTTAAACCCTGACTGGCTCATCTATTAATCTGTGTTTAAGATTTGGGATGGAAATTGTTAAAATTGTGTAACTATTGCTCTTATGTTTGAAGGATTTTTAGGAAACCCTACTGTACAAGCCTGTAATGTATAAGAATTTTGATTCACTCTTGGGATTTTTATATGGGATGGTTATTTGATAATTCATTTCCATGAGAAAAAAAGGGAGGAAGAGATAAGAAACTGGGGGAACTGGTGGATTTTTCTCAAAATATCTGAAAGAATAGGAACCCCTAGTTCCTATTTACTTTGCCTTAGACACTTCTGCCCCATCCATTATCTCATTAGTTCAAATTGAATTGGAAGTCTTTAAATTTATTGGACTATGATTTGTTAGTTATGCTTTATAACTTTAGAATCCCTTATTCTATTGGAATTGCCCTGGCAGACTCAGTTTTGGGGATTATTTTGCAGAAACAACCAGAAATCAGATACCTGTCTTGGGACAGTCTCTCTGACCTGTTTCTACATTCCTGTAACCCCAGTTCCTTAATTAGTATTTCAGCATTCTCAAAGGACCTTGCAGTTTAATATCAGGCCTGTAAAAGTTTGGGGTTTGATATTCTAACTGCATACTCACACACTCTGCTCAGAAGTCTGGATCCTTTCTGTACCCTAAAAGCAGCCCTTTCTGTTCCTCTGGGCGGGGACAGTGGAGGTACTCCAAGCCTTACTCTTCTCCCCTGGAGAGGGTTGCCCCTCTGAATGAGCCTTGAGCCTTGAGCCCTGCTGCTCTATAAGTAAAGGATGAGTTAAGTGAACAAATGACCACAGACCTAACTCACAATAAACTGTCTATCTCAAACTGTTTTCTCTGGCTGAGATGCTCTGGAACAGCAGAAGACCTGATATACTTGCAACAGGGAGCCTTTGTATTGCTGAATAACTCCATGGTTATCAGGGTTATGTCCTTGCCATAAGTCCTTGAATTTTTCTAGTTTTATTTTGGTTTCACATAGGGTTGGTCAAAATTAGGGTGCTAAGGTACCTAGAGGAAGGTAATTCAATGATTTGAATATTCAGAAGAGAGAGAGTGTGGAATGTTGTGCCATGGTTCCCTTTTTTTTTTTGTCCTGACTCAGTTTCCCTAATTGTCCTGACTCAGTTTCCCTGAATTGTTCTGTCTCAATTCCTAATTGTTCTGCTCAATACTGCAACATTACCCCTCCCTCCTAATCATGATAATCCAGATAAAGAGAAAGATCTTCTATCTTAGACATCATCAGAATGGTGGATGCCTCTCCCCATCCCAATTTATCAGAATGTCCCGTGCCTCCCCCCACCCTGTCAGAACCAGACTGATAGTCTGTTCTCACTCTCAGGGCTCTGACTTCGCCATTGCAGTCTATCTCTATAGCTGAGCTACCTATATATATATATATATATATATATATATATATATATATATATATATATATATATATATGTCATTGAGAAATCACATTGGTTGCTGGATGCTTTGGACATTAGCCCTGGGGGCAGCATGCCCCCAGCACAATCCCTCCCTTTCAAATAAAATATTTTTATAACCTATCTATCTAATCTTATATCTATCTAATTTTATAATCTGATCTATTTAATTTTATAATCTATTTAATCTCTAATATTTATCTCACTTCAGTTTCTCCAGCATTATATTTATCTTATAAAAGAAAAGGATAGCAATTAGAAAATATATTAAATGTTTATGATCCAAACAAATCAGTTTTTAAAAGTTAATCTGCATTCTAAACAGTTTTATGAGAGACAAAAGAGACATACATAGAGAGAGATCAAACACCTAAATATGCAAATATTTTGAAATAAGAAAATCAACATAGCACCCCCTAAAAAAAAAAAAAAAAAAAAAAAAAAAAAAAACCAGAAAAGCAGATATAAACAAAATACTTTACTCAAATGGTAATGCATAAATCTAAGCATGTTTAACTAATAAAATAAAATCTTAGCTAATCTGATTTTTTTAAAAAGAGAGAAAAGTAAAATCACAGAATCAAAATTGAAAAATAAAAGGAAATTATTGCTCAAAGGATATGAACAATTTTCAGATGAAGAAATTAAAACTATTTCTAGTCATACGAATAAAACAATCTAAATCACTATTGATCAGAGAAATGCAAATTAAGACAACTCTGAGATACCACTTCACATCTCTCAGATTAAACTAAGATGACAGGAAAACATAGTGATAAATGAGGAGATGTGGAAAAACTGGGATGCTAATACATTGTTGGTGGAGTTGTAAACTGATCCAATCATTCATAAGAGCAATTTGGAACCATGCCCATAGGGTTATCAAACTGCATACCATTTGATCTAGCAATGTCTCTACTGAGTCTGTATCCCAAAAATATCATAAAAAAGGAAGAAAAATCCACACATGCAAAAAATGTTTGCAGCAGTCCTTTTTGTAGTGGCAAGGAATTAGAGTGGATATCCATCAATTAGGGAATAGCTGAATAAATTATACTATATGAATGTAATAAAATATTATTATTCTATAAGAAATGATCAGTAAGCTAATATCAAAAAAACCTGGAGAGACTTACATGAACAGATGCTAAGTAAAGTGAATAGAATCAAGAGAACATTATATACGCAACAAAATTATGTAATGATCAACTGTGATGGACTTAGCACTTCTCAACAGTGAGGTGATTCAGAACAATTCCAATAGACTTGTGAAAGAGAGAGCCATTCACATTCAGAGTGAGGACTATGGGGACTGAATGTGCATCACAAAATAGTATTTTCACCTTTTTTGTTGTTTGCTTGCTTGTTTTTTTCTTTCTCCTTTTTTCCCCTTTTGATATGATTTTCTTTGTGTAGCACAATAAATATAGAAACATGTTTAGAAGAATTGCACACATTTAACATGTATTGGATTACTTGCTACCTAAGAGACAAAGAAGGGGGAAGGAGGGAAAAAATTTGGAACACAAGGTCTTGCAAGGGTAAATGTTAAAAATTATCTTTGTGTGCATTTTGAGAAATAAAAAGCTATTATTATTTTTTTATTTTTAATAGTTTTTATTTACCAGATATATGCATGGGTGATTTTACAACAACGACAATTGCCAAACCATTTGTTCTAATTTTTCCCCTCCTTCCTCCCTCCCCAATGGCAGGTTGAACAATACATGTTCACTATGTTAAAGTATAAATTAAATACAATATACATATACATGTCCAAACAGTTGTTTTGCTGTACAAAAAGAATCGGACTTTGAAATAGTGTACAATTAGCCTGTGAAGGAAATCCAAACTGCAGGAGGACAAAATTAGAGGGATTGGGAATTCTATGTCCATAGTCATCTCCTAGAATTCTTTTGCTGGTAACTGGTTCAGTTAATTATTACTCTATTGGAAATGATTTGATTCATTTCATTGTTGAAAATGGCTACATCCATCAGAATTGATCATCATATAAGATCAAAATGGGTCCATGATTTAGGCATAAAGAATGAGATAATAAATAGATTAGAGGAACAGAGAATAGTCTACCTCTCAGACCTGTGGAGGAGGAAAGAATTTATGACCAGAGAACTAGAGATCATTATTGATCACAAAATAGAAGATTTTGATTACATCAAACTAAAAAGTTTCTGTACAAACAATACTAATGCAAACAAGATTAGAAGGGAAGTAACAAATTGGGAAAATATTTTTAAAAGTAAAGGTTCTGACAAAGGTCTCATTTCCAAAATATATAGAGAACTGACCCTACTTTATAGGAAACCAAACCATTCTCCAATTGATAAATGGTCAAGGGATATGAACAGACAATTCTCAGATGATGAAATTGAAACTATTTCCACTCATATGAAAGAGTGTTCCAAATCACTACTGATCAGAGAAATGCAAATTAAGACAACTCTGAGATACCACTACACACCTGTCAGATTGGCTAAGATGACAGGAACAAATAATGATGAATGTTGGAGGGGATGTGGGAAAACTGGGACACTAATACATTGTTGGTGGAGTTGTGAAAGAATCCAGCCATTCTGGAGAGCAATTTGGAACTATGCCCAAAAAGTTATCAAACTGTGCATACCCTTTGACCCAGCATTGCTGTTATTGGGATTATATCCCAAAGAAATACTAAAGAGCAGAAAGGGACCTGTATGTGCCAAAATGTTTGTGGCAGCTCTTTTTGTTGTAGCTAGAAACTGGAAGTTGAATGGATGAGCATCAATTGGAGAATGGTTGGGTAAATTATGGTATATGAATGTTATGGAATATTATTGCTCTGTAAGAAATGACCAGCAGGAGGAATACAGAGAGGCTTGGAGAGACTTACATCAACTGATGCTGAGTGAAAAGAACAGAACCAGAAGACCGCTGTACACTTCAATGCTGTATGAAGAGGTATTCTGATGGAAGTGGATATCTTCAACATAATGAAGATCCAACTCACTTCCAGTTGATCAATGATGGACAGAAATAACTACACCCAGAGAAGGAACACTGGGAAGTGAATGTAAATTGTTAGCACTACTGTCTATCTACCCAGGTTACCTATACCTTCAGAAGTTAATACTTAATGTGCAACAAGAAAATGGTATTTACACACATATATTGTATCTAGGTTATATTGTAACACATGTAAAATGTATGGGATTACCTGTCATCGGGGGAAAGGGAGTGGAGGGAGGGAGGGGATAATTTGAAAAAATGAATAATAAAAAAAAAGAATTGGTAATCATATAGTATTGTTGTTGAAGTATACAATGATCTCCTGGTCCTTCTCATTTCTTCCAGCATCAGTTCATGTAAGTCTCTCCAGGCCTTTCTGAAATCATGCTGTTGGTCATTTCTTACAGAACAATAATATACCATAATATTCATATACCACAATTTATTCAGCCAATCTTCAACTGATGGGCATCCACGTAGTTTCCAGTTTCTGGCCACCACAAAAAGGGCTGCCACAAATATTCTTGCAGGGAAAGGTCCCTTTCCCTTCTTTAAGATCTCTTTGGGATATAAGCCCAGTAGTAACACTTCAGGGTCAAAGGGTATGCACAGATTGATAACTTTTGAGCATGGTTCCAAATTGCTCTCCAGAATGGCTGGATGTATTCACAAATCCACCAACAATGTATCAGTGTCCCTGTTTTCCCACATCCACTCCAACATTCTGCATTATCTTTCCCTGTCATTCTAGCCAATCTGATAGGTGTGTAGTGGTATCTCAGAGTTGTCTTAATTTGCATTTCTCTGATTAATAATGACTTAGGGCATCTTTTCATATGACTAGGAATAGTCTCAATTTCTTCATCTAAGAATTGTCTGTTCATCTGCTTTGATCATTTATCTATCAATTGGAGATTGGCTTGATTTCTTATAAATTAGAGTCAATTCTCTATATATTTTGGAAATGAGACCTTTATCAGAACATTTGACTGTAAAAATGTTTTCTCAGTTTATTGTTTCCCTTCTAATCTTATCTGCATTAGTTTTGTTTGTATAAAAATTTTTCAATTTCATATACTCAAAGTTTTCTACTTTGTGATCAAAAAATGATGTCTAGTTCTTCTTTGGACATAAATTCATTCCTCTTCCACAGGTCTGAAAAGTAAATTATTCCATGTTCCTCTAATTTATTTATAATTTTATTTTTTATTCCTAGGTCATGAACCCATTTTGACCTGACCTTGGTGTATGGTGTTAAGTGCGGGTCAGTGCCTAGTTTCTGCCATATTAATTTCGAATTTTCCAGCAATTTTTGTCAAACATTGAGTTCTTATCCCAAAGGCTGGGGTCCTTGGGTTTGTCAAAGACTAGCTTATTAGAGTTATTGAGTATTTTGTCCTTTGGACTGAACCTATTCCACTGATCAACTAGTCTATTTCTTAGCCAATACCAAATGGTTTTGGTAACTGCTGCTTTATAATATAATTTTAGATCTGGTACAGCTAGGCCACCTTCATTTGATTTTTTTTTTCATTAATTCCCTTGAAATTCTTGACTTTTTGTTTTTCCATATAATCTTTGTTGTTATTTTTTCTAGGTCATTAAAATAGTTTTTTGGAAATAAAATCAGATTTAAATAATTGGAAAGACATTCAGTGCTCTTGGATAGGCCGAGCGAATATAATAAAGATGACAATACTCCCCAAACTAATCTATTTATTTAGTGCTATACCAATCAGACTCCCAAGAAACTATTTCAATGACCTAGAAAAAATAACAACAAAATTCATATGGAAGAATAAAAGGTCGAGAATTGCAAGGGAACTAATGAAAAAAAAACTCAGAGGAAGGTGGTCTAAGTGTACCTGATCTAAAGCTATATTATATAGCAGCAGTCACCAAAACCATTTGGTATTGGCTAAGAAATAGACTGGTAGATCAGTGGAATAGATTAGATGCAAAGGACAAAAACGGGTACATCTATAGCAATCTAATCTTTGACAAACCCAAAGATTCCAACGTTAGGGATAAAAATTCATTATTTGAAAAAAACTGTTGGGAAAACTGGAAATTAGTATGCCAGAAATTAGATATGGATCCACACTTAACACCATATACCAAGATAAGATCAAAATGGGTCCATGATTTAGGCATAAAGAATGAGATCATAGATTAGAGGAACAGAGGATAATCTACCTCTCAGACTTGTGGAGGAGGAAGGAATTTATGACCAGAGGAGAACTAGAGATCATTATTGATCACAAAATAGAAGATTTTGATTACATCAAACTAAAAAGTTTCTGTACAAATAATACTAATGCAAACAAGATTAGAAGGGAAGTAACAAATTGGGAAAATATTTTTAAAAAACAAAGGTTCTGACAAAGGTCTCATTTCCAAAATATATGGAGAACTGACCCTAATTTATAAGAAACCGTACCATTCTCCAATTGATAAATGGTCAAAGGATATGAACAGACAATTCTCAGAGGAAGAAATTGAAACTATATCCACTCACATGAAAGAGTGTTCCAAATCACTACTGATCAGAGAAATGCAAATTAAGACCACTCTGAGATACCACTACACACCTGTCAGATTGGCTAAGATGACAGGAACAAATAATGATGAATGTTGGAGGGGATGTGGGGAAACTGGGACACTAATACATTGCTGGTGGAGTTGCGAAAGAATCCAGCCATTCTGGAGAGCAATCTGGAATTATGCCCAAAAAGTTATCAAACTGTGCATACCCTTTGACCCAGCAGCGCTACTACTGGGATTATATCCCAAAGAAATACTAAAGAGCGGAAAGAGACATATATGTGCCAAAATGTTTGTGGCAGCTCTTTTTGTTGTAGCTAGAAACTGGAAGATGAATGGATGTCCATCAGTTGGAGAATGGTTGGGTAAATTGTGGTATATGAAGGTTATGGAATATTATTGCTCTGTAAGAAATGACCAGCAGGAGGAATACAGAGAGGCCTGGAGAGACTTAAACCAACTGATGCTGAGTGAAATGAGCAGAACCAGAAGATCACTGTACACTTCAACAACAATACTGTATGAGGATGTATTCTGATGGAAGTGGAAATCTTCAACATAAAGAAGATCCAACTCACTTCCAGTTGATCAATGATGGACAGAGGTAGCTACACCCAGAGAAGAAACACTGGGAAGTGAATGTAAATTGTTAGCACTAATATTTGTCTGCCCAGGTTGCATGTACCTTCAGATTCTAATATTTATTGTGCAACAAGAAAATGATATTTACACACATGTATTGTACCTAGACTATATTGTAACACATGTAAAATGTATGGGATTGCCTGTCATCGGGGGGAGGGAATAGAGGGAGGGGGGGATAATTTGGAAAAATGAATACAAGGGATAATATTATAAAAAAAATATATAATAAAAAAATTTAAAAAAAATCATTTGATTTTCATTGCTTTTTAAATAAAGACATGATTCTTGAGAACTCTTTGATTTAGATGTATAGAATCTTTTTAATGAACAATGAGTTGTAATTAAGGATAAGGAGAATTGAGGAAATGGACCAATGTTCAATATAAAATCAGTGTCAGAGAATGAACTTAAGGATACAAACAGAAATCTGAATTCCATATTATAACCTATCAATTTCCCCCACCTAAAATAATAATAATAAAATTTCAAATTTGCATATTTCATATTAGACTATAAACTCCTTAAAAGCAGGATTTTTTTTTTTTTTGGCCTTTCCTTGTATGTTAGGAGCTTACCACAGTGCCAGGTACATAAATATTAGTTAATTGATAAATGTTAATTAACTGATTCGTATAGTGCTTTATACTTCCTCCACACTCATTTTGTCATTTTACTATCCCATCAATAATTCTGAGATAGGTATTCCCATTTTACAAATGAAGAAATTGTAACACAGTCAGAACTAATAAAGGCAGAATTAGAACTGAGACTTTTTGGGCCTAGGCTCTTACCACTATTCAAAAACAGCCAGTTTTGTTCTTAGAAAACCCTTGTGTCTAATAGTACTTATTATTGACACCATATCTCATACCTATTGCTGAAAGTATTCCCCCAACCCACATGAGAATTTTTGTCATACTATTAATAATCTGATTTATATAGGCTTTAAAGTTTTCAAAGTGTTTTACTTAGCTTATTTCATTTGATCACAATTGGCAACAACTGAAAGCAAGGCTTCCAATAATATCAATTGTGATTCAAAGTCAGCATGCCCAAGGCCTTTTCAGTCCCCAGAAATACTTTCAGTGCCTGGACTAATTCATTATTCTAAACAATGTCAACAAAAATACCTTAGCTGGAGATTCCCACCTGACATCAGGAGCTCTTTCCCCCTCCATTTTTCAACCTCACCCTTTTTTCCCCCAGCAATAGAATTTCACAAGGAATTCCCTATATCTATCTACAGGGAAAATGTCTAGCAAACTCTTTGCCAAAGGAATTTACAAGTAAATTCTATGCAATTTATAGCATCAGATAATATGATCTAATGTAATGTGATATGATATGATGCAATATTTGTAATGTAAGCTTTGTAAATAACTTCATGTGTATTATTAAATTATGAAGTTTTTGGGAAAAAATAGTTTTTTGGGAGTATGGTATAATGCTAAATAAATGGATTAGTTTAGGTAGTATTGTCATCTTTATTATATTTGCTCACCCTATCCAGGAGCATTTAATATTTTTCCAATTGTTCAGATCAGACTTAATTTGTGTGGAAAGTGGTTTGTAGTTTTGCTCATATAGTTTCTGGTTTTCCCTTGGCATATAGATTCCTAAATATTTTATACTATTGGTAGTTACTTTAAATGGAATTTCTCTACGTAACTCTGTTGGATTTTGTTAGTGACATATAAGAATCCTGATGATTTATGTGGGTTAATTTTGTATCCTGCAACTTTGCTAAAGGTGTGAATTATTTCTAATAACTTTTTGGTAGAATCTTTGGGGTACTCTAATTATACCATCATATCATCAGCAAAAAGTGAGAATTTGGTTTCCTCATTACCTACTCTAATTCTTTTAATCTCTTTCTCCACTCTTATTGCCAAAGCTAGCACTTCTAATACAATATTGAATAGTAATGGTGATAGTGGACAACCTTGTTTCACCCCTGATCTTAATGGGAATGGTGGCAGTCTTTCCCCATTACATATGATGCTTATTGATGGTTTTAAATAGATGCTACTGATTATTTTAAGGAAAAGTCCATTTATTCCTATACTCTCAAGTGTTTTTAATAGAAATACATGTTGGATTTTATCAAATGCTTTTTCTGCATCTATTGAGATGATCATATGATTTTTGTTAATTTGATTATTAATATGATCAATTATACTAATAGTTTTCCTAATATTGAACCAGCCTTGCATTCCTGGTATGAATCCTACTTGATAATGATGTATTATCCTGGGGATGATTTTCTGTAGTCTTTTTGCTAATATCTTATTTAAGATTTTAGCATCAATATTCATAAGGGAGATTGGTCTATAGTTTTCTTTCTCCGTTTTCAACCTACCTGGTTTAGGTATCAGTACCATGTCTGTGTCATAAAAGGAATTTGGTTGGACTCCTTCATTTCCTATTTTTTCAAATAGTTTATTTAACAGTGGAGCTAATTGTTCTTTTAATGTTTGGTACAATTCACCTGTGAATCCATCTGGTCCTGGAGATGTTTTCTTAGGGAGTTGATTAATAGCTTGTTCTATTTCTTTTTCTGAAATGGGACTATTTAGGCAATTTACTTTTTCTTCTGTTAATCTGGAAAGCCTATATTTTTGGAGGTAGTCCTCCATTTCTTTTAAGTTATTGAATTTGTTGGCATAAAGTTTGGCAAAGTAACTGCTTATTATTTCTCTAATTTCCTCCTCATTGATGGACAGTTTCACTCTTTCATTTTTAAGACTAACAATTTTATTTTCCTCTCTCCTTTTTCTAATCAGATTTACCAAAGGTTTATCTATTTTATTGTTTTTTTCATAAAACCAACTCTTAGTTTTATTTATTAGTTCAATAATAGTTTTACTTCCAACTTCCAATATTATTAATTTCTCCTTTTAATTTTAGAATTTCAAGTTTAGTACTTGATTGGGGGGGGTTAATTTGGTCTTTTTTCTAGCTTTTTAAATTGCAAGACCAATTTATTGATTTTTTTTTTTTTTGAGGCTGGGGTTAAGTGACTTGCCCAGGGTCACACACCTAGGAAGTGTTAAGTGTCTGAGACCAGATTTGAATTCAGGTCCTCCTGAATTCAGGGCTGGTACTCTATCCACTGCACCGCCTAGCTGCCCCAATAAATTCCATTCAAAGTAAGTATAAAATTAATAAAGTATTTGAGCTAATCTATCTAGAAACCTTTACATAATCACAAAACAAGCTTTACCTATTCTGGAGAGCAATTTGGAACTATGCTCAAAGAGTTATCAAATTGTGCATACCGTTTGATCCAGCAGCAGTACTATTAGGCTTATATCCCAAAGAGATTTTAAAGAAGGGAAAGTGACCCTTTGTGCAAGAATGTTTGTGGCAGCCCTCTTTGTAGTGGCCAGAAACTGGAAACTGAGTAGATGCCCATCAATTGGAGAATGGCTGAATAAATTGTGGTATATGAATATTATGGTATATTATTGTTCTGTAAGAAATGACCAACAGGATGATTTCAGAAAGTCCTGGAGAGACTTACATGAAATGATGCTGAGAGAAAAACCAGGAGATCATTATATGCTTCAACAACAATACTATATGATGATCTATTCTGATGTATGAGGCCCACTCCAACAATGAGATGAGGCAAATCAGCCCCAATAGAGCAGTAATGAACTGAACCAGCTACACCCAAAAAAAGAACTCTGGGAGATGACTATGAACCACTACATAGAATTGCCAATTTCTATATTTTTGTTTGCCTACATTTTTAGCTTCCTTCACGGGCTAATTGTGCACTGTTTCAAAGTCCGGTTCTTTTTGTTCAGCACAATAACTGTTTGGACATTTATACATATATTGTATTTAACTTATACTTTAACATATTTACCATGTATTGGCCAATGTGCCATCTGGGGGAAGGGGTGGGAGGAAGGAGGGGAAAAGTTAAAACAAAAGGTTTTGCAATTGTCAATGCTGGAAAATTACCTATGCATAAAATTTTTGTAAAAATAAAATAAATAAAGTAGATATTTTCTGACTACAAAAAAAAAAAAACAAAATAAAACAAGCTTCACTAAAATAAAGGAAGATAAATAATTGGAGAGAAATTTATTATTCATTTTAGGACTATTCTAGTGTAATAAAAAATGTTAGTATTACATAAATTTGTTTACAGAGTTAAGCTAAAAAGAAGTTACTTTATAGAACCAAAAAATACAATAATTTAACTCATCCGGAAAAACAAAAGTATGTGAATCTCAAGTAAAATACTGAAAAAGAAATTAGAAACAAAGGGTACATAGCATCATAAGATCACAAATTATAATATTTTAACAGTATATATTTTTTAAACATCAGTCATTTCTGGAAACACTTTTTTCTTGCAACAAGTAAAAATAAATAAACAAAACCAACCAATGCAAAGACATGTCTCAACAACAACAATCAAAATCAAAAGAGAAACACAGAGACAAAATGCCAAAGTCACAGATCTACATGGAGAGATAAGGCCAGCAATTGTAACCTTTAGTAATTTCTCCCTACATAGACGCTTAAAGAATTTTTTCCTCACTCCTCACTAAGAAAGAAATAAATTATGTTCCTACACTGGAATATTTTGTGTACACACTCATGACCAACTTACTAAGCAATTAAAAGTTTTTCCTTTGCCAAACAGTACATATAGTCAGGATATAATAAAAGATAACCTGCATAAATGGTTTTAGAAAAACCTGGGGGGGGGCAGCTAGGTGGCGCAGTGGATAGAGCACCAGCCTTGAATTCAGGAGGACCCGAGTTCAAATCTGGTCTCAGACACTTAACACTTCCTAGCTGTGTTACCCTGGTCAAGTCACTTAACCCCAGCCTCAAAAAAAGAAAAAAGAAAAACCTGGGAAGACTTCTAAATGAAGTGAGCTGAATCAGAACATTATAAACAGTAACGATAGTTCTGCATAGATGATCAACCATGAAAGACTTAGTTATTCTGATCAAGACAATTATCCAAAACAATTCCAAAGGACCTATGATGAAAAATGCTATTTACCTCCAGAGAAAGAACTGCAGATTAAAACATACATATTTTTGTTTTCTTTATTTTTCTTCTTTTTGTCTGCTTTCTTTTACAAAATGATTAATATGGAAATATGTTTTGCATGACTTTTATATATATAATCAATATCAAATTGCCTGCCTTTTTAAGGAGAAGGAAGGACCAGCAGAGAAAGCAAGAAAGAGAATTTGGAACTCACAAAAATTTTAAGGAATGTTTTTAAATATTTTAAATGTAATTAAGAAATATTTAACAAAACAAATAATAATATGTTGGAAAAACAACCTGCATGTTCTCTGAACTGAGGACTTTTATTTGATGTGTCATCACATGGGAAACAGATTCCCCAAGCAAATTTGGCCATTTCCCTCATGTACATTTTTGTTACATTATTGTTACATACATGTTACATACATACACTGAAAAACTTCCTGAGTGAATTGTACGTCATTTGTTTATTTACCAAATCAGAAACATTATCATGCCAGCAACTATTTTCCTGTTTCAATTGTATCTTTTTCATCTTGAAAACAAGATCATGGTAAGAAATTTACACTTTTATTATACATTATTTAGAAAAAGCAAACTTGAAGTAAAATTTAATGAGGAAAATAGAAGGAAATTCCCCAAAGATTATAAGGATTTTGGCATGATGAATCTAAATCCTACCCCCTCCTTGATCTTCCTTCTGCCCATAACTGCCAACTAGTATAAATGCCAGTTTTTTCAAAGTATTATTTGAGGTAATGAAGGTAAGCAGCTTGCTGATCTAACTATATAACTATTGATTCTCATAAACACAGTCAGGAAAAATGAAATCATTATCCTACTATTATTTTCTAGTGTCTAGTCAGCATATGTCTATCTATAAACCACATCTTACTTCTTGCGGATGAGGTATCCTAGATCTATTTTTAGTGTTAGCAGAGTAACCACAAAAACATCATTCTCTGGAGAAAGCTATTAATCAATTACAGTATTAATCAACCACAGAACAGTTTGAAGGGCAGCTGTAATAATAGTTTCTCAACTGCTTTAAGAATATAAGTGACCACTGATCAGAGAAATGCAAATTAAGACAACTCTGAGATACCACTACACACCTGTCAGATTGGCTAAGATGACAGGAACAAATAATGATAAATGTTGGAGGGGATGTGGGAAAACTGGGACACTAATACATTGTTGGTGGAACTGTGAAAGAATCCGGCCATTCTGGAGAGCAATTTGGAACTATGCTCAAAAAGTTATCAAATTGTGCATACCCTTTGATCCAGCAGTGCTCCTACTGGGCTTGTATCCCAAAGAAATACTAAAGAGCAGAAAGGGACCTGTATGTGCCAAAATGTTTGTGGCAGCTCTTTTTGTTGTAGCTAGAAACTGGAAGATGAATTGATGTCCATCAATTGGAGAATGGTTGGGTAAATTATGGTGTATGAATGTTATGGAATATTATTGCTCTGTAAGAAATGACCAGGATGAATTCAGAAAGGTTTGGAAAGACTTACATGAACTGATGCTGAGTGAAATTAACAGAACCAGAAGATCACTGTACACTTCAACAACAATGCTGTATGAAGATGTATTCTGATGGACTTCAACATAAAGAAGATCCAACTCACTTCCAGTTGATCAATGATGGACAGAAATAACTACACCCAGAGAAGGAACACTGGGAAGTGAATGTAAATTGTTAGCACTACTCTCTATCTACCCAGGTTACTTATACCTTCGGAATCTAATACTTAACGTGCAACAAGAAAATTGGATTTCCACGCATATATTGTATCTAGGTTATACTGTAACACATGTAAAATGTATGGGATTGCCTGTCTAGGGGAGGGAGTAGAGGGAGGGAGGGAAAAATTTGGAAAAATGAATACAAGGGATAATGTTATAAAAAAATTACTCATGCATCTGTCAAAAATTTTTATAATTATAAAATTTAAAAAATAAATTAAAAAAAAGAATGTAAGTGACCATATATTGGAAAGTTTAACATAGTAAAATTTCTCCAAGAGTATCATACATTAGAAACCTCTGCATATTTTAAATAATCAATGATTAAGGATAAAATTTGATTATTTAAATGAAGGGCAGTGATTTGAACATAGTGAGTTAGGAACATAGGAGTTTAAGAAATGTTGACTGGAAAGAATTGGAAAATAAATAAATATCCATCAATTGGGATATGGCTGAATAAGTATGTGAAAGTAATCGAATATTGTTGTTCTATAAAAAATGATGAACAAGTTAATTTTACAAAGGCCTGGAAAGATTTACATGAACTGATGTTGAGTCAAACAATATATTGTACACAACAACAGCAAGAATTGCTATGATCAACTATGAAAAACTTGGTTTTTCTCAGTGGTTTGGTGCTTCAAAACAATTCCAATAGACTTCAAACAGAAAATGTCATCTGAATCCAGAAAAAGAATTAAGGAGACTGAATGTAAATCAACACATGCTCTGTTCACTTTTTTCTGTTTTTTTATCTATCCCATATTTTTTTCCTTTTGCTCTGATTTTTCTCTCCCAACATGATTCATAAAACAATGTGTGTGAAAATAAACCAACAAACAAATTAATTAATTAAAAATGTTGGCTGAATTTAGAAAGCATTATATTTAAGCATAGGGAAATAAAGTAGCTTAAAGAACTAAACAACAAAGCTCTCATAATCTCAGTTCCTCTGTTACCAAGGCAAGTTATTTAACTTTTATATGCTCCAAGTTCCCAAAACAAAGACCCATCTTCTTAATTCCAAGATGCCTATAATCTCTGAAGAACTAAGGTTAAGGATCATACAAAGGGCAATGAAAAAGTACACAATGGGATGAAAACATCACAAAGAAAAACTGCAGAAAAATGTCATCAGAAAATCATGACTGAAACAACAGAAAAAGATGAATTGACTTTGTAGCAAGATCTGTGATAACTGATGGACTGCTCACATGCTTCATTGGAATCCACTCAATGACAAGAGAATTAAAGCAAATCCCTGCACATGAGTGTGATAGAGCTAAAGAAAGACAAAATGTTCTTCTGTTGCCTCCCAGAGGAAGCACCTCTGGTTCACAACTGGCTAGATTGCAAATTGTGCATCTATCACTCTAACATGAATTATACTTGCTTTGGGCAATAAGCTTAACTACAGATAAAGATGGTTACTGAGTCCTTAATCATGAAAATTCCTGAAACAATGGAAACATTTAAAATAGCCCTCAGTTCAAAGAAGATATGTCATGTGCAGCCTATCCCCCCTTCATCTCCACCTCTTGCTTCTGCAATGATAATGGAAAAGTGCTAGAAAAAGGACAGAATCACACACACTTTCTTGATTGTTTACAAACATTAGCTCAACTATAAATACAATTAATGCAAGATCATTGCCCAATGAATGGAACTATTACAGTAACTAAATTTATTACTCTGGTCATTCACAATCTAAATGAAAGGAGGATACAAAAGAAATTGCAGGCAAATGGAAGGATGGTTCATAAGTTCATGGCAGAGCTGATTTTTATCATGGATATATGAGAAGTATAAAACATTATTTCATAAGATATTTAGTTATTTTATATTTCAAGACTCATAATAAGCATTTGCAAAAAGACCACTGTAAAAATAATTTCAGATTCTATGAAGTGGAGAAATTTTGAGAAGATGATGTATTCAGAGGCATATTGGCAGAAATATGTTGGAAAAATGCAATTCAGGAGTAAGGAAAGAGATGTCAAAAGCTTGTAGTCTACATAAAAGTATCACATATATCAATCACGTATGCCATGAATACTTTCTTCATAATTGTAATGTGCTAAATATGCTGAGCAACAAATGTAATAAAAATTAAAGTATTTTTACTTTAACAAAAAGGAAATGAATGGTTATTTTATTGAAAATTGGAATCATTCCCAAGTTAGATGTCCATGTACAGTTAAAATTCTCAATTGCAAAAATTAATACAAAACTAAAAGAAAATTTATTCTTAAAGTGAGAATAAAGATTGAGATCCGATCAAAACAACTCCAAAAATTTAAGAAGTTGTTAATGCCAAAAACTGGAAAGTAGATGAAAGAATGGAGATTGATACTAAATTATAATAATTCTTTTAAGAAAATTTAACCAAAGCAAATTGCTCTAACAAGGAAACTAAAGAAGTTATATACAAACAGCTGATTTGACTCTATCATAAAGTGCATGATCTCCTACCAAGTAGAATAATATAGCATATTATTAATATGAATTTATTTGAAATTTTATTTTATAGTGAAGAACCATGGAAGATTATGTACTTCTTCATAAAACAGGAAAAAGTGGTAGTGCTTAGGTGGGAGTGGGGACAGTTCAAAGTAACATTGGGAAGAAACTCATCTAAACAGTCAGTATAAAACGGCAAGGAAGACAATAAGCAGATGAAAAATGGGGAAAAATCTTTAAAAATGTTTATTAAAAAATCTTTTCACCTTCTAAGATAATGGAGCCCCCACAATCATGGACTCTGCTATCACAGACACAAAATATTATGTAACAAAATGGAAATAGCACTCAAAAAGTAAAATGGGAGAAGTAGATGAAGTAGACAAAATATATACAGAAGATGTCTGTACTAGAGATAATATAATTTTGAGGCTTTCAGAAATCAATGCTGAAAATATAAAAAGCATCTAGAAAAAAATTCAGAACTTTATTACCACTCCTCTAAAAGAAGAGAGTAAAAGAATATCAATAATCAATCAATCACAACATTTATTAAGTAACCAAAATGTTCCAGGAACTGTAGCAGACCTTGGGAATACAAAACCAGTTTTTCCATGTACACCAAACTTCTCTGAGAATAAGCATTCTCTACCCTGAAAGTAGCTCTAATGAGGGGAAAAAAAAGAAATAGACTTACAAAAACGATATTCCACAGGATCTTGAATATTCACAATCATATTATAATGAAAGCTATTAAGAATACATGATCCCACTATGATTACTATTTACTGAATATATTTTAAAATTAAAATTTGATTTGGGAAGCAAATCCTTTAAAGGTTCTCCTTCAATTAGATATCTCAAATTTATATATCCAAATCACACAAGATTCCTTGAAAGTTGTAACAATAAAGATGACTTTGACAACTTTCTGGTTATTAATATTAAAGGAAGCTTCAAACCCATATTTATCAAAGGTATCTCCAGCTAATCAGTCAACAAGTATTTATTGGAAATGGCAAACCATTCCAGCATCTCTGCCAAGAAAACTCCAGATATGAAGAGTTAGATATGAATGAAACAATTTAACAATGAAAATATATTAAGTACGATGCTGGGTGCTGAGGAAATAAAGACAAAAACAGAAGAGTTATTGCCCTCAAGAAGCTTACGAATAGAGATTTTTTAAAATTAATTTTATAATTATAAAATTTTTGACAGTATATATGCATGAGTAATTTTTTAAAAACATTATTCCTTGTATTCATTTTTCCAAATTTTCCCCTCTCTCCCCTAGATGACAGGCAATCCCATACATTTTACATGTGTTACAGTATAATCTAGATACAATATATGTGTGTAAATCCAATTTTCTTGTTTCATGTTAAATATTGGATTCCGAAGGTATAAGTAACCTGGGTAGATAGACAGTATTGCTAACAGTTTACAATGAATAGAGATTATATGCACACATATAAATATAAATATATAAAAATATGTAAAATAAATACAAAGTAATTTGATGGGGGCAGAGCTACAACAGCAATTGGAGAAATTAGGAAAGGCATCATGTAAGAAGGATGCATTTGAGCTAAACTTGAAAGGAAACTAAGTATTCTAAGAAGCAAAGATGATGGGAGAAGGGAGAGAATTCTAACTATGGAGTACAAAGTGCTGAGTTGTGGAAATCCAAGAAAGAATGTCATAGATGAGGAAAGCAAGAAAATCAGTTTCACTGAACCATAAGCATAATGATAATATCTATCAGTGAGATTCTTCAGTGAATTAAATGGACTATCAGCCTCAAAATACTCTCTTCTGAGTAGATAACAAGGAAAGCAAATTATCCCTCTTTGCAGATGATATGATGGTATACTTAGAGAACCATAGAGAATCAACTAAAAAACTATTAGAAGCAATCCACAACTTTAGCAAAGCTACAGGATACCAAATAAATTAACATAAATAATCAGCATTCTTATACATCACTAACAAAATCCAACATCAAGAGATACAAAGAGAAATTCCATTTAAATAACTATTGATAGGATAAAATATTTGGAAATCTATCTGCCAAGAGAAAGCCAGGAACTATATAAGCAAAACTACAAAACATTTTCCACATAAATAAAATTGGGTCTAAGCAATTAGAAAAACATCAAGTGCTCTTGGGTAGATCAAACAAATATAATAAACATGACAATAATACCTAAACTAATCTATTTATTTAGTGCTATACCAATCAAACTCCCAAGTAAGTTTTACTGAAAAAATTACAACAAAATTCATTTCAGAAGAACAAAAGGTCAAGAATTTCAAAGGAATTAATGAAGAGAAAAGAAAATGAAGGTGGCTGTACCAGATCTAAAACTATATTATAAAGCAGCAATTATCAAAACCATTTGGTACTGGCTAAGAAAAGTCAATCAGTGGAATAGGTTAGGTTTGCAGAACAAAATAGTCAATGTCTATAGCAATCTATTGTTTTACAAACCCAAACCCAAAGACCCCAGCTTTTGGGATAAGAATTGACTTTTGACAAAAACTGCTAGGAAAATTCAAAAATTGGCAGAAAATAGGGGTAGACATACCTAATACTGAATACCAAGATCAGGTCGAAATGGTCTAGACATAAGGAATGATATTATAAACTAATTAGAAGAACATAGGATAGTTTCTCAGATTTGTGGAGGAGGAAGGAATTAGAGATCATTATTGATCACAAAATAGATAATTTTGATTATCATACAAACAAAACAAATACAGACAAGATTAAAAGGAAAGCAATAAACTGGGAAAATATTTTTACATCCAAAGGATCTGATAAAGGGCTCATTTCTAAAATATATAGAGAATTGACTTAAATTTATATTACTTAAAGCCATTCTCCAATTGATAAATAAAGGATATGCATTTTCAGATGAAGAAATTGAAATTATTTGTAGTCACATAAAAAAAATGCTCCAAATCATTATTGATCAGAGAAATGCAAATTAAGACAACTTTGAAATATCACTGCACACATGTTAGATTGGCTAAGATGACAGGAAATAATAATGACCAATGTTGGAGGGGATGTGGGAAAACTGGGACACTGATACATTGTTGGTAGACCTATGAACAGATCCAGCCATTCTGGAGAGTAGTTTGGAACTATGTTCAAAAAGTTATCAAACTGTGCCTTTGATCCAACAGTGTTTCTACTAGGATTATATCCCAAAGAGATCTTAAAAAAGAGGGAAAGGGACCCATACATGCAAAAATGTTTGTGGCAGCCGTCTTTGTAGTGGCAAGAAACTGGAAACAGAGTGAATGCCCATCAATTAGAGAATGGCTGAATAAATTATGGTATATGGATGCTATGGAATATTATTGTTCTGAAAGAAACAACCAGCTGGATGATTTCAGAGAGGTTTGTAGAGATCTACATAAACGGATGTTAAGTGAAATGAGCAGAAACAGGAGATCATTACACACAACAACAACAAGACTATACAATGATCAATTCTGATGGACATGGCTCTCTTTAACAATGAGAGGATTCAAACCAGTTCCACTTGATCAGTGATGAAGAGAGCCATCTATATTCAGAAAGAGAATCATGGAAAAAGTGTGGAACACAACTCTGTTATTATTTGCTTGCATTTTGTTTTTTCTCAGTTTTTCTTTTTCTTCCTTCTTGATCTGATTTTTCTTGAGCAGCAAGATAACTATATAAATATCTTATGCATATATTGTATTTAACATGCATTTTAACATATTTAACATGTATTGAACTACCTGCCAACTAGGGGAGGGGATGGGAGGAAGGAGGCAAAAATTTGGAACAGAAGGTTTTGTAAGGGTCAATGTTGGAAAAATTACCCATGCATATGTTTTGTAAATAAAAAGTTTTAATTTTTAAAAAATACTCTCTTCTGCCTGAACTTGTCTATCACTACAAGTCCCTTTTTCTTATTAAAATGTAAACCCTAAGATCATTGTCTCATTATCAAGAAAAAATATTAAAAAAGGATTATACAATAATAATAAACATCCACTCCTTGACTCCTAGGTAAGCTTTGAAAAATCAAAGCTTACCTAGGAGTCGAGGAGTTCTCCGAAAAATAAAATATAGGACAAGTAACTTTTTTGGGTTTGTTTGCTTTTACTGGGGAAGTAAAAATAAAAGATTAGAAAACTACTGGATCATGGTGAAAAAGTGAGGCTGTAATAATAAAAAAATCCCAAAAGATCAAGAGAACAGCACTGAATACATGGTTTTGAGAATATAGGAACACCAAAAAGTAGGAAAAGAAATTTAATCACATAGTTTAAGTACTTCAAAAATTAATCTAGGGCTAATCTGGGGAGCAAAACTTAGTCGTATCACATGGCCCAGTGTATGATCCACTGATAGGGCCACAAGAATGGTTCACAATACATCTATGTGTAATGTTCTCTGTTTTGGTTTTCTTTCTTTTGTTTTAGAACATAGGATGGTCACTCTCCCTGACTTCTCAAGGAGGTGAGAATCCCAAAAAGGAGGTGATCACACCTTCCCTGACTGCTCAAAAAAGGGGTGAAAACACCATAAAAGGAGGTGATCATGCCCTCCCTGACATTCAGGAAGGGAGATAAAAACACCAAAGGAAATGGGAAATCAAATCAGATTAGTGGGTTTCTGAAGGGTCTCATTTGAAACAGGTATACATAATATCAACATAGGAGGTATTTTATGTAATTATATAAATTACATAAGCACATAGTAACACACTAATAGTGATGTAACAAATAACATGAATCAACATGAAGAATTATATATGTCCATAAATCCTAGAAATAGTCCAAAAGGAATCTATTGTTCATTACTTCACGTTGTAGGGAATCCAATGATTCCTGCAAGTTTTGAATCCTGCAATAGTCTCATCTTGTGTTAGGGAATTCAGTGATTCCTGCAGATTTTGATGTCCTGCATCTGTCTCATCATGTTTCAGAGAATCCAATAATTCCTGCAGATTTTGAAGTTCTGCAACAGTTTTATCAATTTTTTTTTTAATCTCAGGGAATACAATGATTCCTGCTGGTTTTGAAGTTCTGTAACAGCCTCATTATCAGCCCTGCTCTTTCAGTGTCAGATGTTTCTTAGGTCCTCTCCTTAGTTTTGAGTTTTTTTCTCTTTTTTCTGTCTCTCTCTGATTGATAAAGTGAATATGGCTCATTGGCACCCATCTGATTCCTTCTCCATCTGTAGAAATACAAGCAAACCCCTTCTCCCAAGCAGCTAACTTATCTAGTCCTGTCCATTTATCATTTCTAGCTCTCTCCTCATCACCTAGTAATTACATTGGAGCCACTCGCACTGGATACTGCCCTTCTGTTGGGGTAAAAAGCCTGTATTCTCCCCAATTGTATTCCCTTTCTCCATTTGATTTCTTTTTAGCTGATTGATCACTTAAGAGTTCTGAACTTCTAAAGACTCTCTGGGTGTAACCTCGGCTGCTATCATGCTCCACCCATTTTTTGTTTGAGGTCTTGGAGGCTGGGCCCCGACTCTCATTTCTCTAGGTCAATCTACATTCTGAGGCCCAGTGGAAGCCCTTATTGCATTTTGTACATAGGGTTTTGAGTCTTATTCTCTCACCCTGTGCTCTCACTCTATCTCTTTGCCTACATTGAGCTTTCAGATGTCCAACTTTCCCACATTGAAAGCATTGATGAGTCTCTCTGGAAGTCCCTTGCCAAGAGGGACCCCATTTTCCCATGTTCTGCATCATAGTCTGAGTATAAAAAATATTTGTGCCCACTGTGGCACAGCATCTTATGATCTCCTCTAATGGAGCATCTTTGTGTAGTCCCCATATAATTTTTCTATAGACCTTAGCATTTTCCTTAGCCAGTTATCTTATCCTAATTCTTGTAGCTGCATTTTTTCCAATGGTTCTTGTGACAGCTATTTGCAAAAGTCCCACAAAATCAGCAAAACGTTCATTGGGACCTTGTTCTATTTTCATGAAGGCTTCCCCTCGATCTTTCCCTGGGAAAAGCTTTTATAGCAGCAGCAGCAATTTGCTCATATATTGCTATGGGGTAATTAATCTATGCTAAATTGTCTGCATACTGACCTTCACCTGCTGGTTGGTCAAGGTGATTTGGATATTAACTCCAGTTTGTCTATTTCCTTAGGCTTCTACCCTGCATAATTCACTATACTCTGAAAGCCACAACAAGTTTTGTCCATGTTCTAAACATGTCCTTACTATAGATTTCCAATCACTGGGGGTAGGATTTCATAAGCAAAATTCTCTAGTAACATCTTAACATAAGACAATGTAGCCCCATAAAGACTGCAACCTTTTTTCAAATCCCTAATTTTTTTCCAGTTCAAAAGTTCCTTTGTTGCCAAGAGTCAATCTTTTCAATCACAGGGTATGCATTTATTTTTACATCAGATATACCCTGTCCTTCTTTTTTTGCTTTAACTAAAGCCTTTTGCAATCTTGTCATAGGCTGCTTCATAGGCAGTGCTGATTGTATCACTGTTCCTTCCCCTCCTCCTTCTCCCTTCATGCATGAAGGGTTAATTGAGGGAGGTAGGTCAGGGGATGGAGAATGCCCTAATGGCGCCTGCTGTGAAGCACCACACTCAGAATTGTACTTAACTCCATTCTTATCTGATTCTTCATCCTTTTCACATAGTTTATCTGGATTCTCCTCATCCTTCTCTTTCTTCTTTTTTTTATTCTAATACTTATATAATTTCTTAAAGCCCGTTTTATTAAGTTGTATGTATAAAGTTGGAAATTGAGTCAGGTCCATTATCATTGTAGTATTCACATAGTTGTTCTACTAATTTCCACTTGTCTAGATCTAATTCTTTTTCCTTAGAGAACCAAGGAGATATGTACTGTACTGTTTCTAAAAGTTCAATGATCTGCTCCCAAGTTACAATCAAACCTTGGTTTTTTATAAGTTTAACCAAGCTTTCAACAAATTTTCTTGTGGTGGAGAAATCTCCTTTCTAAACATTTGTCCCATTTTAACTGCAATACTACTTTAGCCCTTTACAAAGTTTCCTTCTTGTACTCACCCTAATTTGTGGGTCAGAAATGAAGATTCTTAGTTCCTGTTCGGGCGCCAAAAATGTAATGCTCTGTTTCGGTTTTCTTGGGGCTTCAGGAAGCAGTCTTCGTTTCAGCTCAGTAATCACAATAAGAGTAGCCAGGGGTTAAAGTCCAAAGTCCAAATTCTTTATTATCTCTTTCAATGTCTTGTCTCCTTTCCTTGGACCCTGTTAGCTTTCTTAAAGGCCTTCTGGAGTCTTGGGTTCCGTGGAGAAGCTAAGAAGGAGAGCCTGCCACCAAGGTGGTCTGAGATGGGATGAATCTGGTTTCAAGGGCTTGTGCTTCAGCCTCCATCCTTCTGTCCATTTGTCTTCTCTGGCTCTGTGAATCTCTCTGAATGAATCGTGGATGAGACTCCTACCTTTATATGATCTATACTGAGTATAAATCAATTACTATATCACTAGGAAACCATTATTTGTTATAAGATTAAATCTATCATACTGAACCATGCTAACTTAGGTAACCATTGTCTTTATCAATTCCACTGACTTAGCACCTTGTAAGAATCCTTTGTTTCAAGTTCAGTATTCTGGCCCATAACATCTATGGTCTGTAAGAACAGTTTGTACACTGTACTATCTGTTACTCATTAATGCTGAGACATAAAATAATGTTCCCTAACATATTAGGCAAGCCTCCTAGGAAGGATTTACTAGAGGAAATAAACAAAGAATTGAATTGGATGACAGGGAATAAATGGGCTGTTATTTGTACCTGTGGAGAAAGTACCCAGTCTGTGAGAGCATTAAAATATTGAACAATATCAAAGTATATGTGATTCAAAGATATTAAGGATAGAACTTAAAAATAAAGAGCCCAGACATTCTACTAAAAAGCTATTAGAAATAATCCACACCTTTAGCAAAGTTTCAGGATACAAAATAAACCCACATAAGTCATCAGCATTCTTATATATCACTAACAAAATCCAAAAGAGTTACAAAGAGAAATTCCATTTAAAGTAACTACCCATAGTATAAAATATTTAGAAATCTATCTGCCAAGAGAAAATCAGAAACTATATGAGCAAAACTATACAAACAAAGTCAGATCTAACCAATTGGAAAAATATTAAATGCTCTTGGAGAGGGTGAACAAATATAATAAAGATGACAATACTACCTAAGCTAATCTATTTATTTAGCACTATACCAATCAGACTCCCAAAAAACCTATTTTAATGACATAGAAAAAATAACAACAAAGTTCATATGGAAAAACAAAAGGTCAAGAATTTCAAGGTAATTAATGGAAAAAAAAAATCAAATGAAGGTGGCCTAGCTGTACCAGATCTAAAATTATATTGTAAAGCAGCAGTTACCCACCATTTCATATTGGCTAAGAAATAGATTAGTTGATCAGTGGAATAGGTTATGATCACAGGACAAAATAATTAACAACTATATTAGAAATAATTCAGAATTTTAGCAAAGTCGCAGGATACAAAATAAATCCACATAAATCCTCAGGATTTTTATACATTACCAACACAATCCAACAGCAAGAGATACAAAGAGAAATTCCATTCAAAATAACAGTCGATAGTATCAAATATTTGGGAATATATCTACCAAAGGAGAGTCAGGAATTATATGAGCAAAATTACAAAACACTTGCCACAAAAATAAAGTCAGATTTAAATAATTGGAAAGACATTCAGTGTTCTTGGATAGGCCGAGCGAATATAATAAAGATGACAATACTCCCCAAACTAATCTATTTATTTAGTGCTATACCAATCAGACTCCCAAGAAACTATTTTAATGACCTAGAAAAAATAACAACAAAATTCATATGGAAGAATAAAAGGTCGAGAATTGCAAGGGAACTAATGAAAAAAAAGTCAGAGGAAGGTGGTCTAAGTGTACCTGATTTAAAGCTATATTATAAAACAACAATCACCAAAACCATTTGGTATTGGCTAAGAAACAGACTAGTTGATCAGTGGCATAGGTTAGGTTTACAGGGCAAGATAGTGAATAAAAATAGCAATCTAATCTTTGACAAACCCAAAGATCCCAAATTTTGGGATAAGAATTCACTATTTGACAAAAACTGCTGGGAAAACTGGAAATTAGTATGGCAGAAACTAGGCATGGACCCACATTTAACACCACATACTAAGATTAGATCAAAATGGGTCCAAGATTTAGGCATAAAGAACGAAATCATAAATAAATTGGAGGAACATGGGATGGTTTACCTCTCAGACTTGTGGAGGAGGAAGGAGTTTGTGTCCAAGGGAGAACTAGAGACCATTATTGATCACAAAATAGAACATTTTGATTACACCAAATTAAAAAGTTTCTGCACAAACAAAACTAATGCAAACAAGATTAGAAGGGAAGTAACAAATTGGGAAAAAATTTTTACAGTTAAAGGTTCTGATAAAGGCCTCATCTCCAAAATATACAGAGAATTGACTTTAATTTATAAGAAATCAAGCCATTCCCCAATTGATAAATGGTCAAAGGATATGAACAGACAATTTTCAGATGATGAAATTAAAACTATTTCCACTCATATGAAAGAGTGTTCCAAATCACTATTGATCAGAGAAATGCAAATTAAGACAACTCTGAGGTATCATTACACACCTGTCAGATTGGCTAAGATGACAGGAACAAATAACGATGAATGTTGGAGGGGATGTGGGAAAATTGGGACACTGATGCATTGTTGGTGGATTTGTGAAAGAATCCAACCATTCTGGAGAGCAATCTGGAATTATGCCCAAAAAGTTATCAAAATGTGCATACCCTTTGACCCAGCCATACTACTACTGGGCTTATACCCCAAGGAACTACTAGAGAAGGGAAAGGGACCTGTATGTGCCAAAATGTTTGTGGCAGCCCTTTTCATAGTGGCTAGAAGCTGGAAGATGAATGGATGTCCATCAATTGGAGAATGGTTGGGTAAACTATGGTATATGAATGTTATGGAATATTATTGTTCTATAAGAAATGACCAACAGGAGAAATACAGAGAGGCTTGGAGAGACTTACATCAACTGATGCTGAGTGAAACGAGCAGAACCAGAAGATCATTATACACTTCAACAATGATACTGTACCAGGATGTATGCTGATGGAAGTGGATTTCTTCAACATAGAGAAGAATTCCAATTGATTAATGATGGACAGAACCAGCTACATCCAGAAAAGGAACACTGGGAAATGAATGTAAACTGTTATTTTTACCTTCTGAATCCAATTCTTCCTGTGCAACAAAAAATTCGGTTCTACACACATATATTGTATCTAAATTATACTGTAATATATTTAACATATATAAGACTGCTTGCCATCTGGGGGAGGGGGTTGGGGGAGGAAGGGAAAAAATCTGAATAGAAGTAAGTGCAAGGGATAATGTTGTAAAAAATTACCCATGCATATGTACTGTCAAAAAATGTTATAATTATAAAATAAAATAAAAAATTTAAAAAAAATAACTATAGCAATATAGTGTTTGACAAACCCAAAGACCCCAGCTTTTGGGATAAGAACTCAATGTTTGACAAAAATTGCTGGGGAAATTGGAAATTAGTAAGGCAGAAAGTAGCCATTGACTCACACTTAACACCATACACCAAGATAAGGTCAAAATAGGTTCATGACCTAGGCATAATGAATGATTTATAAATAAACTAGAGGAACATAGGATAGTTTACCTCTCAGACCTGTGGAAGAGGAATGAATTTATGACCAAAGAAGAACTAGATATCATTATTGATCACAAAATAGAAAATTTTGATTATATCAAATTGAAAAGTTTTTGTACAAACAAAACTAATGCAGATAAGATTAGAAGGGAAGCAATAAACTGGGAAAACATTTTTACAGTCAAAGATTTTGGAAAAGGCCTCATTTTCAAAATACATATAGAGAACTGCCTCTAACTTATAAAAAATCAAGCCATTCTCCAATTGATAAATGGTCAAAGGAGATGAACATACAATTCTCAGATGAAGAAATTGAAATTATTTCTAGCCATATGAAAAGATGCTCCAAGTCATTATTAATCAGAGAAATGTAAATTAAGACAATTCTGAGATACCACTACACACCTATCAGATTGGCTTGAATGTTGGAGGGGATGTGGGAAAACAGGGACACTGATACATTGTTGGTGGAACTGTAAATACATCCAGCCATTCTGGACAGCAATTTGGAACTATGCTCAAAAAGTTATCAAACTGTGCATACCCTTTGATCCAGCAGTGTTACTACTGGGCTTATATCCCAAAGAGTTCTTAAAGAAGGAAAAGGGACCTGTCTGTGCAAAAACATTTGTGGCAGTCCTCTTTGTAGTGGCCAGAAACTGGAAACTGAGTGCATGCCCATCAATTGGAGAATGGCTGAATAAATTGTGGTATATGAATATTTATTGTTCTGTAAGAAATGACCAACAGGATGATTTCAGAAAGGCCTGGAGAGACTTACATGAACTGATGCTGAGTGAAATGAACAGGACCAAGAGAACATATACCTCAACAACAATACTGTATGAGGATATATTTTGATGGACATGGCCATCTTCAATAATGATATGAACCAAATCAGCTCCAAAAAAGCAGTAATGAATTGAACCAGCTACACCCATCAAAATAATTCTATGTATCCCTCTATTTTTGTCTGCCTGTATTTTTTATTTCCTTCACAGGCTAATTATATACTAATTCAAAGTCCGACTCTTTCTGTACAGCAAAATAACTGTTTAGACATGTATATAGATATTGTATTTACTTTATACTTTAACATATTTAACATGTATCGGTCAACCTGCCATCACGGGGAGGGGTTAGGGGGAGAAGGGGAAAAATTGGAACAAAAGGTTTGGCAGTTGTCAATGCTGTAAAATTACCCATGGTAATTTATCTGGTAAATAATTTATCTGGTATATAAATTTATCTGGTAAATAAAAAGCTATGAAATAAATAAATAAATAGAGAGCAATTTAGTTAAATATTTTAAACACTTGTGGCTACTGTTTTGTGGTGGTATTTTAGCACATAGGAATGGATCTTTTCTCAGATTAGAATGATAGAACTTCACACATATGTTCTATTATTTGTGTTCTACAAATTGTCTCTGAGAATGCTTAATTTGGTTGAAGAAAATATTTATTCTCCTGATAAATAGGAAGCATTTTTTTAATGCTTAAGGATGTTGATGTATGAATTGACATGCAAATGTAATTAAATTATCACCTGCTATTTTATTTTCTTTTAAAGATGCTTAACAATTTGATTAACTTGATTTAAAATATAGTTTGAATAATTTTAGTCATCACAATGACTAAAATCTGTTTTAAAAGGAACAAAAAAAGTCATCCTGCCATCTTGTGGATAAGAAGATTTGTATTCCTGACACAATAGACCTAGAGTATATTGGAGCTCCAGAAGCCATCTGGGACTTCTTTATAGTGCAGATAAGGAAAATGAGGTCTGGGGCTCCAAGGTTCTCCTTGCATAGATAGCATCAGAGGCAGTATTTGAACTTCATTCCTTTGGCTCTAGAATGTGAGTTCTTTCCAATGTACCATTTGCTCTTTTCATTTAATTCTTTAATAACACAAAAACAAAAAAAGTGTAAAATTGCTCATTTGGTATATTTTAAAACATTTTTCTACTTGAAAAGTTACTAAATAGAAAAATAATTTTTCACATGAATTTAACTTAATTTAACCTGTGTTCATCATCTGTTGTGTAGAAAGAGGGTCTGTGATAGGCAAAAGTATGGACAAACTCTCTATATTAAGACATTTTCCCCACTTGATCTAAGTCTAGCCCAGTATCCTAGGTTTAAGAAGTACAGGGCACTAGCTCTTGAATCAGGATGACCTGAGACAGCCTCAGATACTGAGTAACTGTGTGATCCTGGTGGGAGAGAAAAAGGGAGAAAGAGGGAGAAGGTCCAATAGTACTGGACATTCCATGACTTCTAGGCATTTGAGGAAGTAAATAAAACAAGTCATAGCATAAAAATCCTGATGTCTTTCATCTCTTCTGTCTGATGCAGGTAAGTTTTTCATCCCTAACAATTTCCCAATTCACAGTCTCCCTCCTCCCATTTCTATTTTTGAACAACACAACAAGATACTCTTGTAATCATAGGAATCTAGGCAGAAATACATCCACTTTTCAGAATAATTATTTTCAGAGACAGTTCCTTCCTAACAACATACAAAATACAGGAAGACAGCACCATCTATGGATCAAAACAAGAGCTTAACTTATGTGAGTGAGCAAAGCACACAATGAGGCCTAGAAAAAAACACTGAAATTATTTAGATTATTCTCATTCAAAATGTAACTATGCAATTTGTTCTCTAGTTTTTCTTAACCTATTTAGACATTCATCAACAAATAAAACGTTTAACTATTGCTTTCATCATTTGTTATTACTTTATAGATTTGATACATTTGGTGAGCAAAGCATTGGTAGAATTTGAAAAAAGACCAGAACCCTGAGTTTTATAAATATCATAATTATTACTATTATTTCTATTTATTTGTCCTACTTTGGATCTATTTTAAATCAGGAATAGACTTAGAAGGGTTTTTTTAATATAAAAGGAGAAAAAAATTAAGTTTTTCCTCACTAGCCTAATACTAGCATTTCTCAATTCTTAAAAATAAATTGTTTTTTGTCTAACCTAAATCCACCAGACAAAAGCAGTAAAATACAAGACAAACAGAATGAATATACATATAGCAGATAACTTGCCTCCATTTACCAATGTGAAAATTATTTTAAAATCCAAACATTAGAGCAGGAAAGGTGAATCATAACTATTCATTTTGAAATCAAAAAACTGCTTTCTCCAAAGTTACCTATGTTCGCTTAATCATCAAATCTGATAGTCTTTTCTCAGTCATCATCATTTTGAATTCTCTGAAGTTTTTGACTTGGACCACTGTTGTCCACCCTTTCCTCCTAGACATTTTCTTCTTTGCGTTTTTCTGGTATTAATCTCTCCTGGTTCTCATCTTACCACTCCTCAGTCTCCTTTGCTGATTTATCAATCATATGATCCTCTCTTATTCTGAGTATCCTCCAGGCTTTCTCCTGGGCCCTACTTTTTTTTCTTGATATACTTTCTCAATTGGTGACACTTCTAGCTCTTATGGGTTTAATTATTATCTATCTCTTTTCAGATGACTCTCAAATATATACATAGTATGTCCCAAAGGACTTTGTGAAGTTTTTACCTTAAAATTGCACAAAGACTTTGGGGACATCCAGCCCCAGTCAGTCTCTCAGCTGAGTTTTAGTTCCACATCAACTATATTGCCTATTGAATATTTAAAATTAGATGTTATAGAGACATCCCAAATGTAACATTTCCCCTCAAAAAATGTATCTTTCCCCTCAAAACCTTTCCTACAGTTTCCTATTTCTGTTAAGAGTAGAAAATTTATTCCAGTATCCCAAGTTCTGCACTTGGAACACCTCACTTTCTTTCATCTTTTAACTATTGACAAATCCTGTTATTTCTATCCATAAATCTCTCATGAATGTCCTATTTTCACTATTTTCATGATTACCACATTACTTAGCTAGCTTCTCACCTGTACTATTGTTATAATCTTTGTTGCCCTGTCTGAAGTCTCCCTGCTCAAATTGATCTTCTTTATAAATAGCAAAGTAATTTTCTTGAATTTTCTCTGACCTAATTCAGTAAACTCCATTGGCTTCCTATTGCCTCAAGGATCAAATACAAAGTCCTCTGTTTATTATTTAAAGACTTTACAATCTCATCCCAACTTACTTATACCAATTTCATTATATATTACTTCCCATTCATTATGATCCAAATAAACTGACTTTATTGCCATTCCTCACACATGATTTCCTGTCTCTATGCCTTTGCACTGGCTCTCCCTAATGTCTAAAATATATTCTTTCTTCCTCACTACTTCAGAGAATACCCTACTACTGTAGTACCCTTTCTGTAGTCACTTTTCAACCTACACTCAAAATTTGGGGTCACCAGAAGGTAGCTAATTACTATTCTCTCTGAAATCTAAAAGTGACCCTTTATAAGTTAGATTTCTAGTATTTTCATGCAAAAGTTCCCATTGGTGAACTCACCATCAGCAATCAGAGAACTAGACAAAATACTTACTTAGAAAACAGTATTCACTAAAATGGCTCTAATAAAAGCAAATGGTACAAAACAATCCCCTTAAAACCAAAGGCATATTCTCCCACAAATACTAATCATAGAAAGGGAAAAGAGACACAAACTTGAAAAGTATCATGATAATGAGGCACATGTATAGAGAATATTTGTGGTAAAGGAGGTTATGACTTCTTCACTAACAGCTCTTTTTTTCCCTTCATGGAGTCTTCATGTAGTTCCACTATGTGTAGCTCTTTTTTCTGGACAGGCCACTAAGCTAGGATCCCAGAACTTGTGCCTTTCTAAAAACCATAGCTAGTACTCCTCTCGAACATGGGAGATCATATTTCTTGACACTACCATGATTCTTATTTGTCTTTGACATACCTTGTAGGCTTTCCCATGCTGTCAGGCATTACTACTTATTTTAAGCACTGCTACTATTACTACTCACCTCCAACAATGGATGGAATATTTGATGGAAGCATGGTAATTTCCAAAATTCACAGGGTTACCTACATTTTTATCTAAAAATACTCTTTAGCCTAAAATTAGGAAAGAACAGGAACAAAGAGAGAAAGTCAGTCATACTTACTGTCACAACTATCAAGTTAAAAACATGGTACCTTTCTTCCCTCTACTTGATTCTCAGGATGGCAATTCAAATCCTGCCTCCTTTAAGCCTGGTAAGAATTTAATATTTTCCCGCTGAATGATTCAGCAAATGAAAAAGGGTAATGTATGTGCAGATTGCTTCATTTCCATGCCCATTCATTAACAACTCAGCAAAACCTTGTGTACTCAGTTTTTCAAATTCTGCCACCAATTGGAAGAATTTTCATCATTATATCATACAAGCTCCTTAAGCACACATGGCAAAAACTGGTTCCTCAAACTTCCACATATTTGATTGAAGCCAAAGCATGTTTTATATAACCACAGAGGACAGATAAAATAATTTGAGGATTCGTCCATAAGAGTCCTTCAAGTTATTAGTGCTGTCTCTTTGAAAATTACACTTTATTTACTTTACATTTTTTCTGTATATATTTGTATACATGCAAGCTATCTCCCTCTGATAGGATGCAGGAACTATTACCTTTTATTTTTGCATCAGTGTCTGGAATATTGTGTTTAATAAATGTTTATTGATTGATTCACGAAACCTATTTTAATTAATAGCTGGAACTTCCTATCTTCTAGGGAGAACTATCAACTTAATTAATGCTATATGATAAAACCATGAAGGACATGAAAACACATTATAGAATCACAAGATTAAGATAAAAGTATGGAAAATTTAAGTTACTTGCCTGAGGTTAGAAACTTAGTGCCTGAGTCAGAATTAGACTTCAAGTCTCTAGACTACTGATTCATGATCTTTCCACAACTTTATACCATCTCTCAGATAAATATATTCTATTTTCTAATCCTTAATTAAGCTCATGATTTTAATAGTACTATATCCTTTCTCCATTCAAATCTACTCAAAGAAAAGCTGAACTTTTGTCTATGCCTGATTTCACCTATCTCTCTCCCTCAAAATTGCTTTGTATATATTTCGTGCACATTTTATGTTCCAGTAGAATGTAAAATCCATGAGAAAATGATTCTTTTATTTTGTCTTGTTATCTTCAGCACCTAGCATAGAACATAAGTTAAAAAAAATATTTGTAATTGAAATATTGAAACTTCTACTGAATTAAGGCCTTATATTTGGTCACAAGTATCTTCCAAAGAAGCCCAAGTTCATAGGATTCTTATCAATTACAGCTTTGAAAGGTTTTATGATGTTGTACAGTCTGTAAACAAGAGCTTCCCTAAAAATGCAGTACAACTCTTTCCTATTCCCAGAAACTTTTCACTTGATGACTAAAAAATCTAAGTGCTATCTTTCCTTTTCTTATAAAACTGCTCCAACAATTCTAGCTACCGGAGCTACCAATGTGGAATTCCAGATGTGGAGGGGTTTAAATAATTAAATTTCAAAATTGGAATAACAAATAAAAGCCATTTAGTATCATAGCATAACCAGAAGCAATGTACAATGATTTCTGTTTTCAGCCATTACTAAAAGGAACTAATTACATATTAAATAATTGGTAATTTTATGTTATTTTATTTTTTGAGATTTTTTTAAGTTTTTAAAATTAATTTTATGATTATAATGTTTTTTCACAGTACATATGCATGGGTAATTTTTTACAACATTATCCCTTGTACTTACTTCTATTCCGAATTTTTCTCTCCTTCCCTCCACCCCCTACCCTAGATCACAGGCAGTCCCATATATGTTAAATGTATTATAGTATATCCTAGATACAGTATATGTGTGCAGAACCGAATTTCATGTTGCACAGGAAGAATTTGATTCAAAAGGTAAAAATATCCTGGGAAGAAAGACAAAAATGCAAACAGTTTACATTCAATTCCCAGTGTTCCTTCTATGGCTGTAGCTGATTCTGTCCATCATTGATCAATTGGAACTGAATTAGATCTTCTTTTTGTTGAAGATATCCACTTCCATGAGAATATATCCTCATACAGTATCATTGTTGAAGTGTATAATGATCTCCTGGTTTTGCTCATTTCACTCAGTGTCAGTTCATGTAAGTCTCTTCACGCCTCTCTGTTTTTATCCTGCTAGTCATTTCTTACAGAACAATAATATTCCATAACATTCATATACCATAATTTACCCAACCATTCTCCAATTGATGGGCATCCATTCATTTTCCAGTTTCTAGCCACTACAAAAAGGGCTGCCACAAGCATTTTGGCACATACAGGTCCCTTTCCCTTCTTTAGTATTTCTTTGGGATATAATCCCAGTAGTAGTATGGCTGGGTCAAAGGGTATGCACATTTTGATAACTTTTGGTGCATAATTCCAGATTGCTCTCCAGAATGGTTGAATTCTTTCACAACTCCACCAACAATTCATCAGTGTCCCAGTTTTCCCACATCCCCTCCAACATTCATCATTATTTGTTCCTGTCATCTTAACCAATCTGACAGGTGTGTAATGGTACCTCAGAGTTGTCTTAATTTGCATTTCTCTGATCAATAGTGATTTGGAACACTCTTTCATATGAGTGCATATACTTTCAATTTGATCATGTGAGAATTGTCTGTTCATATCCTTTGATCATTTATCAATTAGAGAATGACTTGATTTCTTATAAATTAGAGTCAGTTCTCTATATATTTTGGAAATGAGACCTTTAACTGTAAAAATATTTTCCCAATTTGTTACTTCCCTTCTAATCTTGTTTGCATTAGTTTTGTTTGTACAAAAGCCTTTTAATTTAATGTAATAAAAATTTTCTATTTTGTGATCAATAATGATCTCTAGTTCTCCTTTAGTCACAAATTCCTTCCTCCTCCACAAATATGACAGGTAAACTATCCCATGTTCCTCTAATTTATTTATAATCTCATTCTTTATGCCTAAATCATGGACCCATTTTGATCTTATCTTGATATGTGCTGTTAAGTGTGGGTCCATGCTTAATTTCTGCCATAATAATTTCCAGTTTTCCCAGCAGTTTTTCTCATTATAATGAATCCTTAACCCAATAGTTGGGATCTTTGGGTTTGTCAAACACTAGATTGCTATAGTTGTTCACTATTTTGTCCTGTTAACCTAACCTATTCCACTGATCAACAAGTCTATTTCTTAGCCAATACCAAATAGTTTTCATGACTGCTGCTTTATAATATAGTTTTAGACCAGGTACAGCTAGGCCACCTCCATTTGATTTTTTTTTTCACTAATTCCATTGAAATTCTTGATCTTTTGTTCTTCCATATGAATTTTGTTGTTATTTTTTCTAGGTCATTAAAATAGTTTCTTGGGAGTCTGATTGACATAGCACTAAATAAATTAGTTTGGGGAGTATTGTCATCTTTTTTATATTTGCTCGGCCTCTCCAAGAACACTTAATGTCTTTCCAATTATTTAAATCTGACTTCATTTTTGTGGCAAGTATTTTGTAATTTTGCTCATGTAATTTCTGACTTTACTTTGGTAGAATGATTCTAAAATATTTTAGACTCTCGACAGTTGTTCTGAATGGAATGTCTCTTTGTTTCTCTTGCTGTTGGATTTTGTTGGTGATGAATAAAAATGCTGAGGATATATGTAAATTTATTTTGTATCCTTCAACTTTGCTAAAGTTGTGGATTATTTCTAATAACTTTTTAGCAGAGTCTTTGGAGTCCTCTAAGTATAAAATCATATCATCTGCAAAGAGTAATAGTTTGGTTTCCTCATTACCTACTCTAATTCTTTTAATCTCTTTCTCCACTCTTATTGCCAAAGCTAGCATTTTTAATACAATATTGAATAGTGATGGTGATAGTGGGCAACCTTGTTTCACCCCTGATCTTAATGGGAAAGGTTCTGGTTTATCAACATTACATATGATGCTTACTGAGGGTTTTAAATATATGCCTTTGGCTATTTTTTTTTAAGGAATAGTCCATCTATTCCTATACTCTCAAGGGTTTTTAGTAGGAATGGATATTGGATTTTATCAAATGCTTTTTCTGTATCTATTGAGATGATCATATGGTTTTTGTTAATTTGATTATTAATATGGTCAATTATACTAATAGTTTTCCTAATATTACACGAGCCCTGCATTCCTGGTATTAATCCTACTTGATCATGGTGTATTACCATGGGGATGATTTTCTGTAGTCTTTTTGCTAATATATTATTTAACATTTTAGCATTAATATTCATTAAGGAGATTGGTCTATAGTTTTCTTTCTCAGTTTTCAACCTACCTGGTTTAAGTATCAGGACCATGTCTGTGTCATAAAAGGAATTTGGTTGGACTCCTTCATTCCCTATTTTTTCAAATAGTTTATGTAGCATTGGGGCTAATTGTTCTTTAAATGTTTGGTAGAATTCACATGTAAATCCATCTGGTCCTGGGGATTTTTTCTTAGGAAGTTGATTAATAGCTTGTTGTATTTCTTTTTCTGAAATGGGACTATTTAAGGAATTTACTTCCTCCTCTGTTAATCTGGGAAGCCTATATTTTTGGAGGTAGTCATCCATTTCACTTATGTTATCAAATTGATGGGCATAAAGTTGGGCAAAGCAACTGCTTATTATTTCTCTAATTTCCTCCTCATTGGTGGACAGTTCCCCCTTTTCATTTTCAAGACTAACAATTTGATTTTCCTCTTTCCTTTTTCTGATTAGATTTATAAAAGTTTTATTAATTTTATTGATTTTTTCATAAAACCAACTCTTGGTTTTATTTATTAATTCAATAGTTTTTTTTTTACTTTCAATATTATTGATTTCTCCTTTTAATTTTAGAATTTCAAGTTTAGTATTTGATTGGGGATTTTTAATGTGGTCTTTTTCTAGCTTTTTAAGTTGCAAGCCCAATTTATTGATCTTCTCTTTCTCTATTTTATTCAAGTAAGCCTCTAAAGATATAAAATTTCCCCTTATTACAACTTTAACTGCATCTCACAAATTTTGATATGATGTCTCATCATTGTCATTATCTTGAGTGAAATTATTAATTGTGTCTATAATTTGCTGTTTCACCCAATCATTCTTTAAGATGAGATTATTTAACTCACAACTTTAGCAAAGTTGCTGGATACAAAATAAATCCACATAAATCCTCAGCATTTTTATACATCACCAAAAATATGAAACAGCAAGAGATACAAAGAGAAATTCCATTCCAAACAAATGTTGACAATATAAAATATTTGAGAATCCATCTACCAAAGAAAAGTCAGGAATTATATGAGCAAAATTACAAAACACTTGCCACAAAAATAAAGTCAGATTTAAATAATTGGAAAGACATTCAGTGCTCTTGGATAGTCTGACCGAATATAGTAAAGATGACAATACTCCCCAAACTAATCTATTTATTTAGTGCTATACCAATCAGACTCCCAAGAAACTATTTTAATGACCTAGGAAAAATAACAACAAAATTCATATGGAAGAATAAAAGGTCAAGAATTTCAAGGGAACTAATGAAAAAAAAGTCAGATGTGGTCTAGGTGTACCTGATATAAAGCTATATTATATAGCAGCAGTCACCAAAACCATTTGGTATTGGCTAAGAAATATACTAGTTGATCAGTGGAGTAGGTTAGGTTCACAGGACAAAATAGTGACACTATAGCAATCTAGTGTTTGACAAATCCAAAGATAGCAATATTTGGGATAAAAATTCATTATTTGAAAAAAACTGTTGGGAAAACTGGAAATTAGTATGCCAGAAATTAGATATGGATCCACACTTAACACCATATACCAAGATAAGATCAAAATGGGTCCATGATTTAGGCATAAAGAATGAGATCATAGATTAGAGGAACAGAGTCTACCTCTCAAACCTGTGGAGGAGGAAGGAATTTATGACCAGAGGAGAACTAGAGATCATTATTGATCACAAAATAGAAGATTTTGATTACATCAAACTAAAAAGTTTCTGTACAAACAATATGAATGCAAACAAGATTAGAAGGGAAGTAACAAATTGGGAAAATATTTTTTACAGTTAAAGGTTCTGACAAAGGTCTCATTTCCAAAATATATAGAGAACTGACTCTAATTTATAAGAAATCAAACCATTCTCCAATTGATAAATAGTCAAAGGATATGAACAGACAATTCTCACATGATGAAATTGAAACTATATGCACTCATATGAAAGAGTGTTCCAAATCACTACTGATCAGAGAAATGCAAATTAAGACAACTCTGAGATACCACTACACACCTGTCAGATTGGTTAAGATGACAGGAATAAATAATGATGAATGTTGGAGGGGATGTGGGAAAACTTAGACACTAATACATTGTTGGTGGAGTTATGAAAGAATCCGGCCATTCTGGAGAGCAATCTGGAATTATGCCCAAAAAGTTATCAAACTCTGCATACCCTTTGATTCAGCCTTGCTACTACACAGCATATATCCCAAAGAAATACTAGAGAGGGAAAAGGGACCTGTATGTGCCAAAATGTTTGTGGCAGCCCTTTTTGTAGTGGTTAGAAACTGGAAGATGAATGGATGTCCATCAACTGGAGAATGGTTGGGTAAATTATGATATATGAAGGTTATGAAATATTATTGCTCCGTAAGAAATGACCAGCAGGATGAATTCAGAAAGGTTTGGAGAGACTTACATGAACTGATGCTGAGTGAAATGAGCAGAACCAGAAGATCACTATACACTTCAACAACAATACTGTATGAGGATGTATTCTGATGGAAGTGGATATCTTCAACATAGAGAAGTCTATTCTCTACTCAACCATCAAAGTGATTTTCCTAAAGCACAAGTCTGATCAATTCATCTTCCCCTCAGGTCAATAAACTCCCTTCCTAACTCAGCCCCCTCTTACTGAACACACAACTTTCCAGTTTTCTTTTGTATTATCCCTTGCCCTTCCCACAGTGACAATGACTGATCTCTTTAATGTTCCTTAAATAAGGAACTATATTTCCCAATTCTGGACATTTTCTCCAGCTCTCTTGCCTGGAATATTTCTCCTCCCTATCTCCACCTCCTTGTTTCCTTGACTTTCTTGAAGTTTCAGCTAAAATTACACTTTCTATAGGAAGCTTTTCCTAATCTCTCTTAATTCTATTGCCTTCTCTCTCCTTTGTACATAGCTTCTTGCATGGTGTGACATCCATTAGACTGTGAGGTTTTCATGACCAAAAACTGTCTTACCTTTCTTCCCCCCCTCCCAGATTTTAACACAGAGACAATAAAAAATTAAACTATCTACCAGGCAGCACTATGTTAATTTGATTTAATTTAAAATTAACATTTTATATTATATACTAAGTATATATGTAATATAACATAATGGCCTTTTACTAATTCAAACTATATGTGTGCAAAACATACAGGATTCAATATATATGTGTGTGTAGGTACATATTCTAGTTCAGATGACTTAAGTGGATATCTATGTAAAAAAATGTTCATACAACGATGAGCTTAATATACTGAGAGATAGTATCATTATTTTTGTTTTTCTTGTTCAGTCATGCCCAGCTCTTCATGACCCCATTTGAGATTTTCATGGCAAAGATACTGGAACAATTTACCATTTTCTTCCCTAGCTCATTTTACTAGTGAGAAAACTGAAGCAAACAGGATTAACTGACTTGCCCAAGGTCACCCAGTTTGTGTCACAGGTCAATTTTGAACTCAGGAAGATTAATTTTCCTCACTCCAGAACCAGAAGCTGCCTAAATTGTAATTATTAATGCTACTGTAAATATTTTTTTATTAAAATGATACAATGCAACACAAAGTTTTCATCAGCCCATACATTATGGTACAATTTCCCATGTCAGTAATAATCTACAAGCCACAATTTAAGTAAATCATTACCAATAAAAAAAGTGCTAAATATTTTGAGGATACTTTTTTAGTGTTCAAAGTTCTTCATGAAGTATGTGTGTGTATGTGTGTGTATTACATTAAATTTATGTTTTAGTTTATGCCAATCATTGCAGTGTCTCTAAGCAGATCCTATGACAATATTCACATAAAATCCTGTAATGTTTCTGCTAGAGGAATCAGTTTCAATTATACTTTGTGAAAGGAAGAGTCATTTGCTGCCTGGATAATTATCCAGTTAAAAAAATCTACAGTAAACAAGAATCATCATTATTATAAATGCACGGTTTCTGACACATTTATTTTTTTCTTCGCTTACTAGAAACAGATAAAGCCAGCATCTGACACCAGAGCGAATTATTGCTCTTTACCTAATTCACTAAGAGCTAGCCAATCCCCAAACCAGAAAAACTTCCAATACAAGCATTAGCAAATGAGCTTGCGCAGAACCCCTGGAAAGCAGCCAGAAATGAAGCTTTACTAAGAAAATTGTGAGAATCTCTGAAACACTTCTCAGGGAGTTTCCAGGTCTGCCTTACCTGCTGAGCCTTCAGTCAGGATCTGTTGAGCTTCTCTTCCGAAGCCTCCTCCTGCTCTGCCAGCCTTTGAAGACATCTTCACTTTAGAAAAAGAGGCTTAGGCCCCTCTCAAAATCAAAGAACATTAGGGCTGGAGAGCGGTTTCTTTAAGGAATTTGAGGGAAGAAATTTACTAACCTTGAAGGCTGAAAGAGTAAAGTTTGGAGATTTTAGTGCTGCTGCAGTAACCAAAAAGCAGCAACAGCCGTTAATCCCATTGATCATTGAACTCCCTCCAAGTCTGAATGAGTGATTTGATGCTGCATATCTAGCTTGCCCCTCTAGCTTGGGTCGTAGAATGGTTCTCTCTCTGACCTCTCCTAAAGTGTCATGTAAAGTTGGAAAGGCTGGCTTGGTTTGTATAACATTAATGAAAAATTTCCCTGGCTTAGAAATCAAACCGAAGGTCTTAGTTTTGGCATTTGTCCACTTGGTTTACAATTATTTTACAAATAAATAAATAACCTTAAAATAACTTTTTTTGAATTCTTTCAATATCTAGAGATTAGCCTTGCCATTGCCTGGAAGTTTGCTGTTTGAATAAAACACAGAAATATCACTTTCTTTTTACTTCTTATTTTAGATTCTTTTAGCAGTCCATTTATTTTAGATTTCTTTTATGTTAAATGCTTTGCAATAGTTGACATTTATATGAGATTTTAAATTTCACACATTACCTCTTTTGAGTCTCAGAAGTATCATGTAAAACAGTTCATTTTACAAATTAGTAAAACTTAAACTTTAGATATCTAAGCAAATGTTACACAGTGAAGTGTAAGAGGAAGAATTTATTTTCTGAATGTTTTCTGAAATCCAGGTTCTTTGCTCTAGCCCCTATATTCCATGACTCTATTACATTCAGCTTACAGTAGCACTGGCTTCAATTTCATAGCCAATCCTTTCATTTGATCTTTGTGTTCCAGTTTAGTAAAATACAAAAATTGTATTAATACCTAATGAAATCATATTGGTAATAGTTTGTAACTGATGCCTCAGAATTTCCATGAATAGGAAACCATAAGCTTCTTTCTCCTTTGCTCATCTCCTATCCCATTGGGATATAGGGGGTGAAACAAGAACTAAGTAATTTGGATAAATGACAGAGGGATGCTCATTCACTAGAGAAAAAGAATAGGAAATAAGAAAATGGGAGTATAAGTGCTTACCAGCCCTTTCCAGCAGCTGTTAGGGTTTCTCTTGCCTCACTCTCCTGATAGCCCAACAAAACGATTCTCTGTACCTCTTCTGACTCTCAGCATCTTCTTTTAATGCCAAGAATGTGTCATGGAATCTTATGAACTATAGTTTTAAAAAAAGAAGAAAAAAAATCTTTCCTGTATGGTAGGTACAATCCCACATCAATATCACTAAGAAGAAGCAATAGTCTACCTATTTTAAGATTACATTATGAGTTTAAACGATTATTTTTCCATTTTGCTCCCATGATCCTCTTTTCAGCCTATTAATCTTTCCTGACCTCTCCCAATTGGCTATAAATTGTGGGAGATGAATAAAACATTAAGAAATTATGAACATCAGAAATACAGGGAAATTTAGAAATCTTTGCACTATCTGATACAAGATAAACTGAACCAAGAAAATGACTTGCACGTTGATTATTGTAATATAAATTTCTCCTCAAATATAAAGTGACAATCAACGACTCAAACTATAACCTGCTTTCCAGTTTTCCTAACTCATCAGATTATTCCAGGCCCTAAAAACATCTGAACTAATTCCCATACATTTTGCACTTTGGTGTCTCTCCCTTTCCCTTCAGATTTCTAAGTTTGTGACCAATGTCCCTCTGGGTACTTTTGCTTGGAAGATATTGATTGCTGACTCTGCATTTAAAGAACTATTAGGCAGGAATATTTTTGGCAGGAATAGGCAGGAAGCTACTTCAAAAGGGAAATTGAGGAGGCAAATTAAGAGGAGGGCCATCTAACTAGTCTTCCTTTTCATGAATGACTTCATCTTAGAAACTGTCCTTCATTTCATAGAAAAATAGGAAGTTTATATTCATGTTCATTTGGTATTTTGAAAGTTATTTTTCTATCTTTTTCTTGAACAAATCAGTAAAATAGAGTTGCTGTTATAGACTAGATAATTGTAATGTCCTCCTAGCTTTCTGGAGGATCTTTGGACGGGCCTTGGTCTTTAGGTGGAGAAGTGATAAAGGCAAGAGGGCTACCATGAGGCAGTTCAAAGATGGAGTCCGGATTCTGGAATCTGGAGTCTCAAGTCTTCTCTGCGTCTGTGACTGAGAGACTCTTCTATGTCTGAGACTCCCTTAAATAACTCAGTATGATTACATTACTACAATACACTTAGCATTTGCCAACAGTTAGGAAAGCCATTACATCACCATAGCACATAAAGTAAAACCATTATCTCACATTGAGTAAGTGCCTAACTATAAGCACCCTGCTGTATTTGATTCCAGTACATCTTTTAAGAGCCCTCTACATCTCTCGATTTCTTTTGTTTTAGAACATAGATGGTCACACTCTCCCTGATTTCTCAGAAAGGGAGGTGAAAATACCAAAAAGGAGGTGGTCACTCCATGACTTCTCAGGAGAGAAGGTGAAAACACCAAAAAAGAGGTGATCACAACCTCCCTGATTTCTCAGGAAGGTGAGAACACCAAACCAGATATTGTTAGCAGGTTTCCACTGGGCTAAAATTGAAACAGGTACACATAAATCCATCAGCATGGGAGGTATTACACAAGCACATAGTAATATGTAATATAATTCAGGCTAGTAGTGATGTAACAAACAACATGAATCAACAATATGAATATACATATCCATAAGTCCTAAAAGGAGGGTATATAAAATAATCACACATACACCTCCTTCAGCAGCCAAGACATAGTTCAAAACCAATCTATTGTCTATTACTTCATGTATCGAGGAATCCAATGATTCCTGGAAGTTTTGAAGTCCTACAACAGTCTCATCATGTCTCAGGGAATCCAATGATTCCTGTGGATTTTGAAGGCCTGCAAAAGTCTTATCAACAATTTTTGATGTCCATGAATCAATTGCCATAACTGCCATGCTCTTTCAGTGGTAGGCACAGTCAGTGATGGAACCACCAGATGTTTCTTGGGTCTTCTCCTTTGTTTGAAGGGTCTTCTCCATCTCTGTTTGATGGACAAAGCAGAGAAGATGATGGAGAAGAACCCATCTGATTCCTTCTCCATCTATAGAGATACTATCAAACCCTCTCCCCCAAGAAGTTAACCTATCTGGTCCATTCCATTCACCACTTTCTGGATCTCTCCACATTACCTGGCGATTATCCAAAGATAGTGGAACTGCTCGCACTGAATACTGCCCTTCTGGCAGGTTATAAAACGTATCTGCTGAAAGCAGTGCATCTTTATCTAAAATAAAAAAATTAATAGTATAGAGAGCTAAATTTAAAAGTTCTCTAGGGTTACTGTGGCTCCCCCTTTCTTTTGCTTTGGAAGGAGCATCTTGATGTCTCTATTTCTCTTCTCTACTATGGTTTGTCCTTAAGGATTAAAAAGTATGCCAGGGATGCATAAAATCTGATACTGTGCACAAAAGTGTACAAAATATTTAGAAGTATATGCAGGTCCATTATCTATTTTTATTGCTTGTGATACACCCATAATTTCAAAAGCTTATATAAAGAATTCAGTGACTTCTCGGGCTGTCTCTTTTGCTGCTGGTATTGCAAAAGTAAATCCTGAAAAGGTGTCTATTACACATGAATAAAAGGCAGATGACCAAAAGATTTATAATGGGTCACATCCATTTGCCAAATTTCATTGGGTCTCAAACCATGAAGGTCCTTTCCTGGAGGGAGTGTAGGAGCATGGGAAGTAAGGCAAACTGTACAGACTTTTACTATGCTCCTACCTTCCTCTTTTGTTATCTCAAATTGCAAACGTAATGCTCCAGCAGCCTGAAGATATTTAGAATGAGATTTTTGGGCCACCTAAAATAAAGGAGTATTGGCCAACATGGTTAGAAGGCTATCTGCCTTTAAAATTCCATAAAAAATAGGACCTGGAAATCCACGTCCAGTGGACATGCAAGATATAAATCTTACCTGGATGCTTTCTCACCTGCTCTTGAAGTTCCTTAAAGAGCTGATATATATTAGAAGCTACAAACTTTATTTGAACTGTGGCAATTCTTGTACCACACCTACTGAACAGGCCGAATCAAATATTATATTTACATCTCCTGGATAATAAGAGTGAGCTAGCATGACTGCATAAAATTCATTTTGCTGAGTGGACTGAAAAGGAGTTCTGACTACTCTCTTTCATGAGAGTATATAGCACAAATGTTACCATGCATCTATAAAGATAGTTGGTCCTTTAAGAGGAGTCTTAGAAACCTTTACTTCAAAAATCCATTGCCAATTATGTAATAGTCAAATTATCTTTAATGGAGACTTGTGTGTAAAATTTGGAGCTGTGGCCAATAAAATTTTACTCTCTGGGATGTTTTCACAGCTACATTAATTTGTGCATTGGTATAAAATGTATATATCTTGTCACATCTTGTCCCAGATAATTGTACTTTAATGTACGTTTAATGGCCTTTAATAACATTCTAGCCATAAGCACTGGGTAAGCAGTAAGTGTTTGCTCTGGTTGTGCGTGGAGGATCACACACTTGATCATACTGTGTCCTTGATGAAGGACTGCTGTGAATGCCTCTTTTGTAGCAAAAACTAATATTTCCAAGGGTTTTTGAGTAACTCTTTCAACAACATTGGATAAAGTCAGTTCAACCTCTCTCAAAGCCTCATGAGTTTCTTTTGTAAGCTGGCATGGTGAGTTTAAAGGAGTGTCTCCCCTTAAAATGTCATATAATGGTTGCAACTGATAGATAGTTAAGCCTAACACTGGACACATGCATTGGATATCTTCTATCAATTTCTGAAAGTCATTTAAAGTGTTGAACTTCTCTGTTCTTAAAGAAAATTAGCTCCTTAGGACATATTTCATATCCTAAATATTGAAAGGGAGCATGCCTTTGAATTTTATCTGGAGCTATATGCAATTTGTAGTTCCTTAGTGTTTCTATGGTCTTTTGTAGACAGGTTTCTAACATTTGCTTCTTATATGCACACCATAAAATATTATCCATGTAATGTAACAACATTTTGGAAATGCTTTTCTTACTAGAGTAAGAGCAGCAACCACATATATTTGACACATACTAGGGCTATTTTTCATTCCCTGTGACAAAAATACCCATTCATATCTTTTATAAGGCTCAGCTAAATTAACACTGGGTACTGAAAAGGCAAATCTTTTCATATCCTTCTTATCTAGGGGGATAGAATAGAAACAATCCTTAATGTCTATAATTCAAAGAGGCCATTCTCTAGACAACTGAGTAGGAGATGGAAGTCCAGGCTGAAGATTTCCTATAGTTTCCATCTGTTCATTTACTTTTCTTAAATCAGTCAACATCCTCCATTTTCCAGATTTCTTTTTAACAACAAATATAGGGGAATTCCAAGGACTTAGATAAGGTTATAAGTGTCCTTGTCAAGTTGCTAATAGGGTCTGAATTTTTTCACAATATAAAGGCCACTGTTCTACCCACACTGGTGTATCAGTTTTCCATTGAATCGGAACAGGTGAGAGTGCAGGTAGGCTTTCAACATCAGCCCTGCCTTAAAAACTGAAATACTCATTTGTAATCCGAACTGTTGTACAATGTCTCTTCCCCACAGATTGATGGGGAGTTTATTTACTACAAAAGGAGTAAAAACTCTTGTTTCACCTTCAAATATCCATCTCAAATGAATAGCACTGATTTCAGCTGCTATGCCAGACATATGGGTGTCTGCCTTAATCTTTGGCCAATGACTGGGCCAACTGGCACCTCTAATGACTGTATGATCAACACCCATGTCTATCAACTTTTTTTTATTAATTATAGTTTTTATTTACCAGCTATATGCTTGGGTAATTTTACAGCATTGACAATTGCCAAACCTTTTGTTCCAATTTGTCTCCTCCTTCCCCCACCCCCAGATGGCAAGTTGACCAATACATGTTAAATATGTTAAACTATAAATTAAATACAATATATGTATACATGTCCAAACAGTTGTTTGCTATACAAAAAGAATCGGACTTTGAAATAGTGTACAATTAGCCTGTGAAGGAAATAAAAAATGCAGATGGACAAAAATAGAGGGATTTGGAATTCTGTGTAGTGGTTCATAGTCATCTCCCAGAGTTCTTTCGCTGAGTGTAGCTGGTTCAGTTCATTACTCTTCTATTGGAATTGATTTGGTTCATCTCATTGTTGAAAAATTGATCATCATATAGTATTGTTGTTGAAGTATATAATGATCTCTTGGTCCTGCTCATCTCACTCAGCATCAGTTCATGTAAGTCTCTCCAGGCCTTTCTGAAATCATCCTGTTGGTCATTTCTTACAGAAAATAATATTCCATAACATTCATATACCACAATTTATTCAGCAATTCTCCAGTTGATGGGCATGCACTCAGTTTCCAGTTTCTGGCCACTACAAAGAGGGCTGCCACAAACATTCTTGCACATACAGATCCTTTTCCCTTCTTTAAGATCTCTTTGGAATATAAGCCCAGCAGTAACACTTCTGGGTCAAAGGGTATGCACAGTTTGATAACTTTTTGAGCATAGTTCCAAATTGCTCTCCAGAATGGCTAGAAGTATTCACAATTCCATCAACAATGTATCAGTGTCCCTGTTTTCCCACATCCCCTCCAACGTTGCACATTATCTTTCCTTGTCATTCTAGCCAATCTGACAGGTGTGTCTACAAACTCTTTCAATGGCATGCCATTTATATAGATAGTGAGCATAGAATAGTCAGCTGTAATAGCTGCAGTCAAGAATACTCCTGGATTCTGTTGTTGGGAGTCAAAATCTGAGTAAATATCACCAAAATTGCCTATCAGGAGTATGTATCAGTAAATCTGATGCTACTACTTCTCCTGGGTGATAAGTCACACATTGTCTACCTGTATTAGTGAATGGGATATTATCTACACATTCCTCAGTTTCCCAAATTAGTGTATGGATGGATACTATTTTGCAAGCACACTTAGGAAGTGAAACAGTCAAGCCAACTGTGCCTGGAGGCAAAGGATCTATAGGCTGGACAGGGACAGATTTTACCTCTCCAAGGGATATCTCAGTAGTCCCAGCTGCATACAGCTCTATTCTCCCCAATTGAAATCCCTTTCTGCCATCAGGGTGCTTCTGGGTTGATTCCTCATATTGGAGTATTGAATTTCTAAAGACTCTCTGGGTGTAACATCAGTTGCCATCATGCCCCATGGGGCCCTGGAGCTGAGCCCCGCTTCCCATTTCCCTGAATCCATCTACAATTTGATGCCCAATGAAAGCCTTTGTTGCACTTTGGATACTTTTGGATACAGGGTTTGGGGGTCTGTTCTCCCACTCTGTTTTTTCACTTTATCTTTATGCCAACATTGAGCTTTCAAATGCTATAATTTTCCACACTGAAAGTTTTGACGAGTCTTTCAAGAAGTCCCTTGCCAAAAGGGACCCTGTCTTCCCATGTTCGGATCTTGAAAAGTCTGCATCATAACCTGGGTATGTGCCACTGAGGCACAGCATCTTATGATCTCATCTAAAGTAGCATTCTTGTGTCGTCCTAGTATGATTCTTCTACAGACCTCATTAGCATTTCCCTTAGCAAGTTGTCTTATCATAATTTCTGTTGCTCCATTTTCACCAATAGTTTGTATGACATGTCTGCAGACACCCATGAATTCAACAAATAATTCATTTGGACCTTGTACTATTTTCATGAAAGCTTCTCTTCTATCTTGTCTTCCTGGGAGGGTGCCCCATGCTTTGATATATTAGTCAAATATATTACTTTAGCCCTTACCAAAGTTTCCTACTTGTCTATTTTTATACAAGGACTTCTCCACTGAACTTACGATTGTGTTAGTTGAACTGATTTGTGCCTTGCTTTGCAAAAACCCTGCATTGCTAGGGCCCCGTGGTTGGACGCCAAAATGTAATGTCTGGGCTAGCTTTCTGAAGGATCTCTGGATGGGCTTTGGTTTATAGGTGAAGAAGTGATGATGGCAGGAGGGCTACCACGAGGCTGGTCAAAGATGGAAGTCCAGAGTCTGGAATTGGGAGTCTTGAGTCTTCTCGGTATCCGTGGCTCAGAGAGTCTTCTGAGTCTAAGACTCCCTTAAATACCTCAAAACAATTACACCACTATAGCACACTGAGCAAGTTTCAACTGTTAGCTATAAGCATCCTGCTGTATTTGATTCCAGTACACCTTTTCAGAGTTCCAGCCCTCTACGGATACTATTCTTCAGCAAGAATGAAACACAATATCATCCTAATTTCAAGACTAATACAAATTAGTGGGTTTTTTTCCCTGATATAACACGGTTAATTCTAGGCACCCCCCTCCTCTCATTTTACCTTTTACCCCACTTGGGGTTCTCAGGTAAACTGAAGGGGTTGGTATTTACTTCCTTTCATTTTCCCTGAAACCTCAGGGGTGTAATCCTCTCTATATTACCTCAATGGGGAAAAGGATGTTTGGGTAGGGTTTGACACACAATATAGTTTCTACATAATACTGGTTTCACCAAGTTGATGTCCAAAGCCAGCATTATTACTAACTAGTCTTTGTTCCTCAGGACTTTGCTGATAGGCTAACTGTAATATTTGAGCTTGAATTTGCAGACTACTTTATCCCTGGGATTGAATGTCCAACTCCAAGAACCTAGAATGGAAAAGAATGGATGAAAAAAGATCCAAGATTCAAGGTGATTTCTTAGACACATGTGACTTCAGAGGAAGAGCAAGGAAATTCCAAGGTCTTTCCTCCTTATGTGAGGGGAAAATCATCTCTTTGCTTATATTTGTAACCCTACCACAATGCTTCGAATATTATAATTATAATTGCTTGTTGCCTGCCTGTTTTGGGGTATATATCCAGTGGAGATATAACATGAGCTTTGGGTTTATTCCCTCAAATCACACTGATACTGACATATTAGTCCTCAGTGTGGTAACTACTATCAAAAGTTTTGAAAGTAATACTTTAACTCACAAGTTCTTATCAGTGTGCTTCTTGTTAACAGACATCCAGAGGCTCAACTAGCTCTTAGAAAAAAACATTCAGTTTCTTAGTGTCCTACTAGTCAAAATGTCTCCCTGTAAGAGCATATACACATCTATCTAATGATGATATGAAGCCATTCAAATGCTGCTAGTTAACTATGATCGGACCTAGAAAGAGGATCCAATAACCAAAGACATTGGATGCATGGAAACCTCAAGGCTAGGTGCCTCTGAGAAACTTACATTATTGATTATTGATTGATTAATGATTAAGAACTGTAATTAAACACTGGAATCAATACTTATGGAGCAGATTTAGATTTGACTTTATAGGCTTCACTGGTTGACTTTGAAAGAGTTTAATTTCCCCGTTCCACAGGCTATAGCTTAAACTACAAAAACTTACAGAAATGAGGGAGAAAGAAAGTAAAGATGAGTCAACCTGGTCATGAGATGTTTGCCTATCATCAGGTCTCTCTACTGTTAGGTGGTACCTGACATAGAACTTTCCAGAGGATGTTGATCAATTTTACATTTTTCTCATTACCATAGGTGACCAAATGTAAGCACACTTTCCTATCTTTGTTTAGTTTACATCACTAAACCTTATGTAACCAATGGAATAAAAAGCTTCTTTGTCAGATGGCTGGTGTGGAGCCTGAGATCTCATTTTATTGGCAGTTGCTAGTATTGCTAATAGCTGATTGCTCTCAGACCTTTATGTCTCATTTTCTCTTTATTGCACTACAATTGGTGAATTGAGTGTGGGACCAGGCTTGCTGGGGTCACCTCCACTAAGGTAATCTCTTAGATATCTCCAATAAGACTGAACCTAAGGGGACAGAGCCAAGATGGCAGAGAAGGCACAAGTGACTTTCTAAGCTCCTCTCATACCCTCATGATCAATGATTAAATTCAGCCTCAAAAATAGCACTTGACTGGTAAAATTCACGAAGACTAGAAGTACAATTCACCAGCCAAAGATAATCTGGAAGTTCATCAGAAAAGGGTTGTCCTGAGGAGCTGGAGCAGATCAGCACTAGCAGGACAGACTAGCAAACTGAGTGGACCAGGGGAGGTGATGGCCTCTGTGGATGAAAAAATTACAGAGATGACCCTGGCATAGGCTAATTGCTCTGGCTTGGTTACAAAACAGCAGACCAGCAGAGAAATTAAAGCCAAAGGCAGAGGGTACTCTAAAAAAAAGCCAGAAATTAACAGGACCTGGCTATACCCACCCAAAACCAGAAGTGAATCAGCACAGACCACAACACAGTTGTGCAGCCCCATTCTGCAGTACAGGGCTTTTCCTCAGGGTAGTTACAAATCTGCACGGCAGGGGAGTGCAGCCTTGGGCAGCCTCTAATCTGCACAGTTTGGGGGGGGGGGGGGCTCAGCCTGAGGCAATAGAACTTCTTCAGCCCGACTGTGCTTCCCTGGGCAGATACTTCCAGTCCCTGCGGGGCTAGAAGCTGGTCAGCTGCTAATACCCACAGCCCCACAATGGGCTTTGGCTTGGGGCAGTGACACTTTTGCTGCTCAGTCTCTCAAGCCCAAGCGCAGTCACTAATTTGCACAGCAGGGTTCTTCACTGGGCACTTCTGCAGCTGGGCTGTCCTAACCAAGTCTGAATCACTTCCAGGGGGAACTTGTTCCCAGAGCACTCCTGTACCTCACCCTTCATTGGCACCTATCCTTGCTGTGCAGAGGAAGTTGGTAACCTCCTTGCCCTGAAGGCAGACCCTACAGGCTTTAAAAAATGAGTAAAAAAAAATCAAAAGGACAATAGATAGCTTCTATGCAGAAAGAGAGCAGGTTTTCAACCCCGAGGAGACCAATAGCAAACGGCCTCCAGACAATACCCCAAATAATGCTCTCCTAGAAGATACTATTAAAAATCTCAAAAGAGAGTTAGAAGAAAAATATGGAAATGAAAGAGAAGCTATGCAAGAAAATAACAACTTCCTGAAATGTGAATTGTAAAAGGTAAAGAATTCCCAGGAAGTGCAGGGAAACAGATTTTGTGAATTGGAAAAGGTAAAGAAATCACAGGAAAGTAGGATTTGTGAACTGGAAAAGATAAAGAATTCCCAAGAAAGTAGGATTTGTGAATTGGAAAAAGAAATTAGCTCGCTAAAAAAAATTAGTGAAGTGGGAAAAAATTCCATAGAGCAAAACAACTCATTTAAAAACTCAATTGTACATATACAAAAAGAAGTAAAAAAAAGCTAATGAAGAAAATAACTCATTAAAAATCATAACTGAACAAATAGAAATGAATGATTCATTGAGACATCAAGAATCAGTCAAGCAAAACCAAAAAAAATGAAAAATTATAAAATAAAGTTAAATATCTACTTGGAAAAACAACAGACCTAGAAAATAAATCTAGGAGAGAGAATCTGAGGATTATTGGACTTCCCGAAAATTATGATGAAAAAAAGAGCCTAGATACTATTCTATAGGAAATCATCAAAGAGAGAACTGCCCAGATATAATAGAATCAGAAGATTAAAATAGGCATTGAAAGAATTCATCATCACCTTCTTAAAAAAAAAAACCTCTAAAATAAAAACTCCAAGGAACATTATGGCCAAATTTCAGAACTATCAGACTGAGGAAAAAAATATTACAAGCAGCCAGGAAAAAACTGAAGTGCCACAATAAGAGTCACTCAGGATCTGACTGCCTCCACATTAAAGGATTGAAGGGCCTGGAATCTGATATTCCAAAAGGCAAAAGAACTTGGAATGCAGCCAAGGTAGTTTATTAACTACCCAGCTAAGTTGAGCATTTTCTTCCATGGAAGAAGATGGACACTTAATGAAATAGATGAATTCTATTTGTTTCTAAGGAAAAAAACAGATCTAAACAAAAAATTTGAATTCCACCACAGGACTCGAGAAGCAGAAAAAGGTAAAAGAAACTCTTGAGAATTGTATTTCTGTTGTGGATATACATAAAGACTACATGTATAATTTGATTTAACTGATATAACATTAAAAAAAAGAAGTATAAATGGAAAAGGGGGGGTATAAAGAGGGAAACTACATCCCATGAGGGAATTTAGAGAGGAGGAAGAACACTGTGTGAATCTAACTCTCATCAGAGCTGGCTCAAAGAGAAAATAATTGACATATTTGTTTTACACAGAATTTTCTCTCACCTCATTAAAAAGTGGGAGAGTAAAAGGGAAACGAAAAAGAATAATAAGGGAAGAGTATAAGAAAGGAGAAGAGTCAAAGGAGGGAGGAAGGGATCCTAAAGAGGGTGAGCAGCATGACACAAATGGGGCCCATAATACATAATATATAATACATAATACTGGGAAAAGGGGTTAGGGGGAGCAAGAAAAAGAAAAGTGTAATCTGGGGATAATAAGGTGGCAGGAAATACAGAATTAGTAATTTTAACTATAAATGTGAATGGGATGAACTCTCCCATTAAGTGGAGGTGGATAGCAGACTGGATCAAAAGCAAAAACCCTACAATATGTTGTCTATAGGAAACACATGTAAAGAAGGGAGATACATACAGAGTAAAGGCTGGAGGAGAATCTATTATGCTTCAGGTGAAATAAAAAAAGCAGGGGTAGCCATCCTTATCTAAGATCAAGCAAAAGCAAAAATTGACCTAATTAAAAGAGATAAGGAAGGAAACTATATCTTGCTAAAGGGTAGCATAGACAATGAAGCAATATCAATACTAAACATATATGCACCAAGTGGTATAGCATCTAACTTCCTAAAGGAGAAATTAAGAAAGTTGCAAGAAATAGACAGCAAAACTATAATAGTGGGAGATCTCAACCTTGCACTCTCAGAATTACATAAATCAAACAAAAAACAATTAAGAAAGAAATTAAAGAGGTAAATAGAATATTAGAAAAATTAGGTATGATAGATCTATGGAGAAAACTGAATGGTGACAGAAAGGAGTATACTTTCTTCTCAGCAGTTCATGGAACCTATACAAAAATTGACCATATATTAGGACATAAAGACCTCAAAATTAAATGCAGGAAGGCAGAAATAGTAAATGCTTTCTTTTCAGATCATGATGCAATAAAAACTACATTCAACAAAAAGTTAGGGGTAAATAGACCAGAAAGTAATTGGAAACTAAATAATCTCATCATAAAGAATGATTGGGTGAAACAGCAAATTATAGACACAATTAATAATTTCACTCAAGATAATGACAGTGATGAGACATCATACCAAAATTTGTGGGATGAAGCCAAAGTGGCAATAAGGAGAAATTTTATATCTTTAGAGACTTACTTGAATAAAATAGAGAAAGAGAAGATCAATAAATTGGGCTTGCAACTTAAAAAGCTAGAAAAAGACCAAATTTAAAAACCCCCAATCAAATACTAACCTTGAAATTCTAAAATTAAAAGGAGAAATTAATAATATTGAAAGTAAAAAAAAAACTATTGAACTAATAAATAAAACTAAGAGTTGATTTTATGAAAAAAAAAACAATAAAATTGATAAACCTTTGGTAAATCTGATTAGAAAAGGGAGAGAGGAAAATCAAATTATTCGTCTTAAAAATGAAAAAGGAGAACTTTTCACCAAGAAGAGGAAATTAGAGTAATAAGGAGTTACTTTACCCAAAAATTTACTTTACCTTCCAAAAATATAGGCTTCCCAGATTAACAGAGGAGGAAGTAAATTCCTTAAATAGTCCCATTTCAGAAAAAGAAATACAACAAGCTATTAATCAACTTCCTAAGAAAAAATCCCCAGGACCAGATGGATTTACATGTGAATTCTACCAAATATTTAAAGAACAATTAGCCCCAGTGCTATATAAACTATTTGAAAAAATAGGGAATGAAGGAGTCCTACCAAATTCCTTTTATGACACAGATATCATCCTGATACTTAAACCAGGTAGGTTGAAAACAGAGAAAGAAAATTATAGACCAATCTCCCTAATGAATATTGATGCTAAAATCTTAAATATTAGCAAAAAGACTACAGAAAATCATCTCCAGGATAATACACCATGATCAAGTAGGATTTATATCAGGAATGCAGGGCTGGTTCAATATTAGGAAAACTATCAGTATAATTGACCATATTAATAACCAAATTAACAAAAACCATATGATCATCTCAAAAGATGCAGAAAAAGCATTTGATAAAATCCAACATCCATTCCCATTAAAAACATTTGAGAGTATAGAAATAAAATAATCAGTAGCATCTATTTAAAACCCTCAGTAAGCATCATATGTAATGGGGATAAACTGGAGGACCCATTCACAAAGATTAGGAGTGGAATAAGTTTGCCCTCTATCACCATTACTATTAAATATTGTATTAGAAATGCTAGCTTTGGCAATAAGAGTTGAGAAAGAGATTAAAGGAATTAGATCAGGTAGTGAGGAAATCAAATGATCACTTTGCTGATGATATGATGGTTTATTTAGAGAACCCCAGAGATTCTACTAAAAAGCTATTAGAAATAATGCACACCTTTAGCAAAGTTGCAGGATACGAAATATAGCCACATAAGTTATCAACATTCTCATAAATCACTAACAAAACCACCACATACTAAGATAAGATCAAAATGGGTACAAGATTTAGGCATAAAGAATGAGATTATAAATAAATTAGAGGAACATAGGATAGTTTACCTCTCAGACCTGTGGACAAGGAAAGAATTTATGACCAAAAATGTAGAGATCATTATTGATCACAAAATAGAAAATTTTGATTATATCAAATTGAAAAGTTTTTATAAAAACAAAACTAATGCAGATAAGATTAGGAAGGAAGCAATAAACTGGGAAAATATTTTTATAGTCAAAGGTTCTGATAAAGACCTCATTTCTAAAATATGAAGAGAATTGACTCTAATTTATGAGAAATCAAGCCATTCTCCAATTGATAAATGGTCAAAGGAGATGAACAGAGAATTCTCAGATCAAGAAATTGAAACTATTTCTAGCCATATGAAAAGATGCTCCAAGTCATTATGAATCAGAGAAATACAAATTTAGGCAACTCTGAGATACCACTACACACCTGTCAGATTGGCTCGAATGTTGGACGGGATGTGGGAAAACAGGGACACTGATACATTGTTGGTGGAATTGTGAATACATCCAGCCATTCTGGAGAGCAATTTGGAACTATGATCAAAAAGTTATCAAACTCTGCATACTCTTTGACCCAGCAGTGTTATTACTGGGCTTATATCCCAAAGAGATCTTAAAGAAGGAAAAGGGACCTATATGTCTAAGAATATTTGAGGCAGCCCTCTTTGTAGTGGCCAGAAACTGGAAACTGAATGGATGCCAGGACTTGAAACAAGGTGCTTAGTTCACACCTTTAAAGGTATTCATATCTTTAAAGGAGTTCACACATTACATTTCACACCTTTAGAGAGCATATATAAGGAGGAAAGGACAAGCCCACTCATGGACTTCCAAGAGATTCATAACCCCACAGAAACCCACAGTCCCACTCTCTGGGAGGAGGAGTCAAGATTTATTCCAACTTCCACCTTTGTGCTAGCTAGAGATGTTGGGAGGACGAGAGGCTGAAGCTGGCTGGAGAGATTTGGAGGGAGCTCTTGGAACCAAGGAGAGAGAAAATAAAGGATCTGGACTTTAATTCCTGGCAGCATTCGGGGTTATTACAGAGAACTGAAAGGAAGGCTGTCTCCAGAAGCTTCCCAAGAAACCTGCTCCCAAGGAACATTACAATTTAGAGAAGAGAGCATTACAAGAAAGTAAAAAAATTTAACCACATATTGAAGGAAAACTTTTTTACTTTGCCATAGCAATATTACTCAGCTGTTAACACAACTGAGCTACCTAAACTCTTTTTAATATTATTATTAAACTTGTTTTTAATTTATGGAATAAAAGAAGCATTTCCATAATGTAATATAATAAAAAAGATGATTGCATATGAAGTTGAAAATCTAATATGCACAGCTTTCCATTTCTTTGAAATACGCTACAAAATTCTCATGCAAATTTCATTTTTTTTTCATTCCTCCCCTCACCCCAGAAATGGCTACCATTAAACACAAATAGATATATATTTAAAATTGTGGATATAAATAGCATCTTTCTTCATGTCCTTTATTGTTAACTTGGGTGTATAATAGTCAAAATAACTTATTCAATTTTTTTTGTAAAACAATATTAATGCTAACTTGGTTCTTCTCATTTCACTTTTTGTTATTTTGTGCAAGTCTTTACATGTTTTTCTAAAATCATTGAGCTCATCATTTTTTATAGTACAACACAATTATATAGTACAATTTGTTCAGCCATTCCCCACTTAACAAACATCTCTGCAATTTCCAGCTCTTTACCACCACAAATACTGATGCTACAAACATTTTTAGAATATATAGGTTCTTTTCCTTTTTTCTAATTATCTTTGGCAACAGGCCTAGTAGGAGTATTCCTGGGTCAAAGAGTATAAGTATAAATTTTTTCAGGCATAATTCCAGATTGTTCTTCAAAATAATTGAATAAGTTCACAATTCCCACAATAAGTTTGCGTCCCAGTTTTTCCACATTACTTTAAACATTTGTCACTTTTGTCTTTTACCATTTTAGTCAATCTAGTAAGTATAAAATAATATCTCATGTAAATCTATATTTTTCTGATTTTGAGTATTTTCTTCATATGGCTATAAATTGCTTTGATTTCTTTATTGGAAAACTGCTTATTCACCTCCTTTGACCATTTATCAATTGTGGAATAATTTCTATTCTTATAGAGTTGACAAAGTTCTTTATATATTCTAAATATGAGACTGTGAGGGATGCAGAAGACTCTTATCCAAAATGATTACTCAGAGATCATTCAGTAAAAAGTAGAAAAGTTGTTTACTGAAAACCTCTGGAGGATGAGCCATCTCATCATGAGATAAGAAAGAGAAAGCTTATGGTAGGAGGATTAAAAAAGTAGTAAAGATACATAGCTTTTATACAAGAGATTACATCACAAGTAAGAGAGCATTGAGAAGGGGAGGAGGCATATAATTGGTTGTTGCTATTCAGAGAGATTGGAATGGAAGGTTTCTGTTACAAAGGATTACATCATAAGTTGGGGAGCATTGAGAAATAGGTGCCCTCTCCCCTAATTGAATGTTAAACATTGGTACTAAAGGCATATAGAATGGAATGCTTTGTTTTCATGGCTCCCAGAGGAATCATCAATCAGACCTTCAAACTTCAGATTACAGAGCTGACATCATTTAAACTAATATTCTAAATATTGATAACATTGAACAAGGATAAATGTCATCATTTCTGGTTAAATAAATATATCTAAAGTTTTAAGTAAATATTGACTTGCACACACCATATTTATGTAGGTCACAGAGACATAGAAATAATAAAAAATAAAATACAGAAAAAGAATTTAAACATTCCTGTAAGTTCTTCACTTTATCTCTCCATTCCACTCAAGAACTTTTATCAGATTTATCAGAAGATAATTATAACTTTTTTTCTCCAATTTTCTAATTTTTTTCTGATTTTGGTTACATTAGTTTTATTTGTACAAATATTTTGTAAAAATGTGAAAATGTAAGCAAAATTGCCCATTTTGCACTTAACTTTGCTCTCTCTCTCTTGTTTTTTCATATCCAAAAGTTTGATAAATATACTCCTAATTCTTCTAATTTTCTTGTAAAATCTCTTTTTATATGTGGGTCATGTATCCATCTTGACTTTATCTTAGTAAAAGATCTAAATTATTGTCTATGCCTAGTTCCTTTAGAGTTTTCCCAACAATTTTTTCCAAATAATGAATTATTATCCCAAAATCTTAACATAAGGTTATTATGTTTATTTGCTGCTGTAAAATTTTGTCTGTTCCATTGATCAACCTTTTTATTTCTTAGACAATATCAGATAGTTTTGATAAGTATTACTTTACACTATAGGTAGATTGATAACATCATATACCAAGATAAGATGAAAATGGGTACATGATTTAGACAGTAAAAGTGTTACCATAAATAAATCAGGAAAGCAAGCAATGCTTTGCATGTCAGATCTATGAAGTAGAGAAGAATTTATAATCAAAGTAGAGACAGAGAACATCGTAAGACCAATAATTTTAATTATATTAAAATTTTTAAAGTTTTTGTACAAACAAAGCCGATATAACTAAAATTAGAAGGAAAGCAGAAAGCTAGGAAACAATTTTTACAGAGGAGTGTATTCCATCACCACAAACTTTTACTATAAGCCCTCTTTCAGTACAACATTCTTTTTGTTAATATCAGAAGTATCAGATAATTTGCTAGGACATGATCTTTTGTGTCAATCAAGGGTTTCATTGTCATGACTTCCTGGCAATTTCTTGTCTCTGCACCTTCCAGAATATTCTTGGTCTATGGTCTCTGTATTAATAGATCTTGCTGATGAGGAAGAGAAGATTTTTCCACTATTTCCTGTATTGCCTTCTACCTTCCAGAAAAAGGAAGGCAGGAACCCTACTCACCCATCAGCTATTCCTAACTCCTGTGGTCTAATTTGTCTTTTGTTAGGGGACTTTAAAAATATATGCTCTTTCAATTTAAGTTACTATTAAAAAAGCATTCCCAATATTTATTCTTTAGTACCCTTTGTCTTAAGAGACTGATGAGTCACTTAGGAAACAAGGTATTAGTGTACCACTCTTATTTTGTCTATTAAAAAAAAAAAAAAAAACTGCAACAAGGTCCTGATTGTAGACTTGTATTTTGCTATGCATAAGATTTATGTATTAATCATTCTTATATTATACCTAGACATCTAATAATACTTACCCCTACTTCATTGCCTCTTCTATTCTCTTTGAAGTACCTGTTCTATAGTTATAGATTTGTGTTCTGCTTTCTTTAGTGTCCCCATTCACCCAGATTCCCAACACCTATTTATTTTCACCTGAATGGATACACAATGGACTTGAACACTACTTCAGGAGTACACCAAGGTGAAATTTGTACCCTCTCATAAAAATAAAACTTACCCCCCACAATGTGTAGAAAATTCCTTGGGGATACATGTATTGCATCTTACATATGACAAGTACAAAATAGACAGAAAGAACTTCATGATGCAGGAATTATATTTCAAACCTGGCCTTTGGAGTTTTTGTTTCATGACTGCCACCCCAGAAACAAAATATTCCTGAAGAACTTCCAAAGAAATAGAGAAATTTAAGCTGCTTGGGAAGGGCCCAAAACCACTCTAACTACAATCAGGATTGAAGAGGATTTTTGGATTCATTGTTCACATGTAAAACCTGTACCACCTTCTGGTGTGTTTTAGTTTGTTTATTTTACTATGTTTGATTTTTCTAATTGTACCTATTTTTCCTCACCATCATAATATCATAGAGTAGCTGTGGACATATTTATTGTCTTTATTTTTTTGTGTAGCAAATCTCATAATTATTGAATTTATGATTTTGGGACTAAGTCCACAGCCCAGAATTCCTCTTTCTCCTATCTCTGTTTCTTTCCTAATTATGAGTCAAGTCAAATGTAAGCTCACTCCTCCATCTTTGTGATAGAACAAATTATAGTCTTAAATTTAGTTAGTATGATTGGAACTTACATAATAACTGCATAAAAAGCTCTTTGATTGTCAAATGCATTTCTTGGCTACTGAGGAGCCTGAGCTCTCACTAGCAATCACTAGTCTTACTAATAAATTAATTGTACCTTTGTGCTTCAGTTTTCCTTTATGACAGATACTCCTCTGTTCAGATCCTCAAGTTTGCCAATAAAAACCACCTTATACCAGAGCAGCACCAGTCCATATTATCTGTGATGAAGCATGGAAGAAAGAATCAATCTATAAAAGGAATGAAAGAAGAAAAGAACAAATAATTTATTATCTACCTACTAATAGTTCAGGCACTGTCCCAAGCACTTTATTAATATCATCTCATGTAATCTTCACAACAACCTTGGGTTGTTATAATGATAGATGGTAGATGCTATTATCATCCCTGTTTTACAGTTGAGGAAATTAATATAGAAAGAAGTTCAGTGACCTACACACAGCTAGTAAAATTTCTTTTAATCCAAATTTGGACTCAGACCTTTTTGATTCTAGGCCCATGTTCCATCTACTGCATCACACATTTGACTGTAAAGAACCTCTCCAGTCAATTTAGAACCTTCTAGGCCCAAAATTAGAAAGCTAACCTAGAAACAGGGTGGCAAAGCCTTCAACGGTGAAGCATATCTCTTTTGAAGATTACTATCTGCTGAACCTGCCACTAATTCACAAGGTTTCTGGTCACTGGATGGCTGAATACTCTTCCAATTTGGCCTGGCTCTTTTCTTAGCAAAGGTTAAGGCCTTCTAGATCAACATACTGATCTCCTCATAAATGACAACAGTATATAGTGGGAGCCTAGTTTGGTACCTCCTAGTCAAAAATAGGTTGTTGCTTTTTTCTTAAGGAGAGAAAAGAAAAGAAAGGAAAGAAAGATAAAAGGAAAAGGGGAAAAAGGAAAAAGAAAAAAAAAAGAAAAAGAATTTTTCAAATTGGAAGAGGACCAAAATGACATCACCATATTAAAGTCAAATTACAATGTTATATAGTTGATCAGACCAATAAATTTTAGAGTGTTCTACTGTGGATTGGGTACAAATAATCCATATGAATCATATAGATAGCAAGAAAAATAGTTAGAAAACATTTCTCTCTAAAACCTGAAGTATTTTCACCTACAAATACACAAAGAGTCAGGCACTTAAGAGGAGTTAGGCAGGGAAAATCATTATAAAGAAAGTAGGAAATACATGTGGCCAAGGCAATTCACAATTTTGGATGAACTTGATGTCCTTTTGTTCTATGCAGAATTGTCATAAATTTCACCCTCTTCCTGACTCACACAGGCCCACTTAAATGCCGTGATACATACATATAATTATTTAAAATTTTCACATTCCTTGGATCTTACCCCAGCAATGCACTTCTGACACATGCAGAAAGCGCATTTAACTAACAGATTGGCCATCAAGAACAAGAGCCCTTTCTCCAAAGTAATGTGGAGGGGCTTAGATGGCATTTGGAAAGGCCCAGGTCGGGTCAAGGTTAGTATGCTCTTATTATTCCAGATGCAGACCCAGCAGCAGAGGAGTGGATCCCTACCAGAAACACCCATGATCTGGAGAGCCAAGAAGAGAAGGACCAGATGACAGCCCAGAGGGACCAGCCAGATGTCAGCAGCCCTCCAGATGCTGATGGCAGCAATGTCCCTCCTGACTGTGACACCAGACACAGCAGACACAGCTCCAGTATAGCAGCTGAAATAGACTGTCTTGGGTGATGTGCAATATAAACAGACTGTTAAATGGACAATCTGCTTGTGTGCTTCTCCCATGGCTATTCACTGTTTATATGGTGGGGAGAGGCTTTGCCCTGTTTTCCACCTATAGATAATGCCTTTAAATTAGTGACAAACCTGAAGAAACTTAACTGGTAAGCCTGTTGTCAATTCTAGCCTAAATCCTAGCCTCATCTCTACATTTTTTGAGAGAGCACATACTTTTTGATAGAACATAGTAATTCTTACCTAACACTCAGGGTAGAGGTGACAGATAAAACAGCTGCCCATTGAAAAGAAAGTCCAAAAATTGCAACAGAGAGGATATTCTAATAGCCAAGCATATCCCAGCTTGTCAGCAGCGGTGTCCTATACAGAATCATCCTAGTGATTAAATAAACAACCCATTCTGTCCTGGCAGTGGATCAAGCTGATACAATAGTGTTCCCTTTAATCTTGGGGGTAGGGTTGGAAAGGAACTTTTGGGGGAAGGATGCTCCTGACTCTCAAACTCTCCTGGCCTCTGAGAGGGCCACACCCATTCAAGATAAGTAATTTCATTCAATTGGAAATTTCAGCCTGGGGCATAGTCACTCAAACTGCTCCCCAGCTGTAGGCCAAGACTAACCTGATATATCCAAGGGTTTGTCAACCCATCTTTGCAGAAGTCCTAACAGGATTTTGCCCATTGATGAAGATATTTTCTTCTCAGTGTAATCCCTTGCTAAACTCCTAATTAGGAATTTGTTCACTAAAAAAGCTGTCTTGTTAGTGTATTGCTTTCTTAGAATAAATAAACCTTTGTTTTTTTTTTTTTTGTTTGTTTGTTTGTTTTGTTTTTTTTACCACAAACCTTGAGCCTGTATTTATTTGGGTTTGCAAATTCTTTCGCAAAACCTATCCTGACCAAAGGGAATCCCTTTGATGCTCTTACCCTCAATTCTCGCACCTCATCAAAAACCATCCACCATATTCCATATTCTATGAAAAGTAATCTCAGGACAAGCCAACTTAAATAGAAGTGACTTGTTCACTGATACTTTACCCTATAGTGAAGAGAGTCTTGTAAACCTCAATACTCCTTTTTCTTGCTTAGATAGGAGCATCTTAAAAGTACGACTAGCCCATTCAAAAATGGCTTGGCCCATAGGGTTATATGGGATGCCAGTGGAATGGGCAATGCCAAATTCAGTGCAAAAGGACCTAAAAGCAGATGTATAAGATGGTCCATTATCTGTCTTAAGTGCACATGGAACTCCTGCAATGGAGAAGCAATGATAAAGATGGCTGATTACATGCTTAACTGCTTCTCTTGATTGGAGTGAAGCCATGAGGAATTGAGGAACTGTATCCACGGTTACATGGATGCACTGCCTTTTAACTTGAGTTAAATCCTTTTGCCATAGGACATTGGGTGAATCACCAAGAGGATTTGTTGTGGTATTTCGAGGAGCAGGGTGAAAAGGAGTACAAGTAGTACCACAATGAACAATAGCTGCAGCATCTGCTTTAGAGATGCCATACAGCCTCCACAATGAGTGGGCAGATAAACGAAATGAAGCATGTGCCTGATGGGCAGGGGAATCATAGTACTGGCCACATAAAGGATAAAAGAGGGCATCAGCTACCTTATTGCCTTCAAATATGGTATCAGTGCTATCAGTATGAGACCTAACATGCTTTATAAAAAGAGGTGCGGTTCTGCTGTTTAAAGCTTCTTGAGCCTGATGAAGAAGATCAGAGATGGTAGAGTGCCTGTCACTTATATACGCATGTGGTAACTGTTGGATGGCTTGACAGGCATAAAGACTTTGATCATATTAATAGCCTCTTTATACTGTTGCATGGCATGTATGATGGCATATAACTCATTTTTCTATGTAGAATCATAGGGGGTGTCAAGGACGTATGTCTCTTCTTGAGTGTCCTCCCTGTATATAGTAACCCTGTAATCTTTGGTAGCATCAGTAAAAACATTAGGGCCTTGCACTGGTTCTAAGGAAAGCGATCCAGTGGCAATACTTACTCTTTATCTTTTGTACAATTGTCTAAGTGGCTGAGAAGTATGCAAAGCTGCTAAAAGACAAAGCTGTGACAGAATTGTCCACATTAAGTTATCTTGAGCAATAGCAAGTACTTACTACTGTTCTGGTATACCAAGAGCTAATTGAGGAGGTCCTCCTGAGATAAGCACGGCCTGTTGGCAACATTACCACAAGAAGGAACAAAGTCCTTCAATCCTATTGATCAGAATACATGAAAGTCTGGTAGGGTACAGTCACTATGTGGGGTGCTCACTTTGGTGAGGAACAGAAAAAAAAGGGCTTATCAACAAATGCTGACAACATCAAAGGCTGTAAAGGATCAATTCTAGAAGTAGGATACATGCACACAAGGGAATGGATTGTAATACTGCACAAGCCTCTGCAGACCATGATTGTGGTGATGTCAGAGCAGAAGGACCTTTTAAAATATCATAAAAAGGGTGCATAACAGAAGGGGGAATCGGATTAGGGGACCTCAACTTTTGTAAAATTCCTACTAAATGTTGAAAGTCATGAAGAGTTTTATATTTGCTCTCATCCAACTTAGGAGGCACTTTAGACACAGTAAGGTCTTGAAGAATGTGCCCAAGATAGAAAAATGGAGGCTTAGCTTGTATTTTATGTGGTGCCACTACAAGGTTCTGCTGAGCCAATATTTGAATAATGAGTTGCACAATACTTTGCAACTGTTCCTTTTCTTTAGTGGCCACCAGTATATCATCTGTGTAATGGAGTATATAAACTTTTGGATAAAAATTTCTAACTGGAGCAAGAACCTTGTCTACATACCATTGACAAAGGGTGGGACTGTTAGCCATCCCTTGTGGTAATATTTTCCATTGCCACCCAGTGGCAGGAGCTTGTAAATTAATTGCTGGAACAGAAAAGGCAAACTTCTCCCTGTCTGTAGGATGCAAAGGAATAGAACAAAAATAATCCTTTATATCAATAACCACCATATTAGTAAATAGGAGGCCTGTTTGTAAGGCTTCCATGGGTTGCATGGCAGCATTCACAGCTCTCAAATCAATTAACATGTACCATGATTTGTTCTTTTTCCTAATTATAAGTGTGAATAAGTGCTAATTATAAGCACTAAAGGAAGGCTCAATATGACCTAATTTCTCTTGTTCCATAATAATGGATCTCTAAACAGTAAGTTTTTCATTTGAGAAGGACCACTGATCCACCCATATTGGACGGTCATGTTTCCATCTTAAGGGTGGCACTGCCAGGATCTTCTCAGTGACCCTTATTAATTTTCCTCAATGTATAATGCTGTCCAAAGGGCTTTCAGTAAATCTCTTCCCCACAAGGAGATTCTGAGCCCTGCAATGACAAGAGGCCTAAAAATACCTTTCTGATTTTCAGATTCCCAATGAAGTATTCTACTAGAGTGGGAAGCATGTTTCATTCCATCTACTCCATTAACTGTTACTATTTGGGTTTGTAGTGGCCATTCAGGAGGCTAATCAAGTTTTGTTATAACAGATATATCAGCCCCTGTGTCAATCATTCCTAGGGATAGCCTGTTTTCTATATAAATAGTACACATGGGTTTTTCTTGCCCAATAATTTCAGTAAAATTCACCTCACCAAAGGAATGTAAGGGGTGTGCTTTGGCAATTGGATGATCTCTCTTTAAGTTCACAGGATATGGATGAGGATTGGTAACTAAGGTAAATGGTTCCATATGTTTTAATATCATAGTATGTACAATCACAGATGCATAGTCCAAGAGTTCAATTACTAATCTATCCCCAGCCTTGGGTTGTACCTCAACACGTGCAGTGGTCTATGGGTTGATATTAAAGCCCTCAACTGAATTCACCAAGTACTGTCCATATTCCTCATTAAGGTCTCATAATTTTCTTCAAATCCTGTAGCTCCTCTCTGGATAGGTTCCTAATCTATCTAGTATGTGGGGGGGTCCTCATGGGACCCCCTTGCCAGTTTCCCTGAACCATAGTATGATTTTTCTTCCTAGACCTACAAAATTTTGCCAACATGGCCTATCTTGCCACAAGCAAAGCAAAAGGATTTTCTGCCCCCTATTAGCTGCTTATGGTATTGAGCTTGGAAATGTCCTTTTCTGCCACAGTTATAGCATTTCTTTCCTTCTATCTTCCTGTCTCTGTGTGATTCCCTGAACTATAGCTGAGGCATTAACAGCCTCATAATGTGCTTCTTTGCATCTATCTATATTTTCGGCAATAGGAGTTTCTTTAGAAAGTCCAGCCACTATAAGCCTGCATACCTTATTCATTCCTTCTTTTAGCAGTTGCCTGAAAAGAAGTTCAGAAGCACTATTTTTCCCTATAACTCTGTCAACTGCTGTTTTTAATCCGGACACATAATCTTGAATAGATTCTCAGGTGCCGTTTTATTGAAGTAAGATATTGCTGTACCAGCCCCTCCTTATCTATTCTCTCCTAAGTCTGTATAGCACACTGTGAAATAGGTGCAAACACACTCACAATGTATAATATCTGAGCCTGAGTTGTGGAATTATAGCCTGTGCTGGTAATTATAAGTACAGACTCTTCTGGATCTTAATCGTCATTGGCCACAACATATTTCCTAGCTGATTTAGTAAATTCTGATAGCCATATAACTGCTGACCAGGAGTAAAACAAGCAGATGCAATACATTTCCAATCATTCAGGTAAGGGAATATCTACTTGATATCAGTTGTAAAATTTGCATAGTATTGGGCGAGTTCTGGCATGGCTTTCACAAGCTTATTTGACCTCATTTAACATTTTAAATGGGATGGGAACATATGTTCAACCTCCTGCCCCATTGTCCTCTACAGGATAAGCCTGTAGGCCCCAATCAGAATCCTACAGCATTTTATCTTCCTCTTCAGCAGCTGCTTTTATTAAACCTTACTGTAAAGCTATGTAGAGGGTGGCTTTTTTCTATGCTCTATAGGAAAAACAGCTGGTCTTTGCAAAGCAATCTCCTGTCTCTTCTCCAGCTCAGCCTGTGACCAGAGTTCTTGCTTTCCTCTCTGCTCTAACTTAATCCTTTCTCTGTTCTCTGCTTCAGCTTTTAGCTGGAAATGTTGCACTTCTTGTTCTAATTGCTGTAATCTAGCCTTTGCTTTGTCTCCTGATTCTGCTTGAAGTTCCTGCATCTTTTGTTCTATCTGTTTAATCCCTCATCCATCCTCTCTTGCTCAGCTGTACTTAAAGGGTGTAGGAGGTAATTTTCTTTATTGCCTTGATCACTTGAGGGCACGTATCCTGGTAAGAGGAATACATGCTCTTTGGAATTGGGGAACTCTCCTCCTTTTCTTCTAGTGTGTTTTTTATTAAAGAATCACCCGTTCTAGTTTCTAACTCATAAGCTTGTTCTGTATTTACAACTATACTCTTGGGTTTGGTTACAGTTTGACCCATAATGCATCTCTACCTTCTCTTCCTGATGAGGAACTGTTGTGCCTTCTTGAATATTAATTTTTTGATAATTAATATTTCAAGGCCTGACAATCTAAAGCCCTCACTTCTGGGAGCCACATGCAACATGCTATAATTGCATTTGCTATTGCCAGTCTCCCCTAATTCCCAGGAGTCAGAGAAATCTCTGGTAAATATTAATATCAAGCTTCCCTCTTCCTGAGGCCTTCAGAAATCCTCTAGTTGCTATCTCATATGGATGCAGTTAAAGCACAACAGATCACCCGAGAATTTATACAGGCAAGCTTAAGAACTTTATTCACGTGGTTTACATCCTACTCTATGACTTCCTTCACTCTCTTAGCTCTTTCTCTTTGGCAGACCTCTAGGTGAAAAGGCTCAGGCTCCTCCCGCACTGAGCTTATATCCATAAGGTCACAGGCACAGCCAATCGGAGATGGAGATACTTCACATTCCTGACTCGATTTCAGAGTGTTCAGGATTTTTGCAATTGCTGGAGATCCCATCCATGAAGATAGTCCCTATGTACTCATAGCCAATCATGTCCTGGGCTCTCCAGGCCATAGGCCATAGTTAGTTACATCCTAACTGTGATTGCCTGGCCTCTCTTATGGAACCTTACAATCACCTAGTTACATTTTCCAGACTCCTATTGGATCTGATATAAAACAAAACAAAACAAAACAAAACAAAAATTGTACCTTGAAGCAAAGGTGATACAGTCATAACTGGCCTTTTCATATGCAGTTGTGCTACTCACAGACTCATAATTCCTGGTATTAAATGCTTCATTTACACCTGAATAGATATTTCTTTATCTTCATATTTGTTTCTTAAACCTTCAACTTTGTTAAAGTTTAAATAGAATTTAATCTCTGGGGTTTTTTATGTTAGTCATTATATCATCTAAAAAAAATTCTTTCCTAATTTGCATTTAATTTTTTGTAAGAGTCGGGTCACATACAAGTGCAACAGGAAGTAAAGAGGCAATAATACTTGAGACTCCCAGAAGTGATTTTTGGGAGTAAACAGAGACTACCCCGTAAGTGGGAAGTCTGGCCACAATGAGATAGAAGGTGTCTCCTTCTCTAATTGGCTGTTTGTGTGACCTCATAGACCCTATTTAAGCCATGGGACGAGATAGCAGGTTCTCTTTGACCTGGTGTTCAGAGGGAATCAGCAGGAAGTCAGCTAAGCAGGATGTGAACACGTGAATAAAAGACCTTGAGCTTGCACATGACTGTTCTCCAGCACTCCTATAAAATGATGACCAGACATCTCTGAAGACCTCAGACAGAGGTAAGCTTGGTAAAATTGGTTTAAGCACTGAAAAAGACAGTGACTGGAGATTTCTCTTAGGGACTGGGAATTAGCAGAGACTGGCAATAGTGAATGCAGAGTGAAAGAAGGATATTCACAAATGCAATGAAGGCCTAGAGTTAACATTCACAATCTTTCAAAAAATTTTTTTTGTTGTTATTACCTGATTGTTATAAATAGAATTTCTGAAACTGTATCAAATAAATAATACCAGAGATAATGGGCTCTGGTTGATCTTATTTTTCTAGTATTACTACATTACAAATAAGACGAGCTTGTTATTACAGATATTATTTATCACATTAAGGAAATGTAGATTTTTTCCTTAGTCTTCTTAGTGTTTTTAACATAAAGAGGTGCTGTATTTGTCAAAAGCTTTTTCTGCATTGCTTCATATAATTGCTTTTTTAAAATTGTGTTTTTTATTAATATAGTCTCATATTTTTTGTTTTTCTAATGTGGTCCCATATACCTCCTGAAAAGTGAAGACAAGTGAATTTAGGAAGCACTGCTAACAATAAGGCTAGTGGAAGATATGGAATACCAACTGAACTATTCAAAATCCTAAAAAATGAAGCTTAAAATTAAAGTGCTGCACTCATTATGCCAACAAATTTGGAAATTTTAACATCAGGCATTGGGTTGGAAAAGATCACTTTTCATGACAAACTTAAAGAAAGGTAATGCCAAGAACTAACAATGCATTCACTTCCCATGCAAGTTGATTATACTTAAGATTTTGCCAGACTTAGGCAGAGAGATCAAGGATAAAAGTAAAAAAGAAGAAATACCAAAAGAAAAGTAAAAAAAAAAAAAAAAAAAAAAAAAAAAAGTAAGCAAGAAATAGAAAAGAACCTTGCCCATAGAAAGCTACTATGACAGGAAACAGGGACAGGGAAAACAAAACACCAACTCAGATGAGGATAAAATGGCAGCTTCTATGATAAAGGATTGGAAGGCCTAATACCATATTCCGGAAGGCAAAGATTACAACCAAGAATTAACTATTCAGCAAGACTGAGTATCATCTTTCAGGGGAGGCAATGGATCTTCACTGAAGTAATAAACTTTTAATCATTTCTATTGAAAAAAAACATAACTAAACAGAAAATCTAATCTTCAAACACAGAACTCAAGGGAAGCATAAAAAGATAAAAAAGGGGAAATTATATATTATTTAAAGGTTAAAATGTTTACAACTCTAGATGGCAAAATGATATCTGTAATTCTTGAGGATGGTATCAGGGGCAGACAAAGGGGGAACATCATATGGATGTGTGTTTGTGAATGGACTCTGATGTGATATCAAAAAAAAAGACATTAAGTGGTGAGGAAAAGTCTGTACTGGAAGAAGAGGAAAGAGGAGATTATAATGGGACGAATTAGATCACATGAAAAGGCACAAAACACCTATTACAATTAAGGGAAAGAAGCAGAGGATGAGCATAGTCTGAAACTTAATCTCATCAGTTTTGGCTCAGAGGGGGAATATCTTAATCTCTCATTTGGGGATAAAAATTTATCTTACCCTATAAAAAAGTAGAAGAAAGAGTAAAGAAAATGAAGAGTTAGATGGAAGGAAGGGCAGAAACACTAAAGAGAAAAAAAAGAGAGAGAGAGAGAGAAGTGTGCAGAGGTGATAGAAGATAAGGTAATGGGAGGGGTGAGTCAAAAAAACTGCAAAACACCACTATGGACAGGGTGGAAAGAGAGAACAAAAATATATACAGTGGAGAAAATAATTTGGAAGGAAATACAGATCTGGTAATCATAACTGTGAATATGAATAGGATGAACTGTCCCATAAAATGGAAGCAAATAGCAGAATGGATTAAAAAACAGAATCTTACAATATGTTGTTTACAAGAAACACATTTGTCACAGAGAGACACATATAGAATAAAGGTAAAAGCCTGGAACCAAATTTATTATGCTTCAGCTGAAGAAAAAACAAAACAAAACAGGGTAGCAATTCTGTCTTCAGATAAAGCAAAAGTAAAAATAGATCTAATTAAGAGAGCTAAGGAAGGAAATTATATCTTATTTAAGGGTACCATAAACAATGAAGTAGTAATAATACTAAATGTATATGCACCAAGTGATAGAACATACAGATTCTTAGAGAAGACATTAAGCCAATTATAGGAAGAAATAGACAGCAAAACCATATTGGTGAAGGACTTCAACCTTCCCCTTTCAGATTGAGATAACTCTAACCACAAAACAAACAAGAAAGAAATTAGAGAGTTTAATAGCATTCTAGAAAATCTAGCTATGACAGATCTCTGGAGAAAACTGAATAGATACAGAAATATACATTTTTCTCATGGCATCTACACAAAAATTGTCTTTGTATTAGGGCATAAAACTTCACAATCAAATGCAGAAAGGCAGAAATAGTAAATTCTTCCTTTTCAGATCACAATACAATAAAAATTATATTAAATAAAGACCATGGAAAGAGACTAAAAACCAATGGAAAATTAAATAATCTAATTCTAAAGAATGGGTAGGTCAAACATCAAAACACAGAAACAATCCATAATTTCATCCAAGAGAATGACAATAATGAGACAACATACCAAAGCCTATGAGACCCAGACAAAGCAGTTCTTAAGGGAAATTTTATATCTCTAAATAACTACATGAATAAAATAAAGAGGAGATCAATAAATTGGACATGCACCTAAAAAAGCTAGAAAAGGAACAAATTTTAAAATCCCAATAAAATACCAAATTTGAAACTCAAAGGAGAGATTAATAAAATTGAAACTCAGAAAACAACCTAGTGAATTAATTAATAAACTAAGAGTTGGTTTTATGGGGAAAAACCCATCAAAATAGATAAACCTTTGGTTAATTTGAATAGAAAATGGAAAGAAAAAAATTGAAATCATCAACATCAAAAAAGAAAAGAGTGAACTTACCACCAATTTTGTCCAACTGTATGGCAGCATATCTTATAATTTAACATAAATGGATGAATATTTACAAAAATATAAATTGCTCAGATTAACAGAAGTAGAAATAAATTACTCAAATAGTCCCAATTTAGAAAAAAGAAATTAAACTCCCTAAAAAAAAATCTCCAGAGCTAGATGAAGATAATGTAATATTATTGTTCTATAAAAAATAATGAACAGGATGATTTTAGAAAGGCCTGGAAAGATTTACATGAATTGATGTTGAGCAAAGCAAGTAGAACCAGGAATACATTGTACACAACAGCAGCAAGAATGTGCAATGATCAATGGTGAAAGGCTTGTCTCTTCCCAATAGTTCAGTGATCCAAGGCATTCCCAACAGACTTTGAACAGAAAATGTCATCTGCATACAGAAAAACAACTATGGAGATTGAATGTAAATCAAGACATGCTATGTTCACTTTTTTCTCTGGTTTTTTCCCCTCTCCCATGGTTTTCCATTTTGCTCTGATTTTTCTCCCCCAATATAATTCATAAAGTGATATGTATTAAAAATGAATTGATTAAATAAAAATAAATAAGTAAAAAGAAGTTCATGGAAAATAAAAGGTCTGGTGAGCTATGGTCCCTAGCTGTGGTCCTCAAACTTTTTAAATAGGGAGCCAGTTCACTGTCCCTCAGACTGTTGGAGGGCCGGACTATAGTAAAAATTAAAAACTATGAACAAATTCCTATGCACACTGCATATATCTTATTTTGAAGCGAAGAAACAAAACGGGAACAAATACAGTATTTAAAATGAAGTAAAGTTAAATCAACAAACTTATCAGAATTTCAGTGGGAACTATGGGCCTGCTTTTGGCTAATGAGATGGTCAATGTCTGGTTCCATATTTGTCACTGCTGATGGTAACAAGTGATGCAAATGTGCATTGGTTAGTCTTGATCTGGTTGGAGATTTCAAATGTTTCATTCTAGAAAAAGTCTGTTCACAGACATAAGTGCTGCCAAAGATGGTTGCCATTTTGAGTGCATGGTTCCTGAGATGAGGATATATCTCAGAGGGGAGAGATGCATAGAAATTATGAAGGCTGCTTGACTTGAATACTTCTTTCAGAGAGTCACAATTCTGCAGTTCAGCCATTTGGTAAATTGTATCCACATTTTCAATGTCAATAGAAAATGGGTTATGGAAATATGGAAAAGCTGTATGACCTGTTCATGGAGATGAAGCTCTTTAAATCTAAATTGGAACTCCTTTTGCAATTTTTCCAATGAATCCACATGTTTTGTTTGGGAATGCAATCAGCGGTTTTTCTGCTAATTTTGAGTTGTGGGGAGATGGAAGAAGTTTTCCTCCTTCACTTGTTTGATGAAGAGGCCTAATTTTACTTCAAATGCTTTGACATGTGATTGCATATCACAGATGAGCTTCCCTTTTCCTTGAAGTTGCATATTGAAATTGTTGAGTAGCTCTATTACATCTGTCAGAAAGGCAAGGTGCCATTTCCATTCTGCATCATTGAGCTCTGGTACTTCTTTGTTTTTTGAAAGCAGAAAAGTCTGTGGAAGTAAGTCATAGAAACATTTTAAAACCTCCCTCGACGCAGCCAATGGACTTCTGTGTGATATAGAACATCTTCATACTCAACATTTAGCTCAGACAGAAATTCCTGAAATTGTCTATGATTTATTACATTAGCTCTAATGAAGTTAACATAAGATACCACTAATTTTCATAACAGAGTCCCACTTCAGTGATTTACTACACAGTACTTGCTGGTGGATGAGGCAGTGTATGGCTATTGGATGAGAATGGTTATGTTTGTCCATCCTTGGTTAATGCAAGCAATTTCTTAGGCCCCACCATGCTAGGGGCATCATCAGTTGTCATGCTGGCTAGTTTAGCTCAGTCCAGCTCCAAACCATTCATAGATATCCTCTCCTGTGGTTGTTCCTTTGGTGCTTTGCAGTACAGCAAGCTCTTTTATGACTTCAAAATAATCATTCATCTCATGAATAAAAATTGGAAGTTGTGCAGAATCACAAACATCATTGCTTTCATCGAGTGTCAAAGAAAAATATGAATTTTTTTTTGTGTGTGTAGTTTTGCAAATGCTGATGCAGATTGTCTCCCATTTCTTCAATCCTCCGTGTAATTGTAGGTCCTGAAAGATTCACTGTACTAAATAAATCGGCCTTCTCTGGACATATCTCTTTGGCAACAGAAAGAAGGCATTCTTTAACAAATTCTCCCTCCACAAATGGTCTGCCAATGCATGCTATTAGCTTGGCAACTTGAAAACTTGCTCACAGTGATGAAATATTTAGCTGCTTCTGCTTCACAAAAATATTTTGCTGAGTTGTCTATTTTTCAGTTTTAATATTTTATCTTTTCTCACTTCTCCAACCAAAAATCTTATTTATCTTTATGTTGAGGTTCATAGAGTTGACACAAATTATATTCTTTGAACACAGACACTATATTCTGGCATATCAGACATACTTTCCTTGTACTGCATGAAAAAGTAATCATAAGTCCACTGTTCTTTGAATATCCTACAATCCAAGTCAATTTTCCCTTTTCTTGACATCATTATTTCTAAGGGATTCCAAATTGCTATTTGGAAAATACCAATATATATACAGCACTACAAAAACAATATACCAGCAATAACTTTGCCCACACAGAGACATACAAACTGCAATGCCCAACTTCCTCCAAGCTGCCTCTGCACTGTGATGCCTCTGTTTCCCGCATTCTCTCTCCCGCTTCAGACCTTTACTGCAGACAAGTCATTACTCAGGAGGCCCTCCCAAATGCCCTGGCTTCCTCTGAATCCTGGGATCAATTCTCATGATTCATTGTTGTATGTTCATACGTGCTGCACTTGTAATTTATCATAATCGCAGGCAAGACTGTGCATATATGTATATAAGCGTGATATATTGTATGTGCAGAATGAGCTTCAGTGACAAATTGTATATTGGAGCTTCCAGGGGAGGTCATAATGTGACTTGAAGCTGCACAAGTGTATAAGGACCTTAAGAATCTGGAGGGGGAAGAAGATTACACTAGCTCTGCACCCCCTCATACTCAGGGTAAGTGTGGGGGGGACTAGGTCATGATTATAAGGTGATGACATATGTTAGCAATATTCCATCTCTTTATGAAACTACAGAACATACACACAATGATAAAACTGATGACCACAACAGCCAGACATGAGGTCACTATGGATACAGGGCCAGAGCCTCATTCTAGGGGACAATAGCAGTCAGTACCACAACATGTGCTAGAGAGGAAGCCGTTACATTGTCATTACAGCATGATGACAATGATAGAGTCAAACTGGGACTTGTTACTATAGTAACAAGTAACTGTTACTATACCCATGCACCAGACACAGCCCATATATTCCCCCTGAAGCTGCTGTGACATGTGCAGCATGCACTGTACATCCCTTGCACCTGTCTGTTGTGGTGGCTTTTGTGGTGGCTTCTGTTACTTTACAAGGCTGCAGGCCATCAGTTCTCCATCTTCTGCATCTCTCTCCCTTCCCCACACCATACACCCCAGCCTGGGAACTAACCTCATCTCTGTATTGCCTCACACTCTGTCTCTGCAGCCTTAGCCCAGTGCCAGTGTGCGTTGCTAATGAGAGTTTAGGTTAAACATCACTTCCAGTCTGATTTTGCCATAACCCGGTGGGCCGCATAAATGTCCTCAATGGGCCGCATCTGGCCTGCAGGCCATAGTTTGAGGACCCCTCGTACATAGGGTCTGAAATCATCCTGCTTGTCATTCCCTTTAGCACAATTACAATTCACCACAATCATATATCCCCAGCTTATTTAGGTATTTCCCAATTGATGGGCATCTCTTTTATTTCTAATTCTTAAGCACCACAAGGATTAGTATATTTTGTACAAATGAGTTTTTTAATGTCTTTTTAAAAAAATTTACCCTTGAAACATAGCCCTAGCAGTGGTATTGCTGAATTAAAAAAGATATGCACAATTTTATAGGCTAAATTGCTCTCCAGAATGGTTTGATCAATTTACAGCTCCACCAAGAATGTATTGGTTTCCCTGTTTTCTCACATTTCCTCAAATATCTATCATTTTTTTTTTGTCATACTGAAAAATCTAATAGATGTGAAGTGGTAACTCAGAGTTGTTTTAATTTGCATTTCTCTAATCTAGTGAATTAGAGCATTTTTTCATATGATTATAGATAACTTTGATTTCTTTGAAAACTGCCTCTTAATATTCTCCAACTATTTATCAATTGGGAAATAACTTGAATTTTAAAAATTTGACTCAATTATTTACATATTTGAGAAGTGAGTTGAACCAAGAGAACATTGTGCATAGTAACAACAAGATCATGTGATGATAAGCTGTGTTGGACTTGAGTCTTTTCAAGAATGAGATTATTCAAGGCAGTTCCAATAGACTTGTGATGGAAAGTGCCATCCACATCTAGGCAGAGAAGTATGAAGGCTGTGAATCAAAGCATAGTCTTTTCATCTTTGTAGTTGTTTGCTTGTTTTTTTCCCCTTTCTTCTGAATGAATATTGAAATATATTTAAAAGAATTGTACATGTTAAACCTATCTTAGATTGCTTGTCTTGAGGAGTGGGAAAGGGGAAATAGAGAGAAAAATTTAGAACAGAAAGTTTTGCAAAGGTGAATATTAAAAACTGTCTTTGAATATAATAAAAATACTAACAAAAATTTTTTAAATCAGATGAAACAATATTTTAGTCCAAGAAATTTGGAAGATCAGGAAGAATATCTGTCTTACTCAGATAAAAGAAAAATGCAATCCAGAACAGCAAGCTAGCAGCAAGCTGTACCTCAGCAAAATATCAGGAGGTCTTAAGCCCCAGTGGAATGGAACAGGAAAACATCAATACTCATCCCTCTCCTACTCCCTCCATGTGATTTAGCATAGTCAGGAGAATAGGCAGAGTCCAGATTTAAGAATTTCACATACTTCAGTGTAATGCAAAACATCCTACCAGCTTCTGCACATGCCAGAAACTAGCACAGAACAAGCTGTGTACAAAATGCCTGTGGCCTTCAGCAGCACCATCTACCATCCACTCAATCGCATTTGCACAGTACCAAACATAAGGGTCCCCAGGTACCTCAGAGACTCTTCTGAACTCCAAATTTTTGCAGAAGTCCTAAGTAGGAATTATGCTTTGCCAATGGAGCTCTCTTCTTGACAAAGCTGCCTGCCAGGACTCCTGCCTGCTGTGAACAGACCCTCGTCTCAATGATAACCTTTTGTTATTTCTCTTGCCACTAAGGAAGCTGTCTTCCTAGCAAAGCTGACTTCTCAGTGCCAATAAATTTCCCTTTTGCCATTCAGACTTTGCCATTCATGAATTCTTTCACATTGGATCCGAGTGCTGAGGGGATTCCACCCCAATTCTCACAACTCTCTGTACTGCACTAACCACATCATTAGCATCTACTTTTAAGGTTATTTTGAGGATATATTATTTTATACTTGTAAAACATGGAGCTTTAAAGTGCTATATAAATGACAGCTTAAAAGCTATTTTAGGTGAAGGATTTTTCAGTCTGAGTTTTTGTGACTCCATTTGGGGTTTTCTTGGCAGAGATATTGGAGTGTTTGCAATTCCTTCTTCAGCTCATTTTATAGATGAGTAAACTGAGCCAAACAGGTTAAGTGACTTGCCCAGGATCATACATATAATGCCACAAAAATATGGAACATGAACTTGAAAAAACTTTGAGAGAATAGGGAAGACAGAAGGTCATGGAGGGCTATAGTTCTTGGAGTCACAAAGAGAAGAGTGGACTGAAGGACTGAACAACAGCTACAAAGGCAAGGGATTAGTTTTGAAAGATCAGCAATCGTGGAGTTTGAGTTTAGGCTGGGTTTTAGAGCCATAGCCTTGTTGCTTCTAGAAACAAAATACTAGGCCAACAGAAACTGAGGACTCGAAAGGTAATCATGCCACAGTTGACAGGAATTTGATGGGGCCAAGACTATGTCAAAACTGAGCAAAGTTTACAGTCCATATTCCCTACAGCGTTTAGTGGATTTAGTAGTAAGGGAGAGTATGCCCCTAAGCTTTTAGGGGGAAATATTTATACTTTGGTTCCTGCTACTATCTATGAGTTAATATTTCTTTGTACAAGCTAATTTATGTTAAGTGGTTAAACAGAATTGTTGTCTAACCACAGGAGAGTTCAGCTGGTTCAGGATTCTGAGAGAGACTTTTGAAGAAAAACCATAAAAGTTCAACAAGGTCTTAAAGAACCCTGAGGGGATATTCAATGGCCAAACAAAGCAAGTCATTATTAATAGTCAGGGCCAGAAACTGCAGTTAAGCTCTCTCTATCCCAGTAAACAAGAGAAAGGCCTAGATGAATGAGGGCAGAGGTATGGCAAAAGCAGAGGCCCGTCCAAGTACCCATTCTTACAGTGTAACCAATCAAGATCTTATCCCTTAATTTATCTTTTAATTAATTAATTAATTATTATTTTTTACAATTAATTCCCATTCAATAGAAGTACTCAGGAGGGAATTAAAAACGTGCCACTTAGGGTTACAATCATGAGAGATCCCACTGCTCTATTGATCTCTTAAGTCTTCTGAAACCTCTTATCAGCAAGCAAAATAAAAAACAAGTACTCCTTAGCAGGTCCTCAGGATGAGTATTCCATTGTAGACTTCCCTCTTTTTTAGACCACCCAAGAATCAGAACAAACGGAACTAATGCAAAGCTCCCAGCTCCTGTTCATGCCACAGAGCCACACACCCCAATTCGCGCATGCTCCTTCGGGTTAACCCTTCTCTCAGGCCCTCTTCATTAGGCCCCTCTCTCTTTTTCACCGCTTCTACACCCCTCCCCTTCAGGGCCCGGCGCATGCTCGGGCAAAATTCCTTTGCCTCGCCTTTTTTCCGATCGCGCACGCTCCACCATCTGCCTGCCTTAGCTTTTTTTTTTTTTTCCGGCTGAGCTAGGAAGAAGAATTGGGGAGGAGAGAGAAGAAGGCGGGTCTGGCCTTCCTCGAGCCGCGATTGGTCAATTGGGAGGCGTCTGGATAGAAAAACTCTGCGCGAAACTCAGCGGGGCTGGGGGAGGTGCGGGCGGAGCGCAGGTAAAGGGTTATGCCTAGGGATTGGGCGCGGATGGTGGGGCCCGGGGGAGGCGGCAGGTTTCTGGCCTCTGGCCGACCTACCTAGAGAGACTCTTTGGAGGAGTAACCGAGGACAGGTATTCGCTGCCATGTCCTCTGTCACCTAGTCCATGCGACTGGTTCTCTTTTGCTGCCGGGTTTCGGTGATGATGGGGAGAGGTGGGGGGAGGGGGAATGGAAGGGGGGGAAGGGAAATGGGGGAAGGGAGGGGGAATGGGGGCGGGGGGGGGGCGATTCTTGTGGCGATTTTATGAAAGAGAAAATTACATATTTTTCAGTCTTCCCACTCTTTCCTCTCCTCCTTAATTCCCTATTGAGTAGCATTTGGCAAAGAGGAAGCAACCCAGAATTTTAAAAGTTGGAGTGCTTCAGGCAGACACTTAGTAAAGCGAGACCTTGAGAGATCCAGCCTTGTGGGCTAACATTTCCACCGTGTGTTCTCTAGCAAATGATTGAATCTCTCCCTGAGCTTTAGAGAACTATCTCCAACTTGTTAAGGTGATGAACTCCAGGAACTGCTTGGATGAATGGGGCCATGTGAGTGGTAGTGACTTTTGAACATTATCATAAGTTCATGTATGAAGTAATGATATCTTGTTCTGTTGGTGAATTCCTATCTGACCCATGAATCAACTAAGATAAACAGAAAGACGTGGGCTTGCAACTTTGCAGTAAAAACAATACGGTCCCCATCTGGCATAACCAACTCCCAGACTATGCTGTTTGTTTAGAGTGACTTTAAGGATGCATTCTTTATCAGCCTCTATTATCTATCCCTCCAACCTCTCGGCGTCTTAAAACACGTTTTGAAATATTGATTAGCATAGCAACATTGCAGTAAAAACAATACGGTACAACTTTACAGTTTATGAAAATTTGTCCTTTTTTTTTTTTTTTTTTTTTGGTGGGGAAGGGGAGAATGGTTTAAACTACCGGATGGTAAACAGAGTGGGCTATTATTTGAAACAAGATCATGGATTGAAATTCTGGCCAATGTTTCTAACACCTTTCTTAGTAGTTACATGGGAATCTATTCTAGGTATATAATTAGATACTTGGCTCTAAAATAATGCTAGATTATTATTTTTTGGTAACCTGTCCTCAATAATTCTTAGGATAACATATTTTTGTCATATGCATATATATATGTATATATAGTGGTCAGATGCTTCATTTAGGTAATTTTACCTTCAGTTGGATATGTAATTAGTTGAATTGTATATTTAAACAGAAGTCATTAACGGTTTGATATCAATTTAGAAAGAACTCTACTATTACTGATTGGGATATTGTGCTGTTGAACATTTTTATCAGTGACTTGAATTGTTTAGCTAGCATTAAGCACACTCTCCAGTTAAGGAGACTGATTAAGTGATTTGTCCTAAGGTCATATAGCTCCTAAGTGTCTGAAGTTGGTTTGGAACTCATCTTCCTGACTTCAGACCCAGGACTCCCTATAGTCTTGCTCCTTGCTTCTAGTGGGGAGTAGAATTGTTCCCTTAGGCCCTACAGGGTAAACAAGGTTAGTTATAACATTTTATCCATCTTTATAACTGATTCTATTGTCATTGCAAGACAATTTTTAAAAATTTATTCCTCCCTAATTCTATTATTTGGGCAGTTTGGTGTCTCAGTGGATTTAATGTCAGTACTGGAGTCAGAAAGATTCATCTTCTTGAATTCAAATCTAGCCTTAGATTCTTATAACTGTGTAGCCCTGTCTGCCTCAATTCTTCTTCCATGCAATAAGTTGGAAAAGGAATAGCAAAGCATTCTAGAATCTTTGCAAAGAAACTTTCAAAATGGTCTCACAAAGAGTTATACATGATTGAAAATTGACTGAAAAATTGGTTTACTCAATCCCCACAGAAATAATTCAAAATCTCTTCCCTCCACAAGCCCTCCTGTTGCAGCGATCCCTACTTCCAACATAGGAGCTTGCCTTTCTTGACTAAAAAAAAAATCTCAGTTTTTCTTCCTTTTCTGTGGTATTTGACAACTATGTGGTCCTTCTTTTTGCCTGTGTGACCTCCTATATATTAACTTTTCTCCTCCTGTCTTCTCTGTTGAATTGTATCTTTAATCTTATTCCTTTTCTCTTGAATCTTTAGCCTCTCCCAATTAGCTGACTTCAAACATGCCAAAAGTCTCCCTTTTGGTGTGGACTTTGAACTTATTCTCTTCTCATATGAGGAAGAAGCCCATCTAGCTATTATCTGGCATAACCAACTCCCACACTATCCAGTTTGTATAGAGTGACTTTAAGGATAGAATTCTTTATCAGCCTCTGTTATATTCCTCCAACCTCTGGGCATCTTTAAACATGCTTTGAAATATTGATTAGCATAGTTTTTCATAGGTTTGGAACTTGGTCTACTGGGCCTACATTACTCTCTCTGAGCTTCCTAATTTTTCCTTTGCTACTTGCCCTCCTCCTTTGAGGAGTCCCCAAACTTATATTTCTCCTAATTAAAAAAAATGTGCTCATGATGAAGATCTTTAATAAGATCTTTTCAGGACTAAACATGATTTGAGTACTCTCTCCTCATACTTTAATGGCATCTTTCTCCTTTTAATCTGCTCTATGGATTTAGCCTACCAGTTAGTGGCCTACTCATACTTTATGGCATATTACTTTAATGGATTCTTCCAAACTCCATTCCTTGGTAATCCTATTGTTCTCCCAACTCTATTTCATATTTACCACTCCTAATACCTATTTTATTAATTCATTTTGTTGGTAACCTCTTCTCTTAAGTAAATTTACCTTTTGGCAAAGAGAGTGGCCATTGTGAATTTGTTACATGTTTATTTTGAATTACCCTCACCTGTCTGAAAAAAAAAAATCATAATATCCTTCCAACCCTTCAAACTGTTGTCTTATATCTCTCATTCTTTTATCTGCTAAAATCCTTTAAAAAGTTGATAATACTTTAAGTGTTTTCTTTTTCCAAATACATACAAAGACAGTTTTCACTTTTGCAAAACGGTGTTCCAAGTTTTTTTCCTTCCCCTTCCTATTAGCAATCCAATATAGATTAAACATATTCAATTCTTCTAAGCATATTTCCATATTCATCAGACTGCACAAGAAAAATCAGATCAAAAAGGAAAAAAAACACGAGAAAGGAAAAAAAATCAACTAAACAACAACAAAAAGTGAAAATACTATGCTTTGATCCACTTTCAGTCTCCATAGTTCTCTCTCTGGATGCGGATGCCACTTTCTATCACAAGTGTATTGGAAATGCCTTGAGTCATCATCTCATTGTTGAAAAGAGCCAAATCCATTAGAATTAATCATCACATAATCTTTTGTTACTGTGTGTAGTATTCTCTTGGTTTTGCTCATTTCCCTCATATTTCCCTGACTTTTCTGAAATCAGCCAGCTCATCATTTTTTCACAAAACACTTCATCACATTCATATACCATAACTTAATCAACCATTCCCCAGCTGATGATCATCCACTCAATTTCCAGTTCCTTGCCACTAAAAAAAGGCCTGTAACAAACATTTTTCCATATATGGATTCTTTTTCCTCTTTTGTGATCTCTTTGGGATACAGACTCAGTAGAGTATCTGTATCTGTATCTACTGGGTCAAAGAGTATGCACAGTACGATAGACATTTGGGAACATTCTAAATTGCTCTCCAAAATGATTAGATCATTTAATGTGCCAGTTTTCCCATGTCACCTTCAACATTTATCATTATCTATTCTTGTCATCTTAAACAATTTGAGGGGTGTGAAGTAGTACCTCAGAATTGTCTTAATTTGCATTTCTCTAATTGATAATGAATTGACATTTTTTCATATGACTAGAAATGGGTTTAAATTTCTTCATCTGTACACTGTCTATATTCTTTGACCACTTATCAGCTGGGTAATGGCTTGTATTATAAATTTGAGTCAATTTTTTATATGTTTTAGAAATGAGGCCTTTAGTTGATAATACTTTTTATCTCTACTTTCTCATTCACTGCTCCCCTTTCTTTCTTTCCTTTTTGCAATCCATCCTCTCTGGTTAAAATTTACTTTCCTTTTGGCTAATCTACCCTTGAATCTACTTTCCTTCTTAAACTGGTTCCTTTTTGTAAAGTCTAAGCTAGGTCTCTGGAGGCCTCAGGATCAGCCAGAGTTAGGATAAGTAAAAGTCTTTGGACTTTAGGGGGAGAAGGGAAGGAGATGGACAAAATTGCCAGGAGTTTGTCAACGATCCCTCCTTGATTCTAGAGTCCAGAATCTCCACACTTTTCTCTTCCTTGTCCTGTGGCCAAGTGCAGTTCTCTGGCCTATCTCTCTCCACCCCCTAATCCTTACCCACAATTCTCTTAACCCTAAACATTGAGCCAGCATTAACTGTGAGAAGAGCAATTCCAAACATATGCTAATAGTCCTTGTTGAATAGGTAATTAGCTTTAAGTGCTTGGTTGTCTAATTCAAGTGCACCTATTCAGAGTTTCAGCCCTTTACATAACCTTCCACTTTCTTTTGTTTTAGAACACAGTTGGTCATGCCATCGCTGACTTCTCAGGGAGGTGAGAACTCCCAAAAGGAAATGATCACGCCCTCCCTGATTTCTCAGGAAAGGAGGTGAAAAACACTTAAGGGAAATGGGAGTCAAGCCAGATAGTGTTAGTGGGTTTCTGGGCTGAAGGGTCTTACTAGAGACAGGTATGCACAAACCCATCAGCATGGGAGGTATTACACAAGCACATAGCAATAAAGCACAGGCTATTAGTGATGACTCTCCCCACAGCCAGTGCAGGCTCAATGTGGTGTAACAAACATGAACTGTACATGCAAGTAGTGATATAACAAACAATATGAATCAATATGGTATTGTAAAATATTTCCAGAAGTCCTAGAAAGAAGGTATGTAAATAACAATCACATATACGCCTCCTTCAGCAACCAAAAGATAGTCCAAAACCAGTCTATTATCCATTACATTCATAATGATCCCTGCAAGTTTTTGAAGTCCTGTAGCAGTCTTATTATGTCTCAGAGAATCCAATGATTCCTGAGGGTTTTGAAGTTCAACAATTTTTGTGTCCATGAGTCAATTGCCATAATTGCCATGCTCTTTCAGTGGTGGGCACAGTCAGCAATGGAACCACCCGATGTTTCTTGGGTCTTCTCCTTCATCTCTCTCTGATGGACAAGGCAAATATGGCTTCTTGGTACCCATCTGATTCCTTCTCCATCTGTAGAGATACAAGCAAACTTTCTCCCCTAAGCAGCTAATCTAATTTGTCCCTTCCATTCACTACTTTGTGGGGGTCTCCACATCACCTGGCAATTATCTAAAGATAGTGGAGCTGCTCCCACTGGACACTGCCCTTCCCGTGGGTTATAAAACCTGTCTGCCAGAGCCAGTGCATCTTTGTCAAAGATTAAGAAGTTAATAGAACTAGATTTAACTAGAAGTTAATAGAACTAGATTTAGAAGTTCTCTAGGGTTATTTGTGGCTTCCCCTTTCTTTTGTTTTTGGAGGAGCGTCTTAATGTCTCTGTTTCTCCTCTCTACTATTGCCTGTCCTTGAGTATGCCAGTGGTGTGAAAATCTTATACTGTGCACAAAAGTATGCAAAATGTTTAGAAGTATATGCAGGTCCATTATCTGTTTTTATTGCTTGTGGCACACCCATAATTGCAAATGCTTGTATAAGGAATTTAGTGGCTGTCTCTTTTGCTGCTAGTATTGCAAAAGTGAATCCTGAAAAGGTGTCTACCACAAAATAGATAAAAGACAGACGACCAAAAGATTTATAATGGGTCACATCCATTTGCCAAATTTTATTGCTCTCAAACCACAAGAGTTCTTTCCTGGAGCCAGTGTAGGAGCGTGGAAAGGAAGGCAAGCTATACAGGATTTCTATGCTCCTAGCATCCTCTCTTATTATTCCAAATTTTAAACATAAAGCTGGAGCAGCCTGATGATGTTTAAAATGAGATTCTTGGGCTTCCTGAGATAAAGGAGTATTGGCCAACAGGGTTAGAAGGCTATCTGCCTTTGAATTACCATTAAATATAGGACCAGGAAGTCTACTAGGAGAGGAGACATGCAAGATATAAATCTTACCTGGATGCTTTCTCACTCGCTCTTGAAGTTCCTTAAAGAGCTGATATATATTGGAGGCTACAAATTTTATTGGGCTGTGGCAATTCTTTGTACGACATCTACTGAATAGGCTGAATCAGATATTATATTTATGTCTCCTGGATAATAAGTAAGAGCTAGAATGATTGCATACAATTCCTTCTGCTGAGTGGACTGAAAAGGAGTTCTGACTACTCTCTTTATAGTTTAGTCTCCAGTATACAGCACAAATATTATGTTTGGATGAATCTCTAAAGATAGTTGGTCCTTTAAGAGGAACTTTAGAAACTTTTCTTCAAGAATTCATGCCAGTTACGTAATAGCATGGTTATCTTTAGTGGAGACCCATATGTAAAATTCAGAATCGTGGCTAATAAAATTTGCCACTCTGGGATGGTTTCACAGCATACATTAATTTGTGCATTAGTATAAAAGCTGTATATCTTGTCAGATCTTATCCCAGATAATTGCAATGCTCACTTAATGGCCTTTAATAAAATTCTAGCCACAAGCACTGGGTAAGGAGTAAGGCTTTTTTCTGGTTGTGCTGGGAGGTTCACCCACTCTATCACACTGTCTCTTTGATGAAGGACAGCTGTGGGTGCCTCTTGTGTAGCAAAAACTGATATTTCCAAGGGTTTTTGAGTGACTTTTTCAACCACATTGGATAAAGCCAGTTCAATTTCTCTCAAAGCCTCTTGATCTTCTTTTGTAAGCTGGTGTGGTGAGTTTATAGCACTGTTTTCCCTTAAAATGTCATACAATGGTTGCAATTGATAGGTAGTCAAGCCTAACATGGGATGCATCCATTGGATATCTCCTATCAATTTCTGAAAGTCATTTAAGGTGTTTGGCTTCTCTGTTCTTAAGGAAAGATTTTGTACTGTAAGCACCTTAGGGTATACTTCATATACTAAATATTGAAAAGAAGCATGTCCTTGAATTTTTTTCTGTAGCTATATACAATTTGTAGTTCCTTAGTGTTTCTATGGTCTTTTGTGGACCTCCTGTGCACATTGCAATATATCATCCATCTAATGTAATAACATTACTTTTGGAAATGCTTTTCTTACTGGAGTAAGAGCAGCAACAATATGCATTTGACATATAGGGCTTTTTTCCATTGTCTGTGGCAAAACTGTCCATATCTTTTATAAGGCTCAGCTAAGTTAATGCTGGGCACTGAAAAGGCAAATCTTAATGAGTATACCCCAAAGAGGCCATTCTCTAGGCAATTGAGTAAGAGATGGAAGTCCAGGCTAAAGAGTTCCCATAGTTTTCATCTGTTCATTTACTTTTCTTAAATCAGTCAACATCCTCCATTTTCCAGATTTGTTTCTTACAACAAATATAGGGAAATTCCAAGGACTTAGAGATGGTTGTAAGTGTCCTTGGTCAAATTGCTCCTGTACTATATTTAATAAGGCTTGAATTTTATCTTTGGCTAAGGGCCACTGTTCTATCCACACTGGTGTATCAGTTTTCCACTCCACTGAGAGTGTTGGCAGGCCTTCAACAGCAGCCCTGCCTAAAAAACTGAAGTACTCATTTGTAATCCTAATTGTTGTAAAATGTCTTTTCCCCATAGATTAATGGGGATTTTTTCAGTTGTAAAAGGAGTAAAAACTCCTGTTTCACTTTCAAAAGTTCATCTCAAAGGGGTAGCACTAAGTTCAACTGCTATTGATCCTCTTTAAGCTGGACATATAGGTGTCTGCCTTAATCTTTGGCCAATTGGCATCTCTAATGATTGTACGATCTGCACCTATGTTTTTTTTTTTTTAATTTAAAATTAGTTTTATAATTATAACTTTTTTTTGACAATACATATGCATAGGCAATTTTTTACAACATTATCCCTTGCATTCATTTCTGTTCCAAATTTTCCCCTCCTTCCTTCCACCCCCTCCCCTAGATGGCAGGCAGTCTTATACATGTTAAATATGTTATAGTGTATCTAGATACAATATATGTGTGCAGAACCGAATTTCTTGTTGCATAGGAAGAATTGGATTCAGAAGGTAAAAATAACCTGGGAAGAAAAACAAAAATGCAAACAGTTTCCACTCATTTCCCTGTGTTCCTTCTTTAGGTGTAGCTGATTCCGTCCAACATTGATCAATTGGAACTGAAATAGATCTTCTCTTTGTCGAAGATATCCACTTGCATCAGAGTACATCCTCATACAGTATTGTTGTTGAAGTGTATAAAGATCTTCTGATTCTGCAAATTTCACTCAACATCAGTTCATGTAAGTCTTTCCAAGCCTCTCTGTATTCATCCTGCTGGTTATTTCTTACAGAACAATGATATTCCATAATATTCATATATTACAATTTACCCAACCATTCTCCAATTGATGGGCATCTGTTCATTTTCCAGTTTCTAGCCACTACAAAAAGGACTGCCAAAAATATTTTGGCACATACAGGTCCCTTTCCCTTCTTTAGTATTTCTTTTCTTTGCTTTTTTTTTTTTTTTATTAATTTTATAATTAACATTTTTTACAACATTATCCCTTGTTCTCCCTTCTGTTCTGAATTTTCCCCTACTTCCCTCCACCCCCTCCCCTAGATGGCAGGCATTCCCATACATATTAAATATCTTATAGTATATCCTAGATACAATATATATGTGCAAAATTGAATTTTGTTGTTGTTGTTGCAAAGGAAGAATTGGATTTGGAAGGTAAAAATAACCTGTGCAGAAAAACAAAAAAAATACTATCAGTTTACACTCATTTCCCAGTGTTCCTTTTCTGGGTATAGCTGATTCTGTCCATCATTGATCAATTGGAATTGGATTAGCTCTTCTCTGTGTTGAAGATATCCACTTCCATCAGAATACATCCTCATACAGTATCATTGTTGAAGTGTATAATGATCTCCTAGTTCTGCTCGTTTCACTCAGCATCAATTGATGTAAGTCTCTCCAAGCCTCTCTGTATTCCTCCTGTTGGTCATTTCTTACAGAACAATAATATTCCATAACATCCATATACCATAATTTACCCAACCATTCTCCAATTGATGGGCATCCGTTCATTTTCCAATTTCTAGCCACTACAAAAAGGACTGCCACAAACATTTTGGCACATACTGGTTCCTTTCCCTTCTTTAGCATTTCTTTGTGATATAAGCCCAGTAAGAGCACTGCTGGGATCAAAGGGTATGCAGCTTTTGATAACTTTTGGGGCATAATTCCAGATTGCTCTCCAGAATGTTTGGATCTGTTCACAGCTCTACCGAGAATGCATCAGTGTCCCAGTTTTCCAGCATCCCCTCCAACATTCATCATTATTTTTTCCTGTTGTCTTAGCCAATCTGACAGGTGTGTAGTGGTATCTCAGAGTTGTCTTAATTTGCATTTCTCTGATCAATAGTGATTTGGAACACCCTTTCATATGAGTAGAAATAGTTTCAATTTCATCATCTGAAAATTGTCTGTTCATATACTTTGACCATTTATCAATTGGAGAATGTCTTGATTTCTTATAAATTAGAGTAAATTCTCTATATATTTTCATTTATATATATTTATTTTATTATAATTATTTTATATAATTATATTATTATATATATGATATATAAAAATATATATGTATTATTATATATATATATATATTTATCAGAACCTTTAACTGTAAAAATTTTTCCCAGTTTATTTCTTCCCTTCTAATCTTGTTTGCATTAGTTTTGTTTGAACAAAGGCTTTTTAATTTGATATAATTAAAATTTTCTATTTTGTGATCAATAATGATCTCTAGTTCTTCTTTGGTCACAAATTCCTTCCTCCTCCCCAAGTCTGAGAAGTAAACTATCCTATGTTCCTTTAATTTAGTTATAATCTCATTCTTTAAGCCTAAATCATGGACCCATTTTGATCTTATCTTGGTGTACAGTGTTAAGTGTGGGTCCATGCCTAGTTTCTGACATACTAATTTCCAGTTTTTCCTCCAGTTTTTTCTCAAATAGTGAATTCTTACCCCAAAAGTTGGGATCTTTGGGTTTGTCAAATAGTAGATTGATATAATGGTTGACTATTTTGTCCTGTGAACCTAACCTATTCCACTGTTCAACTAATCTATTTCTTAGCCAATACCAAATGGTTTTGGTGACCGTTGCTTTATAATATAATTTTAGGTCAGATACAGTTAGGCAACCTTCATTTAATTTTTTTTTCATTAATTCCCTTGAAATTCTTGAACTTTTATTCTTCCATATAAATTTTGTTGTTATTTTTTCTAGGTCATTAAAATAGTTTCTTGGGAGTAGTTAGTGATTCTAAAATTATCTTTTCCTTTATTTCTTTTCTACTAAAGTTGTTTTTAACATAAGATACCTTTTACTTCTATTTTTTTTAAAGTCTTTTGATTTTGCTTTAATATAATCTTTTTTCCTCATGGAAAAAAGTCCTCATTGACTCCATTCTGTTTGGTCTATTCTAATGTTCAAGGAGTCTGTTGCTTGGGTAAGATTTTGTACTTCTTGTGCTCAGCTGTTAGTTCTTTTTCCAAGTCTTTCTTCCATAGATCTTATTTCTTTTCTAATTTTGTCCTTCAGCTTTGGCATTTATTTATATCTTTAAAAAATATCTTGCTATATTTCTTCTTGGCATCCTAGTTAAATTTATATCCAAATTATGTTTTTTTTTTCCTGTTTTACATTCTTTCTCCTTTGAATTTTTGTTTTGGCATTTCTATCACAATAATTTTTGACCTTTTGTTTTTCCAGATGCATTTTGTGTATTATAATTTTTCTGGCTCTATGAAGTAATTTCTTGTGAGTTTGGTATGGCACTGAATAAATAGATTAATTTAGGTAGAATTATCATTTTTATTATATTAGCTCGGCCTATCCATGAGAATTTGATATTTTTTCAGTTGATTAGATCTTACTTTATTTATGTGGAAGTGTTTTGTAATTGTGTTCATATAATTCCTGACTTTCCCTTGGGAGGTAGACTCCCAAATATTTTATATTAATACAGTTATTTTAAATGATATTTCTTTTTGTATTCCTTGGTGCTGGACTTTGTTAGTGATATATAAATATGCTGATGATTTATGTGGATTTATTTTGTATCCTGCAATTTTGCTAAAGTTGTGAATTATTTCTAATAGTTTTTTAGTTGATCTTAGCCAAAAGACCTAGAAGTAATAACATTCGTTTTTGCAAGACTATTTTTCCCAAATGTTTCTTCCTCTCTCCCTTACCTCACCCTCTCCAAGACAGCAAGTAATCTTATACATATTAAATATGTGAACTTATTTTGAACATATTTTCATATTTGTCATACTACATAAGAAAAATCAGAACAAAAAAAGTGAGAAAGAAAAGAAACAAAAATACTAAAAGTGAAACTGTTATGTTTCAATCCATATTTAGTCTCCATAGTTCATTCTCTGCATGTAATTGGCATTTTCCATCCCAACTCCATCAGAGTTGATCATCAAACAATCTTGTTACTTTCTACAATATTCTCTTGGTTCTTCTTGTTTCATTCCGTTTCAGTTCATGTAAGTATAAGGATATAATTTAGAGGAAAAACAGGAAATAGAGATAGAGGATCGTTTTCCTGTTCTCCTCAAAGAGAGGGGGTCCTAAGTTAGAATTAAGAAATTTGTTCCCTTAATTATTACTAGCCTAGAGGATGCAATTTTTAGTGTTTTTTTTAATATTTAAATTTTGTTTTATTTTATTTTTTTATTTGTTAAGGACCATCCCTAAGTGTGAAGGAGCAGGTTGGTTCTTCAAAAGCCCCCACAGCTGTGAATCATAGCCTCCTCAGCTATGAATCATAGCACCTGAAGGAATTGCAAATTAGCCTTTATTGACACAGTTGTTGCTTGTGAATTAGGAAGGAAATAAATCAGAGGCAAGAGGGAAGAAGAGAGAGGTCAGAGAATGCAACTGCCTCTCAGTCTCCTTGTATGTTAACAGCTTCTCACATGAAGGGATCTATTCTGCTGGTCAGAATTAGATCCCTAGCAGCCACTAGCAGCTTGCTTCTGTCACATTTATTAAAGCTTTTTCTTTTCTTTTTTATTAAAGCTTTCTATTTTCAAAATATTTGCATGGATAATTTTTTTACATTGACCCTTGCAAAACCTTGTATTTTAAAATTTCCCCTCTCTTCCCCCACTTCCTTCTCTAAATGGCAAGTAATCCAATATATGTTACACATGTTGAATATGTATATATGTTAAATTCAATAGATGTATACATATTTATACAATTATCATGTTGCACAAGAAAAAACAGATAAAAATGAAAAAGAAAACAAAATTCAAGCAAACAACAACAAAAAGAGTGAAAATGTTATGTAATGATCTATACTTAGTTCCCTCAGTCCTTTCTTTGGGTGTAGATGGCTCTCTTCATAACAAGATCATTGGAATTGGCCTCAATCATTTCATTGTTGAAAAGAGCCATGTCCATCATAATTGATCTTCGTTTAATCTTGTGGTTTCAATATACAGTTATCTCTTTGTTGTGCTCACTTCACTTAGCATCAGTTCATTTAAGTCTCTCCAGACCTCTCTGAAGTCATCCTGCTGATTATTTCTTATATAACAATTCTATTCCATAACATTCATATGCCATAACTTATTCATCCATTCTCCAATTAATGGGCATTCACTCAATTTCAGTTTCTTGCTACTAAGAAAAAGGCTGCCACAAATATTTTTGTACATGTGGGTCCCTTTCCCTCCTTTATGGTCTGTTTGGGATATAAGCCTAGTAGAAACACAGCTGGTTCAAAGAATATGCAGTTTGATAGCCCTTTGGGCATTGTTCCAAATTGCTTTCCAGAATGGTTGTATCAATTCACAATTCTACCAACAATGTATTAGTATCCCAGTTTTTTTACATCTTCTCCAACATTCATCATTATCTTTTGCTGTTATTTTAGCCAATCTGAGAGGTAAGTAGTGGTACTTCAGAGTTGTCTTAATTTGCATATCTCTGATCAATAGTAATATAGAGAACCTTTTCACGTGACTAGAAACTATTTCAATTTCTTCATCTGAAAATTGTCTGTTCCTATGCTTTGATCATATATCAATTGGAAAATGGCTTAAATTCTTAAAAATCTGAGTTAATTCTCTATGTATTTTAGAAATGAGATCTTTATCAGAACCCTTGAATGTAAAAAAAACAAAAACAAAACAAAATTTCTCCAGGTTATTCCTTTGCTTCTAATCTTGTTTGCATTGGTTTTGTTTGTATAAAAACTTTTTAACAATATAATAAAAATTAACTATTTTGTATTCAATAATGTAGTCTTTGGCCACAAATTCCTTCCTTCTCCACAGATCTGAGAAGTATACTATTCTTTGTTCTCCTAATTTGCTTATTATATCATTCTTTATGTCTAACATGAACCCATTTTGACCTTATCTTCATATATGGAATTAGATATGAATCAAGGCTTAGTTTCTGCCATACTAATTTTCAGTTTTCCCAGAGTTTTTGTCAAATAATGAATACTTATCCCAAAAGCTGGTGTCTTTGGCTTTGCCGAGCAATAGATTACTATAGTCATTGACTATTTTGTCCTGTGAACTTAACTTATTCCATTGATTGACTACTCTTGTTTCTTAGCCAGTACCAAATGGTTTTGATGAACACTGCTTTTTATAATATAGTTTTAGGTCTGATACAGTTAGGTCACCTTCATTTGCATTTTTTCATTAATGTCCTTGAAATTCTTGACCTTTTGTTCTTGTAGATGAACTTTATTATTTTTTCCCAGCTCTGTAAAGTAATTTCTTGGGAGTTTGATTCATATGGCACTGAATAAGTAAGGTACTATTGTAATTTTTAGCTCATATTAGCTCAGCCTACCCATGAGCATTTGATATTTTTCCAGTTGATTAGATATGACTTTATTTGTATGGAAAGTGTTTTGTAGTTGTGTTCCTATAGCCCTGACTTTGCCTTGGGAAGTAGACTCCCATATACTTTATATTATATATATATAATTATTTCAAATGTAATTTCTTTATATCTCTTGCTGCTGGACTTTGTTGGTAACATATAGAAATGCTGATGACTTGTGTTGATTCCATTGAAACTAGCTACAGAAATATTTACTGTATTTGCCAGTTAACCTACTGAGACATCACAGAGTTATATAAATTCCAGTTTAATTGAGCAAAAAGGACAAAGGAATGAAATAAGGGAAAGGTCAGCCAAGAGATGTAGCTGGAAAAAAGTAGTTTAGTACAACATTTCCCAATGGTTACTCCACAAATATCTAGAAAATGCATCACACCAAATCTTGAGAGGATAATCCAAGTATAAACTCACAGTAAGTTATTTTTTTTCCAGCTGAGCCTTCCAAGGTCTCTCAACTGAGATCTAGAACTGTATACAAGGGCAAGAAGAGTTACTAGATAAGAGGAGTTTGATGCTCCTATATGTTCAGAAATAAGTGCCAACTGGCAGTTTTTCTTGCTTATACCCCAATACTGGGTATCAGATCTCCAGAATAGCACAGGACTTATCCATGCCCCCACAGGAAGTCAGTAATACTGGTCCCATGGCAGCATGAAGCTGTTGTCTACTGTAGAGGAAGCTTAGAACAATCTCCCTTTTGCCCTAAGAGCAGACCTCAACTTTTAAAAATGAACAAAAAAGCAGAGTGCTGACCATAGATAGCTTTTATAGAGACAGAAAACTGATCTCAAACCCTGAGGATACTAAAGGCAAATCGTCTCCAGATGAACCCCCAAAGGATGATATGAGTTCGTCTCCATCTCACAAGGCTCTCTTGAAAGAATTCAGAAAAGATCTTAAAAGAGAGAAGAAAAATGAGAAAAGGAAATGAGAACTTTGTAGGAGAGTTTGAAAAAGGAAACAAACTATTTAAACAAAACTCCTTTAAAAATAGATTTAGAGAAATGGAAAAAAGTATATAACTCCTTACAAAATAAAATTGATGAAATGGAAAAATCATATAATTCCTAATAAAATTTTTGATATTTGATGATATGGAAAAACAACTCATTGAAAAACCGAATTTGTGAAATGGAAAAAACCCAATGAACAAAACATTTAAAAGTTCATTTGGCCAAATGCAAAAAGAGATTAAAAAACCCTAGCTGAAGAAAATAATTAGAATTGAATAAATGGAAGTGAGTGATTTAATAAGACACAAAGACTCAGTCAAACAAAACAAAAAAAAATAAATTTAAAAATAGAAGAAAATATAAAATTCCATATTGGAAAAACAACTTACTTAGAAAATAGATCCAGGAGATACAATGTAAGAATTTTTGAGCTTCCTGAAAACCATGATGAAAAGAAAAAGAGTAGACAACATCTTTCAGGAAATCATCAAGGAGAACCTGCTCTGATATGCTAGGACCAGAGGATAAAGTGGCCATTGAAAGAATTCACCAATCATCTCCTGAAAAAGACCCCAAAATTCCAAAGAATTTCATAGCTAAATTTCAAAATTATTGGATTAAAAAGAAAATATTGCAAGTAGCCAGAAAGAAACAATTCAGTTTGTGACAGCCTTCGTTGTAGTGTCCAGAAACTGGAAACTACGTGGATGCCCATCAGTTGGAGAATGGCTGAATAAATTATGGTATATGAATATTATGGGAATATTATTGTTCTGTAAGAAATGACCAACAGGATGATTTCAGAAAGGCCTGGAGAGACTTACATGAACTGATGCTGAGTGAAATGAGTAGGACCAGGAAATCATTGTATACTTCAACAACAATACTATATGATGATCAATTCTGATGGATGTGGCCATTTTCAACAATGAGATGAACCAAATCAGTTCCAATAGAGAAGTAATGAACTGAACCAGCTACACCCAGCAAAAGAACTCTGGGAATTCTATGTAGTGATTCATAGTCATCTCCCAATCTCTCTATTTTTGTCCGCTTGCATTTTGGATTTCCTTCACAGGCTAATGGTACACTATTTCAAAGTCTGATTCTTTTTGTACATACAGCAAAACAACTGTTTGGACATGTATACATATATTGTATTTAATTTATACTTTAACATATTTAACATATATTGGTCAACCTGCCATCTGTGGGGGGAGAGGAGGGGAAAAATTAGAACAAAAGGTTTGGCAGTTGGCAATGTTGTAAAATTATCCATGCATATATCTGGTAAATAAAAAACTATTAAAAAAAACTAAAAAAAAATTTAAAAAAAAAAAGAAAAAAAATCAAATATTGAGGAACCACAATCAAGATTACCCCGGACCCAGCAGCTTCTACTTTAAAGGATCGAAGAATCTGAAATATGATATTTTTCAAGAGCAAAGGAACTTGGATTGTAGCTAAGAATCAACTATCCAGCAAAATTAAGCATTATTTTTTAGGGAAAAAAATAGACATTCAATCAAACTGATGAATTTCATTTATTTCTAATGAGACCAGAGCAGAACAGAAATTTTGATCTTCAAAAACAGAACTTAAGAGAAGCATAAAAAGATAAAAAGGAAAGGAAAAAATAACTTTCTTTTAAATGTTAAAAAGCTTACATCTGTATATGGGAATATGGTATATTTAATATTGAGAACTGTATCTCTGATATGGGTATATGTAGAGGGTGTAGGTATGATTTGATTTTTTGTGGTGATGTATAAAAGAAATTAGAAATGGAAAGAAGATTATACTGGAAGAAGAGGAAAAGGGAGGTAAAATGGGGTAAATTACATCTTATGAAGAAGCAAAAACAAAAACAAAAAACTATTATAATTGAGGAAAAGAAGAGAAGGGGATGAGCACTGTGTAAACTTTGCTCTTATTGAATTTGGGTCAAAGAGAGAATTTTAGTCATATTTAGCTCACAGAAAAACTTGTCTCACCTTATAGGGAAGTAGGAGGTGAAAGGGGAAAGCAAGGCAGGAGGCTAATAGAAAGGAAACCAGAAGTAATAAAGGAAAGGCATAAGAAAGGGGGAAGGATTGTAAAAGGTTATGGCCGTTTGAGGGAGGTGATGGTCAGAAGTGAAATAGGAAAAGGAAAGAGAAACGTATAACTTGGGGAAAATAAGATGGTGGGAAATATAGAGTTAGTAAATTTAACGGTGAATGCAAAAGGGATGAATTCTCTCATAAACAGAAGCAAATAGCAGACTGGATTAAAAGTCAGAATCCTACAATATGTTGTTTACAAGAAACACATTTCAAGAGAGTGATATGGGCAGAGCAAAGGTAAAAGGTTGGAGCAGAATCTATTATGCTTCAGCTGAAGTAAATAAAAAATCCTGATCTTAGATAAAGCAAAAGCAAAAATAGATCTAATTAAAAGAGATAAGGAGGGAAACTACATTTTGCTAAAATAGATAATAAAGTAATATCAGTACTAAACATATATACACCAAGTGGTACAGCATTGAAATTCTTAGAGAAGTTAAGAGAGCTGCAAAAAGTGGGGGATATCACTCTTACTCTCTCAGAATTAGTTAAATCAAATGACAAAATAAATATGAAAGAAGTTAAGGAGGTAAATAGAATTTTAGAAAAGTTAGGTATGAGAAAATTGAATGGAGACAAAAAGGAATATAATTTTTTTTTGGCAGTACACAAAAATTGACCATGAATTAGGGCATGAAACCTCAAATCAAATGCATAAAGGTAAAACTATTAAATCTATCTTTTTCAGATCATGATAAAATAAAAATTACATATAATAAAAGTCCAGGGAATAATAGACCAAAAATTTATTGGAAACTATAAACAATCTAATCCTAAAGAATGAGTGGATGAAACAACAAATCATTGACTAAGTACCATACCAAAATTTATAGGATGCAGCCAAAGCAGCCAAAGAGTTTATGTCTCTAGATGCTTACTTACATAAAATAGAGAAAGAGAAAATCAACGAATTGCACATGCAACTAAAAAAGCTAGAAAAAGAACAAATTAACTCCCCCCCAATTAAATACCAAATTTGAAATTTGGAAAATAAAAGAGGAGATTAATAAAATTGAAAATAAGAAAACTATTGAACTCATAAACAAAACTAAGAGTTGGTTTTATGAAAAATCCAACAAAATAGATTAATTTTTATTTAAATTGATTAGAAAAAAGAAAGAAGAAAATCAGATTGTTAGTTTCAAAACTTAAAAGGATTAACTTTCCACCAATGAAAAGCAATAATTAGGAGCTATTTTGCCCAAGTGTATGCCAATAAATCTGATAATCTAAAATGAAATAGATGAATACTTACAAAAATATCAATTGCCCAGATTAACAGAGGAGAAAATAAATTACTTAAATAGTCCCATTTTAGCAAAAGAAAGTCAACAAGCTATTATACAACTCCCTAAGAATCAGAGATAGATTTACATGTGAATTCAACGAACAATTTATTCCATATTATGCAATGTATTTGGAAAAATCGGGAAAAAAGAAGTCTAACCAAATTCTTTTTATGACATAGATATGGGGCTGATACCTAACCAAGCAGCATTAAAACAGAAAGAAACTTATAGACCAATTTCTCTAGTGAATATTGATGCAAAAATCTTAAATAAAAAACAGCAAGTTATCTCCAGAGATAATACAGCATAACCAATTAGGTTTTATAAATCCGATTAGGATTTATGCCAGAAATGAAGAACTGATTCAATATTAAGAAACCTATTAGTTTAATTGACTATATCAATAACCAAACTAACAAAAATCATGATTACCTCCACAGAAGTAGAAAAAAAGCATTTGACATAATTCAACACTTATTCCTATTTTTTAAAATTAATTTTATAATTTTAACATTTTTTTGACACTACATATGAATAGATAATTTTTTTAAACAACATTATCCCTTGTAATCCCTTCTGTTCTGAATTTTTCCCCTCCTTCCTTCCATCCCCTCCCCTAGATGGCAGGAATTCCCATACATATTAAATATCTTATAGTATATGCTTGGTACAATATATATGTGCAGAACCGAATTTTGTTGTTGTTGCAAAGGAAGAATTGTATTTGGAAGGTAAAAATAATGTGTGCAGAGAAACAAAACAAAGCAAATGCTAACAGTTTACACTCATTTCTCAGTGTTCCTTTTCTGGGTATAGCTGATTCTGTCCATCATTGATCAATTGGAACTGGATTAGATCTTCTATATGTTATCCACTTCCATCAGAATACATCCTCATACAGTATCAAAGTGTATAATGATCTCCTGGTTCTGCACGTTTCACTCAGCATCAGTTGATGTAAGTTTCTGCAAACCTCTCTGTATTCCTCCTGTTGGTAATTTCTTACAGAACAATAATATTCCATAACATTCATACACCATAATTTACTCAACCATTCTCCAATTGATGGACATCCATTCATTTTCCAGGTTCTAGCCACTACAAAAAGGGCTGCCACAAACATTTTGGCACATACAGGTCTCTTTCCCTTCTTTCGTTGGGATATAAGCCCAGTAGTAGCACTGCTGGATCAAAGGGTATGCACATTTTGATAACTTTTTGGGCATAATTCCAGATTGCTCTCCAGAATTACTGGATTCTTTCACAACTCCACCAACAATGCATCAGTGTCCCAGTTTTCCCACATCTCCTCCAACATTCATCATTATTTGTTCCTGTCATCTTAACCAATCTGACAGATGTGTAGTGGTACCTCAGAGTTGTCTTAATTTGCATTTCTCTGATCAATAGTGATTTGGAACATTCTTTCATATGAGTGGAAATAGTTTCAAATTCATCATTTGAAAATTGTCTGTTTATATCCTTTGACCATTTATCAATTGGAGAATGGCTTGATTTCTTATAAATTAGAGTCAGTTCTCTATATATTTTGGAAATGAGACCTTTATCAGAACCTTTAACTGTAAAAATATTTTCCCAATTTGTTACTTCCCTTCTAATCTTATTTGCATTAGTTTTGTTTGTACAAAAGACTTTTAATTTAATGTACTCAAAATTTTCTATTTTGTGATCAATAATGATCTCTAGTTCTCCTTTAGTCACAAATTCCTTCCTCCTCCACAAGTCTGACAGGTAAACTATCCCATGTTCATCTAATTTATTTATAATCTCATTCTTTATGCCTAAATCTTGGACCCATTCTGATCTTATCTTAGTATGTGATGTTAAATGTGGGTCCATGCCTAGTTTCTGCTATACTAATTTCCAGTTTTCCCAGCAGTTTTTGTTAAATAATGAATTCTTATCCCAAAAGTTGGGATCTTTGGGTTTGTCAAACACTAGATGCTATTTTTATTCACTGTCTTGCCCTGTGAACCTAACCTATTCCACTGATCAACTAGTCTATTTCTTAGCCAATACCAAATGGTTTTGATGACTGTTGCTTTATAATATAGTTCTAGATCAGGTACAGCTAGACCATCTTAATTTAATTTTTTTTTTCATTACTTCCCTTGAAATTCTCCACCTTTTGTTGTTCCATATGAATTCTGTTGTTATATTTTCTAGGTTATTAAAATAGTTTCTTCGGAGTCTGATTGGTATAGCACTAAAAAAATAGATTAGTTTAGGCAGTATTGTCATCTTAATTATATTCGCTCGGCCTATCCAAGAGCACTCAATGTCTTTCCAATTACTTAAATCTGACTTTATTTTTGTGGCAAGTGTTTTGTAATTTTGCTCATATAATTCTTGACTTTTCTTTGGTAGATATATTCCCAAATATTTTATACTATCGACAGTTATTTTGAATGGAATTTCTCTTTGTATCTCTTGCTCTTGGATTGTGTTGGTAATGTATAAAAATGCTGAGGATTTATGTGGATTTATTTTGTATCCTGCAACTTTGCTAAAGTTCTGAATTATTTCTAATAGCTTTTTAGCAGAGTCTCTCTAAGAAGGTTCTCTAAGTATACCATCATGTCATCTGCAAAGAGTGATAGTTTGATTTCCTCATTTCCTACTCTAATTCCTTGAATCTCTTTCTTGACTCTTCTTGCCGAGGCTAGCGTTTCTAGTACTATATTGAATAGTAATGGTGATAGTGGGCAACCTTGTTTCACTCCTGATCTTACAGGGAAAGGTTCCGGTTTATTGCCATTATTACATATGATGTTTACTGACGGTTTTAAATATATGCTCATTATTTTAAGGAATAGTCCATTTGTTCCTATACTCTCAAGCATTTTTAATAGGAATGGATGTTGGATTTTATCAAATGCTTTTTCTGCATCTATTGAGATGATCATATGGTTTTTATTATTTTGATTATTAATATGGTCAATTATACTAATAGTTTTCTTAATATTAAACCAGCCCTGCATCCCTGATTCCATAAATCCTACTTGATTATAGTGCATTATCTGGGGGACGATTTTCTGAAGTCTTTTTGCTAATATCTTATTTAAGATTTTAGCATCAATATTAATTAAGGAGATTGGTCTATAGTTTTCTTTCTCAGTTTTCAGTCTACTTGGTTTAGGTATCAGTACCATGTCTGTGTTATAAAAGGAATTTGGTAGGACTCCTTCAATCCCTATTTTTTCAAATAGTTTATATGGCATTGCAGTTAGTTGTTCTTTAAATGTTTGGTAGAATTCACATGTAAATCCATCTGGTCCTGGGGATTTTTTTCTTAGGGAGTTGGTTAATATCTTGTTCTATTTCTTTTTCTGAGATGGGACTATTTAGACTACTTCTTCCTCTGTTAATCTGGGCAAGCTATATTTTTGAAGGTATTCTTCCATTTCATTTAAGTTATCGAATTTATTGGCATAAAGTTGAGCAAAGTAGCCCCTAACTATTGTTCTAATTTCCTCTTCATCAGTGGTGAGTTCTCCCTTTTCATTTTCAAGACTAACAATTTGCTTTTTCTCTTTCCTTTTTTTTTAAATCAGATTTACTAAAGGTTTGTCTATTTTGTTGGTTTTTTTTTTTTTTTTATAAAACCAACTCTTAGTTTTATTAATTAATTCAATAGCTTTTTTTACTTTCAATTTTATTAATCTCACCTTTTATTTTTAGAATTTCAAGTTTCATGTTTGTCTGGGGTTTTTTATTAATTTGTTCCTTTTCTAGCAATTTTAGTTGTAAGCCCAATTCGTTAACCGTCTCTTTCTCTATTTTATGCAAGTAGGCCTCTAGAGATATAAAACTTCCCCTTATTACTGCTTTGCTGTATCCCACACATTTTGGTATGATGTCTCATTATTGTCATTTTGGGTGAAGTTATTAATTATGTCTATGATTTGCTGTTTTATCCAATCATTCTTTAGTATAAGATTATTTAGTTTCCAATTAGTTTTTGGTCTGTTTTCCCCTGGCTTTTTATTAAATGTAATTTTAATTGAATTGTGGTCTGAAAAGAATGCATTTACTATTTCTGCCTTATTGCATTTGATTTTGAGGTTTTTATGTCCTAGTAAGTATATGGTCAATTTTTATATAGGTTCCATGAACTGCTGAGAAGAAAGTGTACTCCTTTCTGTCTCCATTTAGCTTTCGCCAAAGATCTATCACATGAAACTTTTCTAGTATTCTATTTACCTTTTTTTTTTTTTTACTTCTTTCTTATTTATTTTGTGGTTTGATTTATCTAATTCTGAGAGTGCAAGATTGAGATCTCCTACTATTATAGTTTTGCTGTCTATTTCTTCTTGCAGCTCTCTTAATTTTTCTTTTAAGAATTTAGATGCCGCACCACTTGATGCGTATGTTTAATATTGATACTGCTTCATTATCTATGCTACCCTATAGCAAGATATAATGCCCTTCCTTATCTCTTTTAATTAAATCAATTTTTGTTTTTGCTTGATCTGAGATGAGGATGGCTAACCTCCTTTTTTGGCTTTACCTGAAGCATAGTAGATTCTTCTCCACACTTTTACCTTTATTCTGAAGGTATCACTTTGTTTCAGGTATGTTTTCTATAAACAACATATAGTAGGATTCTGGCTTTTAATCCAGTCTTCTAACTGCTTCCTCTTTATGAGGGAGTTTACCCCATTCACATTTATGGTTAGAATGACTAATTCTATATTGCTTGCCATTTTGTTAACCTTTGCTTATGCTTTTCTCCTTTCCTTCCCTCTTTCCCTCCTACCCAGTATTAAGCTTGTGAACACCACTTGCTTTTTACACCCTTCCCTTTTTAGTATCCCTCCCCCACCTTAAAGTTTCTCCCCCCTATTTTACCCCTTTTCCTCACAATTTCTGTATTCCCTTCCCCTTAGCTTACTACTTCCCCTCTCACTTTTTAGTGAAGTGGAAGAAGTTTCACCATAAATTGAATATGTCTATTGATACACACTATGTTCATCCCCCTCTTTTCTTTCTCTCAGATATAATAGGTTACCTTTGATTCTTCATGAGATGTAGTACCACCGCTTTACTCTTTTTTATGATATAATTTCCTTTCCACCTCTAGTTTTTAGGACAAATTATACATGTATTCTTTACATATCTTTATGGCAGAAATATAGTTTTCAAGATTTCTTTTTACCTTTTTAGAAATCTCTTTAGTTCTGTATTTGAAGATCAAACATTTTGTGTAGATCTGGTTTTTTCATCAAGAATAGATGGAATTCATTTATTTTGTTAAATGTCCATCTTTTTCCCTGGAAAATGATGCTCATTTTTCCTGGCTAAGTTATTCTTGGCTGCATACCAAGTTCCTTAGCCTTTCGGAATATTATATTCCAGGCCCTTCGTTCTTTTAATGTGGACGCTGCTAGATCCTGGGTTATCCTTATTATGGCTCCTCCATATCTGAATTGCTTTTTTCTATCGGCTTCCAGTATTTTTTCCTTTGTCTAATGGTTCTTGAATTTGGCCAGTATATTTCTTGGCGTTTTGATTTTAGGGTCCCTTTCAGTAGGTGATCGATGAATTTTTTCAATGTCTCTTTTACCCTCGGTTTCCAAAACATCTGGGCAGTTCTCTTTGATAATTTCTTGGAAAATAGTGTCCAGGTTCTTTTTTTCCTCATATTTTTCAGGGAGTCCAATTATTCTCAAATTGTCTCTCCTGCATCTGTTTTCCAGGTCTGTTATCTTTCCAATAAGGTACTTGACATTCTTTTCAATTGTTTCGTTTTTCTGGTTTTGCTTGACTACTTCTTGGTTTCTGCTTGAGTCATTCATTTCTACTTGTTCCAGTCTAATTTTCAATGATGTGCTTTCTTCACTCACTTTTTTTTATATCTTTTTGTAATTGTCCAATTGAGTTTTTATCTTCTATGGAATTTTTTTCCATTTTATCCATTTTATTTTTTAGAGAGCTGTTTTCTTTTTCCAGCTCACCAATCCTGTTTTCTTGGAGTTGTTTACCTTTTCTAATTCATTAATTTTATTTCTCAATGATTTGTTTTCTTTATCCACTCTGTCTTTAAATGCGTGGAATGACTCCTCCAGGCTCTCTTGACAAGCTTTCTTTTCCTTTTCCCATTTCTCTTCTAGCTCTCTTGTGAAAGCCTTTTTGATTTCCTCTATGAGAGTCTTTTGTATTGAGGAGCAGATCATATTCCCCTTAGAGGATTCCTCTGGGGACAATCTGCTTTTAGTGCTCTCAGTATTTGAAGTCTGCTCTCTCTCCATACAGAAGCTGTCAATGGTTAGAGCCCTTTTAAATTTTTTGTTCATTTTGTCAGAGCAGGAATGGAAGAAAATAAATTGACAAGAGAAACAGTTGGTCTGTTTTTTAGGGGGGATGGGGCTGGATGGGGTTAATGAGCTTCCTCTACAGACTGAGGGAGACAGCATCGAGGTATTAACAGCAGTGATGGCTGTGCTCTGTCTGCCATCTGAGGCTCTAAGAATGTGCTGAGTCACTCCGGGTAGGGGTGGAAGTGCCTGGGTCCTGAGAAATGCTAGCTTTCTGGGGTTTTATTCTTTACCTCTGGTGTTTACACCTTCTCTGCTGCTCCTGGCTTGCTCCAAGAGGGAACATCCATACTGGGGTACAAGTCTTTTAGCAGAAACGGCAGAGATCACACCCCTCCCCCTCTGGTCTTCAGGGTGAGCTGCCTGTCTTGCTTTGGCTGCCTGCCCTCTGTCTGCACCCAGTCTGTTCGACCCTCTCCCAGCAAACACAGACCTTCTCTGGCAAATTTCAAGGATGTCTTCTGTTGGTGATTATTTGTGGGTTTCTTTTCTGGTCAAGCATTAACTCCGAGTCTTGTCGTGAAGTAAGTCCTGAGAGAAAACGCGGAGCTCAAGCAGCTGTCTGCCTCCACGCCGCCATCTGGGCCGGAAGTCCCACTAATTCCTATTAAAAACACTAGAGAGTACAGGAATAACTGGAGTTTTCCTTAAAATGATCAGTAGAATCTATTTAAAACCATCAGCAAGTATCATATGTAATGGGTATGAAATAAAAGCATTCCCAGTAAGATCCAGGGTGAAACAGGGTTGCTCACTATCACTATTACTATTCAGTATTGTATTAGAAATGCTAGCTACAGCAATAAGAGAAGAAAAATAAATAAATTAAAGGACTTCAGAGTAAGTAATGAGCTATGCAAATTATCATTCTTTGAAGATGATATGATGGTATACTTAGAGAATCAACTAAAGTACTACTAGAAGCAATTCACAACTTTAGCAGAGTTGCAATGCAACATAAATCCACATAAATCAGTATTTTTATATGTTACCAACAAAGTCCAGCAGTAATTGATAAAAAGAGAAATTCCATTCTAAACTGGGGGGGTCTACCTCCCAAGTCAAAGTTAGGAACTATATGAACACAAGTACAAAACACCTTGCTTACAAATAAAGTAGGATTTAATCAATAGGAAAAATATCTAGTTCTCATGGGTGGACTGAGCCAATTTAATAAAAATGACAGCACACAACCTAAATTAATCTAGTTATTCAGTGCCATACTAAACAAACTGCCAAAAATTTATTTTACAGAGCTAGCAAAAATGATGAAGTTCAACTGGAAGAACAAAAGGTCAAGAATTTTAAGGGAATTAATGAAAAAATGAAAATGAAGATGACTTCCCTAAATCAGACCTAAAGATATATTATAAAGCAATGATCATCCAAATCATTTTATTCTGGCTAAGAAAAAGTAGTCAATCAGTGGAATAGATTAGGTTCACAAGAGAAATAACCAATCACTATGATAATCTACTGTTTGATTACCTCAAAGACCCTAGCTTCTACAATAACTCACTATTTGACAAAAATTGCTCAGAAAATTAGAAATTAGTATGCAGCAACTAAATATAGGCTTTACACCTAATGTCTTATTTGAAGATAAGATCAGAATGGGATCATGTTTTAGACAATAAGAGTGATTATAAGCAAATTAGGAGAACAAAGGATAGTCTACCTCTGAGATCTGTGTAAAAGAAAAGAATTTGTGGCCAAAGAAGAACTGGAGTACATTATGAAATGCAAAATAGAAAATTTTGATTATATTAAGTCAAAAAGTTTTTGTACACACAAAACCAATGCTGGCAAGATAAAAAAGGAAGCAGAAAACTGGGGGCGGAAATCAGAACTGGGGTTCTGATAAAAGTTCTCATTTCTAAAACTATTAATAATAGTTCAAGCCATCCTCCAATTGATACATGGTCAAAGGATATAAACAATTTTAAGATGAAGAAATTAAAATAATTTCTAGTTACATGAAAAAATGCTCTAAATCATTATTGATCAGAGAAATGCAAATTAAGACCACTCTGTGTTAAGATGGCAAGAAAAGATGATGAATGTTGGAGGGGATGTGGGAAAATTGAGACACTAATATTATTATTAATTAGTTAATTGATATTATTATTAGTGTCCACCTTATTAGTGGAGTTATGAACTGATCCAACCATTCTGGAGTCCAATTTGGAACTATGCCCATAGGATTATAAAATTGTGCATACTCTTTCATCTAGCAGTATCTCTACTGTATTCCAAAGAGATCAGGAAAAAAGACCTATGCAAAATGTTTGTGGCAGCCTTTTTTGTAGTGACAAGAATCTGGAAGCTGAATGGATTCCCATCAGTTGGAGAATGGTATATAAATGTTATGGAATATTATTGTTCCATAAGAAATGATCATTGGATGTTTTCAGAGAGGCCTGGAGAGACTTACATGAACTGATGCTAAGTGAAGTGCCAGTAGAACCTTGTACACAGTAATAGCAAGATTATATGATGATTAGTTCTGACAGATGTGGCTTTTTTTCAAGTGGGAAGTGATTCAGACTGTTTCCAGTGGTCTTGTGGTAATGGTCTCTGCACCCAGAAAGGAGAATGTGGATCAAACATAGTATTTTCACTTTTTTATTGTTGTTTGTTTTCATTTTGTTTTCGTTCTCATTTTTTTCTTTTTGATCTGATTTTTCTTGTGTAGCAAGATAATTGTCAAAATATGTATAGAAGAATTGCACATGTATAACTTCTGTTGGATTATTTTCTGTCTAGGGAATGTGGTGAGGGGAAGAGAGGGAAATAAACTTTGGAATATAAGATTTTGAATGTTGAAAATAACTTATGCATATGTTTTAAAAATAAAATGTTTTAATAAAAACTTTAAAAAGCAGGAAGTTATATCCTTCAAACTGTTTATTAAACATTTGAGTTGCTAACTATGGATTAATTTCTGCTGGCATATTAGCTTTATCAATAAAAGGATAATTTGTGAGCAAAAACCAAAAACATTTAATAGGTCAAATTACCAAATCCTTATCAGATTTATAACTGACAAAACCTGTGATGGATAATTACTGATCCTGAATGCTAGTCACAATTCAATGTATGTTGTTTAGCATTGTAGTTTTGAACTCTCATATTTTGTGGTGAATTAAACTTTCTGTCCTACAGTCCTCCCTCCTCACCCCTGCCTCTGCTTCATCTTTTTAAATTTTTCCCCATATCTAATAGTTTTTATTTACCAGATATTTGCATGGGTAATTTTTACAACAATGACAATTGCCAAACCATTTGTTCCAATTTTTCCCCTCCCCCCCAGATGGCAGGTTGACCAATACATGTTAAATATGTTAGAGTATAAATTAAATACAATATATGTATACATGATCAAACAGTTGTTTTGCTGAACAAAAAGAATCGAACTTTGAAAGAATGTACATTTAGCCTGTGAAGGAAATCCAAAATGCAAGGGGACAAAATTAGAGGGATTGGAAATTCTATGTAGTGGTTCATAGTCATCTCCCAGAGTTCTTTCGCTGAGTGTAACTGGTTCAGTTCATTACTGCTCTGTTGGAACTGATTTGGTTCATCTCATTGTTGGAGAGGGCCACGTACATCAGAATTGATCATCATACAGTATTGTTGTTGAATTATATAATGGTCCTGCTCATTTCACTTATCATCAGTTCATGTAAGTCTCTCCAGGCCTTTCTGAAATCATCCTGTTGGTCATTTCTTACAGAACAATAATATTCCATATTATTCATGTACCAAAATTTATTCAGCCAATCTCCAATTGATGGGCATTCACGTACTTTCCAGTTTCTGGCCACCATAAAGAGGGCTGCCACAAACATTCTTGCACATACAGGTCCCTTTCCCTTCTTTAAGATCTCTTTGGGATACAAACCCAGTAGCAACGCTGCTGGATCAAAGGGTATGCACCATTTGATAACTTTTTGAGCATAGTTCCAAATTGCTCTCCAGAATAGCTGGATGTATTCACAGTTCCACCAACAATGTATCAGTGTCCCTATTTTCCCAAATCCGCTCCAACATTCTGCATTACCTTTCCCTGTCATTCTAGACAATCTGACAGGTTTGTAGTGGTATCTCAGAGTTGTCTTAATTTGAATTTCTCTGATCAATAGTGATTTGCAACACTCTTTCATATGAGTGGAAATAGTTTCAATTTCATCATCTGAAAATTGTCTATTCATATCCTTTGACCATTTATCAATTGGAGATTGGCTTGATTTCTTATATATTAGAGTCAATTCTCTATATATTATGGAAATGAGGCCTTTATTTGAACCTTTGACTGTAAAACTGTTTTCCCAGTTTATTGTTTCCTTTCTAATCTTATCTGCATTGATTTTGTTTGTACAAAAACTTTTCAATTTGATATAATCAAAGCTTTCTATTTTGTGATCAATAATGATCTCTAGTTCTTCTTTGGTCATGAATTCATTCCTCTTCCACAGGTCTGAGAGGTATGTTCTTCTAATTTATTTATAATCTCATTCTTTATTCCTAGGTCATGAACCCATTTTGACCTGACCTTAGTGTACCTTGTTAAGTGTGGATCATTGCCTAGTTTCTGCCATATTAATTTCCTATTTTCCCAAGAATTTTTGTCAAACATTGAGTTCTTATCCCAAAGGCTGGGGTCCTTGGCTTTGTCAAACACTAGGTTGTTAGAGTTATTAATTATTTTGTCATTTGGACCTAACCTATTCCACTGATCAACTGGTCCATTTCTTAGCCAATACCAAATGGTTTTTGTGACCACTGCTTTATAATATAATTTTAGATCTGGTACAGCTAGGCCACCTTCATTTAAATTTTTTTTATTAATTCCCTTGAAATTCTTGACCTTTTCTTTATTCATATGAACTTTGTTGTTATTTTTCTAGGTCATTAAAATAGTTTTTTGGGAGTCTGATTGGTATAGCGCTAAATAAATAGATTAGTTTAGGTAGTATTGTCATCTTTATTATATTTGCTTGCCCTATCCAAGAGCATTTAATATTTTTCCAATTGGTAGATGGGATTTAATTTGTGTGAAAGTGTTTTGTAGTTTTGCTCATATAGTTTCTGATTTTCCCTTGGCAGATAGATTCCTAAATATTTTATACTATCAGTAGTTACTTTAAATGGAATTTCTCTCTGTAACTCTTAACTGTTGGACTTTGTTAGTGACATATAAGAATGCTGATGATTTATGTAGATTTATTTTGTATCCTGCAACTTTGCTAAAGGTGTGGATTATTTCTAATAGCTTTTTAGTTGAATCTTTGGGGTTCTCTATGTATATCATCATATCATCCCCAAAGAGTGATAATTTGGTTTCATCATTACCTACTATAATTCCTTGAATCTCTTTCTCGGCTCTTAATGCCAAAGCTAGCGTTTCTAATACAATATTGAATAGTAATGGTCATAGTGGACAACCTTGTTTCACCCTTGATCTTAATGGGAATGGTTGCAATCTTTCTCCATTACATATGATGCTTATTGATGGTTTTAAATAGATGCTACTGATTATCTTAAGGAAAAGTCCATTTATTCCTATACTCTCAAGTGTTTTTCATAGGAATGGATGTTGAATTTTATCAAATGCTTTTTCTGCATCTATTGAGATAATCATATGATTTTTTGTTAATTTGATTATTAATATAGTCAATTATATTGATAGTTTTCTTAATATTGAACCAGATCATGATGTATTATCCTGGGGATGATTTTCTGGAGTTTTTTTTTTTTTTTTTTTTTTTTTTTTTTTGCTAATATCTTACTTAAGATTTTAGCATCAATATTCATTAAGGAGATTGGTCTATAGTTTTCTTTCTCCGTTTTCAGTGTACCTGGTTTGGGTATCAGTACCATGTCTGTGTCATAAAAGGAATTTGGTAGGACTCCTTAATTCCCTTTTTCAAATAGTTTTTATAACATTGGAGCTAATTGTTCTTTGAATGTTTGTTAGAATTCACCTGTGAATCTATCTGGTCCTGGAGATTTTTTCTTAGGGAGTTGATTAATAGCTTGCTCTATTTCTTTTTCTGAAATGGAACTATTTAAGTAATTTACTTCCTCCTCTGTTAATCTGGAAAGCCTATATTTTTGGAGGTAGTCCTCCATTTCACTTAGGTTATCAAATTTATTGGCATAAAGTTGGGCAAAGTAACTCCTTATTATTTCTCTAATTTCCTCCTCATTGGTGGACAGTTCCCCCTTTTCATTTTCAAGACTAACAATTTGATTTTCCTCTCTCCTTTTTCTAATCAGATTTACCAAAGGTTTATCTATTTTATTGTTTTTTTTTTCATAAAACCCACTCTTAGTTTTATTCATTAGTTCAATAGTATTTTTACTTTCAATATTATTAATTTCTCCTTTTAATTTTAGAATTTCAAGTTTAGTATTTGATTGGGGGGTTTTCAATTTGGTCTTTTTCTAGCTTTTTAAGTTGTAAGCCCAATTCATTGATCTTCTCTTTCTCTATTTTCTTCAAGTAAGCTCCAAAGATATAAAATTTCCTCTTATTACTGCTTTAGCTGCATCCCACAAATTTTAGTATCATGTCTCATCATTGTTATTATCTTGAGTGAAATTATTAATTGTGTCTATAATTTGCTGTTTCATCCAATCATTCTTTAAGTTGAGATTATTTAGTTTCCAATTACTTTTTGATCTATTTTCCCCTAACTTTTTGGTGAATGTAGTTTGTATTGCATTGTGATCTGAAAAGAAAGCCTTTACTATTTCTGCCTTCATGCATTTAATTTTGAGATCTTTATGTCCTAACATATGGTCAATTTTTGTATAGGTTCCATGAACTGCTGAGAAGAAAGTGTACTCCTTTCTGTCACCATTCAGCTTTCTCCAAAGATCTATCATACCTAATTTTACTAATATTCTATTTACCTCTTTAATTTTTTCTTATTTGTTTTGTGGTTTGATTTATCTAATTCTGAAAGTGCAAGGTTGGGATCTCCCACTATTATAGTTTTGCTGTTTATTTCTTATTGCAACTCTCTTAACTTCTCTTTTAGGAAGTTAGATGCTATACCACTTGGTGCATATATGTTTAGTATTGAAATGGCTTCATTTTCTATGCTACCCTTTAGCAAGATATAGTTTCCTTCCATATCTCTTTTGATTAGATCAATTTTTGCTTTTGCTCGATCTGAGATAAGGATGGCTTCTCCTGCTTTTTTTCTTCACTTGAAGCGTAATAGATTCTGCTCCAGCCTTTTACCTTTACTCTTTAAGTATCTCCCTGCTTTAAATGTATTTCCTGTAAACAACATATTGTAGGGTTCTGACTTTTGATCCAGTCTGCTATCTGCCTCTGCTTAATGGGAGAGTTCATCCCATTCACATTTACAGTTAAAATTACTAATTCTGTATTTGCTGCCATCATAAAACCCCTGATTATACTTTTTTCCCTTATCCCCACTGAACCCCTTTCCCAGTATTAAACTTATGAGCCCCACATGCGTCACGCAGCCCTCCCTCCTCCCTTAAAATCCCTTTCCCTTTCTTATTCCCTTTCCTTATTGCTCTTTTCCTTTTCCTTTTTCCTTTCCCTCTTTTTAATGAGGTGAGAAAGAATTTTCTGTAAAACTAATATGTTCATTATTTTCTCTTTGAGCCAATTCTGATAGGAGTAAGGTTCACACAATGTTTCTCCCCCTATCTTACTTCCCTCAAATATGATAGGTTTTCTTTGCCTCTTTGTGGGATGTTTTTTCCCTCTTTTTATCTCCCCTTTCCCCTTTTTCTTACACTATCCCCTTTCTATTTCTACTTCCCTTTTTTTTGTTATATCCTTAAAATCAAATTATACATGTAGTCTTAATGCATATCCACAACAGAAATACAGTTCTCAAGGGTCCCTTTTACCTTTTTCTGCTTCTCTTGAGTCCTACGATTGGAGATAAATTTTTTTCTTTAGATCTGGTTTTTTACTTAGAAACATATGGAATTCATGTTTTATTAAATGTCCATCTTCTTCCATTGAAGGAAATACTCAACTTAGCTGGGTAGTTTATTCTTGGCTGCATTCCAAGTTCTTTTGCCTTTTGGAATATCAGATTCCAGGCCCTTCAATCCTTTAATGTAGAGGCAGCCAGATCTTGAGTGACCCTTATTGTGGCACCTTGGTATTTGAATTGTTTTTGTCCTGGCTGCTTGTAGTATTTTTTCCTTAGTCTGATAGTTCTGAAATTTGGCCACAATGTTCGGTGGAGTTTTTTCTTTTCTTTTCTTTTCTTTTCTTTTTTTTTTTTTAGGGTCTTTTTCAGAAGGTGTTTGATGAATTCTTTCAATGTCTATTTTACCTTCTGGTTCTATTACCTCTGGGCAGTTCTCTTTGATGATTTCTTGTAAAATAATATCTAGGCTCCTTTTTTCATCATAATTTTTGGGAATCCAGTAATCCTCAGATTGTCTCTCCTAGATTTATTTTCCAGGTCTGTCGTTTTGTCAAGTAGATAGCTGACATTTTTCTGCAGTTTTTCATTTTTTGGGCCTTGCTTGACTGATTCTTGGTGTCTCAGTGAATCATTCATTTCTATTTGTTCAGTTCTGATTTTTAATGAGTCATTTTCTTCATTAGTTTTTTTAACTTGTCATTGTATGTGTCCAATTGAGTTTTTAAATGAGTTGTTTTGCTTCATGGAATTTTTTTCCATTTCACTAAATTTGTTTTTTATTGAGTTATTTTTTTTTCCAATTCACAAATCCTTCTTTCTTGGGAATTCTTTATCTTTTCCAATTCACAGATCCTACTTTCCTGTGATTTCTTTACCTTTTCCAACTCCTTAATTGTTTCCCTGCACTTCCTGTGAATTCTTTACCTTTTCCAATTCACATTTCAGGACATTGCTATTCTCTAGCATAGCTTCTCTTTCCTTTCCCCATTTTTCTTCTAATTCTCTCTTCAAATTTTTTTTCCAACTCCTTAATTCTGTTTCCCTGCACTTCCTGTGAATTCTTTACCTTTTCCAATTCACATTTCAGGACATTGCTATTCTCTAGCATAACTTCTCTTTCCTTTCCCCATTTTTCTTCTAATTCTCTCTTCAAATTTTTAAGTTTCTTCTAGGAGAGCGTTATTTGGGGAATTGTCCAGAGGTTGTCTACTATTAGCTTCTTCAGGTTTGGAAATCAGCTCTTTTTCTGCTTAGAAGCTTTCAATCATTTTCTTCATTTTTTTGCTCATTTTTTTTAAAGCCTTCAGGGTCTGCCTTCAGGGCAAGGAGATTGCCAGCTTCCTCTGCATGGGGAGGATAGATTTATGGGCTGTATTTGCCCTCTCAATTGGCTGCTAGGAATGGCTGAGCTTAGGGAAAGCCCTGGGAAGAGCTCCATAGGGACCTACTAGGAGCCCAGCTGTGAGGATTAGTGACCACCTTGGAGCTAGTGGTTAAGGAGAAAAAGTATCACTGCCCCCCCACAAATGCTCACTTTGAGTATTTGCTGATCCTCATGTTCCTCACCACACCGCAAGTGTCCCTGCCTGGGGGAGCGCAGTGGGGCTGGGGAAAATTCCACTACCCCCTCCCTCCTCCCCGTGAGCTCCTCACAATACAGATGAAAGGCTGCCCTGGGTTGTGCCCCTGCTGTGTGTGACTGCTCCCCATGAGCCCCTTGCTGCCAAATGCGGCGAAGAGCTGTGTTATGGTCTGCCCTAGGCCACTTCAGATCCTGGGTGGGTGCAGCCAGAGCCTCTCTGGCTTTGGCGTCCCTCAGCGTACCCACTATCCCAGGCTCCAACTTCTCTGCTGGTCCCCTACTCCGCCACTAAAGCAAAGCAGTCAGACTACAGCAGAGAGCTCTGTGTAAACCTTCCAATCACAGAGGCCTCCCTGCTCCTGTTTCTCTCCCTGCTCTGCGCTGGTCTGTGCCGGTCTGCTCCCAACACCTCAGGTCAAACCTTTTCTGGCAATATTCCAGATTCTCTTCTGCTGGTTAAGTTGTTGTATTTCCAATCTTTGGGGTTTTACCATCAAGCATGTTTTTGAGGCTGAATTAAATACTTGGTATAAAGGGAATTAGAGAGTTTAGAAAGTTCCCTCTAGCTTCTCCGCCATCTTGGCTCCGCCCCCCTGCTTCATTTTTACTTCTGATATTTGAGGACAGTTTTCTTGAATAAATTTGAAGTATGATTAGTTTTTTTTTTTAAAGTTACATTTTTCTTCAAATTCCTTATATTATATAACTATTGGCTTCTTATTATTATGGTCCAAGTAGACTCCATTCAGCTGAGGAAATCTATTGAACTGTTAATAATGTACATCTTATGTGTTTTGGGATATTATTAAGGATTCTATTTTTATTGTATAGGATTCATTTTTGATAGGTTGGTAAATTGATAGTCCATGTGTTTGGTAGTCCATCTTCTATAAGATTGATTGGTTTCATACTGAAGCATGTAATTTATATGTTGCTAGTTACCTTTGAAATTTCTTTTCTGAGTAAAATTGTACAATTATTTTGTAGGTTGACTCTTTAGACTTCCTATGAAGAGATCCCAGAAATCCTGATCCGACAAATATAGAGATATCATATACTCAAGAACTCATAAAATTTGAGAGTTTTTCTATTTTATCAGGCTGTTTCACTCTAATGGAAAGTTTTGGGTTATGAGAGTGATTTGTAGATTGTGTGTATGTGTGTGTGTGTGTGTGTGTGTGTGTGTGTGTGTGTGTGTGTGTATACAGATTAGATGCATAAATGTAATGTTCTGTTGTCTCTCAATTGTAATCCTTCTCTGGGAGGAGGTTTCTTTTATGTAAAATCTTTTCCTCTGTGAGCAGGTTTCTTGGGAGGCTTCTGGAGCCTACAGCCAGAGCGAAGGTAGAATCTCTTCTTCCTAAATCATGGCTCTGAATCTCCTCAAGCTTCCCTGAAGTTCTCCCAGGAAGTCTTGTTCTTATTGCAATCTAGACTGAATCTTCCAGATTCTAACTTCTCCTTTTATCCTCCCAGAGAATGGGCTTGTGGGTACTTCAGGGGCTTGTGTGAACTACTTACAACCAATGAATTTGGTCCTTTTTAAAGGGGTGTAAACTCCTTTTCAGAAGTTTAAAAATGTAAAGGTTTGAACTAAAGGTGTGAACTCTGAGCTAGAGAATTGCCAAGTACCAACTTCCCACTTAGTAAGAACCTAACACATGAATTATAGATATAATGTTTTTATGCTAGGAAATTCAAAGTGGTTTTTAATTTTTAGGAAATAACACCCTTTCAAGTGAGTACTGAAAATATTTTTAGTAACACAATGTCAAGGTAAGATGACATCTTTTATCTTTAAAAAGAACATGTGATATAACAATATTTTAACAATTATGGAAAGAACTTGTTTTCTTGAATGTCATTTGAATGATATTTTTTTTCTTTCTTTTTTTATTATGGGTATTGCAATTGCATGTTCCAGCATTAATTTCCATGGATATTTAGATCCAGTGGTCTATGTGTATTATAATCTAAAGGTATTTAGAATCCTTTTGTATTGTGTAGTTTCTCCAAAGTAGTTTGTAAGTATTAACTGCCTCCTTCCCTCTGCTATCCTCTGTAAATCTTGAAGCTAATTAGTAATATAATAATTTTTGAAGTATTGAAATAAGGAATATGAATTGTTTAGAAGCTCAATGGAAATTTATGCAGTGACTCTAATTTATGTTTAATCGATTGCCATTCTGGATGCTTCATATTTTCCAAAGTAATACATTTTATTCAATGCCATGAGCTGGCACAGTGGGTAAGATTATCTTAATTCACTTTGATAAGTAAGAAACTGCTTAAGGGGTTTATTCATAAAAACTCTTGTGTTATTGTTTCTTTATAATTCTTTACTTGTAAGAAACCCTAGCCATAGTATTGCATTGTCTTTTCTACTTTTTGTACTATGTAAAAATTGATTGATTTATATTGCATATTATTTGTCTAGAATGTATATATAGTAATCCTTAATTTTCATGGTATGTGAAGAACTTTCTTTCATAGTTAATTTAAATTAATTTTTATGGAAAAAGCCCCAATTTTAATTGCTATCAAATCATTTTGTTGTCAAATATAGTGTATGAAAAAAATCTTACAATTAATGTACACATTGGTTTGCAAAAATGATTCTTATCTTGAACATAAATCTTCAAAAGTATAGCCTCCATTTTTTTCTAAGATCATAAATCATTTCACACAGGTTTTTTTCTCTTTCTTTTTTTCCCCTGCTTTCTACTTGTTACTCTTTGAAAATCTGAAACTCAATGATATATAGTGGAATAGAGCCAGCTTTCTTCACCTTTTTTTGTATGTAATGGGCTCCATGGCAATCAGATTAATTCTTTGGACACCTTGTCAAAACAATGCTTCTAAATCATATAATCACAGACACACACACATTCTATATATATATATATATATATATATATATATATATATATATATATATATATATATATATATATATATATATATATACACACACACATACACACACATATATGTATGTATATACAGAAGAATACAAGGGAAGCCACTTTTAGTGGTGGAGAAAAATTTTGAAAAAACCCACAAAATCATGTATCTTTTATTAAGATCTGCTACATTTAAACAATGTCTAAAGCAAGACTCATTGACTTTGTTTCTGAGATCATCAAAGATTTCGTTCATAGAATTATGTATTGACTATTACTTGATTTTCTGGGTTTTTTGAATGTCAAAATGGATATAATTCTGCTTATTTCATAATCTATATAACATATGCTATTATGAGTGAATGTTTATGAAAGGCCTTGACATCTTTACCTGAGTAAACAGAGAATCCATCCATAGAATCTTACTCTGATGCCTCATTTTAGCATAGAGATGACCCCAAGTTTTTAAAGGCTATACACTGAAATGTAAGCTTTGACAGGTTCTACCATGATAGAAAGGCTTTAAAGACAGCCATTGTAGTCTCTGGAGGACCTGGGGACTAGCCTTGATCTTAGTGCAGGAATGCAGGAGGCAGGACAGCCACCACAAGGCTGGTCAAGGATGGAATTTAAAGAATATAAAGAGTGATATCATAAACAGAGGAACAAGAGAACAATTACCTTTCATGATCACAATCAAACAAGAGTTATAACAGAAGATCAAATTGACATTTTGTTGATGTAAAATTAAATTTTTTCCCCTACAAAGCCAACATAGCTAAAGTTAAGAGGAAAATTTTCTTCCTGTTAAATTTCTCTGATTTGGATTTTCTTTCTTTCTTTCTTTCTTTCTTTCTTTCTTTCTTTCTTTCTTTCTTTCTTTCTTTCTTTCTTTCTTTCTTTCTTTCTTTCTTTCTTTCTTTCTTTTCTTTTCTTTTCTTTTCTTTTCTTTTCTTTTCTTTTCTTTTCTTTCTTGGCTTTTTTATTTTCAAAATATATACATAGTTTTCAACATTCACCTTTGCAAAACCTTGTGTTCCAAATTTTCCTTTTCCCCACTTCTCCCCTAGTAATCCATTGTATGTTAAATATGTGCAATTCTTCTACACATATTCCCATAATTGTCATACTGCACAAGAAAAGTCAGATCAAAAAGGAAAAAAATGAGAAAGAAAACAAAGAGCAGGCAAATAACAACAAAAAAGATGAAATTACTATTTTGTGATCCACATTCAGTCCTCAGAGTCCTCTTTCTGGTTGCAGATGGTTCTCTCCATCACAATTCTAATGGAATTGGCCTGTATCTCCTTATTGTTGAAAGAGCCATATCTATCAGAATTGATCATAACATAATCTTGTTGCTGTGTACAATGATCTCTTAGTTCTGCTCACTTCACTTAGTATCAGTTCATGTAAATCTCTCTAGGCCTTTATGAAATCATTCTGTTGATCTTTTCTTATAGAACAATAATATGTGGATTTTGTTTCTATGATATATAAAGAGCTGATTCAAATTTATATGAAGGGACAACTAGATGCTCATTGGATAGAGCACAGGAGGACTTGAGTTCAAATCTGGTCTCAGACACTTAATACTTCCTAGCTCTGTGATGCTGAGCAAGGCACTTAACTCCAATTTCCTCAAATAAAACAAAACAAACAAATTTATATGATTAAGTTTCCCTAATTGATGAATGGTCAAAGCATATGAATAATTAAGTTTTTAGAGAAAGAAATCTGATATCGCTTTTATAATTATATCAGTACATGAAAAAATGCTTCAAATTAATAATTTGAGAAATAAAAATCATGACTGTTGTCATCAGCCTGATATTCATTGTATTGGAAAAGTTGTTTAAAAAAATAATAAATGTCAGAGACACTCTAGGCTATGATGATTTTTAATCGGAACCATTAATGAAACTTTGAATTTGTCCAATCATTCTGGAAAAGTTTGGAACTGGGCCCCAAAGTCATTAACTGTCGTGTATTGTTTGGCTTAGTGATTCTGTTACTAAAGATACCTTAAAGAGATCAAAGAAAATGATCTATATGAACAAATGGAATCAACATGTATTTATTGAATGCTGGGCAGCTGGGTAACAAAGTGGATAGAGTGCCTTTGATCAGGAAGCTTTGGTTTTGGCCCCAGTTGCAACCCTGAGCAAATGACTTAACCTCTGTTTGCTCCAGTTTCCTCAACTATAAAAATGGGTATAATAATAGCATCTGTGTTGCAGGATTGTGGTGAGGATCAAATGATATATATATATATATATATATATATATTTAAAGTTCTTTTCACATTATTTGGAACATAATAAATACTATATAATTGACTGTGTCCTTTCCTTCCCCTCCCCTTCTCCCCCCTACTGCCATCTTCCAGTTCAGTTCCATTTACTGAGAATTCAAAGAAAAGCAAAAATAGTTTGCTTTTCAAGGAGTGATGAGGAAGGCAGCATATAAACAACTACATACAAAGATGATAAACACAAGATAAAATCAACATAACCAACAAAGGGTAGACACTAACACTCAGAGAATAGAAACTGGGATTTTAGCCTAGAAATTAAAGAAGTCATGAAACCAGGAGACAGAGATGAGGAAAGAGAGAATGTTTATAATGGTTTTTGTTTTCATAGAAAAAGAACTGGAATCTAAGGGAATGTACATGAATTGGGGAAGTAAGAGGGAGAAAAAATAAGTAATTGATAATTGAAAAAATTGTTTGGTAAAATAAAATGAGTTTAGACTCGGTCTGCCAAAGTTCCATTTTAGCTCTAAAATAGATGTCCTTTGTCAGGAACTGGATCAGTGGACAGATTATTGGGTCTAGTGTCAGAAAAATAAGTTCAAATGTGGCTGATGCTATGTAGATATGTGACCCTGAGTATGTCACATAACTTGTACTTGACTTGGTTTGTAAACTAAAATAAGAATGATAACAGCACTTGCCTCTCAGAATTGTGAAAATCAGCTAAGATAATATTTATAAAACACTTAGCTCAGTTCTTGGTCCATAGTAGGCACTAGTTTCTTTCCTTTCTGAACAATTATCCTTATCCCTTTTCTAAAATGATAGCCTTTCAGATACTTAGAGATACCTATTATATCCTTTAAAATTTTTTCTCTTTTATTGGATGAAATCCTGAGGGAAGATACTTTAAGCTTTGAGAGCAACTTGTATAAAAGGAATAGCAAGAATGAAATATCTTGTAGAGAGAATAGCAGATAGATCACTGCCTAAAGCATAAAGTATTCAAGGTAGAATAATTTGAAATAAGCCTGAAAAGATGGGCTGAGCTAGATTATGAAGGTTACTAAATGTCAAATAAAGTATGTGTATTTTATCCTACAGACTTTAGGCAGCTCTTGAAACTCCTTGAACAGGGGAATGATATGGTTATTTATGTGCTTTTACGTATCAATTCGGTAACTATGTAGAGGATGGATGAACATGGAGAGAAAGTGGAATCAGGAAAATCAATGAGGCAATTATTTCAATAATCCAGGCAGGAGGTCATGATGGAAATTGAACTGGGATACGATGCTACTGTATGAATGGAGCAAATGTGATTATATACATACATATATATATATATATATATATATATATATATATGTATATATATATATATATATATATATATATATATATATATATGTGTATGATATATATACATGTGTGTGTATGATATATATGTATGTATGTATATCATTTATATAAATCCAGATTAAGAATCAGCATATCATTAAATATCTTTGCAGTTTACAATATAGATAATCAGTGAGAGAAAGTCAACAAACTCTATTAAATGGACCTACGTTTTTGGCTCTATCACCAAAGCTGCTTATTTAACTACAGTATCTTTAAATCTAGTTTTATATTGGTACCTGCCTGTATGTTATAAAGGAGGATTTTTTACCACATCTAGATCTTTCTGTTTTAGCTTCTGCTTATTTTACCTATTATTTAAAAAAAGCATTATATAATACTAACTTCTTTGTTGGCTACTTATACTGTCCTTTAATTTATTTAAAGTTGTTCAGTGAAAAGTGCATTTTTACATGCTTGCTATACATGGTGACTGCAAATTCAGTATTAAAATTATGGGTACGAGTGATCCTTAGGCCATCTTGAGAGTTGAAAAAGAAGTGTAACATAGGTCCTTTTTTTTTTTTTTTTTTTTTTTTTTCTTACACTCAACTTATTATATTGGTCTTTGTAGAACAAAGTTTTACACTGTAGAGCAGTAGTTTATGACAAAAAAATCCTTGTTTTAGTTAATATTTGTTCATTTTATTATAAAATTATGAGGCTTTTTTAGAAAACATTTTACTCAATAATCAGGGTAAGATTAATAAAAGACATCCAGCTAATCATGACTAACTGAATGACAGTAATGATACTCTTTTTTTTTTTTTAGTAGAGTTTCATTTGGTTAACATTTCTACTTTTCACAGAAAAGAAAATATAATCCAAAATTTTCTCATAAAATTGAGGAAAAAAGAATTTTATTATAGAAGTAAAATGATTAAATAAATTCATTCAGTATTTAGACCTCTATATCAGGGGTTCTCAAACTACAGCCTGAGGACCAGATGTGGCCCACTGAGGACGTTTATGTGGCTCACCTTGTTATGGCAAATGAGCTGAGGGGCGGAGACAGAGTGTGAGTTTTTGTTTTTACTACAGTCCAGCCCTTCAACAATCTGAGGCCCCCTATTTAAAAAAGTTTGAGGACCACTGCTATATCATGCACTAATTTGTATTACTCATTTTGAAAAATGACAAGATGGATAAGACTTGGCCTTTATCCAAAAGATTACAGTAGATAATGAAGAGAAAAGACAGAATATAAGTACATAATAGGGATTTAAAGTGCTATGAGATCAAATGAGATAATTATTTATAGCTCTGAGGGAGAGCAGGACAATTTTGTGGAGGAGATTCTTAGTCATCTCATTGTTTTCTGTAATTTAATTTCAGTAACTTGGTAGGACATTTAGTTTTTTGTCTTTAATTTCTCATGTAAATAAGCAAAAAGCAAAGCAAAACCAAATCATGTTAATCAAAATATTTCTATGAAAGTACTTTGATTTTTCAAATTCTTATAAATAGTAGTGACAATATCAGTGAAAGTTTAAATAATTTAGTAGGCATATGGGTTAAGGCATTGTAGATGATTATATATTATGAACATTAAATTGCTTTATTTTTCATTGCCTTTTCTTTTCCACCAAATTTATTGTGACTGTATGTTTAGCCACTAGATGGAGTTGCATGCAAATGAGATTTAATCTATAGGCTCATAATTACTACTATATTGTAATTGATATCAAAATACTGATACTACATATAAATCAAAAATACAATTAAAAAACTTTTATATTTATAATTTAACTACAATTCAAACTGATTAATTTGTTATTCTTTGAATACAATAATTGTACTATTGACGCACCCTTATTAGGATATGGATTTTTTTTTTTTTCTTTTCTTTTCTGAGGCTGGGGTTAAGTGACTTGCCCAGGGTCACACAGCTAGGAAGTGTAGTGTCTGAGACCAGATTTGAACTCGGCTCCTCCTGAATTCAAGGCTGGTGCTCTATCCACTGCGCTACCTAGCTGCCCTGGATATGGATCTTAATGATGAAAATTATGATTTTGCATAGATCTTTTCACTTTCTTACTTAGTTCTCTTTGTGAGAAGTCATATGCATTCTCAAAACATGTAGTTAGAGTTGGGAGTAGAATTTCAGGCCATGGGATTGACTAAACAAAATTTAGTTTTACTTATGAAGAAAAAATCCATGATCATAATCTTTTGCATCATGCCCCAATAACTAAGATTTATTTTGATATTTTGGAAGATCTGTGATTTAATCTGTGTAAATACTTTCTTTACAACTTCATATTAAAGCTCACATCTTACCCAACATTATTCTTTTTTTAACTAATGTACTTATGCTTCCTATTTTTTTTTTTAACAATTATATATGGATATAGTTAAGTTCAGCAAAACCAATTGAAAGTGATTGTATCGGATAATATATGTGATATCCTATCTCTATAGTAATTCTCCTTTTCAAGGAAAGGAGAGAAATAAATTTCTTTTATTGTCTTTGAAACCAAGATCGACCATTTGTCTTATACTGTTTGGCTTCATTTTAGTATTCATTTACATTAATGTAGTCATCATCTGCATTTTATTTTCCTAGTTAGGATTACTTCACTTTGAATACACTAATATCATTCCCCTCATGTGATTCTCAGGGAAGATGAGCTGCTGAGGGAATTCTTAGTAATTGGAAAGGCAGAAAAGCCTCACTATCTTAAGTCTCAGGATAGATTGCATGTAAGAAGCTTATTGCTTCTTAGTCATTTTATTCCAGAGGGCCAATGATGTAGGATGAAGAATTATTGTCTGTGCCAGAAATGTCTGTGCTATGGCCCTGATGTTGGGAGCTGCTCCTGCATTTAGGTCAGAATAGGAAATTTGTGACAGTGTAAGAAATGTTATCTGTTCTGTATTCCTAGCCTTGTATTGGTTTACTTTAGACAACAACTATGAGTTTCATAGCTTTGATATCATCCACCATAATGAGATTATTGATACTTGAGACTTGATACCTCCAAAGACAGTACCAAAAACCTGGAATCTCTTGTTTTTTTTCTCCACATTTTTCTTCTTTTCTCCTGATTATAGTCATTCTTTGCGGTAGTAGTGGTGGTATAATAATGGTAGAGAATATAATATTGTTTGTGTGTGGGTAGTGGATGTGTCCCATGATATTGTTGTTTTCTTTTTTTTTTTTTCCTTCTTCTCTTTTCCTTTCTATAGTGCCTGTCTGGAGACAGTTAGATGGCTCAATATATAAAATGCTGGCCCTAACATTAGAAAAACTTATTTTCTTGAATTCAAATCCTGCTTCAGATACACATTAGCTATGTATCCCTGGGCAAGTCACGTAATTATTTTAGCTTTAGTGACTCATCTCTAAAATGAGCTGGGAAAGGAAATGGCAAATCACTTAAGTATCTTTACCAAGAAAACCCCAAATGAGATCATACAAAAAAGTCAGTGACTGAAACAACTGAATAACAGCAAGGATTGCCTATACAAGGAGGATTGTCCAGTAAAAGCTCTAAAAGCAGTTAAATGGTGGAAAGTCCTCTGAAGATACTTAAGATCTTGTCATGATACCAGAGATCCCTCGTTTCTTGCATTAGGGATTAGCAATAAAGCAACAAAGACCCCTGCCTCTTTCTCTTCTCCTGAGAAGAAAAACCTGCGTTCTCTTCTCCACAAGGCCCACTCAGGTATAGTCAGGTATGATGCTTACTAATGGTTTTAAATGGATGCTACCGATTATTTTAAGAAAGAGTTCATTTATTCCTATACTCTCAAGTGTTTTTAATAGGAATGGATGTTGGATTTTATCAAATGCTTTTTTTGCATATTGAGATGATCATATCATTTTTGTTATTTTGGTTATTGATATGGTCAATTATACTAATAGTTTTCCTAATATTGAACCAGCCCTTCATTCCTGGTATAAAACCTACTTGGTCATGGTATATTATCCTGAAGATGATTTTCTGTAGTCTTTTTGCTAATATTTTATTTAAGATTTTAGCATCAATATTCATTAGGGAGATTGGTCTGTAATTTTCTTTCTCTGTTTTCAACCTACCTGGTTTAAATATCAGTACCATGTCTGTGTCATAAAAGGAATTCGGTAGGATTCCTTCATTCCCTATTTTAAAATATAGTTTATATAACATTGGAGTTAATTGTTCTTTAACTGTTTGGTAGAATTCCCTTGTAAATCCATCTGGTCCTGGGGATTTTTCTTAGGGAGTTAATTAATAGCTTGTTCTATTTCTTTTTCTGAAATGGGACTATTTAAGAAATTTATTTCTTCCTCTGTTAATCTGGGAAGCCTATATTTTTGAAGGTGGTCATCCATTTCACTTAGGTTATCAAATTTATTGACATAGGGTCGGGCAAAGTAAGTCCTTATTATTGCTCTAATTTTCTGAGGAAAGTTCTCCCTTTTCATTTTTAAGACTAAACATTTGCTTTTCCTCTTTCCTTTTTCTAATCAGATTTACCAAAGGTTTATCTATTTTATTCGCTTTTTCATAAAAACCAACTCTTGGTTTTATTTATTAATTCAATAGTTTTTTTTTTTTTTACTTTCAATATTATTGATTTCTCCTTTTAATTTTAGTATTTCAAGTTTGATTTTTGGTTGGGGGTTTTTAATTTGGTCTTTTTCTAGCTTTTTAAGTTGCAGGTCCAATTCATTAATCTTCTCTTTCTCTATTTTGTTCAAATAACCCTCTAAAGATATAAAATTTCCCCTTATTACTGCTTTGGCTGCATTCCACAAATTTTGTTATGATGTCTCATCATTGTCATTATCTTGGGTGAAATTATTAATTGTTTCTATAATTTGCTATTTCACCTAATTATTTTTTAGGATGAGATTATTTAATTTCCAATTACTTTTTGGTGTACTTTCCCCTAGCTTTTTGTTGAATATAATTTTATTGCATCATGATATGAAACAGATGCATTTACTATTTCTGCCTTTATGCATTTAATTTTGAGGCTTTTATGTCCTAATATATGTTCAATTTTTGTATAGATTCCATGACCTGCTGAAAAGAAAGTGTAATCCTGTCTGTCTCCATTCAGTTTTTTCCAAAGATCTATCAAACCCAATTTTTCTAATATTCTATTTACCTCTTTAATTTCTTTCTTATTTGTTTTGTGGTTTGGTTTATGGAATTCTGAGAGTGCAAGGTTGAGATCTCCCACTATTATAGTTTTGCTGTCTCTTTCTTCTTGTAACTCTCTTAACGGCTCCTTTATGAAGTTAGATGCTATACCACTTGGTGCATATATGTTTAGTATTGATATTGCTTCATTGTCTATGCTGCCCTTTAGCAAGATATAGTTTTCTTTCTTATCTCTTTTAATTAGATCAGTTTTACTTTTGCTTGATCTGAGGTAAGGATGGCTATCCCTGCCTTTTTGACTCACTTGAAGCATAATAGATTCTACTCCAGCTTTTTATCTTTACTTTGTATGTATCTTTCTGCTTTAAATGTGTTTCCTGTAAACAACATATTGTAGGGTTCTGGCTTTTGATCTAGTCTGTTATCTGCCTCTGCTTAATGGGAGAGTTCATCCCATTCACATTTACAGTTAAAAGTACTAATTCTGAATTTTCCTGCCATCTTATTATCTCTAGATTATGTTTTTCTTTTTCTTATCCCCACTTCCCCCCTTCCCCAATATTAAAGTTATGGGCACCCTCATGTAGCTTTCCATCTTTAGAATCCCTCCCACCCCCCACTTTGAATCTCTTTTCCTTTCTTGTATTTTTCCCTTATTACTCTTTTCCTTTTCCCTTTTCATCTTCCATTTTTTAATGAGTGAGAAAAGCTTCTTTGTAAACCAAATAAGTCAGTTATTTTCTATTTGAGCCAACTGTGATGAGAATAAGATTCACATAATCTTCCTCTCCCTCTAAATTCTCTCAGATAGGTTGCCTTTGCCTGTTCATGGGATGTAGTTTCCCTCTTTTTACCTCCCCTTTTCCCTTTTTCTGAAACTATCCCCTTTCCATTTCTACTTCCCTTTTTATGTTATATCAGCAAAATCAGATCATAATCTTTAAATATATCCATAACAGAAATACACTTCTCAAGAGTTCTTTTTACCATTTTCTGCTTCTCTTGAGTCCTATAGTTGGAGGTGAAATTTTTCGTTTTGTTCTGTGTTTTTCCTTAGAAACAAATGGAATTCATTTGTCTCATTAAATGTCCATCTTCTTCCCTGGAAGAAAACACTCAGCTTAGCTGGGTAGTTTATTCTTGGTTGCATTCCAAGTACTTTTGCCTTTTGGAATATCAGATTCCAGGCCCTTTGATCTTTTAATGTGGAAGGAGCTAGATCTTGAGTGATCTTTATTGTGGCTCCTCAGTATTTGAATTTTTTTTAATTCTGGTTGCTTGTAATACTTTTTCTTTAGTCTGATAGTTCTGAAATTTAGCCACAATATTCCTTGGAGTTTTTATTTTAGGTTCTTTTTCAGAAGGTGTTTGATGAATTCTTTCAATGTCTATTTTACCTTCTGATTCTATAACATCTGAGCAGTTCTCTGTAGTGATTTCCTGTAAAATAATATGTAGGCTCTTTTTTTATCATCATAATTTTCAGGAAGTCCAACAATCCTCAGATTATCTCTCCTAGATCTATTTTCCAGATCTGTTGTTTTTCCTAGTAGATATTTAAATTTTTTTTTCTATTTTTTGGTTTTGCATGACTGATTCTTGATGTCTCAATGAATCATTCATTTCTATTTGTTCAGTTCTGAACAAATGTGTTATTTTAATGAGTTATTTTCTTCATTAGTTTTTTTTTTTTAATTTTTGTTATATTTCCAATTGAGTTTTAAGTGAGTTGTTTTGTTCTATGGAATTTTTTTCCATTTCGCTAATTTTTTAACTGAGTTATTTTCTTTTTACAATTGAGAAATCCTACTTTTTTAGGAGTTCTTTATTTTTTCCATCTCACAAATCATACTTTCCTGGGAGTTCTTCACCTTTTCCAATTCACATTTCAGGAAGTTGTTTTCTTTTTCCACTTTATCAAATTTTTCTTTATGTTAGTTATAAGCCTTTTCTGTACTTTCTTGCATAGCTTCTCTTTCTTTTCCCCATTTTTCTTCTAGCTCTCTTTTAAGATTTTAAAATTTCTTCTAGGAGAACCTTATGTGATGGGGATTAGGTTACATCCCTCTTTGGGGTTTTGTCTGGAGACTGTCTGCTGTTATTCTCCTCAGGGTTGAAAACCTCCTCTCTTTTTGTGTAGAAGCTATGGATGGTCTGTTTGGCTTTTTTACTAATTTTTTTTTTTTAAGTCCTTAGGGACTGCCTTCAGGGCAAGGAGGTACCAGCTTTCTCTGCAGAGCTGGGACCTATCTATCTATCTATCTATCTATACACACACACACACACACACACACACACACACACACACACACACACACACACACACACACACTCACACTCCTGCAGAGGGACTGCAAAGAGCTGCTGAGCTCCAGAAGTACCCTGTGAAGGGCCCCAGATTAGTGATTGCCCTGGGGCTAGGGGCTGAGCAGGGAAAGTATCATTGCCCCAGGCTGAACCCTGTGGTGGGGATTGGCAGTTAAGCTGGGAAGAGCCCTGCACTGGAAGTGTCTCTGCCCTGGGAAGCACAGTCCCACTGCCAGAAGTTCTATTGCCCCAGGCAGAACCCCCTGCTGTGCAGATTAGAGGTTGCCCAGGGCTGAGCCCCACTGCCTGCAGATTTGTGACTGCCCCGAGCAAAAGCCCTATGCTACAGAATGGGGCTACAAAGCTGTGCTGTGGTCTGTGCTCAGTCACTCACTTCCTGTTTTGGGTGAGTGTAGCCAAATCCTGTTAGATTTTTTTGGAGTACACTCTACCTTTGGCTTTAACTTGTCTGCTGATCTACTCCTTTGCAACCAAAGCAGAGCGACCAAGAGTCCTCCCTGTAAATTTTCCAGCCACAGAGACCGTCTCTGGCCAGGTCTGTTCAGTATGCTTGCTAGCCTGTGGTTCCATCTCCCTGCTTGTGGTAGTCTGTTCCAGCTGATCAGCACAAACCTTTTCTGGCGATCTTCCTGATTATTTTAGGCTGCTAAGTTGTTGTACTTCCAATCTTTATGAATTTTACCAGTCAAGCACTATTTTTGAGGCTGAATTTGGTAATTAGTAGTGAGGCTATGAGAGGAGCTTATAATAATGTTGGGTGTCTTGTCCACCATCTTGGCTCCATCCTCCCCATCTCAATCACCTCATTGTTGAAAAGAACCAAGCCCATCATAGTTAATCATCACATAATCTTGTTGTTACTGTATACAATGTTCTCTTGGTTCTACTCACTTCAGTTAGTATCAGATCATGGAAGTCTTTCCAGATTTTTCTGAAGTCAGCCTGCTCAGCATTTTTTATAGAACAATAATGTTCCATTACATTCATATGCTATCATAATTTATTTAGCCTTTCCCCAACTTATGGACATCTACTCAATGTCTAGTTCCTTGTCTCTACAAAAAGGAGTGCTACAAATATTTTTCCACATTTGGATCCTTTTTCCTTTTTTTTATGATCTCCTTGAGATATAGATCCAGTAGTGGCACTACTTGATCAAAGGGTTTTTTGCACAGTTTGATAGCCCTTTGGGCATAATTCCAAATAGTTCTCCACAATGTTTGGATGATTTCATAACTCCACCAACGATGCATTAATATTCCAGTTTTCTCACATTTCCCTCCAACATTTACCATTATTTTTTCCTGTCATTTTAGCCAATCTAAGAGCTATAAAGTTAGTACCACAGAATTGTCTTAATTTACATTCCCAAAATCAATTAGGGATTTCAAACATTTTTTCCATATGACTAGAAACAACTTTAATTTTATCATTTGAAAATTGTTTATATCTTTTGACCATTTATCAATTGGAAAATGGCTTGAATTCTTATAAATTTGGGTCAATTCTCTCAATATTTTAGAAATGGAACCTTTATCAGAACCCTTGAATGGTAAAAATTTTTTCCCCAGTTTATTGCTTCCCTTCTAATCTTTTCTGCATTTGTTTTGTTTGTACAAAAACTTTTAAATTTAATATAATAAAAATTATTCACTTTGTATTTCATCATTTTCTCTAGTTCTTTTGGCCATAAATTCCTTCCTTCTCCAAAGATCTGAGAACTAGACTATCCCTTCTCCTAATTTGCTTATAGTATCACCCTTTATGTCCAAGTCATGAATCCATTTATACCTTATCTTGGCATTAGACGTTAAGTGTTGGTCAGTATCTACTTTCTTCCATATTATTTTCCAGTTTTCTTTGCAGTTATTTGTCAAATAGCAAGTCTTATCCCAGAAGCTGGAGTTTTTGCATTTTTCAAGCACTAGATTACTATAGTTATTGACTAATGTAGCTTGTGAATCAAACTTATTCCAGTGATCTACTACTCTATTTCTTAGTGAGTACCAAATGGTTTTGATGTCTGCTGCTTTATAATATAGTTTTAATTCTGATAAAGTAAGGCTACTGAAGATGACTTTTGATTTGCCTTTCTACCATTACAGCTGACTTCCTTGATTCCCTTATAGCTACTTTACATATAAAATACTTTTTTTGGAAAGTTATTTTGTTTTTTTTAATTTTATCACATAGCTAACTTCAGAATGAAGTAATTTAAATCATTATTTCTGTAATTTAATCCTAGTCTACAACTAGTTTCCTCATCTATAAAATGTGGATAATATTTTTTTCAGGTTGATGCATTGTAAGAATTGATTCATTTAAAGTCCTCTATAAACTATAAAGAAATGCTAGATAATTGGTGATATTTTTAATTTTTCCTTACTAAGTTTTTTGCCAACTAATAAACTTTTTTTTCTAGCTTTTTTTTTTTTTTTTTTTTTTTTTTTTTTAATTCTCCTTTATGGATTAAAAAGGAAGTTGTACACAATCTGGTCTAACTATCAAGAAACTATTCCTATCTTAGGATGTATCAGATAGTTTTCTCTCCTGGCTTTTATAACTGCTTCTTAGAATATGGCTTATATGGCCAGGTACCCAGCTTTTCAACAAGCACCATCTCCTCTACTTAATTATTTTTTCCTCTGTACAGTTATATATTTCTTGGAAATCTATTGATTTCCTAAGTAAAAATTTAAGTTGAATTGCTTCTATGTCACCAGTTCAGAGGTTTTAAAAAAGCTCAATTATCAGGCATCTCATTAAGCTCTAAGACAGGGGTGGAGAACTTATTATTGTTATTATTATTTTTTTTGCTAAGGGCCATTTGGATATTTATAACATCATGTGTGGGCTATACAAAATTAAGCAGTGGGAGGTTGTTGTACCTAGCTTTCTTTCTATCATAACCAGCAGTTGCCTTGACAGGGATAGACCAAATGATTTCAAGAACCTCTGTGGGCTTATTGTTCCCCATCTTTGTGGTAAGGAATACTTAAAATTCGTTGAAGGGGAATACTATGAGTATTGACCTTTTTAGGTGACAAAACATTTGATTAAAAAAAAGTAAGTAGTTTGATTTTGCTTCAGAATATTAGCGTTTTGGTCCACATCTGCTAGTATATGAATAGTTTTTGTTTTTTTTTTTTTTTTCTAATGTTTAATCTACTTTTTATGATCATATTATTTTAATTTTGGTGGTAGATTTTTAATGCATTACAAATATAGAGTGATAATATGATATTCAGAAAGTTATAAGTCAAATTTGAAGCTAATTTTTAAAGAGTTAAAATGTTTAACTATTTTGTATGATGGATGCTTTTCTCAAAAGTATAATAAACCTTTGTTTTGCTCCTAGATATATCTCCAGCTTTTTTGTTTTTGTTTTTGTTTTGTTTTGTTTTAATAATGGTCATTCACCTCCCTGAGCCACACAGGGCCTGACCTTAGCATAATTTGGTAGTATAATGGGAAAGCGTAGAAATTGGGAATACTGATTAGTTCTCCCACAAAAGTTAAGCACATATTTAATGAAAAGATTCTTTGGTCATTCCAGTAAAATTTGGACTAAAATAATTTTTTTAGAAGACAAAGATTTTTCTTATTTATACTGAATCTTTTATGGCTTTCCTAATTTTCTTCTTCTGTTTTAACTTTAATTAGGTTAGAATGAGTTAGAATTACTTGGGTTTAATTGTTATTGTTTTAGATACTATTCCAATGATATTTCCAGGTATGCTTTTTATCACATTTATCTTTATTACTTGTTTTTCACTTCAGGAAAGACCACTGCCTAATAACTCCAATCTATTATTAGCCACATGTTTAGTGTTTGTGTTGCAAACATGAGGCAAAGAAAATCATACTAAAGAATTTGAAGTTAGATGACTTGAACTAAGTTATTTATTATACCTTTTTCCTTTTATTTTTTAAAGAAATCTTTTCAAAACATATGCAAATAATTTTAAACATTTGCCTTTCTTGTGTTCCAAAATTTCTCTCTTTCTTCCCCCTACCTCTATTATATATCTTTTTCACAGCATTTAGGTTTCAACCTAAAGAAACAAAAGTTCCCTAGATACAAATTCTTTAGCTGAGATTTCATATGTCAGAGTAATAGCTTCCTTTGGTTTATTTGAACTTGTTAATTTTAAGCAAGAGGAATTAAAAAGATTGGCAGTATATAATAGAGGTATTTTTTGTTAATTACAAATCATCTTTATTTCTACTAAATCTTTTTTCTTTAAAATTTAGAACTTTATGAGTTAGTATTTAGATTGTTTGTTGCCTATAATAGCTTAAATTAGAGATCTTTTAAATTGTCTCCTAAATGTCTCTCCTGTGTCAAATTACTGAGACTAGTCTAATTTAAAAATATAATAATTGTGTCAATGATCTCCAAATCAACTTTAAGCCATTAAAATTCAGTCATTCAGTGATTGGGAGAAAATAAAACTGAATAATTAAAGAGTAGTTGCGCCAAAACCAAGATGTTAATTTATAAAAGTAGTTTCATTGATAAACAGGCACTTGGAAATGTGACTGAACAGTGATAAAAAAGAGGAATATATGAATCAAGGATCTCAGATGGGGTGGGGAAGAAGAATCATGGGAGGTTTGAAGAGGGATGAAAAGTATGGAAGAGCTGTTGTTCTGTGACAAGGAACATCAAAACACACAGAAGAAGATAACAAAATTAAAAGCTCTTCCATCCAGATTCTCCAAGAAAAATATGAATTGGTCTCAGCCCATGGAAGAATCCAAAAAGGACTTGAAAATCAAATAAGAGAGGTAGAAGAAAAAATTGGGAAGAGAAATTATAGCGTGATGGAAGAAAATCATGAAAAAATAGTAGCTTGGTAAATGAGATATAAACAATAATGAAGAAAATAATACTTTCAAAACATGAGAGGTCAAATGGTAAAGGAAGTTAAAAATATATTGAAGAGAAGAATGCCTTAAAAAGCAGAATTGGCTAAATGGAAAAAGAGTCACAAAATTCACTGGAGTAAAAAAAATCCTTAAAAAAATAGAATTGGTCAAATGGAAAAGAAGGTACAAAAGCATATTAAAGAAAATAATTTCTTAAAAATTAAAATTTAGCAAATGGAAGCCAATGACTTTATGAGAAATCAAGATACAAAATAAAACAAAAAAAATTAAAAACTAGACTATAATGGGAAATATTGCATTGGAAAAACAACTGCCCTGGAAAATAGATGCAGGGTTACTAATTTTTGAACTACCTGAAAGCCATGATCCAAAAAAAAAAAAAAAAAAAAAAGAGAGAGAGAGAGAGCGCCTAGATATCTTTCAAGACCTACAGAAGGAAAATAGAAATTGAAAAAATCTGGAAAGAGATCCCACAATGAAAACCTCCAGGAGTATTCTAGCCAAATTATGGAATTTCCAAGTCAAGAAGAAAATATCGCAAGCATCCAAAAGGAAACTTAAATATAATAAGGACACAGTCAGGATAACAAGATTTAGCAGCTTTTACATTAAAGGGCAGGGGGGTTTGTGATATAATATTCCAGAGGACAGAGGAGCTAGGACTGAGTATAATCGTTCAGGAGGAAAAATAGACATTCAATGAAATAAAGGATTTTCAAGGATTCTTGATGAAAAGACTAAAGCAGAATGGAAAATTTGACTTTGACTTTTAAATACAAGACTAGAGAAGCATAAAAAGCTAAAAAGAAAAGGTTAAGCATAAAGAATTTAATAAGGTTAAACTGTTTATATTCCTTCTTGGGAATATGATACTTGTAACTCATAAAAATTATGTCATTATTAGAGCAGTTTGAAGGGGTATATATAGACAGAGGATACAGGTATGAGTTGAATGTGAAGGGATGATGTCCCCCAAAATGCTGAGAGAACAGGAAAAGAAAAGGTAGATAGTGTAAATTATTATGCTTTATAAAAGAGTCAAGAGGAAGCTTTTACAGTGGAGGGGAAGAGGAAGAAAGTAATGAGTGAATGAACCTTGCTCTCATCAGAACTCACTTAAAGAGAGAGTAATATGCACCTTCAATTGGGTATAGAAAGTAGGGGGGAAGAGGATAAGATACTAGTTTGGGGAAGGAAGGAAGTAGTCAGAAGCAAACTACTTGAGGAGGAATACACTGAAAGAAGAGAGAGTAGAATGAATGGGAGGGGGTTGAAATAAGATGGAGGGAGATATAATTAGCTAGTGTATTTGAAAAAAATTTGAAGCAAGTTTCTCTGATAAGGGCCTCATTTCTCAAACAGAAAATGGAGTCAAATTTATAAAAATGAAAGCACTTCTCCAGTTGATAAATGATCAAAATATATGAAGAGTTTTCACATGAAGTAATCAAAGCTATCTATAGTTCTACCAAAAAAATGTTTTAACTCCCTATTATTTGGGGAAATATAAATTAAAACAATTCTTAGGTACTACCTCATACCTATTAGATTGATTAATAGAACTTCTGTTTTATTAATTATTGTTATAATTAATACATAATATTATGTATTTATTATATAATATATTATTAAATATTATTATAATATATTATTGTGGAAAATTATTGTGGAGGGGATATAGGAAAAATGAGACATTAATGAATTGTTGGTAGAATTGTGAACTAATTAATCATTCTGTAAGGAAATTTGGAACTATGTCCAATGGGCTATAATACTATACATACCTTTCACCTACCAGTACCACCACTAGGTCTGTCTCCCAAGAGAGATAGTTTCTTTCCCCCTGAACGATTTGAAATCTGCTTTCCTTCAATCTAAGCTATATATTAGACTACACCCAAATTTCCATTCATTCTTTTTCTATCATAACTGTAGGTTGGGGTGACTACTTTCCCTTGTTTCCCATCATTTCCACCCCATTTACCCCAATCAATTCCAGAATATAATTTCTCCCAGTTTTATTATTTCTTTTTTTTTTTTTAAAGACAAAAGTCCCACTAGACAATTGAAATGAATTATTCTGAGAGACAGAGAGAAAGAAAGAAGATAGGATGAAAGATTCTAATTTGATGACAAGAATAATTTATTATATTTATTTGAACAATAGTACACAAAATATTAAGAAGCAGTATCAGGATAGTGATTTGTCCTATGACTGTTTCTATCTGAACACTATCAAAAAAGATGAGAAAAGTAAAAAAGAATAAATGTAGTAACAATTATTAAGTCCACATTGAACAGCATTGATACAAACTCAGTTTAGTGATAAACAAGTATCAAATTTCAGAACCATATGTATTTAGGCAGCTAAGATTTGTTGAAGACAGAGCATTGTGCCCAGAGTCAGAAAAATCCTAGGTCAAATTCAGCCTCAGATTAACTGTGATATTGAACAAATCAACTTCTATTTGTCTTAGTTTTCCCCCTCGGCAAAACACACCTACCTCACAGAGTTGTGAGAATCAAATGAGATAATAATTGGAAATTATGCATAGGGATTGCATAAATGCTAGCTGTTGTGGACCAGAACTCTGAAACAAGGTTTCTGACAAGATGTTAAGTCAGTAGAATTGATGAGACAATTATCTAGTTTAGCATGGTGCTTAATAGTTCTCTAAGTTCAGTATGATTGATTTAATCTTACAACAAATAATGGTTTCCTAGTGATATAATATTTAGTTTATGCTCAGTGTAGAGCATATAAGCTGGGAGCCTCAGCCAGAGTGAGGGCTAGAGAAGACAAAAGACTGGAGGCTCAAGCTCTTAGAGCCAAGGAGAGAGATTCATTCCATCTTTGGTCAGGCTCCTGATGGCTCTCCTTGGGGGATTGAGAGACAGATTCATTCATTCCATCTCACATCATGTGTTGGCAGGCCTGTCATGCATTTTCTCCAAGTCCCCTCTGAAGGTCATGAGAAAGCTAGCTGAGTACCAGGTGAAGGAAACAGTAAAGAATTTGGATTTTAACACCTAGCTTTTCTCGTGGTGATTACTCTGCTGAAACGAAGGCTGCTCCCAAGACCACCAGAAAATCAAATGAGAACATTACATTTTGATGCCCGAACAGGGACTAAGAAGCTATATCTGTGACCCAGAAATTAGGGTCAGTACAAGAAGGAAACTTTTTAAAGGGCTAAACTAGTGCTTCAGCTAAAAAGGGACAGATGTTTAGAAAGAAGCCTTCTTTTCCATCTCAAGGAAAATTTATCAAAAGCATAGTTAAACTCATTAAAAGCCAAGGTTTGATTTTAACTTGGGAGCAGATCATTGAACTTTTAGAAACATTACAATACACATTTCCTTGGTTCTCTAAGGAAAAATAATTAGATCCAGATGAGTGGAAATTAGTAGGAAAGCTACTATATGAATACTATAATGATAATGGCCCTGATTCAATGCCTAAAGAAACACTTTACATATATAACTTAATACAATTGGCTTTAAGGAATTATATAAGTAAGTATTAGAATAAGGAAAAAGAAGAAAGTGCAAGAAGGGGAGGATATTGACAAACTAGATGAAAAGGGTGAAGAATTAGACAAAAAAGGAGTTAAGTACAATTCTGATGAAATGAAGACATGAGGTGCTTCACTGCAGGAGCCATTAGGATATTCCCTAACCCATGATCTACTCCCCTCAAATAACCCTTCATGGGTGGGGAGAGAGAAGAAGGAGGGAGAGAGGCAGTGACACAATCAGCACCACCTATGAAGCAGCCTATAACAAGATTACAAAAGGACAGAATCTATCTGATTTGATAAATTCATACCCTGTTATTAAAGAGTTTGACTCTTCATATCAACAAAGGAGAAGATACACTTCTTTTGATCTGGAAAAAATCAAGAATTTGAAAAAGGGTTGCACTCTTTATGCAGCTACATCATCTTATGTTAAGATGATATTAGAGAATTTGACTTATGAAATTTTAACCCCTAGTGATTGGAAATCTATAGCAAGGACATGTTTAGAACCTGGACAAAACTTGTTGTGGCTTTCAGAGTATAGTGAACTATGTAGGATAGAAGCCTAAGGAAACAGGTAAACTGGAGTTAATATACAAATCACCTTTGACCAACTATCAGGTAAAGATCAGTATGCAGACACTTCAGCACAGATTAATTATCTTTTGATAGCATATGAGCAAATTGTTGCTGCTGCTATAAAAGCATGGGGCTGCCTCCCAGGAAAGCAAGATTGAGGGGAAGCCTTCACAAAAATAGAGCAAGGTCCCAATGAACCCTTTGCTGATTTTGTGGGACGTTTGCAGACAGCTGTCATATGAACAATTGGAGAAAATGCAGCTACAGGAATAATGATAAGACAATTCGCTAAAGAAAATGCTAATGAGGTTGTAGAAGAATTTTTCTTGGACTACACAAGGATGCTCCTTTAGAGGAGATCATAAGATGCTGTGCCACAGTGGGCACAAATGCCTTTTATACCCAGGCTATGATGCAGAACATGGGAAGACAGGGTCCCTCTTGGCAAAGGGACTTCCAGAGAGACTTGTCAATGCTTTCAGTGTGGTAAAGTAGGGCATCTGAAAGCTCAATGTAGTCATAAAAATAGAGTGAGAAAACAGGTTGAGAGAATAAGACCCAAAACCCTATGTACAAAATGCAACAAGGGCTTCCACTGAGCCTCAAAAAATGGGTGGGGCATGATGGCAGCTGAGTTTACACCCAGAGAATCTTTAGAGGTTCAGGACTCTGACATGATCAATCAACAGAGAAGCAATCAGATGGGAGAAAGGGATTATAATTAGGGAGAATATAGGCTTTTTTACCCACTAGAAGGGCAGTGTCCAGTATGAGCCCCTGCAATATAATTGCCAGGTGATGAGGATCGATCTAGAAAGTGGTAAATGAAGGGGACTAGATAGGTTAACTGCTTGGGAGAAAGGGTTTACTTGTATCACTACAGATGGAAAAGGAATCAGATAGGTGCCAATGAGCACCTGGAGAGAGACAGATAAAGAGAAACACTTAGAAACAAAGGAGAAGACCTAAGAAACATCTGACACTGAAAGAGCATGGCTGATAATGAGACTGTCATAGAACTTCAAAACCAGCAGGAATCAATGGATTCTTTGAGACATGATAAGACTGATGCAGGACTTCAAACCCTGCAGAAATTTTTGGATTCCTGACACATGAAGTAATGGAGAATAGATTGGTTTTGGACTATGTCTGGGACTTATGGACATGTATAATTCCTCATGTTGATTCATGTTTGTTACATCATGACTAGCCTGTGTTACTATGTGTTTATGTAATGACTCCCATGTTGATGGATTTATGTATACCTGTTTTAAAAGAGACCCTTCAGAAACCCACTAATCTGGTTTGATTCCTTACTTTCCTTTGGTTTTCATCTCCCTTCTTGAGACCTCAGTCAAGGAGGGTGTGATCATTTATATATATATATACACTCTACACTGAGTATAAACCAATCATTATATTGCTAGGAAACCATTATTTGTTGTAAGATTAAATCAATCATACTTAACTTAGAGAACCATTGTCTCATCAATTCTACTGACTTAATACTTTGTCAGAATCCTTGTTTCAGAGCTCTGGCCCATAACATCTCCCACTTTCTTTTGTTTTAGAACATAAGGTGGTCACATTCTCCCTGACTTCTCAAGGAGGTGAGAACCCCTCCCGCTTTCATTTTAGAACATAAAGTGGTCCACACTTCCTGACTTCTCAAAGTGAGAACCCCAAAAATGAGGTAATCACAACTTCCCTGACTCCTCAAAAAAAGGGGTGAAAACACCAAAAAAAGGTTGTAACAAAATACAAAGCCTTTAGTTTTGAATTTAAAAGATCCATTCACTATTTGTCTCCATCCTGTCTCATTCCTCTACAGTAATTTTCTTTTCAAGACAACTTGGACTCATGGTTCTTCCTTCTACTTGGCATTTCATCTCCAGCATTTTGCACAGATTGCCCCCCATTTTAAAATTTTTTGTTACCTTTAAGTTCTTTATTTGCATTTTTCTGAATAGTAGTGATTTAGAGCATTTTTTCATATGATTATAAATGGTTTTAATTTATTCATCTGAAAATTGTTCATATCCTTTGAACATTTCTCAGTTGGAGAATGGCTTACATTCTTATAAATTTGATTTAATTCTCTATATATTTTAAAAATGAGACTTTTATCAGAACCCTTGCATATAAAAATTTCTCCCCCAGTTTATTGCTTCCCTTCTAATCTCACCTGCATTGGCTTTGTTTGTACAAAATCCTTTTAATTTAATATAATCAAAATGATCTATTTTGCAGTCTATAATGTACTCTAGTTCTTCTTTGACCACAAATTTCTTCCTTCTCCACAGATCAGAGAGTTAGATTTTTTTTTGCTTTTCTAATTTGCTTATAATATCACTTTTATGTCTAAATCATGAACCCATTTTGACCTTATTTTAGTATAGAGTGTTAGGTGTGGGTCAAGTGTAGTTTCTGCTATAGTAATTTCCAATGTTCTCAGCAATTTTTGTCAAATTGTGAGTTCTTATTCCAGAAGCTGAGGTCTTTGGATTTACCAAACACTGAATTACTATAGTCATTGCCTGTTTTGTTCAGTGAACCTAACCTATTCCACTGATCGACTAGCTAGTACCAAATGGCTTTGATGATTGGTACTTTATAATATAGTTTTCTGTCTGGTACAGGTAGTCCACTTTCATTTGCATTTCTTTCATTAAATCCCTTGAAATTCTTGAGATTTTGTTCTTGCATATGAACTTTGTTAATTTTCTGGTTCTGTAAAATAATTTTTGGAAGTTTGATTGGTATGGCACTGAATAAATAGGTTAATTTTCCCATGAGCACTTGATATTTTTCCAGTTGATTAAATCTGACTTTATTTGTGTGGAATGTATTTTATAAAAGTGTTCATATAGTTCTTGCCTTTGCCTTGGAAGATAGATTCCCAAATATTTTATATTATTTTAAATGGAATTCCTCTTTGTATCACTTGCTGCTAGAATCTGTTGGTGACATAAAAATGCTCATGATTTATGTGGATTCATTTTGTATCCTGTAATTGCTAAAGTTGTGAATTGTTTCTAGTAGTTTTTTAATTGGATTTTATAAGTATACCATCATATCATCTGCAAAGAGTGATAATCTGTTTTCCTCATTATCTATTCTAATTCCTTTAATTTCTTTTCCATTTCTTATTGCTAAACTAACATTTCTGATACTGAATAGTAATGGTGATAGTGAGCAACCTAGTTTCACCCCAAATCTTATTGAGAATGGTTCTAGTTTATTCCCATTACATCTCATGCTTGCTGATGGTTTTAAATGGATGTTACTCATCATCTTAAGGAAAACTCCATTTGTTCTATACTCTTTAGTGTTTTTATAGGAGTGGGTGTTGGATTTTGTCAAATGCCTTTTCTGCATCTATTGAGATAATAATATGATTTTTTTTTGTTAATTTGGTTATGCTAATAGTTTTCCTAATATCAAACCAACCCTGTATTTCTGGTTTAAATACTATTTGGTCATGGTGTATTATCCTAGGGATAATTTGTAATCTATTTGCTAATATTTAAAATTTTTGCATCAATATTCATTCGAGAAATTGGTCTACATTTTTTTTCTCTGTTTTGACCCTACCAAGTTTAATAATTAGTACCATATCTATGTCATAAAAGGAATTTGGTAAGACTCCTTTCCCAATTTTTCCAAATAGTTTGCATAGTATTAGAATTAATTCTTCTTTAAATGTTTGGTAGAATTCACATGTCAATATGGCTGTGGAGAGTTTTTCTTAGACAGTTGATTAATAGGTTGTTTAATTTCTTTTTCTAACATGGAACTATTTAAGTAATTTATTTCTTCTTCTATTAATCTGGGCAATCTATATTTTTGTGAGTTTTCCTCCATTTCATTTAAATTATCAGAGTTATTGGCATACTGTTGGGCAAAGTAGCTCCTAATTATTGTTCTAATTGCTCCTTCTTTGGTGGAAAGTTTACCCTTTTCGTTTTTGATGACAATTTACTTCTTTCCTTTTTCTAATCAAATTAACTATGGGCTTATCTACTTTTTTTTTCATAAAACTAACTCTTAGTTTTGTTTATTACTTCATTAGTTTCTTACTTTCAATTTATTTGGGTTTTAAAAATTTGTTCTTCTTCTAGTTTTTTTAGTTGTGTGCTTAATTCCTTGATCTTCTCTTTGTCTGTTTTATGGAAATAAGCATGTAGAAATATAAAACTTCTCCTAAGAACCGCTTTGGCTGCATCCCATAAATTTTGGTATGTTGTCTCATTATTCTCATTCTCTTGGATGAAATTATCAATTGTGTCTATGATTTGTTGTTTCTCATTCTTTAGAATTAGATTGTTTACTTTCCAAATAATTTTTTGTCTATTTTCTCTGGTCCTTTATTACATGTAATTTTTATTGCATCATGATCTGAAAAAGATGCATTTACTATTTCTGCCTTTCTACATTTGATTTTGAGGTTTTTATGCCCCTAACACATGGTCAATTTTTGTCTATGTTCCATTTACTGCCAAGAAAAAAGTATATTACTTTCTGTTGCATTCAGTTTTCTCCAAAGATTTAGCATACCTCACTTTTCTAGAATTCTGTATACCTCCTAAACTTCTTTCTTGTTTTTGTGTTTTGACTTATTTAATTCTGAGAGAGCAAGATTGAGATCCTCCACTAGTATAGTTTTGCTGTCTATTTCTTCTTGCAGCTCTCTTAAATTTTCTAGGAATTTGGATGCTGCTCTACTTTTTATTCTGTTTTTCTATATAGTATGCACCACAGTAGCTATTCTTTCTCTAGCCTCCTAAGTATCAGCTTTCATTCTAAGAGAAAATTATCTATTTTACTAAGAAAATAGAGTGAGAGCTCTGTTCCCATATTCTATACCTTAAAAACCCATCATTCCCCATATCCTTCTTTGTTCTATTCTATAAAAAGATTTGTATTTTTTCCTTGCAAGGCCAGCCCTTCCTCAACTTTTGTCTTCTACCTAATTCCTTCTAATCTCCTTCAGGAGTGTAAATATCTGAACATCTCTTTATTTTATCCTTATTTCCTTGTGATTTACAAATAGATTGATGTATTTCCTTGTTTAAGAGCAAACAAGGAGACAAGAAGTCTCACATTCTACTGCTTATCTCTTACCCATTTCAGGACAACTTGTAGAAAAAAAGTTATCTTCATTTTGACATCTGATTTATGGCCTCATACTTGGACTATAATTACCCTTTTCAGAGTTATCAATAAACTCTAAATTGTTAAATCCAATGGCTTTTAATCTATTTTTATTCTTGTCAATATGAAGCAGTTGAAACTATTTGTTCTTCTCTTAGATATTGTCTTTTTTCTCAGCTTTCATGACATTTCTTTCTCCTGGTTCTCTTCTTACTTATATTCCTACTTTATACTAGTGTTCAATGCTGGATCATCTTTCATGTCCTCAAAGCTCTTCCTTATACCCTCTTCTCTCTTGGTAATATCACAACTCCCATGTTCATATATCTATATACCTAGCTTTAGTCTCTCTTCTAAGGTTCAAGTGTACACACATCACTGAGCACTTTCTTGACCTCTTCATTTGGATATTCCATAGACATTTCAGTTCAAACTATCCTACATCTTAATAGTAAAATTTATTAATCTCCCCTCCAACCCAACACTCTTTCATTCTTCTTTACGTTTAGGGTTCTGGTTGTACAGAATGAAAATACTATAAATTGTGTACTATATATTATAATTCAGGGTTATTCTTCTTGGTTTTTATTCTCTCTCAGTATCTAATCATATGTCAAGTAATGTCCATTTAACCTACATAATGTCTCTCCTGTCTTTCTCTCTGTTCATGCTTATATAGCCATCAACCTTCAGAGCCTCCCTGATATCTTTTTGCATAGATTGCTTGATAACCTCCTAATTGATCTCCAGTCTATATCCATTTTTACCCAGCTTTCATATTTCATATTTCTGTAGTAGAGTTCTTACCTTGTTCCTATTGAGAAAGCTTTAGTCATTTCTTACCAGTTTAAGAACAAGATATAAAGCCTTTAGTTTTGAATTTAAAAGATCCATTCACTATTTGTCTCCATCCTGTCTCATTCCTCTACAGTAATTTTCTTTTCAAGATAACTTGGACTCATGGTTCTTCCTTCTACTTGGCATTTCATCTCCAGCATTTTGCACAGATTGTCCCCCATCTTAAAATTTTTAGTTACCTTCAAGTTACAACTTCATGTAAAATTCCTTTCCTGATTTTCTTTGTTATTATTGCTCTTTCTTTTCTCAAATTAATTTGTGTTTGGTTAACTTCTTCAGGAGATTATAATATTATGAAGATAAGGGATTGTTCCCCCCCCCTTTTTTTTTTTTTGCTTATAGGGCCTATCAGAGATGCTTAATAAATGTTTGTTGAACTAATTTGCCTCTTATCTTTTCTAGCACTTTCTGTGATATCAGAAAAAAAATCAAATTAAAATATTCATTGTATAATTTAGTTTTATGTTGGAAATAAGACCACAGATTTTAGAGTTTAAAAAAATCTTATCAATAATTTAGTCCTGAAGTCAGGCAGGCTCAAGTTCAAATTTTACCTCAGACACTTAGTGACCCCTAGCTGCCTCAGCTAAAAAAACAAAAGAAAGAAAGCAAAGAAAAAGAATTAATCTAGACTTCTTATATTTTACAGAACAAGAAGGCTTAGAGATTGTCTAGGGTCAAACAAATAATAAGTAGTAGTCATGGATTCAAATTCATTACCTGATTCAAAATCCTTTATTCTTTTCACTATGACATGTTGCTTCTTTCTTTGAAGTGAAGTAAAGAGTTAATATAACCCAAGTATCTGAATAATTTGGGCCAAAATATTTGTGTCTTAACCATGTAAGTATATGATGACAAGAAAGTGTTTTGTTTTCTTAATACATTCACTTTATTTTTTATAATAAGGGTGTCAAAGTCTTGCCCAAATGACAGCATGCAGTTCTCAAGATTTCAGGTTGTTTAAACGAGATTAAAATATAATTAAGAAATGTTTTTTATAAAATAAACAAAATACAGTAAAACAGATTTTAATTAGTGGTTTCCTAAGTCAATACGTGGCCTTTAGAGATCTATTTCTATTTGAGTTTGACACTACTTCTCTGCAGTACCTTTAGCATATTAGAATAGAGATGCTACTGCTTCTTCATCTGGATTGATCCATTCACCTGCAAAAAAGGATTGGTTTCTCTACGTGCAAAAAGCATTTCTCAGAAATTTTGTTGATTTTCCTTGTTTGTATGTAACTAGTTAATCAATAAGCATTTATTAAAAATCTACTGTCAGACACTGTGCTAAAATGGAAAAAAAGAAGCATATTTTTATTTTATATTTTATTAGAGAAAACAAAATATATACCAGTACAAAATATGGACTTTTACAAGGTAATTAAAGCATCTGAAGGAAAAAGTCAAGAAATGTCTCATTTTCTTTATCAGTGTAGAAAGCTCTAGATTAGGAAACATCCTCTTCCAATGAGTCCTACTCCTTCTCTGTAGTCTCAGAATTATCTGTGGTCTAACTGGATAAATAACTTTCTTTCAGTCACACAGCTAATATGTCAATGGCAGGTCTTGAGTTCAGGTCAAAAAGACTGCTGCTTCTCATAACAGTAGTCTTAAAGAACTCTTAGTCCAAACTCCTCATTGTTTAGATAAGGCAAAGATCAGAAAAATTAAGACTTGCATGTTTCTTAATACAGGGATGGATTTGGGACAAGACACTTAACTACAAAGTTCATTATTGTTTTTTGTTTCCCATAAATCACACTGCCTTTCCTTTTTTTCTTTTCTCCCTTCTTCTCTCATCCTAACATAATAGAATCATATCCAAGCTCTCTGTCCAAATATACTCCTTTCAACAGTCCTAGTGATGATAAAATCATGGGGGCTTACTGTCATTGTCCCATATAGAGACATTCTTTATTTCCTTAAGATTTCTATCTCATGTGTATCTTTTTATGCTTTCCTTTTAAGGATTATAATTTAAATGTCAAATTTTATATTCAATTCTGATTATTTCTCAGGAATATTTTAAGATCCTCTGTTTTATTAATCCATTTTTACTGTTTTGAAGCATTCCCCCTCCCTCCCTTTTGGGGAGAAGGCAATAAGGATTAAGTGATTTGCTCTGCTAGTGTCAAGTGACTGGTAGTTTTAGAACTCAGATCCTTCTGACTCCAGGGCTGGTGCTCTAACTTTTGTACCACCCTCTTTTTTTTCCTTTCGCTTTTGAATTCTTCCTCATTTTGTGTCTGTTCTGCATTTTTTCTTTGAGTTTTGCTTATAGTTCTTTTCAAGTCATTGTCTTCTGTTTGTGTCTTATGCTTCCCTGTCATTGTAGTAGCTTTTTTGTTGTCAAGTTCTTTTTTTATTTCCTCATTTTCCCAGCCTATTTGGTACTTCCTTTTGAAGTTAATGGATGATTTGCCTTGCACATTAATAATGTAAATTTTTGTTTCAGACAGGACCTCCTTAGACCTATCATTAATATTTCTTCAGTTTGTGTTTGGTTTATCTGCTTTCCTCTTCTATTTAGCCCAGGTGCTTTGGCCCTATCAGTCTGATGAGTAGTTGAAAATATCCTTTAAAAAATTATCAGCTTCCAATTTTTCATTTTTTATGTGTTAATAAACATTTTTTAGTCACTGATAGAATTGCTTTGACTGAGTCAAGGATAGAATCATGAAACATTTCATTAAAGATCACTACCTAAATTGGTATTGATCATTACCCCACATTCTGAGGAAGGTTAATTAGTCATGAATTTTTCTAATCGTATTAACATCAAATTCTTATTTAATTATTTTAATTGGAAAACACTTCTATGAAACTTTTATAGTTATTCTTTTGTTATATATACTCTTTTTTGTGAATGGTAAAAATGAACAGAACACAACACTGCACTTGGGTTTTTGAAACATGGCATTTTACTAGTCCATTTAAAAAGTACAGAGTTGTTCTTTCTCTTCTAAACTTTTTTATATGAGTATTTATAGTAGAGTATGTGAAAAAAATCATTAAATGATTTTTTTGCTCTAAGGCAAACTTAAAGCAGTGTGAATTAGAACTATTAGATTTTAGTTATTATGATGTTTCATTAGAAGAAGTATTTTGGGAAAATTTTTTTGTGTGGTAATTGTTTTTTAATTGAAGATAGTGTTCATACCAATTGGACTTATACATAGATTTGACTTGCTTTGAACAATTGTGGGTTTTTGATTTGCCAACAGTTTTTTATTGGATGGATGGAAATGTAAATCTTTGTTTGAAGAAGTGTGCCCTTGCATCAGAACTTGGCATCCACATTTGAATCTTAAGAAAACAGGCTGTTTGTTCCCTGGGGAAACTATTCTAAAAGCTAATTTTGTTTTTATGTACTGTATCCTCCTAGATTAAGTGATTTAGGTTAGCTTGGCCTAGGGCAAAACGTTTCAGAATATTTTAGAAGATCCTGGTGTCATATTTACTCTCAGAAAATACTTTAGTTTTCAAGCTTTTCTTCCTTATCAGTAGACTGTATAAACTTTTCCTTTCTCTCTTCCCCTTCCCTCAAATATATGTATTTATAGAGTGAATGTTAGTGAATAATAGATTTAATACAATTGAGTGATAGGTATACCCTAATTGTCAAGCAAAACAAATTGATTCCTAAGAAGTTTTTTTTTTTTTTCAGCTTACAAATTCCTGGAAAATAGAGACTTTTGCCTTGAACCATTGCCAAGTCACATGTAGATAAAATATTGAATATTATTTGCTTACTAAACAAGGGAACAGTTAATCACATTTGGACTCTTAAATTTAAAATTCTTATTAGACATTTTAAAGCTGTTGCAATCTTCACCAAATCTTTTTAATGTTGAGTTGCTTATGCTTCTATTTTGAAATAGACTTTTTTCATCATTTTATTTAAATATTATTAAAATATATGCATTAGCACTTGAAGTATGGTATGTAGATTAAATATATAGTCACAGAATTTTATTCAAAAAAGAACACATTAATGCACTGTTTCTCAAAATAATACTAAAAGAAAATTGCAAAGAAGCAGCCTGTTCCTCTGAACACTCTGTAGAGTGCTGGTCAAAAATCATTCTTCTGTACTCTACCCCCCCTACTTTCCAGGCCAGACTCCATGCTTGCTGAAGAGTGTACATGCCAATTGAAGTATATATTTTTTATTTTTTCTAACTTTCTTTTATTAAAAGAAATTTTATTATCATTAATTAATATTTATTATTATTAGTCTTTTTGAAGTTTTATCATGGCCTGGAAATGTCCAACAATCACTGATCTAATGTAGATTACACAGTTCCATCCAGAAATGGAATGTCATAAAATGAAATTTTTCATTATATAAAATACAGTTTTAAAGTTGTTTTTAAAAGAGCTTTAATAAAGAATTGTTAGTGAGAAAATTATTAACATTTCTCAGGCTATTGGGAATGTCAAAATTTCATTTAACTTTAGAGTCACTTGCGCATTCAAATACAAATTATTTTTAATATAGACACCTTTATTACAGATACAGTACTATAACAGACCTAGACTTTTTTCCTAGTTTTATACTCAAGAGCCAACTCACATAATTAAACTAAAAAGAAAGCTGGAAGAACATGCTATCCAATCTTGTTAGCCAAGATCTTTTGCCAAGATGCACAATTCACAGAGGAAAGGTGCAAAAGGTATTTCCTCTCAAAAACAAATTTAAAAATAGCTATTTTGCATTATGAGAAAAGCTTAAAATGCTAAACTAAATGTCTCTTGAAAATAGACATTAGTTATTTTTTCCCCAAAAAGAATATATTGTTAATTAGCAAAAGACTATTGGAAAAACTTAGGAAATTTTGAATCAATTGGGAAACTTTTTAGTTTTTAATTAAATTAATTAAAAACTTTTTAGTACTCCAAAAGCAGAAAAGAACAACTCATTTTTTAAATGTTCATAATTCCTGGGATGTAGGGTATGTGTGTGTGTGTGTGTGTGTGTGTGTGTGTGTGCGTGTGTAAGTGTTCAGATTTTTGTTGACTATGAATTTAACTTCTTTTCATAGTGAGAAATAGTCATGATTAATTTTTTTTCTATATGAACAATTATTTTATTTGCAAATTAAGACTAACTTGACAGTTAAAAGAAATGAAAGAAGTCAATCCAATGTATACTTTTATGGAATGATTTATATTCATATTTTAAAATTTTAAAATAAAGTATAGAAGTGAATTTTTTTTAAAACAAGTTTTGTTTTTCTTGTGGTAGAAAATCCCATCAATTTTGATATTTGCTATATGCATAGAGATTTTAAAGAGTTTTTTTTTAAACACTGTTGATACGATTGAATATTGTTAAACATATTAATGTTAAAGTAAACAAATATTTTTTTATTTGAGAAGAATAAGATAAAAATGATTTTTTTTGAAAATTTTGAATTTTGAAAAAATTTTTAAAAATTCTATATATTTAAAAATGCTTTTGTCATCTATTATCTGCCTTAACATAAAGGCAGATAATATTTTATGATGGATTTTAATTCTTATGTTCTTGGAAAAGTTGATGTTTAAAATAAATATATTTTAATGTTTACTTGTTTACTCAAGGTTTGGAACAATAAAATGGCATTAACATAATACATATACATTTTAATTACTTGAGTGATTAGTAGAAGTATTTTTAAGAATATGCAAATGTTCCATTAAATCTTTTTGAAAGAGTTTTTCTAGTTTAATGTCTAAATCCAAATTCATAAAGAGTTAGAAAAATGAGATGTCTGAGCTATAGGATTCACAGGGATTTCTTATGAAGCCTATTTAATCAGGGTAACACTGTTATTAATATTCATCAAGTCAGCTGGAATACAAATGGCAGACCATGGAGTCTAATTTTTTACTTTGTGAATTTATTAAATGCAGCTTAAAAAATTAAGGGAATTTAAGTAAATTTGTTAAATATGAAAATCTAGTTAGCAGGAAAAGATCTTTATAAACTTTCTTTAAAGACCATTTTGCATTGATACCATTTGACAGATTTCCTTGGTAGTAAAAGTAGGAAGATGCATGAATGGGCATTTAAGAGGATTTAAATACATTGGCACATTAATTTTTACATGAATAATAAGTAGTTTCCAAAAGCAATTAACTTACAATGTACAAGATTTTAATAGGAAAATAAGCCTTTGACATTACAAAAGCTTTAAACTTAGTAACAGGACTCAGTAATTTGACCTATTTGATTTTTACAGTTTGTACTGTACTTGTTATCAAGCTTATTTATGTTTATGCACGAGAAAAATAATTAGATAAGAATATTTGATGCCCACCAAATCTTAGTAAAGCTAAACATTTGTGGCAGTAGTTGTGGTGGAGCTCTGAACATTTGCCACACTTTTTTTTAGAATGTATATTATTAGAGAGCATCTTTTGAAGCAAGTCAGAGGTAAGATTGTGATTTCTCATAGTGCTAAATACAATAAATTTCCACGTGACTTCGTTGTCTTTTTCCAGTTTTTTTTAATCAATAGCAGAATATTATCTTTTTTTTTACTATTTAAAATATAAACTCTTCTTTCCTGTCCAGATAATTTTGTAATACTCTAATTATTTCTATCAAGTATCTTTCTTCTGAGGGTCGAACATGTATTACATATAATTTCTTCTTTCTTTCCAGATCTCCAAATTATGCTTTAATATTACTCAGTTGTCTTTAATATACAAGAAATTATTCTGAACTGAGTTAATTGCAGTTTGTAGACTATATTTCCTGGAGATGATTTTTATTGTATTTTTTCTTATTAAAATTAAGATTTATTGTCTTATTATTTGGATTTAGTTTATGAAAGAACATAAAATTTAATTTAAAAAATTTATTAGTACAACCACTTAAGTATGAATTAGAATCCCCAGAGAGTTAAATGTTTAGCTTAAAGTTTTTGCTTTTCAGTTGTTAAGCTAACATATAGAAAAATTGTAAAATATTTTAATAATTTTATGTTTAATGTTAAATAGATATTTTTGCTGAACATCAGCAAATTTTATATGATTTTATAAAAGATATATACAGTTGGTAGTATGTTATATTAATACTCATTATATATATATGTGTATATATATATATACATACACATACACACATAAACATAAACACATATATGCAATATATACATTAATACTCATATCTTCATAGTGAGGATGATAGCTCCACAAGTAGTTTTTTTTGGTTCGGTGACATTCACTAGAATGTCCAGGAGAGGGCAGCATTTTCCTATATCAGGTACATACAGTAAAAGAACATGCCCTCCTTTACACTTGTCAATGTTTTTTGTAATTACTCCCAGTATATTTGTTGCTTGCTTATGAATTAACTTGCATTTATGGAACTAAATCATTGCAATCATTTAATTACACCTGAGGAGCTGAACTATAATTGCTTGCTTCCAACAAGGATCTGATATGGCTTGAGCAGTATTAATTTGGTGTTTACTTTTCTGAGTGCTAAAAGCATTAAAATGATTGTGCAATGGGATTACATTTTACTAATTGCTGGCATTCATTAGCTGGGTAAATGGCAAGGAATAATGACTGTATATTGTAGAAGGATAAAATTATATTTTTAAGTAGTATATTACTCGCACATTAAGGCCCTTAAGACATGGTTTTAAATACTCCAGAGCTTATTAAATACTGTATTTTCTTCATGTCTTGCTATATGAATCTATTATTAAAAGAGTCCAATTATTATTAACCTTTTGGGCAATATGTAGGGAAATGGTTTCACTGACTGAAACATTTCTTTGATATTAATAACCTTATATATTTTCAGTTAATCCAAAAGCAAATGTGTAACTTAGAAAAAGATTGCCAACTTCAAATCAACAGTTATAAATAATTAGAAAAGGAAAAGCTTACAGCTTCATTTGAGGACTTTTGTAAAGAACTCTGTGTACTATATATGAGGTAACTGCAATTTTTTTCACTGTTAGAAAACTAAAATGTATAAAAATAGTTTTTGTTCATGTTCATAATTCTTTAAATGTAATACTTCCTACATGTTTATAATAAAAGATGGCTTAAAGAAATCTTACCCATAATCTACATGACTTTTTAAAAAAATTAGAAGTTTAGAAATAAGATTGTTCAGTCCTTGCAAAAGGAAGATGAGTGAGTAGGTTTTTTGTATTCTTAGTATTATAAAAGACCACATTTAATAATTGATTCTTTTTTGCCATCTTGCAATGATATATTTAAAATGTAATCATGGTTTGAAATGCAAACTTTTAATACTATTTAAAATTTTGTAGGAGAATTAATGTTTTACTCTATTAATACTCTCAACTTTTGAACATATATGATACAGTTTTCTTGGAAAATTATAATAGGTACCAAATTGTATTTTTAAGTTTGGATAAAATTTTTAAAAATTAATGTGTCATACTAAAAACATTGCTTAGTTTTACTTATATACATTTTAAATTTCTATTCTATATTACTACTATGATCATGTAAAAAGTTTAAAAAATTATAGTTTGAAGTTCTAAAGGTATATGAAAATATTTGATGTATGGAATTGCTTTCTTTTTCAAAAAATTTAAAATAAATCTGAGTCACTTTAAAATATCTATTGCAATTTTTAATCTAAATATCTTAAGTTAAAGGTTTAAAAGGGGAATTTTTCACAAATTGTAATTTTTTTAAAAATTCATTAAACCATTGGGTAAATTAAAGTATATTCCAACTAAAGTAATGAGTTCATTTTTAAAAAATTGAGCAATTACTATTGAATAAATGTAACTGTAAAGAATCTCTTTCCTGAGAAAAAAACTATTTAGCATCAAATATAAGAATAACCAATTTGCTGCCCTAATAAAATATTTTAGAAAACCATTTGTCTTATAAATTCTGTTTTAAACAAAGCTAAGAAACAGGCTTGTTCTGATACATTGTTTTAAGTAGAGTTGACTTTACCTTAGCTTTAAAATCTTGGAGCAACAATCAGTGACCATGCCAGATCAAACAAGTTCAGAAGTACAAATGGAGAACTGGTCAAAAGGTAAGAACTTTTAAGGTATTAATATATAACCCCAGGTATTGTACTTATGCAAGGATTGCGGAATATATTTGTTCTTGCAAATATATTAAAGATTCTGTGTGTGTGTATATGTGTGTGTGTGTGTGTGTGTGTGTGTGTGTGTGTGTGTGTGTGTGTGTGTGTGTGTGCATGTGCGTGAATATGTGATTAGGGGGCTATTCATTTTACCTGGTGACATGTAAAAACAGGTGAGGGGGTAACAACATTTAGTAAATAGAAATTTTAGAATATATTTTAAGGACAAAAAGTATCTCCTTAATTTTCTTTTAAGGGATGCTTTTTGCTATACTACTGAAACTTTTATTATCTAGTTCTCCCTTCCAGCAAGTTGATCTCGCGAATCAGGTAACTTTTCCTCACATATACCAATGTATTTTTAAAAATTTGTCTAATGAATGTTCACTCAACTTCTGCTTACTCTGTCAAAAAATTAAGGTGACCAAAAACTTGACATATATGAATACAACATATACCTATCTTATAAAATGTATTATAAATAAAAAAAATGCTATCACTTCAAAAGTTCAGCCTACATAGGACATGAATGGAATATCTTTGGGTTAAAATGATTATAAGCTTTTATTATTTTGTAATAAATAAGTGTTCTCATTGAAGGAAGGGAAATGTCATCATGGATCAGTATTGAAATTCCTGGCTTTTTCTGAATTTCAAAGATTTTTTTTTTAAACAATAATAGGAAGAAAATTCTGTTTTTTTAGCTACATGTTTTAAAGTTATTCTATAGTCTGATGACAATTACTAATACAATTTTTGAATAGACATCTCTGATAGTGAATAGTTTTGTATTTCACTTGATAGTGTGGTCACATATTAGTTCTCATTTTAAGGGATTTAAAAATATGCAGTTTATTAAAATTTAAAACCTTTAGGGGTCAGTATGTACTAAGTAAGGTTAAAAAGGTTAACTGTGCTATATTGACTAACCAAAACAAACTTTTAAGTCTGCTATATATTAAATATTTTCCGTCTGTCACAAAATGAAGATATAAAGTTTTTCAAAGCTTAGATAATACATTTTAATTCCCTGAATTTCTTTAAGATAATTCCTGGTTTTTAGTATGTGATAATAAAGCTGTGTTGCTTTGCTATATTAAATTTTATTTAAAATATGTTTAATTATGTCTTTTTGTCTTTATATCACATTTTCTACACTATCACCCTCTTGAATATTTTTCTGCTAGTAATCACTTTTCAGTTGCCATAATTTGGATGACTTAAAGAATGGGTGTTGAAGCTAAAAATGTGGTATACATGTACTATGAAAAATAAATTGTTGCTGTATTATTTTTAAGTCAGACTAGAAGAAAATAGGGAAAAGAACATTGAAAATGTTTTAGGTTTCCAGACTCAAGAAAAAATAATTAGCAGTAATTACATGTGACAAAATATTTCAAGAAATAAATTACTGACATGAGATGACATTGAAAACAATAGTTAGGTTAACTTGCATCTGCTGAGTAGATTACCTTAAGGTAAAAATTGAAATTACTGTTTTCACTGAACAGAGTACCATCTCTCTCTCTAAGTAAGCAATTAAAAGAACCCAATACTTTGTGTTTTATAAACTTTTATTTGTGATCTTCTCATTTGTGGCTATTCCATCTAAGGGTGGAACTCTATATTCCTTTTCTCCTGTGCGACTCATGCATACATTTTCTTATAAATTTTCTGAAAGAGCTACTGCAATATGTGGCTTATGTGCCCATTATTCTTCACTCTGACTTTGTGAATGTTCCATCTTCTTTTCAATACATCTCTTTAATGATATATCTTATGGTATTTATGGATAATTTTTCATTGATAGTATTATAATTTTAATTCTTCAAAATGTGGTCTTTCATGATAAATCTCTTATGTATCTACCTCAAAATGACTTAAATGTGTTAATATTATTAAAGAGAAATATTTAAAATTTATTTAAATTCTATTATGTATATGATCATATACCTGAAATAGGGATGCTTTTAAAATTTATAAGTACTTGATACAGGGCATACCTTATTATTATAGGTGATAGCATATAGAACTAATGGTATTCATTTACAGTAAAACAAACTTTTACCTGTATTAAATTTTTTATTTCAATTCAAAATCTTAACACTAATGGTACCCTAGATGCATTTTATAGCAAATATGAATTTGATTATATTTCATTATCCATGTGCCTTAGGAGAGGTTAAAAAAGACATGTCTTCGGACTGATTAAATTTACTGTTTATCTCCACAGGACCTAGTTTAATAGAGTGATAGTGGCTTCTCATGCATTATCATCTAAGAATGCTTGAGAGTGGTTCAGGACCATTGGCAGCTGGCCAAAAAAGAGTGATTCATTTCCAGAGGAAATGTGCAGGCTCCAATTGAAAAACGATTGAGGATATAGTCCATTATGGAAAAGAAATCCATTCCTTTAAATACATTTATTAAATCAATTTGGCTTCTGGGGATATCTGATTTTTCTACCTCTTATAACATGATATTACCTTAGGTTTAAATATAAAAGCTGATCAAAACAAAACAATAGGAATCTTCATTTCAAAGAAGATCAAATTTTTAACATATAAATAATTTCTGTTATTAATAATTTGTGTTAATTAGTAGGAAAATTGATTAGAATGTGATATTAAATAGTATAATAGTGTAGAAATTCTTCTCTTAGAATCTAATTCATTTTTAGGATTGTTTTGATTTTAGTACTTTGAATCCACAAAGATTGATTTACATTTTTAAGTTTATTAAGGATTTTAATCCATGCTTTTACTAGTTAACATTTTATTAGTGTAGTGATTTTTAACCATTTTTGTATCATGAATCCTTTTGGCAATCTGGTCAAATCTAATGAATTCTCTTTAAGAATTATGTTTTTAAAAGCACTAAATGAAATATATAAGATTAGAAAGAAAAACAATTATATTTTTAAAAAGATACATTATTCTTTCTTGCTCTTTTCCCCTCCCCCAATTTCCAAGTTCATGGACTGTTGGGAGAGTTATTTGGAGAATCCCTGTACTCATGTTACTATTCTTAACAAAATTAGAGCCCTAGATTTTTATCTAAATGTTTGCTTATTAATTATATTTATTTTTGTAAAATGTCAAAGTTGAAAAAAATTATAGAACTTATAATATTGTACCAGTATTTTTTAAAGTACTTAATGAATCCATACTGTCATTTTGCTTAAAATAATTTGAGTGATTGGTTCCAGAAATTTTTTTGTCATTTTGAAATTTGCACAAGGAAAATAAATGTAAAATTTAAAGCAGATAAGCCTGTACCTTGACATTTTGAAGATAAAAGTTATTTTGTATTTCATTGTTCTGATCTGCAGTTTGGAGGAATTTTTTGCTTCTTTGTAAATGCTGTTGTTATATTTAAAAAGGCCCAAAAGTAATTATAATGTATGTTGTATTTTTCATATTAATATTGAATTTATAGTGATTAGCTTTGTTTTGGGAAATCTGTTAATTTTTAGCAATGAACAATATTAAGTTAAACTTATTTCACTATTATATTTATTGTTACTTAAATAGCTAACATAGCTATTTTAAGGATAGATTGATAGGCAGGTAGTCAGTGTAGTATCTTATATAGCATCCTAAGAATTAAGTTTATATGAACAACTTTATAACATGAGAATGTAAAATACATATTATATTAAATTTATTTCTTTAAATATATTCTTTTCTTTTCTCCAAAGTTCAGAAATATCAAGTTCAGCCTTTTTAGGACAATGAAATCTCATTAACTACTGGTTTTGCTGAACTAACCAAAATACATTGACTCTGTAAGATTGGAAAAACCGAGCAAACACTTCCTACTCAAAGGTTCAGAGCTTATTCCTTTTGTGTGAACAAATGTTTCATCTTGCATTCATTGTATGAACATAGATCTATATGTAGATATACCTAGTATTAAGTATATTATAGATATATTACTAAGTAAAATTGTGTGAAGAATTTGTACAATTTGAAACTCTTCCCTTTTATTACATAAATGTTAGTGACATAATAGAACAAATGATGGTCATAGTCTTCCTTTCTCTGTCATTTTCAAAATAATCATATTGAACAATATTTATACTATAGCATATATGATTGTTTGTGACCAGAAACCATGACCTGTATTTTATTATCAACTAGTATAGATCAGAACAGGAGTGCATTAGAACAGGTGATCAAATACATACCAAAAATTCATTAGAAAACTAGTCCTTGATCTCTAGGGAATGCAATAGACTATCATCAGAGGGTTCACTTGCATCTTTAATAGACCATTTATTCTATGTGAATTTTTTTATTGGCTCGATATTACCAAGAGCAACTTTTTTCTTTTTAATTCTTACCAAGAGTGGCCATCCCAAATGAACAGATTCTAAGATTATTCTGCCAAATTTTGAGGCATTTTTATATCTTAAAATGTTAGACATAACAGTGTATTTGTCACAGTGTGCAACATTTTACTAAGAGCCTAACTAGTGAAAGGGGATTTATCTTTTTATTCATTTGTTTTTTGGAGAAGATAAATTTGAATAAAAAACAACCATTTTCAATTTGAAAATTATTTAATAATTATACATAGACTGTGTTAATAGCATAAAACCTGTTATTTAAACTAACCTTAATTATGAGTTATAAACAGAATATTTACCTCTCCCTTATGAGCTGCTGCTGATATGTAAATTTATTCTTTGACTTTGCACAAATACACTTTTTGAGCTGCTGCTTAAACACTTTAAGGTCTTTGGTCAAACAGTTTTAATGATGACTCTAATATTAAGAAAGTGTGACATTGATGAATACTTTGTGTAGTTGTGATAACTGGGAATATGTAAACAAAAAAAAGAGGACATCTGAGTCATCATGCAACACCTACATAATGTATAATTTTACTGTCTATAGCCATCTTGACATTTTTTATCTTCCAAAGGCAGGTTTCATTTGGAAGCTTAATCTGAGATTTATTTGGTGGGTCTTGAAATCATAGCTAGGGTTCCCACAGGAAATGGTCCATCCACCAACAGATTAAATGGCAGTCCTGCAGTTGTTAAGGGAGTTCTGCATTTAACACATGCATACTTATTCAGCAGCACTGTGGAGAAAAATTAAAGTAGTAACCCAGGTTTAGGAACAATGTAGCTAAAAAGTCCCATATTTGCTGAATGACAAAGGGTTATATAGCAGCATTTCATTTTATTATTCGTGCTTGAATTTCTTGTTTGCTTTGTTGAGTCTGCTGACGAATACTAATAAATGCCTGCAACAATCCAGACGAGAGATGCCTGGCAACAAAGCTATGCTGTGGACCTCCCTGATCTTCTCCAGTTCACAACCTGACCTTTTGAAAAATTGGCTGGGCTAAGCTGCAGAATTTGGGTGTAATGGTTATTGTTAACTCCAGCTTTAGGATTTATTAATTTGTGTGATCAAGACTTACCTATACTTCAAAGTTTCAAAAGACCAAACACAATCATCCACCCATTAGAACTAACATTGTGTTTCAGTGAATCCCACTTAGCATCTGACTAGTGATTCTTTTATTTTGATGTGTTCAGAATCTAAAGATGCTTTTAAAGAGGAACTGAGAGAGACATGTATAAAGAAGAATGGAGGTTTTCTCTAGCTAACATGATGGTGATAGTCTTTGTAATAATGAATTGTGGAGTTGCTTTTTAATACCAGAAAAAGTGTATATATGTTCACATGCACATACAGTGAGTTACTTACAAACATGATTAACATTAATACTTCTCTTAAGAATTTTTTTCAAAAAATTTTAATCAGTTATTATTAGGGTTGTCTTCATTTGCATTTCTCCAATCAGATTTAGCTTTGATGTCTTCTTAAAACTGCTTATTCACCTCCAGATGTGTTTTCTTTATCATTATTTCTCTTGATAAAACCATATTATTTCTGATATTGAATCATTTGATAATTCCAAGAGCTTTATCTTCTTGAGCTTTTAATAGCTTAGGCTGCTGAGAAGGTGGTATTTGTTAAATGGCAGTTGGGGAGGTCTGGCTGGTGATCATCAAAGTGTTCTCTAGATGCAAAAATAGTTGCCAGGAGTTGGCAGGTTGCATTTCTACAAGACTTAATTCCATGAATAATGGATGAAAATACTGGAATGTTTTCATTGCAGGTAGTCTACTCGGATACTGATGTTCCAGGGGCTCTTAGGCTCAGTCTGAATAGAGGTAGATCTCAAGATGTTAGGGTGATTTGACTTGCCTGGCCAATGCCAATTTTTGTTCTCCTTCAGCGATTCTTGCTGCTTCAATGAGGATGGCTTTTGTGCCCCAGGTGGCAATTAGTCAGCAATTGGTGTTTCTGATGACCACCTCATTCCATAAGGTTTGTTTCCTTGTCATTTTTGGGGTGGGATGGAAATAATGTCAGTGATATAAGAGCACTACTGTTCTCAAAGCTATTGGGTTTACCTACATGAAATATTTAAAAACTCAAATTTTTTCTATTCTATCACTATTAATTTGGAGGACTGAGCTAGAATTTGGACTGATAGTCTTAGATTGAGGGCACAGCTATTCCCAGGCCTATTGGGTTCAGTGGTACTGGACGATCTTCATGAGAATAGGAATGGAGGAAATGGTCCAAGTGTTGGTGATGGTTTGATTCTGAGACATGCCATTTCTTATCTCTTAGTCTAATAATTATATTACAACTTATTCTTGAATATGTATGTATGCATATGTATATCACCCTGGATTGAAATAAAACAGTAAAGTATGGGCCTGATAATAATAAGAGCTTTAATCCATTGTTTTTCCAACTTAGACTAGTTCACTTTTCCTTAGACAATTTACTTCACTAATTATCCTAACACCATAATCTTTAATGAATTTGAGAGGATTATATGGCTTTGGCTGTGAGTGAAGGTAACAGACACTATTCCAGAAATATGATATGATTGACCTCTTTATAAAAGAAACAGACCTTTCAGAAGGGAGTTCAGTCAGCTTTGTGGAGACAAATTCCATATCTGCACAAAAAGGCAGTTGGTGAGGGGAAGGGCATTTTCTTTGTGTTTTGGTAGGAGCAGAGACATATTTTCTAAGACCAATAAGGATGTGAAGAGATAATCGCCCATATGAGGAGACAGCTTTATATAGAGAAGTCCTCACTATAGGCTAAAGAAAGAAGCTGATCCTGGGAGACCTAGTCAGCTTTTTGCCCATTAGAGATGATCTATTACAGGAGAGGATTTTTGAGGATTCACTGAAGCAGGAGTTTAGGCAACCAGCTGCGTGGCCATTGGAGATAGAGGGCACGGACTGGAATTTAGGAAACCTGAGTTCAAAAATGACCATAAACACTTATTAGTTGTGTAATACTGGGAAAGTAACTTAACCTCTTCCTGCCTCAATTTCCTTAACTGTAAATTAAGGATAATTATAGTACCTACTATAGTTACAGTGTTGCTATAAGGAACAAATAGATTCCTTTTCAGCATGTTTTTAAATGCATACAATTACAAAAGAAACCAACTGCAAACAGTTTATATAATATTTGTATTATGCAATTTATATAATATTTGTGCAGTTTATATAATTTTATATAATATTTATATTTATATATGTAATATTTATATTATATAAGTTTATATTTATATATATATAATATTTATATTATATAACTTTATATTTTTATGCAGTTTATATAATATTTGTATTATGCAAATTCGATTTTAGGTAAAGAATAATGAAAGAAATCCATATTCCAAAAAAAATTACCTATGTTAACTTTTATCTACAGTACTATGCTCTCTCTATATATACTCTTCAGCTTCTCATTCAGGGACCTCCTGCCCTCCCACAAAAGACAAAAAAATCCAATTCCTTTAAAAAATACTCCCAAGTGAAAGCCCAACTCCTCTTACCCATTCTGTCTTCCTGTCTTTTCATGCAACTATGTGTTAGTTCCCATTTGCCTTTTATCAGTCTACAGTATATATATATATATATATATATATATATATATATATCTGTCCTAAGCCTAATATGCTTGAATCATGTACTGATCCTCTTCCTATCTCTCTCCTTTCCTTCCTTCCCTACCATCAGGACAAATTCACATTGTTGCAAAAAATCGCTTTTTATAGAGGTCTACAGAATGATCCACTTGAGTAAATCAAGAACTGCCTGTATGCATTGATTACAATAAATATATTTTCAAAAGCCTCTGAATCCTTGTAGTATCAGATATAATTTTACCTATTACCATTCATATGTAGACATAAATATATGTATATCTGTATATTATTCTTGTGCTTTCCATGGATATTATATGTAGTTTTTTGGGAAAATACACTAAGTCTTTTGGGGAAATGTTTTATACTGATTGTCATTACCATTGTATTAAATGGTATTAAATGCCTTTGCTAATGGTTAATACAACAGTAGGATCTAGGGAGCCCATTCACTGGGCATCTCCTCTAGGGATTTAGCCTACAAATTCAAATGCAGATGTTAGTTAGGAAAGTATCTTGAAGAGGATGTCCCATATAAATAACTGCAAAAGAGTATATTTTGCTCACCCATAAAATAGCAGATAACTACATTAGAATAGAATGATTATAGACTTGGGATGGAAAATGCCATCCTCATGTAGAGAGAGAACTATGGAGATTGAAAGTGGATCAGAGCACAGTATTTTTATCTTTGTTGTTGTTTGTTTGTTTTCTTGTTTTTTTTTCCTTTCTTGAATTTTTTTCTCTTTTTATCTGATTTTTTTCTTGTACAGCATGATATGGAAATATGTTTTAAAAAACTGCACTTTTTAAAGGTATATCAGATTATTTGTTATCTTGGGGAGGTGAGAGAGGAAGAAAAATTTGTAACACAATGTTTTACAAAAATTAAAAATTGAAAACTATACATATATTTGGAAAAATAAAATACCACTTAAAAAAGAATAGTATAAGTAGTACGAAAGAATTCATGAATAAAATAAAACATATCCAACATGACTCCTCTTAGACTTCCTAATCAAATCAAGGTGAAAACCAGCAATTTAAAAAATTTAAAGTAATTTTTAAAATTAAGTCATTTTGATTGTAATCATATATTTTATTTTATGCATTTTAAAATAATTGTCGGGACTTCCGGCCAAGATGGCGGCGTGGAGGCAGACAGCTGCTTGAGCTCCTCGTTTTCTCTCAGAACTTACTTCACGACAAGCCTCTGACTTAATGCTTGACCCAGAAAGAAATCCACAAATTATCACCAAGAGAAGACATCCTTGAAAGTCGCCAGAAAAGGTCTGTGTTTGTTCGGGGGAGGGTCAATCAGACTGGGCGCAGACTGAGGGCAGACAGCCAGAGCAAGACAGGCAGCTCACACAGCTCAGATCGGAGGGGGAGGGGTGTGATCTCTGCCGTTTCTGTGAAAGGGCTTTTGCCCCAGAGTGGATGCTCCGTCTTGGCAGCAAGCCAGGAGCGGTGGAGAGGGTGTAAACACCGGAGGTGAAGATTAAAACCCCAGAAAGCCAGCGTCTCTCAGAGCCCGGCCACCCCCAACCCCCACCTGGACTGACTCAGTGCTTTCTCAGAGCCTCAGAGCACAGACTCAGTACAGTCATTGCTGTTCTGTTAGTGGCTCTCTGCTGCCCTACCCCCAGTCTGTAGAGGAAGCCCATTAATAACATCCAGCCCTATCCCCCGCAAAACAGACCAATTGTTTCTCTTGTCAGTTTGTTTTCTTTGATTCCTACTCTGACAAAATGAATAAAAAATTCAAAAGGGCTCTAACCATTGACAGCTTCTGTGTGGAGAGGGAGCAGACTTCAAATGCTGAGGAGACTAGGAACAGAATGTCCCCAGATGTATCCCCTGGGAGGGATATAAGCTGCTCCTCAATACAAAAGAACCTCATAGAGGAAATCAAAAAGGCTCTCACAAGAGAGCTGGAAGAGAAATGGGAAAAGGAAAGGGAAGCTTTGCAAGAGAGCCTGGAGAAGTCATCCCATGCATTCAAAGACAGAATGGATAAAGAAATCAAATCATTGAGAAACAAGATTAGTGAGCTGGAAAAGGTAAACAACTCCAAGGAAAACAGGATTAGAGAGCTGGAAAAAGAAATCAGCTCTCTAAAAAATAAAATGGATAAAATGGAAAAAAATTCCATAGAAGATAAAAACTCAATTGGACAATTACAAAGAGATATAAAAAAATTGAGTGAAGAAAATACATCATTGAAAATTAGACTGGAACAAGTAGAAATGAATGACTCAAGGAGAAACCAAGAGGGAGTCAAGCAAAACCAGAGAAATGAAACAATTGAAAAGACTGTCAAGTACCTTACCAGAAAGACAACAGACCTGGAAAACAGATCCAGGAGAGACAATTTGAGAATAATCGGACTCCCTGAAAAATGGGAGGAAAAAAAGAGCTTGGACACCATTTTCGAGGAAATTATCAAAGAGAACTGCCCAGACGTTTTGGAAACAGAGGGTAAAATAGACATTGAGAAAATTCATCGATCACCTACTGAAAGGGACCCTAAAATCAAAACGCCAAGAAATATAGTGGCCAAGTTCAAGAACCATCAGACAAAGGAAAAGATATTGGAAGCTGCTAGAAAAAAACAATTCAGATATGGAGGATCCACAATAAGGATAACACAGGATCTAGCAGCATCCACATTAAAAGAACGCAGGGCCTGGAACATGATATTCCGAAAGGCTAAGGAACTTGGTATGCAGCCAAGAATAACTTACCCAGCAAGAATGAGCATTGTTTTCCAGGGAAGAAGATGGACATTTAACGAAATAAATGAATTCCATCTATTTTTGATGAAAAAACCAGACCTACATAAGAGGTTTGATCTTCAAATACAGAACTCAAGAGACTTCTAAAAAAGGTAAAAAGAAATCTTGAGAACTATACCTCTGTCAAAAAAATATGTAAAGAACATATGTACAATTTGTCTTAGAAACTAGAGGTGGAAAGGAGATTATATCATTAAAAAGTATAAAGTGGTGGTACTACATCTCATGAAGAGGCAAAGGTAACCTATTATATCTGAGAGAAAGAAAGGAGGGAGATGAACATAGCGTGTATCAATAGACATATTCGATTTATGGTGAAACTTCTTCCACTTCATTGAAAAGTGAAAGGGAAGGAGTAAGCTAAGGGGAAGGGAATACAGTAATTTCGAGGAAAAGGGGTAGAATAAGGGGAGGATCTTTAAGGTGGGGGAGGGATCCTAAAAAGGGAGGGCAGTGAAAAGCAAGTGGTGTTTACCAGTTTAATACTGGATAGGAGGGTAAAAGGGAAGGAAAGGGGAAAAGCATAAGCAGGGGTTAATAGGATGGCAAGCAATATAGAATTAGTCCTTCTAACCATAAATGTGAATGGGGCAAACTGCCTCATAAAGAGGAAGCAGTTAGCAGACTGGATTAAAAGTCAGAATCCTACTATATGTTGTTTACAGGAAACACACCTGAAACAGGATGAGACATTCAAACTAAAAGTAAAAGGGTGGAGCAGAATCTATTATGCTTCAGGCAAAACCAAAAAAGCAGGAGTAGCCATCCTCATCTCAGATCAAGCAAAAACAAAAATTGATCTAATTAAAAGAGATAAGGAAGGGCATTATATCCTGCTAAAGGGAAGCATCAATAGTGAAGCAGTATCAATATTAAACATGTATGCACCAAGTGGTGCAGCATCTAAATTCTTAAAAGAGAAATTAAGAGAACTGCAAGAGGAAATAGATAGCAAAACTATAATAGCGGGAGATCTCAACCTTGCACTATCAGAATTAGATAAATCAAACCACAAAATAAATAAGAAAGAAGTCAAAGAGATAAATAGAATACTAGAAAAGTTTGATATGATAGATCTTTGGCGAAAGCTAAATGGAGACAGAAAGGAATATACTTTCTTCTCAGCAGTTCATGGAACCTATACAAAAATTGATCATATACTAGGGCATAAAAATCTCAAAATCAAATGCAGTAAGGCAGAAATAGTAAATGCATCCTTTTCAGACCATAATGCAATCAAAATAACATTTAATAAAAAGCCAGGGGAAAATAGACCAAAAAATAATTGGAAACTAAATAATCTTATACTAAAGAATGATTGGGTAAAACAGCAAATCATAGACATAATTAATAACTTCACCCAAGAAAATGACAATAATGAGACATCATACCAAAATGTGTGGGATACAGCCAAAGCAGTAATTAGGGGAAGTTTTATATCTCTACAGGCCTACCTGCATAAAATAGAGAAAGAGAGGGCCAACGAATTAGGTTTACAACTAAAATTGCTAGAAAAGGAACAAATTAAAAACCCCCAGACAAACACAAAACTTGAAATTCAAAAAATAAAAGGTGAGATTAATAAAATTGAAAGTAAAAAAACTATTGAATTAATTAATAAAACTAAGAGTTGGTTTTATGAAAAAACCAACAAAATAGACAAACCCTTAGTAAACCTGATTAAAAAAAGGAAAGAGAAAAAGCAAATTGATAGTCTTGAAAATGAAAAGGGTGAACTCACCACTAATGAAGAGGAAATTAGAACAATAGTTAGGAGCTACTTTGCTCAACTTTATGCCGATAAATTCAATAACTTAAATGAAATGGAAGAATACCTTCAAAAATATAGCTTGCCCAGATTAACAGAGGAAGAAGTAAGTAGTCTAAATAGTCCCATCTCAGAAAAAGAAATAGACCAAGCTATTAACCAACTTCCTAAGAAAAAGTCCCCAGGACCAGATGGATTTACAGGTGAATTCTACCAAACATTTAAAGAACAACTAACTCCAATGCTATGTAAACTATTTGGAAAAATAGGGATTGAAGGAGTCCTACCAAATTCCTTCTATGACACAGACATGGTACTGATACCTAAACCAGGTAGATCGAAAACTGAGAAAGAAAACTATAGACCAATTTCCTTAATGAATATTGATGCTAAAATCTTAAATAAGATATTAGCAAATAGACTTCAGAAAATCATCCCCAGGATAATACACTATGACCAAGTGGGATTTATACCAGGAATGCAGGGCTGGTTTAATATTAGGAAAACTATTAGTATAATTGACCATATTAATAATCAAATTAATAAAAACCATATGATCATCTCAATAGATGCAGAAAAGGCATTTGATAAAATCCAACATCCATTCCTACTAAAAACGCTTGAGAGTATAGGAATAAATGGACTATTCCTTAAAATAATAAGGAGCATATATTTAAAACCTTCAGTAAACATCATATGTAATGGTGATAAACTAGAACCTTTCCCTGTAAGATCAGGAGTGAAACAAGGTTGCCCACTATCACCATTACTATTCAATATAGTACTAGAAACTCTAGCCTTGGCAATAAGAGCCGAGAAAGAGATTCAAGGAATTAGAGTAGGAAATGAAGAAATCAAATTGTCACTTTTCGCAGATGACATGATGGTATACTTAGAGAACCCCAAAGACTCTGCTAAAAAGCTATTAGAAATAATTCAGAATTTTAGCAAAGTTGCAGGATACAAAATAAATCCACATAAATCCTCAGGATTTTTATACATTACCAACACAATCCAACAGCAAGAGATACAAAGAGAAATTCCATTCAAAATAACAGTCGATAGTATCAAATATTTGGGAATATATCTACCAAAGGAGAGTCAGGAATTATATGAACAAAATTACAAAACACTTGCCACAAAAATAAAGTCAGATTTAAATAATTGGAAAGACATTCAATGTTCTTGGATAGGCCGAGCGAATATAATAAAGATGACAATACTCCCCAAACTAATCTATTTATTTAGTGCTATACCAATCAGACTCCCAAGAAACTATTTTAATGACCTAGAAAAAATAACAACAAAATTCATATGGAAGAATAAAAGGTCGAGAATTGCAAGGGAACTAATGAAAAAAAAGTCAGAGGAAGGTGGTCTAAGTGTACCTGATTTAAAGCTATATTATAAAGCAACAGTCACCAAAACCATTTGGTATTGGCTAAGAAATAGACTAGTTGATCAGTGGCATAGGTTAGGTTCACAGGACAAGATAGTGAATAAAAATAGCAATCTAATCTTTGACAAACCCAAAGATCCCAAATTTTGGGATAAGAATTCATTATTTGACAAAAACTGCTGGGAAAACTGGAAATTAGTATGGCAGAAACTAGGCATGGACCCACATTTAACACCACATACTAAGATTAGATCAAAATGGGTCCAAGATTTAGGCATAAAGAACGAAATCATAAATAAATTGGAGGAACATGGGATGGTTTACCTCTCAGACTTGTGGAGGAGGAAGGAGTTTGTGTCCAAGGGAGAACTAGAAACCATTATTGATCACAAAATAGAACATTTTGATTACACCAAATTAAAAAGTTTCTGCACAAACAAAACTAATGCAAACAAGATTAGAAGGGAAGTAACAAATTGGGAAAAAATTTTTATAGTTAAAGGTTCTGATAAAGGCCTCATCTCCAAAATATACAGAGAATTGACTTTAATTTATAAGAAATCAAGCCATTCTCCAATTGATAAATGGTCAAAGGATATGAACAGACAATTTTCAGATGATGAAATTAAAACTATTTCCACTCATATGAAAGAGTGTTCCAAATCACTATTGATCAGAGAAATGCAAATTAAGACAACTCTGAGGTATCATTACACACCTGTCAGATTGGCTAAGATGACAGGAACAAATAACGATGAATGTTGGAGGGGCTGTGGGAAAACTGGGACACTGATGCATTGTTGGTGGAGTTGTGAAAGAATCCAACCATTCTGGAGAGCAATCTGGAATTATGCCCAAAAAGTTATCAAAATGTGCATACCCTTTGACCCAGCCATACTACTACTGGGCTTATACCCCAAGGATCTACTAGAGAAGGGAAAGGGTCCTGTATGTGCCAAAATGTTTGTGGCAGCCCTTTTCATAGTGGCTAGAAGCTGGAAGATGAATGGATGTCCATCAATTGGAGAATGGTTGGGTAAACTATGGTATATGAATGTTATGGAATATTATTGTTCTATAAGAAATGACCAACAGGAGAAATACAGAGAGGCTTGGAGAGACTTACATCAACTGATGCTGAGTGAAACGAGCAGAACCAGAAGATCATTATACACTTCAACAATGATACTGTACGAGGATGTATGCTGATGGAAATGGATTTCTTCAACATAGAGAAGAGCTAATCCAATTCCAATTGATTAATGATGGACAGAAACAGCTACATCCAGAAAAGGAACACTGGGAAATGAATGTAAACTGTTATTTTTACCTTCTGAATCCAATTCTTCCTGTGCAACAAAAAATTCGGTTCTACACACATATATTGTATCTAAATTATACTGTAATATATTTAACATATATAGGACTGCTTGCCATCTGGGGGAGGGGGTTGGGGGAGGAAGGGAAAAAATCTGAATAGAAGTAAATGCAAGGGATAATGTTGTAAAAAATTACCCATGCATATGTACTGTCAAAAAATGTTATAATTATAAAATAAAATAAAAAAAATTAAAAAAAAAAAAAAAAAAAAAAAAAAAATAATTGTCATGAGAAGGGCCCCAAAACAATCAAGAACTCTTAGTTTCTAAATAAATCAAGCTTAAAAATCATTATCTTCTTTTAAAGGAGGCTCTTAAGTATGCAAGTACTTGTAGGTCAAGGGGAATCAAAATGAAAAAAAAAAACTCTCAAATATGGAAGACTAAGAAAGACTGCATATTCTTAAAAGTTTAGAAACAAAGATGATAGAAAATACCTCTCCTAAATGCAAAAACTTTCTAATTTGAAGAAGCAGTATTGGGCTGAGTTATGGATTTATATTTCTTCTGCTGCTGGTTCTGTGTCATACTTTACTTGTGAGTGGAAATGGCCTAATCCCTCATTCGTATGCAAGTTTGGCTAGTTTTCCCTTAAAAGGTATTGATATCATCTGTTGAAACTTAATTGATTTTGATGATTAATGACTTAGGCCGGTAATATCACTTCTTATTTGCCTGAGTACAAAATAATGAGAACTCCATGTTTTCTCTGATGCTTGCCTAGCAGACTATGATGGGCAACACCAAGGTGGGGGCATCTTGCTCAGCTGTATCAATTTAAGTTGTTCTTCATATCCTTTCTTTGCAATAGATTGTCAACTGTTGAATGACCCCATATCCCATTTTGTCATAGCACTGAACATTAAATATTAAGGAACTGGCCTGAGTCAGATCCTGCTCAAAAACAGCGTGCCCTCACTGGCCTCCCTGTGGAGCTTTATGTGGGGATTCTTTCACTTCAATGACCAGAAAGCAGTCCTAAGAGCTAAGAGCTGATTCAAAGTAGATGTGAGCCTGGATAGTATAGATGTTTCCTCAGTGGAGTTTCTGAAAAGGAACTCACTAGTTAAAAAGATGAGGCTATGAAAATAGAGATGTCTCTAAGATGAGAAGGCTGAACCTAATTTGAAACTAGTTCACAGAGTTATGAATTGAGTTGGTCCAGTGCAAATGAATTAAAAGCCCCCAGTGGAAAAAAGAAGAGAAATTATGAATCAATAGCAAAACAAAACCAAAAAAAACTTTTAGAATGTTTCAAGAGAATTAGAAAAAGATAATGAAGAAAAGAGGATGGAAATTAAATCTGAAATTAGGATGGAAATTGAAGCCTTCAAAGAATTTAGCATACAAAAGAATAGTTTAGAATAATAACCATTTTTCCAAGATAGCAAAAACTCAAAAAGAAAATAGGAAGCTCAAAAATACAGATTTGAAAGAAAAATTGACAAACCAGAGCCAAAAGAACCAAAGGAATCAAAGTATACAAGTTCTTATCAAATCAAAGAGACTGAGCTTGAGAAAAGAATGTGCCAAGATAACATAATCATCATAAATCTCCCAGAAAAATATGCATATTAGCCTATGGGAAATTTTTTTAAAAGGGTCTAGAATTGGAAACAGAACATGATAATTAATCTATATGTTATTAGATATTAGTCTTTAAGTTAATGGCTTAACCTAGGAAGTGGTGCCAAATATGGAATCAAATGGAAAAAATTTAGAGTTTAAGGTCAAATAACAAATATTTCTAATAGCCAAGAGAAACACATTTAACTCTCATTGAAAATAAATTTAAATTGCTTAGCCCTACTATGAAAAAAACAAAGACTATTATAATATGATATTCTAAAAAGCCAGGCTGAGCATGATCTACCCCCAAAATAATATGTTCTTCAAAGCTGAATTTTTAGAATAAAAGGAACTTTAAACTTCTTGGAAGTGGGTGAGGAAGGGACAAAAATTCAAAACATTCCTCCAGGTGAATTCTGGATCAGCACGCAAGCTTCAAACCAAACACAAAAATGATGAGTAAATATGAAAAGCCTAAATAAGAAACCCATTGTGATTCTAGATCTAGAGAAGGATGTTTTCTCAAAGATATTCTTATGGTGACAAGAGGTCATCTAAGGCCATCTAAGGAAGTGAGAATATAAGAATAAATAGGCTGAATATAGTGTCATTTGGACCTGAGTTCAAGTCTTGCCTGTTTTCATTTACTGGATTTGTGACCATGGATATTAAACTTGGGTATATGTATTGGTAGGGAGAGTTTACTTGCCAAGATGCAAATATCAAGACATTCATAAACATGAAATTTGAGCTTTATGAGGAGAAAGTCAGAAGAAAGAGATGAATTTCCAGTTCTTCCTTGATCATTATTACTTAAGTTCTTTTGCTTGATTATTATCCAAATTGCACCCAAACTAATTGCGAATATACTCAAAGGCTTTGTACTAGTCTTTTCTTCTTCCTATATTCCCTTTATAACTCTCATAAACTCCCATAGATTTAATTATATTTACTTATATACAGATGACCTCTAGATCTATGTATCTAGCCATCATCTTTCTCCCAAGTTCCAGCCCGCCCATCATTAACTGTTTAATATTTGAAACTGATTATGCTATGAATGTCAGATTCAATATGTCCAAAAAAGTACTCATTTTTCTTCCCAAACCTAATCTTTTTGCTCATTACTTTTTAACTCTACTAATTGTAGTACTTACCTATTTGGTTTAACTTCCTCTAATCTCTCCATATTTTAGTCCATCATCCAAATGGCCACCACTGTGATTTTCCCAGAGTTCATATCTAAACGTATTATTCAGTAATTTTCAGTAGCTTCCTATTGTATTTAGGATCTAAAACAATTTTTTTCTGGAAAATGGAGCTTTCATAAACTAGTTATTATGCCTTTCTACCTCAATTCAGCATGATTCCTCTTCATGCACTTTGTTTCTGTCTCTATAGCTTTGCATAAGCTATTTTTCATTCTTTCTCATCTCTGCCTTAATCTTTGGTTTCCTTCAGTGTTGTTCTTAAGTAATATCTTCTTCATGAGGCCTCTGTCTAGAGAGGTGATGGAATCAGAGTATCTATTGAGACAATTATTTTTGGACGGAGAAATATGTTTTGCTTAACTCTGATTATTTGTGTCAAGCTATTTGTTTTTCTTCTGATAAATTAGAAGGTGGGAACCATATTAATAGGCTGGTCCCTATTTTATGCACCAGGCTAAAGAGTAGTTGCAGATTTGAGTCCTGAGTTTCATAGTAGAAAGCATCGTAGAAGCATTCTGCCAACTATGTCATTTTGAGTATGGAGTGGAGTCCCAGACCCAACATGGACTGCATTCAGATTCTGTGGCTTTTTATCAATGTAATGAAATTGCCATTGCCAGAAATTATAGGTAGCAACTGTATTCCACAGGAAGTTCTCTGATTCATCCCATAGATCTAAGCTACGTCTTGTACTTGAATAATCAAAACAGGGAGTTCGCTCTAATAAAACTGTAGTTTTATTACTTTGAAAGTATAAAGCCTTACAATTAGCTGATAAGATGGGGACAATACTTGTGCTGTCATCAAAACTGAGCTTCAGCCAGAAGTAAGCCCAGTAAGCCCAACCCACCAGGATCAGTAGCTTGTAAAATTGGCCTTTAAGGCTTAAATCAGACATCATCCTAGACAAATGGCTTAGGATGTATGGAAAATTTGCACTCCCTGTCTGGAATTGCCCTTGAGATTCTTGAAGAATAAACACTTAATACCTGGAGAAAGGACATTGGAGACTACACATCAGGTTTCAACAAGCCTCCAAAATTCCTTCCTCTAAATTTATTGAGCCTGGGCCTAGCACAGAGTCCCAATTTATGAAGGAAGCCTGGAAAAAATGAGTAAACAAAAAATCCATCCACAGTAAAAACTATTGTGGAGCAAAGTTGCTTCAAGACAACGTCAGAAAAACAGAAAAGCTCTATAACATCTACAAATAAAGTCTCTAAGAAAACAGTTTGACTTCAAGATCAATTGGATTCCTAGAAGAAATTAGACAATAGTTTTAAAATAAAATTTAAATAAGAGTTCCAGAGGAAACATTTAGAAGCATTAATAGCTTAGTACAAGAAGTGTAAAATCTAACCTGAGTAAAAAATTCCATGAAAATTAGAATGGACCAAACAAAAGTTTATTCTCCATGAAACTAAAAAAATTTAACTAAAAAGCCAAAAAGCTGCAAAAAAAGAAAAAGAAAAAAGCATAAAGTATTTTAAATTAACTGACTTGGAAGATTGCAAAACAAAATCTGAAAACTGTGCTAAAAGTCTGGATGTCTTTTTCAAATAAATTATGAATGAAAACTGCCTGTGAGGGAAGGGAATTGAGTGAAGTGGAAGGATTAGATTACTGCTATTAATACATTCTATTTCTTGGGGGTGAGGTCCTTAAGGTTTTCTAAGGAATCTTTTATTACTGAAATAACTTTAAGGTTCATGCTCAATATTGAACTCTGTGATCAAGAAGTCTCATACAAGAAGTTTCATACCATTAAAACAATGGTATGAGATAAAAACTAAAAGAGAAACAGCTAAAGCAAAATAAAATAAATGAAGGAGTGATTGAATCTGGAAGACTTCTAGAAAATCTCTATTCTAAAAATAATGGACGATGCCAAAGTGTTAAATATATTACTGTAATCTTGGCAGTATTTTTTAAAAATTATCTCAAAGAAAAAGGAAGGGAAAAAGGTAAGAAGACAGTGGGTAAAATTTAATAATTTATGTAATTGGGGGCATAAGAAAATGACTGCAAGCAAGGAAGAAATGAACAACTCTTCAACTTCACTTTCATCTGAACCTGTCAAAGGTCACAAAGTCATGAAGAGCTAGACATAAAAATGCATTCAACTTAACAAGCAAATAAGAGGAAATAGGGAGAGGGGGATATAAGGAAGACAGATTAAGAGAAGAATTAGAAATAAGTAAAACAAATTCCAGGCTCTGAGAATGTATCTAAAAAGTTCCCACTACCTTTGATATGGCATACCTCTCAGATCCCTGGGATGTATATAATCCTGATTATCTGAAGTGTAATATAGTTCTGGTAAGAATAATCCTTGCTTTGTTGAAATGCCCACTCCCTAAAATGAAGCTCGTTGCAGACCTCCATCACTCCCATTTTCTTTTCTCTCCCCCATGTGTATTTCTCTTACCATCCTAGAATGACATCTGTCCGACTCCCAGTGCTTTCATCCAAATTATTTTTCTTCAACTATTCCATCCTTATTTTTTTTTTTAACACAGATCCCCAGGCAGAACCAGAAACCAGAAAAATAATTTCCTCATACTCTTGAGTAAAGGCCTAGAATATAATTCTAACTTGTGTTTTTGTCTTTTTTATCTATTTTAATCTGGATTTTCCCCTTATTCCCTCAGCTGCAACCACAACAACAGTAATTATAATCACAAAGAATGATTTACTTAAAGAATGATAGGATTTTTATTATGTGGAATATAAATTCACTTCTTCATTTTTCCATCTCTTTTAAGTCTGCTAAATCTTTAACTCCATGGTTCATTTTTGTCTCTAGAGATTCTCTTTTTGGACCTCAGTGTCAATTAGCAAAAAAAGTAACAACATTGATTTTACTGCTTAATTTTTCTTTTTAACTTGTTTTAAATTCACTTCTCTTGTTTGAGATGGTTGTTATGTTATGTTTTATGTTTTTGTTTTTTTGCTTGAATGACTTAAGTATCATTCATGTAAATTCTACTTTATCTTTTATCATTCATGAATTTTAGAATGAAAAGTTCTAGTATTTTTGTTTCTTATAAATGTTGACTAGTTTGATAGCATTCTATTTGTTACACTGAATGTGGTGTGACTTTGATATTGGCAGCCTTTTATATATTTTGTTAATGAAATTTGGACATTTAACCACTAATTAGGTATTTAAAACTAGGGTTTTTCTCTACAGCAATCTATAGATTATATCAGTCTTTGCCTTCAGTTTCAAGTAATTTCAAGCATTTTTTATTATTCCAGAAACATAATATTCAGAGTTTTTCATTCATATTTTCCTTGAGAAATCTTTTCTACTTCAGCAATTCATGTATAAGATCAGTCTATTTTATATGGTATTCATAATATGATTTACTAGTGTTATTTTCTCTTGCTTCAATTATGTCAGAGTTTCTCAATATGTATATTTGAATTTCAAATCTGCCATTATATATTTTGCAGAACCTTATTGTTTTGTAGACATTCTTTATCAAATAGAATACCATGAATGAGTGAATCTCTGAGTATGGGAAAAGGAATGATGTGCATTAAGTTTAGAAAGATAGGGACAAAGTTTGGAAAGACATTAAAATCAAACACAGGACTTTATATTTTATCCCAGAAATAACAGGGAATCATTGGAGTTTAATGTTGAATAGGAGTGTGATAGTCAGATATGCACATGAAGGAAATAATTTGACAAATGTGTGGAGGATTTTATGTTGGATACCAGGATACCAGTTAAGAGGACATTGAAATGGTTTGGCTGAGGGATCATAATAACTTCAGTTATAATTGTTGTTATGCAAGTAAAGTTAAAAGATACAGATAAAGAAAAATACAATACTTGGCAAATTATTGAAAAATGGACTCCAAAATGGACTGTATTATTGAAGATATTGCTAAGATTATGAACTTGAGAAACTGGAAGAATTGGGCATCATTGACAAAAATAGGAAGTTTGAAAGAGGGGAGGAGCTGGCGGGAAATGAATTTGTTTTACTCATGTTGATTTTCAGATGTCTTCAGGACATCTGATTTGAAAAATTCAATAAGTATATATTGACACAGAAAGATTCCCTAGTAAGACTAGAGTTAGGTATATAATGTCAGTTATCTGCATACAGATAATCATTAGAGCTGATGAGGTATTAAGAAAGTTGGTACAGAATGAGAAGGCCCCAGATAGGATGACCAATAAAAGCGATTTCTTGATCTCTCAGGTCTGATTTTCCTCATTTGTAAAATGACTGTAGACTTTGATCTTCAAGGTCCCTTCTAGCTCTTAAGTTTTATGACTAACTTATGAAGTTTTTACTTAAATAGCTCCTTGAAAATAAGCCATTTTATGTATATGACTTTGTTAGGTAAGCATATTTTATAGATAGTGTTTATAATTATATTTTGTAGTTTTGTAGTTGCTTTTTATATAAATCAATATAGAGCTACATTTCAGTAATTTTTTTCTTTTGCTTTGTTAAGGATATAGTCAACTTCAGGTAAAAGATATTCTAGTGGAATAAACAAATTATGTGCTGCCAGTGTTAACTTGTGGGGGAGATGGAAAAATATGAAAATCTTGTAGGTACAGAAAAATTAATACTGTTGTAATAGACCAAAACAGTTTTCAGATGTATGATTTCTTGAATTGCAGTATGTATCAGATATCGTTATAGATATATAATAACATTGAATTATGATGATGAAATTCTATTTGCCTTTTACTGAATTACTCTGAAATCAAAACTTTCTTTCTTTCTTTCTTTCTTTCTTTCTTTCTTTCTTTCTTTCTTTCTTTCTTTCTTTCTTTCTTTCTTTCTTTCTTTCTTTCTTTCTTTCTTTCTTTCTTTCTTTCTTTCTTTCTTTCTTTCTTTCTTTCTTTCTTTCTTTCTTTCTTTCTTTCTTTCTTTCTTTCTTTCTTTCTTTCTTTCTTTCTTTCTTTCTTTCTTTCTTTCTTTCTTTCTTTCTTTCTTTCTTTCTTTCTTTCTTTCTTTCTCATATTTCAATACCATAATGCATCATAAGGGCATTACACTGATACACCATCCTAGACTAACTTTGTTTAGTCCTCTTTATACAGTTATACAGAAAGTTTCTTTATTACAGAAATTTTTTTCTTATAATTCTCATAAATGTGATTTTTATTATTGTTTTTATATTTATATCTCTCCTACAAGATTTTTAATAATCTCCTTGAAGAAAATGTCAATTGTCTTTGTGTTATTTTTAGTTGCATATAGTGGTTAAAATATTTTGGAATGATATTGAACACATGAAAATTATGATAGCTTATTTTTTTCAGCATGTTCTTATTTGGAGATTCCACATAAGAAATAATATTCTTTGCATAGAAGACTAGAATCCTATCCAATTCTCCTCAGACTCCTTTTTTGTCCCACAGCTCTGCTACCATAAGAATTAAGAGAGTTTTAGTCACCATTTGAAAACCAAAAATCATTTGTATTAGAATCACAGAAGCTATCACTGTGGTCAGCACTTATATATATTTATTTGATTTGCTCATGTGTTGACTTTTTGAATATTATATTGATAGTGAACCTCCAAAACTTTAACATTAAATCCTTAGGAAATATATATTACGTAACTTCTAGGTGACTAGGCAAAATACATGCAAGTGCATATGTGTGTGCGTGTGTGTATGTATATGTAAGTATGTATGTATGTAGTAAGTCACCTTCATTAATATAAAGCAAGGAGTAAAGTTCACATTTTCTGGCATATAATCCAGTGTTTATTAGTCCTTCTTTATGTGAATACAAAGAGTGGTTGTGGTAGTTTTATTCTGTTTCTCTGATAGCATCATCAGAACCAAGCATTGTATGCAAAACTAAAAGAGCTTCTCTAAAAATCAGATGTATTCATATTTTCAACCTTAAATTTGATCAAATTGCATTTTTAATTTCAATATTTTTGTTATACAGATATAGTCCAAAGTTGCCATGAACAAGAGACTATATTGAAAAAGAAAAATTCACAGCCAGATGACTAACTTGTTGCCAGTACTGCTGGATGCATGTACCATGAACATAATAAACTAGCAAAACAGACTTTGAGAAGACAAAACTTCTGATGGATAACCAGAGGAGCTTTCAAGTCATTGACTTCCACCCAGAGGATGATACTGCATACTTTAACATTGAAAAATTGAAGTGAGTATTAAATGCTTTAAATTTAATATCAGAAGTTAAGAATAGGGGAAAATGTATAATCTGTTCAGTTTGGGTTGTATTTCTACTATTGCAGTTTTTATTTGCATTTTTGAATTTGAGGTCTCTGGCATGGTATTCCATCATTTCTTTGGATATATTATGATCTAATCAGTGAACCTGATGCTCTTGGTAATAATACTCCTGGACTTTGCAATTATTTTATTCCAGAAACAGTTTTTTGGAGGATTGTGGGAAGCTGGTGGAATAAGTTGGTAAATTTCAAGCTCTCCCAATTTCCCCACAAATAGAACAAATTTGCACCTCAGGGCAAACATACAAGACTTGGGATAGACCTGGGGTCCTCCTGATACAACTGGAGAAGATTTGAAGAAAGACCTGGGACTGAGATTAACCCAGGTGAAGTGTAAACATTCTGGACTAGCTCTGCATAAACAGCTAGTGGCCCCAATATTCCCTGAGGCTAGCTGAGTGTGGCTGGAACCTCAATGGGAACCACAGAAACTTTCACCTCCCAAACTGTTTGTGAAATCCGGGTCTAAGTCCAGGAAAATTGAAAGAACCTCAGCTAATTAGGAATGTCAGGTCCATTGGAGGCCCTGGGGGAGAAGGAAGACTCACACCTGTGATTGCAGAAGTAGCTGGCAGAGATGCTGGCTGTAGGTACTTGCTGGAGGGTGGAGCTATCAATTTGGGGTTCCTAGTCTGACAGGAGAGCTGAAGATAAGCGTGAAGCACCTTCTCCTCAATCTCAGATTAGAGGTGCTTACTCCTTTTATTTAAAAAAAAATGAATCAGCAAACAAGAAAGAACCCCACATAGAAGCATACTGTGGGAACAAGGAAGATCAGGGTTCATCTTCAGAGGAGGACACCAAAGTAAAAGAAACTTTTGCCCCAAAGAGTAATGTGAAATGGTTCCCTGCCCAGAGAAAATTTATAGAAAAACTCAAAAAAGAATGTAAAAATCAAAAGAAAGACATTGAGGAAAAGCTATAAGTAAAAAATAATAATAATAAAAAAAATATAAACCATCCAATAAAAACAAGAACATTATGGGGAAAAAATGTTAACTAACTAGAAAAAGAGATAAGAGTCTCAAAGATGAAAATAACTCTAAAATTAGAATTGGTCAAGGGAAAGCCAGTGAAGCTATGAGAAACCAAGAAATAACAAAATAGATTATAAAGAATGAAAAAAATAGAACAGAAATTGAAACATAAGAAAGACAATAGATATGAAGAACAGATCAAGAAGAGAAAACAGAAGAATAATCATTCTGCCTAAAAGTTGTGACCAGAAAGAAAATCTATAATACAGGAAATAATCCAAGAAAATTGTCCTGAAATGATAAAAAATGAGGGGAAAGTAGAAATAAAAAAAAAAAAAATCCACTGATCACTACCTCAATGAGATACTCTGTGGAAAACACATAAGAATATTATTGCCAAATTTTGAAACCCCCAGATCAAAGAGAAAAATTTTCAAGAAACAAGAAAAAAAATTAAAAAATACTGGAGTTACAATTAGAATTCTACAGGATTTATCAGCAGCCACAATAAAAGACTGACAATCAAAAGAATAAGACTTTTGGCCAAATATAAAAAAAAAATCCACTGATCACTACCTCAATGAGATACTCTGTGGAAAACACATAAGAATATTATTGCCCAATTTTGAAACCCCCAGATCAAAGAGAAAAATTTTCAAGAAATAAGAAAAAAAATTAAAAATACTGGAGTTACAATTAGAATTCTACAGGATTTATCAGCAGCCACAATAAAAGACTGACAATCAAAAGAATAAGACTTTTGGCCAAAAATATTATATCCAACAAATTTATGCATAATATTGAATGAGAAAAAAAAAGAGATATTCAATGAGTTTGTTGATTTTCAGGACTTTCCATCAATCAAAGGCAGACTTAATAGAAAATTTAACATATAAGAGCCAATGTCAAAAATCAAGTTCAAGAAACTCAACATGGAGAAATTGTTTGTTTGTTTTTACATGGGAAATGTATAGTATATGTTTAAGATTAACATCAATAATATGAAAGCTCAAAAGAAAGATTGGGGCAGAGTTAAGGTAAAAATAGTAATTTTGTTATGCAAATGAAGTGCAGAGATAAAATAGATAACAGAGGCATTAAAGGGTAAAGGAGGGCTCATAGTTCTGAAAATCTACTCCCATTGGGAATGAGTTCAACAGGCACTATATATATATATATGCTACGAAGGATATAGTATCCTCCAAAAATCTATAAAGAAATAAAAGGAGAGGGATTGGGTAGACAGAGAAGCAAAGAGTGAGGAAAGAAACTAAAGGAGAGATCCAGGAGCTGGAGGGTAGAGTGGGGAGTTAGGGGAGATTAAGTAATAGTAAAATATTAATTAATTAATTAATTAATTAATTAATAATAGCAAAGTAGGAGCAGAATTAAGGCAAAGGGTTGGGTTAGAAATTATTATTTTTTTTTTTTACTAATTTCTCAGGAAATTATTGTCCAACCATTTAAAATTATTATTTACATTGTTATATATTTTATTTATTTTAAAATCTTTTTTTTAGGACTATTTTGAAATTATTTTGAAAAGTCCTCCAGAAAATTTTTGGGAACTTGTCACCAAGAGATGGGATGTAGTGGAAACTTGGACAGACTTCTATAATTATTGCATCTTCTGTTGTATTCACAGGCCATATTCTGTCCTACCTCTTGATTTAGTCACACCTAGCAGACAAGCCAAATGGTTTGAATTATAAAAGGATTGATCTGGGTTTAGTGGTCAGTTGTCATAAATATTTTTCTAAGATAGAATTACTTATAGAAAACTTCCTTCATTTTCTAACTTAGTGACTAATAAAAGATAGTTATTATTTTAGGTTCTTTTTCTTCTTGTATTATGCATTTTAAATTACAATTATTAAAGTTATTTTGATTTGATTTTTTTATGGTTATCAGAGCCTAGTACATTTTAAATAATAGCAATAATAAAACTTTGAACCTCTTGAATTAAGCCAAATTTATATTTTGAATTTCTCTTATGAATATTTATAAGAAAGCTTTATATCTTTATAATTTTTCATCATATCTTCCTTTTTAGAAAAATTAAAACATTCTAGTATAATGATATATTCAGTTATAATGATTCAGTTTATGATGATGATAACCATACATCTTTTGATTCTTTTTTGTTTTCTTTATTATTGCAGTATTATAGAACAGAAAAGCAGTGATCTACTCTTTGATTTTATGGCACCTTTTCAAATTACAGAAAATATAGATAAAGACAAGATGATATCACTCCTTCTAAAAGAATTGAATATTCTCAGGACAACCAATAAAAAGGTACATTATAGGTAATCTGAAAACTGTATAACATCCTATAACTTACTGTCTATCTTTTAATCCTTTATAATTTAGCTTTATTATTTGTTTTATTTTTACACTTTAACAATAGCTCTACAGGTTTACTTTTTAGTCTGTTAGCATATGTATAAAGTATAAAATACTCTAAACATGTAATTAACAAAAATTTTATTGATTTATTACTGTGTTTCTTTTAGAACTATGTAAAATGTACAAAAACTAGTTTCAAATTACTTTTTTAAAAAGTATTTTAATTTCTGCCTTATGTTTTACCTTTCTAGTATTTGTAATTGAGTTTTAATGTATTGAAATTTGGCAAAATTTTCCCTTTTCTTTGTTTTTCTTAGGTGATTTTATTTTTATGGAATTAAAGAAACTTATCGTTTTGTTTCACCACTTTCTTTGAATCTTATACCAGTTTTATTACTTTAACAGATCTTTTTTATTCTATTTACTGTTTCTACACATTCTTTCTATTCTGATATTTCTGTCTGTTATATTTTTTCATTTTTACTTTGTTGTATCATTCATATCTTTATCAAGGTTATTGCATTTCTGATAATTGGAACTGTATTACTCTACTTGCAGAGACCCCATTTATAAAATGGCAAACAAAAGTTTCAATTTACGTATTTTTTTATATCCAGCATAATTTTTTAAAATGGACTTATGATTTCATTGATATAGAAAGTTCCTAGTGAGGAATCCTTTTTACCAATGCAGACCTGTAATTACTTTGAAATTTAAGTTTTTGAAAATTCTTTAGAGCTCTTCAGTAGCCAAATGACTTGCCCACAGTCACAAAGCCGTTTTGTGTCAGAGGTGAGATTTCAGCTTTGATCTTACTCTGATGACAGTTCCTTATTCACTACACCATGCTGCCTCTTAGTCTGCTTAGAATTAGTCATGCATATTTTAGAATACTATATTCTCTTTATGTTTTGTAACTGAAGGTCATTGTGGAGAAAGTTGAGACTTTCTATAAAGAATAGTTTTCATAACCTCATATGAATAGATTACCATGAACCATATCAGCCTTTTTTTTTCCTTACTATATTGAGGACTATATCGTAACATAATTTGTTTCCTTTGTAATCTTGCGTATTTTATTTTATGCATTTAAAAATTATTCTGAGAAGAGGATACATAGGCTTCAGTAGACTGCAGAAGGATTCATGACACAAAAATATTTAATCCCTGTTCAAAGAGAACAATAGCATTGATTAGTCTAGAAAATTTTTTAAAAAAGGAAAAAAAAAACACTAAGGGAGAACTTAATAAGAGTCTTGAAATATATTGAGCAATTTCATATGAGGGAGAGAGAAAAGCAGCTCATTCTTTGAGTCAATCTACAAATATTTATTGTACGTCTGCTGTGTAGCAGGCATTGTGCTAGTATTTCCATTTGGGATAGATAGGACAAGAAAACCCTTGAATAGCAGCAATAAAGATTTAGATTAGACTTCAGGATTAACTTTTTAACTTTAAGAGTTATGAGATTTTGGATTCAATTAATAAGAGAGGTTGTAAAAGAGTCACTTTCTCATTTTTTTAAAGTATAGTTAGTACTATAGTTAGTGAATAATTTTCTAAAAGTAAAAAACTGATTTTGATTAGTTCCTGAGGTATATTCACTATTATGTTCATGATTCTTTTTGTTTCTTTAACAAATATGATTCTTATTAGTACTTTATTCATTTTCATATTTTTTTTGCTTTGACAAAAAATTTTGGTTTTGTTCGGAATTTCTATAAACAACTCTTAATTAGTATCAAATATTATAATTTTTATAATATTTAGAAATAATATGCGCAATTAATACATTTGAGGGAAAATATAAACTTTTTCTTTGGAGTTGATTATCTATGTTCTGTAAGCCAATCAGATAAGAAACTTCATTTCAACATGTTTTCAGCTTCAAGAAAAACTGGCTCAAGAAGGTAAAGAATTGAAAACACTAAAGCTTGAACTGGAACTCCTAGAGAGAGCGACAGAAGCTAAAATTGCTGAAAAGACAGCAGGTATAGTAGATAAGTATTTGACAGATGGTCATATGAATGATACTTGAGAATGTTATATGACGTGGCTCAGTGAGTACTAGCTTGTTTGCTAAAGGAGGAGGGATTTGTGATGAAGCACAAATTTTGGTTGGGGGGGGGGGGACTGCTATTTAGAGTTGCTTAGAAAATAGGTGGCTTTAACATCCTGGTACTGGTATTAGTGAGAGCTTTACCTGTATTCATACTGATTTGGGCATTAAATGCATTGTTAACACCATGTCAATCCAATCACAAAAAGGTTGTTTGTTTTGTTGGAAAGGCTTAAACAAACAAGACGAAATAATGATTACCACTGCCTCTACCTTTCAACCAGCAGTTCACATACCATTTATTGTTTTAGCTTGTTCAGAGAAATATTTCTCCTTTGTATGGAAATAGTCACATTCATTGCCAAAATGAAACATTTAGTGGATCAAAATTTTGTTTTCTGTAGTTATTGAATTTTTATTTGATGAAGTGTGTGATAAGGAAGAAAATAATGCTTTTCTAAAAGAAGGTTAAAATGTGATTTTAAAAGTGAAAGGGTATGATCGGAAATTATTGCTTTTTAAAGGATTTGATGCATAACTTCAGCACAAAGATATATTTTTTAAAAAGATATATAAATGCAATTTAAATTGAACTTTTTTTTTATTTACTGTAACATTAAATAATCCTACAAAGTTATAAGTCTTTTTCATACAAACACATAAGTAGAGAGACTTTTGAGAACTGGTTCATGAGGATATTATTTAGCTTAACATTTTCAACATTAATTAACTTTTTATGTTAATTATTATTTAATGTTATGTTAATTAATTGATTTTTAATTACGATGTCTATAAAAGTGACTAGAAAAAAACACAAGAATAAAGGTTTTTTTATAGTAGGAAATTCTCACTAAACAATCTAATTTGAGCGTATAATGTGGGGCTGCAGCACTTAGTATCATTTTATAGGTAAGAAGAATATCTTGCCTATAAAATGTTGCTAGAAAAGAAATATCACTAGGAAAATAAAACAAAGAAATACACTCCCCAGCTGAATACCAGATGGATTGGCTTTTCCCTTAATGTCAAACTCCCATGTATTTGATAAAAAAATCAAAAAGTCTTACGATGGGAATATGGGAATTATACATATAAAAATGTTACTGTGAAAACGAGGAGTTTAAAAATATGGTTACAAACTAATTTCTCGTCACTCTGGCTTCTAATCATTTATGCAAATAATTTTGATTTTATTCCAAGTCGTATGTTTATTTTGAGATATTATCTCTCTGTGTTATGGAATTAACAATAACAAGTTACATTTATATAGTGTTACAAAATGCTTTCCTTACAATAATTCTCATTATCTCCCTGTTGACATGTGAAGAAATTAAATCCCATGGAGATTACATAATTTGCCATGATCTACAAAATTAATATAGAACTGGGTTTCTGCCTCCAAAATTAGTATTCTATTATCCCATTCTATTTGAAAAATTACGAAAAATTACTGTCCCTACAATTATTTCACATATAAAGCAGAAACTTAACAAGTGATTATCATATGACATATACCATTTAACTAAGACTGGATATTTATTGGTATTTATTTATTTATTTATATGAGAAATGAGAGATAAGCTAAAGGCTAAATATGATTTTGTCTCTTGTAAAATACTGAGATATTTAGATTTGTTTTTTAGTTAGTATATGATTTAACTAAATCATCTTAAATAATATCAAAATTAAATATATTAATTTATATTAATAAATTTTAATTAATTTTAAAATATTTCTTTCATAAGTATGTGATTATCAGTTGATTTTGTATAAATAAAATAACCTTAAAATAGACATTTTAATATGCAAAACAACTTTTTAAACATGAAAACCACAATTTTCTAAAGTATATATATATGTATATATTTATTTTCATGCATATAGCTTCTCTGTCTGACAGAAATGAGAATAATCTACTTAAAATGAGAGAATGTTGTATAGTCTACTAGAAGTAGAGAGTAATAAAATCCTCAAGAAAGCCTTGAGGCTTTCTTCAGTGGCTCAAGAAGTTCAATAAAACTGATCCTCAAATGAACTTTTGAACCTTTACATATTGTCCAAATACAATCTACTTTATACTAGCTCTGTCATTTGTCTGCATGCAAAACTATTACATTTTTTTGGTATGTTAGTATTTTGCAAAGGAAAGAAAAAAAATCATTGGAAGATGATGTTTGAATTATAACACTAGTACATATGAGACAGAAAATGGATGAAATGTTTATATTATTATTGCTTAGGTTTTTTCTGCCAAAATAAGAAAATAGCTTCAGAAAAGCACATCATAAACATCTGTATAGGCATTTATAAAATAAAAAAAAGTTAGTGTATATTTGATAATAAATATATTACAACCTCAATAGGAAAGGAAAATATGTTAAAATAAAATCTCACTTAAATTGCAAGAAAGGGCAAAAATTGTAAGACTGAGGTTTCTTTGGCGATTCATTCTTAAGGCTTTGCAGATATCTTAATTGTTAAAAAAAATTAAATTTTGGTGAAAATATTAGAGTTTTATTTGACCTATTTTGGTCTTAAAGCAACTTAGCCGTATAATAACCTTTTATATATGTCAGGAGAAGAAATGCCAAAATTTATGGAATTTGTAATGTTGACATTGTCAGATCTTGTTTTCCTCTGCAAGAGTTCTCAGATCAAACTCTTTTTATTTTATCTTTGTATTTATTTTCATCATAGAGTATTACTTAATAAAAATTTATTAAAATTCAATAGACATTTATTAAGCATCTTTTATGTGTAAGGAACTTTGTTGTATGTTGGTAATAAAAAGACAAAAATCCAAACTGAAATAACACTTCTTGCCCTCAAGGTTATAGTCCACTGGATTATACATTTGCCTTTTTTTTTTTTTTTTTTTTTTTTTTTTTACTATTTAGGAGCTCTTCCATTGAAGTATAGACATAAGATGGTGACACACAAAAGATTTTAAGTACCAGATTTTCACACTAGAGGGAATAAGGTGATATTGAAGTTTTTGAATTAGGGAATAACATAAACAGACCTATAGTTTCAGATAGTTTTTTTTTTATTTGTTTTGCTTTGTTTTTGGAAGATACATTCTAGAAAGGAAAGACTAGAAGCAGGGAGAGAGCAATTAGAAATTTATTTCAGTGCCCCTGACGTGAGCAGTCATATGAGTGAAGGGGAGGATATGTGAGGAATCTTGTGAGATAGAATTAATAAGATATAAATAAAAGAGAGGGGACAAGGGAGGTAGAGAGAGAGAGAGAGAGAGAGGGGAAAGGGGAGAGGGGAGAGGGGAGAGAGGAGAGAGGAGAGAGGAGAGAAAAAGAAAGCTCGCTTGGAATAAATTGCTGTGTCTGAGGGTTGATTGAGCAAAGAAAATGGACAACTCTTTCTGAGACTAGAGGAAGGGAATAGAGTTGTGGAGCAGGGGAAAATAGAAGGTCAGAACAAATGGTTTATTTATTTATTTATTTTAGTAAAATGAGAGAAGAAGAAGATGAGAGGGAGGTTGAAATGATGATAAAGAATGAATTAGGGAAGAATAACAGGATTATCATTTATCAATGAGTACTTCATCATATCAGTAGATAATGAACGGTTGAAAGAAAAACCAGACCTTCTATAATGGCCTGGGATGGCAGACTGAGGAAAAGTAGAGTGATCAGAATTCTTAGTGAAAATTGTAGGGGAGTTATAAAAAAACATGTATACAAATAATGATAATACAAAGTATCAAGTATCTCTCTTCCAGAACAGAGAAACAGAACAAGTTTATTATATGTGTTAACATTTCTGCATTTTAATCCTGGCTGAGAAATTATGTTTCAATCCTAATTTCTGTTCATCTTGTTGATTTTTACCCAAAAATTACTTCCTATTGCCCTTCTTTGCTTATCAGCTATTATAGTATTATAATAAAACTACAGATATTCCCTTTTACTTTCTAAAAATTTAGTGCGATCAAAATAATTTGTTTGGTATGTTAATTTGTCTGCCAGTGAAAGTGATTCTTCTTCTTTTCTTCTCCTTCTCTTCCTCCTCCTCTTCCTACTTTTCTAGTTCTTCTTCCTTTTTCTTTCATCTCCTGTTTCTCCTTCTTCCCCCACCTTCTTTCTCCCTCTCCCCCTCTCCTCCTTTTCCTCCCAACTAAAGAGGTAAACTCACACAAAATTGATACAAGTAATACCAGTGCTAATTAATACTCAGATTTGAAACAAGTGTCTTTACTTTTTTTTCCCAGTATTCTTTCTACTATAAGTCTTCCTTTACTGTTGCAATATGTGTTTTTTCCCCCAACTTCAGATATTGAGCTGGTGTAGTTTATAGAGCACCAGCCCTGAAGTCAGGGGCACCTGAGTTCAAATGTGGCCTCAGACACTTACCATTACTTGCCTGTGTGACCCTGGACAAGTCACTTAACTCCAATTGCCTCAGCAGAAAAAAAAATCATCCCTGATTTATGTAGAAAACCACTGTGAATAGGTGTGTCAGTAATGTGAAGTGTGTGTGTGTGTGTGTGTGTGTGTGTGTGTGTGTGTGTAATTTCTTGCTGTTTCCCCCTCATTTCAAACAATACTAATCTTTGATTAATATAATCATAGCATGCCTTTAAGAATGCCATTCTTTCATTTGATTAAAAAAATTCTCTTCATGTAAGGAAAGCTTTAAATTTCTTTAAATTGTTAGGTTCTTTAACTTTTTTCTCTTTTAGCTTCTAATTTTAAAATCATTGTAATGTCATCATTTATGTCATCAGAATAAGTGGTGGAATGTACAGTTCTTATTTACAAGTTAAAACAAGTTGAATGAAAGTTCCATTGCACTGTTAATGATTTTTATCACTGCAAAGCTAACTTTTAGAGAAAATATAACTGAAAATACATCACATGAGATACTCGTTAACATGATTAAGATTTATTCTAATTGGAAAACAATTTGAGCCCATAGATGTATAGTTAAATAAGATGAACAATATAATTTACAAAATCATAATGTAATTTTCATTAAATTTTTGGAGAGCAAAGAGACAATAGCATCCTGATGATTTGAAATATATAGCATTTACCTGGCTCAAAATATGTGCCTAATTATTGTAGTCTGAACAGACTATCTAAATATCAAATTGTAAACAAATACTTCAAGGGGAAAATGCATCATGAATATTTCATTGTGATCCTCATTTTTTTCCAATATCAAAATATAATAAAATGGTAAATTAAAATAAGGCTTTTTGAGGTGTTATTGAAAGAAAAAAAGTGTCAGTTTAGGTAAGATTCTAACAAGATTTAAATTATTTTACAATTGTTTTTGTTTTTTCAGACTTTCAGGATACTATTTGATAGATTACTATTTCTCTATACTAAAATGTATCAAAATAATGTTCTAAAAAAGAGTTAATGGAGTTTCTAAAAATACCGTGGTACCTCCTAGTGTCTATAACAGCACTGAGATATGGCTTAATTTGTCAGTTCAGAAGGTGTTAGTTATAGCATGAACTCCTAAATTATAGATAAAATGATAGTTCTAAATGTATCATTTTAAATTTAATACCTTAGAAAATAGTGATAGATAAAATTGTAAAGTTTTTATGTTTTAAATCGCCATGTCGCTTCTCTAAAATAATTATAGGTGAAGTACAAGCATGTCTGTATTCCTTTGTAATTAAATAGGATAATCTCTGTGGTCACTTGCAACTCTAAAATGTTGTTAATTATATAATTCTATGAATATAAGAATAGTGTCACATTATTGTAAAATTTTGTTAATTTAGTTTCAAAACATTGTACTTTTAAATGTGTATATATGTATATATGTGTGTGTATACACACATCCATACAAACATACATAGTGGAAACCTTTTAGATTTTAGGTATTCAAATATTACTTGCTTTCATCTTGTTAATGCTAAATTTTATTTCCATTATCATAACAACAAATTTAAGTAATGCTTTAAGATTTGCAAAATACCTTACTTGTATCCCTTCACCTTTGACAATTAATTGGGATCGTTTATGTCTATGCATGCACATTATACATGCATATGAATGTTCATTTAATCATTTCATTTTTGTGAACAGCCTTAGTTCCATAAATTACAATTCATTTTCAGGTTATTTCATCTTAATTATTTTGTCATGTAAAAGTAACATAATGCCTGACACATAGTAGGTACTGTATTAGTCTATTCCATTCCCTGGGTCTCTTCCCTCAATGTCCACTATAATCCAGGTACTTTTAAAAATTTTATATAAGAATACTTATTGATTCATGATAAAATAATCTTGTTTACACCTTAATGTAGTGATAAGCTGTATTTCAGATTTTTTTAAAGTCACTTTTCCATTTCCTGAAAAGCACATTTCAGAGTCCCTGCTCTAGATATTAGTTATTTTTTGTTCTTCCATGTCATCCATTAAAGATTAGCTGAGGAAGGTTGAAGCATGAAGAGATTGTGAATGACAGAACAACTCCTGTGGAATAATAATCAGTTTTTGGTATTTAATGCTGTTTGACTTTTGCAGACACATTTCTTATTAACCTTTGGTACAAAGAGAAATCCAGGTTCCTGATAACTCATGGAAAGGATGAATTTGAGATCCTCTTCCAATTAAACTCAAATATAGCCAGTATTGGGCTTTAGCCAAAATAACTTCATAGTCTCCAATTCTTGTTTATTAATATATATATATAGATAGATAGATAGATAGATAGATAGATAGATACACACATATACACACATACACACACACACATATATATATAAAACATGGTTATAAACTATATGCCACACATATATATATTATATGAATGAATAAACATTTAATTAGTATATATTCAGAAATCTAATATATGTTATATCTATTTCTACTTATTTTAAGTAGTTTTCATTGTTATATATTCACTAATTAATATTTTTATTGTAATTATTCATTGTGAAGCCCATTATTTCTTAATTTTTTTCCAGGTCCAATTTTAAACCCTTAATATTTAATATTATTTCTAAAAATGTCAAATCTTCAAGCAGTTATTAATTTGTAGATGATTGGTATAAAAAGATAGGCATATTTTGATTAATATTTATTAAAAAGGAACAAGGGAAAATCTTCAGATATGTAGTTTAAATTTATATATTTCAATTGAAGTTAATGTTAAAAGATTGGGCATATAGTTTATATTCAACATAAAGATTATTTAGAATGTAAATATTAGACCAATTAAAAGTTTTATTGTGAAAGTTGTACTTTTCTTCTAGGAAAATGTTAGTGTTTATTTTTCACTCTATTTTAGATAATGTTTATCAAAACATAAGCATATCCTAAATGCAGTACAGGTTTTTAAAAAAAATACAGGACTATATTAAAAATAATATAATCACTTGAATTAATTTATTAAGCCAAAATGATAAGTTTAGACTTATTATAAACATTTTTTTGTCAACTAAGTACAGCGATTTTTAAATTTAAAAAAATCTGCACATTTGATAAGGCTAAAAGAAGATGAAGAAAATCATGTTTGAAATTCAACATATTTACATCTTTAGAATATTGTCAATATATTTCTACCTCAATTCTTTAAATTTATGAAAATGATTTTGGATTAATTATAGAAGTGCTATGTCACATAATGCCTGAAGGGAGACTGGGCCATTCTTCAACAAAAAGGGAGAATTTTTTTTTTTCCTGGATAAAAACTTGAATATTCAATCAATTCATTATGGACAACTACATTCAAATTGTAGAACCTAAAACAGTTTTGCTTTTGAATTTAGGCTGATATGAAATGGTCATAAGTAATTTAGGTTAAGTACTGTATTTGAAGTTTCAAAGATATACTACCAAGTAAATGTTTCACAAAAAAATAATTAAATCATTTGAATACATTTTTCAGTAACCTGACACTTAAAGTCTTAGTAGAGATATAAAGTTTAAATGTACTTCTATGTTGTTTTAAATAACCTTATTTTTTCAAGTAAAATGTGATTCAAATAATAGTATCTAAATAGTGGGTATTTTTGAAACAGATTTTTTTTCTGATGCTGTTTTGAAATATCCAGGATAGTATAATTCATCTGTTTTACCTCTAAAATTCATACCATTGTTTTAAAAACAGAATTAGAGTATTAAGTGCCTATATTACAATTTATGTATAATCTGCTATCTTACATTAATCTGTAATGGCCATAAATTAATATCACTGAATGATTTTTAATTTTTTTCATTTTAAATTGTGAAAACTACTCTTCATATCTAGTTTGTTAAATTCTCTCATTCAGTTTTTCTTAGTGATTTTTTCATTAGTGATCCTAATTATTAAAAAAGAAGAATTTGGCTTTCTGGAAAACAGCATGTTTTTTCATTTTTAAAAAGTAACATACAATAATAATATCCCTTTCTGTAAAACATTTTGGTTCATATCTGTTTTTGCTCATCTTCTGAAAAAAGGGAAAAAAGATATGAATGAATAGGAAAATTAATTAATAGGCATATTTACTTTTTTTTTTTTTAAAGGAGAAAAAACCCTGTTACCTGATTAGTTTCATCAGATTTCTGCTTCTGGGTCTTTCTTTGGAAAAACTATTATAAGGGAGAACCTACCAAAGAAATCCAAAATGAAATTAAAAAAAAAATACTCAATATATTGATGTTACTTGAGTGAGGGATTGAAAGACAATTTTAAATTACATATTTTTAGGTTTGCATATTATAGAAATTTTACACAAATTATATGTAAATACTATAGCTATTTTTATTTCTGCAATAGATTTTTAGCTAAGAATACATTTTTATCTTCTAATTTAAACATTTTATTTATTTATTTATTTTAAAACATTATATGGATCAAACTAAAAAAAGAAACAATCCCTCCCCCCCAAAAAACAACCACCAAAATCCTCCTGACCTAGGCTGCACTATTAAAGCATTATAGTCATCTCACTCTTGGGAGAAATCTTAAGTCATAAGATATTGAAAAATCACTGCTATTAAAATTTAAACATTCATGAAAAGAATGCTCATATTATTGACATGAAGATACAGTAATGAATTTCAACAAAGAATTGAAATAATTACTTTAAAAAGTTATAGAAACTTTACAGTTTTTGGTATATACTTAGGATTTTATCAGAAATTTTGGTTGGGAAATATATTATTTCTTCTTTATAGGAAAATATTCAGTGTTATGAAAGATTTATAAATTTGGAAAAGATTTTTGTCTCATTTGTTCATTTTTGTTGAAAAACATTGAATTGGGAGAATTAGCAAATGCAGAATTGGTTCTATGAACTGTCACAATTGTGTTTATTTTGGGGGACATCCTTTATTAATATTTGTATTTGTTTGGAATATTGTAGTGTACTGGTTGTTTGGGGTAGATATTTGATGTAATGAAGTAGATATTTCAAATCCTAATTATTTCTTTCCTTTTCTCTTCCATTTGGTTTTATTTCTATTTATTCAGGCAACATTTAGGTTGTCAGCAAACAAATTTTTATTCCTAGCGTCTCCTTCTCTCAAAGTTGCATTGTCTGAAGAATCATAAACCAATGTTTAACCTACATGTTTCTTTCGTACTATATTTTAAAGGTAGTTTTAAAAGTGTTACATGAGTTTGCCAAAATTTTTTTTAAAATTGAGTTTTACTAAGAAAATATGTGCTCTGCTTTGCAAAATTCACTAAACTCATGCTCATTATAGTTCAGCTTTTTCATATTTACTTTTGTCTGCATTAGAAAACAATTAGCTTACTAAATAAATTTGAATATTTGGAGAAAAAATATACCTTGAGTCTCTTTCATTTGATTAAGCATTATAGGATATTTGATAAGCATATTTAAAAATGGAGATATCCAAATATTATTGTAAACACCTAATGGTTTGTTTTACCTACAATATAAGTATTTTACTTGGTTGGCTTACATAGTAGCTAATAATATTTGTTAATGTAATTTAACTGCTGTGAACCTTTACTGAACAAATATTGAAATTTATACAAGTCAAAGAAAGAGAATCTCTAATGACTTTTGTTAAAGCTCCTATTTAATAGTTAAGGAGAAAAGTTTGTATGACATACCAGATGTAATTAACAGTAGATTTCACATTTAATAAAAAGAAAGAAGCATGCGTATTTGCTTTATTCATTCCATCATAATTTGCATTAGGGCTGTGAGTGTTTAATGAGCAAATTCCAACTAAAATGCTATATTGATTTTCTAGTGTACTTTGTAATAGTCATCTACCTTCAAAAAGTTCACTGTTTACAATTAAATTTTCTTTACTAAAAACAAAAAATGTTTGAGAGTTACATATTGATCTCCTTAAAAGTACTGAGCACTGGGGAAAAAAAAAAGTTTTTGATGACCTTCATTTCTAATAAAAATTAGGAAATTCTTAATAACTTTAACTTGTTGATTCCAAATTTTTTACTGCTAGAATTGCACCCAAGATATAAATACATTTCTATAATTTTACAGTTTTAAACTCATAATATTCATGCTTTTTGGTAAGTGAAGTTTTTAATACTTTTTTTTTTCATTCAGGAACTGTGTTTCCAAAATACAAATTAATTATACTTTTCCCAAATCATCTAATTATTGAGGATTATATGATGAGTTTAAAATTTCTCATCTTTAATTTTTTACAATTAAAAAAATCTTGCTTTTTTTTCTTGGATTTGGAATAAGGTTGTTTTGGAAGCATCCTGTAGAAAAAGATGAGTCTCCAATAAGGAGACTGAGGTTCACATTATGGAGGACGTTCTTGTTCAGGCTGAAATAACCAATTCATATATATTATATGTTATATAATAGCATACAATACATATAATATGTAATGTGTTATTATATGTCACATATAATAACATAATATGTAATATAATACATATTATGTTATATAACAGCATACAATAGATGATAGTATGTTGTTGCTTTAAAATATATCTATGTCTATATATGTGTTACATATATATATACATATATATGTGTATATATATATATACATATATATATGTGTGTGTTACATATATATATACATATATATGTATATATACATATATGTGTGTGTATGTGTATATATATATATATATATATATATTACCCACAAACACACACACACACACCCCTCCCAAACTCACTGGCCCTTCTTTTATAACAAAAATTTCTAATAAAATTCCATAAATATTTTTTATTAAAAACCCAAATATAAAATATAAAAAGAAACATATTACTGTGTGCACAGCAGAGCATAAGAGAAGATTGCAAGTGAGACAATAAATTTCCATTTCAAGGTCTATATAATAAATACTACATATTGTGTTCAGAGCTGTCCATCTTTTCTTAGCTTCTTTGTAGATTTTTTCCTGTTCTCTGCTGAACACTTTTTACTTTATTCTTTTTTTTGCTCTTTCTTCCCCATCTTTCCCTTGCAAAAAGACCACAATTACATGTGGATATATTTGTGTACATTATATATATGTATGCATATGTGCACATAATATACATATATGTATATTTCAGGTGGTCTTATGTTTTCTCTTCATTGGTTTTCCAGATCTGTTGTTTTTTCTTATGAGATATATCATATTGTCTATTTTTCATTCTTTACATTTTGCTTTATTTAGCTTTTATATATAACTTTGCTGGCTTCCCCTTGCCCGATTCTAGTTTTTACAGAGTTATTTTCTTCTTTTAGACTACGGATCTCCTTTTCTATTTATTTGACTTTCTTATCATAATCTTCTTGATTTTTTTTTTGGATTATTTTTATTTTTCCCTTCAATCTCTCTCAGTTGATTTTTAAAGTTTTTGAGTTTTTCTGTGAATTCTTTTTGGACAGGTGACCATTTGACATTACTTTTTAGCATAGAAGAGCCATTACTTTTTCTTCAGTATTTGCCTTTGTAAATGAACCCTAGTCTTCCATATTACTACAGTACCTTTATATGGTTGGGGTCTTTCTTCTTTGCCTGTTTTTTTTTTTTTTTTTTTTTTTTTTTTCTCCCCTCTGGTCTGGAACACAAGACCAAGAATTCTGCTCATGATTCCACTCCTTCTGCATTCTCCAGATGTGTATGCTGATTCCTTCCTGCCCAAGGCAGTGTCTTAGTAACTTCACTGGTCTGTCAGTCCTTATCATAAGAGGTTTCCTTAATCTTCCCTGATTCAGATGGAGAAGTCTCTTCATACTCTCTTAACAGATGAAAATCCCAGTGCCTGAAGCCAATTCTTGTCCCTAACTCATCTAGCTCTAGGACTAGCTCCAGGACTCAATGATTGCTGTTTCTATAGAACTAGCCTGCATATGTTTTTACTTCACAGGGGCCAAATTTGTATCCTATTGTCTTTCTCTATTTAACCTGGGAGAATCACTGTTCTGCCCTAATCGTTACCTGTTTTTTCCTGATGTACAATTTTGTTTTATTTGTAGGGGAAATCTAGAGAGCTTGGAATGTTCTGACCTACTCTTCTATCTTCCCAGAATCCCCTCTTATACAAGCCCAATTTTTGTGTAGGTGGCTTATGCTGTTGAGAAAAAAAGTATATTTCTTTCTGGTTCCATTCAGTTTTCTTCTAAGGTCTGTCATATCTTACTTTTCTAAAATTCTCGTTATCTCCTAACTTCATTTCTTACTTATTTTTTCTTTATATTTATCAAGTTCTGAGTGGGGACAATTGACGTCACCATTAGTACAGTTTTGCTATCTAGTTCTTCTCATAATTCATTTAACTTCTTTAAAAATTTCAGTGCTATATAACTTGATGCATATATTTAGCATTGATATTGCTTCATTGTCTATTTTACCTTTTATTTATTTTCTTTTCAAATTGTATTTTTTCCCAAATTATATGTCAAGAAAATTTTTAGCATTCGTTTTTTACAAGATACCAAGTTTCAAATTTTTCTTCCTCCTTTCCTCCCTTCTTCTGAAGATGGTAGGCAGTTTGATTTGGTTTGTACATGTACTATCATGCAAAAAATATTTGAAAGAAGAAACAGATCAAAAGAAAAATGTGAGAAAGAATATAATAAGTGAAAAAAAATCATGTTTTGATCTGTATTCAATCATTTAGTTCTTTATTTGATTTTCAGTAGCATTTTCCTCCATGAATCTTTTATACTTCTCTTGGGTTATTGTTTTGCTGCAAAAAGCTGAATCAGTCCTTGTTAATTATCACATAATTCTAGATCCTCAATATATTTTATATATTATGTATAAGGTTTTCCTTGTTCTAATCATTTCTTTTTTAAGATTGAATAATTAGCTTGTTCATCACTTTTTATAGAATAATATTCCATTACCTACATGTACCCCATGTACAATTTCTTCAGCCATTTCCCAACTGATGGGCATTCACTCTATTTTCAATTCTTTTCTACCACAAAAAGAGATGCTACAAATATTTTTGCACATGTGAGTCCTTTTCCCTCTTTTATGATTTCCTTGGGATATAGACCCAGTAATGGCACTAGTGTGTCAAAGGATATGCACAGTTTGAAAGCCCTTTTGGGCATACTTCCAGATTGTTCTCCAGAATGGTTAGATCTTTTCACAACTCCACCAACAATGCATTGGTATTCCAGTTTTCCCATACCCTCTCCAACATTTATCATTATCCTTTCCTATCATCTTAGCCAATCTTAGACATATGAGGTAGTACCTCAGACTTATTTTGAGTTGAATTTCTCAAATCAACTATTGATGTAGAACATTTTTTCATATGAGTATAGCTGGCTTTAAATTCATCATCTGAAAGTTACCTGTTCACATCCTTTGACCATTTATCAATTGAGAAATGACTTGTATTCTTATAAATTTGACACAGTTCTTTATATATTTTAGAATTGAGACCTTTGGGGGGCAGAGCCAAGATGGTGGAGAGGACACACACTTCTTTCTGAGCTCTGCTTCTACCCTCACAGTAAATATGAAATTCAGCCTCTGAAATAGTGATAGACTGAAAGAATTCACAAATATTTGGAGTGCAGCAAATTAGCAGCAGAATATAATAGAAAATCAGCAGAAAAGGTCTGTTTTGATCAGGCAGGGGGATAGGAGGAAGCCAGGCACAGACACAGAGGCCACTGCACGCTGAGCAGACAGGGATTGGGTACAGTCTCTGTGGGGTGGAGAATCTACATGGAGAACTATCATAGTGTTGGCTATTCTGCCCTGATTGCAAGCCACTAGATCAGCAGAGAAATTATAAAAACATTCAACACAAACATAAAAGTTATAAAACATTCAACACAAACATTGTATCTCGATGTTTTATATATCAAAGTACCAGAGTTTTGTCAGAACTGGCCACACCCACCCAGCACCAGGAGTGACTCAGCATGATCCCAGCACAGGTGCTGTTGCTTCCTGTTCCATTGGAACCTCTTTGCCCTAAAAGCAGATCCAATTTTTTTTAAATGAGTAAAAAGGCAAAGCAAGCTCTAACTATAGACAGCTTCTATAGTGAAAGAGAACCAATTTCAAACCCTGAGGAGACTAAAAGCAGATTGTCTCCAGATGAAGCCACAAAGAGTGATATAACCTGGTTCCCACCACACAATATTCTCCTAGAAAAAACTAAAAAATCTTAAAAGAGAGTTACAAGAAAAATGGGGTAAGTAAAGGAAAGAGGGTCTGGAAAAGGCATATAATTCATTAAAAGAAAGATCTGATAAAGTGGGAAAAAAAAAACTCCCTGAAATGCAAAATGGAAAATATAAAGAATTCCCAGGAAAACAGAATTTGTGAATTGGAAAAGTAAAATAACTCCTTAAAAAAATTTGTGAAATGGAAAAAAAATTCCATAGAACAAAACAACTCTTTTTAAAAACTCAATTGGAAAATTAAAAAAGGAAGTAAAAAAACTAAATGAAGAAAATAATTCATCAAAAATCAGAATTGAACAAATGGAAATGAATGTCTTGAGACATCAAGAGTCAGTCAACTAAACCAAATAAATGAAAAAATAGAAAAAAAATACCTGCTTTGGAAAACAACAGACCTGTAAAATAGATCTAGGAGAGAGAATGTAAGGATTATTGGATTCCCTGAAAATCATGATGAAAAAAAGAGCCTACTCACTATTTTTCAGAAAATCATCAAAGAGAACTGTCCAGATGTTGTAGAATTCATTGAACACCTACTGAGACGCTAAAAATTAAAACTCCAAGAAATATTGTGGCTAAATTTCAGAACTATCATATCAAGGAAAAATATTACAAGCATCCAGGAAAAAAAAAAAACAATTCAAATACCAAGGAGCCACAATAACAATCACCCAGGATCTAGCCGTTTCCATTTTAAAGGATTGAAGGGTTTGGAATCTGATATTCTGAAAGGCAAAGGAACTTGGAATGCAGCCAACAATAAATTACCCAGCTAAATTGAGTATTTTCTTCCAGGGAAGAAGATGGGCATTCAATGAAATAGGTGAATTATTTCTGATGAAAAAAAACACAGTTAAACAAAAAATTTGACCTCCAAATATAGGATTCAAGAGAAGCATGAAAAGGTAAAATGAATCTTGAGAACTGTATTTCTGTTATGGGCATACATAGAGAGTGTGTGTATAATTTGATTTTACCATTATAATATAAAAAAGGAACTAGAGGTGGGAAGGGTATTATACCATAAAAAGGGAAAAGTGGAGGTAAAAAGAAGGAAATTGCATCTCACAAAGAGGCAAAAGAAACCTGGAAAGAAGGGAGGGGAATGAACATTGTGTGAATCTTACTCTCATCAGATTTGGCTCAAAGAGAAAATATTAGACATAATTGGTTTACAGAGATACTTCTCTCACCTCATTGAAAAGTGGGAGGGGGAAAATGAAAAGGGAAGGGGTAGGCTAAATAGAAGGGAATAGTTAAATAGTAGAGGAAAAGCATAAGGAAGGGGGAGATACTCAAATGGGGAGGGATTCTAAAGGGGCAGGGCTGCTTGAGGCAAGTGGTACCCATAAATTTAATACTGGGGAGGGGGTTAAGGGGGAAAGGAAAGAGAAAAGTATAATCTGGGAACAATAAGATGGCAGGAAATACAGAATTAGTAGTTTTAACTATAAATATGAATGGAGTGAATTCTCTCATAAAGCAGAGGCGGATAGCAGACTTGATTAAAAGCCACAATCCTGTAAATAACATACAGGAAACACATTTAAAGCAGTGTGATACAGAGTAAAGGTAAAAGGCTTGAGCAGAATCTATTATGCTTCAGGGAAGGTAAAAAAAAGCAGGGGTAGCCATCCTGATCTCAGATCAAGCCAAAGCAAAAATTGATCTAATTAAACAAGCTAAGGAAGGAAACTATATCTTCCTAAAGGGTACTATAGATAGTGAAGCAATATCAATATTAAACATATATGCACCAACTGGTAGAGTATCTAAATTCCTAAAGGAGAAGTTAAGAGAGCTGCAAGAAGAAATAAACAGCAAAACTATAATAGTAGGAGATCTCAACCTGGCACTCTCAGAACTAGATAAATCAAACCACAAAATAAATAAGAAATAAGTTAAAGATGCAAATAGAATACTAGAAAAGTTAGATAGATCTTTGGAGAAAACTGAATGGAAACAGAAAAGAGTATACTTTCTTCTCGGGAGTTCATGAAATCTATGCAAAGATTGACCATATATTAAGATATAAGGACCTCGAAATCAAATGAAAAAAGGCAGAAATAGCATTCTTTTCAGATCATGATGCAATAATTTCATCCAAGAGAATAAAAATAATGAGACAACATACCAAAATTTGTGGGATGCAGCAAAGCAGTAATAAGGGGAAATTTTATATCTATAGAGGCTTACTTGCATAAAATAGAGAAAGAGAAGATCAGTAAATTGGGCTTCCAATTAAAAAAGCTAGATAAAAAAGCAAATTAAAATCCCCCAATCATATACTAAACTTCACATTCTAAAAGTAAATGGAGAGATTAATAAAATTGAAAATTAAAAAAAAAACTTGAATTAATAAATAAAACTAAGAGTTGGTTTGATTTAAAAAACAACAAAATAGATAAACCTTTGGTAAATTTGATTAAAAAAAAGGAAAGACGAAAATCAAATTGTTAGTCTTTAAAAAAAAAAGGGAGAACTCTTCACTAATGAAGAGGAAATTAGAGCAATAATTAGGAGTTACTCAAAAAATTCAAAGAACTTCAGGAAAACTGGAAGAGGGAAAGATCATTTTGGGCTACAATTTAAACGCTGAGGACAAAGTTATTTGTTTTTATTGTCTTTGTTATTGTTTTCCAAAGAAAATAGGTGTTTTTTTCTTTTGTCTTTGTTAAAATAGCACAGAAAGGAAAATTGGATCACTTCAAAATATATTTGTTGAATTGAATTGAGTTCAACTACAGGACAGTGTAAATAAATGCAGAAATAGGCTTATAACAGGTGTGCTGGAGCCAGCTCAAACCAGTTAACAAGACTCATTTGTTTTTGTTTTTCTCTAACATTATTTATTTTGAACATTCACATATAAAACATGTAGGTATATAATTATTTTACCTCAATTATATATTAAAACAATTTTTAACAAAAAAAATAATTAGGAGTTATTTTACCCAATTTTATGCCAAAAAATTCAATAACCTAAGTGAAATGGAGCAACACCTACAAAAATATAAATTGCCCAGATTAAGAGAGGAGGAAGTAAATTGCTTAAATGGTCCCATCTTGGAAAAAAGAAATAGAACAAATCATTAACTCCCTAAGAAAAAATCCCCAGAACCAGATGGATTTATATGTGAATTCTACCAAACGTTTAAAGAACAATTAATATACTGTATAAATTATTTGAAAAAATAGGAAATGAGGGAGACCTACCAAATTCTTTTTATGACACACATATGGTACTGATACCTAAGCCAGTTAAGATGAAATCAGAGAAGGAAAATTATAGACCAATCTCCCTAATGAATATTGATGCAAAAATTTAAGTAAAATATTAGCAAAGAGATTACAGAAAATCATCCCCAGGATAATACACTATGACCAAGTAGGATTTATACCATGAATGCAGGGCTGGTTCAATATTAGGAAAACTATTAGCATAATTGACTATATGAATAACCAAACTATATGATCATCTCAATAGATGCAGGAAAAGCATTTGATGAAATCCAACACCCATTCCTATTAAAAACACTGGATAGTATAGGAATAAATGGACTTTTCCTTAAAATAGTATCATCTATTCAAAACCATAAGTAAGCATCATATGTAAGTAGATAAACTGGAACCATTGCTAATAAGATCAGGAGTGAAATAAGGTTGCCCACTATCACCATTATTATTCAATATTGAATTAGAAATGCTAGTTTTGGCAATAAGAAATGGAAAAAGAAATTAAAAGAATTAGAGGAGGTAATGAGGAAACCAAATTATCATTCTTTGCAGATGATATGATAGTATACTTAGAGAACCCCAGAGAATCTACTAAAAAGCTATTAGAAATAATCCACAATTTTAGTAAAGTTGCAGAATACAAAATAAATCCATATAAATCATCACATTTTATACATCACTAACAAAATCCAATAGCAAGAGATACAAAGAGAAATTCCATTTAAAATAACTGTCAATAATGTAAAATATTTGGGAATCTATCTGCCAAGGGAAAGTCAGAAACTGTATGAGCAGAACTACAAAACACTTTCCACACAAAATAAAGTCAGATCTGAATAATTGGGAAAATATTAATATCCTCTTGAATAGGCCAAGCAAATATAATAAAGATGACAATACTACCGAAACTCATCTATTTATTTAGTCCTAGGCCAAGCAAACTCCCAAGAAACTATGTTACTGACCTAGAAAAAAAAATAACAACAAAATTCATCTGGTAGAACAAACTTCAAGAATTTCAAGGGAACTAATGGAAAAAAAAAAAAAAAAAGCAAATGAAGGTGGCCTAGCTGTACCAGATCTAAAACTATATTATAAAGAAGCAGTCATCAAAACCGTTTGGTACTGGCTAAGAAACAGTAGTTTATCAGTGGAATAGGTTATGATCACAGGACAAAATAGTCAGTAACTATAGCAATCTTGTGTTTGACAAAACTTTTGGAATAAGAATTCACTGTTTGACAAAAATTTCTGGGAAAATTGGATACTAGCATGGAAAAAACTAGGCATTGACTCATACTTAATACCACATGCCAAGATCAAGCCAAAATGGGTTCATGATCTAGGCATAAAGGATGAGATTATAAATAAATTACAAAAACATAAGATAGTTTAACCTCTCAGACCTGTAGAGGAGGAAGGAATTTGTGACAAAGAAGAACTAGAGATCATTATTGACCACAAAATAGAAAATTTCACTTATATTAAGTTAAAAAGTTTTTGTACAAACAAAATGAATGCAGACAAGATTAAAAGGGAAACAATAAACTGGGAAAATGTCTTTACATTCAGAGATTCTGATAAAGGTCTAATGTCCAAAATATAGAGAGCATTAACTCAAATTTATAAGAAATCAAGTCATTCTCTGAATGATAAATGGTCAAAGCATATGAACAGAATTTTCAGATGAAGAAATTGAAACTATTTCTAGTCATATGAAAAGGTGCTCCAAATCATTATTTGATGTGTGCTTTCTAGATTCCTCACTCTGGAGTACCAAAACATACCATCTGGACTAGCTCTCTGGAGGACATCAGGACCAACCCCGAGTTCTTGGTCTTAAGGGAGGAGTGATTAAGGCAGGAGACTCACAAAGATGGTCAAAGGCAGGAGACTCACAAAGATGGTCAAACAAAGAGTCTGTTTATTTCAGGTGCTCATTCCTTAAATAGGATTACATCCCTACAGCACACTGAACATGTGCCAACTATAGAACTATTATAGTACCACAGCACACTGTGCAAGTGCTAACTGTGGTAGCATTACATCACCACAGCACACTGCACATATGATAACTATAACATCCTGATAAGGATATGTAAATTCCTCTAAAATAAGTATCTCTTACTTAAAGTAGAACACAGGTGGTCATGCCCTCCCTGACTTTTCAGGAAAGATGAGAGGAAGTTGTGACTTTTCAGGAAGGGAGGTGGGCACCAAATGGAAATGGGGAGCCAAATCAGACATTGTTGGCAGGTTCCCTCTAAGGTCTTATGCCTTACCCAGAGTTCCCCCAGTATCTGCAGCCCTCTACATCTCCTGCCTTTTTTTTTTTTTTGTTTGTTTGTTTTTGTTTTTGTTTTAGTTGAAATAGGCATATATAAATCCATCAGTACGGGAGGCATTACAGCAGCATGTAGTAATATAACACAAGCTAGTAGTGATGTAACAAACAACATGAATCAACATGAGGATTGCCAAAGCAAATAATGATGTATCAAACAATATGAATCAGCATGAAGAATCACACATGAAAGTAGTGATGTCACAAACAATATGAATCAACAAGGTATCATATCAGATTTCCATGAGCCTTAGAAGGAGGGCATATAAATAATCACACATACACCTCCTTCAGCAGCCAAGAAATAGGACCGAACTATTGTCCATCATTTCATGTGTCAAGGGAATCCTAGATTCCTGCAAGTTTTGAAGTCCTGCAATAATCTCATCATACATCAGGGAATCCAGTAATTCCTCCAAGTTTTGAAATCCTGCATCAGTCTTATCATGTTTCAGGGAATTCCATGATTCTTGCAGGTTTTGAAGTCCTGCATTTTTGATATTCATGAGTCAATTGCCATATACAGGGTTAATTGCCATGTTCTTTCAGTGGCACATGGAGTCAGAGATGGAACCACCCAGTGTTTCTTGGGCCTTCTCCTTCATTTCAAGGATCTTCTCTTTTTCTGCCTGTCTCTGACAGACAAGGTGAATATGGCTCATTGGCACCCATCTGATTCTTTCTCCATCTGTAGAGATATAACCAAACTCTCTCCCCCAAGCAGTTAACCTATCTGGTCTCTTTCATTCACCACTTTTTGGATCTCTCCAGATCATGGCAATTATTTAAAGATATTGGAGCTGCTCACACTTGGCACTGCCCTTCTGGTGGGTTATGAAACCTGTTTGCTGGAGCCTGTGCATCTCCATCAAAAATAAAAAAAAAATAATAGTATAAAGGGCTAAGTTACCTGGCACTCCCCCTTACTTTTGTTTCTGGAGGACCATCTTGATGTCTCTGTTTCTCCTCTCTGTCCCTATCCCTGAGGATTAAAAATTATGGCAGTGATATGTAAAATCTGATACTGTGCACAAAACTGTGCAAAATGTTTAGAAGTATATGCAGGTTCATTATCTGTTTTTATTGCTTGTGGCACACCCAAAATTGCAAAAGCTTGTATAAGGAATTCAGTGACCACTTGAGCTGTCTCTTTTGCTGCTGGTATTGCAAAAGCAAGTCCATAAAAGGTGTCCATTACAACATGAATAAAAGACTTGACAACCAAAAGATTTAAAATGGGTCACATCCATTTGCCAATTCTCATTGGGTCTCAAACCATGAGGGTTCTTCCCTGGAAGGATTGTAGGAGTGTAGAAAGGAAGGAAATCTGTACAGGCTTTTATTATGCTCCTAGCTTCCTCTTTTGTTATGTCAAACTTAAAGCTCGAGCAGTCTGATGATATTTAGAATAAGATTCTTAGGTTTCCTGAAATAGAGGAATATTAGCTAACATGGTTAGCTAATCTGCCTTTGAATTTCAATAAAAAAATACGTCCTGGAAGTCCACTATGAAAGTGGACATCCAAGATATAAATCTTACCTGGATGCTTTCTTACTTGCTCTTAAAGTTCCTTAAAGAGCTGATATATATTAGAGGCTACAAATTTTATTTGGATTGTGGCAGTTATTTCTACCACACTTACTGAATAGGCCTGACTATTCTTTTTATAATTAAGTCATGAGAGCATACAGCACAAATGTTATATTTGCATGTATCTGTAAAGATAGTTGGTCCTTTAAGAGGAACCTTAGAAATTTTTTCTTCAAAAATCCATTGCCAATAGCCAGATTATCTTTAGTGAAGACCCGTGTGTGAAATTTGGAGCTGTGGCCAATAAAACTTGCCATTTGGGATGGTTTCACAGCATGCATTAATTTATGCATAGGTATAAAAGGTGTATATCTTGTCAGGTCTTATCCCAGATAATTGTACTACTTGCTTAATGGCCTTTAATAAGATTCTAGTCACAAGCACTGGGTAAGGATAAGGCTTTGGTCTGGTTGTGTTTGAGGATCACCCACTCAATCATACTGTGTCCTTGATGAAGGACTGCTGTGGATTCCTCTTTTGTAGCAAAAACAGATATTTCCAAGGGTTTTTGAGTGACTCTTTGAACTACATTGGATAAAGCCAGTTCAACCTCTCTCAAAGCCTCTTGAGCTTCTTTTGTAAGCTGGTATAGTGAGTCTGAAATAGTGTCTCCTCTTAAGATGTCATATAATGGTTGTAATTGGTATGTAGTTAAGCCTAACACTGGACACAGCTATTGGATATCTCCTATCAATTTCTGAAAGTCATTTAAGAGGTTCTATTTCTCTGTTCTTAAAGAAAATTTTTGTACTGTAAGTACCTTAAGATATACTTCATAAGTGGAAATCTTCAACATAAAGAAGATCCAACTCACTTCCAGTTGATCAATGATGGACAGGGGTAGCTGCACCCAGAGAAGAAACACTGGGAGGGGAATGTAAATTGTTAGCACTAATATCTGTCTGCCCAGGTTGCATGTACCTTCGGATTCTAATGTTTATTGTGCAACAAGAAAATGATACGCACACACATGTATTGTACCTAGACTATATTGTAACACATGTAAAATGTATGGTATTGCCTGTCGTCGGGGGGAGGGAATAGAGGGAGGGGGGGTAATTTGGAAAAATGAATACAAGGGATAATATTATAAAATATATATATATATATATATAAAAAAAAAGATATACTTCATATCTTAAATATGACTTTTTTTGTGGGGCTATATACAATTTGTAATTCCTTAATGTTTCTATGATCTTTTGTACACATGCTTCTAACATTTGCTCCTTAGGTGCACACCCCAACATATCATCTATGTAATGTAACAACATAACTTTTGGAAAGGTTTTTTTTTTTTTTTTTTTTTTTTTTTTTTTACTGGAGTAAGAGCAGCAGCCACATACCTTTGACACACAGTAGGGTCATTTTTCATTCCCTGTTGCAAAACCGTCCATTCAAATTTTTTATAAGGCTCAGCTAAATTAATGCTGGGCACTGAATTGACAAATCTTTCCATATATTCTTTATCCAGAGGGATAAAATAGAAACAGTCTTTACTTCTATCACCCCAAAAGGCCATTCCCTAGGCAATTGAGTAGGAGATGGAAGTCTAGGCTGAAGAGTTCCATAATTTCCATCTATTCATTCACTTTTCTCAAATCAGTCAACATCCTCCATTTTCCAGAATTCTTTCTTTTTCTTCCTCCTTCCTTCCCTCCTTCCCTCCTTCCCTCCTTCCTTCCTTCCTTCCTTCCTTCCTTCCTTCCTTCCTTCCTTCCTTCCTTCCTTCCTTCCTTCCTTCCTTCCTTCCTTCCTTCCTTCCTTCCTTCCTTCCTTCCTTCCTTCCTTCCTTCCTTCCTTCCTTCCTTCCTTCCTTCCTTCCTTCCTTCCTTCCTTCCTTCCTTCCTTCCTTTTTTAAAAAGCAAATATAGAGGAATTCCAAGGACTTAAGGTTGTAAATGTCCTTGGTCAAGGTGCTCCTGTATTATATTCAATAAGGCCTGAATTTTTTCACTTTTTAAGGGCCACTTTTCCATCCACTCTGGTGTATCAGTTTTCCATTGAATGGGAACAGGTGACAGTGCAGGTAGTCCTTAAACAGCAGCCCTGCCTAAAATTGTATTCCTAACTGTTCTAAGATACTTCTTCCCCATAGATTTATGGGGATTTTATTTACTATAAAAGGAGTAAAAACTCCTGTTTTACCTTCAAATATCCATCTCAAAGGGATAGCACTAATTTCAGCTGTTATTGATCTTTCTATACCAGACATATAGGTGTCTGCCTTAATCTTTGGCCAATGAGTGGGCCAAAAGGCACCTCTTATGACTGTACAATCTGTACCCGTGTCTACCAACTCTTTCAATGGTATTCCATTTACATAGATAGTAAGCATAGGATAGTCAGTTGTAATAGCTGCAGTCCAAAATATTCCTGGATTATGTTGTTGGGAGTCAAAGGAGGTTAAATGGTCAATCCTACTATGTGTGGAGGCAAGGGATCTATAGGCCGGACAGAGAGTTTTCAGTTCTCCAGGATATATCTCAGTAGTCCCAGTGGCATACAGCTCTATTCTCCTTAATTGTAATCCCTTTCCTCCATCAGGTTGCTTCTCAGCTTACTGATCATGTTGGAATACTGAACTTTCAAGAGTGTCTGGGTGTAACAGTGGTTGCCATCATTTCCCAAGTGTTTTTGGCCTGGCTCCCTGGAGCCGAACCCGGGCCTCGCATAATGAGCACATAGGGGGTGGGCAAAATTGCTCATTGGCGGTGTTGATGGTGTCATTTCCCCTCCCACTTCTCCTCCTCCTCCCACCCAGGAAGGCAGAGTTGAGGGAGGAGGGTCTGGAGATGGGGAATACCCTAAGGATGCATGCTGGGCTGTAGGCAGAATTAAAACTCAGCTTTGAATGTGAAAAGCACCACATCCCTTCCCATCAGCAAGGTACTTAATGCACTTAATTCCTTTTCTACCCAACTTGCCATGGTTTTTAAGATATTTAACTCTTTTCCCACCCAACTGCAGATCTCTTAGAACAGTAACAAGCAAAATAAATCAGCAAATTGCTAAGAAAAAAAAAAAAAAAAAAAAAAAAAGGACTTCCTTAGCTCTGCTCTGGGTGCTGTACTCTTCGGGCGCTAACTCTCTGCTTGTTTTTCTCCTCAGACTTCCTTATCTGGCTGCCCAAGTTAAAATCTTTCCATGTTTTAAAACTTTTAAGATTCCTTAAAATCAGTTTTAACCCATTGTATTCAGTTAGTTCTCCTATTAACTTCCACCTCGCTGGCTCTAATCTCACTCCCTTAAAAAACCAATGAAACATGCTCTTCTGAGCACCTGAGAACTCATTCATCTTTTGAGTTACCAATAAACTTTTCTTCTCTGTTAACCTAAGTATGCTTCATACTTCCCTGGGAAGGGAGGCTCATTTCTTCCTATCTGCCTCATTTTGGCTGAAAAATGAAATTGACTAATTTAGTCATTATCAAATCTTGTTGCTTGCCTATTTTTATATTAATCCTATTTCCGGGTCACAGGAACTTCTCCACTGAACTCAGTTGATCCTGTCAGTTCAGCTAATTTGTGCCCTGCTTTGCAGGGCCCTGAATTTCTAAGGGCTCCATGTTGGGTGCCAAATGTAATGTGCTTTCTAGAGCCCCCAAGTTGGGATGATAAAATGTACCATTACTTTCTAGAGCCCCCATGCTAAAGTGCCAAAATATACCATCTAGACTCTAGAGAGAGGACCTTGGTACCAGCCTGAGTCCTTGGTCTTAGTGAAGGAGTGATGAAGGTAGGAGACTCACAAGGTTGGTAAAGATGGAGTCTGTTTATTTCAAGTTCTCTCAGTACTTAAATATCTTAGTAGGATTACATCACTATAGCATACTAAACATGTGCCAACTGTAGAACCATTATATCACCATTTCACCACAGCATGCTGTGCAAGTGCTAACTGTGGTAGCATTACATCATCCCAGCACAGCATCTGACTTCTCAGGAAGGGAGGTGGGCACCAAAGGGAAATGGGGAGCCAAACCAGACTATCTGTGGTCCTCTACAATTATTGATCAGAGAAATGCAAATTAAGACAACTCTGAGATACATCTCTCAGATTGGCTAAGATAACAGGAAAAGATAATGATGAATGTTGGAGGGGATGTGGGAAAACTAGGACACTGATACATTGTTGGTGGAATTATGAATAGATCCAGCCATTCTGGAGAGCAATTAGGAACTATGCTTTAAAAACTTATCAAATTATGCATACCTTTTGATCTAGCAGTTACTAGTTACTGCTGGGCTTATATCCCAAAGAGATCTTAAAGAAGGGAAAGGGTGCAAAAATGTGCAAAAATGGCTGTGGCAGCCCTTTTTGTAGTGGCTAGAAACTGGAAATTGAATGGAAGCCCATCAATTAGAGGATGGCTGAATACATGGTAGTATATGAATGTTATGGAATATTATTGTTCTATAAGAAATGACCAGCAGGATGGGTTCAGGGAGGTCTGGAGAGACTTAAATGAATTGATGCTAAATGAAATAAGCAAACCAGGAGATCATTATACACAGCCACAACAGGCTTATATGATGATCAGCTCTAATGGATGTGGTTCTCTTCAACAATGAGATGATTCAAACCAGTTCCAATTCAGTAAAGAAGAGAATCAAGTACACTCAGGAGAGAACTATGGGAAATGAGTGTGGACCACAACATAGCGTTTCCATTCTTTCTGCTATTGTTTGCTTGCATTTTTGTTTTCTTTCTCAAGTTTTTTCTTTCTTTCTAGATTCCCATTTTCCTTATGTAGCAAGATAATGGTATAAATGTGTATACATATATTGGATTTAACATATAACTTAACTTATTTAACATGTATTAGACTACCTGACATCTAGGGGAGGGGGTGAGAGAAGGAGAAGAAAAGTTGGAACAGAAGGTTTTGCAAGGGTCAATGTTAAAAAATTACCTGTGCATATGTTTTGTAAATAAAAAGCTATAATAATAATAAATAAAAGAATTGAGACCTTTATCAGAAATATTAGTTGAAAAGATTTTTTCTCAGCTTTGTGCTTCCCTTTTAATTTTGTTTCTGCTGGTTTTGTTTGTGCGAAACTTTTTTAATTTAATGTAATCAAAGTTGTCCACTTAGCCTTTCATATTGTTCTGTAGTTCTTCTTTGGTCATAAATTCCTCCATTCTCCAATGATCTGATAGGTAAATTTTCCCTTGTTCTGATTTCTTTGTGGTATTATCCTTTTTGCTCAAATCACCTTTGATATGGGGTAGGAGATGTAGGTCTATGCCAAGTTTCTAAAATATTATTTTCCAGTTTTCCCAGCAATTTTTGTCAAATAGTGAGTTCTTATTCATATGCGGAAGTTTGGGAGTTTATCAAATAATGGATTACTATAAGTCTTGTTTATTGTGTCATTTGTATCTATTCCACTGATTCTCTGATCTATTTCTTAGTCAGTACCAAATGCTTTTGATGACTACTGCTTTATAATATAGTTTTAGATTTGGTACTGCTAAAATAGCGTCCTTTGCATTTTTTTTCATAATTTCCTTGATATTCTTGACATTTTATTCTTCCAGATAAATTTTACTACTTTTTCTAGTTCTATAAAATAATGTTTGTAATCTTTGATTGATATGGCACTGAACAAGTAGAACAATTTAGGCAGAATTGTCATTTTTACTGTATTAGTCCAGCCTAGCCATGAACAATTTATATTTTTCCAAATGTTTAAATCCGATTGTATTTGTGGGAAAGTATTTTGTTTGGTTTTTATGTACTTACCCATTAATAGTGAAAACTATAATATTTAAACAAAGCCATTAGAGGGATCAGGGCTTCATCCTGATAATCTTAAGTTTCTCTCTTGATGTGGATGGCATTTTCCATCCCAAGTCTTATTGAAATTGGTTGAATCACAGCATTGTTGAGAAGAGCTAAGTCCATCGCAGTTGATCATCACATAATCTTGTTACTGTGAAAAATTCTCTTGATTCTGCTCACTTCACTCAGCATCAGTTTACATAAGTTTTTTCCAGGGTCTTCTGAAATCAGACTGTTTATCATTTCTTATAGAACAATAATTGTGAAGTCCAGGTTTATTCCCTGGAGGCCTCAGAATCAGCCGGAGTCAGGATAAGCAAAAGTCCTTGGTCTTTAGGGGGAGAAGTGAAGAGGACAGACAAACCTCCACAAGGCTCGCCACCAACCTCCCTTCTTGTCATCCTCCTCCAAAGTGACTCTGGCTTGTCTTATTTCACCCACTAATCTCTCCTACGATTATCTACATACACCAAAAAAATCAAACCAGCACAGAATAGTGAGAAGGGCCATTTTCCAAGCATATGCTAATAGAATATTGCCCAATAGGTAATTAGCTTCAAGTGTGCGGTTGTCTCATTCCAGTGCACCTATTCAGAATTTCAGCCTTTTACATCTCCCACTTTCTTTTGTTTTAGAACACAAGTGGTCATGCCATCCCTGAGGGAGGTGAGAATCCCAAAAAGGAGGTGATCACACCCCCCATGAGTTCTCAGGAAGAGAGATACAAACACCAAAGGGAAGTGGGGAGTCAAGCCAGATATTGTTAGCAGGTTTCTGGGCTGAAGGGTCTTACCAGAAGTAGGTATGCACAAACCCATCAGCATGGGAGATATTACAGAAGCACATACAATAAAGCACAGACTCTCCCCACAGCTGGTGCAGGCTCATTGTGGTGTAACAAACATGAATTGTATATGCAAGTAATGATATAACAAACAATATAAATCAACATGGTATTGTAAAAGATTTCCAGAAGTCCTAGAAGGAGGGTATGTAAATTACAATTACACATAGGCCTCTTCAGCAGCCAAGAGATAGTTCAAAACCAATCTATTATCCATTGATCCAGGGAATCCAATGATCCTCACAAGTTTTTGAAGTCTCATCATTTCTCAGAAAGTCCAATGATTCCTGAGGGGTTTTTCATTGGGTTTCAAACCACGAGGGTTCTTCCCTGGAGGCTGTGTAGAATCATGGAAAGGAAGGCAGGCTGTACAGGCTTTTACTATGCTCCTAGCTTCCTCTCTTTTTATTCCAAATTGTAAACATAAAGCTCGAGCAGCCTGATGATATTTAGAATGAGATTCTTGTGCTTCCTGAAATAAAGGAGTATTGGCCAACATGTTTAGAAGGCTATCTGCCTTTGAATTACCATCAAAAACAGGACTTGGAAGTCCACTATGAGAGTGGACATGCAAGATATAAATCTTACCTGGATGCTTTCTCACTTGCTCTTGAAGTTCTTAAAGAGCTGATATACATATTAAGAAGCTACAAATTTTATTTGGGCTGTGGCAATTTTTTGTACCACACCTATTAAATAGGCCAAATCAGATATTATTTTTATATCTCCTGGATAATAAGAGCTAGAATGATTGCATACAATTCATTCTGCTGAGTTGACTGAAAAGGAGTTCTGACTGCTCTCTTTATAATTAAGCCACGAGAATATACAGCACAAATATTATGTTTGGATGCATCTGTAAAGCTAGTTGGTCCTTTAAGAGGAACATTAGAAACCTTTTCTTCAAGAATCCATCACCAATTGTGTAATAGTCTTGTTATCTTTACTGGAGACCCATGTGTAAAATTTGGAGGCATGGCTAATAAAACTTTACACTCTGGGATGGTTTCACAGCATACATTAATTTCTGCATTAGTATAAAAGGTGTATATCTTGTCAGGTCTTATCCCAGATAATTGTACTGCTTACTTAATGGCCTTTAATAAAATTTTAGCCACAAGCACTGGGTAAGGAATAAGGCTTTGTTCTGGTTGTGCTGGGAGGTTCACCCACTCTATCACACTGTCTCCCTGATGAAGGATTGTTGTGGGTGCCTCTTGTGTAGCAAAAATGGATATTTCCAAGGATTTTTGAGTGACTCTTTGAACCACATTGGATAAAGCCAGTTCAACTTCTCTCAAAGCCTCTTGAGCTTCTTTTGTAAGTTGGCGTGGTAAGTTTAAAGCACTGTCTCCCTTTAGAATGTCATATAATTGTTGCAATTGACAGGTAGTCAAGCCTAACACTGGACACATCTATTATTTCCTATCAATTTCTGAAAGTCATTTAAGGTGTTTAGCTTCTCTGTTCTTAAGGAAAGTTTTTGTACTGTAAGCACCTTAGGGTATATTTCATATCCCAAATATTGAAAAGGAGCATGTCTTTGAATTTTTTCTGGAGCTATGTGTAATTTGTAATTCCTTAGAGCTTCTATGGTCTTTTGTAGACAAGCTTCTAATATTTGTTCCTCAGGTACACATCCCAATATATAATGACATCACTTTTGGAAATGCTTTTCATACTGGAGTAAGAGGAGCAGCAACATACATTTGACATATAGTAGGGCTGTTTTACATTCCCTGTAGCAAAACTGTCCATTCATATCTTTTATAAGGCTCAGCTTAGTTAATGCTGGGCACTGAAAAGGCAAATCTTTTCATATCCTCCTTATCTAGAGGGACAGAATAGAAACAATCCTTAATGCCTATAACCCAAAGAGACCATTCTCTAGGCAATTGTGTAGGAGATGGAAGTCCAGGCTAAATAGTTCCCATAGTTTCCATCTGTTTATTTACCTTTCTTATATCAGTCAACATCCTCCATTTTCCAGATTTCTTAAAACAAATACAGGGGAATTCCAAGGACTTAGAGAAGGTTGTAAGTATCCTTGGTCAAGTTGCTCCTGTACTATATCTAATAAGGCCTGAATTTTTTCGCTTCTATCCACTGTTCTATCCACACTGGTGTATCAGTTTTCCATTGGATAGGAACAGGTGAAAGTGTTGGCAGGCCTTCAACAGCAGCCCTGCCTAAAAAAAAGGAAGTACTCATTTACAATCCTAATTATTTTAAAATGTCTCTTCTCCACAAATTGATGGGGATTTTTTCCACTATAAAAGGAGTAAAAACTCCTGTTTCGTCTTCAGAAGTCCATCCCAAAGGGGTAGCACTAACTTCAGCTGTTATTGATCCTCCTACACCAGACATGTAAGTGTTTGCCTTAATCTTGGGCCAGTGATTGGGCCCGTTGGCACCTCTAATGACTGTACGATCTGTACCTGTGTCTGTCAATCCTTCTAATGCCTTTTATATAGATAGTGAGCTGTCACAGCTGCTGCTCAGTACATTCCTGGATTTTGTTGGTTGGAGTCAGAATCTGGACATCTAACACCAGATTGCCCTCTATTAGAAGTCTGTATCAGTAAACTTGATGCTACTACTTCTGCTGATTGAAAAGTCACATTGTCTACCTGTATTAGTGACTGGGATATTATCTACACATTCCCCAGTTTCCCACATCAGTAGGAACACTGTTTTTGTAAGTACTCTCAGAAGGTGAAATGGTCAAGTCTACTGTTCCTGGAGGCAAAGGATCAATAGGCTGGAGAGGAACAGATTTCACTTGTCCAGGAAGTATCTCAGTTGTCCCAGCTGCGTACAACTCTATTCTCTTCAATTGTAATAATCCCTTTCTCCCATTATGTTGCTTCCTGGATTATTGGTCATGTCTGGGTATTGATCCTCTAAAGACTTTTAGGGTGTAGCATTGGCTGCCATCATGCCCCAAGTAATTTTTGCGTTGGGCCCTGGGGCTGGGCCCCTCATCCCATTTCCCTGAATCAGTCTACATTCTGATACCCAATGAAAGCCTCTATTGCTTTTTGGACATGGGGTTTTGGGTCTTGTTATCCCACCCTGTTTTCTCACTCTCTATGCCAACATTGAGCTTTCAAATGCTTTACTTTACCACATTGAAAGCATTGACAAGTCTCTCTGGAAGTCCCTTGCCAAAAGGGACCCTGTCTTCCCATGTTTGGATCTTGGGAAGTCTGCATCATAGCCTGGCTGTAAAAGTTATTTGTGTCCACTGAGGCACAGTGTCTTATTATCTCCTCTAAAGGAGCATCCTTATGTAGTCCTTGTATAATTCTTCTACAAACTTCATTAGAATTTTCTTAAGCAAGTTATCTTATAATTTCTGTTGCTGCATTTTCACCAATAGTTCCTATGACAGCTGTCTGCAAACTTCCCACAAAATGAGCAAAGGGTTCATTTGGCCCTTGTGCTATTTTTATGAAGGCCTCTCCTTTGTCCTGTTTACCTGGGATAAAACCCCATGCTTTGATAGCAGCAGAAGCAATTTACTCATATGCTGCTATGGGGTAATTAATCTGTATTGTGTCTGCATAAGAACCTACACCTGTTAGTTGGTCATAGGTGATTGGAGTATTAACTCCACTTTGACTATTTTGTTGGGCTTGTATCCTACAGAGCTCACTATGTTCAGAAAGCCACAACAAGTTTTGTCCAGGTTCTAAGCATGTCCTTGCTATAGATTTCCAGTCCCTAGGGGTTAAGACTTCATAAACCAAATTCTGTAATAACATCTTAACATAAGATGATGTAGGCCTATAAAGAATGTAAACCTTTTTCATGTTTTTGAGGATTTTTAGATCAAATGGAGTGTATCTTCTACTTTCTTGACCTGAAGAGTTAAACTGTTGAATCATAGTATACATTTCTATTCTCAAATCAGCTGTATTCTGTCCTTCTTCTGTGGCTTTAAGTACTGCCTTTTGTAATCTAGTCATAGGAGGGGGTGATTGCTGGGGGAAGCGGTGCTGGTGATATCATTGCCTCTCCCACTCCTCCTCCTTCCTCCATCCTGGAAGGTGAAATTGATGGGGAGGTGTCTAGGACCTGCTCTGGTGTAGGAGGGGTTGAAGCTTGGTTAAGAGAGTGAGAATCACCATGTCCTTCAAATTCACTTAAATCCTCATGCTCTCTGGTGATATTGCCATTAATCTGTCCTTTGTCTTCCTTTTTTTCTTCACACTTCCTCATCTGGCTGTTCTTAAAACTTTTCTTTTTTCTATAACATGTGGGATTCTTTAAAGCCAATTGTATTATGTTTTATATATATATATGTATATATATATGTGTGTGTGTGTGTGTGTGTGTATTTATATATATATATATATATATATATATACATATATATAATATTTCCTTGGAAATTGAATCAGGACCATTATCATTATAATAGTCACATAGTTGATCTCCTACTAATTTCCAATTATCTTCCTTTATTTCTTCTTCCTTGAAGAACTAAGGGGACATACATTCTAATGTATCCAAGAATCCATCAATATCCTCCCAAGTTACTATTAAACCCTGTCTCTTTATCAGTCTTAGTATGCTTCCTGTAGATCTCCTTCAGGGTAGGGTTGGAGTTGGGAGTGGGGGTGGGGGAGAATCTTTTCCTAATATTTGCCCCATTTCAGCTAGAAAATGAGTGTTACCTAGTTTAGCTCTTAGCAAAGTAAGTTCCTTGTTTGTCTATTAAAATTTTTACCCTATTTCCTAGTAACCTGGGACTTCTTCAGTGAAATTAGGGTCCTTGGTTCACATGTTGGGCACCAAATGTGAAGTCCAGGTTAATTCCTTGGAGGCCTCAGAATCAGTTGGAATCAGGATAAGCAAAAGTCCTTGGTCTTTAAGGGGAGAAGTGATAGGAACAGACAGACCTCCAGGAGGCTCGCCACCAACCTTCCTTCTTGTAGTCCTCCTCCAAAGTGACTCTGGCTTGTCTTACTCCACCCCCTAATCCCTCCTATGATTATCTGTATATACCAAAAGATGGAACCATCACAGAATAGTGAGAAGAGTCATTTTCCAAGCATATGCTAATAGAGTATTGTCCAATAGATAATTAGCCTTAAGTGCTTGGTTGTCTGATTCCAGTGCACCTATTCAGAGTTTCAGCTCTTTACAAATAATGTTCTATTACATTCATATACCATAACTGATTCTGCCATTCCCCAACTGATGGGCATCCATGCAATTTCCATTTCCTTGCCATCACAAAAAGGGCTGCTACAAACATATTTGCATATGTGGGTCTCCTTCCCTTTTTTATGATCTCTTTGGGATAGACACACAGTAGAAACACTGCGGGATCAAATAGTTAAATAATCTTTTCCCATGACTTTATTTTCTTCATCTGGAAATTGTCTGCTCATATTATTTGACTAATAATCAATTGGAGAATGGGTTGTGTTTTTATAAATTTGAGTCAGTTCTCTATGTTTTAGAAATTAGGCCTTTATCAGAACCCTTGTTTGTTAAATTTTTTCTTAGTTTTCTGCTTACATTCTAATCTTGGCTACATTGATTTTGTTTGTACAAAAATCAATTTACTTTAAGCAGAATTAGCCATTTTGCATTTCATAATGTTCTTTAATTCATCTTTGATCACCTTCCTTCTCCACAGATTTGACAGGTAGACTATCTTTTGTTTTCCTAATTGCTTATAGGATCCCCCTTCAGAAGTATCATTTATTTTTTTCATTTTTTTGGTTTTGCTTGACTGATTCTTGATGTCTTAGGGAATCATTCGTTTCTATTTGTTCAGTTCTGATTTTCAATCAGTTATTTTCTTCATTAGTTTTTTTAAACTTCTTTTTGTATATTTCCAGTTGAGTTTTTAAATGAGTTTTTTTTTTGCTCTATGGAATTTTTTTCCATTTCACCAATTTTTTTTAGTGAGTTATTTTCTTTTTCTAATTCACAAATTCTACTTTCCTGGGAGTCTTTATCTGTTCCAATTCACAAATTCTGTTTCTCTGCACTTCCTGTGATTTTTTTTACCTTTTCCAGTTTACCTTTCAGAAGTTGTTATTCTCTTGCTTAGCTTCTCTTTCCTTTCCCCATTTTTCTTCTAGCTCCCTTTTAAGATTTTTAATAGTCTCTTCTAGGAGAGCCTTTTGTGTTGGGGACCAACAATTGTCTGGAGACTGTCTGCTATTAGTCTCCTCGGGGTTGAAAACCTGCTCTCTTACTGTATAAAAGCTATCAATCGTCTTTAATTTTTTTTACTCATTTTTTAAAGCCTGTAGGGTCTACCTTTAGGGCCAGGAGGTTATCAACTTCCTCTGCAGAACAGGGATAGGTGTATGGCCGGCCTGTCAACCAGCTACAAGGAGTGGGCCAGGTATGGGAGTGCTCTGGAAAATAGTTCCCCAATGGAAGTGACTCAGGTCTGAACAGCCTGGCTGTGGGGTATGCCCTGCTAAGAACCCAGCTGTGCAGATTAACGACTGCCTTGAGGCAAGAGTGTGAGCAGTGAAAGTGTCAGTACCCCAATCCGAAGCAGCTGTGGGGCTGTGGGTATTAACAGCTGACCAGCTGAATAGCCCTGCTTGGACTGTAAGTTTCTCTGCCCTAGACTGGAAGTGTCTCTGCTACAGAAGCACAGTTTTGCTACAGGAGGTTCTGTTGTCCCAGGCTGAGCCCCCTACTGTGCAGATTAGAGGCTTCCCCAGGATGCACCTCCCTGCTGTGTAGATTTGCTACTGCGCTGGCCAAGCTTCAGCATGTAGCTGCACAGTTACATCCTGAGTCACTTCCAGTTGCGGGGGGGGGGGGGTACAGTTCTGGCGTTTTTTTAGAATACCCTGTACCTCCAGCTCTAATCTCTGTGCTGGTCCCCTGCTTTATAATCAAGGCAAAGCAGTCAGTCTATGGCGGATCATTTCCACTGCTCTTCTAATCACAGAGGCTACCCCTGTCCCTGATCCGCTCAGGATGCCAAACTTTCCTATTTCCCTGTCTGCCACTTGTCTATTCTGGCCCCTCAGACAAACCTGTTCTGGCGGTCTTCCAGATTATCTTCAGCTGGTAAGCATTGCTCCTTTAATCTTCATGAATTTCACCAGTCAAACACTATTTTTGAGGCTAAATTCAAAGATTGGTAGTGAGGGCAAGAGAGAGGAGCTTAAAGAGCGTGTGCCTTCTCTGCCATCTTGGCTCCGTCTCCCTATATGCATTTCATATACATTTGAAAATGTCTTTTCAAATAATGTCCTAGGAGAAATCTGAAGTTTTACAATTTAAAGGACTCTTCAAGAATGTGTTTTATGTTCTGTTTGTTTTTCTGAATTGAATGCATATGCAAAATATAGATTTAGCTTATTCTTTCAGTGCTTCAATTCTAAAACTCTTGCAGTAATTATTTATAATGATGCTTTCTATAGGAATTACATTTCTTTTAGATCAGTTCAATTGGATATACATGCATTTATTAAAACAGAGTTTATTGTTCCTTTTACATTGAAATCTATGTCTCTTTTAATGTTTTTAAGTATGAATTATTTTTACAGCTCTGGTTGAAGAAATCTATTTTGCACAGAGGGAACGTGATGAAGCTATCATGTCTAGACTCCAGTTAGCCAATGAGGAGAAAGATGAAGCCATTTCACGAGCCAAGGAACTTGAGAAATCTCTGAAAGAGTATGTATGCAACCATCTTAAGAAACTATTTCTTAACTCTCAACTTAATTTCTGTTTAGCCCTGTAGTCCTACTTTCCCTGTTACCTGCTTAGTAGTATTATTGCTCCTCTTCACTTAATTATTTTCTCCTAGATCTTCATATATCTTACTCAGACTAATAATATCTCCTATATCTTACTCAGACTAATAATATTTCATTATTTTTATTTTTGAAATTTTAAAATTTATTTCATTAACTATTTTATATTACATTTAAAACATTTTTCAAAAATCATTTTATTCTTAATTCTTGGAACAAAACAAGCACATCACACAACAAAAAAGGTAATTGAATATGAAACCACAAATCTGCAATATACAGCATACTATTCCCTTTGAATATATAATAATGTCACCATGTAAATTTCTTTATTATATTTCCTTACTCCTCATCCCAGCAAATTGGTTTCTACTAAACACAACTAGGTATACATATGTAAAATTATTCTATACTTCTGTTTATCAGTTCTTTTTTGAATGCAGATAAGCAACTTTCTTCATATGTCTTTAAGTTTTTTAAGAATTACTTAAAATTTTTTTAGTTTTAAATTATTTCTATATTCCTGCCCTTCCTCAGTCCTTGAAAAGGCAAGCAGTTTTACATATGATGTCATGCAAACCATATTTCCATATTAACCATATTTGAAAAGAAAACACAAAATAAAAAATATGCTTTCATCTCCTTTTAGAGTTCATCAGTTCTCTCTCTGTAGGTAGATAACATTTTTCAAAATGGGTCTTTTTGGAATTGTCTTACATCATTGTTTTCTTCAAAGTAGTTAAATCTTTCACCATTGATTATCTTTATAATATTTCGGTAACTATGTACAAAGTTTTATAGCATTTTAGGTGTAGTTTCAAATTGAGCAAAATGGCTACTGCAGTTCATAATTATACCAACAGTACTTTGATGTCCTACTTCTTTCACATCTCTAACATTGTCATTTTCCTTTTCTGTCATGTTTTGAGTAGAAACCATTTAGGTCTTCCCCTTCCAGATTAATTTAACTAATTATTTAGACTTTTTTTTGAGTAGGTGAAAGAGGAGATTCTTTGCCTCTATTGCAACTTTAATCACTGAATAGGTAAAACAGACTGTTGAAGACTTTCACTTAAAAAGATGAAGGTCTCCCATTTCATCCAGGACCATCTCCAGTCACTCTAATCTGTATCTGGCCACTGGACCCTGTCTCTGTGGGGGAAAATGAGGCAGGTGACCTTGCACAGCCCTCCCTCACTTAAATCCAATTCACTTGCATGTCATGGCATCACCTCTCTGATGTCATGGTCCTCTTCAAGAATGAAGGACCAACAACATGTTACCTGGTCTGATAGGTGTGAGACAGTATCACTGAATTGTTTTAATTTGCATTTCTTTAATGCAAAAATTTAATTTTCTCAGAAGTGATTTAGAGCATTTTTCTATGAAACCATTGATAGTTTTGATTTCTTCTTCTTAAAAATACTAGTGCATATCCTTTGATCATTTATCAACTGGGGAATAATTTTTATTTTTATTAATTTGGCTCAATTCCCTATATCTTTGAGAAACTATATCTTTATTAGAGAAATGCTTTATGTTTTCCCTCCATTTTCCTAGTTTCCTTCTAATTTCAGCTGCATTAATTTTGTGTGTGTAAAAGTTTTTAAATTTCATGTAATCTTTTTTATTTATTATGATCCTCTCTCTCTTATTTGTTTGGTCATGCATTTTTCTTTTATCCATGATCTGACAGGATCAATTTACTTATGATATTACCCATTTTATCCCTTTGATATATATTGTGAGATCTTGGTCTATGCCTGGATTTTGCTGATCTTTCTACTTTTCCCATAAATTTTTATCATATGTTGAGTTCTTATTTCAAATATTTGCACCTTTAAATTTCTTTCTGGCTGCTTGAAGCTTTTTCTCTTTGACTTGAGATCTCTGAATTTTGGCTGTAATATTCCTGGAATTTGCATTTTGAGATGTCTTGCTGGTAATACTTTAAATTTCTATTTTACCCTCTGGTTTGTGGATATCATATCAGTTTTCCTTGATGAAGAAATAATCTTTATTCTTTTAAAAATTGTTTTGATTTATTTAATTTTTAATTTGTGGAATAAAACAAGCATTTCTATAACATTATATAATAAAAATATGATTATACCCAAAACTGCATATCTATTGGGTACAACTTGCTATTTCTTTTAAATATATAATAAAGTCATGCAAACTTTTCTCTTTTTTCCTCCTTCTCAACTTAGAAATGGCTACCATTAGACACAAATATGTATATATGTGAATATATATATATATATGTACACACACACACACACACACACACACACACACACATATATATATATATATATATATATATATATATATATATATATATATGTTTGGATATATTAAAATAATTCTATATAGATAGCACCTTCCTTCATAATACCTTTATAGTTGATTTGGGCATTTATGATAGTCAAAATGATTTATTCATTCAAAGTTATTGCTGTTATTTTATACATCATTCTCTTGTTATTCATTTCCCTTTTCATTATTTTGTGCTAGTCTGTGTTTTCCTAAGGTCATCAAGTTTATCATTTATTGTAACACAGTAGTATTCCATCACGATCATATACTAAAATGTGTTCATCCATTCTCCAATTGCTGGACATCCCTGCAACTTCCAGTTCTTTGCCACAACAAAGAAAGCTGCTTTACACATTTTGGAATACATTCATGTGTGTGTGTGTGTGTGTGTGTGTGTGTGTGTGTGTGTGTGTGTGTGTGTGTGTGTGTGTGTAATTTTCCTTTTCTCTGATTGCCTTGGCAAATAGACCTAGCAGTGGTATTGCTGAGTCAAAGAGTTTAATAACACTTTGGACATAATTCCACATTGCTCTCCAAAATGATTGGATCAGTTCACAGGTCAACCAACAATGGATTACTGTTCCAATTTTTCCATATCTCCTCCAACATTTGTCACTTTTGTCTTCAATCATTTTTAGCCAATCTGATGGTATAAGATGATATTTCAGGGTTGTTTTATATTTGCATTTCTTTAATCAGTATATTTAGAGCATTTTTTACATGAGCATAAATTGTTTTGATTACTTGTTCATTTCTTTTGAGCACGTAACAATTGGGGAATGACTCATAGATTTGGCAAAGTTCCTTATATTTAATAGAGGGGACTTTTATGTGAGAAATGGCCTATACTGTTGCCTTTCAATTTTCTGCTTTTCTTCTGATCTTTGAGTTTTGTTTTATTTGTTCAAATGCTTTTTACTTTAACATATTTGGAATTATCCATATTACCCCCAAAATGTGATCTCTTGTTTATTCATAAACTATTCATCTATCCAAAAGTTTAAAAAGTATTATGTTCTATTTTCTTAATATCTCTTTTTATATTTAGATCATGTATACATTTTGACCTTATCTTGGTAAAAGGTGTAAAATATTGGTTTAATGATTAATTTATGCCATATTGCTTTTCCATTTTCCCATAAATGTTTATAAAACAATGAATTCTTATTCCAAACTTTTTAAGTCTTTTCCTTTGTAAAATACAAATAAATTATACATACATACATATACATATACACACTGCTATAAATTATATATTTTGTTCCACTGATATACCCTAGATGATTTCTTGATATATCTATGCTCTTTTTTTTCACCTTGGGTTTCAATAATTCTTAAACTATCTCTATGTATTTTCCAGCTTAGTTCTTTATTTTTCCAAATATATATTTCACAATTTCTTTTATTTAAAAAAATCTTCTAACTTTGTTTTATTTCTAAATTCTATTTCTATTTTCTGTTTTTTTAGGAATTATTTTCTTTAGTGAGATTTTGCACTTCCATTTGTATTTGAGCAATTTTGCTTTTCAGGGTATTATTTTCTTCAGTATTTTTGTGCCTCTTTTACCAGCCTATTAATTTTTTCATATTCTTTTCCTTTGATTTCATTTCTTTATCTAATTTTATATCTACCATTCTTATTTGAATTTGAATTTTTAAAAGTTTCTCCTAGGTTTTTTTTTTTCCAATTTACATTTTTTTCCCCTTTGAGCCATTTTTGCTTTTAACTATTTTGACTTCAATGGCTTCTTCTGAGTTTATCTCTTGATTTTATCTGTCATCATAATAGCTTTTTATGGCTAGGTTCTTCTCTTGTTATTGTTATATACTCATTTTCCCACACTGCTTCTTGATTTGGAACTTTATGTTAATAATAGACTCTCTTCCTCTCATTGGTGGGAAGGGTGAAGGGTTGGGAGAACAATGTCGCAAACTTTAGGCTTTTTTGTATTTCTCTTTTCAGACTAGCTCTGGGGATTTGCAAGTTTTTGATGCTACTATCATATTGTGATCTAAGATGATATGTCCTTACTCAGGAAGAATCCTTTGAGATTCTTTGAGACTGCAATCAATATTGCTCCCTAGACCTCCTGCTTCTTTGGTTCCCCAAAATGATATTTTTCTTCAAGATCTCTGATCTCTTAGAACAAAAGTGATGATGTCCTTCATCCTTGATCCCTATTGACCAAAATAAGTATTATATTCCTCAGAGCTTCCACTCTCTCTTGACTGATAGTATTCTTCTCCATGTTTGAACTATGACCTAGAAGAGAGTATAAGAATTGGATTTGCCAAACAGTGTCTAGTTCTGCTTTTAATTCTAGGATAGAGGTCTCCTGTAGTCTCTTTGATCAGTTTTCTGGGCCCCTTATCAATTCTGGGTTGAGAGCTCTCAAAGATGCTGCTGCTCCTCTGACACCATTACCTGGTTCATATCTTTCGTGTTTCGTCCACATGAGTTTTGAGCCAGCCTTCATCCCTCTGTAATCGCTCTATTTTCCTATGCTGTCTTGATCTGGAAAAATGTCTCTTTGCCCTTTTGTTGTCTCTGCCACTCTAGAATCAACTTGAGGTATTATTTTTAAATTGTTTGGAGTGGAGAGCTCAGCTGAATGCTTTCTCTATTCTTCCATCTTGTCTTTGTCCCTGAAAGTTTTAATATTTTCTAAAATAATATTTCTACAAAAATAAATTGTATTAGTCCAATGTTACATAATTAACCAAAAGGCAATTATTCATTTCTTATACTCTTTCCAATTCCATCTCATGAGAAAAGAACAGTCTTAGTTTTCCCTACATACCTTCTCAGGATTCACTTCAGGATTTCTTAAACTTTTTTTTTTCTTTTTTCTTTTTTTTTTTAAACAAAGCCATAGACCTGAAGTAAGGAATTTTCACTCTACTTATTACTTACAGAATTAGCAGGATATAATAGAAAAGAAACTATCTTTATAATTGTGGAAGTTGGATTCAGATTTCTGTTTTCTTCTTTACCAGCTGGGTGAACCAAAAAAGGCCCTGGTTTCCTAATCTATAAATATAATTTTACTATATGTTTTCAAAATTCTCTTCTATTTTAAGTGCATTGATCTTATAAGTGATTCCTTTACCTTCAAAGAACTTAAACTTTGCTTGGGTAGACAAAATAAACACACATAAAACTAAAAAAAACCCAGGCATAATATTTTGTTGAAACAATTAGTTCAATTTGTCAATTGATCTAACTTAAAAGAAATATATAGCAGTTCATCTATTAATGAATCACTTTGAAATGGATCATATTAATAAGTTTCTGTAGCATTAAAATTCCTTTGGAAGAATAATCTATATGTTCTTTTTTTCTTTCTCCATTATCCTTCATCCAGGATGTAGAGTGTGTTCAAGGAAGACTATCACCTCTGGTATGAGGGATGCCAAGCTCTTTACAGGGTTGCTTTCTACCTTTGATGTCCAGTGATTCACCCAAGTCTTGATCATGGTAAACCATGGTAAACCACTTCAGCAGATTCACCAAACCAGGTTGAGGGTAACTGAAAGGTCTCAATCTTTCAATTAGTTAAAGAGGTCCTTTCCCCAAGGATGTGAAGACATCCTCCAGCAGAATAGGAAGATGAGAAAAATTTGTTGTGACAGCTATGAAGGTGGCTGAAACTGATACTGATACCAAGGTTTTTCCTTGCCAATACTTAACTTTTGTCTTGACAATAGACTTTGATGGCTCTGGAAGTGTGAGTGAGGCAGACAACTTTGTGAAACTCTCTCACTTAAGTCCAATTCATGCTCAAGTTAAAAGCCTATTTTTACCTATGTCAAAGTCATGTGGTGACAGGCAAGTGATGAAACAGCAGGTGCAGATATAGTAGGATTTGTAGTCACAACCCTGCACACAGATGGCCATAAGGTCATCTTCTCACTGGACTGAAGCAACTTGGGATTTGGCAGTCTCCTAGGTATCTGAGTAGCCATTTTAAAGCCACTGTTTGCTTTCTGGCATGATTAAGGGGCTAGAAAAGGTACTCTAAAGATTGGTTGGTTCATTCAATTTACTGTGCCAGGAGGAAATCTTAAAATCTTACTCTGTGGTAGAAAGACAAGATAATGTACAAAATCTTTTGTGAAGATGAATTCATTCATCATTGCTATATCCAGTAAACCTGAAAGACAAACACTTGTCATTGTGAAAGAAATCAATAGGTATCAAAGGCTGACAAAATGAAGGCCACCTTACCTGTATCATAGCTGTATATAGGTTTTTCTGGAGTGGCTGCAGTGAAGGGGAGCACCATGAAGCTGGTGTAGGTTTTATAATCATAACTAATCTAGTCAACAAGCTTGTATGTCTACCATGAGTGAATGACAGGCTCATGACAATGTAACTGCAACTTGAAGTAAAGTGCCATATCACCATCATCAATGCATATGCTTTGACTGTGACAAATCCTGATGAGATCATAGAAAAATTTTATGAAGGTATGAAGACCTTCATTATCAACATGCTGAAACTTATAAGTCTGGGTGACTAATGCAAGAGTAGACACAAAGTAGCAGATATGGCAAGGAGTCCTTGGAAAGAATAGACTTGTGCAAAAGGAATATTAGAAGACTTTAATGTCAACAGATTAATGCACTTCTCTGAGCAGGAACAATTTGTTGTTAATTTAGAGGAAAAGCTGAGCCAACATAAGGTTGGCAACAGTGGAGCCAAAAAGGACTATTGTGCAACGTTCAGTGATTTGATGTAAACTACTTCATTTACTCTTATGGGCCAGAATACTTACAAATATGAAGACTGTTAGTTGAAAATGATGAGGAAATTCAGAAACTGCTAAATGAAAAATGAGAGCTCCACAGGATTTACAATCAAGATAGTTCATCCTCCTCTAAGAAAGAAGTGTTTAACTTTATCAAAAGTAAAGTGCAAGCAAAGTTTAGAGAGATGCAGGATTCTTGGCTTAGTAAGAAGGCAGATAGAATTCATTTTTACATTGATAATAATAACCCTAGTGCTGATTCTACTCCAGCTAAGATTTACAGGACAGGTGGTTTGCTGTTCATATAAAAGGCTCACTGAACTTTTCCATGTTACATAGGTCATCCTGCAGGACTTCAAGGATGTTTCCATCGTTCATTTCTATAAAGGCAAAGGAAATACCTTGTCTTGTGACAATCACAGGGAGGGCTCTTTATTAGTTATCATCAGCAAGATTGTTGCCAGAGTTCTTTACCCAGAAAATAGTCATCCTTTACTCAGAAGATGGTCATCTATTTGAGAGCCAGTGTAGCTTTAGAAAGAGATAAGGAATAGTTGATGTGGTGTTTGCTGCTTGATAGCTCATAGAGAAATGCCAGGATTAGAACAGATGTCTGTACACAGTATTCATCAATCTCACCAAGAACTATGATATTTTCAGTTGTGAATATTTGTAGGAAATTTTGGCAAAATTTGGTAACCTGGAAAAATCCATCAGTATTATATATCATTTTCATGATGACTTATTTGTACAGACTTTTGCATTTTCCCAAGCACCAATGAGTGAAGCAAGATTTTTTTTTCATTCTCTCCCATGCTTTTTTGGCATGATTTTTTTTAGCAACATTGTCAAATGCCTTCAATGAGGGTAAAAAGAGCATCAAGGTCAGCTACCATGCTGATGATAAATTATTTAACTTGAAAAGCCAAGAGTAGAGGAAGAGGTGATACATGACATAAATATAAACATACAGATATATATGTTGTGCGTGTGTTTATATTTTTTGTTTAAGATTATTGTGCACATCTTTGTAAATTATTCTTTTCTCCATTACATTTTCTCTGTTAACTGTGTCATATTCTTTCATGATTTTAATTATCACTTCAGTGAAGATGATTTGCTATTCTTCTAATCAACTGAGTTATTCTTGACTTCCCTTTATCTTAGCCTCCAAATTAATCAACTGACTGATAAATCTTATTGATTTTATCTCAAAAAAAGATCTGGCAACATCCAGTCCTTTTTAATTCTAACTTTGTTTTTCTTCCTAAGAAAACATTCCACAGCACAAAGTCTGATCATGTCACTCTTCTTTGGGAATATCCACTGCCGAATAAATAATTCCTTAGCATGTTTCTAGATCCTAAATAATTTGATTCCAATCTTCCTTTACAGTTTTATTTTAAATATTCCCTTCTATCCACACACTCAATTCTTCAGCCATTCTGGCTGGACTATTCACCATATAATTCTGCTTGGTAGTCATTCATGGACTCCTATACTGGTTTTTTTTTTTTTTTTTTGTTTTGTTTTGTTTTGTTTTGTTTTGTTTTGTTTTGTTTTGTTTTGTTTTGAGGCTGGGGTTAAGTGACTTGCCCAGGGTCACACAGCTAGGAAGTGTTAAGTGTCCGAGACCAGATTTGAACTCGGGTCTTCCTGAATTTAGGGCTGGTGCTCTATCCACTGCACCACCTAGCTGCCCCCTCCTATACTGTTAAAAGCCCTAGATTTACCATGAGGCTTAACATCCTATATTAATCTTCACTTTCCTTCCATGGCCACCTCCCTTTTATTTGTTGCTTCCCTCTGCTAGAATATTAATACTTTGAGGGCGACTTCCGGCCAAGATGGTGGCGTGGAGGCAGACAGCTGCTTGAGCTCCGCACTTTCTCTTAGGACTTACTTCATGACAAGCCTTGGAGTTAATGCTTGACCGAAAAAGAAACCCATAAATAATCATCAACAGAAGACATCCTTGAAATTCGCCAGAGAAGGTCTGTGTTTGCTCCGGGGAGGGTCGAACAGACTGGGCACAGACAGAGGGCAGGCAGCCAGAGCAAGACAGGCAGCTCACACTGCAGACTGGAGGGGGAGGGGTGTGATCTCTGCCGTTTCTGCTAAAAGACTTGTACCCCAGTGTGGATGTTCCCTCTTGGCAGCAAGCCAGGAGCAGTGGAGAGGGTGTAAACACCGGAGATAAAGAATAAAACCCTAGAAAGCTAGCATCTCTCAGGACCCGGCCACCTTCATCCCCACCCGGAGTGACTCAGCTCATTCTTAGCGCTTCAGAGCACAAACACAGCACAGCCATCACTGTCCTGTTAGTGCCTCGCTGCTCTCTCCCACAGTCTGTAGAGAAAACCCAGTAACACATTCTAGCCCTATCCTCCCACCCCCCAGAAACAGACCAATTGTTTCTCTTGTCAATTTGTTTTCTTCCATTGCCGCTCTGAAAAAATGAACAAAAAATTTAAAAGGGCTCTAACCATTGACAGCTTCTGTAGGGAAATAGAGCAGACTTCTAACATTGAGGAGACTAAAATCAGATTGTCCCCAGAGGAATCCCCTAAGGGGGATATGATCTGCTCCTCAATACAAAAGAATCTCATAGAGGAAATCAAAAAAGCTCTCACAAGACAGCTAGAAGAGAAATGGGAAAAGGAAAGGGAAGCTTGGCAAGAGAGCCTGGAGAAGTCATTCCATGCATTTAAAGACAGAGTGGATAAAGAAAACAAATCATTGAGAAATAAAATTAGTGAATTAGGAAAGGTAAATAACTCCAAGGAAAACAGCTGGAAAAAGAAAACAGCTCTCTAAAAAGTACAATGGATAAAATGGAAAAAAATTCCATAGAAGATAAAAACTCAATTGGACAATTACAAAGAGATATAAAAAAAGTGAGTGAAGAAAGCACATCATTGAAAATTAGACTGGAACAAGTAGAAATGAATGACTCAAGGTGAAACCAAGAAGTAGTCAAGCAAAACCAGAAAAACAAAACAATTGAAAAGAATGTCAAGTACCTTATTGGAAAGACAACAGACCTGGAAAACAGATCCAGGAGAGACAATTTGAGAATAATTGGACTCCCTGAAAAATATGAGGAAAAAAAGAACCTGGACACTATTTTCCAGAAAATTATCAAAGAGAACTGCCCAGACGTTTTGGATACTGAAGGTAAAATAGACATTGAAAAAATTATTCGATCACCTACTGAAAGGGACCCTAAAATCAAAACGCCAAGAAATATGCTGGCCAAATTCAAGAACCATCAGACGAAGGAAGCTGCTAGAAAAAAGCAATTCAGATATGGAGGAGCCACAATAAGGATAACCCAGGATATAGCAGTGTCCACATTAAAAGAAGGAAGGGCCTGAAATATGATATTCCGAAAGCCTAAGGAACTTGGTATGCAGCCAAAAATAACTTGCCCAGCAAAAATGAGTGTCTTTTTTCCAGGGAAGAAGATGGTCATTTAACAAAATAAATGAATTCCATCTATTCTTGATGAAAAAACCAGATCTACACAAAATGTTTGATCTTCAAATACAGAACTAAAGAGATTTCTAAAAAGGTAAAAAGAAATCTTGAGAACTATATTTCTGCCATAAAGATATGTAAAGAACACATGTATAATTTGTCCTAGAAACTAGAGGTGGAAAGGAAATTATATCATAAAAAAGGGTAAAGTGGTGGTACTACATCTCATGAAGAGGCAAAGGTTACCTATTATATCTGAGAGAAAGAAAGGAGGGAGGTGAACATAGTGTGTTTCAATACACATATTTGATTTATGGTGAAACTTCTTCCACTTCATTGAAAAGTGAGAGGGAAGGAGTAAGCTAAAGGGAAGGAAATACAGAAATTGTGAAGAAAAGTGGTAAAATAGGGGGAGAAACTTTAAGGTGGGGGAGGGATACTAAAAAGGGAAGGATGTGAAAAGCAAGTGGTGTTCACAAGTTTAATACTGGGTAGGGGGGCAAGAGGGAAGGAAAGGAGAAAAGCATAAGCAGAGGTTAACATGAGGACAAGCAATATAGAATTAGTCATTCTAACCATAAATGTGAATGGGGTAAACTCCCTCATAAAGAGGAAGCAGTTAGCAGACTGGATTAAAAGCCAGAATTCTACTATATGTTGTTTACAGGAAACACACCTGAAACAGGGTGATACATTCAAACTAAAAGTAAAAGGGTGGAGCAGAATCTACTATGCTTCAGGTGAAGCCAGCAAAGCAAGGGTAGCCATCCTCCCCTCAGATCAAGCAAACACAAAAATTGATCTAATTAAAAGAGATAAGGAAGGGCATTATATCCTGCTAAAGGGTAGCATAGATAATGTAGCAGTATCAATATTAAACATATATGCACCCAGTGGTACAGCATCTAAATTCTTAAAAGAGAAATTAAGAAAGCTGCAAAAAGAAATAGACAGCAAAACTATAATAGTGGGAGATCTCAATCTTGCACTCTCAGAATTAGATAAATCAAACCACAAAATAAACAAGAAAGAAGTCAAAGAGGTAAATAGAATACGAGAAAAGTTTGATATGATTGATCTTTGGCAAAAGCTAAATGGAGACAAAAAGGAGTATACTTTCTTCTCAGCAGTTCATGGAACCTATACAAAAATTGATCATATACTAGGGCATAAAAACCTCAATATCAAATGCAGTAAGGCAGAAATAGTAAATGCATCCTTTTCAGACCACAATGCAATTAAGATTACATTTAATAAAAAGCCATGGGAAAATACACCAAAAAATAATTGGAAACTATATAATCTTATAAATCTTATAATCTTATTAGATAACTTAAATGAAATGGAAGAATACCTTCAAAAATATAATCTTATACTAAAGAATGATTGGGTAAAACAGCAAATCATAGACATAATTAATAACTTCACCCAAGAAAATGACAATAATGAGACATCATACCAAAATGTGTGGGATACAGCCAAAGCAGTAATAAGGGGAAGTTTTAGATCTCTAGAGGCCTACTTGCATAAAATAGAGAAAGAGAGGGTCAATGAATTGGGCTTACAACTAAAATTGCTAGAAAAGGAACAAATTAAAAACCCCCAAACACAAAACTTGAAATTCTAAATATAAAAGGTGAGATTAATAAAATTGAAAGTAAAAAAACTATTGAATTAATTAATAAAACTAAGAGTTGTTCTATGAATAAACCAACAAAATAGACAAACCCTTAGTAAACCTGATTTAAAAAAAGGAAAGAAAAAAAGCAAATTGTTAGTCTTGAAAATGAAAAAGGAGAACTCACCACTAATGAAGAGGAAATTAGAACAATAGTTAGGAGCTACTTTGCTCAACTTTATGCCAATAAATTAGATAACTTAAATGAAATGGAAGAATACCTTCAAAAATATAGCTTGCCCAGATTAACAGAGGAAGTAAGTAGTCTAAATAGTCCCATCTCAGAAAAAGAAATAGAACAAGCTGTTAACCAACTCCCTAAGAAAAAATCCCCAGGACCAGATGGATTTACATATGAATTCTACCAAACATTTAAAGAACTAACTCCAATGCTATATAAACTATTTGAAAAAATAGGGATTGAAGGAGTCCTACCACCAAATTTCTTTTATGACACAGATGGTACTGATACCTAAACCAGGTAGATTGAAAACTGAGAAAGAAAACTATAGACCAATCTCCTTAATGAATATTGATGCTAAAATCTTAAATAAGATATTAGCAAAAAGATTTCAGAAAATCATTCCCAGGATAATACACCATGATCAAGTAGGATTTATACCAGGAATGCAGGGCTGGTTTAATATTAGGAAAACTATCAGTATAATTGTCCATATTAATAATGAAATTAATAAAAACCATATGATCATCTCAATAGATGCAGAAAAAGCATTTGATAAAATCCAACACCCATTCCTACTGAAAATGCTTGAGAGTATAGGGATAAATGGACTATTCCTTAAAATAATAAGGAGCATATATTTAAAACTGTCATTAACATCATATGTAATGGCGATAAACTGGAACCTTTCCCTGTAAGATCAGGAGTGAAACAAGGTTGCCCACTATCACCATTACTATTCAATATATACTAGAAACTCTAGCCTCGGCAATAAGAGTCAAGAAAGAGATTCAAGGAATTAGAGTAGGAAATGAGGAAATCAAACTATCACTCTTTGCAGATGACATGATGGTATACTTAGAGAACCCCAAAGACTCTGCTAAAAAAGCTATTAAAAATAATTCAGAACTTTAGCAAAGTTGTAAGATACAAAATAAATCCACATAAATCCTCAGCATTTTTATACATTATCAACACAATCCATCAGCAAGAGATACAAAGAGAAATTCCATTCAAAATAACTCTCGACAGTATAAAATATTTGGGAATGTATCTACCAAAGGAAAGTCAGGAATTATATGAGCAAAACTACAAAACACTTGCCACAAAAATAAAGTCAGGTTTAAATATTTGGAAAGACATTGAGTACTCTTGGATGGGCCAAGCGTATATAATCAAGATGATAATACTCCCTAAACTAATCTATTTATTTAGTGCTATACCAATCAGACTCCTAAGAAACTATTTTAATAACCTAGAAAAAATAACAACCAAATTCATATGGAACAACAAAAGGTTGAGAATTTCAAGGGAAGTAATGAAAAAAAAATTAAATGAAGGTGGTCTAGCTGTACCGGATCTAGAACTATATTATAAAGCAACAGTCACCAAAACCATTTGGTATTGGCTAAGAAATAGACTAGTTGATCAGTGAAATAGGTTAGGTTCACAGGCAAGATAGTGAATAAAAATAGCAATCTAGTGTTTGACAAACCCAAAGATGCCAACTTTTGGGATAAGAATTCATTATTTGACAAAAACTGCTGGGAAAACTGGAAATTAGTATGGCAGAAACTAGGCATGGACCCACATTTAACACCACATACTAAGATAAGATCAAAATGGGTCCAAGATTTAGGCATAAAGAATGAGATCATAAATAAATTAGAGGAACATAGGATAGTTTACCTCTCAGACTTGTGGAGGAGGAAGGAATTTGTGTCCAAAGGAGAACTAGAGATATTAGTGATCACAAAATAGAAAAATTTGATTACATGAAATTAAAAAGTTTCTGCACAAACAAAACTAATGCAAACAAGATTAGAAGGGAAGTAACAAATTGGGAAAACATTTTTACAGTTAAAGGTTCTGATAAAGGCCTCATCTCCAAAACATACAGAGAATTGACTTTAATTTATAAGAAATCAAGCCATTCTCCAATTGATAAATGGTCAAAGGATATGAACAGACATTTTTCAGATGATGAAATTAAAACTATTTCCACTCATATGAAAGGGTGTTCCAAATCACTATTGATCAGAGAAATGCAAATTAAGATACCACTACATACCTGTCAGATTGGCTAAGATGACAGGAACAAATAACGATGAATGTTGGAGGGGATGTGGGAAAACTGGGACACTGATGCATTGTTGGTGCAGTTGTCAAAGAATCCAGCCATTCTGGAGAACAATCAGGAATTATGCCCAAAAAGTTATCAAAATGTGCATACCCTTTGACCCAGCAGTGCTACTCCTGGGCTTATATCCCAAGGAAATACTAAAGAAGAGAAAGGAACCTGTATGTGCCAAAATGTTTGTGGTAGCACTTTTTGTGGTGGCTAGAATCTGGAAAATGAATGGATGTCCATCAATTGGAGAATGGTTGCGTAAATTATGGTATATGAAGGCTATGGAATATTATTGCTCTGTAAGAAATGACCAACAGGAGTTGGTCAGAGAGGCTTGGAGAGACATCAACTAATGCTGAGTGAAACAAGCAGAACTAGGAGATCATTATACACTTCAACAGTGATATTGTATGAGGATGTATTCTGATGGAAGTGGATATCTTCAACACAGAGAAGAGCTAATCCAATTCCAATTGATCAATGATGGACAGAATCAGCTATACCCAGAAAAGGAATACTGGGAAATGAGTGTAAACTGTTAGCATTTTATTTTCTTCCCAGATTATTTTTATCTTCTGAATACAATTCGTCCTTTGCAACAACAACAACAACAAAATTCGGTTCTGCAATATACATTGTACCAAGCATATACTATAAGATATTTAATATGTATGGGAATGCCTGCCATCTAGGGGAGGGGGTGGAGAGAAGGAGGGGAATAATTCGGAAGAGAAGGGAGTACAATGGATAATGTTATAAAAAAAATAATTATCTATGCATATGTACTGCCAAAAAATGTTAAAATTATAAAATTAATAAAAAAAGAATACTTTGAGGGCTTTGCTATTGCATTTGTATTCTTAGCACTCTGTCTGGTGTTTATATCTACTTTTTGATTGTCTTCTCTCTTTTGTGATCTTTCTAAATTGCCATTCCCTTCAGGAAGCTCTCTGATCCTCTTGGTAAGAAATCATTCTTCCTTTCTTGAAATTTTCAGGGTATTGCTTAATTTATGCAATTAATAATTTTTTTCATTTATTTTAGTTAATTGTGTACAATTCATGCTTCTGATTCAATTATAAATTACTTATGATCAGACATAATGCCTTTGGGGAGCATGGTAGAAAATGAAGAGAAGTAATCTCATTGTTTAAAATGAATTATTTTTATTTAAATGAATATTACCTCATTTTAGGAAGGAATGTATTTCATTGATGGAGAAATTGTTTTGGAATTGCATTTAAAGTCAGTTTATAAGACATATAGGGAAATCAGTTCCATTACTTTATTGTGACCCTTAATTTTGTTTTGTTTTATTTAATTTTTAAGATATTTTTCCTAATACACGTGGAAACAGTTTTAAATATTTTTTGTTTTTGTTTTTACTTTGAATTACAAAGTCACTTTTTAGTAATATAGGCTAAAACTTTTCTAATTCTACATGATTCTTGTTAATTTCTTCTGTGAATTCTCCATCAAGAATCCTGACAAGATACTTTTGGCCTTCTTTTTTATCTTTTTACTGTATGTTCTTACCCCAACATCAATGAGGTTATTTACTTGAATTGGGGCTACTTACTGTATCAATTTCAATGAGAACTAATTTTTTTTTGAGTAATAGAAATTTTAAAATAAGGAGACGTGGACAATTTCTGCTATGAATTTTACTTCCTACATAGTTGGTGACAAAAGCCTCTTCATAGAACTGATTAGGTAGAAAGTCAGCATCCTAGGGAGAAAAAGAACACTCCATAGACAACAATTTCTGTTCAAATTAAATATATTAAATAATAATCAATATAGTTAACCAAGACCTCAGGAAGTCTATACACAGAAAGTATATTATGAATCTCCAAATCTGAGTTCAGCTTAGGATGATAATGTGGAAGCTGTAAAAGTATGACTACAAACATTCCATTTTTGCCTTATTGTTCAGGAAAAGTTATAAGTCTGATGTATTATACCACTTGTTACTGGGACTAGAGTGTGGTTATTCCTGGGGAAGCAAGACATTATTTTTTTCTTTAATAAAATTTTAGTTTTCCAAATACATGTAAAGATAGTTTTCAACATTCATTTAAACATATTTCAAAATTTGTCATGCTGCACAAGAAAAATCAGATCAAAAGGGAAAAAAAGTCATAAGAAAGACAAAAAAACCAAGCACATAGCAACATAAAAGTGAAAATACTATACTTTTATCCACATTCAGTCTCTATAGTTCTCTTTATGAAATGAATGGTTCTTTTCATCATGAATCTATTGGAATTGCTTTGGATCATCTCATTGTTGAAAAGAGCCAAGTCCATCACAAATGTTCATTGCATAATTTTGTTACTGTGTATACGATGTTCTCTTGGTTCTGCTTACTTCAGTCAGCATCCATTCATGTATGTCTTTCTAGGTTTTTAAAAAAAATCAGTCTGTTAACCATTTCTTAGAGAACATTAATATTTATATGACATAATTTATTCAGCCATTCCCCAAATGATGGGCATCCACTCAATTTCCAGTTCTTTGCCACTACAAAAGGGGCTGCCACAAACCTTTTCGTACATGTGGGTCGTTATTACTCTTTTGTGATCTCTTTGGATTACAGATCCCATAGAAACATTGCTGGATTAAAGAGATTCCACAATTTTATAGTTCTTTTGGGCATATTTCGAAATTTATCTCCAGAATTTCTGGATCAATTCCCAACTCCACCAACAATGTATTAGTATCCCAGTTTTCCCACATCTCCTCCAACATTTATCATCTTTTTCTGTGAATTTAACCAATCTTAGAGGTGTGTATTTAGAGCAATACAACTTCGAAGTTGTCTTAATTTGCATTCCTCTAATCAATAATGTTTTAGAGCATTTTTTCATATGACTAGAAATTAATTTCTTCATCTGAAAATTGTCTATTCATATCCTTTGACCACTTATCAATTAGAGAATAGCTTGTATTCTTAGAAATTTGAGTCAGCTCCCTATATCAATTAAAAATGAGACCTTTTTCAAAAACACTGGCTGTAAAATTTTCCCCCCCAGATTACTCCTTTCCTTCTAATCTTGACTGCATTGGTTTTGTTTGTGCAAAGCCATTTTTAATTTAATGCACTCAAAGTTATCCATTTTGCATTTTATAATGTTCTCTATTTCTTTTTTGGCCACAGATCTGAGATTATTCCTTGTTCTCTTAATTTGTTTATAATATAACCCTTTATGTCTAAATCAGGAATACATTTTGACCTTATCTTGGTATAATGTTTGATGTTGGTCAGTGCCTAGTGTCTGCCATACTGTTTTCCACTTTTCTCAGCATTTTTGTCAAAATAGTTCTTCTTTCAGAAATTTGTTTCTTTGGGATTATCTTTGATTATTGTTTCTTAACCTATTTGATTCATTGATCCACTGCTCTATTTCTTTATTTTTTAATTTTATTTATTTCTTTATTTATTATTTTTTTTTTGGCTGAGGCAATTGGGTTTAAGTGACTTGCCCAGGGTCACACAGCTAGGAAGTCTTAAGTGTTTGAGGCTGCATTTGAACACAGATTCTCCTGACTTCATGGTTGGTGTTCTATGCACTGTACCATCTAGCTGCCCCCACTATTCCATTTCTTAGCCAGTACTAAATGGTTTTGATCACTCCCACTTCATAATACAGTTTTAAGTCTTGTGCTGCTAGGCCACTTTTCTTTCCAATTTTTTCCATTAATTCCCTTGAATTCTTGACCTTTTGTTCTTCCAGAGAAATTTTGTTATTTTTTCTTAATTCTATAATTTCTTGGTAGTTTGATTAATTTAGGTAGAAATTGTCAATTTTATTGTATTATCTTGGCTTACTCATGAGCACTTGATATTCTTCCAATTGTTTACATCTAACTTTATTTTTTTTATTATCTTTTTATTTACAAAACATATGCATAGGTAATTTTTTCAACATTGACCCTTGCAAAATCTTCTGTTCCAAATTTTCTCCTCCTACCCCCCACTCCTTCCCCTAGATGGCAGGTAGTTCAATACTTGCTAAATATGTTAAATTACACGTTAAATACAATATATATATACATATTTAAACAGTTATCTTGCTGCATAAGAAAAATCAGATCTCGAAAGAAAATAAAAATCTGAGAAGGAAAACAACAATGCAAGCAAATAATAACAGAAAGAGTGAAAATGCTATGTTGTAGTCCACACTCAATTCCCATAGTCTTCTCTCTGTGTGTAGATGGCTCTCTTTATCATAAGACATTAGAACTTGTTTGAATCAACTCATTGTTGAAGAGAGCCACATCCATCAGAATTGATCATCATATAGTCTTCTTGTTGCCATATATAATTATCTCCTGGTTCTGCTAATTTCACTTGGCATCAATTCATGTAAGTCTCTCCAGGCCTCTCTGAAATCATCCTGTTGGTCATTTCTTACAAAACAATAATATTGCATAACATTCATATATCATAATTTATTCAGCTATTCTCCAATTTTTGGGCATCCATTCAATTTCTAGTTTCTAGACAACTATGAAAAGGGCTGCTACAAACATTTTTACACATGTGGGTCCCTTTCTCTCCTTTAAGTTTTTTTTTGGGATATAAGCCCAGTAGTCAAAGAGTATGCACAGTTTGATAACTTTTTGAGCATAGTTCCAAATTGCTCTCCAGAACAGTTGGATTCATTCACAGTTCCACCAACAATGTAACAATGTCCCAGTTTTCCCATATCCCCTCCAACATCCGTCATTATATTTTCCTGTCATCTTAGCCATAGATCTAAGTTTATTTGCGTGAATTGTTTTGTAATTGTGTTCATAGAGTTCCTGACTTTGTCTTGGTAGGTAGATTGCCAAATATTTTGTATTGCTACAATTGTTTTCTTTGGGATTTCTTTTTCTTTCTCTTGCTGCTGGGCTTGTTGATAACACATGAAATGCCCAATGATTTATGTGGATTTATTTTATATCCAATTTTGCTAAAATTGTTCAATTTTTTCTAGTAGTTGTTTGTTGATTCTCTAGGATTCTCTAAATATGCCATCTTATTTGCAGAGTGGTAGTTTTGTTTGTTCATTATCTACTCTCATTTTTTCAATTTCTTTTTTTTATTGCTCAAGCTAACATTTCTAGTACAGTATGGAATAATAGTGGTGATAGTAGGCAACTTTATTTCACTTTTGATCTTATTGGAAATACTTCCATCTTATCCCAATTACATATAACACTTGCTGATGCTTTTAGATAGATGTTATTTAATATTTTAAGAAAAACTCCATTCATTCCTATGCTCTCTATATTTTTAATTAGGGTTTTGCATTTTGTTTCATTTTGTTGCATTTTGTCAAATGCTTTTTCTCCTTCTATTGAGATAGTTATATTGAGATATGTTAATTTGGTTATTGATAGTCAATTATGCAGATAGTTTTCCTGATATTGAACCAGTCCTCTATACATGGTCATAACAGTTGATCATAGAGTATGATTCTGGTGATAAATTGCAATCTCTTTGCTAATATTTTGTTTAAGATTTTTGCATCAATATTCATTAGGACAATTAGTCTATAATTTTTTCTCTATTTTGGACCTTCCTGATTTAGGTATCAGCACCATATCTGTGTCATAAAAATGGTAGACTCCTTCTTTTTCTATTTTTCCAAAAAGTTTATATAGTATTGGAATTAATTATTCTTTAAATGTTTGGTAGAATTCACTTTATCTGGCCCTGGAAATTTTTTCGTAGGGAGTTCATTAATTGCGTGTCCAATTTCTTTTTTCTAAATTTCCATATCTTAAACTGGACAATCTAAATTTTTATACATATTAATCCATTTCGATTGTCAGATATATTGACATACAATTGGACAAAATAGCTCCAAATTGTTTCTTTGATTTCTTTTTCATTGGTGCTAAGTTCAACCTTTTCGTTTTTGATATTGGTAATTTGGTTTTCTTTTATTCTTCTAATCAAATTATCCAAAAAGTTATCTGTTTTCTTTTTTAATAAAACCAACTCTTAGTTTTATTAGTTCAATAGCTTTCTTACTTTCAATTTTATTAATTTGTCCTTTGAGTTTCATAATTACTTATTCTTCATTAATTTTTATTTGTATTTAATTTTTTTTCTAGTAGTATGCCCAATTCATTGAGCTTTTCTTCCTCTGATTTTTTCATATAAGAATCTTGCAATATAAAATTTCCTCTAAGAACTGCTTTGGCTGCATCCCATATGTTTTGGTATGTCATCTCATTATTATCATTATCTTGGATGAAATTATTGATTGTTTCTATGATTTGTTGTTTTGTACACGCATTTTTTTAAGATTAGATTAGTTTCAAAATAATTTTTGGCCATGATCTGAAAAGGATATATTTTGCTATTTCTGCCTTTCAGCTTTTGATTGTGAGATTTTTAATACATCAGTCAATTTTTGTATAGGTACCAACAAAGCATATTTTTACAATATATATTTGAAGATTTTTTGAGCTTTATAATTGGTTGATGGGAGGAAGAAGAAGGGGATGGAGAAATAAGGAAGAGTCTAATTTAGCTATGGCTGACTTTGAAGTTGTTCTCATAGAGATATGAGGTTGTTATTTCGTTTTGTTTTTTTCCTAGTCTTGGCTAGACTCCCAAGAAACAATCTTGTTCATAAGGTCATAAGCTCATACAAAGAGCAAAGATGCCAAAGTTTGTTTATTGCTTGATTTCCTCATTTAACTACTAACTTTCTTTTTCCATTTGTTAGAATCTAAACATGCAGTAAACAAGTTATCATTCATTCAACACTTTGAATTCATTATTTCATTTACTGAAATATATGAAGTGGATCTATAAGCATTTACTGAGTATTAAAAGAGACAAACACATGATTCTATCTTTTGCTCTCATAACAGTACTGGCTGGGAAGAAACAAAAAGAATAAGGAACAGATCTGGTAGACTAAAATATTTTCCACATCAGTGATAATAAATAACACCTCTGTTCCCAATGAACTATATAAGAAAGTGAAAAAAAAATGAAAGAAGACAAAGATAGATAAATGGATGCACCAGATCAAATCTATGTAAAGGAAATTCATACTTAAGACAATAAAAATTTGAGATTTCAAGAGATTCTTTCTTTACAATGATAACAAATGACTAGAAAAAAATCACAAATGGAATTACTGTACCACATGCCTACTTTATTTATTACATGTATAAAAATATTACTGAGAATAAGCTATATCTACCAAGGGAATGCTTGATGAAAATATGACTAGGAGATTTTTAAACAATTTTCCAAACAAGATCACATCTTTGTATCTTAAAAAGTTCAGAGGAATACAGGACACCACTGTCTTTATTTTTTGTTGATTTTTTAAAAAGTATTTGGCTTAATAGAACAAAATGAAGTTTTAAAGGCTCTCTTCCACCAAGGAAGCTCACATCCATATGTTAAGATAATAAAATTCACAGTCACAATTTGTATGTGCACATTATAAGTGCCATAGGAGTTCAAATTACTAGGGAAAAAGATTACCAGATTTTATAAAGCTTCATAGATTTTCTTCCCTTTTGGCTCTCTACAATCCTTGGCTTTGTATCCGGAGGTGTATGTTTTAATGGGAAGTCCTAATATTAAAAAATCAGCTCATTATGAGGAAGAAGTAAAATTTTTAACCAAGTTGTATGATTCCCTTCCTCATCTTTTCCCCCAATTACTTCTTGTCTTTCTCTTTTTTTGCTGTTAATCTGATCTAGATCCCCTTCTTCTGTAAGGTTTTCTGACTTTTCTAATATTTGTCCATTATATGTTTCTTTCTCTTGATCTACAAAATAAATTAGGATACAAATTAAAAATAATTTACACTGCACATGCTTACAAACTATTTGAATTTTTTTAAAAATTTCTTTAAAATTTTATTTTTAACATATAATACTGGCAAAGATAATACTTAGAGAATAACAAGCACTCTGGGTTTTTAAGGGTCATTAGTTCATTTCATTATTTGAGGTCAGAACTTCTGTCCACACACTGTACAAGGTGAATGACTGTGGGTTCAGAAAAAAGGCAGGCATTGACTGATTTAGTGATAAATTGAGAAATGTGACATTTCATGCATGGATCTCTTGACTTAGAGTGTAAGGTTGTCAGGCAGAATTTGCACTGTATTGGAAATCAATTGAAACTTGAGCCCAGAGACATTTACTTCAGCAAAATTCTTACTAATTGTCATGAATATGTAGAGTTGAAAATAATGCAGAATAATTCGAAATTGTCAAGCTTGCATGTGGTTAATTTTATATTAATATCATGTAATAATTTACAGGTTTATCACTACCTTACATAGACTACCTAGTATTTAAAGATTTAAAATCCTTGCAAATAGGGGATTATATTTGGCTATCAATATTTCCCAAAACTACCATTAAATATCTTGAATTAAAAAGTAAATCTGAATACTACAGTTTTTTCATTTGAATATTTTTAAGTTCTTATAAACATTTATTTCAGTTTATTGCTCTTACTATATAATTATTATAATTAGTATACAGAATGGACCTAATTTATCAATCTTTAAATTCACTTTTGATATAGATTTCTAGTTTCCATTATATGTTAAGAATTCTAACTCAAAAAATATATCACAGTACAGAGGATTTTGTGCCCATCATAGAATATAAAAATCTGAGACTTTATTGTTTCTCAAAAATGCTTCATAATTTGAGATAATAATGTCACCTATAAAGCCTTCTTTCCTGAAACAAATTAAAGGCAGTGGAGTGAAGTGAAATGGAAAAATATGACTTAGGAAACTGGTTTTGAATACAAAACAAAATATTTGACACTTCAAATATATGTTAATTGAACATTATGCGCTGGGCACTATGCTAAGTGCTATGGATGTAAAAACAAAATCAAATAGTTGCTCTGAAATGAATTTATATTCGTTTGGGGGGAGGTTCAACATATACCATGAATAAGTAAATACAAGATATTTTAAGGAAGGAGAGAACACTTGATTTATGAGTGAATCAGTGAAGGATTCCATTAAGAGTTGACACTTGAACTTAATTAAGGAAGACAAAATATGAGAGGCAGGTAATACTATGTGAAGATATGAAGACAGGAGCTGTCATTGAGTTAATGGAATATTCAGTCTATTTATTAGTGTCCAAATTAGGTGGCATGTCAAGTCTGTGAATTCTAGATGGATTGTGTGGGAGAAACTAATTAGGGAATTTTTATTGTATCCCAGAGGTAGTAAGAAAACTCTCACATTTTTTGAGCAGGGTAGTAACAATGAAAAAACTTAAATTTTAAGAAATCATTTAGACAACTTTGTGGGCTTTTCTTAGTTATTTTAGTCTTATTATTTTTAGCAGTCAAGTCTCTGTAGCTCTTAACATGAATAACTACCTCATCTTCCAATATATCACTTCTCCATTGCCATCCATGATATTGCTTGTTCTGGATGTTATCTGGACTTTATAAATGCTTTTTTTTTGTCTCCTCATCACCTAGTTCTATTCTCTCAAAGAGTATTTCCTGGGCCTTCCACTTTTTCTAAATTCTCTTAGTTTTCTCATCAACTCTAGTGAATCCATGTAATGCTCATTTCTATGGAATTGACTTCCAAAAGTATATAGCCAGCCTTATTGTCACTATTCAAATCCATGTCCATATCACTAGGTTATCCAGATGTTGCTGCCTTGATGTTGTAGTTAAGGAATGGAAATTTTTAGTAATTTTGAAGAGAGACTTTTGGTAGATTATTGAGGTCAGAATCAGTATGTTAAGAGTACAGAAGTAAGTGGTTATAAGGATTTGAAATGAGCATTTTTTTCCTCTGTGATTTTGACTTAATAAAGAAGAGTATAAGATGATACCTTGTAAGTAAGAACAACATCTACTTAGTTCCTCCATCAAAAAGGCTAGGTGGGTTATTTCCTTAAAAAGCAAGCAGTCATCTAATCTTGATTGGCCCAAGAAGCCAAGATCCATGTGTTGTTGTTACCTAAGGAACAAATGAGGCCAGAATAAATGTATTCAGTTCCCTTCAGACTTTTATACTTTTACTTGATGTGCTTTTGTGGTTCAAGTTATCATATCCTACCATGCTAAATAGATATATTTCTATATGGAGATGAAGGATGCCATGTGTACATAAGAAAAGTTGTATGAGGTTGTTGATTCTCCTTTAAGCACTACTGTTTGCTGAGTGCTCCATTTCATCCATGCTCTAATTTGGACCACACTGGCCTTTGTCAGTCTTGTGCTACTGCTTTTGGTGAAAATTGAGGCAGAATTAGATCACACTGTTATTGTGGCTCACATCATTGTCAAAGTGAAAGAAGGATTATGCATAAGTGAATAAAGATGATACTAAATAAAATATTCCTTATTTTTAATATTTTGTGAGAAATTTGATAGTATGAACGCAATGAAAGTAAACTGGCTTAAAAAAGATTTCAGAAAATCATCCCCAGGATAGTATACTATGATCAAGTAGGATTTATACCAGGAATGCAGGGCTGGTTTAATATTAGGAAAACTATTAGTATAATTGACCATATTAATAATCAAATTAATAAAAACCATATGATCATCTCAATAGATGCAGAAAAAGCATTTGACAAAATCCAACATCCATTCCTACTAAAAACTCTTGAGAGTATAGGAATAAATGGACTACTCCTTAGAATAATCAGGAGCATATATTTAAGACCATCAGTAAGCATAATATGCAATAGAAATAAACTGCAACCTTTCCCAGTAAGATCAGGAGTGAAACAAGGTTGCCCACTATCACCATTACTATTCAATATAGTACTAGAAACGCTAGCCTTGGCAATAAGAGCCGAGAAAGAGATTCAAGGAATTAGAGTAGGAAATGAGGAAATCAAACTATCACTCTTTGCAGATGACATGATGGAATACTTAGAGAACCCCAAAGACTCTGCTAAAAAGCTATTAGAAATAATTCAGAATTTTAGCAAAGTGGCAGGATACAAAATAAATCCACATAAATCCTCAGCATTTTTATATATCACCAACAAAATGCAACAGCAAGAGATACAAAGAGAAATTCCATTCCAAACAAATGTTGAGAGTATAAAGTATTTGGGAATCCAACTACCAAAGAATAGTCAGGAATTATATGAGAAAAATTACAAAACACTTGCCACACAAATAAAGTCAGATTTAAATAATTGGAAAGACATTCAGTGCTCTTGGATAGGCCGAGCAAATATAATAAAGATGACAATACTCCCCAAACTAATCTATTTATTTAGTGCTATACCAATCAGACTCCCAAGAAACTATTTTAATGACCTGGAAAAAATAACAACAAAATTCATATGGAAGAATAAAAGGTCGAGAATTGCAAGGGAACTAATGAAAAAAAAAAAAAAGTCAGAGGAATGTGGTCTAAGCTATCTAAATAGCTGATCTAAAGCTATATCATATAGCAGCAGTCACCAAAACCATTTGGTATTGGCTAAGAAATAGACCGGTAGATCAGTGGAACAGATTAGATACAAAGGACAAAAAAGGGTACATCTATAGCAATCTAATCTTTGACAAACTCAAAGATACCAACATTAGGGACAAAAATTCATTATTTGGAAAAAACTGTTGGGAAAACTGGAAATTAGTATGGCAGAAATTAGATATGGATCCACACTTAACACCATATACCAAGATAAGATCAAAATGGGTCCATGATTTAGGCATAAAGAATGAGATAATAAATAGATTAGAGAAACAGAGAATAGTCTACCTCTCAGACCTGTGGAGGAGGAAGGAATTTATGACCAGAGGAGAACTAGAGATCATTATTGATCACAAAACAGAAGATTTTGATTACATCAAACTAAAAAGTTTCTGTACAAACAATACTAATGCAAACAAGATTAGAAGGGAAGTAACAAATTGGGAAAATAATTTTAAAAGTAAAGGTTCTGACAAAGGTCTCATTTCCAAAATATATAGAGAACTGACCCTAATTTATAAGAAATCAAACCATTCTCCAATTGATAAATGGTCAAAGGATATGAACAGACAATTCTCAGATGATGAAATTGAAACTATTTCCACTCATATGAAAGAGTGTTCCAAATCACTACTGATCAGAGAAATGCAAATTAAGACAACTCTGAGATACCACTACACACCTGTCAGATTGGCTAAGATGACAGGAACAAATAATGATGAATGTTGGAGGGGATGTGGGAAAACTGGGACACTGATACATTGTTGGTGGAGTTGTGAAAGAATCCAGCCATTCTGGAGAGCAATTTGGAACTATGCCCAAAAAGTTATCAAACTGTGCATACCCTTTGACCCAGCATTGCTGCTATTGGGATTATATCCCAAAGAAATACTAAAGAGCGGAAAGGGACCTGTATGTGCCAAAATGTTTGTGGCAGCTCTTTTTGTTGTAGCTAGAAACTGGAAGTTGAATGCATGTCCATCAATTGGAGAATGGTTGGGTAAATTATGGTATATGAAGGTTATGGAATATTATTGCTCTGTAAGAAATGACCAGCAGGAGGAATACAGAGAGGCCTGGAGAGACTTACATCAACTGATGCTGAGTGAAATGAACAGAACCAGAAGATCACTGTACACTTCAATGCTGTATGAAAAGGTATTCTGATGGAAGTGGATATCTTCAACATAAAGAAGATCCAACTCACTTCCAGTTGATCAATGATGGACAGAAATAACTACACCCAGAGAAGGAACACTGGGAAGTGAATGTAAATTGTTAGCACTACTGTCTACCTACCCAGGTTACTTATACCTTTGGAATCTAATACTTAATGTGCAACAAGAAAATGGTATTTACACACATATATTGTATCTAGGTTATATTGTAACACATGTAAAATGTATGGGATTGCCTGTCATCGGGGGGAGGGAGTGGAGGGATGGGGAGGATAATTTGGAAAAATGAATACAAGGGATAATATTATTTAAAAAAAGATAATTGTAAAAAAAAAAAGAAAGTAAACTGGCTTAGCACATTCAGCAATTAAAGAGAGAGCTCTTTGTTTTTAATGATCATGTAATGAAGATAAGAGGGCAGTTAGTTAGTGGACCTGATGAAAAGGGTGATGCTAATGATGTCAAAGAACACTAGCAGGTAGCAGGCAGACCAATTTTTTTGTTTACGGGAAAATGTGTGATAGCATGGATAATGGAAAGGACCTAAGTGGAAATAAAGATGAAAAGTAAAAATCTGTCACAGTCTGATTTGCCATATTACTACACTGACTAGGTGATAAGGGGCAAGGGGCAGAAGGTGGATGACTTTTCATTATCTAGTATCTTGAGAAATTACAAGTCTAAGTAGCAACCTAATGAGCCATTAGGAGAATGGTTAATGAGCATGCAGCTAAATGGAGTTGATTTAGAATTCCTTTTTACTATCAGAGTTTTAAAAGTTCAGGCATATTAAGGAAGACTTGTTTTGGCAAAGTTAGTTACAACAATAATGATCTTTGTCCATCCATGTTTAGGTCATTGGGATAGGAGTTGTGCTTATAGAGATGAATTCTCATCTCATGAGAGTCTATAAGAAAGGGGATAACATTTTAAAAGATGGGTTTGATAGATTGGATCTAATGGGAGAAGGAGTAAGGATAAGAACTTTCCATGCCTTGTGATAAGTCTGCTTTCAGGTCAATTAGATCCCCTATTCTGAATGTATCTCTTCCTATTTGATTTTAGCTTTAGCTTTTTGTTTCCTCTGTCATACTGTCAGAGAAATGTAGGCAAATCAATTGGAGAAATTAAAGGAGGATATGAAGACAATTTCAGTTGCACTCTAGGCAAATATAGCTATAAATGCAAATAAGTGTTCTAAGGATGGTGGGAGGAAAATGGTATCCTGCTTGGAGAGATCTTTGGGTATGGCTTCTCCATCAAGTTAATGAGGAAGTAATTGATCATCAGCCTATTAAAATAGTGATAATGCTTTATCACACAGTGTAGTATAGGGCAATAAGAGTATATTTCAGTTTCATCAAATTCTATAACATCCTGTAAAATATAATCCAAATTGGACATATGGGATTGTTATGGTTGGACTGAGCTACTGTCACACCAAGGTTCCAATAGACTCATCACTACATTCCACATTCCACAGATAGTTAGGAGGAAGATTAAAAGAGAGACACTGAATAAAGAGGAATAATGGCTCCTTGAGATTAGATTACCTGTGTAGGCTCCTTAGGGTTTTTTTGTTTTTTTTTTTTTGAGTTTTTTTGTCTTTAAATAGGGACAAACTGAAACATTTGAAGCTATCCCAAGACATTCTGTTTACCAAATTATCATATCTTTTGAGAGGTGAAAGTTATTTTCTCCTTGATTATGGAGATGAAAGAAGATATTATGTCAGCTATGCTAATTCTCTTTAAAAATATGTTGATGAGTATGGTGGTAATGATAACAATAAAGCTGATATTCATGTAGAGCTTTAATGTTTGCAAAGCACTTGTTATTATCTCTACAAAGATTAGGTAGATAAAGATCAAATGATTTCCAAGTTTACATAGATCATAAGTGTCTAAGGTTGGATTTGAATTCAAGTCATCCTCAATTTATCTATCCAACTGCCAAACAACAATGCCATTTGGCTATTGATGCCATAAACAATGTCTGGCATCGTACAGTAGATTAAAGGGAATGAAATAAAGTTGTTTCACCTGTCACTGTAATTGTTTTTCATAGTATTTAATTTTTTCCAATTATATGTTAAAATAATTTTACCTTTTTAAAATAAAATTTTGAGTTCCACATTTCCCCTCTCCCTTGCTCTCACCACTCCCCCAAGAAAGTAAGCAGTTTGATACAGATTACATATGTGCAATTATGTAAAACATTTTTTCTATATTAGTCATATTGTGAAAGAAGAAACAAAGTGAAAATGGTTAATCTTCATTCAGATTTCACTAATTCTTTCTTTGGATGTGTATAGAATTTTCTGTCATGAATCTTTTAGAATTGTCTTGGAACAATGTATTGCTGAAGAGGAGCTAAGTCAAATTATAGTTGACCATGGTATGGTATTGCTATTGGTATATACAATATTCTCCTGGCTTTGCTTACTTTTCTTTGCAAGATGTAGTTTCTTTCCTCTCCTCCCTCCCTCCCTCCCTCCCTCCCTCCCTCCCTCTCTCCCTCTCCCTCCCTCTCTCCCTCTCCCTCTCCCTCTCCCTCTCCCTCTCCCTCTCCCTCTCCCTCTCCCTCTCCCTCTCCCTCTCCCTCTCCCTCTCCCTCTCCCTCTCCCTCTCCCTCTCCCTCTCCCTCTCCCTCTCCCTCTCCCTCTCCCTCTCCCTCTCCCTCTCCCTCTCCCTCTCCCTCTCCCTCTCCCTCTCCCTCTCCCTCTCCCTCTCCCTCTCTCTCTCTCTCTCTCTCTCTCTCTCTCTCTCTCTCTCTCTCTCATTGAAGCAATTGGGTTAAGTGACGCCTAGGGGTTACACTGCTAGGAAGTGTTAAGTGTCTGAGGCCAGATTTGAACTCGGGTCCTCCTGAATTCAGGGCTGGTGCTCTATCCACTCCACCACCTAGGTGCCCCCTTTACTTCTGAGGTTATGATTTTTTTTAACTTCAGTTGAAGCATAATATATTGTTCCCCAGCCTTTTACTTTTATTTTATATGTCTCTCTACTTCAAGTGTATTTCTTGTAAATTACTATGTTAGGATTCCAGTTTTTAATCCCCTCTGCTATTGGCTTCTGTCTTATGGGAGAGATCATCCTATTCACAATCACAGTTATGATTTCTAATGGTATACTACCCTCTATCCTATTTTCCCTGTTGATATTTTTGTTTCTTCTTTCACTATAATTCTCCTCACCAATATTTTGCTTCTTACCACCACCTTCCTCAATCTGCTTTCCCTTCTGTCAGTCCCCCTTTTTCTTATCCTTCTACATTCCTACTTTTCTATAGGATTAGATAGATTTCTTTACCCAACTGATTGTGTATGTTATTTCCTCTTTAAGCCAAAACCAATGAGAGTAAAGTTCAAACAATGCTCACCTCTATACATTTCCCCCCTTCATTGTAATAGGTTATTTTGTGCCTCTTTATGTAATGTAATTTATCCCATTCTGATTCTTCCTTTCCTCTTCTCCCAGCGCAATCTTCTTTCAAACTTCTTAATTACTTTTTAGTCTTATAACATCAAAGTCAACTTAGATTTGTACTTTCTGAGTATGCATTCTCTTCCTATCTGCTTATCTGCCCTAATAGAGATACTGTTCTTGAGTTAAAGGTGTAGGTATAAGAAACAATTTAATCTTATTTAATAACTTATGTTTTTTCTTTCCTGTTTACCTTTTGATGTTTCTCTTGAGTCTCATATTTAAAAACTGAATTTTCTAGCATGGCAGAAACTTGGCATTGATTTCATTATTTAGACAAAAAAAGAGTGATACTATAAGCAAATTAGAACAACAAAGGATAGTCTGCCTCTCAGATTTATGGAGAAGGGAGGCATTTATGGCCAAATTAAAACTAGAGAACATTATGAAATGCAAAAAGGATAATTTTGATTATATTAAATTTAAAAGTTTCCAAACAAAACCAATGTAGACAAGACTAGAAGGGAAGCAGAAACCTGCGGGAATTTTTTTTTTTTTTAACATCCAAGGGTTCTCATAAAGACCTCATTTCTAAAATATGTAGAGAATTGAGTCAGATTTACAAGAATACGAGAATTATAACATGAATACACATTTTTCAGATAAAGAAATTAAAACCATTTCTAGACATGAAAAAATGCTCTAAATCACTGTTCAGAGAAATACAAATTAAGACAACTCTGAGGTACGACTGCACACTTCTCAGATTGACTAAGATGACTAGAAAAAAAATGATAAAAATGTTGGAGGGGATGTGGGAAAACTGGGATACTAATATATTGTTGGTGGATTTGTGAACTAATCCAATGTTCTGGAGAGCAATTTGAAACTATGCCTGAAGAGTTATCAAGCTGTGCATACCTTTTGATCTAGCAATGTCTCTGTTGGGCCTGCAACCCAGAGATCATAAAAAAAGGGAAAAGGACCCATATGTGCAATAATGTTTGTAGCAGTCCTTTTTTGAAGTGGCAAGGAACTGGAAACTGAGTTGATGCCCATCAGTTGGGGAATATCTGAATGAGTTATGTTACATGAAATATTATTGTTCTTGCTCAATTCTAACTTTTAAGGTGTTGTTTTTCTCAGTTAGATTTTTTTAAAATTTTATTTAGAATTTTTTCCCATAGTATATATGCATGAGTAATTTTTTAAAATAATATTATCCCTTGTATTCATTTTTCCAAATTATCCCCCCCTCCCTCCACTTCCTCCCCCCGATGACAGGCAATCCCATACATTTTACATGTGTTACAATATAACCTAGATACAATATATGCGTGTAAATACCATTTTCTTGTTGCACATTAAGTATTAGATTCCGAAGGTATAAGTAACCTGGGTAGATAGACAGTAGTGCTAACAATTTACATTCACTTCCCAGTGTTCCTTCTCTGGGTGTAGTTATTTCTGTCCATCATTGATCAACTGGAAGTGAGTTGGATCTTCTTTATGTTGAAGATTTCCACTTCCATCAGAATACATCCTCATACAGTATTGTTGTTGAAGTGTATAGTGATCTTCTGGTTCTGTTCATTTCACTCAACATCAGTTGATGTAAGTCTCTCCAGGCCTCTCTGTATTCCTCCTGCTGATCATTTCTTACAGAGCAATAATATTCCATAACCTTCATATACCATAATTTACCCATCAGTTAGATTTTTTAGCCAATTATACTTTTAAAGTTATTTTCTTCATTGGATTTTTAAATCTCCTTTTCTATTTGCTAATTTTACTTTTCAAGGAGTTGTTTTCTTCATTTTTGTACATTTTCCCATTTTGTGTGCATTTGTTACCAGATTCTTGATTCCTTTTTCATGATTCTTTTGCATAATTATTATCTCTTTTCCTAATTTTTCTTCTCCTGGTTTTATTTGATTTTAATGTCCTTTATGAGAATTGGAAATTGAGAGGATGGCAACTAATTGAGGAATGATTGAATAAGTTATATTATATTAGAGTTATATTTCAAATATATGTTATATATAATATTATATGTTATTTGTATATTAAATTTCTTCCTCACACCATTCCATATTAGTCATGTTGTAAAAAAACACAGACTAAAGAAAGAAAGTAAAAGAAAAAGTATGCTGGAATCTGTATTCAGATTCCATCAGTTCTTTATATTATATAATATATATGTTATATTATGTTCCAAATCTCAGAAAAACCTGGAAAGACTTACATGAACTAATGCAAAATGAAAGGAGCTGAACCATGAGAATCTTGTGTACAAGTAATACATGAAAATCATTTCAAATAACTTAGCTATTCTTGGCAGTGCAGTGACACAAGACAACTCTGAAGGACTTATAATGAAAAATGATATCCATCTCCAGAGAATGAACTGATGGAGTCTGAATACAGATTCCAGCATACTTTTTTCTTTTATTTTACTTTTTTCCCCCTTTAGTCTGTATTTTTTTTTACAACATGACTAATATGAAATTACTTGGCTTCTCAATGATGGGAGGAAGAAAAGAGGGAGAGAATTTGGAACTCAACTTTTAAAAATAAGTAAATGGGGAAAAATAAAATATAGAACTTTTAAAAAATCATGTTGAAACTCTTTCTAGAAGATTTTTGGGGCATGAGACCAATTCATATTTCTACTTTAAGCTTCTTTTTAGGCAAATCACTTGACCCCACTTGCCTCAGCAATAACAACTGAAAAAACCTCAAAAAAGATTTAAAAAATCAAATGACATTGAGTAAAAACTAAAACTAAAAGCCATTCAAGAAAAACAAAATATTATGAAAATAAAATTAGAACTGAGTAAGGGGATGTAAAAAAAGGTGCACAGCAGAGAACAAAAGAACAACCTACAAGGAAGTAAAGAAAAGATAGATACTCGTGAATATAATTTGTTCAACTGTTATATATTTTCTTGAACTGATAATTTATTGTTATATATTTTGAACCCTCGCTGATGTTTTCCTGGGCACATGACAATGCTATGTTCTGTTCTGTTTTGTTTTGTATTCCTTTTCTATTTTTCTTTTTCAAATTCTGTTTTTTAATAAAATAGATAAGAAAATTTTAAATGCCTATATGTGAAGACTAAAATTTGACTTTCCTAGGGTCACATAGCAAGAAAGCATTAAGTGTCTGAGGCAAGATTTGAACTCAGGTCTTCCTGACTTAAGGGTTGATACTTTATATATATGATACTGTGCCATCTAGCTGCCTGTACCCAGTGCTAATTTTCAATGAATTATTTTTTGTCTTTGAGACTCTGTATCTCCTTTTCTAGTTGGTCAGTTTTTTTTTTTCATAATCTTGTTTTTCTTGGATGGTTTTTAGTTTTAATTTATCTTCAATGTTTGATATTTGGTTTTTAAATTTTTTTTTTGAGTTCATTAATTCTCTCTAGGCTGAGATCTATTTGACGTTACTCTTTGGGAGTAGAAGAAACTTTTTTTTTCTTTTTTAAATTTCAGTGTCCTCTGAAGATGAACCCCAGCATTTCCTATTCCTATAGAAAGTTTCTGTGGTTCCTTCCTTCCTTCCTTCCTTCCTTCCTTCCTTCCTTCCTTCCTTCCTTCCTTCCTTCCTTCCAAGCAATATAAATAGTAGAAGGCCTTCTAGAGTACTGTTAGCACCTTGTCATTGTGGGATGAGGTGCTAAAAAAGCAGTCTCTAAAAGACTTTCTTGATATACATATCACTATTCTGTTTCCATAAAAGGAAAGGAAGTTTTACCTGAGACTTTCTTGGCCCAGCAGGCTAAAACAAGCCAAGTACTCCTTAACAAGGATTCCTCATTAGGGCATTTTAGATACTAAGGAATAAGGAGCCCTTAAGATTTGCTGGATGTTCCATTTCTGTGCTGACCAGACACATTTTTGTATGAAGATGATGGGAACTATATCTCCCCTATTCGAATGCTTATATTCCTATTGACTCTCCTTTTCATGCTGTGACTAAACATCTTTTTTATTAAGTGTTAAATTTATGAATTATTTCATTTCATTCTTTTTCATTCAAAACATTCATCTATGTGTTTTGTTTTGTTTTTTACTTTTATTTTTATTTTTCTGGTTATACATTGGTTTTTTTTAATACATATTTCTTTATGAATTATGTTGGAAGAGAAAAATCGGAACAAAAGGAAAAAACCATAATAGGAAAAAAAAAAGAAAAAAAAAGAAAACATAACATTTGTTGATTTACATTCATTCTCCAACTTCTCTCTCTGGATGCAGATGTGCAGATGACGTTTTCTATCCAAAGTTTATTGGAATTGCCTTAGATTACTGAGCCACTGATAAGAACCAAGTCTTTCTTAATTGATTACTACACAATCTTGCTGTTAATTTGTACATTTTGTTATTGATTTTAATTGCTTCACTCAACATCTGTTTGTGTAAATCTTTCCAGGCCTTTCTAAAATCAGTTTGTTCATTATTTTTTTTTATAGAACAATAATATTCCATTACTTTCATATACCATTATTATTCAGGCATTCTCCAACTGATGGTCATCTACTCACTTTGCAATTCTTTGCCACCACAAAAAGAATACTATAAGCATTTTTGCATATGTGGATTCTTTTCCCTCCTTTATGATTTCCTTGGAATACTGACCTTGTAGTAGCACTGCTGGATCAAGCAGTATGCACAGTTTGATGGCCCTTTGGGTATAGTTCCAAATTTCTCTCCAGAATAACTTGATCATTTCACAATTCCACCAACAATGCTAGTGTGTTAATTTTCTTCCATTTCTTCCAAAGTTTACCATTATCTTTTCCTATCCTCTTAGCCAATCTGAGAGGTATGAGATGAGGTTGTATGAGATACAACCTCAGAGTTGTTTTAATTTGCATTTTTCTAATCAGTAGTGATTTAGAGCATCTTTTCATATGACTATAAATATCTTTAAATTCATTATCTGAAAATTGTCTATTCATATCCTGTTGACCAGTTATCAATTGGGAAATAGCTTGTATTCTTATAAATTTGATATAGTTCTTTTTAATATTTTAGAAATGAGGCCTTTATCAGAAACATTGGCTATAAAATAGTTCCCAACTTTCTCCTAACCTTCTAATCTTGGCTGCTTTAGTTTTGTTTGTATGAAATCTTTAAAATTTAATGTAATCAAAATTATACATTTTGCATTTCATAATATTCTCTAGTTCTTTTTTGGTCATAAATTCCCCCTTCTCCAAAGATCTGATAGATAAACTATCTCTTGCTCTCCTAATGTACTTATGGTATCACCCTTTACAGACAAATTATGTATTCATTTTGACCTTATTTTGGTACAGATTGTGTGATATAGATCTACACTGAGATTCTGGCATTAATTTCCAGTTTTCCCAGAAATTTTTATGTAGTAGTGAGTTCTTATCTCAAAAGCTGAAGTTTTGGGGTTTATCAAATACTAGATTACTATTGCCATTAATTATTGTATCATGTGTATCTAACCTACTCCACTTATCTACCACTTTATTTGTTAATCAACACCAAATGGTTTTGATGACTGCTGCTTTATAATACTTTTAGGTCTGGTACTGCTAGGCCACCATCCTTTGTAAAATTTTTTTCATTAATTCCCTTGATATTCTTCTTTTGTTCTTCCGGATGAATTTTGTTATTTTTTTCTAGCTTTATAAAATGACTTTTTGGCAGTTTGATTGGTATGGTACTGAATAAGTGGACCAATTTAGGCAGAATTGTAATTTTTATTGTATTAGCTTGGCCTACCCATAAGCAATTGATATTTTTCCAATTGTTTAGATCAGTACCATAATTGTAGACAATCAGTACCATATTTGCGTCATAGAAGGTCATTGGCAGTACTTCTTCTTTCTCTGTTTTTCCAAATAGTTTACATAGTATTGGAATTAGTTTAAGTTACAAAATTACTAATTTGGTATTTAATTAGAAGTTTTTAATTTGTTTTTTTCTAGCTTTTTTAGGTACATGCCCAATTCATTGAGCTTCTCTTTCTCTAATTTATTAATATAACTGTTTAGAGATATAAAAATTTCTGTAAGAACTGCTTTGGCTCTATCCCATAGGTTTTGGTATGTTGTCTCATTACTGTCATTCTCTTAGGTAAAATATTGATTGTTTTTATGATTTGTTGCTTAACCCATTCATTCTTTAGAATTAAATTTTTTAAGTTCCAATTGGTGTTTAGTGCATCTTTCCACGACCCTTTATTGGATATAATTGACTTAATTTCTTTTAGAATTTAGATAATCTACTACTTGGTGTATATACATTTAGTATTGATGTTACTTCATTGTCTATGTTACCCTTTAATAAGATATGATTTCTTTCCTTATCCCTTTAAATTATTTATTTACTTTTATTAAAGGTTTTTAAATTTTAAAAGATATTTATGGATAATTCTTTAACATTAACCCTTGCAAAATCTCATGTTCCAATTTTTCGCCACCCTCTCCCCTAAATAGCAACTAATCTATGTTAAACATGGTAAAATATATATTAAATCCAATATATGCATACACATTTATACAATTATCTTGCTGCACAAGAAAAATCAAATCAAAAAGGGAAAAATGAGAAAGAAAATAAAAATGCAAATAAATATCAAAAAAAAATTGAAGATGCTCTGTTGTGATCTATACTCAGTTTCTGCAGATGGCTCTCTTCATCACAAGATCATTGGAACTGTTCTGAATGATCTCATTGTTAAAAAGTTCCATGTCCATCAGAATTGATCACCCTCTGATTCATTCACAACATCCTTTGTCCATGTATGCCCCTTCTAATTGACTCAATATGCAGTTCTCAAGAGTTATAGATATCATTGTTCCATTTAGGAATATAAACAGTTTAACCTTTAAATAATACCTTTTTCTCTGTCTACATTTCTATGTTTCTCTTAAGTTCTGTGTTTGAAGATCAAATTTTTGGTTTCGTTCTTTTTTTCTCTCTTTTTTTTATTAAAGCTTTTTTATTATTTTATTTTTTAAATATTTTTTTTATTTTTAAAATATTTTTATTTATTATTATTTTATTTTTTATTAAAGCTTTTTATTTACAAAACATGAATGCTTAGTTTTTCAACACTGACCCCTGCAAAACTTTGTTTCAAATTTTTCCCTCTCCCCTAGATGTAGTCCAATACATGTTAAATATGTTAAAATATATGTTAAATCTAAAATATGTATACATAAATACATAAATATGTACACATATTTGTATGGTTATCTTGCTACACAAGAAAAATCAGATCTAGAAAGAAAAAACCCGAGAAGGAAAACAAAATGCAAGCAAACATCAAAAGATGTGGTTCACACTCAGTTTTCACAGTCATTTCTCTCTCTATATATCAGGCTTTCTCTATCACTGAACAATTGGAACCAGTTTGAATCATCTCATTGTTGAAGAGAGCCATGTCCATTAGATTTGATCATTGTATAGTCTTGTTGCCATGTATAATGATCACCTGGTTCTGCTCATTTCACTTAGCGTTCCAGAGCATTCATATGCCATAATTTATTCAGCCATTCTCCAGTTGATGGGCATCCACTCATTCCAGGTTTTTGCCACTACAAAGAGGTCTGCCACAAACATTTTTGCATATATAGGTCCCTTTCCCTCTTTTAAGATCTCTTTGGGATATAGGCCCAGTAGAAACACTGCTGGGTCAAAGAGTATGCACAGTTTGTTAGCTTTTTCAGTACAGTTTCAAATTGCTCTCCAGAATGGTTGGATTCATTAACAACTCCACCAACAGTGCATCATTGTCCCAGTTTTCTCACATCCTTGCCAACATTCTTCATTATCTTTTCCTGAGGAATAGTCCATTTATTCCTATACTCTCAAGCGTTTTTAGTAGGAATGGATGTTGGATTTTATCAAATGCTTTTTCTGCATCAGTTGAGATGATCATATGGTTTTTATTAATTTGATTATTAATATGGTCAATTATGCTAATACTTTTCCTAATAGTAAACCAGCCCTGCATTCCTGGTATAAATCTCCTACTTGATCATAGTGTATTATCCTGGGGATGATTTTCTGAAGTATTTTTGCTAATATCTTATTTAAGATTTTAGCATCAATATTCATTAAGGAAATTGGTCTATAGTTTTCTTTCTCAGATTTTGATCGACCTGGCTTAGGTATCAGTACCATGTCCATGTCATAAAAGGAGTTTGGTAGGACTCTAACTCCTATTTTTTCAAATAGTTTATATAACTTTGGGGCTAATTGTTCTTTAAATGTTTGGTAGAATTCACATGTAAATCCATCTGGTCCTGGGGATTTTTTCCTGGGGAGTTGATTAATAGCTTGTTCTATTTCTTTTTCTGAAATGGGACTATTTAAGCAATTTATCTCCTCCTCTGTTCATCTAGGAAGCCTATATTTTTGGAGGTAGTCATCCATTTCACTTAAGTTATCAAATTTATTGGCATAAGTTGGGCAAAGTAACTCATTATTTCTCTAATTTCCTCTTCATTGGTGGAAAGATCCCCCTTTTCATTTGTAAGACTAACAATTTGATTTTCCTCTTTCCTTTTTCTGACCAGATTTACCAAAGGTTTATCTATTTTATTGGCTTTTTCATAAAACCAACTCTTGGTTTTATTTACTAATTCAATAGTTTTTTTTTTTTTTTTACTGTCAATATTATTGATTTCTCCTTTTAATTTTAGTATTGTCCAGTTGGTAATTAGCCTCAAGTGCTTGGACCTCAGTGCTACTTAGTTTCAGCCCTTTACAGGGACTATTTAACCAATTTAACCAACCTGTTAATCTGGGCATCCTGTATTTTGAAGGTATTTATCTATTTCATTTAAGGTATCAAATATATTGGCATAAAGTTTAGCAAAGTAACTCCTAATTATTACTCTAATTTCCTCTTCATTAGTGGAATGTTCTCCCATTTCATTTTTAAGACTAACAATTTAATTTTCTTCTTTCCTTTTTCTAATCAAATTTACCAGGGTTTTATCTATTTTGGTAGTTTGTTCATAGAATCAACTCTTAGTTTTATTTATTAATTCAATATTTTTTTTACTTTCAGTTTTATTAATCTCTCCTTTTATTTTTAGAATTTCAAGTTTAGTTTTTGATTGGGGGTTTTTAATTTGCTCTTTGTTTAGCTTTTTTAGTTGCAAGCCTAATTTTTTCTCTTTCTCTCTTTTAAGCAAGTAGGCCTCTAGAAATCTAAAATTTCCCCTTATTGCCTCTTTGGCTGCATCCCACACATTTTGGTATGTCATGTGATTAATGTCATTCTCTTGGGTGAAATTGTTAATTGTGTCTGTGATTCTAGGATGTGATTATTTAATTTCCAATTACTTTTTAGTCTGTTTTCCCCTGGCTTTTTATTGTTTTATGATCTGAAAAGGATGCATTTACTATTTTTGCCTTTCTGAATTTGAATTTGAGGTCTTTATGTCCTAATATATGGTCAGTTTTTGTATAGGTGCCGTGGACTGCTGGGAAGAAAGTGTACTCTTTTTTGTCTCCATTTAGTTTTCTTCAAAAATTTATCATTCCTAACTTTTCTAGTGTTCTATTTACCTCTTTAACTTCTTTCTTATTTATTTTGTGGTTTTATTTATCTAGGTCTGAGAGTGCAAGGTTGAGATCTCCCACTTTTATAGTTTTGTTGTCTATTTCTTCTTGCAACTCTCTTAACTTCTCCTTTAGCAATTTAGATGCTATACCACTTGGAGCATGTATGTTTAGTATTGATATTGCTTCATTATCTATGCTTCCCTTTGGCAAGATATAATGCCTTTCCTTATCTCTTTTAATTAGATCAATTTTTGCTTTTAGTTGATCTGAGATCAGGCTGGCTACCCTTGCTTTTTTTTACTTCACCTGAAGCACATTAGATTGTGCTCCACACTTTTACCTTTACTCTGTATGTATCGCCCTGCTTCAAGTGTATTTCCTGTAGACAACATATTGTAGGATTCTGACTTTTAATCCAGTCTGCAATCTGCCTCTACTTTATGAGGGAGTTTACCCCATTCAGATTTATGGTTAAAATTACTAATTCTGTATTTCCTGCCATCTTATTAACCCCAGATTATGCTTTTCTCTTTCCTTTTCTCCTTACCTCCCTCCCCAGTATTAAAATTATGATCACCACTTGCTTCATGCAACCCTCCCTCTTTAAGATCCCTCCTTTGCCTTTAGAGTCCCTCCCCATATCTTAAACCTTTCTCTTTCAATTTCTGTATTCCCTTCTATTTATCCTACTTTTTCCCTTTTCCCCTCCTACTTTTCAGAGGAGGGAGAATTTTTTGGATAAACTGAATATATCTAATAATTTGTCTTTGAGCTAATACTGATGAGAATATGATTCACTCTATGATCATCCTACTCCCTTCTTTCCCTCAGATATAATAAGTTTACTTTGCCTTTTTGTGAAATGTAGTTTCCCTTTTTTTACCTCCACTTTTCCCTTTTTTCTGGTACAATTTCCTTTCCACCTCTAGATACTTTTTTATATTATTACAGTAAACCAAATTATACATGTACTCTTTATGTATACCCATAACAGAAATACAGTTCTTTTTATGCTTTTTATGCTTCTCTTGAGTCTTGTATTTGGAAGCCAATTTTTTTTTTTTTTTTTTGTCAGAAATATCTGGAATTCACCTATTTCAATAAATATTGAAATTTCTTTCCTGGAAGAAAATGCTCAATTTAGCAGGGTAGTTTATTCTTGGCTGCATACCAAGTTCCTTTGCCTTTCAAAATATCAAATTCCAGGCCCTTCAGTCCTTTAATGTAGAAGCTGCTACATCCTAAGTGATGCTTATTGTGGCCCCTCGTTATTTGAATTGCTTTTTTTTCTGACTGTTTGTAGTATTTTCCTTGTTTTGAATTTATGGAATTTAGCCATAATATTTCTTGGAGTTTTAATTTTGGGATCTCTTTCTGTAGGTGACCGATGAATTTTTTTCCAATGTCTATTTTACCTTCTGTTTCTGTGACATCTGGGCAGTTCTCTTTGATGATTCCCTGAAAAATAGTGTCTAGGCTCTTTTTTGCATCATGTATTTCAGGGAGTCCAATAATGCTTAGATTGTCTCTCCTAGAACTATTCTCCAGGTCGATTTTTTCCCCATTAGGTATTTTAAATTATTTTCTATTTTTTCATTTTTTTTATTTTGCTTGACTGATTCTTCTTGTCTCATTGAATCATTCACATTCATTTGTTCAATTCTGAATTTTAGTGAGTTATTTTCTTCATTTACTTTTTTTTAACTTCTTTTTGTATTTGTCCTATTGAATTTTTGAATGAGTTGTTTTGTTCTATGGAATTTTTTTTCCATTTCACAAATTCTGTTTTTTAGGGAGTTATTTTCTTTTTCCATTTGACAAATTTTGTTTTTTAAGAAGTTATTTTCTTTTTCTGTTTCAAAAATTTCTCTTTTTCTGGGAGTTGTTTTCTTTTTCCAGTCTATCAAATCTATCTTTTAATGAATTATATGCCTTTTCCATATCACTATTCCCATTTTGTGTTGCCTTTTCCAAACTTTCCTGCAAGGTTTTCTTTTCCTTTCCCCATTTTTCCTCTAGCTCTCTTTTAAGATCCTTTCTAAGTTCTTCTAGGACAGCCTTGTGTGATTCAGACCAGCTTATTTCACCCCTTGGAGTTTCATCTGGAGACAATCTGCTTGTAGTCTCCTCAGGGTTTGAATCTGTTCTTCTCTTTTACCATAAAAGCTGTCAATTGTTAGAGTCTTCTTTACTTTTTTACTCATTTTTTTTAAAAGTTAAGGACTCCCTTTAGGGTGGGAGAGGTTTTCCAAGCAAGGGCAGCTTTGCTGGGTCAGTGCTCATTGACTCCTGGTGCTGACTCTGCCACATGGAGTTGTTAGTAATAGCCTGGGGCTCTGTGCCAGTGGTTTTTGTGGTCAGAGTCTGCTCAGGCACTCTGAGACTGCACTGCTCCCAGATTCTGAGCTTTCTGAGCTGCCTAACCTGCTTCCAATTGTAGCAGATCTTCTCTGGTTGGCTTCCTCCCACAAACTCTCTGCCCCATGGAAGTCCCCCAGGCACACTGAGACTGTTCTGCCCTGGGGCTTCTCTATCTGTGCTGGCTATTGTGGTTCAGCTGTTTGTTCTTTGCTTCCTCTCTCCCATTTCTGATTGAAACAGATCTTTTCTGGTCTGTTTTCTTCCTGTAGATTCTCTGTCCCTGGACACTGAACTATCTGTGCTGGAATTTGGTCTCAGCTGCTTGTGCTGGCTGCCTCCCTCCCATTTCCAATTGAAAGAGATCTTTTCTGGAAATCTTTTAAATTATTTTCTGCTGGTAGTTTGTTGCATTCCCAAGATTTGTGGGTTCCACCCATCCAGAGCTAATTCCGAGGCTGGGTTTCTTAATTATTGTGAGGGTTGTAAAGAAGGTCAGAGAGAAATGTGTGTCATCTCTGCCATCTTGGCTTCACCCCCCAATAATTATGTTTTTTGTTAATTTGGTATTGATATAGTCAATTATTCTAATAGTTTTCTTAATATTGATCCAGCCTGGCATTCCTATTGTAAATCCTACTTGGTAATGGTGTATTATCCTGGGGGTAATTTTCTTTAATCTTTTTGCTTGTATTTTATTCAATATTTTTGCATCAATATTCATTAAGGAGATTGGTCTATAATTTTCTTTCTCTGTTTTTGTCCTACCTGATTTAGGTATCAGTACCATGTCTGTGTCATAAATGGAATTTAGTAGGACTCTTTCGTTCCCTATTTTTCATATAGTTTATAGAATATTAGAGTTACTTGTTCTTTAAATGTTTGGTAGAATTCACATTTAAATCCATCTGTTCTTGGGAATTTTTTCTTAGGGAGTTGATTAATAGCTCGTTCTATTTCTTTTTCTAACATGGGACTATTTAGGTATTTTATTTCCTCTTCTGTTAATCTGGGCAATCTATATTTTTGTAGCTATTCCTCCATTTCGCTTAGGTTATCAATTTAATCGGCATAAAGTTGGGCAAAGTAACTTCTAATTTTTGTTCTAATTTCCTCTTCATTGGTGGAAAAATTTTCATTTTTGAGACTAACAGTTTGATTTCCCTCTTTCCTTTTTCTGATCAAATTAACTAAAGGTTTGCCTTTTTTATTTTTTTCCATAAAATCAACTTTAGTTTTATTTATTAATTAAATAGTTTTTTTTTTTACTTTCAGTTTTATTAATTTCTCCTTTTATTTTTAGAATTTCAAGTTTGGTATTTGAGAATTTTAAATTTCTTCTTTTTCTAGGTTTTTCTCTTTTTCTTATTTTATGCAAGTAAGCATCTACAGATATAAAATTTCCTCTTATTACCACTTTGGCTGCATCCCACAAATTTTGATATGTTGTCTCATTATTGTCATTCTCTTGAATGAAATTATTAATAGTGTCTATAGGTTGCTGTTTCACCCATTCATCCTTTAGGATGAGATTATTTAATCTCCAATTACGTTTTGGTCTATTTTCTCCTGGCCTTATATTGCATATGACTTTTTATTGCATCATGATCTGAAAAAATGCATTTATTATTTCTGCCTTTTTTGCATTTGATTTTGAGGGTTTTATGCCCTAATACATGATCAATATTTGTATAAATTTCATAAACTGCTGAGAAAAAGTAAACTCCTTTCTATCTCCATTTAATTTTCTCCAAAGATCTATCATACCTAACTTTTCTAACATTTTGTTTATCTCCTTAATTCATTTCTTACTTATTTTGTGGTTCAATTTATCTACTTCTGAGAGAGCAATATTGATATCCCCCACTAGTATAGTTTTACTGTCTATTTCTTCTTGCATCTCTCCTAACTTCTCCTCTAGGAATTTCCACACTATACCACTTACTATATATATGTTTAATATTGACATTTCTTTATTACCTATGATACCCTTTAGTAAGATATAGTTTTCCTTCCTTATCTCTTTTAATTAGATCTATCTTTGCTTTTACTTGAGCTGAAATCAGGATTGCTACCCCTGCTTTTTTCCTTTCATCTGAAGCATAATATATTCTACTCCAGCCCTTTACCTTCACTCTGTATGTATCACTATGCTTTAAATGTGTTTCTTATAAACAACATATTATAGGATTCTGGCTTTTTATCCAGTCTACTATCTGCTTCATTTTTATGGGGCATTCATCCCATTCACATTCACAGTTAAAATAACTACTTCTGTATTTCCTACCATGTTATTTACCCTACGTTATGCTTTTCTCTTTGCTATCCCTCTTCCCCCCTCTCCAGTATTTTGCTTTTGATGACCACCTCCCTCAAACAGTCTTTCTTCTTTAGAGCCCCTCCCCCTTCTTACACCTTTCCCCTAATTCTTATGTTTACTCTTCTATTCATCTTTCCCTTTCTTTTCCCCCTTTCCCTCTTACTTCTCTATAAGGTGAGCCAAGTTTCTTTTTGATACCAAATATTTCTTATATGTCAGCCAAATCTGATGAGAGTAGGATTCACACAATGCTCATCCCCCTCCCTTCTATCCCTCAATTATAATAGGGCTTTTTTTTGCCTCTTCTTGATATGTAATTTCCCTCATTTTACCTCTTTTTTCCTCTTCTTCCAGTATGATCCCCTTTCCACATCTAATTTCTTTTTAATATTATCATAATAAATCAAATTATACCCACATTCTCTAAGCATACCTATAATAGAAATATGTTTCTCTTGAGTTCTGTGTTTGGAAATCAAAATTTTTGTTCAGTCCTGGTCTTTTCATTAGAAATAGGAGAAATGTCCATCTTCTTCCCTGAAAGATAATGCTCATTTTAGCTAGATAACTTATTCTTGGCTGTAATCCTAGTTTCTTTGCTTTTTAGAATAGCAGATTCCAGGCCCTTTGATCCTTTAAGGTGGAAGCTAGTACCTTACTATCTTACCTACCTACTTACCTGAGTAATCCTAATTGTGGTTCTGTAGTTAAATTGTTTCTTTCTGGCTGCTTGCAATATCTTTTCCTTGGTACAATAGTTCTGAAATTTAGCAATAATATTCCTTGGGGATTTAATTTTGGGGTCTGTTTCAGGAGGTTATCAGTGGATTCTTTCGATGGCTATTTTATCTTCTGATTCTAAAATATCAGACAGTTTTCTTTTATGATTTCCTGTAAGATAGCATCTAGCTTCTTTTTTTCATCATAGCTTTCAGAAAGCCCAATAATCCTTAGATTGTCTTTCCTACATCTATTTTACAGGTCAGTTGATTTTCCTAGAAGATATTTCATATTTTCTTCTATTTTTTCATTTGTTTTTGTTTTTGTTTGTCTGATTTTTTATATCTTATTGCGTCATTCACTTCCATTTGTTCAATTCTGATTTTTAGTGTATTATTTTCTTCAGTTACCTTCTTTACCTCCTTTTGCAATTGACTAATTAACTTTTTTTGTTCATTGTATTCTTTTTCCATTCCTTATTGCAATGATTTCATTTCATTTCCTCATTTTTCTTCTATCTCTCTTTTAAGATCCTTTATTAGTTTTGCTGATTGATTTCCAGTGCTGGATAATGGCAGCTCAGTCTGGCATTCTTCTGGGGCCTAGTGATTTACAATTGCCAAACCACTTGATTTCAAGCAAGACAGAGTGGCTAAAAAGGCTCACAGAAGATCCCCAGGTGCATGGAAGCTACAATGCTCTGACTCTCCACTGCAGCTTCTTGCCCGGTCTCCCTCTATGTCTGTCTGGGCTCAGCAGACTGTCCCCCTGTCCCTATAAAATAGATCTGTTCTGAAGTTCTTCCAAAGTATCTTCTTCTAGAAATATGTTGTATTTCAAATATTTGTGCATTCTTTGACTTCAAAACCAGTTTAGAGACTTAATCTGCTGTTGGTTTGAGAGGTTAGAGGAGGTTACAGAAAGTTGTGTCTGCTCTTGGCCATCTTTGCTCTGCCTTGTTCTGTTTTTTTCAATAAAAACAGATTGATAGTCTCTTACTTCATTGACGATTCATCTCATTCCATAAAAGATGATGTTCCATCTCAGTGAGTACTTAATTTTTGATTGTAATCTTAGGGCCTTTGCCCTTCAGACATGGTATGCCAGGCCCTCTGATCCTTAAGCGTAGACATTGCCAGTGCTGAATAATACTGACTATTGCTCCTTGATACTTGAATTGTTTTTGTCTGACAGCTTGCATGTTTATTTTCTCTTGAGATTTTAGGAAGGATGGCAGAATAAGTTGGTAAATTTCAGAGTCTCCCAATTTTCTTCACAAATAGAACAAATGTGTGCCCCAATGAATATAGACTTGTGAAAAACCCAGAAGATTTGGGGGAATACAGGGGTCCTCTTGATACAATTCATCAAGATCTTTAAGAAAGACTCTGGGCAGGGATTAACTTGGAGATCCCTTGGGCTATATGGTTGTGGCTGGAGTCTCAACTGGAACCACAGAGACTTTCACCTCCCAAACTGTTTGTCAAGTGGGGGGTTGAGTACATTTGCCTTCTGAGCTGGGATTGGTCTGCTATGCTACTGACCCAGGACTTAGAGTCTCAGTTGCTTATCTGTTATAATTAAGACCCTCTCACTGGTTTTCCCAGATAGCATTTAAGATAGACTGAATACTCCTTACACCCCAGCCAGATTGATTTTTCTTGAAGTCCTTCCAATCTACCTTGAGCTGGAGAGTGGTTTCATTCCATCAGACTATATGCAGAGCCTTGATTTCATGTGGTTTTCAAGGGAATCTGGGAGAACTTGAGCAGCTTCCTGGCTTCACTATGCCATCTTGACTCTTCCCCTGGAACATACTCCATTCTTTTCTTAAATTTATGTATTCAATATTTTTCCCCAGTTACATTTAAAACATTTTTTTTACATTTCAAAAAATTTTTGAGTTCCAGATTATCTTCCTTATCCCTACTCCTCATTAATAAACCACATGTGAAGTTATGAAAAACATTTGCATAAAAATGATGTTGTGAAACATAGATCTCTCTCCTTAATTAAAAAAGACCCTCATGAGAAATAAAGTTAAAGAGAAAGAAGGGGGGGGAGGTTATACCTCAATCTGTTTTCAGAAGCAATTAATATGAATTGAATTTTGCATCATTCTTCAGATAATTGTACTTCTGAGAATATCTAAGTCATTTCCAGCTAGTCATCCCAAAATATTGATATTATTTTGTATATACTATATTCAGTATTCTAATTATTGCCCATAGAACAATAATATTCCATGACAATCACATACCACAATTTATTCAGCTATTTCCCAATTGATGAGCACTTCCTCAGTTTCCAACTTTTTGCCCCAAGAAGAAAGCTTCTGAGGCAGCTAGATGTTGCAGTGGATAGAGTGCTGGCCCTGAAGTCAGGAGGACCTGAGTTCAAATGCGACCTCAGACACTTAATACTTCCTAGCTGTGTGACCCTGGGCAAGTTGCTTAACCACAATTGCCTCAGCAAAAAAAAAAAAAAAAAAAGAAGAAGAAGAAGAAAGAACAAGAAGAAGAAGAAGAAGAAGAAGAAGAAGAAGAAGAAGAAGAAGAAGAAGAAGAAGAAGAAGAAGAAGAAGAAGAAGAAGAAGAAGAAGAAAGCTGATACAAATGTTTTGTACATATAGATCTTTTTCCTTTTAAAACAATCTCTTTTGGTCTTCAGGCCTAGTAGTGATATTGTTAGGTGAAAGGACATTATGCATTAAGTTATAGCCTTTTAAACATAGCTCATATCTTTTGGTCATTTATCATTTGAAGCATGACTTATCTTTTTATAAATTTGCCTCAATTCCTCCTTCCAGAGACAGTCTCTTTCCAAATCTTACCTCCTTCACTTGGGGCTCGGCTAGTGTTCTGGAGGCCTTCCTTTCTTCTTGGTTCCCAAGAGCTCTTGTCCAAATCTCTCCAGCCAGCACAACGGTGGAAATGGGAATGAATTTTGAATCTTCCTTCCAGAGCCTTGGCTTGTGGGTTTCTCCCTTGTGAATCTCTTGGAAGTCAATCATAGTTCGGAATCTCCTTTAAGTCCATGAGTGGGCTTGTCCTTTTATATGCTCTCTAAAGGTGTGAAGTCTAATGTGTGAACCAATGAGCGAACTCTTTTAAAGGTGTAAACTCCTTTAAAGGTATGAACTTCTTTAAATGTATGAACCAAGTACATTACCTTGTCTCAAGTTCTGGCCCATAACATCTCCTTGTAGGATCAGATCAATCATATTGAACCATCCTTAAATTAGATAATTATTGTCTCTATTCATTCCAGTGACTTAGCACCTTGTAAGAATCCTAACATCATTCCATTCTTGAATATGAATTACTAATAACCAGATTATGTGAGGGCTAGCCTATGGAATATAGTTTGGTGGGAATACAGAATAAGGATGTTGGAAAACTGAGCATGAAAAGGAAAAGAAAAAGGAGAAAGGCAGTGAGAAGGAAGAAAGAGAGAGAAGGAAAAGAAGAGACAGAGAGAAAGCAATGGATGGGATCAAGAGCACAGTTAGAAAAGATTAGCTTAACAAGGAGACCTACTGTGTAGTACTCTTGTCAGAGGACATAAGACTATTGTACATTTTCTAAAAGCTATCTTATATTTTCAAGTTAAATATCTGCAACAATACATCCTGTGTTTTCAATGAAAATAACTTCCCCAAGGTCAATAGGAAAAGGTATTAAATTAAATGAATTTGCTCTCATTGAATGTAGAACCATTTTATAAAATATATATTCATAAACAACATCAAAGTTTGTTGATACAAATACATTTTGCTATTGTAGCTTTAGGATAAATTCATAAGATAGATGAAGTGTGATATCCTTATGCTTGCTTCACTTGAATGTGAAGTATAAATTTAAACAATCTTAATTTTTTTTTTTCTGAGGCAGTTTGGGTTAAGTGACTTATCCAGGGTCATACAGCTAGGAAGTATTAAGTGTTTGAGATCATATTTGAACTGAGGTCCTCCTGACTTCAGGGTTGGTGTTCTATCCACTGCATGACCTAGCTCCCTCTAAACAATCATTATGTAGAAGATAAAAGTACATCATTCTATAATAAGGTAAACTGGCAATTTAAAACAATAAAATAATTCAAAAATAACTGAAAATAGTTGTTTGAACTTTTCAACAATTAAATTTTAGTTTATTTGTGTTATGGGCCAGAACTCTGAAACAAGGATTCTTATAAGATGTTAAGTCAGTGGAATTGATGAGACAATGGTTATACTTAAAAATATTCAGTTGGTTGTATAATATGTTTGGAATTGATATTAGGAAAGATTCATTGTCTTGAAATCCTGTTGGTAACAATTCCATATGAAGAGAAAATTTCAATATATTTTTTAAAGAAAAATCTTATGTTGGAGAATTGTATTAGGCTCTACAGGGACAGAGCTCAAGTGATACCAAGATAATATGTACATTTCTAAAAATGCAATATCCCTTCCTACCATTTATTCTGGACACAGTGTATTTTCCATAAGTAGTAACATATGAATTAATTTGAGTGAAAAATTAAATAAAATGTCACATTCTTGCAGAAATAATCAACCTTTTAAAGCTAATCTCTTTGCATAAATGGGTGCTGATTTGGAGAAAAGTATAAAAAACTTTATATTATTGTGAAGCACTGACCTTATTGTGTGTATTTTGAAGGACATTTGAAATGAAAAAACATGATGCTGCAATTCACAGTATCCTAAAGCTGAAACAAATTTATTTGATAACAAAACTATGTTACTGCAATGTAAACATTAGCAAATATTTGTGAAAATTTGAATATTCTAATTGCAAGATCCTCAAATCCATATTCTCATCCAGAAAAGCAAATAGCTAAATTTAAAAGGGAGGAAATTTATGACATATAGTCTATGTACTACTATATACACTTTATAATTATTTCATTCCCATAACACCCTTTGGAGGTAAGTGTTATTATCATCCCTATTTTGCATTTGGGGAAACTGAAATTCATCAAGGCTAACAGACAAGGTCACAAAGTAAGTAGGTCTCTTAGACCATAATTAATTTCAGGTCTTTCTGTTCCAGATCTAGCATTTTATTTATCTACAGTACTGTCTTGCTGTTGAAGACATCCTTATTAACCACTCATCTATAGAAATAATTTTAATTTCATTTCAAAGTCTTAGTTATTTCTAAATACCATTAAAAAAGAAACACATTTACTATGTGTAAATGTTATTTTTGTCTTAATAGATCTGCACAAATTAAATAATAATGTAATCTTATGAAAGATTGTTTTCAAAAAGCTCATAACTTTGGAAGTTTTGTTGCATTTTGTCTATGTATAAAAAAGAGTTCTGATGTACCCACTAAATTAATAAACATTTTATGAATATGTTAAGTTTGATGTGAAACATGGTTTTTTGCTTCAGTCTGTTGCTATGACAAAATGCTGATATCAGTAGTTGGGAAAAAAAACTTGCAAATAGCAATATAAATTCATGCCCAAAAAGGAAGTTTATGTATTACAATAATATTATATAATTAGTGTTTTTGAGTTATAAATATGAAAATTTATAAAATTTTATCAATGAATGCTTCAGTGATTATATTTACTGTGTTTTGAGATTTCCTATACACTTTAAAATAAATTCTCAATTTTAAAAATAATCAATTAAAAGGAAATATTGGCATAAATTTTAATATAAAAAGTATAGAAAAGTGTAACATTTTTTTGTAAGAAAAGAGCCATTTAATTTGGAAATTACTGTTTTATCCAATTCATTGTTTTCTCCCTCACTTGAATCCTTTGTTATAAGAATTCTGTCCTTGAGAACATCCTCTAATCTACCTTGTCCTCTAAAATCTTAGTTTATATATTTCCTTTTCAAATAAACTGTTGTCTAGTTGTATTTTCCCCTTTTTGTACTTGAGAGGCTTTTTTTAAACTAAATTCATTGGTCAGGATGGTTATTTCAAAGGAAAACTGATATATATAGGAAATTAGTTTGCTTTCTATTTCAGTGTTATAAAATGGGGAGGGAGAAAGCATAGTCTTAGTTATCTGTAATGGTCAAAACCTTTCAGCCATCCTTTAACTTTTACATTTTTATTTATTTGTTTTTAACAAAGACAAAGAGCTTTTCAGCTAAAGCTATCAGGGGAATATAATTAAACTTAAAATTAAAAACACTACCTTATTTTATTTGAGGTGCTCTAAAAAAGAGGAAAGAAATACAGTTTCTTTAAGGAAAAGAAAGGCAGTCCAGGAATAAATATAATGATGAGGTCCAATACTTCTATCGCTGGGGAACTTTCTTCATCTAAGCACATATGAACAATTGATCCTTGTAGTCATATATAGTAGTAAACATTAATAACTTAACAGTCTGAAGTCAGTGCTGAAGATATGGAGTATTATTGAAAGATGAAGTCGAGCAGGTGGCACTTTAATATGTTCAGTGTTATGGTTGACTCTAAAGACTAGTCGAATGAAATTACTTGAGGTTCTAAAGATTTAAAAAGCGAACTCATTTTGCTGCACTAAGGAAATGCTACTGATCAGGCTTTCTATGTTCTTTTTTTTTCTAGGCTAGAAAATATTAACCCTGAAGAAAATGACATGGTAAGCCATTCTCTGAGGAGATTTTTTGATGTCAGTCGTGTATCTTAGAGGCTTAAGTTCAATTGAGTGGGTTTCAAGAACTAAGAAGTGGGAAAAAGAAAAATTGACACACTAATAATGTACATCTTTGCTGCAATATGAAAATTCAATAACTTCATTCCATCAATTTACTATTCACATGTGCCTATTAATTAAAATCTATATTAAATAAAATATATTAAAACTTCATGTAGGACTAACATATAATGCTGTTGGTAGACATTACAGGAATTACTGAACAGAATAAACAATGCAGACACAGGGAGTGCTATCCAGAGTAATGGAGCTGTAATTATGAATCGAATATACAAGATCAAGGAATGTAAAGAGAAAATAACTACTGAGAAAATGAAGGCAGTGATAGAGGAACGTGATGCTGCTTTGTCTAAGGTGAGTTTCTGTTTATCTGGAAAAAGTTCATAATAATTTTCTCCCTCTTTAACAGAAAAAATAATCAGTTGGATATAAAATCAACTTTGTTTTGAACAACTTTGATTTTCAGATAACTTTTTTTATGTAATAGGCCTGGTATATTTATGTTTACATATTATACCTCCCCTTTTAAAATGTATTTTTATGCTAAATGGATATACTAGTTTATAAGCAGTAGTTATAGTCCAAAAATATCACTACTTATTTAGTCACTAAATTATCAGTAATGTTCAGCTGCTTGTGCATAGTTCATTTAGTTTAAGAATGTGGTCAGTAAGTACTTTTAGAAGATAGAACCATATAAATTGCTCCTAATAAGAAAACAAAACGCAGATATTTTATATCTATCATAAAAATATATGTTTTAAACATATCTTAATATATATATATTTGTGTATGTGTGTGTATGTATCATTTATCCACCTCCTTATCTTCAATCTTTCTACTTTTTTATCTACCTACCTATCTATTGGCAGCATAATATAATAAATACAATGTTGGACTTAGAGTCAGGAAAATCTGACCTGAAATGAATTCAAAGCACTTATTATCTCTAAATAAATCACTTATAAACTTTCTTGATCTCATTTCTTATCTATAGGGTGAGTCGGGGGGGGGGGGCAGTGAGAATGGGGATGGATTACATCAAAGGCTCCTCTTGGCTCTAGATCTCTGTTCTTTTGATTGGCTAATTCACTCTATTTGTGGAGAAAGTAGGTTTGGCTTAATGGTTCAAAATGAAAAAAAAATTAAGGAAATAATTCTGTTTCTTCCTATTAAATACAAGACCTCCAGTTGACTAGGACGTGATGAAATCTTAAAATATCTTTTAAGTGTTTCCATAATAGATAAGAATCAGCTATAATAAGCAAATCTATTGTTTGAATAGATCAATGATCTCTGAAAGATGAAAGAAAACCTGAGCAATAATAGAATAGCAGAGAAGGGAGAATTTCCTGATTTTCATAGAACAAATTTATTGGAGGCTAGAGGACATTGAATTTAATTTTGAGTTTTTATGAAATTCTAGAAGATATTATGAAAGGTTTATTTAGAGTAGGATTTTTAAACTTTTTCTCACAACTCCTTTGTACCTGAGAAATTTTTATATGACCCCAGGTATATAGGTATATAAAATAGGGATCCAAATACTGATAATAAATCATAATTTTACAATCCCCCATATTCAATTATGAGACCTCATATAGGATTGTTACCCATAATTTAAGAAGCTGGGGTTTAGAGAACATCTGGAGAAATAGTAATCACAAAGCTGTAATCTTATTCATAGTTTTGTTAAAACAGAAGAAAATAATTTCCTTTTTTTTGTTAGTGTTAATAGTTCAGTAGGTGTGGAAAAATCCAATATAGAATTTAATTAGTTTTTAGCAAAGAATTTAATAAAACTTAATTATGCTAATTTTTTGTGGATAAGATGGTGAAATGTGGCCTTGACAATAGTCAAAATGATTTTTAAACTAGTTTAATAGTTGGACCCAAAGTACAATAATTACTGATTTTAGGCCAACTAAGTTCTCTTGTAGAGTATCCCAGTAATCTGTTTGCTCCTATACAATTCTGATATTTTTCATAATGCCTTCCATAAAAGCCTACATGATTTGAAAATGATACAAAAATAGAACTGATAGCCAAATATTGGAATCCAAATAGATCTTGATAGGATGGGATGTTAGATCAAATCTTTTAAAACTTAATAGGGTTAAATGGACTTGGATTCAAATAATCACCTCAAGTACAAGATGAAGTGGTTGGAAGTTCATCTGGTAAAAAATCGAGAGCTGGAGTTCTTAGTGTATGTGTGGTCATCGACCCTTTCCCAATCTGATGAAACTTATGGTCTCCTGCTTAGAATAAGGTTTCTAATCACATAAAATAACAATGAACATTATAAAGGAAACCAATTATGTCCAAATAAAGATGTAATTTTTTTTCCTATTCAAGAACACTGAAACCTTGCTTCAGTGTTCTGTGATAGTAGAAAAGCTAATATTCTTTTAACCTTCATTAAGATGGCATAGTATTCCAATGTAGGAAAGTGACAATTGAAAATCCTTTTGAGAACTCTACCCTGGTCAGGCCCCATGTGGAATATGTATTCCCTTTTGTTCTGGGTATATCATTTTCAGAAGAATTTTTAAGTTGGAGTTTCTTATAGAAATGAAACCACAAATTCAGTTCTTATCCCTTATGATTTAATTAGTGTTATATTTAATTAGTGTTTTATGATGTTAGAATCAAATGAAATGATATATGTGAAGTAATTTGTATCTTAAAGTGCCTTATAAATTCTAGCAACTATTATCTTCAATTACATGATGATGATGATGATGATCATAATTAATTATTTGTGATCATGAAACGATGCAGGAAAGAGATAATTACAAAAAAGAAAAGAAAAAAAAATGCAAGGAGATAGAAATAAGCAGGACACATTTGGGAGACAGTTAAGAGACTAACTTGACCAGATTGCATGTTGCAAGGTATACTTTAATGTTTTTGGATATATGTTTATATGATGTAGTTGGGCCAGATTTTTAAAAAATTACAAAGTTGATGATGGAGATATTGGAAAACCATTATAGATTACTTGAGTAGCAACAAAAAAATTGGTATTTTGGGAAGAGAAGTCATTCATGTACTAAGTGACATTTCAAATTAGAAATGATAGATCTCTTGATGATTGTTGATTATAAATAGAAAGGAGCTCATATTTTCTTACCTATGAATGACACTTTTACAAAAATTGGGACAGAAAACCCTTATTTACAAATGTGTAAAAATAAAAAAATGTTTTTTGTGTGATATAATAAAATTTATAGTCAATAAAGACACTTGGATTAAGAAAATCACTGGCAACTAATAAACAATTTAAAATGGAAAAAAATTATCAAAGTAAATGAAAACAATGAAATGATATGCCAAAACTTATGGGATTCAGTTAAAGCAGTCTTGAGGGGAAAGCTCATTTCTTCAAATGAAAAGTGATTCACCTTTTTTTTGCCTTGGTTACCTTTCCCAGTCTGGTGAAGTCTATGGATATCTGTTTTCAGAATAATGTTATTAATTACACAAAATGAAAATAAATTTGATTGCAAAAGAAACTAATGATGTTGAAATATTTTCACCAATTTTTTTTCAAAAAAAAAGTTCATGGATCTCATAGTAAGAACTTTTTCTCTACACTTTCATTAATAAAAAAATAAAAATTAAAAAATGAATAAAAAAATTTCATTTGCAGCTAAAAAAATAGACAAGCAACAAATATCCCACAACTGAATAGCAAAATAGAAGTTTTGAAAACCATAGGAAAGGTTAATAAAATTAAAAGTAAAAATAAAGTATATCAAATTGAAAAATAAAACCAGGAGCTTTTTGTTTTGAAAAAAGCAATGAAATAGATAAACAGTAATTCAATTTGATTTTTTAAAATATAAATGAAAATAAAATTCATTTAAAAAAATAAAAAAGGAATAATCACAATAGTTGAAAGAAAGGAATATATCACAAACTACTTTGCCTAATTATGTATGCCCCCTAAATTGATAACTTAGATGTAATGAATACTTAAAAATATAAATTATCCAGAATAATGGAAGATGAAATAGATTATTTTAATAATACTTATTAGAAAGAAGAAATTGAACAAGTCATAAATAAACTCTAAGGAATACAAAAACTTTAGAAAAAATAAACTTACAAGTGAATTCTCTGATATTCAAGGAGTACTTAATTCTAATATTACATAAAATCTTTACAAACATAGGATAAAAAGAGAGCTTTCCAGATCACTCTATGATATAGGTAGGTCTTCATGTCTAAATTAGAGAGACCAACCAGAAAAAGAAAGTTTAGATAATATATCTAAAGAATATTAACATAGAAATATTAGGTAAAATAAAAATTGTGCAACAATATATTAAGAGGTGACAGCGATGAAGGCAGGAGTCAAGTGGAAGGGATGGTGGAGAGGCAAGCATGGGGTATTATAAGTGGATCCACAAAGCATCCCACCTAGAGATGAATCCATTGCATATGTAAAACTACTTTATAAAATGGGGGAATTGGAGAGGTCATAGAGAGGGTATGTGATGTGTATCTAGGTCAAATTGAGAGCTCACAATAAGGGGAAAGTGAGTTCCCTGGTATCTCAGGAAGAAAAGGAAAGTGATTGAGGAGGAAGATTAAGAACTGAAAGACTGAGAGTAAAATAAGGTGATCTTGTGTTAGTGTAGGAGATTTCACTGTAAATGATTCTTTGCGTGAAAAGAGATGTTTCATGAAAGGATATGGGGACAATGTGCTTCTTGTTGCCTAAGAAGATTTGGTGCTTGAAAAGTCCACTCATCATGTCTGGGTGGTGATGGTGAGTAAGTTGGAATTCCTGTGGGTACCTGGTGTCTGGGGTAGTAGGAGAGCATATATCCTGGGAGATTTTGAGATAAATGGGGAAGAAAGTTGATCAGGAAGAAGGAGTAGGTCAGAGGTAGGTAGCATAATCAGGGAAAATAGGGTAAGATTCTACTGTAGGATAGTGTCTTCTCTGTTATCAGTAAGAAATTGTATTTTTCTGAGAATGAGGCACAAAAAGAGGAAATCTATGGGCAATTGAAGGCAAAGACAGAATGAATAGAATGAGAGAAATCCTCTCTGAAAAGGGGAACAAAAATGTAATTTAACAAAAGGAATGAACAGGCTTAATTGAAAGGGAGGAAAGAAAGAAGGCATCCTTTTAAAGGGATTGATAAAGCATATTAGTATTTCTGAGCACAAAAATATTACATGGAATTGAAAAAAAAAGACAGAAATAATAATTAATGCAATAAAAATAGTATTGATTTAGGGACCAGAAACAAAGGACACAGACCAAGATAGACTTAACAGCAAAATACTAAATAATAAGTGAATCAAAGAACAAACCATAGAAACAATTAATAGTTATGTGAAAGAAAATGATAAGAATGAAAGATTATACCTAAATTTTAGAATGCAGGTAAAACAGCACTCAAAGTACCTCTGAGGCACTTCCAGGGAGGGGGAGGGGAACTCTCTCCCAGAGCTCTCTCTTAGCTCAGGCACAGGAGCCACTGCATCCATCTGGTCTGGGAGGAAGCTGGTAAAGAAATAAATAAATAAACTTCTTACCCCAGGGACAGACCCCAAAAGATTTTTTAAATATGAGTAAAAAGCCAAGAAGAATGATCGATTCTTTCTACACAGAGAAAGAGCAGGTTTCCAACCCCGAGGAAGTTAACAGCAGAGAGTTAGCAGATAACAGCCTAAAGGGAACGATACCTGCCCCCCATCACATAACTCTCTCCTAGAAGAGACTATTAAAAAATTAAGAGAGTTTGAAGAAAAATGGGGGAAGGAAAGAGAAGCTATGATAGAGAATAACAACGTCCTGAAATTTGAGTTGGAAAAAATAAAGAATTCACAGGAGGTGTAGGGAAACAAAATTTGTGAATTAGAAAAGGTTAAAAAATCTCAAGAAAGTAGGATTTCTGAATTGGAAAAGATAAAAAAGTCTCAAGAAAATAGGATTTCTGAATTGGAAAAAGAAAATTATTCTCTAAAAAAAAATTAGGGAAATGGAAAAAATTCAATAGAGCAAAATAATTCATTTAAAAACGCAATTGGGCATATACAAAAAGAACTAAAAACAGTGAATGAAGAAAATAACTCCTTAAAATTCAGGACGGAACAAATAGAAATGAATGATTCATTGAGAACCCAAGAATCAGTCAAACAAAACAAAACAAAACAAAACAAAAAAAAAAAAAAAAAAAAAAAAGAAAAAAAAAAGAAAAGCTGGAGAATAACGTCAAATACTTACTGGGAAAATCTATAGACCTGGAAAATAGATCTAGGAGAGAGCATCTGAGGATCATTAGACTTCCCAAAAACTATGACCAAAAAAAGAGCCTAGATTCTATTTTACAGGAAATCATCAAAGAAAACTGTCCAGAGATAATAGAAACAGAAGGGAAAATAGACATCGAAAGAATTCATTGAACTCCGTCTCAAATAGACCCTAAAAAAAGAACACCACGGAATATTGTGGCTAAGCTGCAGAATTACCACACAAAGGGGAAAACCTTGCAAGCAGCTAGGAAAAAAACAATTTAAATACCAACGTGCCACAATAAGGGTCACTCAAGATCTGGCTGCCTCCACATTAAAAGATGGAAGGGCCTAGAACCTGATATTCCGAAAAACAGCACTCAAAGGAAAAAAAAATCATTTTTCTATAAACATATTAACAAAGTAGAAAAAATAGACTTAATGAACTGAATATGCATTTTAAAATTAGCAAGCCATTTTGTTTTCTTTCTCATTTTTTTCCCTTTTTGATCTGATTTTTCTTGTGCAGCAAGATAACTGTATAAATATATACATATACATGCATATACATATATATATACATATATGTATATGTATATATATACATATACATATTATGTGTGTGTATATATATATATATATATATATATATATATATATATATATATATATATATATATATATATATATATATATATATAGGTTATTTGCCATCTAGGGGAGGGGATGGAGGAAGGAAAGGAAGATTTGGAATACAAGGTTTTGCAAAAGTCAGTGTTGAAAAATTATCCATGCATATATTTTGAAAATAAAAAGCTTTAATAATGATAATAATAAAAAACAAATAAAGGTGCCCATCTGAAAAAAAATAAAATTAGCAAGGTACTTAAAAAACAAACCCATGTAAGCATAAGCAAAGATATTTAAAATTAAAGGAGACACTTCTGTAGACAAAACCAAGATGGTGAAATAGAATAACAATCACTCAAACTCTCCTAAACATTTCTCTACAACAATCTTTAAAGTAATATTTCAGGTCAAATTTTGGAATGGAAGTTTCAACAAAAGAGTCAGTATGAGACAGTATTCCTCTTCAAGATAGCATAGGAGATTAGAATGACAGATGTATGAAAAAATTGGTAGAGTAGGGTTATTTTCAGAGGCTAGTCTGGAGTACATGTGGAAAAACCACCAGTAGTGGGATTAGTTGGTGAAAACAAAAATAGCAACTTTGGGAATTCTCAAGTCAGGCATGGTAAGAAAACTAGGCAAATGTTAAAAATATTACATTACAGAGTGGGCTAGCCCTGAAAGTAGGACCATATGTTATTTGGCAATTCCATTGCTTATAACCTCTTCTAGGTTACAGTTCAAGGACAGAAAGGTCAAGAGAGAGTGGGAGTCTTGAGGAACAATTGTTTGGCAACTCCATTGCCTAATAACCATTTCTGAGTCATGGGCAGAGGGGAGCAATTTCTTTTTACATATACATACATATATATATATATACATATATATATATATGTATATACATATATATTAATATTATTATATATTAAAGGGAGAAAAATTTGGAAAACAAGATTTTGCAAAGGTGAATGCTGAAAATTATCTTTGCATGTATTTGGAAAATATAAAAAAGAAAAGAAAATCTTAAAAAAAAAGGACTGAAAAAAACTGTATATTTTTTCATCTAGCTAGTTTGATCAAAGAGATCATGAAAGATAAATATTTTAAAAGAAAAGTACCTATGTGTACAAAAATATTCACAGCATTTCACTTTGTGGTAGCAAAGAATTGAACACTATTTAAAACTGTCACCTGACAAATGTAAACAAACAAAAACCTCTCAACAAATAGACAAATCATTGGCTAATTTGATATCTAATTATCTATTGATAAAAAAGAAAGAAAACCAAATTACTAGGATCAAAAAGAAAAAACGAAAATGCACCCAAATGAAGATGAAATGAAAGCTGTTATTGCCCAGTTATATGCCAATAAAAGTGTCTATCTAAGTGAAATAAATGTCTATTTACAAAAACACAAATTTTTCAGATTAACAGATAAGAAAATAGAGTATATAAATAACCTTATCTTTGAGAATGAAATTGAACAAAATGTCACTGAAGGTCTTAAGAAAAAATTACTCAAGACCAGATGGATTTACACATGAATTCTATGAAACATTAAAAGAACATTTATCCCAATACTTTATAAACAATTTTGAAAAATAAATATAAAAGTCCTACAAAATTCTTTTTGTGACATAAATATCATGTTGACATCTAAGCCAGAAAAAGCCAAAACAGAGAAAGCAAACTAAGACCAATTTCCTAATGAATATTGATTCAAAAATTTTAAAAATTACTTGTAAGGAAATTATAGCAGTATATCACCAAAATTATTCACTCTCACCAGGTTGGATTTAATACCAGGATTTCAGAACTGGTTCAATATTAGGAAAACTTTATTTTTTAAAAATTTTTTTTAAATTAATTTTTATAATTATAACATTTTCTTTAACAGTACATATTCATAGGTAATTTTTTTTTTACAACATTATCCGTTGTACTCCCTTCTGTTCCAAATTTTTCCCCTCCTCCCCTAGATGGCAGGCATTCCCATACATATTAAATATCTTATAGTATATCCTAGGTACAATATATATGTGCAGAACCGAATTTTGTTGTTGTTGTTGTTGCAAATGAAGTTGTATTCGGAAGCTAAAAATAATCTGGGAAGAAAAACAAAACAAAACAGTGCTCACAGTTTATACTCATTTCCCAGTGTTCCTTTTCTGGATGTAGCTGATTCTGTCCATCATTGATCAATTGGAGTTGGATTAGCTCTTCTCTATGTTGAAGATATCCACTTCCATCAGAATACATCCTCATACAGTATCATTGTTGAAGTGTATAATGATCTCCTAGTTCTGCTCGTTTCACTCAGCATCAGTTCATGTAAGTCTCTCCAAGCCTCTCTGTATTCCTCCTGTTGGTCATTTCTTACAGAACAATAATATTCCATAACATTCATATACCATAATTTACCCAACTATTCTCCAATTGATGGACATCCATTCATTTTCCAGTTTCTAGCCACTATGAAAAGGGCTGCCACAAACATTTTGGCACATACAGGTCCCTTTCCCTTCTTTAGTATTTCCTTGGGATATAAGCCCAGTAGTAGTATGGCTGGGTCAAAGGATATGCACATTTTGATAACTTTTTGGGCATAATTCCAGATTGCTCTCCAGAATGGTTGGATTCTTTCACAACTCCACCAACAATGTATTAGTGTCCCAGTTTTCCCACATCCCCTCCAACATTCATCATTATTTGTTCCTGTCATCTTATCCAATCTGACAGGTGTATAATGATATCTCAGAGTTGTCTTAATTTGCATTTCTCTGATCAATAGTGATTTGGAACACTCTTTCATATGAGCGGAAATAGTTTCAATTTCATCATCTGAAAATTGTCTGTTCATATCCTTTGATCATTTATCAATTGGAGAATGGCTTGATTTCTTATAAATTAAAGTCAATTCTCTGTATATTTTGGAGATGAGGCCTTTATCAGAACCTTTAACTGTAAAAATGTTTTCCCAATTTGTTACTTCCCTTCTAATCTTGTTTGCATTAGTTTTGTTTGTGCAGAAAATTTTAAATTTGGTGTAATCAAAATGTTCTATTTTCTGATCAATAATGGTCTCTAGTTCTCCCTTGGACACAAACTCCTTCCTCCTCCACAAGTCTAAGAGGTAGACTATCCCATGTTCCTCCAATTTATTTATGATTTCTTTCTTTATGCCTAAATCTTGGACCCATTTTGATCTAATCTTAGTATGTGGTGTTAAATGTGGGTCCATGCCTAGTTTCTGCCATACTAATTTCCAGTTTTCCCAGCAGTTTTTGTCAAATAATGAATTCTTATCCCAAAAGTTGGCATCTTTGGGTTTGTCAAACACTAGATTGCTATTTTTATTCACTATCTTGCCCTGTGAACCTAACCTATGCCACTGATCAACTAGTCTATTTCTTAGCCAATACCAAATGGTTTTGGTGGCTGTTTTTTTATAATATAGTTCTAGATCAGGTACAGCTAGACCACCTTCATTTAATTTTTTTTCATTACTTCCCTTGAAATTCTTGACTTTTTGTTGTTCCATATGAATTCTGTTGTTATTTTTTCTAGGTCATTAAAATAGTTTCTTAGGAGTCTGATTGGTATAGCACTAAATAAATAGATTAGTTTGGGGAGTATTGTCATCTTTATTATATTCGCTCGGCCTATCCAAGAGCACTTAATGTCTTTCCAGTTATTTGAATCTGACTTTATTTTTGTGGCAAGTGTTTTGTAGTTTTGCTCATATAATTCCTGACTTTCCTTTCGTAGATATATTCCCAAATATTTTATACTATCGACCGTTATTTTGAATGGAATTTCTCTTTGTATCTCTTGCTGTTGGATTGTGTTGGTAATGTATAAAAATGCTGAGGATTTATGTAGATTTATTTTGTATCCTGCAACTTTGCTAAAATTCTGAATTATTTCTAATAGCTTTTTAGAAGAGTCTTTGGGGTTCTCTAAGTATACCATCATATCATCTGTAAAGAGTGATAATTTGATTTCCTCATTTCCTACTCTAATTCTTTGAATCTCTTTCTCAGCTCTTATTGCCGAGGCTAGAGTTTCTAGTACTATATTGAAAAGTAATGGTGATAGTGGGCAACCTTGTTTCACTCCTGATCTTAAAGGGAAAGGTTCTAGTTTATCGCCATTACATATGATGTTTACTGAAGGTTTTAAATATATGCTCCTGATTATTTTAAGGAATAGTCCATTTATTCCTATACTCTCAAGCATTTTTAGTTTTTAGTAGGAATGGATGTTGGATTTTATCAAATGTTTTTTCTGCATCTATTGAGATGAACATATGTTTTTTATTAATTTCATTATTAATATGGTCAATTATACTAATAGTTTTCCTAATATTAAACCAGCCCTGCATTCCTGGTATAAATCCTACTTGATCATAGTGTATTACTCTGGGGATGATTTTCTGAAGTCTTTTTGCTAATATCTTATTTCAGATTTTAGCATCAATATTCATTAAGGAAATTGGTCTATAGTTTTCTTTCTCAGTTTTCAATCTACCTGGTTTAGGTATCAGTACCATGTCTGTGTCATAAAAGGAATTTTGTAGGATTCCTTCAATCCCTATTTTTTCAAATAGTTTATATAGCATTGGAGTTAGTTGTTTTTTAAATGTTTGGTAGAATTCACATGTAAATCCATCTGGTCCTGGGGATTTTTTTTTTAGGGAGTTGGTTAATAGCTTGGTCTATTTCTTTTTCTGAGATGGGACTATTTAGGCTACTTACTTCTTCCTTTGTTAATCTGGGCAAGCTATATTTTTGAAGGTATTCTTCCATTTCATTTAAGTTATCGAATTTATTGGCATAAAGTTGAGCAAAGTAGCTCCTAACTATTGTTCTAATTTCCTCTTCATTAGTGGTGAGTTCACCCTTTTCATTTTCAAGACTAACAATTTGCTTTTTATCTTTCCTTTTTTAAATCAGGTTTACTAAGGGTTTGTCTATTTTGTTGGTTTTTTCATAGAACCAATTCTTAGTTTTATTAATTAATTCAATAGTTTTTTTACTTTCAGTTTTATTAATCTGATCTTTGATAATTTTCTGGAAAATAGTGTCCAGGTTCTTTTTTTCCTCATATTTTTCAGGGAGTCCAATTATTCTCAAATTGTCTCTCCTGGATCTGTTTTCCAGGTCTATTGTCTTTCTAATAAGGTACTTGACATTTTTTTCAATTGTTTCATTTCTCTGGTTTTGCTTGACTACCTCTTGGTTTCTCCTTGAATCATTCATTTCTACTTGTTCGAGTCTAATTTTCAATGATGTATTTTCTTCACCCACTTTTTTATATCTTTTTGTAATTGTCCAATTGAGTTTTTATCTTCTGTGGAATTTTTTTCCATTTTATCCATTTTATTTTTTAAAGAGCTGTTTTCTTTTTCCATCTAACTAATCTTGTTTCTCAATGATTTGATTTCTTTATCCACTCTGTCTTTAAATGGGCAGCATGACTTCTCCAGGCTCTCTTAACAAGCTTCCCATTTCTCTTCTAGCTCTCTTGTGAGAGCCTTTTTGATTTCCTCTATGAAATTCTTTTGTATTGAGGAGCAGATCATATCCCCCTTAGGGGATTCCTCTGGGGACAGTCTGTTTTTAGTCTCCTCAGTGTTTGAAGTCTGCTCTCTCTCCATACATAAGCTGTCAATGGTTAGAGCCCTTTTGAATTTTTTTGTTCATTTTGTCAGAGCGGGAATGGAAGAAAACAAATTGACAAAGAGAAACAATTGGTTTGTTTTTGGGGGGATGGGGTTGTATGGTATTAATGGGCTTCCTCTACAGACTGGGGGGGGGAGGGTAGCAGTGAGGCACTAACAGGACAGAGATGGCTGCGCTGAGTCTGCACTCTGGTGCTCTGAGGCTCTGAGAATATGCTGAGTCAGTCCAGGTGGAGGTTGGGGGTAGCCGGGTTCTGAGAGACACTAGCCTTCCGGGGTTTTAATCTTCACCTCCAGTGTTTACACCCTCTCTGTTGATCCTGGCTTGCTGCCAAGATGGAGTATCCATAGTGGGGTAAAAGCCTTTTTGCATAAACAGCAGAGATCGTACCCCTCCCCCTCTGGTCTGAGCTGTGTGTGAGTTGCCTGTCTTGCTCTGGCTTGCCTGCCCTCAGTCTGTGCCCAGTCTGATTGACCCTCCCCGAGCAAACACAGATCTTTTCTGGCGAATTTCAAGGATGTCTTCTCTTGGTGATTATTTGTGGATTTCTTTCTCCGTCAAGCGTTAACTCTGAGGCTTGTCACAGGTTTCTGTGGTGTTGGCCCTGAGAGCTTCTTTGGTGCTTATATTTCTGTCTGACTTGTGAATCTCCTCATTATATATTCTCTCTAAAGGTGTGACTCATTTAAAGGTGTGAACTAGGTACATTATCACCTTGTTTCAAGTTCTGGCCCATAACATCTCCCATTTTCTTTTGATTTAGAACATAAGGTGGTCATGACCTCCCTGACTTCTCAAGGAGGTGAGAATCCCAAAAAAGAAGGTTATCACGCCCTTCCTGACTTCTCAGGAAGGGAGATGAAAACGTCAAAGGAAATGGGAAATCAAATCAGATTAGCAAGTTTCTGAAGGGATTCACTCTTAAAACAGGTGTATATAAATCCATCAATATGGGAGGTATTACACATAATTGCATAAATTACATAAGCACATAGTAACATAACACAGGCTCATAGTAAAGAAAAAAAACAAAAAAACAAAAAACATGAATCAGCATGAGGAATTATACATGTCCATAATAGTCCAGTCTAGAAATAGTCCAAAAGGAATTTATTGTCCATTAGTTCACGTATCAGGAATCCAATAATTTTGAAGTCCTGCAATAATCTCATCTTCTGTTAGGGAAACCAGCTTCCTGCTGGTTTTCAAGTCCTGCAACAGTTTTTATCAACAATTTTTCATCTCAAGGAATCCAATGATTCCTACCGGTTTTCAAGTCCTGCGACCATCTCATTATCAGCCATGCTCTTTCAGTGTCAGATGTTTCTTAGATTTTCTCCGTTGTTTCGAGGTTTTTCTTTTTCTATCTCTCTCCAGATGCTCATTGCCACCCATCTGTTTCCTTCTCTGTCTGTAAAAATACAAGCAAACCCTCTCTCCCAGGTAGTTACCCTATCTAGTCCTTTCTTTTTACCATTTTCTAAATCTCTCCTCATCATTTGGCAATTACATTGGAGCTGTTTGCACTGGACACTGCCCTGTTGATTTAAAAGGCCTGTATTTTCCCCAAGTATAATCCCTTTCTTCTATCTGATTGCTTTTCTGTTGATTGATCATGTAATCCCTTTCTGCCATGTGATTGCTTTTTAGCTGATAGATCACATCAGAGTCCTGACCTTCTAAAGACTCTCTGGATGTAAACTCAGCTGCCATCATGCCCCACCTATCTTTTGTATGGTATCTTGGAGCTGGGCTCTGCCTCTTATTTCCCTGGGTCAATATACATTCTGAGGCCCAATGGAAACACTTGTGACATTTTGGACATAGGGTTTTAGGTCTTCTCTCAGCTTGTCTTCTCACTTTATCTCTATATCTACTCTGAGCTCTCAAAGGTCCTATTTTTCCACACTGAAAACATCGACGATTCTCTCTAGAAGTCCTTTGCCAAAAGAGACTCTGTCATTCCATGTTCATCATAGTCTGGTGTTAGGTTCTAACTAGGTGGTGAGTCGGTACTTGGCAGAGTTCATACCTTTAATTCAACTCTTTAAAGGAGTTTACACCTTTGAAGGAATACTTTAAAGGAGATTGCTCATTGGTCAGTAAGGAGTTCCCACAAGCCCATTCTCTGGGAGGATAAAAGGAGGAGCAGTTTGGAAGGAAGTAGTCTGGATTGGGTCAAAGACAAGACTGCCTAGGAGAACTTCAGGGAAGCTGGAGGAAATTCAGAGCCAGGATTCAGGAAGAGGAGGATTCGAGATTCTACCTTCGCTCTGGCTGGAGGCTCCAGAAGCCTCCCAAGAAACTTGCTCACAGAGAAAAGGATTCACAGAGAAAAGAAACCTCCTCCCAGAGAAGGATTACAATTGAGAGACAACAGGATATTACAATCTGGGTATAATAAGCATTTGTGCCCACTGTGGTACAGTATCTTATGATCTTTTCTAAAGGAGCATCTTTGTGTAGTCCCCATATAATTCTTCTGCAAACCTCATTGTCATTTTCCTTAGCCAGATGTCTGGTCATTATTTCTGTAGCTGCATTTTCTCCAATGGTTCTTGTGACAGCTGTTTGCAAATGTCCCACAAAATTCACAAAGGATTCATTGGGGCCTTACTCTATTTTTGTGAAGGCTTTATCTTCATCTTTTTCTGGGAGAAAACCCCAACCTTTTATTGCAGCCTTAGAAATTTGCTTATATACTGTTGTGGGATAATTAATCTGTGCTGAATTCTCTCCATACTGACCTTCACCTGCTAGTTGGTCAAAAGTGATTTATTTTTTAACTCCTGTTTGCTTATTGCATTGGGCTTGAATCCTACATAATTCATTTTTGTCCAGGTTCTAAACACGTCCTTGCTATGGATTTCCAATCACTGGGGGTTAGGATTTCATAAGAAAAATCATCAAGTAACATCTTAACAAAAGATGTAACTCCATAAAGAGTGCAACCCTTTTTCAAATCCTCATTTTTTTCCGATCAAAAGGAGTGTATCTTTTCTTTTGACCTGAAGAGTCAAGCTCTTCAATCACAGGATATGCATTTATTTTTAAATCAGATATATCCTCTCCTTCATTTTTTGCCTTAACCAATGCCTTTTCTAATCTTGTCATAGGCTGTTTGATAGATGAAGCTGAATGTGTCACTGCTCTTCCTCTCCTCCTTCTTCCTCCACCCAAGAAGGATTAATTGAGGGAGGAGAAGATGGGAAATGCTCCTGTTGTGAAGTGAATACTTAAAATTTCACTTAACTCCATTCTTATCTGATTCTTCTTCCTTTTCACCCAGTTTAGTTGGATCCTCCCCCTCCTGGTCTTTATTCTTCTTCCTATTCTATAACTTATATAATTTCCTAAAGCCAGTTGTATTAAATTATATGTAGCAAGTGTATCTTTGGAAATTGAATCAGGTCCATTTGTATTGTAGTATTATCAAAGTTGCTCTCCTACTAATTTCCACTCCTCTGGATCCAATTCTTTTTCCATAGAAAACCAAGGAGATATGTATTGTACAGTTTCTAAAATTTCAGTGATCTGCTCCCAAATTATAATAAAATCTTGGCTTTTTATAATCCTGACAATGCATGCTCTCTACACATTTTCCTTGAACTGGAAAAGCAGGCTGATTTCTTTTTTTTATTTTTTTTTATTCATTTTTCCAAATTATCCCCTTCCTCCCTCCATTCCCTCCCCCCAATGGCAGGTAATCCCATACATTTTACATGTATTACAATATAACCTAGATACAATATATGTGTGTAAATACCATTTTCTTGTTGCACATTAATTATTAGCTTCTGAAGGTATAAGTAACCTGGGTAGATAGACAGTAGTGCTAACAATTTACATTCGCTTCCCAGTGTTCCTTCTCTGGGTATAGTTATTTCTGTCCATCAATGATCAACTGGAAGTGAGTTGGATCTTCTTTATGTTGAAGATATCCACTTCCATCAGAATACATCCTCATACAGTATTGTTGTTGAAGTGTACAGTGATCTTCTGGTTCTGCTCATTTCACTCAGCATCAGTTGATGTAAGTCTCTCCAAGCCTCTCTGTATTCCTCCTGCTGGTCATTTCTTACAGAGCAATAATATTCCATAACCTTCATATACCACAATTTACCCAACCATTCTCCAATTGATGGACATCCATTCAACTTCCAGTTTCTAGCTACAACAAAAAGGGCTGCCACAAACATTTTGGCACATACAGGTCCCTTTCCCCTCTTTAGTATTTCTTTGGGATATAATCCCAATAACAGCAATGCTGGGTCGAAGGGTATGCACAGTTTGACAACTTTTTGGGCATAGTTCCAAATTGCTCTCCAGAATGGCTGGATTCTTTCACAACTCCACCAACAATGTATCAGTGTCCCAGTTTTCCCACATCCCCTCCAACATTCATCATTATTTGTTCCTGTCATCTTAGCCAATCTGACAGGTGTGTAGTGGTATCTCAGAGTTGTCTTAATTTTCATTTCTCTGATCAGTAGTGATTTGGAACACTCTTTCATATGAGTGGAAATAGTTTCAATTTCATCATCTGAGAATTGTCTGTTCATATCCTTTGACCATTTATCAATTGGAGAATGGTTTGGTTTCCTATAAAGCAGGCTGATTTCTAAACATCTGTCCCATTTTAATTGAAATACTATTTTAGCCCTTTAACAAAGTTTCCTTGTACTCACCCTAATTTCTGGGTTGAGGAGACTTTTCCACTGAATCAGGATCAGAGGTTTTTTTCCACTGAAAATCAGGATTATGTCTGCCCAACGTTAGGTGCCAAAATATAATATTCTCTTCTCTAAATTATAATGTTCTCTGGGAGCAGGTTTCTTGTTGAGCTTCTGGAGACAGCCTTAGTTTCAGTTCAGTTTCTTGACTCCTCCCAGAGAGTGGGCTTGTGGGTTTCTGTGGGCTTAACCCTGAGAGCTTATTTCTTATATTTCTTCCTGACTTGTGAATCTCCTCATTATATATGCTCTCTAAAGGTCTGAGCTCCTTTAAAGGTGTGAACTAAGTACATTAGCACCTTGTTTCAAGTTCTGGCCCATAACAACAGGATATAAAATAAACCCACTTAAATTCTCAGCATTTTTATATACTATCAACAAAATCCAGTAAGAAGTAATAGGAAAATAAATTCCATTTAAAATGACTTCACAGCAGAGCCAAGATGTTGGAGAAGACACAAGTGAGAATCTGAACTCCTCTCATACCCTAATTTCCAACTTTTAAAATAGCACTAGATTGGTAAGGTTCACGAAGATTGGAAGTACAACAACTCACCAGTTGAAGATAATCTGTAATATCACCAGAAAAGGTTTGACCTGAGTGGCAGAAGCAGCCTGGAGCAGGGCAGGGATAGAATCAGGAGCAAAGGTAGCCTTTGGGGTTGGAAGGTTTGCATAGACCTCTCTGCCATAACCTGTCTGGTATGCTTTGATGGAAGAGTAGTGGACTAGCAGAGAAATTAGAGCCTAGGGTAGAGGGTACACTGAGGGACCCCAGAATAGGATCTGGCTGCACCCACCCAGGACCGGAAGTGACTCAGCACAGACCATAACAGAGCTCTTTGAGGCATTCTGCAGTTGGGGGCTATTCTTGGGGGGCAGTCACAAACCTGCACAGTAGGGACAAAGCCTGGGGCAGCCTCTCATCTGCACAGTGAGGGGCTCATCCTGGGGTAGTGGACTTTTCCCAGCTTGGACAACACTGCCCAGGCAGAGACACTTCCGGTTCTGTGAGGGATAGGGCAACAGCTAATACGAAAAGTGGGCTTTTGTGGGGGGCAGTGATAATTTTGCTACTTAATCTCTAGCCCTAAGGCAGTTGCTAATCCTCATAGCGGGGCTCCTTGAAAAAGCACTTACACAGCCCTGCCCTCGTTACCCAGGCCTACTCATTTCTGTGTGGAGCTCTTTCCAGAGCACTCTCGCAGCTCAGCCATTCCTTGCAGCCCATTGAGAGGACAGTTACTGTCCATATACCCATCCTTGTTCTGCAGAGGAAGCTGGTAACCTCCTTGCCCTGAAATGTGAATAGGAAAAGGTAAACAACTTCCTGAAATGCAAATTAGAAAAGGTAAAGAATTCATGGGAAATGCAGGGAAACAGAATTAGGGAATTGGAAAAAGGTAAAGAAATTGCAGTAAAGTAGCATCTGTAAATTGGAAAAGATAAAGAATTCCCAAGAAAGTAGGATTTGTGAATTGGAAAAAGAAAATAACTCACTAAAAAACAAATTTAGTGAAATGGAAAAAAATTCCATAGAGCAAAACAACTCATTTAAAAACTCAATTGGACATATACAAGAAGAAGCTAATGAAGAAAATAACTCATTAAAAATCAGAACTGAACAAATAGAAATGAATGATTCATTGAGATACAAAGAATCAATCAAGCAAAACCCAAAAAATGAAAATCTCGAGAAAAATTTCAAATATCTTCTTGACAAAACAGCAGACCTGGAAAATAGATCTAGGAGAGATAATCTGAGGATTATTAGACTTCCCGAAAATTATGATGAAAAAAAGAGCCTAGATACTATTTTACAGGAAATCATCAAAGAGAGCTGCCCTGAGGTAATAGAAGCAGAAGGTAAAATAGGCAGTGAAAGAATTCATCAAACACCTTCTGAAAAAAGACCCTAATAAAAACAAACAAACAAACAAAAAACTTCACAGAACATTGTTTCCAAATTTCAGAACTATCAGACTAAGGAAAAAATATTACAAGCAGCCAGGAAAAAAACAATTCAAATACCAAGGTGCCACAATAAAAGTCCCTCAAGATCTGGCTGCCTCTACATTAAAGGATCGAAGGGCCTGGAGTCTGATATTCTGAAAAGCAAAAGAACTTGGAATGAAGCCAAGAATAAACTACCCAGCTAAGTTTAGTATTTTCTTCCATGGAAGAAGATGAACATTTAATGAAACAGATGAATTCCATTTGTTTCTAAGGAAAAAACCAGATCTAAACAAAAAAGTTTATCTCTAATCATAGGACTCAAGAGAAGCAGAAAAAGGTAAAAGGAGCTCTTGAGAATTCTATTTCTTTTGTGGATATACATTAAGACTACATGTATAATTTTGTTTTATTCATATAACAAAAAAAGGGAAATAGAAATGGAAAGGGGATAGTATAAGAAAAAGGGGAAAGGGGAGATAAAAAGAGGGAAACTACATCCTACAAAGAGGCAAAGAAAACTTATAATATCTGAGGGAAGTTAGAGAGGGTGAGTAACATTGTGTAAAACTTACTTTTATCAGAATTGGCTCAAAAAGAAAATAATTGACATATAGGTTTTACAGAAAATTCTCTCTCACCTCATTAAAAAGGGGGAGAGGAAAAGGGAAAAGGAAAAGAGCAATAAGGGAAATGTACAAGAAAGGAAAGGGATTTAAAGGGAGGAGGGAGGGAAGCTAAAGAGGGAGGGCTGTGTGACGAAAGTGGGGCTCATAAGTTTAATACTGGGGAAGGGGTTCAGGGGGGTGAGGGAAAAAATATTATCTGGGGATAATATGGTGGCAGGAAATCCAGAATGAGTAATTTTAATGAGTAATATATTATGCTTCAGCTGACGTCAAAAAAGCAGGGGTAGCCATCCTTATCCCAGATCAAGCAAAAGCAAAATTTGATCTAATCAAATAAGTTAAGGGAGGAAACTATATCTTGCTGAAGGTTAGCGTAGACAATAAAGCAATATCAATACTAAATATATATGCAACAAGTGATATACCATCTAACTTCCTAAATGAGAAGAAATAGACAACAAAACTATAATAGTGGGAGATCACAACCTTGCAGTCTCAGAATTAGATTAAATCAAACCACAAAACAAATAAGAAAGAAATTAAAGAGGTAAATAGAATATTAGGAAGATGAAGTATGACAGATCTTTGGAGAAAACAATGTAATAGAAAGGAGTATATTTTCTTCTCAGCAGTTCATGGAACCTATACAAAAAGGACCATATATTATGACATCAAGATCTCAAAATTAAATGCAGGAAGGCAGAAATAGTAAAGGCTTTCTTTTCAGATCACAATGCAATAAAAACTACATTCAATAAAAAGTTAGGGGTAAATAGACCAAAAAGTAATTGGAAACTAAATAATCTCATGTTAAAAAATGATTGGGTGGACTTCCAGCCAAGATGGCGGAGAGGAGGCACACAGCTGCTTGAGGTCCGCGTTTTCTCTCAGAATTTATTCATGACAAGCCTCAGAATTAATGCTTGACCGGAAAAAAAAAAAAAAAACACAAATAATTACCAACAGAAGACATGCTTGAAATTCATCAGAAAAGGTCTGTGTTTGCTTGGGAAAGGGACAAACAGACTGGACGCAGGCTGAGGGCAAGCAGTGAGAGGGAGACAGGCAGATCTCTGCCATTTCTACAGAACGACCTTTACCTCAATGTGGATATTCCATCTTGGCAGCAAGCCAGGATCATCAGAGAAGGTGTAAACACAGGAGGTAAAGAATAAAACCCCCTGAAAACTAGTGTCTCTCAGACATGGCTACCCCACCACCACGTGGAGTGACTCAGCTGCAAAAGACTCAGCACAGACATTGATGTCCTGTTAATGCCTCTCTGCTGTCTCCCGAAGTCAGAGTCAGCCCAGTAACACCATCCAACCCCATCCCCCCCCCCAGAAATAGATCAATTGTTTTTCTTGTCAATTTATTTTCTTCAATTCCGCTCTGACAAAATGAACAAAAAATTTAAAAGAGCTCTAACCATTGACAGTTTCTGTATGGATAGAGAATAGACTTAAAACCCTGAGGACACTAAAAGCAAATTGTCTCCAGAGGAATCCCCTAAGGGGGAATATGATCTGCTCCTCAATTCACAAGACCCTCATAGAGGAAATCAAAAAGGCTCTCACAAGAGAGCTAGAAGAGAAATGGAAAAAGGAAAGGGAAGCTTGGCAAGAGAGTCTGGAGAAGTCATCCAGAGTGGATAAAGAAATCAAATCATTGATAAATAAAATTAGTGAGTTGGAAAAACAGCTCTCTAAAAAATAAAATTGATGAAGTGGAAAAAAATTCCACAGAAGAAAAAAAACTCCCTTAAAAACTCAATTGTGCAACTACAAAAAGATATAAAAAAAAAGTGAATGAAGAAAATACATCATTGAAAATCAGAATCGATCCAGTAGAATGGAGAAACCAAGAAGTAGTCAAGCAAAACAAGGAAAATGAAACAATGGAAAAGAAAGTCAAGTACCTTATTGGGAAGACAACAGACCTGGAAAACAGATCCAAGAGAGACAATTTGAGAATAATTGGACTCCCTGAAAAATGTGAGGAAAAAAAGAGCCTGGACACTATTTTTCAGGAAATTATCAAAGAGAACTGCCCAGACGTTTAAGAAACACAGGGTAAAATAGACATTAAAAACATTCACTGATCACCTACTGAAAGGGACCCTAAAATGAAAACACCAAAAAATATAGTGGCCAAGTTCAAGAACCATCAGACTAAGGAAAAAATATTGTAAGCTGCAAAAAAAAAAAAATCAATTCAGATATGGAGGACCCACAATAAGGATAACCCAGGATCTAGCAGCATCCATATTAAAGGAACAAAGAGCCTGGAATATGATATTTCAAAAGGCTCAGGAACTTGGTATGCAGCCAAAAATAACATGCCCAGCAAAAATGAGCGTCTTTTTCCAGGGAAGAAGATGGACATTTAACAAAATAAATGAATTCCATCTATTCTTGATAAAAAAAACCGGATCTACACAAAAAGTTTGATCTTCAAATACAGAACTAAAGAGATTTCTAAAAAGGTAAAAATAAATCTTGAGAATTATATTTCTGCCATAAAGATATGTAAAGAACACATGTATAATTTGTTCTAGAAACTAGAGGTAGAAAGGATATTATATCATCAAAAAGGGTAAAGTGGTGGTGCTACCTCTCATGAAGAGGCAAAGGTAACCTATTATATTTGAGAGAAATAAAGGAGGGGGATGAACATAGTGTGTATCAATAGACATATCCCATTTATGATGAAACTCCTTCCACTTCATTGAAAAGTGGGAGGGAAGGAGTAAGCTAAGGGGAAGGGAATACAGAAATTGTGAGGAAAAGGAGTAAAATAGGGGGGGATCTTTAAGGTGGGGGAGAGATACTAAAAAGGGAGGGCTGTGAAAAGCAAGTTTAATGCTGGGGAAGAAGGGGTAAGAAGGAAGGAAAAGAGAAAAGCATAAGCAGGGGTTAACAGGATGACAAGCAATATAGAATTAGTCATTTTAACCATAAATGTGAATGGATTAAACTCCCTCATAAAGAGGAAGCAGTTAGCAGACTGGATTAAAAGTCAGAATCTTACAATATGTTGTTTACAGGAAACACACCTGAAACAGGGTGATACAATCAGAATAAAGGTAAAAGGGTCAAGCAGAATCTACTATGCTTCAGGTGAAGCCAAAAAAGCCGAGGTAGCCATCCTCACCTCAGATCAACCCCCCCAAAAATGATCTAATTAAAAGAGATAAGGAAGGGCATTATATCTTGCTAGAGGGTAGCCTAGATAATGAAGCAGTATCAATACTAAACATATACACACCAAGTGGTGCAGCATCTAAATTCTTAAAAGAGAAATTAAGAGAGCTGCAAGAAGAAATAGACAGCAAAACTATAATAGTGGGAGATCTCCACCTTCCACTCTCAGAATAAGATAAATCAAACCGCAAAATAAATAAGAAAGAAACCAAAGAGATAAATAGAATACTAGGAAAGTTTGATATGATAGATCTTTGGAGAACGCTAAATGGAGACAGAAAGGAGGAAACTTTCTTCTCAGCAGTTCATGGAACTTATACACAAATTGATTATATACTAGGGCATAAAACCTCAAAATCAATTGCAGTAAGGCAGAAATAGTAAATGTATCCTTTTCGGACCACAGTGCAATGAAAATTACATTCAATAAAAATCCAGGTGAAAATAAACCAAAAAATAATTGGAAAATAAATAATCTCATACTAAAGAATGATTGGGAACAGCAAATCATAGACATAATGACTTCAACTAAGAAAATGACAGTAATGAAACATCATACCAAAATTTGTGGGATACAGCCAAAGCAGTAATAAGGGGAAATTGTATATCTCTAGAGGCCTACTTGCATAAAATAGAGAAAGAGAAGGTCAATGAATTGGGCTTACAACTAAAAATGCTAGAAAAGAAACAAATTAAAACCCCACAGACAAACTTGAAACTTGAAATTCTAAAAATAAAAGGTGAGATTAATAAAATTGAAAGTAAAAAAAACAACTATTGAATTAATTAATAAAACTAAGAGTTGGTTTTATAAAAAAAAACCCAACAAAATAAAATAAAGAAACACTTAGTAAATCTGATTAAAAAAAAGAAAGAAGAAAATCAAATTATTACTCTTAAAAATGAAAAGGGAGTTTCTGGCCAAGATGGCGGTGTGGAGGCAGACACCTGCTTGAGCTCCTCGTTTTCTCTCAGAACTTACCTCATGACAAGCCTCAGACTTAATGCTTGACCCAGAAAGAAATCCACAAATAATCACCAAGAAAAGACATCCTTGAAAGTCGCCAGAAAAGGTCTGTGTTTACTCAGGGGAGGGTCAATCAGACTGGGCACAGACTGAGGGCAGGCAAGCCAGAGCGAGACAGGCAGCTCACACAGCTCAGACCGGAGGGGGAGGGGTATGATCTCTGCTGTTTATGCAAAAAGGCTTTTACCCCATTATGGATACTCTGTCTTGGCAGCAAGCCAGAAGCAGCAGAGAGGGTGTAAACACCAGAGGTGAAGATTAAAACTCCAGAAAGCCAGCGTCTCTCAGAACCCGGCAACCCCCAGCCCCCACCTGGACTGACTCAGCACGTTCTCAGAGCCTCAGAGTGCAGACTCAGTACAGTCATTGCTGTTCTGTTAGTGGCTCTCTGCTGCCCTACCCCCAGTCTGTAGAAGAAGCCCATTAATACCATCCAGCCCCATCCCCCACAAAACAGACCAATTGTTTCTCTTGTCAGTTTGTTTTCTTCCATTCCTACTCTGACAAAATGAACAAAAACTTCAAAAGGGCTCTAATCATTGACAGCTTTTGTATGGAGAGAGAGCAGAATTCAAACACTGAGGAGACTAAAAACAGTCTGTCCCCAGATGAACCCCCTAAGAGGGATATGAACTACTCCTCAATACAAAAGAATCTCATAGAGGAAATCAAAAAGGCTCTCACAAGAGAGCTGGAAGAGAAATGGGAAAAGGAAAGGGAGGCTTGGCAAGAGAGCCTGGAGCAGTCATCCCATGCATTCAGACAGAGTGGATAAAGAAATCAATTCATTGAGAAACAAGATTAGTGAGCTGGAAAAGGTAAACAACTCCAAGGAAAACAGGATTAGTGAGCTGGAAAAAGAAAACAGCTCTCTAAAAAATAAAATGGATAAAATGGAAAAAAATTCCATAGAAGATAAAAACTCAATTGGACAATTACAAAGAGATATAAAAAAAGTGAGTGAAGAAAATACATCATTGAAAATTAGACTGGAACAAGTAGAAATGAATGACTCAAGGAGAAACCAAGAGGTAGTCACAAAACCAGAGAAATGAAACAATTGAAAAGAATATCAAGTACCTTACTAGAAAGACAACAGACCTGGAAAACAGATCCAGGAGAGACAATTTGAGAATAATTGGACTCCCTGAAAAATGTGAGGAAAAAAAGAGCTTGGACACCATTTTCGAGGAAATTATCAAAGAGAACTGCCCAGACATTCTGGAAACAGAGGGTAAAATAGACATTGAAAAAAATTCATCAATCACCTACTGAAAGGGACCCTAAAATCAAAACGTCAAGAAATATAGTGGCCAAGTTCAAGAACCATCAGACAAAGGAAAAGATATTGGAAGCTGCTAGAAAAAAGCAATTCAGATATGGAAGATCCACAATAAGGATAACCCAGGATCTAGCAGCGTCCACATTAAAAGAACGAAGGGCCTGGAACATGATATTCCAAAAGGCTAAGGAACTTGGTATGCAGCCAAGAATAACTTACCCAGCAAGAATGACCATCGTTTTCCAAGGAAGAAGATGGACATTTAACAAAATAAATGAATTCCATCTATTTTTAATGAAAAAACCAGACCTACATAAAAGGTTTGATCTTCAAATACAGAACTCAAGAGATTTCTAAAAAGGTAAAAAGAAATCTTGAGAACTATACTTCTGCCAAAAAAATATGTAAAGAACATATGTACAATTTGTCTTAGAAACTAGAGGTGGAAAGGAAATTATATCATAAAAAAGTGTAAAGTGGTGTACTACATCTCATGAAGAGGCAAAGGTAACCTATTATATCTGAGAGAAAGAAAGGAGGAAGATGAACATAGTGTGTATCAATAGACAAATTCGATGTATGGTGAACCTTCTTCCACTTCATTGAAAAGTGAAAGGGAAGGAGTAAGCTAAGGGGAAGGGAATACAGAAATTTCGAGGAAAAGGGGTAAAATAAGGGGAGGATCTTTAAGGTAGGGAAGGGATCCTAAAAAGGGAGGGCTGTGAAAAACAAGTGGTGTTCACCAGTTTAATACTGGGTGGGGGGGGAAGAGGGAAGGAAAGGGGAAAAGCATAAGCAGGGGTTAATAGGATGGCAAGCAATATAGAATTAGTCCTTCTAACCATAAGTGTGAATGGGGCAAACTGCCTCATAAAGAGGAAGCAGTTAGCAGACTGGATTAAAAGTCAGAATCCTACTATATGTTGTTTACAGGAAACACACCTGAACCAGGGTGAGACATTCAAACTAAAAGTAAAAGGGTGGAGCAGAATCTATTATGCTTCAGGCAAAACCAAAAAAGCAGGAGTAGCCATCCTCATCTCAGATCAAGCAAAAACAAAAATTGATCTAATTAAAAGAGATAAGGAAGGGCATTATATCCTGCTAAAGGGCAGCATCAATAATGAAGCAGTATCAATATTAAACATATATGCACCAAGTGGTGCAGCATCTAAATTCTTAAAAGAGAAATTAAGAGAGCTGCAAGAGGAAATAGATAGTAAAACTATAATAGTGGGAGATCTCAACCTTGCACTCTCAGAATTAGATAAATCAAACCACAAAATAAATAAGAAAGAAGTCAAAGAGGTAAATAGAATACTAGAAAAGTTTGATATGAGAGATCTTTGGCGAAAGCTAAATGGAGAAAGAACGGAATATACTTTCTTCTCAGCAGTTCATGGAAGCTATACAAAAATTGATCATATACTAGGGCATAAAAACCTCAAAATCAAATGCAGTAAGGCAGAAATAGTAAATGCATCCTTTTCAGACCATAATGCAATCAAAATTACATTTAATAAAAAGCCAGGGGAAAATAGACCAAAAAATAATTGGAAACTAAATAATCTTATACTAAAGAATGATTGGGTAAAACAGCAAATCATAGACATAATTAATAACTTCACCCAAGAAAATGACAATAATGAGACATCATACCAAAATGGGTGGGATACAGCCAAAGCAGTAATAAGGGGAAGTTTTATATCTCTACAGGCCTACTTGCATAAAATAGAGAAAGAGAGGGCCAACGAATTGGGCTTACAACTAAAATTGCTAGAAAAGGACAAATTAAAAACCTCCAGACAAACACAAAACTTGAAATACAAAAAATAAAAGGTGAGATTAATAAAATTGAAAGTAAAAAAACTATTGAATTAATTAATAAAACTAAGAGTTGGTTCTATGAAAAAACCAACAAAATAGGCAAATCCTTAGTAAACCTGATTAAAAAAAGGAAAGAGAAAAAGCAAATTGTTAATCTTGAAAATGAAAAGGGTGAACTCACCACTAATGAAGAGGAAATTAGAACAATAGTTAGGAGCTACTTTGCTCAACTTTATGCCGATAAATTCGATAACTTAAATGAAATGGAAGAATACCTTCAAAAATAAAACTTGCCCAGATTAACAGAGAAAGAAGAAAGTAGTCTAAATAGTCCCATCTCAGAAAAAGAAATAGACCAAGCTATTAACCAACTTCCTAAGAAAAAGGCCCCAGGACCAGATGGATTTACATGTGAATTCTACCAAACATTTAAAGAACAACTAACTCCAATGCTATGTAAACTATTTGAAAAATAGGGATTGAAGGAGTCCTACCAAATTCCTTCTATGACACAGACATGGTACTGATACCTAAACCAGGTAGATGGAAAACTGAGAAAGAAAACTATAGACCAATTTCCTTAATGAATATTGATGCTAAAATCTTAAGATATTAGCAAATAGACTTCAGAAAATCATCCTCAGGATAATACACTATGACCAAGTGGGATTTATACCAGGAATGCAGGGCTGGTTTAATATTAGGAAAACTATTAATATAATTGACCATATTAATAATCAAATTAATAAGAACCATATGATCATCTCAATAGATGCAGGGAAAGCATTTGATAAAATCCAACATCCATTCCTACTAAAAATGCTTGAGAGTATAGGGATAAATGGACTATTCCTTAAAATAATCAGGAGCATATATTTAAAACCTTCAGTAAACATCATATGTAATAGCGATAAACTAGAACCTTTCCCTATAAGATCAGGAGTGAAACAAGGTTGCCCACTATCACCATTACTTTTCAATATAGTACTAGAAACTCTAGCCTCGGCAATAAGAGCTGAGAAAAAGATTCAAAGAATTAGAGTAGGAAATGAGGAAATCAAATTATCACTTTTCGCAGATGACATGATGGTATACTTAGAGAACCCCAAAGACTCTGCTAAAAAGCTATTAGAAATAATTCATAACTTTAGCAAAGTTGCAGGATACAAAATAAATCCACATAAATCCTCAGCATTTTTATACATTACCAACACAATCCAACAGCAAGAGATACAAAGAGAAATTCCATTCAAAATAACGGTCGATAGTATAAAATATTTGGGAATATATCTACGAAAGGAAAGTCAGGAATTATATGAGCAAAATTACAAAACACTTACCACAAAAATAAAGTGAGATTTAAATAACTAGAAAGACATTCAGTGCTCTTGGATAGGCCGAGCGAATATAATTAAGATGACAATACTCCCTAAACTAATCTATTTATTTACTGCTATACCAATCAGACTTCCAAGAAACTATTTAAATAACCTAGAAAAAATAACAGAATTCATATGGAACAACAAAAGGTCGAGAATTTCAAGGGAAGTAATGAAAAAAGAAATTAAGTGAAGGTGGTCTAGCTGTACCTGATCTAGAACTATATTATAAAGCAACAGTCACCAAAACTATTTGGTATTGGCTAAGAAATAGACTAGTTGATCAATGGCATAGGTTAGGTTCACAGGGCAAGATAGTGAATAAAAATAGCAATCTAGTGTTTGACAAACCCAAAGATACCAACTTTTGGGATAAGAATTCATTATTTGACAAAAACTGCTGGGAAAACTGGAAATTAGTATGGCAGAAACTAGGCATGGACCCACATTTAACACCACATACTAAGATTAGATCAAAATGGGTCCAAGATTTAGGCATAAAGAAAGAAATCATAAATAAATTGGAGGAACATGGGATAGTCTACCTCTCAGACTTGTGGAGGAGGAAGGAGTTTGTGTCCAAGGGAGAACTAGAGACCATTATTGATCAGAAAATAGAACATTTTGATTACACCAAATTTAAAATTTTCTGCACAAACAAAACTAATGCAAACAAGATTAGAAGGGAAGTAACAAATTGGGAAAACATTTTTACAGTTAAAGGTTCTGATAAAGGCCTCATCTCCAAAATATACAGAGAATTGACTTTAATTTATAAGAAATCAAGCCATTCTCCAATTGATAAATGGTCAAAGGATATGAACAGACAATTTTCAGATGATGAAATTAAAACTATTTCCACTCATATGAAAGGGTGTTCCAAATCACTATTGATCAGAGAAATGCAAATTAAGACAACTCTGAGATATCATTACACACACTTCAGATTGGCTAAGATGACAGGAACAAATAACGATGAATGTTGGAGGGGCTGTGGGAAAACTGGGACACTGATCATTGTTGGTGGAGTTGTGAAAGAATCCAGCCATTCTGGAGAGCAATCTGGAATTATGCCCAAAAAGTTATCAAAATGTGCATACCCTTTGACCCAGCCATACTACTACTGGGCTTATATCCCAAGGCAATATTAAAGAAGGGAAAGGGACCTGTATGTGCCAAAATGTTTGTGGCAGCCCTTTTCATAGTGGCTAGAAGCTGGAAGATGAATGGATGTCCATCAATTGGAGAATGGTTGGGTAAATTATGGTATATGAATGTTATGGAATATTATTGTTCTGTAAGAAATGACCAACAGGAGAAATACAGAGAGGCTTGGAGAGACTTACATCAACTGATGCTAAGTGAAATGAGCAGAACCAGAAGATCATTATACACTTCAACAATGATACTGTACGAGGATGTATGCTGATGGAAGTGGATATCTTCAACATAGAGAAGAGCTAATCCAATTCCAATTGATTAATGATGGACAGAATCAGCTACATCCAGAAAAGGAATACTGGGAAATGAGTGTAAACTGTTATTTTTACCTTCTGAATCCAGTTCTTCCTGTGCAACAAGAAATTCGGTTCTACACACATATATTGTATCTAGAATATACTTTAATATATTTAACATGTATAAGACTGCCTGCCATCTGGGGGAGGGGGTTGGGGGAGGAAGGGAAAAAATCTGAATAGAAGTAAGTGCAAGGGATAATGTTGTAAAAAATTACCCATGCATATGTACTGTCAAAAAAAAAGTTATAATTATAAAATAAAATAAAAATTAAATAAAAAAATGAAAAGGGAGAACTTGCTACTAATGAAGAGGAAATTAGAACAATAATTAGAGGCTAATTTGCCCAACTTTATGCCAATAAATTTGATAACTTAAATGAAATGGAAGAATACCTTCAAAAGCATAGCTTGCTCAGATTAACAGAGGAAGAAGTAAATAGTCTAAATAGTCCCATTTCAGAAAAAGAAATAGAACAGGCTAATAACCAACTCGCCAAGAAAAAATCCCCAGGTCCAGATGGATTTACATGTGAATTCTACCAAACATTTAAAGAACAACTAACTCCAATGCTATATAAAGTATTTGAAAAAATAGGCATTGAAGGAGTCCTACCAAATTCCTTTTATGACACAGACATGGTACTGACATTTAAACCAGGTAGGCTGAAAACAGAGAAAAAAAATTATAGACCAATCTCCCTAATGAATATCGATGCTAAAATTTTAAATAAAATATTAGCAAAAAGACTACACAAAAATCATCCCCATGCTAATGCACTGTGACCAGGTTGGATTTATACCAGGAATGCAGGGCTGGTTCAATATTAGGAAAACTATTAGCATAGTCGACTATATTAATAAACAAATTAACAAAAACCATATGATCATCTCAATAGATGCAGAAAAAGCATTTGATAAAACCCAACATCCATTCCTACTAAAAACACTTGAGAGGATAGGAATAAATGGAGTGTTCCTTAAAATAATCAGGAGCAAATATTTAGAACTGTAAGTAAACATCATATTTAATGGCAATAAACTGGAACCTTTCCCAGTAAGATCAGTAGTGAAACAAGATTGCCCACTATCCCCATTACTATTCAATATTATACTAGAAATGCTAGCCTAGGCAATAAGAGCTGCGAAAGAGATTAAAGGAATTAGAGTAGGAAATGAGGAAATCAAACTATCACTCTTTGCAGATGATATGATGGTATACTTAGAGAACCCTCTTAGAGAGAGACTCTACTAAAAAGCTATTAGAAATAATTCATAGCTTTAGAAAAGTTGCAGGATACAAAATAAATCCATATAAATCTTCAGCATTTTTATACATTACCAACACAATCCAACAGCAAGAGATACAAAGAGAAATTCCATTCAAAATAACTGTCAATAGAATAAAATATTTGGGAATATATCTACCAAAGGAAAGTCAGGAATTATATGAGCAAAATTACAAAACACTTGCCACAAAAATAAAGTGAGATTTAAATAATTGGAAAGACATTAAGTGCTCTTGGATAGGTTGAGCGAATATAATCAAGATGACAATACTCCCTAAACTAATCTATTTATTTACTGCTATACCAATCAGAATCTCAAGAAACTAATTTAGTGACCTAGAAAAAAAATAACAACAAAATTCATATGGAACAACTAAAGGTCGAGAATTTCAAGGGAAGTAATGAAAAAAACATCAAATGAAGGTGGCCTAGCTGTACCTGATCTAGAACTATATTATAAAGCAGCAGGCACCAAAACCATTTGGTATTGGCTAAGAAATAGAGTAGTTGATCAGTGGAACAGGTTAGGTTCACAGGACAAGATAGTGAATAAAAATAGCAATCTAGTGTTTGACAAACCCAAGGACCCCAGCTTTTGGGATATGAACTCAATGTTTTGCAAAAAGTTTTGGGAAAATTGGAAATTAATATGGCAGAAACTAGGCATTGACTCACACTTAACACTGTACACCAAGGTCAGGTCAACATGGATTCATGACCTAAACATAAAAATGAGATCATAAATAAATTAGAGGAACTTAGGGTAGTTTACCTTTCAAACCTATGGAAGAGGAATGAATTTATGTCCAAAGAAGAACTAGAGATCATTATTGATCACAATGTAGAAAACTTTGATTATATCAAATTAAAAAGCTTTTGTACAAACAAAACTAATGCAAACAAGATTAGAAGGGAAGTTACAAATTGGGAAAACATTTTTACAGTCAAAGGTTCTGATAAAGGCCTCATCTCCAAAATATACAGAGTATTTACTCTAATTTGTAAGAAACGAAGCCATTCTTCAATTAATAAATGGTCAAAGTATATGAACAGACAATTCTCAGATGAAGGAATTGAAACTATATCCACTCATATGAAAGTGTTCCAAATCATTACTGATCAGAGAAATGTAAATTAAGACAACTCTGAGATACCACTACACACTTGTCAGATTGGCTAGAATGACACGGAAAGATAATGCAGAATGTTGTAGGGGATGTGGGAAAATAGGGACACTGATACATTGTTGGTGGCATTGTAAATACATCTAGCCATTATGGAGAGCAATTTGGAACTATACTCCAAAAGTTATCAAGCTCTGCATACTCTTTGACCCAGCAGTGTTATTACTTGGCTTATACCCCAAAGAGATCTTAAAAAGAGGATGTGCAAGAATGTTTGTGGCAGCCCTCTTTGTAGTGGCCAGAAACTGGAAACTACCTGGATGCCCATCAGTTGGAGAATGGCTGAATAAATTATGGCATGTTAATACTATGGAATTTTATTGTTCTGTAAGAAATGGCCAACAGGATGATTTCAGAAAGGCCTGGAGAGACTTACATGAACTGATGCTGAGTGAAATGAGTAGGACCAGGAGATTGTTATATACTTCAACAATAGTACTATGTAATGATCAATTCTGATGGATGTGGCCATTTTCAACAATGAGATGAACCAAATCAGTTCCAATAGAGCAGTAATGAACTGAACTAGTTATGCCCAGTGAAAGAACTCTGGGAGATGACTATGAGCCACTACATAGAATTCCCAATACCCCTATTTTTGTCCACCTGCATTTTTGATTTCCTTAACAGGCTAATGGTACACTATTTCAAAGTCCGATTCTTTGTGTACAGCAAAACAACTGTTTGGACATGTATACATATATTTTATTTAATTTATAGTTTAACATATTTAACATGTATTGGTCAACCTGCCATCTGCGTGGGGGGAAGGAGGGGAAAAATTAGAACAAAAGTTTTGGCAATTGTCAATATGTAAAATTACCCATGCTTATATCTGGTAAATAAAAAGTATTAATATTTTTTAAAAATTATTTCACATAATATAAACTATTTAGGAATCTGCTTGTGAAGAAAAATGCATTTATTATATATCATTTTCATATGCATATATACATATATATGTATATGTATACAATTTCATAACAGTTTCTGACAAGCAGATTTGGTAGAAAATGGGTACAGACTGAATAGTCTTTGACCAAAGGTAAAAATGAATGAAAAAAGAGGTAGTATTATAAATAAACTAGAACATGAAAAAAATTACCTGTCAGATCTGTGGATAAGAAAGTTTATTCTTTATTTATTCACTTTTATTTAAAACAAGTAGAAAATAGAAAAAATTAAGTAAAGGGAAAAATTGTCATGAAGCAGAACATAAAAGAGGATTCAAAATATGTAACAATTCAATTTTAAGATAGCATGTATAATAATAAAACCCATTGTATTTTAAATTGTCATCTTTGCTTCCTTGTAGGCTTTCTTTTGCTTTCTGCTGTGCATTTTTTATTTTATTCTTTTTCCCCCTTTCTTCCCCTTCACCTCCCTAATTAGACTACAACACAGATATATTTATGTCTGTATATAGATAGATATAGATATAGACGCATATACATACATGTGTACATGTATTCACATTCTCTCCTTTCCCATCCCTGGTAACTCTTTTACTTTATTTCTCCCCACTAACTTGTCTTGCTTTGATTTGATCCCATCCCAAGAATCCCTCTAGAATTTTCTCCCTTTGTTCTTTTCCTTCCTCTTTTTCTCTTTCCCAGTGATCTATATATCTTATACCCATAAATCTACTCAACCCTTTTATAGTTCGCATTATCTTATTCCCTCTCCCTCTTATTTCTTTATAGATTTTGGAGAATGCTATACCCTTCTTGAGTTGTGTGTGTGTGTGTGTGTGTGTGTGTGTGTGTGTGTGTAGAGATGTAGAGGGCAAGAGCTTTGGAGAAGTATACATGAAACAAGGATACTTACAACAAGATGTTAACTTAGTAGAAATGATGAGATGAGGGTTCTCTAGTTCACATATATACTTAATATATTTATATGCTAAGGTATGGTAATGTAATGGTTCTCTAGTTCACACATATTCAGTATGCTGTAATGATGTAATTATACTAAGGTGTATAAGGGCTTAGAGGACTGGAAATGAGACATACTATCTTTGACCATCTTTCTGGTGGCTCTCCTGGCTCCTGCACTCCTCCATTAAGATCAAGACTGGGTCAGACTGTGACAGACACAGACTGTGAAGGAGATAATAAAGACTCTAGACTCTATTCTTGACCATTTTTGTGGTGTCTATCCTGCTGAGACCAAGAACTGTCTGGAGGACCTCCAGAAAGCTAGCCTGAACATTACATCTATGTGTATAAAATGCCCTTCTTGATATATATGGTTCCTTCTCTAAATCATTCTTGATGTGACAAGGATTTCAGAATTACCAGTCCTCCCTGCTCTTCTAATTCCTCTGCGTCAGTTCTTGCTCTCAACACTTTTTTATAGCATAATTACTGTTCTTACCTTTTCCTACATGGTTTTGCTTTTAATAATTACATTACACTCAACTCTACCCTATTCTTTCTTTTAGGCCACTCAAATACTAATGACAATCTTAGAAATTGTTTACATTTCTACGTTAAAAAAAAATTTGTCCTTATTTATTTAGTTCCTTGTGATTAGTATTTGACATTGGTACTTAAACGTTATATTTTCTATTTAGTTCAGGTTTACAACAAAATCCTGAAAATCTGGCAGTTCAATGAATTTTTATTTTTTTTATTCAATATTATACTTAATATTGCTGGATATAATATTTTTGACAGTAATCCTAATTTTTTTGATTGTCAATATATAATGTTCCAGGACTTATGGTTTTTTTTATCATTACCACCAACAGGTCTTGTGTAACTCTAATTGTTCTAGCAAATTTGAAATTTTTGTTGTTTCTGCTTGTAAGATTTTCTTTTTAATCTGGGAGTTTCAAAAGTTAACAATTCCTGTATCTTTTCCTTGTAAGATCTCTTTTAGGTAATGACTGGCGGATTTTTTTTTATTTCTGTTTTCCCTCTTGTAGGAAGATTTTCTTTGATTATTTCTTATATATTTGTATATACTACATATATATATTTGTATATATTACATATAAGTATATATATATATATATATATATTGTATATTAAAATTCTTTTTTGGTGATGGCTTTCAGATAATCCAATTATTCTTACATTTTCTCTTCTTGATCATTCTTCAGATGTTCTTTTTCTTATGAGATGTCTTATGTGCTCTTCTGTTTTACATTCTTTATATTATATTATAACTTTACTGGCTTCCTCTTGGCCAATTCTAATTTTCAGAGTTGTTTTCTTCCTTAAGACTCTGGATTCCCTTTTTTAAATTGGTAGACTTTCCATAATCTTGTTTTTCTTGGATTGTTTAGGGTTTTTTGGGGGGAATTATTTTTTAGGGTTTTTTTTCAGTCTCACTTTATTTTTAAAATCTTTTAAAATTTCTTCTTTGAATTCTTTTTTGGGATGATAACTATATAACATTACTATTTGAAGTAGGAGAGACTTTTTTAGTTCAGTATACTTCTCTGAAGATGAACCCCACTCTTCCCTATTTCCATAGCAATTTTCTATAGTTGGGTTCTTTCTCCTTTGTCTGTTTATTAAAGAGTTTGTTAGTATAATCACCTTTAATCTTAGGGTAGGGAAGGAGAGTGCTTTTTGATTTCCTTCCAAAGCCAAGAATTCCACTCTCTTATAGGTATTTTTATCCAGCAGCTTCCTTGTTCCACTGCTTCTGCATTCAGGGTATAAGTGATATAGGGAATGATTCCCTCTTGCTCAGGGTGGCATCTTAGAAACCCAGCTGGGCCTGGAATTTCTTATCAGCCAAGGTTCTCTCACACTTTCTGGAGTGATTGTCTGCTAGGTAAAAGTTTAACTTTTACCTAGCAGACAATCACTCCAGCATGTAGTTAGAGCTGAGGCTACCTTCAAATTAAGCTAGAGATAGTCTGGAGATGTTCACATTTCACAATGGCCAAACCATTGGTCTGGGGTCTTTCTTAGAGTCTTCTTCAGTTATCCCAGGAGAGCCCCTGTTCTGCCCCAAGTCTAATTTGTTTTTCACTTGCTTACATTCATCTTGAAGTACAATTTTGTTTTCTCTGTGAAGGAAATCTGGAGAGCTTGGAATTTTCTGACCTACTCTGCGATCTTTCCAAAATACTCTTAAGAGTTTATAATTAAACAAGAGATAAAAGGAAATTAGGGGAAGTAAAATAAGGTAATTTAGAGTTTTGTCCAATCATTTTAAGTTGTGCCTGACTTTTTGTGATAACATGTGGAGGTTATTGGCATAGATACTGTAGTAGTTTGCCATTTCTTTCTCCAAGTCATTTTGCAGAAGAAAAAACTGAGGAAAACACAGTCAAGTAACTTTCCAAGGTCACACAACTAGTATTGTTAGGTTAGATTTGAACTTAGGAAAACGCATCTCCCTGACAATGCTCAAAATTCTTTCTGCAATTCTACCTTGCTGCCTGTTAATTTTTTAAATAGTATTTCTTCCCATTACATGTCAAGACAATTTTTTCCCTTCACTTTTACAAGATTTTAAGTGCCAAATTTTTCTCACTGCCTCTATAGGAATCTTCCTCCTTCTAAAATGGTAGGGAATTTGATACAGGTTATACATGTGTTATCATATAAAACATATTTCTTTATTAGCCACAGTTGTGAAAGAAGAAACAAATCAAAAGAAAAATAAACATGAGCAAGAATAAAATAAGTGGAAAAAGTATGCTTTGATCTGCATTCAGAATTCAACAGTTCCTTTTCTGGATGTAGATAGCATTTTCTTTTTTTTTTAGTCATTTGTGCTTGTTTTGGCTCATTCTGTTGCTAATCATCACACAATGTTTTCCTGCTTCTGCTCATTTCACTTTGCATCAGTTTGTACAAGTCTTCCAAGTTTTTTTCTGAAATCTGCCTGTTCATAATTTCTTTGCACAACAGGATTCTATTACATTCATATTCCACAGCTTGTCCAACCATTCCCTAATTAATGAGCTTCTACTCAGTTTCTAATATATTGCACCAAGAAAAGAGTTGCTAAAAGGGTTTAATTTTGCACATGTAGGTCTTTTCCTCTCACTGCAATCTCTTTGGGTTACAAGCCTATTAATGACATTACTGGATCAGATGTGGGCAGTTTGGTTGCCATTGGGCATAATTCAAATTGCTCTCCAGAATAGTTGGATCAGTTCACAATTCCAGAGCAATGCATTAGTAACCCAGTTTCCCACATTCTTTCTAAAATTTACCATTTTCCTTTTTTTTTTTTTTTTTTTTGTCATACTAGTCAGTCTTTTAGGTGTGAGGTAGTACAAAAGAATTGTATTTCTCTTAACAAAAATAACTTAGAGCACTTTTTCATATGCTTATAATTTCAATTTCTTTACTGAAAACTGCTTGTTCATATTCTTTTACCATTTATCATTTGGGGAATTGCAAGTATTCTTATAAATTTGATTTAGTTTTCTATATATTTGAATCAGGACATTTGCTATAAAGATTGTTTCTTAGCTTTCTGCTTTTCTTGGTTACAGTGGTTTTGTTCATGCAAAAGCTTTTAAAATTAATATAATCAAAGTTATATATTTTACATTTCACAATGCTCTCTGTCATGAAACTGTAACTTAAAATTAAATTCTTAAGAATTTGGATTTTATATCACTTAGCACATATATCTTTAATATTAATATAACTTCATTGTCTATGGTACCTTTTAGCAAAATTTAGCTTCCTTATCTCTTTTAATTAATTTTATTTTTGTTTTTGCTTTGTCTGAGATCAGGATTGCTACCCCTGCTTTTTTTACTTCAGCTGAAACACAATAGATTCTGTTCCAGCCTCTTACTTTTCTTCTGTGTGTATCCCTTGACTTCAAGTGTATTTCTTGTAAACAATATATTGTAACATTGTGGGTTTTGGCACACTATGCTATCTGCTTCTATTTTAGGAGAGAGTTCATCCTAATCACATTCATAATATGATTATCAATTATGTATTTCCCTAAATCTTATTTTTCCTCCTGTTTTTTCTCTCTTCCTTTTTACCTTTTTCCTTCTCTCCTGTTTTGCTTCTGTATACTGCCTCTCCTGCTATGTCCTCCCTTTTGTTAGTCCACATCCTCCCAACATTTACACAATCTCCTCCCCTTCTGTTTTCCTGTCAGGTAAGACAGATTTTTATATTCAATTTATTGTGTATATTATTCCCTCTTTAAGCCAAGACTGATGAGAGTAAGGTTTGAGCAATACCTACTGCTCATCTTGGATTGTTCCCTCCATTGTAATAGGTTTTTTGCACTTTTTCTTAGGAAATGATTTACCTCCATTTTATTTCTCTATTTCTTCAGTGTATTCTTTTTCATCTCTTAGTTAATTTGTTTTATACCATTCTCTCTTATACTCTCTCTCTGCGTATAGTCCTTCCAGCTGTACCATTAATGATACGATTTTTAAAATTACTAGTAGTATTTTCCTATGCGAGGTCAAAGGATATGAACAAAAGGATATAGTTCAGCTTCATTGACTATTTTAAGTTTTCTCTTCCCTTTATCTTTTTAAGCTCTTGATATTGGAATTCAAAATTTTTTCTTCAATTCTGATCTTCTCCTTATGAAACCTCAAAATCTCTCTAATTCAGTGAATGTTTTTTCCCTTGAAGTATTATGCTTGATTTTGTTGGATACTTGTTTCTTTCTTTCTTTTTTTTTTATTGTTTTAGCTTTTTATTTACAAGTTATACACATCAGTAATTTTTCAGCATTGACAACTGCAAAACCTTTTGTTCCAATTTTTCCCATCTTTCCCCCACCCCCACCCTCAAATGGCAGGTAGACCAATACATATTAAATATGTTAAAGTATATGTTAAATACAATATATGTTATATATATATATATGTATATATATATATATATATATATATATATATATATATATATATATATATATATATATCCATACAGTTATTTTGCTGCACAAGAATCGAATAATGTAAAATTAACTTGAAAAGGAAATCAAAAATGCAAGTGGACAAAAACAGAGGGATTGGAAATGCTATGTAGTGGTTCATACTCATTTCCAGAGTTCTTTCACTGGATATACCTGGCTCTCTATTCACTACTGAACAAATGAAACTGATTTGCTTCATCTTATTGTTGAAGAAAGCCATATCCATCAGAATTGATCATCATATGCCCATCAATTGGAGAATGGTTGGGTAAATTATGGTATATGAAGGTTATGGAATACTACTGTTCTGTAAGAAATGACCAGCAGGAGGAATACAGAGAGGCTTGGAGAGACTTACATCAACTGATGCTGAGTGAAATGAATAGAACCAGAAGATCGCTGTACACTTCAATGCTGTATGAAGAGGTATTCTGATGGAAGTGGATATCTTCAACATAAAGAAGATCCAACTCACTTCCAGTTGACCAATGATGGACAGAAAGAACTGCACCCAGAGATGGAACACTGGGAAGTGAATGTAAATTGTTAGCACTACTGTCTATCTACCTACCTATACCTTCGGAATCTAATACTTAATGTGCAACAAGAAAATGGTATTTACACACATATATTGTATCTAGGTTTTATTATAATACATGTAAAATGTATGGGATTGCCTGTCATCGGGGGGAGGGAATGGAGGGAGAGGGGGGTAATTTGGAAAAATGAATACAAGGGATAATAATATAAAAATTTACTCATGTGGATCCACACTTAACACCATATACCAAGATAAGATCAAAATGGGTCCATGATTTAGGCATAAAGAGGGAGATAATAAATAGATTAGAGGAACAGAGGATAATCTACCTCTCAGACTTGTGGAGGAGGAAGGAATTTATGACCAGAGGAGAACTAGAGATCATTATTGATCACAAAATAGAAGATTTTGATTACATCAAACTAAAAAGTTTCTGTACAAATAATACTAATGCAAACAAGATTAGAAGGGAAGTAACAAATTGGGAAAATATTTTTAAAAACAAAGGTTCTGACAAAGGTCTCATTTCCAAAATATATAGAGAACTGACCATAATTTATAAGAAACCGAACCATTCTCCAATTGATAAATGGTCAAAGGATATGAACAGACAATTCTCAGAGGAAGAAATTGAAACTATATCCACTCACATGAAAGAGTGTTCCAAATCACTACTGATCAGAGAAATGCAAATTAAGACCACTCTGAGATACCACTACACACCTGTCAGATTGGCTAAGATGACAGGAACAAATAATGACAAATGTTGGAGGGGATGTGGGGAAATTGGGACACTAATACATTGCTGGTGGAGTTGTGAAAGAATCCAGCCATTCTGGAGAGCAATCTGGAATTATGCCCAAAAAGTTATCAAACTGTGCATACCCTTTGACCCAGCAGCGCTACTACTGGGATTATATCCCAAGAAATACTAAAGAGCGGAAAGAAACATATATGTGCCAAAATGTTTGTGGCAACTCTTTTTGTAGTAGCTAGAAACTGGAAGATGAATGGATGTCCATCAGTTGGAGAATGGTTGGGTAAATTGTGGTATATGAAGGTTATGGAATATTATTGCTCGGTAAGAAATGACCAGCAGGAGGAATATAGAGAGGCCTGGAGAGACTTAAATCAACTGATGCTGAGTGAGATGAGCAGAACCAGAAGATCACTGTACACTTCAACAACAATACTGTATGAGGATGTATTCTGATGGAAGTGGAAATCTTCAACATGAAGAAGATCCAACTCACTTCCAGTTGATCAATGATGGACAGAGGTAGCTACACCCAGAGAAGAAACACTGGGAGGGGAATGTAAATTGTTAGCACTAATATCTGTCTGCCCAGGTTGCATGTACCTTCGGATTCTAATGTTTATTGTGCAACAAGAAAATGATATTCACACACATGTATTGTACCTAGACTATATTGTAACACATCTAAAATGTATGGTATTGCCTGTCGTCGGGGGGAGGGAATAGAGGGAGGGGGGGTAATTTGGAAAAATGAATACAAGGGATAATATTATAAAATATATATATATATATATAAAATAAAAAAAAACCCTAAAAAAAAAAATTACTCATGCATATATACTGTGAAAAAAATTCTAAATAAAATAAAAAAAAAAGAATTGATCATCATATAGTATTGTTGTTGAAGTATATAATGATCTCCTGGTCTTGCTCATTTCACTCCTCATCAGTTTATGTAAGTCTCTCCATGCCTTTCTGAAATCATCCTGCTGGTCATTCCTTACAGAGCAATAATATTCCAAAACATTAATATATCACAATTTATTCAGCCATTCTCCAATTGATGGGCATCCACTCAGTTTCCAGTTTTTGGCCATTACAAAGAGGGCTGCCACAAACATTTTTGCACACACAGGTCCCTTTCCCTTCTTTAAGATCTCTTTGGGATAAAAGCCCAGTAGTAACACTGCTGGATCAAAGGTTTTGTACAGTTTGATAACTTTTTGAGCATAGTTCCACATCACTCTCCAGAATGGCTGGATGTGTTCACAATTCCACCAACAATGTATCAGTGTTCCAGTTTTCCCACATTCCCTCCAACATTCAGCATTATCTTTTCCTGTCATCCTAGCCAATCTGACAGGTATGTGGTATTATCTCAGAGTTGTCTTATTTTGCATTTCTCTGATTAATAATGACTTGAAGCATCTCTTCATAATAGTTTCATTTTCTTCATCTGAAAATTGTTCATATCCTTTGACTACATTTATCAATTGGAGAATGGCTTGATTTTTTATAAATTTCTATTTATCATATCTCTATATATCTATATGTATTTTGGAAATGAGGCCTTTATCAGAACCTTTGACTGTAAAACTATTTTCCCAGTTTATTGTTTCCCTTCTAATCTTTTCTGCATTAGTTTTGTTTGTACAAAAGGTTTTCAGTTTTCTATTTTGTGATCAATAATGATCTCTAGTTCTTCTTTGGTCACAAATTCCTTCCTCTTCCACAGGTCTTAGAGGTAAACTATCCTATTTTCTTCTACTTTATTTATAATCTCATTCTTTATGCCTTGATAATGAACCCATTTTGACCTTATCTTGTTGTATGGTGTTAAGTGTGGGTCCATGCCTAGTTTCTGCCATACTAATTTCCAATTTTTCCAGCAGTTTTTGTCAAAAAGTGAATTCTTATCACAAAAGCTGAGGTCTTTGGGTTTATCAAACACTAGATTATTAAGGCTATTGACTGTTTTGTCCTTTGAACCTAACTTATTCCACTGAACAACTAGTCTATTTCTTAGCCAATATCAAATGTTTTTTGTGACCACTGCTTTATAATATAGTTTTAGATCTGGAACAGTTAGGCCACCTTCATTTGATTGTTTTTTTCATTAGTTCCCTTGAAATTCTTGACTTTTTGTTTTTCCATATGAATTTTGTTGTTATTTTTTCTAGGTCATTAAATAGTTTTTTGGAATCTGGTATAGCGCTAAATAAATAGATTAGTTTAGGTAGAATTGTCATTTTTATTATATTTGCTCGCCTTATCCAAGAGCATTTAATATTTTTCCAATTGGTTAGATCAGACTTAATTTGTGTGGAAAGTGTTTTGTAGTTTTGCTCATATAGTTTCTGATTTTCCCTTGGTAGATAGATTCTGAAATATACTATCGGTAGTTACTTTAAATGGAATTTCTCTTTGTAACTCTAATTGTTGGATTTTGTTAGTGATATATAAAAATGCTGATGACTTATGTGAGTTTATTTTGTGTCCTGCAACTTTGATAAAGGGGTGAATTATTTCTAAAAGCTTTTTAGTAGAATCTCTGGGATTCTCTAAATATACCATCATATCATCAGCAAAGAGTGATAGTTTGATTTCCTCATTACCTACTCTAATTTCTTTAATTTCTTTCTCAAGCCTTATTGCCGAAGCTAGCATTTCTAATACAACATTGAATAGTAATGGTGATAGTGGACAACCTTGTTTCACTCCTGGGAATGGTTCCAGTTTATCCCCATTACATATGATGCGTACTGATGGTTTTAAATCGATGCTACTGATTATTTTAAGGAAAAGCCCATTTATTCCTATACTCTCAAGTGTTTTTATTAGGAATAGATGTTGGATTTTGTCAAATGCTTTTTTCTGCATCTATTGAGATTATCATATGTTTTTTGTTAATTTGGTTGTTGATATAGTCAGTGTCATTGTTGTCATTTTCTTGGGTGCAATTATTGTTTTTTTTATCATTTTTTATCATTCTTTAGGATGAGATTGCTTAGTTTCCAATTATTTTTTTGTCTATTTACCACTAACTTTTTTTTTGAATGTGGTTTTTATTGTATTATGATCTGTAATGAATGCATTTACTATTTCTGCCTTTCTGCATTTAATTTTGAGGTCTTTATGTCCTAATATATGGTCAATTTTTGTATAGGTTCCATGAACTGCTGAGAAGAAAGTGTATTCCTTTCTTTCTCCATTTAGTTTTCTCCAAAGATCTATCATGCCTAACTTTTCTAATATTCCCTTTACCTCTTTAACTTCTTTCTTCTTTGTTTTGTGGTTTGATTTATCTAATTCTGAGAGTGGAAGGTTGAGATCTCTCACTATTATAGTTTTGCTGTCTATTTCTTCTTGCAACTCTCTTAACTTCACCTTCAGGAATTTATATGCTATACTACTAAGTGCATATATATTTAGTATTGATATTGTTTCATTGTGTATGCTACCTTTAACAGGATATAGTTTCCGTCCTTATCTCTTATAATTACATCAGATTTTGCCTTTGCTTGATCTGAGATAAGGATGGGTACCGCTGCTTTTTTGAAATCACCTGAAGCATAATAGATTTTGTTATGTATCACCCTGCTTTAAATGTGTTTCTTGTAAACAATATATTGTAGGATTCTGTCTTTTAATTCAGTCTGCTAGCTGCTTACGTTTTATGGGAGAGTTCATCCCATTCACATTTATGGTTAAAATGACTATGACTAATTCTGCATTTCCTGACATATTATTATCCCCAGATTATGCTTTTTTTGTTACCTCCCTTATCTCCCTCCCCAATATTAAACCTATGGGCACCATTTGCTTCAGGCAGCTTTTCCTCTTTCCTTCCCCTTTCTTATACCTTTCCCTTATTACTCTTTTCCTTTTCCCTTTTTGTAAGGGGCCTTTAAATGGGCTGCACCACAGCACATCATTGAGGCCCGGAAGTAATTTCTGTGGATATTAGGACTGCCCTTGGGTGGGATCCTGTCCATACTGTGATAGCTTCGTAATGGGTGACTCTCTCGCTGATTGGCTGTGTGTGTGACCTCACAGGCCCTAAGTAAGCCCACTGCAGGAAGCAATCGCCCTCTTTAACCTGGCGTTCTTCACCTTGGCTTCCTAGCCTGGGTGGCCAAGCCAAGATGGATAGCCAAAAGAGGTAAGGGTTTTGGTAGTGAACACATGGGACTTCTGACCAGGTGTTCACTCGGGAACCAACAAGTCAGGGCATCAGTCAGGGCATTATGTGAGTAGGTATAATAAAGGCTTTTAAGATTACACATGGTTGTTCTTGAGTGCGCTACCGGTTATTAAGCTATAGATTCAAGAGATTGTGGCCAGAGACCTTAGAAGGCCTCAGAGGAGGCGAGCCGGGTAGAGTTCACACTGCAAAGGTCAGTGGTCAAAGGTACTCTGGTGGGCCTAGGACAGACTAGTAATTGTAACTGCCAGGAGAGCAGTTACAATTTTCTCTCCCACTTTTCAATGAGGTGAGAGAAGTTTCTCTGTAAACGAAATATGTCAGATATTTTCTCTTTGAACCTAATCTGATGAGAGTAAGATTCACACAATTTTCCTTCCCTTCTCTCAATTCTCTCAGATATGATAGGTTTCCTTTGCCTCTTTGTGGGATGTAGTTTTCCTCATTTTTTCTCCCCTTTTCCCTTTTTCTGATACTATCCCCTTTCCATTTCTACTTCCTGATACTATCTACTTTCTACTATTATATATGCACTCTTTATGTATGTCCATAACGAAAAAACTGTTCTCAAGAGTTCTTTTTACCTTTTTCTGCTTCTCTTGAGTCCTATATTTGGAAGTCAAATTTTTTGTTTAGTTGTGTTTTTTTTTTTTTTTTTTTCATTAGAAACAAGTGCAGTTTGCCTGGTTCATTAAATGCGCATCTTCTTCCCTGGAAGAAAATGCTCAACTTAGCTGGATATTTTATTCTTGGCTGCATTCCAAGTTCTTTTGTCTTTTGAAATATCAGATTCCAAGCCCCTTGATTCTGTGGAAGCAGCTAGATCCTGAGTGATCCTTATTGTGGCTTCTCGGTATTTATTTATTTTTTTTCTGGCTGCTTGTAAGATTTTTAATTTAGTCTGATACTTCTGAAATTTAGTCACAATATTCCTTGAGATTTTTATTTTAGGGTCTTTTTCAGAAGGTGTTAGATGAATTCTTTCAATACCTATTTTACCTTCTGATTCTATTACATCTGGGCAGTTCTCTTTGATGATTTCCTGTAAAATACTATCTAGGCTCTTTTTTTCATCATAATTTTCAGGAAGTCCAATAATCCTTACATTATCTCTCCTAGCTCTATTTTCCAAATAGATTGTTTTCCCCATTAGGTATTTAACATTTTTAATTTTTTTTTTCATTTTTTTGGTTTTGCTTGACTGCTTCTTGATGTCTCAATGAATCATTCATTTCTATTTGTTCAGTTCTGATTTTTAATGAGTTATTTTATTCATTAGCTTTTTTATTTCTTTTTGTATATATCCAATTGAGTTTTTAAGTAAGTTGTTTTGGTCTATGGATTTTTTTTTCTATTTCACTAATACATACATATATATATATATATATATATATATATACATATATATATATATATATACACACATACATATATATGTATATGTATATTTTAACTGAGTTATTTTCTTTTTCCAATTCACAAATTTTACTTTGGAGTTCTTTATCTTTTCCAATTAGCAAATCCTACTTTCCTGGGAGTTCTTTATCTTTTCCAGTTCACAAAATCTGTTTCCCTGGGTGTTCTTTACCTTTTCCAGTTCACATTTCAGGAAGTTTTCTTTTTACACTTTATCAAATTTTTCTTTAAGTAAATTATATGCCTTTTCTGTACTCTCTTGCAGAGCTTCTCTTGCCTTTCCTCATTTGTTTTCTAGCTGTCTTTTAAGATCTTTTATAATTTCTTCTAGGAGACCCTGGGAACCAGGTTACATTCCCCCTTTGTGGTTTTCTCTGGATAGTGTCTGCTCTCTTTCTGTATAGAAGCTATTGATCATTAGTATACACTTAGCCTTTTTACTCATTTTTTAAAAAGCCTTTAGGGTCTGCCTTTAGGGCAAGGAGATTAGCAGATTCCTCTGCAGAGCAGAGCATGGGGCTGCTAAGAGAGGCTGAGTTGCAGAAGTGCTCTGCCCTACACATGTCTCTACCCTGGGAATAGTCTGTCTGTGCAGATCAGTGGTTGCCCTGGGGCTAGTGGCTGAGCAGCAAAAGTGTCACTGCACCAGGCAGAATCCTGCTTTGTGCAGATCAGCAGCTGCCCTGTGAAGCACAGCAGTACTGGCTAAGTTCTGTTTCCCCCAGCAGAGCCCTCTTGCTATGCAGAGTTGTGGCTGCCCTGGGCAGAGCCCTCTTGCTATGCAGATTTGTGGCTGTCCAGGGCAGAATCCCCCGGTCATCATTAGTGTGAGTACCCTAGGCAAAAGCCCCATGCTGCAGAATGCAATTGCACAGCTGTGCTGTGGGCCATGCTGAGTCACTTCTGGTGCTGTGTGGATATAGTCAGATCCTGTTAGATTCTGGCATTTTTTGGAGTCTTTTGGTCTTTTTGTAACTTCTTTGCTGATCTACTGCTTTGCAACCAAAGCAGAGCAGCCAGCATGTGGTAGAATACTCCCTGTAAAATCTCCACCTGTAGAGACTCCCCTCCCCCTCCGCTCAGTATGCTAGTCTTTGTTTCTGTCTTCCTGCCTGCACTGGCCTGCTCCCGCTGATCAGGACAAACCTTTTCTGCCAATCTTCCAAATTATCTCTGGCTGGTTAGTTGTTGTACTTCCAATATTAGTGGATTTTACCTCAAGCACCATTTTTGAGGCTGAATTTGGTGATTAGTAGTGAGGGAATGAGAGGAGCTTAGAATGCTTTGTGTGTCTTCTCCACCATCTTGGTTCTACCCCCTCAGGTAATTGTTTCTTGATTGTTAGGTTCTTACTAAGAGCTAATGAAATAATGAGATATTAGGTTCTTACTAAGTTCTAAGTCGGTACTTAAACAATTCTCTAGTTCCGGCCTTTAAAGGGAGTTTTACCCCTTTGAACTTCTGGGGAGGAGCTTAATGTTTAAAAGGAGCAAGTTCATTGGTAAAAGTAATCTTCCCACAAGCCCTTGCATTATCCCACACCCATTCTCTGGGAGGATAAAAGAGAGTGGCACTCAAGAGGTTGAGGTGTCTTTAACTCTAGGTCAGAGTTGGCAGCCGAGAGATTGAGTCGAGAGAGCAGATCTCCTCCCAGAGAGGAGATCGGCAGTCTCTGGAGACAACAGAACATTACATATTGATGCCCAATGTGGGGCAAGGACTTTTGCTTATCCTGACAAGGACAAGCCCTTCAGAGGAGCTAGACCAGACCTTTGCAATTTGGCGCCTGAACAGGGACAAACACAATCCTGATTCCAGTGGAAAAGACTTTCTGACGCAGAAATAACCTTGAGTAACAAGGAAACTTTGTTAAAAGATTGAGTGTTCTAATAGACAAATAAGGAACTTACCTTGTTAAGGGCTAAACCAGCAATCTCTTATAGATGAAATGGGGCAGATGCTAGCTAAAGACATTCCCTCAACCTCAGCCAACTCAGCCCCAGCCCCAGCGGCAGCCTCAGTTCCAGCCCCATTCAGGAGTGGTACTATAGAGAGTATAATTAAGATAATTGAGGAGCAGAGTTTACTTGTAACCTGGGTACAGATTGCTAAACTCTTGGCTGCATTAAGATGCACGTCCCCTTGGTTCTTAGAGGAAGGAAAAATAAATGTAGATAACTGGAAGCTAGTGGGACTTGAAATGAAGGAATTTCACACAAAAAAACGGGCCTCGTTCAATTTCTGCAGAGGTATTTTATATCTACAATGTAGTTTAATTAGCCTTAAGCTATCGAGCAAGTTGTAGGAGAAGGAAAAGTTTTAAAAATGAACAGAGGAGGAAGTGTGAGGAAAAAAAGAAAGATCAAGATCTTGCCCAAGAGCAAGGGGATTTAAATGAGGAATTAGGGTCTGATGACTCTGATTCTCCTGAAGAAGCTTCAACCCCGTCTAGAGAGCAGATTATTGACAGGCCCACATCAGCCTCCACCTTCGGGGTGGAGGAAGAAGGAGGAGGGGAAGAGGCAGAAACACAAACAGAATCGCCTGTGAAGCAGCCTATGACAAGATTAGAAGAAGTAATGGTTAAAGCTAAGAGAGAAGGACAGGATATAAGTGATTTTATACATGCATATCATGTGATTGAAGAGATTGATTCTGTATGTCAAAAAAGGAGAAGATATGCACCTTTAGATTTGAATAAAATTAAAGATTTGAAAAAGGTTGTACCCTTTATGGGGCTACATCAGCTTATTGTAAAATGTTACTAGATGGTTTGTCTTATGAAGTCCTAACCCCGAATGATTGGAAATCCATAGCAAGGACATGTCTAAAACCTAGACTGTAAAGGGCTAGAACTGAGCAATGCACTTGGATAATGAAGCACATGAGACTAATTGCCAATTGGACAGTTCCCTATTAACTTGTTTGAAGGTTGACCCTCCCCAGCTGTTCTGTGCTGACTTGATTGGTGGGACAAAGAGAAGGCAGTGACGTGTGTGGGAGGAGTAGGAGGAGGAAGAGGAATTGAGACACAGAAGCTGACTCAGTCTCTCCTGGCGTTTGAGGGAAGAAGGTGTGTGTGAGGTTGCTAGGCCTAACCCCCTGACCTTGACTGTAAAAGATCAAGAATAAAGATGTTTAGTGATCCTGACTACAGCTGATTTCTGGAAAGACAGAGTTCCAGCATTTCTTATGAAGTCCTAACCCTGAATGATTAAAATCCATAGCAAGGACATGTCTAGAACCTGGACAAAACTTATTGTGGCTTGTGGAGTTTCATGAATTATGTAAAATCCAAGTCAGATGCAATTTGGAAATAGGAGTTAACACACAATTCACTTTTGAGCAATTAGCTGGTGAAGGTCACTATAGAGAGAATTCAGAACAGGTTAAATATCCAATGACAGTGTATGATCAAATTGCTAAGGCTGCAATAAAAGCTTGGGATGTCCTCCCCGGACAGAAAGATCGGGGGGGGAGGGGCTTTCACTAAAATAGAGCAAGGTCTCAATGAACCTTTTGCAGATTTTGTGGGACGTTTGCAAACTATTGTCAAAAGAACTATTGGAGAAAATGCAGCTGCAGAAATAATGACCAGACATCTGGCTAAGGAAAATGCCAATGAGATTTGCAAAAGAATTATATGGGAATTAGACAAAGATGCTTTTTTAGAGGAGATCATAAGATGATGTGCCACAGTGGGAACAAATGCTTTTTACACCTGGACTATTATGAACATGGAAAGACAGAGTCCCTCCTGGCAAGGGACTTCTAGAGAAACTCGGCGATGTTTTCAATGTGGAAAAATTGGACATCTAAGAGCTCAGTGTAGATATGGAGATAGAGTGAGAAGACAGGATGAGAGAAGACCTAAAACTCCATATCCAAAGTGTCATAAGGGTCTCCACTGGGCCTCCGAATGTAGATTGACGCAGGGAAATGAGAGGCGGGGCCCAGCTTCAGCCACCCAAGTGGGGCATGATGGCAGCCAAGGTTACATCCAGAGAATTTTAAGACATGATCAATCAGCCAAAAGGCAATCAGATGGAAAAAAGGGATTGAAATTAGGAAAAATAGAGTTGTGTGCAGTAGAGACTACTGAGATACTCCCTGGAAAAGTGAAATCTGTTCCTGTTCAGCCTATGGATCCTTTGCCTCCAGGCATAGTAGGCTTGACCATTTCACCTTCTGAGAGTGCTTATAAAACAGTGTCCATCCATACACTGATGTGGGAAACTGGAGAATATGTAGCTAATATCCCAGTCACTAACAGAGGTAGACAACATGGAATTTATCAACCAGGAGAAGTAGTAGCATCAGGCTTATTGTTACGTATCCCTAATAAGTAACTGGTGATAGTCGCCCAGATTCTGACTTCAGTGAACAAAATCCAAGAATATATTGGACAGCAGCTGTGACAGCTGATCGACCTATGCTCACTATTTATATAAATAGAAAACCATTTGAAGGATTGGTAGACATGGGTGCAGAGGTACCAATTATTAGAGGTATTAGAGGTACCAGTTGGCCCAGTCACTGGCCAAAGATTAAGGCAGACATTTACATATCTGGGGTAGGAGCATCAATAGCATCAGATGCCTTTGAGATGGATATTTGAAGGTGAAACAAGAGTTTTTACTCCTTTTGTGGTTGAAAAAATCCCCGTCAAACTATGGGGAAGAGACATTTTACAGCAGATAGGATTACAAATAAGCACTTCAGCTTTTTAGGCAGGACTGCTGTTGAAGGCCTACCTGCACTTTCACGGGTTCCTATTCAGTGGAAGATTCACCAGGGGGGTAGAACAGTGGCCCTTAAGAAGTGATAAAATTCAGGCCTAATTAGACATAGTGAATTAACAACTTGACCAAGGACACTTGTGGCCTTCTCTAAGTCCTTGGAATTCCCCAGTATTTGTGGTGAAAAATGGAGGATGTTAACTGATCTAAGAAGAGTAAATAAACAGATGGAAACTATGGGAACTCTTCAACCTGGACTTCCATCTCCTATTCAGTTGCCAAGAGAATGGCCTCTGTGGACCTCTGTGGGTTATAGACATTAAGGATTGTTTCTATTCTATCCCTCTAGATAAGGAGGATATGAAAAGATTTGCTTTTTCAGTGCCTAGTGTTAATTTGGCTGAGCCTTATAAAAGATATGAATGGACAGTTTTGCCACAGGGAATGACAAACAGCCCTACTATGTGCCAAATGTATGTTGCTGCTGCTCTTGCTCCATTAAGAAAAGCATTTCCAAAAGTAATATTGTTACATTATATGGATGGTATTTTGGAATGTGCACCTGAGGAACAAATGTTAGAAGCATGTCTACAAAAGACCATGGAAACACTAAAGTACTACAAACTGCATATAGCTACAGAAAAAATTCAAAGACATGCTCCTTTTCAATATTTAGGATATGAAGTATATCCTAAGACACTTACAGTAAAAAGCTTTCTTTAAAAACAGAGAAGTTGAACACCTTAAATGATTTCCAAAAATTAATAGGAGATATCCAATGGATGCGTCCAGTGTTAGGCTTAACTACCAATTAACTGCAACCTCTATATGACATTTTAAGGGGAGACAGTGCTTTAAATTCACCACGCCAGCTTACAAAAGAAGCACAAGAGGCTTTGAGAGAAGTTGAACTGGCTTTATCCAATGTGGTTGAAAGAGTCACTCAAAAACCCTTGGAAATATCAGTTTTTGCTACAAAAGAGGCATCCACAGCAGTCCTTCATCAAGGAGACAGTGTGATTGAGTGGGTGAACCTCCCAGCACAAGCAGAACAAAGCCTTACTCCTTATCCAGTGCTTGTGGCTGGAATTTTATTAAAGGCTATTAAGTGAGTAATACAATTATCTGGGATAAGTCCTGAAAATATATACACATTCTATACTAAGGCACAAATTAATGTATGCTGTGAGACCATCCCAGAATGGCATATTTTATTGGCCACAGCTCCAAATTTTGTACATGGGTCTCCATTAAAGATAACCTGGCTACTACATAATTGGCGATGGATTTTTGAAGAAAAGCTTTCTAAGGTTCCTCTTAAAGGACCAACAATCTTTACAGATGCCTCCAAAGAAAATATTTGTGCTGTATACTCTCATGATTTAACCATAAAGAGAGTAGTCAGGACTCCTTTTCAGTCCACTCAACAGAATGAATTATTTGCTATCATGCTAGCTCTTACTTATTACCCAGGAGACGTAACTATAATTACTGATTCAGCCTATTCAGTAGGTGTAGTACAAAGAATTGCCAGAGCCCAAATAAAATTTGCAGCCTCTAATATTTATCAGTTCCTTAAGGAACTTCAAGAAAGCATCCAGGCAAGATTTATATCTTGCATGTCCACTCACATAGTGGACTTCCAGGTCCTATTTTTGATGGAAATTCAAAGTCAGATAGCCTTTTAATTATGTTAGCCAATACTCCTTTATTTCAGAAAGCACAAGAATCTAAATCTCATCAGGCTGCTCAAGCTTTACATTTACAATTTGGAATAACAAGAGAGGAAGCTAGGAGCATAGTAAAGAGCTATACAGGTTGCCTTCCTTTTCACCCTCCTACACTCCCTCCAGGGAAGAATCCTTGTGGTTTGAGACCCAATGAAATCTGGCAAATGGATGTGACCCATTATAAATCTTTTGGTCATCTGTCTGTAGTAGTAGATACCTTTTCAGGATTCACTTTTGCAGTGCCAACAGCAAAAGAGACAGTCCGAGTGGTCACTGAATTTCTTATCCAAGCATTTGCAATTATGGGTGTGCCACAAGAAATAAAAACAGATAATGGACCTGCATATACGTCTATTTTGCACACTTTTGTGCACAGTATCAGATTTTACACACCACTGGAATACCTTTTAATCCACAAAGTCAGGCAATAGTAGAGAGAAGAAACAAAAATAAAAACAAAAGAAAGGGGGAGCTACAGGCAATCCTAGAGAACTTCTAAATTTAGTTCTCTATACCATTAATTTTCTAATTTTTGACAAAGATGCACTGGCTCCGGCAGACAGTTTTTATAACCCACAAAAAGCAGTGTCCAGTGTGAGTAGCTCCACTGTCCTTATATAATCGCCAGGTGATGTTGAGAGACCCAGAAAGTGGTGAATGGAGGGGACCAGAAAGGTTAACTGCCTGGGGGAGAGGGTTTGCTTGTATTTCTTCAGATGGAGAAGGAATCAGATGGGTGCCAACGAGTCATATTCACCTGGTCCATCAGAGAGAGACAGAAAAAGAGAAAGACCTCAAAACAAAGGAGAAAATCTAAGAAACATCTGACACTGAAAGAGCATGGCTAATAAAAAGACTGTTATAGAACTTTAAAACCAGCAGGAATCATTGGATTTCCTAACACAAGTTGAAACTAATGGACAATGGACTTATGGACATTTATAAATTCTCAATTCAGGATTATTTGATCATGTTATTTACATACTTCTAGTATGTATTATGTTACTATGTTACTATGTATTTATGTAATCTATGTAATTATGTGTAATACCTCCCATATTAATGGATTTATGTTTCAAGGTCATGATCACCCTATGTTCTAAATCAAAAGAAAGGGGGAGATGTTAGATTCTTACTAAGTGCTAAGTCGGTATTTAAACAATTCTCTAGTTCCAGCCTTTAAAGGGAGTTTTACCCCTTTGAACTTCTGGGGAGGAGCTTAATGTTTAAAAGGAGCAAATTCATTGGTAGAAGTAACTTTCCCACAAGCCCTTGCGTTATCCCACTCCCATTCTCTGGGAGGATAAAAGAGGGCGGCACTCAAGAGATTGAGGAGTCTCTACTCTAGGTCAGAGTTGGTGGCCGAGAGATTGAGTTGAGAGAGCAGATCTCCTCCCAGAGAGTGATTGGCAGTCTCTGGAGACAACAGAACATAACACTTGATCGTAATCCTATGGGCTCCTTTGCCTTCTGGAATATCTTGTTCTATCACCTCATGTTGCAACTACTAAGTCTGCTGTAATCCTAATTTTGGCTGGCAATCCTGATTTAAATTGTTTCTTTTTGAACACTTGCAGTATTTTTTTCTTTGACCTGATAGTTCTGAAATTTGGCTAAATTGTTCACTGGAGTTTTTTGGGGGGGATCTTTTTCCTCAGGGATTGATTGCTTCTTTCAATGGTTATTTGTCCCTCTGGATCCAGGACATCAGGGCAGTTTCCTAGATAATTTATTTTATTTTATTTATTTGTGTTGTTTTCCTAGATAATTAATTTTATTTTTCCCAAATTTATTTTATCTGAAGAATAAAAGAAAAACAAAAAAGTAATACAAAACATGAAACAAAACAAAAGAGAACATTGTCATGTCCCAGCAGAACATCAGGGAGAATTTAAAATGTATAATAACAAATACTAATTTAAGAAAGTATATATATATATATATATATATATATATATATATATATATATATATATACACATATATACATATATATATATGTATATATATATATATGTATATGGAGAGAGAGAGAGAGAGTAGATAGTCTCCTCCATTAGAATGTGAGCTTAGTGTCTTGCTTTTCTATTTCTATCCTTAACACTTGGTATAGTACTTTGTACATAGTAAGCATTTAATAAATACATAATTCATTCATTCAAAAAAAAAAAGAAAGTATATATATTAGTAGAAAAATTCTACTTATGGGTACTGTCTTTCCTTTACTTCTTTGTTCTTTTGTTCTCTGCTGTGCACCTTATTTACTTTACTCTTTCCCCCCTTTTCATCCCTCATACCACCCCCAAGCATGGTATAGTTAAGAAAGGATATTTTTATATATACATATGTGTGTGTACATACACACACACACACACACACACACACACACACACACATATATATATATATGTACACACACATATACACACACACATAGACACATACATATCTCCCTTTCATTCCCCATCATCTTCAAGCAAGGTACAGTTAAGAAAAGATATTTTATGTATACATATATAGATAATATACATACATATACATTCACACACACACATACCCCACATGTCTTTTCTATCCCTGCTGACTCATTCATTAAATTCTGCTTCATAACGTGGCTCATTGTTACTTAACCTCCCCCTCCATTGTCTTCTTCCCTTACCCTTTGCTTTCCCATCCATGTATGCCTACCACCTTATTTCTTCATAGATTTTTTTTGGTACTATACCCTTATGGCATATATTTAGTGCTACCAATTGAACCAATTTCCGATGTGAATAAGTTTTAGAACTATGAACTCTCCTCCCCACTCTAACACCTCTGTGCCTATTCTTTCTCTGCACCTCATTTGTATTACATGATTGCTATTTTTACCTTTACTCTGCCAGTCTTTCTTTCAAGCTTACCCTATTGTTGATGTAAATCTTAAACATAAAGAATATAATTTCTTTCTTTCTCTCTCTTTTTTTTTTTGACTGAGGCAGTTGGAATTAAATGACTTGTCCAGGGTCACACAACTTTAAGTGTCTGAGGCTAGATTTGAATTCAGGTCCTCCTGACTTAAGGGCTGGTGCTTTATCTACTGAGCCACCTAACTGCCCCTATATTTTCCATGTAAAAAAAATCATAAACTTTTCCATGTTTAAACAGTTTGTCCATATTGAATTCTTTAAAATTGCTCTTTGATATTGGCTCCTATATGTTAAATTTCCTATTAAGTTCAGGTTTAATTGATAAAAAGTTCTAAAATTGTGCAAGTTCATTGAATGTTGATTTTTTTTCTTAAAGTTATAGATAATTTTGTTAGATATGATATTTTTGGCCTCAGGCCTAGTTCTTTTGCTTGCTATTAGATATGATTCTAAGACCTGTGGGCTTTTATTGTAGCTACTGATAAGTCTTGTATAATTCTAATTGTAGCTCCAACATATTTGAGTTGTTTTTTTCTTGTTTCTTGCAGAAGTTTCTCTTTGGTCTTGGGGGTTTTGAAATTTGGCAACAATATCCTATTTGATTTCCACAAAGGTTCTCTTTGAGATGGTGATTGGTGGATATTTTTTTTATTTCCTGCATTATTGTGTCAAGGTTCTCTTTTTGGTCATAACTTTCTGGCAGTCCAATCATTCTTATATTTTCTCTTTTTGATCTGTTTCTCCAGATCTGTTTTTCTTATGAAATTTTTAATACTCTGTTCTCTTTTCTCATTCCTTATAATCTGTTTTGTTATTTCTTGATCTCTCATAGTTTACTGACTTCCCTTGACTGATTCTAATTTTCAAAGCATTATTTTCATCTATGAGACTCTGTACCTCCTTTTTTAATTGGTTAGCTTTTTTCATATTTTTCTAAGTTTTTCTTGAAGTTTTAATTTTTTTCTTTAGTTTTTCCTCAATGTCTCTCATTTCATTTTCTAATTGTTTTTTGAGTTCTTTCATAAATTCTGGTGGGGAGCCATGTCATGTTATACTTTAGGGTAGTTTGTTTGTTTGTTTTTATTTTGTTTTTTACTAAAGTGGCCTCCTCTAAAGATGAAGCCCAGCCTTCCCTGTTCCCATAATATGGTTCAATGGTGAGTTTTTTTCTTCTTTGCCAGTTCATTTTTTTTTATAAGAGGTATTAGTGTAAGCACCTCTAATCATGGGATGCATGGAAATGGTGCCTCAAGCTTCCATTCAGCTCTTCCCTCTGATTAGGAACCCCAAACCAAGAGTTCCACCCTCCTGCAAGTGCACATAGAAAGCAGTGGCCCTGCCCTGCAGCTTCTGTACTCAACAAGTGCTTGTTCCTTCTCACCCAAGATTACATCTCAGCAGCACAGCTGGGCTTGATGGTCCCAATCAGCCAAGATTTATTCTTCCAGGACTCAAACCCACACTTTGCAAATAGTCTGATAGGTAAAAGTCTCTATGGCTCCTTCTGAGGCTCCAGCCACAAGAAGATAGCATAAAGGATCCCCATTTTATGTTTCTGTGGAATTAGCCTGGAGGTATTTCCACTTCAGATAAGTTAATTAGGGGCTAGGGTCTTTCTTCAGATCTTTTGGGTTATATTAGGAGGACCCCTGTTCTGACCCAAGTCTTCCTGGTTTTTCACCGGTCTAGCACAAATTTGTTTCATTTGTGGGGGACATTGGGAGAGCTTTAAATTTACCAACCTACTCTGCCATCTTCTCAAAATCCTCCCCCCAATAATTTCTTGAAAAACGCTGTTCAGGTCTTCTTTTTTATTATGGCTTTCAGGTAGTCCAATGATTGTAACATTGCCTCTCCTGGATCCATTTTCTAGGTCAGTGTTCTTTCCCCCCCCCATGATATATTTTACATTTTCTTTTATTTCTTCATTCTTTTGAACTTGTTTGTTTGATTCATGATGTCTCATGGAGTCATTAGCTTCCACTTGCCTAATTCTAACTTTTAAGGAGTTGTTTTTATCAGTGAGCTTTTTAGTTTATTTTTCCATTTGAGCATTTCCACTTTTTAAGCAATTTTCTAAGCTATTAACTTTTTCTTCATAGTTCTTTTGTATTATTCTTATTTCTTTTTCCAGTTTTTGTTCTATCTCTCTTATATGAATTTTAAACTACTTTTGAGTTCTTCCCTCAATTCTTTCTGGACTTGAGACCACTTTGAAGTTTTTCTTTGAAGTTTTGCCCATAGGTGTCTTGATCTTCCTGTCACCATAATATCTTTTTTTGTGGTCAGATTCTTTTTGGTGTTTGTGTTCTTCTTTCTGTTTTTCAGAAAATAAGGGGCACTGTCTCAGGTTTCTTATGCTTTGCCTACTAACTGATGCTTCACTGATGTTATTGAGGACCACGATGTACCCTCATGTTTGGCATTGTTGGCACTTGTAGAATTGGATTCTCAGAGTTGGAGTTTGTCCATTTTGTTGGCTGTGCCAGAATTTTGGGGGGGTCCTTGTATTGGTCTTTGCCTGCTCTACCATATAGGGGCTTAGGATTTACTACTTGTTTGCTGAGATGATTCTTGTCCTGGAATATTTTCTCTTTTTGCCCAAGTGAAACAGACTTTTTGTGATGATCTCCCATGTTTCTTGGGCTACAAAATGATTTCCTCTCATCTTTTTGTGGGTTATGCTGTTCCAGGATTCATTTTGGGATGTTATGGTTATTTGGAGTTGAATATGGGGAAGTTATTGCTATATACTGGTTACTCTCCCACCTTTATTTCTGAAAGATCTATCCATTAATTTTTATTTGATTAAATGCAATTAAAAGGCTTTTGCAGGAACAAAATATAGCTCAATTTAGAAGGAAAGCAGGAAATCAGGGGAAAGTTTTTGCAATCATTTTGCCTGATGGAAGCCTAGTTTCCCAATTATATAGGGAAATGAATCAAATTTATGAAAGTAAGAATCATTCCCCGTTGATCAAAGGATATGAGCAAGCATTTTATAAAAGAAATCAAAGCTATTAATTATAACATGAAAAAATTATCTAAATCACTAGTAACTATTAGAGAAATTCACTTTGCACATATCAGATTCAATAAGATGACTAAAAAGGGAAATATCCAATGCTGGAGAAGCTGTGGAAAAATTGGGTTTAATGCATTGCTGGTGCAGTTATCAGTTAATCCAACCATTTGAAACTATGCCTAAAGGGATATAAAACTCTTTGATTCTCTACTACCACTACTAGGTCAGTAACTGAAAAGAATCAAAGCAAAGGAAAAAGGAAATATTTGACCAAAATTGTTTTTTGCTGCTCTTTTTGTGAGTGGCGAACATTTTGAAATTGAGGGATGTCCATCAATTAAGAAGTGAGTGAACAAATTGTGGTATGTGATATTGATAGTACATTTGTGCTACCAGAAATGACAAGCAGGATGATTTTAGGGAAAAGATATAGATTTACATGAACTGATACAAAGAGAAGTGAGCAGAACAAAGAGAACTTTGTATACAGTAATGTATTATATGAATTGTAGTGTCCGGACTAGCTTTCTGGAGGATCTTGGGACCAGCCTTTGTTTTAATGGAGGAGTGAAGTAGTCAGGAGAGCCACCAGGATGGTCAAAGATGGAATGTCTCTATTTCCAGTCTTCTCAGCCCTTAAATAGCTCAATGTGATTACATCATTACAGCACACTAAGCATGTGCTAACTAGAGAACCATTATATCATCAATCACACTAAGCAAGTGCTAATTATAAGCATCTTGCTATGTAAATGCCTCTTGCTCTAAGTATCCCTTGCTTCAAGTAGAACACAGGTGGACATGCCCTCATTGACTTCTCAGGAAAGGTGAGACCACCAAAGGGAGGTGGGGAGCCAAATCAGACATTGTCAGCAGATTCCCTCTACCTTACCCAGTGTTCTTCCATTATCTGATGCTCTCTACAAAGAATGATTTTGATAGACTTATTAAGATAGACTTACATACTCTAATTAAGATAAAGATCTAAGACAGTTCTAAAGGATTTATAATGAAAAAATGCTATCAATCTTTAGAGAGGAAACAGATTATCTGAATTTAGATTCAAACATATTTTCTAAAAGCTTTCTTTTTTGTTTTGTTTTGGTCTTGATTATTTCATATGAAATTCTATTAAACTTTCAGAGAACATTTTGTTTCCATACTTCACACATTATTGTCAAGAAATAAAACACCCTAACTAGAATCCTTCTCTAAGACTAATATACTCCTAATAATAGATCCTTGAGAATGATAAAACACAGAAAATACCAATTTTATTAATGAATATTGACTCAATTTTATACCAGACTACTTCTTGTACAGCATCATTCATTGTGATCTAGTGGGATGCAAATGAGGAATGTTGGTTCATCATTAGGAAAACATTCAGTATTCCAAACTAAATGATTATCTTTATACATGCAGAAAATGTCTACATCAAATTAAAAACAAACAAACAAACAAAAACAACCCAATAGTACAAATTGTAGGTAAACGAGAGTCTTTTAAAAAATTTCAAAGAAGCCATCTATCCAAAATCTAAACTGACAATCTTATGCAATGGGGATACACTAGAACCTTTTCCAATAAATATAGGAGGAAATCAAGGAGCTTCAATTTCTAAATTATTATTTGATATCATTGTGGAAATATTAATATATCAATAAGACAATACAAATATATTAAAGATAGAAAGAGAAGATAAAAACAACCCTATAATGATATAATGACAACCTTTGAAAATTCCAGGAATCAGCAAATATGCTAATCAAAAGTCTTAGACTACAAAGTAAACCTTCAACAATCAACTTCCTTTCTGTAGGATAATCACAAAATCCATGAAGCAAAAGTAGAAGTGGAAACATACAGATACAGATGTAGATATAAATAGATATAGCTATGTAAACTATAAAATGCCTAAAATATCTTGGAAAGTAACTACCAAAGCACACAAAAGACTTGTGTAGACTACAAAGTGTTCCTTAAGGAACTAAAGGACAATTTAAATAGTTGGAACTACTGTGACAATATATTAAAAAAGAAGTGTCCCCAATTCAATTTATACTTTTAATTTCATAATAACCCAGTTACTAAGGGGATACTTTCTAGACCTAGTTGAGTCCATATTTTTGTTTTTACATTCTCTCCATTTCTAACCCAAAGAATGAGACAGAAAGAATGAAATTTAAAAAGTGGTGCTAATTCTTTTACTTACTAAGTTAAAAAAATTTAGTTTGAAGGAAGAGAGAGAATAATTCTATGCCTCCTAGAACACCAAGTAGTACTACATAAGGGAGAATAATTCTCTCTCTTCCTTCAAACTAATTTTTTTTAACTTAGTAAGTAAAAGAATTAGCACCACTTTTTAAATTTCAGTTCTAAATCTTACTAGGACTGCTGTAACCTACTCTATAGCATCTATGAGTGTTGGACATAAAATTTCATCTTTTATATTCCAAGCATATTGGAATTTTCTGGTCCTCTTAAGGAGTAAATCAGATTTGTATCAACAGTATCTATCCTACTGATTACAGATATGAAATTGTCTTTTACTTCTGTTTTCTCTGCCAAGAAGTCACCTTTTCAGCATGAAAGAGATTTTTAAAAATACATAATAGGGAAATAATGTCCTCCCAAAAAAAGGAAATATAATTGATTCTGTTAAATCTAGGTTAGTTGAAATAGGTGATACAACCTTAGTTAATGAAAGGCCTTGTGATTTTATTGGATAAACTACTCTGGGCTTTTATTGATTGATTAATTGATTTATATTTGAATATTTTAGAGAAATATTTTCTACCTATTAAAAAAGAAAAATATCGTTCCAACTTTTAAAAAGATAAAGAGGAGAATCTGACATTTAACAACCAATAAAGTTGATTCTTGGAAAATTTATGGTCTATATTATTATTATTTGTTTTTAATTAAAGCTTTTTATTTACAAATCATGGGTAATTTTTCCAATATTAATCCTTGCAAAACCTTTTGTTCCAAATTTTCCCCTCTTTCCCCTCACCCCCTTCCCTAACTGGCAGGTAGTCCAATATATGGTAAATATGTTGAAATACATGTTAAATCCTATATATGTATACATATTTATACAGTTATCTTGTACAAGAAAAATCAGTTCAAAAAGGAAGAAAAAGAAAAACTGAGAAAGAAAAGATGCAAGCAAATAACAACAGAAAGAGTGAGAATGCTATGTTGTGTTCCACACTGTTCCCATGGTTCTCTCTCTGGGTGTAGATGGCTCTCTTCATCTCTGAACAAATGGAACTGGTTTGAATCATCTCATTCTTGAAGAAAGCCATGCCCATCAGAATTGATCATTGTATAATCTTGTTGTTGCCGTGTATAATGATCTCCTGGTTCTGCTCATTTCACTTAGTATCAGTAGAAACACTATCCCAGTAGAAACACTACTGGATCAAAGGGCATGCACAGTTTAATAACTTTTTGAGCACACTTCCAAATTGTTCTCCAGAATAGTTGGATCAATTCACAGTTCCACCAACAATGTATCAGTACCATATATCCCCTCCAACATTCATCATTATCTTATCTTGTCCATCTTAGCCAATCTGACAGGCGTGTAGTGGTATCTCAGAGTTTTCTTACTTTGCAAATAGTGATTTGGAGCACCTTTTCATGTGGCTACAAATAGTTTCAATTTCTTCATCTGAAAATTGTTCATATCCTTTGACCATTTCTCAATTGGACAATAGCTTGAACTATTATAATTTTGAGTCAATTGTCTAAATATTTTAGAAATGAAGCCTTTATCAGATCTTTGTATGTAAAAATGTTTTCCCAGTTTATTGCTTCCCTTCTAATCTTGTTTGCATTAGTTTTGTTTGTACAAAAACTTTTTAAACTTAATGTAATAAAATTATCTATTTTATGATCAATAATAATCTCTAGTTCTTCTTTGGTCACAAATTTCTTCCTCCTCCACAAATCTAAGAGGTAGACTATCCTATGTTCTTCTAATTTTTTTATAATATCATTTTTTATGTCTAGATCATGAACCCATTTTGACCTGATCTTGGTATATGGTGTTAGGTATGGGTCTATGCCTACTTTCTACCATACCAGTTTCCAATTTTCCCAGCAGTTTTTGTCAAATAGTGAATTCTTATCCCAAAAGCTGAGGTCTTTGGGTTTTTCAAATACAAGGTTTTTATAGTCATTGACTATTTTGTCCTTTGAACCTATCCTATTCCACTGATCTCTCTATCTCTTAGCCAGTACAAAATGGTTTTGATGAACAACTGCTTTATAATATAGTTTTAGATCTGGTCCAGCTAGGCCACCTTCAATTGTGTTTCTCTTAATTCCTTTGAAAGTCTTGCCTTTTTGTTCTTTCAGATGAATTTTGTTGTCATTTTTTCTAGGTCAATAAGATAGTTTCTTGGGAGTTTGATAGGTATAGCACTAAATAAATATATTAGTTTAAGGAGTATTGTCATCTTTATTATGTTCTCTTGACCTATCCACAAGCACTTCATATTTTTTTCCAATTGCTTAGATCTGACTTTATTTATGTAGAAAGTGTTTTGTAGTTTTGCTTATATAGTTCCTAATTTTTCCTTGGCAGATAAATTCGCAAATATTTAATATTATTAACAGTATTTTTTTGCTTTTTTAAATTATAGCTTTTTATTTACAAGATATAGGCATGGGTAATTTTTCAGCATTGACCCTTGCAAAACCTTTTGTTCCAATTTCCCCCCTCCTTCCCCCACCCCCTCCTCCAGATGCAGGTAGACCAATACATGTTAAATGGAATTTCTCTTTGTATTTCTTGCTATTGGATTTTGTTAGTGATGTATAAGACTGCTGAGGATTTATGTGGATTTATTTTGTATCCTGCAACTTTGCTAATGTTGTGGATTATTTCTAATAGCTTTTTAGTTGATTCTCTGGGGTTCTTATACCATCATATCATCTACAAAGAGTGATAATTTGGTTTCCTCATTACCTACTCTAATTCTTTTAATCTCTTTTTCTTCTTTTATTGCCCAAGCTAGCATTTCTAATACAAAATTGAATAATAATGATGAGAGTGGGCAACCTCGTTTCATCCCTGATCTTATTGGAAATGATTCTAGTTTATCGCCATTACATATGATGCTTGCTGATGGTTTTAAATAGATGCTACTGATTGTTTCAAGGAAAAATCCATTTATTCTTGTACTCTCTTGTGTTTTTATTAGGAATGGACATTGGATTTTATCAAATGCTTTTTCTGCATTTATTGAAATAATCATATTGTTTTTGTTAATTTAGTTATTGATATAGTCAATAAGTTAATGGTTTTCCTAATATTGAACCAGCCCTGAATTCCTGGTATAAATTCTTCTTGGTCATGATGTATTATTCCGGGGCATGATTTTATGTAATCTTTTTGCTAATATTTTATCTCATTTTTTGTATCAATATTTATCAGGAAGATTGGTCTATAATTTTCTTTCTCTGTTTTCGTTTTACCTAGTTTAGGTATTAGTACCATATTTGTGTCATAAAAGGAGTCCTTAATTCCCTATTTTTTCAAATAGTTTATATAATATTGGAGTTAATTGTTCTTTAAATTTTTGGTAGAATTCACATGTAAATTCATCTGGTCCTGGGGATTTTTTCTTAGGGAATTGATTAATATCTTGTTCTATTTCTTTTTCTAAAATGGGACTATCTAAGCAATTTACTTTCTCCACTGTTAATCTGGGCAACCTATATTTTTGTAGGTATTCATCCATTTCACTTAGGTTATCAAATTTATTGGCATACTTTATGGGCAAAGAAACTCCTTATAATTGCTCTAGTTTCCTCTTCATTTGGTGGATAGTTCTCCTTTTTCATTTTTGAGACTAACAATTTGATTTTCCTCTTTCCTTTTTCTAATCAAATTAACTAAAGCTTTATCTATTTTGCTGGTTTTTTTTTTTTTTCATAAAACCAACTCTTAGTTTTATGTATTAATTCAGTAGGGTTTTTTTTAGTTTGAATTTTATTGATCTCTTCTTTTATTTTTAGAATTTCAAATTTGGTATTCAATTGGGAGTTTTAAATTTATTCTTTTTATAGGTTTTTTAGTTGCAATCCCAATTTATTGATCTTCTCTTTCTCTGTTTTATGCAAGTAAGCATCTAGATATATAAAATTTTCTCTAATAACCGCTTTGGCTGTATCCCACAAATTTTGATATGTTGTCTCATTATTGTCATTCCATTGGATAAAATTATTGATTGTGAGATTATTTACTTTCCAATTTCTTTTTGATCTATTTTCCACTGGCCCTTTATTGAATGTAATTTTTTTGGCATTGTGATCTGAAAAAAATGCATTTACTATTTCTGCCTGTCTGCATTTGATTTTGATGTCCTAATATATGGTCAATTTTTGTATTGGTTCCATGAATTGCTGAGAAGAAAGTGTGCTCCTTTCTGTCTCCATTCAATTTTCTCCAAAAATTTATCATATCTAATTTTTCTAATATTCTAATTACCCTTTAACCTTCTTTCTTATTTATTTTGTGGTTTGATTTATCTAGTTCTGAGAGAGTAAGGTTGAGTTCTCCCACTCTTATAGTTTTGCTGTCCATTCCTTCTTGCTACTCTCTTAACTTCTCCTTTAGGAATTTAGATACTACACCACTTGGTGCATATATGTTTAATATTGAGATTGCTTCATTATCTATGGAACCCTTTAGCAAGATATAATTTCCTTCCTTATCTCTTTTAATTAGATCTATTTTTGCTTTTGCTTGATCTAAGATAAGGATGGCTGCTCATACTTTTTTTACTTCACCTGAAGCATAATAGATTCTGCTCCAGTCTTTTACCTTTACTCTCTATGTATCACTCTGCTTTAAATGTGTTTCTTGTAAACAACATATAGTAGGATTCTGTCTTTTAATTCAGTCTACTATCTGCCTAAGTTTTATGGAAGAGTTCACCCTATTCACATTTATAGTTAAAACTACTAATTCTGTATTTCCTGCCATCTTATTAACCCCAAATTATACTTTTCTCTTTTCCTTTTTCCCTTTCCCTCCTTCCCAGTATTTTACTTATGAGCAGTGTTTCTTTCCCCCACTATTTCTCTTTTCCCTTCAATTTAGCCTACCCCTTCCATTTTCTTCTTTCCCCTCCTACTTTTCTATAAGATAAAAGATATTTCTCAGTGAAACCAATTATATCTTTGGGCCAGATCTGTTGAGAGCAAAATTCATACAATATTCATCACCCTCCATTCTTTCTCTTAATTATAATATATTTTCTTTGTCTCTTCCTGAGATATAGCTACCTTCATTTTACCTCCACTTTCCCCAATTATTTCTGTTACAATCCCCTGTCCCCCTCTAGTTTCTTTTTTGTAACAGTAAAATCAGATTATACATGTACTTGCTATATATACTATGTATACTCATAATAGAAATATAGTTCTCAAGAGTTTTTTTTTCTTTTTACCTTTTTATGCTTCTCTTGAGTTCTGTATTTGGAGGTCATATTTTTTATTTAGCTTTGGTCTTTTCATCAAAAATACATGGAATTCACCAGTTTCTTTGAATGTTTATCTTTTTCCCTGAAAGAAAATGCTTAGTTTAGCAGGGTAATTTATTCTTGGCTGCATTCCAAGATCCTTTGCCTTTTGCAATATCAGATTCTAGGCCACTTCAATCATTTAAAGTGAAAGCTGATAGGTCCTGAGTAATCCTTATTGTGACTCTTTGGTATTTGAATTGTTTGTTTGTCTGTTTGTTTGTTTGTTTTTTTCCTGGCTGCTTGTTATGTTTTTTTCCTTGGTTTGATAGTTCTGAAATTTAGCCATGATATTCCTTGGGGTTCTAATTTTGGGGTCTGTTTCAGGAAGCATTTGGTAAATTCTTTGAATGGTCATTTTATCTTCTGAATTTATGATTTCTGAGCAATTGTCTTTGTTGATTTTCAGAAAGATAGTGTCTAGGCTCTTTTTTCATCATGCATTTCAAGGAGTCCAATCATCCTTAGATTGTCTCTCTAGATCTATTTTTCAGGTTGGTTGTTTCCCCAATTAGGTATTTTACATTTTTTTTCTGTTTTTTTTTTTCATGTTTTTGATTTTATATGACTGATTCTTGTTGTCTCATTGTCTCATTGACATTCAATTCTGAATTTTAGTGAATTATTTTCTTCTTTTACTTTTTTTTAAACTTATTTTTGTATTTATCCAATTGAATTTTTGAATGAGTTGTTTTGTTCTATGGAATTTTTTTTCCATTTCACAAATTCTGTTTTTTAAGGAGTTATTTTATTTTTCCATTTCACAAATTCTACTTTTAAGGAGTTATTTTTTTTTCTGTTTTACAAATTCTGTTTTACTGGGATTGCTTTCTTTTTCCATTTTATCAAATCTATCTTTTAATGACCTTTTCCAAACCCTCTTGCAAAGTTTTAGTTTCTTTTCCCCATTTTTCTTCTAGGTCTCTTTTAAGATCCTTTTTAATTTCTTCTAGGAGAATCTTGTGTGATGAGGATCAGGTGATATCACCTTTTGGGGCTTCATCTGGAGACAATCTGTCTTTAGTTTACTCAGGGTTTGAAATCTGTTCTTCTCTTTCATCATAGAAGCTTTCAATTGTTAGAGTCCTCTTTATCTTTTTACTCATTTTTTTAAGTTAAGGTCTGCTTTTAGGGCAGAGAGGTTTTTCAAGTGGTTGTGGCTGAACTGTGTCATGCTGATTCACTCTTGGTGCTGAGTGGATGTGGCCAGGTCCTGTGAGATTTCAGGGTTCACTATTGATCTTTTGTGTTTGTTTTGGATGTTTTATAACTTCTCTGCTGATCTACTGGCTTGCAACCAGGGCAGAGTGGCCAACACTGGTGTAGATTCCTCCCCATAAATACCATCTGCACTGGCGTTTGTACTCAGGTCATTGTGTTAGGCTGTCTCCTTCCCATTTCCTATCAAAATAGACCCTTTCTGATCTGTTTCCTCCCAGTAGATTCTCTGCTACACAAAAACTGCATTGCCCTGCAACTCTGCATTGTCTATGCTGGCAAACACTGGCAAATGCCAGTACAGAGTCGCAGGGAGATGCAGTCTTGTGTTAGCTTGCCTCCCTCCCATTTCCAATTGAAACAGACCTTTTCTGGCATTTTATCTTTTGCTGATAATTTTTTGCACTTCCAATATTTGTGGATTCTGCCAGTCTAGAGCTAATTTAGAGGCTGAATTTGCTAATTAGTCTGAGGGTTGTAGAGAAGATCAGAGAGAAATGTGTGTTGTCTCCTCCATCTTGGCTCTGCCCCGGAAATCTTGCTTTATATTATTAAAAGACAAGATTTGTGAAAAATCAGAAAAAAAAGATTTATTCACAAAAATGGGTGATACCTGAGTAATTTCATTTCCTGTTTTTGACCGGATCATTAGAGCATTAGATTGGGAAAAGTTCTAGGTAGAGTTTATCAGAATTGTAGCAAAACGTTTCAGCAAATGCTTCATGCTGCTTTTCCTATAGAAAAGAGACATTTTTTTTCTTTTATATGATAAAATAGTTAAGTAACTTTGTAAATGGTTGAAAGACAGATCTTGAATTCACATCATTAATAATTCATCTTGGAAAATTATCTCTAGTGCAATGCTCCAGGATCTATGTTTGGCCTTGTGCTATTTGACAACTTTGGAAATGACTTGGATAAAGAATAAAGAGGAAGCAAAAATAAAAAAGGTATGACAAAACATGAAGCACAATTGAAATTCATAAACCTTAAAAATAATGGTTAAGCAGGTTAATTTTTCTTAATTTCAGGATTCCCAGATATTTTCATATATTTATGTACATTATTACTTAATTATGCCTTCCTTATTTTGTGTTTATGAGTAATGTCTTGAGGAGAGGACTGATCCTTTCTGAGTTATAGTCTTTCCCTTCAGCCAGAAAAATCCCTAGGTCATCTATTGTACACTACTCTATGCTGCTATCATTTTTGTCCTTTCCTACAAATGTTTCATTTTTCTCCAATTAAATGTAATCTCAATTCTAGTATTTAGATAAGTATTAGAAAAGATTTTCAATAAATATCAAGAAAAAGCTTTTATAATATTAAAGGACACATTGTACATAATCTCAGAATCATTCATTAAATTATTAAACAAACATTCAAACTACTTTTTTTGTTTATTTGCAAATATATAGTGTAAATTCAAATATTTGGTATTTTTTAGTATATATTTTCCTAAGTGAATAAATAGCAAACAATAAAACAAGTTTAAATACTGAGTGCTTTCCTTTGCCTTTTCTTCCTTCCTCTACCCCATGTATAAACTTTATGATAAAATAGACAAAAATATACATGCCTACATGTAAACATACAGCCAAATTTGGTTGTACTTGTCAATATATATTTTGTAAGCTCTACATAGCAGCTCATCTTGGAACTTTTATCTTTTTTTTGGAGAACATATATAAATATAGCAACTCGAAGTATAAAAATTTTGTTGCAATATATTTTATTTGGGGGTTAGTTTTTAAACCTTTCCCTTTTAAGGGAATAAGATCTCACAATACCTCTCTTATGATAGAGTGATGCTTATGTTGCTCTTACACCTACTATGTTACAAATAAGACCACCAAACTAATCTGTACTTTAAAATCTCATTTTAAATCATTTTCTAAGCAAAAAAATAGTTATTTAAACAAAATATTATTGATCTTTTGCATTTATATCATCTTTTCCCACTGTTTTATCTATTTCCTCAGTGATGTTTCTTTTAATGAAGATTGAAAGAAGAAACATACATACAACTTCACAAAACAAATAATACTTGTTTTTGTGAAACAAAAGCTGTGATATTAACATAGTTTTATGTATCCATAGTTCCCTACTTCTTTCAGAGTAGAATGAATTTTCTTCTGTCTCTCCTCTTTGATCTGTCTCAGTCATTATGATTTCAATATAATATTTTCAATGTCAGTTCTGTTGTTCTTTCCATTTAGAATGTTGTAGTAATTTAAATCTTAACATTCTCCATATTTATTATGTTAATTTTTATAGCATATTAATATTTATATTGCCTTCATAGAGCATTGGGCCTAGAGTCAGGAAAACATGAATTCAAATCTAGCCTCAGCCACTTCCTAACTCTGTGAATCTTGGGAAAATCACTTAACTCCTTATGCCAGGAAAAAAAATTGGGCAAGGAAATGACAAACCAATATAATATCTTTGCCAAGGAAACCTCAAATAGCATCATGAAGGTCAGACATAAATGAAACAGCTGGAATAAATTCTCTTACATTCATATTTTAGCCATCTTCCAATTATTTAGCTATCCTCCAGTCAGTGGGTATCTGTTTTATTTCCACAAACTTTTTATTAGTACTAAAAGATCCACTATAGATATTTTGGTGTATATAGATTCCTTTTTTTTTTTTGTCACTGATTCCTAAAGTGGAATTCCTTGGTCAAAGGATAAGATCATTTTAGTAACCTTTCCAAAATTGTTATATCACTTCACAGCCTCACTAACAATGTATTCATATCCTTCAACATTAACCCTTAATATTTTTGTTATATTTGCCAATTGTCTATGTTTGAAGTGAAGACTCCACTTTTTAAAAATTTTCTTTATGATTTCTAGCATTCTTTATAATTTGCTATTCTTATTTTAATTATTTTTCATATAATTTGACTGCAAAAATGTTTTCCCAGTGTGTTGCTTCCTTCTAATTTTGTCTGCATTAATTTTTTGTGTGTGTGCAAAAGCTTTTTAACTTAATGTAATCAAATTTTTCTATTTTGTGATCAATAATGATCTCTAATTCTTCTTTGATCACAAATTCCTTCCTCCTCCACAGGTCTGAGAGGTAAACTATCCTATGTTCTTCTCTAATTTATTTATAATCTCATTCTTTATGTCTAAATCAAGAATCCATTTTGACCTTATTTTGGTGTACAGTGTTAAATGTGGGTCAATACCTAGTTTCTGCCATACCAATTTCCAGTTTTCCCAGCAGTTTTTGTCAAATAGTGCATTCTTCCCCCAAAAGTTGGGGTCTAATGTCAAACACTAGATTGAATATTTTGTCCTGTGAACCTAATAGTAGTGAACAGGTTAGTAGTGATGTAACAAATAACATGAATCAACATGAGAAATTATACATGTCCATGAGTCCTAGAAATAGTTATTTGTCTATTTATCTATTGTCCATTATTTCATATATCAGGGAATCTAAAGATTCCTGCCAGTTTTGAAGTCCTGCAATAGTCTTATTATGTGTTAGGAAATTCAATGATTCCTGAAAGTTTTCAAGTCCTGCAACAATCTTATCATATGTTAAGGAATCCAATTATTCCTGCCAGTTTTGAAGTTCTCTAACAGTCTTATCAACAATTTTTAATATTCTTGAGTCAATTGCCAAACACATTGGGTTAACTGTCATGCTCTTTCAACATAACAACCAACTAATGTTTCTTGAGTTTTCTCCTTTATTTCTAGGCTTTTCTCTTTTACTGTCTCTCTCTGATGGACAAGGCAAATACAGTTCCTTGGCACCCATCTGTTTCTTTCTCCATCTGTAGAGATACAAGCAAACCCTCTCCCCCAAGAAGTTAATCTATCTGATCTGTTCCCTTTACCACTTTCTGGATCTCTCCACATTACCTGACGATTATATTAGAGCTGCTTGCACTGGACATTGCCCTTCTGTTGGATTATAAAACCTGTATTCTTCCGAATTGCAATCCCTTTTCCTCATCAGGTTGCTTTTCAGCTGATTGATCATATCAGAGTACTAAAGTTCTAAAGACTCTCTGGGTGTAACTACAGTTGCCATCATTCCCCACCTATTTTTTTGCCTGGGGCCCTGGAGCTGGGCCCCACTTCTCATTTCCCTGAGTCAATCTACATTCTGATGCCCAATGGAAGCCTCTGTTGCATTTTGGACATAGAGTTTTGGGTCTTACTCCCTCACCCTATCTTCTCACTCTATCTCTATGCCAACATTAAGCTTTCAGATGCCCTACGTTACCACATTTCCAGTTTCTCTGAAAATCCCTTGCCAAAATGCACCCTGTCTTCCCATGTTCTGCATCATAGCCTGGGTACAAAAGGTATTTGTGCTCATCTAAAGGAGCATTCTTGTGTAGTCCTATTATAATTCTTCTACAAACCTCATTAGTATTTTCTGTAGCAAGTTGTTTTATCATTATTTCTATTGCTGCATTTTCACCAATAGTTCATATGACAGCTATCTGCAGACATCCCACAAAATCAGCAAAGGGTTCATTTGGACCTTGCTCTATTTTCATGAAGGCTTCCCCTTTATCTTGTTTTTCTGGGAGGGTGCCCCATGCTTTGATAGCAGCAGCAATTTGCTTATGTGGTATCAAAAGGTAATTAATCTGCACTAAATTGTCTGCATAATGACCAGTACCTGCTAATTGATCAAAGTTGATTGGTTTATTAACTCCAGTTTGCCCCTTTGGTCTTGTATTCTATAGCATTCACTATACTCTGAAAGCCACAAAAAGTTTTGTCCAGGTTCTAAACATGTCCTTGTTATAGATTTCCAATCATTAGGGGTTAAATTTTCAAAAGCCAAATTCTCTAATGCCATCTTAACATAAGATGATGTAGCCCCAAAAAGAGTGTATCCCTTTTCCAGATCTTTGAAAATTTTCATATCAAAAGGAGTATATCTTCTCCTTTCTTGACTTGAAGATTCAAACTCTTGAATAACATGGTATGCTTCTTCTTAAATCATATATGTCCTGTCCTTCTTTTTTAGCTTTTACTAGTGCCTTTTGTAATCTTGTCATAGGGTTGAACAAAGTTGCTTCATGGGTGGTGCTGATTATGTGATTGCCCCTCTCCCTTTTCCTCCTCCCTCCTCTACCCTTGAAGAGTTAATTGAGGGGGTTAGGTCAGGGAATGGGGAATACTTTAATGGCTCCTGTTGTGAAGGGCCACATTCCTTAATTTAATCAGCATTGTACTTCTTTCTTATCTAATTTTTCATGCTTTTCAGCATCAGTATCAGTAGTATCCCCTTCTCTTTCTTCTTTTTCCTTATTCTAATACTTATGTAATTCCTTAAAGCCAATTGTATTGCTTTATATATATGTGTGTGTATGTGTGTGTGTGTGTGTGTGTATATATATATATATATATATATATATACACACATTTTTTTTTCTTTAGGAATTGAATCAGCACCACCATTATCATTGTAATATTCAATTAGTTGCTTTCCTACTAGTTTTCACTTATTCACCTCTAATTCTTCCTCGGAGAAGCAAGGAGACGTGTATTGTAAAGTTTCTAAGAATTCATTGTTCTGCTTCCAACCTTGGGTGTTTTATTAGCTTAGCTATACATTCTGCACACTTCCCTTTGGGTGAGAAAGGCTCTTTTCTAAGCATTTGTTTAGCCCTTAACAAAGTTTCCTGCTTGTCTATTTTTGTACTTACCCTAATTTCCAGGTCATGGAGACTTTTCTACTGAACTCAGGATCGTGTCAGTCTGGACTGCTGAATGTAAATCTTTATCCCCATGTTAGGTGCCAAAATGTATTGTTCTGGTTAACTCTCTGGAGATCCTCCAAATGGTCCTTGGTTTCAATGGAGGAATTCAGGAGGCAGGAGAACCATCATGAGGGTGATCAAAGATGGAATCTCTGTGGCTGACTTTGTCCTCAGTTTAAATACTCTATTACAATTACATCAATTGTAGAATTATTACATCATCATGCTAAATACTAAGTATATGTAAACTAGATAACCATTGTCTTATCAATTCTACTGAGTTAACACCTTGTTATAGGATTAAATCAATCATACTTAACTAGAGAACTCACATGTTAAACTAAATAACCATTGTCTTATCAATTCCAATGAGTTTCAAGTATGCTTCTCCAGAGTTCTGGCTCTCTACACAAAGTCACAAAGGCTATAATACTATTGTGATTTGTTGCTTTTATCCATAATGGAAAGAGATACTAAAATTTGATTAATGGTTTACAGCAAATATAGATGCAGTGTTTTCCTATCCAAGTTAATGAACCTCAATGTGTCACTACTTGTCAGCTTGATGTTCCCTAATTAAAAGGGACCAGAAGTGGGGAATGGAAGACCATAAAGCACTCTTAGATAAGGTGGGAATTGAGCTGAGTCTTGAAAGAAACTAATATTCTGGAGAATGGAGAGCAGCTCTATTTGACAAAAATTATTGGCAAAATAGGAAATCAGTGTGCCAAAAATTAGATATAGCCCAGTCAGTTATCTATGAAATGACTCTTATGTGCTAGGCACTTTGTTTAGGCAATGAAATAAATGGAGTAATTTAACATTATTAAAATTTATAAAGGTGACAAAATCATAGGATCATGAAAAAAATTACATTTTGAATCTATGGATAGTAGAAGAATTTGTGATAAAACAAGGTGATAGAGAGGGTCACAGAAATTAAAATAGACTTTTTTATTTCTATATATCTATATATAAAAGTTTTGTACATATTCTCTATATATTGTATATATATTCTCTATATAGTTTTTGTATAAAATATTTTTCTGATGAGATGTTTCACTTTCTCTTTTTTTTTTTTTCATTCTTTTCATTTTGTTTTATGATTGCTTGGTGTCTTAGAACATCATTAGATTTCCTTTTCCCCATTCTAGTTTTCAAGAAATTATTTTCTTCCTCAAGGTTTTGATTCTTTTGCACATGTTCAGTTTATATTGAATTGCTTGCTATTTAGGAGAAGAGGAAAGTGTAAAGGGAAGGAGAAAAATTTAGACCACAATATTTTGCAAGGTGAATGTTGAAAAGTATCTTTGCATGTATTTTCAAAATTAAATGCTACTATAAAGAAAGCCAAAAAAGTTTTAGATTCTCTGTTTCAAGTTGATTGACTTTCTTTTCATAATTTTTTTGATTTTAGGGAGAAAAAGACCAATCCAAAAAAAATCAAGAAAAAAGCCAGTGTAACTAAAATAAGAAAAATGGGTAAATGTGAAAACAATTTTTGCATCCTGGTTCTTTGAGGATGTCTAGCATTTCAAGGCATTTTTCCCCGATAATTTCTTGTAATATTATATTAAGTGTTTTGTCTCTGCCCTGGAACTAAAAGTAAGAATTCCTACTCCTCTGCTACAGCACTCGCCAAGTATGTTGCTAGTTCTTTCTCCATACAGCCTAGGACATATCTGCTCAGTACAGCTGTGCTTAGTTTTCCTCAGATGTGGAAGGTCCTTCAATCTTCTACTTAGCTATCAGACCCTCACACTGTCCTCAAGATGTAAGTCCTTGCTTCTCACCACAGTTGCTTCAGGGCTTAATGTGTATTGATTCTTCAGATTGAGCCTGAAGGTATTTGCACTTGGTGAAGAAAAGCTCAGGGAAGGGAAGGTCTTTTCTGGAGTCTTCCCAAATTGTCTTAGCAGAACAACTGCTTTGCCCCATGTTTATTTCTGCTGCCCTGAGGTGAATTTCTGTTTGTTGTTATTTTTGTGGAGGAAATTTGGAGAGATGAAAGTTTTCTGACCTACCCTACCAGCTTTTTTTTTTAAATTTTTTTTATAATATTATCCCTTGTATTCATTTTTCCAAATTATCCCCCCCTCCCTTTGCTCCCTCCCCCCCCCCATGACAGGCAATCCCATACATTTTAAATGTGTTACAATATAACCTAGATACAATACATGTGTGTAAATACCATTTTCTTGTTGCACAATAAGCATTAGATTCCGAAGGTACATGTAACCTGGGCAGACAGATATTAGTGCTAACAATTTACATTCACTTCCCAGTGTTTCTTCTCTGGGTGTAGCTACCTCTGTCCATCATTGATCAACTGGAAGTGAGTTGGCTCTTCTTTATGTTGAAGATTTCCACTTCCATCAGAATACATCCTCATACAGTATTGTTGTTGAAGTGTACAGTGATCTTCTGGTTCTGCTCATTTCACTCAGCATCAGTTGATGTAAGTCTCTCCAAGCCTCTCTGTATTCCTCCTGCTGGTCATTTCTTACAGAGCAATAATATTCCATAACCTTCATATACCATAATTTACCCAACCATTCTCCAACTGATGGACATCCATTCATCTTCCAGTTTCTAGCTACAACAAAAAGAGCTGCCACAAACAATTTGGCACATATAGGTCTCTCTCCGCTCTTTAGTATTTCTTTGGGATATAAGCCCAGTAGTAGTACTGCTGGGTCAAAGGGTATGCACAGTTTTATAACTTTTTGGGCATAGTTCCAAATTGCTCTCCAGAATGGCTGGATTCTTTCACAACTCCACCAGCAATGTATTAGTGTCCCAGTTTTCCCACATCCCCTCCAACATTCATCATTATTTGTTCCTGTCATCTTAGCCAATCTGACAGGTGTGTCGTGGTATCTCAGAGTTGTCTTAATTTGCATTTCTCTGATCAGTAGTGATTTGGAACACTCTTTCATATGAGTGGATATAGTTTCAATTTCTTCATCTGAGAATTGTCTGTTCATATCCTTTGACCATTTATCAATTGGAGAATGGTTCGGTTTCTTATAAATTAGGGTCAGTTCTCTATATATTTTGGAAATGAGACCTTTGTCAGAACCTTTGCTTTTAAAAATATTTTCCCAATTTGTTACTTCCCTTCTAATCTTGTTTGCATTAGTATTGTTTGTACAGAAACTTTTTAGTTTGATGTAATCAAAATCTTGTATTTTGTGATCAATAATGATCTCTAGTTCTCCTCTGGTCATAAATTCCTTCCTCCTCCAAAAGTCTGAGAGGTAGACTATCCTCTGTTCCTCTAATCTATTTATTATCTCACTCTTTATGCCTAAATCATGGACCCATTTTGATCTTATCTTGGCATATGGTCTATGGTTAAGTGTGGATCCATATCTAATTTCTGCCATATTAATTTCCAGTTTTCCCAACAGTTTTTTCCAAATAATAAATTTTTATCCCTAATGTTGGTATCTTTGGGTTTGTCAAAGATTAGATTGCTATAGATATACCCTTTTTTTCCTTTGTACCTAATCTGTTCCACTGATCTACCGGTCTATTTCTTAGCCAATACCAAATGGTTTTGGTGACTGCTGCTATATAATATAGCTTTAGATCAGGTACACTTAGACCACCTTCCTCTGACTTTTTTTTTCATTAGTTCCCTTGCAATTCTCGACCTTTTATTCTTCCATATAAATTTTGTTGTTATTTTTTCTAGGTCATTGAAATAGTTTCTTGGGAGTCTGATTGGTATAGCACTAAATAAATAGATTAGTTTGGGGAGTATTGTCATCTTTATTATATTCGCTCGGCCTATCCAAGAGCACTGAATGTCTTTCCAATTATTTAAATCTGACTTTATTTTTGTGGCAAGTGTTTTGTAATTTTTCTCATATAATTCCTGACTTTTCTTTGGTAGATGGATTCCCAAATACTTTATACTCTCAACATTTGTTTGGAATGGAATTTCTCTTTGTATCTCTTGCTGTTGCATTTTGTTAGTGATATATAAAAATGCTGAGGATTTATGTGGATTTATTTTGTATCCTGCCACGTTGCTGAAATTTTGAATTATTTCTAATAGCTTTTTAGCAGAGTCTTTGGGGTTCTGTAAGTATACCATCATGTCATCTGCAAAGAGTGACAGTTGGATTTCCTCATTTCCTACTCTAATTCCTTGAATCTCTTTCTCTGCTCTTATTGCCGAGGCTAGCGTTTCTAGTACCATATTGAATAGTAATGGTGATAGTGGGCAACCTTGTTTCACTCCTGATCTTACTGGGAAAGGTTGCAGTTTATTTCTATTGCATATTATGCTTACTGACGGTCTTAAATATATGCTCCTGATTATTCTAAGGAATAGTCCATTTATTCCTATACTCTCAAGAGTTTTTGAGTAGGAATGGATGTTGGATTTTGTCAAATGCTTTTTCTGCATCTATTGAGATGATCATATGGTTCTTATTAATTTGATTATTAATATGGTCAATTATATTAATAGTTTTCCTAATATTAAACCAGCCCTACATTCCTGGAATAAATCCTACTTGATCATAGTGCATTATCCTGGAGATGATTTTCTGAAGTCTTTTTTTTAAATCTTATTTAAGATTTTAGCATCAATATTCATTAAGGAAATTGGTCTATAATTTTCTTTCTCAGTTTTCGATCGACCTGGTTTAGGTATCAGTACCATGTCTGTGTCATAAAAGGAGTTTGGTAGGACTCCTTCATCCCCTATTTTTTCAAATAATTTATATAACATTGGGGCTAATTGTTCTTTAAATGTTTGGTAGAATTCACATGTGAATCCATCTGGTCCTGGGGAATTTTTCCTGGGGAGTTTATTAATAGCTTGTTCTATTTCTTTTTCTGAAATGGGACTATTTAAGCAATTTATTTCCTCCTCTGTTAATCTAGGAAGCCTATATTTTTGAAGGAAGTCATCCATTTCACTTAAATTATCAAATTTATTGGCATAAAGTTGGGCAAAGTAACTCCTTATTATTTTTCTAATTTCCTCTTCATTGGTGGAAAGATCCCCCTGTTCATTTGTAAGACTAACAATTTGATTTTCCTCTTTCTTTTTTCTGATCAAATTTACCAAAGGTTTATCTATTTTATTGGCTTTTTCATAAAACCAACTCTTGGTTTTATTTATTAATTCAATAGTTTTTTTTAACTTTCAATATTATTGATTTCTCCTTTTAATTTTTGTATTTCAAGTTTAATTTTTGGTTGGGGGTTTTTAATTTGGTCTTTTTCTAGCTTTTTAAGTTGCAGGCCCAATTCGTTAATTTTCTCTTTCTCTATTTTCTTCAAATAAGCCTCTAAAGATATAAAATTTCCCCTTATTACTGCTTTAGCTGCATCCCACAGATTTTGGTATGATGTCTCATCATTGTCATTATCTTGGGTGAAATTATTAATTGTTTCTATAATTTGCTGTTTCACCCAGTCATTCTTTAAGATGAGATCGTTCATTTTCCAATGACTTTTTGGTCTATTTACCCCTAACTTTTTACTGAATGTAGCTTTTATTGCATTGTGATCTGAGAAGAAGGCATTTATTATTTCTGCCTTCCTACATTTAATTTTGAGATCTTTATGTCCTAATATATGGTCAATTTTTGTATAGGATCCATGAACTGCTGAGAAGAAAGTATATTCCTTTCTATTGCCATTCAGTTTTCTCCAAAGGTCTATCATACCTAGTTTTTCTAATGTTCTATTTATTTTTTAAATTTCTTTCTTATTTGTTTTGTGGTTTGATTTGTCTAAAGCTGAGAGTGCAAGGTTGAGATCTCCCACTATTATAGTTTTACTGTCTATTTCTTCTTGCAATTCTCTTAACTTTTCCTTTAGAAAGTTAGATGCTATACCACTTGGTACATATATGTTTAGTATTGATATGGCTTCATTATTTATGCTACCTTTCAGCAGGATATAGTTTCCTTCCTTATCTTTTTTAACTAGATCAACTTCTGCTTTTGCTTGATCTGAGATAAGGATAGCTACCCCTGTTTTTTTGGCTTTACCTGAAGCATAATAGGCTCTGTTCCAACCTTTTACCTTTACTCTGTATGTATCTCCCTGCTTTAAGTGTGTTTCCTGCAGACAACATATTGTAGGGTTCTGATTTTTGATCCAATCTGCTATCTGTCTCCGTTTGATGGGAGCGTTCATCCCATTCACATTTACAGTTAAAATTACTAATTCTGTATTTCCTGCCATCATATTATCCCCAGATTATGCTTTTTCCCTTGACCCCCCTGATCCCCTTCCCCGCTATTTAATTTACAGACCCCCCTTGTGACGCACAGCCCTCCCTTTTTTTAATATCCCTCCCCCCTCCCTCCAAGTCCCTTTTCCCTTTTCCTCTCCCCCCTTTTAATGAGGTGAGAGAAAATTCTCTGAAAATCAAATATGTCAATTATTTACTCTTTGAGCCTCTTCTGATGAGAGTAAGATTCACACAATGATTCTCCCCCTCACTAAATTCCCTCAGATATGGTGTATTTTCTATGCCTCTTCCTGGGATGTAGTTTCCCTCTTTTTATCATTCCTTTCCCTTTTTCTGAAACGACCTCCTTCCCTTTACTACACCCCCCTTTTTTTCTTTTATATCAGTAAAATCAAATTACCCATGAGTACTGTTTATATACCCACAACAGAGTTACAGTTCTCAAGGGTTCTGTGTACCTTTTTCTGTTTCTCTTCAGTCTTGTGGATGTAGATAAAATTTTTTGTTTAAGTCTGGTTTTTTTCTTAGAAACATATAGAATTCCTCTATTTCATTGAATGACCATCTTCTTCCATGGAAAAATATGCTAAACTTAGCTGGGTAGTTCATTCTTGGTTGCAGTCCTTGATCTTTTGCCTTACAGAATATCAGGTTCCAGGCCCTTCTATATTTTAATGTGGAGGCAGCCAGATCTTGAGTGATCCTTATTGTGGCACTTTGGTATTTAAATTGTTTTTTTTCTAGCTGCTTGCAAGATTTTCTCCTTTGTGTGGTAATTCTGCAGCTTAGCCATAATATTCCATGGTGTTCTTTTTTTAGGGTCTATTTCAGAAGGAGTTCGATGAATTCTTTCCACATCTACTTTCCCTTCTGTTTCTATTATCTCTGGACAGTTCTCTTTGATTGTAAAATAGAATCTAGGCTCTTTTTTTGATCATAGTTTTCGGGAAGTCCAATGATCCGCAGATTATCTCTCCTAGATCTATTTTCCAGGTCTATAGATTTTCCCAGTAAGTATTTTACGTTGTTCTCCAGCTTATCATTTTTTTTTTGTTTTGTGTGACTGATTCTTGGGTTCTCTGTGAATCATTCATTTCTATTTGTTCCATCCTGACTTTTAAGGAGTTATTTTCTTCTTTCACAGTTTTTAGTTCTTTTTGTATATGCCCAATTGCGTTTTTAAATGAATTATTTTGCTCTATTGAATTTTTTTCCATTTCCCTAATTTTTTTTTGAGAATTGTTTTTTTTCCCAATTCAGAAATTCTATTTTCTTGAGACTTTTTTATCTTCTCCAATTCAGAAATCCTACTTTCCTGTGATTTTTTAATCTTTTCTAATTCACAAACTTTGTTTCTCTGCATCTCCTGTGAATTCTTTATTTTTTCCAACTCCAATTTCAGGATGTTGTTATTCTCTATCATAGCTTCCCTTTCCTTTCCCCATTTTTCTTCAAACTCTCTTAGCTTTTTAATAGTGTCTTCTAGGAGAGAGTTATGTGATGGGGGGCAGGAATCATTCCCCTTTAGGTTGTTATCTGCTGACTCTCTGCTGTTAACTTCCTCGGGGTTGGATACCCGCTCTTTCTCTGTGTAGAAAGAATCTATAGTTTTTTTGGGCTTTTTGCTCATACTTAAAAAATCTTTTGGGGTCTGTCCCTGGGGTAAGAAGTTTATTTATTTATTTCTTTACCAGCTTCCTCCCAGACCGGATTGATGTAGCGGCTCCTGCGCCTGAGCTAAGAGAGAGCTCTGGGAGAGAGTTCCCCACCCCCTCCCTGGAAGTGCCTCAGAGGTGACTAGCACTGCTGTGCTTTGAGGGCGCTGTGTCCTAGTGGCTTCCCTGAGGTTTGAGACTGAACAGTAAAGGAGACACAAAGCCTAGCCTATGTGTCCCGGTGGGGCGTGGATGTTTGCTGCAGGTGACGTGAAAAGCCCCTGCACTCAAACTGGAAGTGTCTGCCAGAAACCGCAGTCCCTAGTTCAAAGGTTCCGCTTCTCTGGGACTTCTGGGGCTGATTTCCACAGCCTTCAGCTGAGACAGGCAGTGTGTGTTGCCTTGGGCCGTATCTGCCCACTTCTCAATCTCTTAACTAGTCTCAGGTGGGAGCTAGGGGCCACACCCCCAGTGCCGAGATCTGCTGAGTCACCCCCAGGATCAGGGAAGATCTAATCTATCTTTGAATTTTTAAAGTGGCTTAGATTTCTCTTCTGAACTGCTGTATTATAAGCAGAGAAGAGCTAACAGCCTGTGCCAGATTCCTTTATCTCAGTGGCTTCTCTGATCCCAGAGCCCTTCCCAGCGCGATCAGTGCAGTATGCTAGCACCCAGCCGTCTGTGCTGGCCTCTCTTCTTCCTCCCCTGGGAACTGACCTTTTCTGTTGAAACTCCAGATTCTCTTCAGCTGGTAAGTCGTGCTTCCAGTCCTTGTGGTCTCTATTAGTCCAGTGCTATTTTTGAGGCTGATTTATCTAATTGTTTGTGAGGGAGTAAGGACGTTCACAGAGTCGTGTGTATCTTCTCCGCCATCTTGGCTCCGCCCCCTACCCTACCAGCTTTAAAGAATCCTCTCTGTTTTTCATTCTTGAAGCTTTTACCTAGTGTATACATAGACACACACACACACACACACACACACACACACACACACATTTTTTTTTTTTTAGATTTCAGATTTGAAGAAATTTGTAAAATGTAAGTGCTGTCAGTTAATAAGCAAAATGCAGAAAAGTAGGAGCTACAAAGAAAAGCACAATAACAATCCTTGCCAATGAAAATTCTGGGTTCTGGAGATGAGTATTTTATATGAGACCATTGTCACTGGATTGCAAAGTATCTCAAAGTGTTATAACACTAGAAAGATAGAAAGGGGAAATTTATAAAGTGTTAAAAAAAAGAGTGATTTTAAAAAAATTGTTATGTGGCAAGAACTTTACTAAGTACTAAAGTACTAAGTACTTTATGATTATTTCATTTTATTTTCACAACAGTGTTAGGAGATAGGTGCTCTTATTATTCCTGTTTTACAGTTGAAGAAACTGAGGTAAATAGAATGAATAACTTGCCCAGACTTGTATAGTTAATAAGCATCAGAAGCCAAATTTGGATTGTATACCTTCTTCCAACCAGCATTCTGTTCTCTGAGCTACCAGGTGCCTTTCTTGGCTTTAAAAGTCAAACAGGATTTTACAAACAGGATCATATCATTGGCAGTTCCTCTACTATCTTGTTTATTGAGTGATTTTTGTAATCTCAACTTTGCCCTTATAATTAAAAAATAAACAACTAACTTAATCAGCTAAGGTAGCAAAAGCATAAATTTAGAGTTATGCTAAAATGGCATGAAATGAAATAGCTAACAATATATGCATATTTCAGTATTGTTGAATATGTGGAAGATAGACAATGAATTACTGGAAGAATTACAAATTGCTACAGATAATTTTGAATGTAATATTCAACAAATCACAGTACTGATTAAACCTCCTTACAAGCAGTTTGCTAAGAAATTCTATCTCAAAAATATAAAAATAACATGTTTGAATCAGTATTACTCTCTATGATATAAAATAGTAATAGGATATATAGTGCTGCTATAACAAAAACAGTTAGAGAACATCTGAAAAGATTATGATATATTAGTGTGTGGCGTTAGAGACCCTAATCCAAATTGACTACTCAGAAATCTCTCAAAGTGAAGGTAGAAAGTTTTTCTTAGAGTCTTGTGAGAAGTGGGCAGTCCTTTCCTCTGAGAATTCCAGAAGGAGGAGGCTGAGTTCACAGAAGGAGAGCTCATTTAAATAAGCAAGCACTACCCAACCTCTCCACAAAATCCCCTTATGCAAAGCTTTTAGTCTAAATTGGCTCTTGCAGTTACTTTTCCCTTATATGGTGGGTGGGGCGATTATGAGCTAACTAGAGATGAGGAAACTACACAGAGTTTCATTTCTTCAAGGTTACATTTAAAAAAAAAAAAAAAAAAAGCAAAATTGAGGCCTAAGGCTTCTCTTACTTTAGCAGACAATTTCTGAGAAACCACATTGCTTGCTTGCGCCACACATTAGTATCATATAATACCATAAAATATGAAACCTAAATGTCACTACTGTTAGTATTATGAATGAACCCATACAATGTTCTGAAGTATTAAATAAATAGAACCAGAGATGTGTACATACTGTAACTTTAAAAAAGAAAAATAGAAAGAAGGAAAAGAACCAAAAGTTATAGAACTAAAAAAAACTTTTGCATATTAGCTTCTTCATTGTTATAATAGTTAAGAGTTTAGATTCTTAAAGTTTTATGAGTGTAGGAAGAAAAGCAGAATTTATTATGTACTTCTTATGTTCCAGGTATTGTGCTATATATTAAATGGAGAGAGGGGGAGGAGAAGAGTAGAAAGAATTCCTACTTTAAGGGTTTTACATTCAAGTGGAACAAAGCAACATACAAAAGTCAGTAGAAAGAGCAAGGGGAAGGGAGAAGGTAAATAAAAAGGTATTTTGAGATCTACAAAATTGGAAACAGAACCTATAAAGAAATAAACAAAGACTGTCATATCTGCTTCACAAAATGGAAGCTGTAATCACCAATGTTAGAAGAGAGTGAGCCTTGAGGTTGGATTTTATAAGATAAGCAGACCACAATGCTAAATCCTAGAGGAAGTTTTAGGATATGATTTTTAGCTATGATTTTAAAATCCATAAAGTCAATAACAAAGTCAGGAAGCTAATGAAGACAAGCTAGATTTGCCCCTTCACAAAATGGAAACTCCTTTAATAACTCACTGTTAGTTGAATGAAGGTAGTAGTCATACAAGTATTACAAAGGGATTTTTTTTTGGCACAGTGAACAGGTAATAGGGGTGATATAAAGTGCTAAGTCAAGAAATCTGATCACCCTTTGATTTGTATGTTTAATTATTTTTGTTGTTGGTTACTGAATTTATAATGATGAGAAAAACTTAAAAAAAATTTTCAGATATGTTTTCAACTTGTAGAGCATTAAAAAAACCACAATACAAAATATCTGGTCTTGGTAGGCTTATACTTTCAGCATGTAGCCTCTGTTAAGGCTGTGGAAAAAAAATTAAAATTATTTTGCTTGCAAATTGGCACTTTTTAAAAATACTCTATTGCCTTTGTAATGCTACCACGTTTCTCCCCCCCCCCCTTTTTCAACATATTGGAAGATTTTTTTTTTTTCCTACAAAGTCAGCTCTGTCCTTTGAAACGATTAAAGTATGATTACTAATATACCTGAGCACAGGAACTGTATTTTGTCCCTTTTATCTCATTTCCCCATTTAACTAAATAAATTAAATTTGAATTACAAAACAGTAGATTAGTAAGTTTCATGATTTTGAAAAAAAATTTACTTTATAATTACAAGAGGTAAAAATTTATATGGGTACTAAATAGATCATGGATAATTTTGAACAGGGAAAAAACTTACCATCTCTCTCTAATAAGAAAGAAATCTTAACTTGCCTTTATATATGAAATTAAGTAATTCTATTGATGACCTTAATCCAATTTCCTCAAGGGGAGCTTACAAAATAGAGTTTAAGCAAATTTTTAAAAAATTACTGTTTTCTTTAAACTCAATTTTAACTTTAGAAACATAAGGGTCTGCTATTTTTTAAAGTAATAAATTCATCTCTCTGACTTATGTAAACAAAAAGCATCAAAAGTTAAAAATATATAAATATAGATTATTAAAGTTCCCACATTAGAGGTATCTTTATCCAAAAGATTAAATAAATTTGAAAAGGAACATTCTCTGCATCAAGGCTGCATTTCATCTTCTAAGATAATGCTTCTACATATACATAAAACTTATTGATTCATCTGTCATAACTAAGCTCAAGGCTCACATAAATCAAATTTTCAAATCACTTTCTAGAATTTAAATATTTGATTTCAAAACCTTGGATTGCTTTGAAAGAGGAGGGGAAATGATTTGTATTTTTTATTAGGAGCTTGTTTCATAATCTCATGGGAGAAATTCCCAAAGTATCTCTTAAGAAAATTTTAGGAATTTTCAGTTTATTTTAAACAAATGCAAGTTGATAAAGTTGTAATAATATTATAGGTAAATTAGGTCCATTATTTTGAAATCCTTTTAAATAAAACTCTTCATAAAGCATATTTCTAGTAGCATGTAATTGTAAAATTTTAGTTAGATGTATGAATTAGAGAAGTGACGTTTACTCTTACCATGATTTTTAAAATTCTTAACATTATATGTAAAAATATAGTCATTTTATCAAATTTTAAATGAAATATCCTTTTCAGAAGACTACTTTATGTCAAGTGTTTGTTGAGGGCTAACCCATTCTTAGACAAGTCTCTTACTAGTTAGGTCTAAGTCCATACCAGAAGGTAGACATTCAAGGCAGGAAAGAGATGTTCATCTATGATATAGTCTTGATTGAGCCCAAGCACACTTTTTTTGTATTGGTATTGGTCATCCTACTGATCTCTGGTTAAATGCCTAGGAGGAACTCCAGCTGTACCAGAAAGCTATATCAAATATACTCTGAACCTTAATCCTTTTAGAGTGGAAGGCACTTTGAATATCTTTTAAAAGAAAAACTAGCTTAGCTTGTGTGGAATAGGCTTTAGGATTAACTATCCTATAGAACACTGGCCCTAAAGTCAGGAAGACCTTGATTTCAAATCCAACCTCAGATATTTAACACTTAGCTGTGTGATCCAGGACAAGTTACTTAACCCCAATTGCCTAGTCAAAATAAATAAATAAATGAATGAATGAATGAATGAATGAATGAATAAATGAATAAAAAAAAAACTAGCCCTTCTTATTTCAATGATTGCTAGGTTTTATACCAGCAATAATGTATAAGTACTCCACAATGAACAATGCAATAAACAAAAGACTTTACTGAACCTTCCTTTTCTTCTGGGACCTTTATCTCTTTATCTGCTGCTGCTGGGACCCTGGATATTGCCTGCTCCCATTCTGGGGCCTGAGCTGTCCTTTCTCTGAGAATTGCCATGAATTCTATTACTTCCCTTTATACTTTTATTCAGAAGGAATACATTCCCAATTTCTAGACTGATTTGCATAGTAGCTTTTCAAAGCTTAAAATGATTAATTGAAGAATTTATTTTCATGAAAATTTGGGGTACTATTATAATGGCACAATAAGAATGTTTTATGTGTGTGCTTTTAAGATTTGACTAACCATTCTTTTATCCAGAAGGTTATCCAGATAGGAGAAAAGATATCCACATATCTTTATTTTGCCAACAGATTGTGATATTTAACTAGTCCTCGGTAAGTCAAAGAAGTATCCCTTATTTTAAAGGGAACATCATGTTCTTCTCTTGTCACAGTATCTTGAACATCATTATATATGTGTATGTAAATGTGTATGTATGTATACATATGTGTGTATATATTCTTGGATCAGTTACCTCATATGTTACTTTAGATAAAACTGTTCTATCTTTTGGCAAATACTTTACCTTTCAGCAAATCCCTAGTCACCCTTTCCTAGTTATGGCTCTAGTGATAGTTGTCTGGTATTCTTTTCTCTTTCCAAAGTCATCTATGCATACATATTATGCACAAAAATACACATATTTATTATAATTCTTTATAGAACTCCTATGAAATATTCAATGTTATCCTGTGCTTTGTGGTACATTTTTTGAGAATAAGTGGTTGTTATAACATATGCTGTTACTTTGAGTATATATATATATGTATATATATATATATATATACATATATATATATATATATATATAATGTATATATGTAATTTAAGTTTTCTTCCTCCTATGTTTAAAGATTTGACTATGATTTGATTGGTATTTTAAAAATTTTGAGGAACACATGTTCCACAAGAAAATAAAAAACAAACATTTAAGTAATTTACAACGTTGTTGACATTATAATATTTATATTAGTAAATAAAACATTTAAATCAGGAGGAATCAACTATGATCCTATGAATATAATAACTGAACAAGAGATTAATACTCTCCAAGGATAACTGCCATCCAGTGAATGCTCACATATGTTGTTCACTTAAAAGGGGTAAAATTTATTTCTATTTTTTATTGGTTTTGTTTGTTTTTTGTGAAGGTCCATTTTAGCTCCTCTGAAGGCTCAGAATCAGTCCTTGTCAGGATAGCAAAAGTCCTTGCCCCACGTTGGGCACCAATATGCAAAGTTCTGTTGATCTGCTGTTTTATACGCAGAGAAGAGCTATCAGCCTGTGCCAGATTCCTCTATCTCAGTGGGTTCTCTGATCTCAGAGTTCTCCCCAGCCCGATCGGCACAGTGTGCTAGCATCCAACCCAGTCTGTGCTGATCTTTTTTTTCCTCCCCTCGGAACAGAGTTTTTCTGTTGAAATTCCAGATTTTCTTTAGCTGAAGCCCCTGAGTTATTCCACGCCCATTCTTTGGGAGGATAAAAGAAGCAATATTGAGCAAGGGAGAGAAGTCTCTACTCTAGGTCAGAATTGGCAGCTTGCTAAAGGAATAAGAATCTGGCTGAAAGATTGAGTTGAAACAGCAGATCACCTCCCATAGAATGATCGGCAGTCTCTGGAAACAACAGAACTTTACAGTTTTTATTGTAAAAATTGTCACCTTGACATTTAGTTTATTTTTCATGCAACTAGTCTTAAGATGAGTACTTTTCTTTTTTTTTTTTTATTTAATTTTTATTTTATTTTATAATTATAACTTTTTTTTGACAGTACATATGCATGGGTAATTTTTTACAACATTATCCCTTGCACTTACTTCTATTCAGATTTTTTTCCCTTCCTCCCCCAACCCCCTCCCCCAGATGGCAGGTAGTCTTATACATGTTAAATATATTACAGTATATTCTAGATACAATATATGTGTGTAGAACCGAATTTCTTGTTGCACAGGAAGAACTGGATTCAGAAGGTAAAAATAACAGTTTACACTCATTTCCCAGTGTTCCTTTTCTGGATGTAGCTGATTCTGTCCATCATTAATCAATTGGAATTGGATTAGCTCTTCTCTATGTTGAAGATATCCACTTCCATCAGCATACATCCTCGTACAGTATCATTGTTGAAGTGTATAATGATCTTCTGGTTCTGCTCATTTCACTTAGCATCAGTTGATGTAAGTCTCTCCAAGCCTCTGTGTATTTCTCCTGTTGGTCATTTCTTACAGAACAATAATATTCCATAACATTCATATACCATAATTTACCCAACCATTCTCCAATTGATGGACATCCATTCATCTTCCAGCTTCTAGCCACTATGAAAAGGGCTGCCACAAACATTTTGGCACATACAGGTCCCTTTCCCTTCTTTAATATTGCCTTGGGATATAAGCCCAGTAGTAGTATGGCTGGGTCAAAGGGTATGCACATTTTGATAACTTTTTGGGCATAATTCCAGATTGCTCTCCAGAATGGCTGGATTCTTTCACAACTCCACCAACAATGCATCAGTGTCCCAGTTTTCCCACAGCCCCTCCAACATTCATCGTTATTTGTTCCTGTCATCTTAGCCAATCTGAAGTGTGTGTAATGATATCTCAGAGTTGTCTTAATTTGCATTTCTCTGATCAATAGTGATTTGGAACACCCTTTCATATGAGTGGAAATAGTTTTAATTTCATCATCTGAAAATTGTCTGTTCATATCCTTTGATCATTTATCAATTGGAGAATGGCTTGATTTCTTATAAATTAAAGTCAATTCTCTGTATATTTTGGAGATGAGGCCTTTATCAGAACCTTTAACTGTAAAAATGTTTTCCCAATTTGTTACTTCCCTTCTAATCTTGTTTGCATTAGTTTGTTTGTACAGAAACTTTTTAATTTGGTGTAATCAAAATTTTCTATTTTCTGATCAATAATGGTCTCTAGTTCTCTTTTGGACACAAATTCCTTCCTCCTCCACAAGTCTGAGAGGTAAACCATCCCATGTTCCTCCAATTTATTTATGATTTCGTTCTTTATGCCTAAATCTTGGACCCATTTTGATCTAATCTTAGTATGTGGTGTTAAATGTGGGTCCATGCCTAGTTTCTGCCATACTAATTTCCAGTTTTCCCAGCAGTTTTTGTCAAATAATGAATTCTTATCCCAAAATTTGGGATCTTTGGGTTTGTCAAACACTAGATTGCTATTTTTATTCACTATCTTGCCCTGTGAACCTAACCTATGCCATTGATCAACTAGTCTATTTCTTAGCCAATACCAAATGGTTTTGGTGACTGTTGCTTTATAATATAGTTCTACATCAGGTACAGCTAGACCACCTTCACTTAATTTTTCTTTTCATTACTTCCCTTGAAATTCTCGACCTTTTGTTGTTCCATATGAATTTTATTGTTATTTTTTCTAGGTTATTTAAATAGTTTCTTGGAAGTCTGATTGGTATAGCAGTAAATAAATAGATTAGTTTAGGGAGTATTGTCATCTTAATTATATTTGCTCGGCCTATCCAAGAGCACTGAATGTCTTTCCAATTATTTAAATCTCACTTTGTTTTTGTGGCAAGTGTTTTGTAATTTTGCTCATATAATTCCTGACTCTCCTTTGGTAGATATATTCCCAAATATTATACTATCGACCGTTATTTTGAATGGAATTTCTCTTTGTATCTCTTGCTGTTGGATTGTGTTGGTAATGTATAAAAATGCTGAGGATTTATGTAGATTTATTTTGTATCCTGCGACTTTGCTAAAATTCAGAATTATTTCTAATAGCTTTTTAGCAGAGTCTTTGGGGTTCTCTAAGTATACCATCATGTCATCTGCGAAAAGTGATAATTTGATTTCCTCATTTCCTACTCTAATTCCTTGAATCGTTTTGTCAGCTCTTATTGCCAAGGCTAGAGTTTCTAGTACTATATTGAAAAGTAATGGTGATAGTTTCACCTTGTTTCACTCCTGATCTTATAGGGAAAGGTTCTAGTTTATCGCCATTGGATATGATGTTTACTGAAGGTTTTAAATATGTGCTCCTTATTATTTTAAGGAATGGTCCATTTATTCCTATACTCTCAAGCGTTTTTAGTAGGAATGGATGTTGGATTTTATCAAATGCTTTTTCTGTATCTATTGAGATGATCATATGGTTTTTATTAATTTGATTATTAATATGGTCAATTATACTAATAGTTTTCCTAATATTAAACCATCCCTGCATTCCTGGTATAAATCCCACTTGGTCATAGTGTATTATCCTGGGGATGATTTTCTGAAGTCTATTTGCTAATATCTTATTTAAGATTTTAGCATCAATATTCATTAAGGAAATTGGTCTATAGTTTTCTTTCTCAGTTTTCGATCGACCTGGTTTAGGTATCAGTACCATGTCTGTGTCATAGAAGGAATTTGGTAGGACTCCTTCAATCCCTATTTTTTCAAATAGTTTACATAGCATTCAAGTTAGTTGTTCTTTAAATGTTTGGTAGAATTCACCTGTAAATCCATCTGGTCCTGGGGACTTTTTCTTAGGAAGTTGGTTAATAGCTTGGTCTATTTCTTTTTCTGAGATGGGACTATTTAGACTACTTTCTTCTTCCTCTGTTAATCTGGGCAAGTTATATTTTTGAAGGTATTCTTCCATTTCATTTAAGTTATCGAATTTATCGGCATAAAGTTGAGCAAAGTAGCTCCTAACTATTGTTCTAATTTCCTCTTCATTAGTGGTGAGTTCACCCTTTTCATTTTCAAGACTAAAAATTTGCTTTTTCTCTTTCCTTTTTTTAATCAGATTTACTAAGGATTTGTCTGTTTTGTTGGTTTTTTCATAGAACCAACTCTTAGTTTTATTAATTAATTCAATAGTTTTTTAATTTCTATTTTATTAATCTCACCTTTTATTTTTTGAATTTCAAGTTTTGTGTTTGTCTGGGGGTTTTTAATTTGTTCCTTTTCTAGCAATTTTTGTTGTAAGCCCAATTTGTTGGCCCTCTCTTTCTCTATTTTATGCAAGTAGGCCTGTAGAGATATAAAACTTCCCCTTATTACTGCTTTGGCTGTATCCCACACATTTTGGTATGATGTCTCATTATTGTCATTTTCTTGGGTGAAGTTATTAATTATGTCTATGATTTGCTGTTTTACCCAATCATTCTTTAGTATAAGATTATTTAGTTTCCAATTATTTTTTGGTCTATTTTCCCCTGGCTTTTTATTAAATGTAATTTTGATTGCATTATGGTCTGAAAAGGATGCATTTACTATTTCTGCCTTACTGCATTTGATTTTGAGGTTTTTATGCCCTAGTATATGATCAATTTTTGTATAGCTTCCATGAACTGCTGAGAAGAAAGTATATTCCTTTCTTTCTCCATTTAGCTTTTGCCAAAGATCTCTCATATCAAACTTTTCTAGTATTCTATTTACCTCTTTGACTTCTTTCTTATATATTTTGTGGTTTGATTTATCTAATTCTGAGAGTGCAAGGTTGAGATCTCCCACTATTATAGTTTTACTATCTATTTCCTCTTGCAGCTCTCTTAATTTCTCTTTTAAGAATTTAGATGCTGCACCACTTGGTGCATATATGTTTAATATTGATACTGCTTCATTATTGATGCTGCCCTTTAGCAGGATATAATGCCCTTCCTTATCTCTTTTAATTAGATTAATTTTTGTTTTTGCTTGATCTGAGATGAGGATGGCTACTCCTGCTTTTTGGTTTTGCCTGAAGCATAATAGATTCTGCTCCACCCTTTTACTTTTAGTTTGAATGTCTCACCCTGTTTCAGGTGTGTTTCCTGTAAACAACATATAGTAGGTTTCTGACTTTTAATCCAGTCTGCTAACTGCTTCCTCTTTATGAGGCAGTTTGCCCCATTCACATTTATGGTTAGAAGGACTAATTCTATATTGCTTGCCATCCTATTAACCCCTGCTTATGCTTTTCCCCTTTCCTTCCCTCTTACCCCCCTACCCAGTATTAAACTGGTGAACACCACTTGCTTTTCACAGCCCTCCCTTTTTAGGATCCCTCCCCCTCTTTAAAGATCCTCCCCTTATTTTACCCCTTTTCCTCAAAATTTCTGTATTCCCTTCCCCTTAGCTTACTCCTTCCCTTTCACTTTTCAATGAAGTGGAAGAAGTTTCACCATACATCGAATATGCCTATTGATACACACTATGTTCATCTCCCTCCTTTCTCTCAGATATAATAGGTTACCTTTGCCTCTTCATGAGATGTAGTACCACCACTTTACACTTTTTTATGATATAATTTCCTTTCCACCTCTAGTTTCTAAGACAAATTGTACATATGTTCTTTACATATTTTTTTGGCAGAAGTATAGTTCTCAAGATTTCTTTTTACCTTTTTAGAAATCTCTTGAGTTCTGTATTTGAAGATCAAACCTTTTATGTAGGTCTGGTTTTTTCATTAAAAATAGATGGAATTCATTTATTTTGTTAAATGTCCATCTTCCTTGGAAAACGATGCTCATTCTTGCTGGGTAAGTTATTCTTGGCTGCATACTAAGTTCCTTAGCCTTTCGGAACATCATGTTCCAGGCCCTTCGTTCTTTTAATGTGGATGCTGCTAGATCCTGGGTTATCCTTATTGTGGATCCTCCATATCTGAATTGCTTTTTTCTAGCAGCTTCCAATATCTTTTCCTTTGTCTGATGGCTCTTGAACTTGGCCACTATATTTCCTGACATTTTGATTTTAGGGTCCCTTTCAGTAGGTGATCGATTAATTTTTTCAATGTCTATTTTACCCTCTGTTTCCAGAATGTCTGGGCAGTTCTCTTTGATAATTTCCTCGAAAATGGTGTCCAAGCTCTTTTTATCCTCACATTTTTCAGGGAGTCCGATTATTCTCAAATTGTCTCTCCTGGATCTGTTTTCCAGGTCTGTTGTCTTTCTAGTAAGGTACTTGACATTCTTTTCAATTGTTTCATTTCTCTGGTTTTGTTTGACTACCTCTTGGTTTCTCCTTGAGTCATTCATTTCTACTTGTTCCAGTCTAATTTTCAATGATGTATTTTCTTCACTCACTTTTTTTATATCTCTTTGTAATTGTCCAATTGAGTTTCTATCTTCTATGGAATTTTTTTCCATTTTATCCATTTTATTTTTTAGAGAGCTGTTTTCTTTTTCCAGCTCACTAATCCTGTTTTCCTTGGAGTTTACCTTTTCCAGCTCACTAATCTTGTTTCTCAATGATTTGATTTCTTTATCCACTCTGTCTTTGAATGCATGGGATGACTTCTCCAGGCTCTCTTGCCAAGCTTCCTTTTCCTTTTCCCATTTCTCTTCCAGCTCTCTTGTGAGAGCCTTTTTGATTTCCTCTATGAGGTTCTTTTGTATTGAGGAGCAGCTCATATCCCTCTTAGGGCATTCATCTGGGGACAGTCTGTTTTTAGTCTCCTCAGTGTTTGAAGTCTGCTCTCTCTCCATACAAAAGCTGTCAATGGTTAGAGCCCTTTTGAATTTTTTGTTCATTTTGTCAGAGTAGGAATGGAAGAAAACAAACTGACAAGAGAAACAATTGGTCTGTTTTGCGGGGGATGGGGCTGGATGGTATTAATGGGCTTCCTCTACAGACTAGGGCAGCAGAGAGCCACTAACAGAAAGCAATGACTGTACTGAGTCTGTGTTCTCAGGCTCTGAGAACGTGCTGAGTCAGTCCAGGTGGGGGTTGGGGTTAGCTGGGTTCTGAGAGACGCTGGCTTTCTGGGGTTTTAATCTTCACCTCCGGTGTTTACACCCTCTCTGCTGCTCCTGGCTTGCTGCCAAGACGGAGTATCCATAGTGGGGTAAAAGCCTTTTTGCATAAACAGCAGAGATTGTACCCCTCCCCCTCTGGTCTGAGCTGTGTGAGCTTCCTGTCTGGCTCTGGCTGGCCTGCCTTCAGTCTGTGCCCAGTCTGATTGACCCTCCCCCGAGCAAACACAGACCTTTTCTGGCGACTTTCAAGGATGTCTTCTCTTGGTGATTATTTGTGGATTTCTTTCTGGGTCAAGCATTAAGTCTGAGGCTTGTCATGAAGTAAGTTCTGAGAGAAAACGAGGAGCTCAAGCAGCTGTCTGCCTCCATGCAGCCATCTTGGCTGGAAGTAGAGATGAGTACTTTTCAACATTATAGTTACTATTTAGGGCTCTGCCTTTCAGGTACTTCTTCATTGTCTCATTCATGACCGAGCTTCTCAGAATATCATAGGCTTTGGGTAAAATCATAAACTTCTGAAAAAAAATACCAGCATTGAGGATTTTTGAACAGCCTTAGTCTGCCATTAGTTCTCTGGAGAGGAGGGATGGATTTTCTAGCTAAAGGAAGGAAAAAATGTCTCCAAAGTCCTTCAACCTGTTTGTGTATTTCTCTTGTGTTAAAACGAACTGATAACAACCTGGGAACAATACCAAATGGACCTTTTCCTCCTCATGTTCCTGTCCTTTTGTGAGCATGTTGCCATGGGATAACATGATGCAAGTGAGCTCTTGTGCCAGGAAGATACCTGAGTTGGAACCTGCTTCAGCCAATTGGACTATGCCTTAATTTAAGCCATTTTATACTTGTATATGGTAAATGTGGGTTTGATTGTTTTCGGTTTGTTGTTTTTTTTTTTATAGAAAAATGTTAAGGAATTCTAAGGCAGATGTTCCTAAAGTTTGAGTTTCATATTTTTTGCCTTGCTTCTGTTTAACCTTATCATTAAACATAGATTTTGATATTTTATATATATATATATATATATATATATATATATATATATATATATATATATATATATAATATATATATTTGTGGATTTTAAGAAAATCTATTGAAGCTTACTTAAGAAGCAATTCATTACAATGATCTTGTTTGTTATGGGCCAGAACTTGAAACAAGATGTTAAGTAAGTGGAATCATTAAATCTAGTTTAGCATTGATTTAATCCTACAACAAATAATGGTTCCCTAGAGATATAATGTTTGGTGTATACTCAGTGTGGAACATATAAGGAGGAGCTCTCAGGGCCAGAAAGCACAAGTGCACTAGAAGCTCTTAGAGGCTGAGACAGATTCATTCCATCTTCTACCTTTGTTGTGGCTGGAGGCTCAAGCACATACTTTTGGAAGTCAGGAAATTCAGAAGCCAGAGAAAGCTGTTGGAGAGATTCAGAAGCCAGAGAAGGCAGTCGGGAAGATTCAGAAGCCAGAGAAGGAAGTCTGGGAGAACTAAGTGTAAGGGCCCTTTAAATGGGCGGACACAGTGCATCGGGAGATTGAGGCCCAGAAGTAATTTCTGTAGATATTAGGACTGCCCTTGGGCGGGATCCTGGCCATATTGAGATAGTTTTGTAATGGGTGACTCTCTCGCTGATTGGCTGTGTGTGTGACCTCACAGGCCCTATGTAAGCCCACTGCAGGCAGCAACCGCTCTCTTTAACCTCATGCTGTTCACCCTGGCTCCCCAGCCTGGGTGGCCAAGCCAAGATGGGTAGCCAAAAGAGGTAAGGGTTTTGGTAGTGAACACATGGGTTTTCTGACCAGGTGTTCACTCGGGAACCAACAAGTCAGGGCATCAGTTAGGGCATTATATGAGTAGGTATAATAAAGGCTTTTAAGATTACACGTGGTTGTTCTTGAGTGCGCTACCGGTTATTAAGCTATAGATTCAAGAGATTGTGGCCAGAGACCTTAGAAGGCCTCAGAGGAGGCGAGCCGGGTAGAGCTCACACTGCAAAGGACAGTGGTCAAAGGTGCTCTGGTGGGTCTAGGACAGACTAGTAATTGTAACTGCCAGGAGAGCACGTTACAAATGGCGCCCAACGTGGTGGACGCATCAGGAATTATCAGGTTTTGAAAATATTTAATATTCAGAATTAAGATTCTGAAAGATCCGGTAGAAACGCCACTTAAGAGGGAAGACAGAGAAGCAATATGGACCCAGGTAACTCTGGGATCAGACTCAAGGACACAGGTGAACATAATGCTTATTATATAAAGAGGTTAAAGAGCCAGATGGAAGATCTTTTAACAAAGATCACCACTGAAGAACAGCAGGAAGCTTGTAATCAAGCTCCCAGAAGGCTATCCCCACACCCAGTAAATATAGCTCAGAGAGGGAGCAACCTAGAGCTAGTGCGTATGTATGACAGTATAGAGTACAAAATGCCACAGCAAGAGTTGCTGGAATTGCAGGTTAAACTACAGATTGAGATAGAGAAAGAAGAAAAAGCTAGGTTACTACAGATAGAACAGGAAGAGTTCAAACCAGTGGCTGAAACTAAAGAAGGAAATAAACGAACCACATGGACTAAAGTTGTAGAAATTCTTCTTAGCGTTTTGCTGGTTTACCTCGTGCATTGTTGTTTTAAGGAATTTATTGATGACTCTTTCATTGAGAAGAAGTTTAGTTCTTTTTATGTGCAAAGCTCAGGTTGGATTTTAAATCAGCCTTTGGGGAATTTTCCAAATCCTCTTCCCTCTGCCTCACCTTTTTGGGCCAAGGGAGAAGGGGGAGGAGGAAAAGGAAGGGCGATAATACCATCAGCACTGCCCATTAATCCATTTAAAACTCCTGTGTCTTCATTTCAAAGGACAGGAGTAGGCTTTATGCCCCAAGGCAAAAAGGAATTGTGGGGTATTGAGTATAATCAGAAAAGTTTTAAAAATACAGTTCAGTTAATTTCTAAGAAACCTTACAGGGACAAGACCTTGCAGTTAGAGAGAGTGGAGTTTTATACTTGTAAAACTGCTAGGATCGTCTTTGGAGAGTTGGAACTCCTCTTTTCTTACCTCGTGGATTTTCCACTTCCACAGGTGAGCTTGATTTCCCAACCCCCTACGGGTACTTATAAAACAGTGTTTATGTTTAGAATGGGTTGGAAAATTGCTGTTTTAATCACTAGAATAAATAGACAGTGTGTGATCTTTGACCCAGGAGGAAAATATCAGATTTATTGATTCACACTCCTGAAGTACAATTCGGTATCAGAAACTCAAACTTTGATTTTTAGGCAAAAGAATTCAGGGATATAGCCGAGTGTTCTAGTAAAGTCATTACTGCACAGACTATCCCCAAGATTTTCTCTTCTAAACAAGAGAAGGGAATTTTGGGATATGTGATTGCTTACAATTTTTAAATTTTGATTTTACATTTTTAAACATTTTTGATTTTAAATTTTAAAGTTATTTTGGTTTTATATTTTTAATCTATTTTGGTTTTACATTTTTAAATTCTTTGCATTTTACCTTAGCAATGCACTTCGGGCATACACAGAAAGTGCAGCTAAGTGACAGACTGACTTTTGTCTGACTTGTTAATCTTTTTGACAACAACTTTGTTTCCACTGTGATGTGGAAAGGCCTGGATGGCATTTGGAAAGGCCCAAGTTGGGCCCCGGGGACATTCCTTCCTAGGTGCAGATCCAGCAGCAGAGTTCATCCCCACCAGAGACATTTGTAACCTGGGGATCCAAGAGAAGGACCAGACAACAGTCCAGAGAGACCAGCCAGATGTCAGCAGCCCTTCAGACGCTGATGGCAGCAATGCCCCTCCTGACCGTGACCAGAGACACCAGACACAGTTCCAGTGTTGCAGCTGAAATGGACTGTTTTGGGTGATACGCAATATAAAGACTGTAAATGGACAATGGGCCTGCTTGCTTCTCCCGTGGCCACTTGCCATATGGTGGCCTGGGAAGAGGCTTTGCCCTATGCTTTCTATTGAAGGACTATGCTTTTAAATTAGTGGGTGAAAAACCAACACACCCACCTGCCATTGTGATTGAGACAATGTTACTGGACATGACTGCTTATGTGCACCTGTGAAACTAGAATTGTTCTAGAATTGTGAAAAGTGCAATAGAGAATTGTGATAAGCTAGAATTGCTCTACGATTGTGAAAAGTGCAATAGAGAATTGTGATAAGCTAGAATTGTTCTAGAATTGTGAAAAGTGCAATTGAGAATTGTGATAAACTAGAATTGCTCTAGGATTGTGAAAAGTGCAATAGAGAATTGTGATAAGCTAGAATTGTTCTAGAATTGTGAAAAGTGCAATTGAGAATTGTGATAAACTAGAATTGCTCTAGGATTGTGACAAGTGCAATTGAGAATTGTGATAAGTTAGAATTGTTCTAGGAGTGTGAAAAGTGCAACAGAAAATTGAAAGAAACTAGAATTGGTCTAGAACTGTGATAAATGTAACTAGAATTGTGACAACCTACCTACTGATATTTGTTAACTAGAATTGTGATGTTTTACCTTGTTGACTTCCCACCTCAGTGTTGACATCCTACCTCATTGGCATCCAACCTCTTTGGCTTATTATCTCGAGTATGACTTTGATGAATGGGTTGAACATTTGGGCCACTGTTGAGCCTGGTTCTCATTGTCATACTTCTGTTTACTGATCTGCTGCTTTGTACCTCCTTGGGCATAACACTCTGTCATCTCATGGATCAAGTGAACTATAGCTGGTGCTAAAAGTTTAGCTTGGTGAGATGTGCGGTTCCCGCAAAACAAGAGAAAGGGAATTGTAAGGGCCCTTTAAATGGGCGGACACAGTGCATCGGGAGATTGAGGCCCAGAAGTAATTTCTGTAGATATTAGGACTGCCCTTGGGCGGGATCCTGGCCATATTGAGATAGTTTTGTAATGGGTGACTCTCTCGCTGATTGGCTGTGTGTGTGACCTCACAGGCCCTATGTAAGCCCACTGCAGGCAGCAACCGCTCTCTTTAACCTCATGCTGTTCACCCTGGCTCCCCAGCCTGGGTGGCCAAGCCAAGATGGGTAGCCAAAAGAGGTAAGGGTTTTGGTAGTGAACACATGGGTCTTCTGACCAGGTGTTCACTCGGGAACCAACAAGTCAGGGCATCAGTTAGGGCATTATATGAGTAGGTATAATAAAGGCTTTTAAGATTACACGTGGTTGTTCTTGAGTGCGCTACCGGTTATTAAGCTATAGATTCAAGAGATTGTGGCCAGAGACCTTAGAAGGCCTCAGAGGAGGCGAGCCGGGTAGAGCTCACACTGCAAAGGACAGTGGTCAAAGGTGCTCTGGTGGGTCTAGGACAGACTAGTAATTGTAACTGCCAGGAGAGCACGTTACAACTAAGTAAGACAGAGAAGTGGTGGCAGGCTGTCCTGTGGACAACAACCATGATCCGGAAGGCCTCCAGAAAAACTAGCCGAGCCCCAAGTGAAGGAGATAAGACATTGAAGGAGACAATAAAGGATTTGGACTTTTAACTCCTGGCTGCATTTGGGGTGATTACTGAACTGAAAGGAAGACTGCTCCCAGAAGCTCCCCAAGAAACCTTCCACCCAAGAATATTACGTTTTAGAAAAGAATATTACACTTATTGACATAATTCTATTTTCCTAGACATAAGATTACTCCAGGATTCAGCATTACAAGGTTATATCTGTACACAAAGGATCAAAATATTTAGTCTCAGATTAATTTACATTAATAATGGAAGCAAATTTATAATTTCACATATATATCTTTTGTGTTGAAAACATTGTAAAAGAAAAGTGGGCTAGATATTAGCAAAAAACAAAAACCAAGAAACAAACAAACAAAACCTTTAGGTGTTATGAGATAGTTTATATATATATATATATATATTTTATAATATTATCCCTTCTATTCATTTTTCCAAATTACCCCCCCTCCCTCTGTTCCCTCCCCCCGTCGACAGGCAATACTATACATTTTACATGTGTTACAATATAGTCTAGGTACAATACATGTGTGCGAATATCATTTTCTTGTTGCACAATAAACATTAGAATCCAAAGGTATATGCAACCTGGGCAGACAGATATTAGTGCTAACAATTTTCATTCCCCTCCCAGTGTTTCTTCTCTGGGTGTAGCTACCTCTGTCCATCATTGATCAACTGGAAGTGAGTTGGATCTTCTTTATGTTGAAGATTTCCACTTCCATCAGAATACATCCTCATACAGTATTGTTGTTGAAGTGTACAGTGATCTTCTGGTTCTGCTCATTTCACTCAGCATCAGTTGATTTAAGTCTCTCCAGGCCTCTCTATATTCCTCCTGCTGGTCATTTCTTACCGAGCAATAATATTCCATAACCTTCATATACCACAATTTACCCAACCATTCTCCAACTGATGGACATCCATTCATCTTCCAATTTCTAGCTACAACAAAAAGAGCTGCCACAAACATTTTGGCACATATATGTCTCTTTCCACTCTTTAGTATTTCTTTGGGATATAATCCCAGTAGTAGCGCTGCTGGGTCAAAGGGTATGCACAGTTTGATAACTTTTTGGGCATAATTCCAGATTGCTCTCCAGAATGGCTGGATTCTTTCACAACTCCACCAGCAATGTATTAGTGTCCCAATTTCCCCACATCCCCTCCAACATTTGTCTTATGAGATAGTTTTAAAACTGCAGTCTTTATTTTTATTGCTTTCTTCTAGAGTTAAATTGTTATTACCTTAGTGACAGGGACTATCTCTTCCATTGTTTTTGCATCCCTAGTTAATATCAAATTCTCTGGCACATAGTAAATACTTAATAAGTATTTATTATTGACTGACTGACTAAGAAACACAATGGAATAAAAGAAAAATTGTCCTACTCTCAAGGGGCTCTCATTTTAATGCTGATCTGGATATCTTGTTAATATCTAAAATTTAAAATGTCTCAAAGTGAACTTATCCATTCCTCAATTCCAAACTCTCCCACTTTCTCCCAAATTTCCTATTTCCATTGCTTCATCATCTTCCCAGATAAACATATTTGAAACCTTTAAGTAATCTGTAACTTCTCTTTTGCCTTTTCCCTTCCATCATCCAAATAAAATAGAAAAGATATGCAAAAGTTCATAGGAGAAAATATTTCCTTAAAAACAAAATTGGGCTAATGGAAACTGATGGGTCCATGAGACATTCAAAAAAACAATGAAACAAAATCAAAAGGATGAAAAAATAGAAGAAAATGAGCAATATCTCTTTGGAAAAACAACTGAACCAGAAAATAAATTAGAGAAAGATAGTTTGAGAATTTTTGGACTACCTGAAATCCATGTTCAAAAAGAGAACATGGTACATATCATTCAAGAAATTATCAAGGAATAGTGCCCTAATATTCTAGAAACAGACAGCAAAATATAAATAGAAAAAATCAACTAATATTTTTTAATGCAAAGTGAACTAAACAGTTCAGATTTTTTTTAATTTTCTTTTTTTATTATACCTTTTAATTTACAAAATATGTACATGGTTAATTTTTCAGCATTGACAATTGCAAAACCTTTTGTTCCAACTTTTCCCCTCCTTCCCCTCACCCCTTCCCCCAGATGGCAGGTTGACCAATACATGTTAAATATGTTAAAGTATAAGTTAAATACAATATATGTATACATATCCAAACAGTTATTTTGCTGTACAAAAAGAATCGGACTTTGAAATAATGTACAATTAGCCTGTGAAGGAAATCAAAAATACAGGTGGAAAAAAATAGAGGGATTGGGAATTCTATGTAGTGGTTCATAGTCATCTCCCAGAGTTCTTTCGCTGGGTGTAGCTGTTCAGTTTACACTCATTTCCCAGTGTTCCTTCTCTGGGTGTAGCTGATTCTGTCCATCATTGATCAATTGGATCTGAATTAGATCTTCTCTTTGTTAAAGATATTCACTTCCATCAGAATATATCCTCATATTGTATTGTTGTTGAAGTGTATAATGATCTCCTGGTCCTGCTCATTTCACTTAGCATCAGTTCATGTAAGTCTCTCCAAGCCTCTCTGTATTTATCCTGCTGGTCATTTCTTATACAACAATAATATTCCATAACATTCATATACCATAATTTACCCAACCATTCTCCAATTGATGGGCATCCATTCATTTTCCAGTTTCTAGCCACTACAAAATAGGGCTGTCTCAAACATTTTGGCACATACAAGTCCCTTTCCCTTCTTTAGTACCTCTTTAGGATGTAAGCCCAGTAGAAGTACTTCTGAATCAAAGGGTATGCATAGTTTGATAACTTTTTGGGCATAATTCCAGATTGCTCTCCAGAATGGTTGGATTCTTTCGCAACTCCACCAACAATGCATCAGTGTCCCAGTTTTCCCAAATCCCCTACAACATTCATCGTTATTTGTTCCTGTCATCTTAGCCAATCTGACAGGTGTATAGTGATATCTCAGAGTTGTCTTAATTTGCATTTCTCTGATCAATAGTGATTTGGAACACTCTTTCATATGAGTGGAAATAGTTTCAATTTCATCATCTGAAAATTGTCTGTTCATATCCTTTGACATTTATCAATTGGAGAATAGCTTGATTTCTTATAAATTAAAGTCAGTTCTCTGTATATTTTGGAGATGAGGCCTTTATCAGAACCTATAACTGTAAAAATGTTTTCCTAATTTGTTACTTCCCTTCTAATCTTGTTTGCATTAGTTTTGTTTGTAAAAAAGCTTTTTAATTTGATGTAATCAAAATTTTCTATTTTGTGATCAATAATCGTCTCTAGTTCTCCTTTGGTCACAAATTTCTTCCTCCTCCGCAACTCTGAGAGGTAAACTATCCTATGTTCCTCTAATTTATTTATGATCGTGTTCTTTATGCCTACCTCATGAACCCATTTTGATCTTATCTTGCTATGTGGTGTTAAGTGTGGTTCCATGTCTAATTTCTACCATACTAATTTCCAGTTTTCACAGCAGTTTTTGTCAAATAATGAATTCTTATCCCAAAAGGTGGGATTTTTGGATTTGTCAAACACTAGATTGCTATAGTTATTCACTATTTTGTCCTGTGAACCTAACCTATTCCACTGATCAACTAGTCTATTTCTTAGTCAATACCAAATGGTTTTGGTGACTGCTTTATAATATAGTTTTAGATCAAGTACAATTAGGCCACCTTCATTTGATTTTTTTTTCATTAATTCCCTTGAAATTCTTGACCTTTTGTTCCATATGAATTTTGTTGTTATTTTTTCTAGGTCATTAAAATAGTTTCTTGAGAGTATGATTGGTATAGCACTAAATAAATAGATTAGTTTAGGGAGTTTGTCATCTTGATTATATTCACTCGGCCTATCCAAGAGCACTTAATATTTTTCTAATTATTTAAATCTGATTTTATTTTTGTGGCAAGTGTTTTGTAATTTTGTTCATATAATTCCTGACTTTCCTTTAGTAGATAGATTCCCAAATATTTTATGCTATGGACAGTTATTTTGAATGGAATTTCTCTTTCTGTCTCTTGCTGTTGGATTTTGTTGGTAATGTATAAAAATGCTGAGGATTTATGTAGATTCATTTTGAATCCTGCAAGTTTGCTAATGTTATGAATTATTTCTAATAGCTTTTTAGCAGAATCTTTGGGGTTCTCTAAGTATATCATCATATCATTTGCAAAGAGTGATAGTTTGGTTTCCTCATTACCTGCTCTAATTCCTTTAATCTCTTTCTCGACTCTTATTGTCTAGGCTAGCATTTCTAATACAATATTGAATAGTAATGGTGATAGTGGGCAACATTGTTTCACTCGTGATCTCACTGGGAAAGTTTCCAGTTTATCGCCATTACATCTGATGTTTACTGATGGTTTTAAATATATTCTCTTGATTATTTTAAGGAATAGTCCATTTATTCCTATATTCTCAAGTGTTTTTAGTAGGAATGGATGTTGTATTTTTTCAAATGCTTTTTCTGTATCTATTGAGATGATCATATGGTTTTTATTAATTTGTTTATTGATATAGCTGATTATGCTAATAGTTTTCCTATAATATCGAACCAACCCTGCATTCCTGGTACAGATCCTACTTGGTCATAGTGTATTATCCTGGGGATGATTTTCTGTAGTCTTTTTGCTAATATTTTATTGAAGATTTTAGCATCAATATTCATTAGGGAGTAATATTGGTGTATAATTTTCTCCCTCTATTTTCAACCTATCTGGCTTACATATCAGTACCATGTCTGTGTCATAAAAGGAATTTGGTAGGACTCCTTCAATCCCTATTTTTTTCAAACAGTTTATATATCATTGGAGTTAATTGGTAGAATCCACATGTAAATCCATCTGGTCCTGGGGATTTTTTCTTAGGGAGTTGGTTAATAGCTTGGTCTATTTCTTTTTCTGAGATGGGACTATTTAGACTATTTCCTTCTTCCTTTGTTAATCTGGGCAAGCTATTCTTCTATTTCATTTAAGTTATTGAATTCATTGGCATAAAGTTGAGCAAAGTAACTACTAATTATTGTTCTAATTTCTTCTTCATTAGTGGCGAGTTCTCCCTTTTCATTTTTAAGACTAACAATTTGATTTTCTTCTTTACTTTTTTTAAACAGATTAACTGGTTTGTCTATTTTGTTGGTTTTTTCTTAGAACCAACTCTTAGTTTTATTAATTAATTCAATAATTTTTTTTTTTACTTTCAACTTTATTAATCTCTCCTTTTATTTTTAGAATTTCAAGTTTTGTGTTTGTCTGGGTGTTTTTAATTTGTTCCTTTTCTAGCATTTTTAGTTGTAAGCCCAATTCGTTGACCTTCCCTTTCTCTATTTTATGCAAGTAGGCCTCTAGAGATATAAAATTTCCCCTTATTTCTTCTTTGGCTATATCCCACATATTTTGGTATGATATCTCATTATTATCATTTTCTTGGGTGAAGTTATTAATTATGTCTATGATTTACGGTTTCACCCAATCATTCTTTAGGATGAGATTATTTAGTTTCCAATTATTTTTTGGTCTATTTTCCCCTGGCTTTTTATTGAATGTAATTTTGATTGCATTATGGTCTGAAAAGGATGCATTAACAATTTCTGCCCTAAATTGCATTTGATTTTCAGGTTTTTATGTCCTAATATATGGTCAATTTTTGTATAGATTCCATGAACTGCTGAGAAGAAAGTGTACTCCTTTCTCTCTCCTTTTAGTTTTCTCCAAAGAACTATTATATCTAATTTTTCGTATTATATTTACCTCTTTGACTTCTTTCTTATTTATTTTATTTTAGATTTATCTAATTCTGAGAGTGCAAGGTTGAGATCTTCCACTTTTATAGTTTTGCTGTCTATTTCTTCTTGGAGCTCTCTTAATTTCTCTTTTAAGAATTTAGATGCTGCACTACTTGGTGCATATATGTTTAATATTGATACTGCTTCATTATTGATGCTGCCCTTTAGCAGGATATAGTTCCCTTCCTTATCTCTTTTAATTCAATCAATTTTTGCTTTTGCTTGATCTGAGATGAGGATGGTTACCCCTGCTTTTTTGGCTTCACCTGAAGCATGGTAGATTCTGCTCCAACCTTTTATCTTTATTCTGAATGTATTACCCTGTTTTAGGTGTGTTTCCTATAAACAACATATTGTAGGATTCTGGCTTTTAATTCAGTCTGCTAACTGCTTTCTCTTTATGGGGAAGTTTACCCCATTCACATTTATGGTTAAAATGACTAATCCTGTATTACTTACCATCATGTTAACCCCTGCATAAGCTTTTCTCCTTTCCTTCCCCTTTACCCCCTCCCCAGTATTAAACTAGTGAACACCACTTCCTTCTCACATCACTGCCTTTTTAGTATCCCTTGCCCACCTTAAATTTTCTCCCCCTATATTACCCCTTTTCCTCACAATTTCTGTATTCCTTTCTACTTAGCTTACTTCTTCCCTTTTCACTTTTCACCTTCCACTTTTCAATGAAGTGGAAGGAGTTTTATCATAAATTGAATATGTCTATATTTTTCTCTTTAAGCCAATTATCATGAGAATATGATACACACTATGTTCATCGCCCTTCATTCTTTTTCTCAGATATAATAGGTTACCTTTGCCTCTTTGTGAGATGTAGTACCACCGCTTTACCCTTTTTTCTGGTATAGTTTCCTTTCCATCTCTAGTTTCTAGAACAAATTATTCATGTGTTCTTTATATATCTTTCTGGCAGAAATATAGTTCTCAAGATTTCTTTTTACCTTTTTAGAAATCTCTTGAGTTCTGTATTTGGACATAAAACTTTTTTGTGTAGATCCATTTTTTTTCTTCAAGAATAGATGTAATTCATTTATTTTATTGAATGTCCATCTTTTTCCCTGGAAAAAGATGCTCATTTTTGCTGGGTAAGTTATTCTTGGCTGCATACCAAGTTCCTTAGTCTTCTGGAATATTATATTCCAGACCCTTTGATCCTTTAATGTGGATGCTGCTAGATCCTGGGTAATCCTTATTATGCCTCCTTCATATTTGAATTCATTTTTTTTTCTAGCAGCTTGCAATATTTTTTTCTTCATCTGATGGTTCTTGAACTTGGCCACTATATTTCTTGGCATTTTGATTTTAGGGTCCCTTTAAGTAGGTGATTGATGAATTCCTTAAATGTCTATTTTACCCTCTGTTTCTAAAACGTCTGGACAGTTCTCTTTGATAATTTCCTGGAAAATAGTGTCCAGGCTCTTTTTTTTCTCATATTTTTCAGGGAGTCCAATTATTCTCAGATTGTCTCTCTTGGATCTATTTTCCAGATCTGTTGTCTTCCCAAGAAGGTACTTGACATTTTTTTCCTATTGTTTCTTTTTTTAGTTTTGCTTGACTGTTTCTTGGTGTCTCCTCACTTCTATTTGTTCGATTCTGATTTTCAATGATGTATTTTCTTCACTTACTTTTTTTATATCTTTTTGTAATTGCCAATTGAGTTTTTAAGTAAATTGTTTTGTTCTATGGAATTTTTTTCCATTTCACCAATTTTATTATTTTGTTTTATTTTCTTTTTCCAACTCATTAACTTTGTTTTTCAAATATTTGATTTCTTTATCCACTCTGTCTTTAAATGACTTATCCAGACTCTTGCCAACTTTCCTTTCCTTTTCCCATTTCTCTTCTAGCTCTCTTGTAAGAGCCTTTTTGATTTCTTCTATGACTGTTTTGTGTATTGAGGAGCAAATCATATCCCCCTTTGGTGGTTCCTCTGGAGACAGTCTGTTTTTAGTTTACCCAGGGTTTAAAGTCTGCTCCTTATCCATATAGAATCTATCAATGGTTAGAGTCTTTTTAAGTTTTTTGCTTATTTTGTCAGAGCAGAATCAAAGAAAACAAACTAAGAAGAAAAACAAATGGTCTGCTTTTGGGGTGGGGGGGATAGGGCTGGATTGTGTTACTGGGCTTCCTCTACAGACTGTGAGGACAACAGCAAAAACTGATCATATACTAGGGCATAAAAACCTCAAAATCAAATGCAGTAAGGCAGAAATACTAAATGCATCCTTTTTAGACGACAATGCAATTAAAATTACATTTAATAAAAAGCCAGGGGAAAATAGACCAAAAAACAATTGACAACTAAATAATCTTATACTAAAGAATGATTAGGTAAAACAGCAAATCATAGACATAATTAATAACTTCACCCAAGAAAATGAAAATAATGAGATATCATACCAGAATGTGTGGGATATAGCCAAAGAGGAAGTTTTATACGTCTAGAGGCCTACTTGCATAAAATAGAGAAAGAGAGGGCCAACAAATTGGGCTTACAACAAAAATTGCTAGAAAAGGAACAAATTAAAAACCCCCAGACAAACACAAAACTTGAAATTCTAAAAATAAAAGGAGAGATTAATAAAATTGAAAGTAAAAATACTATTGAATTAATTACTAAGAGTTGGTTCTATGAAAGAACCAACAAAATAGACAAACCCTTAGTAAAGCTGATTAAAAAAAGGAAAGAGAAAAAGCAAATTGTTAGTCTTGAAAATGAAAAGGGAGAACTCACCACTAATGAAGAGGAAATTAGAACAATAGTTAGGAGGTACTTTGCTCAACTTTATGCCAATAAATTAGATAACTTAAGAATACCTTCAAAAATATAGCTTGCCCAGATTGACAGAGGAAGAAGAAAGTAGTCTAAATAGTCCCATCTCAGAAAAAGAAGTAGAACAAGCTGTTAATCAACTCCCTAAGAAAAAGTCGCCAGGACCAGATGGATTTACAGGTGAATTCTACCAAACATTTAAAGAACAACTAACTCCAATGCTATATAAACTATTTGAAAAAATAGGAATGAAGCTGTCCTACTAAATTCCTTTTATGACACAGACATGGTACTGATACCTAAACCAGGTAGATTGAAAACTGAAAAAGAAAACTATAGACCAATTTCCTTAATGAATATTGATGCTAAAATCTTAAATAAGATATTAGCAAAAAAATTTCAGAAAATCATCCCTAGGATAATACACTATGACCAAGTGGGATTTATATCAGGAATGCAGGGCTGGTTTAATATTAGGAAAACTATTAGTATAATTGACCATATTACTAATCAAATTAATAAAAACCATATGATCATCTCAATAGATACAGAAAAAGCATTTGATAAAATCCAACATCCATTCCTAGTAAAAATGCTTGAGAGTATAGGAATAAATGGACTATACCTTAGAATAATAATGAGCATATATTTAAAACCATCAGTAAGCATCATATGTAATGGCGATAAACTGGAACCTTTCCCTGTAAGATCAGGAGTTGCCCACTATCACCATTACTATTCAATATAGCACTAGAAACGCTAGCCTTGGCAATAAAAGCCGAGGAAGAGATTCAAGGAATTAGAGTAGGAAATGAGGAAATCAAACTATCACTCTTTGCAGATGACATAATGGTATACTTAGAGAACTCCAAAGACTCTGGTAAAAAGCTGTTAGAAATAATTCAGAACTTTATCAAAGTTGCAGGAAACAAAATAAATCCACAAAAATCCTCAGCATTTTTATACATTACCAACACAATCCAACAGCAAGAAATACAAAGAGAGATTCCATTCAAAGTAACTGTTTATAGTATAAAATATTTGTGAATATATCTACCAAAGGAAAGTCAGGTATTATATGAGCAAAATTACAAAACACTTGCCATAAAAATAAAGTCAAATTTAAATAATTGGAAAGATATTGAGTGCTCTTGGATAGGCCGAGCGAATATAATTAAGATGACAATACTCCCTAAACTAATCTATTTATTTAGTGCTAAACCAATCACACTCCCAAGAAACTATTTTAATGACCTAGAAAAAATAACAACAGAATTCATATGGAAGAACAAAAGGTCGAGAATTTCAAGGGAAGTAATGAAAAAAAAAATTAAGTGAAGGTGGTCTAGCTGTACCTGATCTAGAACTATATTATAAAGCAACAGTCACCAAAACCATTTGGTATTGGTTAAGAAATAGACTAGTTGATCAGTGGAATAGGTTAGGTTCACAGGGCAAGATAGTGAATAAAAATAGCATTCTAGTGTTTGACAAACCCAAAGATCCCAACTTTTGGGATAAGAATTCATTATTTGACAAAAACTGCTGGGAAAACTGGAAATTAGTATGGCAGAAATGTACCCACATTTAACACCACATGCTAAGATAAGATCAAAATGGGTCCAAGATTTAGGCATAAAGAATGAGATCATAAATAAATTAGAGGAACATAGGATAGTTTACCTCTCAGACTTGTGGAGGAGGAAGGAATTTGTGTCCAAAAGAGAACTAGAGACCATTATTGAGCACAAAATAGAAAATTTTGATTACACCAAATTAAAAAGTTTCTGCACAAACAAAACTAATGCAAACAAGATTAGAAGGGAAGTAACAAATTGGGAAAACATTTTTACAGTTAAAGGTTCTGATAAAGGCCTCATCTCCAAAATATATAGAGAATTGACTTTAATTTATAAGAAATCAAGCTATTCTCCAATTGATAAATGGTCAAAGGATATGAACAATTTTCAGATGATGAAATTAAAACTATTTCCACTCATATGAAAGAGTGTTCCAAATCACTATTGATCAGAGAAATTCAAATTAAGACAACTCTGACATATCATTACACACCTGTCAGATTGGCTAAGATGATAGGAACAAATAACGATGAATGTTGGAAGGGCTGTGGTAAAACTGGTGGAGTTGTGAAAGAATCCAACCATTTTGGAGAGCAATCTGGAATTATGCCCAAAAAGTTATCAAACTATGCATACCCTTTGACCCAGCAGTGCTACTTCTGGGCTTATATCCCAACAAATACTGACGAAGGAAAGGGACCTGTTTGTGCCAAAATGTTTGTGACAGCCTGTGAAGGTCTGGTCTAGCTCCTCTTGTCAGGATAAGCAAAAGTCCTGGCCCCACGTTGGGCGCCAAATGTAGCGTGCTGTCGTCTCTAGAAGCTGCCGGATCGCTCTCTGGGAAGAGATCTGCTGTGTCTACTCAAATCTTTAAGACAGATTCTTCTTCCTGTAGTGAACCGTTGTCTCCAGGCAGTTGCTGTTAACTCTTGTCCTTAGAAGTGACTTCCCTTCCTGCAGAGAGCCCCGTCAGGCCTGATGTAATGCAGAGAGTCTTCTTCTTTCTCTGAGAGTCCTCTCTTTTATTCTCTCAGAGAATGGGCGTGGGATAATGCAAGGGCTTCTGGGAAGAACCACCCCAGCCAATGAGCTTGCCCCCTCTATCAAGTCAACCTGAGTTCTCACCTTGTAATTGTCCAGAAAACCTGAATTCTCACCTTGTCACTGTCCAGACAACCTGAGTTCTCACTTAGTAATCCTAACATCTCCCCCTTTCTTTTGATTTAGAACATAGGACAGTCATGACCTTGAAACATAAATCCATCAATATGGGAAGTATTACACATAATTACATAAATTACATAAGCACATAGTAACATAGTAACATAATACATGCTAGAAGTATATGACAAATAACATAATCAAATAATCATAAATTGAAAATTTATAAATGTCCATAAGTCCATTGTCCATTAGTCTCATCTTGTGTGAGGAAGTCCAATGATCCCTGCTGGTTTTAAAGTTCTTTAACAGTCTTTTTATTAGCCATGCTCTTTCGGTGTAAAATGTTTCTTAGATCTTCTCCTTTATTTTGAGGTCTTTCTCTTTTTCTGTCTCTCTCTGATGGACAAGGCGAATATGACTCATTGGCACCCATTTGATTCCTTCTCCTGCTGAAGAAATACAAGCAAACCCTCTCTCCCAAGCAGTTAACCTATCTAATTACCTTCTATTTACCACTTTCTAAATCTCTTCTCATCATCTGGCAATTACATTGGAATTGTTTGCACTGGACACAGCCCTGTTGGTTTAAAAGGCCTGTATTCTCCCCAAGTGTAATCCATTTTTGCAATCTGATTGCCTTTTGGCTCACTTATCAGGTAATCCCTTTCTGCCATGTGATTGCTTTTCTGCTGGTTGATCAAATCAGAGTCCTGACCTTCTAAAGGCTCTTTGGGTGTAACATCAGCTGCCATTATGCCCCAAGTCTTTTTTGCCTGGGGCCCTGGACCTGGGCCCCTCATCCCATTTCCCTGAATTATTCTACACTCTGATGCCCAATGGAGTCCTCTGTTGCATTTTGGACATGGGGTTTTAGGTCTTCTTTCACCCTGTCTTTTCACGGTATCTCCATACCTACACTGAGCTCTTAGATGCCCAATTTTTCCACATTGAAAACATCGCCGAGTTTCTCTAGAAGGCCTTTGCCAGGAGGGACCCTGTCTTTCCATGTTCATCATTGTCCGGGTGTAAAAAGCATTTGTTCCCACTGTAGCACAGCGTCTTATGATCTCCTCTAAAGGAGCATCTTTGTCTAATCCCCATATAATTCTTTTGCAAATCTCATTGGCATTTTCCTTAGCCAGATGTCTGGTCATTATTTCTGTAGCTGAATTTTCTCCAATAGTTCTTTTGACAGCAGTTTGCAAACGTCCCACAAAATCTGCAAAAGGTTCATTGGGACCTTGCTGTATTTTAGTGAAAGCCTCTCCACGATCTTTCTGTCCAGGAAGGACACCCCAAGCTTTTATCGCAGCCTTAGCAATTTGTTCATATATTGTCATGGTATAATTAATCTGTTCCGAATTCTCTCCATACTGACCTTCACCAGCTAAGTGCTCAAAAGTGAATTGTGTGTTAACTCCTATTTCCAAATTGCATCTGACTTGAATTTTACATAATTCATGAAATTCCGAAAGCCATAATAAATTTTCTCCAGGTTCCAGACATGTCCTTGCTATGGATTTCCAATCATTCGGGGTTAGGACTTCATAAGACAAACCATCTAGTAACATTTTGACATAAGCTGATGTAGCCCCATAAAGGGTACAACTTTTTTCAAATCCTTAATTGTATTCAAATCTAAAGGTGCATATCTTCTCCTTTTTTTTACCTACAGAGTCAGTATTTTCAATCACAGGATATGCATGTATAAAATCACTTATATCCTGTCCTTCTCTCTTAGCTTTAACCAATGTTTTTTCTAATCTTGTCATAGGCTTAGGCTGCTTCACAGACAATTCTGTTTGTGTTTCTGCCTCTTCCTCTCCTTCTTCTTGCTCCACCCCTGAAGGGTTAATTGAGGGAGGAGATGGGAGGTGCTCTTGTGGCTGTTGCTCAGAATTGTACTTAACTTCATTGTTATCTGATTCATCCTTTTCACCTAGTTTAGTTGACACTTCCCCATTTTGCTCCTTCATCTCTTCCTTTAGAATAACATTTTTTAAAGCCATTTGGATTAAATTGTAGGTATGAATTGTATCTTTGGAAACTGAGTTTGGTCTGGAACCAAAGGGTAAAATGTCACAAAGGTAATTGTACTGTTCACCTAATTGCTCTCCTACTAATTTCCACTCATCTGGATCCAATTCTTCTTCCAGAGAAAAAGAAGGACATATGACCTTCACAGTTCTTAAAAGTTCAGTAATCTCCTCTAAAATTATAATCAAGCCTTGGCTTTTCATAACCTTGATGATGCTCTCCAAACATTTTCCTTGAACAGAAGGTGTTTGCCCCATTTCACTATTAGAGATTGCTGATTTAGCCCTTAACAAGTTCCTTATTTATCTATTAGCACGCTCACTTAATCTTTAACAAAGTTTCCTCGTTACTCACGGTTCTGGGTCAGAGAGACTGAGATCTGGATGGGAGGCTTTTCCACTGGAATCAGGACCGTGTCTGTCCCTGTTCGGGCGCCAAATTGCGAAGGTCTGGTCTAGCTCCTCTTGTCAGGATAAGCAAAAGTCCTGGCCCCACGTTGGGCGCCAAATGTAGCGTGCTGTCGTCTCTAGAAGCTGCCGGATCGCTCTCTGGGAAGAGATCTGCTGTGTCTACTCAAATCTTTAAGACAGATTCTTCTTCCTGTAGTGAACCGTTGTCTCCAGGCAGTTGCTGTTAACTCTTGTCCTTAGAAGTGACTTCCCTTCCTGCAGAGAGCCCCGTCAGGCCTGATGTAATGCAGAGAGTCTTCTTCTTTCTCTGAGAGTCCTCTCTTTTATTCTCCCAGAGAATGGGCGTGGGATAATGCAAGGGCTTCTGGGAAGAACCACCCCAGCCAATGAGCTTGCCCCCTCTATCAAGTCAACCTGAGTTCTCACCTTGTAATTGTCCAGAAAACCTGAATTCTCACCTTGTCACTGTCCAGACAACCTGAGTTCTCACTTAGTAATCCTAACAACAGCCCTTTTTGTAGTGGCTAGAAACTGGAAAATGAATGGATGTCCGTCAATTGGGGAATGGTTGGGTTAATTATGGTATATGAATGTTATGGAATAATATTGTTCTGTAAGAAATGACCAACAGGAGGAATACAGAGAGGCTTGGAGAGACTTACATGAACTGATGCTGAGTGAAATGAGCAGAACTAGGAGATCCTCTATGAGGATGTATTCTGATGGAAGTGGATATCTTCAACATAGAGAAGAGCTAATCCAATTCCAATTGATCAATGATGGACAGAATCAGCTACACCCAGAAAAGGAACACTGGGAAATGAGTGTAAACTGTGAGCATTTTTTTGTTTGTTTCTTTTTCTTCCCAGATTATTTTTAGCTTCCAAATACTATTCTTCCTTTGCAACAACAACAACAACAAAATTCAGTTCTGTACATATATATTGTACTTGGGATTTCGTATAAGATATTTAATATGTATGCGAATGCCTGCCATCTAGGGGAGGGGGTGTGGAGGGAAGGAGGGGAAAAACTTGGAATAGAAGGGAGTACAAGGGATAATGTTGTAAAAAAATTACCTATGCATATGTACTGTCAAAAATGTTATAATTATAAAAATTAATAAAAAAAGGAAAGAAAGAAATGTATGTATGATTTTATACATCACTTTATACATATTTCCAAATTGCCCTACAAATGGTTCAATTCATAATTGCACTAGCAGTTCATTAGTGTCTCAATTTTCCCACTTCCTTCAACATTTATCATTTATTTTTCTGTCATAGTAACCAATCTGTACGTATTGGATGGTACCTCTGTGATTGTAATTTTCTCTCATCAATATTGATCTCATTTTTTATTTGACTATAAGAAGCTATAGATATAGAAATATAATATAAAAAGAATGAAGATATTACTTATTCATATCCTTTGATAATTTATTTAATTTTCATGAATTTGCTTCAATTCCCTATATATTTGAGAAATGAGATCTTTTATCATGCAAACTTGCTATAAAAATTTTCCAGTTATGATTATGAACTGTATTTATTTCTATCCTACTTTTCCCATTTATCCTACACTCTCTTATCTTCTTTTCCATACTAAAAAAGTGTTTTGTTTCTCTCTACCACCTTTCCCAGCCTGTCCCCCTTTCTTTTAACATCCCCACCTTCTCTTATCCCTTTTCCCTACTTTCTCATAAGAGTAAGATGGATTTCTATACTGAAGTAACATGTGTTACTTCTCTTTTCAGCCACTTCTAATGAGAGTAAAGTTCAAGAACTACTCCCACTATTTCCCTTCTATGTAAAATCTCTTTTGAGCTTCTTTCATGTGAGAAAATTTACCACATTCTGCCTCTCCTTTCTCCCTTCTCTTTTTCACCTCTTATTTTATTTTTAAGATAGTCATCCCATCATATTTAACCCATCTCCCTGCCCTTGATGTACAGTCCTTTTAACCATTCTAATAAGAAGAAAATTCTTAACCATTACAATATCATCTTCTCACATTGGAATATAACCAATTTAATCTTATCCAATTCTTAATGCTTTCTCTTTTCTATTTACCTTTTTATACTTCTCTTGTATCTTCTACTTGAAAGTCAAGTTTTTCTATTTAGCTCTGGTTTTTTCATCAGAAATGTTAGTCCTCTGTTTCATCAAATATCTATTTTCTTCCTGACTTAGTATGTGCTGAGTTTTGCTGGGTAGAGGATTCTTGCTTATAATCCTAGCTTCTTTACCTTCCATATTCTAAGCCATCAGATCTTTTAATGTATAAACTGATAAAACTTATGTTATCCTGACTATGGTTCTATGATATTTTAATTGTTTCTTTCTAATTGCTTGCAACATTTTGACCTTGACCTAGGAACTCTGGAATTTGGCTATAAGATTCCTGGGAATTTTTATTTGGGGATCTCTATTTTTTTTATTAAAGCTTTTTATTTTTCAAAATATATGCATGGACAATTTTTCAACATTAGTTCTTACCAAAACTTGTGTTCCAATTTTCCCCCTTCCTCACATGCCTTCCCCTAAATGGCAAGTTGTCCAATATATGTTAAACATGGTAGAGATATACATATTTATACAATTATTATGCTGCACAAGAAAAATCAAATCAATCCAGTTAAAAAAAAGTGAGGCAAAATAATATGCAAGCAAATAACAACAAAAAGAGTGAAAATTCTATGTTGTGAACCACATTCACTTCCCACTGTTCTCTCTTTGGGTGTAGATGGCTCTCTTCATCTTTGAACAATTGGAACTGGTTTGAATCATCTTATTGTTGAAGAGAGCCACATCCATCAGAATTGATCATTGTATAATCTTGCTGTTGCCACGTACAATGATCTCCTAGTTCTGTTTATTTCACTCCGCATTAGTTCATGCAAGTTTTTCCAGGCCTCTCTAAAATCATCCTGCTGGTCATTTCTTATAAAACAATAATATTCTATAACATTCATATCCCACAATTTATTCAGCTATTCTCTAATTGAGAGGCATTGATTCAGTTTTCAGTTTCTTGCCACTACAACGAGGGATACCACAAACATTTTTGCACATGTGTATCCCTTTCCCTCCTTTAAAATATCTTTGGTATATTAGCCCAGTAGAAACACTTCTGGAACAAAGGGTATAACAGTTTGATAACTTTTTGAGCATAGTTCCAAATTGCTCTCCAGAATGACTGGATCTGTTCACAATTCCACCAACAATATATTTTTAAGGCATTCTTCTCATCATTGCCTTTCTGTACCTCTTTTATCATTTGACATATTCTGGTTTTTAAGGTTTTATTTTCTTCAGTATTTTTTGCTTTTCCTTTATTAACCTATTAACTCTTCATTTTCATTATTTTCTTGCATCACTGTCATTTCTCTTCCCATTTTCCCTCTATTTCTCTTATTTTATTTTTAAAATCCATTTTGAGCCCTTCCTAGAATTCTTTTGGACCCTGAGACCAATTCCCCTTTACTTTCTGTAGAACTGAGATTTCCATTAGCTACCATTGTAGCCATCGATTCATTCATTTCAAAGGCCTGCTGTGAGATAGACCTTTCATGCCAATCTTCTAAATTATCTTTAGAATTTTCTTTGAGGTTGTTGTTGGGGTTTTTTTTGTTTTGTTTTGTTTTGGTTTGGTTTTTTTCGCTGAGGCAATTGGGGTTAAGTGAGTTGTCCAGGGCAACACAACTAGGAAGTGCTAAGTGTCTGAGACCAGACTTGAACTCAGGTCCTCCTGACTTCAGGGTTGGTATACCACCTAGCTGCCCCACTTTGAGGTATTTTTAAAAATTGTTTGGAAGAAAATTTGGGAGAGCTCGGGTGAGTCCCTGACTTTTTTTTCCCACCATCTTCACAACAGAGCTTGACATAAATTTATAATGTACCTTTTATACAACTTCCTCCAGCTACATTCAATAGTTTGTAAAAAGAAGCAAAAGATGAAGATATTGAGAGTAATTCAGGTTTAAAGTTTGATAAGAGATGATCAATGACAGACATGAGAGCAAGCTGAGAATAGTATAAGCAAAATAGCTAATTGATAAGAGTTGAAATTGGATATGGAAGAAAATTAAGTCAGATTCAAGCATGGTCTGAGAAAGTGAGGTTAAAGAAGAGTGAAGTATAGGGAGAGATGGATTGATAGGATGTTACATAAAGGAATATCTGAATTTCTAATTAAAAAACTTTTGTGAGAATGATTCATGATTATCCATATGTGGAACTGTTTTTGAATTCAAAATTTAAGTGGATTCAGAACTGGAGTGTTTTGAGGCTTTGAAAAATCATCAATATGGAATTGAAATATTCTAGTATAAGAGAATAAGTTATTGAGGAGAAAAAGATGATCCAAATGATGAACTTCTTGCAAAAGGAGAGAGAGTGACTGAAAGACTGGTATGAAACAGTCACTATGACTTTGAGTGGAAATTTTTGACTAAGTGCACTCGAAATAAAAGGAGGTTGTTGAGTGATGATGGTATAGGGAAAGTCTGAAGATAGCTGTAAAATAAAGGGTATTCCAACTGCCTTTTTGGGGAGATGAGAGAAAGTATAATCAAAGCCAGAAAAAATACTTTGAAATACCATAGCATCAGGGAAACATTTCTCAATGAATGTTTCATTTTAGGCTGGTAGATGCAAGAAGTATGAGAGAAAGAAACCCAGGATGAATGAAGTTATTTTACTAGAGAATGGAAATTCTAGAGGGCACAGTGGAAAGGGTGGAAGGAATTATAGTGAATTATACTTATGTCCTCATAAGTAGAATGGGACTGAGGAGGATTAGAATAACTGAAAAGGAGATAAGGACCAGGGATAGTTCTTAAATGTCTGTGATTGGTTAATACAGGGATACAGGGAGAAATAAGATATTGGAAGGCATTGACCATAGGGCAATAGTATATTACAACAGTCATCAAGGGATGGTAATTACTTTGGCAAGCAAAGCTCATTGTTAGACCAATCCTGGATCTCCTGCTTGTGCAGCTGCTTCCTTTGCAGACTATCTGGGGAAAGGGGAAGGCAGTTGTCAGGGATCCTCCCAAGGTCAACAGAGAGCATTCAGTGGCCAGAATTGGCTGTTCTGAGAATTACTCTGCTTTTAGCAATTGCTCCTCCAGAAAAATAATGCAAGTTTTTCTGTCAATGCATATTTGTTTAAATTGTACTGAGGGAGAGGAGTTGGAAATGAATAGATATTCTATACCTTATATGCCTTTCTATTCCCCATCTCCTTTTTGTGGAAAACAGCCTAACCAATGCTTCAAGTAATTTTCCCCAAGGTTCTAAGGAGTATAAAACTACAGAGCTAGAAAAAGAGAAAGAACTTTCTTTTCAGGGCTGAGTCCTCCCAGGATTAAACCCAAGTGACACATTCCTTTGGATCCAAAACTAAGAAGAGTCCTTTAAGAGGGATAATGCAAATATCCCCAAACCACTGGTCCAATGATTTTGTTTGTTACACTTATTATAATTTCATAAGTAAAGTATGGGCGAGATATGATTGGAAGTAATTGTTCTGAAAAAATGTAGATAAACATCTACATCTGTGTACTTTAATCTCCATGAATCAGAAAAATGATGAGGTAGCCAGTTCTTGAACAAAGTAACACTTAATAAATGGTTGTTGCTGCTGTTGTTGCTATTGATGATGATCATCATGATAATGAGGTAGCCAAGCTCATTTAAAGACAGGGAAGGGTGAGTTGGGATAAAGATCTTTATATGGAGTATATCAAAAGTGCAGCTTCTGGCTTCTCAAGAACACTGATGTCATTGCCATAGAATGTTTTTTCCAAAGAATGAAAGTTAAACTTATTTCTCTCAAAACATGTCTTCAGACTCTTTCAAAAAGTATGCTTAATTATCACTTTTTAAAAATATATTCCTCATCTCTTAAAGGCATAGTAACAGTAATTAATATCTCTGTGAGAGGGCCTTTTTATGCTAGAGTTATTCATGTGCACGTTATTTCCTTAAGGACATGATACACCTAATGAAAACTGGTACTAAAATATTTGCCTGTAGTCTTTTAAGCTTAATCAAAGAAAGGTAGTTAAACAGGAAGGAAGAGGGAGAGAGAAACCTATTTGTAAGGTTCTCGGTTGGTCTTGGACCAGCCTTCCTTCCAGCAAAGTAAGCACCATAAGAATAGCCAGGAATTAAAGCCCAAATCCTTTATTATCTCCTTCACAATCCTTGTCTGGGGCTAGGTCAGCTTTCTGGAGAGCCTTTCAGACTAGCCTTAGTCTTAGTGGGGGAAGTGCAGGAGGCCAGCCCCCACAATGGTGTGAGATGAAATGAATCTCTCTGAGTCTGAGGGCTTGTGCTTCAGCCTCCAGCCACCACAAAAGTGGACGATGGAATGAATGTGTCTTTGGGTCATTTCTGAGTCTGTCTCTGGCTCAGAACTTAGCATGCAAGCTGGGAGCCTCAGTGGGGGAAGTGCAGGAGGCCAGGCCACCAGGAGCCTGATGAAGATGGAATGAATCTTTTTTCTTGGTTCCAAGATCTTGAGCTCCGGCTTCTAGTTCTGTCTTGTCTGGCTCTGAATCTGGCTGAGGCTCCCAACTTACATGCTCTCTTATAATTAGATTATCATAGGTGTGAATCCTGTAGAACTATATTAAGTACTAAGTACCTGTACTGAACTAGAGAACTATTAATCACCATGCTAAACTAGACAACCATTGTCTTTATCGATTCCACTGACTTAACACCTTGTAAGAATCCTTGTGTCAAGTTCAGAGTCCTGGCCCATAACACCTACCTACATATATCCACCAAGATAAATGCTATATACATGTCTACCTATATTTTAGAAATAAATATGACAGTGAAAATACCAAGAAATTTTTTTCAGGAGACAAAATATAAGGGAGCAGTCAATAATAATATTAATATGATATTTATGTAGCACATTGTATATTATCTTATTTGATCCTCTCAATAATCTTCATTTTATTGAAGAGGAAATTGAGGCTTAGAGGTTATTTAACTTGCTCAGGGTTACATAGTCTGAAGAAGGACTGTCTCAGACTCTCCCAGGCCTTTCTGACTCCAAGTCTAATATTCTATCTTCTGTGCACCTAGGTGCTTTATGTTTATTCACCAAACACAAATGCAAAAGAATAAGTAGGACCAGGGCATCTAGGTAGTGCAGTAGATAAAGCACCAGCCCTGAAGTCAGGAGGACCTGAGTTTAAATCTGTTCTCAGACACTTAACACTTCCTAGCTTTGTGACCCTGGGCAAGTCATTTAACCCCAATTGCCTCAGCAAAAAAAAGAAAAAGTAGAACTTCAGATGTGAATGGGATTCTCTTAAAGGGCAGTTCTCTTGCCTTCCATTTTCTCTGCAAAGATTATATCTTTGATTAAGAGTAGACAAAACAGAAATAGCTAATAGGGAGTTGAAGTATTAAGAGAGATCACCTACCTGTCATCGATGAGTTCAAGACTCATCAAGCCCAAGTTAACTACTTTTTAGGTTATGAAAAGGATGGGCAAATATGATTGCTAACTTATTTTGAATAAACTTTGAAAATATATACACCAAAACATTTATACAATTCACTAAATACCCTTAGCAGCATTTTTTAGTGATAGCAAAATAGTAACAATATAGATGTCTGTAAACCAAAATCAAATTGGGGTATATGAATGTAATGGAATGTTACTATGCTATAAGAAATAAAGAATTTAATAAATTTGGAAAAGAAAAAGAAAAAAGTCTACATTAATTGATGCAAATTGAAGTAAGCAGAGTCAAGAGAGCAATATACACAATGACTATAATAATTCAAATGACAGAACAGCCACAAAATGATCAAAAGTGTATATTGCAAAATTAGAAAGAATAAATGTATGCTCCAAAGAAGAAATATGTGATATATGCACAGATAGTAGGTTCAGAAGTGTAATATGTTGCATATGTTTTCATTCTTTTTCTTTTTGTTGATCACTTTTGATGATTTTTTCTCTTCTGTTTTTCTTTAAAAACATGCTTTTAATATTCTTTAAAAGGTTTAAAAATATATAGGATGGCTTTCTGGTAGCTTTTGGGGGGAAGGGAGAATTTAAAAATGCATCATCAAGAAAACTTATTTTAAATAATAAAAGTAATAGACAGTGGAACAGGAAAAACAGAATGAGAGAGAGAGAGAGAGAGAGATGTAATTGTCATTTTTTTTAAAAAGATAGTTATTTATATTCAGTAGAACTTAGCTACACCTAAGTGCTGCCAATTGGTTCAATATCAGAAATTGATGTGGTTTTATTAGTGGACATGGTGTAAGGAAGAGGCATTACCATCTGCTTTGCCTTTGAATCCCAAAGATCACTGCCTTCTCCATCACATTTGAAGTTGAAATCTCCTCTTTGTGCTATTAGAATATGTGGTCACTTATGAACAGACAATTCTCAGATGAAGAAATTGAAAGTATTTCTAGCCATATGAAAAGATGCTCCAAGTCATTATTAATCAGAGAAATGCAAATTAAGACAACTCTGAGATAGCACTACACACCTGTCAGATTGGCTAAAATGACAGGGAAAGATAATGAAGAATGTTATAGGGGATATGGGAAAACAGGGACACTGATACATTGTTGGTGGAATTGTGAATACATCCAGCCATTCTGGAGAACAATTTTTTTTCCTTTTTTTAAAATTAATTTTATAATTATAACATTTTTGACAGTACATATGCATAGGTAATTTTTTTACAACATTATCCCTTGTACTCCCTTCTGTTCCGAATTTTTCCCCTCCTTCCCTTCACCCCCTCCCCTAGATGGCAGGCATTTCCATACATATTAAATATCTTATATTACTATATATATATACATATATATATATATATATATATATATATATATATATATATATATATATATATATATATATATATATATATGCAGAACCGAATTTTTTTGTTGTTGTTGTTGCAAAGGAAGAATTGTATTCAGAAGGTAAAAATAATCTGGAAAGAAAAACAACAACAACAACAAAAATGCTCACAATTTACACTCATTTCCCAGTGTTCCTTTTCTGGGTGTAGCTGATTCTGTCCATCATTGATCAATTGGAATTGGATTAGCTCTTCTCTATGTTGAAGATATCCACTTCCATCAGAATACATCCTCATACAGTATCATTGTTGAAATGTATAATGATCTCCTAGTTCTGCTCATTTCACTCAGCATCAGTTCATGTAAGTCTCTCCAAGCCTCTCTGTATTCCTCCTATTGGTCATTTCTTACAGAACAATAATATTCCATAACATTCATATACCATAATTTACCCAACCATTCTCCAATTGACGGACATCCATTCATTTTCCAGTTTCTAGCCACTACAAAAAGGGCTGTCACAAACATTTTGGCACATACAGGTCCCTTTCCCTTCTTTACTATTTCCTTGGGATATTAGCCCAGTAGTAGCACTTCTGGGTCAAAGGGTATGCACATTTTGATAACTTTTTGGGCATAATTCCTGATTGCTCTTCTGGAAACAATTTGGAACTGTGCTCAAAAAGTTATCAAACTGTGCATACTCTTTGATCCAGCAGTATTACTACTAGACTTATATCCCAAAGAAATCTTAAAGAAGGGAAAAGGGACCTGTATGTGCAAGAATTTTTGTGGAAGCCCTCTTTGTAGTGGCCAGAAACTGGAAACTACATGGATGTCCATCAATTGGAGAATGGCTGAATAAATTGTGGTATATGAATATCGTGGAATATTATTGTTCTGTAAGAAATGACCAACAGGATGATTTCAGAAATGCCTGGAGAGACTTATATGATCTGATGCTGAGTGAAATGAGCAGGACCAGGGGATCATTATATACTTCAACAACAATACTATATGATGATCAATTCTGATGGATGTGGCCATTTTCAACAATGAGATGAACCAAATCAGTTCCAATAGAGCAGTAATGAACTGATCCAGCTACACCCAGCAAAAGAACTCTGGGAGATGACCATGAACCACTACATAGAATTCCCAGTTCCTCTAATTTTGTCCGCCTGCATTTTGAATTTCCTTCACAGGCTAATTGTTCAGTATTTCAAAGTCCGATTCTTTTTGGACAGCAAAACAACTGTTTGGTCATGTATACATATATTGTATTTAATTTATACTTTAATATATTAAACATGTATTGGTTAACCTGCCATGGGGGGGGGGGAGAGGAAGGAGAGGAAAAATTGGAACAAAAGGTTTGGCAATTGCCAGTGTTATAAAATTACCATGCATATATCTGGTAAATAGAATATGCGATCCTTGAGAGTAGAGATTATCTCTTCTTTCTATCTGTATCTCAATTGCTTAGCATATAGTAAGCACTTAATAAAGGTGTTGCAGTTGTTTTCATTTATTCATTCTTGCAAGCTAAAATAAGCTAAACTTAAATGCCTGGAAAAATTCTAAAACTACACTAAGTGAAATCATTCACTACTATTTTTATTTAAATACTTCCTATGATATACTTTAAATATTATGGTTTCAGAAACATAATCATTAATTAGACATATAGCTTTATGTGTATGTTATGAATTGCTATATTTGATTTTTAATTTTCTGGTTTTTTAAATATTTATATTCTTTAAATTATCAAGAATCTATACTGAAATAACAGTTGTTTGGTGGCTTTTTACTTATTTGGAAGTGAATATAAGTGCATATGAGAACCAGGTTACATCAATTTTTTTCTGTTTCTGAGTCCTATAGTTAAGATTTGGCTTTTAAAATAATTTACCCAGGTATTTATTGCGAACTTGCTCCATAATAATGAATCTTAAAAGTTTCTAAGTATGTAAATTACACATACATATATTTTATATTTAAAAGTGAAAATAAAATTAATAAAAAGTGATAATCAGAATAAAATGTTTTATTAAGATTTTGATGTAATTTCTCTAAAATTATTGGAATTGAAGAATATGTTTTTATTTAAGCAAATATCAGATAAAGGTAAACAATTCATTTAATTAGATAATAATCTAAACTATTTTATATGGTTTCCTTAATTTCTTTTTTATTATAATAAAAAGGTTCATTTTAATGAATTAAAAAGGAATTAAGAAAAATGAAATCGTATAAAAACACTATTTCTTCAGTATTATTTTATCTTTAGATTAAACATTGCTTTTTCAGAAATTATTCTTTTGCCAAAATACTTTCTCTTTTAGAAAAAAATGATTGCGTTATTTACATTAATCTGTGTGGCTTGTTATTAAAAAAAAAATATGCTATGGCTTCTTTACTTAATGGGATTCACGTGCTCTGAAGGTAAATCTCCATTCCTTCTTACAGGCAAATTAAGGTTATAAGTCTTTGGTGCCAGCTTTCTGTGCTGCATATATCAGTTGTGTACATTTCAGCAGAAGTGAGCTGTGATGTTTGCCAACAACCCCTTCTTTAAACACAGATACAGAACCCTTCTGTTATGGTATTATTTTATTTGTGTGTGTGTGTGTGTGTGTGTGTGTGTGTGTTTGTGTGCATGCACAAAAACAACATAGAATAATATATTCTTAGAATTGTTGAGGCATTTTTATGGAAATTTTTTGCCATTACTTTTATTCATTTTGTGTTTGTGGTTTAGTTGAGACTAATCAAATTAACATGTATCTTTAAATGTGGATCTCTACTCATAAGTATCTCATAGATCAATAATAACATAACCTGTATTGGTATTCATATATTTGATACTTTTTGAAAAAAGTATTTTAAAAAAATTTAATTGCTAAGAAGAGGTTAAAAAAAGCAAAAACAATAAATATACTTTGACTTTTTTCAAATGTTAAGACAAACTTGATATTTCATATTTATAAACCCTACTCTGTCATTATGACATTATAATTAATAAAAATTATAGAAGTCCAGTTCCGTTTTAGATAGGTATATATCTTTATTTCTTGTTATATGTGTGTATAAAACATGTATGTATATATATATATATATATATATATATATATATATGTGTGTGTGTGTGTATATATATGTATATGCATACATACAAATGCATAAACATATATATTTCCAAATAGGGTATTTTGTATATATATTTCTGGGGTTTTTTCCCAATCTAAAAAAATGAGCACATTGAGAAAATAGATATTATTGCAGTCTTATTTTACTTAGGACTTCTTGCAAATACCAGAATACAATGATTATTTTCATGGCTAGAAAAGGAAGCTTAGTTATAGAAAGAAATAGAAGTAAGCCACTTCATTACCTGATAGTTTTGACTCTTCCAATTCTGAATGCAATGATATTATTCTCACGCACTTTCCAAGTATTTATGACTTAGATAACCTGACATTCTAGGTATAGCTAAACTAGAATCTTGGAATGATACTTCAATAGCATGATCATTGAAACATATCCTTATCATTAATATTAGAGTTGTTACTTGAAAACTATTTTTGAAAGCATTTATTTCATTAATCAGATTTTCAAAGTAATATCATGAGCACTTTATTGGGCTTTCAACTTGTGTCACTTGTGATGAAATTTCTATATTCTTATAATTAAATTAACTAAGTACAAACATTTTTATAGAATTATAATTTAGAGATTTTGTGGCTATTGTAAATAATTGTAAAGTATTTGTCATTAACATAAGTAAAAATAACTTTAGTATATAGTATGCTTCATTAGAAATTATTTTCTGACATCATATCTTTTAAATTAATTAAATTAAAAAAATTTTTAAGTTCAGTATAACTACATATAACATTTTCATAAATGATATCAAATGATTTAATACTCAAATTTTTGGAAATGAATAGATAAATTATATTCACCTAAAACTATTTTAATCTGATAAATATTAAAGAGCCATATAATAGTAATAAAAATACATGGAAGACAAATTCTTTTCACAACTCTAGCTGTGTGGCTTCAGACAAATTGCTAAGTCTATTTCCTTATTTGTAAAATGAAGGGTTAAGCTAAATCTCGGAGATTCATTCCACCTCAATTTCTGTGATTAATACTTTGGTTAAAAGAGCACCAGAATCTTTTCTGGGAATTCTTTTTCAGTTCAAGAAGTATTACTGAGATCATCATATTCAAGATTGAGCTGAACCAAACACTGTCTGTTACACAGAACTAATAGCTTCTTCCTCTTTTTTTTTTAAATAAAGTAGAGATATTTATGCTTTGTTTAAAAATTTAAATTTTCAACAGCTTTTGGCCCTTGATATCCATTGGATGATTAATATTCTCCAGAGAGCCAAATGTTTTTTTCTAAGGATTTCATCATTTTCCACAGACACACTCATTTATTTCCTATTTGCCATTTTATATGCATGAAAATTATTTTGTATCTTTGTTTAGCTTTCTGTTGAAGGTTAATTGTTGTGGAGTAGTATTCAAAGACAAGAACTATATCAGATATCAAAAAACTTTTTATTAAAGATATGAATGACTTGAGTCAGTATCCCTTATTTGAGAGAGAAAAAGGGTATAAAAATTTATGCTTGAGGTTTAGTAGCAGATTATAATTTTCAGTCAACTTGTCTTAATTTAGAAATCCAAGTTCTTTTAAAAATTAAAGTGTAATTAAGCTTTATAAAATTCCTCATTTATTAGGGAACCCCAAAAATGTAGTGAGATATTCGATTGTCCAAAATTTAAGAACATTCTAAACATATGCTTTTTTTTCAGTTTTAAATAGTTTCCATTCTTTCCTTAATGAATTTTTTGGTATATAAATTAACTTATTGAGAAGAATATAGCCTGTGGATTTTTTCTATTTGCTATCTATTAAAGCCAGATAATATTTGTAAAACACTTAAAACAGTGCCTGACACATAGTAGGAATTACATAATTGCTTCTTTGCTCCTCACCCCCTATCACTTATTATCACTTCCACCAAAGATAGTCAATGACTAAAAGAAGAAAATCTGGTTAAATATTTATAGATGAGCTTGAAATAAAGTTTTTCATTGATGCATGAATTGTTTGTATATTTGATCTCTTTTCATTAGCTTAGACAACTGAGACAATCACTTAATAACTGTTTTTTTCCTATAAATATTGAGGGGACAGATTGTGTTTTGGGGGGAAATTTTAGAATAGAAATAGAAACATTAGCTAATTGAGTGGAAGAATTTGACCACTAATATTTGATGGTGATGAAATGCCCATCCTTTTAAAAGTTATGTGATTAGTAGACCCTAAGATGTTTGAAAATATAATGAATTCCAGTCAAACTGCTTAGAATTGAAATGAGTACAAGATATAAGAATAAACATATACTAGGATATAATTGACTCAATTTAATAAGAACTATGACTCAAAGAATTCTAAGAAATATAGAATCATAGCTTTAAAATTGGAAGGAACCACATCATCCAACTCTTCATTTTATAGGTAAGGATACAGAGGCCCAGAAATTTCATATGATTTACTCTATTTACGTAGGTAAATAATAGCAAAGCTGAGATTTGAGTTGGGATCATTGAGTACAAATTCATTGCTTTTCACTGAAGACTACTTAAAAAAAGAATACATGAGCCCACCAATTCAAGGCATATGTGTGTTTTTTCCTTATTATTAATATATTTGAGAGATCAAACCCATTTGCATACGACCCTCCTCTTTGGTGGAAAATGGTTGAAGAGCTTGAACAAATGAAACTCTGGAGCTATTTCATGCGTCTTTGTAAATCATACCGAGACACACTTCTGAAGACACACATAATCTACATGAACAATATACACACACACAAACAGACACAGCTTGCATATGGGAGTTCATTTGCAAGAATAGAACAATAATTCCATGTTTCTTATTTCTGAAAGAAATAGTTGGTGCTTTTAAAGCCTTCATCATTCTATGTTATCTTTCTGAGATTCCAAAATTTTTGCTTATGATTAATTTTGTCTCCCTAAAGGATTTTATGGTCCCATTCTGGAAAACACAGGCAATTTTATTTAATTTTAATTGTAAATTAGATTTTATTAATGTATTTAAACATTTTGTTTCATAACTTTTTGATGTTAAGCTGCTTTCTTTATTTTGAAAAGAAAACAAACAAATGAAGATCATAATTGCCAGCATTTATTTAGCTAAGAGAACGAATTGCATAATCCATACCTGATCATAAAAAAGGGGTAGCTGAAGAAAAATATTTCAATTCTTTTTAAAAATTTTCCCAAGGTCATTGAATTTTTTTATGAATAAATTTTATAGAGAAATTACTTTTTAAACAAAATATACATTTATATATAAAATAGAAAGTAAATTTGCTTTACAGGTAGTTGTAGAAAAAACTATACTATTTGAGGACAAGTGTACTTTCATTAATTGCATGTGATAAATACATGTGATCCATTATAAAATTTGGATATGAATTTGTTAAACAAAAATTCCTCCTTATATTTGCAAATCTCCATTTAAAATTATTCTTATGTGTTTCTCTACAATTTAATCATAAAGCAGTTGTTATTTAATAAGGTAAATCACTTTACATATTAAAGAAGGTTTTCAAATTTGAACAAATTTAGACTGAGACAGGTAGGGGTTAAAAAACAACCAAACTATTACAAAAAGAAAATGCAGTGGAACAAAATTTTCCTAATGAGTAAAAGGAACTGTGCTAGGCGCTGAAGGATACAAAGATAAAAAACAAACAGGCCCTGCCTTCAAAGAACTTTTATTTCTAGTGTAACTGGACACTCAGACATTCCCTGTGGGCAAAGTTTTGAAATCTAACTATGAATTCTGGGAAGTATAGTCCCAGACAGACAATTTTGTGTTCTCCCTGACTTGAGAGATTATCCGAGAAGTCTCTCCATGGACACATCAAGTTAATAAGAAGCTGAGCATGAAATCACAACAAGTACAACAGCTGAGGTAGAACAGTTGGAATCCAGGTTTGGAGCTGATTAAATGCATAGGTATTGATACAATACTATTCCAAGAGAAATCCCTGTAGGCATATTATGATATGAGCTTATATATTCTGAATATTGCAGGTTCACTCTGCTCATTAATTTAAAAAAAGAAAAAGACTGATGGAAATGGCTGGAAATTGCTGTCTGATGTTGTTCCTTAAGATAAACAAAAGGACAATGAAGTTGTTTAACTCCTCTTTTCCCAGTGCCTATACTTGGAAGACATTTATTTGCTACATTTTTTCTCTCTAAATATTGTTCTTGTCTCTTGTAAATAATGTTGTAAATGACTTGCAATTTGTATTTTGTTTATTTGTTTAATTAATTGCTTATTTGAGCATAACTGAGCATAACTTGGCAAAATTGTAGAAGTTAGTACCCTGATCCAAAATGATACAGTTGTTTGTTTGATGGTTTGTTTTCCAGTAGTTGTGGGGTAAGTAAATGAGAAGGACATAAGATTTTGTTAAATCTTATGATTTTTATTTTGTGTTAATTAATATCCATACATTCTGCTAAATAGCTGAAATACATTAATCATATGACTTGAGACTATTTTCTCCTAGTCTGTGGACTCTTGAGTTAACAAGACTCAAGAGACTTAAAGTGGCATGTGTTTTTAATGAAGTTATGGCCTCCAGACTTCATATTGAAATACAGACAAGGTCATGTTCTATGAACTGTTTACTAGAAAGAAGAAAGTATGATCTGGGTAGAATAGAGACCATTTCCTAATGTGGGATTTGAAGGTGTTTTTTTATATTCACTTGTGGAATTTGAAAGTTATTTTAAATTATTTTCTTTTTTTCCTATAAAGGAGAATTCCCTGCATTATTATTGCATACATTAACAATATTTATTATACAGATTTTTTTTTTATTTTTCTGAAAACTCTAATTAATTCATTTAGTCTCTACAATTTGAATTTAAAGTTGCATCCAGCGCAACACTGGATACTTTTGAGGAAGATTATTGTGATGAGGTTTAGATTTAGGGAACCAAAATGAAATTAAAGTTTCTGGTGGTCAGGGAGTTAAATGATAAAGTCTAGTGGCAGGTTCAGGGTTCAGGGAACCAAATGGAGAAGTTTGGCTTCCCTGCAGCCCTTTGGGATCCAGCACAAGGATAGGGAGTTTTAGGGACTCCTTTCTGGAAGTGCAGAGGTTCTCTGTAAAAGAATTTACAGAGGGGTGGAGCCAAGATGGCAGAGAAGATACACATGAACTTCTAGGCTCTCTCTTACCCTCAATACCAACTATTTACTTCAGCCTCAAAAATAACACTGGACTGGTAAAAATCACGAAGATTAGAAACACAACAACTTACCAGCTGAAGAGAATCTGGAACTTTGTCAGAAGGGAGGGGGAAAAGGACCAGCACAGATGGAGAGAGACTAAGGGCTAGCTTACTATGCCTATGGGGCTAGAGAGGCCTCTGGGGTTAGAGCTACAGAGACAGAGGATTCTGGCATAGGCTGATAGCTCTATTCTGCTTGCAAAAGAGCAGACCAGCAGAGAAGTCAAGCCACTTTAAAAAACAAAACAAAACAAACAAACAAACAAAAAAAAAACCATCAGAAACTGCCTATAACTACCCCAGAAGTGAGACAGCACAAATCACTACACGCCTTCTGCTGTCTGGGGCTTTTCCTTGGGGCAATTAAGAACCTGAAGGGCAGTGAGGGGGATAGAGACTGGGGCAGCCTCTAATCCCACAGTGGGGGGCTCAGCCTGAGGCAGTGGAACTTCCCTAGCAGGGAAGCTCCTGCAACAGTGACTGTGCTTCCCGGGGCAGAGATACTTCCGGTCTGTGCACTGGGACTATTTGCCAGTCACCATGGCCCCACGGGGGGGGGGGGGGGGGGGGGGGTCCTTTGGCCGGGGTTGTGACGCTTTCACTCCTCAGCCTCTAGTTTTAGGGCAGTTACTAGGCTACAAAGCGGGGGTTCTTCACTGGGCATACCCACAGCCCAGCTCTGAATCACTTCCTGTGGAGGAGGAAGGAACTCTCTCCCAGAGCACCCCTCGTACCTGTTCCACCCCATTCACAAGACAGCTGCCTTCCATATCTCTTTTCTGTAGAGGAAGCTGGGAACCCCTTAATCAGAAAGCAGACCCCGCAGGTTATAAAAAAGGAGTAAGAAATTGAAGAGAATAATTGACAGCTTCTATATAGAAAAAGAGTGCATCTCTAATCCTGAGGAGGCTAACAGTAGACAGTCTCCAGATAATACCCTGAAGGGGAATGATACCTGGCCCCCATCACATAACTCTCTCCTAGAAGAGACTATTAAAGACCTGAAAAGAGAGTTAGAAGATAAATGGGCAAAGGAAAGAGAAGCTATGCTAGAGAGTAACAGTGTCCTGAAATTTGAATTGAAAAGATAAAGAATTCACAGGAAATGCAGAGAAACAAAATTTGTGAATTGGAAAAGGTTAAAAAATCACAGGAAAGGAGAATTTCTGAATTGGAAAAGATAAAGAATTCTCAAGAAAGTAGGATTTGTGAATTGGAAAAAGAAAATAACTCATTAAAAAAAATTAGTGAAATGAAAAAAATTCCACAAAGCAAAATAATTCATTTAAAAACTCAATTGGACATATACAAAAGGAACTAAAAAATGTGAATGAAGAAAATAACTCATTGAAAATCAGGACAGAACAAATAGAAATGAATGATTCATCGAGACGCCAAGAATCAGTCAAATAAAATCAAAAAAATGAAAAGCTGGAGAATAACATCAAATATTTACTGGGAAAATCTATAGACCTGGAAAACAGATCTAGGAGAGATAATCTGAGGATCATTGGACTTTGCAAAAATTATGATGAAAAAAAGAGCCTACATTCTATTTTACAGGAAATCATCAAAGAGAACTGTCCAGAGATAATTGAAACATAAGGGAAAATAGGCATTGAAAGAATTCATCAAACACCTTCTGAAAAAGACCTTAAAACAAAAAAATAAACAAACAAACAACTCCACGGAATATTGCGACTAAGCTGCAGAAGTATCAGACTAAGGAAAAAATATTTCAAGCTGCCAGGAAAAAACAGTTCAAATATCGAGGTGCCACAATAAGGGTCATTGAAGACTGGGCTGCATCCACATTAAAGGATCGAAGGGCCTGGAATCTAATATTCTGAAAGGCAAAAGAACTTGGAATGCAGCCAAGAATATACTACCCAGCTAAATTTAGCACTTTCTTCCATGGAAGAAGATGGACATTTAAGAATTCCATTTGTTTCTAAGAAAAAAAAAAAACAAAACAAACAACAACAACAAAAAAAAAACAACAGATCTAAACAAAAAAATTGATCTCCAACCACAAGATTCAAGAGAATCAGAAAAAGGTAAAAGGAACTCTTGAGAACTGTATTTCTGTTTTGGATATACAGAAAGTCCACATGTATAATTTGATTTTACTGATATAACATAAAAAAGGGAAGTAAAAGGGAAAGGGGATAGTATCAGAAAATGGGAAAAGGCGAGATAAAAAGAGGGAAAATACATCTCAGGAAGAGGCAAAGAAAATTGACCACATCTCAGGGAAATTAGAGAGGGGGAGGAACATTGTGTGAATCTTACTCTCATCAGAGTAGGCTCAAAGAATTAATAATTGACATATTTGTTTTTCAGAGAATTCTCTCTCACCTCCTTAAAGTAAAAGGGAAAAGGAAAAGAGTCATAAGGGAAGGGTACTAAAAAGGGGAAGGAATTTAAAAGGAGGGGGGGAGGGATAATAAAAAGGGAGGACTGCGTGACACAAGTGGGGCCCATAAGTTTAATACTTGGGAAGGAGTTCAGGGGAGAAAAAGGCAAAAAAGCATAATCTGGGGATAATATGATGGCAGGAAATACAGAATTAGTAATTTTAACTGTAAATGTGAATGGGATGAACTCTCGCATTAAGCAGAGGCAGATAGCAGAAGGGATCGAAAGTCAGAACCCTAAAATATGTGGCTTATAGGAAACACATTTTTTTTGCAGTGCTTAACAGTTTTTTAAATTAATTTTTATAATTATAACATTTTTTGACAGTACATATACATAGGTATTTTTTTTTTTTTACATTATCCCTTGTACTCCCTTCTGTTCCGAATTTTTCCCCTCCTTCCCTCTACCCCTTCCCCTAGATGGCAGGCATTCACATACATATTAAATCTCTTATAGTATATGCTAGGTACAATATATATGTGCAGAACCCAATTTTATTGTTGTTATTGTTGCAAAGGAAGTATTGTACTTGGAAGGTAAAAATAATCTGGGAAGAAAAACAAAAACAAAAAATAATAATAATAATAATGCTCACAGTTTACACTCATTTCCCAGTGTTGCTTTTCTGGATGTAGCTGATTCTGTCCATTACTGAACAATTGGAATTGGATTAGCTCTTCCCTATGTTGAAGATATCCACTTCCATCAGAATACATCCTCATACAGTATCATTGTTGAAGTGTATAATGATCTCCTAGTTTTGCTCGTTTCACTCAGTATCAGTTGATGTAAATCTCTCCAAGCCTCTCTGTATTCCTCCTGCTGGTCATTTCTTACAGAACAATAATATTCCATAACATTCATATACCATAATTAACCCAACCATTCTCCAGTTGACGGACATCCATTCATTTTCCAGTTTCTAGCCACTACAAAAAGGGCTGCCACAAACATTTTGGCACATACAGGTCCCTTTCCCTTCTTTACTATTTCCTTGGGATATAAGCCCAGTAGTAGCACTGCTGGGTCAAAGGGTATGCACATTTTGATAACTTTTGGGGCATAATTCCAGATTGCTCTCCAGAATGGTTGGATTCTTTCAAAACTCCACCAACAATGCATCAGTGTCCTAGTTTTCCCACAGCCCCTCCAATATTCATGGAGAATAGCTTGATTTCTTATAAATTAAAGTCAATTCTCTGTATATTTTGGAGATGAGGCCTTTATCAGAACCTTTACCTGGAAAAATGTTTTCCCAATTTGTTACTTCCCTTCTAATCTTGTTTGCATTAGTTTTGTTTGTGCAGAAAGTTTTTAATTTGGTGTAATCAAAATTTTCTATTTTGTGATCAATAATGGTCTCTAGTTCTCCTTTGGACACAAATAGGAAACACATTTAAAGCAGGGAGATGCAGAGTAAAGGTAAAAGGCTGGAGCAGAATCTATTATGCTTCAAGTGAAGTAAAAAAAGCAGGGGTGGCCATCCTTATCTCAGATCAAGCAAAAGCAGAAATTGATCTAATTAAAAAAGATAAGGAAGGAAACTATATCCTGCTAAAAGGTAGCATAGACAATGAAGCTATATCAATACTAAACATATATGTACCAAGTGGTATAGCATCTAACTTTCTAAAGGAGAAGTTAAGAGAGTTGCAAGAACAAATAGACAGCAAAACTATAATAGTGGGAGATCTAAACCTTGCACTCTCAGAACTAGATAAATCAAACAACAAAACAAATAAGAAAGAAATTGAGGAGGTAAAAAGAACATTAGAAAAATTAGGAATGATAGATCTTTGGAGAAAACTGGAATGGTGATAGAAAGGAGTATACTTTCTTCTCAGCAGTTCAGAGAACCTATACAAAAATTGACCATCTATTAGGACATAAAGATCTCAAAATTAAATGCAGGAAGGCAGAAATAGGGAATGAAGGAGTCCTACCAAACTCCTTTTATGACACAGACATGGTACTGATACCTTAAACCAGGTAGGTTGAAAATGGAGAGAAAAAAAAAAAAACTATAGACCAATCTCCTTAATGAATATTGATGGTAAAATCTTATATAAGATATTAGCAAAAAGACTTCAGAAAATCATCCTCAGGATTATACACCACGATCAAGTAGGATTTGTACCAGGAATGCAGGGCTGGTTTAGTATTAGGAAAACTATTAGTATAATTGACCATATTAATAATCAAGTTAACAAAAACCAAATGAGCATATCAATAGATGCAGAAAAAGCATTTGATAAAATACAACATCCATTCCTACTAAAAATACTTGAGAGTATAGGAATAAACGGACTATTCCTTAAAATAGTCAGGAGCATATATTTAAAACCAGATAAGTGTATAAATATTTATGTTTATATTGGATTCATCATATATTTCTACCATGTTTAACGTATATTGGACTACTTGCCATCTAGTGAAGGAGGGTGGAAGAAGTGGGGGGAAACCTGAAAAGCCAGGTTTTTCAAAGACTAATGTTGCAGAATTATCTGTTCATGTGTTTTGAAAAATAAAAACCTTTGTAAAAAAAGACAAAGGGGAGATTGTTCCAAGCTTCCTCTACAAACAACAGCGGCTTTACACTTCTCTGGGCCAATTCTATTGACTTCTTTCCACTGCTGTTTAGGTGTGGTCAAACCCTGCATTATTCTGGGATCAGAGGCTCTCTTTTTGCCTTTTGTGTTTGCCTAGCATGTCTCACAGCTAATTTGCTGGTCCCCTGGCTTCTGAACTAAGATGGAGTATCCATACAGCAGCATGAATACTCCATTTTGGCTAAAAGTCTTCCAGTAGATTTCCCAGCTTGCAGACATCACACCTCTCTGAGTCTCTGCACTGCCCTGCACTTGGTTACCTCCCCATGCCCGATTGAAACAGACCTTTTCTGAAGTTCTTCCAAAATATCTTCTGCTGGAAATTTGTTATACTCCAAATATTTGTGGTTTCTTTCTCCAAACCCAGCTCAAACCTGTCATCTTAGCCAATCTGAGAGGTGTGTAGTTGTATCTCAAAGTTGTCTAAATTTGCATTTCTCTTATCAATAATGATTAAGAGTACCTTTTTTATATGCCTAGATATGATTTTAATTTCTTCATCTGCAAATTGTGCATAACCTTTGACCATTTATCAAAAGGAGAATGGCTTGAATATTTATAAATTTGGATCAATTCTCTATATGTTTTATAAATGAGACCTTTATTAGAACTGTTGAATATAAAAATGTTTATTTGGTTTATTGTTTCCCTTCTAATCTGATCTGGTGTTGATCTGAAGGATGCCGGGAAGAACTCACATAATTACCTGTATATTCTCTGTCATCTTGGTTCTGCCTTTCCATTTACGCCAGCATGTTTCATTTCTGTTTTGGTTGCTACTATTGTTGAAGATCATTAGTATAGCAAAGTATTTGAGGTTGTAAATTAGTTGACTGCCAAAATTTAGCTGCAGTAAGCAACAGAGAAAACAGACCATTCCAACTAATGGCAAGCCATAGATATAATCTGGGATGCAAGATATCAATCCCATCATAAATTTCTGTAATATAGACTGAAGTTCCTTAGAATGAATCAGTAGTTTCTAAGTAATAGATGTCTAAATACAAAACTTTGTTTTTTGAGTTTCTCTGAAATTAATGGATATGCATCATGTGATTTAATTAGGACTGTTACAGGTGGTATGTTTATTTATAAGGTATATCAATTTGACTATAATTGTTCCCATCTATTTTGTGCAGGTAGGCAGAAAAACAGGCCATCATTTAATTAAGCTAAGCAAAGGAAACTGTACTTTCAAACCACAAATTAAATAATTGGCCAAGAGTATAAAATTTTTGTTGGCCAGGTAATATTTTCTTCTACCTTCTGGTGTCAAACAGTATTCTTGTGCTCACACAGGAAATCCTTCTAAGAGATCATGCTATTTGAAAGGCTTAGTCACCTTCACTGGTTTGATTCAAAATTAAGTCTAAGGAAAAAAATTGTAATATTCCTATGAAGATAGTTCTAGCCCTACACTGTTTCTGGAAAGTTCTCTATAATCTTTGAAATACAAGTTTTCTAAAAAATCCTTATTATAGGATGACAATATTCTTCTTACATGATTCAATGGACTTTCATAGAAGGAAAATTTAATATAATTTCTTTTGAATACTTTTGCATTTTTCCCTTAAATATTTTAGTACAATCACTATGGATAGGCCTCAGGAGCTACATTCAGCAACATAACACAAATGTCCTATGCTATGTTATTATCTTGTTTTCATTTAACATATTAACTATCATAAAATTTCATTATTTTTGAAATTACCATCACATTATATTTTACTTTTGTTTTTATGCTACTTTTATAAATGAAAAGAAAATTATTGAAATTATTTTCTCAAACCCACAGTCAAAATATTTAAACACTTCCATTGGATTTGCAAGAACCAACTAATTTTAATACAAAGTTAATATTTGTCTGTCATCTATAGGAAATGAAGTCAAGTCAAGAAGCACTTACAGTCATTGCTAAGTTCTAGGTTTACAAATAAAAACAAAAAGATAGTCTCTGCTTTCAAGGAGCTTATATTCTAATGCAGAAGATAGCATATAAATGACTGGGAAGATGGAAAATATGCTGCAAAAAGAAGGCACTAACAGCTAGAGGAAACAAGGAAGTTCCTGGAGTAGGTGAGATTTGAACTGAATCTTAAAGGAAGTCAGAGAAAATAAGAGACTGGGGAGAGGATATGGGTGAAGAAGTACAATGCAAAGATGAGTGATGAAACTGTCAGAAAACTTGGATTGCTTTAAAAAAAAGTCACGTTTGGGGAAATAAATAAGGTTTAGTAAGAAGAATAGAAATATAGGAAGAGGCTAAGTTTTAAAGCTTTTTAATTGCCAAAGATGATTACATTTGTTCTTGGGAGTAATAAGAAGACAGTAGTGTTCATTGAGCAGGCATGGGATTGAGGGTGTGGATATAATGGTTAGAATTTCATTTTAGAAAAATCATGTTGGCAGCTGAGTGGGTGTTGTGTTGAATTGGAAAGAGCTTTAGACAAAAAGTCATCAAAAGTCTATTACTGAAATAACATTATGTGAAAGTGATGAAGGCCTTAATCAGACTTGATGTCTGAATTGAGAGAGCAGGACATATATAAAAGAAGTTGTAAAAAGCCTTTATATGGTCTTCTTGGTAGAAACAACAAGATTTGGCAACAGGTTGAATACATGAGGAATGAGAGTAAGAAATTTTGTATTTCACTGAGGTTATAAGCCTGGTCACTGAGAGGATGGGGACGGCTACAATAATTATAGAAAAACTGGGAACAGAGAAGGGTAAATAAGAGAATATTAAAAAAAAAAACTGGAAAGAAAAGATACAAGAAAAATCTTATAGAAAAATCAGCAAAGAAAAATAATGTAAATGAAAGAGAAAAAAGAGCATTCATAATACATTGAAGACATTGCATAGAATAAAAAGAATAGGAGAAATAATTTGATGAAGGTAATTATTTTAGATTAACTTTAATTAAAATCCAAGGAAAGAGAATAACTCAACCTACCTGACTGCTTTCTTCCTGAAATGTTAACCTTAAAAGTCTCCTTTTCCCAACTTTCCTTTCCTGATAGTTATCTATTTACAGATACAAAACATGATTTATATATATGTATGTGTATATATATATGCATATATATATAATCTATAGATATATCTTGTCTTGTGTATTTATATATATATGCACATACATATATAAAAGCACTGTTTTATATTTACCACCATCTGCTGATAAATATGGTTGAAGTTCATTAGTACTTCTAATTTGCAATTTTGGAATCAAATAATGATGGGTTTTTTCATGTAACTCTGAGAGTAATAGAATTGGAGACTATAGAAAAGTATATATGGGAATGAGATAAAGACTATCCCCTAAGAATATGTTTTTTTAATCATTAGACTTTTTCAAACATTCAATAATAATGAAAAAAATCAGGTAAGATATATTATTTCAAAACTCATCCCCAGTCCTCCATTTGAGTTGGAATTGTATATGCTTCCTGCATTAATGAATAGAAATGTGTGATAAAAAAAAATCACAATTGAGGTTTGGGTTGAAAATATGTTGGGATTTCATCTACAAAAATATTTCTTGGAAAAAAATATGCTTGAAGGAAACCACTGAGTCTATTTTCATTAGGCCAAATATGGACCTTCCCAACTACCTAGATTTTCATGGAAACTAAACTTTCTCAACTCAAATACCAATGTGGCTTTAGAGAGAAAACTCAAAGATAATTCCAACTTGGTAGATAAAATTGCTTCAACAAGTCATATTATATCTAGATACCCTGAAAGGCAGAGAGACTTTACTGGAGACATATATAAACCTTACACTCAGATAAATCCAGTCTAGGAACATTTTCACTGAAAATCCCTAATTTCTCTGATGAAGACAATAGAAGACTTGGCCACATATGTAGCAGAATTAGTCAAGGAGCAGTGGCCTCTGACTTGTGCTAACGATTCCATTTTCAAGCATTCTGGAGTAAAAGGAAGTGGAATCTTGGACTTAGATAATTAGAATCCATACATAAACTAGAATTTTTAAATTACAAGTATCATCTTCTCATGTAGGGATGTAAACAGTTCAATTCCATTGAATCCCTTATGGTTTTTCCTCCTTTTTCCCTTTTCTTGGGTCTTGATATTGTAGATCAAATTTTTTCGTTCAGTTCTGGTCTTTTTTTAATGAAAGCTTGAAATCCTTCTGTTGAATAACCATTTTCCCCTCAAAGTAGTATGCTTAATTTTGCCAGGAAGGAGATCTTTGTTGTAGTCCTAGCTCCTTTGTCTTCCAGAGTATTGTGTTTCTTGACCTCAGATCCTCTAATACTGCAGCTGCTAAAGCCTGTGTAATCTTAATTGTGACACCCCAATATTTGAATTGTTTCTTTCAGCTTCATGCAGAATTTTTTCCTTTATCTGATAGTTCTGTAACTTGGCTATAAATCTTCCTTGGAGTTTTTGTATTAGGATCTCTTTCCCAAGGTGATTAGATTCTTTCAATATCTATTTTGCCCTCTAGTTCCAGAAATACCAGGACAGTTTTCTTTGATAATTTCTTGAAAAATATTGTCCTCTTGAGTATGGTTCAGTGATTCTGACATTATCTCTCCTTGTTCTGTTTTCCAGGTCAGTTGTTCACCCCATGAGATGTTTTATTTCTTCTACTTTTTTTTTTTCATTTATTTGAATTTGTTTGATTGATTCTTGATTTCTCTTGTAGTTTGTAGCTTCCACTTACTTGTTTTACACTTGTTTTCTTCAGTTAGCTTTTGTACTTCTTTCCTATTTCAGCAATTCTACTTTTTTAAGTAGTTGTTTTTGTTTTCCAAGCTGTTGACTCTGTTTTTTATAATTATCGTGCATAAGATGAGGCCACTTCCCATTTTTCTTGGGGATTTGCCCATAGTTGTTTTGACTTTGTGGTCTTCATTTGTGTTTGTCCTCCTTGTCACCATAATAATTTTCTGTGGTGACATTCTTTTTTTGTTGGTGGTTTTTGATCATCTTTTTTTTTTCTGCTTCATTTTTTCTTCTTTTAAATTTGAGCATGGAAAGAGCACTGTTTTATTCTTGTGCTCTGTGCTTTATTTACCTGATGCTGTATTGGCCCAAAAAGGACTACTGATGCTGTGTGAGGGAGTGGGTTGGAGGGTGGCTGGTGCTGCTGGAGGCCATAATGCTGGTAGCTTACCTAATTCTGAGCTGGAGTAGTGGGAGTTTGGAAGGGGTGTTTCTGCATTTCCCTGAGGTTACACTGAAACATGTGGTGGTCTGGCCTCGGGAGGCTGCCTCTTTGCCTAGGGTTGTGCTGCAATAGAGGTTCTGGTGTCTATATAATTGGTTAAGCACTATCAGTGCTTATCAGTAGGTTGATAGCTACTGGTTTGACTGGCAATGTGCTGAAGCATATGATGGTTTCGCCACTGTTTGCCCCAGAATATACTGAAGCAGGTGGCTGTTCTCAGAACTGGAGAATGCTGGTTCCCCTAAGTATGCTAAGGCATATGGGGGGAATCTGAGGTCCTGGCTGTTTGCCTGCTTCACCACAGTGGGGCTTGGGATTTCCCATTAGTTTACTAAGGTTGGGCTTGCTGCTGACTGCTGGCTGCTAGTTTGGCTGGCTGTCCTAGACTACACTCTCCTTTTATTCAAATGAGATATACTTTTCTTTCCTATCTTCCAAGTTTCTTGGGCTAAAAGATTGTTTCACCTATCTTTTTACTGGTTCTATTATTCCAGGATTTGCTTTGAAACATTGTTTGGAGGTGAATTTACTGCTTATTCCTCCATCTTGACTCCCCCAAATCAACTTATGCATAGTTTCTTTTTTTTTTTCTACATAGTTTCTTGATGAAAATAATTTATACAATCAATTGCAAATGGTGAGTCAGTTCTAAATCACTGTAAATTTACTAGTGATATTCTCAAGAAAATTTTTAGATTATCAACTGTTTTATCAGTATTTTGTATATTGATTCTCTTGTGCAGTCACAATACATTCACTAAATATCTGAATTCCATAGAAGGAAAAAATTCTTACTTCAAGTTTTTTATTAAGTGTATTTTTTTATAATCTCTATATGTCTTTCATGTAGTAGGTTTATTCTTTCAAATGATCTTTAAAAAAAACAGGTATTTGTTTTTGTGTTAATTAGTGTTTTCAAGTTTTATTTACCACTTTCAAGTAATTATAATTTCATTTCAATATATTATTAGATAGAAGAGCAATTTAAAATAGAGTAAAATCTAAAAATAGAGTAGTTTAACATTTTACACTTTTAATGCAGTCCTAGGAGATCCAATATTTTTCTTCTTCACTCTCAACAATCTACATAATTTGTCCTAATTTTTTTCATATTTTCATTTTCTGTGACACATCTCATTTTATTTTGGCTTCAAATTAAAGAATTTCATGATTCACCAGTTACTTTTATTATTATTTTTGCTGCCAAATTGATTAAAAATGGTTTAAAAAAATTGATAAAAGCCAATAAAAATGGAGTACTTGAGTACTGAAGACGTTTCAGAAATCTTAAATAGCAAAATTCCTCAACTGGCCTATTCATGACCTGCTTATTTTAAAATAGCCTCTAAGTGTATCTATTTCCAAGAGAATCAACTTCAGGTTGAGGATAGACATTGAGGAGACTTGGGGGATGGTTTGAGAATGAATTCTCCCTCTCCCCAAAAATCTTTCCTGTTTATCCAAGTTTTATATACTATTGTTAGTCTACTTTGAGCTTTCTAAGAGACTAGAGGCCGAGGTAAGAGAGACACAGAAGCCTTAATGCACTTTCAAAGTCACAGAGACCAAACCTTGTTTTTCTTTGCATCATAGGCCTGTTTAAACTGGCCGAAAACATGGAAGTAGTTCCTGTGTTTTCTCAATTCTTTTCTTTTCTAACAATTTGGAATCTACTTTAATCAAATTTATTTTATTCAAGATTTGGGGAATTAAATGAAATTTGTAAAATGTCATTGTAGGAACTGGCAGCAACAACAACAAAAAAATTCTTGGCAAACTTTACAATTAATCTCATTACATGCTTACTTCAGTCAGCATGTCAAAAAATTAAATGTTATGTTCCCAATATTTTTCAAGTTATGATTTTGAGCCCAGGACCAAGAACTTCAAAATTCTATAATCATTATAGTAGAATGTCAAGATTCTCAGATATTTTCCAAGTTAGAAAAACCCACATGTGAAGCTTTTTACCTGTCTCTTTGTCCTTCAAATGCATGTGATCAGCCATCACAATATTTTTATAAGTGGAATAATTTCACATTTTTCAAATTATTTTTCTCTATTTTTTAAACAATAGTTCATGTTTATCTATATTTATTGAAGGTTTAAGATTTATACACATGAAATATTTTCATACACATTATATAGCCTCACAAGATTTTAAAATAATAGAGGACATAGTACTACACTTTTCAAAATGAAGGTGGCTCTTATTAAGGAAGAGGAATTTGAAAATTCATAGTACCTTCTTACTATTTCACAAGTAAGAAACTAACCTGTCAAGTTATAACTGGGGAACATATTTGTTAAGAAAATTAAATGCTCCTCCATGTGTCAAGGGGAATTACTTTGAGTATTAAGATGCAACAATTCATATCTTATTTTATAATTCATTTAAAAAATGAAGTATCATTGTAGTATATAGAATATTTCCCTCTCATATGAAGGGCTTCTATAATATCCACCCTAGGTTGAAAGTGCTCTGTGGGTCTGCATCTGCTGGAAACCATAATTCACAAGCCTCAAATTTCCTTTTTTCTTTTCTCTTTAGGCAAAGAATTAAGTTAAATAAAATCAAATAGTTATGATAAAAATGAATACCAAGAAAAATTTCAGTAGAGATCATTTTCTTCCTTAAAGCTAAGGGATACTTTCTCATAGACTCCACTGTACGGAGACACAGAGGGTACACTTACAGAGAACACATATTGGACACATGTAATCAGTACACATGTATAAAGAAAGGTATTTTATGCCTTTCATCCTGCAAGATTGCCTACATCTTCCTGTGACATCACCCTAGTATTTTCATTGTACTTGCTTCTAAGTAAAAATTAAAGGTAAAATTAAGTCTTTTCTTTCTATCCCAACTTGTCATAATATTGCAGCCCTATTTTAGAGCTAGATATTCTCAAGATTCTCTTCAATTTAGGAGGTAAATAAATTGAAATTTAAAAAAGTAAGCCTAGGAGACTAAGTCAATTCAAGTCAACATGCATTTATTGAACCTACTATAATAGTCTCTGTGCAAAACACTGAGAATTCAGAAAAAGACAAAAATAATCCCTGTTCTCAAAGAGTTTCCACTCTACTGGAAGAGGTCATTATTCTCTACTTAATCTTTTTTCTTGGATTTATTATATTTATCAGTTAGTAATAAAGCCCTTATAATTTGGTAACACATTCTGGCAAGTGAAAATCACAGCTGTTTTTATTCTCTTTCTAAATAAAGAATTTGCAATTCTACTTATGTTTAAGGATACTGTGAGCATATCTCATAAGAAAAATATTAACAAATCTCACGCAGTAAGAAATAGTCAATATCTAACCGAGATTTTCAGAAATTAATTGTGAAAATAGATTGTCAAATTGTTCAAATGAAAATGAACTCTTAAAAGCTAACAATGAAATATAGTCATTGAACTTTATTGAGTTTATCATGTTAGATATAAAATATGACTAGACTTTTTCCAATTCTAGAAGTTAATTTATTTCAAGTTAAGAAAAGCGTTATTTAAAAAATTAAAGAAGCAAATTAAATTTAAAACAAAATAGCAAGAAGACACCAGCAGTAGCAATAACTAATTTATAATACTCAGTTTTCATATAAAATCAACACAATTCCACTGAGATGGTTAAAACCTCATCAAAATCATATTCCAAGGTCTAGCATTTATAACAAACATGTCCATCACTATAATAGCATCATATTACATTAGGAAATAATGTATCTCAGCCATGCATTTGTTAAATGCCCATTATGTTCTAGGAACTGTTCTATAAACTCAGTATTTTCCAGACCTGTGATTTCACCTGTGCAGATGAGTTCAGGTAAGGAAACTCTCACTAACAATGTCAGTTTGCAGCTCTTCTGTAATTTGTAATCTTAGAAAATTTCCTAGACCACTAAAAGGATAAATGATTTTTCCAGGATCACAAAGCCAGATCATGTTAGAGGCAAGATTTGACCAAAAGTCCTTCTAGAAATAGAGACCATGTTATTACACTGAGTATACAAAGGCTAATATGAAACTGTACAGTAAATATTTTTGATAATAAAAAATTTAAGGGTTTATAATTTTAGCAATGATTTAAAAAACTCAATATTCATTTTTCAGAAATTAAGGCCTTAACATTCCTAATGTTTTTAATATCATGCACATAGTGAGTTAACCATACTTTTTCTTTCATTAAAATTTTCATTTGGACTAGTGTTTTTAAGTAGATGTGCATTATCGAGAAAAATAATTTTCTTTTTCCTTCTATTTAAAGCAATTTCTATATTTGTGTCATTATTATAAACCAACTTTTAACTTGAGATAATTTGAAGTATCTTGTTATTTAACAAAAATAAAATAAAATATTTTCTAAAATAAAAGGAGATGGATGTGAATCCTGTTTAGTTGAGAGGCATCTGTCTCTTCAGACTGTGTAAATTGTAGAGACTTTCATAAGTGAAGTTCAAAAGAGAGCTAAAGAGAAAGGCAAACTCTTGAGTGGTTAATGGGGGATTTCATTGGAGTCACAGAAATATGGGGAACTCAGCACCTAATTTGCCCCTTAACATCCAGTGCCTTTAAGCCTAGACAATTCTGAAAGCAAGTTTTACTAAAGGTCTTTCCCTCCTTAGTCCAAGTGAGAATTTATTAAACTCCTAGATGAAGTGTTCATCTACTCTTATATATTCTTTCAGCTAATTCCTCTGATTTCTGTTCAGTATTTGTTTGGATAGATGAGTTTTCTTGCTCATTTTTTTGTATGATGTGTATGCATGGATACATAAATGCGTGTGTGTATATGTGTGTATATTTGGTAGATAGCTAAGCTTGTAAATTGTTACCCTCCTCTTTAAAGTGATTAGGGAAAGTGGCATTTATCTTGAATCCAAAAAGATTAGACTATTAGACCATTAATATTTTAGGTATAGTAGATAGTTATAATTTGAGCCCATTAATTCCATTGAAGATGCATAAGCAAAGGAACAAGGATCAAGGCATGGTCCTCTTGTTGCTCTTCAAAAAAGAGGAACTCACAGGCTCCTCTGAAAATGGGGTGGATCAGTATTCTAGAACACATCTGTCAATGTCACATCCAGACCAACTACTAGTTTCATATACATATATGCACACACACCTTTATTATTTATAAAGTACCATGTAGTTAATGCTCTGAAACATATAGCACAATGTACATGTACTTAATTAACATGAAAACAATTAGTTTTTGAATTTTTTTAAAGAATAAAATATTTACACTTCTAACCATCAAAATATTAATCATAACCCCAAATGGAATTAATCAAACTTCTACTGCCTGCCAAGATTGAACTATCTTTCAATCTCAAGATTTGAGACAGTTAGCTTGGATGTTGAAAAAAAGCACTTGAATCCTTAATAATAGAAAAATTTCAATAAAAATGGTTAAATAAAATAATGTAGCTTTTGCTACAAAATAAATCTTTTTCCCTTAATCTTTTTAAAGCACTGTGTCAAGTTTCAAATAAAGACAGTTTTTAGGAAGCACAGATATTAGATTCTCTAACATTGAATTTGTTACCAACAGCAAAGATGATGAAAAAAGTCCCTGCTATACATACTTAAATTTAGTTTCCTAGTAGGCATCCCATATTCTATACTGTATATATGAAAAACAAAGAATCAATTGTGTTGTTCAGTGTTGGTTGGATTTTTTTTATTATGTTGATGCATTAAAACATATTAAAATTTATCATTAATTCAGTGCTTGGTCTCTCATCAAATCCCCTTAATTACAGATTGACTCTAAGGATTAGACAGCATGGATTTTAATTTTGACAAAAAAGGAGGGGGAAGTGGAAAATTACTCTTTCTTAGTGACGTGTAGTACCACATATTTAAAAACTCTTGATTTATGATTTTACATTTAAAACAAAAGACTAAAATTAGATTCCAATATTTTATTTTTATGACATTTTCTCATATTGTCTTCAAAAATCTTGAAAATTTACCCTAGGTCTGTTTCTTTTTTTTCAGATAAATGGCGGTCCCGATCATTTTGACATTTTATAGTTCCTTTTTAGAAAATGCATTTCAGAATCTCATAGCCATTACAACTATGCTTGGCTCTAGTTTGTTTCAAATGTCATGTATTTGCTTAAAAATTTGAAAGACTTTTGTTATTATTATAGCTGTGCACACCAAAGAAGGGTTTCTTTTATAAATTTATGTTTTTAAAGGTCCACAGTAACATCTTTTGATATTTGGAATACCAAGCTCAGGAACAACATTTTTGCACATTTAATTTCTGTGATTTGTATTGGCATTGCTTTATCTGCTTTTAAAAATAGACTTAAAAGATTTAATTTCTCATACTTTTTTTCTTAATTGTGCAAAATCATTTAAAACTCATGGGAACCTTTTTTTTTTATTATTTCTGTTAGACCTAAATAGGAATTTAATTTGAACTAAAATATTTTTCTAGTTTATTTTTGTTTTAAGAATAGCAAAAAATGTTTCCTCCTGAAGCATTTTTTAATAAAACTAATTAGTTAGCATCAGGATGTGGGCATTATGATTTTATATATGTATATATAATATATATATGTATATGTATATATCTTGTACTTGTATCTAAAAACTTTCATGCAATTAATTCATTTTCAATAAACACAAGAAATAATATTTAAAACCCATGAATATTCAAAATTAAAGGATTATTCAAAATCCATTCTTTTTAGTCAAATATCTTCCTGAAGTCCCAAAATGTAAATAATAGTTTTGCTGTTAAGTAAATGAAATGCATGTAAAAATCAACTTACCATGAATTCTGTATGTATTATATAAAGTATAATGTAATATTTAATACTTTTTTATTCAAGTTAACTTTTATATATATAAACTTATGCTGACACAACAAATTAGATCTCCTAACATCTCATGTAGTCTGGTCAGGAATAAACTGTCTAGAACTAATTTGATATGCAATGTTGATGTGATATTAAATGGTAACACAAACCATAACTAAAAACATGGAGAATAATTTGCAAAGCTGACTCACTAACATATTCTATTATGTTTATAAGTATTATATATATATATATGTACATATATATATATTAAAATAAAGGTATTTTTCTATTTTAATGTTAATTGTTTCATTGTCCAGTATTGATTTCATTTTCTTAACAGCATGTTATATTAAAGAACAAACTTTTCTCCCTATTTAAACAACAAAAATCACAACCCTGCTTGTGGCCTAAGATGCACAGAAGTTTGATCTCACAGAATAATTCCCATGTTTATATATGTTAGGTCACAGGGCACACAGAATCTGATGCATAGTGCTTTTTCTTTTTTAAAAAAATGTTCAGTATGAGTATTGAATGAAACAGAAAAACATTTGTGGAATTCTGAAGTTGAGACTGATACCACTCCCACATAAAAGCAGCCTTTAAAAGAAGTTATTTGGAGATTAACCTAGATCTGACTGCCTTCTTAGCAGTGCTCATTTCTTGAATAAGGTAAATAACTTTGTACTTTTAGTTTTATGACTATTAGACATGATATACTCGGTTTTCATGACTTTTTTTGTTTTTGTATTTTCATATTCTTATATTCAAAGTTATAAATAGGTACAGAATGAGAATGATGGTGTTCACTTGAAACTAGATAACTATTTGATAGCAGATTTTAAAAAGGGATCTTTGCTTTTGGCTATAAGAGGCATACATTCAATACTATATTTTTATCATGAATAAGAACTTAAATTATATTTGATAAAGAGTTTTCCTTTATATTTTCAACATTTTCTGCAAAAACTTAGGATTGCATCTACCTCTATATATTAGATGCAATATTTACTGGGTTTTGTATACTTAACCGCATAATATGTTCCATATGTCAAAAGCTCTTAATCTCAGCATCTGCATTTCTTCATATAATACAATGAATAGACGTATACAGATAACTTTCTTTATCCTGTTATTGTTTAATTCAGATTTACTTATGTTAAACCTACAAGAATTAGCTCAGGCACTTCCTAGGCAAAATTAGACCACCAAGCAAGTAATTTAAACTTGGCTATATAGAAATAATCCATTCAATCCCCAAGGGTATGAAATAGTTGTTTTTTTTTGTTTTTTTTTTTTAAGTGAAGGAAATTCTTCTCTTACCTGCCCCCCAAAAAGTTTTACATTTTATTTTACATGAGTAATGTTTAATTGGATACATTTGAAAAGGGATGAAAATTTTATCTATTTGCTGGAGATTTGCAAAACAATACTTTAAACTCCAAGTTATTTTGAGGTGTTGAAAGGTGAAACATTTGACATTTTCTTTTGGGACATTACTTAAAAAACAGAAGGCAGGAAAGGGGTGTTGCCATATCAGAGAGTTAAGGGTGTTTGCGGTTGTCCATGACAGCAGGCTCCAGTTTTAGAACACCTGTGTTTACTTTCCAGCTTTTCTCAATCTGCCTGAAAGTGGCCTAAGAATGGCACAGACCTGCATGATAGTGGTCGGCTTCTATAATGCAGAAAAGAGAAGGAAAGTTAAACCTTTTTGGATAGCTAATCATTAACAATACTTTTGTTCTTAGTTTCAAACACATTTCTTTTTGAGTATTTAATAGGATTCTAATTAATACCTTGTATTTATATAGCACATATACATATGTATAAGTGCATATTGACAAGTGCAAACTTGAAAAGATAATAAATATGTGAATGCTTTTTGTGGTGACACATAAACACAATTTGAACTGATTTTATACTCCAACTTGACATCAAATACAGCCTAATATTTATTGAGATAATCTTGTGTGGTATATTCTTTAGCTTCTAGTACAAAATCAGTATACCCTTCTTGCTGTACTCATATTTATCTATATAAATGATTAATTTTTAAACATTTTATTTACATCTGTAAATATATATTTTCCTGTAGTTTAATAATTTCTTTCCCTCTAATTGTGATTTAGCTAATTACATCTCATACTCAATTCTAAATATTTAGTAAAGATTTAAAGTAATGAAGTAACCACAAAAATTAATTTTAATTCAATTTTAAATTTATTTTAAATGTTGTGATTATTTGCAATATTTATGCATTTCTATATTTAGGTTCCCTTTTCTTACACTTACTGTCAAAATGACAGTCTTTAATACTAGTTTTATAATTTTATTTTGTGAAATTGCTTCCAGTAGAATATTTTGAAAGACATAAGACATATTGGGTAGTCTATGTAGAGGGAGCTCTTATATAGTTGTATAGTAACAAATGATTTCTATGAAACCAGTCAAGTTGCACTTTAGCCAATATAAAAATAGACCAATTTTGCTTATTGACAATAGAACTATTTCATTTCTTTCTCTGGATTTTATTCATTCTTAAAACTTGATATAGAATATAAAAATATACCAAATAAATACATTACATTAACATCATTTGTGAATCATTTGCATTGTGTTAGCCATTGAACAACTTGAAGGACATAGCAAGTTTTAGAGATGAGTCACCTTTTCACTTGAATGAATCACCATTCAATCTAACACTTTTGACAGGGTCTTATTTTTAGTTTCTTAGAATGATCCATTGATAAGTTAGATGATTTATTTTTCATTAATAAAATGGCCATATCTTTTAATCATTCAATTCCATCCTCTGATTGTGTAGAATGTAATTAAATAAATAGAATTTAGACTCCTGGAGAGTTGTTGTTGTTTTTTTAATCTCCAACACTTATCACACTGCTTAGCACATAATAGTCACTTAATAAATATTTTATAGATTCATTGGCTTTTCTCTGGAGCAAAATTGATCATTATAATTAATCAAAATTCAGATGTCATTCGGTCGATGTTTTCTGTTGTTTAAATTATTATCATCAAGTATGTTCTTCTTTATTTCTACTTACTTCATTCTTCATCAATTCACACAAGCCTTGACATTATACGAAGAGAAACTCTTTTCCCAATAATGATTACACATTCCTATATAAATAAATATTCAAATAATTTAGTATATATAATTTATCAACAAAGTAAATTAATAATGAACAAATACATATAACTATTTACTAAGTGTCTCCTTTTCATTTGTTTGTAAACTATGTCTCACCATTCAGGTCCTTCTAAATACTAATTCATGTCTCTTAAAAATCTTCATGTTTCTCCTCAAGAGAATAGTTAAATTTAGTCTCAGGAAATAAAGTAGATTGCCATCTCTCACATCTAATTTTCTTTATAAAGGTTTTTTTGTACAACAGATTTTCATTAGTTTTGATAAGGAAAAATTTACATATTAATTTCTTCTTCTCTGTCTTCCATTCAGTTTTTTTATATGTCCCCATAGATCACAAATAAAACACATACCTTCTCTGATTCTATATGGAAAAGTATTTCACACTGCGTTTCAAAACCTCCAGGACAAACTGCCTTTGTCTACATTTTCTTTGACTTTTAAGGTTATGATATCATTATCTATAGTCTCCATGAAATAAACCTCTAAAATAAGGATATAATGTAACAATATTTGATTTTGTGTGCCAAAAGACATCCATGGAGGTGCTGATAAGAAAAGGAAGATCAATTCTTATCATATACGATGGTTCAATTTACTAGTGTTGATAGCCTCTCAATAGAATTGAAAAATTAAGTTACAGACCTCTTAGTTTATCAAATAGAGGCAAGTGGCAGTGTTTATACCATGCAGAAAGAGACTGTCTAAGATAATGTTTCACCACAGTAGCTGAAAAAAGAAGGAGAGCAATCAGCTTCTGAAGTGATACAATATTGATGTTGGCATCTGCCTTGATGCAGATTTCTCAGCTGTTGACAGATTTAAAAGAATTGAAAAAATAATAATGTTTCTTCTCTGGAAGAGGCAGATTTTGATGAAAATAATTGAATCAACTTACAGTTAGTACAAAAGGAGAAATGATAAAAAGAATCTATTATAAATTTAAACTAAGAACTTTAGTAAAATCATCCTTCTTATGCTAGGTAAATAAAAATTATTTAATATAACACTGGAAGTTATTGATAAAATAAAATGTTTCATTAAGAAAGGAAAAAAGTGCTTGTCAGATAGAACTGTGAAATTACAGAACAGCGTTAATATATTTCCAGTATTTCCAAATACCAATGGTAAGGAAGTTTTTAAAAAGATAAAAGAGGGGAACCCCAGTGATAAGGATATTTGTTTTCAATAGTACTAGCTCAGATAACTTAACACATATTATGAAAACAAGTTTGGTCTTCTCTGGTGACAGTTCCCATTAGATTGTACTGATTTCTTCATCTACAGTCAAATGCTTCACCTCTGAGCTATTATCTCAGCCTTGTATTTCTAACCAGTGTTTTATAAACTGTCATTTCTACCATTAGAAAAGTATAAAATGTCCTTAGAAAATTTTCATTTGTCATTTTGTCTTATAAGCAGTTATAAGTTCATTGACCACTCCTTAACTTGAGTGTGAGAATGTAAAAAAATTTTTTCATCTTAAAACAATGCATTAGCTTTTTTATTTTTCAACATAAGAGGTTTTGTTTTTTACCTTTAATTCAAAAGAAAGTAGAAAATTATAGAAGATATAAAAAACAAAATAAGAGGCAAAAGGCAAGGGGGGGCATATGTTTTGTTCTATTTTGTTGTTTCTTTTTGTTTTTATTCCATAATAATATCTAGTCAATTCTCTTCCCTACCCCTACATCCAATAGCCATGAGTAACATAACAAAGAAAAACACTCCAACACACACATACTCTGATCATGTTTGATAGTTTGTACCATATTACACATTCATAGTCCTTACTTCTCTACTGAAAGGATGTATTTCATCAGAACATGTCACTCTTCTGTTCAATAATTCTCACAGCTCCCAGTTCCCTCTAGAATAAAATATAAAATCTAGCATTTAAAGCTTTTTTTGTAACTTGGTCCCAAATAACTTTCCTAGCTTTGTCATATTTTCCTTCTCTTTCTATAGTCTAGAAACTAGACTTTTTTCTATTCCTCACACAGAAGTTCTACATCTCCACTCCTAATTGGAGTCAACTGCTGCCATGGTGGACCTGGAATCAGAAAGACCTGACTTTATATCTGGCCTCAGACATTTACTAGCTATATGACCCTGCACAGGTCACATAATCTTTGACTCATTTCCACACCTGTAAAATGGGAATCATCACAGCTCTCTCACCTCAAAAATTAATACTGTTTTCAAAACTACTTAGTACAATGCCTGGCACGTTCTTGGTGCTATATAATTTCTTATTCTTTTCCTTCCTACTCCCTATAGATAAACTCCCATTTTTTCCAACCCCACCAGAATGTATGAATAAATCATGTATTAATCTGAAAGGATTATAGTATTTTAAGTATTTTAAATATTGTATGAAAACATGATACTACACAAAGAAATATTTTGTGATTAGGTGAAATAAAAATATATGTTTGGGTCTGCACATAAAAACAGTAACTAGTTTTGAAGTGGAGTAATCTAGCAGTTGAGAAACTGAGGATTCCAAACTTGGAGCCAAGGCCCTTAGAGGGAGTTATTCTTAGAGCGTGAAAGAGTTTCTCCTTCTCTCCCATTTCTCCATTTCCTTTGAACCTGTGTTTTGAGTCATTTTATGGGACAATGGAATCAGAGAAATTAGACTGGAAAAATATAACAAATTTAGGTGGGATCAAAATGAGATTCAGTTACATAAAGTTTATTAGATTGCCCAGTCCTCTTGGTTCTTCCTCCATTTCTATATATACCTCTTCTATTAGAATTAGCATTATGAGAATTATGTTGGAATTAGCAAGTTTCATTCCTCTTCTTTCTTTATATATTAGTATATTTATTTCACTCTCCCTTATTTTTCTTCTCAAAAGTTTTACATCAGATCCTCTCTATTTCCAGGACCACTATTTTTTTTGTATTTAACTCTCTCGATGCCTGTTAAAGACATTAAATTTTGTAATGAATACTTATTTTTCTCCCCTTTTTAGAATGTTAGCACTAATTATATAACTCCAATTTGTAAAATAAATTAATCTTTGTAGACTTCTTTAAACCCTTGCATTTATATTTCTAAGTTTCTGCTCAGCTCTTATCTTTTCATCCAAAATATATGAAAGCCTTTTATTCTAATAAAATTTCATTTTTCATCTTGGAAGACTATACTCAGTTTTGCAGGGTTATTTTTATTAATTGTAAGCAATTTTTTTTGCCTTTTACAATATTATAAGATCTCTGGTAAGAAGCTGTCAAGGCTGTGTGATTCTGACTATAGTTCTTTGATACTTGAACTGTCTCTTACTGGATTTTTATAGTATTTTTTCTTTGATTATGGAAGCTGTGACATTACTATGACTTTTCAAGAGATAATTAGTGAATTCTTTCTATCTTTATTTGTATACTTGGTTCTAGTAGGTCTGGGTAGTTTTTATTTATGATTTGTAGAAATGTCTCCAATTTCATTTTCCACATGATAATCAGGAATTAATTATTTTTAAATTAAATCTCCTTTTTTTTATTTTCCAGGTCAATTTTTTCATATCCTACATTTTCTTCTTTAGAAAAAAACATTCTTTTGATGTTTTTCTAATATTTCTTATTATTTCATAAAGTCATTGATTTCTTATGTTTGGTCTTTTCCACTTTTCAGAGTTTAATTTCTTGGACAATGTTTGCTATTTTCTCCTGTATGATAATTATTCTCCTTCCAATTATTTTCTTCAAATCTTATATTTAATTTTTTATTTCATATTTTATCTCATGTCTTCTTTCTTCTAGGTATTTATAAAACTCAACACTAATGTATTAGTGTAAAGGGCTTTTCTTTAACCAAGAAAAGAAAAATCAAATGGAAGGCTTTTAATAAATTGCATATAAGAAAGACTACTTGGAGAATTAAAAAGGCTTCTACTTGTTCAATCAGACTATAAAAATTTTATTAGATTCTAGCCAAAAAAAATCAATCTACACTAAAGTAAAACTTTGATTATAATCACTCAGAATTGACTGCAAGGGAATTTCATAGAGTAGAATGCACCAATCTTGGAGTCAGGAAAAACTGGCCTCAAATCCTGTCTTGAGATGCTTTCTACTAGTATAAACAAATCTCAGGTTATTTATCTTTATTTATCTGTAAAATGTGAAGAATCTTATGTATATTAGTTGCCTCAAAGGATTGTTATAAGGATCAAGTAATAGTTAAATCTCTTTGAAAACCTCAAAGTATCATATGAATATGCACATATAAGCAGAATAACTATAAATGAAGAAAAGATAGTTAGACATAAAATCTGGGGTTGCATAGTGGATGAAGTGTCAAGCCTAGAATCAGGAAAACTCAGCTTCCCAAATTCATATCTGGTCTCAGACACTACCAGTATGATCCTAGGCAAATTGCTTCACCCTATTTTCTCATCTGTAAAATGGACTAGAAAAGGAAATAGCAAATAACTCCAGTATCTCTGCTAAGAAAATCCCAGATGATGTCCTGAAGAATTGGACATGATTGAAACTGACTGAATAACAAAAGGCAGAAAATGCCTCACTAAGTATAGGTATAAACAGAATAATTGCAAATCAATAAAATATAGTTAGATATAACATAAGGCACAGTGGAAAAATAATCAAGCTAAGAGTCAGGAAGAATAATTTTCCTAAATTCAATCTGGCACACTTACTAGCTGTGTGGACCTTGGCAAGTCATTCAGCCCTGTTTGTCTCAGTTTTCTCAACTATAAAATTAATTATAAGGAATATCAAAATTTCATCAGTATCTTTGCCAAGAAATACATAAACGGAATCAAGAGTCATACACAATTGATAGATGACTGAACAACAGGCAGAAGCAATTTTGAGGGAGAACGCTAGCAATTGGGTGGATGAGGAAAAATTTCATGTAAAAGGTGAGACTTGAGTTGTCTTGGAAGAGTAGAGAGAGTTGGGAAAATACATTATAGGCATAAGGAAAAATCATTATAGAGGCACAGAACCATAGAGTATCACATGAGAAAAAGAAAGGTCAATTTCACTGAATCCTAGAAGCTAGAAATGTAGGATGATGCAAAGTTGGGTAGGTCTTTAATTTTTTAAATGATATTTGTATTTTACAAATTGTATTTGGGAAGTCTTTTTTATATATTTATGCAATGGGGAGGGGAAAAGAAGAGAAAATAAGTGCTTCTAAAATTTAAAAAAATGATATTTGTATTTTATCCTAGAAACAACATGGAACCACTGAAATTCATTGAGTAAGATTATAACATAGTGGGATATCTATTTAAAGAAAATTATTTTGACAATAGCATGAAAAATAGACTAGAGTGGGAAAAGAGTTGAATTTAGAGAATCACATAGGAGATTATTACAATAAATGTTTCAGGGGGCGGAGCCAAGATGGCAGTGAAAATACACGTGAATTTGTAAGCTCCTTTCTTCCCTCAATACCAACTAGTTAAATCAGACTCAAAAATAATGCTGGACTGATAAAAACCACAAGGATTAGAAGCACAACTTACTAGGTGAGGAGAATCTGGAATTTCAACAGAAAAGGTCAGTTCCAAGGGGAGGAAAAAAAGATCAGCAGGGACAGGGTTAGGTGCTAGTACACTGTGCCAAACAGGCTGGGGAAACTCTGGGATCAGAGAAGCCACTGAGATAGAGGAATCAGCACAGGCTGATAGCTCTACTCTGCTTATAAAACAGCAGATCAGAAGAGAAATCAAACCATTTTAAAATATAAAGCCATATGCTAGAACCACCCCAATCCAGAATTGACCTAACACCAATCTCAGCACTGATATGCAGCTACTTTCTGCTGTCCGGGGCTTTTCCTTGGGGCAGTTAAGAACCTGAACAGTGGAGGATACAGCCCGGGGCAGCCTCTAGTACACATAGTGCGGGGCTCAGCCTAAGGCAGCGGAATTCTAGCAGCAACGAACCTCCATGGCAAGGACTGTGTTTTCCAGGCAGACACTTCCAGTTTGAGTGCAGGGGCTTTTCACATCAGCTACTAATATCTACGGCCCCACAGGAGGCTTTGGCTGGGGTTTGTGACACTTTCACTGTTCAGCCTTAAACCTCAGAGCAGTCGCTAGGCCACACAGCAGGGGTCCTCACTGGGCACTCCTCACAGTGCAGCAGTGCCAACCACCTCTGAGGCATTTCCAGGGAGGAGGGAGAGGAACTCTGTCCCAGAGCTCTCTCTTAGCCCAGTCACAGGGTTGTTGCATTTTACCCCCGGTCTGGGAGGAAGCTGATAAATTTCTTACCCAAGGGCAGCTTAACAATGAGTAAGAAGCTGAAGAGAACGATTGACACCTTCTATATAGAAAAAGAGCAGGTATCCAACCCCAAGAAGGCTAACAGCAGAGAGTCTCCAGATAACACCCTAAAGGGGAAAGATACCTGCCCCCCCCATCACATAACTCTCTCCTAGAAGAGACTATTAAAAAGTTAAGAGAGTTTAAAGAAAAATGGGGAAAGGAAAGAGAAGCCATGATAGAGAATAACAATGTTGTGAAATTTGAGTTGGAAAAAATAAAGAATTCACAGGAGATGCAGGGAAACAAAATTTGTGAATTAGAAAAGGTTAAAAAATCACAGGAAAGTAGGATTTCTGAATTGGAAAAAATAAAAAATTCCCAAGAAAATAGGATTTGTGATTTGGAGAAAGAAAATAACTCACTAAAAAAAAATAGTGAAATGGAAAAAAACGTCAGATGAAGGTGGTCTAGCTGTACCTGATCTAAAGCTATATTATAAAGCAGCAGTCACCAAAACTATTTGGTATTGGCTAAGAAATAGACTAGTCAATCTGTGGAACAGATTAGATACACAGGACAAAATAGGTACAACTATAGCAATCCAGTATTTGACAAACCCAAAGATACCAACATTTGGCATAAGAATTCATTATTTGAAAAAAACTGTTGGGAAAATTGGAAATTAGTATGGCAGAAATTAGATATGGACCCATATTTAACAGCATATACCAAGATAAGATCAAAATGGATCCATGATTTAGGCATAAAGAATGAGATCATAAATAGATTAGAGGAACAGAGGATAGTCTACCTCTCAGACCTGTGGAAGAGGAAGGAATTTATGACCAAAGGAGAACTAGAGATCATTATTGATCACAAAATAGAAAATTTTGATTACATCAAATTAAAAAGCTTTTGTACAAACAAAACTAATGCAAATAAGATTAGAAGGGAAGTAACAAATTAGGAAAATATTTTTACAGTTAAAGGTTCTGATAAAGGCCTCACTTCCAAAATATATAGAGAACTGACCCTAATTTAAAAGAAATCAAACCATTCTCCCATTGATAAATGGTCAAAGGATATGAACAGACAATTCTCAGATGATGAAATTGAAATTATATCCACTCATATAAAAGAGTGTTCGAAATCTCTACTGATCAGATAAATGCAAATTAAGACAACTCTGAGATACCACTACACACCTGTCATATTGGCTATGATGACAGGAATAAATGATGAATGTTGGAGAGGATGTGTGAAAACTGGGACACTAATACATTGTTGGTGGAGTTGTGAAAGAATCCAGCCATTCTGGAGAGCAATCTGGAATTATGCCCAAAAAGTTATTAAACTGTGCATACCCTTTGACCCAGCAGTGCTTATATCCCAAAGAAATACTAAAGATGAGAAAGGGACCTGTATGTGCCAAAATGTTTGTGCCAGCTCTTTTTGTAGTAACTAGAAACTGGAAAATGAATGGATGTCCATCAATTGGAGAATGGTTAGATAAATTTTGGTATATGAATGTTATGGAATGTTATTGCATAAGAATATAAGAAATGACCAGCAGGATGAATACAGAGAGATTTGGAGAGACTTACATGAACTGATGCTAAGTGAAATGAGCAGAACCAGAAGATCACTATACACTTCAACAACAGTACTGTATGAAGATATATTCTTATGGAAGTGGATATCTTCAACATAAAGAAGATCCAACTCACTTCCAGTTGATCAATGATGTACAACAACAGCTACACCCAGAGAAGAACACTGGGAATTGAATGTAAACTGTTAGCAATACTGTCTTTCTACGCAGGTTACTTATATCTTTGGAATCCAATTCTTAACGTGCAACAAGAAAATTGGATTTACACACATATATTGCATCTAGGTTATACTGTAACACATTTAATATATATAGTATTGCGTGTCATCTAAGGGAGGGAGTAGAGGAAGGGAGGGGAAAATTTGGAAAAATGAATACAAGGGATATTGTTATAAAAATTATTCATGCATATGTACTATCAAAAAATTTATAATTATAAAAATAAATAAATGTTGCATAGGTAGAAACAGAACGATTTGGCAATTGATCTAAGAAGTCAAATGCATAGGTAGATTAAAAAATCTTCCCTCAAAGGGGATCACTTAGTTCTGATATATTTATAAGTTCAGAACACAGTTCTCTTGTCACTAAATATGAATAAGGCCTGAACACCACCTTAATTGAATCAGGAAATGTGTTCATATTGATTGAGGATCTTGGTTATGCCCTCTGATGCAGGTATAAAATCATCACACTAGTTGGTATTAGAGATTCCAAAAAGCACAAAGGAGGAAGAGAATATTACAGACAAAATCTTAAGAAGGAATTATGTGAAGGATAGGAGAATGCTTTTATCTTAACTGTTTACCCCCTTTATTAGAGGAAGATGTCATGATCTTCAGAGTTCTGGAGGATTTGGGACTTAACATCTTTTCACACATCTGTGCAGTGTCTTGGAAAATCCTCCTTTTTCTCACTGAATCTCTATATGAACTTGTTATGGAGTTAGATTTGCAATTATTTTAGGCTAATTGGTATTTTCTTTGACTTATTCATCTCCCCAACCTTAGTTTCTATATTATCATTTTATGGCAGGACCAGATTTTGGGCAGCATTATCTATCCTGCTTGGCCATGGCCCTCTAGATTCTTGTTCTGATTCTGACTTGTGAGTACTTCCCCAAACTCAGATCTTTGAGATTTATGGTCTTCTCTGACATCTTGGACAACGTATTAGGATTTCAGAGCCCTTCAGCCATTGTTACAGACACCACTGATAAACAATTCCCTGATCATACTGCCTGACACCATTTCCCTGAGGCTTTCTCAAGGAAACCTTTCAGGCCACATGTATCAAGACTGAATACCAGTCACTGGTATTCATTTTGCTTAAGAGATTCTTTTCTTATTGTTGATGGAGCTCTGTCTGACTTTTGTGTAGGATTAAATATCTCGATTGTTATTCAGTCCAGTGAGAATTTCAGGTTTTGGGGGAGTTCGTGTCTTTAATAACCTTTTAATCCAGTGGAGAATTGTTTTGCAGTCATTGGACCAATTCATGTATCTAACACTAGTGTATTTGTATAAAGGGCTTTTCTTTAACCAAGAAAATGGCTGGAAAATTAACATACAAACAAAAAATCCATGAAAACTTACTTTGATGACAGGGAAGATAGCCACAAATTCAGAATAAGATAAATGATGTGAAAACATCCAGGATCAAAAAACCTAGACAGCACATTTCAAGAGATTACAAAGGAAAAGTGCCCCAATATCCTAGAATCAGAGGGAAAAAATTAAATTTTAAAAAAATCAATCACCACCTGCAAGAGAACCAAGATAACTTCCAAATATATTAAAAACAAATCCCAGAGCTCTCAAGTTAAGGAAAAATCATTTCAAGCAAGTGGAAAGAAAGCATCCAAAATCATAGAACCATGATCAGGTCATACAGGATTGGATTTCAAAGCTATGTTAAATAAGTCAGAAGTATTGGAATATAATATGTGCTTCAAATTCACTCTCATCTAAATTGGTTCAAAGAGGAGGAAAAATACACACACACACACACACACACACACACACACACACTCAATTGGATGTAGAACAGAGAAGTCAAAAAGAAAGAGGATAAGATGGTTAATAGACGAATAAAATTGAAGATAAATAGAGGCAGTAGTCAGAAGGAAACAAGTATTAGAGTACAGATGGCATAAAAAGAAATAAAAGAGGATAAATAGAAAAAAGAGTTAAGGGTAATCACATTAATTACTGTGAATGGAATGCAACCCCCCATAAAAAAGGAAGCATACAGTAGAATGAATTAGAAAACAGAATCCAACAATATTCCAACAATAAGAAACACACTTGAAATAGATACTCAGAGTTAAAAAAAAAAAAAAAGGAGGAGGGTTGAGGCAGAATCTATCATGCTTCAGATAATGTAAAAAAGACTAAGATAGTAAACATGATCTCAGACAAAGCAAAAGCAAAAATAGATCGTATTAAACTAAATTATATTTAAGGGAAGCATTGACAATGATGCTAAACACTGAAAATAATTTGGGAATTAAATAATCTAATCTTAAAGAATGAGTGGGTCAAATAATATATCATAAAAACAATTTATAAGCCCATTAGAGAGAATGACAATGAGACAATATACCAAAATCTGTGGCATGCATCAAAAGGTATTTAGAGAAATTTTATATCTCTTATCAGTAAAAAAAACAACAGATCAACAAATTGGGTATATAACTGACAAAAGTAGAGAAAGAACAAATTAAAATTCCCCAATTTAATACCAAAATGGACATCGAAAAAAAATTGGAGAATGGCTTGATTTCTTATAAATTTGAGTCAATTACCTATATATTTTTAAAATGAGGCTTTTATCAGATCCTATGGATGTAAAAATGTTTTTCCAGTTTATTGCTTCCCTTCTAATCTTGTCTACATTAGTTTTATTTGTACAAATAATATAATCAAAATTATCTGTTTTGTGATCAATAATGATCTCTAATTTTTCTTTGTTCACAAATTCCTTCCTTCTCCACAAATTTGAGAAGTAAATTATCCTATTTTCTTTTAATTTTTTTATAGTGTTATTCTTTATGTCTAGATCATGAGCCCATTTCAATGTGATCTTGGTGTACGGTGTTAGGTATGGTTTTATGCCATATTGGTTTCCAATTTTCCAAGCAGGTTTTGTCAAATAGTGAATTCTTATCCCAAAAGCTGGGGTCTTTGGGTTTGTAAAAGACTAGATTGCTATAGTTATTGACTATTTTGTCCTGTGAACCTAACCTATTCCAATGATCAAATAATATATTTCTTAGCCAATATCAAATGGTTTTGATGACTACTGCTTTATATTATACTTTTAGATCTGGTACAGTTTGGCTACCTTCATTCAATTTTTTCTTCATTAATTCCTTTAAAATTGTTGATCTTTTGTTCTTCCAGATTAATTTTGTTTTGATTTTTTTCTAAGTCAGTAAAATAGTTTCTTGGGAGTTTTATTGATATAGCACTAAATAGATTAGTTTAGGAACTATTGTCAACTTTATTATATTCGCTTGACCTATCAAAGAGCACTTGATATATTTCCAATTATTTAAATCTGACTTTATTTGTGTGGAAAGTGTTTTATAGTGTTGCTTATGCAGTTCCTAACTTTCCCTTGGCAGATAGATTCCCAAATATTTTATACTATCAATAATTATTTTAAATGGAATTTTTCTTTGTGTCTCTTACTGTTGGATTTTGTCAGTGATATATAAGAATGCTGATGTTTTCTGTGGATTTATTTTGTATCCTGCAACTTTGCTAAAGTTGTGAATTGCTTCTAGTAGTTTTTAGTTGATTCTCTAGCATTCCATCATATCATCTGCAAAGAGTGATAATTTGGTTTCCTCATTACCTACTCTAATTCCTTTAATATCTTTTTCTTGTCTTATTGCCAAAGCTAACATTTCTAATTCAATATTGAATAGTAATGGTGATAGTGGCCTACCTTGTATCACCCCTGATCTTATTGAGAATGGTACCAGTTTATTCCATTACATATGATGCTTGCTGATGGTTTTAAATAGATGCTACTGATTGTTTTAAGGAAAAGTCCATTTATTCCTATACTCTCTAGTGTTTTTAATAGGACTGGGTGTTGAATTTTATCAAATGCTTTTTCTGCATGTATTGAGATAATCATATGGTTTTTGTTAATTTAGTTATTGATATAGTCAATTATGCTAATAGTTTTCCTAATATTGAACCAACCCTACATTCCTGGTATAAATCCTTCTTGGCCGTGGTGTATTGGGGATAATTTTTGGTAATCTCTTTGCTAATATTTTATTGAAGATTTTTGCATCAATATTCATTGGGAAGGTTGGTCTATAATTTTCTTTCTCTACTTTTGTCCTACCTGGTTTAGGTATCAGTACCAAGACTGTGTCATAAAAGGAATTTGGTAGGACTTCTTCATTCCCTATTTTTTCAAATAGTTTATATACTATTGAAGTTAATTGTTCTTTAAAGGTTTCATAGAATTCACATGTAAATCCATCTGGTCTTGGGGATTTATTCTTAGGAAGTTGAATAATAGCATGTTCTATTTCTTTTTCTAAAATGGGACTATTTAAATAATTTATTTCTTCTTCTGTATTTGGAAGTCAAATTTTTTGCTTAGCTCTGGTCTTTTCATCAAAAATAAATGGAATTCATCAGTTTCCTTGAATGTCCACCTTCTTCCCTAAAAAAAAAAAAAAAAAAAAAAAAAAAAAATGCAGGGTAATTTATTCTTGGCTGCATTCCAAGTTCCTTCTACTTTTGGAATATCAGATGCCACGCCCTTTGATCCTTTAAAGTGGAAGTTGCTAGGTCCAGATTAATCTTTATTGTGGCTCTTTGGTATTTGAATGATTTCTTTCTGGCTGTTTGTAATATTTTCCTTGGTCTGATAGATTTGAAATGTAGCATGATATTCCTTGGGGTTTTAATTTTGGAGTCTCTTTCAGGAAGTGTTTGGTGAATTCTTTCGATGGTCATTTTATCTTCTGATTCTATGACATCCGGGCAGTTTTCTTTGATGATTTCCTAAAAAATAGTGTCTGGGCTTTTTTTTAAATTCTATTTCAGGGAGTCCAATAGTCCTTAGATTGCCTGTCTTAGATCTATTTTCTAGGTCAGTAGTTTTCCCAATTAGGTATTTTATATTTTTTTCTGTTTTTTCATTTTTTTGGTTTTGCTTGACTGATTTTTGTTGTCTCATTGAGGCTTTTATTTCCATTTGTTCTCTGAATTTTAGTGAATTATTTTCTTCATTTACTTTTTTAAACTTCTCTTTATATTTGTCCAATTGAATTTTTAAATGAATAATTTTGCTCTATTGAATTTTTTCCATTTAAAAAATTCTGTTTTTAAGGAGTTATTTTCTTTCTCCATTTCACAAATTCTGTTTTTTAAGGAGTAATTTTCTTTTTCTGTTTCACAAAGTCTGTTTTTCTGAGTGTTGTTTTCTTTTTCCATTTTATCAAATCGATCTTTTAATGACTTATATGCCTTCCTTTTCCAAATTATCTTGAAAAGTTTTCAATTCCTTTCCCCATTTTTCTTTTAGCTCTCTTTTAAGATCTTTTAAAATTTCTTCTAATAGAGCCTTGTGTAATGGGGACCGGGTTATATCACCTTTTGGGTCTTCATTTGGAGATAATCTGCCTTTAATCTCCTCAGGATTTGAAATCTCTTCTTTTCTTTCACCATAAAAGCTGTCTATTGTCAGAGTTCTCTTTAATTTTTTACTCATTTTTTTTTTTTAAATTAAGGTTTGCTTTTAGGACAGGGGAGGTTTTTCAAGCTTTTTCTATATGCAGCAGCTTCCTCTATAAGCAGCCTCGACTATGCTGATTCACTCCTGGTGCTGGGTGGGCACAGTCAGGTCTGTTGCATTTCTGGGATTTCAGGGTTCACTATTTACCATTTGTGTTTGTGTTGGATATTTTTTAACTTCTATGCTGATCTACTGCCTTGCAACCAGGACAGATTGGGCAACACTGCTGTAGATTACTGTAGATTCCTCCCTGTAGATTCTCCAATGTGTGTGGATTCCTCACCATCCAGCCCCAGAACTCTGTGCAGTCTACTCTTGCATTTGTGCTCAGCCTACTTGTGCTTTTCTGTCTTCCTCCTGTTTTCAATTAAAACAGAGCTTTTGTGTCAATCTTTGAAATTATCTTCTGCTTGTAATTTGTTACATTCTGAATATTTGTGGGTTCTGCCACTCCAGAGCTAATTCAGAGGCTGGATTTGCTAATTAGTCTGAGGGGTATAGGAGAAGTCAGAAAGAAATGTGTGTCCTCTCCACCATCTTGGCTCCACCCCCAGAAGTCCAGAACAATTAATCCTAATACTATAGAAACGATTTGGAAAAATAGGTAAAGAAAACTATCTACCGGGGGCAGGTAGGTGGCACAGTGGATAGAGCACCAGCCCTGAATTCAGAAGGACCCAAGTTCAAATCTGGTCTCAGACACTTAGCACTTCCTAGCTGCATGACCCTGGGCAAGTCACTTAACTCCAGCCTCTGGGGAGTGGGGGGAAACCTATCTACCAAATTCCTTTTATATTAGAAAAAATAGCAATAAAGAGATTATAGCAAAAAATCATACACTATGACCAGGAGGCCTTTTTACTAGAAATGCAAGTATTAGGAACACTAAAAGCATAATTGACTGGAACAATAATAAAAACAACAACAGGCAGCATTTACAATAAATGTAGGGAAAAAAAAAAAACATCCTTAGACAAAATAAAACAGCTATTATTATTTAAAACATTAGAAAGTGTAGATGGAACTATTTTTTTTAATTTTTAATGGTATTTTATCTTTCCAAATGTATGCAAACATAGCTTTCAATATTCATCTTCACAAAAAGCTTGTGTTCCAGGTTTTTCTCCTTCTTTCTCCTCTCTTCCCTAAGTCAGCAAGCAATCTGATATAGGTTAAATGTGTGCAATTTTTCTAAACATATTTCCATATTTGCCAAGCTGAACAAAAAGAATAAATAAATAAATCAGATCAAAAAAAAAAAAAAAAAAAAAAAAAAAACAAGAGAAAGGAAAAAAACCAAACAATCAAGCAAACAACCAAAAAGGTGATATTATGCTTTGATCCACATTCAGTCTTTATAGTTGTCTCTCTCTTGCAAATGGCCTTTTCAATCACAAGTCTATTGGAATAGCCTTGAAAACATTGTGTTATTAAAAAGAGCCAAATCCATCACAGTTGATCATTGCATGATTTTCTTATTAATGTGTACAATAGTCTCTTAGTTTTACTTCTTTCACTAAGCATCAGTTCATTTAAATCTTCCCAGGCTTTTCTGAAATTAGCCTGATCATCATTTCTTATAGAACAATATTTACATACATATGTAGCATATGTAACATTCAGGTAGAACAACATTACATTCATATTTGTAGATTATTTAGCCATTCCCCAACTGAGGGGCATCCACTTTTTACATCTGTGGCTGCAGAACAGGAAAAGTACTTTCAGGGGTAATTAAAAGATTAGTATCTCCATAAGGATTTCTTCCAGTGAATGCCACAATTATAAATAGGCTTTAAAGAAAAGCAGTGATCCCAGCCAGTGGGGGTCAGTTAGAGGGATGGGGATGCATTATTTTTGGTGCTCTCTCAGCTACCTGTCCATTGGTAAGAGTTGTTCAGTAGTTTCTGATGATGAGTTCATTTAGATGAGTAGGCTAGAAATAGAACTAGTGGTCTGGTTTATTGTTTTTCCTGGGGCTCCCAGGCTGGGTCCTGATCAGTTTCCATCATAGTCTCAGGAAAAATAGTGGTTGATAAGGTGTACTCGTTTGAATGGTGAGGCAGATTTCATTTCCTGTCTCTTCATTAACCATTCTGCTTCAGAATATATGTGAAACATGGTAAAATAAAATATTTAGATCAAATATAGACATACATATTTATTTTTTATTATAGTTTTTTTTAATTTACAAAATATACGCATGGCTAATTTTACAGCATTGACATTGAAATGGTCAAGCCTACTGTGCCTGGTGGCTGGAGAGGAACAGATTTCACCTCTACAGGGGGTATCTCAGTATTCCCAACTATATAAAACTCTATTCTCCTAATTGTAATCCCTTTCTCCCATCAGGTTGCTTCTTGGATGATTGATTGTGTAATCCCTTTTTCCCATCAGATTGCTTTGTGGCTGTTTGGTCATGTATGGGTACTGAACTTCTAAAGTCTCTCTGGGTATAGCATTGGCTGACATGATGCCCCAAATATTTTTGTTTTGTTTTGGGCCCTGGGGATGGGCCCCTCATCCCATTTCCCTGAATCAGTCTATATTCTTATGCCTAATGGAAGTCTCTTTTGCATTTTGGAAGTGGGGTTTTGGACCTTGTTCTCCCACCCTGTTTTCTCACTCTGTCTTTATGCTAACATTGAGCTTTCAGATGCCCTACTTTTACCACATTGAAAGAATTGATGAGTCTCTCTGAAATTTCCTTGCCAAAAGGGACCTTGTCTTCCCATGTTCAGATCTTGGGAAGTCTGCATCATATCCTGGCTATAAAATGTATTTGTGCCCACTGTGGCACAGCATCTTATGATCTTCTCTAAAGGAGCATCCTTGTGTAGTCCTAGTATAATTCTTTTATAAACCTCATTAGTATTTTCTTTAGCTTAGTTTCCTTATCATAATTTTAGTTGCTGCATTTTCACCAATAGTTTGTATGACAGTTGTCTGTAGACATCCCACAAAATCAGCAAAGGGTTCATTGGAATCTTGTACTATTTTTTGAAAACCTATCCTCTGTCCTATTTACTTGGGATAAAGCGCCATGCTTTTATAGCAGCAGAAGCAATTTGCTCATATGCTGCATAAGAACCTACATCTGTTAGTTGACAACAGGTGATTTGTATATTAACTCCAATTTACCTATTTTGTTGGGCTTGTACTCTACATAGTTCATTATACTCTGAAAGCCACAACCGCTGCTCCTGGCTTGCTGCCAAGACGGAGCATCCACACTGGGGCAAAAGCCCTTTCACAGAAACAGCAGAGATCACATCCCTCCCCCTCTGGTCTGAGCTGTGTGAGCTGCCTGTCTTGCTCTGGCTGCCTGCCCTCAGTCTGTGCCCAGTCTGATTGACCCTCCCCCGAGCAAACACAGACCTTTTCTGGCAACTTTCAAGGATGTCTTCTCTTGGTGATTATTTGTGAATTTCTTTCTGGGTCAAGCATTAAGTCATAGGCTTGTCATGAAGTAAGTTCTGAGAGAAAAGGAGGAGCTCAAGCAGCTCTCTGCCTCCACGCCGCCATCTTGGCTGGAAGTAACAATCTGGCTGTTCTTAAAAAGGATATAATGTCCTTCCTTATCTCTTTTAATTAGATCAATTTTTGTTTTTGCTTGATCTGAGATGAGGAGGGCTACCCCTGCTTTTTTGGCTTTGCCTGAAGCATAGTAGATTCTGCTCCACCCTTTTACTTTTAGTTTGAATGTATCACCCTGGTTCAGGTGTGTTTCCTGTAAACAGCATATAGTAGGATTCTGACTTTTAATCCAGTCTGCTAACTGCTTCCTCTTTATGAGGCAGTTTACACCATTCACATTTATGGTTAGAATGACTAATTCTATATTGCTTGCCATCCTGTTAACCCCTGCTTATGCTTTTCTCCTTTCCTTTCCTCTTACCCCCCTACTCAGTATTAAACTTGTGAACACTACTTGCTTTTCACAGTCCTCCCTTTTTAGTATCCCTCTCCCACCTTAAAGTTCCTCCCCCTATTTTACCCCTTTTCCTTGAAATTTCTGTATTCCCTTCCCCTTAGCTTACTCCTTCCCTCTCACTTTTCAATGATGTGGAAGAAGTTTCACCATAAATGGAATATGTCTATTGATACACACTATGTTCATCTCCCTCCTTTCTTTCTCTCAGATATAATAGGTTACCTTTGCCTCTTCATGAGATGTAGTACCACCAATTTACACTTTTTTATGATATAATTTCCTTTCTACCTCTAGTTTCTAGGACAAATTATACATATGTTTTTTATATATTTTTATGGCAAAAGTATAGTTCTCAAGATTTCTTTTTCCCTTTTTAGAAATCTCTTGATTTCTAATTTAAAGATCAAACCTTTTATGTAGGTCTGGTTTTTTCATCAAGAATAGATGGAATTCATTTATTTAGTTAAATGTCTATCTTCTTCCCTGGAAAACGATGCTTATTTTTGCTGGGTAAGTTATTCTTGGCTGCATACCAAGTTGCTTAGCCTTTTGGAATATCATGTTCCAGGCCCTTCATTCTTTTTAATGTGGACGCTGCTAGATCCTGGGTTAACCTTATTTTGGATCCTCCATATCTGAATTGCTTTTCTCTAGCAGCTTCCAATATTATTTTCCTTTGATAATTCTTGAACTTGCCCACCATATTTCTTGTGTTTTGATTTTAGGGTCCCTTTCAGTAGGTGATTGATGAATTTTTTCAGTGTCTATTTTTCCCTCTGTTTCCAAAATGTCTGGGCAGTTCTCTTTGATAATTTCCTCGAAAATAGTGTCCAAGCTCTTTTTTTCCTCACATTTTTCAGGGAGTCCGATTATTCTCAAATTCTCTCTCCTGGATCTGTTTTCCAGGTCTTTCTAATAAGGTACGTGACATTCTTTTCAATTGTTTCGTTCCTCTGGTTTTGCTTGACTACTTCTTGGTTTCTCCTAGAGTCATTAATTTCTACTTGTTCGAGTCTAATTTTCAATGATGTATTTTCTTCACTCACTTTTTTTTATATCTTTTCGTAATTGTCCAGTTGTGTTTTTAAGTGAGTTTTTTTCTTCTATGCAATTTTTTTTTCCATTTTATCCATTTTATTTTTTAGAGAGCTGATTTCTTTATCCAGCTCACTAATCCTGTTTTCCTTGGAGTTGTTTACCTTTTCCAATTCACTAATCCTGTTTTCCTTGGAGTTGTTTACCTTTTCCAATTCACTAAGTTTGTTTCTCAATGATTTGATCTCTTTATCCACTCTGGATAACTTCTCCAGGCTCTCTTTCCAAGCTTCCCTTCCCTTTTCCAATTTCTCTTCTAGCTGTCTTGTGAGAGCCTTTTTTATTTCCTCTATGAGATTCTTTTGTATTGAGGAGCAGATCATATCCCCCTTAGAGGATTCCTCTGGGGACGGTCTGTTTTTAGTCTCCTCAGTATTTGAAGTCTGCTCTCTCTCCATACAGAAGCTGTTAATGGTTAGAGCCCTTTTGAATTTTTTGTTCATTTTGTCAAGAGCGGAATCAAAGAAAACAAATTGACAAGAGAAACAACTGGTCTGTTTTGGTGGGGGATGGGGCTGGATGGTGTTAATGGGCTTCCTCTACAGACTGGGGGTAGGGCAGCAGAGAGCCACTAATAGGACAGTGATAGCTGCGCTACGTCTTCGCTGTGTCTGCAATCTGAGGCTCTGAGAACGTGCTGAGTCACTCCAGATGGGGGTTGGGAGTGGCCGGGTTTTGAAAGATGCTAGCTTTCTGGGGTTTTAATCTTCACGTCTGGTGTTTACACCCTCTCTGCTGCTCCTGGCTTGCTGCCAAGATGGAATATGCACACTGGGGTAAAAGTCTTTTTGCAGAAACTGCAGAGATTGTACCCCTCCCCCCTCCAGTCTGAGCTGTGTGAGTTGCCTGTCTTGCTCTGGCTTGCCTGCCCTCAGTCTGTGCACAGTCTGTTCGACTCTCCCCCGAGCAAACACAGATCTTTTCTGGCGAATTTCAAGGATTTCTTCTGTTGGTGATTATTTGTGGGTTTCTTTTCCAGTCAAGCATTAATTTTGAGGCTTGTCATGAAGTAAGCCCTGAGAGAAAGCATGGAGCTCAAGCAGCTGTCTGCCTCCACACCACCATCTTGGCCGGAAGTCAAAGCAGTATTAATATTAAACATATATGCACCAAGTGGTGCAGCATCTAAATTCTTAAAAGAGAAATTAAGAGAGCTGCAAGAGGAAATAGATAGCAAAACTATAATAGCGGGAGATCTCAACCTTGCACTCTCAGAATTAGATAAATCAAACCACAAAATAAATAAGAAAGAAGTCAAAGAGGTAAATAGAATACAAGAAAAGTTTGATATGATAGATCTTTGGTGAAAGCTAAATGGAGGCAGAAAGGAATATACTTTCTTCTCAGCAGTTCATGGAACCTATACAAAAATTGATCATATACTAGGGCATAAAAACCTCAAAATCAAATGCAGTAAGGCAGAAATACTAAATGCATCCTTTTTAGACCACAATGCAATTAAAATTACATTTAATAAAAAGCCAGGGGAAAATAGACCAAAAAACAATTGGCAACTAAATAATCTTATACTAAAGAATGATTGGGTAAAACAGCAAATCATAGACATAATTAATAACTTCACCCAAGAAAATGACAATAATGAGACATCATACCAAAATGTGTGGGATATAGCCAAAGCAGTAATAAGAGGAAGTTTTATACGTCTAGAGGCCTACTTGCATAAAATAGAGAAAGAGAGGGCCAACAAATTGGGCTTACAACTAAAATTGCTAGAAAAGGAACAAATTAAAAACCCCCAGATAAACACGAAACTTGAAATTCAAAAAATAGAAGGTGAGATTAATAAAATTGAAAGTAAAAAAACTATTGAATTAATTAATAAAACTAAGAGTTGGTTCTATGAAAAAACCAACAAAATAGACAAACCCTTAGTAAACCTGATTTTAAAAAAAGGAAAGAGAAAAAGCAAATTGTTAATCTTGAAAATGAAAAGGGAGAACTCATTACTAATGAAGAGGAAATTAGAACAATAGTTAGGAGCTACTTTGCTCAACTTTATGCCAATAAATTCGATAACTTACATGAAATGGAAGAATACCTTCAAAAATATAGCTTGCCCAGATTAAAAGAGGAAGAAATAGTCCCATCTCAGGCTAAATAGTCTAAATAGACTAAATAGTCCCATCTCAGAAAAAGAAATAGAACAAGCTATTAACCAACTCGCTAAGAAAAAATCCCCAGGACCCACATGTGAATTCTACCAAACATATAAAGAACAACTAATTCCAATGCTATATACTGTTTGAAAAAATAGGGATTGAAGGAGTCCTACCAAATTCCATTTAGGACACAGACATGGTACTGATACCTAAACCAGGTAGATCAAAAACTGAGAAAGAAAACTATAGACCAATTTCCTTAATGAATATTGATGCTAAAATCTTCAATAAGACATTAGCAGAAAGACTTCAGAAAATCATCCCCAGCATAATCCACTTTGACCAAGTGGTATTTATACCAGAAATGCAAGGCTGGTTTAATATTAGGAAAACTATTACTATAATTGACCATATTAATAATCAAATTAATAAAAACCATATGATCATCTCAATAGATGCAGAAAAAGCATTTGATAAAATCCAACATCCATTCCTACTAAAAAACGCTTGAGAGTATAGGAATAAATGGACTATTCCTTAAAATAATAATGAGCATATATTTAAAACCGTCAGTAAACATCATATGTAATGGCGATAAACTAGAACCTTTCCCTGTAAGATCAGGAGTGAAACAAGGTTGCCCACTATAACCATTACTATTCAATATAGTACTAGAAATGCTAGCCTCGGCAATAAGAGCCAAGAAAGAGATTTAAGTAATTAGAGTAGGAAATGAGGGAATCAAACTATCACTCCTTGCAGATGATATGATGGTATACTTAGAGAACCCCAAAGACTCTGCTAAAAAGCTATTAGAAATAATTCAGAATTTTAGCAAGTTGCAGGATACAAAATAAATCTACATAAATCCCCAGCATTTTTATACATTACCAACACAATCCAACTGCAAGGGATACAAAGAGAAATTCTATTCAAAATAACTGTCGATAGTATAAAATATTTGGGAATATATCTACCAAAGGAGAGTCAGGAATTATATGAGCAAAATTACGAAACACTTGCCACAAAAACAAAGTCAGATTTAAATAATTGGAAAGACATTCAGTGCTCTTGGATAGGCCAAGCGAATATAATTAAGATGACAATACTCCCTAAACTAATCTATTTATTTACTGCTATACCAATCAGACTCCCAAGAAACTTATTTTAATGACCTAGAAAAAATAAGAACAGAATTCATATGGAACAACAAAAGGTCGAGAATTTCAAGGGAAGTAATGAAAAAAAAATTAAATGAAGGTGGTCTAGCTGTACCTGATCTAGAACTATATTATAAAGCAACAGTCGCCAAAACCATTTGGTATTGGCTAAGAAATAGACTAGATGATCAGTGGAATAGATTAGATTCACAGGGCAAGATAGTGAATAAAAATAGCAATCTAGTATTTGACAAATCCAAACATCCCAACTTTGGGGATAAGAATTTATTATTTGACAAAAACTGCTGGGAAAACTGGAAATTAGTATGGCAGAAAGTAAGCATGGACCCACATTTAACACCACATACTAAGAGAAGATCAAAATGGGTCCAAGATTTAGGCATAAAGAAAGAAATCATAAATAAATTGGAGGAACATGGGATGGTTTACCTCTCAGACTTGTGGAGGAGGAAGGAGTTTGTGTCCAAGGGAGAGCTAGAGACCATTACTGATCACAAAATAGAAAATTTTGATTACACCAAATTAAAAATTTTCTGCACGAACAAAACTAATGCAAACAAGATTAGAAGGGAAGTAACAAATTGGGAAAACATTTTTCCAGGTAAAGGTTCTGATAAAGGCCTCATCTCCAAAATATACAGAGAATTGACTTTAATTTATAAGAAATCAAGCCATTCTCCAATTGATAAATGGTCAAAGGATATGAACAGACAGTTTTCAGATGATGAAATTGAAACTATTTCCACGCATATGAAAGTGTTCCAAATCACTATTGATCAGAGAAATGCAAATTAAGACAACTCTGAGATATTACACACCTGTCAGATTAGCTAAAATGACAGGAACAAATAGTGATGAATGTTGGAGGGACTGTGGGAAAACTGGGACACTAATACATTGTTGGTGGAGTTGTGAAGAATCCAACCATTCTGGAGAGCAATCTGGAATTATGTCCAAAAAGTTATCAAAATGTGCATACCCTTTGACCCAGCAGTGCTACTCCTGGGCTTATACCCCAAGGAACTACTAAAGAAGGGAAAGGGACCTGTATGTGCCAAAATGTTTGTGGCAGCCCTTTTTGTAGTGGCTAGAAACTGGAAAATGAATGGATGTCCGTCAACTGGAGAATGGTTGGGTAAATTATAGTATATGAATGTTATGGAATATTATTGTTGTGTAAGAAATTACTAACAGGAGCAATACAGAGAGGCTTAGAGAGACTTACATCAACTGATGCTGAGTGAAACGAGCAGAACTAGGGGATCATTATACACTTCAACAATGATACTGTATGAGGATGTACTCTGATGGAAGTGGATATCTTCAACATAGAGAAAGAGCTAATCCAATTCCAATTGATCAATGATGGACCGAATCAGCTACATCCAGAAAAGGAACACTGGGAAATGAGTGAAAACTGTGAGCATTGTTTTTTTTGTTTGTTTGTTTTGTTTTGTTTCTCTTCCCAGATTATTTTTACCTTCTGAAAACAATCCTTCCTTTGCAACAACAATAACAACAAAATTAGGTTCTGCACATAAATATTGTACCTAGGATATACTATAAGATATTTAATATGTATTAGTTAAGAAATAGACTAGTTGATCAGTGGAATAGGTTAGGTTCACAGGGCAAGATAGTGAATAAAAATAGCAATCTAGTGTTTGACAAACCCAAACATCCCAACTTTTGGGATAAGAATTGTGGAGGAGGAAGGAGTTTGTGTCCAAGGGAGAGCTAGAGACCATTACTGATCACAAAATAGAAAAATTTGATTACACCAAATTAAAAATTTTCTGCACAAACAAAACTAATGCAAACAAGATTAGAAGGGAAGTAACAAATTGGGAAAACATTTTTCCAGGTAAAGGTTCTGATAAAGGCCTCATCTCCAAAATATACAGAGAATTGACTTTAATTTATAAGAAATCAAGCCAATACAATTTAAAAGTCTCTTTAAGAGAGCTAGAAGAAAAATGGGGAAAGGAAAGGGAAGCTTTACAAGAGGGCATGTAATTCATTAAAAGATAGAGTGGAAAAAGAAAAAAAAAACTCCCTGGAAAACAGAATTTGTGAACTGGAAAAAGAAAATAACTTTTTTTTTTGAACCAAATCAAGATATTTATTTATATATTTTTGACAGTATATATGCATGAGTAATTTTTTTTAACATTATCCCTTGTATTCATTTTTCCAAATTATCCCCTCCCTCCCTCTACTCCCTCCCCTTGATGACAGGCAATCCCATACATTTTACATGTGTTACAATATAACCTAGATACAATATATGTGTGTAAATACCATTTTCTTGTTGCACATTAAGTATTAGATACTGAAGGTATAAGTAACCTGGGTAGATAGACAGGAGTGCTAACAATTTACATTCACTTCCCAGTGTTCCTTCTTTGGGTGTAGCTGTTTCTGTCCATCATTGATCAACTGGAAGTGAGTTGGATCTTCTTTATAGGTCAAAGATATCCACTTCCATCAGAATACATAGAAAATAACTCTTTAAAAAACAATATTGGTGAAATGGAAAAAAAAAATTCCATAGAACAAAACAACTCATTTAAAAACTCAATCAGAGAAGTGCAAAAACAAATAAAAAAGTAAATGAAAAAATAATTCATTAAAAATCAGAATTAAACAAATAGAAATGAATAACTCAAGGAGACAACAAGAATCAATCAAGCAAAACCAAAAAAAAAAAAAAAAAAAAAAAAAAAAAAAAAAGGGAAAAATGTTAAATACCTATTTGGGAAAACAACAGACCTGGAAATATAGATCTAGGTGAGATAATCTAATGGAATATTGGACGTCCTGAAAATCATGATGAAAAAAAGAGCTTAGACACTATTTTTCAGGAAATAATGAAAGAAGGTGCCCAGATATTATAGAAACAGAAGATAAAATAGGCATTGAAAAATTTCATCAATCACCTTCTGAAAGAGATCCCAAAATTAAAACTCCAAGAACTATTGCAGCTAAATTCCAGAACTATCAGACCAAGGAAAAAATAATACAAGTAGCCAGAAAAAAACAATTCAAATACAGAGGAGCCACAATAAGTATAGCTCGGGATCTAGCAGCATCCACATTAAAGGATCAAAGGGCCTGGAATCTGATATTCCGAAAGGCAAAGGAACTTGGTATGCAGCCAAGAATAACTTACCCAGCCAAACTGAACATTTTCTTCCAGGGAAGAAGATGGACATTCAATGAAATAGGTAAATTCCTTTTATTTCTGATAAAAAAAAAAAAAAAAAAAAAAAAAAAAAAAAAACAGAGTTAAACAAAAAGTTTGACCTCCAAATATAGGATTCAAGAGAAGAATAAAAAGGTAAAAAGAACTCTTGAGAACTGTATTTATGTTATGCGTATGTATACATAAAGAGTACATGTATAATTTGGTTTTACTATTATAATATAAAAAAGCATCTAAAGGAAATTGTACCAAAAAAAAAAAAAAAAAAAAAAAAAAAAGGAAAAGTGGAGGTACTATGTGAATCTTACTCTCGTCAGGATTGGAGCAAAGAGACAATATTAGACATATTCGGTTTGCAGAGAAACTTCTCCCACTCATTGAAAAGTGAGAGAAAAGGGAAGGAATAGGCTATATAGAAGGAAATACAGAAATTATAAGGGAAAGATTTAAGAAATGGAGAGGGATTTTAAGGGGGAGGAAGGGATTCTAAATAGGGAGGGCTGCATGAGGCAAATGGTGTTCATAAATTTAATATTAGGAATGGGGTAAGGGTGAAAGGAAAGAGAAAAGCATAATTAGTGGTTAACAAGATAACACAATATGTGAATGGGGTAAACTCCTCCATAATGCAGAAGTGGATAGCAGACTGGATTAAAAGCCAGAATCTTACGGTGTGTGGTTTATAGGAAACACACTTGAAGAAGGGTGATACATACAGAGTAAAGGTAAAAGTCTGGAGTAGAATCTGCTATGCTTCAGGTGAAGTCAGAAAAGCAAGGGTAGCCATCCTGATCTCAGATCAAGCAAAAGCAAAAATTGATCTAATTAAAAAAGATAATGAAAGGCACTATATCTTGCTAAAGGGTGGCATATATAATGAAGCAATATCAATACTAAACATATATGCCCAAGTGGTATAACATCTAAATTCCTAAAAAAGAAGTTAAGAGAACTGCAAGAAGAAAGAAATAGACAGCAAAACTATAATAATAGGAGGTCTCAATCTTGCACTCTCAGAACTAGATAAATCAAGCCACCAAATAAATAAGAAAGAAGTTAAAGAAATAAATAGAACACTAGAAAGTTAGGTATGATAGATCTTTGGAGAAAGCTAAATGGAGACAGAAAGGAGTACACTTTCTTCTTGGCAGTTCATTAAACCTATACAAAAATTGACCATATACTAGGACATGAAGACTTCAAATTCAAATGCAGAAAGGCAGAATTAGTAAATGCAGCCTTTTCCTATCACGATGCAATAAAAATTACATTCAATAAAAAGCTAGGGAAAAATAGACCAAAAAGTAATTGGAAATGAAATAATCTCATCATAAAGAATGAATGGGGACTTTCGGCCAAAATAGCGAAGAGGAGGCAGACAGCTGCTTGAACTCCACGTTTTCTCTAAGAATTTACTTCACAACAAGCCTCGGATTTAATGCTTGAGTGGGAAAAAAAACCCACAAATAATTACTAACAGAAGACATCCTTGAAATTCGCCAGAAAAAGGTCTGTTTTTGCTCGGGGGCGGGGATAAACAGACTGGGCTCAGGCTGCGGGCAAGCAGTGAGAGCAAGGCAGCTCACACTGCTCAGACCAGAGGGGGGAGGGGTGCAATCTCTGCCATTTCCATGGAACAACCTTTACCCCAGGGTGGATATTCCATTTTGGCAGCAAGTCAGGATCAGCAGAGAAGCTGTAAACACTGGAGGTAAAGAATAAAACCCCAGAAAGCTAGCATCTCTCAGGACCTGGCCACCCCCACCCTACAGTGACTCAGTGCATTCTTAGAGCTTCAGAGCCTCAGAATGCAGAAGCAGAGTAGCCATTGCTATCCTGTTAGTATCTCGCTGCTGTCTCCCGAAATGTGTAGAGGAAGCCCAGTAACACCATCAACCCTCATTACCACCCCCCCCACACACAAAAGCAGAACAATTGTTTTTCTTGTCAGTTTATTTTCTTTGATTCTGGTCTGACAAAAAGAACAAAAAATTTAAAAGGGCTCTAACCATTGACAGTTTCTATATGGATAGAGAGCAGACTTCCAACCCTGAGGAGACTAAAAATAGACTGTCTCCAGAGGAATTGCCAAAAGGGGATATGATCTGCTCCTCAATACACAAAACTCTCATAGAGGAAATCATAAAAGGCTCTCACAAAAAAAGGTAGAAGAGAAGTTGGAAAAGGAAAGGGAAGCTTGGCAAGAGAGTCTGGAGTAGTTATCTCACGAATTTAAAGACAGAGTGGATAAAGAAATCAAATCGTTGAGAAACAAAATTAGTGAATTGGAAAAGGTAAACAACTCCAAGGAAAACAGGATTAGTGAGTTGGAAAAAGAAAATAACTCTCTAAAAAATAAAATTGATGAAATGAAAAAAAATTCCATAGAAGAAAAAAAGCTCGCTTAAAAACTCAATTAGACAATTACAAAAAGGTATTTTAAAAGTGAGTGAAGAAAATACATCATTGAAAATCAGAATCGAACAAGTAGAACTGAATGACTCAAGAAGAAACCAAGAATCAGTCAAGCAAAACCAGAAAAATGAAACAATGGAAAAGAATGTCAAGTATCTTCTTGGGAAGACAACAGACCTGGAAAATAGATCCAGGACAGATAATCTGAGAATAATTGGACTCCCTGAAAAATATGAGGAAAAAAAGAGCCTGGACATTATATTCCAGGAAATTATCAAAAAGAACTGCCCAGACATTTTAGAAACAGAGGGAAAAATAGACACTGAAAAAATTCATCTATCACCTATTGAAAGGGACCCTAAAATCAAAATGCTAAGAAATATAGTGGCCAAGTTCAAGAACCATCAGACAAAGGAAACAATGTTGCAAGCCGCTAGCAAAAACCAATTCAGATATGGAGGAGCCACAAGAAGGATAACCTAGGATCTAACAGCGTCCACATTAAAGGTGCGAAGGGCCTGGAATATGATATTCCAAAAGGCTAAGGAACTTGGTATGCAGCCAAGAATAACTTACCCAGCAAAAATGAGCATCTTTTTCCAGGGAAGAAGATAAACATTTAACGAAATAAATGAATTCTTGATGAAAAAACCAGATCTACACAAAAAGTTTGATTTCCAAATACAGAATTCAAGAGATTTCTAAAAAGGGAAACAGAAATCTTGAGAACTATATTTCTGCTAGAAAGATATATAAAGAACACATATATAATTTATTCTAGAAACTAGAGGTGGAAAGGAAATTATATCATAAAAAAGGGTAAAGTGGTAGTACTACATCTTATGAAGAGGCAAAAGTAGCCTATTATATCTGAGAGAAAGAAAGGAGGGGGATGAACATAGTGTGTATCAATAGATATATTCGATTTATGGTGAAACTCTTTCCACTTCATTGAAAAGTGGGAGGGAAAAAGTGAAAAGGGAAGGAGTAAGCTAAGGGGAAGGGAATACAGAAATTGTGAGGAAAAGGGGTAAAATAGGCAGAGGAACTTTAAGGTGGGAGAGGGATACTAAAAAGGGAGGACTGTGAAAAGCAAGTGATGCTCACAAGTTTAATACTGGGGAGGGGTGTAAGAGGGAAGGAAAGAAGAAAAGCATAAACAGGGGTTAACAGGATGGCAAGCAATATAGAATTAATCATTTTAACCATAAGTGTGAATGGGCTAAACTCTTCCATAAAGAGGAAGAGGTTAGCAAACTGGATTAAAAGCCAGAATCCTACAATATGTTGTTTAGAGGAAACACACCTGAAACAGGGTGATACATACAGAATAAAAGTAAAAGATTGGAGCAGAATCTACTATGCTTCAGGTGAAGCCAAAAAAGCAGAGGTAGCCAATCTCATCTCAGATCAAGCAAAAGCAAAAATTGATTTAATCAAAAGAGATAAGAAAGGGTACTATATCTTGCTAAGGGGTAGCATAGACAATGAAACTGTATCAATATTAAACACATTCACACCAAGTAGTGCAGCATCTAAATTCTTAAAAGAGAAATTAAGAGAGCTCCAAAAAGAAATAGACAGCAAAACTATAATAGTGGGAGATCTCAACCTTGCACTCTCAGAATTAGATAAATCAAACCACAAAATAAATAAGAAAGAAGTCAAAGAGGTAAATAGAATACTAGAAAAGTTTAATATGATAGATCTTTGGAGAAAGCTAAAAGGAGACAGAAAGGAGTACACTTTCTTCTCAGCAGTTCATGAAGCCTACAAAAGAACTGACCATATATTAGGACATAAAAACCTCAAAATCAAATGCAGTAAGGCAGAAATAGTAAATGCATCCTTTTCAGACCACAATGCAATCAAAATTACATTCATTAAAAAGCCAGGGGAAAATAGAGCAAAAAAAATTTGGAAACTAAATAATCTCACACTAAAGAATGATTGGGTGAAACAACAAATCATGGACATAATTAATAACTTCACCCAAGAAAATGACAATAATGAGACATCATACCAAAATGGGTGGGATACAGCTAAAGCAGTAATAAGGGGAAGTTTTATATCTCTAGAGGTCTACTTGCGTAAAATAGAGAAAGAGAGGGCCAATGAATTGGGCTTACAACTAAAATTGCTAGAAAAGGAACAAATTAAAAACCCCCAGACAAACACAAAACTTGAAATTCAAAAAATAAAAGATGAGATTAATAAAATTGAAATTTAAAAAAACTATTGAATTAATTAATAAAACTAAGAGTTGGTTCTATGAAAAAAACCAACAAAATAGACAAACCCTTAGTAAACCTGATTTAAAAAAAGGAATATCAGGTTCCAGGCCCTTCTATCTTTTAATGTGGAGGCAGCCAGATCTTGAGTGACCCTTATTGTGGCACCTTGGTATTTAAATTGTTTTTTTCTAGCTGCTTGCAGGATTTTCTCCTTTGTGTGGTAATTCTGCAGCTTAGCCACAATATTCCGTGGTGTTCTTTTTTTAGGGTCTATTTCAGAAGGAGTTCGATGAATTCTTTCCACATCTACTTTCCCTTCTGTTTCTATTATCTCTGGACAGTTCTCTTTGATAATTTCCTGTAAAATAGAATCTAGGCTCTTTTTTTGGTCATAATTTTCTGGAAGTCCAATGATCCGCAGATTATCTCTCCTAGATCTATTTTCCAGGTCTATAGATTTTCCCAGTAAGTATTTTACGTTGTTCTCCAGCTTCTCATTTTTTTTTGTTTTGTTTGACTGATTCTTGGGTTCTCTGTGAATCATTCATTTCTATTTGTTCCATCCTGACTTTTAAGGAGTTATTTTCTTCTTTCACAGTTTTTAGTTCTTTTTGTATATGCCCAATTGCGTTTTTAAATGAATTATTTTGCTCTATTGAATTTTTTTCCATTTCCCTAATTTTTTTTTGAGAATTATTTTCTTTTTCCAATTCAGAAATTCTATTTTCTTGAGACTTTTTTATCTTTTCCAATTCAGAAATCCTACTTTCCTGTGATTTTTTAATCTTTTCTAATTCACAAATTTTGTTTCCCTGCATCTACTGTGAATTCTTTATTTTTTCCAACTCCAATTTCAGGACATTGTTATTCTCTATCATAGCTTCCCTTTCCTTTCCCCATTTTTCTTCAAACTCCCTTAATTTTTTAATAGTCTCTTCAAGGAGAGAGTTATGTGATGGGGGGCAGGAATCATTCCCCTTTAGGTTGTTATCTGCTGTCTCTCTGCTGTTAACTTCCTCGGGGTTGGATACCCGCTTCTTCTCTGTGTAGAAGGAATCTATGGTTTTTCTGGCTTTTTTGTTCATATTTAAAAAATCTTTTGGGGTCTGTCCCTGGGGTAGGAAATTATTTATTTACTTCTTTACCAGCTTCCTCCCAGACCGGATGGATGCAGCCGTTCTAGCGCCTGAGCTAAGATAGAGCTCTGGGAGAGAGTTCCTCACCCCCTCCCTGGAAGTGCCTCAGAGGTGATTAGCACTGATGTGCCCCAAGGGCGCTGTGTTTTAGCGGCTTCCCTGAGGTTTAAGACTGAACAGTAAAGGCGACACAAAGCCTAGCCTATGCGTCCCGGTGAGGCGTGGATGTTTGCTGCAGGTGACGTGAAAAGCCCCTGCGCTCAAACTGGAAGTGTCTGCCAGAAACCGCAGTCCCTAGTTCAAAGGTTCTGCTTCTCTGGGACTTCCTGGAGCTGAGTTCCACTCCCTCCAGCTAAACTAGGCAGTGTGTCTTGCCTTGGGCCGTATCCACCCACTTGTCAATCTCTTAACTATTCTCAGGAGGTAGCTGAGGCCACGCCCCCTGGTGCCGAGATCTGCTGAGTCACCCCCAGGGTCCTGGAAAATCTAATCTATCTGAATTTTTAAGGTATTTTAGCTTTCTCTTCTAAACTGCTATATAATAAGCAGAGAAGAGCTAATGACCTGTGCCAGATTCCTTTATCTCAGTGGCTTCTCTGATCCCAGAGCCCTTCCCAGCACAGTCGGTGCAGTATGCTAGCACCCAGCCGTCTGTGCTGGCCTCTCTTCTTCCTCCCCTGGGAACTGACCTTTTCTGTTGAAACTCCAGATTCTCTTCAGCTGGTAAGTCGTGCTTCCAGTCCTTGTGGTATCTATCAGTCCAGGGCTTTTTCTGAGGCTTAATTTATCTAATTAGTTGTGAGGGAGTGAGGACGTTCACAGAGTCATGTGTTTCTTCTCCGCCATCTTGGCTCCGCCCCCCTGATTTAAAAAAAGGAAAGAGAAAAAGCAAATTGTTAGTCTTGAAAATGAAAAGGGAGAACTCACTACTAATGAAGAGGAAATTGGAACAATAATTAGGAGTTGCTTTGCCCAACTTTATGCCAATAAATTCGATAACTTAAATGAAATGGAAGAATACCTTCAAAAACATAGCTTGCCCAGATTAACAGAGGAAGAAGTAAATAGTCTAAATAGTCTCATCTCAGAAAAAGAAATAGAACAAGCTTTTAACCAACTCCCTAAGAAAAAATCCCCAGGACCAGATGGATTTACATGTGAATTCTACCAAACATTTAAAGAACAATTAACTCCAATGCTATATAAACTATTTGAAAAAATAGGGATTGAAGGAGTCCTACCAAATTCCTTTTACGGCACAGACATGGTACTGATGCCTAAACCAGGTAGGTTGAAAACAGAGAAAGAAAATTATAGACCAATCTCCCTAATGAATATTGATGCTAAAATCTTAAATAAAATATTAGCAAAAAGACTATAGAAAATCATCCCCAGGATAATACACTATGACCAAGTGGGATTTATACCAGGAATGAAGGGCTGGTTTAATATTAGGAAAAGTATTAGCATAATCGACTATATCAATAACCATATTAACAAAAACCATATGATCATCTCAATAGATGCTAAAAAAGCATTTGATAAAAGCCAACATCCATTCCTACTAAAAACAAATGGACTATTCCTTAAAATAATAACGAGCACATATTTAAAACCGTCATTAAACATCATATGTAATAGCGATAAACTGGAACCTTTCCCAGTAATATCAAGAATGAAACAAGGTTGCCCACTATCACCATTACTATTCAATATTGTACGAGAAACCCTAGCCTCGGCAATAGGAGCCGAGAATGAGATTAAAGGAATAAGAGTAGGTAATGAGGAAACCAATCTATAACTCTTTGCAGATGGTATACTTAGAGAACCCCAAAGATTCTGCTATAAAGCTATTAGAAATAATTCATAACTTCAGTAAAGTTGCTGGATACAAAATAAATCCACATAAATCCTCAGCATTTTTATAAATTACCAACAAAATCCAACAACAAGAGATGCAAAGAGAAATTCCATTTAAAATAACTGTCGATAATATAAAATATTTGGGAATATATCTACTAAAGGAAAGTCAAGAATTATATGAGCAAAATTACAGAACACTTGCCACAAAAATAAAGTCAGATTTAAATAATTGGAAAAATATTAAGTGCTCTTGGATAGGCCGAGTGAAGATAATAAAGATGGCAATACTCCCTAAACTAATCTATTTATTTAGTGCTGTACCAATCAGACTCCCAAGAAACTATTTTAATGACCTAGAAAAAAATAACAAAATTCATATGGAAGAACAAAAAATCGAGAATTTCAAGGGAATTAATGAAAAAAAAAAATCAAATGAAGGTGGCCTAGCCTGATGTAAAACTATAAAGCAGCAGTCATCAAAACCATTTGGTATTGGTATTTATTGACTAGTTGATCATTTTAAGGTTAGGTTCACAGGAAAAGATAGTGATTAAAAATAGCAATCTAGTGTTTGACAAACCCAACGATCCAAACTTTTGGGATAAAAATTCATTATTTGACAAAAACTGCTTGGAAAACTGGGGGAAATTAGTATGGCAGAAACTATGCATGGATCCATACTAAGATAAGATCAAAATGGGTCCATGATTTAGCATAAAGAAAGAGATCATAAACAAATTAGAGGAACATAGGATAGTTTACCTCTCAGACTTGTGGAGGAGGAAGGAGTTTGTGACCAACGAGAACTAGAGATCATTATTGATCACAAAATAGAACATTTTGATTACATCAAATTAAAAAGCTTTTGTACAAAAAAAAAACAAGAAATGCAAACAAGATTAGAAGGGAAGTAACAAATTGGGAAAACAGTTTTACAGTTAAAGGTTCTGATACAGGCCTCATCTCCAAAATATACAGAGAATTGACTCTAATTTATAAGAAATCAAGACATTCTCCAATTGATAAATGGTCAAAGGATATGAACAGACAATTTTCAGATGATGAAATTGAAACTATTTCCACTCATATAAAAGAGTGTTGCAAATCACTATTGATCAGAGAAATTCAAATTAAGACAACTCTGAGATACCACTACACACCTGCCAGATTGGCTAAGATGACAGGAAAAAAGAAGGATGAATGTTGGAGGGGATGTGGGAAAACTGGGACACTAATGCATTGTTGGTGGAGTTGTGAATGAATCCAACCATTCTGGAGAGCAATCTGGAATTATGCCCTCCTGGGCTTATATCCCAAGGAAATATTAAAGAAGGGAAAGGGACCTGTATGTGCCACTTTCCGTAGTGGCTAGAAACTGGAAAATGAATGGATGCCCATCAATTGGAGAATGGTTGGGTAAATTATGGCATATGAATGTTATGGAATATTATTGTTCTGTAAGAAATGACCAGCAGGATGAATACAGAGAGGCTTGGAGAGACATCAACTGATGCTGAGTGAAATAAGCAGAACTAAGAGATCACTATACCCTTCAACAATACTGTATGAGGATGTTTTCTGACGTAAGTGGATATCTTCAAAATAGAGAAGATCTAATTCAGTTCCAATTGATCAATGATGGACAGAATCCAGAGAAGGAACACGTGGGAAATGAGTGTAAACTCTTTGCATTTTTTGTTTTTCTTCCCAGGTTGTTTTTACCTTGCGAATCCAATTTTTCCTTTGCAAAAAAAAAAAAAAAAAAAAAAATTCCATTCTGCATACATATATTTTATCTAGGATATACTATAACGTATTTAATATGTATGGGAATGCCTGTCATCTAGGGGAGGAGGTGGAAGGAAGGAAGGGAAAATTCAGAACATATGGGAGTGCAAGGGATAATGTTGTAAAAAATTACCTATGTATATGTATTGTCAAAAAATGTTATAATTATAAAATTAATAAAAAAAAGAAAATGAATGATTGAAACAGCAAATTATAGATACAATTAATAATTTCACCCAAGAGAATGACAACAATGAGACAACATAGCAAAATGTGTTGGATGCAGCCAAAGCAGTAATAAAGGGAAATTTTATATCTCTAGATGCTTACTTGCATAAAGTAGAGAAAGAGAAAATCAAGGAATTAGGCTTGCAATTTAAAAAGATAGAAAAAGCATAAATTAAAAACTCTAAATCAAACACTAATCTTGAAATTCTAAAAATAAAAGGAGAGATTAATAAAATTGAAAGTGAAAAAACTATTGAATTGATAAATAAAACTAAGAATTAGTTCTATGAAAAAAACCAACAAAATAGATAAACCCTTGGTAAATTTGATGAGAAAAGTGAAAGCGGAAGAACAAATTGTTAGTCTTAAAAATGAAAAGGGAGAACTTGCCACTAATGCAGAGGAAATTAGAGCAATAATTAGGAGTTATTTTGCACAACTTTATGCCAATAAATTTGATAATTTAAATGAGATGGATGAATACCTTCAAAAATATAGGTGTCCCAGATTAACAGAGGAAGAAGTAAATAGTCTAAATAGTCCCATCTCAGAAAAAGAAATAGAACAAGCTATTAACCATCTCCCTAAGAAAAAATCCCCAGGACCATGTGAATTCTACCAAACATTTAAAGAACAATTAACTCCAATACTATATAAACTATTTGAAAAACAAGGATTGAAGGAATCCTACCAAATTGCTTCTATGACACAAACATTGTCTTGAACCATATTAAATCAGGTAGGACTGAAATAAAGAAAATTATAGCCAATTGCCCTATTGAATATTGATGCAAAAATCCTAAATAAAATATTAGCAAAAAGAATACAGAAAACCATTTCCAGGATAATGCACCATTACCAAGTTGGATTTATACCAGGAATTCAGGGTTGGTTCAATATGAGGAAAACTATTAACATAATTGATTATATCAGTAACCAAATTAACAAAAATCATATAATCATCTCAATAGATGCAGAAAAAGCAATTGATAAAATCCAGCACCCATTCCTATTAAAACACAGTAGAGAGTGTAGGAATAAATAGACTTTTCCTTAAAATAGTCTGTAGCATCTATTTAAAACTATCAATAAGTCTCATATGTAATGGAGATAAACTGGACCATTCCCAATAAGATCAGGAGTGAAACAAAGTTGTCCACTACCACCATTATTATTTAATATTATATTAGAAATGTTAGCTTTGGCAATAAGAGATGAAAAAAAGATTAAAGGAATTAGAGTAGGTAATAAGGAAACCAAATTTCATTCTTTGCAGATGATATGATGGTATACTTAGAGAACCCCAGAGAAGCTACTAAAAAAACTATTAGAAATAATCCACAACTTTAGAAAGTTGCAGGAAACAAAATAAATCCACATAAATCATCAACATTTTTATACATCACTAACAAAATCCAACTGCAAGAGATATAAAGCTAAATTCTATTTAAAATAACTGTCGATAATATAAAATATTTGGGAATATATTTGCCAAGGGAAAGTCAGGAACTATATAAGCAAAACAACAAGACATTTCCCATACAAATAAAGTCAGATCTAAACAACTGGAAAACTATTAGTTGCCCTTGGATTGCCTAGGTCAAGTGAATATAATAAAGATGATAATACTCCCTAAACTAATTTATCTATTCAGTGCTATACCAATCAAACTCCCAAGAAACTATTTTAGTGACCTAGAAAAAATAAAAACAAAATTTGTCTGGAAGAACAAAAGATCAAGAATTTCAAGGGAACTTGTGATGTTCTGTTCCTCTAAATTATCATCCGTCTCTGGGAGCAGATGCCTTGGTGAGCTTCTGGAGGCAGCCTTAGTTTCAGTTCAGTTCAATCACTCCAAAATGCAGCCAGGAATTAAAAGTCCTTTACTGTCTCTTTCCAAATCATAACTCCTTCAAGTTTTTTTTTCTCCTTCAAATCTTGTCTCCTTCACTTGGGGCTCAGCTAGTTTTCTTAGAGACCTCTTTCTCTCTTTGTTTCCCGAGAGCTCTTGTCTGAGTGCCTCTAGCCAGCACGAAGGTAGACATGGGAATGAATCAGACTCTACCTCCAAGAGTATGGGATTGTGGGTTTTCCAGAAGTCAATCCTAGTTGTGAATCTCTCAGAAGTCCAAGGTTTTTCCTTTAGACTTGTAAATCTCCTGGACTTGCGAATCTCTCCACTGAAATCCTGGCTCTCTGAATCTCCTTGAGCTTCCCTGAAGTTCTCCTGGAAGTCCTCTCCTTGACTCAATCCTGGCTCTGAATCCTGGCTTTTTATATCCTCTCAGAGAATGGGCTTTTGGGTACTCCCTGGGCTTGTGGGAGCTCCTTAAAAGTACACTCTCTTAAAGGTGTGAATCTCATGGAATTATAGGAAATACATTACTGAACTAGAGAATTGTTACTATGCTAAATTAGATAATTATATCCATTCCAGTGACTTAGCACCTTGTCAGAATCCTAACAGGAACTAATGAAGAAAAAATCAAATGAAGGTGGCCTAGCTGTAGCTGATCTAAAACAATATTATAAAGCAGAAATCGCCAAAACCATTTGGTATTGTCTAAGAAATAGACAAGTTGATCAATGGAATAGGTTAGGTTCATAGGACAAAATATTTAATAAATATAGCAATCTAGTGTTTGACAAACTGAAAGATTCCAACTTTTTTTTTTTGTAATTCTCTGAATTTTATTTCATGCATTTAAAAACAAGAGGTGGGTCCATAGACCACAGTAGATGGCCAAAGATTTTCATGACATTATCACATGAAGAATCCTTGCAATAATCATAGGTAATATTTATATGGTGCTTTGAAGATCTGCAAAGAGCATTATCTTACAACTTTATGATTTAGGTCCTTTTTTCCCTCTAGGTTTCTTTTTTTTTTTAATTTTTATAATTATAACATTTTCTTTGACAGTACATATTCATAGGTAATTTTTTTTTACAACATTATCCGTTGTACTCCCTTCTATTCCACATTTTTCCCCTCCTTCCCTCCACCCCCTCCCCTAGATGACAGGCATTCCCATACATATTAAATATCTTATAGTATATCCTAGGTACAATATATATGTGCAGAACTGAATTTTGTTGTTGTTGTTGTTGTTGCAAAGGAAGAATTGTATTCGGAAGCTAAATATAATCTGGGAAGAAAAACAAACAAACAAACAAAAAAATGCTCACAGTTTACACTCATTTCCCTATGTTTCTTCTCGGGGTGTAGCTAATTCTGTCCATCATTGATCAATTGGAATTAAATTAGCTCTTCTCTACGTTGAAGATATCCACTTCCATCAGAATACACCTCATTGTTGAAGTGTATAATGATCTGCTGGTTCTGCTCATTTCACTCAGCATCAATTGATGTAAGTCTCTCCAAGCCTCTCTGTATTCCTCCTGCTGGTCATTTCTTACAGAACAATAATATTCCATAACATTCATATACCATAATTTACCCAACCATTCTCCAACTGATGGACATCCATTCATTTTCCAGTTTCTAGCCACTACGGAAAGTGGCACATACAGATCCCTTTCCCTTCTTTAATATTTCCTTGGGATATAAGCCCAGGAGGGCATAATTCCAGATTGCTCTCCAGAATGGTTGGATTCGTTCACAACTCCACCAACAATGTATTAGTGTCCCAGTTTTCCCACATCCCCTCCAACATTCATCATTATTTGTTCCTGTCATCTTAGCCAATCTGACAGGTATGTAATGATATCTCAGAGTTGTCTTAATTTGCATTTCTCTGATCAATAGTGATTTTGAACACTCTTTCATATGAGTGGAAATAGTTTCAATTTCATCATCTTAAAATTGTCTGTTCATATCCTTTGACCATTTATCAATTGGAGAATGGCTTGATTTCTTATAAATTAAAGTCAATTCTCTGTATATTTTGGAGATGAGGCCTTTATCAGAATCTTTACCTGGAAAAATGTTTTCCCAATTTGTTACTGCCCTTCTAATCTTGTTTGCATTAGTTTTGTTCGTGCAGAAAATTTTTTATTTGGTGTAATCAAAATTTTCTATTTTGTAATCAATAATGGTCTCTCCCTTGGACACAAACTCCTTCCTCCTCCACAAGTCTGAGAGGTAAACCATCCCATGTTCCTCCAATTTATTTATGATTTCTTCCTTTATGCCTAAATCTTGGACCCATTTTAATCTTCTCTTAGTATGTGGTGTTAAATGTGGGTCCATGCCTAGTTTCTGCCATACTAATTTCCAGTTTTCCCAGCAATTTTTGTCAAATGATGAATTCTTATCCCAAAAGTTGGGATGTTTGGGTTTGTGAAACACTAGATTGCTATTTTTATTCACTATCTTGCCCTGTGAACCTAACCTATTCCACTGATCAACTAGTCTATTTCTTAGCCAATACCAAATGGTTTTGGCGACTGTTGCTTTATAATATAGTTCTAGATCAGGTACAGGTAGACCACCTTCATTTATTTTTTTTTTCATTACTTCCCTTGAAATTCTCGACCTTTTGTTGTTCCATATGAATTCTGTTGTTATTTTTTCTAGGTCATTAAAATAATTTCTTGGGAAAGACCCCAACTTTTGAGATGAGAATTCACTATTTGCCAAAAACTTCTGGGAAAATTGGAAATTAGTATGGCAGAAACTAAACATTAACCCAAACTTAACACTATACACCATAAAACATAACACCATGCATAAGATCAAAATGGGTTCATGATCTAGATGTAAAGCATAAGATTATAAATAAAGTAGAAGAACATAGGATAGTTTACCTCTTAGATCTGTGGAGGAATAAGGAATCTGTAACCCAAGAAGAGCTAGAGATCATTATTGATCACAAAATAGTAAATTTTGATTATATCAAGTTAAAATATTTTGTACAAACAAAACTAATGCAGACAAGATTAGAAGGGAAGCAATAAACTGGGAAAACATTTTTATAGTTAAAGGTTCTGATAAAGACCTCATTTAAAAATTATATAGAGAATTAACTCTAATTTATAAGAAATCAATCCATTCTGCAGTTGATAAATGGTCAAAGGTTATAAACAGAGAATTTTTGGATGATAAAATTGAAATTATTTCTTCTCATATGAAAAGGTGTTCCAAATTTGATCAGAGGAATATAAATTAAGACAACTCTGAGATATCACTACACACCTGTCAGATTGGCTAAGATGACAGGAACAAATAATGATGAATGTTGGAGGGGATGTGGGAAAACTGGGACACTGATGCATTGTTGGTAGAGTTGTGAAACAATCCAGCCATTCTGGAGAGCAATTTGGAACTCTGCCCAAAAAGTTATCAAACTGTGCATACCCTTTGATCCAGCAGTGCTACTACTGGGCTTATATCCCAAAGAAACACTAAAGAAGGAAAAGGGATGTGTATGTGCCAAAATGTTTGTGACAGCCCTTTTCGTAGTGGCCAGAAACTGGAAATTGAATGCATGCCAATCTGTTGTAGAATAGCTGAGTGGTATATGAATGTTATGGAATATTATTGCTCTGTAAAAAATGACCAGCAGGATGAATACAGAGGCTTGGAGAGATTTACATGAACTGATGCTAAATGAAATGAGCAGAACCAGAAAATCATTATACACTTCAATAACAATACTATATGAGGATTCCATTTAATCATTCCATTTGATCGGTTCCAATTGATCAGTATTGAACAGAATCAACTACACCAAGTAAAAGAACACTGGAAAATGAGTGTGGACCACAACATAGCATTTCCACTCTTTCTGTTATTGTTTGTCTGCATTTTTGTTTTTCTTCCCAGTTTATTTTTAACTTCTTTCTAAATCCAGTTTTTCTTGTGCAGCAAGATAACTGTATAAATATGTATACATATATTGTATTTAACATATACTTTTAACATATTTAACATGTATGGGACTACCTGCCATCTAGGGGAAGAGATGGAGGGAAGAAGGGGAAAAGTTGGAACAGAAGTTATTGCAAGGGTCAATGTTGAAAAATTACCCATGCATATGTTTTGTCAATAAAAAGCTATAAAAAAAACCAAAACATTAGGTTCCAAATATTCTAATCTAAAGACATATTGAAAAAAACAATTATACAATGTACTAAAAGTTTTTGTGTATTTGAGACTTCTATATTTGAATGATAAATTTTTCAAACAAAAACATGATCTTTGTTGAAAACTTGGACAGATATTTATCTTTACTATTGTACAAACTATTTCTTGCATAATTTCTCTTTCATTTATTTTATAGGTCATGTCATTATGGTATAACAAAATTTAAGGCACATTTCAAATTATTTTATTATGTCAAATATTGATTGAAATAAATTGGACCAGATTGAGGCTTAGAAATAATTTATTATAGCAAAATTATTCTTATAAACTATATTCATTGCCACGAAATTCACTTATATTAAAACTTTTTTGACAGAAGTTAATGTAATAATATGAATTCATGTCCTCTTCAAAATAATATTATCACTCCGATGTGTACCATTACCTAATTGACTTGTTATTTAAAGTAATATGAAAGTGTATATTATTTATGTTTAAGTTGGTAGGGTCCTTTTTCCCCAAGAACTTTCATCAGAAATGCCCCCTAATTAAAAAATTTGGTTTTACACAGATATATTGTATCTAGGATATACTGTAACACATTTAACATGTATGGGATTGCCTGTCATATAGGGGAGGGGGTAGAGGGAGAGAGGGGAAAATTCAGAAAAGAAGTGAGTACAAGGGATAATGTTAAAAAAAAAAAGTTACCCAGTCATATGTACTGTCAAAAAAATTAGAATTATAAAATTAATTAAAAAAGAAAAAATTATAAAAAAAGAAATGCTCTAGAAAATCATGGGTACCAAATTTGCTCAGCTTTTTGAATGGTTTTGCTGTCATAAGTAAAGAGAAATTACCTTTGATTTTCTTATTGATTTTCCCCTAGAGTTACCTGCTTTTGTGAGGAGAACTCTGTTAATAAGGCTATTTCAAGAATCCTTTATAATCAAATCATTATACTATTTGGTCCTAGCCTACTGTTAATTTTTATTAGACCTACACATACAAATTTCCACAATCCGGTGAGAATGCCCTTAAAACTTGACCTAAGTTTAAAGGCACACTCCTTAGAATAGCCCATGGCACCTTGTATAACCACGCTCCCAAGGGATACAGTAGTGACTAACATTGAACAATAAGCAAAAGTTTGACTAAGTTATAATAAAAAGGGTTGGTAAATCTCATGCCAGCCATGGCAGTCATATGATTAACCCAAATTAACAGAACGGGGAAAAGTCTGTTTAAGCAAAAGATTTACCCAATAAGGTTAAAACTCAACTGTGCTGTAATATGCCTTAGTTGATATTAAAATATGCAACTAATGTGACTTTACCCCTGCTGAAGACACTAAAGCTAAGGTACAAACTGGGATTACAGACTCCACTATGCTTAGCTGTAAACCAAAGTAATTAAATAACAAGCTTACTCGCCAGAGAACTGCTTAAGCCACTGCTTAAAGCTCAAAGGATTTGGAGGTGCCCTAGACCTCCTAGAGGAGAATGTTCTATAATCGATAAACCCTGATACATCTCACCCCTTCTTGCTTATCAGTCTATATACCGCCATCATCAGCTCATCCCAAAAGGGTTCAAAAGTGAACAAAATCACGAAACCATAAAAATGTTAGGTCAAGATGTAGAATATGGAGGGGGAAGTAATGGGCTACACAATGAAATATCTATTGAAACAAAGATAACAAGGAGGATTTAGCAGTAAATTAAGAATATAGAGTTTAATTGAAATTCACCCTCCTCAACAAAGTAACTTATCATACCTAATAATACATCAAAAAGAGGAGAAAAGTCTAACATGGTAAATGTACTGGAAAGTGCACTTGGATTACCAAAATGTAGCTTAAATAAAGCATTTAGCTTATACCTAAAAGATTTCAGCTAACCCTGACCATTTTGGAGTAGACCTAGTCCTAAAAATATAAACAAACTATTTACCTCACACTTCAAAACATTTATTTATCTCAGTATTTCACCTTACAACACAGATTGAAAAATGCTTTCTGAATATCTAGAGTTTCTGTCGTAATTAACCATGACAAGCTAGTGCCCTGAAGCCTAGTCAGTATTTTTTGGATGTGGAGAAATGGAACGAACATAATATAGTTTTTGTCCACTGTAGTTAATATTGAGCAGAAAAAAATGAACTAATAAGATTTCACAAGCTTGAATCTATCCATAAGCTAACCCATCTGCCAATCAACTAGAGATTGAGTATAACATTGTTGAGAGCCTTAGAATCCCATATTTTGGGAAAGCAACAATATAGGTGTGCATGACACTGAACTTGTTTTTTCCTGTTCTACTGTAGTAGGGGTGTGACATGCCTCTATGTGATCCCTCACAATGTAACCAGAGAAAAGGTTGCACTCAAGCAAATATCATACTTCTGAGAAGTGTGAAAACACCTTCCTTTCTTCCTTACAGTGTAGATGGCACTAAAAAACAATTGTGCTGTCTTCTGAAGAGAATCACTCTTTCTTTAACAAATCAGAAATTAGCAATTTAAGCCTTCATGTCAGTTAAACTGGTTGGTTTCTTCATCCCAGTTGGCTTTTTTAGAGCTGGCTTCTTTCTTTCCCATCCTTTACCACTCCAACTAAGTGCTTTACCTCACTTTCAATGGCTTAACTTAATGCTTCCTGGTTCTCAATAAAGCTTCTAAACCTTGTGAATTCAAAACAAAACATTGTAATGTTCTGGCTAGCTTCCTGGAGGCCCTTTGGACCAGCCTTGGTCTCAGAAGAATAATTACCATGAGAATTAATCAGGGATAAAGTCTCCTTCAGTCTCCAAGTCTGTATCAGCAGTCTCAGTCAACCATCCAGTCAGCAGTCTGCACATCCAAATGTAATATCCTGCTTTCTAGAGCCCCCAAGTTGTGGTGACAAAACATACCGTTGCTTTCTATAACCTCTATACCGGGATGAATTAAAATATAGTGTCCAGACTAGCTCTCTGGAAGATCTTGGGACCATCCTGAGTCCTTGGTCTTACTGAAGAAGTGATGAAGGCAGGAGAGCCACCATGAAGCTGATCAAGTCTTCTCTTCCGTGGCTGAGTTTGTCCCCAGTTTATATACTCTTATTAAAATTAAATCACTTCATCATACTGAGTATAAGCCAATCATTATATCACTAGGGAACCATTATTTGTTGTATGATTGTAATAAATTATATTGAACTAGAAAACTATTAATCACCATGCCAAACTAGATAACCACTGTCTTATCAATCCCACTGAGTTAACACCTTGTTATAAGAATCCTTGCCTCAAGTATATTTCTCCAGAGTTCTGGCCCATTACAAAATATGAACTACTCATTCCTCTTACTTATTCTTTCCATAATCCCTAAAAAGATAAAGTGAATTTTACTTTTTTTGGTTTTAACTTCTTAAGACTAAAAAACTAATCTATGTACAAATGAGTGAAAGGACCACAATATCTTGAAGCCTGTGTCCTTAAACCAATATTTTGTGTCTCTGAAAACTTTTTCTTCACATTTGCATTTTATGTTGTTAGTTCTTTCTTTGCCTCTTTTAGCCACTAAACTTTTCACATCTGAAAGAGATATGTCTCTTACTTTCTTTACAAAGTTAACAATTTTACAAACTTTACAAAGTTTTATTTATGTCCACATACATTTTCTGTCCTATTTTGTAACTAAACCATTTTATAGCTCATCTAAAAATCATTTTTAAATGTCAAATATTTTGTGTCTTGTTAGGCTAAAAGAAGCTCCATTATCTATTTAAACACTAAATAAATATTTTAAAGTAATAAGTTACAAATCATAATACAGATATGAGAAATGTACTCCATCCAGTCACATTTCTTTTAAATCCAATATTCATGACTCCAAATTTTATACTCTGACCACTATAAGGTGCTGCCTCTATGTATTGTGCTCCCTGATTTAGTATCTCATACCATAAGTTTCTTATTTTTAGTGCAGTTAGAATCGCTAAAGATCTGTGTATAAATTTTAGAAAATGCCACATTTCATAAATCTAGTTACTTCATATTCTTTTTCTGGAGTGGAAGCCAATTCCACAATTGCCACAAAGAAACTTTTCTTGTATCTAAGGATACTTCTTGTTACATTTAAATAGCATATCATTTGAGAAGTAACCTTTTTGCAGACTGAACATCTTGAGAAAATATTGAGTGAATCTCTGTGAAGTTTCCAGGACCTAGAACACTGTCATTACACACACACACACACACACACACACACACACACACACACACACACATGCCCCACTCACAATCTGGCTAGTGAAAATCACTGTCTGTCTCATGGTAAAGTCCTGACTGTTAATTCTGATAAAACTGTGACTACATAAAAATGGGTACAAAGGACAGATATTGACGCATAGGAGTACTGTGATCAGGAATATTGTCATTCAGTCAGCAAGAATTTAATAAACACTTATTATGTGCCAGGCACTATGCTAAGTGCTAATAATAAAAAGAAAGGCAAAAATAATTCCTACCTTCAAGAAGCTTGCACTTGAATTGGGGAGACAAAATGCAAACAACTAGGGATCTACAAGATATATTTAGTGTATAATGGGTATAATCTCAAAATGAGGATATTGGCATTAAGGGGAGACTAGAAAAGGCTTCTTGCAGGAAGATGGCATTTTAACTGAGACTTGAAAGAAGATGGTAGGGCAGAGTATAGCATAAAGGTGTCAAACATGCAATCTGAAAAAAATTTTAACATATAAGTGGGAAATCTTTAACAAAAGAAATAAAAATATAATAGAACAGATAACATTACATGTTAAAAATTAATCAATATGCATCTTGCAGAATCCTTATTTTCTGTCTAGTGAGCCCCCATTTCTATTTGAGTTTGATATCACAATGAATTGCAGGCAAAGCAAATAGCACTGAAACTACATAGTCAGGAGATGGAATATCTTTTTCAAAGAACATCACAAAAGCCAGTTATCATAGAATCCTGGTATACATGGAGAGTTGTAAAATATAAAAAGACTAGAAAGATGGAAATGGGCCAGGCTGGGAAGAGATTTAAAAAGTAAAAAGAATTTATATTTTATATTTGATCCTGCAATTAATAGGGAGCCAATGGAGTTTGGTGACACGGCTACACTTGCACTTTAGGAAAATCATTGTTAGCTGAATAAAGGATACATTGAAGTATGAAGAGGGAGGCAATAACTAACAAGTTATTGCAAGAGTTTAGTTTATATTACTGCAACTGATGAAAATCTTAGTTAAAGTTACAAATTTATAGATGGTTAAAGACAGCTAGTCTGAAAGAGGCCATTAGAACCTTAACATAAAGTGTTTCATTAGCATAAATCTTTCATCTCTCAAGTACTTTGTCATTTTGACTAACTTCTCCAGAAAACATATTTGCAGCCCAATTAAAGAATAACCCCTTATAATAAATACTCTTACATGTAAACCACATAATAGTAACCAAAGTCAACAGCCAAATCCTAAGAATTTTTATTCTAAAACACAAAATCTTCAGCATTTTTTTTCTCACAGAATGTAATAAGGTACTTGAGAAAGAATTTTATTGAAAATAAAAAAACCGTATTGAGGTGATGAATTTTTTTTAAAAAAATAGATCAGTAAAACAGACAAACCATTAAGGAATGTTATGTAAAAAGAGGACATTTAAATATTGAAATCTAAAAATGAAAATTTAGAGAAATAAAGAAAATAAATAGAGTATAGAGAAATAAAGAAAATAAAGAAAAATAAAGAAAAAATAAAAAACAAAAATAAAGGAAACTAATAGAAATTATTTTTTTTATCAGAAAAAGGAAAGAAGAAAATCAAATTGTTAGTCTCAAAAATGAAAAGGGAGAACTTTCCACCAATGAACAGAAAATTAGAGCAATAATTAGGAGTTATTTAGCCCAACTATATGTCAATAAATTTGATAATCTAAATGAAATGGAGAAATATCTACCAAAAAATATAGATTACATAGATTAACAGAAGAGGAAATAAATTATTTACATAGTCCTATTTTAGAAAAAGAAATAGAACACACTGTTAATCAACTCCCTAAGAAAAAAATCTCCAGGGCCAGATGGATTTACATGTGAATTCTGCCACACATTTAAAGAACAGTTGATTCTAATACTAAGCAAATTATTTTAAAAAGTAGGGAAAAAAGGAATCCTACCAAATTCCTTTTATGATACAGACATGGTATGATAGCTAAGCCAAGGTGAAAACAGAGAAAGAAAATTATAGAACAATCTCCCTAATGAATATTGATTCAAAAATTTTAAATAAAATATTAGCAAAAAGATTACAGAAAATCATCCCCAGATAATACACTATGGCCAAGTAAAATTCATACCAGAAATTCAGGGCTGGTTTAATATTAGGAAAACAATTAGCATAATTGACTATATTAATAAACAAACAAAAATCACATGGTTATCTTAATAGATGCAGAAAAAACATTTTATAAAATCCAATACTCATTCCTATTAAAAACACTAGAAAGTATAGGAATAAATGGACTTTTCCTTAAAATGATCAGTAATATCTATTTAAAACCACTTTTAAATAGCAAGCATCATATGTAATGGGGACAAACTAGGACCATTCCTAGTAAGATCAGGAGTGAAACAAGTTTACTTACACAATTACACAATTACTATTACTATTCAATATTGTATTAGAAATGTTAGCTTTGGCACTAAGAGAAGAAAAACTGATTAAAGAAATTAGAGTAACAAGGAAACCAAATTATCACTCTTTGCAGATGATATGATGGTACACTTAGAGAACCCTAGAGAATCAACTAAAAAACTACTAGAGACTATTCACAGCTTTAGCAAAATTTCAGAATACAAAATAAATCCACATAAATCATCAGCATTTTTATACATTACCAACAAAGTCCAGGAGCAAGACATATAAAAAGAAATTTCATTTAAAATAACTGTCAAGGGGCAGCTAGGAGATGCAGTGGATGGAGCACCAGGAGGACCTGAGTTCAAATCTTGTCTCAGACACATAACACTTCCTAGTTGTGTGACCCTATGTGACCCCAATTGCCTCAGCAAAAAAACAAACAAACAAACAAACAAATAAAATAACTGTTGATAATATAAAATATTTGCGACTCTATCTGCCAAGGGAAAGTCAGGAACTATATGAACACAACTACAAAATACTTTCCACACAAATAAAGTCAGATCTAAACATTAGAAAAATATCAAATGCTCAGGGATTAAAAAAAATGCTCAGGGATAGGCCAAGTGAATATAATAAAAATGACAATACTACTAGTAGTAGTCTTTTTATTATTATTATTATAGCTTTTTATTTACAAGATATATGCATGGGTAATTTTATAGCATTGACAATTGCCAAGCGTTTTACTACTAGTAGTCTTTGACTACAGCTTTGGGGATAAGAATTCACTATTTGACAAAAACTGCGGGAAAATTGGCAACCAGTATGGAAGAAACTAGATATTGACCCACACATAACAACACATATCAAGATAAAGTCAAAATGGGTTCATGATGATTTAGACACAAAGAGTGATCTTATTGGCAAAATAGAAGAGCATAGGATAGTTTACCTCTCAGATCTGTGGAAATGAAAGGAATTTGTGTCCAAAGAAGTACTGGAACTCAATTGAACACCAAATAAATAATTTTAATTATATTAAGTTAAAAAGTTTCTGTACAAACAAAACTAATGTAGACAAGATCAGAAGGGAAGCAATAAATTAGGGAATCGTTTTTACATTTAAGGTTTCTGATAAAGACCTTATTTCTAAAAATATGTAGAGAATTGACTCAAATTTATAAGAATTCAAGCCATTCTCCAATTGATAAATGGTCAAAGCTTATTGATGTAATAGAACTGTGTCCCCCAGATCCTTTGGGGATGGGCCTGGGTTGGAAAAATCCTAAATCTCAATCCCTTCCAGCTCTGGGAAAACTACCTGGTTCCCACAGGAAATTCCCATCTCCAATTGGTCTGGGAAACAATCACCACTCTTATTGATTTGGAAATTAGCCCCTAATCCCAAATCAAAGAAGGCTAAATAAAATCAAAACTCTGTGCCTCAATCTTTACTATCTTTCTAATTAGGAAGAAGCCCACTGAGAGCAAGAGTTTTTCAGTTAGAATAAACCCATTTTGCCAAACCTCACTTGCTGATTGGGACTGCAAATTATTTCACAAAATCTGCAACACTGGCCTGGGGACCCCATTGCTGTTAGAGTATCACACCCCTCAACATTTGGTAGCCCATTACAGGGATCCCTGAAATTTTACATCCTCCTGGCCGAGGTAAGCCTCCTCTTGCCTCTATTGTCTATTTTATAGCTGAGACAATCCAAATACCTGGGAAGGTTTGGGGCTATTGGGAGCTCTACATTCAGCAGACCTCCTTTACTAGGGATGCCTAGATTTGGAGTTCCTGCATCTTTTAGCAGAAGTATCCTTAACCAGGGGACTTCTGTCACCTGTCTTCCTCTTTAGGGAAGCCAGAAAGGATGGGACACTATAAGATTTGGAAAATCTATGACTTGTGACAAAATGGCACAATCCACCTCTGTCTCTATCCCTAAAGACTCTCCTTTAAGCTGTCTCTTAAAAAACAGACAAATTTGGTCTGAAAGATCTCAGAAGTAAGTATTTTCTTTTACAATACTTCCTGACCTCAATATATTTTGGGGGAAACAAGAAAAATAGCCCATTAATGGCTCAATTAACTATAGCACTATCCAGCAGCTTGATTTGTTTTGCTAAAGGCAAGGCAAGTGGACTGAAGTTCCCTATGTCCAAGCTTTCATGACTTGTCTCAAGATACTAAATTAAGACAGCATTGCTGGTAAAATTTGCTGGAGGAGAATAAAAATTAGATACTAATCTTTTAAATACCTCCCTCCTTTCCACTCCTTTAGGGACACAGGATTGTCCATGCAGTCCTTATCAGAAGGCATGAAAACCCCTTTCAGAACCAACTCTTTTCAAAGACAGAACCTTGGATCCAACAGTATTTCTTCAACTCAATCTCCCTCATCTCCTGAACAAGATTCTGAAATTGCCTAGCCCCCACTCTTTAGCCTTTCTCATACAAAGGGTGGGACCCCTTTTTCTCCTCCTCAGGATCCCGATTCAGCCATCCCTTCTATCATCCATGCCCCTCAAGAGAAGTAGCAGACTCTTGAGGAAGTACACTCAGGGTACAGGTGCCCCTTTCAATGTCATAGTTTTCCTAAATTAAGGAAAAACTTGGCTGTTACTCTGAGGACCCTACCAAGTATATTGAGGGGTTTGAGATCATTGCCCTCCAATTTGATCTTTCTTGGATAAATGTTAATATCATTATATCCTCCTGTTGTCCCATAAAGGAGAAAAAAAGAATCTGGGATCTGACCCAAAAGTTTGGAGATGACATGGCTGCATCCTTTTCTTCTGGTAGAACCCCCAGGGGCTATTGCTCTCCCTGTCTCAGACCCCAGGTGGAACTACTAGGAGGTAAGTAGTGATAGAGAGAGGAGAATCATCTTTTAACCTATTTTACTGAAGGAATGAAGAGGGGAATTAAGAAACAGGTTAATTATGATAAACTTAGGGAAATTATCCAAAGAACTGAGGAAAATCCTGCACTCTTTCAGGGCCACCTTGTAGAAGCTCTAAAAAAATATACTAATCTGGACCTCACTTCTCCAGAGGAAACCACTGTCCTCAGCATGCATTTTATTAACCAATATGCCCCAGATATATGGAGGAAGCTGCAGAAATTAGCCTTGGGCCCCCAAAGCCCCCAGACCCAGCTGTTAGAAACAGCTTTTGGAGTCTTTAATAACAAGGACCAAACTGCAGCAAAGGAGAAAGACCACAGAGTCAGAGTGATAAAGAACAGGCCCAAATTTTGGCTGCTGCCATGTCCAAGAAACATAGGAGTTTGTGCTTCAGGTATAACAGATAGGACCATTGGGCATGCAGTGGCATGGAGGAAACCTCCTGGCCTTTGGTCTAAATGCAACCAGGAGGGGCACTGGAAGAGAAACTGCCTAGAAAGGGGAAAAACTGCCACCTCAGGCTTCGCCCTCCAATCTCCTCAGTTCCAGGAGTGACAGGCTCAGGGTTTGGCCAGTATTCCTCATACATGATAGCCAAACTCAGGTGTCTTTGATTGTGGCAGGTAAGATCATTGAATTTCTTTTTGATATGGGGACCTCTCTTTTTGTCTCACATCAACATTCTGGCTGTTATATATTATATAATATGATTATCTTAATAGATGCAGAAAAAGCATTTGATAAATTCCAACACCCATTCCTATTAAAAACACTAGGGAGCATTGGAATAAATGCACTTTTCTTCAAAATGATCAGTAGCATCTATTTAAAATCATCAGCAAGCATCTGATGCATCAGCAAGCAAAATCTAGTATTTGACAAACCCAAAGACCCCAGTTTGGGGGATAAGAATTCACTATTTGACAAAAACTGCTAGAAAAATTGGAAACTAGTATGGAAGAAATTAGGTATTGACCTATACCTAACACCACATACCAAAAAAGGTCAAAATGGGGTTCATGATTTAGACATTATAAGCAAATTAGAAGAACATAGAATAGTTTACCTCTCAGATTTGTGGAGAAGGAAGGAATTTGTGTCAAAAGAAGAACTGAGACTCATAACTGAACAACAGTTAAATAATTTTGATTATATTAAGTTAAAAAGTTTTTATACAAACAAAACTAACACACACAAGATTAGAAGGGAAGCAAAAAATTGGGAAAATATTTTCATTAAGGGTTCTGATAAAGGCCTCATTTCTAAAATGTATAACGATTCAAACTATTCTCCAATTGATAAATGATCAAAGGATATGAACTGACAATTTTCAGATGAAGAAATTAAAACCATTTATAATCCTATGAAAAGGTGCTTTAAATCACTATTAATCAGAGAAATGCAAATTAAAACAACTCTGAGATACACCTCTTAGATTGGCTAAGATGACAGGAAAAGATAATGAAGAATGTTTGAAGGGATTGTGGGAAAACTGGGACACTCATACATTGTTGGTAGAACTGTGAAAGATCCAGCCATTCTAGAGAGGAATTTGGAACTATGCTCAAAAAGTTATCAAACTGTGCATTCCCTTTGATCCAGCAGTGTTTCTATTTGGCCTATATCCCCAAGAGATCTTAAAGGAAGGAAAGGGACCCACATATGCAAAAATGTTTGTGGCAGCCCTTTTTTGTCTGACAAGAAACTGAATGGCTGCCCATCAATTGGAAAATGACTGAAGAATTTATGGTATATAAATATTATAGAATATTATTTATTCTTCCATAAAAAATAATCAGAAGGATGATTTCAGAGAGGCCTGGAAATAGTTAAAGGAATTGATGTGAAGTGAAATGAGTAGAACCAGGAGATCATTGTACACGGCCACATCAGTGTTATAGGATAATCAATTCTGATGAACATGACTCTTTCCAAGAATGGGATGATTAATGCCAATTTCAGTGATCTTCTGGTGAAGAGTGTCATCTACACCCAGAGAGTGGGAACTGAATGTGGATCACAACATAACATTTTCACTCATTTTGTTGTTGTTCACTTGCATTTTATTTTCTTACTCATTTTCTTTCCTTTTCTGATTTTTCTTGTGCAGCAAAAAATTTGTATAAATATGTTTTGAAAATAAAAATCTTTTTAAAAAAGAGAGAAGCATAGAAGGGTAAACTGGAAAATAACAAAGATAGATTCAGATATAGATACATAGTTTTATACATATCTATTATATAGATAGATAAATACATAGTTTTATACATATATAGAGAGATAGATGGACATACATATACGTATATATATATATATTCATATACATATACATATAGATAGATAGATAGATAGATAGATAGATAGATAGATATAATTTAAAGGCTAAACTCTTTACATCCCTAGATGGGAAAATAACATCTGTAACTTTTGAAAACTGTATCAGTCACTGGGGCAGACAAAAGTGGAGCATCACATGGATGGTGGTGGGGGAGGTTATGTGGTTGTAAATGGATTTTGATGTGATGCTAAAAAAAAAGACATTAATGGTGGGGAAATATCTGTACTATAAAAAGAGAAAAGGGGAGGTATAATAAGACAAATGCAATCACAGGAAGAGATACAAAAATGCTATTACAATAGAGGCAGAGAAGGAAGAGGGATGAACATTTTCTGAAAATCTCATCAATTTGGGCTCTAAGAGGGAATGACTTAATTATTCAGTTGGGTATAGAAATTTATCTATGTCTGTACATAAGTAGGGGGAGAAAGAGGGGTGGGATTGAAGGAAGAGTAGAAAAGCTAGGAAAAAAGGTAAGAGAAGGATGAAGAGATGGTAGAAAATAAGGTGAGTGGGTAGGGTGGGTTAAAAAAAATCACTACTAAGAGAAGGGGGAGAAGTAATAGTAGATAAGCTAGTGGGTGGAGTGGGTAAAAAAATCACTTCTAAGGTATATTGTGGAAAGAGAGAACAAAAATATATACAGTGGGAAAAAATAGGATAGAGGGAAATACAGAGCTGATAGTCATAACTTTGAATGTGAATGGGATGAACTCTCCCATAAAACAGAAGTTAATAGCAGTAGATTTTAAAAAGTCCTACAATATATCGTTTACAAGAAACACAGTTGGCACAGAAACCCAAAGAGTAAAAGTCTGGAACAGAATTTATTATGTTTCAGCTGAAATTACAAATGCAGAGATAGCAATTTTGATCTCAGATATAACAAAAGTAATGGATGAATGTTTACAAAAATATAAATTTCCCAGATCAACAGAAGAAATAAATTATCTATATTGTCCCATTTTAGAAAAAGAAATTAAACAAGCCATTAATGAACTCCCTAAGAAAAAATCTCCAGGACCAGATGGATTCACAAGTGAATTCTAACAAACATTTAAAGATCAATTTAATTCTAATACTAGATAAACTATTTGGAAAAATAGGTAAAGAATAAATCCTGCCAATTATTTACAAGAAATTATTTTATAGAACTAGAAAAAACAATAACAAAATTCATCTGGAAGAACAAAAGTCAAGTATATCAAGAGAATTAATGAAAAAATACAAAGAATGGTGCTTAGCCATAGCAAACCTAAAATTATATTATAAAGCAGCAGTCATCAAAACCATGTGGTACTGGCTAAGAAATAGATTGGTAAATAAATAAAATAGGTTAGATATACATGACACAGTAGTTAATGACAAGAGTAATCTAATATTTGATAACCCCCCCTCCAAATTCCAGCTTCTAGAATAAGAACTCATTATTTTATAAAAAGTCCTGGGAAAACTAGAAAATAATATATTGGAAACTTAGCAAGGCTTATATCTCACACATATCAAAATAAAGTCAAAATGGGTACATGACTTGGGCATAAAGGATAATACTATAAGCAAATTAGGGAAAGCAAGAGAAAATTTACCCATAAGATCTTTGAAAAAGGGAGAAATTTATGACCAGGGAAGAACTAGAGAACATTATGAAAGTCAAAATGAATAACTTTGATTTCATTAAGTTGAAAAGTTTTTGCATAACAAACCTAACAGAAATAAGATTAAAAGGGAAGTATAAAGCTGGGAAAAATCTTTACAACAGTGTTTTTTTCCCTCTCTCTAAAAGATCTCATTTTTTAAAATTTTATTTAAAAAATTTTTATTAAAGCTTATTCTTTTTCAAAACAAATGCATGGATAATATTGTGACATTAACCCTTGCAAAACCCTTTGTTCCAATTCCCCCCTTCTCCTACTCCCTCCCCTAGATGGCAAGTAATTCAATGTATGTTAAACATGGTAGAAATATATGTTAAATCCAATATATGCATACATATTTATACAGTTATTTTTGCTACACAAAAATTCAAATCAGATCAGAAAAACTGAGAAAGAAAATAAAATGCAAACAACAAAAAGAGTGAAAATGTTATGTTGTAAACCACACACAGTCCTCTCTCTGTGTTCAAATGGCTCTCTTCATCACAAGATTATTGGAACTGGTTGAAGAGAGCCACATCCATCAGCATTAATCATCATATAATACTCATATAATGTTGCCATGTACAATGATTTCTTGGTTCTGCTCATTTCACACTGTAAGTCTCTCCAAACCTCTCTGAAATCATCCTGCTGATTGTTTCTTACAGAAAAATAGTATTCCATATCATTTGTATGCCATAATTTATTCAGCTATTCTGCAACTGATGAACATCCACTCAGTTTCTAGTTTCTTGCTGCTACAAAAAGGGCTGCCATAAACATTTTTGCACATATGTGTTTCTTTGCCTCTTTTAAGATCTCTTTGGAATATAAGCCCGGTAGAAATACTGCTGGATCAAAGGATACGCAAGTTTGATAACTCTTTGAGCACAGTTCCAAATTGTTCTCCAGAGTAGTTGGATCAGTTCACAAATCCAGTAACAATGTATTAGTGTCCCAATTTTCCCACATCCCTCCAACATTTGTCATTATCTTTTCCTATCATATTAACCAATCTGAGAGGTTGTGTAGTGGCACCTCAGAATTGTCTTAATTTGCATTTCCCCATCAGCTATGATCTTATGAATTACTTCTCCATCATTTCTACTTGGACAAAAAAGCTAAAAGCAAAAAACAAAGCAGGGACAGAAACCCAAAACTTGTTTCTTACTCTTACAATTGTTGTTGATGACAGTGCATTGATTCTAGTGCCTTCAGGGACCATACATTTTCCTTTCTTTGTATCCCTCACACAATACTCTGCCTGGACTTAGTAGCTTCTTAATAAATGTTTATTGGGTAACAATACATTATCTAAATTTTTTCACAAGTTCAAACCTGTAAAAATAAGGTTTTATCCTGATTCAACAATTTAATTAAGTGAACGTTGTTAACTTAATTAAGCTTACACATAGCAAGAGATATAGATATTTAAAATTAAATTGTTTGAGATTTAAGGAACTCAGTGGGAGACATGGTAGGGGTAGGATTAATTCATACACAAAAAAGTAGTTTTCTTTTTTAAAAATGTGTTTTCTGTTCTGTTAGTTGGTAATTATGTATATATTAAACTGTTCCTATTTCTAGGAGCTCTTATATCACAAGAAAAGCCTAGAGTTGCCATACACATTTTTATTTTTAATTTCCTGAATGCCTACCTCATGATATTCTCAAAATAAGGGGAACATATATTAAATGCTGGATAATTTAGATTTCTTTTTTTTTATTAAAGTTTCTACAGTTCCTTATAAATTGTCCAATGCTTGTTGATTAATGAAAAACTGATATACTTGTAGACTTCTTAAATCTGTGAGTATAAGCTGCTTATGATGACTCAACAGAGATTTAAGGAATCTCCTTGAAAGGAGTATTATCAACCAACTCTAATTCTTGTTTTCAGTAAGGCAGTGTCCTTAAGAGAAGACTAATTGGAGAATAGGTGAGAGATCCAGTCGACCTATCTTTTATTGGGCTGAGATGAACTGTCTATAGTTTGAGTGATTCTCTATTGTTGCCTTTTTTTAACATGAAAGTTTAATGTAAACAATACTGAAATGTAAAGCATTGTACAAATAATATTGTAAAATAAGCATTGTAAAAATCATGACTGTGCCTGTTTTCATAATGTAAGCCATTCTGATGGTTCTTATTCATAGTTATATGCCTACCACTATTAGAAACCTGAAAATTTTTATGTAACAAAATGGCTACTAATTTTTTCCTTGCAGATACTTGGAAACATTTTAAAATGCACCTTAATTGGTTTATTTCAATTCATATTTTGAAGTTTAAGATGTGATATTATCAATCACTTGGGAATTATAGCTATTAGGAAAAATCAGTTGACAATGAGGCATATCAAAAGGAAAAATATTGTTATCAATTAGCTGAAAATTATTGTTTCAAATCATCATCAGAGATAAAATATAGAAAATAGCAGATTTGATTTATCTTCAAATAACTTAAAACTTGAATTTTGAAAATTATTAAATGGGTAAAAAAAAGCCAATGTTTTATTTTCCTTTGTCCATTTTGATTTATTTGTATGTTAAAGTTTCTGTAATTCCTATAAATTGCCTGGATGCTTGCTGATAAATTAAGAACTGATAAGAACTCTGCTGGGTCTTTGAGTTAAATCACCTGTAATACATTAATATTATTCACCTCCTCAAGAAGCATATTTCCTATTTATATATATTAAAACTACCTTGGTTATTAGAAATAAATTTGTAAGCTTTTTTGTTGTTTTTATCATTCCTGATGGTATTATTGATTAGATGTAATTATTACAGAGCAGCTGGTTGTTGGTCTTAGAGAGCATCAATTGTTCTCCCCACCCAGCTGTTGGCAAATACAAATAGTCAACACATCTGTTTCAACAGCTGGTAATTAACAAAACTATAATTGCTGCAACTTTTTTAAACATACAATTTAAAAAAGAGGGAGATGTTGCAGAATATTTGTGAGCAGTTTATTCCTGTCTCTCTCTGTCTCTGTCTCTGTCTTTCTCAGTTGTCTCTGTATGAAGTATTGAATGGCTACAGAACACAATATACTCATCCAGAGATTAACTTTTTCAAATCTTTATTAGTGTTTTTTATTGTAACATTGCTTTACTAAAATACATTTGAGTATTTCCATATAATAGTTAAAATCCTCAGCAATGTGTCTTGGGCAATTATGTTAACAATTTTTGAAGTATTCAAAAGAAGATGAGGGTGTCTTTTTTGTTATTGTTTTTCAGATACCTGAGCACTTCCCCCACATTAAGCATTAATCCCCCAGAAAGACTAGTATATGCAGAATTTTAATGAATAAATTTATTCTTTTGTTAGATAAATAAAGAAAAATCAATTTGTTGATCTCTGTCATCCCATAAATTTTTTTGTGTGTGCTATCATCTCTTTAAAAAATTATTTATTTTGGTATTCCAATATAATTAACTTTAGGGTTTTTTTTACAACAACAATAGTTTTAAATTATTATATTTAAGGAAGACTTTCTCACTTGTTTTTCTTAAAGGGTGATTAATATGTTTTTTAAAGATTCACCATACACTCAGCTAAAATATTGCTGTTTGCTTTTTATGAAATCTGGATAGATAGTTAGCATCTTTTAACTTTCAGATTGGAGCAGAGCTGTTTCATAGAGAAAAAAAGTTTGTGACATTTGGAAAATTTTTATTTGAAACCTTTCACTGAGTTGATATTTACATTGGATTGTTGCCAGTATGACTTTCACCAATAGTCACATAATAGCTTTAATAAGTATTAAATCTTAAAGCCATACTAAGGCTTTTGTGACACCAAGTAACAGCTTTTAATACTTGTATGTAATGTGTTCATAAATATACAAGCTTTTGCTAATGCATTACTGTATGAATATGTTATGATTACCCACTAAGATGATGAGTACTAAACACAACTTAAAAATTATTTTTTTCATTGAATGGATGCTCATCAGTTGGGGAATGGCTGAATAAGTTATATATGAATGCAATAGAATATTATCTATAAGAAATGACTAGCCAGCTGATTTCAGAAAAGCTTGGAAAGACTTACATGAACTGATGCTAGGTGAAGTGAGTAGAATCAAGAGTACATGCAACAAGATAATGTGATGATCAACTGTGATGGACCTTGCTCTTTTTAGCAATGAGGTAATTCAAGGCAATCCCAAAAGACTTGTGATGGAGTATCTGCATCCAGAGAAAGAACTATAGAGACTGAATGTGGATCAAAGCATAGTATTTTCACCTTTTTTGTTTGCTTGCTTTTTTTCTTTCTCACATTTTTTCCTTTTGAACTGATTTTTTTTTGTACAGCATGATGAATATGGAAATATGTTTAGAAGCATTATATATGTTTAACCTATATAAAATTGCTTTCTGTCTAGGGAAGGTGGAATGGGAGAGAAAAAAATTGGAACACAACGTTTTACAAAAGTGAATGTTAAAAACTATCTTTGCATGTTTTTGGAAAAGTAAAAAGCTATTAAAATTCATTTTTCTTTACTAATTTAAAACACTATGACTAATATGTGTGGGGATTTTTTTTTGATGTCTTTTGGTTTTGTCTCAACTACATTTCCTAATATATCCTATTCTACTCCCCTTTCTGGAAAGCTATCCTTACAATGAAGAAAAAAAGAAAAAGTTGAGCAAAACTCACCACTTTATTTAAAAAGAAAAAAAGTCTGACATCCTATGCAGTATTCCCACAACCATAATCTCCCACCAGGTTTGTCATTATAGTTTTTAACATTCAGTTTTAGTGTTGTTTTTCTTTTCTTTTTCATTATAAAAGTTGTTGTACATAATATTTTGCCACTTCGCATCAATTCATTATTCAATTCTTTCCATGCTTCTTTGTATTCATCATATTCACCATTTCTTACAGCAAAGTGATATTCTGTTATGTTTACATACTAATTAACTGGGATCTGGTTTTTCTCTCTTTGTAGAATAGGTTCCCTTTTAAATATTTTGACATACATAGAGCCTTTCTTTTTGTCATTTTCCTCCTTAGAGTATGTTTCTACTTTGGAATCTCTAAATCAAAGAATATGGATACTTTAGTCATTTTCTTAGCATAATTCCAAAATGGATGGTTAGCTCCACTAACTGCATCAGTGTGCTTGTCTTCTCACAATTGATCCAATATTGACTATTACCATCTTTAAATATTTTTGCCAATTTCTTCATTAATTTGCTTATGTGAGGTAAAAACTGAATGTTGCTTTTTATTTCTTTTATTAATGATCTGGATCTTCCTTTCATGTACTTTTTAATAATTTATAATTTTTTAAAAATAGTTTTTATATTCTTTGATGATATCCCAGTAAGAAATTTATTTTTACCTTTGATAATTATGATTTTTGCCTATGTATCTGAAATATCATATTCTTGCCAGAGAAATTTGATACAAAAAGCATTTTTTTTCTGAAATATATACTTCTTTCTTATTCTAGCCTTACTAATTTCATTAATGAAAAAAATTTCAAATTCACGTTGAAATGATCTAGTTGTCTTCTCCTATAACCTTTATTCATATTCCTGATCATAACTGTGAAAAGTATATCATTTAATTCTATTCTCATTTTTGGTGGAGTATCAGGTCCCACTTATTTTGAATTTATTGTGGTATGTGATTTAGAATATTTAAGATTAAGGATGTAGATTGTACCTAATTTCTGCCAGATTACTTTTCTAATTTTCTTGCAATTCTTCTCAGATAATTGTCAGATACAGAAGTCTTTCCTAAGTAATTTATGCTTTTAGATTGGTTAAATACTGGTTTAATGAATTCAATTATTTTTTTCTCTAATTAGTTCTGTTAATTGATTTTTAATTGAATGGTTTTTCTATTTGCTTCTTTATAATATAGTTTGAGGTCCTAATATTCTACTCTTCATTCATTTCTACATTTCCTCTCTTTATTTCCTTTGATATTTTTGATCATTTGTTCTTCTATATGAATTTAGTGGAAAGACACATAAAGAGCAAAAAAATTGGTAAAAGGCTAGAGCAGGATCTATTATAACTTTAGCTGAAGTTTTAAAAAAAACAGGGATAGTGATGCTAATCTCAGATCAAGCAAAGGCAAAAATAGATCTTACTAAAAGAGATAAGGAAGAAAACTATGTCTTGCTAAAGGATACCATAGAAAATGAAATAATGTCAATACTAAACATATATGCATTGAGTTGTATCATATCCATATTCCTAGAGAAGTTAAGAAAGTTGCAAGAAACAGAAAGCAAGAACATACCAGGAAGGTCTCAAACTCACACTATAAGAAGTAGATTAAATTGAACCACAATATAAATTAGAGAGAAATTTAGGAGATAAATAGAATTTTAGAAAAAATAGGTATGATAGACCTTTGGAGAAAACTGAATGGGGGTAGAAAGGAATATACTTTTTTTTGGTGATACGTGGAACTTACATAAAAATTGACCATGTATTAAGACATAAAAATCTCAAAATCAGACACAGAAAGACAGAAATATATTCTTTTCAGATCCTGATGCAACAAAAATTACATGTAATAAATGCCTGGGGAAAATAGATGAAAAATTAGTTGAAAACCCAATAATCTAAACCTAAAGAATGAACAATAATTTCATAGAGACAATGACAATAATGAGACAATATACCAAAATTTATGGGTTACAGCCAAAGCAATTCTTATGGAAATTTCATATCAGTAGATGCTTACTTGAATAAAATAGAAAAAAGATTAATGAATTAGTTATACAATTAAAAAGCTAGGAAAAGAACAAACTAAAAATCTCAAATAAATATCAAATTTGAAATTCTGAGAATGAAAGGGTAGATTAATAAATTTTAAAGTAGGAAAACTATTGAAATTATAATAAATAAAAATAACAGTTGGTTTTGTTTTTGTTGAAAAATCAACAAAATAGATAAACTTTTTGTTAATTTGATTAGAAAAAGGAAAGAAGAAAATCAAATTTCCAGTATCAAAAATTAAAAGGGTGAGCTTATTGCCATTGAAGAGGAAATAAAATCAATAATCTGGAGATATTTGACCAACTGTGTGCCAATAAATCTGATAATCTAAGTAAAATGGATGAATACTAAGAATTTGGATTCTCTACCACTTACATTTATTATCAATATTTCATTATCTCTGGTGCCCTTTAACAATATGGAATTTCCTACTGAGGTTGTATCCCAAAGAAATCATAAAAAAGGGAAAAGGACTCACATGTTCAAAAATGTTTATAGCAGCTCTTTTTTTTGTAGTAGGAAGCCCATCAGTTGGAGAATGGCTGGATAAGTGTGGTATGTGAATATTATGGAATATTATTGTTCTATAAGAAATTATCAGCAGGATTATTTCAGAAAGACCTAGAGAGACATACATAAACTGATGCTAAATGAAGTGAGTGGAACCAAGAGAATATGGTACACAGCAACAACAAGATTAGATGATGATCTGTTCTAATGGATGTGGCATTTTCAACAGTGAGGTGATTCAGGCCAGTTTCAGTGTCCTTGTGATGGAGAGAGACATATGCACTCAGAGAGAGGAGTATGGAGATTGAGTGTGAATCACAATATAGTATTTTCACTTTTGTTGTTTGCTTGCATTTTGTTTTCTTTCTCATTTTTTCCCTTTTTGATATGATTTTTCTTGTGAAAATTTGTATATATATTATGTATAGAAGAACTTCATATATTTAATATATATTAGATTGTCATCTAGAAAATGGTATGAGAAAGAAAAGCATAAAAAAATTGGAACACAAAGTTTTGCAAGAGTGAATGTTGAAAATTATGGATCTTTCTTGAAAATTAAAAGCATTAATAATAAAAGAAAAGAAAAAGCTTTATTAAAAAAAAAAACAAGTTGGAGTTTCCTTTCTTATCTCTTTTAATTATATCTATTTTTACTTTTGCTTTATCTCAGATCAGAATTGCTAACTCTACTTTTTTTGGCCTCACTTGCAGCATAATAAACTCTGCTCCAAGTTTACCCTTACTCTGTATGTATCTCTCTGTTTCAAATGTGCTTCTTGTAAACAACATGTTGCAAGGTTGTGTTTTTTTTAATCCACTCTGCTATTCACTTTCATTTTATAGGAGTTCATCCCATTCACATAAATAGTTATGATTACCAGCTCTGTATTTCCCTTCATCCTGTTTTTCCCCTGAATATACGTTTGTTCTCTTTCCAATTTGTTTCTTTTTAGTAGTATTTTGTTTCTAAAACACTACCTCTACCTTTCCTTTCTTCTACCACTCCTCTTCCCTTCTCTTACTCCTTTCTCCTAATGTTTCTGCCTTCTCTTTTACCCAGCCTCTCCTTTTTTCTTCTACTTTTTTCTAGGGTAAGAGAAATTTTTCTACCCAACTGAGTGATTATATTATTCTGTCTTTGAACCAAAATTGATGAAATTAAGATTCAGACAAATCTCATCCCCATCCCTTTTTTTCCTTTATTGTAACAGGTCTTTTGTGCCTCTTCATTCGATGTAATTTATCCCATTTTACTTCTCCTTTCCTTTTCTCCCATTAGTACATTATTTCCCCCATTAATGTCTTTTTCTTTGATAGCATCACATCAGAGTCCTTTCATATCCACACCTTCCATCCATGTATGCCCTCTTTAACTGCCCCAATAACTGATTCTCGGTTATAGATTCTCAAGAGTTATAGATTTTTTAATAGAAATGATTAAAGGTTTTTTACTTCATTAAAGATCAATTTTCTTCCCTGAAAGATGATGCTCAGTCTCACTAGGTAGTTAATTCTTAGTTAATTCTTGTATCCCCGGGTCCTTCCAGAATATGATATTCCAAGTCCTTTATTATGGATGCTGCTAGATGCTGGGAAATCCTGACTGTTGCTCCTTGATACTTGAATTGTTTTTGTCTGGAAGCATGTGATATTTTTTTCCTTGAGATTAACAATTCTGGAGTTTTGCAATAATGTTTCCTTGGAATTTTCCTTGTGGGATCTTTTTCCAGAGGTGTTTGATGGTTTCTTCCAATGACTCTTTCTCCCTTTGTTTCTAGAATATGGGGGCAGTTTTTTTTAATGATCTCTTAAAGAATGCTATGCAGGCTCCTTTTTGATTATGACCAATAATTTTTCAATTGTCTCTCCTAGATCTATTTTCCAAGTCAGCTGATTTTTTAATAAGGTATTTTAAATTTTAAATTTTCTTTCGTTTTCCCCTTCTTTTTAGTTTGTTTAACTGATTCTTGATATCTCATAGAGTCATTAGTTTCCATTTGCCCCATATTAGTTTTTAATGTGTGATTTTTCAGTTAGCTTTTGTATCTCTTTTTCCATTTGATTAATTCTACTTTTCAAGGTGGTGTTTTCTTCAGTGGATTTTTTTAATTTGGTCAATTGTATTTTTTAAGGAATTATTTTCTTCAAACAATATTTTCCCTTCCTTTTCCAAGCTGTTGACTCTACCTTTACTTTTTTTTTGCCTTTTTTATTTGTCCTTTCATGTCTTTTATGAACACTTTCAAAAAGCATCTTTAGGCTTGAGACCAATTCATATCACTCTTTGAGATTTCCACTGTGGGTATTTTCTCTTCATTTGTATTGGTGTTTTAGTGTTCCTTGTCCCCCTAATAGTTTTTTATGGTTAGGGTTTTTTGTTTCTTGATCACTTTCTGTTTTGTTCTTTTTTTTTTTCCTCTTTTGTGCCTTTTATGATAGAGCTCTGATCCTGGCATAAAGAGGGTGTTGTACCAAGCTTCTTGTAGTGTTCTGAGTCCTGGCTTTGAGCATAAGGACTCCTTGTGTTTGGTGTCTTTTTCACAGCAGGGAGTAACCCTACCTTCTCTCCCAAGGAAATAGCCTAGTTTCCCAGACTGGCAATTTGCCTTATACTTTTGAATTGGGGGCTGTCCCACTGGTCTGCTTTGCTAGTAAGTGAGAACTGAGATTAGTTGCTGATCTGCTGTGATTAAGACTCTCTCACTGGCTTTCCCAGACACTGTCTGAACTGGGTAAAAATCACCCCAGTGAAACTGACTTTTCTTGAAGTCCTTTCAATCTGTCTTAAGGTGGAGAGTGGTTTCATTCTGTCAGACTGTTCAGAGGCTTGGTTACATTTAGTTTTTGAGGAAAACTAAGAAAGTTCATATTGCTTCCTGGCTTTACTCTGCCATCCTGGCTCCACTACCCCCGAACTTCTTCTGCAATTTCTAATATTTGCAAAAGAGTTTTTGTTATTTTAATTTATTTTCCTCTTATTTGAAGATATCCTGGCCAGTTGAATTACCACTTGTTTGTCATTGAAATTGTTCAATTTAATTACTGTATTCCTTGGAGTTTGAAGTTTTAGTCTCATGTTTGGTTATTTTTCCTTAACCTACTATTTGTTTTATTTCTGTATCCAGCTCTCTAAATTCTAACCAGCTCTCTCTTAATTTCTTCTCTTATGTATATCATTTTTTCAAGCATTTTGAATTTTACTGTTAATCCTCCTTGCCTCAAGATTTGGTTTTCTTAAATTTATCATATGGTATTTGTTAAGAGAGCTTTGCAATCTGTTATGATTTAGTATTTATCCATCTTTGTAATTTTAGAATTTGTTCTATTGGTTTATCTGCTTATGGTCAGAAATTTTATTTCATTACTTTTTCCTGGAATCTTTTGTGCTTCAACTATTTTTAAAATATTTCCTCCTCATTTACTTTCTGACTCTCCCCTTCCCCCAACTTTGGCTGCTGGTTACCTCTCAAGGCTAATCTGGAAGCTATTTTCAGTCTGTTCCTGAGTTGCAAATTTCAGATAAATCAGTCTGGAGTTTTGCCCAAAATAGCTTATGGGGGGACAGAACTGGCACTGCATATTGCAAATACATCCTGGCCCCCTTACCCAATTTCTCTCTTTAGTTCTCATTCTTTAGTAATAATTTCCTAGTTTTTACAGTGAGAACAGAAAGGGCATGGAGGGAATTCCAGATAGTATTTTTCTTTTACTGAAAATCCTCTAACCTAGGGCCACATCTATATCAAATACAGCAGGTTCTGAACCTTCTCTTGCCCGTTCCACCCCACATTATTCCATGTGATTAGAGAAAACAAAATCAATGTCTGCTACTTTTCATGGGAAAATATTAAGTGTTGCTGTGTGTCAGAAAAATCTGTTTAGCAGCAAAGGGCCTTATTATAGACTTCAGCCTCAAATTTATGGGTCAGTTGATATGTCCCTGATGATATGGTAAAGGCTAGGGGCTAGCTGTGGAAAGGTACTTAATGAATACTTTGAAAATTAATATTGTCTAGAATTATGCTTAACATTTTTAACTTATCAAGGTTGTTTCATCTTTTTTTCTGTGAATTTTACTATATTGTTCTACATTTAGGGCTTAATTCCTTTTTTATTGTAAAAATAAATGGCATCTGAAGAAAGTGGATTCATGATCCAATAGTGACAGATTTTTTTTGATTGTTTAAACTTTTAAAAATATAAGCTATAGCTTTGGATCTAGATGGGCAGCATGGTGTAAAAGATAGATACCTAACCTTTCAGTCAGGTAGACCTGAGTTCAAGTTTTGATTTTTTACATATACTGATTTTGTGACTCTGTACAAGAGGTCACTCTGTACTTGAGGCCACTCTCTAAAGAAGTGACAAAGTGACAAAGAAAGTGCTTATTTGCATTGGTAGAAGAAGTTTACTCTTCTGAAAGAGCCCTATACCAATGAATAATCAAAGCCTAATTTCTATCCTTATCTCCAAATTATAGATCTATAATCAAATATTTCTCTCTCTGTGTAGATAGGCAGGATGCAAGTACATAGTATTATTATAAATTAAGCATATAATTAAGCTACTTTTCATTAAAATATATGAGAAAATTCTTTCCTTGAAGAATTACTAAAGTTAATCTGGTTAATAGTATTTAAAGTATCTATTTAGTTCTTAAAAACTGAGATGTTCTTTAATAAAAATATTAGTCAAGTTCACTTGATTAAACTTGCTTCACTAACATTACAGTTGGCAAATATTTTTATACAGTCAGTGCTATAATTGTTTCTTAAGTATGTTGAAAGGTATAGAAGAAATTCTACCCAACTGCTTGCCGTTGACTGGGTGGAGATTGCATAATTCTAAAAAATTTTGCTGGCAAGACAAGTTTTATTCAGCAGGTGTTCAAATTAGAGGGTATACAAGATCCACTGAACAAACAAAACACCGTTGGCTAAAATGCTACCTAAGAAAGACATTGGCAGTTACTGAAATGTTACAGGACAATCTGGAGAAAGGAGCATCCAGAACAGGGGTATCAAGACATTTTTGATGACCACTCCATCATTAAAAAAAATATGTATATTACACACACACACACACACACACACACACACACACACACACATATATATATATATATACTAAATTCTATGCAAACATTTCTATAGTAACAATGACCAACCATAAAATTTACACAAATATAAACATCTTGAAAAGATAAAAATGAAATAATATTTGATTCCAGAATCAATAGAGAGCCATTGTAGTTTGAATAAATAAGTAATATAGTCAAACCTGAGCTTTAAAAATTCAAATTCACATGAGATAATTGATTGAAGGTGGGGTGATTTAAACAATGTATTAATCAAAAGGTTATTGCAGTAATGTATAGGCAAGAAGTACGGAGAGCCTGAAGTGCAGTGATGGATTTGTGAAGAGAGGGAGGGTTAACAGATATGAATGATGCTGTGGTGATAGAAAAAAAATAGAATTTGGTAATGAATTGGATATGTTTAGTGAAGAAGAGTGAGGAATTAAAGATGATACAAGATTATGAATCTGAATAAATGAATGAATAGAAAAGAAGGTAGTGGTACCTTTCAAAAGAAATAGAGAAGTTCATAAGAAAAAAATGAGTTTGAGGAGAAAGAAAATATAAGAAATGTTAGCCAGATCACAGTCCTCCATATATGACCTCTTTGACTGTTCCAATAACCAATAAAATTCTCAAGAGTTATATATATGTTCATCCTGTAAAACTCATTTCATAATACCCAAAATGAAAAATAGGAAAACCCTCATTTACCAGCCACCAACCTAGAAGGCCCCCAGGAGTAACTTTTCATAGACCTGAGGCAATCTAGAGGATAAGAAGTGGAAGAGGAAGTAGCTATTCAGTGTCTCCTATGAATGCCCAGGTCACTCAAAACAAAGAAAGGCAAAAACATAGTCCTAATTCTCAAAGATCTCAAATGCTAATATAGAAAAAATATGCAATAGCTTATATACTATATATATATATATAGTATATAACTTATATACAATATATATGTATATATATACATATATCTATGTATAGATATATGTGTATATGTGTGTGTGTGTGTGTGTGTGTGTGTATATATATATATATATATATATATATATATATATATATATATATATATATATATATATATATATATATATATATATATATATATAGTATAAGTGAAAGGTCATTCAAGAAGAAAGAGTAGTAAGAAGATCTCCTACAGAATATGGAATTTGAGCTAAATCTTAGTCAAGGAAGAGGTAAGGAAGGAGAAGACTACAATCATGAACTATGTGAAACCAGTAAAAAAAAAAAAAAAAAACATAGACTAAGGAAATAGAGCATTTTGTGTGAGAAATAGAAAGTAGTTTAGGGTATTTGGATCTTTTTGAGAATGTGGATGGGAGTAAAGTGAAAGAAGGGGCCAGGTGAATAAAGGATTATAAAGACAGAGGATTTTATATTTGACTCTGGAGATAACAAAAAGCCACTCAAATTTGCTGAGTAGAAGATGGCATGTTCATAACTTTATTGAAGAAAAATCACTTTGTTAGCTGAAGGGAGGAAGAGCTAAGAATAGAGAGAGATATGAGACATGAAGGCTATTATAGTACTCTGGGTATGAAGTGATGAGGGCCTACACTAGGACTGATTAAAGATGCACATACAAGATACACTTTTTGTGTTAAAGTTAATTGTTTTATATATAGATATAGATAGATAGATATGTGCACACACACACACACATATACACATACATTATCTCATTTGATTTTCACAACAATCCAGGGAGGTAGGTGTTATTATGAGTCCCATTTGATAGATATAAGAATGAAAGGCTAACAGAGAGTAAGCCTGGGGTCATGCAGGTAGTATGTGTTTTGAACTCAAGTATTTCTTACTGAAGAGACTGAAGATTAGCCAGAAAATGAATGATGATATGGCAGGGATGATGGCTTGCGAAAGAAATGAGGGGTGAAAGGGATATAGATTATGATGTGAATGATGAAATAAGTGTAGGTGTCTTAAAGTATAGAAAGATGGGATCATTTGATCTAGCAATACCACTTCTGTCATTGTACCCCAAAGAGATCATGAAAAAGGGAAAAGGGCCTACATGTACAAGAATATTTATAGTTGCTCTCTTTGTGGTACCAGGAATTGGAAATTGAGAAGATACCCATCAATTAGGGAATGTCTGGACAAATTGTGGTATATGAATGTAATGGAATACTAGTATTCTGTAAGAAATGATGCACATATAATGATGGACTGGACTCTCACTAATCAGGTTATATTTGTGCATTCATTTTTGCATATTTCCAGGTGGGAAGAGAAAGACTGGAGCAAGGACAGGGCGGGAGAGAAGGTAACCATGAGAAAACAAACAGAAGAAAAAAGATGGTGAAAGTGGTATATTTCAATCCACATTCAGTATCCATGGTTCTCTCTTTGGATGCAGATAGTGTTTTCCAGCCAAGGTTTATTGGAATTGTCTGGGATCATTGAATTGCTGAGAAGGGCTAAGTCTATATGGTTGATCTTGTTGCTACTATGTGAAATGTTTTCCTGGTCCTGGTCTCTTCAGTCAGTATCAGCTCATCTCATGCCTTGCAAACTCCAACAATGGATTTCTTTCAAGATGGCTACTTAACCTGGAAGAAGAACTCTCAATATCTCCACTTATTCCAACAAAACTTTTTTAAAATTTATCCATCTATTTACTTATTTAATGTTTTTCCCCAGTTACAGTCAAAACAATTTTTTTAAATCCCCATCCACAATTAAGAAACCACATATGAAGTTGTGCAAAAAATTTCCATAAATGTCAAGTTGTGAAAGAAAACATAGATCTCCCATCCTAATGGAAATAAACATCTTCAAAAAAATAAATTAAAAAGAAATAAAGAAGTAGAGAATTCTTCAATCTGTATTCAGACACAATTCTTTTTCTAGTTATAGATAGGAATTTTCATTTTAAGTCCTTCAGAGTAGTAATGGATGGCTGAATTACTGAGAATAACAAAGTCATTTTCAATTGGTCCTCCTAGAACATTGGTATTTGTATATAGTATATTTCACTTTGTTCATGGAGGACTTCCCAGGTTTTTTTTCCTTTTCCATTATTTCCCAGAGATCAATAATATTTTATCACAAACACATACTACAGTTTATTGAGCTATTCCCCAATTAATGGGCATCCCCTCAATTTCTAATTATTTTTTTTCCTGAAAAGAGAGCTGCAATGGATGTTTTTTGTATATATGGGTCGTTTTCTTTTTTTTCCTTTTCTGTTTTTTTTTTTTCAAAACTCCTTTTGTATTCATGCCTAATAGTGATGTTAGTAGTGATGAGAGAAAGGAAAGGGGGAACCCCGTTGGTCGGCGCAAAGATCCTATGAGGTGCAGTATCCCCTGTAAATGAATTTACAGGCCCGAAAACCTAGATTGATAAATAAAAGGTTTATTGTAGAAATTCTGAAGTAAAGTTCAGTTAGAAAGATGCCAGGGCCAAAGGTGGCCACTGTGCGGGCAGGAACCCTTACATAGCTGGAAGGATACCATGTGTTGGGGGAAAGGGCTCCTGCAAAGAGAGAGCTCCAGCTTGGCTCTTTTGTACCTAAAAGGATATTGTGGGCGATACCCCAAGTTCTTGGAGGGCTTTTCAGATAAGGAAGAAACTGTTTGTGGGGGCTGAGAAAACCCAAGCCAGCTCAGATCTGGTGAGGGTTGGGCCCAGATATTCAGCCATAGGGGTTCGGAAATCAGAAAGGAATCTTAAAGGGACCTCAACCCCTATCAGTAGGTCAAAGGATGTACACAAATTTGCAGCCCTTTGGGCACAGATCATAACTTTTGATTATAATTTGGGGCATGACTTTAATTTTTTTATAAATTTGACTCGGTTCCCTCTGTGTTTGAACAATGAAGCCTTTTATCAGAAAAACTTGCTTTTAAATATTTTTACATTTACTAATACTAATTGTATCCTCCCCCATTTATTATCTCTTTGCTTTCACCCTGTCCCTCCTCTTGTGTTTTGCTACTGAACACTCCCTCTCCTAATACTCCCTCTCTTTTATCACTTTCCCCGCCTTCCCATACCCTTCTATTTTCCAATGAGAGAGGTAGATTTCTATAATCCTACTGAATATGTATGTTATTTCCTATTTGAGCCAATTGTCCTTCCCTTTTCCCCCTCAACTATAAAAAGTTTTTTCTTGCCTCTTTTTTTGACAGATAATTTGCACCATTTCACTTTTCCCTCTTTCTCCTAGTACATTCCTCTCTTACCCCCTAATTTCATCATTTTTAAAAAGATCTCATTCCTTCATATTCAATTCATACCTGTGCTCTCTGTTTACATCTTCTCTTTCTAAAAGCCATAATAATTAGAATGTTCTAATGAGTTGCAAGTATCATGTAAGAATGTAAACAGATAAACCATATTAAGTCATTTATGATATAAATTTCCTGATCACCTCCTTATGCTTCTCCAGAGTCCTGTTTTGAAAATCAAATTTTCCACTCAATTCTGGCCTTTTCATCATGAATGCTTGAAAATCTTCCATTTCATTGAAAGACCAACTTTTCCATTAAAGGATTATACTGAGTTTTACTGAGTTAGTAATTCTTGGTAGCAATCCTAGCTCCATTGCTCTCTGAAATATATTCCAAGCCTTTGTGGAAGCTGCTAAATTTTGTGTTATTCTGACTGTGACTCCACTATAGTTGAATTGTTTCTTTCTGGATGCTTACAATACTTTTTCCTTAACCTGGGAATTCCAGAATTTGGCTGTAATCCTGGGAGTTTTCATTTTGAGATCTCTTTCAGAAGGTGATAGTTGAATTCTTTCAATTTCCATTGTATCCTCTGGTTCTAGAATATCAGGACAGTTTTCCTTGATAATTTCTTGAAAGATGATGTCTTTTTAAAAATCATGACATATACCAATAATTTTAAAATTATCTCTTCTGCATTTATTTTCCAGGTCAGTTGTTTTTCCAATGAGATATATCACATTTTTTCTTTTCTTTTTTTTTTTTTTTTGGTTTTGTTTTATTATATCTTGATTTCTCATAAAGTCATTAGCTTCCATTTGATCAATTGTATTTTTAAGGAATATTTTCCTCAATGAGCTTTTGTACCTCGGTTCCCAAATGGCCAATTTTGCTTTTTAAGGCATTCTTATTAGTATGGCAGAAAGTAGGCATGGACCCACGCTTAACACCACATACTAAGATAAGATCAAAATGGGTCCATGATTTAGGCATAAAGAACGAGATCATAAATAAATTAGAGAAACAAAGGATAGTTTACCTCTCAGACTTGTAGAGGAGGAAGGAATTTGTGACCAAAAGAGAAGTAGAGATCATTATTGATCACAAAATAGAAAATTTTGATTACATCAAATTAAAAAAAGCTTTTGTACAAACAAAACTAATGCAAACAAGATTAGAAGGGAAGTAACAAATTGAGAAAACATTTTTACAATTAAAAGTTCTGATAAAGGTCTCATCTCCAAAATATACAGATAATTGACTCTAATTTATAAGAAATCAAGCCATTCTCCAATTGATAAATGGTCTAAGGATATGAACAGACAATTTTCAGATGATGAAATTGAAACTATTTCCACTCATATTAAAGAGTGTTCCAAATCACTACTGTTCAGAGAAATGCAAATTAAGACAACTCTGAGATTACACTACATACCTGTCAGATTGGCTAAGATGACAGGAAAAAATAATGATGAATGTTGGAGGGGATGTGGGAAAACTGGGGAAAGAATCCAACCATTCTGGAGAGCAATTTGGAACTATGCCCAAAAAGTTATCAAACTGTGCATACTCTTTGATCCAGGAGTGCTACTACTGGGCTTATATCCCAAAGAAATACTAAAGAAAGGAAAGGGACCTGTATATGCCAAAATGTTTGTGGCAGCTCTTTTTGTAGTGGCTAGAAACTGGAAAATGAATGGAAGCTCATCAATTGGAGAATGGTTGGGTAAATTATGGTATATGAATGTTATGGAATATTATTTTTCTGTAAGAAATGACCAGCAGGATAAATACAGAGAGGTTTGGAGGGGCTTACATGAACTGATGCTGAATGAAATGAGCAAAACCAGGAGATCATTATACACTTCAAAAACGATACTGTATGAAGATGTATTCTGATGGAAGTGGATATCTTCAACAAAAAGAGGATTTAACTCAGATCCAATTGATCAGTGATGGACAAAATCAGCTACACCCAGAGAAGGAACACTGGGAAATAAGTATAAACTGTTTGCATTTTTTTGTTTTTCTTCCCAGGTTATTTTTACCTTCTGAATCCAATTCTTCCTGTGCAACAAAAAATTCGGTTCTGCACACATATATTGTATCTAGACTATACTATAACATATTTAACATGTATGGGACTGCCTGCCATCTAAGGGAGGGGGTGGAGGGAAGGAGGGGAAAATTCAGAATAGAAGTGAGTGCAAGGGATAATGTTGTAAAAAATTACCCATGCATATATACTGTCAAAAAAAGTTATAATTATAAAATTAATAAAAATAAATAAAAAAGGCATTCTTCCTCTCATTAGCCTTTTGTATCTAAATTCTTTTCTAATTTTTCTCCACCTCTCTTACTTGATTTTCAAAGTCTCTTTTATGCTCTTTCATATCCTGAGCCCAATTCTTATTTTTATTGGAGTCTTTGGATGTGGGAGCTTTGACTTTGTTATAATCTTCTGAGTGTGTGTTTTGATCCTTCTCACCAAATTGGTTTCAATGGTCAGAAACTTTATTGGGTTTTTTTTGTTTGTTTCCTGCTCATTTCCCTAGCTTATTACTCTACTTTTAACTCTTTGTTAAAGTAGGGTTCTGTTTCTATGGTGGAGGGTGCACTGTGCTAAGCTTCAGGGATTTTGTGCAGCTATTTTCAGAACTTCTTCTAGTAATCTGAGCACAAGCACTCTTTTCTGCCCTGGAGTTGTTAAGTATGTCCCTGCCCCATTGTAACTATAATATCTAGTGTGCTAGTGAGGACTGAGCTCTACTGATCAGGCGTGCACTGGGAATGCACACCAGACTCCCATCTAGTTGCCACAGACCCTTTCCACTGACCTTCCATGTTCTTTTTGTGTCTCTTGACTAAGAGAGGTCCAGAAGCCTCTAGCACTGCTGCTGATTCAGATTCAGATTGCTGTTCACTGATGTTGGGACCTAGTAGAAGCTGGGGCCAGGGAGCATACTGGGCATACTGGGCTCCCACTCTGGGTTCACAGACCTTTTCTGCTGACCTTTCAAGTCTTCTTTGGTGTCTCTGACCTGAAAGTTCTGGAAGTTTCCAGTACTGCCAGCCACTGATTCAGGTGTGCGGTTGCACTGGCACTCCTACCCTAGTGTCAGAGACCTTTTATGCTGAGTTTCTAAGTTGTCTTTTGCTGGAAAATATTCTACCCCATATTTTTAGGTGTTCTGATGCTCCAAAATTTGTTTAGAGTTATTATTTAAAGAAATTTATAGCAGTTTGGGGGAGAGGTTGGGCAAGTTTCTGCTTTTATTTCTCCATCTTGCCTCCATCTCTACCAAGAAAACTCTTAAATATACACCTGACTTGAAAATAATAATAAAAAAAATACAATGAGAAATTTCAAGACTTCAATTTCATATCTGAATCAAAAAAGAATGGGAAAAGTATGGACATGTAATAAGGGATCAGGTTGTCCAGCAAACTTTGTTGCAGTGTAGCCTCTTAGAAAAACATGGAGAGAAAAAAAAATGCATAGATAACATGTGTTGTTGGCATCACTATATTCTGAGTCTCCAAGAAAGGAGTTCTCCCTTCAGAAATATTCAAAGTGGGGAAACTTTGTTTCCAGAAAGGGAACTTTGTTCCAGAAAGGGAACTTTAAAATCCCTGAAAATAAAAGTAAGGTGTTTTAGGCCCAGGCCCTCCGAGTTCCCTCACATTTTTTCTTCAATTAGTAAGCATTTAATAATGTGACTGTGTTAAGCTCTGTGCTAAGTCCCTATCCTCAAGAAGCTTATCTAATAGGAAATAATTAAGTCTCAAGAATCCAGAGTTGTGTCTGAAAATCCATTGTACTTCATAGAGATCGGAGTCAACCAGAAAAACATAAAAGGCAGCATAAGATCAAGCAATTATTCACATTAATTATCACACCACATAAAAACATAACATGGATTAAAACCTGGATATGACAAAAACTCTTCCTTTAGGTACTTTCTTAGATGAAGAAGTAAATAAACTTTATAAAATCAAACTTTTTTATTTTAATTATTTTTCACAAAACCAAACATTACCACAAATCTAACTCCCTTTCAATTGTAACTCTGTAGGGGGATTTAATCCTTTAATAGGATAGCAAAATTATTGAAATTCAATTACTGAAAAATGAAGGTAAATAGGAACAAAGTAGGAGAAAGAGAACAAGGACGAGGAAGATGAGGAAGGGGGAAGGAAGATGAGGAAGAGGATTAGATGCTGGTGAGAGGAGTGAGTATCTTTTATTCTGACATTTATTTTATGCATCCTTAAATAATTTATAGCAGTAATATATCTAACTCAATAGAGATAAAAAGGTAAAAAAAAAGGAGTCCCTACTTACATACAATTAACTATATGCAAATAAAATGCAGATGACTCTCTCCATCACAAAACTATTGTAATTGGCCTGAATCATCTCATTATTGAAAAATGTCAAGTCCATCGAAACTGATTATTACATAATCTTGCTATTGCTGTATACAATGTTCTCTTGGTTCTACTCACTTTACTTAGTATTAGTTCATATAAGTCTTTCCAGATCTTTATAAAATCCATCCTGCTGATCACTTCTTATAGAACAATAATATTCTGTAACATTGAATACCATGATTTATGCAGCCTTTCTCCAATGATGGGCATTCACTCAGGAAAATTCCTTTAGTAATCCATACAGCATGAAAGAGAGAAGAGAATAAAAATAGGCCAATACATCTAAGGGCCGAGAGAAGAGACTAATGAGGGACTTATGAAATATGCTTACTTTGACTACAGAATCATACAGATTATATCATCTGCAAAGAGTGATAATTTGGTTTTCCCAGTACCTACTTTAATTCTTTTTATTTCTTTTTCTTTGCTTATTGCTAACACAAACATTTCTAGTACAATATTGAATAGTAATGGTGATAGTGGGCAACCATGTTTCTCCCCTCATCTGACCAGGACTACTTCTAGTTTACCCCATTATGTATGATGTTTGGAGATAGATGCTACTTATTTTAAGGAAAACTCTATTTATTCTTTATGTTCCTTTGTGTTTTTAATAGAAATGGATATTAGATTTTGTAAAATATTTTTCTATATCTCTTAATATAATCATATGATTTTTTCTTAGCTTGGCTATTGATGTAGTCGGTTGTGCTAATAGTTTTCCTAATATTGAATCAGTCCTGCATTCCCATTATAAATCCTATTTGGTTATAGTGTCTTATCCTGGGGATTACTTTCTGTAATCTCTTTGCTAATAATTTTATTTAAGAGTTTTGCATCAATATTCATTAGGGAAAATTAGTCTATAATTTTCTTTCTCTGTTTTGGCCATGTCTGGTTTAGGTATCAGCACCATATGTGTGTCATACCTTTTGTAGTGCTGGAATTAATTCTTCTATAAATGTTTCAAAGAATTCACTTGTAAATGCATCTAATCCTGGACATTTTTGCTTAGAGAGTTGATTAATAGCTTGTTTAATTTTTTTCTGAAATGAGATTAAGTAAATTCTTTTCTCTTCTATTAATCTGGACAATCTATAGTTTTGTAAATATTTATCAATTTCAGTTGGAATGTTGAATTTGCTGCCACACATTTGGGAAAAATAGCTCCTAATTATTGATTTAATTTCTTTTTCATTAGTGGTAAATTCATAGTTTTCATTTTTGATACTGTAATTTGGTTTTCTTCTTTTTTCTAATCAAATTAACTAAGGGTTTATCTATTTTGTTTTTTTTTTAAGTAAAATAGCTCTTAGGTTTGTTTTTTGTTTGTTTGTTTGTTTGTTTGTTTGTTTTACTATTTCAATAGTTTTCTTATTCCCAATTTTATTAACCTCTCCTTTGAGTATCAACATTTCTAACTTGTTATTTAGTTGGGAGTTTATAATTTATGATTTTTCTAACTTTTTCAGTTGCATGCCCAATTCATTGATCTTCTCTTTTTCTATTTCAAGTAAACATCTAATAGCTATTTGACTACATCCTATAAATGTTGGTATGTTGTCTCATTATTGTCATTTTATTGATAAAATTATTGTTTCTATGGTTTGATGTTTTACCCCCTCATTCTTTAGGATTAAATTGATTTCCAATTAAATTTTGGTCTATTTTCCCCCAGCTCTTTAATACATGTAATTTTTGTTACATCATGATCTGAAAAGGATGCATTTACTACTTCTGCCTTTCTGCATTTAATTTTGAGGGGTTTATAGCCTAATGCATGGTAAATTTTTTTGTGTAGGTTCAATGTACTGCTGAGAAGAAAATGGATTCGTTTCTACCCCCATTCAGGTTTCTCCAAAGGTAGCATACCTAACTATTCTAAAATTCTGTTTATCTCATTACTTCTTTATTGTTTATTTTTTGGCTAGATTTGTTTAGTTCTGATAGAAGGAATTGAGATCCTCTACTAGTACAATTCTGCTGTGTGTTTCTTCTTGCAACTCTCTTAACTTCTCCAGGAATTTGGAATCTATACTACTCAGTACATATATGTTTAGTATTTTTTATTGTAACTTTTTATTGATAGTACATATGCATGGGTAATTTTTTTAAACATTATCCCTTGCACTCACTTCTGTTCCGACTTTTCCTTTCCCTCCCTTCATCCCCTCCCCTAGATGGCAGGTAGTCTCATACATGTTAAATATGTAATAGTATATCCTAGATACAATATATGTATGCAGAACCGAACATTTCTCTTGTTGCACAGAAAGAATTGGATTCAGAAGGTAAAAATAACCTGGGAAGAAAAACAAAAATGCACACAGTTCACAATCATTTGCCATTGTTCCTTCTCTGGGTGTAGCTGATTCTGTCCATCACTTATCAGTTGGAACTGAATTAGATCTTCGCTTTGTCAAAGATATCCACTTCCATCAGAATACATCCTCATACTGTATTGTTGCTGTAGTGAATAATGATAACCTGGTTCTGCTCATTTCACTCAGCATCAGTTCATGTAAGTCTTTCCAAGCCTCTGTATTCATCCTACTGGTTATTAAAGAACAATAATATTCCATAACATTCATATACCACAATTTACCCAACCATATTCCAATTGATGGGTATCCATTCATTTTCCAGTTTCTAGCCATCACAAAAAGGGCTGTGACAAACATTTTGGCACATACAGGTCCCTTTCCCTTCTTTAGTATTTCTTTGGGATATAAGCCCAGTAGTGGCACTGCTGTATGAAAGAGTATGCACAGTTTGATAACTTTTGGACATAGTTCCAAATTGCTCTCCAGAATGGTTGGATTCTTTCACAACTCCACCAACAATGCATCAGTGTCCCAGTTTTCCCACATCTCCTCCAACATTCATCATTATTTTTTCCTGTCATCTTAGCCAATCTGACAGGTCTCAGAATTGTCATAAAATAGTGATTTGGAACACTCTTTCATATGAGTGGAAATAGTTTCAATTGCATCTTCTGAGAATTGTCTATTGATATCCTTTGACCATTTATCAATGGGAGAATGGTTTGATTTCTTATAAATTAGAGTCAGTTCTCTATATATTTTGGAAATGAGGCCTTTATCAGAACCTTTACCTGTAAAAATATTTTCCCAATTTGTTACTTCCCTTCTAATCTTGTTTGCATTAGTTTTGTTTGCACAAAAGCTTTTTAATTTGATGTACTCAAAACCTTCTATTTTGTGATCAATAATGATCTTTAGCTCTCCTTTGGTCATAAATTCCTTCCTCCTCCACAAATCTGAGAGGTAAACTATCCTATGTTCCTCTAATTTATTTATGATCTCATTCTTTATGCCTAAATCATGGACCCATCTTGATCTTATCTTGGTATATGGTGCTGTATGGGTCCATATATAATTTCTGCCACACTAATTTCCACTTTTCCCAAGTTTTTTTCAAATAATGAATTCTTATCCCAAAAGTTGGTATCTTTGAGTTTGTCAAACACTATATTGCTATAGTTGTACACTATTTTGTCTTGTAAACCTAACCTGTTTCACTGATCAACTAGTCAATTTCTTAGCCAATACCAAATGGTTTTGGTGACTGCTGCTTTATAATATAGGTCTAGATCAGGTACAGCTAAGTCACCTTCATCTGACTTTTTTTCCATTAATTCCCTTGAAATTCTCGACCTTTTGTTCTTCCATATGAATTTTGTTGTTATTTTTTCTAGTTCATTAAAATAGTTTCTTGGGAGTCTGATTGGTATAGCACTAAATAAATAGATTAGTTTAGGGATTATTGTCATCTTTATTATATTTGCTCGGCCTATCCAAGAGAACTTAATATCTTTCCAATTATTTAATTCTGACTTTATTTTTGTGGCAAGTGTTTTGTAATTTTGCTCATATAATTCCTGACTTTTCTTTTACTCTCTTTTACTCTTGACAATTGTTTTGAATGGAATTTCTCTTTGTATCTCTTGCTGTTGAATGTTGTTGGTGATGTATAAAAATGCTGAGGATTTATGTGGATTTATTTTGTATCCAGCAACTTTGCTAAAGTTGTGAATTATTTCTAATAACTTTCTATTAGAATCTCTGGGGTTCTCTAAGTATACCATCATATCATCTGAAAAGAATGACAGTTTGATTTCCTCATTATCTACTCTTATTCCTTTAATCTCTTTCTCGACTCTTATTGCCAAGGTTAGCATTTCTAATACAATATTGAATAGTAATGGTTATAGTGGGCAACCTTGTTTCACTCCTGATCTTACTAGGAAAAGTTCCAGTTTATCTCCATTACATATTATGCTTAATGATGGTCTTAAATATATGCTTCTCACTATTTTAAGGAATATTCCATCTATTCCTATACTCTCAAGCGTTTTTAGTAGGAATGGATGTTGTATTTTATCAAATGCTTTTTCTGCATATATTGAGATAATCACATGTTTTTGTTAATTTGATTATTAATATGTTCAATTATACTAATAGTTTTCCTAATATTAAACCAGCCCTCCATTCCTGATATAAATCCCACTTGATCATAGTGTATTATCCTGGGGATGATTTTCTAAATTTTTTGCTAGTATCTTATTTAAGATTTAGCATCAATATTCATTAAGGATATTGGGCTATAGTTTTCTTTCTCAGTTTTCAACCTACCTGGTTTAGGTATCAGTACCATGTCTGTGTCATAAAAGGAGTTTAGTAAGATTCCTTCATTCCTTATTTTTTCAAATAGTTTATATAACATTGGGGTTAATTGTTCTTTAAATGTTTGGTAGAATTCACATGTAAATCCACCTGGTCCTGGGGATTTTTTCTTAGGGAGTTGATTAATAACTTGTTCTATTTCTTTTTCTGAAATGGGACTATTTAAGCAATTTACTTCCTTCTCTGTTAATCTGGGAAGCCCATATTTTTGGAGATAGGTCATCCATTTCACTTAAATTATCAAATTTATTGGCATAAAGTTGGGCAAAGTACCTCCTTATTATTGCTTTAATTTCCTCTTCATTGGTGGAAAGTTCCCCCTTTTCATTTTTAAGACTAACAATTTGATCTTCCTCTTTTCTTTTTCTGATCAGATTTACCAAAAGTTTATCCGTTTTATTGGCTTTTTCATAAAACCAACTCTTAGTTTTATTTATAAATTCAATAGTATTTTTTAAAATTTCAATATTATTGATTTCTCCTTTTAATTTTAGAATTTCAAGTTTAGTATTTGGTTGAGGGTTTTTAATTTGGTCTTTTTCTAGCTTTTTAAATTGCAGGCCCAATTCATTGATCTTCTCTTTCTCTATTTTTTTCAAGTAAGCCTCTAAAGATATAAAATTTCCCCTTCTTATTGCTTTAGCTGCATCCTGCAAATTTTGGTATGATATCTCATCATTGTCATCTTGGGTGAAATTATTAATTGTTGCTATAATTTGCTGTTTCAACCAATCATTCTTTAAGATGAGGTTATTTAGTTTCCAATTAGTTTATGGGTATTTACTCCCAACTTCTTGTTGAATGTAGTTTTTATTGCATTGTGATCTGAGAAGAAAGCATTTACTATTTCTGCCTTCCTGCATTTAATTTTGAGATCTTTATGTCCTAATATATGATCAATATATGGTCAATTTTTTTATAGGTTCCATGAACTGCTGAGAAGAAAGTATATTCCTTTCTATCACCATTCAGTTTTCTCCAAAGATCTATCATACCTAATTTTTCTAATGTTCTATTTACCTCCAAATTTCTTTCTTATTTGTTTTATGGTTTGATTTATCTAGATCTGAGAGTGCAAGGTTGAGATCTCCCACTATTATAGTTTTGCTGTCTATTTCTTCTTGCAACTCTCTTAACTTCTCCTTTAGGAAGTTAGCTGCTATACTACTTGGTGCATATATGTTTAGTATTGATATCGCTTCATTGTCTATGCTACCCTTTAGCAGGATATAGTTTCCTACCTTATCCCTTTTAATTAGATCAATTTCTGCTTTTGCTTGATCTGAGATAAGGATGGCCACCCCTGCTTTTTTGACTTCACTTGAATCATAATAGATTCTGCTCCAGCCTTTTACCTTTACTCTGTAAGTGTCTCCCTGCATTAAATGTGTTTCCTGTAAGCAACATATTGTAGGGTTCTGACTTTTGATCCAGTCTGCTATCTGCCTCCACTTAATGGGAGAGTTCATCCCATTCACATTTACAGTTAAACTTACTAATTCTGTATTTCCTGTCATCATGTTATCCCCAGATTATGCTTTTTTTCCCATGTCTCCCCGAACCCCTTCCCCAGTACTAAACTTATGGGCCCCACTTGTGTCACACAGCCCTCCCTTTTTAGTATCCCTCCTCCTTTTAAGTCCCTTGCCCTTTCTTGTATCCTTCTGTTATTACTCTATTCCTTTTCCCTTTTCCTCTCCCCCCTTTTAATGATGTGAGAGAGAATTCTCTAAAAAACAAATATGTCAATTTTTGACTCTTTGAGCCTACTTTGATGAGAGTAAGATTCACACAATGTTCCTCCCCCTCTCTAAATTCCCTCAGATATGATAAATTTCCTTTGCCTCTTCCTGGGATGTAGTTTCCCTCCTTTTATCTCCCCTTTTCCCGTTTTCCCTTTCTACTTCCCTTTTTTCTGTTATATCAGTAAAATCAAATTATGCATGTGGACTTTCTGTACATCCACAACAAAAATACAGTTCTCAAGAGTTCCTTTTACCTTTTTCTGCTTCTCTTGAGTCTTATGGTTGGAGATCAAATTTTTTGTTTAGATCTGTTTTGTTTTTTTTGTTTTTTCTTAGAAACAATGGAAATCCTCTGTTTCATTAAATGTCCATCTTCTTCCATGGAAAAAAATACTAAACTTGGCTGGGTAGTTTATTCTTGGCTGCATTCCAAATTCTTTTGCCTTTCAGAATATCAGATTCAAGGGCCTTTGATCCTTTAATGTGGATGCAGCCAGATCTTGAGTGACCTTTATTGTGGCACCTCGATATTTGAATTGTTTTTTTCCTGGCTGCTTGCAATATTTTTTTCCTTAGTCTGATAATTCTGCAGCTTGGCCATTATATTCTGTGGAATTTTTTTTTGGGGGGGGTCTTTTTCAGAAGATGTTTGTTGAATTCTTTCAATGCCTATTTTCCCTTCTGTTTCTATTATCTCTGGACAGTTATCTTTGATGATTTCTTGTAAAATAGAATCTAAGCTCTTTTTTTCATTATAATTTTCGGGAAGTCCAATGATCCTCAGATTATCTTTCCTAGATCTATTTTCCAGGTCTGTCAATTTTCCCAGTAAATATTTGACATTATTCTCCAGCTTTTCATTTTTTTTTTTTTATTTTGCTTGACTAATTCTTGGTGTCTCAATGAATCATTCATTTCTATTCAGTCCTGATTTTTAATGAATTATTTTCTTTATTCACATTTTTTAGTTCTTTTTGTATATGTCCAGTTGAGTTTATAAATGAATTATTTTGCTCTGTGGAATTTTTTTCCATTTCACTAAATTTTTTTTACTGAGTTATTTTCTTTTTCCTATTCACAAATCCTACTTTCTTGGGAATTCTTTATCTTTTCCAATTCAGAAATCCTACTTTCCTGTGATTTTTTAACCTTTTTCAATTCACAAATTTTGTTTCCCTGCACTTCCCATGAATTCTTTATCTTTTCCAATTCAAATTTCAGGACGTTGTTACTCTCTAGCATAGCTTCTCTTTCTTTTGCCCATTTATCTTCTAACTGACTTTTCAGGTCTTTAATAGTCTCTTCTAGGAGACAGTTATGTGATGGGAGCCAGGGAATATTCCTCTTCTGGGTATTATCTGGAGACTATCTGCTGTTAGCCTCCTCGTAGTTGGAAACCTGCTCTTTTTCTATATAGAAGCTGTCAATCATTCTCTTCAATTTCTTACTCATTTTTAAAACCATGTGGGGTCTGCTTTCTGGGTAAACTATTACCAGCTTCCTCTATAAAAAAGAGATATTATGGAAGGCAGCTGTCTTTTGAATGTGCTGGAAAGGTACAAGGGTGCTCTGGTAGAGAGTCATCCCCCACCCCCGCCCCGCATTGGAAGTGAGTGATTCAGAGATGGGCTGCAGGTGTGCCCAGTGAAGAACCCCTACTTTGTAGCCTAGTGACTGCATTGAGGGGAGAGGCTGAACAGTGAAAGCGTCACAACCCCCTGTGGGGCCACAGATATTATTAGCAGCTGACCAGCGAATAGTCTGGCACACAGACCAGAAATGTCTCTGCCCCAGGAAGCACAGTTGCTGCTGGGAGAGTTTTGCTGCTATGGAAATTCCACTGTCTCAGGCTGAGTCCCCCACTGTGAGATTAGAGGCTGCCCCAGGCTGTGTCCCACTGCCTTGCAGGTTCTTAATTGCCCCAAGGAAAAACCCCGGACAGCAGAAGGTGTGCTGCAATCTGTGCTGACTAGCTTCTGGTTTTGGGTTAAGTTTGGAGATGTCTCTACAAAACATCAGGCTTGACGCAGCTCTCTGCAGGAAGGGAAGTCACTTCTCTGGACAAGAGTTAAGGGCAACTGCCTGGAGACAACGGTTCTCTACAGGAAGAAGAATCTGTCTGAGAGATTTGAGTTGACACAGCACATCTCTTCCCAGAGAGCGATCGGCAGCTTCTGCAGACAACAGCACGTTACATTTGGCAGTTTCTGACATTTTTTTTTAAGTGGCTTGATTTCTCAGCTGGTCTGCTGTTTTGCAAGCAGAGTAGAGCTATCAGCCTATGCCAGAATCCTCTGTCTTGGTAGCTTTTCTAACCCCAGAGCCCTCCCCAGCCCAATCAGCACAGTAAGCTAGCCTTTAGTCTATCATTGTCTGTGCAGATCATTTTTTCCCCCACCCTTCATTACAGGCCTTTTCTGATGAAATTCAAGATTCTCTTCAGCTGGTAAGTTGTTGTGTTTCTCATCTTCATAGTTTTTACCAAAACTAGTTGGTATTGAAGGTAAGAAAGAGCTTAGAAATTCATGTGTATCTTCTCCACCATGTTGGCTCCACCTCCATCTTAGCCAATCTAACAGGTATGTAATGGTATCCCAGAGTTGTCTTAATTGCATTTCTCTGATAAATAGCGATTTGGAACACTCTTTCATATGAGTGGAAATAGTTTCAATTTCATCATCTGAAAATTGTCTGTTCATATCCTTTGACCATTTATCAATTGGAGAATGGCTTGATTTCTTATAAATTAGAGTCAATTCTCTATATATTTTGGAAAAGTTTGTTGCTTCCCTTCTAATCTTGTTTGCATTAGTTTTGTTTGTACAAAGGCTTTTAAATTTGATATAATCAAAATTTTCTATCTTGTGATCAGTAATGATCTCTAGTTCTTCTTTGGTCACAAATTCCTTCCTCCTCCACAAGTCTGAGAGGTAAACTATCCTATGTTCCTCTAATTTATTTATAATTTTGTTCTTTATGCCTAAATCATGGACCTATTTTGATCTTATCTTGGTGTACGCGTTAAGTGTGGATCCATGCCTAATTTCTGCCATACTAATTTCCAGTTTTCCCAGCAGTTTTTGTCAAATAATAAATTCTTATTCCAAAAGTTGGGATCTTTGGGTTTGTCAAAAACTAGATTGCTATAGTTATTCACTATTTTGTCCTGTGAACCTAACCTATTCCACTGATCAACTAATCAATTTCTTAGTCAATAACAAATGGTTTTGGTGACCATTACTTTATAATATAGTTTTAGATCAGGTATAGGTGGCCACCTTCATTTGATTTTTTTTCATTAATTCCCTTGAAATTCTTGAGCTTTTTTTCTTCTATATGAATTTTGTTGTTATTTTTCTAGGTCATTAAAATAGTTTCTTGGGAGTCTTATTCTTATAGCAATAAATAAATAGATTAGTTTAGCAGTATTGTCATCTTTATTATATTTGCTCAGCCTATCCAAGAGCACTTAATATTTTTCCAGTTATTTAAATCTGACTTTATTTGTGTGGAAAGTGTTTTGTAATTTTGCTCATATAATTCCTGACTTTCCTTTGGTAGATAGATTCCCAAATATTTTATGCTATGGACAGTTATTTTGAATGGAATTTCTCTTTGTATCTCTTGCTGTTGGATTTTGTTGGTGATGTATAAAAATGCTGAGGATTTATGTGGATTTATTTTGTATCCAGCAAATTTGCTAAAGTTATGAATTATTTCTAATAGCTTTTTAGTAGAATCTCTGAGGTTCTCTAAGTATACCATCATATCATCAGCAAAGAGTGATAATTTGGTTTCCTCATTACCTACTCTAATTCCTTTAATCTCTTTCTCAACTCTTATTGCCAAGGCTAGTGTTTCTCATACAATATTGAATAATAATGGTGATAGTGGGCAACCTTGTTTCTCTCCTGATCTTACTGGGAAAGGTTCCAGTGTATTTCCATTACATATGATGCTTATTGACAGTTTTAAATATATGTTCCTGACTATTTTAAGGAAAAGTCCATTTAATTCCTATATTCTCAAGTGTTTTTATTAGGAATGGATGTTGGATTTTATCAAATGCTTTTTCTGCAGCTATTGAGATGATCATATGGTTTTTGTTAATTTGGTTATTGATATAGTCAATTAAGCTAATAATTTTCCTAATATTGAACCAGTCCTGCATTTCTGGTTATAAATACTACTTGGTCGTAGTGTATTATCCTGGGGGTGATTTTCTGTAATCTTTTTGCTAATACTGTAAGATTTAAGCTTAAATATTCATTAGGGAGATTGGTCTATAATTTTCTTTCTCTGTTTTCAGCCTACCTGGTTTAGGTATCAGTACCATGTCTGTGTCATAAAAGGAATTTGGTAGGACTCCTTCAATCCTTATTTGTTCAAATAGTTTATGTAGCATTGGAGTTAGTTGTACTTTAAATGTTTGGTAGAATTCACATGTAAATCCATCTGGTCCTGGGGATTTTTTGTCAGGGAGTTGGGTAATAGCTTGTTCTATTTCTTTTTCTGAAATAGGACTATTTAGACTATTTACTTCTTCCTCTGTTAATGTGAGCAAGCTATATTTTTGAAGGTATTCTTCCATTTCATTTAAGTAATTGAATTTATTGGCATAAATCTGGGCAAAGTAATTCTTAATTATTACTCAAATTTCCTCTTCATTAGTGGCGAGTTCTCCCTTTTCATTTTTAAGACTAACAATTTGATTTTTCCTCTTTCCTTTTTTAATCAGATTTACTAAGGGTTTATCTATTTTGTTGATTTTTTTCATAGAACCATCTCTTAGTTTTATTAATTGAATAGTTTGTTTGTTTGTTTTTTACTTTCAATTTTATTAACCTCCCTTTTATTTTTAGAATTTCAAGTTTAGTGTTTGACTGTTTGTTTTTTTTTAATTTGTTCCTTTTCTAGCAATTTTAGTTGTAAGCCCACTTTGTTGGCCCTCTTTTTCTCTATTTTATGCAAGTAGGCCTCTAGAGATATAAAGCTTTCCCTTATTACTTCTTTGGCTGTATCCCACACATTTTGGTATGATGTCTCATTATTGTCATTTTCTTGGGTGAAGTTATTAATTATGACTATGATTTACTGTTTCACCCAATCATTCTTTAGGATGAGATTATTTAGTTTCCAATTTTTTTTTGGTCTATTTTCCCCTGGCTTTTTATTGAATGTAATTTTCATTGGATTATGGTTTGAAAAGGATGCATTTACTATTTCTGCCTTACTGCATTTGAATATGAGGTTTTTATGTGCTAATATATAGTCATTTTTTGTATAGGTTCCATGTATTGCTGAGAAGAAAGTGTACTCCTTTCTATCTCCATTTAGTTTTCACCAAAGATCCGTCATATCTAAGTTTTCTAGTATTCTATTGACCTCTTTGACTTCTTTCTTATTTATTTTGTAGTTTGATTTATCTAGTTCTGAGAGTGCAAGGTTGAGGTCTCCCACTATTATAGTTTTGCTGTCTATTTCTTCTTGCAGCTCTCTTAATTTCTCTTTTACGGATTTACATGCTACACCACTTAGTGCATATATGTTTAGTATTGTTATTGCTTCATTATCTATGTTACCCTTTAGCAAGATATTCCTTATCTTCCCCTATACCCCTTCCTTATCTCTTTTAATTCGATCAATTTTTGCTTTTGCTTGATCTGAGATGAAGATGGCTACCCCTGCTGTTTTTTACTTCACCTGAAGCATAGTAGGTTCTGCTCTAATCTTTTACCTTTATTGTGTGTATATATCGTCCTGCTTCAAATGTGTTTCCTGTAAACAATGTATTGTAGGATTCTGGCTTTTAATCCAGTCTGCTAACCTCTTCCTCTTTATGGGGGAGTTTACCCCATTCATATTTATGTTTAAAATTTCCAATTCTGTATTACTTGCCATCTTGTTAACCCCTGCTTATGCTTTCTTCCTTTTTTTCCCCCTTACTCCCCTCCCCAGTATTAAACTTGTGAGCACCACTTGCTTCTCACAGCCCTCCCTTTGTAGTATCCCTCCCCCCACCTCAGGATTCCTCCCCCTATTTTACCCCTTTTCTTCACAATTTCTGTATTCCCTTCCACTTTGCTTATTCCTTCCCTTTTCACTTTTCCCCTCCCCCTTTTCAATGAGGTGGAAGAAGTTTCACCATAAATCGAATATGTCTAATATTTTTTCTCTTTAAGCCAATTCTGATGAGAGTAAGATACACACTATGTTCATGCCCTTCCATTCTTTCTTTCAGATATAATAGGTTTCCTTTGCTCCTTCCTGAGATGTAGTATCCCCACTTTACCATTTTCCTGGTACAATTTCCTTTCCACTTCTAGTTTCTAGAACAAAGTATACACGTGTTCTTTATATATCTTTGTAGCAGAAATATAGTTCCCAAGATTTCTTTTTACCTTTTTAGGTTTCTCTTGTGTTCTATATTTGTAGATCAAACTTTTTGTTTAATTCTGGTTTTTTTCATCAGAAATAGATGAAATTCATTTATTTCTTCTTCTTCCCTGGGGAAAAAAATGCTCATTTTGGCTGGGTAAATTATTCTTGTATGCATACCAAATTCCTTAGCCTTTAGGGATATCAGATTTCAGGTCTTTTGATCCTTAATGTGGATGCTCCTAGATCCTGAGTAATCCTTATTGTGGCTCCTCTGTATTTGAATTGATTATTTCCTAGCAGCTTGTAATATTTTTTCCTTGGTCTGATAGAGCTGGAATTTAGCCACAATATTTCTTGGAGTTTTGATTTTAAGGTTCCTTTCAGTAGGTGATCAATGATTACCCTCCTTTTTTATAACAACTGGGCACTTCTTTTTGATAATTTCCTGGTAAAATAGTGTTCAGGCTCTTTTTTTCATATTTTTCAGGAAGTCCAATAATTCTCAGATTATCTCTCCTAGATCTATTTTCTAGGTCTCTTGTTTTCCCAAGAAGATAATTGACATTTTTTTCATTGTTTTTTTTTTTTGTTTTGCTTGACTGATTCTTGGTGTCTCCTTCAGTCATTCATTTCCATTTGTTCGATTCTGATTTTTAATGAATTATTTTCTTCACTCACTTTTTATATCATTTTCTAATTGTCCAATTGAGTTTTTCGGTGAGTTGATTAGTTCTATGGATTTTTTTCCATTTTGCCAATTTTATTTTTTAGAGAGCTATTTTCTTTTTCCAGTTCACTAATTTTGTTTTTCAAGGATTTGATGTCTTTATCCATTGTTTCTTGTAAACATTTAAGTGAGTGGGATGACTTATCCAGTCTCTCTTGCCAAGCTTTCCTTTTCTTTTCCCATTTTTCTTCTAGCTCTCTTTTTAATTTCTTCTATGAGAGTCTTGTGTGTTGAGGACCAGATCATATCCCCTTTTGAGGATTCATCTGGAGACAATCTGTTTTTAGTGTCCTCAAGGTTTAAAGTCTGCTCTCTATCCATATAAAAGCTATCAATAGTTAGAGTCCATTTTAATTTTTTGCTTATTTTATCAAAGAAAATATCAAAAAACTAACAAAAAAAATTCAGTCTGCTTTTTTTTTGTTGTTGGGGGAGAGCTGGATGGTATTACAGAGCTTCCTCTAGAGATATCAGGGGCAGCAGTGAGTCACTAGCAGGACAGCAATAGTTGTGTTGCTTCTGTGCTCTGAGATTTTGAGAGCCTGCTGAGACACTCCATGTGGGTGTGACCAGGTCCTGAGAGACCCTAGCTTTTTGGGGTTATAGTCTTTACTCCCTGTGTTTATAGCTTCTCTCCTGATCTCCTGGTTTGCTGCCAGGGCAAAGTAGTCACACTGTGGTAAAGTTCTCCCTGCAGAAACGGCTGAGATCACACCCCACCCATCCTCTGGTCTGCTCAGTGTAAGCTGCCTGCCTTATTCTCACTGTCTGCTGTGCTGCTGCTGCCTGCCTTCAGTCCCCACCTGCAAGCAAAAACAGACCTTTTCTGGTGAATCTATTTTTGCTTTTGTTTGGTTTGAGATCAGGAATACTGCTCCTGTTTTTAAAATTTCAGCTGAAGCAAAATAGATTTTGCTGCCACCTTTTACCTTTACTCTGTATATATTTCTCCGCTTCAAATTTGTTTCTTGTAAACAACATATTGCAGGATTCTGGCTATTAATCCATACTGCTATCTGCTTCCATTTTATGGGAGATTTCATCCCATTCACATTCACAGTCAAAATGACTAATTCTGTATTTTCCATCATCCTATTTTTCCCAAGTTATACTTTTCTCTTTCCCTACTCCCTTTCCCTCCTCACCAGTGTTTTTCTTTTGAACACCATCTCCCTCAATCTACCCTCCTATTTTTCAGCCCCTTCTCCCTTTCCTTTTCTCTTTCCCTTCCTAATTTCCTATAGGATGAGACAAGTTTCTACATCAAATTAAATTTATCTGATATTCCCTCTGTGCCAAATCTGATGAGATTGAGAATCAAAAAAATGTTCATCCCCTCCCTTCTCTATGTCAACTATAATAGGCCTCTTTTTTTGCTGTTATTTGTGTGCTGTTATTTGCCCCACTTTGCCTCCTCTTTCCTCTTCTTCCAGCAAATCACTTTTCTATCTCTAGTTTTTTTTTTTTAATATTATTAAAGTCAAATTATACCTACACCCTCTAAATATAGCCCTAACAAAGGTACAGTTATCAAAAGTTACATAAATCATATTCCCATATAGGGATGTAAACATTTTAATCTTTAAAAACATAGTTTTTTTCCCTTCCCTTTTTACCTTCTTATGCTTCTCTTGAGTTCTGTCTTTAGAGATCAAATATTCTGTTCAGCTCTGGTCTTTTCATCAAAAATAATTGAAAATACCCTATTTCATTGAATGTCCATCTTTTGTTTTTCTCTGAACAATAATGATTACTTTTGCTGTAGGTTATTCTTGGCTGTACTCCAAGCTCCTTTACTTTTAGATTATCATATTCCAGGCCCTTTAATCCTTTAAAGTGGAAGCTGAAATGTCCTGGGTAATCCTAATTGTAGTCCTCAATATTTGAATTGTTTCTTTCTGGCTGCTTTCAGTATTTTCTCTGTCATCTGATAATTCTAGAATTTAGCTACAACATTCCTTGTTTTCATTTTTGGTCCCTTTCAGGAGGTGATCAGTGAATTCTTTCAGTGGTTCTTTTACACTCATTTCCAGGATATCAGGAGAGTTTTCTTTGATGATTTCCTGAAAGATGATGTCTAGGCTCTTTTTTTTTTCATCATGATTTTCAAAAAGTCCAGTGATCTTTAGATTGTCTCTCCTACATCTGTTTTTCTAGGTCAGTTATTTTTCCAATGAGGTATTTTACTTTTTCTTCTATTTATTTCATTTTTTTAAACCTTTGTTTGATTGTTTATGTACCATTGAGTCATCCATGTCTATTTATCCAATTATAATTTTTAGTGAATTATTTTCTCTAGTTAGCTTTTTTAATCTCTTTTTGTATTTGCCCAATTGAAAACTTTTAAATGAGGTGTTTTGTTCATTGAATTTTTTTTTTACATTTTACAAATTCTGTTTTTCATTGAGTTGGTTTCTTTTTCAAATTTCTTGTTAAGGAGTTATATGCTTTTTTTCTATTTCATCAAATCTATTTTTAAGGAGTTATATGATTTTTCCATTTCACTACATCTATTCTTAAAGAGGTTTCTTGAGATACTTTCTGTTTCCTTTTCCAAACTCTCTTGCAAAGTTTTCATTTCCTTTCCCAATTTTTCTCCTCCCTTTTAAGATTCTTTTTTAATTCTTCCAAGAGAGCCTGGTGAGATGGAAACCAACGTATATCACCCTTTGGGTCTTTATCTGGAGATGTTTTGCCTTTAGTGTCCTCAGGATTTGAGGTCTGTTCTTCCCTATTTCTATAATAGCTATCTATAGTCAGAGCTCTTTTTGCTTTTTTGCTCATTTTTAAATGTTGGAGTCTGCTCTTAGGATATAGATTGTCTGGAGCTTCCTCTAGGGTGATAGGGACTTTACATTGCCCTGCAGCCAATGGTGCTGCAGGCTTTCTCACTGCACTGGGTGGGCCTGGCCAAGTCCTGTCTCTTATATTGGGATTCAGATGTTCACTATGTGCCTTCTCTAGCTGCATTGGAGTCTTCAAAGCTAGTCTGCTGATCCAATGACATTAGTAGTCAGTGCTGCTGTATTTTGGCTAAGAACCTCTCACTAAATTCCCCATGTGTAGAGGGCCTCTTCACCCTGGGTCTCTGTACTGTGCCTGTGCTGGGTTGCATCCCCCTTTGTCCAATCGAAACAGACCTTTCCTGAAGTCCTTTTCAAGATATCTTCTGCTGGGAATTAATTACGCTCCAAATATTTGTGGTTTCTGTCATTCTATCATTGCTTGACCTGGTGTTGATTCTGAGGAAAGCCAAGAAGAGCTTAGACAAAGTCCTGTCCACTCTCTGCAATTTTGGTTAGGCCTCATTATAGTGATTTTTTTTAACTCTCTACTTTTCTTTTGGTGATTGTCTTCCATTATCTTCCTTCAGTGTTCTTGGGGTGATTTTGCTTGAGTTGCCAGAGTTACACTAGTTTTATTTGTTACTACTTATTTCTACTTTATGAGCTTATACCACTCCTAAGTGTTCATTGCTGGTTTTTTGTAAGATTTTATCTCCTAAATTTTATATCCTAAATTTTGTTTATATCCTAATTTGTCGGCCATCTCTCTCTGGCAAGTAAATTAGATACTTGCTAGCCTTTTGGGCTATTTTGGTGATTTTATTGTAGAAATCAGTTTGTATTAGTTAAATTTTTGTATAATATTATTGTAATTACCTTCATTCTCATTTCTGTTTCCTATTCTTGCTATAAATTAAAATAAAGACTTAGAAATCTCAGCTGGAATAGAATCAGCACCAAGAGCTTTGTCACACAAAAATAACCTAATTACATTTAAAATCTCTTCTTCTGTTGCCACTTCAGTTAGGAAGTGATTGATTTCGACTTGAAGTAAATGGTCAGTAGTTCCAGCATTAATTGATAATAATTTGTTGGATATACTATGAAAATGTTCATCTCCTAATTTCCATCTCCTTCTATACCCTTGGAAGGGATGTTCAACCCTAAGAGCTTTCTTTCCTGGTCACCTAGGTTTCTGAACTGACTTTAAGCTACTGAGGTTCCTTGAATCTTTGAGATTCAAAGTTCTGGTTTTTCAGAATCTTCTTTAGTCAGAGATCCCAGAGCCTAGGAATGTCTCATCTTGAGTAATATGATGCCACACTGGTCATTTACACTTCATGTGGCTTCTAAAGGTTTCTGAATCCCTTAGGGTTTTTTCTTAAGAACTTCTGTTCACTTTCCAAATACAGAGATCTACAGGTGATAACTGAATTTGATACATCTTTGATTATTCTGTGAGGTTGCTGACTTATTTATGTGAGTTTATATTAGCTTTACTCATAGCTCCCTTTTTTATGCTTAGTGTGGTTTAGTGTGTTGTTGTTTTTTTTGGTTTTTTATTTTTTATTTTTTATTTTTGAGGCTGGGGTTAACTGACTTGCCCAGGGTCACACAGCTAGGAAGTGTTAAGTGTCTGAGACCAGATTTGAACTCAGGTCCTCTTGAATTCAAGGCTGGTGCTCTATCCACTGTGTCACCTAGCTGCCCCCTAGTGTGTTGTTTTAGAAGAGGAAGAGGTCACTTACTATTTTTCTCATTGGATTTCTTAAACATTATTTGTCCTTGAATGACTTTTAGATTTTTACCAGAATAGGTATGAGGACCCAGGTTTACCTGCTTTTATTTTTAAGGCTGAAATTACTGAGACTTACAGCATTAAAATGACTCGCCAAAAGTCACTTAAGCATTCATCACAATTGGGATTCAACTTTTTGCTGTGTGATAAAATGAATTAATTTTAAACTATTGCTTTTGAACTTTTTAAGAAAAGAAGAAAAGAACAGGTCCATCAATTTTCTCCCACCATGGCTATGATAGGTCTATGACGCTCCTTTAAAAAAATTAATCTCTGGAAGCCAGAACTATTTATTGGGTATGTCAAAATAGACATGCTTTTCATGTATAAGTTGAACTAATAGTCACTGACATCCCTTTCAGTTGTCAAGTTTTGTGATTCTGGAGAATTTGCAGTACTCTTATTTGAAATAATTGTCATGGAAGTTTGTTAGGTGTTGGATAGAACAGTGGCCCTGGGGCCCCAGAGCCAGAAGGTCCCAACTTCAATTATGATCTCAGACACTTACAAGCTGTATGACCCTGGGCAGATCATTTAATCCCAATTGCCTACTAAAAATCAAAATCAAAATCACTTTAAGAAATGATTGTCATAAAAGAACATTAAAATAATAAATTACTACTTAATGAGATCAACTTTGTATTGTAGAGGAATCCAGAAAATGCTGGGCCATAAACTTATAATTTTCTGACTTTGGGGGGCAGAGCCAGGATGGCAGAGAGTAGACAGGTCTTTGCCTAACCTCTTACTGGCTTCCCTCAGAATCACATGAGATCAAGCCTCTGGATGAATTTTGGAGTAGCGGAATTCACATATATTTGGAGTGTAACAAATTTCCAGCAGAAGATATCTTGGAAGGATTTCAGGGAAAGTCTGTGTCAATCAGGAATGGGGATGCTACTCAGCACAAGCACAGCACAGGGAGGTCCAGATGGACAGGCTCTGCACACAGGAAATCTAGTGGGAAGCTCTTAGATAAAACAGCAGCATTGGCTACTGGTTCAGAAGTCAATGGATCAGCTGACTAGCTGTGAGAGCTCCAGCACAACTGCAGAAGGAAAAGAGTGAGGCCTTGCACCCGAGCATAATAAGAAGGACTTGACAAAGCCCACCCATGGTAAAAGGAAGTCTGCAGCACTGACCCCAGAGTAGTGTAAAAACTCTAACCTCCCTGTAGAGAAATCTTGGGACAATTTCCCCTTTGTGAATGTAAACAGGATGAACTTTTCCATAAAATTGAAGTAGATAGCAGACTGGATTAAATACCAGAATCCTACAATATATTGTGTAAAAGAAACACATTTGAAGCAGAGGGACATACAGAGTAAAGGTAAAGGCTAGAATAGAATCTATTATGCTTCAGTAATAGATAAGTAAAGAAACTGCATCTTGCTGAAGGATACTATAGATAATGAAGTAATGTCAATACTAAACATATATGTATCAGTCATATAGCTTCCAGATTTCTAGAGAAGTTAAGAGAATTATAAGCAGAAATAGACAGCAAAACTATAATAGTGGAGGATCTCAACCTTGTTCTCTCAGAACTAGATAAACTGAACCACAAAATAAATAAGAAAGAAGTTAAGGAAGTAAACAGAATGTTAGAAAAGTTAGATATTTGGAGAAAATTTAATGGAGACAGAAAGAAATGTACTTTTTCTCCCTAGTACATAGAACTTACACAAAAAATAACCATGTTATTTTTTGGCATAAAAACCTTAAAATCAAATGCAGAAAGGCAGAAATAATTTTTAAAAAAAGAAAGAAAAAGAAAAGAAATAAAGATAGAAAATAAAAAAGAAAAGAAATAGTAAGTAGCATCTTTTTTTCAGATCATGATGCAATAAAACTTATATGTGAATTTTCTGACTTTTATGGGTAATAATAACAACAACAACCACAATAATAACAATACAGAATTGTGGTATTTTGGAGGTACACCTATGGAATAGTGCTACTTGTTTCCAGATTTCAAATTCATCAATTTCCTAATTGATTGCTTTATAATAATTAATGAGAGTTATTGTGGCATAATAGTGAAAGAGCTATCTTTTGATGCCAGAAAGAACTGGGTTCAATATCCTCTCTTGACACATACTAGCAGTGGAAGTTATTTAATCTCTGAGTACTCTAGGCAAGTTTCTAAGACTATAAATTGTACATAAGGGGCTGGCTGACCTGTATTGTTTGGCACATAACCTCAAAGAAAGTTCTCTGTAGCCAATAAAATTAAAGCCCATTCCTTATCTCTGTAACATTCACATAGCAGTATTATGTGAAAGTGTGAATCTTTTTTAAAAATACTGGGAATAGCACCTTTAATAAGTTCTCAACCATCTCTTTGCAGACAAAGTTGTTATCTATGCAAGAAGATAGAGAAACTGCTATTCAACAATATAAAAAATTAAAAGAAGAAATCCAAACTCTGCAGATTTACTACAGGTAAGATGATATCTATTTTAGCTTACTTGTATCTTTTTCTGCTTGATCTTACAACTTAAGGAAGTGTCCTTATGTGCGGAGGTCCGTGCTAGCTCCTCTGAAGGGCTCAGGATAAGCAAAAGTCCTTGCCCCACATTGTGGGTGCCAATATGTAAAGTTCTGTTATCTCCAGAAACTGCCAATTGCTCTCTGGGAGGAGATATGCTGTCTCAACTCAATCTCTGGGCCAGATTCTTCTTCCTGTAGAGAGCTGCCAACTTTGATGTAGAGTAGAGACTCCTCCTCCTCCAAAGTGCTGCCTACTTTTATCCTCCCAGATAATGGGTGTGGAATAACTCAGGGGCTTCTGGGAAAAAATACTTCAACCAATGAACTTGCTCCTCTTAAACATTAAGCTCCTCCCCAGAAGTTCAAAGGGGCAAAACTCCCCTTAAATGCTGGAACTAGAGAATTGTTAAGTACTGACTTAGCACTTAGTAGGAAACTGTCATCTCATTATCTCATTAGCCTTTAGTAAGAACCTAACATTTATGAAATAAAATTCTGTTCAATTAAACTTTTTATCATGAAAAAAAAAAAATATATATATATATATATGTGTGTGTGTGTGTGTGTGTGTGTGTGTGTGTGTGTGTACGTTGCATCATAAAACCTCTTACAACTTTGTTTCCCCTTCATTAATAAAATATTGTTAGTATATATGGAATATGATATGGAATATCTACATATGTGTGTATATGTATATTTTTCTTATATACATAGTGTTGCCTATTGAATTCATTTCCAACATGAGTAGGTTTCAGAATTGAGTCCTCCTTCTCCCCTCTTAATGCCTCTCCATCTATTCTTCCTCTATACCTCATTTATATAACATGATTACTATTTTTAACTTAACTCTGCCAATCTTTCTTTTGAGCTGTCCTATTGTTGATATGAATATTAAACAAATAATATACATTTCTCATGTAAAAAATAAACTATTTGTCCATGGTTAAACAATTTGTCCATGTAAAGTTCCTTAAAATTGATCACTGATATTGGCTTTTATATGCCCCACTAAATCTTCTCTCACAAGTATGCTGGTTCCTTCTTGCCCAGGACTGCATCTCAAAAGCATAGTTGGGTCTTGTGTTCCCAGTCTTCAGAGGCTCATTCAACCTCCCACTCACAAACAGATTAGCTGATGAAAGTCTCTGTGGTTCTTGCTGAGGCTCCAGCCATACCCACCTAGCCCCAGAGGTTCCCACTTGGGGTTTCTGTGAAGTTAGTCCAGAGGTGTTTGCACTTCACACAGGTTAATCCCAGCCCCAGATCTTCAGATCTTCTAGGGCTGTACTGATGATCCCAGTTCTTTGCTAAATCTTCTTGATTTTTCATGACTCTATGCTCTTTGCCTTGAGATGCAAATTTGTTTTATTTGTGAAGAAATTGGGAGAGTTTGAAATTTACCAGTCTATTCCATCATCTTCCCAGAATCCTTCCCTCACTGCCAGTTTGAAAAAAGAAAAAAAAAACCACCACCTAGTGCTACCTTTATTAAGTCTGTTCACTACCTATTCCCCCTTGATGGTAATGGTAGCCCAGTTCATCCCTTTGGAACAGGACTTCAATGAGGAATTTCTTCAAAACATCATAATCTCTCTTTTCCTCAATCCATTTGCATTGACATTCCACACCCCTGACCTACTCCTCTACTCCACTTCAGCTACACATCCCTTGATCCAATCAAATCTTGATCTCACCATTAATTTAACTATCTCTTGGGCTATCTCTTCTGCTCTGTCTACACTTTCCTCCCTTCCCAAACTTGACCCCACAGTTAATCAGTTTACTCCATCCTGTCCTCTGTTCTTGAATCCCCTACTCCCAATATCTGCCATTTTTGTACTTACTCACTTGTACAATGTCTAGCACATAATACATGCTTAATAGATGTTTATTGAGCAGAATGGAATGAAACTGAGAGAATCCACTGAGCAAAGTCCATTATAAATTAGTTATCAAATTCCAACTAGCCCTTCACCTCAGCAAAACAATCCTGTTATTATTCCTAATTGATTTTCTATCCACTTTTACTCCAGGCCTTCTCTTTTTCCTCTATTTTTCTCATACCATTCTCTGTCCCCTTTCTTTCAGCTACAAATATTGCCTCTTTAATTACAAAATGCATAGGGTTCATTGTAAGTTCCCTCTTCTCATTTCTGCCTCTCAAATTTCTCTAACATCATTTCTCATACTCTTTTCATTCCAGTCTTTGGTCAAGAGGTGATCCTTTTTCTTGCCAAGGCCACTTACTCTACATGTATTCTTACTCACCCTCTCCTATGTTCTCCAGCATATTGTCCCCAAAATAATTTTCTCTCTGTCTAATCTTCAGTGTCTCCATACCTACTGTTTTTCCCCCACACTGCCTACAAACTTGATCAGGTTTCATGCATTCTGAAAAACTCTCATTAGATCCAAACATTCTTTAGATCTCTCTTTTCACAAATTGTTTGAAAAAAAAGTTTTATTCACTTATCACCTCTTTTAAGTTTGACTTCTAAAGTCAATAAATTAAAGAAACTCTCTAAAACTCTCTCTTAATTAACCAATCTGATGACCTTTTGAATATAACAGCAATGAGTATAATAATAATTTTCATCCTTGTTGTGGTCTCTGAAAGTTTCTCTTAAACACTCTCTTCTCTCTATGTTTTTATGGCACTGATGTCTCTTGCTTTTTCTTAAACATATCTAACTACTCCTTCTCAAGTTCTCATTTTCTGACTTATTTTCTATACCACATCTCCTAACTGTGTTGATTCCTCTGTCTGGCTTCTCTTTTATTCTTTCTCCCTAGTAGGCAACACCCTCCATGGATTTAATTATTTCTTGTTAACTTATAAAGTTGTATATTAACCATACCATTTCTCCTGGCCTCCAACATATTGAATATTTTAAGATGCATGACACATAGCATCTTAAATTCCATTGTTTTAAACATAAAAAAATTGCCTTTTCCCTTTCTAGACTTTCCCTATCTCTATCAAGGCCAGCACCAGCCTATTCTATTTTTATTAAATATTTTGGCTGTTTGATTCAAAAATCCAGGTTAGCACAACATGTATTAGTATGGGAGCATGAACAATACTCGAATAATTATTATTTCCTAATAATAATGGAGATATCTAGAAGACAAAAAACGAGGGGATTTTATGCTACACAAAGAATATATGTGTGCGCGCACACACACACACACACACACACACACACACAATCTTGCCTTCCCAGGTAGAAGATAAGCTCAACTGAGGCAGCACTTATTTTATTTCTGTGTTTTTATCTCCAGAGCTTAGCAGAATGTCTGGCATATAGTAAGTGCTTATCACTTTCAGGACTTACTGATTTATTGATTTCTTCATATTTTCATTCTTACTGCCTTTATTCATAAACTATTTGACATTGTGATCACAAGAGGTTAATCTCCATCATAACACAATAATGATTACAAATTTGGGTGCAAAGTTAGCAGATATTTCCTGTAAGGTGCCAATCCTTAATTTGTCTAGGTTCAGGATTGTACTTATAATCACATTGTAAAAGATCAGCAGAGACAGGGGTTCCATTATTTCTACTGGCAAACAGTGCAAGAACTCTAATATGGAAAAGCTAATTTGATCCTAGCTGTATCTTTTTTGCAACTTAAACACAGTTACACTTTTTATCTTTATTACAAATAAATGGAAGAAAATTGTTCAGCAAAAGATATTCTTTCTAACACACCCACAAAAATAGGTGCTGAAACTTCTAATCTTTTTGAAATGTCTTTTATTCATTACAATAACTTTCTCACTAATTTGAAGGAAATTATTATTATTATTTTTTTTTGCTGAGGCAATTGGGGTTAAGTGACTTGCCCGGGGTCACACAGCTAAGATGTAGAGGACCGCAAATATTGGGGAACTCTGAGGGGAAAAGTATACTTGAAGCAGGGATACTTACAGCAGGGTATTTACTCAGTGTGATTGGTGAGATAATGGTTCTCTAGTTCACATATACTTAGTGTGATGTAATGATGCAATAACTCTAGTTGGCATATACTTAGTGTGATATGGTGATGTAATGGTTCTACAGTTGACACATGCTCAGTGTACCAGATGCAATTGTACTAGCATATTTAAGGGCTGAGAGGACTAGAGATGAGAGTGTGAGCTCAAGCTCAATCTCAGACTCCAGACTCCTGAATCCATCCTTGACCATCCTTATGGTGGCTCTCCTGCCTTCATCACTTCTCCATCTAAGACCAAGGTCCGTCCAGATCATCTCTAGAATACTAGGACATTACACTAGGAAGCGTTAAGTGTCTGAAGCCAGATTTTGAACTCAGGTCCTCCTGACTAAAGGGCTGGTGCTCTATCCACTGCACCACCTAGCTGTCCCGGAAATTAAAATTTTGAGCAACATGAGTGTAGAGGGCCAGAACCCTGGAGAAGTATACTTGAAACAAGGATCTATACTTACAATAAGGTATTAACTCAGTTCATACATATTCAGTAGCTGTAACGATGCAATTGTAATAGCGTATTTAAGGACTGAGAGGATTGTAAATGAGATATAACTATCTTTGACCATCCTCCTGGTGGCTCTCCTGCTTCCTACATTCCTCCACTAAGATCAGACTAGGTCAAACTGTGACAGACACAGGAGACAGACTGTAAAGGAGACAATAAAGACTCTAGACTCTATTCCTGATCATTCTCATGGTGTCTATCCTGCTGAAACCAAGGCCCTTTTCCGGAGGATCTCTAGAAAGCTAGCCTAAACATTACAGGTAAATATTTGTAGAATTATAAAACTTTATACAATTATCATTTTCTATTTTCTTTTGATACAGTATATTCAACCCTTTCCCTTTCACTCACTATTATGATACTCTTAACAGATCTATGTCCGAATTAGAGCAAGAAGTTTTATAAGAATTAGACTTGGGGCAGCTATGTGGCACAGTGGATAGAGCACCAGCCTTGAATTCAGGAAGACACGAGTTCAAATCTGATCTCAGACACTTAACACTTCCTAGCTGTGTGACCCTAGGCAAGTCACTTAACCCCAGCCTAAAATAAATAAATGAATGAATGAATGAATAAATAAATAAATAAAAAAGAATTAGACTTGTACTTTGAAGTACCAATTCACACCTATCAGATTGGCTAAGATGAAAGGAAAAGGTAATGACAAATGTTAGAGAGGATGTGGGAAAACTGGGACACTAATACATTATTGGTGAAGATGTGAAGTGATCTTACCATTCTGAAAAGCAATTTGAAACTATGCTCAAAGGGCTATCCAACTGTGCATATTCTATAATATATCAGTGTCTCCACTGGGTATGTATCCCACAGAGACTATATAAAAAATGGAAAGGGACCCAACATGTGCAAAAATGTGAGTAGTAGGCCTTTTTGTGGTGGCAAGGAACTGGAAACTGAGGGGAAGACCATCAATTGGAAAATGATAAGTTATGACATATGAATGTTGTGGGATATTATTGTACTATAACAAACAATTAGCAGGACAATTTCAGAAAGGACTGGAGAGAATTATATGGACTCATGCTAAGTGAAGTGAGTAGAATTAAGAGAACATTGTACACAGAATATTTTCTAAAAAAGGAAAAAGGATGTACATGTGCAAAAATGTTTATAGCAATTGTTTTTGTGGTGGCAATTAATTGGAAATTGAATGGTTGCTCATCAATTGAGGACTGGTTGGATAAACTAAGGTATATGAAGGTGATGGATTATTGGTCTATAAGAAATGACTGATTTTAGAAAGGCCTGGAAAGATTTCATGCTGAATGAAGTGAGAAGAACCAGGAAAACATTGTACACAGTAACAAGAAGATTATGTGATGATCAAGTGTGATAGTCTTAACTCTTCTCATCAATAGAATGATCCAAGACAATATCAATAGACTAGGGATGAAAAATACCATCTCTATTCACATTCATAATTATGATTATCAGCAGTCCATTCACAGCCAAACCTTTCATTAATGTATGTTTCCTCTAACTGTCCCAGTAATATATATTTTCCCATCTAGGGATGTAAACAGTTTAAAACTTTAAATTTATATATATATATATATATATATATATATATATATATATATATATATATATATATATATATATATATATATATATATATATATATGTATATATGTATGTATATATAAAAGATATACATACATATTCCCCTATAAAAGATATACATACATATTCCCCTGTTTACCTTATTTATGTTTCTCTTGATTCCTGTCTTTGAAGATCAAATATTCTGGGGGGTTTTTTCAATAGAAGCAATTGAAAGTCTCTTACTTCATTGAAGATTCATCTTCTCCCCTAAAAGATGCTACTCAGTATCACTGGGTAGCTAATTCTTGGTTGTAACCCCAAGTTCTTTGCCTTCTGAAATATAGTATCCCAGGCCCTCACATCTTTAATTGTAGAGGCAATCAGATCCTGGGTAATTCTGACAGTTGCTTCTTGATGCTTGAATTGTTGAAAGTCTCTTACTTCATTGAAGATTCATCTTCTCCCCTAAGAGATGCTACTCAGTATCACTGGGTAGCTAATTCTTGGTTGTAACCCCAAGTTCTTTGCCTTCTGAAATATAGTATCCCAGGCCCTCACATCTTTAATTGTAGAGGCAATCAGATCCTGGGTAATTCTGACAGTTGCTTCTTGATGCTTGAATTGTTTTTGTCTGGCAGTTTGCTGTATTTTTTAACTTGAGATTATTGTTCTGGAGTTTTTGCAACAATGTTCCTTGAGATTTTTCTTGTGTGATCTCTTTCCAGAGATGATTGATGGATTCTTGCAATGACTATTTTCCCTTCTGGTTCTAGTATATCATCAAAGCAATTGTCACTGTTGAGCTCTTGAAGAATGCTATCTACATCCTTTTTATGGTCATGATCTTCAGGTAAACCAATAATTTTTAAATTGTCTCACATGGATCTACTTTTTAGGTTGGCTGTTTATCCAATGAGGTATTTTACATTTTCTTCTATTTTTTTCATTCTTTTTAGTTTGTTTGACTGATTCCTGATGTCTCATAGAGTCATTACATTCTATTTCTTCCTTTCTAATTTTTAATGTGATTTTCTTCAGTTAGGTATTCTTCTTAGGTATTCTTTTCCCATTTGATTAATTCCACTTTTCAAGGTATTATTTTCTTCAGGGGATTTTATTTTTTACATTTGGCCATTTTTTAAGGAATTGATTATATTTTTAAGAAATTTTTTTTCATTTTTTCTTTCCTTTTCCAAACTATTGATTCTCTTTTGAATACCTTTCATTTTTTTCTAATTTTTCTTCTCTTATTTTCTTATTTTCCTTTTCAAATCTTGTATGAGTATTTTCAACAAGCCTTTTTGGCCCTGAGAACAATTCAAATCATTCTTTGAGATTTCCTCTGTGAACATTTTGTTCCCATCTGAGTCAGTATTTTGGTGCTCCCTATTACCAGCTTTCTATAGTTAAAATTCTTTTCTGTTTCTTGCTCATTTTCTTTCCTTGCCTTTTTTTTCCTCTTTTGTGCCTTTGATAGTTGAGCTCTGCTTCTGAGGCAAAGAGGGCACTGTTCCAAGCTTTTTGTAAAGATCTGAGCTTTGACTTTGAGCATATCCCCCTGTTTGTTGTCTTGTTCACACCAGGAATAGTTCTACCTGCTCTTTTCAAGAAATAGCCTTAAAACCCAGGCTAGCAATTTGACTTCTGGGCAGACCCACTGGTCTGCCCTGCTACTGAGCCAGAATCAAATGTCTCATTTGCTTATCTAATTTGATTAAAATCCTCTTATTGTCTTTCCCAGACTCTGTCTGAGCTGGGCTGAACACTTCTTTCACTCCAGTGAGACTATCATTTCTTGAAGTTCTTCCAATCTATCTGGATTTGTTCAGAGGCTTAGTTTCATGTAGTTTTCAAGGGAAACTAAGCAGCTTTTTGGCTTCATTCTGCCTTCTTGGCTTCACCCCAAAAACCCCAGAATCCTAGAATTGACCACATAGTTTTCTGATGTTGAACCATTTGATAATGTTAGGGACTTTGGTGGGAAGAATTTTCTTGAGTAATGAGGATTATGATGTAAAAGAGAAGAAAGAAAATTATCTCATTATGAATGATTTTTACCATTTTTATACATTAAGAAACTGGTTCAGAGAGGCTAAATGACTCTAAATGATCTGGTCACACAAATACTGTCAGAGATGACTTAGGAACCCAGAACATCCTAGTGCCAAATCTGGCTTTATCTATTTGTGTAAATCAAGTACAAGGTGTTTGTTTTAAGAGATTATTTGTCTAACATATTGCATTAGCATCTTTTAATGCTCTTTATTTTTCATGTAAAAATATAAGGAAGTACATATGTTTTGTGGCATTATTTCAGACAGAATGTGGTTTCAATTACTCAAATAGAAATGTTGATTTGAATCAATCACACCTTATTCTGTCAGTATCTATTAATATCTCCTTCTGCACCCTTTTAATTTTTAAATTAACTTAGTCTGTTAGTTATATTATTATTTCAAAAATAATGTTTGTAAGACAAATTTACTACTTTTTGAGTTGCCTCAAGTTAATGGTGTTTTAAGCAATTTTAGAACCCTTTAGAGAGTTTTATTTCTCAATTGAATTGTTTGCTTCTTTTTAATTTACCAAGAATTTGTCTCTATATGTTAGGAAAAAAAGAGTTGACATTTTACTTTTTTATTTAAAATAAAGAAGTAAGTGCTATTCAAAATGATGTATCTTTTTTAAGGAGCTAAATGCATTGCCAATTGGTGTATTAATTTAGTCCTAAAATGTTTCACCAAGTAAGATTATGAAACTCTAAGGGGTCAAAAATTATACTTAGTACATGATTTTCCCCCTGTTATTATAAACTGGTAGTGCTGCATTCCAAAGTTCAGGGGACATAATAATGACATCTTCTTTAATTAAATAAATGTCCAAGTCCCAGTATTTACTGATTTGCAGTGCTTCCTTACGTTTCCTTTTGCTTAAAGAAAATGTAAATTGAAGTATTGACATGATAGCTGGATCCTATTGTTTATTGCTTGTAGAACAGGATTTAATTGACTTACTTAAAGTGATATTTGTGGTTTAATGTATGTAACCTGTCACTTGTTACCAGAGGCCCAAACTGATATTTATACAAGCTCAATCTTAGGATTCCTAGCTCTCTTTGATTCTTGCCCTCAATTGGAATAATTCTAGGAAAATCCAGGTCTGATTACTCCTAAGCACTCCTTAGTACGTTAGTTTTCCCTCCTTCAAGCAAAAGACTAACAGTAAGCATATAATAATTTAATAATTATTTGGAACAGAGAAAATGTTAATATCCTAGCTCCCCCTTAGTTAATACAATAGTAAATAAATACACCCCACCTTCCTGGCAGGTATTGTTTCTTACCATCTATCCCTAAAATGGTTTAGTCTCAAGGAAATCTAATAGGAAAAATCTGGTCAAAGTTGCAATAATTGTGACAAGGCCCATAATGTCATAGATGTTGTTATCCTGGTTGCATGTGGCTCCTCTCATCAGATCTGCCATCTCCTTTCATCTGCTTTATAGCTTCTTTTTACCTTCCTGAGTCTTATAGTTCGTTGATATAGCCATTCATTTCTCTGGTTCCTTCTTATTCCCTTTTCTTTCTTCCTTTGGTCTTTGGTCTCTCAGAACCTGTGTCAGCCTACAATATTCCAGAAAATAGTCTTTCAATGATGTTTGCTATGTGCTCTCTTACCTCCTTCCCCTGTTCCTCACAAACTATTGGGAGAAATAAAGGTAAGTCAAAGTTACTTTTATGGCTTGCCAAGAACCCCAAGACCACAACTGCTGCTGCCTTTGCTTCTAATTGTTGATAACACTTTGTGTGTATTCTTGTGAATTTATGAATGTAAACCTACTTACATTTTCCTTTGTATATTTACATAGCAACTGCTAAATATTATACAGAATATAGATCTAGGATTAGGCTCATAATTTTAATGCCTCAGATAAGAACCAAACATCGAGGAAAGACTTACATTCAATTGTGTTTAATGTCTCCATCTTCTGTACAAATCTCGTATTATTTTAGGAAAACCAGGGGTGGAGGCTGGGAAATAAGGGGTGTAAGTCTACCATATATGAGTATATATTATGAGCAAACTCATATATACTTTTTATTTTCGGTTTTGTCCATACCTTTGTATATAAAGATGACACCATGACTCATAACTTATAGAGCTTGCACAGTGGTAATAGCTTTGTACTGAACCATGTACTCGATCCCAGTTCAATTTATGCATTGAAAAAATATTATTTCCTGGTTTTGATGGGAAATGATTTTTTCTATTTAGACTTCATTAATACCTGCTTTAAACTAGTAGTAGAAAACTCAAAAAGAAAGAAACTGATCTCTATAAGCCACATTGACTTAAAAACCCATAAATTAACATTTTTTTTCCATTTTAATTTACTTTGTTTAACATTTCTAAATTGCATTTTAATCTGATTTGGGCCTAATTAGAATCTTGCTGGCTTGCCTCTGGCTGTGGACACCTGTGATAAAATAGCTGTGCTATTTGAGTCTCCTAATTTTTTGAACAGAAAGATGTGCTCATACATATATTTGTTCTTGAAATATACATACTTTATTCTTGAAAAGTTCAACCTATATAACTCCTGAGGTCCCTTCTAGTTCTAATTCCAATATCACACCATGCTATAAAGTTATAAAACATTCAGAGGAAGGAGCCAGAGTACTTGGAAGTCCTTGAGATTTATTTCTATAGGAGAACCAGTTGAAAGAGGCATTTAGCATTAATAAGAGATGATCTGTGGGGTAAAAATAGTTCTACTTTAGTACTTATCAACCAGACTATCAACAGGCCAATAAAGTAGGTGTTTATGTTTAAGACAGCATGCTTTGTATCTCAAGAGTTAACTTGTGGAAGAGGAATTAGATTTGCTCTGCTTGGTCCCACAGAGCAAAAGTAAGAGCAACAATTTGGCAAGTTTATACAATCTGGTTAAGGATTGATACAATGTACCCATGGACAAAAAAAAAAATCACTCTCAAAATGGGGGAAATATGGTTAGAGAGAAGTTCTTCTAAAAGATATGTGGGATATGTTTATAATCTTTATACAAGTCAGCCAGTGATATGGCAAGCAGAAATAGCTAATGCTGTCTTAGACTGCACAGAGAGGCCTAACTCCAGAGCAGAGGAAGAGAGGCCCCTTGAATGCCATATGCCCTTCTAATCTTCTTTGAGAGCAAGAATCATAGATTAAGCCTGGGAGCATCTAGATAAAGGAAAGTAAAAGGACTTGATCTCATCTCTTTTGAGTATTGATTAAAAGCATTGGAGATTCTTACTCTATAGAGAAGATGACTCAAGAGGGACACAGCAGTTGTTAAACTTACTCAATTAGGAGAGAACCAAGGGCAATGGGGAGGAAATTACAGAGGCCTATTCAAGATTACTGCCAGGAAAAATTTCCTATGCACATATATCCAAAATTTAGATTGGGCTTCCAGAACTCTTCAAACATAGACTGGACTACAAATCAGTTAGTGGTAATAGTGGATATTCCTTTCAGATGTGGATTGGACTGGGTAGATGTTTAAAAGTCCTTCCAACAAATTCTATGATTCTAGAAAATGATACATAATATTAGCTGCATATTATGCTTGTTAGATGTTCCTAAAAATTGAAAAATCATGTTTTGTTCAAGAAAACTCAAAGCTTTTGTCCTTGATTAAACAATTTTAGTTTTAGGAAAATACCATATATTTTATGTGAGTGGGAAAAACAGATAAGAAATACTGAATTGCAAATCCTTTTGTTACCGATTAGAAGCTATCAGAATAAGACTAATGTGGGAGGTAGTTTAATTGCCATTTTGTCCTTTAATTGATTGTTTAGGAATACTAGCTGGTAGAAGTAATTGTTCTATGTTGTGGGTACTTTAATTCTAATGTTTTAATTTGATCATTTTTATCTTTTTTTTAATGCACTCAAAATTTATATAAAGTATTTGATAAAGCTATTTAAATAATTGCCATGATTGTAGGATCTTAGCATAAAAAACAATGTATTTCAAAATGAAAAACTGCGGATGAAGATCACGATATAATAAAAACCAGTATCTGTAGACTTCTCAAGATCTACACTACTCTCTCTTCTACTGCTGTTGGCTTGGAGCACTAAGTTAATATTGACATGCTGATGATGTGACAGCAGTATTTCTGAGGCTGGATAACACTGTCAGTAAAGCCAAAGATCCTGGATTCACCACTGTGGTACTTTGCCATCAACTCCTTTCTACCTGTGCCTCTCCCTAAAAAATAAATATTTACCTGTGGTTGGACATTTAAATGTATAAATGTCCCAATCCCCGTAGCTATTTATGTTTGAATCTACAACTCTCTAACTTATCTTTTTCCATATTTCCAAAGAAAACATGTTTGGGTGTTTTTGTTTTTGTTTTTTTTCTTTTGTTTTGTTTTTAAAAATAAAAGCAAATACAGAATTTTCATTCAGTTCAGAAGCTTTAAACCCAAGTTGTGTAATATGACTTCTGAATTGATGTCTTAAATTTCATTTTCTATTGGTTCTAAGTCTTAAACCTTGGCAAGTTCTCTTTTTCCAATATAGTTTTAACATAAGGTTTGAATTAATTCTGTCTCATTATTTACTTTTTCTGAATCACAAGTACAAATGAAAGGTATGTGTCCTGTTTTGCAAATTAAATGAAAAAAAGGTGAAAAATCAGATTTTTCAATGACTGCTTCACTATTAAGCTATCAGTTTCTCAATCTCTTATGACTTAAAATTGAAATAGCAGCATTGTTTGTTATGTTACTGTTGTTAAATCATTCAGTTGTGTCCAACTCTTGGACCCCTTGCACCATAACACACCAGATCCTTGTATTCTGTTTCCCAAAATCTATTCAAGCTTATTGTGGTTGCTTCATGACACTATCCATTTCATCCTCTGCCATCTCCTTCTCCTTTTACCTTCAGTTTTTCCCAACACCAGGGTTTTTTCCAATGAATACTCTCTTCCCATTATGTGGCCAAAGTATTTAAGCTTTAGCTTCAATATTTGGCCTTCCAGCAAAGAGTTTGAATTAATTTTTTTAGCGCCACAATTCAAAACCATTGATTTCTGTGGTGTTTACTCTTCCTGATAGTCCAATTCTCCCAGCCATATATTGCTACTGGAATAGCTTTGACTATATGGATATTTGCCAGCAAGGTGATCAATCTTTGCTTTTTAGGATGCTGTCCATATTTGCCATAGCTTTCCTTCCAAAGAGCAAAATTCTTTTAATTTCATTGGAGTGATCATCCTGCAGTGATCTTTGTGTCTAAGAATATAAAATCTGACACAACTTTCATTTCTTCTTCCTTTATTTGTCAGGAAGCGATGGGACCAGTTGCCACGATATTTTTTGTTTTGTTTTGTTTGATGTTGGACTGCAAGCCAGCTTTTATACTACCTTCTTTATATTAATAAAGAGGCTTCTTAATTCTTCTTCACTTTCTGCCATCACAGTAGTATCTTCTGCATATCTGAGAGTGTTGATATTTCTCCCATCAACCTTAATTCTGGCTTTTGTTTGTCTAGCCTTTCATTTCACATGATGTACTCTGCATATAAGTTAGATAAATAAAGTGACAACATACAGCCTTGTTGTACTCCTTTTCCAGTTGGTTGTTCTGTGATTGATTCTGTTACTTCTTGGCCTCAGGAGACAAGTTAAATGATTGGGTACTTACTTCCATCATTTTGAGGATTTGCCACACAGTTAAGTTAAAGGCTTTAATGTAGTCAATGAAGTAAAAATAGATTTTTTTTCTGAAATATTCTTGCTTTCTCCATAACCCAGCAAGTGTTGGCACTCTATTTCTTCTGCCTCTTCAAAATCCACTCTGCTTTTCTAGTAATTCTTGGTTCACATGTTGCTAAAGCTAGCTTGCACAATCTTCAGTCATAACCTTGCTGACATGTGAAATGAGTACAGTTGTTCAATAATTTGACCATTTTTTGACATTGGTCTTATTTAGGATTGATACATAAACTCATCTTTTCTAATCCAGTAGTCATTGTCGAGTTTCCCAAATTTCCTGGCATATTATATGTAGCACTTTAACAGCATCATTTTTTTAGAATTTTAAGTAGTTCAGCTGGAAATCCATCATCTCCACAAGCTTTATTATTAGCAATACTTCCTAATGCCCACTTCACTTCATTCTCCAGAATATTTGGCTCTACATCACAAACCATACTATAATAGTTATTGCTAATGTTTACAATCTCATCTCTAATTTTTTTTGTAATTTTATTGCTTTATTATCTACAAATAATACATATAATATTTCTTTTGCACATTTGAATTGTATAGTTTTGTCTCCAAATACATGATCAATGTTTTGTGATGGTGTGATATGCTACTAAGAAAAAGGTATATTTCTTTTTTTAATGCATGAGTAATTTTAATTTTTTACAACATTATCCCTTGTATTCATTTTTCCAAATTTTCCCCTCCCTCCCTCTACTCCCTCCCCTATATGACAGGCAATCGCATACACATTAAATGTGTTACAGTATAACCTAGATACAATATATGTATATAAATCCAATTTTCTTGTTGCACGGTAAGAATTGTATTCCGAAGGTATAAGTAACCTGGGTAGATAGACAGTAGTGCAAACAGTTTACATTCAATTCCCAGCGTTCCTTCTCTGGGTGTAGCTGTTTCTGTCCATCATTGATCAACTGGAAGTGAGTTGGATCTTCTTTATGTTGAAGATATCCACTTCAATCAGAATATATCTTCATACAGTATTGTTGTTGAAGTGTATAGTGTATAGTATAGTGAGAATGGCTGAATAAGTTATGGTGGAATGTTATGGCATATTATTGTTCTGTAAGAAATGACCAGCAAGATGATTTCAGAGAGTACTGGAGAGACTTACATGAACTTCTGCTGAGTGAAATGAGCAGGACCAGGAGATCTTCAACGACAATACTATATGATGATCAATTCTATGGACAAGGCTCCAACAATGAGATGAGCCAAATCAGTTCCAATAGAGCAGTAATTAACTGAACCAGTGAAAGAACTCTGGGAGTTGACTATGAACCACTACATAGAATTCCCAATCCCTATATTTTTGTCTGCCTACATTTTTTACTTCCTTCAGAGGCTAATTGTATACTGTTTCAAAGTCTGATTCTTTTTGTACAGCAAAATAATTGTTTGGACATGTATACATATATTGCATTTAACTTATACTTTAACATATTTAACATGTATTGGTCAACCTGCCTCTGGGGGAAGGGATGGAGGAAGGAGGGAAAAGTTGAAATATAAGGTTTTGCAATTGTCAATGCTGGAAAATTACCTATGCATAAAACTTTTGTAAAAAAAAAAGAAAAGAAAAGAAAAGAAAGAAAGAAAAAAATCTCCTAATTTAGAATTCATATAAACACTTACTTATGTATAAACACTGAACTCAATTTTATAATTTAAGGAAGTTTGTGTCTGATGAAAATGTGCAGCAAATTGTCCTTTGGGAAACAGGTCCTCTAACCACTTTATACCAATTAGTGAACCCAGTAAAAATGTGTGCATGTATTTGTATGTCATTTGGGCAAAAAATATCAGTAAAGCTTTTATTTATTTTACATTATTTATGAATTTTGCAAGTGTGGCCAAAATAAGAAGCTCTGGGAAAGACCAAACAGAAAGACTAAATTGTATGTGGTAAATGCAACAAATTCCAGTGAATCACCCTATACAGCAAAACCAGGAACAATTAATTAAAGAGTCAATAACTGTTAAAAGTGAAAAAGGTCAAAAAGGATAAAAGCAGAGATTCTACCTGATTCCTTATCGATTAAAATTCTGAGAAACTCAAACTGCAGAATAAGAAGTCCAAAACAGAGATAAGTTCTTGAGAAGCATAAAAGGACAACTTAGGTTGCACTACCTCTATCTACAAACACATGTTGGTGTATAATACAGAACAGAAGAGGTACCTACTAGGGAACTGAACTGGTAAATTATGGGGACAAATACAGCCATATCTCATAGTTGAGAGCTTGTGAGCTGTGCAATGTGTGTACTTGCACAAATAAATGTCAGAGTTAAGAAGATAGTGCCTTGCTACTAAGCAGGATTTCCTAGGAAGCAGGGACCTTGTCAAAGTTTAGCATGCTTGCTCATTGCCAGTATATTATGAATTTGCCATCTCAAAACAATCACTAAGTATAATAGAAATTTAATTTTGCAATTGTATTTATGACTTTTTTCCTCTTTTAACTTGGATTTCTTTACAGACGTTATCTCATTTATCTTCACAGTATTTTAGGGAACAGGTATTACCTTTACAAAGAGAGAATGTGAAATACTGGGAGATTAACTGATTTCCCCAAGGTTACACTCAGGTCAGTAACAGAGCCAAGAATATAAACCAATTTGCCTAAAACTCAGATCTTTGCTCTCTCCACTAGACTGCCCTCCCCACCCCCACTCCAAACATGTTAATCTTCACCTTTTACCTCAGACATACAAGTGCAGCTAAACTGGTACTTCAGCATTATTTTCCAGATTTGGATAGGCTTGATATGCTTATTTCACAAATGAGACCATGTGAGAGACATGTTAAAACAGTAAAAGAATATGACCTACTTTGGATCTAATAGTCTTTGTGTTCAACCAAACTGTACAAATTACAACTATAAAAACTATACAAATTCCAGACGTGTCTGGAAATACAAATAGAATCACTGCTTTTAGAAAAAAAAATTTGTTTGAGAACTCCTAAGCTTTAGTATAATATCATATATCAGGCTGCAAAAAGGAAATACTATGTTTGAAAGGAATGTAATCCATGTTACTGTGCCCCTCAATAGTTCTAGTCATGTTGCCTCATCATTACACAGGGTAATACATTCAGAAGTAATAAGAAAATAAGTAATAATAGTCAATTCAATTAAACAAATATTTATAAAGTGCCCACTATAGTGCTAAGTAAATACTATGCTAAAGTGCTTCTTGAGAGATCCAAGAATCTAGAAAAGATACAGGTTTTGTCAGAGATTTTTTAAAAATCAAAGAAAATATTCATAAGGTGTCAATGACCTATTCTCTCAGGGGATAGGACACTCTCAAAAATTAAATTCTAAAATCACAAGCAAAAATTATTCTGACAAGGGAAATTGCAGAAAAATAACAGAGAAATCATTGGCCAGCTCAATTTTTTTGGCATATAAAGAAATAAAAGCAAATCTAAGTCACTGGCAATGAAAATGATTATTTTAGTTTATTTTTAGTACACATTATTTTATGAATTATGTTGGGAGAGAAAAATCAAAGCAAACAGGAAACCATGGGAGAGATAAAACTCTCTTTGGATATTTTCTATCCAAAGTCTATTGGGATTCTTTTGGATCACTGAAGAGGAGAATCAAGACTTTCGAGTTGATCATAGCACTTTTTGCTGTTATTGTGTATAATGTATTCTTGATTCTGCTTGTTTCACTCAGCATCAGTTCATGTCAATCTTTCCAGGCCTTTCTATAATCAGCTTGTTCATCATTTTTTATAGAACAATAATATTCCATTACTTTCATGTACAGCAACCTGTTCAGTCATTCCTCAATTGATGGGCATCCACTCCTTTTCCAATTCTTTGCTACCAGAAAAAGAGCTGCTACAAACATTTTTGCTTATGTCGGTCCTTTTCCCTTCTTTATGATTTCCTTGGGATACAGACTTAATGGCACCACAGGGTCAAAGGGTATGCAGTTTGAAAGCCCTTTGGGCATAGTTCCAGGTTGCTCTCCAGAATGATTGGATCATTTCACAACTCTACCAACAAAGCATTAGTGTCCCAGTTTTCTCACATCCCCTCAAACATTTATCATTATCCTTTGCCAATCTGAGAGGTGAGAGGTGGTACCTCAGAGTTATTTTAATTTGCATTTCTCTAATTAATAGTGATTTAGAGCATTTTTCATATCACTATAAATGGCTTTAATTTTGTCATTTGAAAATTGTCTGTTCATATCCTTTAACCATTTATCAATTGGGGAATGACATGTATTGTAAATTTGACAGTTCTTTATATATTTTAGAAATGAGACCTTTAGCAGAAACACTGTCTATAAAGATTTTCCCCAGCTTATTACTTCCCTTTTTAACTTGTTTATATTGGTTTGGTTTGTGCAAAAACTTTTTAAATTTAGTGTAATGAAAGTTGTTCATTTTGCCTTTCATAATATTTTCTAGTTCTTCGGTTATAAATTCCTTCCTTCTCTAAAGATCTGATAGGTAAATTATCCTTTGTTTATGGTATCATTCTGTATGCTAAATAATGTATCCATTTTGACCTTATTTTGGCATGGGTTGTGAGATGTAGGTCTATACTGAGGTTATGACATTTTATTTTCCAGTTTTCTCAGCAATTTTTGTGAAATGGTGAGTTTTTATTCCAGAAACTGGAGTTTGGGGGTTTATTAAATACTAGTTTGCTATAGGCCTTGCTTATTGTATCACATGTATCTAACCTATTCCACTGATCTACTACTCTTAGTATCAAATGGTCTTGATGACTTTTGCTTTATAACATAGTTTTAGGTTTGCTACTTCTAAGCCACCATCCTTTGAATTTTTTCATTGATTTCCTTGATGATCTTGACTGTCTGTCTGTTCTTCTAGATGAATTTTATTTTTTCAAGTTTTGTAAAATAACGTTTTAGCAGTTTGATTGGCAAAAATAGACTTGTCATTTTTATTACATCAATTCAGACTAGCCATGAAAAATTGATATTTTTTCCAAATGTTTAGATCTGATTTTATTTGTGTGAGAAGTATTTTGTAATTATATTTTAAAAAGCTCTTGGATTTGTCTTGGCAAATAGACCTCCAAGCATTTTATTTTGCTTACAGTATTTTTTTTTCCTGAGGCTGGGATTAAGTGACTTCCCCAGGGTCACACAGCTAGGAAGTGTTAAGTGTCTGAGACCAGATTTGAATTTGGGTCCTCCTGAATTCAAGGCTGGTGCTCTATCCACTGCGCCACCTAGTTACCCTCGCTTACAGTAATTTTAAATCGAATTCTCTTTCTGTATCATGCTGATGGACTTTGTCAGTAATATGTAGAAATGCTGATGATTTGTATGGGTTTATTTTATATTCTGCAACTTTACTAAAGCTGTTAATTGTTTCCAGTAGATTTTTGGATGATTTTCTAGGACTCTCTAAGTATATCATCATGCCATCTGTAAAGAGTGATAGTTTTATTTCTTCCTTGCCTATTCTGATTCTTTTAATTACTTTTTCTTTTATTGTTGTTAAAGCCAACATTTCTAGCACAATGCTGAATAATAGTATTGATAGTTATTTCACTCCTGATCTTATTGGGAATGTGTTCAGCTTCTCTCCATTACAAATAATGCTTGCTGTAGGTTTGGGATAGATAACTGCTTATTATTTTAAGGAAAGCTCCTTTTATCCCTTTGCTCTCTAGTGTTTTTAATAGAAATGGGTGCTATATTTTTTCAAAAGCTTTTTCTGCATCTATTGAGATTATCATATGATTTCTATTGGTTTTGCTATTGATATAGTCAATCATGATAATAGTTTTTCTTGATATTGAATCAGCCCTGTATTCCTGGTATAAATCCCACTATGTCATGGTATGTTATCCTGCTAATAAATTTCTGTGATCTCTTTGATAATATTTTATTTAAAATTTTGCATCAATATTCAATAAGGAGATCAGTCTGTAATTTTCTTTTTCTGTTTTGATCCTCCCAGATTTAGGTATCAGCACCATATTTGTGTCATAGATGGAATTTATGTATCAGATATATCAGATGGAATTTGCCAGTACTCCTTCTTTAACTGTTTTTCCAAATAATTTACATAGTATTGGAATTAATTGTTCTTTAAATGTTTGATACAATTTACTTGTGAATCCATCTGGTCCTGAAGATTTTTTCTTAGGGAGTTCAATGATGACTTTGTTCAATTTCTTTTTCTAAAGTGGTACTATTTAAATATTTTATTTCCTTTTCTGTTAACCTAGACAATATTTTTTTGTAAATATCATCCATTTCAGTTAGATAGTTGGACTTGCTGCCATAGAGTTGGGCAGAATATTCCCTAAATATTTCTTTAATTTCTTTTTCATTGATGGTAAGTTGTTTCCTTTCCTTTTTGATGCTGGTGACTTGGTTTTTCCTTTCTTTTTCTGAACAAATTAAACAATGGTTTATCAATTTTGTTAGGGTTTTCATAAAACCAATTCTTAATTTTATTAGCTTAATAATTTTCTTAGTTTCTAATTTCAAAGTTTTCAATTTGGTATTTAATTGAGAGTTTTAAATTAGTTCTTTTTCTTTTTTCATTGTATGCTGAATTCATTTATCTCCTCTTTCTCTATTTTATTTATGTAACTATTTAGAGATATAAAATTTCTCCTAAGAACTGCTTTGACTGAATCCCATAAGTTTTGGTATGTTGTCTCAATCAAATTTTGGAAATTTTCAGTAATTTGTTGTTTGACCCACTCATTCATTAGAATTAGATTATTTAATTTCCAATTGGTTTTTAGTCTTATCTTTAGTCTTATTTATTGAATATAATTGTTATTGCATTGTGGTTTGAAAAAGAAGCATTTACTATTTCTGCCTTTTTGCATTTGATCATGAGATTTTTTATACACTGATACATGGTCACTTTTGTGTGTAGATGCCATGTACACTGAGGAAAAGATGTATTCCTTTCTGTCCCTATTCAGTTTTCTCCAGAGGTCTATCATATCTAGGTTTTCTAGCATCCTATTAATATCCCTAGTTTCTTTAATGTTTGCTTTGTACTTAGATTTGTCTGATTCTGAGAGGGGAAGATTGAAGTCCCCCACTAAAATGGTTTTGCTGTCTATTTCTTCCTGTAAATGACTTAAAATTTTCTCTAGAAATTTGCCTGCTCTACCACTCAGTGAATACATATTTAGTATTCATTATTTATGGTATCCTTTATCAAGATGTAGTTTCACTCCTTATCTCTTTTAATAAAATCTGTTTTTACTTGTGCTTTATCTGAGATCAAAATAGCTACACCTGCTGGTTTTTTTTTTTTACTTTAATACAGCTTAATGACTATATATCGATATTTACATCTATATCTATATATATCTTGAGATAACTAAAAAACACTAGATCAAACTTTCAAAAAAATCACTAGTATGGATTTTTTTTTAATCAAAGCCTATGCATGAGTAATTTTTTCCAACACTGACACTTGCATAGCCTTTTGTTGCAAATGTTCCCCTCCTTCCCCCCACCCATCCCCCTAGCTAGCTGGTAGGTAGTCCAATACACGTTCAATATGTTGAAAACATGTTAGGTCCAATATGTGAATATGTATTTATACAATTATCTTGTTGTGGAAGAAAAATCAGATCAAGAAGGAATAAAAAGAAAAATTGAGAAAGAAAATACAATGTAAGCAAAAAACAACAGAGAGAATAAGAATAATACCTTGTGTTCTAGACTCTGTTCCCATGGTTCTCTCCCTGGGTGTAGATGTCTCTCTTAATCACTGCATAAGTGGAAGGGTTTGAATCATCTCAATTTTGAAGAGAGACACATCAATCAGAATTGATTATTGTATAATCTTGTTGTTGTCATGTATAATGATCTCCTGGTTCTGCTTCATTTCACTTAGCATCAGTTCATGTAGGTCTCTCCAAGCCTCTCTAAAATCATTCTGCTGGTCATTTCTTATAGAATAATCGTATTCCATAGCATTAATATCCTATAATTTATTCAGCCATTCTCCAATTGATGGACATCCACTCAGTTTCCAGTTTATTGCCACTACAAAGAGGGCTGCCACAAACAATTTTACACATGAGGCTCCCTTTCCCTTCTTTAGGATCTCTTTGGGATATATATAATCCCAGTAGAAACACTGCTGGATCAAAGGGTATAAACAGTTTGATAACTTTTTAAGCATAGTCCAAATTGCTCTCCAGAATAGGTGGATCTGTTCAGTTCCACCAACAATGTATCAGTGTCCCAGTTTTCCCATATCCCCTCCAACATTCATCATTATCTTTTCCTGTCATCTTAGCCAATCTGATAGGTGTGTAGTGGTATCTCAGAGTTGACTTAATTTGCATTTCTCTGATCAGTAATGATTTGGAGCACCTTTTCATATAGCTACATATAGTTTCAATTTCTTCATCTGAGAATTGTCTGTTCATATCCTTTGACCATTTATCAATTAAAGAATGGCTTGAACTATTATAAATTTGAGTCAGTTCTCTATATATTTTAGAAATGATGTCTTTATCAGATCCTTTGGATATAAAAATATTTTCCCAGTTTATTGCTTCCCTTCTAATTTTGTCTGAATTAGTTTTGTTTGTTCAAAAACGTTTTAACAATATAATCAAAATTATTTATTTTATGATCAATAATTATGTCTAGTTCTTCTTTGGTCACAAATTACTTCCTTCGCCACAAATCTGAGAGGTAAACTATCCTATGTTCTTCTAATTTGTTTATACTATTATTCTTTATGTCTAGATCATGAACCCATTTTGACCTTATCTTGGTATACAGTGTTGGGTGTGAGTCTAAACCTACTTTCTACTATACTAATTTTTTATTTTCCCAGAAGTTTTTGTCAAATAGTGAATTCTTATCCCAAAAGCTGAGGTCTTTGGTTTTTCAAATACAAGGTTTTTATAGTCATTGACTATTTTGTCCTTTGAGCCTAACCTATTCCACTGATCTCTCTATCTCTTAGCCAGTAAAAAATGGTTTTGATGACCACTGCTTTATAATATAGTTTTAGATCTGGTACAGCCATCTTCATTTTCTTTTCTCTTCCTTTGAAATTCTTGACCTTTTCTTCTTCCAGCATGAATTTTGTTGTTATTTTTCTAGTTCGGTAAGATAGTTTCTTAGGAATTTGATTGGTATAGCACTAAATGAATAGATTACTTTAGGGAGTACTGTCATCTTTATTATGTTTGCTCACCCTATCCTCGTGCACTTGGATATTTTTCCAGTTGTTTAGATCTGACTTTATTTGTGTGGGATGTGTTTTTGTAAGTTTATTTACATAGTTCCTGACTTTTCCTTGGGAGATAAATTCCCAAAATTTTATATTATCAAAAGTTATTTTAAATGGAATTCTCTTTGTATCTCTTGCTGTTGGATTTTGTTAATGATGTATAAGAATGCTGGTGATCTATGTGGATTTATTTTGTATCCTGCAACTTTACTAAAGTTGTGGATTATTTCTAATAACTTTTTATTAACTTATTTCTAATGTTTCTATAATAAATATATGTATATATAATTATAATGAATTTATAATAAATAATAGAGAAATATATAAAAATAATAAATAAATAATAAGTTATTTCTAATAACTTGATTCTCCAGGGTTCTTTAAGTATACCACCGTATCATCTGCAAAGACTGATAATTTAATTTCCCCATTACCTACTCTAATTTCATTAATCTCTTTTTCTTCTTTTATTGCCAAGGTTAACATTTCTAATACAATATTGAATAGCAATGGTGATAGTGGACAACCTTGTTTTACTCCTGATCTTATTGAGAATGGTTCTAGTTTTTCCCTATTATATATGATGCTTGCTGATGGTTTTAAATAGATGCTATTGACTATTTTAAGGAAAAATCCATTTATTCTTTTGCTCTCTACTGTTTTTTAATAGGAATGGGTATTGGATTTTATCAAAAGCTTTTTCTGCATCTATTGAAATAATAATATTTGGTTTTGTTACTTTGGTTATTGATAGCATAATGGTCAATTATGCTAATATTTTTTCCTAATATTGGACTAACCCTGCATGCCTGGTATAAATCTTATTTGGTAATAAGGGGATAATTTTTGGTAATCTCTTTGCTAATATTTTATTGAAGATTTTTGCATCAATATTCATTAGGGAGATTGGTCTATAATTTTCTTTCTCTATTTTCATCCTACCTTGTTTAGATATCAGTACCATGTCTATGTCGTAAAAGGAATTTGGTAGGACTGCTTCCTTCCCTATTTTTTCAAATAGTTTACATAGTATTGGAGTGAATTGTTCTTTAAATGTTTGGTAGAATTCACATGTAAATCTAGCTAGTCCTGAGGAATTTTTCTTAGGGAGTTGATTAATAGCTTGTTCTATTTCTTTTTCTAAAATAGGACTATTTAAGCAATTTACTTCCTCCTCTGTTAAACTGGGCAATCTATATTTTTGTAGGTATTCCTCCATTTCACGTAGGTTGTCAGATTTATTGACATAAAGTTGGGCAAAGTAACTCCTGATAATTGCTCTAGTTTCCTCTTCATTGATGGATAATTCTTCCTTTTAATTTTTGAGACTAACATTTGATTTTCCTCTTTCCTTTTTCTAATCAAATTAACTAAATGTTTATGTATTTTGTTAGTTTTTTCATAAAACCAACTCTTAATCTTATTTATTAATTCAATAGTTTTGTTTCAATTTTATTGATCTCTCCTTTTATTTTTAGAATTTCAAGTCTGGTATTTGATTGGAGGGACTTAATTTGGTTTTTACTAGATTTTTTGGTTGCAAGCCCAATTTATTGATCTTTTCTTTCTCTGTTTTATGCAAGTAGGCTTCTAGAGATATAAAATTTCCCCTTATTACCGCTTTGGCTGCATCCCACACATTTTGGTATGTCATCTCATTATTGTCATTATCTTGGGTGAAATTGTTAATTGTGTTTATGATTTGTTGTTTCACCCATTCATTCTTTAGGATGAGATTATTTAGTTTCCAATTTCTTTTTGGTTTATTTTCTACTGGCTCTGTATTGAATATAATTTTTATTTTATCATCATCTAAAAAGATTGCATTTACTATTTCTGTCCTTTTGCATTTGATTTGAAGTCTTTATGTCCTAATATATGGTCAATTTTTTATAGGTTTAATGAACTGCCAAGAAGAAAGTATACTCCTTTCTGTGTCCATTCATTTTTCTCCAAAGATCTATCATTCCTAACTTTTCTAGTATTCTATTTAGTCCTTTACCTTTTTTCTTATTTATTTTGTGGTTTGATTTATCTAATTCTAAGAGTGCAAGGTTGAGATCTCCTATTATTATAGTTTTGCTATCTATTTCTTCTTGCAATTTTCTCAACTTCTCCTTTAGGAATTTAGATGCATATATATTTGGTGCATATATGTTTAATATTGATGTTGCTTCATTATCTATGGTACCCTTTAGCAAGATATAGTTTCCATCCTTATCTCTTTTAATTAGATCAATTTTTGCTTTTGCTTGATCTGAGATTAGGATGGCTACCCCTGCTTTTTTGACTTCACCTGAAGCATAACAGATTCTGCTCCAGCCTTTTACATTTACTCTGTATGTGTCACTTTGCTTTAAATGTGTTTCTTGTAAACAACATATTGTAGGATTCTGACTTTTAATCCACTCTGCTGTCCGCTTACGTTTTATGGAGAGTTCATTTCACCCCATTCACATTTACTGATAAAACTACTAATTCTGTATTTCCTGCCATCTTATTCACCCCAAATTATACTTTTCTCTTTCCTTTTCCTCAGTATTTTACTTAGGAGCACTACTTGCCTCAAGCAGTCCTTTCCCTTTAGAGAACCTTCCCCTTTCTTGTGCGTTTCCCCTACTATTTCTCTTTTACCTTCTATTTAGCCTATCCCTTCCCTTTTCCTCTTTCCCCTCCCACTTTTCTGTAAAATGAGAGATGTTTCTCATTGAAAGTATATATGTCTAATATTCTCTCTTTGGGTCAAATCTGATGAGAGTAAGATTTACATAATATTCGTCACCCTCTCTTCTTTCCCTCAATTATAATAGATTTTCTTTACCTCTTCCTGAGATGTAATTTTCCTCATTTTACTTCCACTTTCCCCTTTTTTTCTGTTATAATCGCCTATTCATCTCTAGTTTCTTTTTGATATTATTATAACAGTAAAATTAGATTATACATGTATTCTCAATGTATATCCATAACAGAAAAACAGTTGTCAAGAGTTTTTTTTCCTTTTTAACCTTTTTATGCTTCTCTTAAATTCTGTATTTGGAGGTCAAATTTTTTATTTAGCTCTGGTCTTTTCATCAAAAATAAATGGAATTCACCAAATGTATTGAATGTCCCTCTTCTTCCCTGAAAGAAAATGCTGAGTTTAGCAGGGTAATTTATTCTTGGCTGCATTCCAAGTTCCTTCAGCTTTCAGAATATCAAATTCCAGGCCCTTCAGTCCTTTAAAGTGGAAGCTGCTAAGTCCTGAGTAATCCTTATCGTGGCTCCTCAATTTTTGAATTATTTCTTTCTGGATGTTTGTAATATTTTTTTAGTCAAATTTAGCCACAATATTTCTTGGGTTTTAATTTTGGTGTCTCTTTCAAGAGGCCTTTGGTGAATTCTTTCAATGGTCATTTTACCTTGTTTCTATGATATCCAAGCAGTTCTCTTTGATGATATCGTGAAAGATAGTGGCTAGGCTCTTTTTTTCATCATGTTTTTCAGGGAGTCCAATAATCCTTATATTGTCTCTCCTAGATTTATTTTCCAGGTCGGTTGTTTTCCCAATTAGGTATTCTTTTTCCTATTTTTTCTTTTTTTTCTTTTGGTTTTGCTTGACTGATTCTTGTTGTCTCATTGAGTCATTCATTTCCATTTGTTCAATTCTGAATTTTAGTGAGTTATTTTCTTCATTTACTTTTTTTTACTTCTTTTTGTATTTGTCCAGTTGAATTTTTGAATGAGTTGTTTTTTTCTATGGAATTTTTTTCCATTTCACAAATTCTGTTTTTTAAGGAGTTGTTTTCTCTTCCTGTTTCACAAATTCTGTTTTTCTGGGAGTTGCTTTCTTTTTCTTTTTCCATTTTATCAAATTTATCTTCTAATGAGTTATATGCTTTTTCCATTTCACAAAGTCTATTTTATAGTGAATTTTCTTCAGATAGTTTCTGTGTTGCCTTTTCCATAACCTCTTGCAAATTTTTCATTTCCTTTCCCCATTTTTCTTCTAGCTCTCTTTTAAGATCTTTTAAAATTTCTTCTAGGAGAACTTTCTGTGATGGGGACCAGGTTATATCGCCTTTTGGGGCTTCAACCAGAGACAATCTGCCTTTAGTCTCCTCAGGGTTTGGAATCTGTTCTCTTTCACCATAAAAGCTGTCAATTGTTAGAGTCCTCTTTACTTTTTTACTCATTTTTTAAAGTTAAGGTATGCCTTTAGGGCACAGGAGGTTTTCCACGCACAGCTGTGCTGTGTCAGTGCTAATTCACTACTGATGCTGGGTCCCATCACCAGGTCCCATGATATTCTAGTGTTTTGGAGTTCATGGTTGACCTTTTGTGTTTGTGTTGGATGTTTTGTTATTTCTCTGCTGATCTATTGGCTTGCAACTAGGGCAGAGAGGTCAACACTGTTGTAGATTCTTGTGGATTCCTCCCCATAGATTCTCTGCCACATAGTGTCAGCAACACTGGGACTCTGCACTGTCTGCACTGGTGTTTGTACTCAGCTGGTTGCGCTGGCTGCCTCCCTCCCATTTCCAATTGAAACAAAAATTTTCTAGTGGTCTTTGAAATTTTCTTCTGCTGATAATTTGTTGCACTCCCAATATTTGTGGGTTCTGCTTGTCCAGAGCTAATTCAGAGGCTGGATTTCCTAATTATTGTGAGGATTGTAGAGAAGGTCAGAGAGAAATGTGTGATATCCAACTGTCTTATTTTTAAGATCTTCTTCTGGCAATAAAAAATGGCTGTTTCATTATTAAAGATGAGATCCAAATCAATGAACCACAGGAACCATCATTTCACAATTGTTCTAATTAGCTCACTTCATCTTTTAAATGTTTTTTTTTTCTTTATCAACAATAGCAGCAATAAATACTTATTATAAAAACATATCTATAGGTACAGATTTCAAGGGGGGAATACTCTAGTAAACTTTTGTGATAGTTTTTTGCTTTAAGTGTGAAAATCTATAAGAATTCATGTTTTTTGTTGGGGATCTGAAATGGGATCTGAAAATAATACTTTTCTTGTATTACTCTTCTATATTGACTTTATGAAGTTGGAAAATATTGTAAACTACAGATAAAACTTAGTACAAATTTAGTTGGCTAGGGAAAATATGTTTAAAGCATTATTGCATACAAATGCAATTTTTATGAACACTTTCATTATTCCATTAATTTTTCTCAAATAACAAAAATGTTTAATATAGAAATGTTCTTATATAAGGATATATTTTCCCTCAAAATTATATAGAAAGCACCTTGAGCAATTATTTACCAAGTTTGCTTTCTTCTCATGTAATAGAAATACCTCCTGTAGATCAACAGGTGACATAATAATTATAAATAAGGTCAATTACTGTGTAGTTATCAATTTATTTGGTTATTAACAGTTGCACCTTAGTTATTTATAGAGAAATTTGGTCAGTTAATATGTATAATTGAGAACAGTAGCCAGAGTATTTCAATCACGGTACATAGATGAAAGAGTCAATAATCATTCTTTTCATGGTTTCATGTAGGCAAGTCTTTTATCTGTAGAAATCTGACAATAATTTAATTCTGACATTTTTCAGCTCCTGGATGAACAAGATGCTGTAAGCATTACTGTACAGCATACTGCTACATAGGAACTCTTTCATTGGCACACTTTCAAAATATAATCAACAGTCAATTTTTATTTTTGTCCAAGATGCTAGAAGCCAAGAATTGGGTATATGCACCATTACATATAAGCAGCAAGATTACTGTCAGTAGGCTCTGAAAATTGAAAATGGCAGAAATAGTGAGACCTCTAATATTTCCAGCCACTTAATCCTTCCGGGGTAATGGGTCAAGAGGATTTTGCTTTAAGGATGAGTAAGACATGGGTATGTTTATAGGCATTAGAAAAGCAGCCAGTATCTATAAAATATTGAAGTTTTTAATGAGAGATAAAGAATGATTGAAGGGACAATCTATTGGAGAAGACGGGATGGAATGGAATCAAAAGTACATATAGAGGAGTTAGCATTACCAAGGAATAAGATCATCTATTTGTGTGAAAATAACAGTGGGGTAGGAATGAGAAATGAGAAAGGGAGAGCATGGATTTTTCTTGGGAATTAGCCTCATTTTTTTCAATAAAATCTGAGACAGGATTCTTATTTGAGGGAACTAAGGTTAAGGAAGGAGGAGTTAGTGGGTCTGAGAAGAATGAAAAGATTTGGAAAAGTCATTGTTGTATAATGAATCATTTAGGCGGTATCAAAGGATTTTCTTGCTACATTGAGGTCTCAATTGAGACAATGTAATAGAAATTTGTAATAAACCCATTCAGCATAATTTATTGATTTCTTCTACCTCCATTCAGCAATACAAGAATACTTTTTCAGTCAACAAAGATTTATTAAGAGTCTACTATGTGCCTGGCACTGTGCTAGGTCCTTTACAAATATCTTATCTAATCATTGCAAAACTCTTGAACTTGAAGCTGAGGCGAACAAAGGATAAGTAACTTGTATGGGGTTACATAGGTAATAAATATTTAAAGTGATATTTGAACTCAGTTCTTCCTGACTCCATCTCTACAGCTCCATATCTATAGCTCTATCCATTGATCCACACTTGATAATTGAGGTCCATTATTTCTAATTCTCTCTTAACTAATGAGTTCTATTCAGCTATTATTCTATTTTTAAACTAATAACAAGAGGCTTTGATGGCAACTGCTATGTAATACAGTTTGAGGTCTTAAAGTTCTATTCTCTCTTTGTATCTACCTTTTTCCATTATTTTCCTTGATATTCTAGATTGCTTTTTTCCTCCAGATGGAATTTTGTTATCTTACCAAATCTATAAAGTGTCCCTTTGATAGTTTACATGGTATAGCATTACAGCCATAAATTAGTTGTGGTATAAGTATGACATTTTTATTATATTTACACACCTGAGTCATTAGCATTAACTATTTTCCCAGCTATTTATGATTTCTTTATTTCCTTAAGAAATATTTTCTAATTGTATTTATGCAAGTATTGATTGTGTTTTGGTAAATTAACTCTGAGGTATTCCATTTATTTTGTATCTATTTCGAATGGATTTCCCCTTTTGTTATTGATTCTTGAAATTTGACATTATTCTACAGAAATATTACTGATTTTTGAGAGTTAATTTTGTAGCTTGCAATTTTACCAGTGCTATTGTTTCCCTCCATTTATTTCCTGATTTGATAAGACATTCTAAATAAATAATAATGTCATCTTATTTTGTACTTCTTTGGGGTTTGTTTTTAATTATTCTGAATACAAGTTTAGTTCATTAATCTCCTTTTCTAAATTGATAATATATGTTTTAAGGACATTTTTTTTCCTGAGGACTGCTGTAGTTTCTCAGAACTTTTGGTATGTTGTTATTGTTTTTATAATTTGTTCTCTGAGCCCCTTCATTATTCAGGATTTCATTTGCAGGTTTTCCTATAAGTCTGTGTCTTTTGTTTGTGTTTCCTGAACTGATTTTTTCAGTCTGTTCTATAAAGGATATGTTAAGTATCTCAATATTTTTACATTTATCTGCAACCCTACTCACCTGATTATAAATTTTAAGGTATTTTCCTTAATTAGCTTTTGTTCTTTTCCATTTGGCCATTCTATTTTTTAAGTTCAAGCTGTTGACTTTTTTTATATAATTTTCTTATATCTTGATTGAAATACTCCGGCTACTGTTCTCAATTATACATATTAATTGACCAAAGTTGTTCTCTATAAATAACTAAGGTACAACTGTTAATACCCAAATAAATTGATAACTACACAGTAATTGACCTTATTTATAATTATTATGTCACCTGTTGATCTACAGGAGGTATTTCTACTACATGAGAAGAAAGCAAACTTGGTAAATAATTGCTCAAGGTGCTTTCTATATAATTTTGAGGGAAAATATATCCTTATATAAGAACATTTCTATATTAAACATTTTTGTTATTTGAGAAAAATTAATGGAATAATGAAAGTGTTCATAAAAATTGCATTTGTATGCAATAATGCTTTAAACATATTTTCCCTAGCCAACTAAATTTGTACTAAGTTTTATCTGTAGTTTACAATATTTTCCAACTTCATAAAGTCAATATAGAAGAGTAATACAAGAAAAGTATTATTTTCAGATCCCATTTCAGATCCCCAACAAAAAACATGAATTCTTATAGATTTTCACACTTAAAGCAAAAAACTATCACAAAAGTTTACTAGAGTATTCCCCCCTTGAAATCTGTACCTATAGATATATTTTTATAATAAGTATTTATTGCTGCTATTGTTGATAAAGAAAAAAAAAACATTTAAAAGATGAAGTGAGCTAATTAGAACAATTTCTTTTCCCTGCTTTTCTTCTACCTCTATTAAATGATTTTGAAGTTACATTTTAAGATTTTCCATGAATTTTTTTCTGGGCTTAAGACTGCTTATTTCCCTTTTTCCTTTGGGATTTGGGTGCATAGGTATTTTGACGTTGTTCTCTTCTGAGTTTGTATCTTGATCTTCCTTTGTCACTATTATAATTTTCTGTTGTCAGATTTTTTTTGTTATTTTTTGCTTGTCTTTTTTGGGGGGAAGAAGTGGGAACTTTTTTCTCTTTCTTTTAAATTTGAACTCTGTTCCCCAGGTTCAAGGAATACTGTCTCATGCTTCTTATGCCAATGACTACAGACTCCAATCATTTATCTGGTTCTGCACTGATGTTGCCCTGAGGCCCACAGGGAACCTTGTGTCTAATATTGCTTTTAGGGGGTTGTTTTGGGGGAGATGGCTGGTTCTGCTGGAGACTTTAGAGGTCTGTCAGCTTACGTGGTGGTGAGCTGGATCCCAGTAGTGATAACTGGCATGTGCTGAGACCTGGTAGAATGTTTCTGTATTTCCCTGGGCTACATTGAAGCACTTGGATTTCCGTCAGCTGGAGGACACATCTGCCTGCCCAGAGCTGTTCAGATGCATGTGGTAGTCTGGCCTTCAGAAGAACCACCCAAGGCAGTCTCAAAATATATGGAAATTCCACTGCTAGAAAATGCCTGTCTGCTCCAGGGGATACACCAAAGCTTGTAGTAGTTCCCAGAGTTGGAGTATGTTGGCTCCTCTGGCTATGCCAAGGCATGTGAGGGAAAGGGGCTCCTTGTGTTGGTGTTCCATTACTCCATTACACTGAAATTCAGGATCTCTTACTGGTTTGCTGAGATGAGACTTGCTCTTGGCTTGCTAGAAATTTTCCTTTCCTGAGCTGCACCATTTGTTACCCAAGTGAAATGGACGCCTCCTGCTTATTCTCCAAGTTTCCTAGGCTAGCAGATTGCTTCATTCTGTCTTCTTGCTGGTTCCACAGCTATACGACCTGTCTTGTGGCACTATTTTATGGTTGCCTGGAGATTAGCATGGAGGAGTTACAGTAATTCAGTGCTTTCTTCACCTCTTTGACTCCCAGAAGTAGTACCTTGCCTTTCAGTTCCAAATTTTCCAGTAATTTATTCCAAGCTACATTTTGCTTTTGATTCTCTTTGTTAGATTTCTCCAATTCTATATACATACATATATTTATACATATTTCTAAATGAGTCATGTTGGGACAGAAAAATCAAAATAAAAAGGAAAAACTACAAGAAAGGGAAAAAAAGGTGAAAATACTATGCTTTCATTCACATTCAGTCTTTATAGTTCTCTTTCTGAATGCAGATGTCATTTTCCATCTAAAGTTTATTGGAACTGCCTTGGATCACTAAACCACTGAGAAGAACTGAATCTTTCAAAATTGATAAAACTCACAGTCTTGCTGTTACCGTGTACAATGTATTAATATCCTTTGACCATTTATCACTTGGAGAATAGTTTGAATTCTTATAAATTTGGGTCAATTCTCAATATATTTTAGAAATGAGGCCTTTATCAGAAATGTAAAAATGATTTTACAATTTATTGCTTCCCATCTGATTTTGTCTATATTAGTTTTGCTTGTACAAAAACTTTTTAACTTAATATAGTCAAAATTTGAATTTTTTTACATTAACTATTGCTAATTGTATTTCCCCCCATTTATTTTCTCTCTCCTTTCAAAAATGTTTTGCTACTGAATTTTTATTTTTGCTACCCTTTCTTTTATCACCCATCCCCCACTTCCCTCTTGCTTTCCTTCCGGGTAAAGTAGATTTCTATACCCCTATTGAGTATGTATGTTATTTCTGATTTGAGTAAGATTCCTCATTCATTGTCTCCTTCCTCTCTTCCCCTCCACTGTAATAGCTTTTTCTTGCCTTTTTATGGCAGATAATTTGCACCGTGCCTCTTCTCCCTTTCCCTTTCTCCCAATATATTCCTTTCTCACCCCTTAATTTCATGATTTAAAAAAAAATATATCATTTTTCATATTCAGCTCATACCCGTGCCCTCTGTCTATATATGCTACTTCTTACTGCCATAATAAGGAGAAAGTTCTAATGAGTTACAAATATCATCCTCCCATGTAGGAATGTAAATAAATAAACCTTATTAAATCCTTTATGATATTACTTTCTCATGCTTCTCCTGACTCCTGTATTTGAAAATCAAATTTCCCATTTAGTTCTAGTCTGTTCATCATGAAGACTTGAAAACCCTTTATTTCATTTTCTTCTGTTTTCCTCAGTTTTTCTGAGTAGGTGATTCTTGATAGTAAACCTATTGCTCTCTAGAATATCATATTTCAAGTCCTCTGGTCCTTTAATGTAGAAGCTGCTAGATCTTGTGTTATCTGACTGTAGCTCCACTATACTTGAATTGTTTCTTTCTGGATGCCTGCAATATTTTTTCCTTGACTTGGGAGTTCCAGAATTTGGCTATAATATTTCTGGTAGTTTGTGTTTGGGGATCTCTTTCAGGAGATGATCAGTGGATTCTTTCAATTTCTGTTTTATCCTCTGGTTCTAGAATATCAGAACAGTTTTCCTTGATAATTTTTGAGATGATGCAATTAATATCTTCCCAGTTGTTTAGATCTGACTTTATTTGTGTAAAAAGGGTTTTGTAATTGTGTTCATAAAGTTTTAGGATTCATCTTGACAAGTAGACTCCCAACCACTTTAAAGTTATTTACAATTATTTTAAATGATGATTTGTGTGAGTTTATTTTATATCCTGAAACTTTGCAAAAGTTAATTATTTCAAGTAGCTTTTAGTTGATTCTCTAGGATTTTCTAAGTACAGTGGCAGATCATCCACAAAGAATAATAGTTTTGTTTCCTCATTCTGATTCCTTCTATTTTTTTTCTTTTATTTTTGCTGATGCTAATTTTTCCAGTATAATATTGAATAAAAGTAGGGGTAACAGGTATCCTTTTTACCCCTGTTCCAATTGGAAATACTTCTAGCTTCTCCCCATCCATATAACTCTTCCAAACTTGTCTCCCTGTATTATATTTTTGCAGTTCAGCATTGGTAACAAAGATACAGAAAAAAGGCACAAAGCATAAAGTATACAATATAAATACTTGAACCTGTTTCATTTTCAAGTAGCTAAATCAATTGTACCAATTGATATATTTGGTCATTCCATTAATTTTTCCTTTATAAGCTTAGATATATGCTATTTGCAGCATATGATCAATATTGATATTAGCTATAATTTAATTTTTCTTTAAATTTTTATCAATTTTTATATTGTGAATTTTTTGTTTGTGCTTTGTTTGAAACAATGATTTACAAGTCCTGATTTTTTGTATTTACCTGATACATAGTATTTTCGAATCTTTCATTTTTGTTCTCTGTATGTCTTTGCTTTTTAGATGTGTTTCTTCTAGGTAACAAATTATATTCTCTTTTCTTATTCTATTTGTTACTCTTTTTTCTTATTAAATTTTCTAATCATCTATATTTAAAGTTATGATAGGTTCAAATTTTTCTCCTTTTGTCTCAGGAGTATTATTTTTTCAAATTAAAATTTTTAGAAAATCTTTAAGTTCTCTCTCTTTTAAGTCAATACTTCATTCCTGTGATTAGTATTGGTTATTCTGCTTAATGCTAATCTTATTCCTAAAAGGCTATCTTCCCTTCAATTCATTGCCATCCCCATTTTCTATCAATCTACTTCATGGATTTGGAGTTTACTCAACTTAATTCCTTTTTCTTTCTTCTCCATGTTTGGTTATCTAATTCTTCCCTAGTTTTCCATTTTTCCCCTTTACAGTTAAGTGATTAATTCAAAACTCTTCATTATCACCTCCTATGTCCTTTGTTATTTCTGTACCTTGTTCTAAGGGTTCTTTATTCTCTTCTATTTCTATTTTAAATCTTTATTCTTCTAAAATCAGAGGGGGTCCAATATGCCACCTGTTGGTCATATGTGGTCCAAAATACTCTGCTGACCATATTAGAATGTAATTAAGAAATATTTAACAAAACAAATAAAAATACAATAAAGCAATGTGATAATATGTAATTTTTAAAGTCAGTTTGCAGCCTATAGTAATATGGTTTGGCAGTCCTAATCTTTATTTGAATTAAATACCAGTGTATTTAATTCCATGTTTGAGTTCCATCTTTTAAGTACTTTCTTTGTTATTTGTGTGTGGGGGAAATCTTTTCCCTTCATCTTTCTTCACATTGTCCTATTAGAAGTATCAATTTACTTGGGAATTTACATAAAGACAGAATTATTACCCTTTGGCATTCCTCCTTATATCTCAAATTATTTTCTTTGACATTTGCCACTGTTGAGAGGAAATGGTAAATCACTTCAGTGTCTTTGCCAAGAATACTCCAAATGGAGTATTCTTAAAGGAAGGAAAAGGACCCATGTGTGCAAGAATTTTTGTGGGAGCCCTTTTCGTAGTGGCAAGAAACTGGAAACTGAGTGGATGCCCATCAGTTGGAGAATAGCTGAATATGTTATGGTATATGATTATTATGGAATATTATTGTTCTATAAGAAATGAACAGGAGGATGATTTTAGAGAGGCCTGGAGAGACTTACATGAACTGATGCTAAGTGAAAGGAGAAGAACCGGGAGATCATTGTACATGGTAACATCAATATTATACAGTGATCAATTCTGATGAATGTGACGCTTTCCAACAATGAGATGATTGATGCCAATCCCAATGATCTTGTGACAAAGAGAGCCATCTACACCCAGAGAGAGGACTGTGGGAAATGAGTATGGATCACAACATAACATTCTCACTCTTTTTCTTGTTGTTCACTTGCATTTTGTTTTATTACTCGTTTTCTTTCCTTTTTGACTTGATTTTTCTTGTGCAGCAAGATAATTGTATAAATATGTATATATATGTATATATATATATGCAAATATACATATTATATATAATTGTATAAATATGTTTATACATATTGGATTTAACATATATTTTAACATGTATAAACAAACAAACAAAAAAAGAATACTCCAAGTGGAGTTATGAAGAGTTGGGCATGACTGAAACAATTCAACAACAGCATTTGCTATATCTCATTGCATCCATTCATTCCCACTCTCCTGGCCACCATTTACCCCCAGGTACTTCTATTTTCCATCTCCTGAGGCATGATATTGCCCATGCATACAAATTTCTCAAAGGAAATAATCATTCGCACCTCAGTTCCCTAAATTTAATTAATATTTTTTTATGTACTATGTGTCAGGGACTGAGCTAAACCTTTGGAATACAAAAAGTCCTCCTCTTCAAGGAACTTACAAATTAATTGAAGAAACAATATGCAAACAAATATATACAAATCAAGATATATATATAATAATTAGGAAATACTTAACAGAGGGAAGAAACAGGAATTAAGAGAGTTAGGATATGTTTCCTAAATCAATTGGGATTTTAATTGGGACTAAAAAGAGGCCAAAGCATCAGTAGTGAACACAGAGAAGGAAAAATATTCGAAATAAGGGGGACAGACAAAGAAAATGCCTAGTACTGAAAGATGGAATATCTTCCAAATATTATAGCAAAGAAATCGCTAGATCTAACATGACAGGATGTAAGATTAAGACCATTTTTAGGTCTCCATATTCCATTACAGAATATATTTCTTCCTCCACAAAAGTGATCTTCATTTGATCCCTTCCCTCCCACTCAGTTACCCTCTTTCTTCTCATAAATATTCCATTGCCACCTCAACAATTCTGTATCCTCTCTTGCTAAGGAGCTTCAAGAATTATCATCCCTTTGTTTTTTTACTTGTGGGCTTGATTAGGATATATCACATATTTTCTTCTAGCTTTCAAACTTCCCTCTTCCCATCTCACTTTTAAACAACACTCCCATTCTGTAACTGAATCTCAAAAAGATTTTCCTATAGGGGGTATGGTAGGGTTGTTTGTTTTTTGTTTGTTTGTTTTTTTGTGTTTTTTGGTTTTTTTTTTCAGCATCACTTCTATTTTTTTTTTAATCTGCTATCATCTTAATCATTTTGTGCACTTTTATAAAGAAAACTCTTAATTGTCTCTCTGTTGTTGTTTTAGTCTTGGAATGTCTCTCTTCTAGTTATTTTCTCTTAATAGTCTCCAGAGAAAGACACATTTATTTATTATTTCCTTAGTAGTGGTATATTTCCTTTTTCATATTTCTTTCGTACGGGGTATTTGCAAGTCGAATTATCTATTCATGTTTGATTTTATTTGGTTGGTTTTTTTCCAGGGATGCTTCAAATGCTTCTTTTATTAAACATCTTTTTTTCATTGTTATTTAGATTCAGGTTTGTAGGTAGGATTTGTAATTGGGGGGGTGCATTTTAAGCTTTGATTTTCAGAATTTGTCATATTTCCTTCTGATGTTTCTGGTGAGTTATCAATGTTAGTAAGTTATGCAAAGTTTCTTTATATTTAAAGGTTTTCTGCTTGCTTACAGAATTTTTGGGAGTTTTTTTTTTTAAGTTGTAATTGTTCAATTAACCCAATATATGTTTTGGGAGTCTAAAAGATAGATATTTTAACCCATGCAAGTGATCTCTGAATTTTTTTTTATTGATGCTTTGTTTTCTACATTCAGAAGTTCTGACAGTTTCTAAAAATTATTTCTTACATTGTGATGTTGAATTTTTTTAAATTTTTTATTAATTTTTATAATTATAATTTTTTGACAGTACATAAACATAGGTATTTTTTTACAACATTATCCTTTGTATTCCCTTCTGTTCCAAATTTTTCCCCTCCTTCCCTCCAACCCCTCCCCTAGATGGCAGGCATTCCCATACACATTAAATATCTTATAGTATACCTTAGGTACAATATATATGTGCAGAACTGAATTTTGTTGTTGTTGTTGCAAAGGAAGAATTATATTCGGAAGGTAAAAATAATATGGGAAGAAAAACACAAACAACTAAAAAAAATGTTCATAGTTTACACTCATTTCCCAGTGTTCCTTTTCTGGATGTATCTGATTCTGTCCATCATTGATCAATTGGGATTAGATTAGCTCTTCTCTATGTTGAAGATATCCACTTCCATCAGAATACATCCTCATACAGTATCATTGTTGAAGTGTATAATGATCTCCTAGTTCTGCTCGTTTCACTCAGCATCACTTGATGTAAGTCTCTCCAAGCTTCTCTGTATTCCTCCTGTTGGTCATTTCTTACAGAACCATAATATTCCATAACATTCATATACCATAATTTATCCAACCATTCTCCAATTGATGGGCATCCATTCATTTTGCAGTTTCTAGCCACTACAAAAAGGGCTGCCACAAACATTTTGGCACATACAGGCCCTTCTTTAGTATTTCCTTGGGATATAAGCCCAATAGTAAGCATTGCTGGATCAAAGGGTATGCACAGTTTGATAACTTTTTGGGTATAATTCCAGATTGCTCTCCAGAACGGTTGGATTCTCTTTGGGATGCAGATCCAGTGGTGATAGCACAGTTTGAAGAACCTATCTAAAAATAGCTATAACTAGTTTAGAAAGATTAGATATGACAATCCAATTTTTTTAGTTGGCCCTGAAACAGTAATGCATTGTTATTTGAGTTGTGACTTGATCCAACCATTCTGAACAGAAATGTAAAACTATGCTCAGAGGATAACCAAACTGTGCATACCCTTTGACTCAGCAATATCACCACTGGATCTGCATCCCAAAGAGATCTTAAAAAGGGAGAAAGAACCCACATATACAAAAATGTTTCTAGCAGGTTTCATTTATGGTAGCAAATAATTGGAAATTGAAGGGATGCCCATTAAGTGGGGAATGGCTGAATAAGTTATGGGATATGAATATAATTGAATATTATTATTCTGTAAGGAATGGTGAGCAGACTGATTTCAGAAAACCTGAAAAGAGTTACATGAATTCATGCTGAGTGAAGTGAGCAGAAGCACAGTAGCAACAACATTGTGTGATGATCAGCTATGATAGACTTAGCTCTTCTCAGCAATATGGTGATCCTAGACAATCCCACTAGACTTGTGATGGAAAATTCCATCCACATCCAATGAAAAAAAACTTTGGAAATTAAATGCAGTTCAAAACATATTATTTTCATTTTTTCTTTCTCATAGTTTTTCCTTTTTTCAGACTCACAATATGACTATTATGGAAATATGTTTAACATGACCGTACATGTATAATTTATATCAGATTGCTTGCTGTCTAGAGAAGGATAGGAGAGAGAAAAATTTGGATCTTTACATGTAATTAGAAAAAATACAATTAAATACAAATGTTAAAAAAAATCTGCCCTCAAATTTTGAAAATGTCTTCAATTCTGTCAATATAGCCAGTTGAAAGTGGCTTCTCCTAACTACCTGATTAACTGACTAGAACAAGTTACATAATGTCTATGCCATAGTGTTTACAAGGCCTTTCCATCATATGTTATTAATAGTCTTCTTTGAATAAGTTCCGCAATGTCTCCATGTGGAGATATTCTGTGCCTGTATCGGGCTGTTATGCTAATTTTTATGATGGGAAGGCTGTAAATTCTGCCATCTGTTCCATTTATTGTCTTCTCTCAAGATGCTTATTATCTCAAACCATTCTAGAATATACTGTTATGGCTACCAAGTTCTATATTTCATCATAATTTTTCTTGCAATATTTCTATAGAGATATTTATACTCTCCTGAATGTTGTGATACTCTTCTAACTTTATTATTCTCTTTAGCTAGGTGATGGGTAGATGGATATATAGATATAAAGATATTTGTATATATTCTGTTTGTAAATGAATTTTCTTCCTCTTGAAATATTTTGATTTTTTTGCTTCCCCCTCACCTTTTCTACTATTGTTTCTGCCTTTATGAATTGCCTTTTGACTTTAAATTTAATCCTGGGACATGTATCAAAATTGTCTCAGGGTCTTTCATTGGAGAGTATACTTTTCAGTGATCTTTTCCATTCCCCAAAAAGATTCAGTGGCATTGTGGGAAACAGGAATTTTTCCAGTTGAATTCCAGTCACTTTTCCTTTAGATCTTGGCCAAAATGACCCTCTGCCCCAGTTTCCTCCAATTTTAGTTCTCTAACTGTATAAAATCAGTGCCTGCTACTTTTCATGAGTTGCTTGATGGTGATGTAAGTTCCAAATAAAGAGTTTTTGGTAACTTGGATTTTTCTAAATTAGAAATTGCCCCAGGAAGCACAAATCCTCAGTACTCTCATCCTAAAACCTCCTCTACTCTTCAAATGTCTGGGCAAAGTGATTGTGAACTGCTTATTGCAACAGACTGCTTTGGTAAAGACAGGAGTGAGATGTCCTAGAAGTAGAAAGGAAATTCAATTGGGTCCTAAAGCACAAGCCTATAGGTTTTATACTCTATTAAACTTTGGAAGCTGATGAAGAGGTACTAAGTGAACTCCTTCAGGTTTAGTATTTGCCATTGTTGATTTATAAGTATGTCACATTCTTAATCCTCTTGTTTTCTTGTCCTATAGAAACATATAAAGTCTCTCCTCTGGCACAGAATTTTGTTGTTGATTAATTGGTGTTGTTTTAAGAGTTAATGGGAAGTAGAGACAGGATCTAATTGTACATTTTATCCTTTTGTTAGTTTTGTCTACATCTGAAAAGAATATGTTGAGGTACCTACTATCATGTTTTTGCTAACTATACCTCCCTATAATTTATATTTTCTATAGGCACATATATATGATGTGCTTTCCAGTTCACATTTATATGCATGTAATACTGATATGATTTTATTTTCTATTTCTATTTAAGAATACTAAATTTTCCTGATTTGTTTTCTCTTTTAACCATGTCTCTTTTACTGTTGCCTTCTCTGAAATCATAATTGCCCCTGATTTTTAGTGTTCATCTAAGACATAATAGATTTTGTTTCAGCTCCTTATTTTAACTCATATCAATCAATGTAATTCAAGTATTTTCCAATCCACTGTACAATTCATTTCTGTTTGATGGGTAAATTTATTCTATTCATGTTTATAGTTATAATTTTAATTGTGTATATCACTCCATTTTATCATATACTTTTTCTTCTCTTGCCTCTCAGATTCCTCTTAATAAAGAATAAGGAAATGATGAAAAATTAGTACATGCCACATTAGTGGTCTGTAACAAAAGCAGCCTGCTTCTCCCTTCATCCTCAAAAGCAGACATGGATGACTAATTCTTACCCTTTCTTTTTTTTTCCTTTTAATCCCTACTTCTTGACACAATCTCTAAAGCTGAAGAGGTGTGTGTGTGTATCTGTCCCTTCCCCCCCTTACGGTCTCTCTTAAATTTCCATGCTTTCTTCCTGTCACTGCCTATTTTCTGTTGAATCTAATACATTTCAAGGTCAAACTCTGTGGGTGTTTAAGAACATATGTGTGTTCACCCCTCTTTTGTCCATTTGAGATGAGTAAGATTCACTACATCTACCCCTTCCACTTTGTTCTTATATTATTCTTGTAAGGTCCCCAATTATAAAAAATAGGTAAATTCCAGCCCCTTTTTCCCAAGTGTATTTCTTGTCTCCTTCCTCTTCTTTCCTTCTTTATGACTATTTAAGCAGAACAAATTCTCCCTAAATTTTCTGTTTGTTTAATTTGTGACATTTGAACATATTAAGATTCTTAAGGGGCACTTGTTTCTACTTTGTGAGAATACTGGTATTTCATTGCTGAGTACTTTCTATTTGTTCAAATATGCTTATCTTTTAGATGTTTCTCCTTATTACTATGTTTATATTTCAAGAATTATTTTTAAGTCCTCTATTCCAGAGGAACCAGAAAGAGCCTTTTTCTTTTTCTGTAGAATTATATTCAAACTTTTGTGGGTACATAATTCTTGATTGTAAGCCTTTATTTTTTTACCTTTCGGGATATCCTACGTTAAAATATTTTTTATATTAGCTACCAAATCTTGTGTTATGCTGATAATTGTTTCTTGACCTCTTATTTTCAGCCCATCTCCAGTATCTTTTCTTTGACTTGAACGTTCTACCTTTGGCTGTGATATTCCTGAGAGCTTTCAATTTAGGGGTTCCTTCAGGAAATGACTAGTAGAATCTTTCTATTTTCTCTCAGTCCTTTGGTCCTAAGATATTTGTTGTGTTTCAATCATATCTGACTCTTCATGACTCCATTTGGGGTTTTCATGGCAAAGATAATTGAGTGTTTTGCCATTTCTCTCTCCATCTCATTTTACAGATGAGGAAACTGAGGCATGATTAAGTGACTTGCCCAGAGTCACACATAAGTGTCTGAGGTCAGATTTCATCTCAGATAGAGGAATATTCCTGGGAATTACCCATTGTGCACATAACTTCCCCTCTTACATAGCTAGGATGGTTTTCTTTATGATTTCTTGAAATGTGATAATCTGAACTTTTTAATTTTTTTTCTGGACATGGTACTTAGGTTAACTGATGGCTCTTAGATTGTCTTTCCTTCATGTGTTTTCTAAGTCATTTGTTTTTGATAGTATATCATACATTTGTTTCTATTTTTTTAATCCTCTAATTTTGATCTAATATTTCTTTTAAATATGTATGTTACTTCGGTCATGTTTACTATTTTCTATTTTTTCTCTAATTCTTTCTTTCAAAGTTCTTGCTTCATTCATATATTTTTTTTAATTTTCTGGTTTCATTTCTTCTAGATCCTCTTGAAATCCTTATGGTCAAACCAATTTTTCCCTCTGAGGCTATGCTTTCAGTTATTATGGAATTTTTCCTTCTTCTGAAATGGATTTGGGATTCTCTCTAGCCTTATTTCTTGATTGTGGCTATATTTTTGTCTGTATATTTATATCTCCAGTCTTAATTCCTGAACTGAAACACCATGTCTGATTCTGGCTCTACTCGCTTCTTTGTATCCATATGTGACTGGCTGGATCCTCTTTGCTTTTTGTATTAATTATCGGGGCTCTAATTTCTGACTTTAATTTCTCCAGTTGAATCTTTCCTCCAAATGCTAGTATATTTTAGCTTTCTCTACCCAAGTAGCTGGGGTTCACAGTCCTGAATAGGCAAATCCCTCTGAAGCATCTGAAGTCAGTCAGGTCAAATGATCTTGTTTGTATTTATATTCCCAGTGTTTGCCACAATGCTTGGAAGATAGTAAGTATTCAATAAAAGTTTATTGACTTGAATTCAGGATATTGGATATTCAGGTCCCTTTGGAATAATTCAGGTCAGAGTGCACTGGACTTCCAAATCCCATTTGATGTTCCTTTTGTGGGTACTGTCAGCTCCTTCTGAGACTTCTAGGGTCACATTAATACTGGCTTTTAGTCCAGGTCCAAGATCATGCTGCTATTGATTTCCTATAATGCTAAAATTTCCTCATCTAAGCCACCTGATATTCCTTCTCCCAAACATATAGTACGGCAGGATTTAGAGAGGCTTGAATAATCTGTGGTCCATTCTAATAAATTTCTAACTCATACTCATGCCAACTTTTTAGGTGGGATTCATATTAAGTATCTAGCTAATTTTTGGATAACTCTAGTATGAATCAGGCAATTTAATGTAGTTTGTCTTTAGATACCCTGATCATTATTTGGTTGGGTGCTATTCTGTAGTCTTTGCTGAAGTTTATGGGCAGTGCAATTCAACAATTAATTTAGCCATCTCAATCACAAGTCTCCAGATTTGCTTTTTTGAAGAAAAGAAGTTTGGGGAGCAGGGAGAGCTATAATGTATAGCTGTTAACAAAGAATAGATTCCGAAAATAAAATAATAACTTAGAAAGAGAAACCAACTTTTCAGTAATGTAAATAAGTCTGAAATGCATTTATTAGTGAGATTTGAAAGCCAAAGCCCACAAACCATACTGAAACTTAGGGTTTTTTTTAAATCTTTTTCTACTACTTCCCCAGTAATAACCAGATAAAAAGAGATAGACTATTATATATTCTCTCTTGTAAGTGTAATTGAAGTAAAAAGTTTTAAAAATTTGAAACTCAGCTAATAGTTAGTCATTAGTACTTTACAAATTTACTTTTAAAATAGAGAGATTCCACTTAGGCAAACTTAGTGTTAGTGAAGAAAAAGATAAATCCTTGTAATATTTTACTACATATTTATGGTGAAGGAAAAAGATATTAAATGTGATCATAACAAGTATTCATTTGAAGCTTCACACCAGGTTTTGAGTAATGCTTTGATTTTTTTTGGAACTTTTAATAATATAACATTTTAGTGCAACTTAGTATAATTCTTTCTGTATAATACAGGTCATAAGAAATTCAATTATAAGTGGGGCAGTTCTGCCACATTGGAGGACAACTTTAATATATCCATTTCATTAATTAAGTCAAAAAATTTTTATTAACAAAACCAATGTATCAGGTTTAGCCAGGTAGAATTATTCTCACAAGTATTATATTTATTGTCAGAAGGAATATTGTGAAAATAGGAAATTATTGTATATGCTTTAAATCCTGATTAGACAGAGCATTGACAATCTCCATGAATAGTAACTTGGGGACAAATTATCAACTTGACACACAGTATTTCACTTGTGAAAATTCCATTAATATTAAAATCCTGGCTTTTAATTTCAGTATCTTCTATTGAGGAACAATACCATAAGCATCTGTTGGTTACTGTGATGTAATGAGATTAATGTCAAATTCAAGAATATTCTTTCTTTCTTCCTTAAGATTTATTTCTTAGACTTTTTAAAAAATTATTTTAAAGGCTTGAAATAGTTAAGATGATGATGTGAAAGATCATAGAGGAGCCCAGATCCCCTACCTATACTGTAGCAGAAAAAAAAAAGTCTAAGTGGGATATTAAGTCAATAATTATCAGGAAATCTAAATTAAAATGTAGCAGAAGTGTGGTGGAACTATGAGAGAAATCCTAGCAAGAAGCCAGTTGTGAGCTCAGGTAAACCAGCCAAAAAGCCTGATAGTATTTTCATAAAGTACACCTGGACAGCTGAAACGTAAATTATATTAACTGGAGGCAAGCACTCTTCTGATGAGAAAGTTTTTAGAGGATTAGAAGCATAAAGTATTCTGACCAGACTATTCCAGAGACCTGATAAAAATAGCACTTAAATTTCAGAAAGGCCTGAAGACTGACCTACCTCTGATCTACCAGAGATACCTAAAACCTGTGCACATAACACAACAGGTAAGGAGAAAGCCAGTTTTAAGGGCCAGGAATTTAAAATCAGGATCCAATGGAGCCTGACTACCCTCTTGAAGGGTAGGTTGCATGACCTTGGCACAAAGTTCCATACTAAGAAATGAGATCTGAGAAACCAAATACAATGAAGATTTATGATTTATCAAAAGATACTCCAAGGGAGGTGGAATCAAGATGAGAGAGTAGAGATAACAACCAGTCAAACTCTCCCAACATTCCCCTCTAAATAATTTTAAAATAACTCTTCAAATCATACTTTTGAGTGGAATAAAAGGTGAAGATGAGAAATTTTTCCAGCCTAGGACAATTTAAGAGATTGGCCAGGGAGGTAGTGATGTCAATGTAAAACCAGCACAGGGCACAGAGCATGCACAAGCCATGACAATGGCAATAGCTACTCCAGGAGTTCTCAATACAGAGAAAGAAAAAAAAGAGATTGGACAATTTGTCAGAAAGAGATTAAGGAGTGAGGGATATGGAGGTCGGGAAGGGAATTTAGCCATCACTGGCTACAGCTGCCACTGATTGGCAGTTCAATTATCCATATGCACAGTTCCAGATTGTTAAGGACCATACCTAAGAGAAGGGACAGGTTAATTCTCCAAGTGCCTCCACATTTGTGAATCATAAACTTGAAGGAGTAGCAAAGCAGCCTTCGCAGATATTCCTTATGGATTGGAAATGAAATATTAGAGGCAAGAGGGAAAAGGTCAGAGAACAGCAACTGCCTCTCAGTATTATCATCATCATCCTCTCACATGAAGAGATTCATTCTATAGGTCTGAGTTAGATCTCCAGCAGCCACTGGCAGGTGGCTCCCGTATCACAACATATAGAGCTCGAACGTGGGACATAAGAAACATAAGAAACAAAGAAGCAGCAGCACTTGCGAACTGTTCATGAGTAGGATCTTCCCAGAGTTCCTTCAGTAAGCCACAGGGAAGGAAAGGGAGAAGAGACCCAATAAGACTTTTTTAGTCTGGGTAATTAAATGGGACAACACATCAAAGGGCTAAACCAGGAGACCAATGAGAGACTTAAGAAAAATGCCTGTTCTGACTATAGTCCTCTTCTCTGTTTAAAAGTTTACCTCCATGACATCTCACAAGCTTCAACACCTGTTATAGTGCTGTTTGCCCTCCCTAGCATGCGGACTCAGATACATTAGCATGTGGACTTAGATAACAGCTAGTGCACAAACTTACTGACCATGCTGTGGGGGAAGGGGGAGAGGGGGAGAATAATCGAGTTTCCATAAAACAAAAAATGGGGAATTGTTAAGGGCCATCCCTAAATGAAGGGGCAAGTTAATTCTCTGAGAGCCTCCACAGCTGTGCATCATAAGGAGTTGCAAAGCAGGGGGCAAAGAAGATGCACGTTAATTTGTAAGCTCCCTTCTTCCCTCATTACCAATTAGTTAAATCAGCCTCAAAAATAACGCTGGACTGATAGAAACCACAAGGATTAAAAGCACAACTTACCGCTGAAGAGAATCTGGAGTCTCTACAGAACAGGTCACTTCCAAGGGGAGGAAGAAAAAAGGCCAGCACAGATGGTTAGGTGCTAGCACACTGTGCCAATCAGGCTTGGGAGAACTTTGGGATCAGAGAAGCCACTGAGATAGAGGAATCTGACACAAGCTGTTAGCTCTTCTCTGCTTATAAAATAACAGTTCAGAAGAGAAATCAAGCCACTTTAAAATATAAAGCTAGATCCTAGAACCACCCCAATCCAGAAGTGACCTAACAGATCTCAGCACGGCTTCAGCTGCCTTCTGCTGTCTGGGGCTTCACCTTGGGGTAGTTAAGAGCCTGAACTGCTGGGACATAACCCAAGGCAACATCTAATCCACATAGGGCCAGGCTTGGCCTGAGGCTGTGGAACTCTAGCAGCCGAGGAATTCCCAGAGAAGCTGAACTTCCAGAGAAGCAGAACCTTTGAAGTAGGGACTGAGGTTTCTGGGCAAACACTTCCTGTTTGAGCACAGGGGCTTTTCACTTCAGCTCCTGATCTCCACGCCCCACAGACGCATTGGCTGGACTTTGTGTTGCTTTTACTGTTCAGTCTTAAACCTCAGGGAAGTAGCTAGGCACACAACGCCGCGGAAGTTAACAGCAGAGAGTCAGCAGATAACACTCTAAAGGGGAATGATACCTGCCTCCCATCACATAATTCTCTCCTACAAGAGACTATTAAAAAATTAAGAGAGTTTGAAGAAAAATGGGAAAAGGAAAGAGAAGCTATGATAGAGAATAACAATGTCCTGAAATTTGAGTTGGAAAAAATAAAGAATTCACAGGAGATGCAGGGAAACAAAATTTGTAAATTAGAAAATGTTAAAAAATCACAGGAAAGTAGGATTTCTGAATTGGAAAAGATAAAAAAAAGTCTCAAGAAAGTAGGATTTCTGAATTGGAAAAAGAAAATAACTCTCTAAAAAAAATTAAGGAAATGGAAAAAAATTCAATAGAGCAAAATAATTCATATAAAAACTCAATTGGGCATATATACAAAAAGAACTAAAAAATGTAAATGAAGAAAATAACTCATTAAAAATCAGGACGGAACAAATAGAAATGAATGATTAATTGAGAAACCAAGAGTCAGTCAAACAAAAAAAAAAAAAAAAAAGAAAGAAAGAAAGAAAGAAAAACTGGAGAATAACGTCAAATACTTACTGGGAAAATCTATAGACTTGGAAAATAGATCTAGGAGAGATAATCTGAGGATCATTGGACTTCCCGAAAACTATGATCGAAAAAAGAGCCTAGATTCTATTTTACAGGAAATCATCAAAGAGAACTGTCTAGAGATAATAGAAACAGAAGGGAAAATAGGCATTGAAAGAATTCATCAAACACCTTCTGAAAAAGACCCTAAAAAAAGAACTCCACAGAATATTGTGGCTAAACTGCAGAACTGCCAAACAAAGGAAAAAATATTGCAAGCAGCTAGAAAAAAACAATTTAAATACCAAGGTGCCATAATAAGGGTTACTCAAGATCTGGCTGCCTCCACATTAAAAGATTGAAGGGCCTAGAACCTGATATTCCAAAAGGCAAAAGATCAAGGATTGCAACCAAGAATAAACTACCCAGCTAAGTTTAGCATTTTCTTCCATGGAAGAAGATGGACATTTAATGAAACAGAGGAATTCCATTTGTTTCTAAGAAAAAAACCAGACTTAAACAAAAAATTTGATCTATAACCACAAGACTGAAGAGAAACAGAAAAAGGTAAAAAGAACTCTTGAGAACTGTATCTCTGTTGTGGATGTACAGAAAGTCCACATGGATAATTTGATTTCACTGATATAAAAAGGGGGGAGTAGTAAAGGGAAGGGGTAGTATCAGAAAAAGGGGAAGGAATGATAAAAAGGGGGAAACTACATCCAAGGAAGAGGCATAGAAAATATACCACATCTGAGGGAATTTAGAGAGGGGGAGAAACATTGTGTGAATCTTGCTCTCATCAGAGTAGGCTCAAAGAGTAAATAATTGACATACTTGTTTTTCAGAGAATTCTCTCTCACCTCATTAAAAGGGGGGAGAAGAAAAAGGAAAAGGGGAATAAGGGAAGGGACTGGGAAGGAGGGGGGAGGGATACTTAAAAGGGAGGGTTGCGCATCACAAGTGGGGTCTATAAATTAAATATTGGGGAAGGAGTTCAGGGGGGTCAAGGGAAAAAAGCATAATCTGGGGATAATGGCAGGAAATACAGAATTAGTAATTTTAACTGTAAATGTGAATGGGATGAACTCTCCCATTAAATGGAGGCAGATAGCAGACTGGATTAAAAGTCAGAACCCTACAATATGTTGTTTACAGGAAACACACTTAAAGCAGGGAGATACAAACAGAGTAAAGGTAAAAGGTTGGAGCAGAATCTATTATGCTTCAGGTAAAGCCAAACATTTAAAGAACAACTAGCCCCAATGTTATATAAACTATTTGAAAAAATAGGGGATGAAGGAGTCCTGCCAAACGCCTTTTATGACACAGATATGGTACTGATACCTCAACCAGGTAGATCGAAAACTGAGAAAGAAAACTATAGACCAATCTCCTTAATGAATATTGATGCTAAAATCTTAAATAAGCTATTAGCAAAAAGACTTCAGAAAATCATCCCCAGGATAATACACTATGATCAAGTAGGATTTATACCAGGAATGCAGGGCTGGTTTAATATTAGGAAAACTATTAGTATAATTGACCATATTAATAATCAAATTAATAAAAATCATATGATCATCTCAATAGATGCAGAAAAAGCATTTGATAAAATCCAACATCCAATCCTACTAAAAATGCTTGAGAGTATAGGAATAAGTGGACTATTCCTTAGAATAATCAGGAGCATATATTTACGACTGTCAGTAAGCATAATAAGCAATGGAGATAAACTGGAACCTTTCCCAGTAAGATCAGGAGTGAAACAAGGTTGCCCATTCAATATTGTATTAGAAATGTTAGCCTTGGCAATAAGAGTTGAGAAAGAGATTAAAGGAATAAGAGTAGGTAATGAGGAAATCAAACTGTCACTCTTTGCAGATGATATGATGGTATACTTAGAAAACCCCAGAGATTCTAATAAAAAGTTATTAGAAATAATTCACAACTTTAGCAAAGTTTCTGGATACAAAATAAATCCACATAAATCCTCAGCATTTTTATACATCAACAACAAAATGCAACAGCAAGAGATACAAAGAGAAATTCCATTCCAAACAAATGTTGAGAGTATAAAATATTTGGGAATCCATCTACCAAAGAAAAGTCAGGAATTATATGAGCAAAATTACAAAACACTTGCCACAAAAATAAAATCAGATTTAAATAATTGGAAAGACATCCAATGCTCGTGGATAGGCCGAGCAAATATAATAAAGATGGCAATACTCCCCAAACTAATCTATTTATTTAGTGCTACACCAATCAGACTCCCAAGAAACTATTTTAGTGACCTAGAAAAAATAACCACAAAGTTCATATGGAAGAATAAAAGGTGGAGAATTTCAAGGGAATTAATGAAAAAAAAGTCAGATGAAAGTGGTCTAGGTATACCTGATCTAAAGCTATATTATATAGCAGTAGTCACCAAAACCATTTGGTATTGGCTAAGAAATAGACCGATCGATCAGTGGAACAGATTAGGTACAAAGGACAAAAAAGGGTACAACTATAGCAATCTAGTATTTGATAAACCCAAAGATACCAACATGAGGGATAAAAATTCATTATTTGAAAAAAAACTGTTGGGAAAATTGGAAATTAGTATGGCAGAAATTAGATATGGATCCACACTTAACACCTTATACCAAGATAAGATCAAAATGGGTCCATGATTTAGGCATAAAGAATGATATCATAAATAGATTAGAAGAACAGAGGATAGTCTACCTCTCAGACCTGTGGAGGAGGAAGGAATTTATACCTAGAGAAGAACTAGAAATCATTATTGATCACAAAATAGAAGATTTTGATTACATCAAACTAAAAAGTTTCTGTACAAACAATACTAATTCAAACAAGATCAGAAGGGAATAACAAATTGGGAAAATATTTTTAAAGTTAAAGGTTCTGATAAAGGTCTCATTTCCAAAATATATAGAGAATTGATCCTAATTTATAAGAAATGAAACCATTCTCCAATTGATAAATGGTCAAAGGATATGAACAGACAATTCTCAATGAAATTGAAACTATATCCACTCATATGAAAGAGTGTTCCAAATCACTATTGATCAGAGAAATGCAAATTAAGACAACTCTGAGATATCACTACACACCTGTCAGATTGGCTAAGATGACAGGAACAAATAATGATGAATGTTGGAGGGAATGTGGGAAAACTGGGACACTAATACATTGTTGGTGGAGTTGTGAAAGAATCTAGCCATTTTGGAGAGCAATCTGGAACTATGCCCAAAAAGTTATCAAACTGTGCATACCCTTTGATCCAGCAGTGCTACTACTGGGCTTATATCCCAAAGAAATACTAAAGAGGGGAAAGGGACCTGTGTGTGCCAAAATGTTTGTAGCAGCTCTTTTCATAGTGGCTAGAAACTGGAAGATGAATGGATGTCCATCAATTGGAGAATGGTTGAGTAAATTATGCTATATGAAGGCTATGGAATATTATTGCTCTGTAAGAAATGACCAGCAGGAGGAATACAGAAAGGCTTGGAGAGACTTGCATGAACTGATGCTGAGTGAAATGAGCTGAACCAGAAGATCACTATACACTTCAACAACAATACTGTATGAAGATGTATTCTGATGGAAGTGGATATCTTCAACATAAAGAAGATCCAACTCACTTCCAGTTGATCAATGATGGACAGAAACACCCAGAGAAGGAACACTGGGAATTGAATGTAAAATATTAGCACTACTGCCTATCTACCCAGGTTACTTATACCTTTGGAATCCAATACTTAACGTGCAACAAAAAATTAGATTTACGCACATATATTATATCTAGGTTATACTGTAACACATGTAAAATGTATGAGATTGCCTGGCATCTAGGGGAGAGAGTAGAGGGAGGGAGGGGAAAATCTGGAAAAATGAATACAAGGGATAATGTTATAAAAAAAATTACTCATGCATATATACTGTCAAAAAAATGTATAATTATAAAATTAATTTAAAAAAAAAGGAGTTGCAAAGCAGCCTTCACAGATGTGGATTGGAAATGAAATAAATTAGAGACAATAGGGAAGAGAAGAGACGTCAGAGAATAGCAACTGTCTCAGTCATCTTGTATCATTATCATCCTCTCACATGAAGAGATCAATTCTTCAGCTTCTGAGTTAGACCTCCAGCAGCCACTGGCAGGTGGCTCCTATATAACAACACCGGATCAGAGAGGTATGCTTAGGACAAATCACACAAGGAAGGAGGGGCCTTGGTCACATTTCCAAGTCAAAGAGTGCTATTATTTCTAGCTAAAGGAGAACAGGGGGCATTCCTGAGTAAATTACAGAGTGCAGATCAGGAGAAAAGTGATTGCAACTCTCTGCAGATCACACTATGCTGAAAGTTCTGAAAACTTGCAAACCCCTCTTGAACTAGCTCTGAAAACAGCAGGGCAAGAAAGCATGAAGATTGGGAAGTACTTTCTCACCCCCAGGGGAATAAAGCACAATTTAACATAAAATTCAAAGTCAGGAAATAACGTGAGAAATGAGAAAATAACCCAAAAAAAAGGAGATAAATTTAACATATATTGGACGACCTGCCAACTAGGGAAGGGGAGAGGGGGAGAGAGAGGAAAATTTGGACTAAAGGTTTTACAAGGGCCAATGCTGGAAAAAATTATTTTGTAAATAAAAAAATCAATTTTAAAAAGTGAAGCAAAAAGAACTTGACCATTAAAAGATACAAAGAAAAAGAGAACAATTTGAAAACAATTGCATATATATGCATATATATATATATATATATATATATATATATATATATATATATATAGTCTCTAAGAAAAATGCTAATTTGATCAAAGTCAACAAGACTGGAAGAATTACAAAAGAGTAGTAGGGAGGAAATAAATGAGAGTAATGCAAGAAAATTATGAAACAAGAATTGTAATATTCTTTAAAGATGTAATTATCTCTGAGAGCAGGTTTGGGGGGCTTCTGGGAGCAGCCTTCATTTCAGTTCAGTGGAATAATCACCTCAAATGCAGCCAGGGATTACAAATCCGAATCCTTTACTGTCTCTTCCAAAATCTTATCTCCTTCATTTGGGGCTCGGCTAGTTTTCTGGAGGCCTTCCGGTTCTTGTTTCAGGACAGCCTGCTACCACTTCACTGCCTTCCTTCTTTCTGCCAGACTTGTGAATCTCTTCAACTGAATCCTGGCTCTGAATCTCCCAAAGTGCATCCTGATTGAGGCTCCTAGCTTATATATGCTCTCTTAAAGGTGTAAATCTTGCAGAACTCTAATAAGTACTAAATATATAATCATTGTCTCTATCAATCTCAGTGAGTTAGCATCTTGTAAGAATTCTAACAATTAACAGCTTCATTAAGGAAAGAATTCTTTTAAATGTAAAAGAAAGGCACAAAAACTGACTGAAGAAAATAATTCCTTAAAATCAAAAATTGGGGAGTTCAAATCTGGCCTCAGATATATATTAGCTATGTGACTATGGATGAGTCACTTAACTCCAGTTGCCTCCAAAACAAACAAAAAAATAGAATTGGATAAGTGAAAGCTAATTGCTTCATGAGACATCAAGAAACAATAAAACAAGATCCAAAATTTAAAAAAAAAATGTGAAATTGTGTTAGAAAAACAACTAACTTGAAAAATAGATCAAGGAGAGAGAATTGAAGAATTATTAGACTACCTGAAAGTCTTAATCAAAAAACATCCTAGACATCACATATCAAGAACTTGCCAAGGAAAACTATGCCTGTACCTTTTATTTAGAGGATAAAATAGAAGTTGAAAGAATCTGCTAAGCTTGAAAATGATTCCAGAATGAAAACTCCCAGGAATAATATAAGCAAATTCCAAAATTGCCAAGAAAAAAATATTGCAAGCATCCAGAAAAAAATAATTCAAAAATTGTGAAACCACAGTCAGAATAAAACATGAATTAGTAGCTTCCATGTTAAAGTTCTAGAGAGCTTCGAGTATGATTTTCTGAAAGGCAAAGGAGATAGGATTACTACCAAAAATAACTTACCTAAGAAAATTGAGTATGAGCCTTCTTCAGAAAAAAATATATTTAATGAAATAGAGGACTTTCAAGTATTCCTGATGAAAAGACCAAAGCTAAAAAGAAAATTTGACATAAGACTCAAAAGAATCATTTCTAAAATATATATATATAGAATTGACTCAACTTTATAAGAATCCAAGCCATTCTCCAATTGATAAATGGTTAAAGGATATGAACAGACAATTTTCAGATGAAGAAATTGAAACTATTTGTGGTCATATGAAAAGGTACTCCAAATCACTATTGATCAGAGAAATGCAAATTAAGACAACTCTGAGATACCACTACACACCTGTCAGATTGGCTAAGAGGACAGGAAAAGATAATGATGAATTTTGGAGAGGATGTGGGAAAACTGAGACACTGATACATTGTTGGTAGAGTTGTAAATGGATCAAACCTTTCTGGAAAGCAATCTGGAACTATGCTCAAAAAGCTATCAAACTAAGCATACCCTTTGACCCAGCAGTGTTTCTACTGGGCCTATATCTCAAAGAGATCTTAAAGGAGGGAAAGGGATCCACATGAGCAAAAATGTTTGTGGCAGCCTCTTTGAAGGAGCAAGAAACTGAAAACTGAATGGATGCCCATCAATTGGAGAATGGATGACTAAGTTATGGTATATGAATGTCATGGAATATTATTGTTTTGTAAGAAATGACCATCAGGATGATTTCAGAGGCCTGGAGAGGCTTACATGAACTGATGCTAAGTGAAATGAGCAGAACCAAGAGATCATTATACACTGCAACAACAAGACTATGAGATGATCAGTTCTCATGGATGTGGCTCTCTTCAACAGTAGATGATTCAAACCAATTCCAATTATTCAGTGATGAAGAGAACCATCTACACCCAGCGAGAAGACTGTGGGAGCTGAGTGTGAGAGCATTCTCACTCTTTCTGTTGTTGTTTGCTTGCATTTTGTTTTCTTTCCCTGTTTTTTTCTTTCTTGATCTGATTTTTCTTGTGCAGCAAGATAACTGTATAAATATGTATACATATATTGGTTTTAACATATATTTTAACATATTTAACATGTATTGGACTACCTGCTATCTAAGGGAAGGGATGGAGGGCAGGAAGGGAACAGAAGGCTTTGCAAGGGTCAGTGTTAAAAAATTATCCATGCATATTTTTGTAAATAAAAAGCTTTCATTTTTAAAAAAAGACTCAAAAGAAGCATAAAAAGGTAAACAAGAAAAAGTGATCATAAGCTACTCAATAGTTAAAGTGTTTACTTTCCTATGTGGAAAGAGGATACATGTAAATCCTAAGAACTTTGTCATTACTGGAATAGTTGAAAGGGTTTTACATGGACAAAGTGCATGAGTATGAGGCAATTATATTGGAATTATCACACACAAAAAGGAAGGGTGGAGAAAGAAGGATGTACTAGAAGAAAGGGGACATGAGACGTAGAATAGGGAAACTTCTCAGATAAAAGACTTGCAAGGAAGAGTTTTTATAATGGATGGGAAAATGCAGGTAGGAATGGTGGGCAATGCTTGAACCTGACTTTCATCAGAATGTGGTTTAAAGATGTATGTGTGTGTGTGTGTTTGTATATGTGTATGTGTGTGTATATATATACACACTCAGTTGGTATAGAAATCTTACTCAACAAGAAAATTAGAGGAATCTAATTAAGGAGGAGAGAAGGATGAAAAAGGAGAGCAGATTAAGAGAGATAATGGTAAGAAACATCACAGGCTTTTGAGGAGCAACATGATAAAGAGAGAAGGATAAATGAAAGAAAATGGTATGGAGGGAACTAAACAATAATCATAACTGAATATGAATGTGAACTTCACCCATGAAATAGAAGTGTATGTACAGGAAATCAGAGTCCAACAATATGTTACTTATAAAAAACACACGTAGGGTTAAAAGAAAGGGCTAGAGGAGAATATATTATGCTATAGCTAGAGGTGGGGAAAGGCAATATAGCAGTTATGATCTCAGACAAAGCAAAATCAAATTAGACCTAATTAAAAGAGATTATTGGGGAAACTACATTTTACTAAAAGGTACCATAGACAGTAGAGTAATATCAAAGTTTTACAGCAAATTTCTGTGATAAAGGTCTCATTTCTCAAATGTATAGGAACTGAATCAAATTTATGAAAATAAAAGCCTTTCCCAGTTGATAAATGAACAGGAAAATTTTTTTTGGAAAAAGAAGAAAGAAGAAGAGGAGGAGAAGGAGGAGGTGGAGGAAGAGAAAGAGAAGAGGAGAAAGAAGAGATCAAAGTTATGTAGAGTAATATGAAAATGCTCTAAATCATGGCTGATTGGAGAAATGTAAATAAAAATAATAAAAATAAAAAATAACTCTGAAGTACCATCTCTTATCTATAACAAATGATGAATGTTAAAGAGGATTAAGAAATGGTAGGTATAGTGAAGTAGTGAATTGATCCAACAAGTCTGGAGAACAATTTAGAACCATGCTGAAAAGGGCTATAAAATTTAACCTTTATCCAGCAATACAACCATTGTGGCTGTATCCTAAAGAGATCAAAGGAAAAGGGAAATATACAAAAATTATAGCACCTTCATTTTGGAGATTGGGGGTTGCTCATTATTTGTGAAATGGCACAGGATTGTGATGAAATACAGTTCTACTATAAGAAATGAAGAGAGTGGTTTCAGAGGGAAAAAAACAGGACAAGAACTATATGAATTGCAGTGAGGTGAGAAGAAGTGAGAGATCATTGTGCACAGTAACAACAAAATAATAATGATTAATTATGAAAGTCTTGATTACTCAACAAACAATACAAATGAAGGGTTGACCAGTAAAAGAATATAGTATCAGTAATGGATTACTAGTGTTGATCACACTTTTCTTGCTATTTTCTTCTTTGTAAAGTATGGACATAGATATAAATAAAAGAAAAATTACATGATGTAGAAAAATACACAATTTGCAATTCTAACCATGAATGTAAGAGGGATAAACTCATTATAAAATGGAGGAGAATATCAGTAATCATCACTACAATAAATCAAGCATTTAAAACTTCTACCAGTGGAGCATATATATATAAAACTCAAAAGCAATTAAACATAACAACAGTATTTGATGAATTCAGAGCCTACAACTACCAGAAGATAGAACAAGTGTGTGCTGATAAAAGTTTAACAGCCAATTCTGAAGAAAAAATATATGTGTTTGACACAGCTTTAAATTTAATCTATATTATCAATATTTCTTCATCACTTACTTAATTCTAGATATTAAACAAAAAAAGTTGAATGGGAAACTTGAAAATTAGCTCAACCTCACTCCAGTGCACCTCTGGTATGGAATCAAATTTGACAAAATCTTCTGAGAAAATTATAAAACAATCTGGCAAAAATAGATATAGATCAACATCTCACTCTATGTACTACTAAAAACTTCATGAGTTTTAAGAATAATTCATAAAAAGTCATATAATAAGCCAATTAGAGGACTAGCGAATCATATATATTTCACAATGATGAGTAGGAGAGTTCTTTAAAAAAAAAAAAAAAGGATTAGCAATTCCAATTGATCAATGATGGACAGAATCAGCTAAATCCAGAAAAGGAACACTGGGAAATGAGTGTAAACTGTTATTTTTACCTTCTGAATCCAATTCTTCCTGTTCAACAAGAAATTCGGTTCTACACACATATATTGTATCTAGAATATATTATAATATTTTTAACATGTATAAGACTGCCTGCCATCTGGGGGAGGGGGTTAAGGGAGGAAGGGAAAAAATCTGAACAGAAGTAAGTGCAAGGGATAATGTTGTAAAAAATTACCCATGCATATGTACTGTCAAAAAAAAGTTATAATTATAAAATAAAATAAAAAAACAAATTTAAAAAAATGGATTAGAAAGAATTTTGAAGCAATTTTTTCTGATGAAAGCCTCATGTTTCAAATGTATAGAGAATTGAGTCATTTTTTTAAAAAAAAGAGCCATTTTACAATTGATAAATGGTCATATGCCCACAAGGCATATCCCTTGACTTAACAATACTATTACTAGGCATGAATCCCAAATGAGATTTAAAAAAAAAAAAAAAAAAAAAGGAAAAGCACCTATATGTACAAAAATATTTATAGCTGCTCTCTTCTCAGGGCAAAGTATTGGAAATTGAGGGGATGTCCATTATTTGGAGAATGGCTTAATAAACTGTGGTATATTATTCTGATGGAATATTATTGTTATGTGGAAAATGATGAGCAGGTTATTCTCAGAAAAATTTGGAAAGCCCTCCATGAGCTCCATCAGAATAAAAAGGTATCATGTACAAAGTGTGGGAGGATCAGTTGTAAGTTACTGCTATTTTCAATAATACAGTAATCCACTAAGAAGCATTTATGATGAAAAATGCTATCCATAATCAGAAAAAGAACTGATTGTGTCTGAATAGAGATTAAAGCATACTCTCTATTTTTTACTTTATTTGTCTTGAGGATTTTTTTTAAGGTGAGGGAGAGATGTATATTTTTCTTCTGCAACATGAATTATAATTCATATATATTTTGCATAACTTCCCATGTGCCTTCTTAAAGAGACTTGGGGATGGAGAAGAAGAAAGAGAATCTGGAACTCAAAGTTTTAAGAAAAAAATGTACTAATTTTGCTTTAATGGGGAAAATAAATATTGTTAAATATTAAAAATAAATTAGATCGCATCAGAAAATAAAATGGACAGTTTTCATTATATGAAATGTAAAAATTCTTACATAAACCAAAGAAATACTGGTAGAAAAAGAAGGGAAACAACTAAGGAAAAAAAATATTTGCATTGGAATTTTTATGATTAAGGTCTGATATGCAAGATATTTAAGAACTACATTACATTAAAAAGTTTGCACAAACAACACCAACAGAAACAAAATTAAAAATGAAGTACAAAGCCAGGAAAAAAGTTTTACATCCAGTGTTTCTAATAAAGGTTTCTTTGTAAATATATAAAGAATTGTGTCAAATTTATAAGAATAAAGGTCATTCCCCAATTGATAGATGTTCAAAGGATATTAACAGACAATTTTCAGATGACAAATTAAAGTCATCTACAGTCATATGAAAAATGCTCTAAATCACCAGTGTTTAGAGAAATGCAAATTAAAATAACTCTGAGGTATTACCTCATACCTCTCAGATTGGCTAAGATGACCGGAAAATATAGTGATAAATGTTGGAAGGGCTGTGGGAAAACTGGGACACTAATGCATTATTGATGGAGTTGTGAAATAATTCAATGATTCTGGAGAGCAATTTGGAACTGTGCTCAAAGGGCTATCAAACAGAATAACCTTTGATGCAGCAATGCCATTACTGGGGCTGTATCCCAAGGAAATCATAAAGAAGGGAAAGCACCCATATGTGCAAAAATGTTTGTAGTAGCTCTTTTTGTGGTAGCAAAGAATTGGAAAATGTATAATTGCCCATCAACTTGGTAATGGCCAAATAAATTGTGGCCGATGAAGATAATAGAACATTATTGTTCTACCAAAAAATGATGAACAAGCTGATTTTAGAAATGCTTGGGAAGATTTGTATGAGCTAATGCTGAGTGAAACAAGCAGAACCAGGAATATATTGTACACAATAACAGCAAGAATGTGAGGTGCTCAATTATGAAAGACTTGGTTCTCTCTGTAGTTCAGGAATCAAATGCAATACCAATAGACTTTGAATAAGAAAAAGAAATATGGAGATTGAATGTAAATCAAAACATGCTATGTTTTCCAATTTTTGTTTTCCTAGCATTGAACAATTCTTGATTTTTTTTTAAAATATGATTCATGTCTCTTTTAAATATTTGAAGACAATTATCATATACCCTTTAAGTTTACTCTACACATTTCTTTCAAATAAAATTCATGTGACATGATCTCAAAGACCTTTACTACCCTAGATACTTTTTTCTTGATTCTCTTGATAATCTTTTCCAAAATACAGTACCTGGAACTGAATAATATTCCATATATGGTCTAATCAGAGTATTGTTTTATTATCTGTCTACTCCTGGATAATACATTTTATTAATGCAATCTAAGATTATATTAGTTTTATTAGCTACCATGTACCACTATTAACTCATATTGAACTTATTTTAATCCATTATTTAGCTATGCCTCTCACATGTTGAACCTATGATATTTTTAAAATTGAAGTTTGATTTTATGTTTAGTTCAGCCTCTAATAAATTCAGTTCTCAATCTATTTGCCCTCATAACTTGTCCAGCTTAGATTATTCTTAGAAAATCACTAACATTGAAACAAAGGACTAAATGAAGGAGAAATTCCAGATCCTAAGGGAGGGAAGAAGATTTTTGAATGAAAGATTTTGAAGGAATATTCTAGTTTCTGAATTACAAAGTAGCTCCCTATTTATAACCATGATAAGCAAATGGGGACATAAGTAACAATTCATCAATACTAGACTTCAGGCTACCATATAAAACTATCCTACTTCTAGCCATTAGCAAGAGTGCAGCCTTTTTCCTGTCTGTTTTGCATTTGTAAACTAGGTTTTCAGCTATAAATTACTAGTTTATGAGTGTGGCTCTAACTGAGCTCATATTAAATTTATTTACATTCTGTTTTCTTGTTCTCTTGAGCCCTCTGGCATTTCTACTGTAAAGCTGTAACAATCAAGAACCTATTTTGACTTCCAGCCAAGATGGCGGGGTGGAGGAAGATAGCTGCTTGAGCTCATCGTTTTCTCTCAGGACTTACTTCATGACAAGCCTCGGAATTAATGCTTGACAGGAAAAGAAACCCACAAATAATCACCAACAGAAGACATCCTTGAAATTCGCCAAAGAAGGTCTGTGTTTGCTCTGGGGAGGGGACAAACAAACTGGGAACAGACTGAGGGCAGGCAGCCAGAACAAGGCAGGCAGTTCACACAGCTCAGACTGGAGCGGGGAGGGGTGTGATCTCTTCCGTTTTTGCGAAAAGACTTTTACCCCAGTGTGGATGTTCCCTCTTGGCAGCAAGCCAGGAGCAGCAGAGAAGGTGTAAACACCGGAGGTAAAGAATAAAACCCCAGAAAGCTAGTCTCTCGGGACCCGGCCACCTTCACCCCCAACCTGGAGTGACTCAGTGCATTCTTAGAGCCTCAGAGCACAGACCTAGCACAGCTATCACTGTCCTGTTAGTGCCTCACTGCTGTCTCCCGCAGTCTGTAGAGGAAGCCTTATAACACCATCCACCCCCATCACCACCCCCAAAACAGACCAATTGTTTCTCTTGTCAATTTGTTTTCTTCAATTCCCCTTCTGACAAAATGAACAAAAAATTTAAAAGGGCTCTAACCATTGACAGCTTCTGTATAGAGAGAGAGCAGACTTCAAGCCCTGAGGAAACTAAAAGCAGATTGTGTCCAGAGGAATCCCTTAAGGGGGAATATGATCTGCTCCTTAATACATAAGACTCCCATAGAGGAAATCAAAAAGGCTCTCACAAGAGAGCAAGAAGAGAAATTGGAAAAGGAAAGGGAAGTGTGGCAAGAGAGTCTGGAGAAGTCATCCCACACATTTAAAGACAGAGAGGATAAAGAAATCAAATCATTGAAAAAGAAAATTAGTGAATTAGAGAAGGTAAACAACTCCAAGGAAAACAGGATTAGTGAGCTGGAAAAAGAAAACAGCTCTCTAAAAAGTAAAATTGATGAAATAAAAAAAAAAATTCCATAGAAAATAAAAACTCAATTGGAGAATTACAAAAAAGAAATTAAAAAGTGAGTGAAGAAAACACATCATTGAAAATTAGAATGGAACAAGTAGAAATGAATGACTCAAGGAGAAACCAAGAAGTATCAAATAAAAACCAAAAAAACAAAACAATTGAAAAGAATGACAAGTACCTTATTGGTAACACAACAGACCTGGTAAACAGATCCAGGAGAGACAATTTAAGAATAATCAGACTCCCTGAAAAATGTGAGGGAAAAAAAAAAGAACCTGGACACTATTTTCTGGGAAATTATCAAAGAGAACTGCCCAGATGTTTTAGAAATAGAGGGTAAAATAGACATTGAAAAAAATTCATCGTTCACCTACTGAAAGGGGCCCTAAAATCAAAACGCCAAGAAACATAGTGGCCAAGTTCAAGAACCATCAGACAAAGGAAAAAATATTGGAAGCTGCTAGAAAAAAGCAATTCAGATATGGGGGAGCCACAATAAGGATAACCCAGGATCTAGCAGCATCCACCTTAAGGGAACAAAGGGTCTGGAATATGATATTCTGAAAGGCTAAGGAACTTGGTATGCAGCCAAGAATAACTTACCCAGCAAAAATGAGCAACGTTTTCCAGGGAAGAAGACGGACATTTAACAAAATAAATGAATTCCATCTATTCTTGATGAAAAAAACAGATCTACACAAAATGTTTGATCTTCAAATACAGAACTCAAGAGATTTCTAAAAAGGTGAAAAGAAATTTTGAGAACTATATTTCTGCCATAAAGATATGTAAAGAACACATGTATAATTTGTCCTAGAAACTAGAGGTGGAAAGGAAATTATATCATAAAAAGGGGTAAAGAGGTGGTACTACATCTCATGAAGAGGCAAGGGTAACCTATTATATCTGAGAGAAATATAGAAGAGGGATGAACATAGTGCGTATCAAATCAATTCAATTTATGGTGAAACTTCTTCCATTTCATTGAAAAGTGGGAGGGAAAGAGTAAGCTAAGGGGAAGGGAATACAGAAATTGTGAGGAAAAGGGGTAAAATGGGGGAGGAATTTTAAGGTGGGGGAGGGATCCTAAAAAGGGAGGGCTGTGAAAAACAAGTGGTGCTCACAAGTTTAATACTGGGTAGGGGTGTAAGAGGGAAGGAAAGGAGAAAAGCATAACCAGGGGTTAACAGGATGCCAAGCAATATAGAATTAGTCATTCTAACCATAAATGTGAGTGAGGTAAACTCCCTCATAAAGAGGAAGCAGTTAGTAGACTGGATTAAAAGCCAGAATCCTACTATATGTTGTTTACAGGAAACACACCTGAAACAGGGTGATACATTCAAAATAAAAGTAAAAGGGTGGAGCAGAATCTACTATGCTTCAAGTGAAGCCAAAAAAGCAGGAGTAGCCATCCTCATCTCAGATCAAGCAAATATTAAAAATTGATCTAATTAAAAGAGATAAGGAAGGGCATTATATCCTGCTAAAGGGTAGCATAGATAATGAAGCAGTATGAATATTAAACATATACGCACCAATTGGTGCAGCATCTAAATTCTTACAAGAGAAATTAAGAGAGCTGCAAAAAGAAATAGACAACAAAACTATAATAGTGGGAGATCTCAACCTTGCACTCTCAGAATTAGATAAATCAAACCACAGAATAAATAAGAAAGAAGTCAAAGAGGTAAACAGAATTTTAGAAAAGTTTGATATGACAGATCTTTGGCGAAAGCTAAATGGAGACAGAAAGGAGTACACTTTCTTCTCAGCAGTTCATGGAACCTATACAAAAATTGATCATATACTAGGACATAAAACCTCAAAATCAAATGCAGTAAGGCAGAAATAGTAAATGCATCTTTTTCAGACCACAATTCAATGAAAATTACATTCGATAAAAATCCAGGGAAAAATAAACCAAAAAATAATTGGGAAGCTATATACTAAATTGGGAAATCTTATACTAAAGAATGATGGGGTGAAACAGCAAATCATAGACATAATTAATAACTTCACCCAAGAAAATGACAATAATGAGACATCATACCAAAATGTGTGGGATACAGCTAAATCAGTAATAAGGGGAAGTTTTATATCTCTAGAGGTCTACTTGCATAAAATAGAGAAAGAGAAGGTCAACGAATTGGGCTTACAACTGAAAATGAAATGAACAAATGAATTGGGCTTACAAATGAAAATGAAAATGAAAAGGAACAAATTAAAAACCCCCAGACAAACACGAAACTTGAAATTCTAAAAATAAAAGGTGAGATTAATAAAATTGAAAGTAAAAAAACTATTGAATTAATTAATAAAACTAAGAGTTGGCTTTATGAAAAAGCCAATAAAACAGATAAACTTTTAGTAAATCTGATCAGAAAAAGGAAAGAGGAAAAGCAAATTGTTAGTCTTGAAAATGAAAAGGGAGAACTCCCCACTAATGAAGAGGAAATTACAACAATCGTTAGGAACTATTTTGCTCAACTTTATGCCAATAAATTCGATAACTTAAATGAAATGGAAGAATACCTTCAAAAATATAGCTTGCCCAGAATAACAGAGAAAGAAGTAAATAGTCTAAATAGTCCCATTTCAGAAAAAGAAACAGACCAAGCTATTAACCAACTCCCTAAGAAAAAATCCCCAGGACCAGATGGATTTACATGTGAATTCTATCAAACATTTAAAGAACAACTAACTCCAATGCTACATAAACTATTTGAATAAATAGGGATTGAAGGAGTGCTACCAAATTCCTTTTATGACACAGACATGGTACTGATACTTAAACCAGGTAGGCTGAAAACAGAGAAAGAAAATTATAGACCAATCTCCCTAATGAATACTGATGCTAAAATCTTAAATAAAATATTAGCAAAAAGACTACAGAAAATCATCCCCAAGATAATACACTATGACCAAGTGGGATTTATACCAGAAATACAGGGCTGGTTCAATATTAGGAAAACTATTAACATAATCGACTATAACAATAACCAAATTAACAAAAATCATATGATCATCTCAATAGATGCAGAAAAAGCATTTGATAAAATCCAACATCCATTCCTACTAAAAGCAATTGAGAGTATTGGAATAAATGGACTATTCCTTAAAATAATAAGGAGCATATATTTAAAACCGTCAGTAAGCAGCATATGTAATGGTGATAAACTGGAACCTTTCCCAGCAAGATCAGGAGTGAAACAAGGTTGCCCACTATCACCATTACTATTCAATATAGTACTAGAAATGCTAGCCTCAGCAATAAGAGCCGAGAAAGAGATTCAAGGAATTAGAGTAGGTAATGAGGAAATCAAACTATCACTCTTTGCAGATGACATGATGGTATACTTAGAGAACCCCAAAGACTCTGCTAAAAAACTATTAAAAATAATTCAGAACTTTAGCAAAGTTGCAGGATACAAAATAAATCCACATAAATCCTCAGCATTTTTATACATTACCAACACAATCCAACAGCAAGAGATACAAAGAGAAATTCCATTCAAAATAACGGTCGATAGTATAAAATATTTGGGAATGTAGCTGCCAAAGGAAAGTCAGGAATTATATGAGCAAAATTATAAAACACTTGCCACAAAAATAAAGTCAGATTTAAATAATTGGAAAGACATTAAGTGCTCTTGGATAGTCCGAGCAAATATAATCAAGATACTCCCTAAACTAATCTATTTATTTAGTGCCATACCAATCAGACTCCCAAGAAACTATTTTAATGACCTAGAAAAAAATAACAACAAAATTCATATGGAAGAACAAAAGATCGAGAATTTCAAGGGAAGTAATGGAAAAAAAAATCAAATGAAGGTGGCTTAGCTGTAGCTGATCTAGAACTATGTTATAAAGCAACAGTCACCAAAACCATTTGGTATTGGCTAAGAAATAGACTAGTTGATCAGTGGAATAGGTTAGGTTCACCATAGTGAATAAAAATAGCAATCTAGTGTTTGACAAACCCAAAGCTCCCAACTTTTGGGATAAGAATTCATTATTTGACAAAAACTGCTGGGAAAACTGGAAATTAGTATGGCAGAAACTAGGCATGGACCCACATGTAACACCACATACTAAGATAAGCTCAAAATGGGTCCATGATTTAGGCATAAAGAACGAGATCATAAATAAATTAGAGGAACATAGGACAGTTTACCTCTCAGACTTGTGGAGGAGGAAGGAATTTGTGACCAAATGAGAACTAGAGATCATTATTGATCACAAAATCGAAAATTTTGATTACATGAAATTAAAAAGCTTTTGTACAAACAAAACTTATGTAAACAATATTAGAAGGGAAATAACAAATTGGGAAAACATTTTTACAGTTAAAGGTTCTGATAAAAGCCTCATCTCCAAAATATACAGAGAATTGACTTTAATTTATAAGAAATCAAGCCATTCTCCAAAAGATAAATGGTCAAAGGATATCAACAGACAATTTTCAGATAATGAAATTGAAACCATTTCCACTCATATGAAAGAGTGTTCCAAATCGCTATTGATCAGAGAAATGCAAATTAAGACAACTCTGAGATATCACTACACACCTGTCTGATTGGCTAAGATGACAGGAACAAATAATGATGAATGTTGGAGGGGATATGGGAAAATGGGACACTGATGCATTGTTGGTGGAGTTGTGAAAGAATCCAACCATTCTGGAGAGCAATCTGAAATTATGCCCAAAAAGTTATCAAACTGTGCATACCCTTTGATCCAGCAATGCTACTATTGGGCTTATATCCCAAGGAAAAGAAGGGAAAGGGATCTGTATGTGCCAAAATGTTTGTGGCAGCCCTTTTTGTAGTGGCTAGAAACTGCAAAATGAACGGATGCCCATCAATTGGAAAATGGTTGGGTAAATTGTGGCATATGAATGTTATGGAATATTATTGTTCTGTAAGAAATGACCAACAGCATGAATACAGAGAGGCTTGGAGAGACTTACATCAACTGATGCTGAGTGAAATGAGCAGAACTAGGAGATCATTATACACTTCAACAATGATACTGTATGAGGATGTATTCTGATGGAAGTGTATATCTTCAACATAGAGAAGAGCTAATCCAATTCCAATTGATCAATGATGGACCGAGTCAGCTACATCCATCAAAGGAACACTAGGAAATGAGTGTAAACTGTTAGCATTTTTTGTTTTTCTCCCCAGATTATTTTTACTTTCTGAATCCAATTCTTCCTTTGCAACAACAACAACAACAAAATTAGGTTCTGCACATATATATTGTACCTAGGATATACTATAACATATTTAATATGTATGGGAATGCCTGCCATCTAGGGGAGGGGGTGGAGGGAAGGAGGGGAAAAATTCAGGACAGAAGGGAGTACAAGTTGTAAAAGTATAAGTACATGTTGTAAAACATTACTTATGCATATGTACTGTCAAAAAATGTTATAATTATAAAATTAATTTTTAAAAAGAATCTATTTCAAATACTTTTTGATTGAAAAATTCCAATACAACAATAGAATTGGAATATTTTTCTGAGACTGTTGTCAGAGGATTATTTTGGTAAGATTTATCTTATATTTTCAATTAAAAATAGAATTCTGACCATTCTTAGATTCAGCAAATGATATTCTACTATTTATACAACTCTTGAGTTATAAGTGCTATAAGTATTACTTTAGTATATCTTAAGTCTAAACATATTTGTTTATTAAAATTTGTAAGTTCATTGCTATTAAAATAGTTACAATTTGGTTTTAGACTATTTATTCATTCTCAGTAGAGAACCAAGAGCATATCCAAATTTATATTGTAGTGCTGTGCCCTGTGGTTATCACAGCATGCAATATTTAAATAAAAGTTCTGGGGAAGTGGTCTATAATTGTTGCTTCTACTTTCTCATCTTTTCAACTGTATATTTCTTTTGAGAACACAATCATTCTTCCAGTCACCCAACCTTTTTCTTTCTCATTCCATACATCCAATAAGTTGCTAAATGTTATTTCTATGCCCACAATATGTCTCATACTTCTCCCCTTTCTTCCCATCCATGCAGTCACTACTGCATGGCCTACATCATCTCTTGCTTGGACTACTGTAATAATCTCTGAAGTCTATTTGCTAATATCTTATTTAAGATTTTAGCATCAATATTCATTAAGAAAATTGGTCTATAGTTTTCTTTCTCAGTTTTTGATCTACCTGGTTTAGGTATCAGTACCATGTCTGTGTCATAGAAGGAATTTGGTAGGACTCCTTCAATCCCTATTTGTTCAAATAGTTTACATAGCATTGGAGTTAGTTGTTCTTTAAATGTTTGGTAGAATTCACATGTAAATCCATCTGGTCCTGGGGACTTTTTCTTTTTTCTTTTTTTTTTTTTAATTAATAATTTTTATTATATATATTTTTTATAATATTATCCCTTGTATTCATTTTTCCAAATTAGACCCCCCTCCTTCTATTCCCTCCCCCCGATGACAGGCAATCCCATACATTTTACATGTGTTACAATATAGTCTAGATACAATACATGTGTGTGAATATCATTTTCTTGTTGCACAATAAAATTTAGATTCCGAAGGTACATGTAACCTGGGCAGACAGATATTAGTGCTAACAATTTACATTCACTTCCCAGTGTTTCTTCTCTGGGTGTAGTTACCTCTGTCCATCATTGATCAACTGGAAGTGAGTTGGTTTTTCTTTATGTTGAAGATTTCCACTTCCATCAGAATACATCCTTATACAGTATTGTTGTTGAAGTATACAGTGATCTTCTGGTTCTGCTCATTTCACTCAGCATCAGTTGATTTATGTCTCTCCAGGCCTCTCTGTATTCCTCCTGCTGGTCATTTCTTACAGAACAATAATATTCCATAACCTTCATATACCATAATTTACCCAACCATTCTCCAACTGATGGACATCCATTCATCTTCCAGTTTCTAGCTACTACAAAAAGAGCTGCCACAAACATTTTGGTACATATATGTCTCTTTCCGCTCTTTAGTATTTCTTTGGGATATAAGCCCAGTAGTAGCGCTGCTGGATCAAAGGGTATGCACAGTTTGATAACTTTTTGGGCATAATTCCAGATTGCTCTCCAGAATGGGTGGATTCTTTCGCAACTCTACCAGCAATGTATTAGTGTCCCAGTTTCCCCACATCCCCTCCAACATTCATCATTATTTGTTCCTGTCATCTTAGCCAATCTGACAGGTGTGTCGTGGTATCTCAGAGTTGTCTTAATTTGCATTTCTCTGATCAATAGTGATTTGGAACACTCTTTCATGTGAGTGGATATAGTTTCAATTTCTTCCTCTGAGAATTGTCTGTTCATATCCTTTGACCATTTATCAATTGGAGAATGGTTCGGTTTCTTATAAATTAGGGTCAGTTCTCTATATATTTTGGAAATGAGACCTTTGTCAGAACCTTTGTTTTTAAAAATATTTTCCCAATTTGTTACTTCCCTTCTAATCTTGTTTGCATTAGTATTATTTGTACAGAAACTTTTTAGTTTGATGTAATCAAAATCTTCTATTTTGTGATCAATAATGATCTCTAGTTCTCCTCTGGTCATAAATTCCTTCCTCCTCCACAAGTCTGAGAGGTAGATTATCCTCTGTTCCTCTAATCTATTTATTATCTCCCTCTTTATGCCTAAATCATGGACCCATTTTGATCTTATCTTGGTATATGGTGTTAAGTGTGGATCCATATCTAATTTCTGCCATACTAATTTCCAGTTTTCCCAACAGTTTTTTCCGAATAATGAATTTTTATCCCTAATGTTGGTATCTTTGGGTTTGTCAAAGATTAGGTTGCTATATATGTATCCTTTTTTGTCCTTTGCATCTAATCTATTCCACTGATCTACCAGTCTATTTCTTAGCCAATACCAAATGGTTTTAGTGACTGCTGCTATATAATATAGCTTTAGATCAGGTACACTTAGACCACCTTCCTCTGAGTTTTTTTTTCATTAGTTCCTTTGCAATTCTCGACCTTTTATTCTTCCATATGAATTTTGTTGTTATTTTTCCTAGGTCATTGAAATAGTTTCTTGGGAGTCTGATTGGTATAGCACTAAATAAATAGATTAGTTTGGGGAGTATTGTCATCTTTATTATATTCGCTCGGCCTATCCAAGAGCACTGAATGTCTTTCCAATTATTTAAATCTGATTTTATTTTTGTGGCAAGTGTTTTGTAATTTTTCTCATATATTTCCTGACTTTTCTTTGGTAGATGGATTCCCAAATACTTTATACTCTTAACATTTGTTTGGAATGGAATTTCTCTTTGTATCTCTTGCTGTTGCATTTTGTTAGTGATATATAAAAATGCCGAGGATTTATGTGGATTTATTTTGTATCCTGCCACTTTGCTGAAATTTTGAATTATTTCTAGTAGCTTTTTAGCAGAGTCTTTGGGGTTCTCTAAGTATACCATCATGTCATCTGCAAAGAGTGATAGTTTAATTTCCTCATTTCCTACTCTAATTCCTTGAATCTCTTTCTCGGCTCTTATTGCCGAGCCTAGCGTTTCTAGTACTATATTGAATAGTAATGGTGATAGTGGGCAACCTTGTTTCACTCCTGATCTTACTGGGAAAGGTTGCAGTTTATTTCTATTGCATATTATGCTTACTGAAGGTCTTAAATATTTGCTCCTATTATTCTAAGGAATAGTCCATTTATTCCTATACTCTCAAGAGTTTTTAGTAGGAATGGATGTTGGATTTTGTCAAATGCTTTTTCTGCATCTATTGAGATGATCATATGGTTCTTATTAATTTGATTATTAATATGGTCAATTATATTAATAGTTTTCCTAATATTAAACCAGCCCTGCATTCCTGGAATAAATCCTACTTGATCATAGTGTATTATCCTGGAGATGATTTTCTGAAGTCTTTTTGCTAATATCTTATTTAAGATTTTAGCATCAATATTCATTAAGGAGATTGGTCTATAATTTTCTTTCTCAGTTTTCGATCTACCTGGTTTAGGTATCAGTACCATGTCTGTGTCATAAAAGGCGTTTGGCAGGACTCCTTCATCCCCTATTTTTTCAAATAATTTATATAGCATTGGGGCTAATTGTTCTTTAAATGTTTGGTAGAATTCACATGTGAATCCATCTGGCCCTGGGGATTTTTTCCTGGGGAGTTGATTAATAGCTTGTTCTATTTCTTTTTCTGAAATGGGACTATTTAAGCAATTTATCTCCTCCTCTGTTCATCTAGGGAGCCTATATTTTTGGAGGAAGTCATCCATTTCACTTAAGTTATCAAATTTATTGGCATAAAGTTGGGCAAAGTAACTCCTTATTATTTCTCTAATTTCCTCTTCATTGGTGGAAAGATCCCCCTTTTCATTTGTAAGACTATCAATTTGATTTTCCTCTTTCTTTTTTTTTATCAAATTTACCAAAGGTTTATCTATTTTATTGGCTTTTTCATAAAACCAACTCTTGGTTTTATTTATTAATTCAATAGTTTTTTTACTTTCAATATTATTGATTTCTCCTTTTAATTTTTGTATTTCAAGTTTAATTTTTGGTTGGGGGTTTATAATTTGGTCTTTTTCTAGCCTTTTAAGTTGTAAGCCCAATTCGTTAATCTTCTCTTTCTCTATTTTCTTCAAATAATCCTCTAAAGATATAAAATTTCCCCTTATTACTGCTTTAGCTGCATCCCAAAGATTTTGGTATGATGTCTCATCATTGTCATTATCTTGGGTGAAATTGTTAATTGTTTCTATAATTTGCTCTTTCACCCAGTCATTCTTTAAGATGAGATTATTCAGTTTCCAATTACTTTTTGGTCTATTTACCCCTAACTTTTTACTGAATGTAGCTTTTATTGCATTGTGATCTGAGAAGAAGGCATTTATTATTTCTGCCTTCCTACATTTAATTTTGAAATCTTTATGTCCTAATATATGGTCTATTTTTGTATAGGATCCATGAACTGCTGAGAAGAAAGTATATTCCTTTCTATTGCCATTCAGTTTTCTCCAAATGTCTATCATACCTAGTTTTTCTAATGTTCTATTTACTTTTTTAATTTCTTTCTTGTTTGTTTTGTGGTTTGATTTGTCTAAATCTGAGAGTGCAAGGTTGAGATCTCCCACTATTATAGTTTTACTGTCTATTTCTTCTTGCAATTCTCTTAACTTTTCCTTTAGCAAGTTAGATGCTATACCACTTGGTGCATATATGTTTAGTATTGATATGGCTTCATTATTTATGCTACCTTTCAGCAGGATATAGTTTCCTTCCTTATCTTTTTTAAGGAGATCTATTTCTGCTTTTGCTTGATCTGAGATAAGGATAGCTACCCCTGCTTTTTTGGCTTTACCTGAAGCATAATAGGCTCTGTTCCAACCTTTTACCTTTACTCTGTATGTAACTCCCTGCTTTAAGTGTGTTTCCTGTAGACAACATATTGTAGGGTTCTGCTTTTTGATCCAATCTGCTATCCGTCTCCGTTTGATGGAATCGTTCATCCCATTTACATTTACAGTTAAAATTACTAATTCTGTATTTCCTGCCATCATATTATCCCCAGATTATGCTTTTTCCCTTGACCCCCCTGATCCCCCTCCCCGATATTTAATTTACAGACTCCCCTTGTGATGCGCAACCCTCCCTTTTTTTTTTTTTAGTATCCCTCCCCCTCCCTCCAAGTCCCTTCACTTATTCTCCTTTTCCTTTTCCCTTTTTCTCTCCCCCCTTTTAATGAGGTGAGAGAAAATTCTCTGAAAAACAAATATGTTAATTATTTACTCTTTGAGCCTCTCCTGATGAGAGTAAGATTCACACAATGATTCTCCTGGGGACTTTTTCTTAGGAAGTTGGTTAATAGCTTGGTCTATTTCTTTTTCTGAGATGGGACTATTTAGACTACTTACTTCTTCCTATGTTAATCTGGGCAAGCTATATTTTTGAAGGTATTCTTCCATTTCATTTAAGTTATCGAATTTATTGGCATAAAGTTGAGCAAAATAGTTCCTAACGATTGTTGTAATTTCCTCTTCATTAGTGGGGATTTCTCCCTTTTCATTTTTAAGACTAACAATTTGCTTTTCCTCTTTCCTTTTTCTGATCAGATTTACTAAAAGTTTATCTGTTTTATTGGCTTTTTCATAAAGCCAACTCTTAGTTTTATTAATTAATTCAATAGTTTTTTTACTTTCAATTTTATTAATCTCACCTTTTATTTTTAGAATTTCAAGTTTTGTGTTCATCTAGGGGTTTTTAATTTGTTCCTTTTCTAGCAATTTTAGTTGTAAGCCCAATTCGTTGGCCCTCTCTTTCTCTATTTTATGCAAGTAGGCCTGTAGAGATATAAAACTTCCCCTTATTACTGCTTTGGCTGTATCCCACACAGTTTGGTATGATGTCTCATTATTGTCATTTTCTTGGGTGAAGTTATTAATTATGTCTATGATTTGCTGTTTTAACCAATCATTCTTTAGTATAAGATTATTTAGTTTCCAATTAATTTTTGGTCTATTTTTCCCTGGCTTTTTATTAAATGTAATTTTGATTGCATTGTGGTCTGAAAAGGATGCATTTACTATTTCTGCCTTACTGCATTTGATTTTGAGGTTTTTATGCCCTAGTATATGATCAATTTTTGTATAGGTTCCATGAACTGCTGAGAAGAAAGTGTACTCCTTTCTGTCTCCATTTAGCTTTCGCCAAAGATCTATCATATCAAACTTTTCTAGTATTCTATTTACCTCTTTGACTTCTTTCTTATTCATTTTGTGGTTTGATTTATCTAATTCTGAGAGTGCAAGGTTGAGATCTCCCACTATTATAGTTTTACTATCTATTTCCTCTTGCAGCTCTCTTAATTTCTCTTTTAAGAATTTAGATGCTGCACCACTTGGTGCATATATGTTTAATATTGATACTGCTTCATTATTGATGCTGCCCTTTAGCAGGATATAATGCCCTTCCTTATCTCTTTTAATTAGATCAATTTTTGTTTTTGCTTGATCTGAGATGAGGATGGCTACTCCTGCTTTTTTGGTTTTGCCTGAAGCATAATACATTCTGCTCCACCCTTTTACTTTTAGTTTGAATGTTTCACCCAATTTCAGGTGTGTTTCCTGTAAACAACATATAGTAGGATTCTGACTTTTAATCCAGTCTGCTAACTGCTTCCTCTTTATGAGGCAGTTTGCCCCATTCACATTTATGGTTAGAAGGACTAATTCCATATTGCTTGCCATCCTACTAACCCCTGCTTATGCTTTTCCCCTTTCCTTCCCTCTTACCCCCCTACCCAGTATTAAAATTGTGAACACCACTTGCTTTTCACAGCCCTCCCTTTTTAGGATCCCTCCCCCACCTTAATGTTCCTCCCCTTATTTTATCCCTTTTCCTCGAAATTTCTGTATTCCCTTCCCCTTAGCTTACTCCTTCCCTTTCACTTTTCAATGAAGTGGAAGAAGTTTTACCATAAATCGAATATGTCTATTGATACACACTATGTTCATCTCCCTCCTTTCTTTCTCTCAGATATAATAGGTTACCTTTGCCTCTTCATGAGATGTAGTACTACCACTTTACACTTTTTTATGATATAATTTCCTTTCCACCTCTGTAGCGATTGTCGTCTCCAGAATCTGCCGGATCGCTCTCTGGGAAGAGATCTGCTGTGTCTACTCAAATCTTTAAGACAGATTCTTCTTCCTGTAGTGAACCGTTGTCTCCAGGCAGTTGCTGTTAACTCTTGTCCTTAGAAGTGACTTCCCTTCCTGCAGAGAGCCCCGTCAAGCCAGATGTAATGCAAAGTCTTCTTCTTGAATCTCCTCCAGCTCTTATCCTTCTCCAGGCCGATCTGCTCTCTGGGCCCAGTGCTATCTCTTTTATCCTCCCAGAGAATGGGCGTGGGATAATGCAAGGGCTTCTGGGAAGAACCACCCCAGCCAATGAGCTTGCCCCCTCTATCAAGTCAACCTGAGTTCTCACCTTGTAATTGTCCAACCTGAATTCTCACCTCGTCACTATCCAGACAACCCGAGTTCTCACTTAGTAATCCTAACATCTCCCCCTTTCTTTTGATTTAGAACATAGGACAGTCATGACCTTGAAACATAAATCCATCAATATGGGAAGTATTACAGATAATTACACAAATGACCTTGAAACATAAATCCATCAATATGGGAAGTATTACAGATAATTACATAAATTACATAAGCATATAGTAACATAGTAACATAACGCATGCTAGAAGTATATAACATAATCAAATAATCATAAATTGAAAATTTATAAATGTCCATAAGTCCATTGTCCATTATTCTCATCTTGTGTGAGGAAGTCCAATGATTCCTGCTGGTTTTTAAAGTTCTTTAACAGTCTTCTTATTATCCATGCTCTTTCAGTGTCAGATGTTTCTTAGATCTTCTCCTTTATTTTGAGGTCTTTCTCTTTTTCTGTCTCTCTCTGGTGGACAAGGCGAATATGACTTGTTGACACCCATTTGATTCCTTTTCCTGCTGAAGAAATATAAGCAAACCCTCTCTCCCAGGCCATTAACCTATCTAATTACCTTCTATTTACCACTTTCTAAATCTCTTCTCATCATCTGGCAATTACATTGGAGTTGTTTGCACTGGACACAGCCCTGTTGGTTTAAAAGGCCTGTATTCTCCCCAAGTATAATCCATTTTTGCAATCTGATTGCCTTTTGGTTGACTGATTGGGTATTCCCTTTCTGCCATGTGATTGCTTTTCTGCTGGTTGATTAAATCAGAGTCCTGGCCTTCTAAAGGTTCTTTGGGTGTAACATCAGCTGCCATCATGCCCCAAGTCTTTTTTGCCTGGGGCCCTGGACATGGGCCCCTCATCCCATTTCCCTGAATTATTCTACACTCTGATGCCCAATGGAGTCCTCTGTTGCATTTTGGACATGGGGTTTTAGGTCTTCTTTCACCCTGTCTTCTCACTGTATCTCCATACCTACACTGAGCTCTTAGATGCCCAATTTTTCCACATTGAAAACATCGCCGAGTTTCTCTAGAAGTCCCTTGCCAGGAGGGACCCTGCCTTTCCACATTCATCATTGTCCGGGTGTAAAAAGCATTTGTTCCCACTGTAGCACAGCGTCTTATGATCTCCTCTAAAGGAGCATCTTTGTCTAATCCCCATATAATTCTTTTGCAAATCTCATTGGCATTTTCCTTAGCCAGATGTCTGGTCATTATTTCTGTAGCTGAATTTTCTCCAATAGTTCTTTTGACAGCAGTTTGCAAACGTCCCACAAAATCTGCAAAAGGTTCATTGGGACCTTGCTGTATTTTAGTGAAAGCCTCTCCACGATCTTTCTGTCCAGGAAGGACACCCCAAGCTTTTATTGCAGCCTTAGCAATTTGTTCATATATTGTCATGGTATAATTAATCTGTTCCGAATTCTCTCCATACGGACCTTCACCAGCTAAGTGCTCAAAAGTGAATTGTGTGTTAACTCCTATTTCCAAATTGCATCTGACTTGAATTTTACATAATTCATGAAATTCCGCAAGCCATAATAAATTTTCTCCAGGTTCCAGACATGTCCTTGCTATGGATTTCCAATCATTCGGGGTTAGGACTTCATAAGACAAACCATCTAGTAACATTTTGACATAAGCTGATGTAGCCCCATAAAGGGTACAACCTTTTTTCAAATCCTTAATTTTATTCAAATCTAAAGGTGCATATCTTCTCCTTTTTTTACCTACAGAGTCAGTATTTTCAATCACAGCATAAGCATGTACAAAATCACTTATATCCTGTCCTTCTCTCTTAGCTTTAACCAATGCTTTTTCTAATCTTGTCATAGGCTTAGACTGCTTCACAGACAATTCTGTTTGTGTTTCTGCCTCTTCCTCTCCTCCTTCTTGCTCCACCCCTGAAGGGCTAATTGAGGGAGGAGATGGGAGGTGCTCCTGTTGCTGTTGCTTAGAATTGTACTTAACTTCATTGTTATCTGATTCATCCTTTTCACCTAGTTTAGTTGACACCTCCCCATTTTGCTCCTTCATCTCTTCCTTTAGAATAACATTTTTTAAAGCCATTTGGATTAAATTGTAGGTATGAATTGTATCTTTGGAAATTGAGTTTGGCCTGGAATTATAGTGTTCACCTAATTGCTTTCCTACTAATTCCCATTCATCTGGATCCAATTCTTCTTCCAGAGAAAAAGAAGGACATATAACCTTCACAGTTCTTAAAAGTTCAGTAATCTCCTCTAAAATTATAATCAATCCTTGGCTTTTCATAACCTTGATGATGCTCTCTAAACATTTTCCTTGAACAGAAGGTGTTTGCCCCATTTCACTATAGAAGATTGCTGGTTTAGCCCTTAACAAGTTCCTTATTTATCTATTAGCACGCTCACTTAATCTTTAACAAAGTTTCCTCGTTACTCACGGTTCTGGGTTAGAGAGACTGAGATCTGGATGGGAGGCTTTTCCACTGGAATCAGGACTGTGTCTGTCTCTGTTCGGGCGCAAAATTGCGAAGGTCTGGTCTAGCTCCTCTTGTCAGGATAAGCAAAAGTCCTTGCCCCACGTTTGGACGCCAATTGTAGCGATTGTCGTCTCCAGAATCTGCCGGATCGCTCTCTGGGAAGAGATCTGCTGTGTCTACTCAAATCTTTAAGACAGATTCTTCTTCCTGTAGTGAACCGTTGTCTCCAGGCAGTTGCTGTTAACTCTTGTCCTTAGAAGTGACTTCCCTTCCTGCAGAGAGCCCCGTCAAGCCAGATGTAATGCAAAGTCTTTCTTCTTGAATCCTGGCTCTGAATCTCCTCCAACTCTTATCCTTCTCCAGGCCGATCTGCTCTCTGGGCCCAGTGCTATCTCTTTTATCCTCCCAGAGAATGGGCATGGGATAATGCAAGGGCTTCTGGGAAGAACCACCCCAGCCAATGAGCTTGCCCCCTCTATCAAGTCAACCTGAGTTCTCACCTTGTAATTGTCCAATCTGAATTCTCACCTCGTCACTATCCAGACAACCCGAGTTCTCACTTAGTAATCCTAACACACCTCTAGTTTCTAAGACAAATTGTACATATGTTCTTTACATATTTTTTTTTGGCAGAAGTATAGTTCTCAAGATTTCTTTTTACCTTTTTAGAAATCTCTTGAGTTCTGTATTTGAAGATCAAACTTTTTATGTAGGTCTGGTTTTTTCATAAAAAATAGATGGAATTCATTTATTTCATTAAACGTCCATCTTCTTCCCTGGAAAACGATGCTCATTCTTGCTGGGTAAGTTATTCTTGGCTGCATACCAAGTTCCTTAGCCTTTCGGAATGTCATGTTCCAGGCCCTTCGTTCTTTTAATGTGGACGCTGCTAGATCCTGGGTTATCCTTATTGTGGATCCTCCATATCTGAATTGCTTTTTCCTAGCAGCTTCCTATATCTTTTCCTTTGTCTGATGGTTCTTGAACTTGGCATTTTGATTTTAGGGTCCCTTTCAGTAGGTGATCGATGAATTTTTTTCAATGTCTATTTTACCCTCTGTTTCCAGAACGTCTGGGCAGTTCTCTTTGATAATTTCCTCGAAAATAGTGTCCAAGCTCTTTTTTTCCTCACATTTTTCAGGGAGTCCGATTATTCTCAAATTGTCTCTCCTGGATCTGTTTTCCAGGGCTGTTGTCTTTCTAATAAGGTACTTGACATTCTTTTCAATTGTTTCATTTCTCTGGTTTTGCTTGACTACCTCTTGGTTTCTCCTTGAGTCATTCATTTCTACTTGTTCCATTCTAATTTTCAATGATGTGTTTTCTTCATTCACTTTTTTTTATATCTCTTTGTAATTGTCAAATTGAATTTTTATCTTCTATGGAATTTTTTTTCCTTTTTATCCATTTTATTTTTTAGAGAGCTGATTTCTTTTTCCAGCTCACTAATCCTGTTTTCCTTGGAGATGTTTACCTTTTCCAGTTCACTAATCTTGTTTCTCAATGAATTGATTTCTTTATCCACTCTGTCTTTAAATGCATGGGATGACTTCTCCAGGCTCTCTTGCCAAGCTTCCCTTTCCTTTTCCCATTTCTCTTCCAGCTCTCTTGTGAGAGCCTTTTTGATTTCCTCTATGAGGTTCTTTTGTATTGAGGAGTAGATCATATCCCCCTTAGGGGATTCCTCTGGGGACAGTCTGTTTTTATTCTCCTCAGTGTTTGAAGTCTGCTCTCTCTCCATATAGAAGCTGTCAATGGTTAGAGCCCTTTTGAATTTTTTGTTCATTTTGTCAGAGTAGGAATCGAAGAAAACAAATTGACAAGAGAAACAATTGTTCTGTTTTGCGGGGGATGGGGCTGTATGGTATTAATGGGCTTCCTCTATAGACTGGGGGTAGGGCAGCAGAGAGCCACTAACAGAACAGTGATGACTGTACTGAGTCTGTGCTCTGAGGCTCTGAGAATGCGCTGAGTCAGTCCAGGTGGGGGTTGGGTGTGGCCAGGTTCTGAGAGAGGGTTCTAGCTTTCAGGGGTTTTAATCTTCACCTCTGGTATTTACACCCTCTCCACTGCTCCTGGCTTGCTGCCAAGGCGGAGTATCCACACTGGGGTAAAAGCCTTTTCACAGAAACGGCAGAGATCATACCCCTCCCCCTCTGGTCTGAGCTGTGTGAGTTGCCTGTCTTGCTCTGGTTGCCTGCCCTCAGTCTGAGCCCAGTCTGATTGACCCTCCCCCGAGCAAACACAGACCTTTTCTGGAGACTTTCAAGGATGTCTTCTCTTGGTGATTATTTGTGGGTTTTTTTCTGGGTCAAGCATTAAGTCTGAGGTTTGTCATGAAGTAAGTTCTGAGAGAAAACAAGGAGTTCAAGCAGCTGTCTGCCTCCACGCCGCCATCTTAGCCGGAAGTCCTGTAATAATCTCTTATTTGGTCCTGATGCCTCAAATTTTTCCTCATTCTAATATATTCTTCACAGTTGCAAAAGTGATATCTCCTAATGTATATATCTGACCATTTCACTCTACTACTCAATAAATTAGAATGGTTCTCTATTTCCCCTAGGAGCAAATTTATCTTTGATTTATCTTTTAAAGCCCTTTATGATGTCATCAAAACTTTATTTCTTAACCTTTTCCCATTATTTTCCCATATGCACTATTTGGTTCATCCAAATAGGCCTTCTGGATGTTGTGCACCACTCCATCTCTTTATCTCTACACCTTTTCCCTGGCCCTTCCCCAGGCTTACAATGCTTTCCTACCTTCCCTTCACCTCTTAGTACACCTTATTTCCTTCAAAACTATATTCAAATGATAACTTCTACATGAAATCTTTGCCCCCAAATTTACTCTGTATTGTATATATATTTTATACACTAATAATCATGAGCATAGTATTTTTACATAGCTTAATTCTTCTGATACATATTAAATTATGTATATATTATCTACCCCAGTAGAATACCAGCTTTTTTAGTGAAGAGATTATTTGTCTTTGCCAGTATTTGACACATACTATGTGCTTAATAAATGCTCATAAATTATTTGGTTTCCCTACAGTCTCATAAAAATGCTAACTAGTGTAGCAAAGCTATGGGCTTCAATTTATTCCTCTTAAGAACCATGAGTTAAATTCTGAATTGTCTAGGGAACTGCATTTTAGTGTTCTGGAGAACCTACCTTGAATTATCTTTATCAGAGTCTGGGATCAATAAATTTTAAAGTTGTTTCAATCTAGGATAGAATGTGCAAACTCCCATGAACTAAATTAATACCCTTACTCATCAGGGCAGTCTGACTAGATGTAATGCACTTATTTGTATGACTCTAGATTACCTTTTCCCCCCTTCTTCTTCTGCCCCCTGGATGTTTTATGGAATATGTACCATGTCTACTTGATGACCCAGTTTGTACATCCAAACTCTTACAGAAATGAATTTAATCAAATCAAGTTTACTGTGAATTTAATAGGAAATTTACATTTATTGTGACTACAGCACCATTCTGGATTATTAACTTAATTTTAATTAAACTTAATATTAATTAAATATTAACTTAGAGTCTGTAAAAAAATCTCTGAACAATTAGGCAAAAGTGCTAGTTTATGTCTGAATGAACCTTGGCCAAAGATGAAATAATGTACCAGTTGGAGAGATATTCTACAAATAAGGAAAGCAAAAAGCTGTAGAAAATGTATCATATGGAAACCTCTATTTTCCCTAATCTTCAAGCAGATAATCTCATTTATAGTTAATCATAAAGAAATTTTCACTTTCAACAAAGTTTAATACTTAATCCTTCATAAAACAGATTTTAAAATCATATTTTGCAATGTATATCTAGAAATGCTGCAATCATGAAACTTAAAACATTCTTTTCTCTGTTAAACTGAAAAGAAAGTTATAAGAATTAACTTCTATTTTTAAACTTTATTTTTACAGGTCTTTATAAAGCGGTTAATATATGCAAGTATTAGTGTTTAATTTTAGAAAATCTTACCCAAATTATATACTTTCTTTTAAGTAGAAAATTCCATTTGCCATTTTATTCTTTCTTTACACTTATAAGAAAAATTCATTGTACAGTATACAAAAACTGAAGACTTGCACAAAATAAACTTCAGCTTCTTTCACACTGCTAAACTTGATATACTAACGGGATTATAAAGAAAGAAAAGTAGCAGAAACAATAGTTTCTTGAAAAACTGAAGTGTTCAGGGAAATGTTCATTCAAAATTTTTAAAAGATACGCGGGCGTGTGCACACGCACCCACACCCACCCACAACCAAGTGGATCAAATCTGATAATACTAAAAAACGCCTTATATCACAATGCCTGTGTATCTGGGGAAAAATTCTAGCTAATGATCAAGATGTATGATATTTACTTTTATTTTGGTCTCCAGGGAATACTGTTTATCTTGCTTTAAAATTTATATGAGTCATTTTGTTATGTGCTTTTTTAATTAGCTTGAAGGAAGCAATCATTGTATAAAAAGTGGCATCAATTTGGATTCAATATTGATAGCTACTGTGCTGCAAATTTCTAATTAAATGCAAACACTTTGCTAAAGTTAAATGTTCTAAAGTCCAGCAGCAATGATAACAGTGCACATTTATAATTACTTAAGCACTGTTCAACTGATTTTTTTTTTTTCTCTATCTGCTGCTCTTTCGCTCAGAATTTTGCAATACTTGAGGTGAATGCTGATTGTAACTGATTTTTTAGGTCATCTTCAGGGGAAAAAAAAATACTCAGGGCTCTGCACTATCTAAAGTTACTTATTAACCATTATGTCCTGATAACTAATCAGTGACTGCTGTGAGGAGTCAAATTTACTGCATAGAATTTTTCTCCTACTTTACCACCTCCCTAAGCAAAAGTTCTGTAAATATCTAATGGCAGTAAAGATGTTTTGCAAAATAACATTCTGATATGTTACAGAGTTTTAAAAAGAAAGTTTATCTGGCTTTTCTCCACACAAATAGTTTGCTTCTGGGCAAACCATAATTACTGGGAGACTACAATAAAATTTTAACAAATAATTTTAAACGTTACCAGGGAATAAATGCTGAAGAAACTATTTATTTTAACCAGTTAGTGACACAAACAGAAGGAAAAGCAAACTATTTCTTTCATTGGGAAAATGCCAACCTTTTTCATTTTACTAAATACTACACTAGACTTGCTCAAAACCTATTGCATAGATGTCATGAAGAACTCATAAAGCTTCTGTTGCCCTAAGGTTGCCAAGAAGCTTGTTAGAATCAGAAAAGGTTAGGGTTTTCATTCTTTAGCCACAGCAGAGATGAGGTTTTTAAGTCTTTTTGCCTGTGTTGAGTTTTTAGGCTTCTATTAATATATCTCTACCTTTCCTATGATCCAATTTGCCTGTCATGCATACTTTCTCATTGTTGTTCTTGTTTTTTTTCTTTTTAAAGGATAACACCATTAACTTTTTGGTATATTTTTTTCCTGATCTCTTTTTAAAATCAGATTGGCTAAAGATTTACCAGTTTAATTACTCTTTTGTAAGAACCAGTTTTTACTTTCATTGATCATTTTAATAGTTTTATTAATTTCCAGTTCACATATTTCTTTTCTAAGTTTTAGTATCTCTCCTCTTTGTGAGCTTTTTAATTTTTAAAGTAAACATTTAGAACATTAATCATCTCTTTTAATTTATGTTTGTAAAGATAGCATTTTGTCCCTTAGGACTTCTTTAATTTCATCATTGAAATTTTGGTATTTTTTTCATCATTAATATTTCCTTTATCAGAATTATTATTTATATGATATTGATGGGGGTTGAGATCCCTTTAAGATTCCTTTCTGATTTCCAATCCCCCCATGGCTGAAGAAGCTAGGATCTTTTGTTTCAAAAATCCTGGTCAAAAAGCACCCTTGTTGAAATTCCAATGATATCTGGGCTTTCTCAGCCCCCACTATCTACTCAGGTTTCCCCAACTCCCACAAACAGCTTCTTCCTTATCTAAGGACCCATTGAATTCTATTTAAATTCTAACCCTGACTGAAGCTCAGGCTGGAGGCCAGTCTGGGACTCCACCCATGGGCTCCTTCAGATTGTCCAAAGTCCCCCTATTATAAAATGAGTCAGACTGGAGTCCAGTCTTTGCAGAGGTCCCAAACATGGCATCCTTACGCTGGTCATGCCAAGGATTTCTGCCTACTGGATCCACCCTGGCTCCGGTGTATTCCTACCTTTTAATCTTACTTCCAAACCCTACAATAAACCTTTTTTTTTTTTTTTTTTTTTTAATCAATCTAGGTTTTGGGACCTGTAAATTCCTTTACAGGGAACTCTGTGCCATCACTAGACTATCCTTGCGCTGAACCAAAAGGAGTTCCCCCTTTCCTAACTCTCATCAATATGTTTTCTGATACATTTATGATTTAGGATTTCATTGTTAAGTCTACATTTGGTTTTGTGGTTTTTGCTTGCATTTCCTGAACTGATAACTGTTTTTATTATAATTTGTTATTATATATATATGTATATATATATATATATGTGTGTGTGTGTGTGTGTGTGTGTGTGTGTGTGTGTGTGTGTGTGTATTTGATACATATAATTTGTTATTTATTATACTTTGTAGAGGATGTGCTTACTATTTCCGGTTTTTTTACATTTGTTTACAATAACTGTGATGTAATAAGGGGTCAATTTTTATAAAAGTTCTATGTGGTACTATATATGTTCTTATTCTTTTGCAATACAATTTAGTAGATACCATAGGTCTATATTTTACTTTTTGTTTATCTTTCTTTTAGACTTGTCAAAAACTGACTCAGAAAAGGATGTTGAAAAATCCTGACACTATTATATAATCACTATTGTATAATCATCTATGTCTTGTAGTTTATTGATTCAGATGCTAAAGCATTTAGAACATATACACTTAATACTGATATTGTATTGCTATCTATAGTTCCTTTCAGCGGAATGTAATTACCTTATTTTTCGCTTTTGTGTTTTTTTGCTTTATCTGAAAAGCATAACTAACTCCTGCTTTTTTGGATTCATCTAATACAGAATAAAAATTTTTCTCCAGGTACTTGCTTTTATTCTTTTATTTTATATTCTTTTATTATTATATCTTTTCAAAAATGTATAACAGAATACAGATTATGGGTTTGTGTTTTCTTATCTGTTATATTTTTCAGATTTAAAATTATTAAGTAGATGGCTATTTTTATCCATTTGTTTTTATTTTTCAAAATTGGGATTTTAACCACTTTCTTATTAAGTACTATGCTTTATTATTTTGTCTAAATCAATTTAAATTATTTTTGCTTAATTTACTTTAAAGCAACCCTATTCTCACTTGCTCTCTTTTCATTCTCATACTCCCTTTTTCCACCCTTTCCCAATTTGTTGTCCTTTTTCCTAGTTTTGCTTAACTTATTAGTTTTTTCCTTTTGTTTTATTTTATTATTGCTCTTTTTTCCCCTCTCATTTAAGTATTTAAGTGATATATCACTTACTCCCTTTAACTTGTTTTGTTTATTAATTTTTTAAAAATCATTTTTGTATCTTTTTCTAAAAAAAGATGTCTTTCCCACATTCTCTTGATAGTTTATTTTTTCAGCTCTGACTATTCTAAACTTGTTTTTTAATTCATGGCCTTTATACTTAAGTCCTTCTTTAGTCTTTGTATTCCTCAGGATATGGATGTTGGCATAAACAGTTTCTATAACAGTACTTTATAGAGAATACACCCTCCCCCTTTTGTTTTTCTATTGTAGCTCATTCTTCAAAATACCAATTCCAACAGGTTTTTAAGATTCTTCACACTAGGTTTAGCAATATGTGAACCTAGAATGTTCAGAAAGATGGACTGGTTTGTGAAGAAACTGAGGACATATAGACCAAATTATCAACATTCATCGAATTATGGAGAAAGCTAGGGTGTTCCAGTGAAACTATATACATTGTCACTTTATTTAACATATATGCAAGTACATCATGTAAAATGCCAGACTGCATGAATCAAAAGCCAGAAATAAGGCTGCTGGCAGAAATATCAACATTCGCAGATATGCAGGCAATACCACTCTGATGGAAGAAAGTAAAGAATTAAGAAGTCTCTAGAAGAGGGTAAGAGAGTATAAAAGCTGGCTTGAAGCTTAACATAAAACAAACCTCTAAGATTTTGACAATATCTTGATGAGATCCTGGGTAGGTTTGAGAGTGAAAGCTTGAATTGTTGATAAGATTATTCACTGAGACAAGGAGGAAAGGGCAGTGATGGGATCAGCTCAACCTTACAGTCCCAATCCCTGTGAAAGTCTTGTGAAACTCCACCTTTTTGTATCTAATCAGATGTCAAAAACCCAAGGTTAAAATTTATTTTATAAATTTGTTCATGACCTATGACATTTTAACTGAATCTCTTTTTGGTTAGCCTGCCATAAAATTCTGCCTTATCATGTCTTTCCCCCCCCCCCCCTTCCCTCCCCTTAACCCTCAACTCATGGTATCTTTCTACTTCTTGTAGCTAACTCTTTTAGGGTGCTAAACTCTTCTATGGATTTTGCCTGTCTGTTTATGGCATTCTCCCATCTCATGGTGTATTTCCTTTCTCCTAGTTAATTGTGAGTTCCCCTAGGGAACTTGTCTTTTCCATTGTTAACTGTTAAAACCCCTTTCCTTGCTAACTAGATGCTCTCTCAAATCAATTTCATATTTTCCACTCCTGGTGTCTACTATACTTCATTTTGTCTGTAACTTTTTTTCATAAATCTATCTTTTGCCAAAGATAAATGCCATTGTGAATTCTTCACATGTCCTAACCCCAACATTTGATGCAAGTTGCTTTCCTGAATCCTATCATTTAATGTGTCTACTTCAATCTCATCATTTGGTACTGAATCCTAATCTCATTAGTTCTATCATTTCCTTGCAAATATAAAGAGAAGAAATGGAAGGAGTGTATATAAATATAAATATAAAATTCCTGGGCTGAAAGATCACTTACAGAGGGTCACTTTGTTGTTTAGACAACCATGTTTTCTCTTTTTCAACTATGTTTAACTCTTTTTGGCATTTTTTTGTGGGGAGCAAAGATATGAGAGCAGTTTGCCATTTCCTTCTTCAGTTCATTTTTTCAAATAAGGAACTGAGGTAAACAAGGTTAAGTAACTTATGCAGGGACACATAGCTAATTAGTATCTGAAGATAGATTTAAACTCATAAAGATGAGTCTTCCTGATTCTACATCCAGTTCTCTATCTACTGTGTACCTAATGTAGCCATGAAATTAAGATACTTACTCCTAAGAGCCACATTGGTGGAGTGAGCCAAAATGGCAGAAATTAATGAGTCCATGAGACATTAAGAAATATAAAACAAAGTCAAAAGAATGAAAATTTCAAAAAAAAAATGTAAAATATTTCATCATAGAAAGAACTGCTCTGGAGGAAAATTATTGGCTTACTTGAAAGCCATGACCTGAAAAAAGATCCAAGCATGCACTATAAAAAATCATCAAGGAAAACTGCCCTTGTATGTTAGAAACCAAAGGGTAAAATAAAAATTAAAAGAATTCATCAGTCACCATTTGAAAGAGATCCTAGAATAAAAACTGCCAGAAACATTACAGCCAAATTTCAGAGTTCCCAGGTCAAGGAGCTCTCAGAATGAAACAATTCGAATAACATGGAGCCACAGTCAAGAATCACACAAGATTTTTATATTAAAGGAGAAAAGGGCTTGGAATATGATATTCTGGAGGCAAAAAAGCTAGGATTTCAACCAAGAATAATCCATCCAGAAAAAAAACCCAAATATTTAATAAAATAGAGGACATTCAAGAATTCATGGTAAAAAGATTAGAATGGAAAAGAGTTCCAGAGAAGGCTGGAAAGATACTCAAGATTAGGGGAAATGACCTGGATGAAGATAAAGCAAAAAAAAAACTAGAAAGATTGGTTCAACAAGTAGGAGAACCAGGAGAAGGCAATGAAAGCTTAAAGGGGATATCTAAGAGAAGAGAATGATAAACTATGTAAAAGCCTAAGGGAGATCAAGAAGGATCAAGAAGATTCAAAAAGATCTTTACAATGGAAAATTAAGAGATTATTGGTAACTTTGGAGAGAATACCTGAATAAAAATTGAAAAGGTGGGGCCACTGAATGTAGATGCATTTTATCAAAGAATCTAGTCAAGAAGAGAAGAGGATATAAGATAATAATTAGGAAGGATGGTTGGATCAGATGAGGATTTTTTTTTTTTTTAAGGATGATGGAGACACAGATATGTTTGTAAGTATCCAAAACATCTGGTAGATAGGGACATATGTCTTCTCTGAATCATTTTATTTAATTTCTTTTATAATTACATACACATTCATATACTAAAATTTATTCAGCCATTCCCTAACTTATAGATACTCCCTTAGTTTCAAATTGAAACTAATAAAAAGTGAAAAAGTTTACTATGAATATATGTATAGAGAAGTCATTGCACAAAGGAGTTCCTCTATTTTCTCTCTTTTGGATATGAGACTTTTAAGTTGAGCAACTATATACAGTTTAGTGACTTCTGGGGAATAGCTTCATAATGCTTCTTAGAATGGTTTCACTTTACAGATCTTACCAACAATGCATTGGGGTGTTAATTCTTTTTTAAAATTAATTTTATAATTATAATATTTTTTGACAGTACATATGCATAGGTAATTTTTTACATTATACCTTGTACTCCCTTCTGTTCTGAATTTTTCCCCTCCTTCCCTCCACCCCCTCCCCTAGATGGCAGGCATTCCCATACATATTAAATATGTTATAGTATATCCTAGGTACAATATATATGTGCAGAACCTAATTTTGTTGTTGTTGTTGTTGCAAAGGAAGAATTGGATTCAGAAAGTAAAAATAATCTGGGGAGAAAAACAAAAAATGCTAACAGTTTACACTCATTTCCTAGTGTTCCTTTGATGGATGTAGCTGACTCGGTCCATCATTGATCAATTGGAATTGGATTAGCTCTTCTCTATGTTGAAGATATACACTTCCATCAGAATACATCCTCATACAGTATCATTGTTGAAGTGTATAATGATCTCCTAGTTCTGCTCATTTCACTCAGCATCAGTTGATGTAAGTCTCTCCAAGCCTCTCTGTATTCATGCTGTTGGTCATTTCTTACAGAACAATAATATTCCATAACATTCATATGCCACAATTTACCCAACCATTTTCCAATTGATGGGCATCCGTTCATTTTGCAGTTTCTAGCCACTACAAAAAGGGCTGCCACAAACATTTTGGCACATACAGATCCCTTTCCCTTCTTTTCCTTGGGATATAAGCCCAATAGTAGCATTGCTGGATCAAAGGGTATGCACAGTTTGATAACTTTTTGGGCATAATTTCAGATTGCTCTCCAGAATGGTTGGATTCTTTCACAACTCCACCAACAATGCATCAGTGTCCCATTTTCCCATATCCCCTCCAACATTCATCATTATTTGTTCCTGTCATCTTAGCCAATCAGACAGGTGTGTAGTGATATCTCAGAGTTGTCTTAATTTGCATTTCTCTGATCAATAGCGATTTGGAACACTCTTTCATATGAGTGGAAATGGTTTCAATTTCATTATCTGAAAATTGTCTGTTGATATCCTTTGACCATTTATCTTTTGGAGAATGGCTTGATTTCTTATAAATTAAAGTCAATTCTCTGTATATTTTGGAGATGAGGCTTTTATCAGAACCTTTAACTGTAAAAATGTTTTCCCAATTTGTTATTTCCCTTCTAATATTGTTTACATAAGTTTTGTTTGTACAAAAGCTTTTTAATTTCATGTAATCAAAATTTTCGATTTTGTGATCAATAATGATCTCTAGTTCTCATTTGGTCACAAATTCCTTCCTCCTCCACAAGTCTGAGAGGTAAACTGTCCTATGTTCCTCTAATTTATTTATGATCTCGTTCTTTATGCCTAAATCATGGACCCATTTTGAGCTTATCTTAGTATGTGGTGTTACATGTGGGTCCATGCCTAGTTTCTGCCATACTAATTTCCAGTTTTCCCAGCAGTTTTTGTCAAATAATGAATTCTTATCCCAAAAGTTGGGAGCTTTGGGTTTGTCAAACACTAGATTGCTATTTTTATTCACTATGGTGAACCTAACCTATTCCACTGATCAACTAGTCTATTTCTTAGCCAATACCAAATGGTTTTGGTGACTGTTGCTTTATAACATAGTTCTAGATCAGCTACAGCTAAGCCACCTTCATTTGATTTTTTTTTCCATTACTTCCCTTGAAATTCTCGATCTTTTGTTCTTCCATATGAATTTTGTTGTTATTTTTTTCTAGGTCATTAAAATAGTTTCTTGGGAGTCTGATTGGTATGGCACTAAATAAATAGATTAGTTTAGGGAGTATCTTGATTATATTTGCTCGGACTATCCAAGAGCACTTAATGTCTTTCCAATTATTTAAATCTGACTTTATTTTTGTGGCAAGTGTTTTGTAATTTTGCTCATATAATTCCTGACTTTCCTTTGGCAGCTACATTCCCAAATATTTTATACTATCGACCGTTATTTTGAATGGAATTTCTCTTTGTATCTCTTGCTGTTGGATTGTGTTGGTAATGTATAAAAATGCTGAGGATTTATGTGGATTTATTTTGTATCCTGCAACTTTGCTAAAGTTCTGAATTATTTTTAATAGTTTTTTAGCAGAGTCTTTGGGGTTCTCTAAGTATACCATCATGTCATCTGCAAAGAGTGATAGTTTGATTTCCTCATTACCTACTCTAATTCCTTGAATCTCTTTCTCGGCTCTTATTGCTGAGGCTAGCATTTCTAGTACTATATTGAATAGTAATGGTGATAGTGGGCAACCTTGTTTCACTCCTGATCTTGCTGGGAAAGGTTCCAGTTTATCACCATTACATATGCTGCTTACTGACGGTTTTAAATATATGCTCCTTATTATTTTAAGGAATAGTCCATTTATTCCAATACTCTCAATTGCTTTTAGTAGGAATGGATGTTGGATTTTATCAAATGCTTTTTCTGCATCTATTGAGATGATCATATGATTTTTGTTAATTTGGTTATTGTTATAGTCGATTATGTTAATAGTTTTCCTAATATTGAACCAGCCCTGTATTTCTGGTATAAATCCCACTTGGTCATAGTGTATTATCTTGGGGATGATTTTCTGTAGTCTTTTTGCTAATATTTTATTTAAGATTTTAGCATCAGTATTCATTAGGGAGATTGGTCTATAATTTTCTTTCTCTGTTTTCAGCCTACCTGGTTTAAGTATCAGTACCATGTCTGTGTCATAAAAGGAATTTGGTAGCACTCCTTCAATCCCTATTTATTCAAATAGTTTATGTAGCATTGGAGTTAGTTGTTCTTTAAATGTTTGATAGAATTCACATGTAAATCCATCTGGTCCTGGGGATTTTTTCTTAGGGAGTTGGTTAATAGCTTGGTCTGTTTCTTTTTCTGAAATGGGACTATTTAGACTATTTACTTCTTTCTCTGTTATTCTGGGCAAGCTATATTTTTGAAGGTATTCTTCCATTTCATTTAAGTTATCGAATTTATTGGCATAAAGTTGAGCAAAATAGTTCCTAACGATTGTTGTAATTTCCTCTTCATTAGTGGGGAGTTCTCCCTTTTCATTTTCAAGACTAACAATTTGCTTTTCCTCTTTCCTTTTTCTGATCAGATTTACTAAAAGTTTATCTGTTTTATTGGCTTTTTCATAAAGCCAACTCTTAGTTTTATTAATTAATTCAATAGTTTTTTTACTTTCAATTTTATTAATCTCACCTTTTATTTTTAGAATTTCAAGTTTCGTGTTTGTCTGGGGGTTTTTAATTTGTTCCTTTTCATTTTCATTTTCATTTGTAAGCCCAATTCATTTGTTCATTTCATTTTCAGTTGTAAGCCCAATTCGTTGACCTTCTCTTTCTCTATTTTATGCAAGTAGACCTCTAGAGATATAAAACTTCCCCTTATTACTGATTTAGCTGTATCCCACACATTTTGGTATGATGTCTCATTATTGTCATTTTCTTGGGTGAAGTTATTAATTATGTCTATGATTTGCTGTTTCACCCCATCATTCTTTAGTATAAGATTTCCCAATTTAGTATATAGCTTCCCAATTATTTTTTGGTTTATTTTTCCCTGGATTTTTATCGAATGTAATTTTCATTGAATTGTGGTCTGAAAAAGATGCATTTACTATTTCTGCCTTACTGCATTTGATTTTGAGGTTTTATGTCCTAGTATATGATCAATTTTTGTATAGGTTCCATGAACTGCTGAGAAGAAAGTGTACTCCTTTCTGTCTCCATTTAGCTTTCGCCAAAGATCTGTCATATCAAACTTTTCTAAAATTCTGTTTACCTCTTTGACTTCTTTCTTATTTATTCTGTGGTTTGATTTATCTAATTCTGAGAGTGCAAGGTTGAGATCTCCCACTATTATAGTTTTGTTGTCTATTTCTTTTTGCAGCTCTCTTAATTTCTCTTGTAAGAATTTAGATGCTGCACCAATTGGTGCGTATATGTTTAATATTCATACTGCTTCATTATCTATGCTACCCTTTAGCAGGATATAATGCCCTTCCTTATCTCTTTTAATTAGATCAATTTTTAATATTTGCTTGATCTGAGATGAGGATGGCTACTCCTGCTTTTTTGGCTTCACTTGAAGCATAGTAGATTCTGCTCCACCCTTTTACTTTTATTTTGAATGTATCACCCTGTTTCAGGTGTGTTTCCTGTAAACAACATATAGTAGGATTCTGGCTTTTAATCCAGTCTACTAACTGCTTCCTCTTTATGAGGGAGTTTACCTCACTCACATTTATGGTTAGAATGACTAATTCTATATTGCTTGGCATCCTGTTAACCCCTGGTTATGCTTTTCTCCTTTCCTTCCCTCTTACACCCCTACCCAGTATTAAACTTGTGAGCACCACTTGTTTTTCACAGCCCTCCCTTTTTAGGATCCCTCCCCCACCTTAAAATTCCTCCCCCATTTTACCCCTTTTCCTCACAATTTCTGTATTCCCTTCCCCTTAGCTTACTCTTTCCCTCCCACTTTTCAATGAAATGGAAGAAGTTTCACCATAAATTGAATTGATTTGATACGCACTGTGTTCATCCCTCTTCTATATTTCTCTCAGATATAATAGGTTACCCTTGCCTCTTCATGAGATGTAGTACCACCTCTTTACCCCTTTTTATGATATAATTTCCTTTCCACCTCTAGTTTCTAGGACAAATTATACATGTGTTCTTTACATATCTTTATGGCAGAAATATAGTTCTCAAAATTTCTTTTCACCTTTTTAGAAATCTCTTGAGTTCTGTATTTGAAGATCAAACATTTTGTGTAGATCTGTTTTTTTCATCAAGAATAGATGGAATTCATTTATTTTGTTAAATGTCCGTCTTCTTCCCTGGAAAACGTTGCTCATTTTTGCTGGGTAAGTTATTCTTGGCTGCATACCAAGTTCCTTAGCCTTTCAGAATATCATATTCCAGACCCTTTGTTCCCTTAAGGTGGATGCTGCTAGATCCTGGGTTATCCTTATTGTGGCTCCCCCATATCTGAATTGCTTTTTTCTAGCAGCTTCCAATATTTTTTCCTTTGTCTGATGGTTCTTGAACTTGGCCACTATGTTTCTTGGCGTTTTGATTTTAGGGCCCCTTTCAGTAGGTGAACGATGAATTTTTTTCAATGTCTATTTTACCCTCTATTTCTAAAACATCTGGGCAGTTCTCTTTGATAATTTCCCAGAAAATAGTGTCCAGGTTCTTTTTTTTTTCCCTCACATTTTTCAGGGAGTCTGATTATTCTTAAATTGTCTCTCCTGGATCTGTTTACCAGGTCTGTTGTGTTACCAATAAGGTACTTGTCATTCTTTTCAATTGTTTTGTTTTTTTGGTTTTTATTTGATACTTCTTGGTTTCTCCTTGAGTCATTCATTTCTACTTGTTCCATTCTAATTTTCAATGATGTGTTTTCTTCACTCACTTTTTAATTTCTTTTTTGTAATTCTCCAATTGAGTTTTTATTTTCTATGGAATTTTTTTTTTTATTTCATCAATTTTACTTTTTAGAGAGCTGTTTTCTTTTTCCAGCTCACTAATCCTGTTTTCCTTGGAGTTGTTTACCTTCTCTAATTCACTAATTTTCTTTTTCAATGATTTGATTTCTTTATCCTCTCTGTCTTTAAATGTGTGGGATGACTTCTCCAGACTCTCTTGCCACACTTCCCTTTCCTTTTCCAATTTCTCTTCTTGCTCTCTTGTGAGAGCCTTTTTGATTTCCTCTATGGGAGTCTTATGTATTAAGGAGCAGATCATATTCCCCCTTAAGGGATTCCTCTGGACACAATCTGCTTTTAGTTTCCTCAGGGCTTGAAGTCTGCTCTCTCTCTATACAGAAGCTGTCAATGGTTAGAGCCCTTTTAAATTTTTTGTTCATTTTGTCAGAAGGGGAATTGAAGAAAACAAATTGACAAGAGAAACAATTGGTCTGTTTTGGGGGTGGTGATGGGGGTGGATGGTGTTATAAGGCTTCCTCTACAGACTGCGGGAGACAGCAGTGAGGCACTAACAGGACAGTGATAGCTGTGCTAGGTCTGTGCTCTGAGGCTCTAAGAATGCACTGAGTCACTCCAGGTTGGGGGTGAAGGTGGCCGGGTCCCGAGAGACTAGCTTTCTGGGGTTTTATTCTTTACCTCCGGTGTTTACACCTTCTCTGCTGCTCCTGGCTTGCTGCCAAGAGGGAACATCCACACTGGGGTAAAAGTCTTTTCGCAAAAACGGAAGAGATCACACCCCTCCCCGCTCCAGTCTGAGCTGTGTGAACTGCCTGCCTTGTTCTGGCTGCCTGCCCTCAGTCTGTTCCCAGTTTGTTTGTCCCCTCCCCAGAGCAAACACAGACCTTCTTTGGCGAATTTCAAGGATGTCTTCTGTTGGTGATTATTTGTGGGTTTCTTTTCCTGTCAAGCATTAATTCCGAGGCTTGTCATGAAGTAAGTCCTGAGAGAAAACGATGAGCTCAAGCAGCTATCTTCCTCCACCCCGCCATCTTGGCTGGAAGTCAAAATAGGTTCTTGATTGTTACAGCTTTACAGTAGAAATGCCAGAGGGCTCAAGAGAACAAGAAAACAGAATGTAAATAAATTTAATATGAGCTCAGTTAGAGCCACACTCATAAACTAGTAATTTATAGCTGAAAACCTAGTTTACAAATGCAAAACAGACAGGAAAAAGGCTGCACTCTTGCTAATGGCTAGAAGTAGGATAGTTTTATATGGTAGCCTGAAGTCTAGTATTGATGAATTGTTACTTATGTCCCCATTTGCTTATCATGGTTATAAATAGGGAGCTACTTTGTAATTCAGAAACTAGAATATTCCTTCAAAATCTTTCATTCAAAAATCTTCTTCCCTCCCTTAGGATCTGGAATTTCTCCTTCATTTAGTCCTTTGTTTCAATGTTAGTGATTTTCTAAGAATAATCTAAGCTGGACAAGTTATGAGGGCAAATAGATTGAGAACTGAATTTATTAGAGGCTGAACTAAACATAAAATCAAACTTCAATTTTAAAAATATCATAGGTTCAACATGTGAGAGGCATAGCTAAATAATGGATTAAAATAAGTTCAATATGAGTTAATAGTGGTACATGGTAGCTAATAAAACTAATATAATCTTAGATTGCATTAATAAAATGTATTATCCAGGAGTAGACAGATAATAAAACAATACTCTGATTAGACCATATATGGAATATTATTCAGTTCCAGGTACTGTATTTTGGAAAAGATTATCAAGAGAATCAAGAAAAAAGTATCTAGGGTAGTAAAGGTCTTTGAGATCATGTCACATGAATTTTATTTGAAAGAAATGTGTAGAGTAAACTTAAAGGGTATATGATAATTGTCTTCAAATATTTAAAAGAGACATGAATCATATTTTAAAAAAAAATCAAGAATTGTTCAATGCTAGGAAAACATTAGTATAATTAATCATATAAATAAAATTGACAAAATCACATACTTATTTCAATAAAAGCTAGCATTTTTTACAATGCAAAACACTAGGCACTCTTTCCCAAGAGTACAGTTGAAAGAGAAGAGATAATATAATATTTTAGTATTCTCATGAAAAGTTGTAGGCAAGTGGTAGCAGGAGAAGTCTAGCACCAAAGAATCATAAGTACCAGGGCAGGAAGAACCTAGACAAAAAGATATTTCAGAGGATCTCTGCATTAGAGAACTGGAACAGTTACTGCTGGCAGCTTTGTTACCTACTACCCAATGCCAGGTCACAGTGGGGCAGAAAGGAAAAGTCACAAAGGAGAAGTGGTACTACCTGTTGTAAAGATCAAGGATCAAGTTTCAGAAATTTATGACTCTGAGATCAATGAAGCAATGAAGAGTCAGTTCTGAGACTGCAATGGAATAAACCAGGGAAGGATAACCAAAACCAAGAGGGAGCCAGCAGTTGAGTCACTCTGAATTTGTAGAATCTCCCTATGAAGTAAAACAATAACTTAATTTAACAATAGTCTACAGAAACTCAACCATATACAAACCAACATAACCATACCTATGCCAGGAACTTGCAAAGCACAGATCTAGAAGGCAATGAAAAGACCTCTCTTCCCAGCTCACACCACTTGGGAAGTACCTAAGGCCCTCATATGGAGCTATGAAAACAGAAAAAGGACATTAAAAAAAGCTCAGGTTAGATATCCCCTCCCTCTCTCTGGAAGTGAATTCTTCTATAAATCTCATTAGTATTTTCTTTAGCAAGTTGTCTTATAATTTCTGTTGCTGCATTTTCACCAATAGTTTGTATTACAGCTGTTTGCAGACATCCTACAAAATCAGCAAAAGTTCATCTGGGCCTTGCTCTATTTTCATAAAGGCTTCTCCTCTATCTTGTTTACCTGGGAGAATGCCCCATGCTTTGATAGCAGCAGCAGCAGTTTGCTTATATGCTGCTGTGGGGTAATTAATCTGTGCTGAAGTGTCTGCATAAGAACCTACACCTGTTACTTGGTCATAGGTGATTGGTGTATTTACTCCAGGTTGCCTGGTTTTGGGGGCTTGTATCCTACAGAGTTCACTATATTCAGAGAGCCACAACAAGTTTTGTCCAGGTTCTAAGCATATCCTAGCTATAGATTTCCAGTTACTAAGGATTAAAATTTTATAAATCAAATTCTGTAATAACATCTTATCATAAGATGATGTAGACCCATAAAGAGGGTCCCATCCTTTTTCAGGTCTTTGATAATTTCTCGATTAAAAGGAATGTATCTTCTCCTTTCTTGACCTGAAATGTCTATTCTCAAATCAGCAATATTTTCCCTTCCTCTTTGTCTTTAAGTAGTGCCTTTTGCAATTGAATGGGGTTGGGGGGGGGATTTGCTGGGGAGAGGTGCTGATGATGTCACTGCTCCTCCCACTTTTCCTCCTCCCTCTACCCAGGAAGGTGAAGTTGATGGGGGAGGATCAAGAGCCTGCTAGTGTGTAGGTGGAGTTGAAGCTGGGCTGTGAGAATGAAAATCACCATGCCCTTTAAATTCAATTAACTCTCCATGCCTTTTGGAGATATTTTCATTACCCTCTCTCCCTTCTCTTCTTCTTTCTCCACAAGTTTCCTTGTTTGACTGTTCTCCTTAGAGCTTTTCTTTTTTCTAGAACTTGCAGTATTCTTTAAGGCCAATTGTATTACATTGTATATATAGAATATTTCCATAGAAATTGATTCAGGACTTTTGTCATTGTAATATTCACATAGTTGATCTCCTACTAGTTTCCAATTATCTACCTTTATTTCTTCTTCCTTGAAGAACCAAGGGGACATTCATTCTTTTTTTTTTTTTAATTCATTTTTCCAAATTATCCCCTCCCTCCCTCCACTCCCTCCCCCCGATGACAGGTAATCCCATACATTTTACATGTGTTACAATATAACCTAGATACAATATAGGTGTGTAAATACCATTTTCTTGTTGCACAATAAACTTTAGATTCCGAAGGTATAAGTAACCTGGGTAGATAGACAGTAGTGCTAACAATTTACATTCGCTTCCCAGTGTTCCTTCTCTGGGTATAGTTATTTCTGTCCATCATTGATCAACTGGAAGTGAGTTGGATCTTCTTTATGTTGAAGATTTCCACTTCCATCAGAATACATCCTCATACAGTATTGTTGTTGAAGTGTATAGTGATCTTCTGGTTCTGCTCATTTCACTCAGCAACAGTTGATTTAAGTCTCTCCAAGCCTCTCTGTATTCCTCCTGCTGGTCATTTCTTACATAGCAATAATATTCCATAACCTTCATATACCATAATTTACCCAACCATTCTCCAATTGATGGACATCCATTCAACTTCCAGTTTCTAGCTACAACAAAAAGAGCTGCCACAAACATTTTGGCACATACAGATCCCTTTCCGCTCTTTAGTTAATTTCTTTGGGATATAATCCTAATAACAGCAATGCTGGGTCAAAGGGTAAACACAGTTTGATAACTTTTTGGGCATAGTTCCAAATTGCTCTCCAGAATGGCTGGATTCTTTCACAACTCCACCAACAATGTATCAGGGGGACATTCATTCTAATGTTTCCAAGAGTCCACCAATCTGCTCCCAAGTTACAAGCAAACCTTGACTCTTTATTAGTCTAAGTATGCTTTCTATAGAGCTCCTGTGGGGTGGGGGTAGGGGTGGGGTAAATCTTTTCCTAATATCTGCCTCATTTCAGCAGGAAAATGAGTGTTATTAGTTTAACTCTTAACAAAGTTCACTGTCTATTTTAATACTCACCCTATCTCCTGATCAAAGCGACTTCTTCACTGAAATTAGGGTCCTCGGTCCATGTTGGGCACCAAATATAATGTTCGGATTAGCTCCCTGGAGGACCTCAGGATTGGCCAGAGTCAGGATAAATCAAAGTCCTTGATCTTTAGGGGGGGAAATGAAGGAGGCAGACAAGCTGCCACACAGCTTTCCAAAGATGTATATCGGATTCTGGAGTCTGGAGTCTCCAGCCTCTTGCATCCTCATCCTGCCACCAAATGACTCTGCCTTCTCTCCCCCCACCCCCCAATCCTTTCCTATTACATATATATAATATGATATATTTCACCAACAAACATTCAGCAAGCACCAATGGTGCTAATATATGCTAATAAAGCTATTTTCTCACATTGAATAGGTAGCCTTAAGTGCCCTCTTGTCTGATTCAGAGTTTCAGCCCTGTATACATCCTTTGTTTCCTTTGCCAGTTGGTGCCACCATAAATATAATATAGCTCCCAGGGTTATTTCTTCTTTTTGCCACCCAGATCTACATTTCTTTTATACCCATAGACAATGGAAACTTTATCATTTAACAAAAAAGAGAATCGGATTTAAATGATGATTTTTTTTTATCATCATTGATGGTATGAAGATTAATAGGAGAGATCATTGGGCAGTTTTCAGTCCTTCCTCCAGTAGGCTTGCTAATCACTTTTGGCCTACAATGACCAATAAAGTCTGCTGCTTCAGGAAGAAACTGGTTGCTTTCCATCCCAGTGAAAAATCTCTGCCTTCTTTCCACTTCCCATGGCTATATCTCCTACTTTTCTTGTCATTTTCATCCTGTATCTCTGTCTCCGGATCCAAGGTCTGTTAGTATTTTCTTGTCTAACCTCCTCTTCTCTCCCACTAGAAGCTTGTAGAAAGAATTACAAAGAAATATGAATAACCATTTCTAGGAGATTTCTCCATTCTTTTGGAGAAATGGAATGGGGACATTGACTAATTGAAAGATATATTGAAATTATACTAATTAATGAGGAAATATACACACACATACATATAGATATATAGATATAGATTATCCTGGTATTCAGGAAAGATTAAATAGAGGAATAATTCAAACAGAAAGCTAAGGTGTGATCTATAAGTGAGGCGGTAAGTAAGGGATTTCACAGAAGATTCAACTATAGAGAAACGAAAATTCTGAAAAACAATCAGAAAAAAAACAGTAAGAATGTATATAGAAGATGGAGACAATAGAAAATGAGATGAGATGAGAGAGAAAAGGAAGAAAGATAAGAGAGAAAACCCTGTCACTTTTTAAAATCATATGTTACAGATTTAGAAGTATTCATCCCTGTTTCATATGCAACAGCCACTTATAAAAAGGTTTAGGAAAGATGCTAAATTTTACTAATTGAGTAATGAAACATTATCTGTTACTATATCTACTTCAATCTTGATAATACATGCCAATGTCTTCAAAATGGGGTTATTATTTCAGCTTTAAATATTTAGCAAACCTTTACATATATTTTCCATCTGGAAACATTCTAAAGTTATGGAGCTAACTTTAAGGAATTTTTTTGAAGATGGCGGAGAAGATACATGCTAATTTGTAAGCTCCCATCTTCCTTCAATACCAACTAGTTAAATCAGCCTTAAAAATAACACTGGACTCATAAAAACCACAATGCTTAGAAGCACAACTTACAGCTGAAGAGAATCTGGAATTTCAACAGAAAAGGTCGGTTACGAGGGGAGGAAAAAAAAAGATCAGCACACACAGGGTTAGGTGCTAGCACACTATGCCAAGTGGGCTGGGGAGAACTCTGGGATCAGAGAAGCCAGTGAGATAGAGGAATCTGGCACTAGCTGATAGCTCTACTCTGCTTATAAAACAGCAGATCAGAAGAGAAATCAAGCCACTTTAAAATATAAAGCCAGATCCTAGATCCACCCCATTCCGGAAGTGGCCTAGCACCAATCTCAGCATGGCTGTGCAGCAACCTTCTGCTGTCCAGGGATTCTCCTTGGGGTAGTTGAGAGCCTGAACAGCGGGGGTCACAGCCTGGGGCAGCCTCTAATCCATATAGTGCGGGGCTCAGTCTTAGGCAATGGAATTCTGGCAGTAGCTAAACTCAAACAGCAGCAGAATTCCCAGAGCCAAGGAGCCTCTGCAGCAGGGACCATGGTTTCCAGGCAGACACTACAGGTTTGAGCGCAGGGGATTTTAGAGTCAGCTGCTAATATCCACGGCCCCACAGGAGGCTTTGGCTGGGGTTTGTGATGCTTTCACTGTTCAGCCTTAAATCTCAGGGCAGTCACTAGGCCATTAGCACTCCTCTCAGCCCAGCAGTGCTAACCATCTCTGAGGAATTTCCGGGGAGGGAAGAGGGGAACTCTCTCCCAGAGCTCTCTCTTAGCCCAGTCACAGGATTGCTGCATCCATCAGGTCTGGGAGGAAGCTGATAAATAAATTTCTTACCCAAGGGCAGACCCCCCCCCACAGAGTGTTAACAATGAGTAAGAAATTGAAGAGAACAATTGACACCTTCTATACAGAGAAAGAGGGGATATCCAACCCCAACGAGGCTAACAGCAGAGAGTCTCCAGAAAACACCCTAAAGGGGAATGATACCTGCCCCCCATCACATAACTCTCTCCTAGAAGAGATTATTAAAAAGTTAAAAGAGTTTGAAGAAAAATGGGGAAAGGAAAGAGAAGCAATGACAGAGAATAACAACATCCTGAAATTTCAGTTGGAAAAAATAAAGAATTCACAGGAGGTGCAGGGAAACAAAATTTGTGAATTAGAAAAGGTTAAAAAAATCATAGGAAAGTAGGATTTGTGAATTGGAAAAGATAAAAAATTCCCAAGAAAGTAGGATTTGTGATTTGGAAAAAGAAAATAACTCACTAAAAAAAATTTAGTGAATTGGAAAAAAAATTCAACAGAGCAAAATAATTCATTTAAAAACTCAATTGGACATATACAAAAAGAACTAAAAAATTTGAATGAAGAAAATAACTCATTAAAAATCAGGACAGAACAAATAGAAATGAATGATTCATTGAGAAACCAAGAATCAGTCAAACAATAAAAAACAAAAAAAATGAAAAGCTGAAGAATAACGTCAAATATTTACTGGGAAAATCTATAGACCTGGAAAATAGATCTAGGAGAGATAATCTGAGGATCATTGGACTTCCCAAAAACTATGATCAAAAAAAGAGCCTAGATTTTATTTTACAGGAAATCATCAAAGAGAACTGTCCAGAGATAATACAAACAGAAGGGAAAATAGGTGTTGAAAGAATTCATCAAACACCTTCTGAAAAAGACCCTAAAAAAAGAACTCCATGGAACATAGTAGCTAAGCTGCAGAACTACCAAATGAAGGAAAAAATATTGCAAGCAGCTAGGAAAAAACAATTCAAATAGCAAGGTGCCACAATAAGGGTCACTCAAGATATAGTTGTCTCCACATTAAAGGATCAAAGGGCCTGGAACCTGATATTCTGAAAGGCAAAAGAACAAGGATTGCAACTAAGAATAAACTCTAAGCTAAGTTAGCATTTCTTCCATGGAAGAAGATGGTCATTTAATGAAACAGAGGAATTCCATTTGTTTCTAAGAAAAAAAAAAAAAAAAAGACTTAAACAAAAAATTTGATCCACATCCACAAGACTCAAGAGAAGCAGAAAAAGGTAAAAAGAACTCTTGAGAACTATATCTCTGTTGAAAGTCTGCATGGATAATTTGATTTTACTGATATAGCATAAAAAAGGGAAGTAGTAAAGGGAAGGAGATAGTATCAGAAAAAGGGAAAGGAGAGATAAAAAGAGGGAAACTACATCCCAGGAAGAAGTATAAAAAATCTACCAAATCTGAGGGAATGTAGAGAGGGGGAAAATCATTGTGTGAATCTTACTTTCATCAAAGAGTAAATAATTGACATATATGTTTTTCAGAGAATTCTCTCTCACCTCATTATAGGGGGGGGAGAGGAAAAGGGAAAAGGAAAAGGGGAATAAGGGAAGGGTACATGAAAGGGGAAGGGACTTAAAAGGAGGGAGGAGGGATACTAAAAAGGGAGGGTTGTGTGTCACAAGTGGGGTCCACAAATTAAATACTGGGGAAGGGGTTCGGGGGGACTAGGGGAAAAATAGCATAATCAGAGGATAAAATGATGGCAGGAAATACAGAATTAGTAATTTTATTTTACTGTATTTTTTTGCTTTTTTTATTAATTTTATAAATATAACATTTTTGACAATATTTTTTTACAACATTATCCCTTGTACTCCCTTCTGTTCTGAATTTTTCCCCTCCTTCCCTCCACCCTCCCCCAGATATCAGGCATTCCCATACATATTAAATATCTTATAGTATATCCTAGGTACAAGATATATGTGCAGAACCAAATTTTGTTGTTGTTGCAAAGGAAGAATTGTATTCAGAAGGTAAAAATAATCTGGGGAGAAAAACAAAAAAATGTGAACAGTTTACACTCATTTCCCAGTGTTCCTTTTTAGGGTGTAGCTGATTCTGTCCATCATTGATCAATTGGAATTGGGTTAGCTCTTCTCTATGTTAAAGATATCCACTTCCATCAGAATATATCCTCATACAGCATCATTGTTGAAGTATATAATGATCTCCTAGTTCTGCTCATTTCACTTAGAATCAGTTGATGTAAGTCTCTCTAATCCTCTCTGTATTCATCCTGTTGGTCATTTCTTACAGACAGAATTAGTAATTTTAACTGTAAATGTGAATGGGATGAACTCTCCCATTAAATGGAGGCGGATAGCAGACTGGATCAAAAGTCAGAACCCTACAATATGTTGTTTAAAGAAAACACACATACAGAGTAAAGGTAAAAGGTTGGAGCAGAATCTATTATGCATCAGGTAAAGCCAAAAAAGCTTATCTCAGATCAAGCAAAAGCAGAAATTGATCTAATTAAAAGAGATAAGTAAGGAAACTATATCCTGCTAAAAGGTAGCATAGTCAATGAAGTCATATCAATACTAAACATATATGCACCAAGTGGTGCTTTCCTAAAGGAAAAGTTAAGAGAGTTTTAAGAATAAATAAACAGTAAAACTATAATAGTGGGAGATCTTAACCTTGCACTCTCAGATTTAGACAAATCAAACCACAAAACAAATAAGAATGAAATTAAAGAGAACATTAATTAAATTAAATATTAAAAATTAAATAGAACATTAGAAAAACTAGGTAAGATAGATCTTTGGAGAAAACTGAATAGTGATAGAAAGGAGTATATTTTCTTCTCAGCAGTTCATTGAACCTATACAAAAATTGACCATATATTGGGACATAAAGATCTCAAAATTAAATGCAGGAAGGCAGAAATAGTAAATGACTTCTTCTCAGACCACAATACAATAAAAACTACATTCAATAAGAAGTTAGGGGTAAATAGACCAAAAGCCAATTGGAAACTAAATAATCCCATCTTAAAGAATGACTGGGTGAAACAGTAAATTATAGAAACAATTAATAATTTCACCCAAGATAATGACAATGATGAGACATCATACCAAAATTTGTGTATTCAGCTAAAGCGGTAATAAGGGGAAATTTTATATCTTTAAAGGCTTATTTGAATAAAATAGAGAAAGAGAAGATTAATGAATTGGGCCTGCAACTTAAAGCCAGAAAAAGACCAAATTAAAAACCCCCAACAAAAAACTAAACTTGAAATTCTAAAATTAAAAGGAGAAATCAATAATATTGAAAGTAAAAAAAACTATTGAATTAATGAATAAAACCAAGAGTTGGTTTTATGAAAAAGCCAGTAAAACAGATAAACCTTTTGGTAAATCTGATCAGAAAAAGGAAAGAGGAAAATCAAATTGTTAGTCTTAAAAATGAAAAGAGGGATCTTTCCACCAATGAAGAGGAAATTAGAGAAATAATTAGGAGTTACTTTGCCCAACTTTATGCCAATAAATTTGATAACTTAAGTGAAATGGATGATTACCTCCAAAAATATAGGCTTCCTAGATTAACTGCTTAAATAGTCACAATTCAGAAAAAGAAGTAGAACAAGCTATTAATCAACTCCCCAGGAAAAAATTCCCAGGACCAGATGGATTTACATGTGAATTCTACCAAACATTTAAAGAACAATTAGCCCCAATGTTATATAAACTATTTGAAAAAATAGGGGATGAAGAAGTCTTATAAAACTCCTTTTATGACACAGACATAGTACTGATACCTAAACCAGATAGATTGAAAACTGAGAAAGAAAACTATAGACCAATCTCCTTAATGAATATTGATGCTAAAATCTTAAATAAGCTATTAGCAAAAAGACTTCAGAAAATCATCCCCAGGATAATACACTATGATCAAGTAGGATTTATACCAGGAATGCAGGGCTGGTTTAATATTAGGAAAACTATTAGTATAATTGACCATAATAATAATCAAATTAATAAAAACCATATGATCATCTCAATAGTTGCAGAAAAAAGCATTTGATAAAATACAACATCCATTCCTACTTAAAAACGCTTGAGAGTATAGAAATTAATGGACTATTCCTTAAAACAGTCAGGAGCATATATTTACGACCGTCAGTAAACATAATATGCAATGGAGAGAAACTGGAACCTTTCCAAGTAAGATCAGGAGTGAAACAAGTTTGCCTACTATCACCATTACTATTTAATATTGTAGAAATGCTAGCCTCAACAATAAGAGTCGAGAAAGAGATTAAAGGAATAAGAGTAGGTAATGAATAAATCAAACTGTCACTCTTTGCAGATGGCATGATGGTATACTTAGAGAACCCCAGAGATTCTTATAAAAAGTTATTAGAAATAATTCACAACTTTAGCAAAGTTGCTGGATACAAAATAAATCCATATAAATCTTCAGCATTTTTATACATCACCAACAAAATGCAACAGCAAGAGATACAAAGAGAAATTCTATTCAAAACAACTGTCAAGAGTATAAAATATTTGGAAATCCATCTATCAAAGAAAAGTCAGGAATTATATGAGCAAAATTACAAAACACTTGCCACAAAAATGAAGTCAGATTTAAATAATTGGAAAGACATTTAGTGCTTGTGGATAGGCCGAGCAAATATAATAAAAATGGCAATACTCCCCAAACTAATATATTTATTTGGTGTTATACCAATCAGACTCCCAAGAAACCATTTTAGTGACCTAACAAAAAATAACAACAAAATTCATATGGAAGAATAAAAGGTCGAGAATTTCAAGGGAATTAATGAAAAAAAAAGTCAGATGAAGGTGGTCTAGCTGTATCTGATCTAAAGCTATATTATAAAGCAGCAGTCACCAAAACCATTTGGTATTGGCTAAGAAATAGACTAGTCAATCAGTGGAACAGATTAGGTACACAGGACAAAATAGGGTACAACTATAGCAATCTAGTGTTTGACAGATCCAAAGATACCAACATTTGAGATAAGAATTCATTATTTGAAAAAAACTATTGGGAAAACTGGAAATTAGTATGGCAGAAATTAGATGTGGATCCACACTTAACACCATATACCAAGATAAGATCAAAATGGGTCCATGATTTAGGCATAAAGAATGAAATCATAAATAGTTTAGAGAGTCTCAGACCTGTGGAGGAGGAAGGAATTTATGACCAGAGGAAAACTAGAGATCATTATTGATCACAAAATAGAAGACTTTGATTATATCAAATTAAAAAGCTTTTGTACAAACAAAACTAATGCAAACAAGATTAGAAGGGAAGTAACAAATTGGGAAAATATTTTTTACAGTTAAAGGTTCTGATAAAGGCCTCATTTCCAAAATATATAGAGAACTGACCCTAATTTATAAGAAATCAAACCATTCTCCAATTGATAAATGGTCAAAGGTTTGCCTGTTATCTAGGGGAGAGGGAGTAGAGGGAGGGAGGGGAAAATTTGGAAAAATGAATACAATGGATAATGTTATAAAAAAAATTACTTATGCATATGTACTGTCAAAAAATTTGTAATTATAAAATTAATAAAAAAAATTTTAAAAAGAATTTTTTCTACCTTTAAGAATTATATTTATCTTTTGGTCACATTTTCAATTCAATATTTGAGGATAAGCCCCTTTTCTGCAAGTCTCCAATTGACATTTCCTTTGTATGCAAATACTGAAATGATTTTTATTTAATAAAAAGGTACATCTCCTTTGTGGATTTTGAATTTCTGTTATTAAATATTTATGTTTTTCAAATGTCTTTATTTAATTGAGTGAGGTTCTTGGTGCCATTTCAAAATAACCTCAGCCGGTAGGTGTAATGACTTATGAAAGATCTGACCTTTAGCATTTTAAAGTTCTGTCCATCTATAAATTTCTTCTGTGTTCATTTAATCTTAATTTGTATGCCTTTGTGCAATGTGACTTAATGAGTATATGATTTTTGGCACAACATTTATTAACACAAAGAAAATATCTATAGAGTTTCTTTTAGTTAAAAACTCTGCTTGCATCTCAGGTCTTAAAATGAGAAATTGCTTTATATGTCTCATCCATGTTTGCATAATCCTGGTTCATACTCATTAAGTATTAGCAAAATAGACGCTAGTTCTACTAAATCCTACTCTGAGGTTCAGTCTTTCACTTCTCACTCTCTTGCATTTAGAAAGTTGTCATTTCTTTCTTTTTTTTACTTATGTAGAAACAATTTGTTTTCTAGTTCTTTGCTGTTCCTTTTTAAAGAAAATCAGGTGTAAACTTTATAGTGATCTTGCTAAGTTGACATGTAGTGGTACTTTTTAATATATTTGGATTGTCAAGATAGAAAATAATTTGGTTGGTATGCCTTAAGCAACATTCTGCAAGAAGGAATAAGGAATAATAAATAAAACCTGAAAATTTATTCTAATAATATGATTGAGTGATAATTTTCTCTTTGAAAATAAATACATGATAATATTTATATAGTAGAGTGATTTAGATAATGTTCAGGAAAATAATTTAAATAGGCTGTTCTTAATTTACCTTTAAATAGTTTCAATTAGAATTAATTACTGTCCCTCCTTGTTTTCATAGTTTACACAAATCTTTATCCCAAGAAGAAAGTCTAAAGGATCAGTTTAACTGTACTCTTAGTACCTATGAGGATGCTTTAAAAAACAGAGAGGATATTGTTTCCATCACTCATCAACAAAATGAGGAACTGGCCATCCAGCTGCAGCAAGCCCTGACAGAGAGAACAAACATGGAATTAAAGCTTCAGCAAGCTTTAGCAGCCTCCCAAGAGGCCAGTGAAAAAGTCCAAAAGTAAGTATAATGATTTTGCTTTTTAAAAAATGCTGTCATTTGTCAATTAGGGATGGTATTCTTTATGCTTTTTGCCTTATTTAAATAAAATAGATTGGGCCAAAAAATCACATGTCCTAGTTTATATTAGTATGTATCTATATCTATATCTGTCTATACAGATGTAGAAATATAGTCCATTCTTAGTTTTAAAATGTTTTCTTAGGAACCCTTTGGGTACACCTTATTGGATTATTTAATTCTTTCCCACCCCAATTTATAAAAGAAAGGCCAACAGTTAAGAAGAGTGTTTTTGTTTGTTTGTCTGTTTATTTGCTGTTTTTCTTTACTCTCTTGGCTTAGGAGTGAATTTGATGGAAATAGATTGACGTGATTTTGCAATGTTATATAAAATCATTGAAAGTAAGTAGACAGACATTAAAATTGTTAAGATATGAGACTCACTTTCAGATACTTTATATATACATTTTTTACACGCAAAAATACGTTTACTTGAGATAATTTTCTTTACATTTATATTTTTAACAAAACAATTGCATAGAACTTTGATCTTTATTAAAACTAACTGAAAACTGAAAACATAATTTCTAAATGATATATCTTTAAAAACAGATTTTTTTCAGGAACTGAAAGATAATGAAACTTAACTAATCTTCTTTATATATTGCCAATATTAACAAACTGTACAAATACAAATCTCTTTAACTCCTAAGGCATACTTGGTTTTCTGGATGATTTCTTCAGTATTACATTATTAATGAGTAATGCAAATTAACTATAAGGTTTTTGCTTTCTTATTTATTAGAGTTTAAACCATTCATGAGTCTAAATTATCCATTTGTATCTAAGTTGATCATGCTTCCCATAATTCATATTTTTATTATGGCCTTAGATCCAAGCAAGCTTATTCTCTAAACATGCAAAGCAAGCTTAAGCATTATGTACTTCCTTAATCTCTTCCATTAGGTTGTCTTGAACTATCTGATTTATATTTAAATATTAGGGGGGGTTTTTTTGTTTTGTTTTGTTTTGTCTTGTTTTTACCAAATTTAAAGGTTAAGTTCATAAACCACAGGGCCCGAAAGTCCTGTGTTTCATTCATTAAGAGTATATAACTGTGAAAGATATGTCCCAGATTTCCAATAATATAATATCAGTGAGTTGATCAAAAATAAATAATTTATAAATGCATAAGTGTGTTGAGAAATCAATGTAAATATTGCTAGGATTTTATTTTTCTTAGTCCAAGATGAAAATTGGCTATTGTTCTACAATTTATACAATATTTAGCTTAGATATTCAATTATTGCAAATAAATAAGCATCATAAAACAGCAAAATTTACAAGGAAAATATATACATATATATGCATATACATATGCAATATGAAGAAACAATATTTGTATTAACAAAGTTCTTGTTAACAAAGGAAATAGATAAGACTTTATCAAATCTCTGTTAAATGTAGTTTGAAAGATTAAATAGAAATTAAATGAAATGAATATAAAAGAACAAATTAAAGGGGTTTGACAAACTCCATGGCACAGTGGAAAGAGAGAAGACTAGACCTAGAGTTAGGAAACCTAAGTTTGAATTTTGACTCCAACAAGAAAGAAGCTGTGTGAGGCTGGAAATTACTTCAGTTTTTTAGATCTACACATTCCTCACGTGTAAAATGGATATAACTATATACCACCTCACTATCAGTAGTTATAAGGAGAGTATTTTGTATACCTTCAGGTTTCACATATATGTGAGCTATTAAATATATTCAGACAATAGTGTATTTTATTTAATGTTCAGGTTTTTTAAAAAAATTTCTTAAAGAAATGTATATAACTCCCAAATTATATTTTGCTCATCATAATTGGTTTAGATGCAATATTTTTTTTAATTTTCTGATTACTTACTGTCTAATTTAGCTTAAATAACTACATGGTTTTCTGAACAGTAGTCAGTTATTCACTCCTGATTGCCATATGCAGCCAAAGCAAGCTTTGGATTTGTTGCTAATATGTGCTGTTGTTTAGCCATTTTTCAGATGTGTCTGATACTTTGTGGCCCTAGTTGGGTTTTTGGGGGGGCAAAAATACTTGAGTGGTGTGTCATTTCCTTCTCTAGATCATTTGACAGATGAGGAAACTGAGGCAAACAAGGTTAAATGACATTTCTAGCATTACACAGAGAGTGTCTAAGGCCAGATTTAAGCTGAATCTTCCTGATTACGGGCTCATGTTTCTATCTACTGTACTATCTAGCAGTCTAATGTCTGCTTTCCCAGATAAGTTGGTATGTTTGCTTCACCAATTTTAATAGAATGGTTATTCTAGAAGTACATTTTTGCTATGAACTTTTTTTAATGTTTGTTTCCCTTTTTTTCTCTAATAGTAATTTATTTTTCTAAATGCATGCAAAGCTAGTTTTCAACATATACCTTAGCAAAAAATATTATTCTTAGTTTGCCTTTAAACAATTTAAACTCTTTCTTAGAAAGTTAGGCTAGTGCATGCTTCCTTGTAACCTCTTTTATTATGTTTGCTAACTCCAAAAGGTAAGTTTCAACTTGGAAGAGAACACACCTGAGTTTAAATTATTTTCAGGAATAACATGAAAGAATATACAGAAAATATTCAAATTGGGTTCAATTCTTATTTAGCACTTGATAGCTAGTTCTCCAAAAACAATGTAGTGTCTTCATAAGAAACTATGACATTTTAACTAGATCTGCCTTATCCTATCCATCTCTTTTCTCTCCACTATTGTCCAGACTCTTTCATTTCGGCTCCTCTTGACTCCTGCCCCTTCAGCATTCATTAGCTTTTCTTTTCTAATCTGTCAACTTCCTTTATCATCTCTAATCTAATTACATGTGAAAATGTGAAAACTTTTGTGACTATAAATTTCTTGTTTTTAATAATCATAAAATTTTGAATTTACATGATTTCTCCCCTAGAGAACTCAAAACATTACACACACACACACACACACACACACACATTACATACATATATAAACAGATGCATATGTTCTCATTTTTTCTTTGCAATATACCTGGAAAGAAAAATTCTGCATAATTGTAACTATTCACATCAGCCTCAGTCTTATGGATAGATAGAATAATCATCCATTTAACTGATGTGGTATCATAAGAAGGGTACTAAAAAGGATTTCTGAAATAAACTTGGATTAAAACACTGCAAATAATCTTATTTTAAGATACATATCATTAGTAGAGTAGCACATTTAGACATAAAATACAGTAGGCTTAGTTTTTCTCCTCATCATTCCCCTCTCTTAGAGAAGAGATGATTTTAACACCTTTCCCACAAGAACTGTTATAAGAGGACTAGTATTTTAAGAGTTCAATAAGAGGAAAGAATGAAAATTGAAAGGTAAAAGAAACATAAAAAAACTGTAAGAGAAATATGTTCAAAAATTTACCTAGGGTAATCCTTATATTACTGATAGGGAAAGTTAGGGGAACATATAGGGATACAAACCCAGATCACCCCAATTATATTCCCTAATTGTCAAGGAATATGACCATTATCTCTGTATGTATCTTTTTATGACCGGAAATATTCTAAATGAGCTTTATATGTCAATTTATTTGTATTTTCCCTCCTATTTTAAATATTGAAATTGCATAGGGCACACCACATAGCTAGGTTAACATAGTTAAGTTAATATAAAGTAACAAATAGATTCTAAGATACTGAAGGACTTTAAGGATAGTATGTGGTCTGTCTCTTTCTTTGTTGTTAGTATGGTGCTTAAGCCAACATAAATAGAGACATATCTAATCGTGTTTTTAAAAAATCTCCTAGAATGAAAATTAACAAATCTCCTAATTGTAAATCTCATATCTACTAAATTCTTCAACTTATTTCCATTTCCTCTTTATCTGATCTCAATGCATATGGAAATGTTTGCCTGTATTCTTCATGCAATATTGATTCATATGTAGAGATATTTTTTATTCTTCTCTTTTAAACTAAACAATCCCAAAGTTTTTTTAATCTCCCACATACATACTAGTTTAACTAAGTCTTTTGTCCTGTCACTAAATCCTTTTTGGAATGAAGTCACTGTTATGATAGAATTTCTTTAGTATGAGCCATATCAGAATCAAACTATGTAAATAAAGATCTGTTTTCTTTTTTATTTGTGTTTTTTAAAAAGCATAGATACATTTCAAATGAAGTGATCCAAACAGAGTGTACAAGATTTTTTTATATCTGGTAATTTTGTTGCTCCATTTTGAGGAAGTTACTTAAAATCTACATTTGTTTTTATCATTTTTAAAAGTAAAAACTCCAAATAATACCTTCAGGAATACAAAAAATATCAAAGGCCAGTACAAATTCTTTCAATGGATGGTTTTCAAAATAATTAGTTGCTTTATGAAATATGGGTCATTCTACATCTTTAAAAATAAATAACTGAAATGAAAACTGTTATGGGCCAGAACTCTATCCTTGAAACAAGGATTCTTACAAGTTGCTAACTCAGTGGAATTGATAATACAATGGTTATCTAGTTTAGCATGGTGATTAATAGTTCTCTAGTTTAGCATATGTAGTTAGTACTTAATATAGTTCCACAAGATTCACACCTCTGATAATGTAATTAGAATAGAGCATATAAACTGGGACAAACTTGGCCAGGGTCAGACTCGGAGAAGACTAGAGGACTGGAGCCAAAGCTCTTGGAGCCAAATAAAGAGATTTCATCTTTGATCAGGCTCCTGGTGGGTCTCCTCCTTCCTGCACTTTGGGAAAGACTGGTTCAGACTCAGGGAGACTCAAAGATAGATTCACTCCATCTCACACTACCGTGGTGGCTGGCCTCCTGCATCCCCCCACTGATAACAAGGTCTATCTGAAGGCCCTCAAGAAAGCTAATTGGGCCCCAGGCAAGGAAACAATAAATAATTTGGACTTTGGACTTTAACATCTGGCTATTCTTGTGATGATTAATCTGCTGAAAGGAAGGCTGCTCCAGAGACCTCCAAAAAACCAACCAGAACACTACATTTTGGCATCTGAACTTGGGACTAAGGATTTACAATCAGCAGTCCAGACTGACACAATTCTGAGTTCACTGGAAAAGTCTCTGATCCTGAGTTCAGTTTAAAAGTGTCCATTACTCAGTAATTAGAATGAGTACAAAAATAGGCAGATGGAAACTTTGTAAAGGGCTAAATAAGTGTTTCAGTTGAAATGGGACAAATATTTAGAAAGGATACTTCTCTACCGCAAGGAAAGTGTGTAGAAAGCATGGTTAGACTGATAAAAAGCAAGGTTTGATTATAACTTGGGAGCAGATCATTGGACTTTTAGAAACAGTACAGTACTCATCTCCTTGGTTCTCAAAGGAAGAAGGATTAGAATCAGACCTGTGGAAATTAGTAGGAGAGCAACTAAGTGAATATTACAATGATAATGGCCCTGCTTCAATTCCTAAAGAAACACTCTATACATATAACTTAATACAGTTGGCTTTAAGGAATTATATAAGTATTAGAATAAGCAAAAAAAAGAAAGAAAGAAAGAATGGGAGGCGAAGGATACTTACAAACTAGGTGAAAAGGATGGAGAATTAGACAAGAAAGGAGTTAGGTACAATGCTGATGAAATTAAGGAGTGTGGTGCTTCACAGCAGGAGCCATGGGGAAGGGCATTCCCCATCCCCTGACCTACCCCCCCCCATTAGTCCTTCTTGGGTGGAGGGAAGAGGGGGGAGGGGGAGGGGTAGCAACATCATCAACCCCACCTATGAAACAGCCTATAACAAGATTACAAAAAACACTAGTTAAAGCTAAAAAAGGACAGGATATATCTGATTTAATAGAAGCATACCCTGTGAGTGAAGAATTTGATGCTTCAGGTCAAGTCAGGAGAAGATAAACTCCTTTTGATCTGGAAATTATCAAAGATTTTTAAAAGGGTTGCACTTTTATGGGGCTACATCATCTTATGTTAAGATGATAATAGAGAATTTGGCTTATGAAGTTATAACCCTAGTGATTGAAATCTATAGCAAGGACATGCTTAGAACCTGGACAAAACTTATTGTAGCTTTCAAAGTATAGTGAACTATGTAGGATACATGCCCAATGAAATAGGCAAACTGGAGTTAAATATACAAATCACCTTTGACCAACTAGCAAGTAAAGGTCACTATGCAGATGCTTTAGCACAGATTAATTACCCTTTGATAACATATGAACAAATTGCTGCTGCTATTATCAAAGCATGGGGCACCCTCCAGGAAAAGATGGAGGGGGAAGCCTTAACAAAAATAGAGCAAGGTCACCCTGTGCTGATTTTGTGGGATGTCTGCAAATAGCTGTCATACAAATGATTGGTGAAAATGCAGCTACAGGAATTGTGATAAGACAACTCACTAAAGAAAATGCTAATGAAGTTTGTAGAAGAATTATATGGGGACTACACAAGGATGCTCCTTTAAGGAGATCATAAGACACTGTGCCACAGTAGGCACAAATGCTATGATGCAGAACATGGGAAGACAGGGTCCCCCTTTGCAAGGGACTCATCAGTGCTTTTCAATGTTGTAAAGTAGGGCATCTTAAAGCTCAATGTAGGCATAGAGATAGAGTGAGAAGACAGAATTGGGGAACAAGACCCAAAACTCTATGTCCAAAATGCAACAGAGGTTTCTATTGGGCCTCAGAATGTAGATTGACCCAAGGAAATGAGAGGCGGGGCCCAGCTCCAAAACCTCAAACAAAAAACAAGTGGGGCATGATGGCAGCTGAGGTTATAACTAGAGAATCTTTAGAATTTCAGGACTCTTATATCATCAATAAGCTGAAAAGCAATCAAACGGGAGAAAAGGGATAACATGATCAATCAACAGAGAAGCAATCAGATGGGAGAAAGGGATTACAGTTGGAGAGAATATAGGCTTTTTAACCTGACAGGCAGTGTCCAGTGCAAGCAGCTTCAATATAATCACAAAGCGATGTGGAGAGATCCACAAAGTGGTGAATGGAAGGGAACAGATAGGTTAACTTCTTGGGGGAAAGGGTTTGCTTGTATCTCTACAGATGGAGAAGGAATCAGATGGGTGCCAATGAGGCATATTCACCTTGTCCATTGGAGAGAGACAGAAAAAGAGAAAAATCTCAAAACAAAGGGGAAGACCTAAAAAATATCTGACACTGAAAGAGCATGGCTAATAATAAGACTGTTACAGAACTTCAAAATCCAAAGGAATCATTGGATTCACTGAGATGAAAAATTGTTTATAAGACTGTTGGAGAACTTCAAAATCAGCAGAAATCAGTGGATTCCCTGAGACATGATAAGACTGATACAAGACTTCAAAATCTGCAGGAATCATTAGATTCCCTGAGACATGATGAAACTTGCAGGACTTCAAAACTTGAAGGAATTATTGGATTCCTGACACATGAAGTAATGGACAACAGATTGGTTTTGGACTGTTTCTAGGACTTATGGACATGTATAATTCCTTATGTTGATTCATGTTGTTTGTTTGTAATACCTCCCATGGATTTATGTATACCTCTTTCAGGTGAGACCCTTCAGAAACCCCCTAATCTGGTTTGATTCCCCATTTTCCTTTGGTTTTCATCTCCCTTCCTGAGATGTCAGGGAGGGCATGATCACTTCCTTTTTTGGTGTTTTTACCCCTTTTTCTGAGAAGTCAAGAAGGCATGATCACCTCCTTATTGGGATTCTTTCCTCCCTGAGAAGTCAAGGAGGGTGTGACCACCTATGTTCTAAAACAAAAAAAAAGCAGGAGAATTTCCTGACTCACAGCTGAATAATGATTTGTGTGAAATACTTGAGATTACAAAGAAAGTGTGAATTCTTATGTTGGTTTCCCTGCTCATGAGTAAGAGCTGCATACATATTTCCCTTAGAAGTGTCAGGAGATTCACCATATTGTCACAAGGGTTCTCAGCTTAGAGCAAACACACTTTTCACAAACTCAACTGCTTAATCTGTTTGCAGGTTCAATTATAAGGGGTGGATGACTTTAAGTTCTGGGAAGGCATACAGAGCATTTTCACACTTTCTTGATTTAAAAAAAAAAAAAGAGTATACTGTTGTCATCAAAGACTTTACCCAACTATTTAATTTTGTTTCTGGGGCCTGGTCTTGATGTTAGCTATAACCAAACTTAATTTATTAAAATTTATTGTAACAAATAAATTGTAACAAATTCAATGAAATTGTTATAATCATATATCTAAATCTATAGAGAGAAAGATATATAGAAAGGTTAATCATATAAATCAATCAAAATAATTGTTTCTTTCCATATTTCAGTTCCAATTCCTATGTCTATAATTTCATATTCAGACTTTACTTTTCTTTCATCTAAGATATTTCATGCAGGAGGCATTCAACAGATATTTGATTCATAGATGAGAAACTGAAGAATAAAATTAATTCCAATCTAAATACAAAACTTTCTACCAAAATTTAGAAGATTCAAAAAGTTTTGCTGTGTTTTCTTATATTATTAGGAAATAAAAGGAGAGGATGAATCAAAATATTTCTTGAAAATCCTTCTTTATGGCTTAATTTAGAAGTATGTGAAATAGGGAATTTATGTTGATAAAAAATTATCTTTTTGTTTGCAATAACAAAGGAATGAATAAAAAGAGTAAGTATTTATGTGCAAACCACTGAAGATAAAAATACAAATTAATCCCTGGCCTCAAGAAATGAATATCCTGATAGCAAAGAGACTGTAGACATAAGGTTATTATGTCCAAGAAGTAAAGTTATAGGAATGACAAATGGAGTTGTAGTAGACTCAAAGATCCTTTTCCAGTAACAATAGCAGTATTTATTTGATTATGGCTTCAGAGGGAAGGGTGAGGTGGGTAGGGAAGATAGTGAAAGTATGGCCAACATATAGAATGAAGCATAAAGCTGCCCTAGATATAGTAGACCATATGGATTGCAAAGATGAATATGCAAATTTTCCAAAATAAAATTAGTTTAAAAATCTACCTTGCTATTTAGTTTAATTTTGCAAAATTTGTAATCATGCCTGTGTACCATTAGTGGATCTTTGAATACCTTCTATGTAGTCATTACAAAATATTATCTTAACATGTTATTAAATTGCTTTCTTGGACACATGATATATTTTTTTGCAAACGTGTATAAATACAAATTTCAACAATAGAGCAAACAAATTTAGTCCTATGGCCTGTGAATTGCAGCATATGCTTTAGTTTGTGAAATCCAGGTCTTTTTCAACTCTGTCAAGCAAGTATATGTTTTATAAAATTTATCAATAACTTTGAATATTTACACAGTGGATCACCATTCTCCTCTACTAGGTACATAAGGTATATTTCTTTAGCAGCAGGCTATATTGTACACAGAGATAACTGCCAAGCTTTGAAGGCAAATAATTACTGTGCTCATTTACTTTTTTAAAAGCAAAGTATTTGGGCTGACATAGTGATCTATTGGAAATGTTCTGCTTTTACATATGAGAAAAACAGTTTCTATTTTCTGGCTTTAAACAAAGATTAATATAGAATTATTACCTTTGGAGGTCTAGCCTAGAAATTGAGTATGGGCAATAGAGCTTAGAATAAAATATTCCGATTAAAACTGCCAGCTAGAAACTCAAAAGAGAAAGGAGAATCTGAGCTTTCCTCTTGAAAGCTTCTGATAATATTGTGATATGATCTTCAAAATGCATGGAAGCAGGGAAGGAGAGATACAGCATAGCTGCTTGGACTCTAGACCCTCTTGCCACCATGTTTGTTTATAAAAACTGTCAGTGGATGATCTAGAGTTGGATTAGTTCACAGTTAATGGGGGTAAAAGAGAAAGAATTTAAGAAGAGAAAAAAGACAGAATTTGGTATCAGGTTAGGCAGTAGAAGACAAATTTTGTTTGTATTCTGAATGCATCTGAGGCTATGAAATAGATCAGATCTCAGCCTCTTGTCAATTTTAAAAGACTGGGATTTGGGGGAAAGAAAAATAAGGATAATAATAATATTCTTATAGAACAGAATGCCAGGCAGGTACATGGACAGACAAGGGAGAAACAATTCGGTATTAGCTGATCTTGGCATGATCTCGTGTGTGTCTCTGTTTCTCTTTGTATCTCTGTCTCTCTTTCCCCTCCCTCCCCCTTTCCATACTCTCCCTTTCTTTTCTCCCCTTTTTTCTCTCTCATGTCATCCCCTTTTGTCCCAATATATGTTTATTGAATTCATTCTACCATGAGCAAAACTTGATAGGTGCTCTTATGAAGAAACAATGTTGTAACATGATTCCTGTTGCATATCGAGCTTTTTTTCTGAGACAAAGAAACATTTTCTTAAGAGCCAAAGACAAAAGTAACTTTCATGTAAATAGGAACCTAAAAGCCATTAATGAGTGTTATTTCTTTTTCCTTATTTTCATTCTCATGGGTTCTACCTAATATGTACATATGTTAATATAGCAGTGGTAAAATGACAGTTATACAAACTGGGAATATGTACATTTTTCCTCAAGAAATTATGTGTCCTAGTTAAATATTTAATATAGAAAGCTTTTACTTAAACAATTAAATTAATAGGACATTTTGTTTCAAAACTCTTTTAGCTAGTGAAAACTTTACATTCCAAAGCTAAATTAAATTAAATTAAATTAATCCCAAAGCTAAAAAATTAAATAATTAACTTAGGAATAAATATAATTGGATATGTTATATTCAATTTGTCCTCCTATCAAACCCTATAACTATATTGGGAACTTAATAAATTTTTGTTGATTATTATAATAAATTCATTAAAATTGTGCCCATTAGAGAATGTTTTAAATATCACTTCATTTTTAAAAATGTTCCTCCCTAGTTCCCTGACCAGAGAATCTTCTTCATTAGCAAATCATAAGGGAGAAAATCAGTTCCTCAAGACTAGCCAGTAAAGAAACAGTGTAACCACTACTGATCAGAGAAATACAAATTAAGACAACTCTGAAATACCACTACACAACTGTCAGATTGGCTAAGATGATAGGAACAAATAATGATGAATGTTGGAGGGAATGTGGGAAAACTGGGACACTAATACATTGTTGGTGGAGTTGTGAAAGAATCCAATCATTCTGGAAAGCAATTTGGAACTATGCCCCAAAAGTTATCAAACTGTGCATACCCTTTGATCTAGCATTGCTGCTATTGGGCTTATATCCCAAAGAAATACTAAAGAGGGGAAAGGGACATGTATGTGCCAAAATGTTTGTGGCAGCTCTTTTCGTAGTGGCTAGAAACTGGAAGATGAATGGATGTCCATCAATTGGAGAATGGTTGAGTAAATTATGGTATATGAAGGCCATGGAATATTATTGCTCTGTTAAGAAATGACCAGCAGGACGAGGGTAATGAAAGCAACCCTCAATTTCTCTTGAGGTTTGGAGAGACTTACATCAACTGATGCTGAGTGAAATGAATAGAACCAGAAGATCACTGTATACTTCAATGCTGTATGAAGATGTATTCTGATGGAGGTGGATATCTTCAACATAAAGAAGATCTAACTCACTTCCGGTTGGTCAGTGATGGACAGAGACAACTACACCCAGAGAGGGAACACTGGGAAGTGAATGTGAATTGTTGGCACTACTGTCTATCTACCCAGGTTACTTGTGCCTTCAGAATCTAGTGCTTGGTGTGCAACAAGAGAATTGGATTTACACACATATGATGTATCTAGGTTGTGCTGTAGCACATGTGAAGTGTATGGGATTGCCTGTCATCTTGGGGGGGAGTGGAAGGGAGGAGGGGATAATTTGGAGGGGTGATTACAAGGGAGAATGTTATAAAGAGAAATTGCTCATGCATATATACTGTCAAAAATTTTATAATAAAGTGACTTTGTTTTCAATAAAAAAAAAGAAACTGTGTAATCATATGAAGTTACCTACATTTCTGAAAAATAAGGTATATTTTTTCATCTAATCCTTAGAACTAAACTTGATTATAGAATTGTACAATGTTTAGTATTATCTATTTCCATTGTGATAATCACTATGCAATTACTTCCCTTTGCATCAGTTCACATGAGTTTTGTACACTTCTCTGTTTTTCCATGTTCTCCATTTTTTCTTATGGCACAGTAATATTCCACAATTTGTTTAATTATTCTCCAGTTGATGGACATCTGTTTTGTTTCCAATTCTTTGCTATTACAAAACTGTTGCTGTAAATATTTTACTATATATGAAGCCTTTCTTTCTCTTCTACATGGGTAGTGAGTTCCAATTTTTAATAAAAATGAAATTGAAAAAACAAGTTACAGCAATTAGGCTTAACTGGCTTGTATCTATTAAACAAAAGTGATCATTTAAAAGAATGGCTTACTTTATAGCATTATTTGAAACCTGCTGATCTTTAATAAGACCAAAAATCCCTTCTGACTTGGTCATGAAAACTCATCATGTTTGATTTGAAGTCATCAGTGTTTATGAGCTGATTTAATACACATAATAATTTAAGGGCAAATGAAAAAATACAATCCTCTTTATTCTGACATGTAATATATAACACATTTCAGAGTTATAAAGGAAAAAAATAAGCATATACAATATTTAAAATTCTTCCCCAAAGGGACCTGTATATGGAAGAATGTTTGTGGCAGCCCTCTTTGTAGTGGCCAAAACCTGGAAACTGAGTGGATGCCTATCAATTGGAGAGTGGCTGAATAAATTGTGGTATTTGAATATTATAGAATATTATTGTTCTGTAAGAAATGACCAGCAGAATGATTTCAGAAAGGCCTGGAGAGATTTACATGAACTGTTGCTCAGTGAAATGAGCAGGACCAGGAGATCATTATATACTTCAACAACAATACTATATGATGATCAATTCTGATGAACGTGGCCCTCTTCAACAATGAGATGAACCAAATCTATTCCAATAGAGCAGTAATGAACTGAACCACCTACACCCAGTGAAAGAACTCTGGGAGATGACTATGAGCCACTACATAGAATTCCCAATCCCTTTATTTTTGTCCACCTGCATTTTTTATTTCCTTCACAGGTTATTTTGTACACTATTTCAAAGTCCAATTCTTTTTGTACAGCAAAATAATTGTATGGACATATATACATATGTTGTATTTAACTTATACTTTAACATATTTAACATGTATTGGTCAACTTGCCATCTGGGGGAAGGGGGGGGAAGGAGGGGAAAAGTCAGAACAAAAGGTTTTGCAATTGTCAATGCTGAAAAATTACTCATGCATATATCTTGTAAATAAAAAGCTATAATATATATGTATATATATGTGTGTATATGTATATATCTATATATATTATATATATATATATGTATACATGTATACATGTACATACACACACACACACACACACACACACACACACACACACACACATATATATATATATATATATATATATATAATAAAATAAAATAAAATTCTTTCCCAAACCAAACTAATCTGCTCCCCTGGCTGAGTTGTAGGCATTTCATTTCAGTATCCCAAGACATTCTCTATTACTGACTAGAGGGTTTAATCTTCCCCAGAATGGTCAGAGCAGCACAGTTCAAGAATAATAAATCTCTGTATAATCACACTATAATGCGAGGTGACTGACCAAAAAACACATATGGGTTTTAGTCAGATGCTCTGATGCTTTCCCTCACCTTTTTTAACATAGCTCTGAGAAAAATGTGACTTAGACCAAAGGAAACCATGAGGAGAAGAAAATTTAACACATTGGTGTAAGACCATCCACTTCATTGATGCAATCTGAGGGGAAATGCCTAATGATTAGAAGAATCAAACTTGGCAATGAAAACAACAAAGCTCTTTTCATCAATTCAAATGCAGACTCCAAAGCTGCAGATGGTCATCTCCAGCCTTGCCTATTCAGTGTGGGGTTTTATAAAATGGCATTTTGGTGCATACTAATAGATCAAAAAAAGATTTAATAACATAAAGATGTGGTATTTCTTTTTAAATGATTATACATGTCAGTGAGTCACAAGAGGATAAAATAAGTGTCTTTTATATGTAGGTCTAAAATCTTTTTGATATTTTCAACAACTAAAGTGAGAGCTGTAGTATGCAGATTGAATGCTGTAGAGAACAATTAAGTGTATGAAAAGGAGACCAAAACAAGAATCCAAGCTTATTCTGATAGATTTATCTTTTCTTCATAATGTCTCTCAATTCATAGTATATTATTTAGATCCCTTAATATTTTCTTAAGGTTAACATAAACTTCATGTTTGCTGTCCTTCTCAAGAATGAGCCAAACTCATTAAAGATAAAGACATAAATATGAATTAAAGATACTAGCAGAAGAAATACCTTTTGTAGCATTTGTCTCTTTAAAGAGTAGAGAAATGTAATAAAATTTGGGACTTAAATTTAAAGCTTTTTTCAAAGTTTAAACATGGGCTATTTCATTCAAGGAAGCTTCAAAACTCTTAGGAGGCTATAATAACTTAGTCATTTTAAGAAGTACTAAGTTTGCATCAGACTTAATATGTTTATGTCAATATTTTAAATAAAACAAAGGAATTATTATAGATACTGGACACTGTTTTGTTCTGAATCTTTCCTGCTTCTCTAAACAAATGAAGTATTTATTTTAATTTAAGAATTTTTTCTACTGGATTCTATCAGATGACTATATCTATCTTACTTCAAACAGCTATAATTTAAGTTGTAGTATAAATCAACTATTCTGACTTTTAACAAGCAACTTATAACCATTCCCTATTTTTTAAAGGAACTATTTTGGATTAGAAGTTAAGTAGAAGGAAACAAAGTATAAAAAAGAACACTGAATTATGAATTAGAAACACTAGGTCTATCTCTAAAATTATTTATCATTTCTATTTTTATCACTTTTTCTTTGTTCACCTCTATTTTTTCTCACCTGTAAAACAAGGTTTTTAATATTTTTCAAAAATTAAGCCAAATTAACATGTGAATACTTTGGAAAAAAATAATCAATCAATAGTGCTGGTTGCGTGCTTACAAAGAATGAAATAATTCCTAGTCACTAGAATTTTACATAGTAGAGGAGACACATACTTATAGGCAGCTAGATGGTGAAGTAGATGGAGCACTAGGCCTGAAGTCAGGAACAAATATTAGGTATGACCCTGGGTAAGTCATTTAACCTCTGCCTGTTTCCTCATCTGTAAAATTGTAAAATGGTAATGATAATAGAACTTACCTCTCAAGTTGTTGTGACAATCAAATGTGGTAAATACCAACAGTGTCTGACACGTGTTAAGCACTATGTAAATGTTAGCTAAAATTATTAATAAAAATAACAATTATTTTAATTATACACATATACACATAAGTACAAATGGCATAAAGTGAATAAAAACAAACATATTTGCCCTTTAAAATAGCTAAATATAAACATAGTTATTCTATTTTAAAAAAAAAAAAACAACTAAAAGGTAGTTAAACTGTCTCCCAGGATATTTTGGAAAAGAGGACACTGACAGCTGAGGGAATTAAAAGAATAAAGTTCTATGTAAATTCAAAGCATTTTTATAAACTGTTTTCTCAATAATGCTATTAAGAATATAAATTTAAAAGAGTGAGCTTGGCTTCATCAAGGCCATTTCCTTTTCTACAGTTACTGGGGTAGTTGATGAAGGAATACATTAAATAGTTTACCTAAATTTGACAAAGCTTTCAATAAATTTTATGCCATTCTTATAGAAAAAATACAGCAATTAGATGGATTTGTAACTACTTAGCCATTAATTATTTGAAGTCATTTTGGAAGGTGATATGAACCAGAGATCTATGTTTGATCCATAATAGCTTAACATTTTTATTAATGACTTAAATAAAACGTACATATGTACTTATCAAATTTTCAGATCACATAAAGCTGGGAGGGAGAGTTAACAGTCTTTGGTTTCATAAAAGTATGGTTTCATAAAAATCTTGAGAAGTCTAGAAACTGATCTGAATCTGTAAGACTAACTTAAAGAAATATAAATATGAAGTCTTACTCCTGGGTTAAAAAATATTTCAAAAGGATAGGGTGGCTAAAAATCCACATATTTGAAAAAAATATGGTGTTGAGGGGCCTATTTACTCAATATGAGTTAATATGATATGGTAGCCTAAAAAAAGTTAATATAAGATTTGAAGGCATAACTCCCAGAAACAAATTGATAGAATCACTTTGTGCTGACCTCATCAGGTCACATGTGAAGTATTTCTTGATGTCACAAATTAGAAAGGACATTGATAAACTGGAAAGCATCTAGAAGAGTACAACCAGGATGATAGAGAATCTCATGTTCTTTACACATGAGAATCTAAGAACTCTTAAGGAATTAAGTATGTTCATCTTCGAGAAGAGAAGATAGGGAAAAGAGAAGGTAATTGTTTTCAAATGCTTGGAGGCTGTCATTTGAATTTGAGGTTAGATTTATTCTTTTTGACTCTAAAAGACAGAACCAAGAACAGTTGCTTCGAGGCAGAATGAACTCTCTAGGGAGGGCTTCCTTGAATGAAGGTCTTTAAGCAATATGATGAAACAGATTTTTATTTGGATATTTCTTATACTAGATGGACTCCAATGTCCCTTTCAATTCTAATTTTCTATAATGCAGATTTCAAAATGGAAATTAGTAAATGTTTTTAAAGGTGAAAAAAGTGTTGTGATTCAATACAGTTTCTAGATATGTCATTAGGTAAAGAGGGAAGTTAACATGACATAATAATAGTCCCTCTTCTTATCCATCCATCCATTCATACAGCAACCATTTATTGACTGTTTTCATTGTGAAAGGACTGTGCTAGGTTTTCAGGGAAAAACACAAAAAAGTTTGATCTCTGCCTTCATGGAGGTTATTTTTAGTCATATTAGCCTATTAGGTTATCTTTTGTATCTTATGTTTATATAATCACATCTTTGGTACCAGGCAAAAATCCTTATTGTCTCAAGAAACCTGACAGTGACAGTGGTAGTTTTTGAAAGAAAAAATTGACCTATTGTATGGTTATTATTAACTGTATTTTGGCTATATAGATTAACCCTAATATATAATACCGTAATACTTGAGCAGTCCATGATATCATCATTTTAATTATTACTCTGAGTCACATGTCCCTCCCTCTATGCTTTAGGAAGCTTTGGGGCTACTGTAGCTGAAAAACAGATTCTCTATTGGTCATTCTCCTGCTGATAAACCTCTTTAAAAATTGTCAGTTGACAGACTTATACTCAAAATCATTTTCATTTTGGCAGAATCTTCCAGAGCTTTCAGTCTTCTGTCCGTCATTGAAGGCCCAACATCTCTATACAACAACAGGAAATTACAGTAGAATTGTAGGGGAAGATAAGATGCAAAAAATAACTTAAAAGATGAGTGGAAATAAATTTGTTGAAATCAAAGACTATGCGTTTTTGCTTGTATTTCCCTGAAAAAAAAATGTATCACAGTTCTTTTACAGTGAAGTGAATAGATGGATAAATGGAAGACAAAACTCTTAAAGATTTACTCAATGAAACATCTAGAAATTGTGTTTTTGCATACTTTGTTCTTCAATCTTTCTTTAAAAATAATAATGTAGCTATGTTTTAAAGCTTGCAAAGCACGTTAGATAGATTTTTTTTTTCATTTGACCCTCATAACAACTCTGGTTGTTAAATACTTCAGTTATTTTTAGTTTCATTTTACAATTGAAGAAACTGAGGTTGATAGAAGTTAAGTCAACTGATGAGATCTAGATAAAGGGTAACTAAATGAAATTAGGGTTAATTGAGGTCTAGTGGCAGGTTCGGGGTACAGGAAGTCAAATGGAGCTCTCCTGCAACCCCTTTGGATTCGGCACAAGGACACAGAGTTAAATGAGGTCTAGTAAAGGCCCAAAAACCTAGATTGATAAAAGAGGTTTATCATGGGGTTTGGAAGTAAGATTAAAGTCTGATTAGTAAAAGGTGTTAGGTAAAGAGAGGAGTACACCAGAAGTTCCAGTGGACAGAGAGTCTGTGGTACAAAGCATGGTACTAGCATGTTTCAACCCTCTGCAAAGAGATGATTCCAGCTTGGCTCTTTTATAAGGAGAGATTTAGCTAAAGGGACCTATGGGTGAAATCCCAAGTTGGTTCCTCAATGGGTTTCAGTGAGGGCTAGAATTAGCTAGGTGGGGGTTGGGAAACCTGAGCAGATCATTAGAATGGGGGCTGGGGCAGCCTGGATATCTCCTATTGGAATTCAAAAAGGTGCTTTTGACTGGGATTTGTGAATCAAGATCCTAGCTTCTTCAGCTAGGAGGGGTTGGGAATCAGAAAGGAATCTTAAAGGGACCACAACCCACATCAACACAATTCAAGTGCCCATAGTCACACAATTTGTAAATATGAGGAACAAATTTTGATTACAAATCTTCCCAACATCAAGTCAATCATTCTATTTACTATGCATTGCCCTTTTGGAGAAAAGTTTATTCGGGACCCCACACAGGCTCAAATATTCATATTCTCACCTTTCAATTTTTCTTTTTTGTTCTCTGGTAGGAATTGTTGTGTGTGTGTGTGTGTGTGTGTGTGTGTGTGTGTGTGTGTGTGTGTTTGAAGTTGTAATGGTCATTATTTCAAAACAATGTTAAATCAAGAGTGCTTTTCCTCTTTTTTATAGAATTCAGAATTTCTAGTAAGATTAATAAGATTTTTTTCAGTCTGCTTATTTACAAAAATTATTAAATCATCATGTTAATAATAATAAGTAAGTGATATAATGGTTTTTTTTAATTTTTAACTTGTCACAATGCATCCACATTTCAGGACAGCAAATACTTGCCCAAACCAATGGTTCTTTTGTTTCAGTAAATTCCATATGTGCCCCTAACCTATCTGCCTCATTTAAGTATGGACCTTTAGGGGATAATGACTTAGCTAATCATTGAATCAATATAGTCACAACAATAGAGATAATTAAAGCCTAACCCACTAATACTAAGAGAGCTACCACATAAAGAAAATACAATGATTTGTTATCATATATAAATTTCTTCTATTCATGCTATACTGACCATTTCTTCTTCAATGAGTAATTTAATAGCTAAAGCCCATTTCCATTTAGACAGGGTTATAAGAAGCAATTTTGGTTATGGAATTAATTTAACTAGATACTCTGGAAAACCTTAGCATTCCTAGGAATTTGAAGCTTATAGACAAGAATAGACTTGAATATCTGAGATGCTTCAGGATGGCAAGCATCTTGATAATGTTCTGTTAAAATTTTTTTTTAGAAATTCACCAAACTCAAATTTTCTGTGGTTATGAAAATGACAGTGTTATGTTGTTATAAAATATTAATATCAAATATAGATGACATATCTTGTGAAAGAAGGGACATCATACACTCATGTTGAAGAGCATTAGGCTATTATCTATAATTTAATTTATATAGAATGATGCTTTATATTTGTTTAAATACTATTCTTCTAATATTAGCTGTTGCACAGGTGGAATTAGTGTATTTATTAATTCTTGATGATTTTTGAAGGTCTGTTGTTTGTGGTTATTCTTACCTAATGAGCCATGAAGCATCTCTGTACAAAGAAAGCCACCCAGTACTTAATTAGATTAGAAATAAAGGATTGTGAATATTTCAGGTTAGTTTGTCTTTGGCTCCTCACAGGTCAGTTACTATGCTCCTTTGGATGAGGATATACGTCTTCATAATTTTATAATGCCTCATATGGCCAATGTGCATACAGTCTCTTAGTTGACAATAATCAATGCTTCCACTTTTTTCCTCTTCCTTTCTTTTTAACTCTATAGTTTGGATTCTGATCTTATCATTCAATCAAAAGAGTTCTCCAATGTTGCCAATTTCCATGTATTCAATTGTCATCTTGATGTTGAAGATTCTAAGATCTACTTATCCTGCCTTAGCCTCTTTCCTAATCTCAAATTCTCATCTCCATTTGTCTATCAAATATCTCAAATTGTAAGTAATATAGACATCAACAAAATTCTCTATCTTCCCCCAAAAAACCATCCCTTCTTCCTAACTTCTTCCCTATTACAACAGAGAGTGCCAACATCCTACCAATCACCCACTCAACTAAACATAAATATCATTTTTGACTCCTCATTCTCTCTTACCTTCCATATTTAAAGTGGTACCAAGTCCTGTTGATTCTACTTTCAGAAGAACTTTCATACATCTTTCTTTCTCTCCTCTGATAGAACCCTTGTGCCATAATTCTTGTGCAGGCCCTCAACACTTCACACTGCATTATAGTAACCTTTTGATTGGTCTCCTAGCCTCAAGTTCATCTTCCACTCAGCTGTCAAATTAATCTTCCCGAAGTACAATTCCCAGTATTTTACCCCACCTCCCTTAATCATTAACTTGAAGTGACTCCCTAGCACCTTCACAATCAAATATAAAAATCACCTCTTTGGCATTCACCAACCAACAACTTCATCATGTTACTTTTCCAATCTTCTTATACTTTACTCATCACCATGTACTCTGCAATCCACTGACATCATGCTTCTTGTTCCTCATTCAAGACATTCCATTTCTTTACTCTGGGCATTTTCACTGACTTTTCTCCCATGTTTAGAATGATCTCCTTCTTCATCTCTGCTTTTTGGCTCCCTTGGCTTCCTTCACTTTCCAGCTAAAGTTTCACCTTTTACAAGAAGCCTTTCTTGATCTGTATTAATTCTAATGCCTTATCTTTGCTGATTATTTCAAATTCATCCTTTGTATCCCTTTTTTGTATTTAATTTTTATATTACCTCCCCCATTGAACTATGAGTTTTCTGTCTCTTGCTTTTCTCTCTATCCTAATGCTCAGCCTAGCACCTGACATGTAGTAGATACTTAATAAATGTTTATTGACTAACATATTTCCATAATCATTTATAAAAATAGAGTCCAGTGTAATGGTTTATAATTACAATACTGGTGTCCAAAATGCACTTCAGGGCCTTCCAGGTAATATCAATATCTTATTTATTTTTATAACTCCTTCAGCACTTATTATGGCCCTTTTGAACCCTGGTAAACTACTTGGAAAAATGATTATACCTTTGACTTATTAATAGACTCAATAAGATATTTGTATCTGAAACTTTTATCAGGTGAGAATACATCCAGGTTGAATGACTCAATCAGAGATGTGAAGATAGATATATATCTTCATTGAATCAATAAATCAACCAAAGGCATTTCAAGTAGATGTTGCTATTGGCAATGCTAACTGTAAAATAAATAGGCATTTAATGAGGAACATGAGAAATCTGCATTTTAGTATTAGATTGAAATCCTCTGAAAATGCTGAAGTATCTTAATAAAACATCTTAAGAAAAAATACTTTAATTTTCTCTGCTGGCTGTATATTTCATATAAAACAAATCAGAAACTTAGTTCTCTCACTAATTATTTAAACATTTCCAGTTGCAAGCTGTTTAAAAAGTTCAGCAATGTTTAAGAACATTTCATTGTGTGGTTTGCATTTATTCTTTCCATTCTTTCAAACATTTAGAAATATATTTACATTATGTAATATTTTATACTGTCATGTTTCTTAATATTACCTCTTTTGCATATGAACTAATTAAATAAGCATGTATTGAAGTGATAAGTTATATATTTTTACATTTAGGTGTAATTTACCAAAAGCAGGGAATCCCCTCATATGAAAGGAGAAATATGTCTTACAGTTTATAAAATACATTTTAGTGTTTCCTTTACATTTTTGCAAACATCAAAACATTTTCAAAAATGGTAATTTGATAGTTTATTATAGAATAGTTGATTAAGTGCTTTTAATACTATGTAAATATGTTGCTTAGTTGTGGATAAAGTATGCAACTCTAAAACCTAATTTGTTCGTGTTGTTGGACTTACTAAATATTAGCCTTTGCTAGTCTGATTTACACCATTTATCTTTCCTATGCCAAGTGCTGATTTTATTCTGAAGTATTCCCACAACAAGCTGCTGTTTTACAATCCTTGCCTCAGAGCTAGCTTTTCCAGTTTACTGAGTATGTTTAATATATTTTGTTACTGATAAATCAATAAAACTATGTTGTAATGTACAAACTTCCATATCTGTGAAGCAGTTTTAAACAAACTGTAAATGAACACGAGTCAAAAAATGGAATGTTGTGAATATGTTGACTCTGAAAACATGTGACTTTCATAGAATACATCTTTTATTTTGCAATGCAAGTTGGTTGTAGTATTAATCACACTCACTTGAAATTGTGATACTAGTGAATGTTAAAATAATTATTAAAACCATATTTGAATCCTAGAAACTCATTTTAAAGGAATTATAATTAGCTATATCATAAGAAATGTCTAAGTAGAATAACTAAAATGAATCTCATTTTTCCTACCATATATGTATATATATATATATATATATATATATATATATAGCTCAGTTTCAAAAAACATAGCTGCCAATTAAATGTACTCATTTTACATTTATTGCTTCCACAAACTGCAATTTATTTTATGATGGATACCAACATTGTAACACAAACTTTGCAAAATAATTTATCTACATTATTTTAATAGTCTCATTACTATAGAGTATACTTTGAATTGGATAAGTGTGCTAACTAGTATAAATAGTACACTAATCCAAATATTATTTTACAATTATGGCATCTGTCCTAATTTAAAACAGCTATACAGTAAACAAACTTCATCAATGTAGTCCAGACTTGAGAAAACTAAACTGCACTGCTTGCCTGAATACTGTCTAATGATAGTACACCTCCATTAATATACTTAATATTGACCTTTCTTTCTATAAGAATACTATTGTGTGGAGCAAGTATGAAGTAAGGATATGGTGAAGAACTTGCAGCAATGTTAAATTCCTTTTCTGTATTCTATCTTCTCTAGGTCTCTGTGACCTGAATAGGTATGTTCAATGTTTAGGCTACTAATTGCTTAGATTTTTTGATGACATTTATGCCTGTCCAGGCTATCGATGTTTAGGCTACTAATTGTTTGGTTTTTGAGATATATGATGACATTCAATTAACTGGTGGGGAAAGGGGGGGCACCTATCTCTTAATGTTCCCCAAATTCATGATGTAATCCTTTTGCAATTAAACCTATAAAAACTGTATATCTTCCCTTAGTTCTTTAGCCCTTCTACCATGAGCTTTCTTTCTTTCCCTCCTCATGGTGGAATTGCTCATTCTCATGAGAATTTGTTAAATAAACAACTTTATAGCTTTTTACTTCGAGAGGTCTCTGAGAAGTCATTTTTGGATAGGATTTTTCTATCCCTCACAGTTTGAGGCTCGTCCAGGATGAGTCTTTGGGGGAGATGGCTGCACATCCCAAACAGGGATAGGCGCCCACGGATAGTTTTTTTCCGTGTTCTCTGGCTCTGAGTGGGTAGCCTCCCTCCCTCTCTGACGAAAGACCTGAGGTGGAGATACTCAGTGAAAAGCAGAATTGAAGATAAAAAGGAGAAATAGAGTCCTGAGGAGCCGGTGGTGGTCTAAGCAAACACGTGTTTCTTCAGGTGAGCTTAGAAATCTGGGGGTCTTTGACTGGGTCAAGGGAGACCCGAGGGATTAGCCCTCCTAAAAATTGCTTTGTTTGGACTGCTTCTCTGACCCCAAGGGAAGGATTTCCTAAGATGATTCTCTCTGGAGTGACCACGCAGCAAGACAATTGGTCTTCGCTGACAATTTGGTTTGCGACCAAGTTGGAAAAATGGGATAAAAGCAGTCAAAAGAATTTGTCAGGATGGTAGCTAGGTATAAAAAGAGCTCTACTTGTGTCTGTGTATGTATGTTTGTGCTTTGTATTGTTTTTGTCCCGAGTTAAAAGTTAGCAAGTTGGTAAGAGATAAGAGTTCAGCCTCTGTGTTGCAGGCTTAGAGAAATAGCAGGCTGAATTGCTGGGAGTTGGGATTCAGTCAGAGTAGTAATTCTTTCAGAGTGGCTCAGAATGCATTGGTCTTAAATCATGCATTCTCTCTGGGAAGGCAGAGAGATGCACTAAATGGGCTTGGAAGTTTAGAGAAACTCCGTTTGGATGCTGGGAGGGAAGAATGTTCAAGGTGAAACATTCTCTCCAGGGGCACGGGTCCTGGGAAAAGCCCCTAGTCTGTTTTGCTGATTTAAAAGCCCTGTTAACTTGTAAGAATAATGTTAAAAAGTTTGGAAATTGGTTATTTGAAAATTTGCTCATGATTTTAAATCTTTTTAACCTGATGTACTAATTTGTAAGTAAATGGAACTTGGCTATTTTAAACTGGTGGGAGAGTTTTCTCTGAAAAGTAGATTTTCAAAGTCTGCTAAAGAGGAGTAATGGCAATATAATCTTATCTGCTTAATACCACCTGGGAAGCTTCTTACTAGTGGCCTTGAAGCACTCAGGCAGAAGAAAGAAAAAAAAGAAAAGAAAAGAAAAACTATTTGGTTTGCTTCTGAAACATTTGGGTAATTTGTTATCATTATGGGTTATGAATCTTGTAGTTTAAAGTTTAAAAATAAAGGTGATTAAAGAAAAGGGACAAAATAGATTGATTTACAAAAGTAATTAATAGTTTAAATGAAGCATCTAGTCAAAAGAGTTATTAGTTTGGAAGTGTTTAAAGTATGTCAAAGAAGGTTTAAGTAAGTAAGCATTGGGAGGAGAGAGACAGAGAGATGGGATAGGAGAATGAAGGTGATTTAAGAAGGATTGATTAGTGGGAGCAAATGATTTCAAGAAGAAATCAGTGGGGAAAAGAAGGAACTTGTTGGAAAGGGTAGTCATGGAGAGATGACTGTGAGACGGGATGTATTTTTGCAGGAGATGAGCAGCAGTGGAAAGCTGCAGCCGTTTCTGGTTGAAGAAAGCAAACTGATAAAGGGTCAAGCTACTCTTACAAGATGTTAATTTATTGAACATTTGCTTCCTTATGGTTTTTGTGTTTAAAGATGTGATATATAGTTTGAAAGGGTTATTTAAAAAATTTTTTAAATTCATATTTTTAAGAACTTTTCAGATTCTTTTATGTGAAAATAGAAGTTTTAATTAATTGTATTGATGCCAATTATTTAAAGGGACTCCAAGTATAATAGCTTTTGCCTTTGTCCTTTTGAAAATGTTTTTTGTTATGGCAATATGTAGTTTGGGATTTTTCTGTGTATTGGGTATTTTAAAAGCAAAATAATTGGTATAATGTTCAACTTATGAAACATCTACTTGGGTATATAAGAATTGTGTGAACATTCTGGGATAAATTTCTTATTGTTAAAAGTCTTACAAAATATAGATGATCTTTTTGTGACAGGAAGAAAAAGAGTGACCTTGTCCAAGTCACTATCAGTTTGTTAAATTATTTAGGAGCACAGGGACTGAGAATTTCTTAAGACAAATTGCAATTTGTGAAACATGAGGTAAAATATTTAGGCCATTTTATAAGCTTAGGAAAAAAGAAACTAGATCCTGTATAGGTGGAGGGGATTCTTCAAATTACTAAGCCTAGAACGAAAAAGAGTTTGCAGAGATCTCTAGGATTGGTGGAGTATTATAGAACCTGGATTGATGAATATGCATTATTAACTAAGCCTTTATTAACTCATTTGTTGGAAGAGAAGCCTGATATAGTTCAATAGGATTCAAAAGGGGAACAAAGTTTTGAAATGCCAGCCCCTATTTTACTTTTGCCATCTTTGGAAAAGGCTTTTCACTTATATGTAAATACAGTAAACAATGTGGCTTTAGGAGTATTATCACAATTAAGGCGAGGGCAGCCACAGCACTTTTGGTAGAAGAAAAGTGAGAAATTAACCTTTGGGGGTAGTTTAATAGTGAGTGTCCTGCACCAGGTTCAATCAATTCTGAATCAAAGAGGCCAGGAGGTGGCTAACTGATTCAAGGATTTTAAAATATGAAGCAATACTATTGGAAAGAGATGATTTGGTACTCTCACCAGACCATAACTTTAATCCAGCCATGTTCTTATCTGCTTCCCCTGGGGAACATGTGTTCCTTGAACATGATTGTCCAAATGTGATTGATTACCAAACTAAGATTAGGGAAGATTTGTAGGAGGTCCCTTTGTTGAAAGGCACTGAATAGATGGTTCCTCACAAATAGTTAATGGGAAAAGGAAAAAATGGTTATGCTACTGTTAATGGGGAAGATTTGACTCTGGTTCAAGCTGGATTCTTGCCAAAAGAGTGGTCAGCTCAAAATTTGTGAATTATGTGCAGTAAATCAAGCCCTAAAATTGCTTGAAGTACTGATTCAAAATATGCTTGGGTAATTGGTCATATATTTGGGAAATATGGGAAGAAAGGGGAATGGTAAACAGTAAAGGAAAGGGATTGGCACACAGGGCATTAGTCACTGAAATTTTGACTAATCTTATGTTACCTAAGAACGTTGCAGTGATTCAGGTGCAGGGGCACCAAAGAGGAGAGTCATTTGAGATAAGGAGAAACTGCTTTGTAGATGAGGAGGCAAAGCAGCCTGGAGAAGAGGAATCTGTAAGTACAGAGGAGATGATGGTGCTAATTCTGGCATTTCTGCCTCCAATGCTTCCACCTTCCTTTATCCCAGAAGGGAAGCAGGAAACCCAAAGCCTTGGCGCTCAAGAGGATAAAGAGGGCACTGGCTCCTCCCTGATGGCAGAAAGGTACTGACCACAGCAGGTATGAAACATGTACTCCAACATTTACATCAGGGCAGTCATTGGGGTGTCCAAGGCCTGTGTGATATAGTGCTAAGTTTGTGGCACTGGCTTGTACATAATAGCCGGCAATTGGTCAGTGGGTGTTCTGTTTGTCAGAGGATGAATAGGGCGGCCCAATGACAAGTCCAAAAAGGAGGAAGGCCCCTTGTATCAGGCCTTTCCAAAAGCATGCAGGTGGACTTTACCTATCTGCCATCAGTGGAATGTCTCAGATATCTGCTGGTTGTAGTGGACCATCTGACGTCATGGGTGGAGGCCTTTCCCCTTACCTGGGCAACTGCCTCAGCAGTTGTAAAAGTACTCCTTGAGCATATCATTCCAGGGTATAGGATGGTGGAGCGAGCAGGTAGATTCGGACCAAGGCACTCGTTTCATGGCTAAGATCCTCCAATCTGTGGCCCAATCATGGGACTTATATACCCCATGGCATCTGCCCTCATCAGGTAAAGTGGAAAGGATGGATAAGGAAATTAAACAGCAACTGACTAAATTGGAGTTAGAGACACAATTGTCCTGGACCAAGTGCCTTCCCCTTGCCTTATTAAGAATTAGAACAAAACCCCGAAGGGATATGGGATTATCACCTTATGAGTTATTGTATGGGTCCAATGTTTGAGACCAAGGATTTGTTTTTAGGAAAATATGTTATGTCTTTATTGCAATGTCTAAAAACTTTACACCTAAAAGGGCTTATTGTTCAGACTCCTCCTTTAGGATTCACAGTGCATAAGTTCCAGCTTGGAGACAGGGTCCTGGTTCGGACATGGAAGGAGGACAAGCTGACCCTGAGCTGGAAAGGACCATTCCAGATCCTGTTGACTTCAGATACAGCAATACACACCAAAAAGAAAGGTTGGACACATCACACTCGAGTCAAAGGTCCCATGGATGTGCCAAAGAAGTGAGCAGTAGAGACTGATCTAGGAACATTGAAAGTGTGGCTGAGCAAAGACTGATGAATTGTGCATGTAAAATCTTTTTGACTTGTCTCATTTGGGGAACTGTCTTGGAACTTTTCTTGTTTGTATTGGATATTACAATTTGTTAAACTGTATTGTTAGGAATTAGGAGTATTATATACTAGTAAGGAGAATTAGGTGTGAACCAAACCCAAAGGATTGGAGACTATGCCTTGTATATGCATATATGGTTTTATGTGGGTACATCCTTTGTACTGGTACCTCAAGAGCCGTGGAGTAAAAGCATCACTGGACCCTGACCAGTACAGTTTTAGGGAGATATTGCCTACATCAGACTGGTACAGGGTCATGGATGGGAGAAAATAAGTATACATGGACATTTACTTGCAGGTCAGAGAAGGGAGCTATCATAGACTATAGTAGGTATGAGTAGATGGAATCAAACCAGTATAACTTATTATGATGGATCAGTAATTTGCTGTATCTAAAGTTCTAATAGGAGTGAGGGGTGTGCAAGGAAAATGCCATCTGCCTGTTTAATCCCTGATCGAGAGGGACCCCAGATATGGACATGTAAACCTTGAATAGCATAGCAACAGGTTCAACCTACACTTCAATGGAATGGAAGTGGGAGAATAGAGAAGACACTGTTAGGAAAATATTTAATAGTTTCTGGAGCCATCAGGATCTAACTGGGGAAAATGGTTGCATCTGCCAGATGGTAGTTGAAAGTCATCTTTGGAGATGTAATTCTAATACGGGAGAGGGGTACCTTTAAGTCTCTGAGATGTGAGGTATTTTCCACCTTCAAGTGGACCCTTCGTATTTTAGTATGAAAATAATCCTGCCCTGAAGGGGCATTATTGGATCTGTGGTCAGACAGCTTATACTCATTTACCCAAAAATGGGACTGGAGTTTGTTATATAGGTATAATTAGACCTAATTTTTTTTCTTTCTCTCATCAAGCGTTGGCAGGTAATTGGGGATATGGTTATACAAAGATTTGGAAAGGGAAACACGAAGTGTGGACTGCTCCCTAACCTTCATTGATTCTTTGACCCAAACAAATGATGACAATGGGTGGGGAGATGCCTGGCCTCCAGAGAGAATTATAAAAGAATACAGACTGGTAACATGGGCCCAGGATGGTAATCGGGGAGGTATCAAACACTAATGTATGTGTTGAGGTAATAATTAACCAAACTGCTCAGGCACTTGATCTATTAGTCGATCAGGTCACCTAAACAAGGGAAGCTGTTTTATGACATAGATTTATTTTAGATTATCTGTTAGCAGAGGAAGGAGGGGTCTGTGGAAAATTAAACCTGTCCACTTGTTGCATGCAAATCAATGACAATGGACAAGTGGTAAAAGAAATTACTAAAGCATTTGCAGAATAGTTCATGTGTCTGTACAGGTGTGTAAAATCCCCTTGTTCTAATAGCTGGTGGTCTTGGTTTGATGGTAACTGGTGAAAACAACTTTTATGGTATGGACTAATTGCTATCAGTGGTATTATATTGTTACCATTATGTTTACCCTGTATGATTACACTAATAACCAAAATAGTCCACTGATCCCTTTCAAAATTATTGCATCCAGAGGATGCTGTTAAAATGATGATTTTCCAAAAAAGAGGCTGGAGAGTATTGGAAGGGGATAAATCTGATAGTGAACTTGATAAACAATGTATTAGCTTGTTAACTGACTTTGAGCAATGTGTAAGTTCTTCATAGAGCATGTGATAAAAAATCACTTACATATTAGGAGTGGGGAGCTGTGTGGAGCAAGTATGAAGTAAGGATATGGTGAATAACTTGCAGCAATGTTAAATTCCTTTTCTGTATTCTATCTTCTCTAGGTCTCTGTGATCTGCATAGGTATGTTCAATGTTTAGGCTACTAATTGCTTAGATTTTTTGGTGACATTTATGCCTGTCCAGGCTATCGATGTTTAGGCTACTAATTATTTGGTTTTTGAGATATATGATGACATTCAATTAACTGGTGGGGAAAGGGGGGGCACCTATCTCTTAATGTTCCCCAAACTCATGATGTAATCCTTTTGCAATTAAACCTATAAAAACTGTATATCTTCCCTTAGTTCTTTAGCCCTTCTACCATGAGCTTTCTTTCTTTCCCTCTTCATGGTGGAATTGCTCATTCTCATGAGAATTTGTTAAATAAACAACTTTTCTGCTTTTTACTTCGAGAGATCTCTGAGAAGTCATTTTTGGATAGGATTTTCTATCCCTCACACTATTAAACTCCTAGAAAATGTTTTTGTGGTTCCTAGATTACTTTTTCTTTTTTCCCTTTTCTTTTCATTCCTCTTGCTTTCCTTTCTCTTCTTTCCATCCATTCTTCCTTTCTTCATTTTTTCTTTCTTCTCTATGTGGTGTAAGTCAGTTATAATATAAATTAACTTTCTTGAATTGTGAAGCTAGAAAATATTAAAATAATTATAAAAGGCATTATATGAATCTTAATAATGTGTTTTAAAGCAGTTACAATGAGCTATATCATAAGTAATATCTGAACAGATACTACAACATAGCCCACTGCAGTTCAAAATTCCAGAACTCAAAATTGGCTAGCCTCAATCTCCCCAGTAATGGAAATTATACGTATGTAACACCATGTCAGTTTTTTTTTTTTCTAAGCATAAATCATTTCAGTTGAGTTGAAAGGAATCTGCAAGAGTTACAGTGGATTGCTGAATAAAAATATATCATAGTAAGAGATTTATTCTTCCTTCATATTATATTTGTTTTATTAAAAAACAAATGGAGGAAGGGGAAGAAAGGAAGAGGGAAATTTCACTCAATGTACTCTATAATTTTTATAAGAGTCCCAACGTATAATTTAGTAAATTTTATAATCAGACTGCCAAGATATCCTTCTGCATATAACAAAGGATTCTTCAGATTACATAAAAGAGAATAAAATATAACAGTAAATCTTTTTTAAAATATCTTGAGGTATAATTAGAAATATATAATTATCCTAAAATGTCCCCAGTGTATATATAGTTTTCTTAAGGTAACTTTAGATAGATGACTCCCACCACTGGGCTGAATGGGAAGACCAGACAAGAGCTTAATGTAATTCCCATGATCCCATGATTCGATGACAGTAAAGTATTTTAGAAAGTCTCTCCTCATTCTACTGGAAAAAATAATGGCTTTGGGGGATGGTGGAGCCAAGATGGTGGAGAAAACACACACTTTTTAAGCTCCTCCCATGCCCTCACTACCAATCTTTGAATTTAGCCTCAAAAATAGTGCTTAACTGATGAAACTCATGAAGATTAAAGGTGCAGTGACTTACCAGCCAAATATAATTTGGAAGACCGCCAGAGCAAGTTTGCTCTGAAGGGCAGGAACAGACCAGCAGCAGGCAGGGAGATAGAAAAGTCTGCCAGAACTGTACCCCCCACCCCAAACCAGAAGTGACTCAGCATAGATCAGCACAACTGTGCAGCTACATGCTAAAGCATGTCCAGGGCAGCTGCAAATATACATGGCAGGGGGCTGCAGCTCAGAACAGCCTCTAATCTGCACAGTGGGGGGCTCAGCCTGGGGGAACAGAACTTCTGCAGCATGACTGTTCTTCAGGGGCAGAGACATTTCTGGTGCATGGTGGAACTATTCCCTGGGCAACTGCTAATACCCACAGCCCACTTTGCATTGGGGTATTGACACTTTCACTGCTTAGACTCTTGCCTCAGGGCAGTTGTTAATCTGCACAGCGGGGTTCTTAGCAGGGCATCCCCTGCAGCTGGGTTTTGCAGACCTAAGTCACTTCCATTGGGGAACTATTTCCAAGAGCATTCATGCAACTGGCCACTGTTTGTAGCCAGTTGGCAAGCCATCCATACACCTATCCCTGTTCTGCATAGGAAGCTTGTAACTTCCTGGCCCTGAAGGCAGACCCTACAGGCTTTAAAAAATGAGTAAAAAAAATCAAAAGGACAAATGATAGCTTCTATACAGAAAGAGAGCAGGTTTTCAAACCCAAGGAAACTAATAGCAGACAGTCTCCAGACAATTGTTGCTCCCCAACACAAAAGGCTCTCCTAGAAGAGACTATTAAAAATCTTAAAAGAGAGCTAGAAGAAAAATGGGAAAAGGAAAGAGAAGATATGCAAGAGTGTAACAACTTCCTGAAAGGTGAACTGGAAAAGGTAAACAACTTCCTGAAAGGTGAATTGGAAAAAGTAAAAAACTCACAGGAAGTGCAAGGAAACAGAATTTGTGAATTGGAAAAGGTAAAGAACTCCCAGGAAAGTAGAATTTGTGAATTAGAAAAAGAAAATAACTCACTAAAAAAGAAAAAAAATTAGTGAAATGAAAAAAAAATCCATAGAGCAAAACGACTCATTTAAAAACTCAATTGGACATAAACAAAAAGAAGTTAAAAAAAAAGCTAATGAAGAAAATAACGCATTAAAAATCGGAACTGAACAAAGAGATATGAATGATTCCCTGAAACATCAAGAATCAGTCAAGCAAAATCAAAAAAAAAAAAAAAAAAAAAAAAAAAGAAAAAATAGAAAGAAATATTTCATATCTACTTGGAAAAACAGCAGACCTGGACAATAGATCTAGGAGAGATAATCTGAGGATTATTGGACTTCCAGAAAATTATGATGAAAAAAAGAGCCTAGATACTATTTTACAGGAAATCATCAAAGAGAACTGCCAAGAGGTAACAGAACCAGAAGGGAAAATAGGCATTGAAAGAATTCATTGAACACCTTCTGAAAAAGTTATTATTAATATGATCAATTATACTAATAGTTTTCCTAATATTAAACCAGCCCTGCATTTCTGGTATAAATCCTACCTTAGCATAGTGTATTATCCTGGGGATGATTTTCTGAAGTCTTTTTGCTAATATCTTATTTAAGATTTTAGCATCAATATTCATTAAGGAAATTGGTCTATAGTTTTCTTTCTCAGTTTTTGATCTACCTGGTTTAGGTATCAGTACCATGTTTGTGTCATAAAAGTCCTTCATCCCCTACTTTTTCAAATAGTTTATATAGCATTAGTTTTTATTGCATTGTGATCTGAGAAGAAGACATTTACTATTTCTGCCTTCCTGCATTTAATTTTGAGATCTTTATGTCCTAATATATGGTCAATTTTTGTATAGGTTCCATGAATTGCTGAGAAGAAAGTATGCTCCTTTCTATCACCATTCAGTTTTCTCTAAAGGTCTATTATACCTAGTTTTTCTAATGTTCTATTTACCTTTTTAATTTCTTTCTTATTTTTTTGTGGTTTGATTTGTCTAATTCTGAGAGTGCAAGGTTGAGATCTCCCACTATTATAGTTTTGCTGTCTATTTCTTCTTGCAATTCTCTTAACTTTTCCTTTAGAAAGTTAGATACTATACCACTTGGTATGGCTTCATTGTCTATGCTATCTTTTAGCAGGATATAGTTTCCTTCCTTATCTCTTTTAATTAGATCAATTTCTGCTTTTGCTTGATCTGAGATAAGGATGGCAACCCCTGCTTTTTTGGCTTTGCCTGAAGCATAATAGATTCTGCTCCAACCTTTTACCTTTACTCTGTATGTATCTCCCTGCTTTAAGTGTGTTTCCTGTAAACAACATATTGTAGGGGTCTGACTTTTGATCCAATCTGCTATCTGCCTCCATTTAACGGGAGAGTTCATCCCATTCATATTTACAGTTAAAATTACTAATTCTGTATTTCCTGCCATCATATTATCCCCAAATTATGCTTTGTTTATCCCTTGACACCCCTGAACCCCTTCCCCAATATTTAATTTATAGACCCCACTTGTGACATGCAGCCCTCCCTTTTTAGCATCCCTCCCCCCTCCTTTTAAGTCCCTTCCCCTTTCTTGAAACCTTCCCTTATTCCCCTTTTCTTTTTCCCTTTTCCTCTCCCCCCCTTTTAATGAGGTGAGAGAGAATTCTCTGAAAAACAAATATGTCAATTATTTACTCTTTGATGAGAGTAAGATTCACACAATGATTTTCCCCCTCTCTAAATTCCCTCAGATGTGGTAGATTTTCTATGCCTCTTCCTGGGATGTAGTTTCCCTCTTTTTATCTCTCCTTCCCCTTTTTCTGATACTACTTCCCTTTGTTTTATATTATATCAGTAAAATCAAATTATCCATGCGGACTTTCTGTATATCCACAACAGAGATACAGTTCTCAAGAGTTCTTTTTACCTTTTTCTACTTCTCTTCAGTCTTGTGGATGTAGATCAAATTTTTTGTTTAAGTCTGGTTTTTTTCTTAAAAACAAATGGAATTCCTCTGTTTCATTAAATGACCATCTTCTTCCATGGAAGAAAATGCTAAACTCAGCTGGATAGTTTATTCTTGGTTGCAATCCTTGATCTTTTGCCTTTCAGAATATCAGGTTCCAGGCCCTTTGATCCTTTAATGTGGAGGCAACTATATCTTGAGTGACCCTTATTGTGGCACTTTATATTTGAATTGTTTTTTTTTTCCTAGCTGCTTGCAATATTTTTTCCTTAGTTTGGTATTTCTGCAGCTTAGCCACTATGTTCCATGGAGTTCTTTTTTTAGGGTCTTTTTCAGAAGGTGTTTGATGAATTCTTTCAACGCCTATTTTCCCTTCTGTTTGTATTATCTCTGGACAGTTCTCTTTGATGATTTCCTGTAAAATATAATCTAGGCTCTTTTTTTGATCATAGTTTTTGGGAAGTCCAATGATCCTCAGATTATCTCTCCTAGATCTATTTTCCAGGTCTATAGATTTTCCCAGTAAGTATTTAACGTTACTCACCAGCTTTTCATTTTTTTTGTTTTGTTTGGCTGATTTTTGGTTTCTCAATGAATCATTCATTTCTATTTGTTCCGGCCTGATTTTTAATGAGTTTTTTTCTTCATTCACATTTTTTAGTTCTTTTTGTATATGCCTAATTGAGTTTTTAAATGAACTATTTTGCTCTGTTGAATTTTTTTTCCATTTCACTAATTTTTTTAGTGAGTTATTTTCTTTTTCCAATTCAGAAATCCTACTTTCTTGAGAATTTTTTATCTTTTACAATTCAGAAATCCTACTTTCCTGTGATTTTTTAACCTTTTCGAATTCACAAATTTTGTTTCCTGCATCTCCTGTGAATTCTTTATTTTTTCAAACTGAAATTTCAGGATGTTGTTATTCTCTATCATAGCTTCTCTTTCCTTTCCGCATTTTTCTTCAAACTCTCTTAACTTTTTAATAATCTCTTCTAGGAGGGAGCTATGTGATGGGGAGCAGGTATCATTCCCCTTTAGGGTATTATCTAGAGTCTGTCTGGTGTTAGCTTCCTCTGGATTGGATACCCAATCTTTCTCTGTGTAGAAGATGTCAAGCATTCTCTTCAAGCTTCTTACTCATTGTTAAAAATCTGTTGGGGTTTGCCCTTGGGGTAAGAAGTTTATTTATTTACCAGCTTCCTCCCAGACCGGAGGTAGAATGCAACAACCCTGTGCCTGAGCTAAGAGAGAGCTCTGGGAGAGAGTTCCTTCCCCTCTCCCCTCCCCGGAAATGCCTCAGAGGTGGTTAGCACGGCTGTGCTGTGAGGAGTGCCCAGTGAAGGACCCCGCTGTGTGGCCTAGCAACTGCCCTGAGGTTTAAGGCTGAACAGTGAAAGCATCACAAACTCCAGCCAATGCCTCCCGTGGGGCCATGGATATCAGCAGCTGAAGTGAAAATCCCCTGTGCTCAAACCGGAAGTGTCTGCCCAGAAACCACAGTCCCTACTTCAAAGGTTCTGCTTCTCTGGGAGTTCCGCTTCTCTAGGAATTCTGCTGCTGCTAGAATTCCACTGCCTCAGGCTGAGCCTCGCACTATGTGGATTAGAGGCTGTCTCAGGCTGTGTCCCCACTGTTCAGGCTTTCAACTACCCCAAGGAAAAGCTCCGGGTAGCAGAAGGCGGCTGCACAGCCATGCCAAGATCTACTAGGTTACTTCCAGATTGGGATGGATTTAGGACCTGGCTTTATATTTTAAAGTGGCTTGATTTCTCTTCTGAACTGCTGTTTTATAAGCAGAGAAGAGCTAACAGCCTGTGTCAGATTCCTCTATCTCAGTGGCTTTTCTGATCCCAGAGTTCTCCCCAGCCCGATCGGCACAGTGTCCTAGCACCTAACCCTGTCTGTGCTGGCCTTTTTTTTTCTCCCCTCAGAACTGAACTTTTCTGTTGAAATTCCAGATTCTCTTCAGCTGGTAAGTTGTACTTCTAATCCTTGTGATTTTTATCAGTCTAGTGTTATTTTTGAGGCTAATTTAACTAATTGGTAATGAGGGAAGAAGGGAGCTTACAAATTCGCATGTATCTTCTCCACCATCTTGGCTCCACCCAAAAAGGGAAAAACATAAGAAAGAAAACAAAATGCAAGCAAACAACAACAAAAAAGGTGAAAATGCTACGCTGTGATCCACATTCTTTCCCCACAATCGTCTCTCTGCATGCAGATGGCTCTCTCCATTACATATTTATTGGAATTCAGCCTTACTTTTTTGACTGTGAATACATAACTTAGTTTGAGGTCAATCAACCTGAAGGCCAAGTTAACTTAAACTGCCTAAGTCTGTTTGTTTCACAGCTTCTTGAATCAGTGGTTCATCAGGGGAGAAGTGTTAAGTTCATGCTGCCCTCATCTTAGCATCCTAACATATAACAATCTTTAACTATAATAATAGTGATAATGATGGTGAAGACCAAAAAATTAAAAACATAATTTGTAATTTCAGCTAATACTGAAGTTAGATCTTAATGAAAGAGCAAATGGATTCATGTAAATTAGGCAAATATATAAATAACTTATTTCTTTGGATGTGGGGTGGGATGGAGAATTCAGAAGTTCCATAGTGTCTAAGGCTGCTCTATTAACAAACTTTTTTACCTTAACCACCCTTATACAATGACATATGTCATTTTGTCAAATTTTTCTCTGTTCTTTTGTAGGAATTAACCAAAAGATTTTCCAAAATAAAGTAATGATGTTTTAGTAATGAAATTGGATTGATAATCCATCTGAAATTTTTGGTTTCCTCTTCTGGATTGCAACATTAAAATTGGGAATTCTAGCCATTTTTTTTTCTTTCACTTGAATGATTTCAAAAGACTTCTAATTGGATTCCTGGTTTCTAGTCTTTCTTTTCTCAAATCTATCCTTCATACTACTGCCAAAATAATTATATTCAAGTGTAAATCCAGCTCCATCACTCTGTTGCTCAGAAATGTCAGTGTCTCTAAGCATTTTTTGGCAATTAAAATGCTTTGTAAGTCTACACATTCTCATTCATCCACTCTACATTCCAAGCAAACAGACCTAATGATTGTTCCCAAACCTGGTCCTCCATCTTTTACCTCTCTGCCTTTGCACAGGCTGCCTCTAGGATTCCTTCCTCACCCCTACCTCCTTTTTGCACTCAAGGATCAGCACAAGTGCCATCTCTCTGGAACAACACTCTTGATCCCCCTAGTTGGCAATGCTTACTTTCTCCTTTCTCCTAATTAAAAAATGAAATGATGAATGTTTTATTGTTCTTTTTTTTTTAATATCACTGTCATTTCCCATTGACCATACACACACACACACACACACACACACACACACACACACACACACACACACAATCTTCCCTTGCAAAATGTAAGTAAAAAGAAAAATTGAGACACATTCATTATTGGTGGAACTGTGAACTAATCCAACCATTTTGGAGAGCAATTTGGAATTATGCCCAAAAAGTTTTAAAACTGCCAAAGAGTTTTAAAAGTATGCCCATTTGACCAAGCAACACTGCTATTAGGTTTGTTTCCCAAGATAATTAGGAAAATAATCTATATGTTCTGAAATATTTATAGCAGCTGTCTTAGTGGTGGCAAAGAACTGGAAATTGTGGGGATACACAGCAATTAGAGAGCAGTTAAAGAAGTTATAGTATGTGACCTTGATGGGATAATTCAAAATGATGAGCTTCATGTTTTCAGAAAAACCTGGAAAGACTTGCACAAAACAATGAAAAGCAAATGGTAACAGCAATATTGTTTTAAGAAAACCTTTGAGCAACAAATTACAAAGAACTTATGAAGGAAGATGCTATCTGCATTTAGAGAAAGAACTGAAATAGAATTATATATAATATAGTTTTATTCACACACATACATACAGATAGATAGGTGTATGTGTATGTGTATATTTGTGTCTAATAGAAACTGACACTAGAGTAAGATGGTAGGGGGTGGAAGGAAGGAAAAATGGTACATGATAACTTTATTATATATTTAAAAGGAAAAACAAGTTGCATGATATAGATTTGCAGTCTATCTCTATGCCAATATATGGGAGACTTGCTTCAAAATCTGAAATCACAGTTGATCAGAATCTTTCAGTATTGTTTCCTATTACATTATTGGGGACATTAAATATTTTTTTTTCTTTTGGTTCTGCTTAATTTGCTTTAAGTCAGTTCATATAAGTCTTCAAAAGTTTCTCTTAATTCATATTATACTATTACTGGGTCAAAGGTACTATTTACTAATTTTTTGAGTATAGTTCCTAATTCCTTTCCAGAATGTCTGGACTAATTCATAATCCTGCCAACAATAGATTAGCATGTCTGCCTTCAAACAACCCTTCCAAAAACTACAAATTTCCCTCTATTCATTATTAATCTTTGCCGATATAATGCCAATATAATATAATATAATATAATCTCAAAGTTGTTTTAATATCCATCCTTCTATTTAATGAAGATTTAAATTTCCCAAGGCTATTGAGGGCTTGATTTTTTTTTTTTCCTTTGGGAATGTCTTGGTCATATCCTTTGACTATAAACTATCATTTTTATATATGTGAATCAGTTTGTTATGTGTCTTGTATATCAGACCTTTATAATAATAACTTAACTTTCTCTTTTATTTTTAACTATTTAACAATTTAACTATTGATTTTTAATGTCGTGTGATCAAAAATGCCCATTTTATCTCCTGTGATCCATTCTAGCCATTGTTTGATAATAAAGTCTTCCCTTAACTATAATTGCAAAAAAGTAGCTCTTTCCTTGCTTAACTAATTTCTTTTTTATGTGACTTTTCATATATAGATAATGCATTAATTGGGAGCTTTTGTTGATTACTGCTTATATTGTAATTTAAGATCTAGTACTTTTAGGCTTGTTACCTTTCCACTTTTTTTCATTAGATCCCTTAAGATTTGTTACCTTTTTATTATTTTTTTCTAGTTTTGGCACTGAATGACTAAATTAATTTAGTTAATATTATCATTTTATTATTTATTATCTTGGCATATTTCATATATTGTCATTGCCCAATCTCCAAAAAAAGGCTTGTCTTTATTTCTGTAGAGTATTTTATAGTTGTATTCATATATTTCCTATGTGTTCCTCAGTGGATATCCAAATATTTTATATATTCCATAATTTTAAACAGAATTTCTCCTTTTATCTCTTCCTGCTGGATATAGTTAGGATAATATTTTAAAGAGTTAACAATTCCTTTTTTTTTAATTTTACGTCCTGATACTTCTTGTCATTAAAGTGGACACACTAACCTTACTAAAGAGGCTTATAGTTAATCCTCATTACATATAATGCTGGCTCTTATTTTTAAATGAGAAATTCCTTACCACACTAATAAATAGTAATTTTATTTCTATAATTTGTATTATTTTTAACAGAAGTATTTGTCATAGCATGTTTAAAGCATTTTCTGCATCTATTGCTATAATTATGTCTTTTATGATATTAATATGATTTTATATGATAATTTTCTTAATATTAAGCCAATCTGGATTCTTAATATAAATATAGTCAAGTATTTTATCATTTTAATATGTTGCTCAAGCTTCTTTGTTAACATGTTATTTAAGATTATTATGTCCATATTCCTTAGTGATACTGGTCTATAATTTTCTTTCTTTGCTTTATTTCTCCCTGATTTACATATCAGGACTATATTTTTAGCATGGAAGAAATTTGGTAAGATCTCTTTCATTCCTAGTTTTGTCAACAGTTTTTATAATAGTGGAATTAATTATTCTTTGAATATTTGATTGAATTCACTTGAAAATCCATCTATCCCAGGATGTGTTGTCGCTCTTGTTTTTTTTTTCTTTGAATACTTATTCATGATTTTTATCATGAATTTTTCTGAGATTAGTTTTTTTTTTTAATTCTCTATTCCGTGGTCTGTCAGTATGAGGATTTTGTAATTATGTGGCTGTGATCTCTTTTACCTGCTATACAACTGAACTTTGTTTTATGTGTTTTCTCCCCTAATTAGAGTATGGAATTCCTGAAAGAAGAGAATAGCTAGTTGTTTCATTTTGTATCTTCAGCACTTAGTGACAGCACAGTACTTGCTGTACAATAAAAACTTAATAAATGTTTTTCATTTCTTAAAAAAAAGAAAAATACTAATTGGAACACTGCAAAAAAGATAAAAATATTTATCTATTTCATTTAAATTGTTCAGTTTGTTGATATATATGGGCAAAATATTCTCCAATAAGATCCATTGTTTCTTTTTTTGTATGACTTCACTTTTTTAGTTTATAACACCAGCAATCTGGATTTCCTTTTTCTTTTTTAACCAGACTAGCTAATGGTTTAACTATTTTAAGTACTAGTATTTTTTTTTACTTTTAATTTTGTGAATCTGCTTTTGATTTTCATCATTCCTTTTTTTTGGCATTTAGTTATGTTTTAGAATTTAGTTCTTTTCCTGGATTTTTTCATTGCATGTCAAATTTATTAATATATTCTTTTTTCTATTTTGCTGATGAAATCCTGAGATAAAAATTTTTCTTTATGAGATTGCTTTAGCTATATCCCAAAAGTTTTAGTATGTTATCTCATTATTATTATCTTCTTTGATGAAATTATATATTATTTCTATAACTTCTTTGACTTAATTTAAATTTTAATCCTTTATTCAAAGCCCCTTTATTGAATATCATTTTTATTCATTGAAGTCACTAAATAATCTATTTAATATATCTGCTTTTATGTATTTCTTTATGAGATGGTTGTGCTCTAGCTTGGGGTAAAATTGTGTAAGTGTACCATACACAGCTTACATATATATATATATATATATATATATATATATATATATATATATATATATATATATATTCTTCTTTCTATTCCAATTCATTAATTGTTTGAATTCTAAAATATCTAACTTTTCCAAAATTCTATTCAAGTCCTAAATTTTTCTCTTATTAAATATTATGTTGGATTTTCCTATGTCTGAAAAGAATGCATTTAAGTTATCAAATGTCAATTAATGTCTATTTCTCCCAATAAATTGATTATTTTTTCCCTTAAGTATTTAAATGTTATGCCATTTGGGGCACATAGTTTATATATGGACGCTACTTTTTTGTCTTTGGTGACTATTTCCAAAATTTAGTCATTTTATATTTTAACATGTTTTTAGCTATTGTTAGCCATTTTTAAGCCATTTATATTCGCACTCTTCTTTGTCTAAGGTCATGATTGCTAATCCTGATTTTTTTTTCTTTAGTTCATCCAAAACAGAGTAGTTTAGGTTTGTTTTGTTTTTTAATCTCTGTGTGGATCTTTAGATTTCATGTGTTTCTTGTAAACAACATATTATTAAATCTTGCTTTAAAGCCAGTTCTACTATTTTCCCTTTTTCTATCAGAACATCCTATTCATATTCCCAGTTACAATAGTGGTATATTTCCTAACATCTTATCCTTTATTATTTTTCCCCAGCCTCTTTCTTTACAAATATAGAGCGATGATTTTTCAACATACCTCACGATCTTTAGATTTCATAATCCCTGAAAGACATTTTTTCCAAATCACAAATAGGAAATTGACTATATGTAATATCATAATCATAACATTCATTAATGGCCTTTTTCCTATCAGTAGCTAGAATGATTTTTTTTTTTACTTTCAAAACCTAGAGCAAGTCCATAAAAGGTGAGGGGCTTTGTTGTTTTATTTATACCACTTTATAATTTACCACCTTGAATGATTAAGGTGAATTTATAAAAAGAATTTATCACAACTGGAGATTTGCATGTTACTCATAGAATCATTGAATTCCATTTGGTTTATTCTCATTTTCAGAGCCCATTATTTCTGTAATGATTTTCACATTCTATTTTATTTATTTTCTTTCCAATTTTTTCTTCAAGAACTCTTATTTTATTTATAATTCTATTTTTCATCTCTTACCTCATTTCTTTCAAGTACTATTGTAGCTTTTACTGCCAAATAATTTTTACATAAAGTTCATCATGCTGATACTATACTTAGCCAGGAAATCCAGTCAGCTTTAGCCCTTTTGCAGATCAGCCCTGCTACACTTTAAGGATTCAATTACCTCAACCTTTCAGTAGCTATAATGACTGGCATGTATTATGCCAGCTTAGTTTCTTTATTTTATCAAACTATAGATTTACAGCAGCAAGGAATCTAAAAGATAACCTAATTTAACCCCCTCATTTTACAGATGAGAAAACCAAGTTGCATAAAAAGGATGAAGTCACACATATAAAAGAGCAAAATTATAATAGCATTTCTAGAAATATATAAAATGGTAATGTTGGCAATGAATATCCTTTATTTTCAGTCTTATTAAAATTCTCTCTGATTTTCTCCATTAAAATAATAATAGCTCTTTGTTTTTGATGCTATTTATATTAAAGGACAGTTTATATATTGCTACACTTTAATGTTTAATGATATTATATTCTATTAAAATGCTTTTTCTGATTCAATTTTTATTATATAAACAAAAAATATGTAAATAAATTTGCCAATTAAAGCTGTTAGCCCATTATTACTGCTATAGAATATGATTTTATTGTTTTGTTGTTAATATAGTCTATTTTATTTATAACTTTCCTAATAATATATCAACTATGAGTACTTGGTAATAATCCAACTTGATCGTATTTTTCTAGAGCCTCTTTATTAAAATTTTATTCAATATTTTGTCAATATTCTTTATAAAATAAGTCTTCTTTATCTCTCTTTGGTTTAAGCATAAGCATCATATTTATCTCATAGAAAGAGTTTGGTGGGATGTCTTCTGCCTTCTTTACTTTGAGGTCATGAAATATTAGTAATCCTTCTTTGATAGAATTTGGGTATAAATCTATCTAAGCCTGCGATAGTGTTTATTTATGTTAATTTTTAATATTACACTCATCTTCTAAATAAGATATTGGTTTATCTTGGCTTATCTAAGGAAATAAGATATTTAGTCCCAACTCCTTTATCATTAATCTTTTTCCAAAGCAAATATTAGAAACATTCTTAGCACCTTTTAATCAAATTAGTTTATTGTGTTACTTATTCTTGTGCTTGTAGGGAATGTTTTAGGTATCAATGAAGTCTGCCTTCTCAACTGGAAAGTTTTCCATCTCTGAATCTTCATGACACTATCTTTCTCCAATTCCACCATCCACCATGAAAGTTTCCCAAAGCTGCTCTAGTGTAGGCATTCATCTTTACTTCCTCTGTGAGATTATCAACAGTCTGCCAAACCAGGTCTTAACATAACATAATCCTAGTTTGTCCCTTCCTGACCCCCCTTTTTTGCAGTACTCTCTTCTGTTAGCCTCTTATTTAAATTGCCTTCTTAAAAGATTTTTGTGCCAAAGTCTTCACCTTATGATTAAATTATCTTGTCCATAGAAACAGTTTCATGGGAAGCAGAAGCTGGGAATTTCTCTCAAAGAGCTAAGATCCCAATCCAATACTTGGTAAATGGAATTCTTTAGACTTTTCTTAGTCAAGACTACTGCAATTTATACTTCATTTGATCAATATCATCACTGATATGTATATTCCTACCACTATACTTTATAATGTTCTGTGATTTTTGTCCATGTTTTCCTATAAGTCCTCCACAAAAATTCTAATACCACTGACTAGCATAGTACTTGTTACATACTCAATGTCTAATGAATACTTTTAGTTGAGTCTAGGAAATGGAAAAATATTAGTATTATTAACCAAGAAAACTGAGAAGTTAAGAAAGGAAACTATTTGGGGGCAGATAAATGTTTAATATATACTTCTTGAGTTTAAGGTAGCAATAAGATACCAAAGTCAAATCCTGTAATCAATTGGAGTATAGTGTGTGTGTGTGTGTGTGTGTGTGTGTGTGTGTGTGTGTGTGTAACATATAAATATAATAAAGAAAGCTAAATAATTAAAGAGGAATTCTTCATGGACAAAATCCAGTAACAAGTATTTCTTTAGTATCTTTACTGCACACCAGGGAATATGCTAAATGTTAGATATACATATATCTAACCCAATGCCTGACTCCAATGAGATCACATTCTAATGGAGAAAACAACATTTCAATTGCTATCTACATAGAGAATATATACATTTAAAATAGAATATAATAAATAGAATGTAAAAAATAAAATAGAACCACTAGCTGTATATATATTGGATGGAATGAACTAGAAAAAATCTAGTGCAAAATATAAGTATTAAACTTAATGTGCAACAAGAAAATGGTATTTACACACATATATTGTAACTGGGTTATATTGTAACATATGTAAAATGTATAGGATTGCCTGTCATCGGGGGGAGGGTGTTGAGGGAGGGGGGGATAATTTGAAAAAATGAATACAAGGAATAATATTATAAAAAAATTACTCATGCATATATATTGTGGGAAAAATTCTAAATAAAATTTAAAAAATATATATATATATTAAACTGATTTTGAAGGAGGCCAGGGAAGCCAGGAGATGCGGATAGAAAACATTCCAGATAAGTATATCCAGGAAAAAAACACAAAATCAATAGAAGTATGTTATTCTAGAGCTAGCAAGAAGTTCAGTACTATTGGCTCATAAAGTACATTGTGGAAAATAAGATAGAAAAGACTGGGAAGGAAGGAAATATAAGTAAAGTGCCAGTTTGTGGCTTTAGGAGTCAAACACAGGATTTTTTACATTTGATTCTTGAAGTAATACTAGGAAGTCATTTGAGTTTATTAAGTAGAGATATAAAATGATCAGACTTGTAATTTAGGAAAATTACTGGCAGCTGAATAGCATATATATTGGAATGGAGAGAGATTTGAAGCAGAAAGAACAACCAGAAAATTACTGCAGTTGTTCAGTCTTGAATTTAGGAGGATCTACCACACAGTGGTAACTGTGTGAATGATTGGAGGAGATAAATATAAAAGATGTTAAAAAAAAAAAAGATAGAAGTAATAGAATGTGACAATAGTTTGGATACAAGAAGAGAATATAAATGAAGAGTTGATGATAAAACTGAAGTTGTGAGCTTAGATGTCTGGGAAAATGGTTGAAACCTCAATGATAAAGGAAAGTTGAGAAGAAAAAAAGTTGGGAGGAAAAATACTGAGTTCTGTTTTTGACATATTAATTTTGAGATATCTGTAGAATATACGGTTTGAAATATCCAAAATACAATAGGTAATGTGAGTTTGGCACTCTAAAGAGAGATTACTGCAGCATTTAGGAATAATCTAAATAGAACTGTAGGAATCCATGGATAGTTGATGAATTGCCAAGTAAAATAATATAGAGGGAAAAGAAAGTGGACCCTAGACAGAACCTTGGGGGGAAATCCACAATGAATAGGCATGTATTAATGAAGAATGAGCAAAGAAGACTGAGAATCTGGTCAAATGGGTAGGAGGGAAAACAGGAGAATGCAGTTTAAGTTTTCCTAAGGATGAATAATCTTAGAGAAGAGGGTAATGATGCCAGGTGTAGCACATATCAAAAAGAATGAGGATTAAGAAAAAGATTGAGCAATTAAGAGATCATTGGCACTTTGAAGAGAGCTATTTCCTTGGAATGGTGTGGTCAGAACATAATGTCAAAAAGTTAGATATGAGTCACATAGCTGCTCTGAGGCCTTTAGTATCTACTTATGGCATAATTATTTAAACTGGTATTTGATACTGAACTATAATCTTCATAAAAATGTTTAGACTTTATGTTTTACCTTGGGAACTAAGTAATTTTGTTCTCTTATTTATGAATACTGAACAAGATGATGTTTAATTTGCTTTTAAAGTTTTAATTTTTTCAACTGTTGGGAAAACTGGAAATTAGTATGGCAGAAATTAGATATGGATCCAACACTTAACACCATATACCAAGATAAGATCAAAATGGATCCATGATTTAGGCATAAAGAGGGAGATAATAAATAGATTAGAGGAACAGAGGATAATCTACCTCTCAGACTTGTGGAGGAGGAAGGAATTTATGACCAGAGGAGAACTAGAGATCATTATTGATCACAAAATAGAAGATTTTGATTACATCAAACTAAAAAGTTTCTGTACAAATAATACTAATGCAAACAAGATTAGAAGGGAAGTAACAAATTGGGAAAATATTTTTAAAAACAAAGGTTCTGACAAAGGTCTCATTTCCAAAATATATAGAGAACTGACCATAATTTATAAGAAACCGAACCATTCTCCAATTGATAAATGGTCAAAGGATATGAACAGACAATTCTCAGAGGAAGAAATTGAAACTATATCCACTCACATGAAAGAGTGTTCCAAATCACTACTGATCAGAGAAATGCAAATTAAGACCACTCTGAGATACCACTACACACCTGTCAGATTGGCTAAGATGACAGGAACAAATAATGATAAATGTTGGAAGGGATGTGGGGAAATTGGGACACTAATACATTGCTGGTGGAGTTGCGAAAGAATCCAGCCATTCTGGAGAGCAATCTGGAATTATGCCCAAAAAGTTATCAAACTGTGCATACCCTTTGACCCAGCAGTGCTACTACTGGGATTATATCCCAAAGAAATACTAAAGAGCGGAAAGAGACATATATGTGCCAAAATGTTTGTGGCAGCTCTTTTTGTTGTAGCTAGAAACTGGAAGATGAATGGATGTCCATCAGTTGGAGAATGGTTGGGTAAATTGTGGTATATGAAGGTTATGGAATATTATTGCTCTGTAAGAAATGACCAGCAGGAGGAATACAGAGAGGCCTGGAGAGACTTAAATCAACTGATGCTGAGTGAAATGAGCAGAACCAGAAGATCACTGTGCACTTCAACAACAATACTGTATGAGGATGTATTCTGATGGAAGTGGAAATCTTCAACATGAAGAAGATCCAACTCACTTCCAGTTGATCAATGATGGACAGAGGTAGCTACACCCAGAGAAGAAACACTGGGAAGTGAATGTAAATTGTTAGCACTAATATCTGTCTGCCCAGGTTGTATGTACCTTCGGTTTCTAATGTTTATTGTGCAACAAGAAAATGATATTCACACACATGTATTGTACCTAGGCTATATTGTAACACATGTAAAATGTATGGGATTGCCTGTCATCAGGGGGAGGGAGTAGAGGGAGGGGGGGTAATTTGAAAAATGAATACAAGGGATAATATTATAAAAAAATATATATATATATAATTAAAAAAATTAAAAAAAAAGTTTTAATTTTTTCACTGAAATGATTAAATAATTGATTAAGATAAGTTATCATTCAGGCATAATCTTCAAGAATCTTTCCCTTTTGTTGTTCTGCTTCCCTCTGCACCACCCTACCAGCACCAGTTCTTTTGTCTTCTGAGATTACCTCCTATTTACAGTGTATATGTCGTATATATATATATATATATATATATATATATATATATATATATATATGTATGTATATATATATGTATATATGTATATATATATGTATATATGTATATATATGTATATATGTATATATATGTGTGTGTGTATATGTGTGTATGTGTGTATATATATATATAGTTATATGTGTATTATTTCTCTCAGTAGAATGTTAGTTCCTTGAAACCAGTATTTTTTGCATTTCTTTGTTTCTGTAGTACTTAACACAATGCCTGGCACAGAGTAAGTACTTAATAACTGCTTCTGATTGACAGGAAAGGAAATGGAGGAATATACTTTCTTAAGTTTAGCCAAGATGGGGAAGAAACAAACATATGAGTCATAGTTAACATGGCTGGTAGGATTGAATAAGAGTTATTTTTTTGTGGGGAGGGGGGTTAAGAATGGAAGAGACCTAAGATGTAAAATTGCAGGCAACAAAGAAAGATTCACTATATAAGAAGGATTTTAGATTAGATAGTGTTTTATTATAAAGGAGACAATCTGTTGGGGGAAACAGAAAAATCTAATTAATGGTGGAAGTTGAAGAGTTTGATTAATGTAAGATGAGGAAGAGAAAAGAGATAGAAAGACATCAATTTTTTTTCAGTAAGCTCATATAATAAAAATGACAGATCTCTCTAAATTATTTTACAGATTCAATTCCATGCCAATAAAGCCACCAAAGAATTGCTTCATAGAACTTAACAAATTTATAACAAAATTCAGCTGGAGGAGCTAAAGGTCAAGAATCCCATGGGAAATAATGAAAAAAATGAAAAGGAAAGGATTCTAACAGTACTAAAACTCAAACCATGCTTTATGCTGTAATAATCCAAACTATTTGGTACTGGTAAAAATATAATTAATGGAAAAATAATACATAAAATTTACAAATAACTGAAAGCACTAATATGGTGTTTGATGAACCCAAAATATAAATTCATTGTGTATAGTGTTGGAATACACGGAAGAGCTGTTGGAATAATGGGAGCCACCTGATAGTGGCTGCTGGAGGTCCAACCCAGAATGGATCTCATCTTGTGAGAGGATGATACAAGGAGACTGAGAGGCAGTTGCTGTTCTCTGATCTCTCTGACTGAAAGGCCATTGCTTTGTCTGACCTCTGTCCTCTTCCCTCTGCTTCCAATTTATTTCATTCTGCAACACCTGTGTCAGCAAAAGCTGCCTTGCAACTCCTTCAGATGTATGATCCACAGCTGTGGAGGCTCTCGAGGAATTGACCTGTGCCTTAACAGTATAGACTCATTATTTAATAAAGATTGCTTCAAACATTGGAAGATCTGAGAAACTACCCTTAGATCACCATTTCATACAATAATATAATAAGATCCAAATGGATACATAGCTAACGCTAGCTTTAAAAAAAAAAGGCATCATAAACAGATTAGGGGAGAATGGAAAGCAATAGCTTTTACAACTATGGATAGGGATATTTATTAAATAAGAATGGAAGATAAATCCATGAGAACAGATTTTTATTATATACAATTGGAAAGTTTTGCATAAACAAAAACAATAAAGTTAGAATTAAAAAAGAAATAATTCAGTGTGAAAAAATCTTTACTGCAACTTTTAAAAAAGTCTTATATCCAAAATGTGCAGGAAATTTGTATTTGTATATGCATATGTGCATGCACATCAGAACCATCCACAAATAGATAAATGATCAAAGTATATGAACAACCAGTTTTTTTTTTTTTTAATTTAAGATTTATTTTTTTTATTCATTTTTCCAAATTATCCCTTCCCTCCCTCCACTCCCTCCCCCCGATGACAGGTAATCCCATACATTTTACATGTGTTACAATATAACCTAGATACAATATATGTGTGTAAATACCATTTTCTTGTTGCACATTAATTATTAGCTTCCGAAGGTATAAGTAACCTGGGTAGATAGACAGTAGTGCTAACAATTTACATTCACTTCCCAGTGTTCCTTCTCTGGGTGTAGTTATTTCTGTCCATCATTGATCAACTGGAAGTGAGTTGGATCTTCTTTATGTTGAAGATTTCCACTTCCATCAGAATACATCCTCATACAGTATTGCTGTTGAAGTGTACAGCGATCTTCTGGTTCTGCTCATTTCACTCAGCAACAGTTGATTTAAGTCTCTCCAAGCCTCTCTGTATTCCTCCTGCTGGTCATTTCTTACAGAGCAATAATATTCCATAACCTTCATATACCACAATTTACCCAACCATTCTCCAATTGATGGACATCCATTCAACTTCCAGTTTCTAGCTACAACAAAAAGAGCTGCCACAAACATTTTGGCACATACAGGTCCCTTTCCCCTCTTTAGTATTTCTTTGGGATGTAATCCCAATAACAGCAATGCTGGGTCAAAGGATATGCACAGTTTGATAACTTTTTGGGTATAGTTCCAAATTGCTCTCCAGAATGGCTGGATTCTTTCACAACTTCACCAACAATGTATCAGTGTCCCAGTTTTCCCACATCCCCTCCAACATTCATCATTATTTGTTCCTGTCATCTTAGCCAATCTGACAGGGAACAACCAGTTCTTATGGGGGGAAAACAAGCTATTAATAACTGAAAAAAATGCTCTAATCACCATTAAGAAGGTTAATTCGAGAGAGGGGGGAGAGGGACACAGAGGGGGGAGAGGGAGAGAGAGGAGGGAGGGAGGGAGGAAGGGAGGAAAGGGAAGAGAGAGAGAGAGAAAGAGAGAGAGAGAGAGAGATTGAGAGAGGGGAAAAAAATTGTATTACATAAACACTTATAAACACTGTCAAATTAATATATGAAATACATGGTACTTGGTACATATGAAGTGAAACAAAGTGAAACAAACAACTAGAACTGTTCGTATAGTTACAGCACAATTTGTAAAAGATGATTTTGAAAGACTTAAGAATGCTGATCAAAAGAGTATTCATTTTGACTTCAGAAAACTGATGATGAAATATCTCTTAATGGAGAGGTCACAGACTATAGATATGCAGAATTATATACAGAATTATATTTATAGAATTAAAAATGTGCATTTCCAGATGTGAACAATACAGTGCTAATTTATTTTTCTTGATTATATTTATTTATAAAAAGAAAGGACTTTGAGGAAAATAATAGTGAACAAATAAAGGAAAAAAATATCAGTGAAACATTTAGAAACTGTGTAGACAGAAGAAAGCAAAACGAAACTCAGAAGAGGACACAGGATAAAAATTGTACTTTCAAAAATATATACAACATAATGAAAAATAATCTTAGAGGAAAGGCACTAGCAGTTGTGGGAGAGAAATTGTAATGAAATTATGCAGAAAGTGAAAACTGAGCCTAAGGAGGTCAAGGAAGCCAGGAGGTAGAAGTAAAAATGAAGAGCATTCTGAGCATGAAGAATAAATTCATGAAATCAGGAGACTTTATATTCTGTGCAAGTAACAAGAAGTCCAGTGTCACTAGAACACAGAATAATATGTAAAATAACTGGAAGGTAGGAAAGGAACAATGTAGGGAAATCTTTTTAAAAAGTCATAGGATTGTATATTGTAAATATAATATACATTGAAATAAAGGGGAGGAGAAGATGACTGGTGGAAATGAATGATATGGTCAGATATGTATTGTCAGAAAATAAAATTTTGGTAGCTGAATGGAGGATAGGATGAAGTGGCGAGACACAAGACAGGAAAGAAAATATTTTCACAATAATCTGCCTTGAAGTAACAAGGACCTGCACTAACTAAGATGTCAATTACGTGAGTGAAGAAAGGAGAATATATATATATATATATATATATATATATATATATATATATATATATACATACGTGTGTGTGTATATATACATATGTATGTATGTTTGTATTATGATAGTGTAAAGGTAGAAATAACAAGACTTGACAACAGTTTGAATGTTGACTAGTTTAGATATGTGGGATGAATGAAAGGAATGGACCTTTCATTCATTTGAGACAAGCTGTGAACCTAAAAGTGGTGCCCTCAGTAGTAATTATGAAGTTTAGAAGAATTTGCCATGATGAATTTGATTTGTATTTAAAATACAATTAAAAATGTAATTCTGTAGCTTGATGAATGCTTGTTAATTGAGGTAGTATATTAATAGTTTCATATACAATCCTCTTTTTCTGCTTTTCTTGTATATAGTTTGTGTTCATGTTTGTTAATAATTTTTGAGTACATGTTAAAAATTTAAATTAATATCAAAAGCAAATTTAGAAAAGAGTTTTCTGTGATAGAGGGAATAAAGGAGTAAATATAGTACTATATTGAGAGCTAGTAGATAACTGGGTCAAGTTCTGGCTTTGCATTCATATGCTTTGTGACCTTGGGAAAATCATGCTCTGAGCCCCAGTTTCTTCCCCTATAAATTAACCTAAGTTTGGCCTCATCTGTGAGATAATAAAATTTCATGATTAGTTGTATACTACTCTTCCATATTCAGAACTAATTCAATTCTGAAAAGTAACTTCACCAAAATGTTCCTTAACAGTCTTGAACATGAGAACCAGTATCTTAAATAATGTCATTCTATAGAAAGCAAGAAAAAGAGCTTGAAGAAACTGAAGAGCAGAAGTAGGCCTGAGCATTCAAGGTTCTGCCTGTTGAAAACTTTCAGGGCCTCCCTGCCTTGAACATTTATTTTAGTGTTATAATCATAAAGATAACGGGAACACATCTAAGTAGTAATTTGATATTATGAACACTTCAGTTATATAACTCCTTTTAACCAGGTAATGGCCACAAGAATAGGGAAAAAAGAAATTTGAAGAGATATATTTTTCTGAAGAACTATCAACTGATATAGCAAGCATGTTTTTGAGACAGTCATTTAAATTGTATAAAATTGGAACTACCTTTAGTTCATAGTTATTTTTGAATCTAGATATAAGCACTTAAAACAACCATCTGAAAAAAAGTTAAGAATTTTAGAAAATTGGTTGTTTCGAGCCTCTAAAACATCCTGAGATTAATATTTTGTAATATTTTTGTCTTAGTACTCCTTGTAGTTTGATTGCTATGGTACTAAAAGAGAAAATTAATAAATTTCTTTAATGGACATCTAAACATAGAAATGTAGGTTATTTTATAGATGAGGAACTAAGGCATATAGGGTTAAGTGACTTACCTAAGGTCACACAGCTAATAGTGTCTAGGACTCTCAGATTTGAACTCAGAGAAATGAGTCTTCTTGACATCAGGTCTGCCATTTTTTCTACTTTACCACTATGCTTACCAACACAGGTATTTATTAGTAAATTGAAATTCATATATTTTATGCATTTAGTAGCTCTTTTAAATGAGGAATTCCCTTTCTATTATTTACTCCAGGATTTTATTTAATTTTTAATGCTCTATTTATTTTATTTGTTTTTATTTTATTTTTTTTTCTCCTGAATTTTATTGCACTGTTGGATTTCACAGATGTTTTTTAGCCTGAAACTTCACTGAAGCAATTAATTATCTGAATTTTTTTACTAATTCTTTAGAATTTTCTGAACAAAGCTAGCTGAGACCTCTAATTTTGAGTTCCCCAATGTCAATTCCTTTCTTCCATTTCTTTCATTCAAATGTGTCCCCTTTTTGCTGAGACTGTAATGCAGAGAAACTGAGGCAAGATAGAAATCAGAGAGTTTTAATATTTTATTTATTGGAGAGCTTAATTGATTGACTGGACAGGATTCTTATCTCAAAGTATCCAGTGGTGAATGTGAGAATCCCAGGTTTCTTTATAGAACTCTAGTAAGAAGAAAAACAAAGGCAGGAAGCAACAAGCAGCCTCAGGACCATAAATTTAGTTCTAGCAGAATGGGGGGAAACTATAAATTCTTACTAAGAAGCTAGAGTCAGGATGTCTGAATAAACAAAAGTAAAGATTAGGTATCTGAGATAGTTTTATCTTTTGGAATGTTTAGAAGGGGTAGTGCAGTCCTAATGGACAGGAAAAAGGTGGGGATTGCATGCTATCAAACAGGACAATGGAGATATAATTCAGGGAAATTAATGTAGGGAAATTGAGGTAGAACAGTTCAAAGAGACTGTGGCATAACAGAGACAATGTGAAAGTTAACATTTCCTGAGGAGAGTGAAGTGTTAAAAAGTACAAGAATCTTCCCCATCTTCCAACAATAAGACTGAGGCAGAGGCCAGCAGAGGTGATGGCAGAACTGAAGAAAGAAGAAACCAGAGTTAAGGAAAATATCATCAGTGACTGGACTAGCATTTTAAAATCTAATAGACATAAGAGCCTCAAAAGAAGAGAAACCCAAGGATTGATCAAGGGGCTATTCAAAAGGGAAATAATTTATATATTCATACACTTTTTGAAGTCTTAGCATTTTGATGATCCCATAATATTTGTGGATATACCTTACTGCTGTAGAGAGGCTTTTCAGTCAGAGGGGGAGAGGATAAAGAAAATACCTAGATTTCACTTAGTTCTTTATAGAAACCCAGGTCTCAAGCTATAGCTCTTCCGATATTCTCCTCTCCACCCACCATGACTCAGTTGTTTTATTTTTTTTAATTGGTTATATTCTTAGTTCAATCTTATCTGGGCGTATATATGGAGGCAGGGAGTCTTTAGTCCACCCTTAGTCCTATCCTTTTTTCACTTCTACCCAGGTCTTGGGATGAACCAGCTCCAGGCATTCGCCATTGAATTAAGTGCATTCTATGTAGCTCCCATGTTTTAAAGAAAATTAAATGGCCTGAAGGAAAAAAAAAAAGGAAACAATAGCTATTAACATAATGATTATCATCATCAATGTTTGGTAGCACTATTTCTACCACAGGCTCTATTGCTGATAATCTTATACCTTATAGAGAGGGGCTGGAGCATTTACTGAATGGTGAGGTTATTAAGAATACTTAGTATTCTTAGGTACTTAGATAAGCATACATTCCTATTCATCACTATCCTCTATCTCCATTCTCTTCATTTAGGAACTCTTCTATTATGCAAATTTGCCTCACAGAATAACATTTATTCACCTGTCAGTGGGTAATGGGATAGTCCATAGTATTTTAGTTTTTTCTTTTATTCTTTTTTTTTTAGTTTTTCTTTAAATTATGCTTATTTTTCCTTTTCTTATGTTTTAATTGTGATGATCTCTCTTTGTTTTGTTTTTTACTCTATAGATCACTGATTCTCTTTATTTCTCTTTCTTTAAATACTGAATACAGACAGGATAATTAATTTTACTAGTTTTCTTTGGAAATTATACTTTTAAATAATATATTTATATAATTAACTGGTAAATATATTTTTCTTGTGTTTTACTATTTTGAATGTTTGAAAACTGATTATTTTGATTTTTACATTCAAAGGATCTGATAAAGTCCTCATTTCTAAAATATATAGAGAATTGACTCAAATTTATAATAGTTTAGGTCATTCTCCAATTGATAAATGATCAAAAGATATGAACAAATAATTTTCAGATGAAGAAATTAAAACCATTTCTAATCATATGAGATTATTGCTCAGAGAAATGCAAGTTAAGACAACTCTAAGATACCACTCACTATATACCTCTCAGATTGGCTAAGATGACAGGAAAAAAATAATGACGAATGTTGGAGGGAACGTGGAAAAGCTGGGACAGATACATTGGTGGTGGTACTGTGAACGGATCCAACCATTCTGGACAGCAGTTTGGAACTATGCTCCAAAAGTTATCAAACTGTGCATATCCTTTGATCCAGCAGTGTTTCTACTGGGTTTATATCTCAAAGAGATCTTAAAGGAGGAAAAGGGACCTACATTGCAAAAATGTTTGTGGCAGCCCTCTTTGTGACAAGAAACTGAGTGGATGCCCATTAATTGGAGAATGGCTGAATAAATTATGGTATATGAATGCTATAGAATACTATTGTTCTGTAAGAAACAACCAGCAGGATGATTTCAGAGAGGGTTGGAGAGACCTACATGAATTGATGCTAAGAAGCAAGAAATAATTATACTCAGCAACAATAAGTCTATATTATGATCAATTCTGATAGACATTGGCTCTCTTCAACATTGAGATAATTAAAACCAGTTCCACTTGTGCAGTGATGAAAAGAGCTATCTACACCCAGAGAGAGAACCATGGGAACAAAGTATGGAACACAACATAGCATTCTCACTCTCTCTGTTGTTATTTGCTTGCATTTTGTTTTCTTTTTCATTTTCTTCATTCTTGATCTGATTTTTCTTGTGCAACAAGATAACTGTATAAATATGTATGCATATATTGAATCTAACATGTATTTCAACGTATTTAACATGTATTGGACTACCTGCCAGCCAGGGGAGGTAGTGGGGGGAAAGAGAGAAAAATATAGAACAAAAGGTTATGCAAGGGTTAATGTTGGGAAAATTACCCATGCATATGCTTTGTAAATTAAGAGCTTTAATAATAAATAAATAAAGGAATAAAGTAATGAATGAATGAACAAATAAACAAACAAATAAATAAAAGTTAAAAAAAAAGAAAATTGATTGTTTCACATACATTTTTTTTGCAGAAATGCATCATACTTCTCTTTTAATAAATGTCCATGTTTTAATAATTATGCTCATGTTTTCAGAGTTGTATCTTCAATTCCTTTACTTTTTAGGATATATTTCTGTAGAGTCTAGTAGGTACAAAATAGTCTTTTACTTGAATTCGATTTCCTTTACAAAGTTCATTCTTTCTTCAGCTTGCAAAATATCTTGTTTGCTATTGGAATTGTTCAGTTTAACCATCCTGTGTCTTGAAATTTTACTTAGTTTTATGATGACAAGAGGTGGGATAGGGAATCTCTGTGGATTATTTTATTGGTGTTTTGTTTTCTATTCTGAAGTTTAGGGAAGTTTTCTAAGGTTATTTTGTAAGTTACAGTGCTCAAGGATTGTTTTTTAATTTGTCAAGTTTTGGGAGCTCAGTTATCCTTTAATTATCTCTGTGTATCCTTTCTTAAAGGTCATTGATTTTGGCTTGCATAGAGAACTCAACTCTCAACTTTCATGGCCTTTTCCTTCATATTTGTCAGGTTTTCCTCTGATTCAGTATTTTTGTTTGCCAAATCTGTTATTCTTTTTTTGTGTGTGTCTTTGAAGAAGCTTGATACAATGGATTCAATGTTTTTCTAATGTGCCAAGTCATTTTTTTTCTGCTTTGATAAATACAAATTTTTACAAATATTAATTTTTACATTTATTCATTTTTTCTATAAATCATATTTCTCTTCTGAAATGTTCTGGAATTCCTTGTTCTTGTTTCATTCTTTCTTGAGATTCCACAGAAAGGACAGAGGGAAAGAGGGAAAGAAAAGGAGTAAGTATTTATATGTTCCAGGGACAGCTAGGTAATACAGTGAATAGAGTGTCAGGTGTGGAGTTAGGAAGGTTTATCTTTTTGAGTTCAATTCTGACCTCAGACACTTACTAGATGTATAACCCTGGGCAAGTCACTTAACACTGTCTCAGTTTCCTCATCTGTCAAATGTGCTGTAGAAGGAAATAATAAACCATTCTACTATCTTTGTCCAAAAGCACTTACAAAGAGTCAGACATGATTGGAAGTGACTATACAGTAATAACACTATGTGCCAGGGATGTGTTAAATATACAACAATCCTTCAAGATAGGTACTGATAATGATATTAATCTTGAAGGATTGTTGTGTATTTAACACTATCGTTATTCCCTATTTATAGTTGAGAAAACTGAGTCACAAAGAGTTGTGATTTGTCCAGGGTCATGTAGCTTATAAATGTCTGAGACTAGATTTTAACTCAGGTCTTCTTGATTCCATCTCCAGCACTCTATCTCCTGTGCCACCAGATTCCTGTTTTATCAGAAATTGGTTAAATTTCCCTCATTTTATAATATTTAGAAAGAGATCTTTATAATCCCCTTGAGAGTTATAACAACCTTCTGGGTATAAGTTCCTTTTTGGTAGAGGGTGTGTGTGAGTGTATATGTGTGTGTGTGTGTGTGTGTGCGTGTTTGTGTTAATTGTATGTGTGCCCATGTGTGCTCATGACAATCTAGATTTTCATTATTTTTTCCCTCTCAAAATCTTTTGTTACAGTACTCTTTTTCTTATGTTCCCCCATCACTCACTTACTTTTCCCTCTTTGTTCTTGAATATAAACACAGTGCTGGACTGCAAACCTTCCTCAGCCTTCTCCTATTTGGAGGATTTATGTTTTTTTTTATTATATATTTTTTATAATATTATCCCTTGTATTCATTTTTCCAAGTTATCCCCCCTCCCTCTACTCCCTCCCCCAATGACAGTCAATCCCATACATTTTACATGTGTTACAATATAACCTAGATACAATACATGTGTGTAAATACCATTTTCTTGTTGCACAATAAGCATTAGATTCCGAAGGCACAAGTAACCTGGGCAGACAGACATTAGTGCTAACAATTTACATTCACTTCCCAGTGTTCCTTCTCTGGGTGTAGCTACCTCTGTCCATCATTGATCAACTGGAAGTTGAGTTGGATCTTCTTTATGTTGGAGATTTCCACTTCCATCAGAATACAGAGGATTTATGTTTTGCTACACTCAATCCCTGTTAGAACCATCTACTTAGGAGGTGGAAGTTGCTCTGAGTTTCTGGGTTTCAATCCTTTTTCTCTATATGTGGCATAGCCACTAACAATAACCCTATGCTCCAGTTCTTCCCTTATTCTTCATTATTCCTTTTTCTGGTGGGTTCAGTCAATATCTGCCGTTTTTTTAGGACTGGGTAGGGGAACATAAGGTGCTCCTGAGTGAAAACTATGCAACAAAGTCGGGCCTAAGGATTAACCAACCAGTAATAAGGCACCATTGCATTCCCTACCATGTGATTGAATTGAATTAGAAAATGTATATGTCTTGTGGGTTGGTAGTAGACAGGAAATGTGTTAGACCATCAGAATCTGCAGGTGAAGTCCCAGGAACAGGCCAGTTTCTACTGATTTGTGTGTCATGAAAGCTAATGAGAACAAAAGCTAATACTGAACAACTTCATGATTAATATTTTTCAATGTTGCTTGGCAGGCCTTTTATTGTCAAGGCTTATTCTTTTTTTGTCCTATGTATTCAGCTGTACTCCTGTATCAGACTTAAAACTCCTCTTTGAGAGATTATAGGGGACTCAGTCAGAGTTAGTAGTGACTCAGGAAAAAAGATCTAGTCTATCATCTTGTTGATCACATGACCTGAAATCAAAATATTATTTCTTATTACCATTGCTGCTTATTTTTATAGATCCTCTAGAATACAGATGTCTACAAATATTGTTGAGCCAGTGCCATGTTCTATGGCCTTAGGAAATGATGAACTGGTTTCTTTTGAGTGGAAGAATTACCTCCTATTGTTCACTGTCATACTCCAATACCCTGAAAGAGTTAATGAGCTTCTCTAAGCATCTAACTTACTAACATGAAAGGATTTAGACACTAGGGAGAACAGGACCCATTAATCCTTAATATAAAAGCTTTAATACATAAAAGAAAGATATGTATAATTTAATTTCAATTCTGCTGTAGTGCTTGAAAAGTATTAGCTGTGGAGTACATGGATATTAAAGATAAGAAATTACATTCCCAGTGTCATAGAAATCAGAATTCAAATATAAAAGGAATTTGGTTAGAGCTGTTTTTTTCTCTGTACATATGTTGCTTTAGGTCTTTTCTGCACAGGAAATATGTGATTTTGAAATAAATCATTTTTGTGTAAACTTAATGAAATCCCAAAATCTGAAACTTTTTTTTCTTCAGCCTTGGTGGTTTAAGGCCTTTAGTTTGAAACTGTTATTTTCCTTTTTGGCAATATTATCTCAGATAATTTTAAAATAAAATCTATCCGAATGGTTTGCTTCATACTTTTAATAGTTACTAATTTCATCAATATAAGGGAAAAGATTATAACCAATCTATGCCTTCCCATCATCATTATGACTTTTGTTCATATTGCCACATAAATCTTTTACACTTGGATAACTTATAAACATAATTCTTCAAAAACTATTTTATTCCATTGCTGGAAAATTAGTGGTATTTTTTAATGAGTTTTTAAGTTTCTCCTCAATTTAAATTTCCTCCTCAAGGTATTACTGAGTTCCTGAGATATACATCCTTGAGGTATTCCTGAATTCTTGAGCTTTGGCAAGTTTTATCAGAATGGAAAGACATTCAAGAAAGTTCTAGCAATAGATTTATCTGTTCTTCAGGAACCAGCCTAGCCAAATATGGAAAGACTTTTCACCAATAGACCTCCAATTTTTTTACAACAGCAGTTATAAGAATGCTTTGTAAACCTCAGGTGACCATACATAGATTTGTATTACTTGTCAAATTTCTTATTAGAAATATAAAGCGTTGATGCTCATAGAAAAAGTTTATTAGTCGATTTAAACAGATATCCATAACAAGGGCATAGTACTTAAATTTATGACTGGGACAATGGATAAAACCACAAAAAAATATTATACTTCAGATTTCTTTCTGAATCTCTTGAGATCGGGGACCAGGATTCAAAAGGAATAATTGATGATTTCAAGAGAATATTTAAGATGTAAATTCTTTGTCACTCACAGTACTTTTAATCAAGAGACTATAAACAATAAAACTTTAAGAAATTAATCTACTTTAATTTGTAACTTTGAGAACCTGCCCTTCCCTCCTCCCTAAGCAGAAAATAGTATCTTGTAGAAAAAAGGTCCAAAAAAGTAGAGCCTCAATCTTAATGGCTACAGAGAAGGAAAGTCCCTCTGATAAAATTACTCCCCCCTCTCACTCATCAAACATAAGAAACTGTGTTCACTATGAAACCACTATAGTTCACTGCATGCAGGTAAGGAGCCAAGAGATATATCTAGCCCCATAAAAGATGTTTCTCTCTAATAAATATAAAGATTTTAAATTTGTTTCTTTTCTCCACCACAAGAACCATCACTTATAATAAAGAATGAGAGAAAGAGACAGAGACAGAGAGAGAAAAACAATACATCAACCAAGTTCAGCATTATATGTAGCTTTTCCTATCTCATAGTCTCCTTCCTTTGCAAAGGAGAGGGACTTTCTCTTATTTCTCCTTTGGTTCAACCTTTCTCATTAAATGTTCTTAGACTTAGCTTCAGTTGTTTGGTTCATATTATTCTTTCCATTTACATTGTTATAGTCATTTTGTATAATCTTTTCTTGGCTCTGCTTATTCATTTTCCATCAGTTCGTATAAGTCTTCCTAAGCTCATAAACATATATGTATATATGTGTATGACAGATTCCTCATTTTTTAAGCCACTGATATTAATTATATTCATATGCCACATTTTAGTTAGCAATTCTCCAATCAATGAGCATATGTTATGTTTCTAGTTCTTTGCTCCTTAAAAATTGCTACTATAAACATTTTTGTGTATATGACATGTTCCTGTTTATCATTCCTTCACTTGGGGCATATATCTAGCAGTCATATTTCTGGGTCCAAAAGTAGGGACATTTTGGTCACTATCTTAACAATGTAAACCATTTTTAGAATGGTTGTACCAATTCACAACTCCACCAATAATGTACCAGTTACAATGTTGATTAATTTCCATCATTTGTTATAATTGTTATAATTGCTTATTTGTTGGATTTGAGATAAAACAACAGTTACCTCTATTGCACTGATTTTGTTTGTGCAAATTTTTTTTTAAATATCATCTTATCAAATTATCCATTTTATCACTGTGATTATCAGCTTAGTTCATATATCAATTTCAGGCTTATATATGTATGGTATAATGTATTGGTTTAATCTAATTTCTGTCAAACTGCTTTCCAGTTATATTTTTAGATTGCTGAACAGTAAGAAGTAGATGTAATTTTTAAAAATGTGAACTTTGTATTATCAATAATCTTTTTGAAAATTTTTACTAGGGCTTGAAATGATACAAATTAAAGGAACTTGAAGATATTACTTCAAATTTAACATTTAGCAAAAATAATTAAAAGTAACAGAATTTAGTCATAATGAGGTTGTAGAATAGCAGTTTCAAACCCAAACAGAAACTGGAGCCACTAAACTATAGGTAAGAATACCTGCAGCCCACATGGTGACTTAGAAAACCCCATTATATTCTTTTTTAAAAATTTTGTTAAGTCTCCCAATTACATTATAATATGGTTTGTCTTCCCTAACTTGGGCCACACGTTTGATAATTCTGTTGTAGAGAAAAAGGTATACTTATTCATTGTTGATTGAATTGACAACTTACAAAATGCTAAAAAAAAAAATAATAATAATAATACTTTTGATCCAACACTCCATTTCTGAGAATGTTTTCCATAAGTGTTAAGAAAAAACAAAACTATAAAGGCAGCTGACAGATATAGAGTAAATAAAAAACATTCTCTACTAAATAAGTATTCAGAGTATATGAATAACATCTCTAAAGAATTGAAAATTATATGAAGAATGTTCCAAATCATCCATAATAATATAAATACAAATCAAAATAATATTGAACTTTTGTCTCACACTCTGCAAATTGGGAAAAGATTACAAAAGATAAGAATAGTTAATGCTGCAAGCGTTATAGGAAGATATAGGAAGATATTATCCACAATAGTACATTATTTGGAGAAGCTATGAATTGTTATAGCTATTTTAGAAAACAATTTGGAACTTCTACACACTGAGATCTTGCTACAAAGCTAATAACCTAAGGAAGTCATTGATATAGACTCTATATACACCAAAATATTTATAGCAGAACTTATTTTGATAGCAAAGAATTGAAACAAAGTAGATGCCTATCAGTTAGGAAATTGATAAACTAATTGTGACACATCAATTTCAAGAGATATAATAATTAATATGATGAATACAGAGAAAAAAAAGAAAGATCTACACAGACTGATTCAGAGTAGAGTAAACAGAACCAAGAAAATAGTATATACAATAATAGAAAAGGAAGGAAAAGCCAAAAGTGAAAGTTACAAAATTACAAAGGACATGCCTGACACCAAAGCAGAGATTTTAAATGACACCTCCATATGACTCCTTTATAGAGGTGAGAGGACAATGAGTTACACATTGCTTATATCATCTGTTCTTTTTAATTAAATGATTAATTTTGCTGACTTTTTCTCTTCTTTTTAAAAATTTTCCTTTAAAAGTATGATTTGTTATAAGGGATGGGAAAATGGGAGCAGGAAAAGAGAGGAATACTGAGAGAAATTAAGGCAATATTTTAAAAAAAACTATAAAATTATTTTAAGTGAGAATTTTTAAAATAGAAGATCTATAATTTCAAAGTTTATAATAGCATAATTATATATGATTATAAAAAGTTAGAAGTGACCCAAAAATCCAACTACATTTGATAGTTAAATTGTGGTTCAATAATATAGAATAATATCATTCACTTAACATTGATAAATCTAAATAATATAAACTTTTAAAACTTCTTTTATTTTATGCAAAGTAAATTAAATATACACTAAGTATGAATGAATGAGAAAGTCAATCAATAATCATCTACTAAATGTCTACTATGTGCCAGTAAACTATGCTAAGCACTGGGGATACGGGAAAAAAAAAAAAGACAATAGAAGAAAATCTCTATCTTTGAGAAGCTCACAATGGGAGACACAACAAGCAAACAACAAGGTATAAAGAAGACATATGCAGGACAAATAAGAAATAATTTACAGAGGAAAGGTAATAGCATTAAAGGGAATTGAAAAAGACTTCCTGAAAAAGATGGGATTTTAGTCAGCACTTGAAACCGGGAGGTAAGAGATAAGAAGAGAGAGCATTCCATGTATGGGAGATAGAAAATACCTGGCATTAAGATGGAGTGTCTTGTTCGTGTAATAAAGAGGCTGGTGTCACTGAATTGATTGGATTGAAGTGGGAATAAACCAGCAGACTATGAACAGTAGGAAGTAGATGAATCAGGCATGAAGTGATGAGAGCCTGCATTAGGTTGGCAGCAGTGTCATGGACAGAGTGAAAGGATAAATGGTAGTTCCATATTATGTTAACCAATTGATCTCAAGTTCCTTCTTATTCTAGTCTAAATGCTGTAAAAAGTATAGCTATTGGTTCTAAGTTATTTTACCATAAACTTATCCTTAAATTATCTGTAAGAAAATTATATATTATGTAAATAATATATATAAATATATAATAATATAAATAATAGGGAAATAATTCCATGACCCAGTGTATTTGGATTCCTTTTTCAGACTGTGTTAGAAGAATAGAAGTGTTGTGAGAGAGGTAGAGATGATAGTGTAGATGTGAGCAGCCCAGCCCATTGAAGTCAACTACTTCTGCAAAGCTTGGGGAAAAACAGTAGACCAAATATCCTTCAAGAAATATATAGAGAAACTGTAGTGGATGCCTTTTTGAAGCCTAGTCAAAACAAGCAGACAACTAGTTAGAAGTCTGCAGATACTAGGGAGGTTATCCCATCGAAAAAGCTATTTATAGCTCAAATCAGAGATAAAGCTGCAGTTCCATTTCAGTTAGCAAGTATCTACTAGAGCTTTGACTAAGTGCCATCCTGCATCTGTATTACTTTGATCCTAAATTGGAGTTGGGAGCCTCTAAAGCTGCTGAGAGTAGAAGGGCAGTGTTTGGGCACTAAAATTTAATGAGGATAAATTGAGAATGTTGTTGTTCTAGTAGTTGTTGAAATACTAGACACTGCAAAACATGATACTTTTTTACTAATCCCTTATCTCAGCAAGATTATTTTAAAGAGAAAAGTATTGTAATTATTAAGAAGGAGCCAAGACAATGTGGGTCAATCTGAAAGATATAACAGAAGAGGCACAATTTAATCAAACTTCTTTAATTAAAATTATTAATTCTGAATTTGTAATAATGAATACTGTTGCTTTATGATAGGAGGATTCATTGAAACAAACTAATCATATACATAATATCATGATGGAATATATTTAACCTATTTAGAAGAAAAAGCTATTTTAGATATTTTAATATGTTATATGAAGATTGCTATTCTGTGGCATAAGCACAACCAGTAAGATCTCTGTTTGAAAACATTTTATTAGCAATTTGTTTGAAAATTAGTAAAAATAACATAACAGGAATATTAAATATTCAGACTTTCATATTGTTTCCTATTTTATCTTTCAAACAGCCCTAAATAGTGAAACTTTGCTATCTATTATAAGATATTTATAGTAATATGGGTGCTGATATAGAAGCAAAGCACTGAAATTATCTCTGTAAAAAATCTAACTAATGCTTCCTAATCTGTGAATATAATGAATTTTCCAATGAATCTCCTGGCTGCTACTTCTATGTTTGCCATTTGTTAAAGACTGTTTTGATCATTTTAAGATTACTTGTGTGATACTCATCATGCATATCAAAAAAATGGCATTGTGCTTTTCTTTAGTAATTATGATAATATTCTCCAAAAACTTTTGCTGCTTAGAATTTAGTCATTTTATTTGGCATAACAAAAACTTTAAAATAAATAATTTGATTAACTTTGAGTTAATTTTCAGGATGATAATTGACTCCCCCCAAAACATCCACATAATCTAATCCAACTATGTGGCACGTAGAATACCTTCTTTCCTTCAGTGTCTAGTTTTGTGCTATGTATTTATTTGTGAAAGAACCTCCAGGCATAGATCCCATAAAAAGGAGACAAACCAGGGAGCAAACTGGAATGTGTTGCAAGGAAAGTCCTTGTAGGATGAAAATGATTACATTCATTGAATGAGTGTTATAAATTCAATGAAAACTTCTGGGCAAATTTTGCATTTTTAAAGAAAGATTTCTCTATGTAACATCAAAGGGGATTTCAAATCTTTGTGTTAAGCAAAGAACTTTCCTCTCCCAAAGAAGAAATCTAACTAATAGCCTAATTCTATAGTCTTGCAAAATTCCCATTGAGTATAGAAAAACAAGATTGCCTTCCCAATGAGTTGCCTAAATAACATATAAAGAATGGTATCATAATCTGAGTGGTTTTGTTGTTGTTGATTATGTGTATGATTTCTAGAAATCTTTTTGAAAGTAGTTTGGAATAAAAAATTTTATTGTCTTTGGGAATTATAACTGTATTGCTCACAAATCATTTTATATAATTTGCAAGCTGGCAGGACTTAAAGGTTTTAGAAATGGATCCTTTGCCCTTGTCACACCAATAAACTCATTCTGATTACTAAATGATCCATTACCATCACTGTCTATTTTTAAATGAAGAAAAGTTAAGTATATTTTATCAATTAAAATGCTATGTAATATGCTAAATATGAAGGATCATATAAGCTACTAATAGATGCAAGTTTTCCCCTGTAATAAAAAGGACACTTGTCTCAAAAGGTGCTACATTGTAATACAGTTGACTGTATTTATAATTGACTATACAGTTTTGAAACTGTAGTGATGGAGCTGTCCACATTGTTATTGTTAACAATAACATTGTCAACATCTTATTGTTAAAGAATGCAAATTATATTTATGCATATCTCTTCAACAATGAGATGAAACAAATCAGTTCCAATTGAACAGTAATGAATTGAACCAGCTACACCCAGCGAAAGAACTCAGGGAAATGAGTGTGAACCACTACATAGAATTCCTAATCCCTCTATTTTTGTCACAGGTTAATGGTACACCATTTCAAAGTTGAATTATTCTTGTGCAGCAAAATAACTGTATGGACATGTATACATGTATTTAACATATACTTTAACATATTTAACATTTATTGGTCTACCTGCCATCTGAGGGAGGAGGTGGGGGGAAGGAGGGGAAAAATTGGAACAAAAGGTTTTGCAATTGTTGATGCTGAAAAGTTACCCATGCATATATCTTGTAAATAAAAAGCTATAATAAAAAATGAGATTACTGAATGAAAAAAGTATTTATGCATAGACAGTTACATTATAACATATTCCTAAGCTATCAAGGAAATCTTTGATATTTCATGACATAAAATCAGAATTGAACTATTTCTTCTTTACCTAAGCTATCAGTTAAAGTTTTTCTTAAGCTGTTGGCATTCTGTACCTCTATGTCTCTTTTACAATAATGCTTTGTTTCTTAACATGACCACCAGTTTGGTCCAGTACAAACACTGGCCTTTTCAGCCAGTACATTCTTAACACTAATTCCTCATTCCCCTTCCCCCATTCTAGGTTGGAAAGGTTGGTGGATGTCTTGAGGAAGAAAGTTGAAACAGGGACCATTAGGACGGTGATCTGACTGAAAGCTTCAGTCTGGAGAAGTAATCACATCTGGTGACCAGGCTGCTTCATTCAACACTATGTAAATACTAAAGCCTTCACTTAACAAACAGTTGTTAGAAGTGGAACACTTCAATGACATACCAATCTGAGATAAAATCAAATCACAAATGTTTAACCATTTTGTTGCTGAGTTTGGGTTATTTATCCAAATGTATATTAACTATAGACCTTTACCAATGGGTGGCTAAAGACTTAGAGCATGCCTTGAAACTATTTCTTTTGTCCCGATTTATTTTAAAGTTACATATAAATATGGTATAACTGAACTGGACATGTCTTCTCATATTACCTACTTCAAAATCAAAACTCAACAGGGTAAATATTGTACAAATCTAAATCCCTTGTATTAGGTCAAGATTTCAAATACCTGCATATTTTAATATTGAATATGTTTCTGAATAAATTAAAAATGAAGATGTTTAAAAGAAGCTATAATTACTGTATAAACATAAGAATACTTTTTTTTTCTCAATGTTTACACATGACCTTTGATAGCACTAAAGAGAATTATATATATGCATCAAGAAGTAGTGGTACAAAAGATGCTTTATAAAAATTTCTATGCTGAGGTCATATTGATGAAGGAATCATGTTTTAGTCACACTAATAAATCTAGTATGGAGTCATAAGAACATGTTTGAGGATTATCTTATTTTTAATGTGCCTTCACAAGTAATTGTCACTACTGTTTTTAAGAATTGCAATGGGGGCAGCTAGGTGGCTCAGTGGATAGAGCACCAGTCCTGAAGTCAGGAGGACCTAAGTTTGGTCTCAGACATTTAATGTTTACTAACTGTGTGACCCTGGGCAAATCATTTAACCCAAATTATCTCAGCCAAAAAAAAATAATAATTGCAATGGATAATAATGAGCTAAACTTGGTAAAAAAAAAAAAAAAGTAAATGTGTACACACATATGCATATGGAAAAAATTCTGTGTACTATATTTGTAGTCTGTCTCATGTATATTAGCATGCATTTGCTTGGCCTGAGTCTAAAATACACTAAGCCTTGGAATCTAATAGAAAATCTTTTATTAATTTTAACTAGATTTTTTTGCATTTATCAAGAAGAATAAGAAATATTTAGTAAAATCATAATAATTTAAAATAAAAGACTTTTTTAAAAATGAAGTTTGAATTAGTAAAGTTAGGATCATCTATTATTTCTCTTACAAAAGAACAAAACAATAATAGCTTATGTTTATATAGTACTAGATTTGCATATATTACCTTTTTTAGTTATTAAAACTGATAATCTGGTTGTCGGAGAACAGTACTAGCTTCATGTAATTTCAAATGAACATGTTGGCATTATCTTTGCCTAGATAGATTCTTGTCATATGGGATGAGAATGAGTATAGCTAGCCAGAAATAAGGCAACTTGGATAAATTAGTAGAGTATGTAAGAAATTTTCTAAGCCAATTACATTTTTTTAAAAAAAGATTTCTAATTCTTTGCCAACACAAGAAAAAGCTAATATAAATATTTTTTGAACAAATAGATCCTTCCCCTCTCCCTTTTTTTGGATGTCTTTGGCATATAGACCAGCAGTGATGTTGCCGGATCAAAGGGTATGCACAGTTTTATAGCCCTTTGGACAGTAATTCCAGATTGTTCTCCAGAACATTTGGATGGGTTCACAACTCCACCAACACCTCTTTTTGTAGTGATTAAGAACTGGAAATCAAAGGGATGCTCATCAATTAAGAAATTAGTAAATAAGCTGTGGTATATTACTATAATGGAATATTTTTGGACAAGCAAAATGTTTTCAGAAAAGAACTAAGAGAACATTGTACACAGTAAAAACAATATTGTTCAGTGAAGAACTGTGAATCGCTTAGATATTCTCAGCAATACAATGATCCAAGACAATTCAAAAGTATGAAACATGATCCACCTCCTGAGAAAGAAATTGCATTATTTGAAGTACATATTGAAGCATGATTTTTTTTACTTTCTCTGTTTTTTTCTTTTATTCCATTATTTTTTTTTACAAAATTACAATTATAGAAATGTTTTACAGACTTTCTCACATTATATAACATATAATTTGATTGAGTACTATCTATAAGGAAGTGGTAAAGAATGGAAGGATAGAATTTGGAACTCAAAAATTTAAATAAAAATGTTAAAGGAAAAATATCTAAAGATAATATGACTGCATATTCTTACAGAAGAAAAATCATTTGAGCTTCTCTGAAAAGACAAGTTTCTATAAGATACAAAAATATAGAAAATATATAATTTATTCTCTACTTCTCCATCTTTATTCTTTTTTAAAATGGTAATTAGGGGCATATCCTGGAGCTGTAAACCAATAAGGTACTCCTGCTGCCTAATTAGTGTGTACCTATTAAAACCAATCCTAACCAGATCTGATCTTCAGTCAGAAAGAAATAGAGCTTCTCCCAGCCCAACAACATTCTTCTCTCTCCATTTTATCAAGTAGAAAATAATAGCACTTTGTTCCGAGTTTTTTTTTGTTTGTTTGTTTGTTTGTTTGTTTGTTCGTTGGTTTTAAAAAGAACATAAATTGAACAGATGTTATGGGCCAGAACTCTGAAACAAGGATTCTTACAAGGTTTTAAGTCAGTGGAATTGATAAAGAAAATGGTTATCTAGTTTAGCATGGTGATTAATAGTACTCTAAATTCAGTATGATTGATTTAATCTGACAACAAATAATGGTTTCCTAGTGATATAATGATTGGTTTTATACTCAGTGTAGAGCATATAAGATGGGAGCCTCATCCAGATTCAGAGCCAAAGATCTCAGAGCCAACGAGAGAGATTTCTTTCCACCTTCAGTCAGGCTCCTGGTGGCTCTCCTGGGGAACTGAGAGGCTGGGAGATAAAGTCAGAGAATACTAGCATACTGGAGGTGGGAGCTCAAGCTCTTGGAGCCAAGGAGAGATAGATTCATTTCCATCTTCATCAACCGTGTGGTGGCTGGCCTGTCCTCCTGCATTTTCTCCACTGAAACCAAGCCCTCTCTGAAGACCAAGCTAGCTGAGCACCAGGTGAAGGAGCCAATTAAGACTTTTGGACTTTAACACCTGGCTATTCTTGTGGTGATTAATCTGCTGAAAAGAAGGCTGCCCCAAAGTGTGATGTTCTCTTCTCTAAATTGTAATGTTCTCCGGGAGCAGGTTTCTTAGGGAGCTTCTGGGGGCAGCCTTAATTTCAGTTCAGTTCAATCACCCCGAATGCAGCCAGGAATTAAAGTCCATATCCTTTCAAAGTCTTGTCTCTTTTCTTGGGGCTTGGTTAGCTTTAATAGAGGCCTATCTCTCTCCTTTGTTCCAAGAGCTCCCTCTAAATGTCTCCGAATCCAAAGGTTTGTCTTTCAGCTTCCAGCCAGCACAAAGGTGGAAGTTGGAATGAACCATGACTCCTCCTCCCAGAGAGTGGGCTTGTGGGTTTCTGTGGGCTTGTGGCTCTGGCCCTGAGGGCTTCTTGCTTATATTTCTGCCCAACTTGTGAATCTCCTTGACTTGTGAATCTGAACTTCTTTAGAGATGTGAACTAAGTACATTAACCTTGTTTCAAGTTCTGGCCCATAACACCAAAGACCTGCAGAAAACCAAAAAAGAACACTACAAACAGACAATTTTATAAATTCCTACATGACACTAGTTTTGCTTAGAGTGAAATAATTTATTACCTCTCATAAGACAGTAATGAAATGAAATGAAAATGACCTGGATTTATGATTTCTACAAAATCTATTTTTAATCAGAAGGAAAGTAGAATCCCCCAGAATCCCCCCCATTCCATCTCCACTCCCACACAAATCACCATCATCAACATCCTGAAAGGATATAAAATTTTTTCTCAGATATTTTTACTTTGAGTTTTAGAAACTGCAGAAAAGCATGGAAAACATTTCAATGATAGGCCATTTTCATTTCATTTCATTTTTCTTTTTGAAGATGATCCATGGATTCTTTCAATGATATGAGAAATAATCCCCTAAAAACTAGTACCAGAATATCTTTTGTTAACATTTACTATAAATACAATCAGTGTAGGTCAGATTTTTAATACTAATTTCATAATAAAAACTATAATTCTCTTTTTTTGTTGTGGCTTTCAGCAAGTGACTTTGTAGTGCCATAATTTTTTTTTCCTTTTTGTCAAATTCAGTTCAATAAGCATATATTAAGTACATTTGTTGTTCAGTTATTTAGTTGTATTCAACTCTATGAGTGAACTAGTGAGTTTTCTTGGCAAAGAACTGGAGTGGAGGAGCTCCTCCATCTCTAATTGATTAAGGCAAAGAGAGATTAAGTGATTTGTCTGGAATCACACAACTAGCAAGTATCTGAGACCAGAATCGAACTCAAATCTCTATATTGAGCCACCTAGTATCTCCTGATACTCTGTGGAGACAAGATGAAAAACTACAATCTCCTCAAAGAACCTACAATCTAATTAGGGAGTATAACATCACAAATAAGTATGATATCAGGTAAGATATAAGTACAATGAAAAGATCTAGGCAAAGTATTTTAAGAAGATTTATGTAAGAAAAAGATCTCTTTACTAGTTCAAACCCTGAAAATTTCTTCACACATAAACATCCCAGTTAGATTAAAGTGGCAGATTTTTGAGGTAGAAAGAATGATATATAAAATGGTAAGTACTGTAAAACAGGCATATAGATATCAATGAGTGGAGTAGATATATAAACAACCCATACATACATGCATGCATACACCCAAATGTAACAAGGTTATGATATGGTTACATGACATGAAATAGCTACTCAAAGGTTTGGGGGGTACAGTCAAGATGGTGGAGGAAAATCAGGAAACTACTCGAGTTCTCCAACTTTCCCTCAAAAACTACATGAATTCAAGTATCTGAACAGAGTCTAACAGAATGAAACAACTCTCCAGCTCAAGATAGACTGAAAATATTTCAACAAAGATCACTCTCATTGGGTGAACTAAGATAGACTGTAGGAAAGCTGGTGAGAGGGTTGCAATCACAGCAAATCAGCAACTAAGACTCTCGGTCCGGGTTCAGTAGAGGAGCAAATCAATGGGACACTTCCAGTCCCAGTTCAGAAGGCAAACTCTAGGAAACCAGGCTGTTTCATGAACAGCAGACAAAGCTATCTCCTTACAAACACAAGGGGCCTCTGTGTTCAAAGCTGAGGCTCAGAGCTGCACAGGAAGTTTGGGATAGCACCACTATTGCCTCAGGAGTAGAGCTCTATCATAAAAGTTTAAAAAAAAAAAAAAAAAAAAAAAGGAAATACCAAAAGAAAAGGAAAGAAAATGAGCAAGAAACAGAAAAGTACCTTGAACATAGAAAGCTACTATGGTGACAGAGCAGACCAAAACACAAACTCAGATGAAGATAGAAAGTCCACAAATGAAATCTCAAAGAGTGAGTTAAATTGATCTAAAGCTCAGAGAGGCTTCTTGGAAATGCTCATAAAAGACTTCAAAAGGTAAGGTAAGTAGGAAAAAATGAGAAAAGAAATGAGAGGTATTCATGAGAGAGTCAATAGCTTGAAAAAGGAAGAAAAAAATTGTCTAAAGAAAACAACTCCTTAAACAGGAGAATATACCAAATGTCATATTTGGGATAGATAGATAGATAGATAGGTAGATAGATAGATAGATAGATTCAAAAGATAACTGAAGAAAATTACACATTAAAAACAAGGGCAAATAGAAACTAATGACCTTGTGAGACAGCAAGAATCAGTCAAACAAACTAAAAAGTGAAAAAAAAATGGAAAAAAAAATGTGAAATACCTATTGGCAAAATAGTTGACATGGAAAATAAATCCAGAAGAGACAATTTTAAAAGTATTGTCCCACCTAAAGGCCATGATAAAAAAAGCCTGGATAATATTCTATAAGAGATCATTGAGGAAAATTGCTTCAATATACTGGAAACAGAGGGGGATATATCATTGAAAAAACCCACAGATCATCTTCAAAAAGAGATGCCACAAAGAAAACCCCAAGAAACATTGTTGTGAAACTTCAAAACAATAATCTAAAGGAAAAAATACTGCAAGCTGCCAGACAAAAAAACAATTAATATATCAAGGAACAACAGTAAGGATTACTTACATTAAGGGGTGGGGAAAAAAATCTGTACTAAAAAAAAGGAAAGGGGAGGTATAATGGAAAAATTAGTTCACATGAAGTTTAAAAAAAATCAGGGGAAGCAAATCTGATCTCAGATACTGCAAAAGTAAAATTAGATTTTATTAAAAGAGATAAGGAGGGAAAGTACATTTTGATAAAAGATACAGTAAATAATGTAGCAATAGGCAATAAATATGTATTCATTCACCAAGTAATAGAGTAGGCAAATTCCTAGAGAAGATTTCAAGCCAGTTACAGAAAGAAATAAACAGTAAAACTATTCTAGTGGGGGACCTCAACCTTACCTTCTTAGAATCAAACAAATCTAACCACAAAATAATAATAAAGAAAGTAGGAAGGTTAATAGGATCCTAGAAAAACTGGATACGATAGACCTCTAAAAAATTGAATAGGGCAAAAAGGAATCCTTTTTTTCTTGGGAATACATACCACTTACATAAAAATTGACCATGTATTATTAGGGCATAAAAACCTCACAATCAAATGCAGAAAGCAGAAATAGTAAGTGCTTCCATTTCAGCCCACAATGCAATAACAATTATATTTGATGGAGAGCCATGGAAAGAGAGACTAAAAGCCAATTGGAAATTGAATAATCTAATTCTAAAGAATGAGTGGGTCAAACAAATAACAGAAATAATCCGTAATTTCATCCAATAAAATGACAATAATGAGATAACATACCAAAACCTATGGGATGCAGCCAAAACAGTTCTTAAGGGAAATTTTATATCTCTAAATAGCTCCATAAATAAAATATAGAAAGAGGAGATCATAAATTAAGCATGTACCTAAAAAAAACTAAAAAAAGAATAAATTTAAAACCCCCAATTAAAATTTTTGAAATGCATAGGAAAGATTAATTAAAATATAAACTTAAAAAATTATTGAACTAATAAAACTAAGAGTTGGTTTTAAGAAGAAACAAAATAGATAAACTTTTGATTAATTTGATCAAAAAAAGAAAGAAAAAACCCAAATCATCAGCATCAAAAAGGAAAGGGGTGAACCAATGAAAAAAAAAAATTAAAGCAATAATTTGGAGCTATTTTGACCAACTCTATGGCAGCAAATCTGACAATATAACTGAAATGGATAAATATTTACAAAAATATAAATTGCCAGATTAACAGAAGAGAAAATAAATTACTTAAATTGTCTCATTTCGAAAAAGAAATTGAATAAGTGATTAATGAACTCCCTAATAAAAAATTTACAGGGCCAAATGAGTTCACAAATGAATTCTACAAAACATTTTAAGAAAAAATAATTCCAACAATCTGTTAACTATTTGGAAAAATAGTAAAGGAGTACTACCAAATTCCTTCTGATACAAATATGGCACTGATACCTAAACCAGGAAGGATCAAAACAGAAAGAAAATTATAAACCAATTTCCTTAATGAATATTGATGCAAAATTTTTAAATTAAACATTAGCAAAGAGATTACAACAACTTATCAACAGGATAATACACCATGATCATGTGAGATTTATAGCAAGAATGCAGGGCTGGTTCCATATTAAGAAATCTATTACCATAATTGACCATATTAATAACAAAACCAATAGAAATCATATGATAATCTCAATAGATACAGAAAAAAGTTTTGACAGAATACAGCACACAGGGTGGAGCCAAGATGGCAAAGAGAAGGCACATCTTTTTCTGAGCTCTCCTCATAAACCTCATACTAACATCAAATCCAGGCTCTCAGGTGGTTTTGGAGTGACAAAACCCACAAATATTGAGAGTGTAACCAATTAACAGCAGGAGATAATTTCAAAGATCTCCAGAAAAGGTCTGTTTCAATCAGACATGGAAGGAGATGGGCCAAGTGCAAGGAGACTAAGTAAGCACAGACAGGCAGAGCACAGTCCTGGGGTGGTATGGATTCCATGCACTAGAGAATCTACTGGGAGGAATCTACAATAGTGTTGGCTGCTCTGCCTTGGTTGCAAGCCAGTAAATCAGCAGACTAATTATGACATTCAACACAAATACAAAAGGCAAATAATAAATGTCAAAATGCCAGAATTTCACAGGATATGGCCATGCCCACCCAACAGCCAAAGTCAATCAGCACTGACCTAGGGCCACTTGTAGAGGAAACTAGGACAATCTCCCCCTTCCCCTAAAAGCAGACCTCATTTTTAAAAATGAGCAAAAGAGTAAAAAGGACCCTGACCATAGATAGTTTTTACAGTGAAAGAGAAGAGCAGATTTCAAATCCTGAGGTCATTAAAAGCAGATCATCTCCATATGAAGCTCTAAATGGTGATATAAATTGGAGCCCACCTCACAAAGCTTTCTTGGAAGAAATTAAAAAGGGTCTTAAAAGAGAGCTAGAAGTAACATGGAGAAAGGAAATGAGAATTTTTCAAGAGGATTTGGAAAAGGAAACCCAGAAATTATCTGAAGAAAACTTCTTACAAAATAGATTTAGTGAAATGGGAAAAAGAAAAAACTCCCTGAAAAACAAAATTTGTGAAATGGGGAAAAAATCCATATAACAAAACAACTCATTTAAAAATTCAATTAGCCAAATACTAAACAAGAACTAAAAAATGTAACTGAATAAAATGATTCACAAAAAATCAGAACTCAACAAATAGAAATGACTCAATGAGACATCAAGAATCAGTCAAGCAAAACCAAAAAAAAAAAAAAAAAGGAAAAAAAAAAGGAAAAAAGAAAGGCAAATGTAAGATACCTACTTGGAAAAACAACTGACCTGGAAAATAGATTTAGGAGGGACAATCTAAGGATTATTGAACGTCCTGAAAACCATGATTGAAAAAAAAAAAAAAGCCTAGATATTATCTTTCAGGAAATCATCAAAGAAAACTTCCCTGATGAACTATAATCAGAAGTTAAAATAGCTTGAAAGAATTCACAGAACAGCTCCTGAAAGAGATCCACAATGATAATTCCAAGAAATATCGTTGCTAAATTTCAGAATTATCAGCCCAAGGAAAAACATATCACAAGAAGCCAGAAAAAAACAATTTAAATACCAAGGAGCCACAATCAGGATCACCCAAGATCTAACAGTTTCCACTGTAAAAGATCAAAGGTCCTGGAATTTGATATTCTTAAAGGTAAAGGAACTTGGAATGCAATCAGAAATAAGTTTATTCCTAGCTAAATTGAGCATTTTCTTTCAGGGAAGAAGATGGACTTTCTTTTTTTTTTTTTTTTTTTTTTTTTTTAATTATTATATATATATATATATATATATATATATATATATATATATATATATATATTTTATAATATTATCCCTTGTATTCATTTTTCCAAATTACCCCCCCTCCCTCTATTTCCTCCCCCCGACGACAGGCAATACCATACATTTTACATGTGTTACAATATAGTCTAGGTACAATACATGTGTGTGAATATCATTTTCTTGTTGCACAATAAACATTAGAATCCGAAGGTACATGCAACCTGGGCAGACAGATATTAGTGCTAACAATTTACATTCCCCTCCCAGTGTTTCTTCTCTGGGTGTAGCTACCTCTGTCCATCATTGATCAACTGGAAGTGAGTTGGATCTTCTTTATGTTGAAGATTTCCACTTCCATCAGAATACATCCTCATACAGTATTGTTGTTGAGGTGTACAGTGATCTTCTGGTTCTGCTCATTTCATTCAGCATCAGTTGATTTAAGTCTCTCCAGGCCTCTCTATATTCCTCCTGCTGGTCATTTCTTACCGAGCAATAATATTCCATAACCTTCATATACCACAATTTACCCAACCATTCTCCAACTGATGGACATCCATTCATAGAAGATGGACTTTCAATGATAAAGGAAAATTTCATTTATTTTTGATGAAAAGGCCAGAGCTGAACAAAAAGTTCAACCTCAAAATATAGAACTCAAGAGAAGAATAAAAAGATAAAAAGGAAAGAACTCTGGAAAAATTTATCTCTGTTATGTATAGAGAAACATATTTCTATACATAGAGAGTGCGGGTATACTTTGATTTTTACTGTCACAATATAAAAAAGAAACTAGAGGTGGGAAGAGGATTGTACTAGAAAAGGGGGGAAAATTGAAGTAAACTGAGGGAAATTACATCTCATGAAAAGGCAAAGAAAACCTATTATAATTAAGGGAAGGAAGGGAGAGGGAGGAACATTGTTGAATCTTACTCTGATCAGATTTGGCTCAAATAGAATATTACACATATTTGGTTTCACAGAGAAACTTTTCTCACCTTATAGGGAAGTGGGGAGAAAAGGGGAAAAGAAAGGAGGAAACTAATAGAAGGGAAAAACAGAAATAATAGGGGAAAGGTACAAGAAAGGGGGAAGGTTTATAAAGGGGGAGAGCTACTTGAGGGAAGAGGTGGTCAGAAGCAAAACACTGGGCAGGTGGGAAAGGGGGGAAAGAGAAAAACATAATTTGGGGTAAGTAAGATGGTAGGAAATACAGAATTAATCATTTTAACTGTGAATGTGAATGGGTTGAAATCTCCCATAAAACAGAAATGGATAGCAGAGTGGATTAAAAGGCAAAATCCTTTAATATGTTATTTACAAGAAATACATTTAAAGCAGAGTGATACATACAGAGTAAAATTCATGCAGCCTTTTGGTTGGACCAGGATCTATTAGGTTTCAGGTGAAATTAAAAAAAAAGTCATTTCCAGGATAATATACCATGATCAAGTAGGATTTATGCCAGGATACAGGGCTGGTTCAATATTAGAAAAACTATTAGCATATATCAATAACCAAACTAACAAAAACCATATGATTATTTCAACAGATGCATAAAAAGCATTTGATCAAATCCAATACCCACTCTTATTAATCTAGTGTTTTTACTAGAGAGTATAGGAATAAATGGACTTTTCCTTAAAATGAACAGGAACATCTGTTTAAAACCATCAGCAACCATCATATGTAATGGGGACAAACTAGACCCATTCCCAATAAGATCAGGAGTGAAACAAGATTGCCCACTATCATCATTACTATTCAATACTGTATTAGAAATGTTAGCTTTGGCATTAAGAGAAGAAAAAGAGATTAAAGGAATTAAATTAGGTAATAAGGAAACCAAATTATCACTCTGCAGATGCTATGATTATATACTTAGAGAATCCTAGAGAATCAACTAAAAAACTACTAGAAACAATCCACAACTTTAGCAAATTTGCAGAATACAAAATAAATCCACAGAAATCATAAGCATTTTTATGTTACAAAGTCCAGCAGCAAGAGATACACAGAGAAATTCCATTTAAAATAACTGTTGATAATATAAAATGTTTGGCAATCTACATGCCAAGCAAAGTCAGGAACTATATGAACACAACTACAAAACATTTCCTACACAAATAAAGTCAAGATCTAAACAATTGGAAAAATATTAAGTGCTCTTGGATAGCTGAGCTAATATAATAAAAATGACAATGCTACATAGAATAATCTACTTATTTATTGCTATACCAATCAAACTCTCAAGAAATTATTTTACAAATCTAGAAAAAATTAATAACAAAGTTCATCTAGAAGAACAAAACATCAAGAATTTCAAGGGATTGAATGAAAAAAATCTCCAAGGAAGGTGGCCTAGCTGTACCAGATCTAAAACTATGTTATAAAGCAGCAGTCATCAAAACCATTTGGTACTGGGTAAGAAATAAGAATAGTTGATAAGTGGAATAGTTTAGATTCAAAGGACACAATAGTCAAGGATTATAGTAATGTAGTGTTTGATAAACCCAAAGACCCCAACTTTGAGGATAAGAACTCATTATTTGACAAAAAAATGCTGAGAAAATTGGAAACCATTATGGCAGAAACAAGAAAAGAAAAAGAAATCAAAGGAATGAGAATAGGCAATGAAAAAATAAAACTATCACTCTTTGCAGATGACATGATGATATAGCTAGAAAATCATGCAAAAACCTTCTCAAAACAATTCACAGCTTTAGCAAAGTTTCAGGACATGAAAATAATCCACACAAATCATCAGCATTTCTATATATTACTGAAAAAATCCATCAGCAAGAGATAGAAAGAGAATTCCATTTAAAATTACTGTAGACAAAATAAAATGCTCAGGGTTGTACCTGCCAAGACAAATTCAAGAACTATGAACACAATTACAAAAAAACTTTTCACAAAAATAAAATCAGATCTAAACAACTGAAAAAATATCAATTGTTCATGGCTAGACTTAGCTAATATAATAAAAATGACAATCTGACTAAATTGGTCTACTTATTCAGTACTATACCAATCAAGCTGCCAAAACATTATTATTTTGTAGAACTAGGAAAAATAATAACAAAATTCATACAGAAGAACAAAAGTTGAAGAATATCAAGGTCATTAATGAAAAAAATACAAAGGATGGAAACTTAGCAGTACCAAACCTAAAAGTATATTATAAAGCAGCAATAATCAATCCCATTTAGTACTGGCTAAGTAATAGAGTGGTGGATCAGTACAATGTAGAATATATACACATGACACAATAAGCAAGGCCTAATGCAATCTAGTATTTGATAAGCTCCCAAACTCCAGCTTCTAGAATAAGAACTCACTATTTGACAAAAAATGCTGAGAAAACTGGAAATAATATGTCAGAAACTCAGCATAGACCTACCTCTCACATCCCATACCAAAATAAGGTCAAAATGGATACATGATTTGGGCATCATACTATAATTAGGAGAATGAGAAATAATTTACCTATCAGATCTTTGGAGAAATTTATGACCAAAGAAGAACTAAAGAACATTACAAAAGGCAAAAATGGTGGGTAACTTTGATCACATTAAATTAAAAATTTTGCACTAACAAAACCAACAGAAACAAGATTAAAAAGCTGGGAAAACATCTTTACAGATAGTGTTTCCACTAAAGATCTCATTGCTAAAATCTATAAAGAACTGTGTCAAATTTTAAGAATGCAAGTCATTGCTCAGTTGATAAATGGTTAAAGGATATGAATAGACAATTTTCAGATGACGAAAGTAAAACCATTAATAGTTATTTTAACAATGTTCTAAATCACTATTGATTAGAGAAATGCAAATTAAAACAACTCTGAGGTACCACCTCACACCTCTCAGATTGGCTAAGATGACAGGAAGAGATAATGATAAATGTTGAAGAGGACACTGATGTATGGTTGGTGAAATGATCTAACCATTCTGGAGAACAAATAATCTGGAACTATGCCAAAAAGGCTATAAAACTTTGACCCTGCAGTACTATTACTGGGTCTGTATCCCAAGAAAATCATAAAAGAGGGAAAAGGACCAACCTGTGTAAAAATCTTAGTAGCAACTCTTTTTGTGGTAGTAAAGAATTGGAAAAGGAGTGGATGTCCATCAGTTGGGAAATGGCTGAATGAATTCTGGTATATGAAGGTAATGGAATATTATTGTTCTATAAAAATGGTGAATAAGGTGATTATAGAAAAGCTGGAAAAGATTTACATGAGCTGATGCTAAGCACAACAACCAAAACCAGGAATACAATGTACACAATAAAGCAAGAATATATGATGATTATCTGTGAAAGACTTGGTTCTTCTCAATAATTCAGTGATCCAAAGCAATCCCAATAGACTTTGAATAGGAAATGCCATCTGCATCCAGAAAAATAATTATGGACACTGAATATAAATCAACTCATGCTATGTTCACTTTTTTTGTTGTTGTTTTTTTAATCTCTCTCATGATTTTTCCTCTTTGTTCTGATTTTTCTCTTCTAACATGATACATAAAGCAATGTGTTTTAAAAATAAATAAACCTACTACAATAAAAAATAGCTACCCACCACTCCAACATTATATAATCTCTTTTATGGAGTATGTTGACTTCATCCATTTTTTATTTAACTCATTCACTACAACCTGCCCTCACTCTGACAAGTATGAATTCCCAGAGATAAACTTTCATTAAACAATTACACTGAAACTTTCTGAGGATATTAGAGACAATCCTATTGAGAGGAAATATACTTTCTCTATTTGGGTAATCTAGCTCTTTAGTTCTCATTCAATAATTTTTCTATCCACATTAATATCTAATAAGAATGTAATGTAGTCATGCAATGAATGAAATTTTTATAACCAGTCATTAATAATAATTTCCCTTCAAGATTTTACACACAACCATTTTCTTAACAAAAAGACAAGAGAAAACAGGAAGGAAATAAACATTTTTAAACAGAACCTACGATGTCTAGGCATTGTGTTGAGTGATTTGCAAATACATCATTTGATCCTCAGGAAAATCCTGTTAGGTAAATTATATTATTATCCACATTTTATAGCTAAGGAAAATGGGGTAAACAGATTACACCTGTAGTAATTTTTTGAGAGAGGATCTGAATTCAGGTTTTCCTGACTTTAAGCCAAGTACTCTGTCAAGATCCTCACCTACTTGCCATAATAATATGTTAAAATCAATGCAATCATAAGGATAGAAGCAGGAAAGAAGATGAAAAGTAGCAACTAAACTGAACTCTCTCAATGTTCCCATCCAAATAACTTGAAAATAATACCTAAACAAAGGATATGAACAGACAATTCTCAATGAAATTGAAACTATATCCACTCATATGAAAGAGTGTTCCAAATCACTACTGATCAGAGAAATACAAATTAAGACAACTCTAAGATATCACTACACACCTGTCAGATTGGCTAAGATGACAGGAACAAATAATGATGAATGTTGGAGGGGCTGTGGGAAAACTGGGACACTGATACATTGTTGGTGGAGTTGTGAAAGAATCCAACCATTCTGGAGAGAAATCTGGAATTATGTCCCAAAAGTTATCAAAATGTGCATACCCTTTGATCCAGCAGTGCTACTACTGGGCTTATATCCCAAGGAAATACTAAAGAAGAGAAAGGGACCTGTATGTGCCAAAATGTTTGTGGCAGCCCTTTTTGTAATGGCTAGAAACTGGAAAATTAATGGATGCCCATCAATTGGAGAATGGTTGGATAAGTTATGGTATATGAATGTTATGGAATATTATTGTTCTGTAAGAAATGACCAACAGAATGAATACAGAGAGGCTTGGAGAGACTTGCATCAACTGATGCTGAGTGAAATGAGCAGAACCAGGAAATCGTTGTATACTTCAACAACAATACTATATGATAATCAATTCTGATGGATGTGGACATTTTCAACAATGAGATGAACCAAATCAGTTCCAAAGAGCAGTAATGAACTGAACCAGCTACAACCACCAAAAGAATTCTAGGAGATGATTATGAACCACTACATAGAATTCCCAAGTCCGATTCTTTTTGTAAAGCAAAACAACTGTTTGGACATGTATATAAATATTGTATTTAATTTATACTCTAACATATTTAACATGTATTGGTCAACTTGCCGGGGGGGGGGGAGGGAAGGAGGGGAAAAATTAGAACAAAAAGTTTGGCAATTGTCAATGTTGCAAAATTACCCATGTATATATCTGGTAAATAAAAACTATTAAAAAATTTTTTTAAAGTTGCGGCCAATATAATAATGTGCACACAGAAAATTTTGTGTTCTATTTTTAATACATTTTTATTGATAAAAAAAAAGTTATTGGTCTACCTGAAGGCCATGACTAAAAAAGATTCTTGATAGCATTCTTCAAGAGATCATTAAAGAAAACTGCTCCAGTATTCTAGAAAGAAAGGGGAAAATACTCATTGAAAGAAAACATCAATCATTTTCAGAAAAAAATACAAAAAACAAAAAAAAACAAAAAGCAAAAACAAGGAACATTGTTGCAGAAATCCAGAATTGTAATGTCAAAGAAAAAAATACTTCAAGCTGCCAGACAAAAATAATTCAGGTATCAAAGAGCAACATTCAAGATTACCCAAGATCTAGCAGTTTATGTAATAAAAGATCATTGGGCCTGGAATACCATATTATGGAAGGCAAAGGACCTAAGATTACAAGCAAGAATTAACTATCCATTGAGACTCAGTATCATCTTTCAGGGGAGATGATAGATCTTTAAGGAAGTAAGAGACTTTCAGTTGAAAAAAACAAAACTAAACAGAAAATTTTATCTACAAATACAGGACTCAAGAGAAGTATAGAAAGGTAAACAGAAGAAAATATGTAAACTATTTAAAAGTTCAACTGTTTACATCCCTGGATAGGAAAACAATTATCTGTAACTTTTGATAATTGATAAAAAAAAAAAAAACATTAAGGGGTAGAAAAAGAGGAAAAGCCAAATATAATGGGACAAATTGGATCATATGAAGAAGCATGAAAGACCTATTACAATCTAGGAAAGAAAAAGAGGGTAATAAGCATTGTCTGAAGCTTGATATCATCATTTTTATTTTAGGAGGGAAGAACTTAATCATTAAGTTGGGTATAGAAATTTATCTAACCATATAAAAAAGTAGGAAAGGAAAGAGGAAAGAAAAAGGAGAAGCAATAGAAGGGATCTCTTGGTTCTGCACTCAGCATCAATTCATGTAAGTCTCTCCAAGCTTCTCTGTATTCATCCTGTTGGTCATTTCTTACAGAACAATAATATTCCATAACATGCATATACCATAACTTACCCAACCATTCTCCAATTGATGGGCATCCATTCATTTTCCAGTTTTTAGCCACTACAAAAAGGGCTGCCACAAACATTTTGGCACATACAGCTCCCTTTCCCTTCTGTAGTACTTCTTTGGGATATAAGCCCAGTAGTAGCACTGCTGGTTCAAAGGGTATGCAGAGTTTGATACCTTTTTGGGCATAATTCCAGATTTCTCTCCAGAATGGTTGGATTCTTTCACAACTCCACCAACAATGCATCAGTGTCCTAGTTTTCCCACATCCCCTCCCACATTCATCATTATTTTTTTCCTGTCATTTTAGCCAATCTGACAAGTATGTAGTGGTATCTCAGAGTTGTCTTAATTTGCATTTCTCTGATGAGAACTGATTTGGAACACTCTTTCATATGAGTTTCATATAGTTCATATACTCTTCCATATAGTTTCAATTTCATTATCTGAAAATTGTCTGTTCATATCCTTTGACCATTTATCAATTGGAGAATGGTTTGATTTCTTATAAATTAGAGTCAGTTCTCTCTATATATTTTGGAAATGAGGCCTTTATTAGAACCTTTAACTGTAAAAATATTTTCCCAATTTGTTACTTCCCTTCTAATTTGTTACTTCCCTTCTAATCTTGTTTGCATTAGTTTTGTTTGTACAAAAGCTTTTTAATTTGATGTAATCAAAATCCTCTATTTTGTGATCAATAATGATCTCTAGTTCTCCTTTGGTCATAAATTCTTACCTCCTCCACAAGTCTGAGAGGTCAACTATCCTATGTTCCTCTAATCTACTTATGATCTCATTATTTGTGCCTAAATCATGGACCCATCTTGATCTTATCTTGGTATATGGTGTTAAGTGTGGGTCCATGCCTAGTTTCTGTCATACTAATTTCCAGTTTTCCCAACAATTTTTTTCAAATAATGAATTCTTATCCCAAAAGGTGGGATCTTTGGGTTTGTCAAATATTAGCTTGCTATAGTTATACACTATTTTGTCCTATGGACCGAACCTGTTCCACTGATCAACTACACTATTTCTTAGCCAATACCAAATGGTTTTGGTGACTGCTGCTTTATAATATAGCTTTAGATCAGATATAGCTAGACCACCTTCATCTGATTTTTTTTTCATTAATTTCCTTGAAATTCTTAATCTTTTGTTCTTCCATATGAATTTTGTTGTTATTTTTTCCAGGTCATTAAAATAGTTTCTTGGGAGTTTGAGTGGTATAGCATTAAATAAATACATTAGTTTAGGGAGTATTGTCATCTTTACTATATTCGCTCAGACTATCCAAGAGCACTGAATGTATTTCCAATTATTTAAATCTGACTTTATTTTTGTGGCACGTGTTTTGTAATTTTACTCATATAATTCCTGACTTTTCTTTGGTAGATGGATTCCCAAATATTTTATACTCTCGACATTTGTTTGGACTGGAATTTCTCTTTGTATCTCTTGCTGTTGCATTTTGTTAGTGATGTATAAAAATGCTGAGGATGTATGTGGATTTATTTTTTATCCAACAACTTTGCTAAAGTTGTGAATTATTTCTAATAATTTTTATTAGAATCTCTGGGATTCTCTAAGTATACCATCATGTCATCTGCAAGGAGTGATAGTTTGATTTCCTCATTACCTACTCTTATTCCTTTAATCTCTTTCTCTAATTGCTGAGGCTAGCATTTCTAATACAATATTGAATAGTAATGGTCATAGTGAGCAACCTTGTTTCACTCCTGATCTTACTGAGAAAGGTTCTAGTTTTTCCCCATTACATATGATGCTTACTGACAGTTTTCAATATATGCTCCTGACTATTTTAAGGAATAGTCCATTTATTCCTATACTCTCAAGTGTTTTTAGTAGGAATGGATGTTATATGTTATCAAATGCTTTTTTTCTGCGTCTATTGAAATGATCATATGTTTTTTGTTAATTTGATTATTAATATGGTCAATTATACTAATAGTTTTCATAATATTAAACCAGACCTTCATTCCTGGTATAAATCCTACTTGATCATAGTGTATTATCCTGGGGATGATTTTCTGAAGTCTTTTTGCTAATATCTTATTTAAGATTTTAGCATCAATATCCATTTAGGAGATTAGTCTATAGTTTTCTTTCTCTGTTTTCAACCTACCTGGTTTAGGTATCAGTACCATGTCTGTGTCATAAAAGGAGTTTGGTAGGACTCCTTCAGCCCTTATTTTTTTCAAATAGTTTATATAACATTGGGGCTGACTGTTCTTTAAATGTTGGGTAGAATTCAGATGTAAATACATCTAGTCCTGGGGATTTTTTCTTGGGGAGTTGATTAATAGCTTGTTCTATTTCTTTTTCTGAAATGGGACTATTTAAGTAATTTACTTTCTCTTCTGTTAATCTAGGAAGCCTATATTTTTGGAGGTAGTCATCCATTTCCCTTAAATTATTAAATTTATTTGCATAAAGTTGGGCAAAGTAACTCCTCATTATTGTTCTAATTTCCTCTTCTTTGTTGGAAAAATCCCCCTTTTCATTTTTAAGACTAACAATTTGATTTTCCTCTTTCCTTTTTCTGATCAGATTTGGCAAAGGTTTATCTATTTTATTGGCTTTTTCATAAAACCAACTCTTAATTTTATTTATTAATTCAATAGTTTTTTTTTTACTTTCAATATTATTGATTTCTCCTTTTAATTTTAGAATTTCAAGTTTAGTATTTGGTTGGGGGTTTTTAATTTGATCTTTTTTCTAGCTTTTTAAGTTGCAGGCCCAATTCATTGATCTTCTCTTTTTCTATTTTATTCAAGTAAGCCTCTAAAGATATAAAATTTCCCCTTATTACCGCTTTAGCTGAATCCACAAATTTTGGTATGATGTCTCATCATTGTCATTATCTTGGGTGAAATTATTAATTGTTTCTATAATTTGCTGTTTCACCCAATCATTTTTTAAGATAAGATTATTTAGTTTCCAATTACTTTTTGGTCTATTTACCCCTAACTTCTTGTTGAATGTAGTTTTTATTGCATTGTGATCTGAGAAGAAAGCATTTATTATTTCTGCCTTCCTGCATTTAATTTTGAGATCTTTATGTCCTAATAGATGGTCAATTTTTTGTATAGGTTCCATGAACTGCTGAGAAAAAAGTATATTCCTTTCTATCACCATTCAGTTTTCTCCAAAAATTTATCATACCTAGTTTTTCAGTGACCCTTATTGTGGCACCTCAGTATTTGAATTGTTTTTTTCCTAGCTGCTTGCAATATTTTTCCTTAGTCTGATAATTCTGCAGCTTAGCTGCAATATTTCATGAGGTTGTTTTTTTGGGGGGTTTTTTGGGTCTTTTTCAGAAGGTGTTCCATGAATTCTTTCAATGCCTATTTTCCCTTCTCTTTATATTATTTCTGGACAGTTCTCTTTGATGATTTCCTGTAAAATAGAATCTAGGCTCTTTTTTTTCATCATAATTTTTGGGAAGTCCAATGATCCTCAGATGATCTCTCCTAGATCTATTTTCCAGGTCTTTTCCCAGTAAATATTTGACGTTTTTCATTTTTTTATTTTATTTGACTGATTCTTGGTGTCTCAATGAATCATTCATTTCTATTTGTTCAGTCCTGATTTTTAATGAGTTATTTCCTTCATTCACATTTTTTAGTTCTTTTTGTATATGCCCAATTGAGTTTTTTAAATGAATTATTTTGCTATGTGGAATTTTTTTTCCATTTCACTAATTTTTTTAAGTGAGTTATTTTCTTTTTCCAATTCAGGAATCCTACTTTCCTGTGATTTTTTTTTAACCTTTTCCAATTCACAAATTTTGTTTCCCTGCATTTCCTGTGAATTCTTTATCTTTTCCGATTCAAATTTCAGGATGTTGTTAGTCTCTAACATAGCTTCTCTTTCCTTTACCAATTTATCTTCTAACTCTCTTTTCAGGTCTTTAATAGTCTCTTCTAGGAGAGAGTTATGTGATGGGGGCCAGGTAACATTCCGCTTCAGGGTATTATTATCTGGAGACTGTCTGCTGTTAGCCTCCTCAGGGTTAGAGATCTTCTCTTTTTCTAAACAGAAGCTATCAATTGTTCTCTTCAATTTCTTACACATTTTTAATAACCTGTGGGATCTGCTTTCTGACTAAGGGGTTCCCAGCTTCCTCTACAGATCAGACATATGGAAGGCAGCTGTCTTGTGAATGGAGAGCCAGGCTGCAGGTGTGCCCAGTGAAGGACTCCCGCTTTGTAGCCTAGCAACTGCCCTACAGCTAGAGGCTGAAAAGTGAAAGCATCACAACCCCAAGCCAAAGCTCCCTGTGGGGCCTTGGATATTAGCAGTTAACCGGCAAATAACCCAAGTGCACAGACTGGAAGTGTCTGCCCTGGAAGCACAGTCACTGTTGTGGGAGTTTCACTGCTGTGGAAGTTCCAGTACCTCAGGGTAAGCCCAGCTTTGTGGGATTAGAGACTGCCCCATATGTGAAGGTTCTTAATTGCCCCAAGGAAAAGCCCCGGACAGCAGAAGGCATGCCATGATTTGTGCTGTCTCACTTCCAGTTTGGGGTAGCTATAGGCAGTTTTTTTTTGTTTGTTTGTTTTTTAAAGTGGCTTGACTGCTTTGCTGGTCTGCTTTTTTGCAAGCATAATAGAACTATCAGCCTATGCCAGAATCCTCTGTCTCGGTAGCTTTTCTAAGCCCAGAGGCCTCTCCAGCCCGATAGGCACAGTAAGCTAGCCTTTAGTCTATCACCATCTGTGCTGGTCATTTTACCCCTCCCTTTATCACAGACCTTTTCTGATGAAGTTCCAGATTATCCAGAAATCAAAAAGGCTCTCACAAGAGAGTTAGAAAAGAAATTGGAAAAGGAAAGGAAAGCTTGACAAGAGAGTCTGGAGAAGTCATTCCATGTATTTAAAGACAGAGTGGATAAAGAAATCAAATCATTGAGAAACAAAATTAGTGAACTAGAGAAGGTAAACAACTCCAAGGAAAACAGGATTAGTGAGTTGGAAAAAGAAAATAACTCTCTAAAAAATAAAATTGATGAAATGGAAAAAAATTCCATAGAAGAAAAAAACTCACTTAAAAACTCAATTGGACAATTACAAAAAGATATAAAAAAGTGAGTGAAGAAAATACATCATTGAAAATCAAAATTGAACAAGTAGAATTGAATGACTCAAGGAGAAACCAAGAATCAGTCAAGAAAATCAAAAAAATGAAACAATGGAAAAGAATGTCAAGTACTTTCTTGGGAAGACAACAAACCTGGAAAATAGATCCAAGAGAGACAATCTGAGAATAATTGGACTCCCTGAAAAATATGAGGAAAAAAAGAGCCTGGACACTATTTTCCAGGAAATTATCAAAGACAACTTCCCAGACGTTTTGGAAACAGGGAAAAATAGACATTGAAAAAATTCATCGATCACCTACTGAAAGGGACCCTAAAATCAAAATACCAAGAAATATAGTGGCCAAGTTCAAGAACCATCAGTTGAAGGAAAAAAATATTGCAAGCTGCTAGAAAAAAATCAATTCAGATATAGAGGAGCCACAATAAGGATAACCCAGGATCTAGCAGCGTCCACATTAAAGAAGTGAAGGGCCTGGAATATGATATTCTGAAAGGCTAAGGAACTTGGTATGCAGCCAAGAATAACATACCCAGCAAAAATGAGCATCTTTTTCCAGGGAAGAAGATGGACATTTAACAAAATAAATGAATTCCATCTATTCTTGATGAAAAAAACGGATCTACACAAAAACTTTGATCTCCAAATACAGAACTCAAGAGATTTCTAAAAAGGTAAAAATAAATCCTGAGAGCTATATTTCTGCCATAAAGATATATAAAGAACACATGTATAATTGATCCTAGAAACTAGAGGCAGAAAGGAAATTGTATCATAAAAAAGGGTAAGGTGGTGGTACTACATGTGATAAAGGGGCAAAGGTAAGCTATTACATCTGAGAGAAAGAAAAGAAGGGGATGAAGATAGTGTGCATCAATAGACATATTCGATTTATGGTGAAACTCCTTCCATTTCATTGAAAAGTGGGGGGAAGGAGTAAGCTAAGGGGAAGGGAATACAGAAATTGTGAGGAAAAGGGGTAAAATAGGGGGAGGAATTTTAATGTGGGGAAGGGATACTAAAAAGGGAGAGCTGGGAAAACAAGTGTTGCTCACAAATTCAATACTGGGGAGGGAGGTAAGGGGGGGAGGAAAGGAGAAAAGCATAAGCAGGGGTTAAGCAATATAGAATTAGTCATTTTAGCCATAAATGTGAATGGGGTAAACTCCCCCATAAAGAGGACACAGTTAGCAGACTGCATTAAAAGCCTTTACAGGAAACACACCTGAAACAGGGTGATAAATTCAGAATAAAGGTAAAAGGTTGGAGCAGAATCTACTATGTTTCAGGTGAAGCCAAAAAAAGCAGGGGTAGCCATCTACATCTCAGATCAAGCAAAAGCAAAAATTGATCTAATTAAAAGAGATAAGGAAGGACATTATATCTTGCTAAAGGGTAGCATAGATAATGAAGCAGTATCAATATTAAACATATACACACCAAGTAATGCAGCATATAAATTCTTAAAAGAGCAATTAAGAGAGCTACAAGAAGAAATATACAGCAAAACTATAATCATGGGAGATCTCAACCGTGTACTCTCAGAATTAGATAAATCAAACCACAAAATAAATAAGAAAGAAGTCAAAGAGGTAAATAAAATACTAGAAAAGTTTGATATGATAGATATTTGGAGAAAACTAAATGGAGACAGAAAGGAATACACTTTCTTCTCAACACTTAACCTGTACAAAACCAATACAAATTTTGACCATATATTAGGACATAAAATCCTCAAAATAAAATGCAGTAAGGCAGAAATAGTAAATGAATCCTTTTCAGACCATGATGAAATGAAAATAACATTCAATAAAAAGCCAGGGGAAAATAGACAAAAAAAAATTGAAAACTAAATAATCTCATACTAAAGAATGATTGGGTGAAACATCATAGCAAATCATAGACATAATTAATAACTTCACCCAAGAAAATGACAATAATAAGACATCATACCAAAATGTGTGGGATGCAGCCAAAGCAGTAATAAGGGGAAATTTTATATCTCTAGAGGCCTACTTGCATGAAATAGAGAAAGAGAAGGTCAACGAATTGGGCTTACAACTAAAAATGTTAGAAAAGGAACAAATTAAAAACCCCCAGACAAACACGAAACTTGAAATTCTAAAAATAACAGGAGAGATTAATAATATTGAAAGTAAAAAAACTATTGAATTAATTAATAAAACTAAGAGTTGGTTATATGAAAAAACCAACAAAATAGATAAACCCTTAGTAATTCTGATTAAAAAAAGGAAAGAGGAAAAGCAAATTGTTAGTCTTAAAAGGGAAAAGGGATAACTCACCACTAATAAAGAGGAAATTAGAACAATAATTAGGAATTACTTTGCCTAACTTTATGCCAATAAATTCAATAACTTAAATGAAATGGAAGAATACCTTCAAAAATATAGCTTACCCAAATTAACAGAGAAAGAAGTAAATAGTCTAAATAGTCCCATCTCAGAAAAAGAAATAGAACAAGCTATTAACCAACTCCCTAAGAAAAAATCCCCAGGACCAGATGGATTTATATGTGAATTCTACCAAACATTTAAAGAACAACTAACTCCAATGCTATATAAACTATTTGAAAAAATAAGGAGGGATTGAAGGAGTCCTACCAAATTCCTTTTATGACACAGACATAGTACTGATACCTAAACCAGGCAGGCTGAAAACAGAGAAAGAAAATTATAGACCAATCTCCTTAATGAATATTGATGCTAAAATCTTAAATAAAATATTAGCAAAAAAACTACAGAAAATCATCCCCAGGATAATACAATATGACCAAGTGGGATTTATACCAGGAATGCAGGGCTGGGTCAATATTAGGAAAACTATTAGCATAATCAACTATATTAATAACCAAATTAACAAAAAATATATGATCATCTCAATAGATGCAGAATAAGCATTTGATAAAATCCAACATCCATTCCTACTAAAAACACTTGAGAGTATAGGAATACATGGATTATTCCTTAAAATAGTCAGGAGCATATATTTAAACCGTCAGTAAACATCATATGTAATGGGGATAAAATAGAACCTTTCCCAGTAAGATCAGGAATTAAACAAGGTTGCCCACTATGACCATTACTATTAAATATTATATTAGTTATAGTTATATTACTATGAATGCCAGCCTCAGCAATCAGAGCCAAGAAAGAGATTAAAGGAATTAGAGTAAGTAATGAGGAAACCAAACTATCACTGTTTGCAGATTATATGATAGTGTACTTAGAGAACCCCAAAGATTCGGCTAAAAAGCTATTAGAAATAATTCATAACTTTAGCAAAGTTGCAGGATACAAAATAAATCCACATAAATACTCAGCATTTTTATACATTACCAACAAAATCCAACAGCAAGAAATACAAAGAGAAATTCCATTCAAAATAACTGTCAATAGTATAAAATATTTGGGAATCTGTCTACCAAAGGAAAGTCAGGAATTATATGAGTAAAATTACAAAACACGTGCCACAAAAATAAAGTCAGATTTAAATAATTGGAAAAATATTAAGTGCTCTTGGATAGGCTAAGCAAATATAATCAAGATGACAATACTCCCTAAACTAATGTATTTATTTAATGCTATACCAATCACACTCCCAAGAAACTATTTTAATGACCTAGAAAAAATAAAAAAATCATATGGAAGAACAAAAGGTCGAGAATTTCAAGGGAATTAATGAAAAAAAATCAAATGAAGGTGGCATAGCTATACCTGATCTAAAACTATATTATAATGCAACAGTCACCAAAAACCATTTGGTATTGGCTAAGAAATAGACTAGTTGATCAGTCCATAGGACAAGATAGTGAATAAAAATAGCAATTTAGTGTTTGACAAACCCAAAGATCCCACCTTTTGGGATAAGAATTCATTATTTGACAAAAATTGCTGGGAAAACTGGAATTTAGTATGGCAGAAACTAGGCATGGACCCACACTTAACACCACATTCTAAGATAAGATCAAAATGGGTCCATGATTTAGGCATAAAGAACAAGATCATAAATAAATTAGAGGAACATAGGATAGTTTACCTCTCAGACTTGGGGACAAGGAAGGAATTTGTGACGAAAGGAGAACTAGAGATCATTATTGATCATAAAATAGAAAATTTTGATTACATCAAATTAAAAGGCTTTTGTACAAACAAAACAAATGCAAACAAGATTAGAAGGAAAATAACAAATTGGGAAAACATTTTTACAGTAAAAGGTTCTGATAAAGGCCTCATCTCCAAAATACACAGAGAATTGACTCTAATTTATAAGAAATGAAGCCATTCTCCAATTGATAAACTCTTCAAAGGAAGGAACAGACAATTTTCAGATGAAGAAATTTAAACTATTTCTAGTTTTATGAAAAGGTGCTCTAAATCATTGTTGATCAGAGAAATGCAAATTAAGACAACTCTGAAATACCACTACACACCCGTCAGATTGGCTAAGATGACAGGAAAAAATAATGATGAATGTTGGAGTGGATGTGGGAGAACTAGGACACTGATGCATTGTTGGTGGAATTGTGAAAGAATCCAACCATTCTGGAGAGCAATCTGGAATAATGCCCAAAAAGTTATCAAACTCTGCATACCTTTTGATCCAGCAGTGCTACTACTGGGCTTATATCCCAAAGAAATACTAAAGAAGAGAAAGGGGCCTGTATGTGCCAAAATGTTTGTGGCAGCTCTTTTTGTAGTGGCTAGAAACTGGAAAATTAATGGATGCCCATCAATTGGAGAATGGTTGGGTAAATTATGGTATATGAATGTTATGTAATGCTCTGTAAGACATGACCAGCTGGATGAATACAGTGAGGCTTGGAGATACTTATATCAACTGATGCTGAGATAAATGAGTAGATCTAGGAGATCATTATACACTTCAGCAACAATACTGTATGAAGATGTAGTCTGATGGAAGTGGATATCGTCAACATAAAGAAGATCTAATCCAGTTCCAAATGATCAATGATGGACAAAATCAACTACACCCAGGGAAAGAACCCTGGGAAATGAGTGTAAACTGTTTGCATTTTTTGTTTTTCTTCCCAGGTTATTTTTACCTTCCGAATCCAGTTCTTCCTTTCCAACAACACCAATAGCAACAACAAAAACAACAAAATTCAGTTCTGCACACATATATTGTGTCTAGGATATTATAACATATTTAATATGTATAGGAATGCCTGCTATCTAGGGGAGGGGGTGGAGGGAAGGAGGGGAAAATTCGGAACAGAAGGGAGTACAAGGGATAATGCTGTAAAAAAATGACCTATGCATATGTACTTTCAAATAATGTTATAATTATAAAATTAATTTTAAAAATTTTGATTTTTCAAGGACTATATATTTAATAAAAATTCCATTTTGCTTAAAAGCATTGTGTATGTATGTATGTATGTATGTAAAATTATTTATGTATTTATGTAGTCACAAATATATCCATGGTTAACTGTAGCCTGTTTGATGAAAGAGGAAGAAGAAAGGAGGAAAAAAAAATAAAGTAAAAAACAAAACATACAAGAAATCATACAAGAAAACATACAAGATGGACAGTTTTGCATACATGTTTTGTTATTACACATGCTTTCTTGACATGGAAATTTATTGTTATCTATTTTGAGTCCTTTTCTTCTTTTTTTCTTTTAAGTTTTAAATTTTTAAAATAGCAAACAATTAGTAATTTGTAACTAAATTTCCACCACCACCCCCATTTATCAGTTTATTGCCATATTTATTAACAGTGTGGCACAATAGATATAATGCTGGCTTTGGAGTAAGAATGACCTGGGTTCTATGCTTACTTCTGACACATACTGCTTAAATAATCCCAGGCTTAGAACCCAAGTCAGATTTCTAAAATAAAGGGAAATGTTGCCGATCTACATTGTGGAGGAAGTTTCAGTACTTGGAATTCTCTTTACTATTGAAATTTCAGGTCCAGAAAAAAATTAAAATTTCATATCATGGTATTTCGTTGCTAATGGAATTTTGAATAGGGAGCCAGTCTCAGAGTTGGGAGGAACTGAGTCAAGATGTACCTTTCATGACAATGAATAAATTAATTCATCTCTCAGTACTTCAATTACCTTGACAAGTAGGTTTGAACCAAAAATATTAAAATCTTCCAATTTGTCAACAATTATATAATACATAATATTATATATTATATATAATTATATTCTATAGTAACAATTATATAATAATATATAATTAAATTATATAATTTAAAATTCAAAAAAAGAGTAGATTCCTGATTACTCATGTATCTCAAACTTGGAAACCATGGGATTAAAAATAAAGAAGAAATTTATTTGGAGGAATTTTAGCAATGTTTTCTCTTATTATTAAATAAGAAAACCAAACTTAGTAACATTGATTGTCCGAATGAAATTTATAAAGCCTTATGTTTAAAGTAATAATTTTAAAAGTAATAACTTTTAAAGCAACAATTTTTCCTCAACTTCTATCACATCATAAAAACAAAATAAACCTTGTAAAAACTATTTTAATGAACATTGTAAAAATGAGAAATAAAGGCTAATAAATTGAGTTACGATTCTGAAATGTATTCTATTAGTTCAAATGTACAAGCTTGAACTTAACAAATGTTTAAAATATTTGAGTTTTTTAAACAGTGCCAACACAATCACATCTTTTACAAATATGATATATTTAGCTAGACATTGGCAATGTAAATCTTTCAACCATTCCATGTATTTATTTAAAGATTTCAGAGAACATGTGCACTCCTAACAAAACAAGAATGAAAAGTTTACACCACTGCAATCTAACAGTTGAACTATAATCAAGTTTAAACAAGACAAAAACATTTTTGGGGGAGATTTACAGATACATTTTAGTTACCATAGTTGGGCAAAAACCTGTATTTTACACAAACCATCTCTTACCTAATGAAATCATGAATAAGGATTTCTTCATCACACTATAACCACATGAGCAGTGTTAGCCAGATAATTATTTATACATGGAACATTTAAATAATTAATTTTGGTTCTTTAAAAAATAGTGTATAACAAGACTAAATTTTTGTTTAGAAGGCTATTGCTTATTCTGAATTAAATCAATTGTGAGCAAATGATTTTACAAAATTTTAAAGGATATTCTGAAGTTAATTAAATCCAGAAATTTGAAATGAAAGGAAATATTGTGATCAAAATCTATCATTTGGGAAAGAAACATGTAAAAGGCTCCCTGTCTCAATATTAAATGACATAGTTAAATGATATGATATATTTATAAAACAGAAGTAAAATGTTTTATACATTAAAGATTAACTATTGAAATTTACTATTAGTCAAATTCATTTAAGTATCTTTTAAACAGATTTATCTGGAGTTATTTTGTCTATGAAAAGATCTGAGTAGGCTATGAACTTTTCAACTTTTTATGATGTTTTATAAAACTACATTGGGAAGAGAGGCTTGGAGAGACTTACATGAACTGATGTTGAGTGAAATGAGCAGAACCAGGAGATCATTATACACTTCAACAATAATACTGTGTGAGGATGTATTCTGTTGGAAGTGGATGTCTTCAACAAAGAGTAGATCTAATTCAGTTCCAATTCATCAATGATGGACAGAATCCACTATAACACCCAAAGAAGGAACACTGGGAAATGAGTGTAAATTGTTTGCATTTCCAGGTTTCCTTCCCAGGTTATTTTTACCTTCTGAATCCAATTCTTCCTATGCAACAAGAAATTCGGTTCTGCACACATATATTGTATCTAGGATATACTATAACATATTTAAAATGTATAAGACTGCCTGCCATCTAGGGGAAGGGGTGGAGGGAAGGAAGAAATAATCAGAACAGAAGTGAGTGCAAGGGATAATGTTGTAAAAAAAAAAATTACCCATGCATATGTACTGTCAAAAAAATTTATAATTATAAAATAAAAAATAAAATAAAAATTAAAAAAAATACATTGTGAGTTATTAGCTTAAGCTGAATTAGCAACAATGCAAAAATGGGTAAAGGTATCTACTTCTTTTCTATTAAAAGAGATCCTATTATTTATCAGTGAAAGCACAAAGTAAGTTCACCACGAATATAATTATGATGCTAAAAAGCATGAACAATATTTTATCAGAAAAAGTGCTACTATAAATATTTTGGTGTATATGGAAATTTTCTTATTGATAAGGAAGTATTAGTCCAGTAATAGAATCTCTGGCTCAAAGGTGTGGATGATTTAATAATTTTATTTGCATAATTCCAAATTGCTTTCTAAAATGGTTGTCTTGGGGGCAGATCCAAGATGGCAGAGAGTAGACAGGACTTTGCGTGAGCTCTTTCTGAATCAATATCATATCAAGCTTCTGAACAGATTTTAGAGTGACACAACCCACAAATATTTAGAGTAACAGATTTCTAGCAGAAAATATCTTGGAAGGACTTCAGAAAAGATCTGTCTCAATTGAGCAAAGGAGATGGGGTTCAGGGAGACCCAGGGTGGAGAGACAATGCAGAAAATCTAGTGGGAGGCTCTTAGTCAAAATACAACATTGTTGTCTATTCTGTCTTGATTCAGAAGCTAGTATATCAGCATATTAACTGTGAGACCTCCAACACAACTATAAATAATGAGCTCCTGAACCCCAGCATGAAAGGTGGGACTTAGCCAGAGAATACAGGGAGGAAGCCTCTAGCACCACTAGCTGCAGGGAAGTATAAGAGAAAGATAGGGACAATCTTGCCTGTGCCCTAGGAACAGAGCACAACCTTTTTAAAAATGAGCAAAAAAGGCAAATAAGCTCTGACCATAGATAGATATTATGGAGAAAAGAAAGAAAAGCAACAAACCCTGAAGATATTAAAGGCAAAATACCTTCAGAGGAAGTCTCAAAGGGGGATATGAGTTGATCTCCAACTCCAAAGACTCTCTTAGTAGAATTCAAAAAAGGATCTTAAAAGAGAGTTAAAAGAAAAATGGGGAAAAAAAAGTTTTGCAGGAGAGTTTCAAAAAAAAAAAAAAAACGCAGAAATTTTCTGAAGAAAACAGCTCTTTAAAAAATACATTTGGTGAAATGGGAGGGAAATATATATACATATACTGAAAACCACTTCTTAAAAAAACTTTGGTGAAATGGATGAAATGGAAAAAGAAAACAACTCATTGAAAAAATAGAATTGGGATTGAGGGGGTGGAACCAAGATGGTGGAGAAAAGTCAGGAACCTACTTTCAGCTCTTCCAGTTTCCTTCAAAAACTACATGAAACCAAGTCTCTGTAGAGTCTGACAGACTCTCCAGATAGACTGAAAAAACTTCAACCAAGTTGAAATTCATCCTCACTGGGATGAAAAGGGTGATCAGCCCAGGTCAGATAGACTCTGGGAAAGCTGGTGAAAGGGTCTTAACCATAGGAAATCAGACTCTCAGTCTGGGTGCAGTAGAGGAACAAATCAGTGGAACAGCTTCCAATCACAATTCAAAAGGCAAACTCTGGGAAAACTCTGTTTCCTGAACAGAACAGGCAAAGCTATCCCCTATAAACACAAGGGACCTCTGTGCTCAAAGTTGCACAGGAAGCTTGGGACAGGAGTAGAGCTCCACCTTAAAAGTAAAAAAAAAAAAAAAAAAAAAAAGGAAATGCCAAAAGAAAAGGCAAGCAAATGAGCAAGAAACAGAAAACTGTCCATAGAGAGCTACTATGGTAATAGAGCAGACCAAAACACAAAACTCAGACAAGGACAAAAAGTCCGCAGAGGAAATCTCAAAGAGTGAGATAAATTGGTCTCAAACCTAAAGAGACTTCTTGGAAATGCTCATAAAAGAATCAATTGGAAATTAAATAATCTAATTCTAAAAAATGAGTGGTCAAAAAACAAATCACAGAAAATATCCATCATTTCATCAAAAGAAAATTACAACAGTAAGACAACATATCAAAACCTATGGGAGACAGGCAAAACAGGTCTTAGAGGAAATTTTGTATCTCTCCAAAGTTACATGAATAAAATAGAGAAAAGGAGATCAATGAATTAAGCATGTAATAAAAAGCTAGAAAAAGAACAAATTTTAAACTCAATAAAATACAAGATTAGAAATTTTGAAACCCAAAAGAGAGATTAATAAAAGAGAAAATAAAGAAAAATAATATTGAACTAATAAACAAAAGTAAGACTTGGTTTCATGAAAAAAAACTAACAAAATTGATAAACATTTGGTTAATTTGATTGGAAAAAGAAAAGAAAAAAATGAAATCTCCAGCATCAAAAATGAAAGGGGTAAATTTACCACCAGTGGGAAAAAAAAAATTAAAGCAATAATTTGGAGCTATTTTGACCAACTCTATGGCAGCAAATCTGACAATCTAACTAAAATGAATATTTACAAAAATATAAATTGTCCACATTAAGAGAAGAGGAAATAAAATACTTAAATAGTCCCATTTTACAAAAAGAAATTCAGCAAATCATTAATAAACTGCCTAGAAAAAAAACTCCAGGGCCAAAAGGATTTACAAGTGAATTCTACCAAACATATTTGTTTCAGATATTTTTATTAAGCTTTTTTTTTAATTAATTTTTATAATTATAACATTTTCTTTTGCAGTACATATGCATAGGTAATTTTTTTTACAACTTTATCCCTTGTACTCCCTTCTGTTCCGAGTTTTTCCCCTCCTTCCTTCCACCCCTTTCCCTGGATGGTGGGCATTCCCATAGATATTAAATATCTTATAGTATATCTTAAGTACAATATATATGTGCAGAACCGAATTTTGTTGTTCTTGTTGCAAAGGAAGGATTGTATTCACAAGGTAAAAATAATCTAGGAAGAGAAACAAAACAAAAACAAAAACAAAAAAAACAATGCTCACAGTTTACACTCATTTCCCAGTGTTCCTTTTCTAGATGTAGCTGATTCTGTCCATCATTGACCAATTGGAATTGGATTAGCTTTTCTCTATGTTGAAGATATCCACTTCCATCAGAATACATCCTCATACAGTATCATTATTGAAGTGTATAATGATCTTCTGGTTCTGCTTGTTTCACTTAGCATCAGTTGATGTAAGTCTCTCCAAACCTCTCTGTATTCCTCCTGTTGGTCATTTCTTACAGAACATTAATATTCCATAACATTCATATACCATAATTTACCCAACCATTCTCCAAGTGATGGGCATACATTCATTTTCCAGTTCTAGCCACTACAGAAAGGACTTCCACAAACATTTTGGCACATACAGGTCCCTTTCCCTTTTTTACTATTTCCTTGGGATATAAGCCCAGTAGTAGCACTGCTGGATCAAAGGGTATGCACAGTTTGATAACTTTTTGGGCATAGTTCCAGATTACTCTCCAAGATGTTGGATTCTTTCACAACTCCACCAACAATGGATCAGTGTCCCAGTTTTCCCACATCCCATCCAACATTCATCACTATTTGTTCCTGTCATCTTAGCCAATCTGACAGGTGTGTAATGATATCTCAGAGTTGTCTTAATTTGCATTTCTCTGATCAATAGTGATTTGGAACACTCTTTCATATGAGTGGAAATAGTTTTAATTTCATCATCTGAAAATTGTCTGTTCATATCCTTTGACCATTTATCAATTGGAGAATGGCTTGATTTCTTATAAATTAAAGTCAATTCTCTGTATATTTTGGAGATGAGGCCTTTATCAGAACCTTTAACTGTAAAAATGTTTTCCCAATTTGTTACTTCCCTTCTAATCTTGTTTGCATTAGTTTTGTTTGTGCAGAAACTTTTTAATTTGCTATAATCAAAATTTTCTATTTTGTGATCAATAATGGTCTCTAATTCTCCCTTGGACACAAACTCCTTCCTCCTCCACAAGTCTGAGAGGTAAACTGTCCTATGTTCCTCCAATTTACTTATGATTTAGTTCTTTATGCCTAAATCTTGGACCCATTTTGATCTAATCTTAGTATGTGGTGTTAAATGTGGGTCCATGCCTAGTTTCTGCCATACTAATTTCCAGTTTTCCCAGCAGTTTTTGTCAAATAATGAATTCTTATCCCAAAAGTTGGGATCTTTGGGTTTGTCAAACACTAGATTGTTATTTTATTCACGATCTTGCTCTGTGAACCTAACCTATGCCATTGATCAACTAGTCTATTTCTTAGCCAATACCAAATGGTTTTGGTGATTGTTGCTTTATAATACAGTTCTAGATCAGGTACAGCTAGACCACCTTCACTTAATTTTTTTTTTCATTACTTCCCTTGAAATTCTCGACCTTTTGTTGTTCCATATGAATTCTGTTGTTATTTTTTCTAGGTTATTAAAATAGTTTCTTGGAAGTCTGATTGGTATAGCACTAAATAAATAGATTAGTTTAGGGAGTATTGTCATCTTAATTAAATTCGCTCGGCCTATCCAAGAGCACTCAATGTCTTTCCAATTATTTAAATCTGACTTTATTTTTGCGGCAAGTGTTTTGTAATTTTGCTCATATAATTCCTGACTCTCTTTGGTAGATATATTCCCAAATATTTTATACTATCGACCATTATTTTGAATGGAATTTCTCTTTGTATCTCTTGCTGTTGGCTTGTGTTGGTAATGTATAAAAATGCTGAGGATTTATGTGGATTTATTTTGTATCCTGCAACTTTGCTAAAATTCTGAATTATTTCTAATAGCTTTTTAGCAGAATCTTTGAGGTTCTCTAAGTATACCATCATGTCATCTGTGAAAAGTGATAATTTGATTTCCTTATTTCCTACTCTAATTCCTTGAATTTCTTTCTCAGCTCTTATTGCCGAGGGTAGAGTTTCTAGTACTATATTGAATAGTAATAGTGATAGTGGGCATCCCTGTTTCACTCCTGATCTTACAGGGAAAGGTTCTAGTTTATCGCCATTACATATGATGTTTACTGAAGGTTTTAAATATATGCTTGTTACTATTTTAAGGAATAGTCCATTTATTCCAATACTCTCAATTGCTTTTAGTAGGAATGGATGTTGGATTTTATCAAATGCTTTTTCTGCATCTATTGAGATGATCATATGTTTTTTATTAATTTGATTATTAATATGGTCAATTATAATCATAGTTTTCCTAATATTAAACCAGCCCTGCATTCCTGGTATAAATCCCACTTGGTCATAGTGTATTATCCTGGGGATGATTTTCTGAAGTCTATTTGCTAATATCTTATTTAAGATTTTAGCATCAATATTCATTAAGGAAATTGGTCTATAGTTTTCTTTCTCAGTTTTCAGCCTGCCTGGTTTAGGTATCAGTACTATGTCTGTGTCATAGAAGGAATTTGGTAGGACTCCTTCAATCCCTATTTTTTCAAATAGTTTACAAAGCATTGGAGTTGTTCTTTAAATGTTTGGTAGAATTCACATGTAAATCCATCTGGTCCTGGAGACTTTTTCTTAGGAAGTTGGTTAATAGCTTGTTCTATTTCTTTTTCTGAGATGGGACTATTTAGACTACTTACTTCTTCCTCTGTTAATCTGGGCAAGCTATATTTTTGAAGGTATTCTTCCATTTCATTTAAGTTATCGAATTTATTGGCATAAAGTTGAGCAAAGTAGCTCCTAACTATTGTTCTAATTTCCTCTTCATTAGTGGTGAGTTCACCCTTTTCATTTTCAAGACTAACAATTTGCTTTTTCTCTTTCCTTTTTTTTAATCAGGTTTACTAAAGGTTTGTCTATTTTGTTGGTTTTTTCATAGAACCAACTCAGTTTTATTAGTTAATTCAATAGTTTTTTTACTTTCAATTTTATTAATCTCACCTTTTATTTTTTGAATTTCAAGTTTTGTGTTTGTCTGGGGGTTTTTAATTTGTTCCTTTTCTAGCAATTTTAGTTGTAAGCCCAATTCGTTGGCCCTCTCTTTCTCTATTTTATGCAAGTAGGCCTGTAGAGATATAAACCTTCCCCTTATTACTGCTTTGGCTGTATCCCACACAGTTTGGTATGATGTCTCATTATTGTCATTTTCTTGGGTGAAGTTATTAATTATGTCTATGATTTGCTGTTTTACCCAATCATTCTTTAGTATAAGATTATTTAGTTTCCAATTATTTTTGGTCTATTTTGCCCTGGCGTTTTATTAAATGTAATTTTGATTGCATTGTGGTCTGAAAAGGATGCATTTACTATTTCTGCCTTACTGCATTTGATTTTGAGGTTTTTATGCCCTAGTGTATGATCAGTTTTTGTATAGGTTCCATGAACTGCTGAGAAGAAAGTATACTCCTTTCTGTCTCCATTTAGCTTTCACCAAAGATCTATCATATCAAACTTTTCTAGTATTCTATTTACCTCTATGACTTCTTATTTATTTTGTGGTTTGATTTATCTAATTCTGAGAGTGCAAGGTTGAGATCTCCCACTATTATTGTTTTGCTATCTATTTCTTCTTGCATTTAGGGTCTTAATTTCTCTTTTAAGAATTTAGATGCTGCACCACTTGGTGCATATATGTTTAATATTGATACTGCTTCATTATTGATGCTACCCTTTAGCAGGATATAATGCCCTTCCTTATCTCTTTTAATTAGATCAATTTTTGTTTTTGCTTGATCTGAGATGAGGATGGCTACTCCTGCTTTTTTGGTTTTGCCTGAAGCATAATAGATTCTGCTCCACCCTTTTACTTTTAGTTTGAATGTATCACCCTGTTTCAGGTGTGTTTCCTGTAAACAACATATAGTAGGATTCTAACTTTTAATCCAGTCTGCTAACTGCTTCCTCTTTATGAGGCAGTTTGCCCCATTCACATTTATGGTTAGAATGACTAATTCTATATTGTTTGCCATCCTATTAACCCCTGCTTATGCTTTTCCCCTTTCCTTCCCTCTTACCCCCCTACCCAATATTAAACTTGTGAACACCACTTGCTTTTCACAGCCCTCCCTTTTTAGGATCCCTCCCCCACCTTTTAGTTCCTCCCCTTATTTTACCCCTTTTCCTCACAATTTCTGTATTCCCTTCCCCTTAGCTTACTCCTTCCCTTTCACTTTTCAATGAAGTGGAAGAAGTTTCACCATAAATTGAATATGTCTATTGATACACACTATGTTCATCTCCCTCCTTTCTTTCTCTCAGATATAATAGCTTACCTTTGCCTCTTCATGAGATGTAGTACCACCACTTTACAATTTTTTATGATATAATTTCCTTTCCACCTCTAGTTTCTAAGACAAATTGTACATATGTTCTTTACATATTTTTTGGCAGAAGTATAGTTCTCAAGATTTCTTTTTACCTTTTTAGAAATCTCTTGAGTTCTGTATTTGAAGATCAAACATTTCATGTAGGTCTGGTTTTTTCATCAAGAATAGATGGAATTCATTTATTTCTTTAAATGTCCATCTTCTTCCCTGGAAAACGATGCTCATTCTTGCTGGGTAAGTTATTTTTGGCTGCATACCAAGTTCCTTAGCCTTTTGGAATATCATATTCCAGGCCCTTCATTCTTTTAATGTAGATGCTGCTAGATCCTGGGTTATCCTTATTGTGGCTCCTCCATATCTGAATTGATTTTTTCTAGCAGCTTCCAATATTTTTTCCTTTGTCTGATGGTTCTTGAACTTGGCCACTATATTTCTTGGCGTTTTGATTTTAGGGTCCCTTTCAGTAGGTGATCGATGAATTTTTTCAATGTCTATTTTACCCTCTGTTTCCAAAACGTCTGGGCAGTTCTCTTTGATAATTTCCTCGAAAATAGTGTCCAAGCTCGTTTTTTCCTCACATTTTTCAGGGAGTCCGATTATTCTCAAATTGTCTCCTGGATCTGCTTTCCTGGTCTGTTGTCTTTCTAATAAGATACTTGACATTCTTTTCAATTGTTTCATTTCTTTGGTTTTGCTTGACTACCTCTTGGTTTCTCCTTGAGTCATTCATTTCTACTTGTTCAAGTCTAATTTTCAATGATGTATTTTCTTCACTCACTTTTTTTATATCTTTTTGTAATTGTCCAATTGTGTTTTTAAGTGAGTTTTTTTCTTCTATGGAATTTTTTTCCATTTTATTTTTTAGAGAGCTGATTTCTTTATCCAGCTCATTAATCCTCTTTTCCTTGGAGTTGTTTACCTTTTCTAGCTCACTAATCCTGTTTTCCTTGGAGTTGTTTATCTTTTCCAATTCACTAATCTTGTTTTCCTTGGAGTTGTTTGCCTTTTCTAATTCACTAATTTTATTTCTCAATGATTTGATCTCTTTATCCACTCTGGATAACTTCTCCAGGCTCTCTTTCCAAGCTTCCCTTTCCTTTTCCAATTTCTCTTCTAGATCTCTTGTGAGAGCCTTTTTGATTTCTTCTATGAGGTTCTTTTGTATTGAGGATCAGCTCATATCCCCCTTAGGGGATTCCTCTGGGGACAGTCTGTTTTTAGTCTCCTCAGTATTTGAAGTCTGCTCTCTCTCCATACAGAAGCTGTCAATGGTTAGAGCCCTTTTGAATTTTTTGTTCATTTTGTCAAGAGCTGAATCGAAGAAAACAAATTGATAAGAGAAACAGTTGGTCTGTTTTGGGGGCGGGGGGAATGGGGCTAGATGGTGTTAATGGGCTTCCTCTACAGACTGGGGATAGGGCAGCAGAGAGCCACTAACAGGAAAGTGATGGCTGTGCTTCGTCTGCACTCTGAGGCTCTGAGAAGGTGCTGAGTCAGTCCAGGTGGGGGTTGGGGGTGGCTGGTTCTGAGAGACGCTAGCTTTCTGGGGTTTTAATATTCACCTCTGGTGTTTACACCCTCTCCACTGCTCCTGGCTTGCTGCCAAGACGGAACATCCACACTGGGGTAAAAGCCTTTTCACAGAAACTTCAGAGATAGTACCGCTCCCCCTCTGGTCTGAGTTGTGTGAGCTATCTGGCTTGCTCTGGCTTGCCTGCCCTCAGTCTGTGCACAATCTGTTAGACCCTCCCCTCCTGCCCCCAGCAAATACAGACTTTCTCTGGCGAATTTCAAGGATATCTTCTCTTGGTGATTATTTGTGGGTTATTTGTGGGTTTCTTTTCTGGTCAAGCATTAACTCTGAGGCTTGTCATGAAGTAAGTCCTGAGAGAAAGCGCAGAGCTCAAGCAGCTGTCTGCCTCCACGCCGCCATCTTGGCCGGAAGTCTTTGTTTCAGATATTTAAGCAATTAAATAAGGAGGACTGGGTTAAAAGTATTTCAAATATTTCTAGGCCATGAAGGAGGAAGATGTAGGTTGTCTCAAGTATTTCTGCAGGTTGAAGAAGATTTGCTCCTTTCACTAAAGTCAGATAATTTGACAGCAACTTAGGCCTAGAGTCTGAATTACCTCAGTTTACCATCTTGAGAAGTTCTCAGTTCCCTGTCTCACTTAATTCTCCCCTCTCATTAGCATATAAGGACTTCTCACTTCTGCTCAAATTCCTGTAACATGGTTTCCCATTGTCTGGCGATTTTCTCACTTCCATCAGGATCATCCCTAGCTACTGGGGTTAGTGGAGTCCATTCTTCCTTCCAGAGGATCGTTAGTTGGATTGTCCCTTCTGCTTTTGTTTCTAGCCATATTAGCTTAGACAGGGAGTTCTGAACAATACTGGAGACAAGCCTAAGCATACATGGGAAGCAGATAGGAAGCAGTATAATGCCACTTAATGCTACAAGTCCAAACCAAAGTAACTGCTTCCATCAACTTTGCCCAAACCAGGACCACCAAGAATTGTTAAATGGGGAGAGTTCCATATTTGTACAGGGACATGAGCAAGTTTTCTAATACTCCTAGTAATTTCTTTTACCACCTGTCCATTATCATCAATTTGCATACAATAGGTGTTAACTTTCCACAAACTTCCCCCTCCTCTGCTAGTAGATAGTCCAGGACTAACCTATGCTGTAAGACTGCTTTTCTTGTCTGGGTGGCTTGGTCAGCCAACAAGTCTAGAGCCTTTGCAGTTTGATTGGTGACAATTTCTATGACCACTTGTATATATATATATATATATATATATATATATATATATATATATATATATATATATATATATATATATACATATGTATATATATATATGCTCTATATCCCCAACTCCCATCCTGGGCCCATGTTGTGGTCATATTCTTTGACTCTCAGTGGACCAGGAATCTCCCCATCTGTTAGCATCCCCAGTTTGAGTTAGGGAAATGTCAATGCTCCATTTTTCTCTTTCCTAATCATCATAAAGCTGAATTCCTAGATGACTTCTGCCAGACTCAGACATACAGAAAAATGTTGGTCTTATTAACCCAATATAGCAATCAGTCCAATTTAGGGAGAGATGAGTATAAGCTGTTTGACCACAAATCCAATAATTGTCCTTTTAGGGGCAGATTGTTTCTCTCAAAAATTTTAGTTCTGTTAAAGACCACAGGATAATATTGTAATCTTTGTTTCCTAGTGGGCAGCCCCAATATGAGGTCCAGGTATCATCTAGATACTGGTACCTCCATTGTGAAGGTCTGGGCTAGCTTCTCTGAAGGGCTCAGAATCAGTCCTTGTCCCACGTTTGGGCACCAAAATGTAATGTCCTGTCATCTCTCAATTGTAATTCTTCTCTGGGAGGAGGTTTCTTTTCTGTATAATCTTTTCCTCTGTGAGCAGGTTTCTTGGGAGGCTTCTGGAACCTCCAGCCAGAGTGAAAGTAGAATCTCCAATCCTCTTCTTTCCCTCCAAAAGTGCAGGATTGCTGGACTTGAGAATCTATGGGATGTCTTCTCCTTGACCCAATTCAGAACTGACTCCTTCCCAACTGCTCTCCTCTTTTATCCTCCCAGAGAATGGGCTTGTGGGTATTCCAAAGGTGTAAACTCCTTTAAAGGTGTAAACTCCTTTTAAATATGTGAACTAAAGGTGTGAATTCTGAGCTAGAGAATTGTCAAGTACCAACTTATCACCTAGTAAGAACCTAACATCTCCCCCTTTCTTTTGATTTAGAACATAGGGTGGTCATGACCTTGAAATAGGTATACATAAATCCATCAATATGGGAGATATTATACATAATTACATAAATTACATAAATACATAGTAACATAACACATGCTAGAAGTGATGTAACAAATAACATGATCAAATAATTATAAATTGAGAATTTATACATGTCCATAAGTCCATTGTCTATTAGTCATGTGCTAGAAATCCAATAATTTCTGCAAGTTTTAAAGTCCTACAATAGTCTCATCTTGTGTTAGGAAATCCAATGATTCCTACTGGTTTTAAAGTTCTTTAACAATCTCCTTATCAGCGATGCTCTTTCAGTGTCAGATGTTTCTTAGATCTTCTCCTTTGTTTTGAAGTTTTTCTCTTTTTCTGACTCTCTCCAGGTGCTTGTTGCCACCCAGCTGTTTCCTTCTGTCTGTTAAAATACAAGCAAACCCTCTCTCCCAGGCAGTTAACCTATCTAATTTCCTCCTATTTGCCACTTTCTAAATCTCTTCTCATCATCTGGCAATTACATTGGAGCTGTTTGCACTGGACACTGCTCTGTTGGTTTAAAAGGCCTGTATTCTCCCCAAGTGTAATCCATTTCTGATATCTGATTGCTTTTTGGCTGACTTATCAGGTAATTTTTTTCTGCCATGTGATTGCTTTTCTGTTGGTTGAGCAAGTCAGAATCCTGACCTTCTAAAGGCTCTTTGGGTGTAACCTCAGTTGCCATCATGCCCCACCTGTCTTTTGATTGATATCTTGAAACTGAGCTCCACTTCTCATTTCCCTGGGTCAATCTGCATTCTGAGGCCCAGTGGAAGCCCTTGTAACATTCTGGACATGGAGTTTTAGGTCTTCTCTCACCCTGTCTTCTCACTCTATCTCCATGTCTACATTGAGCTCTTAGATGTCCAACTTTTCCACATTGAAAACATCTGGGAGTTTCTCTACAAGTCCTTTGCCAGGAGGGACCCTGTCTTTCCATGTTCATCATAGTCTGGGTGTAAAAAATATTTGTTCCCACTGTAGCACAGCATCTCCTCTAAAGAAGCATCTTTGTCTAGCCCCCATATAATTCTTTTGTAAATCTCATGGCATTTTCCTTAGCCAGATATCTGGTCATTATTTCTGTAGCTGCATTTTTTCTAATAGTTCTTTTGACAGCAGTTTGCAAATGACCCACAAAATCCGCAAAAGGTTCATTGGGACCTTGCTCTATTTTAGTGAAAGCCTCCACCTGATCTTTCTGTCCAGGGAGGGAATCCCAAGCTTTTATTGCAGCCTTAGCAATTTGCTCATACACTGTCATGGTATAATTAATCTGTTCTGAATTCTCTCCATACTGACTTTCACCAGCTAATTGCTCAAAAGTGAATTGTGTGTTAACTCCTGTTTCCAAATTGCGTCTGACTTGGATCTTACATAATTCATGAAGCTCTGCAAGCCACAATAAGTTTTGTCCAGGTCCTAGACATGTCCTTGCTATGGATTTCCAATCATTTGGGGTTAGGACTTCACAAGACAAACCATCTAGTAACATTTTAACATAAGCTGATGTAGCCCCATAAAGGGTACAACCTTTTTTCAAATCTTTAATTTTATTCAAATCTAAAGATGTATATCTTCTCCTTTTTTGACCTAAAGAGTTAATCTCTTCAATCACAGGATATGCATTCACTTACATCCTGTCCCTCTCTCTTAGCCTTAATCAATGCTTTTTCTAATCTTGTCATAGGCTGCTTCATAGGCGATTCTGTTTGTGTTTCTGCCTCTTCCCCTCCTCCTTCTTGCTCCACCCCTGAAGGGTTAATTGAGGGAGGAAATGGGAAATGCTCCTATTGCTCAGAATTGTACTTCTTTGTTATCTGATTCATCCTTTTCACCTAATTTAGTTGACACCTCCCCATTTTGCTCCTCCTTCTTTTTCCTTATTCTAAAACTTATATAATTTTCTAAAGCCAGTTGAATTATATTGTAAGTTTGAAGTGTATCTTTGGAAATTGAGTTTGGATTGGAATTGAAGTGTTCACCTACTTACTATCCTACTAATTCCCATTCATCTAGATCCAATTCTTTTTCCAGAGAAAACCAAGGACATATGACCTGCACAGTTTTTAAAAGTTCAGTAATCTCCTCCAAAATTATAATCAATCCTTGGCTTTTAATAACCTTGATAATGCTCTCTAAACATTTTCCTTGAACAGAAACAGAAGGATGTTTTCTAAACATTTTGTTGCTTCTTTTTAAAATTATACTCTACAATGCTGGATTCGGATCTGTTTACTGCATTGGGAGTGATATGAGTAAAATGAGGATAAATAGCTATTGCTCCAGACCCATCTGTATCTGGGCCGAGTCAAAATCCCCTTCTCCTTATGTCTCATTCACTCTGCTACCTGCCAGGGCTCACACCAATCATAGTTTTTGTCTCCTGACTGCAGGACTACCGCACAAGGGTTAGGTGGCCAGTTTAAGTTATGACATGGCGGGAATTGTCAATAATCTGATTCCCACCCAGAATTAGTACAGGAGTGCCAAACACCCACATTGGACATGGGTCCTATTCAATCTATTCTTGTATTGTGTAAGTTGGATCATTTCAAACTCTGCAGAATAAGTCCAATCACACTCACTGTTTCCCAACCACTTCCCTTCTCTAGTTTGATTTAGACAGTATCTACCAGGAATTGATTCAATTAGTGACCTCTGGTACTCCTCTTATTCTGACCAAAATCCCATCCCATTGTGTACATCCGACTTTTTGCTCAAAAGCCAGGCTGGATTTAGCAACACAGCTACCCAGGGCCATTGATCAAACTGTTGGGGTCTGCCACAGATCCAGCAATCGCTGATATAGAAAGTATTAACAATTGTTCATAAACTCTGAAAGCTATTCTCTTTCCACAATAGGAGGCTAAAGACTAGAGTTGTGAAAGTGAATGGGGGAAACAACATCAACCATAGCAGGATAGTCCATAATCCCAAACACTCCCATTTTGGTTTGGGCCCCATTGTTCTGAGAAGGCTATCCCACCCCAAAAGCATAACAGGATGGTCCAGCAAAAGATCTTATCTAAAGCAAATAGAAAAAGTACCAAGATGGTTTCCCAGATCAGAAAACCCAGAAGAAATCTGCATACAGAATTCATTAGTTCCCTCCCCCAAGCCACTGAGTGCTTATCTTCAAATGCAGTTTCAAATCATCTGCAGGATCATGCTCTATAGTCCATTCCTTCAGAGCATCCACAGGTCTTTTGACTTCTGAGTCTTTACAGCAGTGTCTGAGGTCAGAAGAATTTGGATTGGTTCTTCCCAATCTGGAGTCAGCTTCTCCTTTCACATCCGGATCAGAACCTAGTCACCGGGCTTGAAATCTTAGGGGAGGGATCTGAGCAATAAGTCCTTTAAGTTGCAATTCGTATTAAGTGTTTCAGTAAAGCAGATATATATAACATCTTATGAACAGATCTTTAGTTTCCATTATTGGATCCAGTAACTCCCCTTTATAGTTTCCTGGATACTGATGCTCATGTAACAATTCATACAGGGACAGACCAATATCTCTACAATGCTTTGTTCTAATTCTTGAAAGGACCAGGGGAAGACACTTTGCCCAAGGTAACTGAGTTTCTGAAGTTAATTTAGTGAGCTGTCTCTTAATCTCCTGATTCATTCTTTCAACCTTGCCTGAAGAGGGCAGATGCCAAGGAGTATGGAACTCCCAGGAGACTTCTAAGTCTCCGGCTAAAGAATGGAGAATCCTAGCACTGAAGTGTGTACCCTGGTCCAAGTCTATGCATTTCACCATCATCTCATACCTTGGAATTATGTGCTCCAGGAGCATTTTACTAACCAGTGATGCAGTAGCCTGTAACAAAGGGAAAGCTTCTACCTGTTAAGGGACTGGTCAATTCTCTGAGAGCCTCCATGGCTGTGGATCATAACATCTGAAGGCAGTCTTTCCTGACACAGGTGTTGCAGAAGGGGAATGAGATAAATTGGAAGCAGAGGGAAGAGAAGAGAGGTCAGACAACACAATGGCCTCTCAGTCAGAGAGGTCAAAGAACAGCAACTGCCTCTCAATCTCCTTGTATCACTCTCTCACAAGAGAAGATCCATTCTGGGTTGGATCTCCAGCAGCCACTGTCAGGTGACTCCCAATTATTCAAACAGCTTTCCCATGTATTCCAACGTCTACCCATGAAGTCAAGTGGTCCACTACAACCAATAGGTATTTGAGATGACACACCAGCAGTAGCTTGGTGAAGTCTACCTGGATGCTTTGGAATGGCCTGATCCTTCCTCTTGCAGAGCTTGGTGTTGGGCAGTCTTATTTGTCCTTTGACAAATGAAGCAACCCTCCACCAACTGCTGCACCAGAATATATAATCCTGGTGAGACGAATTTAGTCAGCACCACATCACACACATTTTGGACATCCCAATGACTACCTGATGTTAATGTTGAAGGATATGTCTCATACTTGCTTTGGTTAGTATCTCTCGACCATCTGGGAGAAGCCAATGCCCTTCAGTCATCCTCTTAACACTGAGGTTCTGAACCTTCAGCTTTTCTTCTGGAGTAAAAGATGGTGGGGCTAGATGGGAGATATTGCTGGTCTCCCAGAGTCTAAGACTCCTGAAACTGACCCCCAGTCCTTTTAGTGCTTATTTCTAGGTTATGCACAAGTTGCCTGACTACACATCACAATCTTCTCCTGATGCCAAAGGACAGACTCCCATTATCTTCCAAACTTCGGAACCCTTGTACTTTCTGTTTCACCAAGTTCCTCCACTTCCTGTTATTTTCTTTTTGGAGAAGGAGGCCTTGCACACAACCTTCAGAGCTATCAGAGTAAACTTCCCAATGGGCACTTGCCCTCAGTCAGCGTGCCAGCTATCTCCCCACAAAGGAATTATCCCAGAGAAGCTCCCAGAAATTATGTGGGACATGAAGACCAAAACTCAAATTGACTACTCAGAGGTGTCTCTAGGTGCAAACAGAAAGTTTCTTTATTTTGATTCTACTGAGAAGAGGCCTGGTCTCTTCATCAGAAGATCTGGAGCAAGGGATGCTAATGGACAGAAGCAGAAGCAGAGTTATACAGCCCAAAACCACAACCTCACCCACCCACCCACCTTCTGTTAACCTTTAAAATTATTGGCTATCTCTGTTTTTATTTCCTTATTTGTCTCTGATCTGTTGAGCAACCAGGATGCAGGTGAGTCTCTATGTGGAACTGGGGGTCTTGGTTAAGCAATAAATGTTTCAAATATTTCTGCTGGGTAAGCCATCAAACAATAGGATCTGGGTTGTATCAAATATGTCTCTGGCTAAACAATTAAGCAAAAGAGGTTGGATTAAAGTATTTCAAATATTTCTAAGCTATTAATCAAGGGAATTTGATTTGTTTCAGTTATTTAAGCAATTAGTAAGGAGGACTGGGTTAAAAGTATTTCAAATATTTCTAGGCCATTAAGAAGGAGTATCTAGGTTGGCTCAAATATTCTGCAGGTTGAAGAAGCTTTTCTCTTTTAACTAAAGTCAGATAATTTAACAGATACTTAGGCCTAGGGTCTGAACTACTTCAGATTATCATCTTGAGAAGTCCTGACCTTCCTGTCTCACATACATGTATGTATGTATGTATGTGTGTGAATATATATATATATATATATGTTTACATTTATACATAATCATTTCTGATATAGAATTCAAGAACAGAGAAGAGAATGAAAATTGTGGACCAATATCCCTAATGAATATTGATTCAAAAATATTAAATAGAATGTCAACAAAGAGCATAAAGACTATTAAAAATATTATACTGTATAACCAGATTAGATTTATACCAGAAATTTAGAGATTGGTTCAACATGGAGAAAATTCTAAAATTCCATATTAATAACAAAATAACAATAATGATCACATAAGTAAATCAAAACATCTTTAACAAAATTTAGTACCTATTCCTATTTTTAAAAACATTTGAAAAATCATAGGAATAAATGGATCTTCCTTCCACATAGTTTTCTGTTTAAAAGCAAAATCCAGCTTTATCTATAATGGAGAAAAAGTGCTACAGGCTTTCTAATAATTTCTAATAATTTCTAATTTGACATAATTTTAGAAATGTTACTTCTAGAAATGGAATAAAAAATTAAGATAAAAGGAAAAAAAGGAAGAAAGAGAGGGAGGGAGGGAGGAAGGAATAAAAGAAAAAGGAAGGAAGGAAGGAAAGAAGAAAGAAAAGAAAAGAAAAGAAAAAAGGAAGGAAGAAGAAAAGAGAAAAAGAAAAAAAGAAAAAAGAAAGAAAGGAAGGAAGGAAAGAAAAGAGAAAATGACAAAGGAAAACAGAAAAGGAGGAAGGAAGAAAAAAAGGAAGGAAGAAAGGGAGGAAAGAAGGAAAGGAAGGAGGAAGAGAGAAAGGGAGGGAGGGACAGAGGGAGGGCAGAATAAAGGAAGGAAAAGCAGGAAGGAGGGAGGGAGTTAGGAAGGGAGAAAAAAAAGGAAGGAAAGAAGGGAGGGAGATATTGAGGGATGAAGGAAGGGAAGAAGATAGGTAGGAAAAGAAAATGAAGTGAAGAAGAGAGGAAGGAAGCAAGAGTGGAAAAAGAAAAAAGAATGGAAGAAGGGAGGAACAAATGAAGGATATAAGAAAGGAAGAAAGAAAGGAAGAAAGAAAGGAAGAAAGAAAGGAAGAAGAAGAAAGAAAGAAAGAAAGAAAGAAAGAAAGAAAGAAAGAAAGAAAGAAAGAAAGAAAGAAAGAAAGAAAGAAAGAAAGAAAGAAAGAAAGAAAGAAAGAAAGAAAGAAAGAAAGAAAGAAAGAAAGAAAGAAAGAAAGAAAGGAAGGAAGGAAGGAAGGAGGGAAGGAAGAAAGGAAGGAAGGAAGGAGGGAAGGAAGAAAGGAAGGAGGGAAGGAGGGAAGGAGGGAAGGAAGGAGAAAGGGAAGGAGGGAAAGGAGGGATGGAAGGGAGAAGCAATAAAGGAATGGAGAAAGGGAGGAAGGAAGGAAGAAAGAGAGAAAGCAAGAAAGAAAGGGACAAAGGAAAGAAGGAAGCAAGGAAGGTAAGAAAGGAGGGAGGGAGAAAAGAAGGAAAGAAGGGAGGAAGAGGAGAAGGAAATGAGGGAGGGAGCATCAGAAGGAGGGAGGCAGGAATAAAGGGAGGAATGTATCCTCATACAGGAAAGAAGAAATGAAAGAAAATAAGAAAGAGGGAAGGGAGGGAGGAAAAAAGGAAATAAAAGGGAGAGAGAATCAAAAGAAAGGAGGCAGGGACGGAAGGAGATGAGTAAGAAGGAAGGAAAGAAGAAAAGAAGTAAGAAAGGAAAGAAGAGAAAGAGGAGGGGGAAATGGAAAGAAGGAAATAAAAGAGGAGGATATGAAGGAAGAGAAGGAGGGAAGAAGGAAGGAAGGAAAGAAAAAAGGAAAAAGAAGGGAAGGAAGAAAGAAAGTAAGGGAGGGAGAATCAAAAGAAGAAAGGGAGGGAGGGAGGCAGGTGAGTAGGAGAGCAGGAAAAAGGAAGGAAGGAAAGAAGAAGGGGAGGGGGGAAGAGGGAGAAAGTAACGGGAAAAGGAAAATATGAAAGTAAAGAGGGAAGGAGAAAAAAGAAAGAAAAGAAAGGAGAAAGGGAGAAAGGAAATTACAAAGGGAGGAAGGAAGCAAGGGAGGGAAGGAGGAAGTGCTGGAGGAAAAAAGGAAGACAGGAAGGAAGGAAAGAAGGATGAAAAATAAGTTAGGAATGAAGGAAGGGAGGGAGGAAGGGAAGAAGGGAGGGAAAATCACAAAGGGGAAGAAGGGAGGTGATTAGGAGGGAAAGAAAGAAGGATGAAAGTAAGAAAGGAAAGAAGAGAGGGTGGGAGAGAGATAGGAAAGAAGGAAGAGAGAGAGAAAAGGAGGAAAGAAAAAAGAAGGGAGGGAGAAAGGGAGAAAGAAGTAAAGAATGGAAGTAAGGAACAAGGATGGGAAAGGAATGAAAGAAGGGAGGGAAGGAGGAAGGAAACTAGGAAGAGAGGAAGGAAGGGTGTAAGTAAGGAAGGAACAAGGAAGGAAAAAACAAAGGAAGGGAGGGAGGGAGGGAGGGAGGGAGGGAGGGAGGGAAAAGAGAAGGCAGAAAACAAGGAGAGAGGGAGGAAAGAAAGAAGGCAGGGAAGCATGGAGGAAAGAAGGACAGAAGAATGGCAGAAAGGGAGGTAGAATAAGAGGAAACATGAAAGGGAGGGAGAAAGGGAGAGTTAATAAAATGTGGGAAACATCCATATTAGCTCAAAGAGGGAATAACATGCACAATAGCTGAAAATAGAAATCTGCATTACCCCATAGGGAAATAGGAGAGGAAATTAAGTAAAGGGATGGAGGGGGGTGAGGTGGCAAAAGGGAGGGCAAATCAGATAAGGTGATAGAAAGAAGCAAAAACCTGATGAGGAGGAAAAGAGTGAAAGATGAAACAGGAGAAATAGGATGGAGGTAATAATTATAACTGTAAATGGAAATGGGATGAACTCACTTATAAAAAGGAAGTGAATCATAAGGGGAATTAAAAAACAGAATCCTGTAATATGTTTATTTACAAGAAACACAGTTGAAAGAGAGGCATACACAAAATAAAGGTAAGGGACTGGAACAGAATCTATTATGACTCAGTTGAAGTAAAAAAAAAAAAATTAAGGATAGCAATCCTGATCTGAGAAAAAGTAAAAGCAAAAATAGATTTTAATTTTAAAAGATAAGGAAGAACACTACACCTTGCAAAAAAAGGTACTTTAAACAATGAAGCAATATCAACATTTAACCTATATCTATCAAATGGTATGGCATCCAAATTCTTAAAGAAATTAAGTAAGTTACAGGAATAAATAGGTAGCAAAACAACACTAGTGGGAAACAGCAACTGTTTCCTCTCAGAATTTGATGAATCTAACCAAAAACTAAACAAGAAAGAAACTAAGGAGAATGTTTTAAAACATAATTTATGAAGAAGAAAACCAAATATCCAGTATCAAAAATTTAAAGGATGAGATCATTACCATTGAAGAAGAAATTAAAGCAATCCGTTGGGAAATATTTTGTATAATTATGGGCCAATAAATCTGACAGTCTGAGTGAGATTTATGAATATTTATGAAAATGTAAGTTACCTAGATTAACAGATCAGGAAATATAAACTCTAAATTACCCCCATCTTAGAAAAAGAAATTAATAAACCGTTAATATGAACTCCCTAGGAAAAATTCCAAGGGCCAGATGGGTTTATAAGTAAACGCTACCCAACATTTAAAGAATAATTAATTCCAATACTATATGAACTATTTGGGAAAATAGGTGGAGTTCTGCCAAATTCTGTTTACAAGAAACACAGTTGAAAGAGAGAGGCACAGACAACGTAAGGAACTATGATAGGTAAGGAACTAGAGCAGAATCTATTATGCCTCAGTTGAAGTACAAAAAAATTAAAATTAAGAGTAGCAACGCTTATCTGAGACAAAGTAAAAACAAAAATAGACTCTCATTTTAAAAGATAAGGAAGAAAATGACAGAAATATGAGTATGATACAGGAAGAGCTAAAACAGAAATAAAATTACAAATCAAGGTGTCCAATGAATATTGATGCAAAAATTTTGGACAAAATCGTAGCGAGGTGTTACACCAATATATCACATGAATTATATACTATAACCAGGTGAGATTTATATTAGGAATGGAGGATTGGCTCAATATCAGAAAACTATCAACATAATTAACCATATCAGTAATAAAAGCAGCAGAAATAATATGATCAATAAATACTGAAGTTTTATATACTGATAAGTTTTTGACAAAATATAGTATCCATTTTTTTAAAATGTTAGCTATGGAAATAAGAGAAGAAAAAGAAATCACAGGAATTAAAATAGGCAACAAATTAAAAAAAAAAACCTATCACTCTTTTGAGGTAATAAAATGGTATAGTTAGAGAACCCTAAAGAATTGACTTAAAAATTACTTGAAATAATTAACAACATGAGCAAAGTTGCAAGATATAAAATAAATCCACATAAATCCGCCAAGACAAACACAGGAACTATATGAACACAATTGCAAAACCCTTTTCATACAAAGTCAGGAATAAATAATTTGGAAAAATACCAATTGCTCATGAGTAGGCTGAGCTAATATAATATAAATGACAATTCTATCCAAAAAAATTATTTTTCCAGTGCAATATCAATCAAATTACTAAGGAATTGTCTTATAGAGCTAGAAAAATGTAACAGAATTCCTCTAGAATAACAGATCAAAAATATCAAGGGAAGGACAGGGGAGGGGGATGCAAAGAAAAGTAACCTACTCATACCAGATCTAAAACTACATTATAAGGTGACAATTATCAAAACTAGTTAATGGCTAAGAAATAGAATGGTGGGTCAGTAGAATAGGTTAGGTACATGAGACACCATAGTCAATTACTAGGGCAATCTAATGTATGATAAATCCAAAGGCTGTATGATTCTGGGATAAGAAGTCACTATTTGACAAAAACTGCTGAGAACACTGGGAAATAGTGGCAGAATACTAGAAAACACTGGAAAATATGGCAGAAACTAGACATTTACTAATATTTCTCACTGTATACTAAGAAGTTTAAAATGAGTACATGGTTTAGACATAAAGGGTAAAACCATAAGCAAATTAGGAGAGCACGGAATAGATATTTGGATAAGGATAATAGATATGGATAAAAATTTATCACCAAATAGAAAATAGAGAACATTATGAAATGCAAAAAAATGGATAATTTTGATTATATTAAATTTAAAATGGTTTGCATAAACAAAGCTAATACAACCAAGATCTGAAGGAAAGCAGAAAGCTGGGAAAGTTTTTATAACCAGTATTTCTGATAAAGGCCTCATTTCTAAAATAAATAGAGAACTAGGTCAAATTTATAAAAATACATGTCATTTCCCAATTGAAAAATGGCCAAAGGATCTGAACAGAAGGTTTTCAGATAAAGAAAACAAAACTACTTATAGTTCACATTAAAAAATGCACCTAACTATTAATTGAAGAAATACAAATTATTTTGTATTTGAGGAACCATTTCACACCTGTCAGATTGGCTACTATAACTGACAGAAAAGAAAAATAATAAATGTTGGCAAGGATGTGGGAAAATTGGAACATTAATGCATTGTTGATGGAGTTGTAAACTGAACCAACCACTCTGGAGAGTAATTTGGAACTATTCACAAAGGATTATACAACTGTACGTACTCACTGATCCAACAATATCATTACTAAGTCTGTATCCCAAAAAGATCATAAAAAATGGAAAAGGACCACATACAAAAATGTTTATAGCAGCTCTCTCTATATTGACAAAAAAAATGGAAATTGAGGAATTGAGGAATGGCTGAACAAATTGTGATATATAAATATAATGAAATACTATTGTTCTATAAAAAAAATAATGAAGGAAAATTCTGAAAAGATGGCTAGAGTAGGTCAGAAAATTCTAGTCTCTCCAGAGCTCCCTCTCAAATAAAACAAAATTGTAATTCAGGGCAAATGTAGGCTGGGAAAACAAATAAGGCTTGTTCCTTTAAGGACAGTGGAGAAAACTATAGAAAGACCCAAGGACTAAAATTTGACCCATGTGAAGTGTAAAGACCTCCAGGCTAGCTCCATTAAAACAGAAAGTAGCTAGAAGCTACCTGGGTTCAGAAATAGTCACAACCTGAACCTGCAATTTCCACCTCCCAGATAGTGTGGGGAGTTGGAGGTCTCAGTCTAGAAAGATTGAAGGAAGCTCCAGGCCTAGCAGTGCTGCTGAGGTGCAATCCTGATTAAGTGCAGAAGCAGTAGGGTTGGCAAGCACTTCCAGGAAGCTTGAATTCTTGGTTTGGGGTTCCAGGTCAAGAAACAAATAGAAGTGAAGCCAGAGACACCATTCATAACACCACCCCTGTTCCAGTACTAGAGATGATTACATTTAAAAGTTTTTAATTGATTAATTAATTTTTTGAAATGAGCAGGCAAATAGAATTGACTTACCTGAAAGCTATGACCAAAAAGAGAGGGAGAGAGAGAGAGAATCTTGACACAATAACACAAGAAATAACTAAATAAAATAAAATTGTTAGAACAAACATTGAAGGAAGGGGATGGGAGGGAGGGGGAGAGGAGGGGAGTAAAAATAGAAAAAAATCCACTTATCACCAACTCCAAGAGATCCCACAAGGAAAATATACAGAAACTTCATTGCTAAATTTTGAAACTCCCAGATCAAAGAGAAAATTTTACGGCAACAACAACAAAAATTCAAATATGCTGGAGCTAGTTACATAAAATCTATCAGTAGTTACAATAATAGACTGGAATATTAGTCCTAAAAAGTTGTATATTGACAATTGAAAAAATTAGGACTGCCAAAAATAATATCCAGAAAAATTAAGTATTATATTGGATGAAAAAAACATCAATGAACTGTCAGATTTTGGGGATTTTGTCTCAAACAAACATGAACTCAAAAGAAAATCTAACATATATGAGCGAATGTCAAAAATTAATTTCAAGGTAGTCAATGAAAACAAATTGTTTTATACATGGAAATTTAAACCATATATCTAATATTTGGCATTAGTGCTTAGGTAGTTCTAAAGAAATATTGGGGTAGAGCTGAGTATGATGTGATTATAAAAAACAAAACTATGTAGGAAAAGATAAAAACAGTAATTTTAATATATGGACAAAGTGCAAGAGCAAGAACTGATATAGATGAATTAAATGAGGGAGAAGGACTGGTAGTTCTGAAATCCTATTCACATCAGGAATGGGTTAAAGAATATATAAAAGTGTGTGTGTGTATGTATATGTATGAATATACCAAAAAGGATAGAGCATCCTCCTAAATGTGTAAAGAAATAAGGTGGGAGGAAATAGGATAAGGCAAAGTATAGAAAAATATATAGATTAACTTAAGAGGGATAAGTATGTAAATTAATGGGAAAGGCAAAGAAAGGGAGGGAAAGGGGAAAGAGAAGGCAAGAATCATCCATGGAGAGGTGGGCAGCAGCAGGGAAGTTAATAATAGCAAGGCAAGTTAATGGGAAAGGGAGAGAGAGAGACAGGCAGATAGAGAAAGAGAGAGAGAGAGAGAGAGAGAGAGAGAGAGAGAGAGAGAGAGAGAGAGAGAGAGAAATTTATATTCAACTTGAAGGATGTGGGGGGAGGAAAGGGGAGAAAAAAGAGTAAGGTGAAAAAGTATACAGAGCAAACAAAAGAAAACCTACAAGGAAGCAAAGAAAAGATGGATAGTTATGAATACGATGTCTATTATTTATATATACTTTCTTGATGTAAATATCTATTATATATTTTGAATTCTCCCTTGTGTTCTGCTGGGCACATAACAATTTTTTCTTTTTTTTTTCTTTCCTATTTTTTTCTTATCTTGCATTTGTTTTAAAATAAATTCATTAAAATGCATATAATTCTAAACTTAACAAATACCAAATAAAATTAGCATTTCCACATTAAAAATGTAAAGAAAAGAAATAATGAACAAGGAGATTTCAGAAAAAAAAAAAAATCCTGGATTTATATAAATTGATCCTGAATGAAGTGAGCAGAACCAGGAGAACTTTGTACACAGTAACAGCAACAGATCATCTTTGATAGACTTCACTCTTCTCAATAATACAATAATTTAATTCAATTCCCAAAATACTCATAAAGAAAAATTCTATCCACATTCAGAGAAAGAACTATGGAATCTGAATACAGATTGAAGCAAACTATTTTCACTCTTTCCCCCCCTTTTATGATTTTTCCCTTTTGTTTGGATTCTTCTTTTATATTTTATTTTATAATAGAAAAATGTTTAACATGTATAACCTACATCAAATTGTTTGTCTTGGAGAGAGGAGAGGAAAGAAGAGAGCAAAAATGGAAATCAAAATGTTATAAAAGTAAATGTTAAAAAATAAAAAAGACCAGCTTAAAAAAAATTATGAACAGGCAGGTTGCAGAAAAACCCGGCAAGATATGTACAAATTGATGCAAAGTGAAATGAACAAAACCTGGAAAACATTGTACACAGTATCAACAACATTGGGTGATGATCAACTATGAATGACCTCAGCTCTTCTCAGCAACACAATGATCCAAGATAAGCACAAAGGACTCAGGAAGCAAAGTGCAACCCATATCCAAATAAAGAACCGATGAACTCAGAATGCAGATCAAAGTATATTGTTTTCACCTACCTTATTTTGTTCATGTTTGTTTTCTTTTGCTCTGTTTCTTCCTTCACAACTGTGACTAATGTGGAAATGTATAAACTATATTAAACATTAAACTGCCTACCACTTTTGAAGAGAGAAAGGGTGGAAGGGAGGGAGAAGAGAAGAAAAATTTGGAACTCAAAATCTTATGAAAGAAAATGAATGCTAAAAATTTTCTTTACGTATAATTGGGGGGGATAAAATACTATTTTTAAAAAGTAAATCAAATTTTCTATTCAGCTCTGGTCTCTTCATGTATAAACTATATTAAACTGCCTACCACTTTTGGTGAGGGAAAGGGTGGGAGGGAGGGAGAAGGGAAGAAAAATTTGGAACTCAAAATCTTATAAAAGAAAATGTTAAAAATTTTCTTTACATACAATGGGGATGGAGGAAAATAAAATACTATTTTTTAAAAAGTAAGTCAAATTTTCTATTCAGCTCTGGTCTCTTTGTGAGGAATGTTTAAAATCCTCTATTGCACTGAATATTCATTTCCCCTCTGAAGGAACTTAGTTTTTCTGGGTAAATGATTCATAGTTATAATGAATCATCTACCTAGCTCTTTTGACCTCCAGAATATCATATCCAAATCCTTTGATCTTGTGCTATCCTGACTGTGGCCCCATATTTGAATATTTCTTTCTGGCAGCTTGTGATATTTTTTTCCTTGACCTAGATGCTCTGGAACTTGGCTATAATATTCCTGGGAGTTTTCATTCTAGGATCTCTTTTGCAAGAATATTAGTGGACTCTTTAATTACTGTTTTACCCACTGGTTCCAGACTATCAGGAACTTTTCCTTGATAATTTCTTGAAAGATGATGTCTACACTGTGTTTTTGATTATGGCTTTCAAGCAGTCCAATAATTTTTCAATTATCTCTATTTTCCAGATCAGTTATTTTTCCCAAGATATTTCACATTGTCATCTATTTTTTATTGTTTTAATTTTGTTTGATTGTTTTTTAATGTCTCATGGAATCCATTTCCATTAGCTTCCACTTATTGAATTCTAATTTTTAAGGAATTATTTTTTCAGTGAGCTTTTGAACCTCCTTCTCCATTTGGCCAATTCTATTTTAGCAACTTCTTTTCTTCAGCGAATTTTCATGCATTTTTTCTATTTAGCCAATTCTGTTTGTTTTTTTTTAAGAGTTCTTCTCTTCAAAGAACATTTGTATAGGTTTTCTCATTTGACCAATTCTGCATTTCAAGACATTCTTCTCCTCATTGGATTTTTGTTTCTTTTTCATCATGTGTCCAATTCTGTTTTAATATTATTTTTTCTTATTGTGTGTATGCCTCCTTTACTAAGCTGTTGACTCTTTCCCCCATGATTTTCTTGCATTACTTCCATTTCTCTTCCCAAAAAGTTTCTTTTCTAAACTGGAATTGTGATGAGGATTCTTGTTCTACTGTGGCAGCAAGCTCTGATGTGTTAGTGCTTTGCCTTATTCAGGACTGCTACACTGTCCCAAGTATGGACAAAGCAAAAGTCCTGTCCCCATTGTCAGCAAAGGGACTACTGTAACCTCCTTCTGATCAGTTGTTCAACCCTCTGACCTTCTATGGACTGAGAACCCAGGAAATAGTCACTGCCTTGTTAATTCATTTGCTCCCAAAAGCTGCCCCTGGTTTGCTGAGACCCAGTCTGTGCTGGTCTGGCCTGCATTGGACTGAGCTCCAATTTCACTCCAGTGCAACAGATCCTATAAATTTCCTGCTGACCCTATAAATTTTTGTAGGCTGGAAATGTTTCTTACTCTGTTCTTTTTTGTGTTCCACTTCTCCAATTTTTTTTCTGAGACATTATTTAAAATTTTGTGGAAAGGTTTTGTGAAGAACTCAGGAGAATTCCTGACTTTTCTCTACCATCTTGCTCTACCTCCATTACTATAAAAATCTTGGTAGATAGAAGAGTGCAGTCTCAAACATCCAATGTGATATGATTACTAGTTTCCTCTGCCATATGGATTAGACTAGTTTTCTCTCTTATAAACAGCAAAGAAGTCCCTAGAATTTCATGTAATTAACATCCAGGTCATTCGTCACTTGATACAATTTTGTGATGGTCTCTTCCCAGACTGACTGACTTCTGAGACACTTTAGACAAGTATGAAGGGCTTTGACTATTCCAATATGGGCCCTTTTATGCCATTAGGCATAAAAGAAACCAGCCAGCCACTCTAGTCAGAAGCCACCAGAAAGTTGGGCCAAAGTTGGTCTTGGATCTTAATCATGTAGGTCCTATCACACTGAATATCTGGGAATTCCACCCTCTATTGTCGTCAACAACAACAACAAAAAATAGAGTTATACAAAAGCTCAATGAATTCAAAATTCATTGAACCATTCCACTTGGTGGGGGGTTCCTTAGCACTGACAGTTTTCTTTTGGATGATAGAAAGTCTATGTGTCAGGGATTTTTCAGAGGGATTTCTGTGTGATTGATCTAGGACTCTGAGCTCTCTTATAATTTTGAGATCATATCATTCCATCTTATTTCTGCTTAGTGGGGCAGCCTGACCAATCATAAAGTTATGTGAACTTTCCTAGCAAAGAAAGAAAGAAAAGAGATAAGAAAATCAATAGAGTAGAGCTTCTGACTAAATTTGCCTCAGTATCAAATTCAGTGTGTCCCAATTTTAAGTAAAAAGTGTCCTCTAGAATGGCTGAATAGGTTAAAAGCAGACTCTGAAAAGATAATGGTAGCCTATTTTGCCAAAGAAGGGATAAAATGAAGAATTCAAAGAAACATGAATTAAGACTATTGACTAAAGCTGGATAAAACAAGCAGAACCAGAAGAACAACGTGCAAATTCTCTCTCCCTCCCTCCCTCTCTCACTATCCCTGTCCCTCTCCTTTTCCATCCCTCTCTCCTTTTCTCCCTCCCTCTCCCTCCCTCTTTCTGTCTCTCTAGCTGTCTCCGTCTCTGTCTCTCTGTCTCTGTCTCTGTCTCTCTCTTTCTCCCTGTCTCTCTCTCTATGTCTCTCTCTCTCTGTCTCTGTCTCTCTCTCTCTGTCTCTCTGTCTCTCTCTCCGTCTCTCTCTCTCTCTCTCTCTCTCTCTCTGTCTCTCTCTCTCTCTCTCTCTCTCTCTCTCTCTCTCTCTCTCTCTCTCACACACACACACACACACACACACACACACACACACACACACACACACACACTACCAAAAGGCACCATAATTTACTAATTTGTGAAATGTAATATATATATACATATTGCATGAAGGAAAATTTTAAACTCTGATCATCCCTATTCTCAGTAGAGAGGTAGAAGATGATGGATGTGGGAATATTGCATGCTTTTTTATTAGTTAGTTTTGCTTAACTTTTTCTTTGTTATAGTAAAGTGGCTTGGGAAGAAATTGATATATATCGATAAATGACAAAAAAGAATCAATATAATTTTAACTTTTTAAAAGAGAAAATCTTGAAAATAAGGTAGTAAAACATCCCAAATAGAATTTGAACTAGCATTGGGTATTATTAAAATTAGTGTCTCAGTTCTTATAACCTACCAGTATAAAGTGAAAGAAAATAGTATTATCCATTGAATTTGCTAGCTTAGTCAATCTACCAAGAAAGATGAGAGATTTGTAGAATTTTCTCCTAATTTTACTCAAATGATAAAAGGAAATTGCATCTTTTAATCATTTTAAAACAAAAAAATTCATATAACACAACTAAGATTTATCTCCTTAAAATAAGGGATAAATGATAAATTTCTCTATAAAACTGACAGCATTTGGTGCAATTATTATACTCACCAAAATAGCACGGATAAGAAGACTTACAGTTATCTAGAATGAAATATGAATTGTGACACATGTCAGATTTACTTTATCTGCAACCAAAAGTTTAAGAATCATTCAACTGACCATGTTGCTTAGGAAGGCCTTCATGTTCTAAATGAAAATTGTCTCATGATAAGTAAGTCAGTAGTATCTGTGACATACAAGTCCAGACCTAGTAACTGCTTTTGTTGTTTGAACTTTCTTCTAGATTGTAGCTGGGGACTCTGACATGGAATTTAAACACTTCAGCAGGAACTCCTACCTCTCAATCATTATGTGATTAAGCTCTAGTTAACAAACTTTTAACTCATCTTGTGTTAAGAAAGAGCTGGGAGGCAAAAACTGAAACTTTGTAATTAAAATCAAATGGTTTGATTTTCTTCAGACATGCAAGATTCTCCTGCCTATATCTACAACAAAAGCAGAATATATAATATTAGACAATTCAAAAATCAATCTAAGAATGCTTAATAACATCTTAAACTGGATTGTAGACATCCCAGTGTATTTAGTTCCTATTAAATAAAATAAAGGGTAGCTAGATGGATAGAGGACAGGGCTTGAAGTCAGGAAGATTTGAGTTCAAACTCTTACTAAAAAATCCTTAATGACTGTGTGACCCTGGGCAAGTCACTTAACCCTGTATGCCTCCATTTCTTCATCTGAAAAAATAAGCTGAAGAAGGAAATGACAAGCCATGCCAGTATCTTTGCCAAGAAAATTCAAGTGGCCACTAATGCATTGTTGGTGGAGTTGTGAATTGATCCAAACATTTTAGAAAACAATTTGAAACTATGCCCAAAAGGCTATAAAACTGTATATACTTTTGACCCAGCAATATTATTGCTAGTTCTATATCCCAAAAACATCCAAAAGGATTTATTTGTACAAAAATATTTGTAGTAGTTCTTTTTGTGTTGGTTAAGAATTGAAAATAAAAGGGATGTCCATCAATTAGGGAATGACTAAACAAATTGTGGCATATGTAATGGAATACTATTGTGAGAAATCACAAGTAGGATGATTTCAGAAAAATCTGGAAAGACTTAGATGAACCTGATGCATAATAAAGTAAACAAAATCAGGAGAATATTGCACACAATAATAGCAATATTGTTAAATGAAGAACTGTGAATAACTTAGCTATTCTTAACAATACAATGATTCAAGACAATCCTATTGGACTGCTGATGAACCATATTATCAACCTCCAGAGAAAAAACTGATATCGACTGAAAATAGACTGAAGCATATTTTTTCACTTTCTTTTTTTCTGGTTTTTCTTCTGTCAAGTCTTCTTGTACAAAATGACTGGAAATGTTTCCTAAACATACATGTATAAACTATATCTGAATAGCTTACCATCTCAGGGAGGGGAAATTGAGAGAGAGATAGAATTTGGAACTCATAACTTTAAATTAAAATGTTTAAAGATTAAAAAAAATGGGATCACAAAGCATCAGATAAGACTGAAATGATTGAACAACATATAAAAACCACATCATTTAAAACTTTAAGAATGTTGAATAAGATTATAGGAGAACTGAAAGTTTACAAAAACTTATGGTAACTAAAGATTTTAAAAGAAAAGAAAAATAGTATGTTTTATTCTTTGTGGCCATTGTTAACATTTTTTGCTCCTTACTGGTATAGAAGTAAACATGTTTCTTAAGTCCATATTATTTGTACACTGACTTGATCACCAAAACTTTGCTCATATTCTGCTTTGATTTATGCTTCTCTAAACTTCAATTAGCTATTGAATATTATGCCTGATGATAGAATCCAATCTTTAAAATCAGGTAAGTCTCCAAAGTATACTAATTATCTTGTTCTTTGATAAATAGGTCATCTGCATCAAAAGCTTTTTAAAGCTTTCAGGAATTTTAATATCCTCTGCATATTCCTTGTGAGACCATGAGAGTTGTATCTTTGAAAAGTTCCAAGTTACTTAAATAAGACTTCCTTCTCATAAATCTATCCCAGCTGTGACTAATCAAATTATGCTTTTCAATGCAACATATTCTTCTTTGAAATTGGTTCTAATATGTTGTTCACATTTATTGTTAGGTTGGTTTGGCTATAATTTAGCACTAGCAGAGTCTTTCACTTTCATTTATTTGTGGTTTTCTAGGGAATAAATGTGCTTAGATAATAAAGGAATAGCACAAAAACTGCTAGCACTGCATATTATATTTAAAAAGTAAAGTTCGTTGTAATTAAGTAATGTTGGTCCATGACCAAATGATTCATTATTCTTGGGAAGTAACACAAAGATTGAGAATAATTTAATAATTTTCCTAAAAATGCATACCAAAAGAAAAGAAAATGCCTCAGATTCTTAGCTACTCTCTTAAACACTGGAAGTTTACTTGATTAATACTTTTTTCTTAGCATTGCACCTTCAATCTAAGGATCTCAAATCACTGTAAAATCAAGAATTTAAAACAGCATCCAATTGCCTATAGGAATTTCATTTTTTTAACCTTACTTCTGATTTCATTGGTGTAGGGAACATTTGGTGAGAAAACTCTTATGACCAATCCAGAACTGGCAAGTGGTAAGAAAATCATAGTCTTAGAAACCTGGCAAAGCTAATGAGAGGCTAAGTGACTGACCTACAGTCATACAGCCAATACATACCAGAGGTAGGTCTTGAGAAAATGTCTTCTTGACTCTTTATCCACTATTGGATAAAATGAAACAAAAAAATTATTTTTAAAATTATAAAATATTTACAGAAGTGGAAAAGATTTATTCTCTGCAAGAAAATGTGTATCTCAGGTTCTTTGATTTGCCATTGTGTATCTCAAATGTAAAGCAGAATACAAAGGAAAAATAAATCTTTTCCACCTCTGCAAATGTGTAGTTCAAATTCTTTGATTGACCAGGGATACCAGAAGAGGACAAAGGATGCTAAGAATAAAATGTCTAATGTCATTATCATTGTGATAAATGTTTTGTAGGTTTCTATAATGTTTCTGTTTAATGTTACAAATTTGTTGTAAGCCAAAATTTAGCATTATAGCAGATAGCTGATTTTTCTGGTTCTGGCTAAAAGACTAATAATAACTAATAATTAATTAATAATTAATAATAATTAATAACTAAAATAAACCAATTGTGAACACAGGATTGTAACCCTATTTTAGACATTTATATTACCACAGAAAATCACGAGTCTGGAAGAACAAAAGGTCAAGAATTTCAAAGGAACTAATGAAAAAAATCAAATGAAGGTAGTTTAGCTGTTCCAGATCTAAAACTATATTATAAAGAAGCAGTCATCAAAATCATTTCATACTGGCTAAGAAATAAGACTAATTGATCAGTGGAATAGGTTAGGTTCAAAGGGCAAAATAGTTAATAACTATAATAATCTAGTGTTTGACAAACCCAAGGACTCCAGTTTTTGTGATAAGAATTCGCTATTTGACAAAAACTTCTGGGAAAATTGAAAACTAATATGGCAAAAACGAGGCATTTGCCCCACTTAATACTGTACACCAAGACAAGGTCAAAATGGGTTCATGATCTAGACATAAAGAATGAGATTATAAATAAATTAGAAGAATATAGGAGAGTTTACCTCAGATCTGTGGATGAGGAAGGAATTTGTGACCAAAGCAGATCACAAAATAGAAAATTTTGATTATATTAAGTTAAAAAGTTTTTGTACAAACAAAACTAATGCAGACAACATTAGAAGGGAAGCAATAAATTGGGAAAACATTTTTACAGTCAAAGGTTCTGATAAAGACCTCATTTCCAAAATATATAGAGAAGTGACTCAAATTTATAAAAAATCAAGCCATTCTCCAATTGATAAATGGTTAAAGGATATGAACAGACAATTTTCAGATGAAGAAATTGAAACTATTTCTAGTCATATGAAAAGGAGCTCTAAATTATTATTGATCAGAGAAATGAAAATTACGCCTCTCAGATTGGCTAAGGTAACAGGAAAAGATAATGGCAAATGTTGGAGGGGATGTGGGAAAACTGGGACAACAATACATTGTTGGTGAAGTTGTGAATAGATCCAACCGTTCTGGAGAGCAATTTGGAACTAAACTCAAAAAGCTAACAAATTATACATATCCTTTGACCCAGCAGTGTTAACTACTGGGCTTATATCCCAAAGAGATCTCAAACAAGGGAAAGAGACCCCCATGTGCAAAAATGTTTGTAGCGGCCTTTTTTGTGGAGGATAGAAACTGGAAATTGAATGAATGCCCATCAATTGGAGAATGGCTGAACAAATTGTGATACATGAATGTTATGGAATATTATTCTATAAGAAATGACCAGCAGGATGATTTCAGAGAAGTCTGGAGAAACTTACATGAACTGATGTTAAGTGAAATGAGCAAAACCAGGATATCAATTATACACTTCAAAAACAATAATATATGCTGATCAATTCTGATGGATGTAGCTTTCCTCAACAATGAAATGATTCAAACCAGTTCTAACTGTTCAGTAATGAAGAGAGAATTCTGGGAAATGAGTGTGGACTGTAACATAGCATTTCTACTCTTTCTGTTGTTGTTTGCTTGCATTTTTGTTTTCCCTCTCAGGTTCGTTTGTTTTTCTTTTTTACTTTCTTTCTAGATCCATTTTTTCTTATGCAGCAAGATAACTGTATAAATATGTATACATATATTGTATTTAACATATACTTTAACATATTTAACATGTATTGAACTATCTGCCATCTAGGGAAGGGGGTGAGGGGAAGGAGGGTAAAAGTTGGAACAGAAGGTTTTGCAAGGGTCAGTGTTGAAAAATTACCCCTGCATGTTTTGTAAATAAAAAGCTATAATAAAAAAAATCAAAAAAGAAAAGAAAATCACTGAAGACAACACACATTATAGCAACTTTTAGGAAAGATGTGTTGTAAAAAACAATAGCTGTTCATATTTATAATAAAAATATCCTTAGTGTACCCTTTTCAACAAAAATAAGCCAGCTTTTCCTTGTTTGACTTATGAAATAAACAAGGAAGATCTCAGGAAGTGATGTTTTTTTAAATGAATAGGAAAGGGCTTATTCCTAGCAGTCCTTCAGAATGCTTCTCTATCATACTTTCATCCTATGCTTTGTGATATCCTTCACAAATGGAAAATCCTTTCTTAAATTTATCTTAGTTATACTACTGCTAGCAGTGAATGTCCAGATTATAGTTGAGGAATGAAAAAGTTCATTGATTTTTATCTGTCTCTCTATTGGAGACTTTTGCATAATGGCAGCCACATAGTCCACTAAATTTGGCATCCTGGGGCAAAACTTGGATTGCCTTGCTCTGATTACAACTCAGTTTCTAATCTAATCTATAATTCTTTTTTTATTATTTTATAATTATAACTTTTTTGACAGTTCATATGCATGGGTAATTTTTTACAATATTATTCCTTACACTCACTCTGTTCTGATTTTTCCCTTACTTCCCTCTACCCCTTCCCCTAGATGGCAGGCAGTCTTGTACATGTTAAACATGTTATAGTATATACTAGATACAATATATGTGTGCAGAACCGAATTTCTTGTGCATAGGAAGAATTAGATTCAGAAGGTAAAAATAACTTGAGAAGAAAAACAAAAATGCAAACAGTTTACACTCATTTGCCAGTGTTCCTTTATTGGATGTAGCTGATTCTGTCCAATTGATCAATTGGAACTGAATTAGATCTTCTCTTTGTTGAAGCTATTCACCTCCATCAGAATACATCCTCATACAGTATTATTGTTGAAGCGTATAATGATCTCCTCCTGGTTCTGCTCATTTCACTCAGCATCAGTTCATATAAGTCTCTCCAAACCTCTCTGTATTCATCATTTTTAACAGAACAATAATATTCCATAACATTCATATAGCACAATTTACCCAATCATTCTCCAATTGATGGGCATCCATTCATTTTCCAGTTTTAGCCACTACAAAAAGGGCTTCCACAAACATTTTGGAAATACAATTCCCTTTCCCTTCTTTAATATCTCTTTGGGATATAATCCCAGGCGTAGCACTGCTGAATCAAAGGGTATGCACAGTTTGATAACTTTTTGGGCATAATTCCAGACTGCTCTCCAGAATGGTTGAATTCGTTCACAACTCCACCAACAATGCATCAGTGTCCCAGTTTTCCCACATCTCCTCCAACATTCATTATTATTTGTTCCTGTCATCTTAGCCAATCTGACAGATGTGTAGTAGTATCTCAGAGTTGTCTTAATTTGCATTTCTCTGATCAATAATGATTAGGAACACTCTTTCATATGAGTGGAAATAGTTTCAATTTCATTATCTGAAAATTGTCTGTTCATATCCTTTGACCATTTATCACTTGGAGAATGGCTTGATTTCTTATAAATTAGAGTCAGTTCTCTATATATTCTAATCTATAATTCTATTTGAGTAAACATCTATTCTCACTAAATATCAGAGATGACTATTTTACATTTTGTGAAAATTTGAAGAGAACTAGTCATATAACAATGAAACTGGAATGCTATTTGTACGATTCACTGTCTTTCTCTGTGATATGCCTAATATAAGTTACCAGAGTTAATTACCAAACTAAGTTCCTATTGTGTACAGAGCACAATGATGAGGATGTGAGGAGAAGGAACTTGTATGTGAAGAGACTACAAAACAAACAAGCCGTCCTCAGGGAGTTTATAGTTTTTAGGAAAATATCAGCAAAATGATTGATATATGCAACATGATACAAAATGATTGATATATACAACATATCAGATAAGCACATTGGAGAGTTTCAAAGTGCTTTATGGGCATAACGCCTGCTTGGCTAGATATTTCTTTTTCTTTTAGCATTGTTCCCATATGTGAAGGCACCAGGATAAGATCTGAGTAGTCTCCTGAAGTTAATCTAAATGGTGTCATCAAAAAAAAAAAAAGTCTTTCAATGTTACAACATAGAAGTACATTTAAAAACATAGAAGGGAAAAAACATGACAGATGACAACACATGAAAGTTTTTTAACTTCAATTAAGCTGGAGAGCAACAATATGAATGTTGAGCCAGAAGTGTGAATTAATGGGAAAGCACCACAAGGATTTTGAAGATCCAGGAAAAAAAAAAAAAAAACTCTGGTGACCACCCTACTAAGTCATTAGGAGCAATAGGCTTCACTTGCCACAAAAATAAAGTCAGATTTAAATAATTGGAAAGACATCCAGTGCTCGTGGATAGGCCGAGCGAATATAATAAAGATGACAATACTCCCTAAACTAATCTATTTATTTAGTGCTATACCAATCAGACTCCCAAGAAACTATTTTAGTGACCTAGAAAAAATAACAACAAAATGCATATTGAAGAATAAAAGGTCGAGAATTTCAAGGGAATTAATGAAAAAAAAGTCAGATGAAGGTGGTCTAGGTATACCTGATCTAAAGCTATATTATATAGCAGCAGTCACCAAAACCATTTGGTATTGGATAAGAAATAGACCAGTCGATCAGTGAAACAGATTAGGTACAAAGGACAAAAAAGGGTACATCTATAGCAATCTAGTCTTTGACAAACCCAAAGATCCCACCCTTTGGGATAAGAATTCATTATTTGAAAAAAATTGTTAGGCAAACTGGAAATTAGTATGGCAGAAACTAGGCATGGACCCACACTTAACACCATATACCAAGATAAGATCAAGATACTTAAAGAGGGGAAAGGGACCTGTGTGTGCCAAAATGTTTGTAGCAGCTCTTTTCGTAGTGGCTAGAAACTGGAAGATGAATGGATGTCCATCAAATGGAGAATGGTTGAGTAAATTGTGCTATATGAAGGCTATGGAATATTATTGCTCTGTAAGAAATGACCAGCAGGATAAATTCAGAAAGGCTTGGAGAGACTTCCATGATTTAGGCATAAAGAATGAGATCATAAATAGATTAGAGGAACAGAGGATGGTCTACTTCTCAGACTTGTGGAGGAGGAAGGAATTTATGACTAGAGAAGAACTAGAGACCATTATTGAACACAAAATAGAAGATTTTGATTACATCAAACTAAAAAGTTTCTGTACAAACAATACTAATGCAAACAAGATTAGAAGGGAAGTAACAAATTGGGAAAATATTTTTACAGTTAAAGGTTCTGATAAAGGTCTCATTTCCAAAATATATAGAGAATTGATCCTAATTTATAAGAAATCAAACCATTTTACAATTGATAAATGATCAAAGGATATGAACAGACAATTCTCAATGAAATTGAAACTATATCCACTCATATGAAAGAGTGTTCCAAATCACTACTGATCAGAGAAATGCAAATTAAGACAACTCTGAGATATCACTACACACCTGTCAGATTGGCTAAGATGACAGGAACAAATAATGATGAATGTTGGAGGAGATGTGGGAAAACTGGGACACTGATACATTGTTGGTGGAGTTGTGAAAGAATCCGGCCATTCTGGAGAGCAATCTGGAATTATGCCCCAAAAGTTATCAAACTGTGCATACCCTTTGATCCAGCAGTGCTACTACTGGGCTTATATCCCAAAGAAATACTTAAAGAGGGGAAAGGGACCTGTGTGTGCCAAAATGTTTGTAGCAGCTCTTTTCGTAGTGGCTAGAAACTGGAAGATGAATGGATGTCCATCAATTGGAGAATGGTTGAGTAAATTGTGCTATATGAAGGCTATGGAATATTATTGCTCTGTAAGAAATGACCAGCAGGATAAATTCAGAAAGGCTTGGAGAGACTTGCATGAACTGATGCTGAGTGAAATGGGCAGAACCAGAAGATCATTATACACTTCAACAACAATACTGTATGAGGATGTATTCTGATGGAAGTGGATATCTTCAACATAAAGAAAAGCCAACTCATTTCCAGCTGATCAATGATGGACAGAAATAACTATACCCAGAGAAGGAACACTGGGAATTGAATGTAAAATATTAGCACTACTGTCTATCTACTCAGGTTACTTATACCTTCAGAATCCAATACTTAACATGCAACAAGAAAATTGGATTTACACACATATATTGTATCTAGGTTATATTGTAACACATGTAAAATGTATGGGATTGCCTGTCATGTAGGGGAGGGAGTAGAGGGAGGGAGGGGAAAATCTGGAAAAATGAATACAAGGGATAATGTTATAAAAAATTACTCATGCATATATACTGTCAAAAAATGTATAATTATAAAATTAATTAAAAAGGGAAAAAAAGGATCAAAGAGCTTACATCAACTGTCATGTGGACTAAGGAGACTGGATATCAATGAGAAGAGTTCTGGCCTTTCTTCTTGAAACTACTAAGGTGGCCTTTTCTTTTTGAAGATTGGGAGAATTTGAAAAATGAAGAATTTTTAGAAATTTAATCACTCAGGAGTTTAAATATTGAATTGTTTACTTTTGATTCTGTTCAGTAAAAGTACAACATAATGCCAATATTTAGTCCTTGAAAAGTTAGAAGAAAATGACACATTCCTGGAATAATGGCATGAACCATTTTGATTAATTTTTAAGTTGTTCTTGATATCCACCCTAAACTATATGTGTTAGAAATCCAGAGAATGAAACTGGGGAGTTATGCAACCTAAGCAAGTGTTTCTACACATGTGCAAGAGTTATTGGACTCAGGCAGGGTCCTACATAGGGAACTTGTCTACACAAAGGATGGCAGCCTGCTAGATTGAGTTCAGAGCACCACCTGGTGGTGTCCACAGAGATTACATAGCCTGAATAGCTACTGGACTCCCCCCCTACCTCTTTTTACTTTTAGAAAACCTTGGAAAAGAAATTCTTATATAACATAAGACGGAAAAAAAGTTATTACTAGCTTAGAAGATTATGAACAGCTCCTTGGCAGAACTAACATTTTAAGTAAGCTTTGAGGGATGGATAAGAATTCATCAGGGAGAGAGAAGGGAGGATACCAAACATAGAGAGAAAAGGTACAGAGATATAAAAGCAACTTATCTATTTGGAGACAGAAAAGAATCCAGTAGAACTAGAATACAGTTTTGAAAAGCACACTGAGGGGAGTAATAAGAGATAAGACTGCAAAAGTAAAATGACATCAGATTGTAAAAGGTCTCATAAGCCAGTTCAGGAAAGAATAGGAACCACTGAAGAAAGATTTTGGAGCTGAGGATTAACATGGACTATATATAGTTCATGTTAACATATTATCATATTACCATAAGTTTATTATGGTAGATATATTCAGCATATATTAGAGTTGGAAAACATAGTGACAGAAAGACCTATTAAGCTAATTTTTTTTTTTAGTTTCTTTTTTTTTTCTTCCTCTGTTAAGCTATTTCAACCTCTTAGGCAATAGCAACTTTTTCTTGTTGTAACAACAAACAAACAACAACAACATATCCCCCAAGGACTTTTGATAAAACAACCTGCAAAAAAATTTAGATTGTCTTATTCAATTTTTATTATATATATATATATACATATTTATTATATATTATAACAAAATCAAATTTTAAACAAATAAAAATGTGGCATATAGCTATTAACTTATAAAATCTTTAATAATTTTTATATTTATAATTTATAAAATAACCATATAATATTGATGTAATTAATAGATTTGTTGTGATGTTCTCCATTAGGTTTTCTAGAGGTCTTGGAAGCAGCATTCATTTTAGTTCAGTAATCACCACCAGAATAGCCAGGTGTTAAAGTCCAAATCCTATTGTCTCCTTCAAAATCTTGTCTCCTTGCCTAGGGCCCAGCTAGCTTTCTTGAGATTCTTCAGAAGTCTTGGTTTCAGTGGAGAAGTTAAGAGGACCAGGCCAGCCACCACAAGGCTGATGAAGATGGGTATGAATCTTTCTCTCCTTCTTCCCAGAGCTTGAGCTCCCAGCTTATATGCTCTACACTGTGTATAAACCAATCATTATATCACTAAGAAACCATTATTTGTTTTAAGATTAAATCAATCACATTGAACTTAGAGAATTATTAATCACTATGCTAAACTAGATAACCATTGTCTCATCAATTCCACTGAATTAGCACCTTGTAAGAATCCTTGTTTCAGGTTAAGAGTTCTGGCCCATAACATTTCCCAACAAAAGCACTACTGGATGTAAGAGATACCAAATTGTTCTGGCTTACACCCATTCTTCTTAAAGAGAAGTGGACAAGATAGGAATGTTGGAGAAGTAGGGGGAAACAGTTAATAGAAGATACTCCTGTAGGTGTAGGGCCAAGATAGTGGGATATAAGGAAATAAAAAAATTTAATTTTCCCCTAAATCCCCACCAAACAAATCCAGAAAAATATATATATATATATATATTAGACCAAATCCTGATGGGGAAACAAGGAAAAAGTCACAAGAAGTCATTTGTCCAGTCCAGGATTTTACTGGAAAACAGATAGAAAGTACATGAACAACAAGGATGAGATCTGTTTAAGAAACAATGAAAATGACAAACACTTTTGAAGTTCTAGCTTTAGGATTTTTTTTTGAGAAATCACATTCCCCTCCTATTTTCCTGCAGAGTAAAATAAATTTGTATGTTATTTCCTATTTCAGCCAATTGTGATGAAAGTTGGATTCACTCATCCTCTCTTCACCTTTTTTTCCCTCCACTGTAAAAAGCTTTTTTTCTTGCTTCTTTTTATTAAGGCAGATAATTTGCACCATTCCTCTTCTCCCTTTCCTTTTCTCCTAGCACATTTCTCTCTCACTACTTAATCATATTATAAAAAGATACTATCTTTTCATATTCAATTCACATCTGTGCCCTTTGTCTATATATACTCTTTCTAACTTCCATAATAAGAAAATTGTAATGACTTACTAGTATCATCCTCCTCCCATGTAGGAATATAAACAGATAAATGTTAAGTCCTTTATGATGATATCACTTCCTGATTACCTTCTATTCATCTCTTGCCTTTGCATCACAAATGTTTGAAAATCTGCTATTTCACTGATTTCTACCTTTCCCCTGAAGGATTATACTCAGTTTTGCTGGGTAGATGATTCTAGGCTGCAATCCTAGCTCTCCAGAATATCATATTCCAAGCCTTTTGATCCTTTAATGTAGAAGATGCTCAATCTTGTGTCATCCTAGTCATGGCTCCACTACCCTTAAATTGTTTCTTTCTAGATGCTTGCAATATTTTCTCCTTGACTTGGGAATTCTTGAATTTGGCTATAATATTCCTGGGAGTTTTCATTTTGGAATCTCTTTGGGTGGATTCTTGGGTGGATTTGGATGTTCTTTCAATTTCTATTTTATCCTTTGATTCTAGAATAACAGGCTCTTTCCTTGATTATGACTTTCTGGTAGACCAATAATTTTTATATTATCTCTCCTGGATCTATTTTCCAGATCAGTTGTTTTTCCAATGAGATAGCTCACATTTTCCCTAATTTTGTTTTTCATCTTGATTTCTCACAAAGTCATTTGCTCAATTCTGTTTTTAAGGAATTATTTTCCTCAGTGAGTTTGTGTACCTCCTTTCCCAATTGACCATTTTTGCTTTTTAAGGCATTCTTCTCCTCATTAGCTTTTCGTATTTCTTTTCTTTCCCTGATTTTTCCTCTATTCCTCTTTTAGAGCATCTTTTGAGCTCTTCCATGGCCTGAACCCAATTCTTATTTTTCTGGGAGGCTTTGGATGTAGGAGCTTTGACTTTATTATCATCTTCTAAGTATGTGTTTCGATCTTCCTTGTCACCATAATAACTTTCGATGGTCAGTCAGAAACTTTTGTTATTTTCTGTTCATTTTGCTCGTCTATTACTCAGCTTTAAAGTAGGGCTCTGTTTCCAGGATGTAGGGTGCACTGTCCCAAACTTCAGAGGTTTTGTGCAGCTGCTTTCAGAGATCCTTCTAAGGACCTGACCATAAGCATTCTTTCTTTTCTGTCCTGGAGGTATTAGGAGTGTCCCCACCCCCAATGTAACTATAAGATCTAGTGTTCTAAAACAACACCTCCAAGGTTGGGGCTGGGACTATGCTGGCATAGACTCCTACCCATTACCACAGACTCTCTTCGCTGACTTCTAGAGTCCTTCCTGATGTCTCCAGCCAGAAGTCCAGAAGTCTCCAGCACTGTTGCTGATTTAGAGGTCTCATCTAGCTGATGCTGGAGTCTGGCTGGGGCTGAGGTGGAGGGGCCAGGGCCAGAACTGGTCAATATTTGCTGCACTCCTACCCTGGTTTTTCTGCTGACCTTCCAAGTCCTCTTTGGTGTCTCTGGGATGAGAAGTCTAAAAGCCACTAGTACTTTGGGGCTGGGGCCAGAGTTGGGTCCAGGTCAGAATCAGGACTGCATTGACATAGTCTGCACCAAGATTGCATGCTGGACTCCCACCCTGATGTCATAGACCTTTTCTGCTGAACTTCTAAATTGCCTTCAGCTGGAAAATATTCTACTCCATCTTTTGGGGTATTCTCATGCTCTAAAATTTGTTTACAGTAATTATTTAAAGAAATTTTGAGTGGTTTGGGGGAGAGGTTAGGCAAGTTCCTGCTTTTCTTCCACCTCTGCCTCCTGGAATTGAGTTTTGAAAGTACATATTTCTTTTCTTTATTATTCCCTTATTCTTTTGGCTATTGGGATATCAATTTTATTTTTCATAAATCTTTTTTCTTTTTTTTTTAACTTTGTCTTCAAATAAGGACTTTTTATGTTCCATTCTCAAAAACTGCAATTTAGACTGCTTTTTTGATATTGTTGGGGTTTTTTGCCTGTCTTAATATCCCCATAACTTAGCACAGTGTCTGACACATAGTAAATATTTAATAAATGCTTTTTAACTGGCTATGCCTCAGAATATTTTACACCTACATGACCCAAGTTACATATAGAAGAGATGAAGATAATTCAAAAGATTAATGTATTAGGAGCTGGGTATGAGTGGGTAGGAGTTCAGAAGAAGCTTAGGAAAGGATTTTAGAGAAGATGGGATTTGAGATAAATCTTGAAGGAAACCAAGGAACTGAAAATTTAGAAGGAAGAGCATTGCAAACATGGGAGACAGACAGCTCAAAGGAATATAGATGTCATGTTCAAAGAATGAAACTAATGTTAGTCTAGAACTAGAGTCAGAAAAGAAAAAAGAAACTTTAACTAATCCATCTAAAAGAAGAAAGAAATCTATTCATGCCTTTGATTGATGGAAATGCCTCTTTTGATCTGCTGGTGAAGAGAAACCTTGAAAAGAGTTGATAATTGAGGTATTAATGGTTTTAGGAAGATGATTCTCCAAGTTTGTATTAAAAAGTAATTGACTAAAGTCTATTTGATGAAGCAAACTACTAAGTAAAGTTTTTTAAACTCTAACTAAAGTCAACTCTAAGAGCCTTCTAGGTGACACAGTGGAGAAAATATCAGGGCTGCAGTCAAGAAGACTCATCTTCCTGAATTCAAATCCGATCTCACACACTTATTGGCTTGGGATCCTGGGTAAGTCACTTATCTCTGTTTTCCTCACTTCCCTTATTTGTAAAATGAGTTAGAGAAGGAAATGGAAACCATTCTGACATCTTTGCCACATTCTAAATGGGATTTTCATGTCACAAAGAATTGAACATGACTGTACAACAATAAACTTTAAACCCTTTGTGATACTGTGAAATATACTCTTAGTAATCTATAAAATGAAACTTCAAAATGACAATACACAGATGTCTGAGGGCATAAACAGGCTCTGTCAATATAGACATTTCATTCCAAGCAGAACAATGTTTAGATTTAATTTGAATTATTTTTTAAAAATTATTTCTGGCAAGCAAAGTACAGGACATTTTTTTTCTTACTTTTAGACTTTAAATAAAAGAATTAAATGTATTAAACAATATACCATTCTTCTGATTCAAGATTCCCTGAATTATGTGCTAGATACCTAATGATTCTATTTCTTGAATTTAAATAGTGAATACTATTTGGGTTTTTGGTGGGGGAAAGCAAAAGTTTACTGTCATCTGATTTGCTTAAACCAATGTGAGCATATTTCCCAAAGCATCTTGAGGGCATCTGCCATTTTTCACCCACTAATGAAGAAAGTACTTGGAAACATGAACTTCCAAGAAGTGTTATCTTGATGACATCGTTGCCTTTAGAAAGAGAATAGGAGAATAACAATTGATACCGATGATATTATTGGATCAAGTAAAGGAAGACCATATGAAACTATCAATAAATTGTAAATTTTGCAGATTGTCTGTCAATTATATGAATCACATGTCTCCCGCCCCCAATAGAAACACATATAAATTAGCAACATTTACATTTTACATTTCTCTTTTGAGAACTCTTTTCATATCCTTTGGCCACTTATCTATTGCAGAATGAATTTTTATATGATTGTTAACCTCTTACTTGTCTATGTATCTTAGATACTAACTTTCATCTCAGAATTTCAATACATAAATTTTTCCCTCCATTCTACTGCATACTTTATGCTAATTGCATTAATTTTGTTTTGGCAAAAGCTTTATAATTTCATATTATCTATTTTCAAATTATTTATTTTATCTTTTGTAGTTGGTTTTAGTTAAGAAAATATCTTTGACCAATAGCTGTGAAAATATTATGATTTGTGTCTCTTCTAATATTAAAATATCTTTAAAATAATATTTAATATTAAGGTTATATGTGCATTTTATGTTTATTGTGTCCTATGCTGTAAGATATCACTTTATGACTAATTTATGGTACATTGCTGTCTGATTTTCTCAGTTCTTATCATGTGGGGAATTGTTTTATATTTTTTAGTTCATTGATTGCTAGCTCATTGAATTGCATTATTTATGATTCTGCTTTACCTATCCTGGTTCATTGAGCTATTTTTATTTTGAGCCATACCAAATGGATCTGATGACTGCATTATAATATAGTTTAAGGTATGGACATACTATTTCCCTTTCATTCTTTTTCAATTATTAACATTGATAATTTTTTTTGCTGCTCCAGATAAGTTGTTATTATTTTATCTATGTAAAGTATACTTTTGACAGCTTGATTGGCATGACAATAAAATTCTGAGTTAACTTTGATAATATTGTCATTGTATTGGCACTACCAAGGCATAAGAAATGAAAATCCTTTTAACTCTTTAAAATATTCTTTATTTCTTTAAGGAGTACTTTGTGTTTGAGTATATACAAGCTTTAATACTATTGGTTGATTCCCAAATATTCTATTCATTTTGTAGTTATTTTTACTGTGATTTCCCTTTCTATCATTACCTGTTTGATCTCATTATTATTATTATATAGAAATTATATTGGTTTTGTCCCTTTCTTTTATAGTCTTCAACTTTTGATGAAGCTATTAATCATCCCAATTACTATTTTTCCTGATTTCCTAGGATTTTCTAACTAGACCATCATGTCAACAGTGACTAAAGATAGTTTTAATTCCTTTTTGCTTATCTTTAAATATTTAATTTCATTCACTTGTATTATTGCTATTGATAGCATTTCTAGAAAAATATCAAATAACATAAAGAAGAGTACTTTGAATTACTCTTATATTCACCAAGAAGGTTTCTAGGATATTACCATTGCATATTATGTTTGCTTGGTTTTAGATAGATATTTTTATGATCCTAAAAATCCTTATCTGACCACACTTGTTAAATTATGTTGTGTCTTTTTTTTTTAAGAACAAAGGAATGTTTTCTTTTTCTGAAGTTTGTCCTGTAACCATTGAGATAATCATTGAGATATTGAGATAAACATTTTAGATGTTTTATTTTAAATTGGACTAAAATTTTAAATTGTTTTTCTAATGTTGAATGATTTCTGCATGCATAGTATAAATCTGATCTAAATAAATTTATTTCTTGCACTAATTGCTATAGTCTGTGAAAGGATTTTATTTATCTTACCCCAGTATCATACTGTTTTCAATTGTGTTAAATTCATTGTTATACAATTCTTGATGCATATGCATAGGTATGGGGAGGGGGGAGAAGGATCTATGTGTTTGTGTATGTGTGTTCTTCCATTTGTTTGCTGGTCCAGATGAAAATGAAGTTCAATTTGATACTTCCTTCCTCCCAGTCTTTTTCTTTCTACTTCCAATTATGTGAAATAATAAATTCTTCCCCTTTTTTTGTTTTTTTTTTTTTTTACCTCTGGTATATTATTTTCCCTCTCCTCTTTCTTTACTCTTTTAAGGTTATCAAAATATAATTTTTAAAAATCCAAGTTTTCTGTCTTATTTAACTCCCTCTATGACCTTTGATGACATTAAAGTTCTGAAGGAGCACTAGTTTCTTCTCTTGTTCTTAGAATGTAAATATTTAATCCTTGGATTGTTCCTTCCAAAGACTCAAACATATTTACCTTTTTATCTCTCTTTTGATTCCTTCATTTACATTTCAAAGTTTCTACTCAGCCTTGGTCTTTTCATCATGAATGCTTAGAAGTATTCTATTTCATTAAAAATCTATTCTCTGCTTTCTTATGGTAAATTATTCTTAATAATAAGACTATATCTTGACTTTGGAAATATCTTATTCCACCCTCTCTTTTTTCTTTATTAGGGTTGCCACCAAATCTCATTTGATTTTGGCTGGTTCTTCAGTACTTGAACTCTTTATTTTTAAATGTTTGCATTATTTTTTCATTGACTATAGCTCTGGCTTTTGACTCTGGAATCCCAGGGAGTTTTCTTTTGAGACTTTCTTTCAGTAGGTAATTGATTGACCACTTTTATTTTTACTTTTCCCTTTAGTTAGGATAGGTCAGAATAGTTTTCATTTCATGATTTCATTAAATGTAGTATCCAGGCTCTTTTTTTTTTTCATCAACACTTTCAGACAAAACAATGATTCTTAGATTTGACATTTTTTTTTTTCCTTTGACCTGTTTTCCAAGCCAGATATTTCTGATAGTAGATATATTTTCTTCCATTTTTCAATCTTCTGTCTTTGCTTTTAATATATTTTGTTGCTCATATAGTCATTAACTTATTTTTGAGCCATCCTAATTTTCAAGAAGTCTCTTAATTAGATAAGATTTTACACTTCTTGTTTAACAGCTTATTCTCCTTACAAGTTTTTTCCTCTGGAGTTCTTTTATATGTTCTAGTTTTCTTTCTTTTACGTTATCTAGTTGATAATACCATTTTTTTTTTTTTTTTTTTTTGCTTTATTTCCTTATGAAACTGTGTCTTTCTTTAAGACTTTGCTCTTGATGTTATTATCTTCCCAGTTTTTTGTCTTGGGCAGGTATGGCTTCCTAATAACTCTCGTATCATAAATTTCCTTTCCCCCCTCTTTCTTCTAATATTCCTCCATGAATTGGAATTTATACATATAATTTATATTTTGAAACAACTTTTGTGAACTTCTGTGAGGAATGTAGAAGCATTGTTCAGTCCTGATATGTATTATATGTTGCCCTGTCATACTTTCTCTAAGTATTAAATACTGGTTTATTTAAGGATCTCAAGAGTGACTCCACCAAGAATCTGCAAACTTTCAGCATGCCCTAAGTAGTCTGATCATTGTCCTCCCAACCTGAACTTTGAAAGTTCCCAAAACTAGCAATACTAGATTAGTATTTTCGAAGCAATTTCTGAGAAGGTTTGCATCTGGTTGGAGTTCTATTAGACAAATGCTGATTCCAACCATTGTACATGAGCTGAAATTATGTGGAATGTAGGGAAACAAAGTCAATGTGGGCTTAAATCAATGGCATTTGAAAATAGAAACTCCTCTTCCCTCTGGTTACCCTAGCATACTGAGGGACAGCTGTAATCAAACAGACCATGATAGAATGAATCCAGAGCCTATTTGCTTACACATGTAATTGGATATTTATTGCTGCACACTTAATTACTTCATTTTGAATTGTACTTCAATTCTATTATGTTTCCTTGCTTGTATATATATTGTGTTTTAGTATTGCAAAGTCTATTTTTTTACTCATACCATATGCATATATATGTATATATGCTAGCAGTTAGTTTTATTTGTTCTTCCTAGATCTATTGATATTATTATAGCTAGCTAGCTTTATTTTGTTTTGTTTTCTATTTATAAATATGCATATACTCTGTTCTGCATATAATTTGGACATTTAACCATGGAGTTATTCTATAAAATGAGGAATTACCTTTACCATCATTCCATACTTTAATGAAACAAAACATTGCCCTCCCAAACTCAGCAACATATTTTTACACAAATACCCAGAGTCCAGTGGAAAGTGGATCCAAACTTAGAATGCCCATATGGCAAAGGAGTGTCTCCTAGACAATACTGGAAGTTCTTTTCTCCCATTGGTGGAGTGCTCAAGAAGTTTGTTGATTCCTTCTCATGTTTTGACAAATCCCAATCCTACATCACCCCCACCATTTGATCTCCTCTTCTCCTCCACAGACTGCTGAATAGAAGTGAAGTAAGTCTCCTATCTGAGCTGACTGGATGCAAATTTTTTGTTTGTTTGTTTTCTAACCTGTTCTGGGCCTTCAGTTCACAAGGAAATCTCTTTACTCTTCCCAGATTGATTCTCTTTCCCATTTTCCATAGTGACTGATGTCAATATTTTTTTCTCTCCTCAAAACTCATACTCCAACCCCATTTTTCTGCCAATATGTTTAGTTGAGGACTGTACTATTCCTAATTCTGAGAAAATAAAAGCTCCCTTTTTTTTTCCTTCCACCATCCTTAAAAAAACTTTGACTAGATTTTGCCATCCCCTCAAGCAATCACCTTGTATTTTCTCTGATCTTTCTTAACCAAGTTCTTTGAAAAAGTTATAATATTTATTGCTTCCACTTCCTCTTCTCTCATTTATTTCTCAGCCTTTTGTAATCTGGTTTCTCATAACTCAACTGAAATTGCTCTAAAATTACTAATGATTATTTAATTAGCATGTCTGAAGGAGAGACTAGCTGTTGGACCAGTTTCTGTGTTCATGATTTGAGTCTCCCTTTATGTACACAATAAGAAAAAAATCCCTTGGCTCAGTCAGGAAAATACAAACTACTCTGGACAATTCTGAGGCTATGCCCCTGAAAAGATACTACTTTCTGACTTCAGTATATCTGACAAGGAAGTCTGCCTTAAGACTCTTGGCATCCCTTAGGTGAAATCTTTAAATATAGACTTGGTGAAGACTGGCTTCTTTCTTAGAGTATCTTTATTGGATAATGAGGGGAGGAAGCAAAGATATGTTTTTTCCAGCATATTCTTTTGAAAGAGATTACAGTAGGTGAGTTTTTTCCGTATCTATACCAAACTACTCAATCTAATCTTCTTGGAAGTCTTGGTAGCTGCTCTTCTTTTTAATAATCTTGCAGGTATTAGTTGGAAAGTAGAAGGCAGGTATTAGGTGGGTTTCTTTCTAATAATTCCATGACTATGAAAAAGGTTCTGATATTTATGGAAGAAGTTTCTCTGTAAGAAGCTCCAAGTGATAGGGGGAGGTTTCTGATAATTTCTTCTAATAGCTTTTGTTTTTTCCTTTCTGATCTTGATAGTTAGATTTTTGTATGTGTCTGGTTGCTGTTGTCATATCTACTTCTGTTTTACTTTACCTCTGATTCTCAATAATTTCAAAAGTATTTTGTGTTGTGTTTTATATATATATATATATATATATATATATGTATATATATTGTCTGTTGTTATAGGCACCTATCCCAACTTTGCTTCTTGTATGTGAAGAAAGTATAAAAGGACCGTTTTCTTAGCTTATATATTCTTAGAGTAGAAAGTGTATTTAAAGTGATTTGTAACTAGAAAGTGTTCCTAGCAGTTGAATGAATACTAAGTTAACTCTTTACTCTAGTAGTATTAAGGAGTTTCCTTAAATCAGTTATAAAAATAGAAAATTACTCATAAAGGTTTATCCCTATTAGGAAATGAGAGGAAATTTTAAAAAGAAAAGTTAATTCTCTTGAGCAAAGAAAAAAGTTAACCTCAAACAATTAGTGCTAAGGGTCTCTTGAAACTATAATTGGAATGGATACTAGAAAAGACTGAATATCTGATATATAATGCTGACAGAAGTTGGGGGACTTTTTTCTCTCTTTCAAACATATATGATTACACTTAAGTGAGAAGGGATTTTTAAACTGGTGTTAATTCAGAAAGAAAATGAGAATTTTCCAAGTTTGAGAAGTGATTTCTTTTCCTCTGATCTAGCCAGTCAGGGAATGAGGAGAGATCATGCAAATTAGTGAAATATTTCTGACTTTACTATGGATCATTAAATTTGAACTGGAGAAATTTAAATATTCACAACCAACTTCATTTCTTTAATCTCTCTCTTAGGGAGACATACTGAATATAGAAGAACCCTTGTAGTGACTTCATTCATTACTAAAAGTACTTTAATTTAAACCTTCCCTCCTGGTAGCTACTACTACTGAAAGATAGACTATTTCCCCTTATGTTATGGGCCAGAACTTGAAACAAGGTGCTAAGTCACTGGAATTGATAGAGACAATGATTATGTACTTAGTACTTTAATTAGAGTTCACACCTTTAAGAGAACATATATAAGGAGGAGCTCCCACAAGCTCAAAGGAGACCCACTCTCTCAGAGGTGGAGTCAGATTCATTCCATTTTCCACCTTTGTGCTGGCTGGAGGCTGAAGGACAAACCTTTGGATTCCGAGACATTAGGAGGGAGCTCTTGGAACCAAGGAAAGAGATAGGCCTCTATTAAAGCTAATTGGACCCCAGGAAAAGAGACAAGAATTAAAAGGAACAATAAAGGATTTGGACTTTAACTCCTGGATACATTTGAGGTGATAATTAGTCTGAACTGAAACTTAGGCTGCTCCCAGAAGTCCCCAAAGAAACCTGCTCTCAGAGAATATTACAATTTAGAGAAGAGAACATTACATATTGGGAGAAATTTCATTTTCCTTCAAGAACCAATTTGAATAAATAATTTGGTTTAATTAAATTGTTTGTCAAACGAAGGAATTTTGTCTAGATCTGGTTGTACATAGCACTTAGAGGGAAAAAATGAAAGAACTAGTTAATCCCTCATATTGAGATGATACTATGTAGAAAACGGAAAGAAACCATAGGAAAAAGAAAATCAACCATAAAATTCAGAAACATGAAATGTATATTGAAAGGAAAAAAGTTTAAGAATAAGAAATTAACAATGACTTGTTTAAAAATGGAGATCACTCTAATTTGAGAAAACAAAATGGTAGAACATATGGTAAGGCATGATAGTCTTTCAAAAAAATGATTTCAATTAATTGTACAGCAAATTTCACTTAATATTGTCCTTTTATCTCAGCAAACAAGACAGGACTTTCTGAAACCATCCTGTCATCATTTTTTACAAAACAATAATGTTCCATTGCATTTATATACCATAACTTATTCAACCATTTCCCAACTGAAGGGCATTCCCTCAATTTCCAGTTCCTTGCCATTACAAAAAGGGCTGCTACAAATATTTTTGCACATGTGGATCCTTTTCCCTTTTTTATGATCTCTTTGGGATACAGACCCAGTAGAGACACTGCTAGATCAAAGGATATGCACAAAGGATATACAGCCCTTTGGGCATAGAAAGTATATTTCTTTGAAATAAAATTTTAATGGGCAAACAATTTTCTGACCTACCCATTGGTTGATAAATTAAATGAGTAATAAGGTATTCATTTCATGAATATCTTACAGGTATACAGGTAGGAGCTCCTTTGTTCAAAGAACCAGGGAAGCTCTGATGTCCCATCTAGTTTGGTGATTGGGTCCAAATGATTAAGAGGCCAGTGCTATAGTTTAGGAAAGAAGCGAAGAAAACTTGATCTAATGTGATGGCTTGGTGAATATTGAAAAGAGGATGGATACCAGAGATACTGTAGTGGTAGAAGAGGCAAGATTTGACAGGCATCGCCTAAATATAGGGAATGAAAAAGAATGAGTATAAAATGATTATACTCAGTATAAGATATAGAATCCTGTTCCATACCAGATTCTTCTCACTATTAGCATTGTCATGAAGTAACAAGGACTTCCCATATGAATATGAGTAACCTTGTCCCCATTATGGGATACTTAATATAAGTACTTCTAAGCCTTTTGAAAACTTAAGTGCATAGAAACAAAAGACAAGTCCATCATTGACAGAATGACTAGTAGTAAAGAAAAGTTGTCACTCCAGGGGAATGAGATTCAGAAAAGCATCTCCCAGATGCAAGTGAACTTGAGGACTTTGGATTAAAACACTTTTATCTCTTACTAAATTATTCAAGATCTAATCCTGACCTGATTCTATAAACATGGAACCTTGCATAAGAATTGGGAGTTGGGAGAGGAATACCAGTGTTACTTTATTTCATACTCTCTAAGGACCCTGAAGGTTAGGCAGATTGTGTCCTTGTTATCAAGGAAAGTCTGTGCCATAATGGGGCAATGACTCCCCTAACAGGTTATTAGATATTAATTGCATGTAAACATAATTAATAGGATACTTAATGACCTAAAACAAAGAAACAATCTATCCAATCAGTTGGGTAACTGAATAAATCTTGGTAAATTTGGATAGTGGGCCTTGGAAAATAAACCTACATTTCTTACCCAAATAATTATCTCTGTCCATCTTTGGTTTTGGTTGTTATAACTTCTCTTATACTTTCTACCAAGCAATTCTGTTATTCCCTCCATGTCATTTGGAAGTTCTTATGTTCTTGATCATTGTAAGGATCAACTGAGAATGTGAAATATTGTATTTTTATAGATTTTGAAGAATCATCATATCCAAGATAATTTCCAAGGTTTTCTAAAGACACAAAAGTAGAGAGTGTGAAATCAGGACCCTAGACCAATCTAATTAGTTGTGATTCTTTTTTAAAATTTATTTTATTTTTAGGGGGGAAGCTAGGTGGCGCAGTGGATAGAGCACCACCCTTGAATTCAGGAGGACACAAGTTCAAATCTGGTCTCAGACACTTAACACTTCCTAGCTGTGTGACCCTAAGCAAGTCACTTAACTCCAGCCTAAAAAAATAAAAATATTTTATTTTTAAATTTGTGAAATAAAGTATTTCATAACATAATATAATAAAAAGATAATTGCACATGAAATTACAAAGCTGCTATGCCCAACTTGCTATAACTTTCAAATATACAACATTATCATGTAAATTTCTTTTCTTTTCTCATTTTTTCCCTTCCCCTCATACTCAAAAAATGGCTACAATTAGAAACAAATATGGATATATACTAAACATAGTTATTCTTACATTCTTTTATTTATCAGTCATGGTATAAATACTTGTGATTTTATAGAGATTAACATCATTATAGATAGTTAGACAAGATATTGCTAATATGAAGAATCTAGCGACAAATGCATCACCATGGCTAAGAATGCTATCCCTAGGTGTTAAGAGCTAACGAATTGCTAGTGGCTACTGGGTGTTACAGGAGCCACCTGCTAGTGGCTGCTGGGGATCTAATTCTGGCCAGCAGAATAGATCCCTTTGGAGTGAAAAGAAGATAATGACACAAGGAAACTGAGAGGTTGTTGCATTCTCTGACCTCTCTCTTTTTTTCTCTGGCCTCCAATTTATTTCATTCCCAATTCACAAGCAACATCTACATCAGTAAAGACTATTTCAGTTGCAATTCCTTCAAGTGTGTCATGATTCACATCTGTGAGGATTTTCAGAGAATTGACCTGCCCCTTCACATTTAGATATGGTCCTTAACATATAGGCCTAACTTGTAATACTGTTTCTGAGAAAATTGGATCTTGGCTGTTTTTACTCTCGTACTGTGCTTGTCTCTCTCAACATTGTAATGTCCCCACTCATTCATTTTTTAACTCTATATCACACCCAATTTATTCTTTTTTTCCTCAAACCAGTTTTAAATCATTATAAAGGAAAATATGGCTGAAAAGTCTACTTACACATCCATGATCTAATTTTTTCTAGAAAGAGAATATAGATAGAAATATACAAGTAAGATAAATTCCTTGACTTAATAAAGAAAAATAAAGAACCTTAAATTACTTCTTCAATAAAATCATGTCTTCATATTGTGGGTGTGGCCAAGGCTTTGACCTGAGTTCTCTTCTCTTATCTATCTACATTATTTCACTTGTCAACCTCAGTGACTCCCATGGACTCAATTATTATCTTTTACAAGATGACTCTCAAATCTAAATATCCAAAGTTTCTTTTGAACTCTACTCCTGAATCACTAACTATCTATTAACCATTTCAAATTGGATGCCCCCAATGATATTACCAAATCCAGAAAATAAATTAGCCACAGAGATTATGCAAAACTGTTAACTCTCATAGCAGGACTTCATGACCAGAAGATGGTTCCTGCAAATGCTTATCAATCACAGAGACCACCTGAGGCTGGTGTGAATCAATTCTGTAATTTAGCTACAGTGGAGTAGATCTAGAGATTAAGCACACAGATGATTATTATGCCAAGTTCAGAGAAGAGCTTGCTTTCTGGGCCTTAGCTCTTGGAAAAAAAAAAAAAAAGTATCTCTAAATAGTAAAAAGAGAGATATAAAAACAGAGTGGTGGTGTTTTTATGGGGACCCTGACAACATCTAAAATTCAAAATATCTTTTTTTTTCTTTCCCTCCAAAACTCATATGTCTTCCAGATCTCCTTATTTCTCTGGGGCATCTTGACCCTTCAAGTCTCTTAGATGTATAACCTCAGTGTTATCATCCTTGAATTTCCACTCTTTCTTACCCCTTACATCCAACCAATTGCCAAATCTTATCTTTTCTACCTCCACCACACCTATGGCAAACATTTTTCTCACTATTCACAAAGTCATCAGAGCCTCAATACCTCTCCTCCAAAACATTGCACTGGCCTCCTAATTCATTTCCCTGCTTCAAATCTCGCCCATTCCAATCCCCATACAGCTACCAAAGTGTTATTTGTTAAGCAAAATCTGACTATATAATTTTATCATTATTCATTAGTAATTACTATAGTCCCTTATGTCTCTAGAATGAAATATGACTTGTTTTTTACTTTTAAAATCCTTTAATAATTTGACCCAGAATATCTTTCTAGCCTCACCATGTATCCCTCCCCCACTCTACCATTTAGTTAACTGTTTTTCTTGCTATTAAACATACACAATGCTCTATGCCTTTGAAATGGCTGACCCACACATCTAGAATATTTTTTCTTCTTATGTTCACCTAACAGATCTCCTTCATTCCCTCAAGACTTATCTTAACTAAAGAACTACTTTTTACTGCTGGCACTCTGCTTCCCTAAACTAATTTGACGTTATTTCATATGCATTTCTATACCCATATAAAGTTTATGGAGTGCTTATTTTCATTCATGCTAAGTAGCTCCCACCAATGTAAAGCTGTCTATATCCTTCAGGATATAGACTTATTTGTTTTTGTAATGTTTGAATCTACATTCTTCAGTATCAGTCTCAATTACTAGCATATTATTTAACTAATCACTTTAGCTTTCACTGAGTGATATTTACTGAAAAGTCGTAGAAATTATCAAAGTACAAATGCACCCTCTCCCCAGGTGGAAGTACACTGTCCTCTAACAAAAATTTCAGATCATGGGAAGAGTGGAGTCAGACTTAAAGTAGCTGTTACAAAGCATTATCTTCACCAAATTCATTTCTGCTTCATAGTTAATGAATGAATCATTTCCTTCTTTGTAGAAACCAGCAGTTCATATACTACTGACCTAAGTCAAGTGTACTTCTCAGGGTTTCATTACCCACCAGGCATGGCTGCTCACAAATTCTGGCATACAGAATAGTTTGGGAACTTGTGGAGTTTCCCAAACTTTTTAAAGCTTATAAGGTCAGAACCTAAGCCAGCCTGTCTCTAAAATCTAATTATCACAACCTTCCTTCACCTAAGGCAAAAAAGAATGAACACAATGAAGCAGCAACAAAGACATTTGTTCCTGGCTTCACACTGAACTATAGGGAGATAATAATAGGCCACTAGCACTCTCCCCATCTACCACCTCACTCAAAATCTGGGAGGAAGGCAAATAAGGTCAAGTTAGTGGTGAAGGGAGGTTTCTATAAATGTTCAGTTCTGGCTCAGGAGTCAATCAAAAAGTCTTTCTTCAGTACCTGCTAAGCAGGAAAGAAACATTCATCAGTGCATATTCCAAAATCCAATCCACAGAATACCTAGAGGTGCTCTGAAGTCAACATGAGTAATCAAATCAGGTCAAGTATATTTTACATGTTCATAAGAGCTGGACTTCGCTTAGTTAATTTCCAATTACACTGTATCACTCTATGCTTAGTTTAAAATTTTGCTATTCTTTCAAATGGGCTAAAGTGGATTTTGAACACATTGTTCATGTTGTCAGTTCATAAAAGGTGATGCCAAGAGGCATCAGCATTTGTCATTTTTTCCACCAAAGTCATACAGAAAAGAGGCTCAAACAGTCAATATTGCAGACATCTTATATAGTTCTAAATATACAGGTAAAAATCATAATTGTTCCCACATATAGTTATATAATTCAACAAAGAATATTTTACAAATTTTATCAAAGACTATTGCTTACTTATCTTGTTTTCCTTCCTTCTTGGCTTGTTTGACTGAAGAGGCAAATGTGAAGATTGTTGGTGACATATTCTCTCTATATAGTTCTGTACCAAATGTTTTTGCTGTTGTTTCTATTCCTTTCATTCTTTCCAGCCTAAGGTGAAGAAGAATTTGAATTGTTAGTAGTAAACAATAGTAAAAATTAGATAGTAAAAATAGAATGGACTAGGCTCCGACCCCGTGATTTTACTGGCCTACCTTCACTCTTGAAATAGCCTTTCTTAGCTTAACACCAATAAGGAAAAGGGAAAAAAGAAAAGAAAAGAAAAATAAGCTTCCTATTTTAGATGAAAGCCTGTCTCCACTGAAATTTCCTGATAATGTGAATCTTCTAATGTAAGGATGTAAGACATGGGTCCTAACTTGGGAAAATGGAATTCATTCCCTCTCCCTTAACTAAAAAAAAAGACAAAAAACAAAAAACAAACTGTCCCATATAAAAATTCTTCTATGATTCTCTTATTGCACAAATCATTCTGATGGGAAGAGGAGTTTTTATATGTTCTTATATATACAGGACACTCCCCCCAAAAGAAATATCTAAGTGTCTCTGAATTCTAGATGATACTTTGGAGGTCCAGAAAATTTGTTATTAGTCCCTATTCTAAAGAACACCTGAAATTTCAACGAATTCTTGCCACTGGAAGTGCAATCCTAATATCCTTCAAAGTCACCCAATAACAATCGGGCTCTGTTGAAGACTAAAGAATAAGATTAGTTAAGCCTCCTCAAAGCATGAAATACCCAGGAAAAGTAAATAATTACTTGGGCCGTGTAGATTGGATTGTTGTTGTTTACTCATTTTCAGTTGCATCCAACTCTTTGTGCCCCCATTTGGGGTTTTCTTGGCAAAGATACTTAAGTTGGATGCCATTTCTTTTTCCAGCTCATTTTATAAATGAGGAAATGGGAGGCAAATAGGGTTAAGTGACTTGCCTACAGTGACACAGTGTCTGAGGCCAGATATGAATTCAGGAAAAATGAATCTTCCTCCACTATACTTAGCTGCCCTTTGTAGAAAGCAAATTTCATTATGCTAATATTCATTCCTTAAATAAGGCAAAAGAAAAACTGGAGCTTCTGTCAGCTGCTCATATGCTCAATATCAATATGCAGCAGATATTGGAAATTAATCATTTGCTATCTGATAACTGTATTATCTCAAAAAGAACTGTTCTAATTTTTAAGGAACCACACCAGAAATTTGATTGCTGTGCAATTGTAGTATAAAATAAGATGTAGAGAAAAAATGTTCTGGAAACTAAGCTACCTAATAACAAGAGTCTTGGATAGAAAATTTGTTCAGTGAATGCCTGAAAATGTGTAAAGCCTGATGCTTATCTCAAGCCAGGCTTCCATCATGCAGTCTGTAAAGCCTTGCTGTCTCCATACCCATGCCCAAATCCCAGAGCAAGGCTGCCATGGCCCCTTGGGGCTCTAGGAGTAACCTTGAAGAGTTGAGAGCTCCATAAACACTCCACTTCACTAGACAAACAAAAGCATTTTCATAAAAAGGTAGAATAGATGATTTCTTAGTAGCATATGGGGCAGACAGCAAATCATCATCTCATCATTCTGCAGTGAATTACTGTATTTCAATGGTAGAAGGAGGAAGATTCATAAAATGTGAAGGATATGAATAATTACTAGGTCATATGAGTATGGGCAACCCAAAGGAGAACCTTTGGCACAAGAGGAAGCACCTGACATGTTTGGAACATTGTGGGTACCAAATGTTCTCGTGTTCACATAGAGGCCTTTCTTGCCAGTCAGAGTAGACAGAATGAAATGAATAGGAGAAATATGAGATTGGGACTGGGATATATAAATGGTTACAAGCTCTCCATCAACTTGTATATCTTATATTGTGAAGTTTCTTTTTTTTTTTTTTTAAAGATGGAAAAATGAAGAGTGAAGATTTAATTAGATAATGAGTGTTTTGTTCAATTGTCTTATTTTCTAATTCCTGTTCCTATTCATGTGTATATTTAAAGGTGAAGGAATTACACCTAATTCACAAATTCTGTCAAGTGTGCTTGTTATCAGTACATATCAGTCAGCCAGATTTAATTAACTTTAACAAATGTATTTAATTGGGTGGTAGAATTGGTACAAAAATTCCATTGAAATTTCTGTGACACACTTTCTTACTAGCACATACAAGATTGGATTGAAGGTTAGAAAGAATTGCCAAAAGGGTTACAGCTCCTATTAAGTCCTTTTGCTGGAGTCTTCATAGAAGCCTTGAGCCCTGACCAATGACATCACAAGGATATTTTGACTTGCCTATGAATTGGATATGAATGGGACACTTGAATTTCTTGAGTTCCGAACTAGCTCTCTGCTTTTATATGGGCTCCACAAGGTGTTATCAATCCCTCACCCATTGAGTGCATTCTATCCTTGGCCACTTTTGTAGACTCTACCTTCAACCATTGAAAGGATACTGTTCAGGACTCAGTCCACATCTTCTGAACTGTTCCAAGTTCACAGTGTTCTTGTCTGTCCATGGGTAGGGAAGTAAGGAGACTGAGACAAAAGGTCAAGGCTGGGGGTTCTGCTGCCTGTTCTGTCATTTTCTTCTTAGGGGTTTACTTAGAATTCTCTCCTCTGCTAAGCACTTACTTGTCCTTCATTCTCAAATAGGACCAATGACATCACAAGAATATTTTGACTTGCCTATGAATTGGATATGAATGGGACACTTGAATTTCTTGAGTTCCGAACTAGCTCTCTGCTTTTATATGGGCTCCACAGGATGTTATCAATCCCTCACCCAATCAGAGCAGACTTCCTATCACGACTAATTGAAGTATCTGTGATTCATGGAGGTATCCAGGCCTTGTTCACAAGAAGTTCTAATGAATGGATTCAATTTTTCTCAGCACAGATCTTTAACCAAATTTTAACAAATAAACAAAAAACAAGTTTAAATAAATCCCCCAGGGAGTATTTCCAAAAGGCTCATTTTTGCTTTTAAGCATAAGCCAAGCTTCCCCAAGAAAGAGGAGCTTATTGCTTTTATACTTCTTGCCGAATGTGAAGATTACTTGGGCAGTCTTTTTACAGATGTGTATTAGAATGACGACTTCAAGACCTGGTGAAATGAGCGATTTGTGTTCACCAGTATTTAGCTAATTTATTTGTAGGCTAGTTCCCAAGCTCTTGTTGCTCACAAAACTTTTGCAGTTTCACCTCCTATATAAATATCAGATGCCCTATTGACAGGTGTCCAGAAGCACAGGTTCAAATTTTGGCAGGTTTACATGACCTCTTTGTCCTTCCAAAGTACACAAATGTCAAAACACGTTCACTACAATGAAGACTCCTTCCAATGAGACCTTAAAAGCCAAAATTTTTTCTACTCCCTACCAATTTACTGCCACCTGCATAGGAACAAAATTTTACCCTTCTCTTGGCATAATTCCTGAAACCCGGATTCAACTCAGGTAACTAAGAATCTGCCTTATCTCTATAGAAGGCATTAGTCATCCTATAAATGTTAAATTTATTATGAGGTGTCTTGTTTGTTTTAACATATATCTTCTCTGGGAAAATGGAAACAAAGGCGAGGTCCTTTAAGTTTCTATATGGGGAAACACACATCCTCCTTTGGAATTTAACCTTAATTTGAACCAAGCCTCTGAAAGAACACTCTTTGCTGTATTGTTCCTTTGCTCCACCCCTTATCTAAATGAACTCACCACTGCTTTTAACTTTGTAACTCTTGTAATTCCAAGTTCCTATTGCTTCTAGTGCTTGAAATTTTCATTTAAAAAAATACAATAAAGTCATGTCTAATTGTTGTGATATGCATTAGGAAAATAAATGATTTTCTTGATCAGACAATAGTACTGCTTCTTTAAAGATACAAACCCATGGCAGATTCAATACTTTTATTGATGCTTGTTATTTTATTTATAAACATGATAAGGATACCTTCTTTGGAACATTTAATTCTGTGATGATTTACCAAAAGATAACACTGCTTCAAGTCAATGATATATCTGCAAGTTTTTATTCCTACTTATTCTTTTCTCTTAGAGATTCTTGAAAATACAATTAGAAGTCATAAAAATTCAATGTAAGTAGTAGTGGGGGTTCTACATTATAAGTAGAATCAAATTCTAGTCTTTTTTCTTAGATGTATTTGAAAGATCTTCATAATTATTTTTATTTATTTAAAGAATTCAAATGTTTCAATTATCTGCTTAAAAGACAATGCAAAATTTCCATTTCTTATAGCTTAGCTCTCTTTAAGAGCCACTCATGATAACAATCCAGGGGCTATTTTAAAAAATTAAAAGAAAGTTAAAGCAAAAAAATTCCATATAATATGTTTAAAAAATAAAAAGATGAGCAAATTGTTTTATTTAAAATGAAAATAACTAGGAATGTCATGCAGTTATACAAAATCAAAATACTAATTATCCAAATTATATTTTTTAATTCTTTTGACAGATTAAGGAAAAACAAAATTTGAGCCACAGTATATGCTTAGAATAATGAAATAAGTACAAAACATGAGTACTGTACTGATCTAACAGTATCACTTAATCTGATACTGGACTGTATTACATTTAAACTCCAAACACTAGTTAAAAACTTCCACAGAAGAGTTCATGACATCCTTTGATTATACTATTCTATTATTCTATTATCTTATACTTCTTTAAAATGTAGAATTTAAGGCACTGAAATTATTTTAGTAAATTATGCCTAGGTTATTATCAATTTAATGTTCTCATTTCTCCTGGGAAATATTTAAACCAAACTTCAATATTTTAATGGATTAATATAATCAACATAAATGCAAAACTATATGTTTCTTTTCACATTGTCTGATTCTTTTCTGGATCTTTCTCTAAGTCCTCCATAAAGTATGTGGTCCTTTCAATATTTCATTTATACTTTTATAGCACTGGTAGCCTAAAACAATTCCTGCCCTCAAATAGCTTATATTTTTAAGAGAGGAGACAATGCATACACTTGTAAATATATACAAAATAAATACAAAGAAATTAAATTTTTTATGGTTCTTTTTTATTTTTATTTATTTTATTTTTATTTTTTTAAATTTTTTGAGGCTGGGGTTATGTGACTTGCCCAGGGTCACACAGCTAGGAAGTGTTAAGTGTCTGAGGTCAGATTTGAACTCGGGTCCTCCTGAGTTCAAGGATGGTGCTCTATCCACTGCGCCACCTAGCTGCCCCGAAATTAAATTTTTTTAAAGCTATTCTTTTGAAATTTAATTTTTTTGATTAACAAAAATTTATTTTTCTCCTTCCCTCGTCTTTATCGCCTTCATCAAAAAAAAAAAAAATAACAAAAGAAAAACATAACAAAATTGCATTGCTAAAACATTATTTTGATGACTTTCTATATCACTCACTTAACATTAGTCATTCTTGCCAGTAAATAGCTTATCCTTTTTTAAATAAAAAAATTAATTAAGCTGGTAATTAAGATAACAACTTGCCAGAATCTTTGCAAGGTTTTTCATAAAGTATCTCATAGCAGGATATGGATTAGATAATGATACAGTCAAATGATTTCAGAACAGTTGGATGGCCAGGTACAAAAATAGTTCAATATCAACATGAGAAGAGGTCTCCAGTAGAGTATCCAAGTTCTCCTTTTTTATTCCTGTGCAATCTAAAATTTTTAGCATTATGTAGCAGTTCTCCACCCTCCCCCCAAAAAAGGTGATTCAATCTGTATAGAGAAGGATAGCTCCCAAGAAGAAGATTATGATAGTTACACTAAACTCTATATCATCAGATAATTCTTAGACTATTGTGTTCAGTTCTGAGGACCATACTTTATGAAGGTGATTTACAAAAGAATCAGAAGGGGACAATTGAAATGGTGAAGAATTTTAGACTATGACTTATGAGGATCAGTTAAAGTAACTGAGGATGTTTAGCTTGAAGAAGAAAAGACTCATGGAGAACATGGTAAGTATCTTTTAAGTACTAAAAGGATTGTCCTATAAAGAATGGATTAGAATCCATTTGGGGCCAGAGGCAGACTCAGGAACATAGGAAATAAGTTAGGCAACTTTAGGCTTGATGTCAGAAAAAAACTTCCTAACAATTGGACTTGGCCAAAAGTGGAATACATTGCATCAAGAGGTAATAGAGACCCCTTTCTTAGAGGTCTAATTGGGATACTTTTCTGTGAGTTCATTTCATTCATGGATTATACTAGAAGGTCATTAAGGTACCTTCCATTTTCAAATTCTATAACTCTTCCCTATCTCTTGGACCACCTACTATTTTGATTCTTGCAAGATTATGCTTTTAGCAACGGTTACCAAAACCATTAGGTATTGGCTAAGAAATAGACTAGTTGATCAGTGGAATAGGTTTGGTTCAGAGGACAAAATAGTTAATAACTTTAATAATCTAGTGTTTGACAAACCCAAAGATTCCCAGCTTCTGGGTTAAGAACTCACTGTTTGCTTTGACCAACTTTATGCCAATAAATTTGATAACTTAAGTGAAATGGATGACTATCTCCAAAAATATAGGCTTCCTAGATTAACAGAGGAGGAGATAAATTGCTTAAATAGTCCCATTTCAGAAAAAGAAATAGAACAAGCTATTAATCCATTATTTTAATCCATTATTAATTAATTATTAAATTAAATTATTAATTTAATTAAAATTAATTATTAAATTAAATATTAATCCATTATTAATTGGTCCAGGAAAAAATCCCCAGGACCAGATGGATTTACATGTGAATTCTACCAAACATTTAAAGAACAATTAGCCCCAATGTTATATAAACTATTTGAAAAAATAGGGGATGAAGAAGTCCTACCAAACTCCTTTTATGACACAGACATGGTACTGATACCTCAACCAGGTAGATCGAAAACTAAGAAAGAAAATTATAGACCAATTTCCTTCATGAATATTTATGCTAAAATCTTAAATAAGATATTAGCAAAAAGACTTCAGAAAATCATCCCCAGGATAATACACTTTGATCAAGTAGGATTTATACCAGGAATGCAGGGCAGGTTTAATATTAGGAAAACTATTAGCATAATCGACTATATCAATAACCAAATTAACAAAAATCATATAATCATCTCAATGGATGCAGAAAAAGCATTTGATAAAATCCAATATCCATTCCTACTAAAAACGCTCGAGAATATAGGAGTAAATGAACTATTCCTTAGAATAATCAGGAGTATATATTTGAGACCGTCAGTAAGCATAATATGCAATAGAAATAAACTGGAACCTTTCCCAGTAAGATCAGGAGTGAAACAAGGTTGCCCACTATCACCATTACTATTCAATATAGTACTAGAAACGCTAGCCTCGGCAATAAGAGAAAGAGATTCAAGGAATTGAGGTAGGAAATGAGGAAATCAAACTATCACTCTTTGCAGATGACATGATGGTATATTTAGAGAACCCCAAAGACTGCTAAAAAGCTATTAGAAATAATTCAGAATTTTAGCAAAGTTGCAGGATACAAAATAAATCCACATCAATCCTCAGCATTTTTATATATCACCAACAAAATGCAACAGCAAGAGATACAAAGAGAAATTCCATTCCAAACAAATATTTAGAGTATAAAATATTTGGGAATATATCTACCAAAGGAAAGTCAGTAATTATATGAGCAAAATTACAAAACACTTGCCACAAAAATAAAGTCAGATTTAAATAATTGGAAAGACATTCAGTGCTCTTGGATAGGCCAAGCGAATATAATAAAGATGACAATACTCCCCAAACTAATCTATTTATTTAGTGCTATACTAATCAGACTCCCAAGAAACTATTCTAATGACCTAGAAAAAATAACAACAAAATTCATATGGAAGAACAAAAGGTAGAGAATTTCAAGGGAAGTAATGAAAAAAAAAGTCAGATGAAGGTGGCCTAGGTGTACCTGATCTAAAGCTATATTATATAGCAGCAGTCACCAAAACCATTTGGTATTGGCTAAGAAATAGACCAGTCGATCAGTGGAACAGATTAGGTACAAAGGACAAAAAAGGGTACATCTATAGCAATCTAGTCTTTGACAAACCCAAAGATACCAACATTAGGGATAAAAATTCATTATTTGGAAAAAACTGTTGGGAAAACTGGAAATTAGTATGGCAGAAATTAGATATGGATCCACACTTAACACCATATACCAAGATAAGATCAAAATGGGTCCATGATTTAGGCATAAAGAATGAGATCATAAATAGATTAAGGAACAGAGAATAGTCTACCTCTCAGACCTGTGGAGGAGGAAGGAATTTATGACCAGAGGAGAATTAGAGATCATTATTGATCACAAAATAGAAGATTTTGATTACATCAAACTAAAAAGTTTCTGTAAAAACAATACTAATGCAAACAAGATTAAAAGGGAAGTAACAAATTGGGAAAACATTTTTACAGTTAAAGGTTCTGATAAAGGTCTCATTTCCAAAATATATAGAGAACTGACCCTAATTTATAAGAAATCAAACCATTCTCCAATTGATAAATGGTCAAAGGATATGAACAGACAATTCTCAGATGATGAAATTGAAATTATATCCACTCATATGAAAGAGTGTTCCTAATCACTACTGATCAGAGAAATGCAAATTAAGACAACTCTGAGATACCACTACACACCTGTAAGATTGGCTAAGATGACAGGAACAAATAGTGATGAATGTTGGATGGGATGTGGGAAAACTGGGACACTGATCCATTGTTGGTGGAGTTGTGAAAGAATCCAACATCTTGGAGAGTAATCTGGAACTATGCCCAAAAAGTTATCAAACTGTGCATACCCTTTGATCCAGCAGTGCTACTACTGGGCTTATATCCCAAGGAAATAGTAAAAAAGGGAAAGGGACCTGTATGTGCCAAAATGTTTGTGGAAGTCCTTTCTGTAGTGGCTAGAACTGGAAAATGAATGTATGCCCATCACTTGGAGAATGGTTGGGTAAATTATGGTATATGAATGTTATGGAATATTATTGTTCTGTAAGAAATGACCACAGGATGAATACAGAGAGGCTTGGAGAGACTTACATCAACTGATGCTGAGTGAAATGAATAAAATCAGAAGATCACTGTACACTTCAACAACAATGTTGTATGAAGATGTATTCTGATGGAAGTGGATATCTTCAACATAAAGAAGATCCAACTCACTTCCAGTTGATCAGTGGTGGACAGAAACAACTACACCCAGAGAAGGAACACTGGGAAGTGAATGTAAATTGTTAGCATTACTGTCTATGTACCCAGGTTACTTATACCTTCGGAATCTAATACTTAATGTGCAACAAGAAAATGGGATTTATACACATATATTGTATCTAGGTTATATTGTAACACATGTAAAATGTATGGGATTGCCTGTCATGTAGGGGAGGGAGTAGAGGGAGGGAGGGAGGGGATAATTTGGAAAAATGAATACAAGGGATAATATTATAAAAAAAAATTACTCATGCATATATACTGTCAAAAATATTTATAAATAAATTTTTTTAAAAATTAAGTTCCTTGTGGAGAGAAACTAAAAACAAAACAAAAAAACAAAAAAACAAAAAAAAAAAACCTCACTGTTTGACAAAACTGCTGGGAAAATTGGAAATTAGTATGGCAGAAACTAGGCATGGACCCACACTTAACACTGTACACCAAGATAAGGTCAAAATGGGTTCATGACCTAGCCATAAAGAATGAGATTATAAATAAATTAGAATAACATAGGATAGTTTACCTTTCAGACTTGTGGAAGATGAAGGAATTTATGACCAAAGAAGAATTAGAGATCATTATTGATCACAAAATAGAAAATTTTGATTATATCAAATTGAAAAGTTTTTGTACAGACAGAACTAGTGTGGACAAGATTAGAAGGGAAGCAATAAACTGGGAAACCATTTTTCCAATCAAAGGTTCTGATGAAGGCCTCATTTCCAAAATGTATAGAGAATTGACTCTAATTTATGAGAAATCAAGACATTCTTCCAGTTAATAAATGGTCAAAGGATATGAACAGACAATTCTCAGATGAAGAAATTGAAACTATTTCTAGCTGTATGAAAAGATGCCCCAAGTCATTATTAATCAGAGAAATGGAAATTAAGACAACTCTGAGATACCACTACACACCTGTCAGATTGGCTAGAATGACAGGGAAAGATAATGCGGAATGCTGGAGGGGATGTGGGAAAACTGGGGCACTGACACATTGTTGGTGGAATTGTGGATACATCCAGCCATTCTGGAGAGAGATTTGGAACTATGCTCAAAAAGTTATCAAACTGTACATACCCTTTGATCCAGCAGTGTTACTACTGGGCTTATATCCCAAAAAGATCTTAAAGAAGATGTGTAAGAAATGTGTAAGAATGTTCATGGCAGCCCTCTTTGTAGTGGCCAGAAACTGGAAACTGAGTGGATGCCCATCAATTGGAGAATGGCTGAATAAATTGTGGTATATGAATGTTATAGAATATTATTGTTCTATAAGAAATGACCAGCAGAAGGATTTTAGAAAGGCCTGGAGAGGCTTACATAAATTGATGCTGAGTGAAATGAGCAGGACCAGGAGATTATTATATACTTCAACAACAATACTATATGATGATCAATTCTGATGGACGTGGCTCTCTTCAACAATGAGGTGAACCAAATCAGTTCCAATAGAGCAATAATGAATTGAACCAGCCACACCCAGCAAAAGAACTCTGAGAAATGACTATGAACCACTACATAGAATTCCCAATCCCTCTATTTTTGTCTGCCTGCATTTTTGATTTCCTTCACAGACTAATGGTACACTATTTCAAAGTCCGATTATTTTTGTACAGCAAAATAATTGTATGGACATGTATACATATATTGTATTTAACTTATACTTTAACATATTTAACATGTATTGGTCAACCTGCCATCTGGGGGAGAGGGTGGAAGAAAGGAGGGGAAAAATTGGAACAAAATGTTTTGCAAATGTCAGTGCTGAAAATTTACCCATGCATATATCTTGTTAATAAAAAGAAAAAGAAAAGAATCACAAATATATATATATATATATATATATATGTATATATATATATATATATATATATATATATATATTCTTTTATATCCTTCGGAGCAAGACTAGTAGTAGAATAATGTTACAAAGTGGGAAGGAGCTCTTTTATCAGTGAACAATTCAGGAACATTAAAAGCACTGTTGCAGTTTCCTAAAATGAGATCTGGCCCAGTGTCATCCTAATCAGTTCTGAGTCCACTTCTTTGTCTATCTTATCTGAAAAAACAAAAGAACAACAACAATAAAAAGCATTTTGATGAACATAATAGAAATAGCATAAAAGAGGTGCATATAAGGAAATTTCATGATCTCTTAAAACCCTATTACAATCCAAATTAAAAGCAACTATTATTTTCAGAGGTTTTCTCACTTTCACATTTTTTTTTTGTTATATACATATTGGCAGTATTTTTACAGGGATTGTAGTTGTTGCCAGAGATAAGAAATTCTACATATTAGCAACTTTTATCTCATCCCCATGCAACACCTTCACATTCATACTGACCAGTTCTACCTCAAATCAAATAGTACCAACATAAATGAAATCAATATTACTCTTTTTTCACCTACTAAAACATTCCCCTTACATTTTGCCAAGATATATTGGTTGATGTTCACCAAATTCCTTGGTGCATATGCATATATGTAGTTTAAAGCTAACTATTAAAATTGTTCTGTACTAGCATCTTAGAAAGACTTAAGATCTCTGATAAAATTCCAAAGGACTTGTAATGAAACACACCACCTACCACTTGACAGTGAGGAAATAGACTCAGGATGAAGACTAACATAAATTTTTGGGGCATGGCCAATATGGGAATTTGTTTTGATTGACTATCCAAATTTGTTTTAAGAATCTTGTTTTTATTTCTTTCTTTTTTGACAGGGAAGAAGAATAGGAGAAAAATAGATCTATGTTAATCAAAAAAATTAAATTTTAAAAGACTCGCTTACAAAAGTTGTTAAAAAAATTGCTTTGTATTTATTTTGTATATGTTCATGGATGTACATGCCATCTCCTCTGATAAAAAATATAATCTACTTGAAGGCAAGGATGATTTCATTTTTGTCTTTGTTCTCTTGTGTACCTAGAACAGAAACTGGCACATAGTAGTCACTGACAAGTGCTTGTTTGTTGATTAAAATAAAAGAAAGTTGGAATAAAAGGAAAGAAGATAGTTAATATTTGTCCCAGTTTTTCTCTTATGTTTCCATAGCATATCATCATTATAAAAATAAAGTATTCAGTAAATCCCTAATTACAATTTAAAAGGCACTATAATAGGAAAATTCTAATGTGTAGTGGCCCAGTTGCAATTCCAAGATGAGTATGCTGATATGTCAGACAGCCATGATGTAATGAATTGTTAAGGACCAGGCCTAAGTGAAGAGGCAATTTTCCAAGAGCCTCCACAACTATGAATAATAACACTTGATGGATTTGCAAAGCAGCCTTCAAAGCCTTCCATGTGGATTGGGAATGAAATAAATTGGAGGCAAGAGGGAAAAAGAGAGAGGTCAGAGAACACAACTGCCTCTCAGTCTTCTTACATCATCATCCTTTCACATGCAGGGATCCATTCTACAGGTTTGAGTTAGATCTCCAGCAGCCACTGGCAGGTGGCTCCTGTACCCCAACAGTGAATAATGGAGTAGAGTTGGATTCAAAGGTCCTGTATTTAAGTCCTAGCTCTGACACTAATTATGTGAAATAAGTCATTTAACCATTGTGAGTCTTCATTCTTAATATGTCAAATAAGGACAAGAATATTTGACTTACTTCGATGGATTGTGATATGTGTGTGTTTGCATGCGTGTGTATATATATATATATATATATATATATATATATATATATATATATATATATATATATTTATCTCTACCCAGAGAGAATTAGGAAGGATGGATAACAACCATTAGAAATGGGACAAGGGGATGGCAAGCAATATAGAATTATTCATTCTAACCATAAATGTGAATGGGGTAAACTCCCTCATAAAGAGGAAGCAGTTAGCGACTGGATTAAAAGCCAGGGTTTTGTATAGGGTTACTGATCCCAAATGGGATCCACTAAGGCATATTTCTGGTCAGCTGAGACTACCCCTGCTTCAAAATAGACATATTTCTCCTCTCCGCCCTAAGGCCCCTAGAAGGGCTAATGGAATTAAATCCTCTCAGGTACACTATTTAATCCCTTTGGCACACCCAGTCTGCAACAAAACTACAATACCTTATCATCTTTTTCTAACTTTTTTTTTCACATATTTTGGCAGTTTGTTCCAATTACTTATATGTTGTTTACAGGAAACACACCTGAAACAGGATGATACATTAAGAATAAAAGTAAAAGGGTGGAGCAGAATCTACTATGCTTCAGGTGAAGCCAAAAAAGCAGGAGTAGCCATCCTCATCTCAGATCAAGCAAAAACAAAAATTGATCTAATTAAAAGAGACAAGGAAGGGCATTATATCCTGCTAAAGGGTAGCATAGAAAATGAAGCAATATCAATATTAAACATATACGCACCAAGTGGTGCATCTAAATTCTTAAAAGAGAAATTAAGAGAGCTGCAAAAAGAAATAGGCAGCAAAATTATAATAGTGGGAGATCTCAAACTTGCACTCTCAAAATTAGATAAATCAAACCACAAAATAAATAAGAAAGAAGTCAAAGAGGTAAATAGAATACTAGAAAAGTTTGATATGATAGATCTTTAGTGAAAGCTAAATGGAAACAGAAAGGAGTACACTTTCTTCTCAGCAGTTCATGGAACCTATATAAAAATTGATCATATACTAGGACATAAAAACCTCAAAATCAAATGCAGTAGGGCAGAAATAGTAAATGCATCCTTATCAGACCACAATGCAATTAAAATTACATTTAATAAAAAGCCAGGGGAAAAGAGACCAAAAAATAATTGGAAATTAAATAATCTCATACTAAAGAATGATTGGGTAAAACAGCAAATCATAGACATAATTAATAACTAAATCCAAGAAAATGACAATAATGAGACATCATACCAAAATGTGTGGGATACAGCCAAAGCAGTAATAAGGGGAAGGTTTATATCTCTACAGGCCTACTTGCATAAAATAGAGAAAGAGAGGGCCAACGAATTGGGCTTGCAACTAAAAATGCTAGAAAAGGAACAAATTAAAAAACCCCAGACAAACACAAAACTTGAAATTCTAAAAATAAAAGATGAGATTAATAAAATTGAAAGTAAAAAAACTATTAAATTAATTAATAAAACTGAGTTGGTTCTATGAAAAAACCAACAAAATAGACAAGCCCTTAGTAAATTTGATTTTAAAAAGGAAAGAGGAAAAGCAAATTGTTAGTCTTAAAAATGAAAAGGGAGAACTCACCGCTAAAGAAGAGGAAATTAGAACAATAGTTAGGAGCCACTTTGCACAACTTTATGCCAATAAATTCGATAACTTAAATGAAATGGAAGAATACCTTCAAAAATATAGCTTGCCCAGATTAACAGAGAAAGAAATAAATGGTCTAAATAGTCCCATTTCAGAAAAAGAAATAGAACAAACCATTAACCAACTCCCTAAGAAAAAATCCCCAGGACCAGATGGATTTACATGTGAATTCTACCAAACATTTAAAGGATGCCATATAAACTATTTGAACAAATAGGGATTGAAGGAGTCCTACCAAATTCCTTTTATGACACAGACATGGTACTGATACCTAAACCAGGCAGGCTGAAAACAGAGAAAGAGAATTATACACCAATCTCCCTAATTGATGCTAAAATCTTAAATAAGATATTAGCAAAAAGACTTCAGAAAATCATCCCCAGGATAATACACTTTGATCAAGTAGGATTTATACCAGGAATGCAGGGCTGGTTCAATATTAAGAAAACTATTAGCATAATCGACTAATCGATAACCAAATTAACAAAAACCATATGATCATCTCAATAGATGCAGAAAAAAACATTTGATAAAATCCAACATCCAATCCTACTAAAAACACTTGAGAGTATAAGAATAAATGGACTATTCCTTAAAATAATAAGGAGCATATATTTAAAACTGTCAGTAAACATCATATGTAATGGTGACAATCTGGAACCTTTCCCAGTAAGATCAGGAGTGAAACAAGGTTGCCCACTATCACCATTACTATTCAATATTGTACTAGAAACACTAGCCTTGGCAATAAGAGTGGAGAAAGAGATTCAAGGATTTAGAGTAGGTAATGAGGAAATCAAACTATCACTCTTTGCAGATGACATGATGGTATACTTAGAGAACCCCAAAGACTCTGTTAAAAAGCTATGAGAAATAATTCAGAACTTTAGCAAAGTTGCAGGATACAAAATAAATCCACATAAATCCTCAGCATTTTTATACATTACCAACACAATCCAACAGCAAGAGATACAAAGAGAAATTCCATTCAAAACTGTTGATAATAAAAATATTTGGGAATATATCTACCAAAGGAAAGTCAGGAATTATATGAGCAAAATTACAAAACACTTGCAACAAAAATAAAGTCAGATTTAAATAATTGGAAAGATATTAAGTGCTCTTGGATAGGCCGAGTAAATATAATCAAGATGACAATACTCCCTAAACTAATCTATTTATTTAGTGCTATACCAATCAAACTCCCAAGAAACTATTTTAATGACCTAGAAAAAATAACAACAAAATTCATATGGAAGAACAAAAGGTAGAGAATTTCAAGGGAAGTAATGAAAAAAAAATCAAATGAAGGTGGCCTACCTGATCTAGAACTATATTATAAAGCAGCAGTCACCAAAACCATTTAGTATTGGCTAAGAAATAGACTAGTTGATCAGTGGAATAGGTTAGGTTCACAAGACAAGATAGTGAATCACTAAAAATAGCAGTCTAGTGTTTGACAAACCCAAAGATCCCAACTTTGGGGATAAGAATTCATTATTTGACAAAAACTGCTGGGAAAACTGGAAATTAGTATGGCAGATACTAGGCATGGACCCACACTTAATACCACATACTAAGATAAGATCAAAATGGGTTCATGATTTAGGCATAAAGAACAAGATCATAAATAAATTAGAGGAACATAGGAGAGTTTTCCTCTCAGACTTGTGGAAGAGGAAGGAATTTGTGACCAAAGGAGAACTAGAGATCATTATTGATCATAAAATAGAAGATTTTGATTACATCAAATTAAAAAGCTTTTGTACAAACAAAACTAATGCAAACAAGATTAGAAGGGAAGTAACAAATTGGGAAAATATTTTTACAGTAAAAGGTTCTGATAAAGGCCTCATCTCCAAAATATTTATTTTTAAGACTTTAATTTATAAGAAATCAAGCCATTCTCCAATTGATAAATGGTCAAAGGATATGAACAGAAAATTTTCAGATGATGAAATCGAAACTACTTCCACTCATATGAAAGAGTGTTACAAATCACTATTGATCAGAGAAATGCAAATTAAGACAACTCTGAGATACCACTTCACATCTGTCAGATTGGCTAAGATGACAGGAACAAATAATGATGAATGTTGGAGGAGATGTGGGAAAACTGGGACACTGATCCATTGTTGGTGGAGTTGTGAAAGAATCCAACATCCTGGAGAGTAATCTGGAACTATGCCCAAAAAGTTATCAAACTGTGCATACCCTTTGATCCAGCAGTGCTACTACTGGGCTTATATCCCAAGGAAATAGTAAAAAAGGGAAAGGGACCTGTATGTGCCAAAATGTTTGTGGAAGTCCTTTCTGTAGTGGCTAGAAACTGGAAAATGAATGTATGCCCATCACTTGGAGAATGGTTGGGTAAATTATGGTATATGAATGTTATGGAATATTATTGTTCTGTAAGAAATGACCACAGGATGAATACAGAGAGGCTTGGAGAGACTTACATCAACTGATGTTGAGTGAAATGAGCAGAACTAGGAGATCATTATACACTTCAACAACAATACTATATGAGGATGTATTCTGATGGAAGTGGATATCTTCAACATAGAGAAGAGCTAATCCAATTCCAATTGATCAATGGTGGACAGAATCAGCTACACCCAGATAGGAACACTGGGAAATGAGTGTAAACTGTTAGCATTTTTTGTTTTTCTCCCTAGGTTATTTTTACCTTCCGAATCCAATTCTTCCTTTGCAACAACAACAACAACAACAACAAAATTCAGTTCTACACATATATATATTGTACCTAGGATATACTATAAGATATTTAATCTGTTTAGGAATGCCTGCCATCTAGGGGAGGGGGTGGAGGGAAGGAGGGGAAAAATTCAGAACAGAAGGGAGTACAAGGGATAATATTGTAAAAAATTACCTATGCATATGTACTGTCAAAAAATGTTATAATTATAAAATTAATTTAAAATTTAAAAAAATAAAAATAAAAAAAGAAATGGGATAAGGAATGGGACACAATGAAATATAATAGTCATACTCTAAATTTCTTCAACAAATAAATCATTTAATAGTTTACAAATAATTTATAGGACAGACAAATTAGACGGACGTAATTCACTATTAGAAATGTTTTCATTTTGGTCTTTGGGAGCTCTAAGTAGACTATAATATTTTTCTGAAAATGCATCTGGAAGAAAGATATAAACGAATCAGGAAAGATATCTTGCCTATCCCAACTACAAGAAAGACCAAGAGGATAATCTTCTAAGACTAGAAATTAAGCTTTATGCATATTTAGCAGATCCTGATTGATTTAATTTGATGAAACTTTAGATTGTAATTGACAAATGTTCCTAAATTTATAAATGACAATGGCTCTTTCCTGGGATTAATTAATAAATTATATTCCTTCAATGCAATATTATTTTCCCCATTAGTAAAAAAAAAAAAAAGAGCAAGAATCCAAAATATATTTATGTTTATTAATTTGTAAATTACATAAATGCACATATTCAATGATTTAATGTCCAGGCTAGCTTTCTGGAGGTCCTCCAGAAGGGCACTGGTCTCAGCAGGATAAATACCACAAGAATGGTTAAGAATAGATTCTTTATTCTGGCCCAGTCTTGATCTTAGTGCAGGAGGATGACAAGGCTGGTCAAAGATAGAATGTCTATCTTCCAGTCTTTCTTAGCCTTATTGTACCTTATTGTATATTATTATTATTACCTTATTATAATTACATCATAACAGCACACTACATATGTGTGAAATAGGGAACCATTATATCACCATACTAAGTACTAAGTATATATATAAACTAGAGAATCATGATCTCATCAATTCCACTGAGTTAACACCTGTTTAAAGAATACTTCTCTAAAGTTCCAGCCCTCTACACAATGGTGTATATGATAAAAGGTGGAAATTTTTAAAATGTGATAAAAATAACATAATATTCAATTCCAAAGTCAAGAGGAGCCACTAAAGTTTATTGAATAAAAGAATGACATGGTAGAGCTTTGCTTTAGGAAAATCATTTTGTCAGCTATGCCAATGATGAGACTTGAGTCAACAAAACTATTTCAACAGTCCAAGTGAAATATAATGAGATCCTAAACTAGGGTAGTGACTATGTGAGAAAGGAATAGAATCAAGAGATATTGTATACACAGAAATGATAAGATACTCTAGATATCATTTAGTTTAGTTCCCTCATTATTAAAGATGGTAAAAAAAAACTAATATAAAGTGACTTACCCAAGCTCCTGAAGGCAGTTCTAGGAATAATTTTTAAACAAAATTTTAGTTAATATCTTTTATTTTTCTATCACTCATTACAAAAAAAGAATAAAACAGGAGAAAAGTGCAGCAAAAGCAACCAAAGTATCAAAACAATCTGACCTTATCTGTATTGTTCTTCATCCATAAGTCCTCATCTTTGCAAATGATCAGCCTGGGCAACATGTACAATAGACTGTGACTGTTGGAAACTCTGGCATTTGGAGGTTGATAAAGAGTTGTGCAGTGAGCTCCTTCTAGAAAGATGGCATGACATAAAATGGAAGATCCTGCATCTCACTTTCCTGTCTACTTACTTCATGTTAAAGAAAAGCCTTTTGATTAGCTTCTAACATAGAACTGACATGAATACAAAAGATATTAACTAGTCAAATCAAGGTCTCTTTTTTTACTGGTGATGAGCAAAGAAAGAATTGTGGTAAGACCCAGAATTGGGAGAGAGTCCAAAACTACTGTTCCGTATTTATTGTTCCCCTTTTCCAAAGAGACAAGGAAGAGCTCATTCTCAAGAGCTATGTTTTTTTGTAACTGGTCCTTTTCTTTATTAACAGATGTCACACTTCTCAAAGCTATGTTCTGCTTCTACTGACAAATTAGAGAGCGAGTCTTGCTTTTTAAAGGGCCACTGGGGGCCTGATTCATTATTGGCCAGACAATGACTAGCTTACTTTGTAATTCTATCAGTTTTACCCGGTAAGTGTCATTAGGCTTTGTGTGAGAATATAATACTTTGTCTCTTTCATTTATTTTCTATAATTTTACTATCTGAACTGGGAGTAAGCCAATATATTAATGATGCACTGATAGACATTCCTCACTACAATAGGGAATATGGCACCCAAATTATCTTTATATCTACTGGACTTATCTTTTAACCAAAAACAAGTTAATTAATTTCTTGACTTACCTTACTGATAATTACATCCTTCAAAAAGTAGAGCCACCAACAAGGAAAAACTTTACTCTTGATCTGACTCTTACTAACAAAAATGGATTGCTTTTTCAGAGAAAAATTATGAAAATCCATCATTCTATCATGTAATAATGATAGGAGGAATAATATAGGAGAAAGAGAATGCTTCTTTATAAAGTTTATCTTAGGGAAGGAAAGGAAATTCAGAATATTTTATGAAAGTAAATTGGAAATGGTTTAAAGGAAGGATAGGTAGTATTCCAAGGAATAAAATTTTAGAAGAAAAGTCAACTCTCTGAGAGAAGGGAGATGCTCAAGCATGAAATTTTGAGAACACAAAGAGAATTCCATTAATGAGGAAAATAAAATTTGTCTGGTGGTCACTGTGCTTGCACAGAGAACTCACCAAACAAGTTAGATTTTTAAAAGTAAAGTACAGAAAATTGATTCAGTTTCAGAAGACAAAAATATATGTGGCATAATCTATGGGAATAGTTTCAGGTTATAAAAATTATCAGCCTTTTCAGGAATATACAAGCATTAGCTCAAACCAGAGAGCCCTTGGGTTAAACTTTCAGTGTTAATATATATACTTCAGAAATCAGCATATACTACAAAACAGGGCTTCGTTTACTGCTTTGTTAATTGTCTAGAATTAAGAAAGTGATTGAGAAAATATATTAATGTAAATTAAACTTAAAATTTTGTGGAGTATACATTTTTTTCTTTAGTGAGCCAGTTGTTTAAACATTTAGCAGCACACCCCTGAAATTTTTTTGTATATTATCTATAAAACCCAGCAAGAATAAACAGAAAGAGGAAATGCATTCCAAATAACTATTTCATATATATATGTATATATGAAATAGTATGTATGTATACATACTATTTCATATATACCTTTCTCTTTATAAATATATATATGTACATATATATTTATGTCTACTTTCCAAGATACATACAAGAAATATATGAACATAATTTTAAAACATTTCAAAATAAAAATGCTTAATTAATTAGAACAATATTAATTGCTCACATTTGATCTATGAAAATATAATTATTTATTCAGTTCCATAATAACAAAACTACCAATGGATTGAATTATCAAGCTAGAAAAATAATTTTAAATTCATCTGAAGGAACAAAAGGGCAAGAATGTCAGGGGAAATGATGAAAACATGAAGGAAAGGAAGTTAGTAGCAGATCCCAAACTAAAAAGCAGTATACCAGGGGGAAGCCCCAGGTGGAAGAGACTTATTTCTGAAAAGAAAATATGATATATGATTAAAGTTCCCCATCTCCTAATTTGAAGTGTATGCAGGCTTTCTATATCTAATACTAATAGGAAAAGCCTCTGAGCACCTCTCTGTGGAGGAAGGTCCTTAGGGGCCCCCCCTCACTCAGAGATGGTATGAAACTGAGAGTGCATAGACACACTATTTGTATTCTAGCAAACTGATATTCCTAAAGTATATATCTCACCATACCACCTGCCCTTTTCAATAAATTCCAATGGCTCCAATCTCCAATATTCTTCCTATAATTCGTTTGGATATTTCCCTTTATGTCTAAGTCATGTGGCCATTTGAAGATGTTATCTTGCTTTTCTAGCTTTCTTACTCTTATAATCCAGTGTCACTGATTTCCTTCTTGCTCCTTGTACATTACAATCCATGTCTTGACTCCAAGAATTTTCACTGGATGTCCCCCATGCCTGAAACACTTTCCTTCATTTCTATCACCTGACTTTTGGCTTTCTTTAAGTTTCATCTAAAGTCACACTCTCTGCAAGAAGCCTTTTCCAGGTCTCCTTAATATTGATGCCTTCTCTCTGAGACTATCAACTATCTATCCTGTATATATTTTGTTTATACTTAGTTGTATAAATATTATTTCCACATTCTTCTCTTCTCCTTCCACATTCCACTCTTCTCCTACTTTCCCTATCAGGTAAGATAGATGGATTCTATGTATGTTCATACATATATGTGTGCACATGCATGCATATGCACACACTCGTGCATATACACACACATATTCTTTCCTCTTTGAAATAATTCAATGAGAGTGAAGTTCAAGCAATGCCCACCTCCCCCCCCCATTTTCCTCTCTTCTATAAAAGGTTTTCCTTGCAAGCCTCTTTTATGAGAGAAAAATTGCTCTATTGTATCTTCCCCTTTCTCCTTCTCCAAATGTATTTTTCTCACCCTTTCTTTTCTTTTCTTTCTTTCTTTTGGAAGGGAGAGATCATCCCAACATACTCACAGTCATGCCCTCTATGTAGACTCCTTCTCTAACTGCCCTAATAATGATAATGTCTTAGGAGTTACATGTATCATCTTCCTATATAGGAAAGTAAACAGTTTGACATTATTGAATCTCTTAGCATTATTTTTTCACATTTACTTTTTTTATGCTTCTCTTGAGCCTTATGTTTCAATGTCAGGGTTTTTTCAGCTCTGGTCTTTTTATCAAAAATGCCTGAAATTCCTTTATTTCATTGAATTTCCATTTCCTCCCCCTGAAGGATTGATTTTTTTTTTCTGGGTAAGTTATTCTTGGTTGTACTCTTAGCTCTTTTACCCTTTGGAATATCATATTACAAGCCCTCCATTACCTTAATATGTAGAAATGGCTAAATCTTGTGTGATCCTGACTGTGGCTCCATGATATTTGAATTATTTCTTTCTGACTACTTGAAGTATTTTCTCTGTGACCTAGGAACTCTGTAATTTAATTATAATGTTCCTGAGAGTTTTTATTTTGGTATCTCTTTCAGAAGATAATTGGTGGATTCTTTCAATTTTCCTTTACCTTTTGTTTTTGTTTTTAGAAGATTAGGGCAGTTTTCCTTCATAATTTCTTGCAATATGATATTTAGGCTTTTATTTTGCTTATGGCTTTCAGATAGTTCAATAGTTATTGAATTATTTCTCCTTGATTTATTTTCTTGTGAGATATTTCACATTTTCCTCTATTTTTTCATTTTTTGGATGTCATTATATTGTTTCTTGATATTTTGTGGAGTCATTCATTGGTTTCTTTTGTGCAAGTCTAACTTTTAAGGAATTATTTTCTTCAGTGAATTTTTCTACATCCTTTACTTTTTGATTTATTCTGCTTCTTAAAGAATTCTTTTCTTTTTTATGCTTCTTTTACTGTTAGCTGATTTTTGGTTTTTAAGGTGTTGTTTTCTTCAGTATTTTTTCCTCTTTCCACTTTTGAGTTCTTTTTTCATCATTTTTTTAATATCACTCATTTTTTTTCCTCAAATTTTCTTCCACCACTCTTATCTTTTTCTTCAACTCTTCCAGGAATTCTTATTGGGCTTATTTATATGTATTTTATTGATATTTTTCTGTGTGGCTTTGCTTGTAGCTGTTTTCAAATTATTTTCTTTGAGTCTATGTCTTGGTCATCCCTATAACCTTAGAAGTTTTTAATGGTAAGGTTATTTTCTTGTTGTTTGCTCTTTTTATAACTGATTTTTTTTACTTTTAACTTTATGTTAAAGTTGGGCATTACTCATGTAGAAGTGGGGAGACACTGTTTTAAGCTTTAGATTTTTCATGCTACCATTTTCAGAGCTAGTTTTAGAGTTTTTCAAGTCTTTGGCATTTTCAGGATGGTGGATCAAGGAAGAGGTGTGGTCACTGTTCTGTTCTTCTATACTTTGGTCTTTATCCAATAAGGCCCCTTTTCCCTCGTATACAGTCACAAGCATGATTAGGGTCCCTATTCCTTTGTGACCAATTGCAAGTGTTCCCCTCTGTAATGGAACTGAGACCCATAATTGCTCCAAACAAGAATTATCCGAAAACCTTCCTAACAATTCCATGAACAATGCAGAATAGATTGCTTAAGAGTAGTGGGTTTTCCCTCTTGGAAATCTTTCAAAGGCAGGTTAGAGGACCATTTGTCTGTCATATTATAATGAGAATTTCTTTCATTAAACTACATGGTCACCAAGGTTTCTGATCACTCTCAAAATCTGTGATTCTATGAAGTGATGAAAAGTTCCTTTTTGATTGCAATAGAAAGACCATATTGCAAAGGAATGAGGAAAGATTGTTGATAAAGATTGAAAATAATGGAAATAATTAATTCATAAATAACAGCTGTATGCAAAGGATTGTGATAGGTGCTGAGAATAGAAAGAAAAATGAAATAGTTCTTTCCTTAAAGAGCTTATATTCTATTTTAATTGGATAATTGGATGGAAAATAATTTTAGGAGGGATAGAGTAATAATAACTGGTGAACAGGAAAGGTGAACAGGAGTAAATTGTTACTCCTGAGCCAAATCTTGAAAGAAAATATGGATTCTAAAATTAGACGTGAAAAAGCAGTGAATTCCAAGCATTGGGGAAATTTCACAAAAGCACAAGAAGAAAATGGTAAGGGACAGCTTCCAGGCTAATTGGATTGAAACTTAGAACACATGAAAGAAAATAATAGAAAACAAATCTGGAAAGATAGATGGAAAACATAAAGTGAGTGACCTAAAATCCTAGTCTGAGGCAATATTTTGTCTTCAAGGAAATGGGGATCCCCTGAGTATGATATTGGTCAAACTTGTATTATAGGAATATTAACTTGGCAGCATGGAAAGAGTGAATTGCAATAGGAAGAAATTAGACTTTGGATGGCTAATTAGGAAGTTTTTTTTATTAAATTTCAATTAAGATAAAAGATAATAAGCATTTGAATTAGGATTGAGAAAGTACGAATGAAGAAAAGTACATGGATTTGAGAAATATGGTGATGTGGTTGGATATGAATGGGTCAAGGAAACTGAAGAGTTGAGGACACCTCTGAGGCTGTGAAGCACAGTGACAAGTATGGTAGTACTTTCTAAAGAATTATAAAAGTTTGAAAGAGGACTTTGGGGTAAAATAAAATTAATTAATTGAAAGGCAACATGGCATGGTGCCAAATAACTGATCTCACAACCAGGAAGATCTGGGCCCAAATTGTCTATTTAACTCTAGGAGTCATTTAATCTTTTAGGTTAATTGCTCAAGGGATCTCTCACATAGATCTTTAACCTTTGTTTGTCAATCTTGTGTAAACTGGAGATCTCAGAATAAAGTTTGTGGGTTATATTAATAATTGAAAGAAATGCTATATTCCATTAGAAGTTAATGAAAATAAGTTGTAATTCAGTCTCCTATTCAAATTCACAGAACTCTTGAAATCTATCTGTGAACATCTGGTTAAGAATATTGTTGATTCTAGAATCAGGAGGACCTGAATTCAAATCCAGGTACTTAGTAGCTATGTGACCCTGGCAAGACACTTAACCCCAGTGGCCTAAAAGAGAAAAAAAAAAAAAAAAAAAAAAAAGAATCTTGGTTCTAGTTCTACGACAATAAGAGGTTTTCCTTATCCTTTATCAATGAACTCATAAGTCCATTCTCCCTCATTTTATGAGTTCAGTTTTAAAAAGGTTGAATTTGAGATGCTAATCCAAGTGAAGAAGTCTAAATAGTTAACAATGTCACTTTAAGCCTCATTTTTCTTCTTTATAAAATGACCTGATTCGACTAGTTAGCTTACAAGTTATTTTCCACTTAAAACTCTATGAACTAAGAACTCCAATACCAAGTCAGATGATAAGGGTGGTGACTGGATCCCTAGGGTTAGATTCATAGATTCATAGTCTTACTCCAAGAAAAGACTTGAGATGAAGGGATAAAGCAGATTCAGAAGACACACTGTGGGTAAAACAAGTACTCATTCCCACTCTCTGTGACCTCAGAAATAATATACTTTCTACTGCTTCTGCCTCTGAGATTCTGGCTCTTTATGTTGTTCATCTGAAGTGGGAATCATAATAGTATCTACCTCAAGATTGTTGTTAATAAATTCTTGTTCCCTTCTTTGTTCTTTTTCTTCTGGATTCCCTTCCTTCAAGGTCTTCCCAAACCCCAAATGAGTTCTTTCTTAATCCATTCTAATCTTAATCTCTACTCCCTCCCTCAGGAGTGTTCCACCTATTAATGGTTTCTTTCTGAAGTCTCCTTCCTCCCACTCCCTCCCTGTATTCTTAGTTCTAAAAAGAAAAGCAGATTGCTGTAGACTTGAGTGTAGAGATACACTCAAGTAGCTGACAAATAATGGTCTGAATTCTCCAGGTAGAACAGAGATTAAATTTGTTTTTCCAAACTGAGAGGGAAGATTCAGAGACAATGGGAAAAAATTCAGTATGTTTCTTGTCAGAAATATGTATGGAATTAATAAAAGATGATCTTTCCCTTTCCTTTTCCTCCATTCATTTCACTTGAGACAAAATTCTGGTGATAGGTGTGATTATATGTGTGTGTGTGCGTGTGTGTGTGTGCGTGTGCGCGCACATAGAAAAATGAATATACATATGATAAAATTGTGGAGGATTTGGAGGCGAAAATCCTTTCATCTTCCCAAGCAAAATTATGTTATATGTTAAATTATTGGTTAGTCTCTAAAATAATAATAGCACAGCAAATCTTTTCTTACAAAAGGCATACTTATCAAAATATTGGGGCCTTAGTTCTTAAGTTAGGTGTAATATTTTCCAAGGAAAATTCCTGATGTTTCTGAAGTCAAATTTAAAAGTTAATTTTGTGAGCCAGTTATAAGAGATGCTCCTAACAGGATGAGTTCAGGCATGAGTTCTGCCAAAGCCAGGGAAATCTATAAAATCTACTTTCCAATCCTCATCTTAGTTCTAACTCTAGTGTTTATGTATAACTAACTAGTAACTAGATGTATTCCCTCTCCTGGTATAAGGTATGATTGAGAGATAACTCTCACAGCCATAGCAGCAGTTTCTGTACATGCTGTATCCCATGCTCTTCTGAGCATCAAAAGAGATGAAGCCCGATTAACCATTTTGAAACCAATCGGATGAGAAGTCCTTACAAAACAACTTTTTATACGCTTTAATTAAAAACGTGTTCCGGCAGCTCTAAGATGAATGAGCTTCAGGGGAGCAAGGCTGAGTCCGTTGCTATGACGACACCAAATCTTTTCACTCCTTGTCTTTCTTCGTACATTCTGACTAGATCTCTCCAGCCATTAATTTGACTGTGCCCATCTCTCAATCCTTCAATCCCTCTGTCCATGTGTCTACACATTATCCAACACCTGCTGCTGCTGCTGCTGCTGCTGCTGCTGCTGCTGCTGCTGCTGCTGCTGCTGCTGCTGCTGCTGCTGCTCTGCTGTTGTACTTTTCCTCTTTCCATTTCTTTCTTCATTCTCCTATTCAATGATTCTAAGTTATTTTCCCCAGTTTCTCTCTGACAAAACCTTTCTTCTTGTGAATAGGTTTGTTCTTCTGAATTCTGGGGGAGGGGGGAATGTCATTTTGTCTTAATATGGCTTCCATTTTGTCTTGTCCTTCCTTAATCTTAAACATTTTTATCCGTAGATGTTCCTATAGTCCTAAGCACTTCCCTGTATTCTCCTTCTTTTTAGGTTTCCAAACCGAGCATTCTGTCCTCCCTTCTAGTTCCATGTCTGCAAAGGAAGCTCCAAATTGCTGTCAGGAATAAAGAATCCTTATGTTTAATATGTTCCCTCAAAATTTCAGTTCCTTTCATGAGCAGAAATAATTTTGCAGTAAGAAGTTTAAATGAATTAAGCTTAATTAAAATATATCTAGTTAGGGCTACTTGAGAAATAAATATCTTTTTTGGTTAGGGAAATTTTGAGATACTACATTTATAAAGTTTTTTTTTTGTTTTGTTTTGTTTTGTGTGTGTATGTGTTTGTAGATAGAAATATCAATGGGTTTAGTATCAGATCATCTGATACTAAACCCATTGATATTTCTATCTGCAAATACACACATATAGTTCTGTTATTCAAAACTTATGTGGCCTTGTCCAAGTCACTTGGCCAGTGTCATATTGATTTTTCTTCTGTATTATGTAGAAAGTAAACTAAATGACTTCTAAAGTTCCTAAATTTTAAATCCTGTTTTCCTAATATATGTACACAAATAGAATCTACTGTCACCTCACATGTCATCTGATTGATCTTTTCATTTAAAAGGGACTCAGATATGGCACATATGAAAAACAAGTACCCATAAAATGACATTATATGAAATTATATGACATCACATAAAAAATTTAATTAATTTTATTACTTGTGCTACTATTTCAAAGAAACAATAATACCTTTGAGAAACTCATTTTGATAATAATTTCAGTTTTATTGTCCTTCAATTCTTATTTTCTTCATATTTCATAAGATAAAGATACTTTAAATAATAGAAAACTCCCCCATAATTGCATATCATCTGTTCCTGCTATTTCTCATGAAGATATAATCTGGTACCCCTGACATATCAAATCTGTTGATCTTTTCTATGATATACATAGCCAAAGTATGGATTGTTGATTAGATTAAATAAGTATTTGTTTCCCATTTGTTTGCTTCCAGATAGAGATATGTTAATAGATATCAATTGTCTGACTAGCTTAACCTGTAGAATGGCACAATCCTATAGATATAGAATTCACTAAAATTCATGAATCATGATTTAGCAGTTAAGATGAAAACTGAAATCCTGAGGACTCAATTTTAGTTCCAACCTTGATTTTAAACCTTAGTGTAATTTTCTTGCATCAACTTTATAATAAATAAGGTCGTTTGAGGGATTTAAATAAAGATTTGCTTAATAATTATAATGCAAGTCTATAACTAAAATACAATATGGATAACTCCTTAAATATGTTTGTACAATAGTCCATGAACCTGGCATCTTTATCATCTATTATGTGTGTAATAAATACACTGAAATATGCCAAATAGAAGGGCAATGTATCTTCTTTTTTCTAAGTTATGTAAGGAGTTATAAAGATAAATTCTTATGATTAGATAAGATTTCTTTAAAATCACTTTAAGTATCAAACAGGTTCACGCTTCTGGCATAACTCTTGTGTCTGATAATTATGACCTTAGAGAAAATCTATTGTTGATGTTAAAGAAAAATAACAAACTTTACTCAACTTTAAAACCCTCTCACTTTTTCCCTATACTCTGTTTCCCCTTTTCTTTTTTCCTTCCTCTGCTCCCATGTTAGTATTCAATTAATTGAATATCTGTGCCTAAAATTTCTGAAATTGTTCATTTTGTCATACCAAACTTTAATCAAATTAATCAATTAAATAAAAATATATTTTGATGACCATAGATGAAAAGTAAAAGAAACATGAATTTAGGTGTTCAAAATCACAAAATTAAAGAAAATGTTAGGCTTAATATTTAGGAAAATAGTCATTTGACAAATTCTACTTTATTGTAATTAAAACTTCTCCTTAGCATGTAGATAGATGATAGAGAAATAGGTAGGGTTATATAACATAGGTCCATTAGTCTCTCTGAAGTGATAGACATTTAAATCTAGACTGGACAAGGCTAGAAAATATTCTGCAGAGAATAATCCTGCACTAATCCTGCAGGTGGATGGACTAGAAGATATAATAGGTCTTTTACATTTCTATTTTCTATGGTTCTATTATTCAGGGGGCCTTAATGCTATTTAAATTTGCTTTACTTTGGGGTAGCAATTTTAAGACACTGATTCCTCAGTTTGGCTCAGGTTTAACATTTTCTCTTTTTAAAAATATTTTTGGCCATTTTACATATATAAACACCTATAGGAAAACATGATCCTTATTGATTGGGAATTTATCCATTCTGTGTAAAATCCTTATATTAAGTCAAAATTTTATATTTTTACTATCACACAATGCAAATTATTTTATGTGATAAAAGAGAATATTGCCAAAATAGCCTATTCGTCTAGTGGATAAATGTCAATTTAATGCATTTTTAAAACTTACATATTGAAACTAAAACTTATGGTACTGGGTTTTTTTCCCCTAAGTATTCATGACATGGCAAAAAAGAATTGTGTTTATTAGAGAATTAACATCATGTAAAAAACTAAGTCATTAGATAAATGTATTAGGATGACATTTTCATCATAGTTGTGATGCTGAAATTTAATTACACTTGTGTAGATAATCTACGCAGGTAAGTCATATAGAGAACTTTTGTCTTATGTCATTGAATATTATTGTTATCCTTCCAAAGCATTTCTGTATGAAATAACATGCAATGGATGTAATAACATGCAACCTATCAAAGGTAGAAAACTTGTGAACTAGTACCATAATTTGGTCAGGAATTTAAAATCCATTTGGTGCTGTCAATTGATTTAATTAAAGCAGAATTGTCTACAAAAGGGACCTGATCTGGGACATCAGGATCTATCTACTTCTACTACTTAACAAAAAAAAAAAGAAAATGGAGGAGTGAGGAAGAAAAGAAAGAAAAAAAGAGGGAGTAGGAAAGTAATGTGTTTTCCAAATGGATATAGGGTTTGTGACCGAGTCTAAAGAACTTTTTCCACCCTAACAAGATGTTTATAAAAGACTCAGGGCATTTCTAGTAAAATAGTTCTTAAAATATATTTCAAAGGAAAATGTTAAAAATGAGGATCATTCAATACATCTTGATAAGGAATTTCAAGTCATAAATTATATTCACTGTAATTCACTATATATAAAAAGAAAAGGTTTGCTCATTTTCTTTGCTCTTACCTACTACAGTGAAATTTTTTTTTCTTTTCACAAATGCTTAAGCCTAAAAATTGAAGGATATCGTTACATTTCCATGGACAGAATTTGCAAAAGTAATTCCCTTTAATACTGAAGAGAATAAAGCACCCCACAAGGCCTGATGAACATAGTTTAAAACTCCTAAATTTGAAAAGCTCCTCTTGGCTTAAACAATATCAGATCAGTGATTTTTTTATTTGTTTGTTTTTGCTTTGGTGAAATCTATACAATATACCCCTTCACATTTTTGGTAAGCTGTTAAACCTCTTTAAACCTCTTTCTCTAAAGAAAATGAATAGTAAGTCTATTTAAGATTAGAAAGACTATTACCAATCTATAAAAATGGGTAGTTCATTAGGTTATATATCATATAGCAATTCATAAGTATTATAATTTGTATAAGTAATCATCCTTTTTGTTTCTAACTTTATTTCTCCTAACTTTGCTTCTCTGATAATATTTGCTTTTTGACACAAGTATTGGATAAGAAGAAAATGGAGTTGTAGGAGTGAAACATAAAATGCTCTGGAGAAGCATAGTGAAGATTCTTTGATCATAACTGAAAGAGGTAGAATACAAGACCTAAATACAGCCTCTAATTTTTTCATTTCTATTCCGGAGTCCAAAGGTGCTGAGTTCGGGGTAAGGGGAAGAAGTTGAGAACCAAGCAGAGTTTCTGAGATAATATTTGGCGTCAAATTCGACTTAGTCAACTTTTCTTTCACCTTACCCATAATTTGAAAGATCAAAAGTAGAAAGTACAACTTGCGAAGGGGCTAATAGTGCTCAGGAGCTCGATCTTAGGTATTGGATATGATTAGATCAATAGGAGACAATTCCTAGAGAGTGGTGATTAACTGAAGTTGGGGGTGGTTTTTGAGTGAGGGGAGAGAGAAGAAGGCTAGAATAGTTAGAGGGCATATTAATAGGTGTTAATAATGCCAGGTCAAGTGGCGAAGAAGATAATTCAGCTGTAGCACAAGGGGTAGGGCCCCAGGATTCACTTGCAAGCTTCTACAGAGGACAGGATTTGTCACTAGAGCCCTCTTGGAGGCTAGTACAAGAGACGTGGGAACTATTCAGTAGTTGGAGACAAGGAGGTAGAGTAAACACTCTGGTTGCCTTGCTTGGTTACACAGTTTGCAAAAGGAGAGGAACTGGGACTGGGTGTGGGACAAAATATAAAATTAAAATAATGCATTAATTAAACCTTTTTTCCTTAGTCTTCTCTTCTATCTGGCTAATAGCAAAAGCCCAACAAGCTAAACAGCTCTAGGGAAGAGAATAAGAAGGGTCACCTCCTCGTACTGGCCAGAGACACACCCCTGTTCCTGAGTATTTCATCCTCTTCTAGCCTTCCTTAAGAAATCCCCATCATCACTCCTGTATTCAGGCCTCCTGGTCTCTTCCTCTCCCTCTCAGGCCCGGACTAGGGAGCATTACTTTGCTCTTTTCGTTGGCCAAGCACAATTGTGTTGTTGGAGATAATGAATTCAATCCCCATCAAAAGGCATTAGGCTTGCCCGAGCTCTATAGTGGCTGCTACTTTTTTTTTTTCTTTTTCCTTCTCTTCACCCCCCCCCCCAACAGGACAAGGAGTGGGGGGGGGCGGGGGGGAGGAGGAGGAGGGAGTGTAAATCGGGAATGAAAAGCTAAGGAGAAAAAAATTCTAGGGAGTAGCCTATCCCCGATGGATCGCCTCTTTTGAAGTGAGAGGGATAGGGCATTGTTGTTCACATCGCGGCCCATAAGACTGAAGAAAGCACGGCAGCTTTTGATGAGGCGATGCAATTGAGCAACAAGTCGAGCTGGCTGAGCCTCTCCAACCGCCCTGATGCCTGTGGATAACATATGTCCCGCATTAATTGGGAGGGTGGGAGAACAATTGGACAGGAAAGGAGAAGGTGGGGGCTAGGTACGGAAGCCGAAGGGATGGTAGAAGCCGGCAAGAAATTATGTAGAGGAAGGAGGCTTGAGGATACCGGCCCGTGACGAAAAAGCCTTAAAGGGTTCCTTAGTGTCCAGTAGGAGCTTATCTTAGCTTTAAAGATGAGCCTGGGCGTCCTGGAAAGGGTTACCTGAACTCACAAAGACTTCTTCCACAATGCTTACCGGAACATTTATCTCGAGGTGTGTACTGGGGTTTCCGGTTTCTGATTGATGCTTAGAACCTGTTGGGACCTCAGATACAGTTTTGTGAGTTTTTTCTGGTTTTGTTTTTTGGATGGATTTAGGGTAATTTCTTGGAAGTCGATTAGGAATGAAAAATTCATTTTTAATAATTTAACCATTAATGTGTTCCATATATCTTAAATGACTTAGCCTAGTTATAGATGGATAAGGTACCCATAACAGTGTATGTAAAGAAGAGAGTGGTCATTCAAACATAAAAGGAAATATACATTTATTCAAATCTTCAAAATTGTTTATTTCAGAAACAACAAAATTGCTGCAGAAACTGAGAACTATGCATTCCGACATTAATCATAATAACATCATATTTTTACCACTTTAAGGTATATGAAATATGTAATATGAAAATCACTATTGCTTTTGGATTTCCGTGGAATATAAAATAAAAAGTCATAATTATTCATTTGAATTCAAGGATGCAGCAAAGAGAGGTCGGAAATTATGCACCAGGCTGGAGCCTGCTTAAAAAAAAAAAAAAAGTTAGATACTTAACAATGAGGTCATTATCTTCATCAATATCAATTTATTGAGAGCTTCCTAAAATGTATGCCACAGGACTAAATTGGGAATTTCTCCTTAACATCAAGTCCTATTATCTGGAAAATTGTTAAATATGTTCAAATTTACCTTCTGCTCTCCCAACATGAAATTAGTCTATCTCCTTCCATTTCCCAGCCCTTAATTTCTAAGTTCTTTAACAAAAGGCCTAACAGAGATGCTGCTTTTTGAGGGTAAGGTTTCCTCTGAAGGTCACTCACCTACTAACCCACTTTCCCTTTCACATACTTTTAAAGATGCTATTAACTGATTTTTGTAAGTCATGATAAGATGAAGACACTTTTTATTTCCAGGAGAAAAGAAAAAATCAGAAAGAAGTATTTGAAATTCAGCACAATTCACTTCAATTTTTGCTAATAAATCGGAGGCCTCCAAGGGGAATATACCAGCAGGGGGAAGCGGAGAGGACTGGTATTCCGGCCCGAGTCTGAGCCGCTTGGGTTGCTCTGTTGTTACTGGGTTGTACTATTTTTTTTTCCCCTCGGCTTAGGCTGAAGTAATGAAATACGCAGGCTCAAAAGCAAAAAAGAGCAGTGGGAACTTTCTAAAACCATTCCCAGCAACCTGAATCACCTTCAAGAGCAGCAAATCTCCAGTGTCAATAGATTTAAACAGATAGACTCCCATTTGGGCTACATGTTAATATGTACGATGGTTTAAAGCAAAACCAAAAAAAAAAAAAAAAGTCCTGTACACTTTTCTTATTAAAGTTTGCATTTTAAAATAACTAATTATACATTATCTACTTGCTGTGAAATAGCTGATCCAGAACATGATCTTGCAAGCAGATATGTAGCTAAAAACCCAAGGGGGGAAAGCTCAACCAACATTGGTGAGATTTATACTTGAATGTGCAGTCTGTTTCCAAGCAAGGTATTCTAAGAGGTTTTCCATTTAATACTTCCTAATTTCAGAAATTCGAAACTTTCCACAATTATTTTTAAATGGAAAGGAGTGAAAGAAAGGGAAAAAATGAATTAGGCAACAACCCGAGTAACCTTAAATCAACGTAACATGTGCATAATAGTTAAATATGGCTAAAATTCTAGCATTCGAATTCATTAGTTTGCCTTCCGAGTTTATCTTGGTGACATAATTAACATTTCATCTGTATTTTCCAGGTTTGGAATGCCTCTTCCACTCCAGAACAATCCATTTTCCAGATTCCACAGCAGAAAATACATGTCTAGTCATATCTAAGAAACTTACACAAAGAGCCTCAAAACTGTTTTGGAGAAATAGAGGGGATGGGCGGAGGAGATATTCGCTTGATTGAAAAGTTTATGAAAAGTTACTTTTTAGTAAACTCAGAGCTTCTTTCCTCATAGAAAAAAAGTCAGTACCTTAAAACTTGAAATTGAGGCAACAAGAGTTTTAAGAGACCTCCCAGACCCCCTTCTTGCCTGGCTTAAAAGAACGATCTTTTAGTAGAAGAAATAAATACATTTGATGTCTTAAAATGAGGCTACACGGACTTTTGGGGGGTCCAAAACTGTTTGCTCGGGTGGTAGCTGGAAACAAAGGTGAGGGACGCAGTTGAGCTGTCCAAAGTTCAGAGATCTAAAATCCCAGCGAGTCTCTGTTGGAGACTAAGAAGAGAAATACAAACAACTCCTTTAGTCTCGAAGGGCATTTATTTGGAACGAAACGGAGGACGATCTCCACTAATCTATTGTTAAATGTTGGTATAACATTAAATGCTTTCTTCAATCGATTGGAAAAAAAACAAAAACAAAAACATAAAAACACTCAGTGAACTGTTTTTTATCTCATATTCTTAAACCTGTTTTTTAATAGCAAATTTCAATTCTGTGTCATTTTTCTTACATTTACTTGCATGGTTATATAACCTGAATTCTTCTCATTAAGGGAAAACTGAATTTTAAATTATTCCATCATTTCCAGTATTGAGTTAGATAGTATTGGCTTTTTTCCATAATATAAATGTTAATAAAAATCTAGGCAAGCCCTAACCACATAGAGATGTGCACGAACCAATATTTTTGTAATTCAATATATTACGATGCCTTTATACCTTCACTGTTTTAGTCAAAAATAAGTATTATTCAGCATGAATTAATATTTAAATGGTTTTCAATTAAAATTTATGACAGCAAATAAAAATACAATTTTATTAAATGCTAAATACATAATTTCTAAGCAATTTTATGTCTTTTTCTTGGTTTCACATTCTGTGAATCACTAGTGAATCACTAATTCACTATCATAAACAATATCACTGATGAAAATGCTATGTAACTATATGTACATACCATTGCAATATGGTGTTAATCTATATTATTACAAAATCAAAAGAAGACTGATTTTTAGAAAACGTTAGTTATATTTGAGCATAGTTCATTTCAGGCTGCATTTAAAGGTATTTGTTTTGCTCACTTAAGTTATTTTAATTACACAGATATGGGAGCCAATGTACAGAATGTTCAAGTGTGATTTTCTTTTTTATTATTATAGCTTTTATTTACAAAACATATGCATGGATAATTTTTCAACATATGATTTTCTAAAAATATAATCTCTTCAGAAATTGTTCTTGTACTTGGTTCTAATAGAAAATAATATAATAAGGCATATAATATTTTAATCATGTAATTTCTAATTTTCTTCTCAAATAAATTTGTCTTGATTACGAATCAATCAGAAAAAAATTGAAACTGGAAATTAAGTTTTGGAATGGGGGGAGTGGGTTGCTTTATATCTCTTGGTTTCTTTCGATGATTATTACAAGTTCGATCTCTATAAAGTAAAACAAAGAACTCGAGGAATGAATTAAGATTTCTATTTGGTTTACAATCTTATAGTAAATATTATGTTGCAACTAAGCTCGCTTCTGCCTAAGAGTACTTCTGAGTTAGCTCCAAGTTTCTTCTTGTTTCCCCTCCCCCCCTCCCCCTCCATTCCAAGGTGTCCAGTTTTCTTTCAGTTAAATTCAACAAACGTTTTTTTAAGAGGCTCTTATGCGCTAGACACTAGGGATACAGAAGTGAAAAAGAAAATCCCTTACCTCAGGGAGTTAAAAGGTTTCAAGTGCCCAAATCTCCACCACATCATTTACTGATTTACTAGATGAAAATTTGGGAAATTTCCCTAATGCTTCGAATTCCCTGTCTCATAGATTCCTAGCAGCTTTATGGTTAGGTTAATTTTTTTTTTTTTTTAACGTTATTATAACCTGGGAAGTACGCGTTCCTTCCCTTTCCCACAAAAAAAGGGAGGAAGAATTTCCAGAAAGAAAACGTTAAAAACCCAGAAAACTGTGTACAGGAACGAAACTGAGCCTTCACGATCACGATTAAAAGGAACCTGAATCTTATCCCGCAACTTCAAGTTCTATTAAGTCTTGGGTGACAGTAAGTAGATGTTTTCGCACCAGAAAATAGGGTGTCAGGAAAGCGATATTCTTTGAAACTGACCCATCAAATCCACATTCTCCCTGCTTTTCTGAACACAACTGCTTCATCTGGAGCTTGGTGCTTTGCACCAGATTCCTTAAGGCAGAAGACCAGGGTTGCGTTTTACGGTTTTTATGGTTTTGTTTTTTTGCTTTTTCTGTTATTTCAGGCTTCCAAGGGGAGGATTAATCGCCAAAGTCTCCGCAGCAAATAGGCACAATTGACAGGAACAGTAAATAGGACTCTCTCTCTCTCTCTCTCTCTCTCTCTCTCTCTCTCTCTCTCTCTCTCTCTCTCTCTCTCTCTCTCTCTCTCTCTCTCGTTGTTGACTTTTAGGTCTTGGGTCAAACAAAAGCGTTATTCGTTTGGGGTGGGCCAGCGAACAATGAATAACTGCACTTCTTCCTCCGAGGTACAGCCTTACAGCTACTCAACTATCCTGCTATCCCAAAGATCCCCTCCCCCACTGCACAGTAGTTTCTAGAGTCCAAAAAAGTGTAAAACGCTGAAATTTTAAGCTGGGCCTCTAGTGCCCTGCTCTGCGTGAATGCTTCTCAGGTTCCACTTTGTTTTTTGGCTGTTCATAATCTTTTAGTAGAGAATACGGGAAGACAAGGCTCTTCACTCAGCTTCTCATAGACCAACTTTCCATTTCCAAACTCCGGAGTCCTAGAGAAGTTAACACAATACTCTAAAATTATCTGCCTCCACATAGCACACCACGAAGGGAGTTCTCCCCATCTTCAAATTAAATCGCTTACAAAATAGAATGATAAGACTTATGAAAGACAGGTTCAATTGCTTCAGATCAGAAATAAAAATTAATTTAATTAATTTAATGATATGTTGAGAGGAAGGAGACAGACAGCAAAGCAAAAAAAAAAAAAAAAAAAAAAAAAAAAAAAAAAGCAACAAAACCAAAAACCAAAAACAAAAAACAACAACAACAACAACAAAAAAAAAAAAAAAAAAAAAAAAACAAAAAACCCAGAGACCTGCTGCAAAGTGAAATGTCTTGCCTTGTAAGAGCCTGCTGACTTCCTTGCAGCGGTTTATATAGTACTTGGAATTAGGATTTCACAGCTACAGATGTGGAGAATTGTTGGGATTTACAAATTTCTCCCCATTTCCTTTAAGTAGATATTTAAGCATTCCTTCTATACCTCAGTTATCATTATATACGGTGTTTAGTTATTCATGTAACAGTCTTTTTCGTCCCATATGATAGGCAGTAGTTTGAAGAAGGATGATTGGGAGCGCTAGATATTTAAATAGGAAAGTAATTTTCCCTTCTTTCACCTAGAAAATCAATTATACTATAATTAAGAGAATTACACAATTTTTCTTATCTTGTTCTCCTGTGTAGAATGAGAATAAAGTTAAGAGTTCTTCAAGTTCAAACCTTCTAAAAGACTGAGTTCACAAACACAGGCTCCTCTCCGGAGATCAGCTTTTTCTTGGACTGATGTTGTTATTGTTGATGTCAATCTGCACAAGATTGACAAAGAAATAATAGATGGACTGGAAAGTGAGCCTTCTATCAAAGGAGATGAATGAGTTTTTTGATCACTGGTAACTATTGCTGTGAAATTGCATTTGAGCTTCTTAGAGTTCAATAGAAATCATCAGTTTGGAGTCTTGGCTACTATAATTATTTTAGAAATTATGTCATTAAATCACTATAATTATACCATACTATATGCAGAATCACAAAATACCCTAGAAAACCAAGGCATCTGATGCTTAAATTTGTTTCCTCAACTTGGAGTCCACTGTAGCTAGAACTCTTGTCTGTTTAAGGTTTGTTTGTTTTTAAATAACAGTATTAACAACACCTGTTAATTTTGTCATTCTAATTTTAATTTCAACTAAGTCCAATTGAACTTGATTATGATACATGTCAAATAAAGGGGAAAAATCGGAGTTGAGGGCCAGAAGAGGGCATGGTTTAAATATATAGTATTAGTTTTTGCTGTATAAAGTATACCTCATGGTATAACTCTTTCTTAAAATGGAAATCAACACTTCTCAGAATAAAATAATCTTTATAATCTTGCTTCCTAGAATTCCTCCACTAAATTTCTTATTGGCTTTCATATGCCAATTCTGCCTACAGTCATTTTTCTTTGGAAAAATCAAGTTTACTTATGTTAGAGAAATTCTTATTGAATAAATACACCAGTTTTCATTGCTGATAAGTTTTCTTCTTTTCCTTTCATATTTATATTTTATATTTAGCTCCTTGTTTTGAAAATATTTGTCTTATATTTTATAATCATGAAATAGTAAGAAAGCAGAAATCCTTATTTAACATTCCTTTTATTTAAAGTCCTTAACTGCAAGTGATCAAAACATACTCCACAGTTTTAAATCTTAATTATTTTCTTTGCTAAAATTAAATGAAAACATTTCCCATTACAATCACACTTATAAAAATTAACCTTTTAATTTGTTATTTTAACCATCACATAAAGCAATATCATCTGTAAAAGAAAGAAATATAAACCATGCAATAAATTAAGAACACTGAGAAAGCAAACAGGAATAATAATAAAAATTCATCTGGCTATGCTAACACCACATCGGACTGTGGAAGGTGCATTAACACTGGATGAAATAAGTGATCAATGGTAATAAGTGGCACAATAAAAATAATTTTGGGACCTTGGACAGATTTCAAAATGAAGCAACTTACATATTGTCTCTCTCCTAATGTTTTAAGAACTCTTTTTTTTTTTCCCCCTGGAAAAATAACCTTTGTATAATGGCATAATACACAGATTTGTTTTTTAAGTGTCCCTATAGTTAGATGACCACATTTCTTTCATTTTTGTCTTTTTACTGAACTGTTCCAACACATAGTTAATGATCCTTGAATGATTAATAGTCAGTAAATCAAAGAGTAGAGAGCTACATGTGGGCAAAATTTTTTTAAATTAATTTTTATCAGATCTATACAGTAATGAGAAAGAAAGAGTTTGGAATATCAAATGAGCAGTAGTCCCTGTAACATCACTTTCCCAGGCAACTTTTGAAGATGAAATATGTTTATTACATAGGTATATGTAGGATTACATATACCTAGGCAAGTAGAGAGAATATACATATATGTGTACATGTGTTGAAAAATTATACATAATATACATATATCCTTCTAAATCAAGTTATCTGAAAGACGATCTAAAAAACAGTACTTTTCATTCTTGGATTTTGCTTGTGTTTTGCTACATTAAGATCTTTCAATAGTTTTTAAAGGGGCCCCAAATCTACTTGTTTATTTTTTTGGGTTCTTAACATTAAGAACATTGCCACATACCTGTAAACTTTTGGGAAGTTGGACAGTAAAGAGAGTGGAAAAAAATACAAATATTTTACAAGTTTGACCACCTCTTTTTTTTTTTAATATACAGGAAAAGAGAGAGGACTAGAAGGAGGAAAGAAAGAAGAAGAAATATCTTTATATATACAATTTTGGATCACCAAACTTTGCAGATAGGATTTTAGTTCGGTTATTTGAAATGCTTTATAATAACATACACAATGCCTTTTGAAAATAATAATAAAGTAACAGTCCTTTGCACTGAAGGGGGAAATGATTGTGCAAAAACGTAAAATAAAAAGTTTATTAGGGTTTCATGAATGGTAATTTCTTCTGTTATCAGAATAGTCATCCAGAAAAAGAACGAGTCACAGGAGCTAAGAAGTATTTAGGACGGGTCTGGAATACACACCTTGATAGTAAGAAGGCTCCAGAGCTGAAGGCTCAATTGTGCTCCTTCCGGCCATGGAGGCACTGCTCAGGGGTAGGCTCCCTGGCAGCCCTGCACCATAGGGTGAGTACTGCAGAGCCTGCTCATAGGCCTTGAAGTCCAACTTGTGCTGCTGCTCAGAGGAGGACATAAGATTGTTGATAGAAAAGGGATGGTTGAAGGAGTAGTGGGGGTCCCCTTTCAGGTGCAACTGGGACTCGTGGGGTGTCAAGACGTGTGTTGGGTGGGAAGGGGGCACCGAGGCTAAAGCCACGGGCCCAGAGGTGATTGGCGCAGCGGAAGAGGAGGCCGGAGTCTTTAGCTCCTGGGCGCCCCCTGTCGCTCCTGCTCCATTGTGGTCCAGAGGCTGGGGGCTGGCCGCAGGACCCGACGCCTGGGCGCCTTCTAGCTGGGAGGATTTGCTGTGCATCCCGCGATGTAAGGGGGAGTTGGAGCTTGTGCTGGAGCCTCCCGGGGTCTCCTTCCTGCTGTCTGGACCTCCTTTGCCTACGCCGCTACCGCCCCCGCCGCCTCCCGCTCCGGCTTGCTTCTCGCACTTGAAGCGCTTCTGACGACGCAGGTAGCAGCCGTTCTCAAACATGTTGCCGGAGTCTGGGTGCAGGGTCCAATAAGAGCCCTTGCCAGGTTTGTCGGGAGAGCGAGCCACTTTGACAAAGCAGTCATTGAACGACAGTGAATGGCGAATGGAATTCTGCCAGCGTTGTTGATTCTGCCTATAGTAGGGAAATAAGTCCATAATCCATTGGTAGATTTCACTCAGGGTCAGCATCTTGCTGGGAGCTTGCTGGATGGCCATGGTAATGAGCGAGATATAGGAGTAGGGGGGTTTGGCATGAGGATAGCTCCGCTTGAAGGTTTTGGCGTCCCCTCTGCTGCGGCTCAGGTTGGAAGGAGCATATGCCATAGGGCTCATGCAGGGGTTCATTGAACCAGTGTAAGGACCCAAGCCATTCATGGAGGCTGCCTGTTGAGCTCCCATGGCATTCATGCCCCCAGGACTCAGGGCCGCTCCCATGGCAGTCACTCCTGCTGCGGTCATGCTATTCATGGCACTGGATGAACCTCCGGGCATTCCAGCCACAGTCCCGGGACTTAGTCCGGCCCCTAGGCCTGGGTTGGCATAGGACATGTTGAAAGAAGCTGGCGTCATGTTGCCACTAGTGGTCATGGTGTTCATAGTCATGTAGGTATTCATGGTGTTCATTGAGCCTAGACCCGAATTCATGTTGCTAACCGGCGCTGAGGAGTAGGCCTGCAATAGGGAGAGTAAAAGAAGATAAAGAGAAGTGGGTTAATGCAGAAGGAGATGAGAGATGGGTGTGGGTAATGGGTAGACCTAAGGCCAGCTGCATAGAAGAAATACTTACATAAACATGGCCCAGAAAAGATCTTAATACCAGAAGTTAATCAAAGCCCACTTTCTATCTATTCTTGTATCTTCCTTTATTTTGTAACCCTAGATTCTGTTTTCTTTTAATAAATGTACACAACCTCCCCTCCAAAAAAAACCAAAACAAAACAAAACACTTTTGGAAACCAAAGACCTTTCTTATCCTCTGTTGCCTACCAAAAAAACCAAAAACAAAAACAAACAAACAAACAAAAAGCAAACCATTATATTATATTCACTAAATCCAACTTTCAGAAAGATCTGAAAGAAAAAAAGACATAAGAGAACACATTCCTTTTGTTAGTTAAATGGAATTTGTAAGGCCTGAAGCTGGTTGCAATAGACTTTTAACCAACACTTTCTCTTTCAGTGTATTATACTACTCCTTACCAGAAATTATCTACAATCATGAAGGAAAGAGTCATTTTCCTAATGCAGAGCATAACTGACTTTTAGAAATCTTAAGCAAATAGTAGTTTTTTGTGTTCTTTTTTTTTTTTTATTTCCACATAGCTTTGTAAGGTCACCATAAAATGTAAATTAAGGTTGTGCAAGTTATCATTTAAAGTAATTTTGGAGGGGTTTAGAGGAGATCCCCCTCCAAAACATTTAAGTTTACTGTAAGCATACAGAGCACTTTTGAAAATGTTCAGATATTTGTAATAATTTCTCTTTATTCTCTAATAGCCTCACTATATTCCAGACTATGGTAATATAGTACATCTCAACTATAATATTTATTGATACACTAAAATGGAAACTTTGATCTTTGTAAAGCATGACCTCAAAGCAGAGAGCTTTATCAATTAGCTACAACCTTGATGCTATATCAAAGAAGATGGGAAATGAACAATTTCAGCCATTTAAAATTTCTTAAATATTAATTCTATTCATTAAAAGTTCTACTTAATACATGCATTACTTTATTGATTTATATTCACAGCCTAAACCTACATAGGAGCTCTGTGACCAGAAATAAACATTTCAATAAACAAACAACTGAAAAAATTTACATTCTTTTAAAAATTATCCTAAAAATTAAAGCACTTCACGGCAGAATTTTGAAAGTGTGTTCTGAATGAAAATAATATAATTTTTCAAAAGATTAAGCAAGGAATTGATGATTTTTACTTAGGAAAATATTTGATTCTTATAAACAATTGTCACAAAGTTATGTTTTGTCTTTTTCCTACATTAGAAAATAAAAGAACATTAAAGAACATTAAAAGATTACTTGAACTAGTTTACTCATGTTTAAATACTATGCACATGTTAATACTGAATACAAATAAAAATCTATTTGTTAAGTGAATGCAACTATGTTATCTGTGAAAATAATTACTGTTGCTATACTAAGCTGTCTATGGAATTTATATACTACTTTTTACACTAGGACACACAATTCTCAGCAAACACAGATTGAAAGGATGTGATCAGGAAGTGACAATGTGTAATAAATCATCTGAGTAATCACAAGGTAATTTCATGAGAAAATGGATTTTAGTAGGTGGTAGGTCAATCTACTCTGTCTCAATATTCTTTTGTACTTATTGTAAAATAAAAGACACCCAAACACGCAAAGGGAATAAGGGGGAGGTGGATAGGGAGACTACAATGAAGAAAACAGGTTCTCTCCTTTTGCAATGGGCCGATTCATCTCTCACCATCGCCACCCAGTGGTTCTATCTAGGAACGTTCTTCTTTTCCTCAAAGATTTTTCTAAAAAATTAAGTTTTTGTTTTGTTTTTGAATGAACGACTGATTCTTTTAGGTCCATTAAGTTACTCAGCTACTCTGGTCAGAGAGATATTTGGAAATGAGAAAAATGTAAGAAGGGGGCCGGAGAATTTAAGCATCAACCTTTTAATGAAGCTTTTTTTTTTTTTTTTCCTTCAAGAGCTTCATTTCAACTTGCCCATGTCCCTTCCTGCCTACATTATGGCAGAGCTTGTGCTCCAGTTTTCCGCTTCAAGTGCTTCACCAAAGGAGAAAACCTACATAATCTGCTTCTTCAAATGTCTAGGCCCTCCTTGTAAAATTCATCTGACTCCAAATCTCAGTCCTTAGATTATGGTTTATTTTCTTTCGTTTAGTACTAGGTATGGTTGGCAGTTGTTGTAGAATCTAAAACCTCTCCAGTCCCACGAATTAGTTTGTCCTCCCCTGATTTCCTGTACCCCCCCCCCCCCATTCTATTTTCCTCTCTTCGTGAGAATCTCCCAACTTCTCTTACCTCCTGAGATTCCGCGTAGTAGCTGTTCCAGTCGCTAGTTTCGTGCCCTTCCATTTTCACCGTACCTAACATCATGGAGCCAACGTGCCCGGTATAATCATCCAGCCCTTTGCAAAACCGCGGGCAGCAAAGAAGGGAGAAAGGGGAGAAACAACCAGCAACAATAACAACACTACAAAAAAACCCAATCACCAACCAAACTAGCACCCCACGTAGTAGGAAGCCAATTCCCGGTGTACTCTTTATTGCAGCTGGTGGGAGGAGGGTTGGGGAGAGGGAAAGGAGGGCGTAGAGCGGCGTGGGTGAGAGACACTTGAGAAAGTGAGGAAGTGCCGGCTGGGATGCGAGTGGAGTTGAGCTGATGTGGATCTTACGTCGCCCAAGTGCCCACCTCCTTCTCTTCTCCCCATTTGTCCGCTGCACAAAGACGCTTGCACCTACAAAGCCAAAGATGCACCTGCTAACAAACGGGCACCAGCCACTCGCAATACCTCCCACCAGTCTCCCTCTCGGTCACCCCAATTCCCTTCTTTCCTACTCGTACCGCCCCTCCCCCAAACTAAGGCGTCACTTTATTTGCAGAGCAAAGTAATTGGTTTAAGGTTGGAGGGAGAGGCAAGAGGCAAGTGGGAAGAAAACAAAAAGAGAAATATTGTCCTTTGGCAAGAAAAAAAAAAAAGTGGTGCGGGCCTCGCGATCGCAGATCTCTGTAAATGAATGCTGTGGCTGAGGCGCTAGTGGCGGAAAAGGCTCTGTTTGAATTGAAAGTTAAAGGACAGCCGGCGGCAAAGCCTGGAGATTAGAAGACTGTGTTCACTAAACTATAATCGAGGTCCCCCTTATTTGGGCACCCTACTGTTTTCCAGATGGCTGCTTGGGAACCGCTGCCATCACAGAGCCTAGTAATGTCAGCTTAGAGTCTTTTTTTAATGCCCATTATTTTCACTCCCTCCTCCCCGCCCCCCACCCTCGTCCCAATTCCACTTCGTCTTCTTTCAGATCCCTTTTCCTTCCTTTTCCTTGTTCAACTTCTCAAAGTTCAAATCCTGGGATTTTCTAGAGTCAGGAATGTCTAGGCTGCTGACTTGCTCCAAATCCAAGCCTTTTTTTTTTTTTTTTTTTCCCGCCCCAGCTTCCGCCTCATTACAAAAATAATAATAGTTTTTGCTTTGTCACTGGAAATTCAGTCATCTGAGTCACTCCAAAGTGACGTTAAAGCCAACCCCAGAACACCAAGACTAGCAGCAGACCGGGATGCACTGAAATGTAACCCGTACCTGCGGCTACAGCAGGTGAGTCATTGTAATAATTTTATATCTTTATGACTTTTGTCTTGGTTGCATTGTTCACTTCCCTTGTCATTTGAAGCAATGATTATAAAAGGAAAAAAGAAAATAAGGACAGATAACTATGTCTACAGGTAGGCAGTAGGAAGCAACTATTTTTTGCTTCTTCGCCTTCTCCCTCTCTTCCTTCTCCTATGCCCCTTGGAAAGGGGAATGAGGCATGCATATAGTTTCCCTAAGAGAAAAAAGTCAGAGTTAGGAATTTTGGGGGGGAGGGCAAGGGGAGTCGACTGAAGTTTCTAAAACATTTGAAGAAAAAAGATGCTCTCAGAGAATTTCTGAATTGAAAAAAAAGCACTGTTCCCTTAACTTTTCTCCCCACCATAGCCTCATTTTCATCTATGATTTATTTGAACTATAAATGATAAGACTCAATCACAGCCTCCTGCCTTAGCATGATTACTATAGATTAGAAGTGAGAAAACTTACATTTAAAAAAAATCTCTTGGCCTTCATAAAGTATTGGTCCTGATGGGACTTATATAATAAGAAAACTTTTTTTTTCGTTTTGTTTGTTTAAGGTAGTACCAACTCTATAGATGATAATAGAAGAGGGTGTATGTGTTATGTGTATGTGTGTGTTCTAAAAGTGTCTGAAAAATGGTTAGAATCCAAGGCTTTTTGACATGGAATGTAGCTCTTCACTCATAATGGAAATCACTGGTCCTGTAATCAAAAAACCCTAAGTTCAAATGGTAGCTTTGCTACTTTCTAGCTAGTGTGATCTCAGGCAAAGTAACATCTTTCTTTATTCCTCAAGTTTCATCACCTATAAAATAAGAGGATTGGATAAGGTGATCTTTTAGGTCTCTGAGGTTTTTCTTTGTTGTTCTAGTATTCTATGCTTGAGTATCTGGCAAAAATGATTCTTAATAAACAAAATAATCTTGAGTTTTTAATAGGTTTTTTGTCTTGTTAATATTAATTTAAGAAATTTTTAAAAATTTCTAAACAAGTATTATGGATAGCCAATAATAATGATTATTCCTGCTCTTTATTCTTTAAATTCTTTTTTCATTAAAGTATGGCAAAATTCCTACCTTAAGCTTTGAAACAAGCAAATTTATTAAATCAATATTGTTTTGTGTAACTTTCTGTCAGCATTTGATTTTAATTAAATTTGAAAAGTATTTGGGATACTGTTATTAAAGAGCATTTTCCTTATTCTTTTCAAGTACTCTAAGTGACTTTGTTGCTCTCTTTGACTATCAAATTTATTTTTAATGATTTGAGTATTTTTCAAAGATATTTTATTGAAAATTAATAATACCTTTGAGAGTGGAAGATTTGAGATAAGATGTTTGTAAAGAAAACCAATTTCAAGATAAAATGCCAAACAGAATTTTTTTTGTTTGTTTCCAGTTTACTTTCTAAAACTCTAGACTTGAATTGTCCAAGAAAATTATTTTGAGAGAACTGTAGCATTATCTAGTCAAACTCATAAGTTAAAAATAAATATCCTACAAAACACCTAACATGTGATTAATTAACTTAAACACCTCCAGTGAGAGAGAACTCACTACTTCCTGAAGTACTAATTGTTTAAAAAGAAGGAAGGAAAGGGAAAGAGGGAGGGAAGGAAGGAGGGAGGGAAAGAGGGAAGAAGGGAAGGAGGGAGAAAGGAAGGAAGGAGGGAGAGAGGGAGGGGGGAAGGAAGGAGAGAAGGAGGGAAGGAAGGAAGGAAGGAGGGAGGGAGGGAGAGAAAGAAGGAGGGAACAAAGAAAGGAAGGAAGGAGTAAAGGAAGGAGAAAAGGAGGGAAGGAAAAAAGTTAGTAAGGGAGGGAAGGAAGGAAAAAAGATGGAGAAAGGAAGATAGGAAGAAAGAAGGAAGGAAGGAAAGAACAGAGGGATGGCAAGAGGGAGGGGGGGAAAGGAAGGGAGGGAGGAAAGAAAGAAGGGAAGGAAGAGAAGAAAGGAAGGGAGAGTGGGAGGAAGAGAGGGAGAGAAAACAGGGAGAGAGGGAGAAGCAGTCCTTAATTTCCTTCAAACATAAATAGCAATTCAAAGAAATTTCCTTAAAGTATTTTTAGGAACTAAAACAAATTATTTTGGCTGCTAAGTTATATACCCTGTCTTTTGTTTTCAAAACTTCAGATTACAATAAAGTCATAGTGTCTCCTATTGTTTCTCTATTGTGCAACATAGATTTTCATCAGTGTGCCAGTTATATAGTGGTGGTATAGGGATCTTTCATTTAAACAGTAACGTATTTCCTGTTTGGGAGGACTTTCTCATTAATTGAGGTTTCTAAATATAGCTATCTAAGGCCCCAAATTAATCTCATAGTTATGAAATAACTAGAAGTACAATTAGTTTCATATCAAGTTATTCTTGAAGAATTTTCCCGATCATTGAGCATAATATAGCCTAAGGTATATTCTATCCTAATTATCAATCAAATAAAATTTCCAGGGTCATGCAAATGAGGTATCACAATTTATATTCCTTTATTGTCTTTTTTCCTTAAAATTTTCCCCCCAGATTTTAATAGTCAGCAAGCATTACTACACTAAGCACAGTAATACTAAGAAAGTTATTTTCCTATATTATGGAAAGTACCTCCTCTGTATTCATAATCTTCAGTTTGCTTCTGTATATCAGAACATGTTCTGGAAAAGTTTCCTAAATCCTCCTATCAAATCAACCCTTTTGAATACCTTCAATGTTCCCTTTCACATCTTATTCTTCCTATTTCTTTTTATTTTTTAATGAATTAGAATTTCTAGAAATTTTACTGAAAAGAAAAATTATTTCTTAGTCCTAATGCTTAAGCTATATGATTCTGGACACATATATTTAAGTCTCAAAATGTTGTTTCTTAAATGTAAGATCAGGACCTGGAGATCTGGAAAAAAGCTTAAACCTAGGCTAGTTGAGTTAAAATAGTCAACACAATGGTTTAAGTGGGAACAAGTATGAAGTCAAGAACAGTATGAGAGTGTATACTATTTTTCTGGGAATAAGCAGTGTGGTAGGATTGAACAGTAATTAAAAAGGAAAAGGAAACAAGGGTTTTAGTGAATTTAAAGATCAACAGGAGTCATCACAGTGAAGTAGCAGCTAAAAAACAACAACAACAACAACCTTATCTTGGGATACATTGAAGAAGGCATAGTCTCCAGAAATAAAGAGATGATGGTTTCACTAGGATCCACCATTATCAGATCTCAACTAAAGATAAGCTTTAAGGGGTCCAGAGGAAGGGAAGCAGTGAATGGTCTTGAGTCTTTGACATGAGCTTCAGTTGAAAGAACTGGACATAACTTGGAAAAGACTAGAGGAATTTACTCAACCTTCAAATATTTGAAGGGGTATTGTAAAGAGAAGAAAGATTAGACTAGTTGCAAATTTAAGCTGGTTATCTGGAAAACCTTCCTAACAATTAGAACTGTGGAAAAATGGAATAGATTGCTTCCTTAGATAGTGAGTTATTCCTTCCTGGAAGTCTTCATGTAGAGTCTGGGTGATCACAATTATGGTGAGTTTTCCTTTCGTGTGGAGATTAAACTAGATGGTAACTGAGGTTCTTCCAACTATGAAATTCTCTGAGTCTGTGATTCCATCTTTTTGAAATCTGATAAACCAATGAGTGGAAGAACAAAGAAGAAAGGTCTTACTTTACTACTTAATTAGCTACTCAATACCAAAGTTGGAAGGAGAAGATTAATCTTCGTGTACATCAAACTTAGGATAGAAGAGGATAAGAGAAACACCTCCCCTATTTTAGAGAGCTTCCTAAGATGAAATTGCTGCCTCTTTCCTTCAGCCCCAACATTCTTTCATTCTGTAGGCTACTTTACTTTAAGGCAATTTAAGTACTACAAACTTCCTTCAATATTTATTTTCTTTGCTTAATGTTATTCCATTCAGAACTACTCTGAGAACTTTCACAGTCAAGGAAAAGCAAGAGATAGAAAACAATAATTTATGGTTTACTAAGGGTAGGCAGTTACAAATATCATTAACACCCAGCTCTGCTTTACAAATCAAGAAACTGAGACTCAGAGAGGTTAAATATTTCATCCATGGCCATCTAATAAATGTCAACTTCAGGTTTAACATATACACATTATCCTTCTGCTATCTTTTTAGATGAGGATTTTTGTTGTGTTCCTTTGATTATCCTTGCTTCTACTTACCAGAGATTTAGTAAATATTGTCAGTACAGAAACCTAGAAATTTGGGATATCAAGCTGGGACTGTTCACCACAGAAGGTGAGGGAGCTTCTAGATTGACTCCAATGATATGAAACCTGACTGCTCCAGGGAATTCTTTCCTCCCTCTTACTCCATTTATTTGCTAATATGTTCTGTTCATTAGATTTACTTGTTTATCAGATAGGATTTCCCAGCCAACTACATAAAATGTTTACTCGGGGGATCCCCAGAGGGATTTGCCAGATAGTTTTTGTCTTTGGAAACCCAAGTTGTATGGTCTAGTGCCTATCTCCATTCCTTAGATAAGAAGCTTAAGTCTCCCTAGTAGCAAGGTAAGAACTCAGTTTTCTTAATGAAATCTGAGGTTTACCTCTTGATGTGGTAAAATGCTTTCCTCCTAGTGTCTTCAGTGTTAATAGGATCTAGAAACAACTGCAATTCTTACATCTAAAGGGTATGGTGCTTGATCTTCACTATTCTCACATCTCCAACATGTTACTGAAAGTGAAGGCCAGAAACTTTTAAGTACACAGTCGTTTCTTCTACCTCTTTAGGCTAGTCAAAGGCTAGATTTGGTTGGCTTGTGGGATGTGGGACCACTACATCTGGCCCTTTTTATGTCAGTAGAGTTCCCTATCAGCCAGTTGCTGAGAAGACTTGACTAACAAATATATTCACAAAGGCAATTGTATCACAGGCACTGGAGAAAAGTTCTGGGACTGGGCATTAGGCACTCTTCGCAAAATGCCTTTGGGGGATAGGGTTAGAGTCAGTTATTTTTCTGCGGTGTCTCTGGGGCTTTCCTTTCTTCTTCTATTTCACCTACTTTGCTAGAAAAACATTATAATCTCAGCTGTATCCATTTGTACAAAGTTGATAAAAAAAAAAAATACAGGTAGAACCTGCTGGAGATCTCCTCTCTTCTGCTCCCTCCCTCCCCCGTTATTTCCCACCCCCGCATCTAGACCCGATTCCTCCCCCAGTTCTAAGTTCTTCCCGTCCCTCCTCCCTTCCTCTCTATCTTTCTCCCTTTCACTCACCTGGCAAGTTCCTTTCTTCCACCCCGCCTTTTTCGTTCTTTCCTTTCTCACTGGCCCTTCCCCTCTACATTCTTACACCACCCCCAGCCCCTCATTCATCAATCTTGCCAACCTTCCTCCAAATCATTAAAAAAAAAACAAAAAAAAAAAAAAACCCATAAGCATTTTATACCCAGGGAATTTATTCAGTACCAGGAGCAGGAAGTCATACCCGGACCTGCTACTCCTCCTCCCTTTAGCCGTAAGCTACAAAACCCTTTTTGCAGCTAACTGCCGTGGTTCGTTAGTCAGCCCATATTTTGACCTCTTCAAACAAACTAGGATTTAAACGGTGACTTTCTATCTTGGTAACTGCCAAACAAATATTATGAGAAACTTCTCTAAGAGAGTCTGGATCAGAGTGGAAATCTTTGCCATCAAAAGTCGAATTCTGGTGAACTTCTTGAGCTGCGAGCACGTGCTGGAACCTAAAAAAGTTCAGGAGTTAAATTTCCTTAAGTTTACGGCTGTTCGTTTCCCTGCAGCTTTACTTGTGTACCTATCAGCTCTGTTAGGAGGCAGTTATCAAGTATATAGAAATTATAGGAAAACACACACCCTCCTTCAAACAAACACACAAAATACAAAAGAACTCTCCTCATTCTGAACCAAATTTCCTTTCTGACAATTTAAAAGTTCCTTGTAAAGAATCAAGACTGACCCTCACTGTTATGACACTCTCCCCTCTCTCCTTGCAGACACAACTTATTTTTCTTTGTGTTTCTTCCCATTGTCCACAAAGTAGGAAAAAGTAGGATTCTATGGCTATTTTTGGAATTGAGTAAAAATATTAAATTCTTCAATTTTGTAGTTAGTTAGAACTCATGATTTTACAGAGAGGCCAGAGTTGCTTTGTGTCAAGGTCTCCGGAAAGTAAACTGTTTTGCATTTGGGCTTCTTCATATGTGAAATGCTTATGTTCTTGAAGGCAATATTGCTTGTTATTTGGGGAAAGCTGTTTGTAAACTTTTTTTTTTTTTTTTTTTTTTTTTAAGTAGGAGGTATTGTGGTGCAGTGGAAAGATTATTGTATAAAAGTCAATAGTCTTGGGTTCAAGTCTTCAGTTCTGCCCTTATTATGGATAAATCATAAGTTTTCTAGGTTCTTATTTCCTCTTTTGATATAAATTAAACTAGTTAAATTCCAAGATCTAAACCTGGGAATTATGTCCCCTTTCCTGAAAGTATTAACTTAATCTTGAACAGGTAAGTTTTGATGAGAGATCTCCAGCTGAAAATGACCTTAAATAACATCTAGTCCACCCTCCTCACTCCTAATTTACAAGTGAAGAAAAGATAACTATTCAACTTATACTATGATTAAACAAATAATAAGGATCAGAGACAGAATTTTAACCCAGGTTCTTTGAGTACATCTTCATGTCTCTTTCCATACACTATTTTCCTATCAAGTTCTATAAGATGTTCACTTCTTTGATACCCACCTATAATTGGAGAGGTCTTTTATAAAAATACTTGAATAAAATTCAGGAAAAGTCTACCAGAAGTCATTCAACCCTTTTTCAAGTCAGAAGGGATCTTAAATATCCCAGAAAGATAAGGGTATGTGTTTATTGTTTTCTTAAACTGATCCAGACCATAGGAAAGGAATTCAAAAGTTTTCTTTACTAACACTATTATCTTTAATAATCCTACTACCTTTTAGATTATTGGGATAAGAATAGAATATTAGGTAATAAAACAGTTATAGAAAGATGGATATTTTAGCAGCTATGAATTATATACTATTCTTGAAAAAATTTAATTTAGAAACTTTTAAAGTTACAGCACAACCAGAAACAATTCATTAACTTTCTGTCAGTAATCATAATTTTCAAAGAATAATTTTTAAAAGCAATATAGTGGATAGAGAGCAACCTTGGAATCAGGAAGACCTTTCATAAATCCTGGATATGTGACCTTGAATAAGTCACATAATTTCTCAGTGTCTAAGTTGCAGAGAAAGTATTAACCTGCCTTTGCAGAGGAACTTTCCTCATGCTGGAGCTTTCTAAATTAATGAAATTGAGTTTCTACCTTTATGTTAATTTTTTTCCATATAAGAACCATTAATTCATTAATAGATCACTAAAAAGTTGAGGCATTCCTTTTTCAATAACAAAGTTCTTTTTAATCACTTTTTTCTTTTTTGCTAAATTTGTGCAGCCATTTTGAAGGCAATTGGGGAGGAGGGCAAGTTTTACAAATAAAAGTGCAAGTGGTTTGTTACATATTTAGTAGAGTATATATACATACATATATATATATATATATATATATATATATATATATATATATATATATATCAAAACATGGACATATCAAATCTTAGATTGCAACTAAATTTACATCTGAAACAATGATATTAAGCAGCCTATTTGGCCACACAGTGACTTTCATGAATGATGATTGTGATTACAACAAATCCCATCATATTGGTTACTTAAATACACTGGGAACATCTGTGGTTTCATGAGGAATTCACTGCAATCTCAACCAATCAAAGAATTATAGTCGTCTTAGAAACTTGGAGGTTAAGTGGCTTGCTTAGTTCATTCACATAGCTAGTGAGAGAGAAAGGTTGCTAATTTAATTCATTTTGCAAACTCTATTTACTTCTTACTGTCCAGACATAAAACAGGGAATCAAGGGCATTCAATTTCATGTAGTCTAATTTGGGAGAGGATATTTGAAAAGAAAGCAAAAGGGAAGACCAAGATAGTTGTACCTATAAAACTATGTACACACATACAAATATAACATTCTATTTACATCTCTAGATTTTCCTTTTTAATACTTATTGCTTTGATGATTTTCTTGTATGAACTTTAGCTCCAGAAAGTGAGAGTTATATAACTTTATCGCATCAGATATAACTACTGTTGTTGTGACATAAAATTCCAAAAGAAATTGTGAGATTGTTTTTCTTTTCCTTAACTTCCTGGGGGTAATCACATTCTTCACATTGCCCATTTGTTCATTTTATTCCACAAATAAAAAGATGATCCCTTGGCTTTTCAATAGATATTCATTAAAACTTAAATAAGCCCATCAACTTTCCATCAACCAAAGTGCTAAACATTAGTAGTAAAGGAAATCCCTGTGTTTAAATTATGTGTTTAAATTGGCAAACAAATAAAGCAGAGCGTATAAATTTAAAAGGAAAAGAGTTGTAACTACAAAATTATTTCTGTTGGTATAATATTGGCAAGCACAGACATCTTGCAAACAGCCATGCAGAGTTCATACACATGGAGCTTAAGGGAGCCAATGTGTGTATATTTGCTAAGGGTCACAGATATGATGCACTGGTTGCTGAGCAGTTGAGCTCTATGAGAATAACTAGCAGGGCTCTTTAATATTAGATCATTTAAATTAAATATTACTCAAACTTTTAGGATGCAAACACTTATTTTACAGCCTACTTCTGTGTAATTTAATCATTTCAGGGCACTATCAAATCCCTGCCAAAATCTACTGTGTTGTTTCAAGGTATTAATCAGAGTCCCAAAGTGTCAACCTTTCTTCCTGAAGGGTTTATTTGCCATGAAAATAGTTTTAAAAGATTCAATAAATTTGCAAGAATATTGAAAACAATCTATGCATATGTTTTGAAAATAAAAAGCTTTACAAATTAAAAAAATTTTTAAAGAAAAATAATATGAAGAAAAAAAAAGTTTCACTAGAAGACAAAAGCAAATATGTCAAATAGAGCTATTTATTTTCTAGCTTTGGTTGCTTGCATTCTAAATATCATAAACTAAAACCATCTGTGGAAAAAGTATCACAGATAGAAAAGCTGTAAAAACTAAAATATATTATCAATTAGGGACAGGAATAGGGACTATAACCTTGATTTAATTGAGTTAGCAGACTTTCTTGGTGAGATAAACTCCATCTATTAATATCAGTCATCACCTTCTCTGTAATATAGAGTCTTAGAGAGTTGCCTAGAGTACCAAGAGTTTGAGTGACTAAACCAGAATCACAATCCTTCAATTAAGACTTTGTATCTTCCTGCATAGTTATTGTTACCAAGACTGGAGCAAACAGGGTTTCTAGATCACGTTTTCTAACAATTCAACAGGAGATTTGGATCTAGAATCATCACCATTGTAACTTTCCAGCTTTCAGGTCAAAATGCTATATCCAGAATACCCTTAAGCAGGTGCTTACTGTGAGACTGGAAAAATATTTCATATTCCCAAGACATTCCAGACCCTTGTGTCAGAACCAAAGGGAGCAGGAATGGAAGGCATACTCTTGGTCATATAAATATCATGGGTGTAGATTAGTATTTTTAAAAGGCTTTTTGTTTTTGTTTGCTCATTTATTTGTTTTACAAAAGACCTTTTGGACCTATAGAGTAACACTGGCAGAATCCTTACAACAATCAATGTGATTTTGATCTTCAAGAAAGAGGGAGAGATTCACTAGAGAGGGGAAATGAAGTAAGAAAAAGCATTAGAACGTCCGTTTTTAACAAAGAAGTATGTGAAAATAAGAGTGATATATATAATGGGGAAGAAAATAGAAATAACACACTTCTTCAGTGAGAAAGCCTTTCCAGAATCTGTAGAACAAATCACAGGAATGGATTTTTAGTTTTAACTGAACTATTAGTTTTCTTCTTCTAAACTACTTTTAGTATAGTGTTTATCGGAGATTTAAGGATTTAAAATATTTTAGATAAGTTTTCAACTGAGCTTTCACAGTACTCTAGTTAGTGATATAGATAGAATTCCCATTTTACAGATAAGAAAATTTAAATTCAAAGAATTTAAATTCCGGACATGGAAAGGATTGACAGATTGATAGCTCTTTTTCGATTCTGTCTCTATTCTGCCAATGAATGCCAGGCAGTAATGAGAAGTACTATTGAAATCAAGATCTTCCTTACACACCACCTCCAGCTATATGTCAAAATCTGTACTGAGAGAATAATAACATCTTTTCAAATATTTCTCCCTTCTGTACTTCAACTGGGAAAAGGAAGCAAGATCAAAATATTAATACTTTTTCTAGCAAAAAACCTGAAACTTGTACTCTTAGTTTTCTTGAACTTTTTAAAACTCTTTGATAATGAAAGTCAGCACATTCTCTGCAACTTGGAGTCTCAGAGAGTTTTGCCCGCTGTACTGAGAAGTTAATAGACTTTCTTAGTCACATGATCTACCGTTTGATGGTGGCTCTTTCCACTCCCTCTATGATACTGTATCTGTTGTATTGCTTTTAGTAAGGGCATTTTCTCACCGATGACCCTTTCTTCCCCAGCCCCTCAGTCCTTTTGCCTTAAATTGTGTCAGTTGTGACATAATCTTTTATGGAATTCCTTGATCTCATTTTCTGACAAGGCTCCATTTTTGTCAGAGGTAAAAACATTCATCTACTTTTAGTATAAGTAAATTTTATTATTTTTAAAAAGAAAAACTTGCTACAACCATTGTAAATAAATGTTTAGATGTTGCTTTAAGGTCTTTAAAATGTTTTCCTCACAACTTTGTGAGGTGATAGTGAAAGCATTATTATCTTCATTTTTCCTGTGAGGAAACCAGAGAGAGGCCAAAAGAGTTTAAATAACTTTGCTCATAGTGACAGCAGGAGCAAACATGGGAACCCAGATTTGACAATGAGTCTACAACACTTTCCACTAAACTACACTGTCTTAAAAAGTAAGCTGATCTTGTTATCCAATTATAGAATACTGGAGTTTTATCTAACACATTTTTTTCTTGATAGGGGAAAAGGGCACCTTAAGGGCATCTATAAAAGGTATCTATAAAGGGCTCTGATGCACCCACATATTCAACAAATTAGAGCTATTTTGACTTATAAAAGCTGAAGAGAGCCAAAAAGGGAAGTTCATTTCCTGTTAGAGCTCTCTTTCTCTCACGTTGCAGTATTTGTCAATCCGATTGTAACTTTAGCAACAGCTTTTATTTAGCAGCTTGTAGGATTTTGAGCCTTGAGTTTCTAAATGGCAAGATAAAGATCTGGAGTAGTGGGTCTTAACGTTTCTTTGTGTCATAGATCCCCTCTGCCTGTATATTGAAGTCCACGGACTTCTTTTGCAAAAATAGGAATTTTAAATGAATAAAATGTATAAGATTATAAAGAGATTGTAATAAATTTCAAAGTATTCGTAATCCTAGGTTCAGAATTCCCTGATCTAGACTCAGCCAGCCCTCTAAATTGGATCCTAAAACGCGACCATACTGTTTGAACTGCTCTGCGCTGGCCTCTAGTGGTTGCGACTTCTGGAGTGTTCTGAAGGGTACAAGGTAGAGATGAAATCCACTTCATTCCTTTTTTTTTTAATTCTCTGCCGTTCTGAGCTTTGGCTTACTTTGTAGAACAATGTATATAACACTGCTCCATTATAGCTTACCCCAGTGTCTCACAATCACTGCTCGAAAGTTGTGGAAAAAGGGAGAAAGGAAATAGTCAGAAGGCAAGAAAAAAAATGCCCGTGCCATACCAGTACTTGCAGGTCCCTCCAACGTTTCTACTTTAAAATAAAACACCAAAAATGATTCAATGCAAGAAGTAAACAGAATCATATGCTATTAATATCCGGTCTAAGGAATACTAGGGGGAAAAAAAACCGGGGAAGGGAAAATAGGAATGTGAAGATTTGTAAACCAAAGGAATACTGAGAAAAAATTTAGAAGCGATAATTTGTAACTTACTAAGGATCTGTTTCACCTCAGTGGAAGGCAATATGGTGTAGAGGAAAACATCAAATTGATTGTGATGTCGAGTTCCGAGTTTGAATCATAACTCTAGCTACTGTCTTTTCTAGTGAGACAAGGTCTCTTCTTTTCTGTAAAATGAAAGGAATCATCAGATGATTTTCAAAGTCCTCTTTAGCTCAATAAACTATAATTCATTCCCTTCCCCGTTTGTTCAAAAAGCTAAAAGTAAAAATGAGTCCCCTTATCCCCTAGCTCTTTCTGAGAGAACTATGAGCAGCCACTCAAAAATTAAAAAAAAAAAAATATATATATATATATATATAAAAAATATTAAAGCCAAAGGAAAAAGTGAGATGATACCTTTTGAAATGGAAATATTAGATTTTCTAAGAATATTTCTTTTTGGGGGCCCAAGTTTATCTGGACTTAACACAAGCAGGACATTTCTTTAATTCTTGAGGGTTTTTTTACATTTCAAAGTATTAAAAAAAAAAAAAAAAGTTAAATGTTACCATAGGTATACAAGAAAACTCAGCTGATCTTGAAACCTAAAATAATAATAAAGAGTAGTAAGTGATTAAATCATGTAAGGCTTTTTGTTAGATATAGATGTAACTGCTGAAAATGACATTGCATCAATTAATTGAAATTTGTTTACTTAAATAAACATGCTGACATTAGAAGGCAATGCAACTAAGTAGCTTATTAAAAAAAATCCTGATTAATGAAAGCTCCAAAATGATGTGCTAATTTTGGAAATTCTTTTTTAAATAGTAATCAAAATTTAAATAGCTAGAATATAATTATTTTTATTTCCCAGGAGGGAAGGAGTTTGGGGAGCTTATTAATTTTTTTGCATGTGTAAGGATTTATATTAGTGGGGTCAGATCTAAAAAGTCTATATATGCAGGCAGTTATCATCACTTAATGTAAACTCAGACTTTATAGTATACTTAAGGATAACCTTTAGTTTGGGGAAGAGTAAACAGGGCCTTGGTACTCTAAGCCCAAGGTTTGGGCTACAAAGTCCAGGCAACTTTCATACATAATTATCTTTAGAAAAGAAATTGTTCTGCCCTCAGAATAACTAAAACTTTCAGTGCATTACCCATAGTTTAAAAAAAAAAAAAAAAAAACTTAAATAAAATCCTTTTCAATTGCTAAGTGTAATTGGAATGCTAAATACTAGTTACTAACTCCAGGCAAAATTTTAATTCTAGGCCTTATGGCTGATATAATTTGTTTCCTTACTTTTCTTGGGGGTGGAGGGATTTTGCTTCCTTTATCCTTTTCTCATTCCTTTCTGTAAGTCTTATGAATGGATTCAGAGTTCTTTCTTTCTTTCTTTCTTCCTTTCTTTCTTTCTTTCTTTAAAGCTTTTTGTTTTCAAAACATATGTATAGATAATTTTCAACATTCACCCTTGCAAAACCTTGTGTACCAAATTTTTTCCCTCCCTTTACTCCACCTCCTCCCCTAGATAGCAAGTAATCCAATATATGGTAAACATGTGCAATTCTTCTATACATATTTATACAATTATTGTGCTGCACAAGAAAAGTCAGGTCAAAAACGAAAAAAAATGAGAAAGAAAACAAAATATAAACAACAAAGAGTGAAAATACTATGTTGTGATTTACACTCAGTCCCCACAGTCCTTTCTAGGGTGGCAGATGACTCTCTTTATAACAAGACCATTGGAACTGGCCTGAATCATCTTATTGTGGGAAAAAGCTATGTCCATCAGAATTGATCATGGTATAATTCTTGCTATTGCCATGTACAATGATTTCCTGATTCTGCTCATTTCACCTCACATCAGTTCATGTAATTCCCTCCAGGCCTGATCGTTTCTTATAGAACAATAATGTTCTACAACATTAATATACCATAACTTTATTCAACCATTTTCCAACTGATGGTCATCCACTCAGTTTCCAGTTTCTGGCCACTACATATGGGTCCCTTTTCCTCCTTTATGATCTCTTTGGGATATAGGACCCGTAGAGACACTGCTGAATCAAAAAGTACACACAGTTTGATTTTCCTTTGGACAGAGTTCCAAATTGCTCTTCAGAATGGTTTGATCAGTTCATAACTTCACCAACAATGTATTGTTATCCCAGTTTTCCCATTCTCTCCAACATTCCTCATTATCTTTTCCTGTCACCTTAAACAATCTGAGAGGTATATAGTAGTACCTTAGAGTTGTCTCAATTTGTATTTCTCTTATCAATAATGATTTAGAGCACCTTTTCATATGATTAGAAATGGAGACTTTGTTTCTTTATGAAAAGGGGTTAGAGACTTTTCCGGAACTTGGGAAAGATTGGCCGACTTCACCCACCCCCACTCTAGCATTACTAAATGCCTCTTCATGATACCAAAACTTAAAGACAATTTGCCTGGCTTGGGAACGAGATGCCTAGGAATGACAGAAAGGGTAAATAAAAAGCAGGACATGTGTTTAAACATTCTGGACTGGATTGGAGGAGGGGCAGGGACACATAGCTTAGGCTTTGGTATAAGGAAAAAGTAAATGGAATATGCTTATTGTGATCCAGCTAGAAATAAGATTTTGTTTTTTGTTTTTGTTTTTTTTTAGTGAGGAAGAAAATATTTATAGTTTCCTCAGCAGTAATTTTATATATAATACAGATGAAATACAGGAATGAGATTGGATTGGGGTGTTTGGCGTTTAATGTCAAATGTTAAGACTGACATAGGTATCAAATGTTGGGATATAATCATGTGAAGAATTCACAATGACGATTCTCTTTGGCAAAAGGTAAGTTCCTCATTTATTTATTTATTCATTCATTCATTTATTTTACTTACTTAATATTATTTTATTATTTATAAATTTTATTTATTTAATAAACTTACCTTTTATTTAAGAAAAGAGGTTATAGATAAAATGAAGAGATACAATAGACATCAGGAATGATAAGTATAAAATAGAGCTGGGAGAGAATATAGTTAGCAAGGAAAGGGGTTTTAAAGAATTTAGCACCCTAAAAGAGTTAGTTATCTATGAAAAGGAGAATAGAAGTATGGTGGGGATGAGAGGAGAGACACCACATGACATGGGGAAGGGGGAAGGAGAAAGACACCATGAGACAGAGTGCCATGGCAGACTGATCCAAAAGGTGTTCAGCAAAGTTGGAGTGAACCATGGACAGTTTATAGAGGAAATTTAACCTCTAAAATTAGGCGACATAATTTGGATTTCTAATGGGACATAGCTAGGCAGGGCTGTCCACAACCTCCAGAGAGGTGATCCCTTAAAGTGCCCTTCTCTGCTTGCCCCACGGAGCAATTCCATAAATACTGGAGTCCTTCTCTGTCAACCGTTCTCAGTTTATAATTAATATTGGACCTGGAGTTAGGAAGACGTGTAATCCTTCTCATATTAGAATTCTTTGTTTCTTTCAAAAAATTGCTCAAGTTCAACTGTCTTTCTTGTTTTTTCCCAGCTGTTAAATAAATAAATAAATAAATTTTGCCTTGTACTCATCTTGTATGTGCGACATTTATTTGAAAAGCCCCTTTTTTTTTTTAAACAAAAGTTATAGGAACTGTTACTGTATCTTTAAAAGCAAGTGCTAAAAATTACAATTTTAACTGTTTTGATGTGCTTTTCCTTAAGGAGTTAGGAAGACTGTGAATTCAATTTTATTCTTTGAGGATCTATGGAAATCTTGTGAGAAAACTTTTTTCTGGTTCAAACTATCAAATATTATTTTGTGAAGAAAAACATGAGAGCTAAATTTGGAGAGAGGTTATTAAGAATAAGGACTTGAGAAAATCTGATTATTTGTCAAATCTTTCATGCCTAGATAAAGACTGAGAGAGAAGACAGAAAGAATTTCAGGATATTGCCTGTCTTTTTGAATCTATCATAATCTCTATTTGGAAAAGAGGAAGAGAAATATTTAGAAGAAACTGGGTTTAGTATCTTGAGTGAACTGAGTGATCTTTGCTTTCAGAAGTAAGGAGAAGTCACTTGTAATTACAGAGATATTTAGAAGTGTGTTCTGGGCTGTATCTGACTCAGGCCAATCCCCTGGTAATTTAGATTCAATGTTGGAACAAAATTAAGTCCTTGAAAAATTAAGAAAAAAAAAAGATGTTTACTTAGCCATAGCTGAAGAAGGCTATTCAATATAGGATAGACATTAAAAACACTCTTGAGTTTATTCAGCTGAGCATCATCATTATGTATTAGCCAAGCATCAGAAAGCCTTCATCAATAAGTGACCTGAAGAGACAAGGAATATTCTTTTAAAAAAAATTAGCCTCAGGGGAGGGGAGAGAGGAGAAGGATAATGGTTCTACCACAAGGTGATTCTGGCAAGTATTGCTCTTAAAACTAAGATGTTGTAAATGTAAAATCTGGGAACCTTCATCCCAATTCCCATGGTCACTGAAGGATAAAGTCCCAGTTTAGAATGTTCTCTAATGCTATCAGTTTGAGACTCATTCCTGGGTGTTCCTTTCAATATCAAACACTAATTTACAGTTAATATTTGCCTATATTATTGATTAATCCAATAATTAATGCCTGGATATGATTTTTATTGGTATTAACTTTTACAAAGAGATATTTACTAGGAAGATATAGTAAGAAAAGCAGTATATTTCCCCCTAATATTAAGGGTAAACTTCCTCCTTTACTATATGTTCCCTGGGTAAAATGGGATCAAACTTAAAAGTAGTTGTTATAGAACATTTGCCTCACCATATTGTTTTCAAATGCAGCATGGTCACTGGTTATGGGATCTTAACTATTATCAATCCATGACTAGATCAAGTTGGTCATTCTTCATTTTGTGATGATACTTTGTTAGTTTCCTCCAGGAAACTCCTGTGTGGGTTTCTAATATTTTGAGATCTCTAAAAGATCTATAAAAAATGAAAATGGATACTAAACAAGGTGGCTCCGGGCTTGACACAGGCTTGCCTGGGAGGCTATGTATAAACTGGCTTTTTTAGGACTCTGGGTGAAAGAGGGGTCTCAGGTCTTCTCTTACTTTTAGGCCCATAGCAGTTTATTCTCCTCAGTCTTAACATAGCCAAGGAAAGAAGAGCTTGAGATGATCAAGCAGTTCTTGACAATGCTTCCTGTGTAAGTTAAGTGAAATGAATCAAAGACTATAGAACTGTTCCTATCACAGAATTCTAGGCTTGTTTCTCATAATGTCTCTCAAGTAACAAGGCACATAATTTGAAACAATCACCTATGAACTAACTTGTTCCCACAGGACTGGAGAACACCTTTATTGTCTTGCATTTGTGTGCAAATGGGAAACCACTTAAGCCCTGAAAATGATTGTACTGTATAAAACACCTTTCCCCATCCCTTCCCATTTGTGTATAAAATTCCCATCATTTTTGTAACAGAAGGAAAGTTTCCTACCCAGGAGAACTTTCAGTTTACAAACTGTATTCCTTACCCTGAAAGTGAATAATTAAACTGCTACTTGATCTCTAAAACCAGTGTGGCTCCAGATATTCATAATTTAGAGATCAAAGCAGTAAAATTATTTTAAGTTAATGACTAAATGAGATATACAGTGAAATTGAGGAATGATAAGGAATGGATCAAATAGCATATTGAAGGGTAACCTATAAATAAGATACCTACCTATGCCCCCTATGCATATACATATACATATACATATACATATACATATACATATACATATACATATACATATACATATATATGTATATATATGTATATATATATAAAATCTCTCTGATAGAATGTAAATATCTATTTGGGTTCCCAATACCTGGCATATAGTAGCAGCAGCTGTGGTGGAAGCAGCTTCAACAGCAGTTATCATTTATATAGTGAGTGCTTATACTGTACTTCAAGGTTTGTGAATCACTTTACATATGTTATCTCAATATGTAGAGTAAAGTAAATTTTTGTTGGTTAATTAATCATAGGAAAGTCATTTAATTTCCTTTAGCCTCAATTTCCTTATCTGTAAAATGTAAAATGTTATAAGCTTCAAGTGTCATAAAAATGTGAGCTATTTATAGAGATGTGGTATAGGCCTTTAAAACAAGAGATAATATTTTGATTAGCAGCCAACACTTATTGGCCCATGATGGACTGAGCTCTTGGATAGGTCAAGAAAATATAATAAAGATGACAATACTACCTAAATAATCTATTTAGTGCTATACAATCAGACTCCCAAAAAGCTATTTTAATTACCTAGAAAAAATAACAACAAAATTCATCTGGAAGAACAAAAAGTCAAGATTTTCAATGGAATTATTGGGAAAAACATCAAATGAAGGTGGCCTCGCTATACCACATCTAAAACTATATTATAAAACAAAGGTCTCAAAACCATTTGGTATTAGCTAAGAAATAGACTAGTTGATCAATGGAATAGGTTAGGTTCGCAGGACAAAATAGTCAATAATTTTAACAATCTAGTGTTTGACAAATCCAAAGACCCCAGCTTTTAGGATAAGAATTCACTGTTTGATAAAAACTGCTGGGAAAACTGGAAATTAGTATGGCAGAAACTAAGCATTGACCCACACTTAACACCGTACACCAAGATAAGGTCAAAATGGGTTCATGATCTAGGCATAAAAAATGAGATTATAAATAAATTAGAACATAGGATAGTTTACCTCTCAGACTTGTGGAGGAGGAAAGAATTTGTGACCAAAGAAGAACTAGAAATCATTATTATTTTTTTAATTTAATTTAATTTAATTTTTAAAAATTTTATTTATTTATAATTTTTTCATAGTATATATGCATGAATAATTTTTTTTATAATATTATCCCTTGTATTCATTTTTCCAAATTATCCCCTCCCTCCCTCTACTCCCTCCCCTTGATGACAGGCAATCCCATATATTTTACATATGCTACAATATAACTTAGATACAATATATGTGTGTTCCGAAGGTATAAGTAACCTGGGTAGATAGACAGTAGTGCTAACAATTTACATTCACTTCCCAGTGTTCCTTCTCTTGGTGTAGTTATTTCTGTCCATCATTGATCAACTGGAAGTGAGTTGGATCTTCTTTATGTTGAAGATATCCACTTCCATCAGAATACATCTTCATACAGCATTGCTGATGAAGTGTACAGCGATCTTCTGGTTCTGTCATTTCACTCAGCATCAGTTGATGTAAGTCTCTCCAAGCCTCTCTGTATTCCTCCTGCTGGTCATTTCTTACAGAACAATAATCCATAACCTTCATATACCATAATTTACCCAACCATTCTCCAATTGATGGACATCCATTCAACTTCCAGTTTCTAGCTACAACAAAAAGAGCTGCCACAAACATTTTGGCACATACAGGTCCCTTTCCCCTCCTTAGTATTTCTTTGGGATATAAGCCCAATAGCAGCAATGCTGGATCAAAGGGTATGCACAGTTTGATAACTTTTTGGGCATAGTTCCAAATTGCTCTCCAGAATGGCTGGATTCTTTCACAACTCCACCAACAATGTATTAGTGTCCCAACATTCATCCCCTCCAACATTCATCATTATTTGTTCCTGTCATCTTAGCCAATCTGACAGGTAGTAGTATCTCAGAGTTGTCTTAATTTGCATTTCTCTGATCAGTAGTGATTTGGAACACACTTTCAAATGAGTGGATATAATTTCAATTTCATCATCTGAGAATTGTCTGTTCATATCCTTTGACCATTTATCAATTGGAGAATGGTTTGATTTCTTATAAATTAGGATCAATTCTCTATATATTTTGGAAATGAGACCTTTATCAGAACCTTTAACTGTAAAAATATTTTCCCAATTTGTTACTTCCCTTTTAATCTTGTTTGCATTAGTATTGTTTGTACAGAAACTTTTTAGTTTGATGTAATCAAAATCTTGTATTTTGTGATCAATAATGATCTCTAGTTCTCCTCTGGTCATAAATTCCTTCCTCCTCCATAGGTCTGAGAGGTAGACTATTCTCTGTTCCTCTAATCTATTTATGATTTCATTCTTTATGCCTAAATCATGGACCCATTTTGATCTTGGTATATGGTGTTAAGTGTGGATCCATATCTAATTTCTGCCATACTAATTTCCAGTTTTCCCAACAGTTTTTTCCAAATAATGAATTTTTATCCCTAATGTTGGTATCTTTGGGTTTGTCAAAGATTAAATTGCTATAGATGTACCCTTTTTTGTCCTTTGTATCTAATCTGTTCCACTGAACGATTGGTCTATTTCTTAGCCAATACCAAATGGTTTTGGTGACTGCTGCTATATAATATAGCTTTAGATCAGGTACACTTAGACCACCTTCATCTGACTTTTTTTTCATTAGTTCCCTTGCAATTCTCGATCTTTTATTCTTCCATATGAATTTTGTTGTTATTTTTTCCAGGTCATTAAAATAGTTTCTTGGGAGTCTGATTGGTATAGCACTAAGTAAATAGATTAGTTTGGGGAGTATTGTCATCTTTATTATATTCGCTCGGCCTATCCAAGAGCTAGAAATCATTATTGATCACAAAATAGAAAATTTTGATTATATCAAATTGAAAAGCTTGTGTACAAAGAAAACTAATGCAGACAAGATTAGAAGGGAAACAATAAACTAGGAAAACATTTTTACAGTCAAAAGTTCTGATAAAGGCCTCATTTCTAAAATATATAGAGAATTGACTCTAATTTATAAGAAATCAAGCATTCTCCAATTAATAAATGGCCAAAGGATATGAACAATTTTCAGATGAAGAAATTGAAACTATTTCTAGCCATATGAAAAGATGCTCCAAGTCATTATTAATCAGAGAAATGCAAATTAAGACAACTCTGAGATACCACTACATACCTTTCAGATTGGCTAGGATGACAGGAAAAGATAATGCTTAATGTTGGAGGGGATGTGGGAAAACTGGGACACTGATACATTGTTGGTGGAATTGTGAATACATCCAGACATTCTGGACAGCAATTTGGAACTATGCTCAAAAAGTTATCAAACTGTGCATACCCTTTGATTCAGCAGTGTTACTACTGTGCTTATATCCCATAGTGATCTTAAAGAAGGGAAAGTGACTTGTATGTGCAAAAATGTTTATGACAGCCCTTTGGCTAGAAACTGGAAACTGAGTCCATCAATTGGAGAATTGCTGAATAAACTGTGGTATATGAATGTTATGGAATATTATTGTTCTATAAGAAATGACCAGCAGAAGGATTTTAGAAAGGCCTGGAGAGGCTTACATAAATTGATGCTGAGTGAAATAAGCAGGACCAGGAGATCATTATATACTTCAACAACAATGCTATATGATAATCAATTCTGATGGACATGGCTCTCTTTAATAATGAGATGAACCAAATCAGTTCCATTTGTTCAATAATGAATAGAACCAGCTATACCCAGCGAAAGAACTCTGGGAAATGAGCGTGAACCACTACATAGCATTTCCAATCCCTCTGTTTTTGTCTGCTTTCATTTTTTATTTCCTTCTTAGGTTAATTTTATATTATTTCAAAGTCCGATTCTTCTTGTGCAGCAAAATAGCTGCATGGATATGTATACATATATTTTATTTAACATATTTAACATGTATTGGTCTACCTGTCATCTGAGGGAGGTGGTGGGGGAAGGAGGGGAAAAATTGGAACAGAAAGTTTTGCAAGGGTCAATGCTGAAAAATTACCTATGCATATAGTAAATAAAAAGCTATAAAAAAAAATCACAAATTAAAATTAGCTAAAAAAATTTAGGGCAGTATCCAAAATGCAAATTCATATAATCCAGAAGTAAAAAAACAAAAAACAAACAAAAAAACCCTAGTTTTAAAATACCCTGAAATATTACTGTCAAGATCTAGAGCCCTTAAGCCAAAAGAAAATGTTGTAAGGGACTAGAAAGAGAGAGCTAACAACTATAAACTTCTCATAGGAAAACAATTGTCATGTTAAATAAACAAGGAGAGATAACTTAAGAATTATTGGATAATCTGAAAGCTATGATAAAAAAAAAGAGCCTAGATATCATATTTCAAGAAGCTATAAGAAAGTTGTTTAGCTATCTTAGAATTAGTGAGCCTCTATTCAATTCCTAAAAGAGCTTCTAGAATGAAATCTCCAAGGAATATTATAACCAAATTTTAGCACTCCCAGTTCAAGAAGAAAATATTACAAGAAGCCAGAAAGAAACAATTCAGATATCATGAAGTCATAGTTAGCATCACAATAGATTTAGTAGCTACTACTATAAAAGAGTGAAGGACTTGGAATACAATATTCTAGAAATGAAAGGAGCTAGGATTACAATAAAGAATAGCCTATCTAGTAAAACTTAGTATAATTCTTTGGAGGGTAAAAAATTTAATGAAGTAGAAGACTTTCAAATATTCCTGATGAAAAAAACAAAGCTAAGCAGAAAATATGACATTCAAATACAGGATTGCAGAGAAGCACTAAAAAAATAGAAGGAAAGAAGGAAGAAAGGAAGGAAGGAAGGAAGGAAGGAAAGGAAGGAAGGAGGGAAGGAAGGAAGGAAGGAAGGAAGGAAGGAAGGAAGGAAGGAAGGAAGGAAGGAAGGAAGGAAGGAAGGAAGGAAGGAAGGAAGGAAGGGAGGGAGGGAGGGAGGAAGGAAGGAGGGAGGGAGGGAGGAAGGAAGGAAGGAAAGGAACAAAAAGGAATGAAAGAAGAGAAAAAGAAGAAAAGAGAAAGATAGGAAGAATGAAAGATACTAAGAAAGAAAAAAAGCCATCAAAGGCTTAATAAGATTACATTGTTTACATTCCTTTGTGGAAAGATAATAGTGCATTATTTAGAATTTTATCTTTTTTAAATTTAAATTTAAATTTTAAATTTAGAAATTTATCATCATTAGGGCAATTAGAAAGAATCCACTTAGAGGGCATGGGTGTGAATCTATTATTTTTGGGCAGTCTCAAAAGAAAAAGAGAAAAGTGAGAAAGAGATATGCACTAGTAGAAGGGAGAAGAGAGGGGAAGATTGGGTAAAATATTCTCACAAAAAAAGAGGTGTAAAAGTAACTATTTTTACAATGGAGAGGAAAATGAGGATGAGGAATACTTGAACTTCTCATCTGAGTACAAATACACAGAAAAAAACAGTAAAAAGAATTTGAGTCTTGGGGAGTCTCCATGCTTCTGGACTAGAACCTGGCTACTCTAATACCTGCTAAAAACAAAATAAATGAAAAAAAAAAAAATGAGCAAGCAAAGGACAAAGAACTCAACCATTGACAGCTATTATGGGAAATAGGGATGATCTGGGTTCATATTCAGGACAAAATAAAGGAATTTTAATTGGCCACTCCCTAAGAATCATTAAATGGACTCAAGCACAAAAAGAATTCTTAGAAGTATTTTAAAAGAACTTTAAAATTCAAATAAGAAATTAGAGAAAAGAAAAGAGCAATCCAAGAAAAAAATTATGAAAAAAAAAGTCAGCCAACTTAAAATAGAAAATCAAAAATTTAAGAAAATTGGAAACTAGATTTGGGCAAAAGAAATCTAATAATATTCTAAAACATCAAGAAATAATAAAACAAAATCAACAAAATGTAAAATTGGAAAAAAGGACAAAACATCTTATCAGAAAAAGATCTTAAGAACAGACCAAAGAGAAATAATATTAAAAACTCAATCTACCTGAAAAATTTGATTAAAAACAAAAAAGAATCTTGAAAAAATATTGCAAGAAAATATTTTAAAGCTTTTTATTTTCAAAACATATACATGGATAAACTTCATCATTCACCCTTGCAAAACCTTGTGTTCCAAATATTTTCCCTCCCTTCCTCCCACCCCCACTCCTAGACTGCAAGTAATCTAATATATGTTGAGCATGTGCAATTCTTCTGCACATATTTCCACAATTATCATCAAAAAGCAGATCAAAAAGGAAAAAAAAAAAAAAAACAAGAAAGAAAACAAAATGCAAGCAAAAAAAAAAAAAAGAGAGAAAATACTATGTTGTGATCCTCTCTCTGGGTGCAGATGACTCTCTTCATCACAAGACTATTGAAACTGGCCTGAATCATCCTATTATTGAAAAGAGCCACATACATCAGAATTGATCATGGTATAATCTTATTGTTGCTATGTATCTCCTGGTTCTGCTCATTTCACTTTGCATTAGTTCATGTAAGTCTCTCTAGGACTTGCCAAAATCATTGTCTGATCATTTCTTTTAGAACAATAATATTCCATTGCATTCATATACCATAAAAATATTCAGCCATTCTCCAACTGATGAGCATTTACTCAGTTTCCAGTTTCTTGCCACTGTGAAAAGGACTGCTAAAACTATTTTTCTAAAAAAACTTTTTCATTATAACCATAAGGTTTTGTTTTGGTTTGGTTGGGTTTTTATTAAAGCTTCTTATTTACAAAACATATGCATGGGTAATTTTACAACATTGACCTTTGCAAAACCTTCTGCTCCTTTCCTCTACCCTGTCCCCTGGATGGCAGGTAGTCCAATACACATTAAATATGTTACAATATATGATAAATCCAATATATTTATACATATTTATACAGTTATCTTGTTGCACAAGAAAAATCGAATCAAGAAAGAAGAAAAAAAAAACTTTAGAAAAAAAATGCAAGCAAACAACAACAAAAAGAGTGAAAATTCTATGTTGTGGTCCACACAGTTCCCACAGTCCTCTCTCTGAATGTAGATGGTTCTCTTTATCACTGAACAATTGAAACTGGTTTGAATCATTTCATTGTTGAAGGAGAGCCACATCCATCAAAATTCACCATCATATAGTCTTGTTGCCATGTATAATAATCTCCTGGTTCTGCTCATTCCACTTAGCATCAGTTCATGTAAGTCTCTCCAGGCCTCTCTGAAATCATCATGTTGGTCATTTCTTGCAGAACAATAATATATCTATATACCATAATTTATTCTGCCATTCTCGAATTGATGGGGATCCATTCAATTTCCAGTTTCTAGCCACTACAAAAAGGGCTGCCACAAACATTTTTGCATATATAGGTTTTTTTCCCCTTCTTTAAGATCTCTTTGGGATCTAAGCCCGGTAGAAACACTGCTAGGGTATGCACAGTTTGATAACTTTTTAAGCATATTTCCAAATTGCTCTCCAGATTGGTTGGATCCATTCACTGTTCCACCAACAATATATCAATGTCCCAGTTTTCCCACATCCCCTCCAACATTCAGCATTATCTTTTCCTGTCATCTTAGCCAATCTGGCATGTGTGTAGTGCTATCTCAGAGTTGTCTTAATTTGCATTTCTCTGATTAATAATGACTTGGAGCATCTTTTCATGATAGAAATAGTTTCAATTTCTTCATCTGAAAATTGTCTGTTCATATACTTTGGCCATTTATCAATTGGAGAATGGTTTGAATTCTTATAAATTAGAGTCAATTCTCTATACATTTTGGAAATGAGGCCTTCATCAGAATCTTCGATTGGAAAAATGTTTTCCCAGTTTATTGCTTCCCTTCTAATCTTGTCTGCATTAATTTTGTTTGTACAAAAATTTTTTAACTTAATATAAGCAAAGTTATCTATTTTGTGATCAATAATGATCTCTAGTTCTTCTTTGGTCACAAATTCCTTCATCTTCCACAAGTCTGAAAGGTAAACTATTCTATGTTCTTTTAATTTGTTTATAATAACATTCTTTATGTCTACATCATGAACCTATTTTGACCTTATCTTGGTATATGGTGCTATGTGTGGGTCAATGCCTAATTTCTGCCATACTAGTTTCCAATTTTCCCAGCAGTTTTTGTCAATATAGTGAATTATTATGTCAAAAGCTGAGGTCTTTGGGTTTGTCAAACACTAGATTACTATAGTTACTGACTATCATGTCCTGTGAACTTAACCTATTCCATTGATCAACTAGTCTATTTCTTAGCCAATACCAAATGGCTTTATAATATAGTTTTAGATCTGGTACAGCTAGGCCACCTTCACTTGCTTTTTTCCATTAATTCCCTTGAAGTCTTGACCTTTTGTTTTTCCAGATGAATTTTGTTGTTATTTTTTCTAGGTAATTAAAATAGTTTCTTGGGAGTTTGATTGGTATGGCACTGAATAAGCAGATTAATTTAGGTAGTATTGTCATCTTTTATTATATTTGCTCAGCCTATCCAAGAGCACTTGATATTTTTCCAGTTGTTTAGATCTGACTTTATTCATGTAGAAAGTGCTTTTAGTTTTTACTCATATAGTTCCTTACTTTCCCTTGGCAGATAGATTCCCAAATATTTTATACTATTGACAATGATTTTACATGGAATTTTTCTTTTTATTTTTTGTTGTTGGATTTTGTTACTGATGTATAATAATGCTGATGATTTATATAGGTTTATTTTGTATCCTGCAACTTTGCTAAAGTTGTGGATTATTTCTAATAGCTTTTTAGTAAAATCTCTTGAGTTCTCTAAGTATATACCATTGTATCATCTGCAAAGAGTGATAATTTGGTTTCCTTATTACCTACTCTAATTCTTTTAATCTCTTTTTCTTCTTTTATTGCCAACTCTAGCATTTCTAATACAATATTGAATAGTAATGGTAACAGTGGGCAACCTTGCTTCATCCCTGATCTTATTGGGAATGGTAGCAGTTTATCACCATTACATATGGTGCTTATTGATAGTTTTAAATAGATGCTACTATCTATTTTAAGGAAAAGTCCATTTATTCCCTATACTCTCTAGTGTTTTTAATAGGAATGAATGTTAGATTTTATCAAATGCCTTTTCTGCATCTATTGAGATAATATAATTTTTGTTAGTTTTTGTTATTTTCCCTAATATTGAACCAGCCCTGAATTCCTGGTATAAATCTTATTTGGTCATGGTGTGTTATCCTTGGGATGACTTTCTGTAATCTCTTTGCTATTATTTTATTTAAGTTCCCCCCCCCCCCAGGCACTTAGGGTTAAGTGACTTGCCCAGAGTCACGTGCTAGGAAGTGTTAAGTGTCTGAGGCCAGAATTGAACTCAGGTCCTCCTGACTTCAGGACTGGCACTCTTATCTATAATTTTCTTTCTCTGTTTTCATTCTACCTGGTTTAGGTATCAGTACCATGTCCCTATTTTTTCAAATAGTTTATAGAGTATTGGAGTTAATTGTTCTTTAAATGTTTGGTAGAATTCACACATAAATCCATCTGCCCTGCAGATTTTTTTTTTTATTAGGGAGTTAATTAATAGCTTGTTCTACTTCTTTTTCTAAAATGGGACTATTTAAGTAATCTATTTCCTCTTCTGTTAATCTGGATAATCTATATTTTGTAGGTATTCCTCCATTTCACTTAAGTCATCAAATTTATTGGCATAAAGTTGGGCAAAATAACTCCTAATTATTGCTCTAATTTCCTCTTCATTGGTGGAAGGTTCTCCCTTTTCACTTTTGAGACTAACAATTTGATTTTCCTCTTTCCTTTTTCTAATCAAATTTACCAATTGCTCATCTATTTTGTTGTTTTTTTCATAAAACTAACTTAGTTTTATTTATTAATTCAGTAGTTTTCTTTTTACTTTCAATTTTAGTAATCTCTCCTTTTATTTTTAACATTTCAAATTTGGTATTTGTTTTTAATTTTTTTTCTTTTTAGTTGCAAGCCCATTCATTGATCTTCTTTTTCTCTATTTTGTGCAAGTAAGCTTCCAGCGATATAAACTTTCCCCTTATTACCACTTTCACTTCATCCCATAAATTTTGGTATGTTGTCTCATTATTGTCATTCGCTTGGATGAAATTATTAAATGTATCTATGATTTGCTGTTTTACCCATTCATTCTTTAGGATGAGATTATTTAGTTTCCAATTACTTTTTGGTCTATTTCCCTCTGGCCTTTTACTGAATGTAATTTTTATTGTATCATACTCTGAAAAAAGTGCATTTACTATTTCTCCAGCCTTTCTGCATTTGATTTCAAGGTCTTTATGTCCTAATATATGGTCAATTTTTGTATAGGTTCCATGAACTGCCAAGAAGTGTACTCCTTTCTGTCTCCATTCAATTTTCTTCAAAGATCAAACCTAACTTTTCTAGTTGTCTATCAACCTCTCTAACTTTTTTATTTATTTTGTGGTTTGATTTATCTAGTTCTAGAGTGCAAGGTTGAGATCTCCCATTATTATAGTTTTGCTGTCTATTTCTTCTTGCAACTCTTTTAACTTATTTAGGAATTTAGATGCTATACCATTTGGTGTATACATGTTTAGTATTGATATTGCTTCATTATCTTTGGTGCTCTTTAGAAAGATATAGTTTCCTTCCTTATCTCTTTTAATTATTATTTTTTTATTTTTATTTTTATTTTTTTTGCTTTTGCTTGATCTGAAATCAGGATGGCTACTCCTGCTTTTTTTTTTTACTTCACCTAAAGCTTAATAGATTCTGCTCCAGCCTTTTACCTTTACTCTGTATACTATGCTTTAAATGTGTTTCTTGTAAACAACATATAATAGGATTTTGGCTTTTAATCCATTCTGCTATCCTCTTCCACTTTATGGGAGAGTTTACTCCATGTACATTTATGGTTAAAACTACTATTTCTGTATTTCCTGCCATCTTGTGAACCCTAAATTATACTTTTCTCTTTCTTTTTCCCCTTTCCTTTCTCTCAATATTTTACTTATGAGCTTCACTTGCCTCAAGCAGCCCTCCCCCTTTCTTATGCCTTTCCCCTACTATTTCTGTTTTGTCTTCTGTTTAACCTATCCCTTCTCTTTTCTTCTTTCACCTCCCACTTTTCTATAAGGTGAAAGAAGTTTCTCTGTGAAACCAAATAGGTCTAATATTTTCTCTTTGAGCCAAATCTAATGAGAGTAAGAGTTACACAATATTCTTCACCCTTCCTTCTTTCCCTCAATTATGTTTTCTTTGTCTCTTCCTGAGATGTAATTTCCCTCATTTTACTTTCCCCTTTTTCCAGTGCAATCCCATTTACACTTTTATTTTTTTTTTAATATTATAACAGTAAAATCAAATTATACAAGCAGTTTCTATGTTAAGGACCATGCCTAAATTGAGGGACAGGTCAGTTCTCCAAGAGTCTCCACAGCTATGAATCACAACACTTGAAGGAGTTGCAAAGCAGCCTTTACTAATTCAGATGTTCAGGGCAGCTAGATGGCACAGTGGATAGAGCACCAGCCTTGAATTCAGGAGGACCCAAGTTCAAATCTGGTCTCAGACACTTAACACTTCTTAGCTGTGTGACCCTGGGCAAGTCACTTAACCCCAGCCTCAGGGGAAAAAAACCCCAACTAATGCAGATGTTCCTTGTGGATTGGGAATGAAATAAATTGGAGGCAAGAGGAAGTGGAGAGAGGTCTGACAATGCAACTTCCTCTCAGTAGAGAGGCCAGGGAACAGCAACTGCTTCTCAGTCTCCTTGTATCATCATCATCCTCTCACATGAAGAGATCCATTCTACAGTTCTGAGTTAGACCTCCAGCAGCCACTGACAGGAGGCTCCCATATTACAACACTCTATGTATATTCATAACAGAGATACAGTTTTCAAGAGTTCTTTTCTTTTTATCTTTTGATATATGCTTCTCTTGACTTCTATATTTGGAGGTCAATTTTTTTTTGCTTAACTCTGGTCTTTTCATCAGAAATGAATGGAATTCACCTCTTTCATTGAATGTCCATCTCCTTCCCTGAAAGAAAATGCTCATTTTAGCAGGGTAGTTTATACTTGGCTGCATTCCAAGTTCCTCTGTCTTTCAGAATATCAGATTCCAGACTCTTCTGTCCTTTTTGGTAAAAGCTTCTAGGTCCTGGGTAATCCTTATTGTGGCTCCTTGGTATTTGAATTGTTTTTTTCTGGCTGCAATATTTTTCCTTGGTCTTATAGTTCTGAAATTTAGTCACAATATTCCTTGGAATTTTAATTTTGGGGTTTCTTTCAATAGGTGTTTGATGAATTTTTTCAATGGCTATTTTATCCTCTAATTCTATGTCATACGGGTAGTTCTCTTTGATGATTTCCTGGAAAATAGTGTCTAGGCTCTTTTTTTCATCATGGTTTTCTAGAAATCCAATAATCCTTAGATTGTTCTAGATCTATTTTCCAGGTCAGTGTTTTCCCAAATAGATATATTTTACATTTTTTCTATTTTTTTTTTTTGTTTGTTTTGCTTGACTGATTTTTTTTTTGTCCTTGCATTTTTTGACCTTTTCATTTTTTTTAAAAGCTTTTGTATTCACAAAACATATGCATGGGCAATTTTTCCAACATTGACTCCTGCATAACTCCTTGCTGCAAATTTTCCCCTTCTTACTTCATCCCCTCACTCACCTGGCAGGCAGTCCAATACATGCCAAATATGCCTAAATATATGCCAGATCTAATATGTGTATACATATTCACACAGCCATCTGATTGTGCAAGAAAAATCAGATAAAGAAGAAAGAAAAAGAAAAACTGAGAAAAAAGAAAAAAATGCAAGCAAATAATAACAGAGAGAGTGAAGGTGATATCTGCTGTGTTCCACCCTCTGTTCCCATGGTTCTCTCTCTGGGTGTAGATGGTTTTCTTCATCACTGTACAACTGGAACTGATCCAAATCATCTCAATGTTGAAGGGAGCCATGGTTTGACTGATTCTTGATGTCTCATTGAGTCATTCGTTTCTATTTGTTTAGTTCTGATTTTTAGTGAATTATTTTCTTTATTTACTTTTTAAAAATTTCTTTTTGTATTTGTCTATTTGCCCAATTGAAATTTTAAATGAGTTGTTTTGTTCTATGGATTATTTTCCATTTCACAAATTCTGTTTTTTAAGGAGTTTTCTTTTTCCATTTCATAGATTCTGTTTTTCAGGGAGTTGTTTTCTTTTTATATTTCACAAATTCTTTTTTTCAGGGAGTTGTTTTCTTTTTCCATTTTGTCAAATCTATTTTTTTAAGGAGTCATATGCTATTTTGTAGTGAATTTTCTTCAGATAATTTCTGTGTTGCCTTTTCCAAACCCTCTTGTAAAGTTCTCATTTCCTTTCCCCATTTTTCTTCTAGCTCTCTTTTAAGATCTTTAATAATTTCTTCTAATAATTCCCCCTGTATGATGGGGACTGATTTATATCACCCTTTGGGGCTTCATCTGGAGACCATCTGCTTTTAAAGTCTCCTCCATGTTTGAAATCTGTTCTTTCACCATAAATACTGTCTATGGCCAGAGTTCTTTTTGCTTTTTTATTCATTTTTTTTTAAGTTGAGATGTGTTTTTAGGGCAATGGAGGTTGTCCAAGCTTCTTCTACAAGTGATAGTGGCTACACTGAGTCCATGCTGACTCACTCCTGGTGCTAGGTAAGCATGGCAGGTTCCTTGAGTTTCTGGTGTTTTTGGATTCACTCTTTACCTTTTGTGTTTGTGTTGGATGTTTTATAACTTTCTGCTGATCTGCTGGCTAGCAGCTGGGGCAGAGTAATCAATACTATTGTAGATTCCTCCCATAGATTCTCACTGCACAGAACTCTCACCACCCCGAGACTCTGCACTGTGTTGGTGTCTTGCTCAACTTGCTTGAACTTGACCCATCTCCCTCTGTGCCCAATTGAAATAGACCTTTTCTGGTGATCTTTGAAATTCTTTTGCTTTTAATTTGTTACACTCCCAATATTCATGGATTCTTTCAGTCCAGAGCTAATTTAGAGGCTGAATTTCATAATTAGTGTGAGGGTTGTGGGAGAAGGTCAGAAAGAAATATGTCCTCTCATACATCTTGGCTTTGCCCTTTCCAAGAAATTATTAAAGAAAATTGCTCTTTAATTCTAGAACAAGAAAGCAAAGCAAAAATATTTTTTAAAAAGCTACTATCAACCACCAACAAGATATCACAAAAGGAAAATTTAGAGGAATATCATAATCAAGTTTCAAAGCTCCCAGGTTAAGGAGAAAATATTGGAAGCAACAACAAGAAAAAAAATAAAAATTATGAATCTGTTACAATAAGGATTACAAAAGACCTAACAACTACTATATTGAAGGTCTGTAGATCTTAGAAAACTATATCCTGTAGAGCAAAAGAACTGGTGTTATGACCCAAAGTAACTTACCCAGCAAAGGTAAGTATAATCTTGAATGAAATAAAAAAAAAAAAAAAAAAAAAAAAAAAAAAAAGGAATTTAATGAACTGAAAGACTTTCAGATTTTTGTGATAAACCCCTCAAAAATTAAGGGAAAAATTGACATATGACATCTAGGAGAAATATAAAGTAAATGTTAAAGACAAATTATAAGGGATTCAGTAAGATCAAATTGTTTACTATATGTGAAAATATTAGGAGAACTCTTATGATTCTCATCATTATCTGCGTAATTGAAAGAAAAGGCTGGGATGAGCTGGGTATGATGGAGTGATTATTTAAGAAAAAAACCAGAATTGTGGGGAGATAAAAAGGAGTAATTATCTCATACAAAATGAGTCATAAAAGGAAAAAGTGATATAAAAGAAGCTAGTAGGAGGGAGGGCAGGTAGTGCTGAAATCTTACTCTTATCCTGAATGGATTAAAGAGAGAACAACAAATATCTAGAAGAGAATAAAGAGAAAAAAATATTTTCAATTCAGAAAGAAAAAAGAGGGCAAGGGATAGGGTGAGGAGAGAGGATAAGGAAGAGACTATTGGTGGGATGGCTAAGTTAAGGGATAGGAGGGAGAGGTACTGAGTAGAAAAAAATCAGAGAGTGAGAAGAGATAGGATAAATAGGGTGAAAAGGATAGTGAGAAAAATAAGAGGAAAATACACAACCAACAATTGTAGCTTAGAAGGTGAATGCATGAATTTGCTCATAAAATATAAGTAGATAGCAGATTTAAAATTGAATTAGACTTCCCGCCAAGATGGTGGCATGGAGGCAGACAGCTGCTTGAGCTCCGTGTTTTCTCTCAGAACTTACTTCATGACAAGCCTCAGAATTAATGCTTGACCGGAAAAGAAACCCACAAAAAAACCAACAGAAGACATCCTTGAAATTTGCCAGGAAAGGTCTGTGTTTGCTTGGGAAAGGGGATGAATGAACTAGGCGCAGACTGAAGGCAAGCAGCAAGACCAAGGCAGGCAGCTCACACAACTCAGACCAGAGGGGGGAGGGGTGTGATCTCTTCTGTTTCTGTGGAAAGATTTTTAGCCCAGTGTGAATATTCCGTCTTGGCAGCAAGCCAGGAGCAGCAGAGAAGGTGTAAACACCAAAGGTAAAGAATAAAAGCCCAGAAAACTAGGTCTCTCGGGACCCGGGCACCCCCACCCCCACCCAGAGTGACTCAGCGCGTTCTTAGAGCCTCAGAGAGCAGACACAGCCATCACTGTCCTGTTAGTGCCTCGCTGCTATCTCCACAATCTGTAGAGGAAACCCAGTAACACCTTCCAGACCGCCCCCCCCTGAAACAGACCAATTGTTTCTCTTGTCAATTTGTTTTCTTCCATTACTACTCTGAAAAAATGAACAAAATATTTAAACGGGCTCTAACCATTGACAGCTTCTGTATAGAGAGAGAACAGGCTTCAAATACTGAGGAGACTAAAAGCAGACTGTCCCCAGAGGAATCCCCTAAGGGGGATATGATCTGCTCCTCAATACATAAGACTCTCATAGAGGAAATCAAAAAGGCTTTCACAAGAGAGCTAGAAGAGAAATGGAAAAAGGAAAGGGAAGCTTGGCAAGAGAGTCTAAAGAATTCATCCCATGCATTTAAAGAAAGAGTGGATAAAGAAATCAAATTATTGAAAAACAAAATTAACGAATTAGAAAAGGTAAACAACTCCAAGGAAAACAGGATTAGTGAGCTGGAAAAAGAAAACAGCTCTCTAAAAAATAAAATTGATGAAATCGAAAAAAATTCCATAGAAGATAAAAACTCAATTGGACAATTACAAAAAGATATAAAAAAAGTGAGTGAAGAAAATATCATTGAAAATTAGAATGGAACAAGTAGAAATGAATGACTCAAGAAGAAACCAAGAAGTAGTCAAGCAAAACCATAAAAACGAAACAATTGAAAAGAATGTCAAGTACCTTATTGGAAAGACAACAGACCTGGAAAACAGATGCAGGAGAGACAATTTGAGAATAATCAGACTCCCTGAAAAATGTGAGGAAAAAAAGAGCCTGGAAACTATTTTCCAGGAAATTATCAAAGAGAACTGCCCAGATGTTTTGGAAACAGAGGGTAAAATAGACATTGAAAAAATTCATTGATCACCTACTGAAAGAGACCCTAAAATCAAAACGCCAAGAAATATAGTGGCCAAGTTCAAGAAGCATCAGTCGAAAAAAAAAATATTGGAAGCTGCTAGAAAAAAGCAGTTCAGATATTGAGGCACAATAAGGATAACCCAGGATCTAGCAGTGTCCACATTAAAAGAACAAAGAGCCTGGAATATGATACTCTGAAAGGCTAAGGAACTTGGTATGCAGCCAAGTATAACTTGCCCAGCAAAAATGAGCATCGTTTTCCAGGGAAGAAGATAGACATTTAACCCAATAAATGAATTCCATCTATTCTTGATGTAAAAAACCAGATCAACACAAAATGTTTGATCTTCAAATACAGAACTCAAGAGATTTCTAAAAAGGTAAAAAGAAATCTTGAGAACTATATTTCTGCCAAAAAGATATGTAAAGAACACATGTATAATTTGTCCTAGAAATTAGAGGTGGAAAGGAAATTATATCATACTACATCTCATGAAGAAGCAAAGATAATCTATTATATCTGAGAGAAAGAAAGGAGGGGGATGAATATAGTGTGTATCAATAAACATATTCGATTTATGGTGAAACTTTTTCCACTTCATTGAACAATGATAAGGAAGGAGTAAGCTAAGGGGAAGGGAATACAGAAATTGTGAGAAAAAGGGGTAAAATAGGGAGAGGAACTTTAAGGTGGGGGAGGGATCCTAAAAAGGGAGGGCTGTGAAAAGCAAGTGGTGTTCACAAGTTTAATACTGGGTAGGGGGCTAAGAGGAAAGGAAAGGAGGAAAGAATAAGCAGGGGTTAATAGGATGGCAAGCAATACAGAATTAGTCATTCTAACCATAAATGTGAATGGGGTAAACTCCCTCATAAAGAGGAAGCAGTTAGCAGACTGGATTAAAAGCCAGAATCCTACTATATGTTGTTTACAGGAAACACCTGAAACAGGGTGATACATTAAGAATAAAAGTAAAAGGGTGGAGCAGAATATACTATGCTTCAGGTGAAGCCAAAAAAGTAGGGGTAGCCATCCTCATCTCAGATCAAGCAAAAACAAAAATTGATCTAATTAAAAGAGACAAGGAAGGGCATTATATCCTGCTAAAGGGTAGCATAATGAAGCAATATCAGTATTAAACATATATGCACCAACTGGTGCAGCATCTAAATTCTTAAAAGAGAAATTAAGAGAGCTACAAAAAGAAATAGACAGCAAAACTAAAATAGTGGGAGATCTCAACCTTGCATTCTCAGAATTGGATAAATCAAACCACAAAATAAATAAGAAAGAAGTCAAAGAGGTAGAAAAGTTTGATGTGATAGATCTTTGGTGAAAGCTAAATGGAGACAGAAAGGAGTACACTTTCTTCTCAGCAGTTCATGGAACCTATACAAAAATTGATCATATACTAGGACATAAAAACCTCAAAATCAAATGCAGTAAGGCAGAAATAGTAAATGCATCCCTCTCAGACCACATTTACATTTAATAAAAAGCCAGGGGAAAATAGACCAAAAAATAATCGGAAACTAAATAATCTCATATTAAAGAATGATTGGGTAAAACAGCAAATTATATTATTATTATATTATTAATTAATAACTAAATCCAAGAAAATGACAATAATGAGACATCATACCAAAATGTGTGGGATACAGCCAAAGCAGTAATAAGGAGAAGTTTTATATCTCTACAGGCCTACTTGCATAAAATAGTGAAAGAGAGGGCCAATGAATTGGGCTTACAACTAAAATTGCTAGAAAAGGAACAAATTAAAACCCCACAGACAAACACAAAACTTGAAATTCTAAAAAGAAAAGGTGAGATTAATAAAATTGAAAGTAAAAAAACTATTGAATTAATTAATAAAACTGAGTTGATTCTATGAAAAAACCAATAAAATAGACAAACCCTTAGTAAACCTGATTAAAAAAAGGAAAGAGAAAAAGCAAATTGTTAGTCTTGAAAATGAAAAGGGAGAACTCACCACTAATGAAGAGGAAATTAGAACAATAGTTAGGAGTTACTTTGCTCAACTTTATGCCAATAAATTTGATAAGTTAAATGAAATGGAAGAATACCTTCAAAAAAATAGCTTGCCCATATTAACAGAGGAAAAAGTAAGTAGTCTAAATAGTTCCATCTCAGAAAAAGAAATGCTATTAACCAACTCTCTAAGAAAAAATCCCCAGGACCAGATGGATTATATGTGAATTCTACCAAACATTTAAAGAACAACTAACTCCAAAGCTCTATAAACTATTTGAAAAAATAGGGATTGAAGGAGTCCTACCAAATTCCTTTTATGACACAGACATGGTACTGATACCTAAACCAGGTAGATTGAAAACTGAGAAAGAAAACTATAGACCAATCTCCTTAATGAATATTGATGCTAAAATCTTAAATAAGATATTAACAAAAAGACTTCAGAAAATCATCCCCAGGATAATACACTTTGATCAAGTAGGATTTATACCAGGAATGCAGGACTGGTTCAATATTAGGAAAACTATTAGCATAATCGACTATATCAATAACCAAATTAACAAAAACCATATGATCATCTCAATAGATGCAGAAAAAGCATTTGATAAAATCCAACATCCATTCCTACTAAAAATGCTCGAGAATATAGGAATAAATGAACTATTCCTTAGAATAATCAGGAGCATATATTTGCGACCGTCAGTAAGCATCATATGCAATAGAAATAAACTGGAACTTTTCCCAGTAAGATCAGGAGTGAAACAAGGTTACCCACTATCACCATTACTATTCAATAGGAATAAGAGCTGAGAAAGAGATTCAAGGAATTAGAGTAGATAATGAGGAAATCAAACTATCACTCTTTGCAGATGACATGATGGTATACTTAGAGAACCCCAAAGACTCTGCTAAAAAGCTATTAGAAATAATTCATAACTTTAACAAAGTTGCAGGATACAAAATAAATCCACATAAATCCTCAGCATTTTTATACATCAGCAACACAATCCAACAGCAAGAGATACAAAGAGAAATTCCATTGAAAATAACGGTCGATAGTATAAAATGTTTGGGAATATATCTACCAAAGGAAAATCAGGAATTATATGAGCAACATTATAAAACACTTGCCACAAAAATAAAGTCAGATTTAAATAATTGGAAAGACATTCAGTGCTCTTGGATAGGCCAAGCGAATATAATTAAGATGACAATACTCCCTAAACTAATCTATTTATTTACTGCTATACCAATCAGACTCCCAAGAAATTATTTTAATGACCTAGAAAAAATAACAACAGAATTCATATGGAAGAACAAAAGGTGGAGAATTTCAAAGGAAGTAATGAAAAAAATCAAATGAAGGTGGCCTAGCTGTAGCAGTCACCAAAATCATTTGGTATTGGCTAAGAAATAGATTAGTTGATCAGTGGAATAGGTTAGGTTCACAGGGCAAGATAGTGAATAAAAATAGCAATCTAGCAAACCCAAAGATCCCAACTTTTCGGATAAGAATTCATTATTTGACAAAGCTGCTGGGAAAACTGGAAATTAGTATGGCAGAAACTAGGCACGGACCCCCATTTAACACCACAGACTAAGATAAGTTCAAAATGGGTCCAAGATTTAGGCATAAAGAACAAAATCAAATAAAGTGGAGGAACATGGGATGGTTTACCTCTTGGACTTGTGGAGAAGGAAGGAGTTTGTGTCCAAGGGGAAACTAGAGACCATTATTGATCACAAAATAGAAAATTTTGATTACACCAAATTACGTTTCTGCACAAACAAAACTAATGCAAACAAGATTAGAAGGGAAGTAACAAATTGGGAAAACATTTTTCCAGTTAAAGGTTCTGATAAAGGCCTCATCTCCAAAATACAGAGAATTGACTCTAATTTATAAGAAATCAAGCCATTCTCCATGAACAGACAATTTTCAGATGATGAAATTAAAACTATTTCCACTCATATGAAAGAGTGTTCCAAATCACTTTTGATCAGAGAAATGCAAATTAAGACAACTCTGAGGTATCATTACACACCTGTCAGATTGGCTAAGATGACAGGAACAAATAACGATGAATGTTGGAGGGGCTGTGGGAAAACTGGGACACTGATGCATTGTTGGTGGAGTTGTGAAAGAATCCAACCATTCTGGAGAGCAATCTGGAATTATGCCCAAAAAGTTATCAAAATGTGCATACCCTTTGACCCAGCAGTGCTTATATCCCAAAGAAATACTAAAGAAGGGAAAGGGACCTGTATGTGCCAAAATGTTTGTGGCAGCCCTTTTCATAATGGCTAGAAACTGGAAAATGAATGGATGTCCATCAATTAGAGAATAGTTGGGTAAATTATGGTATAGGAATGTTATGGAATATTATTTATCTGTAAGAAATGACCAACAGGAGGAATACAGAGAGGTTTGGAGAGACTTACATCAACTGATGCTGAGTGAAACGAGCAGAACTAGGGGATCATTATACACTTCAACAGCAATGCTGTATGAAGATGTATTCTGATGGAAGTGGATATCTTCAACATAGAGAAGAGCAATTCCAATTGATCAATGATGGACAGAATCAGCTACATCCAGAAAAGGAACACTGGGAAATGAGTGTAAACTGTGAGCATTGTTTTTTGTTTTGTGTTTTGTTTTGTTTTTCTTCCCAGATTATTTTTTACCTTCCGAATACAATCCTTCCTTTGTAACAACAACAACAACAAAATTCATTTCTGCACATATATATTGTACCTAGGATATACTATAAGATATTTAATCTGTATGGGAATGCTTGCCATCTAGGAGAGGAGCTGGAGGGAAGGAGGGGAAAAATTCGGAACAGAAGGGAGTACAAGGGATAATGTTGTTAAAAAAAATTACCTATTCTGTGAAAGAAAATGTTATAATTATAAATTTACCTATGTACTGTGAAAGAAAATGTTATAATTATAAAAATTAATTTTAAAATGGAAAATAAAAGGATGCCCATCAATTGGAGAATGGTTGGGTAAATTATGGTATATGAATGTTATGGAGTATTATTGTTCTGTAAGAAATGACCAACAGGATGAATAAAGAGAGGCTTGGAGAGACTTACATCAACTGATGCTGAGTGAAACGAGAAGAACTAGGAGATCATTATACATTTCTACAATGATACTGTATGAGAATGTATTCTGATGGAAGTGGATATCTTCAACATAGAGAAGAGCTAATCCAATTCCAATTGATCAATGGTGGACAGAATCAGCTACACCCAGAAAAGGAACACTGGGAAATGAGTGTAAACTTAGCATTTTTTGTTTTTCTCCCCAGATTATTTTCACCTTCCGAATCCAATTCTTCCTTTGCAACAACAACAAAATTCGGTTCTGCACATATATATTGTACCTAGGATATACTATATGTATGGGAATGCCTGCCATCTAGGGGAGGGGGTGGAGGGAAGGAGGGGAAAAATTCAGAACAGAAGGGAGTACAAGGGATAATGTAAAGAATTACCTATGAATATGTACTGTCAAAATATGTTATAATTATAAAATTAATAAAAATAAAATAAAACATCTTAACACAAAAAATTGAATTAAAATATGTTGCTTTCAGGAAACTATCAAAATGAGAGATATATAACAAGATAATATAAAGAGCAGGAGTAAAATTTATTATGTAAAAAGAATGGTAATCATGATCTCAAACAAAGTTAAAATAGATTTAATCAAAAGAGAAAAATAGAAAAAGTATACTAATCATTCAGCAATATCATACAGTATTGGTTTAGGCTTTTAAAATACTTACACAGTATAAAATGCTTGGGTGTGTACCTGCAAAAGCACATAGAAACTATATGAATGTAAATATAAAACACTTTTTATACAAATAAAGTCATATCTAAATAATTAATATAATATTTATTGAAATAGGTTTTAACCCACTGAACTAATAAATAAAACTAGGAGGTGGCTTTGTGGAAAAAAAATAAAGTAAAACAGATAAACTCAATAGTTTAATTTATTGGCATTTTTTTTTAAAGAGAGAAATTAAAACAGTTATTAAGTACTATTTTGTCCAAATATAATGCCAATCTAAATTAATTGGATGAATATTTACAAAAATAAAAACAGCCCAGATTAACAAAATTAGAAAGACTGAAAGACTTTCAGATTTTTGTGATAAACCCCTCAAAAATTAAGGGAAAAGTTGACATATAACATATAAGGTAAATGTTAAATTCCAATTATAAGGTTTGATCAGTAAGATCAAATTGTTTAGTACTTGTATAAGAAAATATTAGGAAAACTCTTATGATTCTCATTATTATCTAGGTAATAGAAAGAAAGAGCTGGGATGAGCTGAGTAAGATGGAGTTATTAAAAAAAAACAATTGTAGGGAAGATAAAAAGGAGTAATTATCTCATACAAAAATAAATAAACTGAATAAACCATAAAAGAGCTCTCTAAAAACAACAACAACACACACACACACACACAGGACATAGTGGATTTATAAATGAATCTTACCAAATATTTAAAGAAGAATTAATTTGGGAGTCTTATTAAATTTTTTCTATGACAAATAATGATTTTAATACATAAACCAGGGAAGGAAAAAACAGGAAAAAACCTATAGATCAATTTTCCTACTAAATGTTGATGCAACAACAACAAAAAAAGTTTTAAATAAAATACTAAAAAGGACATTATAGTAATGTGTCACCAACAGTCAGGATAGATTATATGAGAAACACAGGACAAGTTCAATACTAGTAAGCCTAAGCAAAATTGAGCTATATTAACATAAAAACTTTATGATTATTTCAATAGACTAAGAAAAAACTTTTGACAAAATATAATACCTATTCCTAAGGAATAAAAGAAGCTTTTGTTAAAATGAGTGAAATCTCTGTAAAACAGAGAGCAATTTTTATTTGTAATGTGAATATACTACAAGCCTTTCCAATAAGTTCAGAGACAAAGAAAAAATGTATATTATTGCTATTATCATTCCATGTTGTTCTGGAAATGCTGACTATAGCAATAAAATAAGAAAATGAAATTGAAGGAATAATGATAGAAAGTGAGACAATAATATCACTTTGATGATATAAGAACCTTAGAGAGTAAATTTTTTAAAAACTAGTTGAAATAATTAACAACTTTAGTGAAAAAGGAGGATATAAAATAAACCCACACAAATATCAGCATTTCTATATAATACCAACAAAACCTAGCAGGAAAGATAAAAATTTGATGAAAAATCATTGCAGATGATATAAGATACTTGAGATTCCATTTTTCAAGTCACATAAAGGAATTATATGAATAATTTGAAAACTCCGAACAAAGACATCTAAATAATTGGATAAATATTAATTGTTCGTGGAAAGACAGAATCACTATAATAAAAATGGTAATATTACCTACATTAATTTATTTATTCAGTGTTATATCACTACCAAAGGATTATTTTATAAAGCTACATAACATAATAACAAAATGCATCTAGAGGAACAAAAAGTCAAGACTGGCAAAGGAATCAATGAAAAAATGTGAAGTAAGATAGCCAAGTATTAGAGATATCAAAATATATTACTAAGCGATAATCATCAAAACAATTTGGAATTAGATAAGAAAAAAAGTGGCTGGATAATGGAACAGATTAGATGAACAATATGTAGAAACAAATTAGCACAATAGTTTTGATAAAACCCCAAAAACTCAGATGTTGGATAAAGAACTTACTATTTTGAATCATTTAAAGAGAGCATCCTACTCATTCCCTGAAGAATCAACATTTGATGTGTGGTAAATAAATATAGTTCTAGACCAAATATCATTCTTGGAGAATAAGGAAGAACTTGTCCTTAGAGCTTGCTTTGCCTTCCTCCTCTTCCTTCTCTCTGTTACACAAAATTAGTTTCTCTGCAGAGGAAAGTGAGCCAAATTTCAGATCAGATATCTACCTAGATATATACCAATTGAGCTATATTACCACAAATGTACATAATACATATCATAAAATAAAATGGAAAAGAATGAAAGGAGGCAACTTTTAGATTTATGGCTAGTAAGGACAATTTCATTTACATAAAATTAAGTAGCTCTTACAGAAACAAAATTAGTTTTGATAGAATAGAAAGAGATATACATTAGGAAAAAAATTATTTGCATAAAATATATCTGATAAATATTTGCTATCCAAGATATATAGAAATCCATGGGAATATATATGAGAGCTATTTTCTAAATACATAATACATGATTAAAAGCTCTAAATAATCATTTCAAAAAAAGAGTTATGAACTCTCAGTATAACATAATCCCTAATATTAAGAAAAATGCAAATTAAAATAACTGAGGTTTTATTTATGTATTGAATTGCCAAAGATGATAAAGTAAAAAAAAAAAAAAAAAATTGAAGACAAACACAATTGTTTTAGTTGCAAAATGATCTTATCATTCTTGAAAACAATTTGGACTTATGAGAAAACTCATTCAACCATAAATATCTTTGACCTAGTGATCCCACTACTAAAACTAAATAATGACAACAAAAAAAGTATTTTTGTCAAAGTATGTATTATTAGTTTTGTGGTGACAAAATATAGGTAACAAAGTAGGTATCTGTATAGTTGGGAAAGTTCATGAATGTAACACAATATTATTGTCACATCAGAAATACTAAACCTGGAAAATTCAGGGAAATATGGGATATAAAATGCTTTGAAGCAAAACCACAACAGTGTTCACAATGATCATGATAATGTAAATGAAAGGAATAGCAATAAGTGGCTGAAGTTAGTTATTTCCTGTGAATAGAGAAGTAAGGTTACAAAAAGGACAGAAATTTGCAGACACTGTCAAGCATTATCATTTTGTCAATTAACCGTTAAACCAAACTGATTTCTTTATTATCAGGGGTAAGATTGGGAAGATATATATAAGGAAATTGTTGTGAGGTATATACAAAACCTTCCCTCAATCTCAAGAGAAGAAGCCACTAGAGTATATGATAACACACCAGATGGTTATAGCAGTTAAGAGAGTGGTAATGAATGGCAGCCCTGGAAACATAATAATGACATATGGTGGAAACTAAGTGGAATTTTCCCTGTAGAGGCAAAATGGAATAGAAATATCAAGAAGAGTTTTGAGGGATGGAGAGAACTGTGTTGGAATGAAGAAGCAGTTAGAGTACTGATTTAGCAGCAAACATATTAAAATTGGAAAGATATAGAGAAGATTAACATGGCTCCTGTACAAGGATGACAAACAAATTTATGAAGAGTTCGATATTGTTTACTTTTTTTTTTAAGAACCAGAGACACACAGGGGACTGTGTGGGCCTGAGCCCAAGTAGTTGTTCTAGAACCAATGCTATCCTTCTTTAATTAGGAACATGCATTTTTCTGGTACTGCTATCTTCCCCACTAGTGTGGGAATCTAATAGGAGAGGTACTCCTTTGTGCATGGGGCTAAGAATGATTGTTCTATATTTAATTTTCTCTTATTATTTACTTCCCTATTCTGTCCTAATTATAAGTGTGTTGTTATTTTAGTTATGGTTCAATAAATCAATAAAAATGTATTAATGCTTATTTATGCGCCAGGAATTGTGCTACATGCTGAACAGACAAATAGAAAAAAATAAAATGATCCCTTCCCTCAAGGCACTTACATTTTATCAGTTTTTCTGGTCTCACTTTCCTAAAGCAAGTCTACCTTTATGTCCCTACAAGGATTCTAAGGACATTCCAGGAGGGTTAAAGTACTTCTCTAATACGCTCAAGGGCATATTTCAGATGGGTTCCTCCTACTGTTAGTCAGAAACTTTCATTTAGTCATTTAGCATTTATTAGTTTTTACAAAGTGATATTTATGTCAAAGGTATAGCAAAAACTAAAGCATAAAGATTTTTCCTCCAATACCATAAAGGCACATTCCTCTTTATTACACCTCAGTTTCTGGAGAAGAGTGGATTTAGTGGAGATACTACATAGTATTGAGCTCACAAAATTCACATTGAAATAAAGAATGTCTGCTAAATGAGTACTCACCTCACTTACCCATGTCCCTAATCTCAGGTGACTTCTCACTTCTTGATACACCAATCTTGGCACACAAATGTAGAAGCAAAGATCAAAGGACTATTTTCATGGGGCCACTTGTTGACCTCAAATGAGAAAAAGGCCCAACGTATATCTCCTCTTCTACATTACTCTTAATTGATGCCATATAGCAGGAAGAACCTAGTCAAAGAGAGCTCAAACCAAGATTATACATTATAAAATAAAGGTCAAAGCCATCCTAGTTCAGCTCTAAGCCAATCAAAAAGATTGTTGTATACCAAATCGTTAGCTGACCAGAGCCAGTTACAGAATATTTTTACATATGCCAATGTCTCTCCAAAGAACTTTCATTATACATCATGTCAATTTCCTCAGAAGCTGCCTCTAAAGTTTCTTCTGCTAAGGGGAATTGTATCAGTATTACTCTGCATATAAGCCAGTCCCCCTATTACATAGGCATATACAGAATAAATACAAAATTCATACTGAGGATGATCATACTGATCATACTGATGATGCTTCAATTGAGTATTGAAGGAAGTAAGGGAATTCTGAAGTAGAGGTAATAAGGGAATGAATACATTTCAGGCAGGAAGAGACTTTCTGGCCTTTTGTATTGTAGCAGAGCCTAGATCTGCTATTGAGGAAAGAGACAATCCCAAAGTAATGAACTTAGGAAGACCATGAAAAATGGTGAAAGTCATGAGTCCCTGTGATCTCAATCTATAGGTGTCTGGCTAAAGAAAAATTTTAATAAAGTGAATTTCAAATAATAAAATAATAGTAATTAGCAGTTTTGGAAAATGAATGGGTGCCCATCAATTGGAGAATGGTTGGGTAAATTATGGTATATGAATATTATGGAATATTATTGTTCTATAAGAAATGACCAACAGGAGGAATACAGAGAGGCTTGGAGAGACTTATATGAACTGATGCTAAGTGAAATGAGTAGAACCAGGAGATCATTATACACTTCAACAACAATACTGTATGAGGATGTATTCTGATGGAAGTGGATATCTTCAACATAGAGAAGATCTAATTCAGATCCAATTGATCAATGATGAACAGAATCGGCAACACCCAGAGAAGGAACACTGGGAAATGAGTGTATACTATTTGCATTTTTGTTTTTCGTCCCAGGTTATCTTTACCTTCTGAATCAAATTCTTCCTTTGCAACAAAAAAATTGGTTCTGCACACATATATTGTATCTAGGATATACCATAACACATTTAACATGTATGGGACTGCCTGCCATTTAGGGGAGGGGGTAGAGGAAAGGAGGGGAAAATTTGGAACAGAAGTGAGTACAAGGGATAATGTTGTATAAAATCACCCATGCATATGTACTGTCAAAAAAAAAAGTTATAATTATAAAATTAATTTTAAAAATTAATTAAAAACAATTAGCAGTTTTATTTGTTGTTTGTGGTTTGTAATGCAGTTTATAAATATTACCTCATTTTATTGTCACAATAACCCTGGTAGGTGTTATAACTATTATTCCCAGATAAATAGATAAAAGTAAAATTACTTTCTCAAGGTCACATAGCTAGTAAGGTTTTGAAACTCAAGTCTTCCTGACTCCAGGTTCAGAGCATTTATTTATTCTTCCTCTAACCAGTTCACTACCATCACCACATGCTTCAGGAGCAACCACAACAGAGGTTCCTGCCTGGTCTATTGGCAGTCTAGTGTACTGAATGGGGCCTTGAGCTGCATTTGCATAAATATGATTATTCAAAACATTCTACATTGAGCCTGGGTAAACAGAGAATTCTAAAATATGAGTTAGAACCCTTTTTAAAGCTTAAAGGGGGGGATTTGGAACAGTTATTGCATATTGTAATTTTAAAGTTGTAAACTGAATGAAATATGTCCAAATTAAACTCAATATCTAAAACTTTTTGCATCCCATCCTCAAAGAAGCATATGTTAGACTAACATGGGAAAGTATTAGACAAGACAATTCTCTTTTTACTACAATCTGAGTTCTGGATTGCTATTCTTTTGGTCCCTCCCCATATACTTGACTCCAGTAAATCTGGGTCAAGGGGGAAACCTTCAGCATATTATTATTCTTTCATTTCACAACATTTTAGCCACCTTAGACTTTTATGAAGGTAAATTTTTTTCTTACTTGCTTATTTTTTCTGGAAGTCATTGTAAGAAAACCTATTATAGCTAGTATTTAAGTTGTTTTTTCTCTTGATGGATTCAACTGGAAGGAAAGAAAGAGAGAAAAAAAGGAAAAAAGGAGAGAAAGAAAGGAAGGAAGAGAGAAAGAAAGGAAGAGAGAAAGAAAGGAAGGAAGAGAGAAAGAAAGAAAAAAGAAAGGGAGAAAGAAAGGAAGAAGGGAGAAAGAAAGGAAGGAAGGGAGAAAGAAAGGAAGAAAGAAAGAAAAGAAGAAAGGAAGAAAGAAAGAGGAAGAAAAAGAGAAAGAAAGGAAGGAAGAGAGAGAGAAAGAAAGAAAGGAAAGAAAGAAAGGGAGAAAGAAAGAAGAAAGGGAGAAAAGGAAGAAAAAGAAAAGAAAAGAAGGAAGGAAGGAAGAAAGGAAGAAAGAGAGGGAATAAAGAAGGAAGGAAGAAGGCAGGAATAGTAGAGATGCTGGTTCTGGAGTCAGTAAAGTTAGAGATCCTGTGTGACTCTTGAATTTTACATTTTTCTGTTGTTTTCTTCTGGCAACTAATTTCCTAAAGCTGTGCCTTGAACTTAGCATCTCTTAGACATGTATATGTATACTATAAAGCTGTAGTTTCACAGCTGCTGCTATAACTTTAAAATAATCACTAGGTTCAGGGTTAAACCATATATTGGATGATTCAAAAGGGATAGAAGTAGAGTTCCAGTGACATTGGCCTCTTGGCTATTTCTCAAACATGACACTCTATCTCTCAACTCTAGGCATTTCTTTGGTTGTCCCCCATGCTTAGAATGTTCTCCCTATAACTGATGTCTGGTTAGTCTAGGGTTCCCTAGTTTTCTTCAAGTTTCTTTTAAAATCCTACCTTCTGGGGCAGCTAGGTGGCGCAGTGGATAGAGCACCAGCCTTGAATTCAGGAGGACCCAAGTTCAAATCTGGGTCTCACACTTAACACTTCATAGCTGTGTAACCCTGGGCAAGTCACTTAACCCCAGCCTCAGGGGGAAAAAAAAAATCCTATCTTCTACAGGAAGCCTTTTCCAGCCTCTAATTCCAGTGCCTTCTCTCTGATATTTCTTATTTATCTTGTGTATAATTTGTTTTCTCAAGGTCAGAGATTGTTTTTTATTTCTCTGTATCCCCAGTGCTTAGCACAATGATTGGCACTTAGGGAATTAATAAATGCTTATTGACTTATTAACTCAGGTCATGGTTTTTTACTTTTATTTAAAGAGATATTTCAGTATTCTATCTAGTTGCTAATTAAGAAGTATTTATTTACTCTTCCAGCCATTTCACCATCACCTGCCTTAGAAACAATGAATCAATCTTAAAGCTCTTAGTTAACCAACTGAGATGTTTTTAAAAACTTAAAAAAAAAAAAAGAAAGAAAATGAAATACTTAGAAATCAATAGTTTAGGTGTTTAGTTCAGTGCAAAGGATGCTAACCATTCTTTGATAATAATAAGCATTTAATGACTAAGATTCTCCTATTGTTCATTATTTTCTGGTTGTTAGATACAATTGAAGCACTATAGTGAGCACAGCTGGCCAACAATGTTTGTTGATAATGATTTTTTAAAAATACCTAATCAATATTCTTAATGCCATGAAGGAATAAAAATAGGTTCCCAAGAATCCAACCTATTCTCATAAAGTTAATCACTTTCTAATCCAATAAAACTTGTATCTCTGCTGCCCATTAGCATTTGTTAAATTAATTACTAATAATTTTGTCAAATTCTACAAAGCATCTCCTTTGTAATTTGGTTGTCATAGCATTAAAAGCACAAAACAATTTTGGGAGTATGTTGTAATTTTAGCCCAGCCAAGAATATTAAATATTGCTCCAGGTGATTAAGTTGTTCTTTATTTCTTTAAAAGGTACTTTGTCATTGAATATATACCAATCTTTTTTGTATGTATGATTTTATAGGCCTTTGGGCATAGTTTATGTCTTTTGATCATTTATCAATTGGGGAATGGATTATATATATATATTTATATACACACACACACACACACACATATATATAAATTTGATTCAATTCCCTTTAAGAATTTGAGCAATGGGGACTTCATCAGAGAAAATTGCTTCAAAACTCTTATTATAGTTACTATTACTAATTGTATTTCTCCCTGTTAATTCCTATTATTTCTTTCCTTTCACTGTGTCCCTCCTTAAAAGTGTTTTGCTTCTGATTATCCCCACCCCCAATGTGCCCTCCCTTCTTGAGGGTACTCCATTTTTCCTCCTCTCTTCTCAAATCCCCTTCTCCTCCTACTTTTCTGCAGGATAAGATAAAATTCTATACCTATATTGAGTATATATGTTATTTCATCTTTGAGCCATTTCTAATGGGATTAAGGTTTACTCACTCCCCTTCCCTCAACCCATCCACAGTAAAAGCTTTTTTTAATTTCATTTTATATGGCAGATAATTTACATCATTCTGCCTCTAACTTTCCCTTTCTCCCAGTATATTCCTCTCGTTTATTTTTTAGATATTATCCCTTCATATTCAACTCACACCTGTGTTCTCTGTCTATATATATATATATATATTCTTAGGGAGAAAGTTTTTATGATTTACTGTAAATAGATGTAAATAGATAATTTTTATTAAATTCTTTATGATTTCCTTTTCCTGAGTAACTCCTTTTGCTTCTCCTGAAACCTGTATTTGAAAATCAAAGTTTCTATTCAACTCAGATCTTTTCATCATGAATGCTTGAAATCTTCTATTTCATTGAATATCCACTTTTTCCTCTGAAGGATTATACTCAGTTTTGCTAGGTAAGTGATTCTTGGTTGTAAGGTTAACTTCATTAATCTCCAGAATATCATATTTCAAGCTCTCATGTCCTTTAATGTAAAAGCTGCTAAATCTTGTGTTATTCTGAGTATGGCTCTATTATAATTGAATTATTTCTTTCTGGATACAATGTTTTTTCCTTGATCTGGGAATTACAGAATTTGGCTTTAATATTCCTGGAAATTTTCATTTTAAGATCTCGTTCAGGAAGTAATTGGTGGATTTTAGAAAATACTTTTCATGGTATTTTTTAAAAAGGTCTTTCTGTAGGGTTTTTAAGCATAAAAGAATATTTCACTTTGTCAAAGGCTTTTTCTGCATCTACTAAAATAATCAAGTAGTTTTGTATATTTTTATTTTTAAGATGATTAGTCATGTTGATTTCCTGATGTTGAACTATCCTTGCATTCTTGCACTTGGTAATAATGAATTACTTCTTAGATAAATTGATATACTCTGTTTTGTTTTGTTTTTTTAATTTTGGGGATAATAATAGTATTGGCCTAGTTTTCCTTCTATGCTTTATTTTTCCCTGCTCTAAATTTTAGAACCATGGTGTTTTGTTAAGTGATTCAGTTGTGTCTGACTCTGTGCTTGTTCTGATGTTTTTTGGATGAGGTCTGACACCTTCAACAAGGAAGAAAAGAACATCAAGGTCAACTATCATCATATCATGATGTTAAAGTGTTAAATTTGAAAAAAGTACAAGACAAAACTTAAGTGGACAGAATTGGTGCTTGACTTTTTTGTTCACAGATAATCGTGCACTCAGTGCAGCCTCTAAAGCTGAGATTTAACAGAGTAAGGACTAAGCCTCTGTCATTTGTGTAGTTTAGGCCTGACAGAAAGAAAAACCAAGAAAACGAATGGTTCTCCACCAGCCAGTACTACACTATCCCAGTGTAAAAGCATTGGTTACAGCAAATGGAGAAATTTTAAATGTTGTGATTAAGTTAACTTTTACCTTGGCATTTTCCTTTTTAGTGATGTACACATAGATGATGAAGTTAATGCATGTATTGCCAGAGCTAACTCAACCTTTGGGAAGTTTTGAAAGTGTGGGGGAGAAGAGGTATTAGTTTGACTTTATTTGCTATTTCATTGATTTTCTGCCCTCTTCTTTTTAATCAAATTAGATAAGTGTATCAATTTTATTAACCTTTTCAGAGAACCGGCTTTTAGTTTCACTTAGCATTTCTATGTTTTTGTTTCTAACCTATATTTTTCCTCTGATTTTTAACATTTTTTCTTCTCTGCTTTTTAAAGATTTGTCTGTTGGCTTTTCAAAAAAATTTTTTTTTTACTTTATTAAAATACTGAATTTATTTCACATGTATACTTTGTCTCCCCACCCTTTCCATTTGTCTGACCACCACTACTACTATGCCCTATGATAACATTCCATACATACTTAAATGAAGCAAAGGGTGGAGTTCCATCTTTGAAAACTAAACAGGCATTTTGGACAACACATTCTTGGCAAAGTAATCTGGATGACATTTATCAGACACTGTAGGGAAAATTCTCACTCTGCATTATAAAAAGGACAGCCAGATATCAACTGTTACAGAAATAAGACGGAAAATTTTAACAAACTGTTCAAACTTATTTTCTTAAAGAGATTTCCTCCACTGCCAGAGATCTTGAATAGCCTCCTGATCAGACATCCGGAAGCAATTCTTTACATAGTTGATGAATTTGCCTTCCACTTTTGGGAGGGAACCACTCTTTTCAATGCTTGCCTGCATTTTAGCTTTAATATCCTCTAAAGAAGTGGGTCCTTTTGGAGTCTTGGGAGTCTTGTCTTGCTTTTTGAAGGATTCTTGACCTTTGGATTTTGGTGTGGACAGCTTTGAATCTTTTCCATTCTGGATTGACTTTTGTGCATTTTTTGCTGCACTATCACGAATAGATTTCTTCACTGGAGGGGTCTTTTCTTCACTTTCTTCATCTTCAAAGTCATCATCATCATCATCATCATCTTCTTCAGACAATTTGACCTTTTTCTGTGGAACCTTGCTAGCAACTCCAGGAGCAGATCTCTTGCCTGACATATTTAAGAGTTTCATGTCATCTTCCTCTTCATCATCTGATTCTGTGTCTTCCTCCAGTGCTACTAGGTGCTGGCCACTCACATGTACAGGCCCTGAACCACATTTCAACCGTAAAACTACTGGTGGTGTGATCTCAAAGCCGCCTTAGAGAAACTGTAGGCTGCACAGACATTTTCTTTTTTTTTTTTTCTGCCAACACTGTTTTATTAGCCATGAAATGATTTTTTTTTCATGAATTTTTTTTTTTTTATTCATTTTTCCAAATTATCCCCTCCCTCCCTCCACTCCCTCCCCCTGATGGCAGGTAATCCCATACATTTTTCATGTGTTACAATATAACCTAGATACAATATATGTGTGTAAATACCATTTTCTTGTTGCACATTATTAGCTTCCGAAGGTATAAGTAACCTGGGCAGACAGATATTAGTGCTAACAATTTACATTCACTTCCCAGTGTTCCTTCTCTGGGTGTAGCTATTTCTGTCCATCATTGATCAACTGGAAGTGAGTTGGATCTTCTTTATGTTGAAGATTTCCACTTCCATCAGAATACATCCTCATACAGTATTGTTGTTGAAGTGTATAGTGATCTTCTGGTTCTGCTCATTTCACTCAGCATCAGTTGATTTAAGTCTCTCCAAGCTTCTCTGTATTCCTCCTGCTGGTCATTTCTTACAGAGCAATAATATTCCATAACCTTCATATACCACAATTTACCCAACCATTCTCCAACTGATGGACATCCATTCAACTTCCAGTTTCTAGCTACAACAAAAAGGGCTGCCACAAACATTTTGGCACATACAGGTCCCTTTCCGCTCTTTAGTATTTCTTTGGGATATAATCCCAATAACAGCAATGCTGGGTCAAAGGGTATGCACAGTTTGACAACTTTTTGGGCATAATTCCTGATTGCTCTCCAGAATGGCTGGATTCTTTCACAACTCCACCAACAATGTATCAGTGTCCCAGTTTTCCCACATCCCCTCCAACATTCATCATTATTTGTTCCTGTCATTTTAGCCAATCTGACAGGTGCTGCACAGACATTTTCAAAGATGCCAGTGTTACTTTAATTGGATTGCCTTCATAGTTCAGTGCCTCTGCTTCAACAATATGCAATTCATCCTTTGCACCAGCCCCTAAACTCACAGTCCTCAACTGGTGCTCATTTTCATCATTATCTACCTTAAAATGATCATCTTTATCAGCTTTTAGTTCACAACCGAAGAGAAAATTCTGAGGCCGGAGGGGGCTCATATCCATTTCCATTGAGTCCTGCATTTGAGCAGCGATACTGAGGCGAGAAGAGCAGTGCGAAGAGTAAAGCGACGAAGCGGACAGAGAGATCTACTCTGGCTCCCGAGGGGCTCCGCTCTGGATGGAATCACACCCGAGGAAAGGACGCGGGCTCACTGCGCACACATATAGTCCCTCCAGCTTTTCAAATTTTTAAAATGCATATTCAGTTCATTAATCCTGTTTTCTATTTTCCCTCTATGTTTGTAAAGATGTGATTTTTCTTTGAAGACTACTTTAGCTGTATCTTAAAAAGTTTATATATTTTATCATTTTCATTTTTCACATTATTTCTATGATTTGTTCTTTGACTCACTCATTATTTAGGATTTCATTATTAAATCTTCACTTGACTCTGTTTTTTGTTTATGATCTTTAAGCCAAGGGCTGTTTCTTTGAAACATTGGTGCTCTTCCCTTTCTCGTTGAAACTTTCCTCCTTCCTGTTAGATATCACTTTTCCTATCACTTTTCCTTTGGGGTTATGATTATTAGTTCTTGCTTTTCTGTTTTTTTTTCCTGCTTATTTAATTCATCTTTTCATCTTTCACTTTCAGCCAAATAGAGTAAATCCCTTTCTTCATATCCTCTTCAATTATTATTTGTTCATTAATTTTTAAATTTTAATTTTTGCATCTATTTCCAGAATGGGTTTTCTCACTCTCTCCATTATCTATCTTCTCTTTCTAGAGATTCTCATTCTCATTCTCTGGCTTCTAACCCCTATAATTATGTAGTCTCTCTGTATTCTCCATGGAATAAAAGTTCTAACATTCCTTCTGTGCTCCCCCCGCCCTTGACTATTTCTGCCACTACAGAATTTGTCCTCATGGATTTCCCCTTTTCCTCTGTACCTCAGTTTCAGAACAAAGCCCATTCCTTCAGGTGACAGAAGACATTGGCCTATGGTAAGATATCCCATTCCATCCCTGATTTTGTAGCCCACCATTGACCTGTACCCTCTCCTTGGTAATCTTTTTCTCTATTTTTCTCAAAATCTTCCTGGGTCCATGCCCTCTTGCTCTCCTAGATGCCAAGAAATCCAACTCTCTTCTTCCTGAGATTGGACACATGTTCTAGTTACCAACTCTAGTTACCTAATTTAAGATCCCTCTCTCTCTCACAAAACATTTCTCTTCAGCCATAGGAACTTTCATCTGTGACACATCCCTCTCTAACCACCAAAGCAAGACTTTTCTTCCCCCTCCCCCTATTTTTAGTCCTTCTCTCTCACCTCTTTTTCCCCACTCCTCTGAAGGTTCTTCTTTTCTTAAAACCACCAGGGTCATCAACCCCTCATTGCTAATCCTTCTTTGGCTATGCACATCACACATTCCCCTCTGTTCCCTTGTTTCTTTCTTCCCCTTTCATTCACCCTTCCATTTGGCAATGTAGTTCCACAATAAAACACTAATTTACCTGTAGGCAGGGTTTCAACAGGTTCTGTCATAATGCTTCAGGCTCACCTCTTCACTGTTACCTCCACTTGACTTCCATCATTACACCTATTTTTTAAAGTTTATTACTGCTTTCACTCTATTGCTATTGTCCTTGTCTACTATATTTGTTTATTCCTCTTGTATTTCTGTTGCTTGAGTATTCAAGAAGCAAATAATCTCTTTAGTTATAATTTTTATAATATTGTTACTTTTTTGGTATTTTTTGGGGGGTGTATTGCAAGGGTTAAGTGGGGTTAAATGATTTGCCTAGGGTCACACAAGCTAGTAAGTGTTAAGTGTCTGAGTCGGGATTTGAACTCAGATCCTCCTGACTTCATCCATTACACATCTAACTACCTTCTAAGAATATTTCAAATGAGCATAAGGAAACAATCAGGAAAGGGAAATATAAAAGATTTAATAAGGTTAATCTGTTTACATTCCTACATGGGGAAGATGATACTTGTAATTCACAAGAACTTTCTCAATATTTGGGCACTTAGAACAGTTAGGAGTATATATACATAGACAACAAAGGTGTGAGTTGATTATGAAGGGATAATATCTTAAAAAATTAAATTAAATAATGAGAGAGGAATGTACTAGAAGAAAGGGAAAGGGAGAGAGGTAATGGTATAAATTATCTGCCATAAAAGAAGCAAGAAAAACATTACAGAAGTCAGTGAACCTTATTCTCATTAGAATTGGCTCAAAGAGAAATTAATATATACACTCAGTATGGGTTTGGAAATCTATCTTACCCTGCAGAAAGTAAGAGGGAAAGGAGTTCCAAGAAGGGGAGAGGGTGATAGATTAAAGGGAATATTGAGGAAGGGGGTAGCCAGAAGCAAAATACTTTTGAGGAGAGACAGTATGAAAGGAGAGAGAGAGAACAGAATAAATGGGGGGAGGGGAAAGAAGTTAGCAATAGTGATTGTGAAAAGGATTCTCTGATAACAGTCTCATTTCTCAAACATATAAGGAATTGAATCAAATTTATTAAAAAAAAAAAAAGAGCTATTTCCCAATTGATAAATGATCAAAAGATATGAATGGTTTTCAGATGAAATAACCAAGAAAATTACAGCCATAATTTTCAAATATTCTTAATTCACTATTGATTGGAAAAATACAAATTAAAATAATTCTGAGGTTCTATCTCATAATAATTAGGTTGTTTAATAGAACAGAAAAGGAAAATGACAAATGTTGGAGAGAATGTGGGGAAATTTTTTCAAATGCCTCAGCTGGATCCTGAGTTTCATTGTTCTTTAGAACATACTATTCCATTTATTATTTTAATATTGTTGAGCTACTATATTCTTCTTATTCTTTCTTCTCTGGGGTTTTCATGACACACTTTCTCTCCCCTCCTGACTATTCATTCTCATCCATGTCACATGTTTATCTGTGAATTTTCCTCAGTGTTCTAATCTATGTCTTCATCTTAGATGCAGATAGGTGGTTCATTAATTAGTGTCTGGGGTTTAAAATAAAGATAACCTTAGTTCAAATCTGGCCTAATATATTTGCTAGCTGTGTGACTCTAAATAAGTAATTTAACTTCTGTCTACCTCAGTTTCCTTAATTATAAAATGGAAATAATAGTACCTATCTTTTAAGGTTTTTGTGAGGATTAAATAAAATAATATTTATAAAACACATCACAATAGGTGTTTAATAAATGCTTTATCTTTCTTTTACACTCATAAGCTCCCCAAAGTTTAATTATCATCTCTATATAGATAACTCTCCTAGATCTATCTATCCCAGATCTTTTTTTCTGAGCTTCAGTCCCACATCAACAACTGCTTTTTGGATATTTTGTCTTCATAACCCTATATTACCTAAATTTCCAAATGTCTTTATTACATCTTTCCAGCCAACCAGATCTCAAATTTGCTATCAACTTCAATTCTTTACTCACACTCACCCCATATATGGAATCAGTCACCAAAGCTTGTTATTTCTACCTATAAAGTAACTTTCACATTCTTCCCATTCTCTTTACTCAAATGGTCACCACCCTAGTTTAGGTATCCATTCTATCTTATTTCAATAGCTTTCCCATTAATCTTTCAGTCTGGTTATGGCCCCAATGTAGCCATATTATACATACTTCATACCTTCTATGCTCCAGCCATTCAGGCTTAAAAAAAAATTTTTTTTCTTATATGTGTTCTATTTCTGTGCCTTTGGACTGGATTCTCTTCCCTCCATACTCCCCACATACCCTCACCTCAACCTCCTGAAATCTCTGGTTTTCTTAAAAAATCATCTCCATTAAAATGAATAGCTTCCCATCAATGGCTGAATAAGTTGTTTTATATGAAGGTAATGGAATATTATTATTCTATAAAAAATGATGAACAAGTTGATTTTAGAAAGACCTGGAAAGATTTACATGAACTGATACTGAGCAAAACAAGCAGAACCAGGAATACATTGTATAGAGTAACAGCAAGATTGTGTGATGATCAACTATGAAAGACTTGGTTCTTTTCTGTGGTTTAGTGACCCAAGGCAATCCCAATAATAAACTCTGGATAGAAAATGTCATCTGTATTCAGAAACAGAACTATGGAGTTTGAAGGTAAATCAACACATGTAGTGGGTCCTCTAGAAACACATGCTATGTTCACTTCTTTTTTCTGGTTTTTTTTTCTCTCTCATGGTTTTTCCCTTTTTTTTCCTTATTTTTCTCTCCCAACACAATTCATAGAGAAATGTACATTTAAAAAGTGAATATACATGTATAACTAGAAAAAAATAAAACAATACTTTTCTTTTTTAAAAGAATCAGTTCCATTGCCACCTCCTAGCTGCTGGTATCCTGACTAATCTTTCCCTTTTCTCTCGTGCCCCATATCACCTTGCATTTTCTATTAATTTATATTACTTGAAGAAGACTTTTCTTCTCAAATAAAATGTTAAGTTTCTTGTGGGCAGGGGTTGTTTCTCTTTTGTCTCTGTATCTCCAGTGTTTAGCACAGTGCACAATAGTGCAACACTTCCTGGCTCATTCTCATGAACTGGACCAGTAAATTGAAAGAAATGGAAAAGACTAACATGATTTGTCATTTACTGGAGGGAAAGAGAGATGAAGAGTGGCTGTAGTTTATTTTTTTATCACCAGGTGGCACTCCAACTCAATATCTTCTTTCTCCCATGAAATCCATACAAATTAGCCCCTGGACACTGCAATTCTTCAGGTAGGTTGTTAAGTTGGACTTCCAATCTGTTTCTCTTTAAAGTCAAATTCTCATGGCTAAAAGAGCTTGAGTCCATAGTTGACTTTTCTTTACTGTCAGATGTTCTTGCAGCTCCTTAAGGCCTTTGGTACATCTTTTCTTCTTTGTACCAGTATGTCTGAAGTGAGACTCTATGCTTCATTTAGGTCAGAATTCTCTGGAACTGACAGCTCCAGCATTTTCCATAGGAGGGCAAATAGATGTTGCATTGGATAGAGAACTGGGCCTGGAATTAGGCAAGTTCATTTTCTTGAATTCAAATCTGATCTCAGATACTTCCTTGCTCCTTGATGTGCGATCCTGGGCAAGTTACTTGATCTTGTTTGCTTCAGTTTCTTCCTCTGTAAAATGAGCTGGAGAAGGAAATGGAAAACTTTGCCAAGAAAAACTCAATTGAGTTGAAAATAACAACAGTTGGTGTTTATTGACTATTAAAGGAGTATTTCTTTCTGGTTGCAATACACTGTGACCGTTAAGGTCATGGAGGGAGGAAAGGAGAAATCACTTTCTCCATCAAGAAGTAAACAATTGGGTGGTTCTATGTCTTGTGGCTCCTGACTCAACTGCTCTGTCCTTTTGAGCTCTGGAACTGCTGGGGGTAGGCTCATTCAGCCCAACAATTGCTAGAGACTTTTGACTGAGAGAAAAATTCCTATTTTGTAAATGGATCCTTGGGTTTAAATACTTTGTTAGCACATCAATACTTGGTGATGACCAGTGGCCATACATTTCCCCTCCCCTACTCAAATACATATTACATTTAATTTCATTTTGCAATATTCTGCTCAATTTTCTAGTCTTTTAAGATTTTTTATCCTGATTTTATCTCATTTAATAAACATGCTTTCCATGCCTTCCATCTAACAAAAATATGAAATAGCACAAAGACAGATCATTTAAGCATTACAATGATACTTTCTACAAATTGACAAAATTTTAATTAGAACTTTGCTTTAGGTTGGTCTTTTAAAACAAAAGAGATGAGGAAAAAGAAGATCATAAAATCATAGATTACAGATGCTGACATCCTCCTTTAATGAGGAAAGTGAAGCTCACAGAAAGTTAAATAACTATACCCAAAGTCACATAGTTAAAAGGCACCAAAAGTAGGATTTGAACCAAAATCTCCTAATTTTTCATTAAAAGAAAAAAAAAAAAAAACAGAAGAAAACAATAGAAAACAATCAGTCTTTCTTGATTCTTACTGTTTTTTTCTCTGTACTCAGGAGATTGTGTTAGAATAATTTCTTTGATAAGGGTGAAGTGACTTAATTTCTGTGAGCCAGTTTCTGCCGACAAAAGGGAATTCCTAATTCTCAGGGTTTCATGAGGATCAGATGAGGTAATAATATATAGAAGACTGTAATATTATCTAAAAATATCTCAAAGTTTTTATTCTCCCCACATTTTAATAAGAAAAATATTTTATTGATATCTTTAGGTTTGTTTTTGGTTTCCCCTCCCGCCCCTGGCAGTTGGGGTTAAGTGACTTGCCCAGGACAGCTAGGAAGTCTTAAGTGTCTGAGACACATTTAAATTCAGCTCCTCCTGACTTCAGATAACTTTAGTTTTTATATTGTCTTCAATTCAGAATATAACCAGCTCCCATTCTATACAGCAAAGATTAAATCAAAGGATTAAAAAAGAAGGGGAAAATGCCATCCAGCAAATCCAACTAACACATCACTTGTGTTTGAAAGTGTAGGAAGGGGGCAGCTAGGTGGCGCAGTGGATAGAGCACCAGCCCTGAATTCAGGAGGACCCGAGTTCAATGTGAACTCAGACACTTAACACTTCCTAGCTGTGTGACCCTGGGCAAGTCACTTAATGCTAGCCTCAGGAAAAAAAAAGAAGAAAGTGTATGTAGTACTTCACACCTAACTTCACCAGCAGTGTTCTGTGTGTGCCTGAGTATGTGTACACACATATACATACATACACACACACACATATATATATATATGTATAAGTATATGTATATGTACATATACACACATATTCCATTTTTACAGCACATTTTCTTTAACGGGAGATGAGAATTGAGACTCTCCCTACTTCGTCATTGCAGGGAGTGCTTTCTTTGAGTGTGCCCACTTTGCATCTGGAGCACACGAGCTTAACTGCAGAAATCCTTCCCCGGACCCGAGGTGTTTACAGCCCACGAGTCAGAGAAAGAGGAAAAGGGGAAACGTAGTTTTCTAACTGGAGAGAAGAGGAAGAAGAGCAGCATATCTGGTTGCCAGGTGACAGTACCTGGTTGCTAGGTAACGGAGCGTGAGCTTTTCCAAACAAACTCATTTTTTAATTTGAAAGGCCCAGGAGGCCGAGAAGTCCCAATCGAGTTGTTAGTACGAGACTACAAGAAGAAAGAAGGTATCCGAGAGGGGTGAGGGATGAAAAGATTCCGGGAGGGGAACAGAGATATCAGGCAGTCTCTCCCATTCAGGCAGAGTGGAGCAGAAATGCATCTGAGAAAAGGAAGGGAACCAAGGTAGGGCGGGGTGGAGTGAACTGGGAAAAGGTCAGAGAATTTTAGTGGAAGAAATGAGGAAAACGGTATTGTGGGAACGGGCCAAAAATTGTGGGAAGAACGCATTGTGAGATTTTAAATTTTCTTTTCCCTCTACACTAACCCACAAATATATGGGTTTGTACAAACACTAAAACCTATTCTAGTAGCCCAGTATAAAGCACACACTTTAGGAATTGATAGCCAACCAGTGATTGTAGACAGTGGGGATGGGATGGATATCTTTTTTTTTTTTTGAGTCCCCATTTTGGCCTAAAAGGGAAAATAGACAACAGACACAGAAAGCAATTCAACTGAGTTTTTTTTTTTTCTTCACGAAAGAAATATGTAATGTGCAACTCATTTGAAATTAAAGATAGGGAACATATCAATATGTCTGCTAAATATGATGAAAATAGGCAGAACTATGATTTCATTGCTCTAAAGATTTCCCATTATGGAATCTTCACCCATCTAAAATGATGGAGAACTTGTCTTAGATGCATAATAATATAAGTAACTTGCCTCACCCATGATCAAATAACTGGTATGTGTCAGAAAAAAAGTCTTGCACCCAAATTTCCTTTCTCTGCGGCTTTCTTTAAAGGGCTTTTAAATCATGCTGCCACTCTCTTTTCAGTTAAAAAATAAAGATAAGTTGGGGTTGAGAGAAAGAAAAATGGAGAGTGATAGAGGACAGGGAAGATGAGGTCTCTGGCTGCTGCTTTTATTGCATCTTTAGATTTGGATGATGAATTAAGGAATCATTAATAATAATAAATAATTAATCTTTTTGACATGCTTCATAACTCCTCTTAAGAAATAACCTTATGGCTAGAGCCATAGATTTTGGAACAAACAAGAGATATTGGTTGTAGTTAATCATTTAGGTCAACCCTTTAATTTGCAGATGAAGAAACAAACCTAGAGAGGCAAGTTATTTTCCCAAAATTCATTGGTATTAAGTGGCAGAGTTGAGATTTGAATTAATTTCATCTGATTCAAAATCCAAGCTTGTTCTATTGAACCACACTATATCAAAGTTTGGCAGCTAGCCTCTCTGTTTTTATCTTAAGCTTATCGTGTTTTGTTTTTTAAATAAAGATTTATTTTCCCACAAAATACTAAATGTTTTGCTGGGTAATAAAGAAATGGCATAGTTTAAAAAACAAAAATTTGTTTGTAACCTTAGAGGCATGAGGCAATTTGGAAAATATTGTATAAAAACCCTTAAGATTTTAAAATTTGTCCCCCTTTTAAAAGCATAGGATAACATCTTCCATCATTGCTTGAAGGTTACATTTAGGATGACTATTTGCTCCACAGGAGGAGAAAGCGACTCAAGTCAGCCCTAGTGTCAGGAAAATGTTAGTAGTTCTCATTAATATATCTATGCAAACACAAGTTATATATCTACAGGATTGGGTGCAATATCTGTCCTGAGCTTCAGTCACGTCACTAAATACCTAATGAATATTTCAAACTGGGTGTCCCAGAAACATTTTAATCTCAAAATGTCCTAACCATTTTCTTTACTACCAAGCCACTCTTTCCTAAAATTTCATTATTTTATATCTAAAGATAGCATTATTCTTCTAATCTCCCAGGTTCATATATTTGGCATTGTCCCCACCTTGTTATTCTTCCTCACCCCTAGAGCTTGACCCAAGTATTTTTTTTTTAAGTGAAGATCTGATCACGTTGCTCTATTACTTAATAAATTCCAATGCCTCCCAATTGCTTCTATGATCAAATATAAACTACTCTGATTGGCTTTTAAAAGAATTTATAGCTTTGCTCCAAACTATTTTTCTAGCCTCATTATATGTGAATTCACTCATTCTATAGTCTTCCTATGCTACTTAACACTGAGGTACCACAGTGGATAGAGCACTAGGCCTGGAGTCAGAAAGATCTGAATTTAAATCCAGCCTTAGATTCTTGCTAGCTTGTGTGACTTTGGTCAGGTCATTTAATATGCCTCAGTTTCCACATCTGTAAAACAATAATAGCATCTATCTCCCAAGGTTGTTGTGAAGATGTAAAATGTTTAGGATAATGCTTGCCATAAATATATGCTATATTAATATGTTTTTGAAGAAGAAAAGGGAATATATAAAAGTGAAAAGTAACATGAACATGTTTAGAAGATAAATTTATTATTTTCTTTTCATTCTTAAATTGAATCTTATTAGTTTAGTGGAGAGAGATTTTAAGAAAACTTGCAGAAGTGCTTCAGCATTATCCTTCCTGAAAATTAATTCATTTTATTCCTTATTATAGATTTTTTTTATTCTAATAATCTTGGACAAATAAAGAATAGGTGGGGTAGATGCTCGCTGTTGGGAAGTCATTCAACTGCAAATTGAAATTTTGGGACCCTTGAATTTTAGGTGTATATCAAAAGAAACATAAGGGCAAGGAACACCCACTGAATTAATACTGCTTCTAGAGTCTGCCAAAGTCCTTGTGAAAGGTTCAATATTGAGGTACTTACATAATTATATGATGAAAACACTTTACATTTATCAGAATACAAATATGTGCTTCAAAGAAAATTAGAAATTCTACCTTAATATGCTTTACATACATAAAAATGTTTTTAAGAGCTATTTTTGCTTATTTTACAGGCCATGTATAACAAAATGTCTAGGGTGCCAAGGCATTTTGGACTAAGCTATGATGAAGAATTGAAGATGCTGAAGGAACTTGAGAAGGTTCGAAAACAAACTAGGGAAGATTTCCTTAAATTCAAGCTGGTGCAGAAATCTAAAGCAAAGCAGAGTCTGCTACCCTTTTCAGTTCTATCAAGAGGTTTTAATAATTACTCTTCCCAGAGTTCAGAAAGTTCATACCCCGCAATCGCTAAAGATAAGCTTGTTACACCTGAACAAAGTCATGATCTCAAAAAGAAGATTCAAGGAAATAAACTACCCTTCAAAGAGAGCAGAAAGATAACATCACTTGCTAATAGACCTGGACGCCAGACGTTTTGTCTCAAAGAATTTTATTTGAAAAATACTGTTAATATTTATCAGCGTTCGAAGGAAAAACCAGTGATTGCCTCATTAGCAGGCACTTCTAAACAAGCAATTTTATTTAAGCAGCCAGCTCCTCCTCACAAGTCTAGATACCGACGAGTTATTCTTCGGAGAAGGTCGCCAATCCTTGACTTCCCTTGTGCTTCGAGAAAAAGCACCAGAAAAAGTGAACCACCTTCTCTCCCAGAATCATATCGTACTGAAGAAATCATAAGTAAGGAACCTATGACAAGTGAGCAAGAGGCTGAAAAGATATCTCTGAGAAAAAAAAGATGGGTGGGACCTCGTAAAGAAGGTATTTCTTACAGTTTTCTGACTGAGAAGAAAAGGAAACAAAGTCTCATCTCTAGCGTTGTAGTAGACGTCCAAATGCAAGAGGAGCCGGAGATAGAAGTTTTGACAATAGAAAAGGAGGAACCCCAAGAAGAAGAGCCCGAAAAAAAAATACCCTCAACGCCTGTGTCAATGAAAGACGTCCCAAGGTCTATTGAGGAAATAATTGTTTCCCTTCAATCTGAACGCCAGTCGGCAGTGGACAAGATGATCAAAGATCTCATAGAGAGTGTCCTTGGCCAAAACTACGACATTAAAATGGAAGTAAGTGAATCAGAAGAATTATAGTTTCTATTGGATAAATATTACCACAGGGCAAACTGCATTTTTCTTTTCAGAGCCAACAGTGTAATATTACTGAAGTTAGGCTAGACACCAAAAAGTCACATGCAACTCTTACATCTCAGGGTGCATGCATAGTTTTTCCAAAGTGAAATAATTTTTAGAAGTTTGGTATCTGAACCCAAACAATATAATATCATTTATAGCCTTTTCACCCAACCGTTTCACTTTTTGAAAGGGTGTATGGTTTTATTGGGACTTCTGCAATTTAAGGTGAGGCAGCTTAAATTTGTCACTTATATTCCTCATGTGCCTCTTGCAAATCCCTAGAATGTAGCTAAAATTTAGTTTTAATCTTGGTGATTAAAGGGAATCCCACATACCTATACATAGTGGCAATCTTAAAAAGTCTTTGAATTTTAAAGTTCTTCAATTTTAAAGTCAAATTTAAAGTCTTAAATTTAAAGTCAATTTTAAAGTTAGTAATTTTGAGAACGTATTTTGAAATTAGGAGGAAATAAGCTTATTTCGTTGTTGTTCAGTCATTTCAGTCATGTCCTCTGTTACCTCATTTGAGATTTTCTTGATAAATACACAGGAATGCTTTGCCATTTCCTTTTCCAGGCCATTTTACAGATGAGGAAACTGAGGCAAAGAGCATTACCTAATGTCATATGGCTGGGAAGTGTCTGAGATCAGATTTGAATTTAGGAAAATGAGTCTTCTTGACTCCAAACTTGCACATACCTATCCACTGTACTGCCTAGCCCACAAATTAGCTGATTAACATTCTTTTTGATATGTAGAATTTATAAATTCTGTAGTGCACAGTGAGTTGGGATTGATGGATAGGACAACAGCTGGACAGGATTTGGAGGCGAGGCACAGGCTACCAAACTGTCCTCTTTTCAGAATTTCACTTTCTTTATTGCAGATCTCCATTAGAAACTAGCTGCAACAGAAATTCACAACTTCCTAGCCCCCTAAAAAGTACCAAAGGGCAGTTGCCATCATTTAAGAAATTTAAGAACTGAGTTCATTGTCCTATGTCCTTATTAACCATTGTTGATTGGATTTACTTTGAGATGGGGGGGTGGGGAAAGTAGAGTGGAAATTATAATGGTTAGGAGGAAGGATATGTGGATTGGGATCCCTGTTGTAGCTCTTACAAGCTATATGACCTTGGGCAAGGTATTTACTATCTTTGACAATTAATTTTTTCATTTGTAAAATGGAGAAAATACTTAACTTCCTCACAGGGTTGTTGCGAATAGAGGGCTTTGTCAACACAAAAGACCATATAAATTTAGTTAATTGTTATTGATATTATGGTGATTTTTAGAATCTAATTCTTAGGGCATAGCAATCATCAGTTTAGTAATTTGGATGAAGTATTAAATCTGATTAAAAATTTATTTCTTTCATAAGAAATAATTATGATAAAACAATTTTTAATATATTTTTAAATGAAAGGTTTTTTCTTTCAGATTGGAATAAAGTTATGTATTATCTAAAACTATATTCGTCTTTCTCAGTTGGGGAAGGGGGGGAGTTTCTCACGGGGCCCTCCCTATACCTAAGAAATCAGCCAGTAAGGAACTCACTTCATCAGTGGAAATAGATGGGTACTTTATAGTTTTTATCAAGTTTACTGGGGCCCTGATGTCAGAGAACAAGGGCTCATATTCACAACCATGAACTTCCACTACAATGTGTTTTGAAAAAACAATTGTTAAGTCAAAGGTTCTGCTATCCTGTACTAAATGTAATCATGAGTGGTTGGCTTTTAAGGAGAGAATGGCAGGGCAGAATTTCTTGATTTTCTAACATTGACTAGGGAAGTTATCCCCTCTCTATTTCCTCCTTGACATTTCACTGATGAGCTAATATTATTTACTGATTTAAATCTTATATACTTACTCTTTGTATTTTTAACATGAGTTTAATCTCCTGAAAAGAATAAACAGTTTTTCACTGTATTCTGAGCAATTGCTAAATAAAACTTTAATTTTAACAAAGATCTCTCCAAATTGTGTTGGAGAAATTTTGTGTCTTCACATGGATAAAGAGCTTGCCTCTAGGAGAGTTATGATAATATGGAATGGAAATGCTTTAGAAGAGACTATGAAATATGGATGGACATTGTTTCAATTGTCTAACCATATGCTAACTTAAAGAGGAGGCTGAAGCATTCAAAAAGGCCATATAACTCCAGTTCCTCATGGAAGTCATTTAGTGACTTTTTTATTTTTATTCATAACTTTTAACTTATAACTCATTACATAATGACTCCATGGGTTAGCCCTTTTTCCACTAAGCTTACATTGCTTCTCACTTTTTGTCATTATTAAACAGAATTAATGATCTACTTAGCACAAATTGACCAAATTATTGCCAATTAGTGTAGCCCCATATTATGGATAATCTTGGTTATGTCATCTAGCATTTGTTTGTAGGATTTTAGAAGTAAGAATTCATTTATGAATTTTAAAATAAATATTATGTAACTTGAATTTGAGGAGTATGATTATTTCCTTTTTGTGACATTCAATTCATTAGTCAAACATGATAATCAGATTAAATATTGATTTGTCATAAACAGATGTAGAATTAATTTTAATTGTGAAAAGGTTTTTTTTTTTAATTTTGGTTTTGTTTCTATGTATGGCACATAGCCATAAACAGCCTAAAGCTGTATAATGATTAGTCTTGGATGGTAACAATAAATATATCTAAGGATTGGCAAGGATAGCTAGATGGAACAGTAGACAGGGGCCTGGAGTCAAGCAGATTCATCTTCCTGAGTTCGAGTCAAATTCAAATCCAGCCTCAAAAACTTACTAATGATGTAACTCTTGATAAGCCATGTAACACTACTTTCCTCAGTTCCTCATCTATAAAATGACTTGGAGAAGGACATGGCAAAACACTCCAATGTTTTTGCCAAGAGAACCACAAATGTGGCCACAATGGAATCAACTCTGCCGTGACTCAACAACAACAAGGATTGGGGGATAACTGGTAAAGCCAGATTTTGAAAACCAGACAATTAAAATTCTCTCTATTAAGTTTCCTACCAAATAAAAATAACTGAATGAAATGAAATGTACGATATTTAGTTGAGTAAGATATATGACTTTGATTTTTGAATATTTCTTTGTACTTGGCCAAATTTTCTCATCCCAGTACTAAGTGAAATTTCTTATCTTCATTCTATCTTAGGTTTAGATGATTTGCAATGCCCTTGCTTTTCCCAGATTAGTGAATATTTAACATGAATTGTTATACTTGCTAATCTTGTTTTTAGTTAGGTGACCCTGAATTCTTTGTAGTGATGGTAATGATAAGGATGAATAAGTTATATATGGTTTCACATAAAATTTGTAATGTCTTTTATCTCATGAGCCTTAGTAAACTTTGGGTTTTTCCTATAATATTTGAAGAAATAATTATCTTATGAATGAATTCAATATTGTTAAAATGGTCATTTACCCAGTAGATGTTCCGAATATAATCTTTGATAGTTTTCTGACATGGAAAAATTTCTGGCTGGAATAAAATTCTTCTGGCAGTAATGGGATTTATTTTTCTATTATAATCAATGATCAGAAGAGGACTTGTAAGTTTTTTTTCCTATCACCTTGGAGGCCAAAACTCAGGCTATGAGAAGCGTGCAGATTGGACTAAAGTACCTTTATTTGGGGTAGAAAGGAGACCCTCTGATGTTCTGTGCTGTCCAGTGTAACTCAGAATTCCTAAGCATAAGTTGTCAATTAGCCATAATCTCCATAGCACTGGGGCTACAAGCATATGTCACCACTTTTGACTAGTTTACTTAGAAATTGATGGCTGTTTAGTAGACTAAAAGACTATATATACATGTTCAGTTTTGGTAAGGTAGAGTCATATATATATATATATATATATATATATATATATATGACTCTACCTTACCAAAACTGAACATGTCCAGAAGTATTGAGTTAATGCTCTCAAGTTATCCTGATGGTGGCAACATATAATATCCTAGACTTCTGGATTCTGACCAAGGTTGTACTTCTTTAAGTAATTTGTTCTCAAAATTTCTACCCTGGAAAAGAGGGATCTTGGTGGGAAAACTATATATAGATGAATAATTATTACAGAGTACTTTGACAATCATAGAAGCTCTATGGCTTCTGGTGTGGGTATATATGTGAATGCTGTATGAAGTGAGCTGACATCACTGGAATATTATTCATATTTTTCCTATCTGTCCAGATTAAAAAAAAAAAACAGAAAAATTTTATATAGCTGTGTCCAGATTAGTGAAAATATTAAATCCTGTGGTCATTTTATTCAAATTCCAATTACATATTTTCACTGGGCTGGAACCAATGATCATGTTTTACACAATCATAACTATTTGAACAGTACAAATTCAAATGCATAAGACTACTTTAGAGATTTATTTTTCATATCATTTGGGACCAACATAAGTTTGAAAAACTTGCTGTTTATACTTTCTGAGAATGTAATCTCAGTTGATAATATTGATCTTTGAATAAATTTTGGGGCACTAAATCTGTTTTGTGTCCATTCTAACATTTTCTCTGCTTTCAAATAATTCAAGTCTTCATGTTATGCCTTCAGGAAAACTATATGTTCAGAATTATATGTTTGGGCCAGAACCAAATGCTTCTTTGTATCATGCATTGGAACTGTTAAGAGTCTGGCACAACACTGTTTTGTATGACTCCAATTTCTACAATTCTAACAATACTATCTTGGGAATGAAGTTCTTTGAGAGTTAAAATGCTTGAGTTTTGTTATTTTGTATACTTTCATGTTGTTGTTCCTGTCAATAGTCACCTAAGGACAGCTAAAGAGAATTCATTCAATTTAATAAAGTCCATAGTCATTAATGGCCCATTCTCTGGTATAAGTCCTAGACTCTTAGCTGCATTTTTACGTAATAAAAGCCTGGGTTCTCTTAAGTGTCACAAATTATCTGCCCTGCTTCTGTACATGTTACCATAACTTTGAACTTCGGTCTATGTATGGGTCCTTTTCAAGTCTACTTGACCAAATCTAATAAGATGAAACTGAATGGGAATAGGGGTATATATAAAGTTTTATTTTGGGGCTTTAAAAAAAAAGCATGAGGGTGGGGAGGGGAAGGACAGAGCCAAGATGTAAGAGTAGAGATATCTTTATCTGAGCTCCTTCTGGTGTCCCTCAGATCAACACCAGATCATGCCTCTGAACTGCTTTTGGAGTGACAGAAACTGTAAATATTTGGAGTGTAGCAAATTTCCAGCAGAAATTTTGGAAGAACTTAATAAAATGTCTGTTTCAATCAGGTCCTGGGGAGGCGGCCAAGCACAGGCGCAGCACAGAGACCCAGAGCACTAGGGAATCTACCAGGGGGCTCTTAGCCAAAATACAGCAGTGTTAGTTACTCTGTCTTGGTTATGAGCCAGTTACAATTGGCAGATTAGTTGTAAGACATCCAATGCAAATACAAAAAGCAAATATTGAGCCTCTGGACCCCCAAATAATCTGGAATTTGGCCACATTCACCTAGCACAGGCCCAGAGCAGCCTAAAACCACTGTTGCCTATAGAGGAAGCTTAGGACAATCTCCTTTTTGCCCTAAGACTCAATCTCAACCTATTTAAAAAAAAAAAGAGCAAAAAATGACTATAGATAGCTTTTTTATTTTTAAACCTCAAAACATGAGAATCCTAAAGGCAAATCATCTTCAGATGAAGCCCCAAAGGGTGATATATAAGTTGGTCCCCTTCTTACAAGACTCTATTGGAAGAATTCAAAAAGGATTTTAAAAGAGAGTTAGACAAGAAAATTGGATTTACACACACATATTGTATCTAGGTTATACAAAACCAAAAAACTGAAAAAAAATAAATAAATTATTTCATTGGAAAAACTGATCTGGAAAATAGATGTAGGAAGACAATCTAAGAATTATTGTACATCCTGAAAACCATGCTGTAAAAAAGAGCCTAGACATCATCTTTCAGAAAATTATCAAAGAAAATTGATCTGATGTGTTGGAGTTTAGCTCCAGTGAAAACTAAATGTGTGGATACCTGAGGCCAGGTAGAGATTGTGCTTTTGCAGTCCTCATTTATTAATTTGAAATGCCCACCTTAAATATAAAGTTATTAGTTACCTTCAGTTAAAATTATCCCTCCAGGGTTAATGCACATTCCATATTTTGAAATTTCAGTATCCACTCCAACCATCAATATCAGGCTACTTAACACAGAATTGTAAATAGCCTAGTTGTGAGGCCCATCAACATCAACAGAATTGTAAATAACTGCAGTGTTTTATCAGTACCAAGCTACTTGTTGAAAAAGAGTAATAAATAGCAGAAATTATCATATAATGCATTTAATTCATTGTTGAGAGGTAAATAGTGTACTTAAAAAAACCTTGTTTCTTTGCATGCATTCTCCATCAAGATTATCCTGATTTTTACCCTACAATTATTAGGAAGATGGTGAGACAAAAATTTGAATAGTTTTGCTCTCTGGACCCATTCAATCCTGGCCCTCTACGCTGAAGTCCTAGAACCAAAGGATAAAGTAGCCATTGAAAGAATTCATCGATCACCTCCTAAAAGAGACCACAAAATGAAACCTCCAAGGAACATCAAAACTACATTTCAGAATTATCAGATCAAGGAGAAAATATTGCAAGCAGCCACAAACAATTCAAATATTGAGGAACCACAATCAGGATTATCCAGGACCTGGCAGCTTCCATTTTAAAGTACTGAAAGACCTGGAATCTCATATTCTAAAAGGCAAAAGAAATTTGGATTGAAACCAAGAATCAACTATCCAGCAAAATTAAGTGTTATCTTTCAGGGTAAAAATGTTATCTTTCAGGGACATTCAATGAAACAAGTGAATTTCATTCATTTCTTATGAAAAAACTAGAGCTGAACAGAAAATTTTATCTTCAAATATAGGACTCAAGGGAAGCATAAAAAGGTAAAAAGGGAAGAAAAAAACTTTCTTCTAAAACTTAAAAAATTTATATCCCTACAGAGAAAGATGATATTTTTAGTGATCTGTATCTCTGTTATCGGTATACTTATACTTAGGACTCAGGTATAATTTTATTTTATTGTGATGATATAAAGAAACTAAAAGAGGAAAGGGATTATCCTGGAAAAAAAGGAAAGTGGGGTAAATTACATCTCATGGAGAGGTAAAAAAAAAAAAAAAAAAAAAACAAACCTATTACAATTAAGGGAAAAAAGGAAGGGGGATGAGCATTGTTTGAATCTTAGTCTCATCAGATTTGGCTCAGAGAGAATATCAGACATTTTTAGCTTCATATAGAAAGTTTGTATCAAATTGCTATTCTCAAAAATGAAAAGTGAGAACTTAATACCAATGAAGAGGAAATTAGAACAATAATTAGAAGTTATTTTGTCCAAATATATGTCAATAAATCTGATAATCCAAGTGAAATAGAGGAATATTTACAAAAATATATAGATTTCCAGATTAACAGAAGAGGAGATTTACATGAACTGATGTTATATTAAATGAGCATAAGAATCAGATCATTTTGCCTGTCAGCAGCAGCAGCAGCAGCAGCAGCAATATACAATGATCAATTCTGATGGACATAGCTCTCTTCAACAATGAGATGATTCAGGCCAGTTCCAATGATCTTGTGATGAAAAGAACCATTTGTATCCAGACAAAGGAGTGTGGGAACTGTTTGCTTGCATTTTGTTTTCTTTCTCACTTTTTTCCTTTTTGATCTCATTTTTCTTGTGCAGTATTATATTTGTGGAAATATATATATATATATATATATATATATATATATATATATATATATATATATATGTTAAATATGTACAATTCATATACATATACATGAATTGTACATATTTAACATATATTGGATCCTTGCCATCTAGGGGAGGGGATGAGTAGAAGGGAGGAAAAATATTTGGAACACAAGGTTTTGCAAGGGTGAATATTGGGAATTATCCATGTATATATTTTGAAAATAAAAAGCTTTAATTTAAAAAATACTGAAATACTAGTTGTGAAAGACATGATTAAATAACAAATCATCAGAAAAAAAGATTTTTTTTTTAGTGATAAATTCAATCTAAGCTCATAACTTAAAAACATAGTAAGAATACTGATGCAATATTAGACTGCATTGATTCATAGTTTCTGGAACTAGGGAATTTATAGTCTTACTAAACCCTAGCCCTTGTATCTTGAATATTGTTTGCAGTTATGGTTTTGCCAAATTTTCAGAAGGATGTAATTAGATTGAGAGTTTCCCAAGGACAGTAGTAAAATGTTAAGTCTAAACTAGCTCCCTGGAGATCTCAGGATCAGCCAGAGTCAGGATAAGTAAAAGACCTTGGTCTTTAGGGAGGAAGAAGTTAAAGAAGCAAGCAAATTGCCAGGAGTTCTGCCAAAGTTTTCTTCTTGATTCTGGAGTCCAGAATCTCCACCTTTTTCCTCCTCATCCTGCCTCCAAGTGAGTTTCTGGCCTCTGTCATCCCACCTTCTAATCCTTGCCTACAATTATCTTAACCCCAAATGTTGAGCCAGCACCAGTGAGAAGGGCCATTTTCCCAAACATATGCTAATCGTCATTGTCAAATAAGTAATTAGCCTTAAGTGCTCAGTTGTCTGATTCAAGTGCACTTTTTCATAGTTTCAGCCCTTTACAGTAAGAGGTCTCAAGTCAAATGTCATATGAGGATTACTTGAGAGAATTAGGGATGTATAAGCTGGAGAAACTGAGACAAGATAGAGCTCAGAGATTTTTTAATATTTGAGAAGGAGAGATTGTCTGGGGCCAAACAGGATCCATGTTGTTCCCAGCAGACTAAACTGGATTCAAGTATCAAAGCATTCAGTAATAAGTGAAGAATTCCAAGAATTCTTTATAGGGCTCCAGCAATCAGGAGAGAGAAAGGCAGAGGAGGGAGGATAGAGTACTAGTGAGTGAACCATAATTTGGTTCTGACAGATTGGGAATGAGGACCATAAAATCTTGTTAATTTTAGGAGGACCTAGGAGCCAGGATGTCTGAAATAGATCTCCCTCTTATCTGAAATTAAACATTTACAGTTTATGATCTTAGAATAGCCAGCCCTAAGTTATATCAGTCCTAATAGTCAGAGGAGTTACAACCAGGGGGATTGAGGCAGAACAATTCAGGTAAACTGAAGTAGAACAATTTAGGTAAACTGAAGTAGAACAATTTAGGGAAACTGAGGCAGAATAATTTAGGGAAACTGAGGCAGAACAATTAAAGGAAACTGTGGCATAACAATGTTTAGCTTTAAAAGGATGGGAGAGGTGGAGAGGCATAATAGTTGTTTTCAAGTATTTTAAGGGAAGGATTATACTTAATCTGTTTGGACCCAGAAAACAGAACTAGAAATAATGGGTAGCAGTTACTAAAAAAGGTCAATTTAAATTGGTGTTAGGATAAATTTCTTAACAATGAAAACTATCTAAAAGTACCACAGTATGCTTTGAGAGGCAGTAGGTAGCTCTTTTCTATTTGTAGGCTATTTGTAGGATAGCTTGAAGATGCTTATTCACATATGGATTGAATTCGAATGAACTTTGAGATTCCTTAAAACTTTAAGATTCTGTGTAATTTAATAGTAAAAGTCACTGATGACACCTAATTAAGATACCTCTTGTTGAGTTGTGAGAAATCCCCTAACAGTAATGAGATCCCTGGCCAGTCCGCAAGCTTTGTGAAAAAATTCGCAAACCCAATGAATACAGGTGTAAGGTTTGTGGCAAGAATGGGTTTATTACACTAAGAAAACAACTTTCTTAGCAGGCAAACTCCTATTAGAACTTTTGCAAAGGTGTGTTTACACTGAAAAGCAAATTCAGCAGGCATTCCTGATTAGGAATTAGAAGAGATGGGCTGCCAGGCCTTTGGTTATATGGGATTTATTTTGGCCTGGAACTGGAACTGGAACTTTCAAAAGAGAGGTGATCATGTCCCTGGCATTATCTCCAATTGCATAGGAGATTACTATCTGGGAATTTTTCCTATGAATAGGAGGGTGGGACCCCTCCTAGAGGCTGGGAGGGTTTGAGACTCAGGACTACCCTCTCCCAAAGATTAAAGGGGACACACTTTACATCAGGGCCTTTTTGATCCTTTGCCCCCAAAGATCAGGGAGAGAGTTTCCATCACTCTGATTTATTATAGCAATAATACTGCTGCTTATAGTAAAAAAAATACTCCTGGAGCAGCAATTAAGATTTCATCAAAATGATCAATTTTCTTCTTTCCTATGCTTCTTTCCCTCAGTTTATTTTTGTCATTTCAATAGCTAGTATTTGGTTCTGGTCTGTTTGAGAGATGATAAAAATTTTGAAATACATGTTTTTTTAGTTTTGATATTGAAGAAAAAGTAACAGTTAAGACAAGTTTTCATTTTGAAATTGGATAGTAAGAGAATTCAGATTTGGCTATATAATCTGAGGAGTTTTCAGATTTAATGTTTATACATTTCATACATTTGTCTTCAGATGTGCCATTTCCAGATAGAGATTAAGAAAAACTACCTTTATCTAAGGCTTTTTATGTACCCTTAAATAACAGTTCTTTGGCAAATTTGGAGTGTTGTATTGTAATGCTGGAGAAACTGAGCAAGATAGAGATTAGAGAGTATTTAATAATTTATTAAATGGAGAGATATACTCGAATCAAATTGGATCCATGGTTTGGTCCCAGGGCTGAATGAAACTATCCTCTCCAAGAATCCAGCAAGAATCTCAATGACATATATACATGTGGCTCAGACCACATGGCAGAGGGTAGGCTGAGGTAAGGGTGGAGTCAGGTTACGAGAGCAGGACTAGGTGGGTGAACCTCCGGAGAGGGGATGACATAATCAGGGGGAAGCATCCCAGACTTGGGGAGAGGCATCTTGATAAGACAGTATCTGATATCCTAATAGCTTGGGATGGGGAGAGGCATTCCGATGTTCTATCAAGTATTCTGATAAAGAAGGAGGGGAGATTTTGCAGAACTGAGAAGTAGGGAAACCAAGACAGGACTGGATCAGGATAATTAGGGAAACTGAGTCAGGTCAATAAAAGAGAACTGTGGCATAACAGTATTTCTAAATGCATGTCTTCTGTCCCAAGTCTTTCCAGACTGAATCTCTTACTGTATTTATAGTCTATACCATATTATTTATCACTTCCTTACAATAATACATTGTATTGTTTGCTAATTGTTTGGTTGTTAATTTTGTTTTCCATAACTAGACTTGAACAATCTTGGGGGTAGAATCTTGTCTTAGCTTCTCTTAAAAGAACACTATAATAAAAGTCTAAAGAATGAACTAAAATACTTTTAGATTAATAAAGAATATTATATTTGGCACAGTAACTCTTATAACCTATGTATGAGATATCTGAAATGTATATGTCACTGAAAAAAGAAATTTGGGTTTGTATTATATTTTCTTTAGTAAAAATGCTTAACATTCTGAATTGATCACTGTATTATTATACAACCTGTGTGTGATTAGACAATGTTATAATAATAGATTCACTTTTAATTGCCCTTTACTAATGTTTCAGTAGTTTTACCTAAAAGCACAACATAGTGTTGTGAGCTCTCCAGGAGGTGTCTTCTAATGATTACAAAAATGTTAGTATTGACAGAACAACAATTATTATATAAATAGCTTATTAATAGTGAAATTATTTCCTGAAAAAGGACTGAGCAGCAGGACTTTTTTTATTTGTACAGCACTTGGAATTATATATTGTCAAGATGCCATTTACGTTGGATATACAAAGTCACAGTAACTTGTTTTAGTTTGAGTTGGTATGCCAGTCATTCAAAATATATTTCCATTCAAGTTATTTTATTTCATAAGTGACTTTTACCCCATTTTGTGTCCCAGGAAAGGCATAAAAACATTTAATTCTAATCAAGAATAAAAGATGTGTTGCTGCTATTATTTCTATTTTTAAAGAATGGGTCTCTTCATCTGATCTAGGTTAGAGGTATAGTGGCTAATTGCAGGTCAGAGCACTGAGGGCTTACTACATTGATGCTAATTTACTTAGTGGAGGCATCAGATTAGCATAGCCAACTGTGAGTTTAAAAGACCCACTAGCCTCAGTCTCTCAGGCATAAGGATATACCTGAGACTCAGAACCAACACTGTCAGTTCCTGCTTGTAAAGTTTAACTGGTTTCTGAGTAGGTTGTTTAGGCAACAAAGTGTTCTAAGTATAGAAAGTGGTGATAGTTCAAAAAAAAGTTGTATTTCTGTGTGAAGAGAAGGTAACATTTATGAGAGACAGAAAAGTAAAAATGATTTTACAACAAATTAGATATGACAGATGAATGAGAATGAGGAGTCAATGATGATATAGTGAATACATATACATGTGTGACAGTACTATTGTGTATTTTAAAGGGAAACAGAATATACATCTCTAGCCTCTTTTCCTGTAATCCTTCTGTAAGAGAGACTTAAATTGCTGCCAGGAAGAGGAGCATATTAGTCATTTGCCTGATATACATTGCATAGCTCCAACCTTTGCCATTGTCTCAACAAAGTCTCTTCAAGATACCAGAACTTGTCATATAATAAATTTTTTTTGCTTCTGTCATTCATCTGCCATCTGCTCTCACTATCAGTAATCTATAGATAAATAAAAGAATATTGATTCAAATGAAACAACATTCATATACAAAGTATTATAATGCTTCCCTAGTACTTGGCTATATTTCCATTTGATTACAATTTAGCTATCTGAGCATTACATAATAGCTTTCATATCTTCTTTGGTATTGTAATGCCGGAGAAACTGAGCAAGATAGAGATTAGAGAGTATTTAATAATTTATTTAAAAGGGAGAGATTTACTGGACCAAATGGATCCATGGTTTGGTCCCAGGGCTGAATGAGACTATCGTCTCCAAGAATCCATCAAACAATGAGAGTTCTCAAAGACATATATACACATGGCTCAGACTCAGGGTAGACTGAGGTGAGGGGGCAGAGTCAGGGTTCTGAAAGCAGGAATGGGACTCTGACAGTCTGGTTCTGACAGGGTGAGAGGAGGCATGGAGGGAGGAACCCCAGAAATGGGGGTGAGGCATCTTGATAAAGACGGTATCTGACATTCTGGTAGCTTGTGAGGGGGATAAGCATTCTGATATTCTAAAACATAAGATATTTTATCTTTATCAAATATTCTGATAAAGAGGGAGGGGAGGTTTTGCAGGACTGAGCTTTTGGGAAGCAGGGAAACTGAATCGGGACTGGATCAGGATAATTATGGAAAGTGAGAACTGTGGCATAATAGTTTTATTACAGCTTTGTTGTCTAGAGGGCTTTGGGACAAAAACATTTGCATATTCATTGATTTTCCCTATTTTATAGTATACTCTGATTTTGTTCACAGTTGGCTAGTGCTGCTCCCTATCTCTGGATTATAATATCTAATTTAGCCTTATTCAAAATATGTTTAAGTGATTGTTGTTGGTCTGCACCTGGAATTTTGCTTATATATATATAGTCTTTGAACTTTTCAATGGCAGTTTTGCTATTAGTTTGGCAAGTGCTAGAAAATATACTTGGTTTCTAGTGAGTATAACTTTCCTGGTACAAGCAACTTCTTACCCTTCAGGACAGCATCTCCTTGAAGGATGAAAGACTTTCTTAGAGTCAAGAGTTTGGAGGAAGGCCGTTTCTGGCAGCTCTGAAAGATAATAGGCAAATTTTATCTGTTCTCAGCTAAGGGAAAGATTCCTCTGCTTCTAACAACTCTTCCACACCCATATGGAATTCACTTCCATAACAGCATATAGCAGCACAGGTGCTATACAAGTATAGCAAGAAAGTATGTAAAATACATATGCATCTTTTTCTTGCAAACTGACTTCTACAGCTGATTGCCTTTAGCATTTGTCTGCCAGAACTTAAGGAAAAGAGATGCAAATCATGAGGTTTCTCAAGAAAGTCATTTGTAAAAACAATTACTTGTTTAAAACCTATAAAATAACTCATCTTTGCCTCCTTATTCAAGTATTAACTTCATTATCAATTAGACATTAAGGTAATATATACTGACATAAGTATTATTGATATTGAAGAAACACTAAATGTCTGAAGTGCTAAATTTTGCTACTATGACCACATGTGGTAACTAATACTCCCTTAAAACTAGAGGATCCTCCCTAGTTAACAAAATATTAACAAAAGTTCTGTACCCCAACCAGCAATGTTATTATTAAAATAAGACTTTAAAAAATTTTAAGTTTGAAAGCAGGGAATATATAGTACAGTTGACCATTCAAATTCTTGTCCTTAATTATCTCACTGGAAAAAATGAAGAGGTTGACCTAATTGACCTCTAATTTTCTTTCTGTACTAACTATGATATGATTTGGTATAGTGGAAATTTGGAATCAGAGAACCTAGATTTGAGTCCCAGCTATATCAATTGTGTTGCTTATTACCCATATCACCATAGCCAAGTCACTTCTACCTGGGCCTTAGTTTCTTCACCTGAAAATGAGAGAGTTGGCCTAGGTGAGTTTTTTCCTAATTAAATTCTGTGCTAGGTGCTACTATTGTGTACTGCTTTTTGGATGAAGATGAAAAAGAAAGGAAAAAAACAAAAACAAAAAACAAAACATTACCCCTAGATAAACCACTTTATCTGATTCCCTCAGGACAGGGTCCCTCACTGAGGCAGAGTTGAAGGAGGTTTTCTTCTTCAAGAATTTTTAGAGTTTTGGGGTCCCCTCTTCATTCCCCCCTCAAGCAGTCACCTCCAAATGCATTTGGGATAAAGAGGCACAGATCTCTGCTTCATGTAACTGCTTCAAGCTGGCAAGAGTCAGAAATTTTGGGGGGGGTTCATGCCAGGAGGTGAGGTGTGAGGTGTGGGGTCTGAAAATGTCAGCAGGGCATCCTAAGGGGTATTCGTCCCAGTCAGTTGTCTCCAGTCATTCGTCCCATGTTCTCTATGAGCAGTTGAAAATCCAAAGTCTGAAGCCTAGAGAAAACAGATATCAGGAGCAGATTAAAAGTGGGGTATTCTCCAGGGTTGAGATGGTGGCATTCAGGAATGGGGCCTTTTAAAGGAAATGCATCAGGTCCCTTCTGTGGGCTGCCTTTAAGAATGCTGATAGATCATCTAACACTACTGAATCTCTTAACTGTCTGTGCTTCTTTTTAAAAAAATAGAGTTGATTCCTCCACTAAGATGGTTTAAGCAAAGATCCTGAGCCTTCCCCGCTACTATCCTCACTTTTATGGGGAAGGGTGTGTAATGCCGGAGAAACTGAGGCAAGATAGATATTAGAGAGTTTTTTTAATTTTTTATTAATTGGAGAGTTTAATTGACTGGACAGGACTCTCGTCTCAAAGTATCCAGTAATGAATGGGGGATTTATAAACACTTTTATAGCTCTTCAGACAAAGGAAAGGAAAAAGAGCAGGAAAATTAGAAACTTGTCAGAATGGGGTGGGGGGAGTTGTAAATTTTTACCAAAAGCCAGAGTTAGAATGTTTGAATAACAGAAGTAAAGATGTCAGTGAAGTATCCGAGATAGTTTTATCTTTTGGAATATTTTAGAGTGGCAGTGTCATAAATTCTTGGGGGCAGAAGGAGCTAGGAGTCAGGAAGTCTGATCTGCTCCTCATCTCCCATTGACAATTTATAACCTTAGAGCAAATGGTCCTCAGTCTTAATGAACCAGGGGGGTTTTATGACTTAGGGGACTGAGGCAGAACAGTTAAGGAAACTGAGATAGAACAATTCAGGGAAACTCAGGACAGTAAGGGAAACTAGTGCAGGGAAACTGAGGTAGAACAGCTCAAGGAAACTGTGGCATAACAGGTGGAAGAGACCAGAGGGAGAGTGAAGTAGCAGTCCTATCTACCCAACTTACTGGCTAGTGTTCAGGTGTACTTGTGGAGCAAGGCAAGAGGGGGACAGGGCCAAACCCCAAATTCCTACCAGAAAGCGGGATGCTGGGAGGGAGGGCAGTTCAACCCCTGTAGTGTTCGCTGTCATAGTGGAGAGGCAGTTCCTCCAGTGCTTCTCCTACTCAAACTCAGGACAGGGACTGGGGTCTCTTGAACAGTTTCCAAGACACCTACAGCATGAACCTCTGGGAGGAATTTGCATTAAAAAGGCATCTCTGCTCAAAAAAAAAAAAAAAAAAAAAAAAAAAAAAAAAAAAAAAAAAAAGGCTGTGACAGGAGGCACTGCTCTAAGGCAGAATGACCAAATCAGGGAAACCAAGTCCGGTTTTACAGGGTATGGGACAAGCATGCTTCCTGAGAGGGCTGGAAGCTGCTGTGGCTTCTTTAAGAGCCTGGCCAAAGGTTCTGAGATGGGCGTGTCCAGATTGCAGGTAAACTTCTGTTAGTTGAAAAGTTGATGGAAAACTTTTCAGGAGATTTGAGAAGATAAGATTGAGTCCCCAATCTCCCCACTGTACAGTACTCCAATAAGGGGATAGGAGAGGAGCATTTAAATGGCAGGTTATCAAGCCATGTGGGAGAGGTCTGAAACAGGCCTTGAGGTCCTCTTGGATCCCCACTATGGGGGAGGAGGAGGAAAAGACCAGAAGTATGGAGAGGGAGTGGAGGAGAAAGAAATGTAATGTTCTTACCTGGCTGCTTCCTGAAATTCCTCTGTCAATTCCACAATGGAACTTGAGGGAGGGGGAGCCTACCAAACCTCAAAATCTTGCTGGGAGAGCAAGACCTGAAGGAGACGGTCCCATCCCTCCCCTGTCCCGGGAGCAGCAGCCAAAGGTAGATAGATGTCTCCAAGGCTAGCCCCAATTCAATGACCTTTTTCCTGGAGGCTACAGCCTGATAATTAAAGACCCCAGGAATTGTAAGTAACAGTGGAGTGGGAAAAGGACCTCAATCATGGCTTCTCTTAAGTTTCTCTGGTTATCTCCCTAGCACAGAATAAAAGAGAGTGCTGGCCTTGGACCCACAAGAGGGGTCCCCAGAATGGCCATGTTTCTCCTTGGTCTTGGGGGCGGGGAGGGTGTTCAGATTTCTTAAAGAGACACTTCCTCTTGAATCTCGGACTTCCTGCCTGAGGGCAGGGCTTTAAAAGCAGAATATTTAAAAAGCTAACAAGCCTAGGATTCAGGTCTGGTGAGGGAAAAAGGAGTTTAGAAGTGCCTTAAAATGCAAAGGAAGGTCCTTTGTCCCCTGAGGGGCTGGGCCGAATGAGTTTGATTCCCTTCCAGCAAAACTAAGCATCTTAAGCTTTTCAGTTAGGGGATTTTTCTCAAGCCAAATGTTTCCCAGTTCCATTATCTCTAGATATTCTCTCTGGGAGAATACTGCTGAAATAACTCAAAACCCTATGTGGTTTTGAATGTCCAGAGTTTGGGGTTCTGTTCAGTCACCAAATGATGTCTAGTTTTTCGGGGTTCCATTCTGTCAGGGAACCAAATGATAAGGTCTAGATTTAGGGAACCAAAATGAGATTAGGGTTTCTGGTTGTCAGGGAATTAAATGATAAGGTCTAGTGGCAAGTTTGAGGTTTGGCTTCCCTGTACCACTTTGGAATTTGGTGCAAGGATAGGGAGTTTTGGCGGAACTCCCTTCTGGCAGCACAGAGATTCTCTGTAAAGAAATTTACAGACCTGAAAACCTAGATTGATAAAGAAATTTATTATAGGAATTGGAAAGTAAGGTTAGAAATCCTGACAGAGAGGCATGATATCTGGTTAGGGAAATAAGAAAGTGGCACTGGAAAAGAATATTCCACTGGACAGAGGCTCCTTGGCATAGCAAGCATGGGATAGCTGGAATCTTTGGAACCTCTGCAAAGGGAGGTCTTTAGTTTGGCTCTTTTATAGGCCTTGACTGCAAGCTAGAGGTTGCTCTTGATGGGGCTGGGTACAGCTTGGGAGTTGAATTGAAGATCTTCATTTGGATAAGGTTGGAATTTTTTAGCTCAGGACTGAACCAGCCCCACCTAGATAAACCAATTTATCTGATTCCCTGGGGTGGTCTCTAACTGAGGCAGGGTTGAAGGAGATTTTTCTCCTTCAAGGATTTTTAGCGTTTTGGGGAAAGGAAGATGGCCAAGACACAAAAGGTGGAGCTGGAAAACAGTGTGTATAAGAAGAAAAGAGACAAGGTCAGTTTAGCTAAATTGACAAGTGGAAGGGAAATTAAAGCCCCATGAGCCTGGAAAGATAGGTTGGGGTCAAGTTGTATACAACTTTAAAAGAGAAACAGTGGGAAAAAATAATCAAATATATCGACAATCTTACTACTTTTTACATCTTAAAAAAACAACAACCTTTTAACATATAACATGTATATATTATTTTTTCCCAGCTGATTTGTTATGTAAAAGCAGAGAGGGAAATTATATGTCCTGTCTAGCCCCTGTGATGTATAAAAAGTTCAGAATTTGTGAGTTATTAATCATTTATTAATCATGCTAGCATATAAGTAATAAAAAAAAAATCAGTGACACTCATATGACAAAGACTCATCATGTAACCCACTCAAGGCTTATATGCCCTTGGAAGAGTAAGTATCCTGGTGGTAGAAATCCACTTTTGATTGGTTAATAGCTAATAAGAAAGAAAATGAATATTATATTTGTTGTTATTAAATTATTATTATTATTATGAGAAATGAAACTATTCTATTGAGGTCCTATGGGATCTCTTGACTTTGATCTAGTCATTGACTTCTAAATAACCCCAGCCTTGGGCAATCAAATCAAAGAATTTTTCTCCATTCAGACCTGAGTAGAACACAATGAACTTTTCAATCAGGATGGGGTCTGAACAAGATTGAGGAGAAAGTAAAATAGGAAGAGAGGGAAGGAGGGAAGAAAACAGATAAAGGCAGATGAAGGAGGGACAAGATGAAGGAGGGGGAGAGATAAAGATGAAGATTCTGTACTTCCTTTTATTGTCTGAATGGGCAAATCTTCCTAGTTAAGTCTCTTCTTTAGGAGACCTTTTCCTTTTCCTATCATAGCTACCAAGAAAACAACTAGAAGCTAATGGACACAAACACATACATGCACATGCTTTAGCAAGAAGTCAAAGGTTATCCCATGCATGTTCCATTAAATTGTCTTTTATATCCATTATTATTATAAATAATAAAGTTTTCTCCTTAATGACTTAAATAAGAGTACATATAGTGACATTGGGCATTATTAGTAACCTGAAAAACAATAGTGCCTGTTAATGTGAGTCATTGTTTCAAGTTTATTAAAATTCTTACTTGTATATAGCCTAAATTCATGCTGGTTTCTATTTAGTCTTCTTCATGCAATCATTTTATAAATATATGTTATGAATTAATATTTGCTTATTTTAACATACAATTTTCAGTATTTTAATTCAATAATTTAATTCAATTTATTAAGCACTTAATATGTGCCAAGTACTGTGCTAAGTGCTGGGGATACAAATAAGAACAAGTAAGAGTCTCTACTCTTACAGAGTTTATAATCCAATGAGGAAAGATGATACCCCAAAAGAAGGTGAAGAGCTAGCAGGAAATTTGTGAACTCCCTATAAAGAAAGGTTTTGGTAGGAGTTTAGTACTCTCCCCTTCAGCCCTCCAGAGAGCAGAGGCAGCTAAGGGTGAGTTGAGAAGGTGTAGAGTGTCCAAAACAGAGTTTTTCTATATGGTGATGAAATTTCTTTTAGGTAATCAGTTTATCCTTATAATTCATAAACAATCTTAAATACTACAAATTTGAAATCCATAAATAATATTTTACTTTATTTTCCATTATAATAAAAATTGATTGATTCTTTGTTCCACAGAATTCCCCTTAATGTTTTAAATATCTTTCATTTTGTTCCTTGAAGGAGGTATCTTTAATTACGAAGTATCAAGAAAAGAATGAAGAAGCAGCAGAAGCAACAGAAGAGTCAGAAGAGAAAGAAAGTACTGCAGAACTTCTAGTGGTAAAATTTGTGATCTTCATTTTTTTCCCTTTCTTTGCATTCTTGTACTAGATTCAAGCAATTGTAACATTTCATATTTATGAAATCAGCTTTAAATATTTTTGTGCCTTAGACAGTATTACTGAACAACACAATTACAAATCATGTTCAAAATTCATGATGTGAAAGGGATGTAAAAAATGATCAATCAACAAATATCGAGTTCCAACTATGTGTTAGGTTAGCCGGTAGGAATCCAAAAAATCAAATAATTCCTCAACTCAAGAAAATTTTATTCATCATGGGAAACAATTTATACTTATAAAAAATAAGATAGGAAAGAAGGCCACTAAGAGCTGGAGGATCTACCATGGTCATCTTGAAGGAAGTGAGGGATCTTATGAAGCAGAAATGAAGGGGGTGGGCATTTCAGGTACAAGGATGGCGAGTAGAATAGCCTATGTGAGGAGGGGAGAGTAGTTTGGCTGAATCTGGGAATGGAGAAAAAGGAGAACAATGAATAATGAGAAGCAATGTTTAATTGTCCTGTCTAGTATTATCGTCCTCTAATGTCTAAGACATTGAAAGTGCCATATAAACTACCATAATGCTTTTACCCCTATTAATCTCCAAAGACCAGCTTCTGCTCTATTTTCTCTGCCCCAGAGCTTTTGGTTCATCTCCCTATCTTTAGTTGGGAATTAATTGCTCAGGCAACAAATTAGGAATCAAATCAATTAATGTGTATGTTGACAATAGTGGTTATGTAGCCCAAAAGTCAAGCAGCTCAATCTCCTTGTTCTACAGATGAAGAAACTGTGGCTGAGGGATAGTTAGGTAGCACAGTGGATGGATCACCAGCCCTGAAGTCAGGAGGACCTGAGTTCAGATTTGGCCTCAGACATTTTAACACTTCCTAGCTGTGTAACCCCTGGGCAAGTCACTTAACTCCAATTACCTCAGGAAAAAAAAAAAGAAAAAGAAAAAGAAAAAAAGAAACTGTGGTTGAGAGATCAACATTGTGTGTGATTTGTCCAGAATCACATAGATAGCAAATAACAGGGCCTGGATCTGAACCCAAATCCAGCACTCTTTGAGATATAACACTTTTAAGACACCCAAAGATTGTCAAATGCTTGTTACGTGGGGGAAGTTGTATTAAGCTGAATTCATTAGACTCTAGATGTAATAACTTGAGCAAGAACAAATATTACAATTAAGATTGCAAAGTTCACTTGCATGCTCTTATTTTTCTTAAGCCACTTTCTTGACTTTTCCTAACTTTTTAGGAAGTTTAACTTTCTTTGTTCAGTTTCAAGACATGATAATTCAGTGGTGATTTTGTTATGAAGAATTAAGTTGCATGATTTACAATGTTGGGATGGCAAAGAAGCCAAGCGTGTGTGTGTGTGTGTGTGTGTGTGTGTGTGTGTGTGTGTGCCTGTGCCTGTGTCTGTATTTTATGTATATATTTCCCCCTGTAGCCTCCAGAGAAAATTGAAAGAATGGCTGAAGATGAGCTAAGTTCTCTACAAACTGACTATGATCTTGATGTGGAAGAGCCAAAAGCTGAGAGAGAACATGTGGAACTTCTTCAGACTGTTTTAGATACCAAGATTCTGAGTGAACTACCTACACTATTGGATACTACACAAAATAAATTACCAAAATGGATACCTGGTCCTTTCCAGGTAAAAATCAGTATTTTTTTTATTGAAACAAAAGATGGAAGCTAAAGATAAATTTCAAACAGCTAAATTGTTTTCTCTTGGGGGTGAAATTTACCTTGAGAGAGAACTGAAAAAATAAATTCTCCATTTATTCCCAATGTTCTTAATGACAATAAAAACAGGATATTAAAAATTTTTCCTCCTTTGAGACAAAAATGCATGATACACATACATTTAAAATGTATAGTGTAGTTACTCAAACTTAGTTTCCTACAATTACCTTCAAATCTCTTAAAAAAAAAAAAAATGGAACTTTTAAACCCAGATTTGCATATTGCTGACATTTTCTTCCCCTGGGCACATCTGAAAGGCAGATAATCTGAAGTTTTAGTTTCATTCCCTCTTATTTTCCAGTATTTATATTGAGTACACAGTGCTTCATCATCATAGAATTTTGTTTACTATGTCTAAATCACTACATTATAATTTTATTAAACTATGAGTTTTGTTCTTCTATTGCAAAGTAAATGGTACTGTTAAAATAATCTTCATTTCTGTTTGCTGAATTTTTAAGTTCTCATAACTGGACCAAGATCCAATTCCTAATGTCTAACTGCTTATTTTTCTCTTTTTCTAATTCTAACTTCTCCATGTATGCCATTACAATCTCAGATTTATCATACATAAAACTCAAACTTGTCATTTCCTCTTTCTTGCCTGACAATGGCTTCCGTTCTTAATTTCTCCATTCTTGTTAATGCACCACATTCTTTTTTTCCACTTTAGAAATCTTGTGGTTTCCCTCCCTGAAGTTCTTCCTGTCTAGGCTAGTTAGTAATCATTTGTTGGTCATTTTATAGTGAGGATTCTTGGTTAGATCCAAGTTGGACTAGAAGACGCTTCTGAGAATTCTTCCACTGATGGAGTTCTATCAACTTAGACTTATGCTTTTCTTTCTTATCAAAGAAGGTCAAAAACTTCTCTCCCAACAAATACTATTTGTCATCTGATGATTCTGCCTTCAAAAAGCTTCTCAGATTACTCCTTTTCCCACTTTAAAAAATTGATTATTTTTATTTTGACAAACTTAAAACAAAAATACAAATCAAGGGTAGGCCTTGAATAATCTCTGAAAATATTTAGGCAAAGCAGCATAAAGAAATGGCTGCAGATGCAACTTTGTTGTTACTGTTTTATTAGTTATTCTGCATCCATTTCTGTAGAAACACAAGAGGGAAGGTTGTTTCGTATTTTTTTTTTTTTTTTTAGATACTAGGGAGGAAGAATGCATTACTACTGTTGATGAACCTATCTATACTTAGTAAGATTGGTCCTTTAAAGACAGACACAGATAATTAACCCTACTACAGAGTGTGCTAAACACTGAACTAGTCTTTGACAACCTAAACCCAAGAGTGGAAATATCATGAATACTTTTTTCAAGAAGGAAGTCTGGATGTAATCATCCAATTTACAAAAATGAAATTCCCTATATTTTAATAAACAAGAAGTGATAGAATAGGCATTTTTTCAAAATCAGCTATATGAACATGATTAAGTCTTCAGTTGGTTAGAATAAAGATTAAAATCAATAGGATATTAGAGGAAAAAGTAAAAGACTTAAGCAATTAATTACAAATGATAACACAGATCTAATTTTTAAAGAATAGGGTTGGGGAGGAATTGACACATCTGCCAGGTAAAGGACCATTCAATTAATGGTTAAATGATATGAAAAATCAGAAGAAACAATCTATTAAATCCATTTGAAAATAGTTCAAAATCACTAATGATCAGAGAAATGAATACTAAAACAATTCTGAAATATCACTTTTCCTGTGTTGTTTGTTCATTGTGACATCTCTTGAAATAGATAACCCTTCCCATAGCCCTCTTTACTAAACTAAATCCATCCTCAATTCCTTAAATTAGTCCTCATATAGCACAAAGTCACGGATCTCTTGGGGAGGCAGCTAGGTGGCCCCAGGGGATAGAAAGCACTAAGCCTGAATCAGGAAGACTCATCTTGTCAAAATGTTTTATGAGCACTTTTCCAGTGCCTCAGGTCTGACTATATCAGATCTTTGACTCACTGAGCTCCTCTCTGGTATTTGAAAGTCTTCATAATCTGGTCCTTCCTACCTTTGCAGTTTTATGCTTTATTCTCCTCTTCACATACTCTTTTGGGTCCCACTACATTGGCTTACTTGCAGTTCTTCAAAAAAGACACTCAATCTCATAACTTTAGGTAGTTAGCCAGGGAACATTTATTAAGCCCCTAGTTTTTTCTTAGGTTTTTTTTTTTTTTTTTCTCCAGAAAGGAACAGAAATCTAAGTATTATTATTTTTCCCCCCTATGAAAAAACTGTACTCAGTTTTGTAGGAGAAGTGATTTAGTAGTTAAAACTGATTTTCTTATTTCTGTAGCAATTGTTTCATTCATTGTATTTGTATCTCCAGTACTAAGCCCTTAAAAAATGTTTGTGAATCAGTTGATTTCATTATGTCATAATCTTCTTCTATGACTTCACATTGTGATTTGAATTATCATGGGTTTTTGTTTTTCTTTTTTTTTGATAGGTAATTTGATTCTGGTACTGAAACTTTGACTTTTAATAATCCGGAAATTTTCTGCTCCTCTTTGATGGCATTCTGTAGTTTTTCTCTGAACTTTGCCCTTAATTTTTAATATTTCCAGATTGTTTTATTGTTACATTTCCTGTAATGTCATATTCATGAGCTTTGCTCCTTTATATTCTGCTCCTTCATATTTTTCTTTCATCAACAAATATTTATTAAGTACCTAATAAACAGCACTTGGAACACAAAGAAAGGTGGGAAAAATTAGTTCCATAACTGCCTACTAAATTTGTTCTTAAAAATGTTCTGTAAGCATCTCAAATTCAACATATATAAAATAAAACTCAGTATCTTCTCCCTAAATTTAGTCACTCAGATCTGTAACCTTGGAGTAATTATCAACTTTTCCCCTCCCTCATTCTCTCCTCCTACCAAATCTAATTAGTTGTCGTCTTGTCAGTTTTGCATCCATTACCCCTCTCAAATCTGTCCACTCATACAATCACTACCTTAATTCAGGCTTTTATAATGTCACCCCTCTGATTGCAACAGCCTCTTACCTATTATTTCTGCTTCTAGACTTCTCCCCTCTTCAATATGTCCTCTATACAGTTATCAAAAGATTCTTCCTAAAGCATTCTACTAGATTTGATCATAGAACCTTCTAAAGCAGGTTATTGCTACCACTTCAGCTGGGCATATAAAGCCTTTCACAATTTTGCATTAACCTACTTTTTCCTTCCTTGTTTCATATTACTCCTTTCCATGTGTTTTTACCAAATTGGCTTATTTGACATTCCTAGAACTTAGTTTTGCATCTTCCTCCTTCATGCCTATATTGCACAGGCTATATCTTCCATGATGAAATATATTTCCTCCCTCTTCACCTTCATTTCTTAGAATCCTTGGTTTTCCCCAAAACTCAGCTGAAGTTTCACTTATAGCATTTTCTTTTCACTTTCTAGTTTTTCTGGATCTTTTTAGTTGCTAATGCTTATCAAATTATCTCATATTTACCTTTACCTGGGACATATTGAATTCTCCCTTCCTTTTATTCACCAGTCTTTCTGAATTTTAGTGCCTTCTCTAAGATGATTGCCAATTTGCTCTGTATATATTTTGTTGTACAATGTCTTCCCCCTTTATTCCCTCTAAGCCTATGAGCTCTTTCAGAATAGGAACTGACTTTTGCCTTTCCTTGTATCCCCAGTGTTTAGCAGAGTTCTTGGTACATAATAGACATTTAATAAATGTCAACTGATTTGACTAGATGATTGACTCAATATAAACATTTGGCAAGAATCGTTTTCAGGTTATTTTTTTTCTTTTTAATAACCCTGGACTCTCAAATACTTGCTGAATTGAATCACTAATGAAAATGGAATTAGAACCCTAATCTACTAACTATACTCTATTATTCCACATTGTAATCTCTTAATTGTTAAATCTGATGGCCATTTCTCAATACTCTTCCTTGTGACTACTCTGCAGCCTTTGGCACCATTGATTTCCTGTATATTTTTGTCCCTCTAGGTTTTCATATTACCCTTTCCTTTTTTCTCCCTTTCCCTGTAAGACTGTTGTTCCTCTGTCTTCAATATTGGATTTTCATCCAGATCACACTTGTTAACTGGATATATTCCCCAAGACTCTGTCCTCTTCTCCCTCACTGTTATCTCACTTGGAAATCTCATCAGATCCCATGGATTCAGTTAGAATTTTTGTTCTCAGATCTATGTTCAGTCTTATATACCTTTTGGCCATCTTAAATTGGATGCCCCAGTAGCATATCAAATTCAACATGTCCAAAGCAGAACATCCTTTTTCCTCCCCAGTTTTTCTCTCTTCCCACTATTTCTACTAATACAGAGAGTACACCTGTTCTCTGTCTCTCAGATTCACAGCCTCTACATCATGCTTGATTCCTCACTCACTTGCCCTACATAGACAATCTATGATCAAATCTAGTCATATCCCTTTTACAACATTCAGCCAACACATTCCTCCAACCTCTTGTTACCTCTGATTCGTAGCAATAGTCTTCTAATTGTTCTCCCATCTCAAATCTCTCTTTACTCCAATTTAACCTGCAGCTCATCTGCCAGTGACTTGTCTAGTGCTCAGGTCTGACCAAATCAGATCTCTTGACTCACTGAGCTCTTCTGTGGCATTTGAAAGTCTTCATAATCTGACCCTCCCTACCTTTGCAGTTTTATGTTTTATTCTTCCCTTCACATACTTTTTTGGATCCCACTATATTGACTTACTTGCAGTTCTTCAAACAAGACACTCGATCTCACAACTTCATGTAATTAGCCAGGGAACATTGTACAGGTAGTTAGCCAGGGAACACCTTTGTACAACTGTCTTCATGTTAGGAATGTTCTCTTTCCTCAGTCCTAACTAGTAATTTTTCTGTTTCTCTCAAGACTCAGCTAAACTCTTAGCTTCTGTTAAGAGGCCTTTCCTCTCTCTTCCTGCTTTATATATCCATATATATATATGGTGATTTGGATGTTATCTCCCCTATTAGGATGTAAACTTGAGGATAAGGACCAGGTTTTTTTTTGCCTATCTTAGTTAATATACTTGGCACAAGCTAACTGCTTAATAAATGCTTGTTGACTGATTATCTATTTCACACAATTATTGTAAAGGGAAAGTACTTTGTAAATCTAAAAGGTACTATATAAGTGAGTTATTAATTATTTTTGCTACTTCTTCAAGGACACCATTCACTTATCCTTTTGCTGTTCTCTGGTCCCCAAAATGATGAGAAACAGAAAAATCTCTTCAAATTAAACTTCATTTGCATTAATCCATAACATAAACCTATGACTATGAAAAAAGACAATGTCATTACTAATGAAATCCTTGTCAGAGTATTTACTTTATCTCCTTATAAGTGATAATTCCTTAGGTCATATAAATTTGTAAATATTACTTGACTTTACATTAAGGTGCTAAAAATTGTGCTCTAAGATTAAATCAATAATTTTATCAGTTTTCAGAGATTCAGAACATATTTGAAATTTGAAAATTTAAAGCAACCTACTTTGCTATTTTTAAAAATTACATTTTTCCTCCTCAAAATATTTTTATTATACCTATGATTTGTGGATTTAGGTGAGGAAATTTCTCTATGCAAATTAGCAACTATTTGCAACTTACAGTTTTTGAGAGTTGCTAGGAGCATTGTCTTATTCAGGACCTTGGATTATGAAAGGGACAGGATTTTAACACTGGCTCCTGATATAAAGGCCAGTTCTAAACACTATGCTATGCTTCCTTTCCAGAGTAAAGTAAAAATAGTATTAATGCTTTTACTTTGTAAAAGTTGTAGTTATGATAGTCTACTATATTTCATGAGAAAGAAGCCTAGATTTAAAGGAGTCCTGAATTCTGGCACTGACTCCAACACCATATGCTTTGCATATCAACAGTGTGACTCTATATGACCATTGTTATTTTCCGAATTCATGATTTCATAACATTTAAAAGTCTAGGAGTGATAAAATCATGCATGCCCCTTGACCTAACAATACCACCACTAGGCATGTATCCCAAAAGAAATTTTTTTTAAAATAGAAAAAGGATCTATATGTACTTTTCTCAGGGTAAAGAATTGGAAATTGAGGGGATTCCCATTAATTGAGGAATGGCTGAATATTATTGTGATGGAATACTATTGTTCTGTGGGAAATGATGGGCAAGATGTTCTCAGAAAAACCTGGAAAGCCCTCCATGAGCTCATGTAAAGTGAAATGTACTATGTACAATGTAACAGTAACGTTGTAGGATGATCAGCTATGGATTATTTTTGCTATTCTCCGCAATAGAGTAATCCAAGACTACTCTGAAGGCCTTAAGATGAAAAATGCCATCCATATACAGAGAGAAAACTGATTGTTTTCTGAATACATAATTCCCCTACAACAGAAAAGCCCCCCCCCCACAAAAAAGAAAGGCTAAGAGTGGATTTGAAGCTAAATATTCACTAAAAAAAATTGTAGTCCCCTTAAAGGAAATGAAAATAAAATTAAAGGTTGTGCACTATTTTTTCCTTTTTAAAAAACTTAATTTTCATATAAGAACTTTTTTTTTTTTTTTTTTTTAGGTTTCTCATTTAGAATCTTTGAAAATAACAGGAAAGACAGCTATAGCATCTCCAAGAGCCAAACCAAAAAGTCAAATAAGAAGATTCCATGCAGAGGTCTCACAGATTTCCAAAGCAACTTCAAAGTAACTTAAATTTTAAACTTATTTTAGGAAAAGTTTTTTTTTTTTTTTTTAATAGAAGATGGAAGTACATAGGGAGCCATCTTAAAGAAAAATAAAGCAAATGATTTAGAAACTATGTACATATAAATTGGCAAGGATGCAAAGCTCATATCAGAGATTTCATATAGGGCAGCTAGGTGGCACAGTGTGTAGAGTACCAGCCCTGAATTCAGGAGGACCTGAGTTCAAATCTGATCTCCAAAGCTTAACACTTCCTAGCTGTGTGACCCAAGGCAAGCCACTTACCCTCAACTGCCTCAACAACAACAACAACAACAACAAAAAAAAAGATTCTTATAGAAAACGGTTGGTGGTGGTTTTGGTGACAAGTAGACACAGTTCCTCTCTCTAATCTTTGAATACTAAAGATTAATAATGTGAGAAGTATATATTTACAAATATAGGCTTTTTCGTATTCATTTTGTAGAAGCTCTGATTTACTTGGTTTTGCCAGTGTACTTTTCATGACAGTGTTTATTTTCAATTCTTCTTCATTTCATTCTTTATGAGGACTCTAAAAAAGCCTTAATTATTAGCTTTTGTTGTTCCTGAGGGCCCTGAAAGGTGTACTGAACCTGGGAGAGAGCCTTTTTATGGCATACCCTAAAGTTTGTAAACGGATATTGCTCACAATTAATTAGCTAAGAGTTCACTCATGGCAAAAGAATTCCAAAGTTTATGAAACAAATTGGCATCTAAGTGACCCTGTACATACCAATGTTTATCTGCATTGCTTTAAGTTCATTCAGTTAACAAGATTATGTATTAAAACAAATAGTGACAGTAGACAAAAGAGTATTTTGCCTTCAATAAATACTGTCAGATTATCAATGGTGCAGAAACTTAATGATAAAAAAATAAAACCATACACCTGCACTTAGTGAAATAAGTAGTATGACCACACACAGAACTGTTTTGTGTATGTGTGTGTGTGTGTGTGCGTGCGTGCATGTGTGCGTTTGTCTTAGTTTTTCAAGGAATGACAAATAGTCTATTTAAAGAGACTATGCTGTAAAAACATAGATCATTTCTTGGAGCATGCCAAAAATATTTGTAGAGTTTATTGATGTGCAGTTCTAGTTTCATTTTTCAAATGAATTAAATTCTATCTATGCAAGAACAAGAATAAGATCTGTAAAAATAAAGACTTAATTTCTTTCTTGTTTTTTTAGTATTCCAAACAACTATTTCCATTTTTTCTTTAACCAAATTTATGTTCAACTTCTTTTATCAGTGACTTTATTCCAGTAGACAAAATTGTTGTCTATAATTAACACTAATAATAAAATCATTGATTGAGGAAAAATCCTTTGCTGCCATAAAAATTATCATTATGATCAAAAAAGAAAGGAGGTTTTATTATAGAATAATATACAGAAAATACAGGAGATTTATGCCTATAATAGGTCCAGACTTTGGACAGTTTTAGACCACTTTCCCTTAGCCAATTCAACATCTTTATGATGTTGAATTGAAACATCTTTCTGCTTCCTTTTTTTAAAAAATTATATTATCAAAATATTCACAACTACAACTACTTTTCCTCTCAATTTCTAGAAAGTGATAGATTCCTCTGTGATCTCTTAGATTCAGATCCAGCTGAACAGATGAAAGTGATCATCTTTTTGTCTTTATCTGTCATTTTGTTTCTATCTTGACCCAACTCTTTATTCTGGAGCATCACTCCAACTCTTGAATTCACACACTGCAAGTACTTTCCACCCCTGTAGAACTTAAATTTATATGATTCTGCCCAGAACTCAGACTTCAAGGTATATCCTCAGTGTCAAATAATTAAGCATTTATTAAACTCCTACTGTGCTCCAGGTACAATGTTAAGTATTGGGGATATGAAGAAAGGCAAGAAAATGGAGGAGGTAACATGCAAACAACTCAGGGAAAACATGCTATTTTAAAAGTTCATAGAACTTTCTTTGAAGGACGTAGAAGTACTAGAATAATGGTTTAAAACAATAGGTATCTTCCTTTTGTAAGGGTGAAAAGTGAGTTAATCATTCACTTTACTCCATTTATTCCTGATACTTTTTTGGGCATGAACATTATCTTCACTGAATCAATCAGAAGTCTAATAAGTGTAGGCACTAATATTGGATCAATCAATTACATATATTTCAACTAAGTTAGGTAGGAAAATAGAATTTGGTTGAGGGACTTAGTTGGGCCCAAGAAGCTAGTGTGGCTTTTGAGAATCTGGCAGCTTAGTGGTAGAAGTCTTTAGCCACAACTTAGTGGTAGAAATCTTTAGCCAAATCTCAAGTGAAAGAATTTCTTGCATGTTGGGAGAGTGCATTATCCTATTTTCTCCATCCCTTGACAGAAAAAAGACCTAATAAACTTTAGAAAGACTAGATGATATCTATTTTAAAATTATTAACAACAGTGTCTTTGGCTTTGAAGCCAAGGACAAACTAAATGTATCAAGGAAAGACAACTTTCAAACTCTCCAAGGAGCTCATCAGAAAAGCTAAACCATGCCCAAGAAAAACTTCATAAGTATTTCATAAAGAAGAAAAAAAAAGATTTTCTAGAAACCAGGAGGTGTGAGTTACATCTTCACCACCTGTGATCTTTAAGCATAAGTCCACTTTACCCTGGACTCTATATTTCTTCATGGATAAATGTGTCACATAATTTTGAGATGGTTTATATCAACTGACTTATTTTAATATCAACTGAAATTCATGGTGTGAATAAGTTGGAATTTAGTGGGATATATTATTAGAAAGACACCCCCCAACTCCTTAGAACTACTCCTAGACTGTTAGATTCTGTGGGGATCTATAGCAAATATGCTCTGAGGATCCAGCCTGCCAGTATGAATGAGGATTGAAAGAGTTGTTCCAGAGTGTGTGCTTCTCTTCACTTCTAGTAGAGGTAGATTTCTGAATCATGTCATGGATATAAAAGTGCCATAAGTACTGTCTTATCACAGAATAGGTAATCATGGCAGTAGCCATGATTACCTGCAAAGAATTCTTGAGCAACTTTGTGCAAATTTTCAACCATAGCTGTAATCATACTGAAGTTCTTTAAATAAGATCCTGTAGAACTCATTTTCAGTTTCATCCTTTCTTACCTGAGCAGCCATAAATGAGCTCTCTAGGAAATAGAATAGGAATGTGATGAACAACTGGTGAATAAAATATGAAAGTGAAGATGGTGACATTCATGAAATAATGATATAATCTCATGTAATTAATGAGGGAAAGGAAAGGGGGAACCCCATTTCTTGGCGCATAAATAATCCCATGAGGTGCAGTGTCCCCTGTAAAATGAATTTACTGGCCCGAAAACCTAGATTGATAAATAAAAGGTTTATTGTAGAAATTTGGAAGTAAAGTTCAATTAGAAAGACCCCAGGGCCGAAGGTGGCCGCTAGCCGGGAAGGAACCCCTACACGGCTGGAAGGATACCATGTGTTGGCTGGGAGGGCCACTGCAATGACGGTGTTCCGGCTCGTTTTTTTTATACCCAAAGGATGATGGGCAGTACCCCTAAGTTCTGGGCGGGCTTTTCAGTTAGCTCAGATCAGGTGAGGTCTGGGGGAAGCTAAGCTAATGATGGTGGGGGCTAGGCCCAGATATTCAAAGGGTGCCTTTGACCAGGATTTGTGAATCAAGGTCAGCCATAGGTTGGGCAATTAGAAAGGAATCTTAAAGGGACCTCCACCCTCATCATAATGATGAGAAGAATGTTCATGACTTGGAACTCATGAACAGTGTGACTCTTGCTTGCTGCCCATATTTATTCCACAAGTGACTAACCATACTATTACACCAAAGACTAGGCCCAAAAAACAATAATGTGAGCTTTTTCCTCTGATTAACCAATATCACCCAACAACAATAATCACCCAACAGTGATTCTGCATATACCAGTTTGCCTACATCAATTGCTGTGCCAGACACTGTAAACATTATTCATCAGCAATCAAACAAAAGTGGTAATGATAGTGACATTTACATTCTAAATCTAGGTTCTAGAATTCATATCCAACTGAATTTTCCTTTTTCCTTTTTTATACTGGCAATTTAATTTTCTTCTTTAAAAAAAATTCTTTTAAAAACTCAGGTTAACTAATAGTTTTTCTATTTTATTAGCTATTCGGTTTTTTAAAATAGCTCCTAGTTTTATTTATCAATAAAATAACTTTTTAGGGTTTTATTTGATCTCTTCTTTGATTTTCAGAATTTCTATTGTTGTGTATTTTGACTTTCTAACTTTTTAAAATTGCATATCCAGTTCACATTTGTTGGTGAAGGTGTTTAATGATAAGAATTTCCCCTCAAGAACTGCTTTGGCCATATCCCAGAGGCTGTGGTATTTGATCTTATAATTTTCTTTGATTAAAAATATTTAAAATCTGATGATCTACATCAGACTACATTATTAATATAAATTAGTGTTGTGTATTTATAGGTAATAAAATGCCAAAATACAGTGACACATTTTTTTCATTTTTAGGATTCCACATAAGCAGTCTACTCATACTCTTCATAAACTATGTATTGCTGCCCCAGAATTTGTGTTACCTACTGATTTACAACTGGCTTCTAGGATATATCACACTAAAGACAAAGCAGGCCACGATACTTTTCTTAGAAGTGATAAAAGAGACTCTATAGATGATTCTATTAGGAATGAAAAAGAAAAAAACAGGTATGTATTTCTCATATTCTAATGCACTATGTTTAAAAATATTGTCAATATGAATCAAGTCTTCTTTGAAAGTTGGATTGAATGGGACTGGTTTGGTACTAGCTTCTCAGAGATACTCATTTTTGTGCTCCATATTTTGTCTTATCTATAAGATTCATGATGATTGCTTTGCCTATTCCCCACCACTGTGGATAATTGTGTAGAAATCTGGAGGGGAAACTATGGGCTGGTGTAAAGCACATCATCAAAATCTATGATACCATAGAAAAATCAGTATCAATTGATTTTTGAGCATGGGGGGGGGGAGCATTTGTTAATTAACTACTTTGTAGCAAGCAGTGTGCTAAGCACATTTTACTCTCATTTGATCTATGCTACAACCCAGAGAACAAATATTGTAGTCATATCTATTTTTGAATTTGAAGATATTGCAGAGATTAAGTAATTTGGCCATGATCACACAGTTAATAAGTGTCCCAAGGTGGAAATGAGCTCAGGACTTTCTGCCTCAAGGCTTACCTTCTGTCCATTGTGGCACCTAACTTCCTAGGAATCAGTTGGTATTTTGGGGAATATACCTATAGGAACAGGAATAATGGTAAATTACAGCTCTGAGAACAACCACAAAATGAATTCAAAGGAAAAGTAGTTTAATGGATTTTTAAAAGGAGATAAAGATCATCTACATCAAATGGATATTTCAGTTTCCTGATTCACAATTGTTTTAAAATTCAGAATTCACATCATTGATGAACTTTTTGGGGGGAAATATTTGTAATGGTCATTAGCTAATCATCATTTAAAGGAATTTGTCTTAGCTAAATATTGAAAAAATTCTTATGGAAAGGACTTTGAATATTTCAGAATTGCTGTATCATCCAATATATCCAATAACTTTCCTTTATGTTGAACTGTCCTTTCAAAGTGATACAGTGTTTTAGCATAATAGTACTGTATAAGTGACCATTCCTTTGTACCTATACAAGTTCTTTGACTTTGCATATTTCATTTCAGACCATTTAGACTAGATACTCCCAAAATAATTCTGATTTTTATTTTTTCTCAGCTTAATTAATTATGGAAAATTATTTCCAAACATTCTAATGCCCCTTTAAGTTTTTAATTCAAATACTAAAGAGTGGAAAGGGACCTGTATGTGCCAAAATGTTTGTGGCAGCTCTTTTTGTTGTAGCTAGAAACTGGAAGTTGAATGGATGTCCATCAATTGGAGAATGGTTGGGTAAATTGTGGTATGTGAAGGTTATGGAATATTATTGCTCTGTAAGAAATGACCAGCAGGAGGAATACAGAGAGGCTTGGAGAGACTTAAATCAACTGTTGCTGAGTGAAATGAGCAGAACCAGAAGATCACTATACACTTCAACAACAATGCTGTATGAGGATGTATTCTGATAGAAGTGGAAATCTTCAACATAAAGAAGATCCAACTCACTTCCAGTTGATCAATGATGGACAGAAATAACTATACCCAGAGAAGGAACACTGGGAAGCGAATGTAAATTGTTAGCACTACTGTCTATCTACCCAGGTTACTTATACCTTCGGAAGCTAATAATTAATGTGCAACAAGAAAATGGTATTTACACACATATATTGTATCTAGGTTATATTGTAACACATGTAAAATGTATAGGATTACCTGCCATCGGGGGGAGGGTGTGGAGGGAGGGAGGGGATAATTTGGAAAAATGAATAAAATTAAAAAAAAAAAAAGTTTTTAATTCAATAAACATTTTCATATTTATTTTTATTTTAAATATTTCATTGATACTTTTTTTTTTTTTTTCTGCTGAGGCTGGGGTTAAGTGACTTGCCCAAGATCATACCATTAGGAAGTGTTAAGTGTCTGAGACCAGATTTGACCTCGGGTCCTCCTGAATTCAGGGCTGGTGCTTTATCTACTGCGCCACCTAGCTGCCACTCAGCTACCCCCTATTTCATTGATACTTTAAAAAATACTGTTGCCATTTACCAATTCCGATTTCTCAGGAAAACCCATCATTGCAGCAAAAGTACTATTAAGAGAATAAACTGTTACATTGTTTACATCTGACAGCATATATCTTATTTTTTATCTGTAGTCTACCACCTCTCTTCAAAGGGAAGAGAAGTATATTTCATCATGATTGTCCATTAAATTGATCCAAATTCTAATGGTTTTAAAGTTGTTTTCCTTTACATTATTATAATCTCGATTCTGATCATTTCCATTATATTAATTTATACAAATCTAAAAACTTCTCTTAATTCTTCATACTTTTTCATTTCTTTTAGCATAATAATATTCCATTCAATTAATAACAATATGAAAAAAGCACAATAGTGATGAAACAACAGATCAAAATTTCCAAGGTGCTACTAAATAGTAGTTTTCAGAGGAAAAATAAGCCAATAACTTAAAAAAAATTAAAAGAAGCTAACATTGCAGCAAGGCTACACATTTATCAATTTAGTCTTTTCAGAAGACTAACTTTTTTTAAAATCAATTGTATAGTTTCTAGGATTTCCAATTTATCTATTTCTCCTTTCATATTTTAAGAGTTTTCTCCTTTCCCTTCCAAGACCCACCTAGCATTTAAGCAACTGAGCTAATACAGACATAACAAGAAAAGGAAGAAAGAAAGAGTAGGTCTTTACTTAAACATTTCTGTTAACTTTAATTTTTCTGCAATCATAAAGAGCTTGGGTATAGGTAGACATAAAAATAAATTTAAATTAAGGCAGAGAATCAAATTTCTGCCTAAGTGTTAGGAATTATTCTGAGTACATTTAATAAAAACTCTCTAAAGCAATAGAGTAAAGAACTATGAACCAGAGTAGGGGCCTATATTACCCATAAGCTAGAATTTGAGCTAATGTTGTCAGGGAATATGGCTGATTAAATGTCCAGAAACAAAGAACACAGAAAAGCCACTGTCATACCACTATAGTTAATAAATTGCAGTTAATTGTACTTAAATTTTGGCACACAGGTCCCTTTCCCCTCTTCAGTCATTTCTTTGGGATATAAGCCCAATAGCAGCAATGCTGGATCAAAGGGTATGCACAGTTTGATAACTTTTTGGGCATAGTTCCAAATTGCTCTCCAGAATGGTTGGATTCTTTCACCACTCCACCAACAATGTATTAGTGTCCCAGTTTTCCCACATCCCCTCCAACATTCATTATTATTTGTTCCTGTCATCTTAGCCAATCTGACAGATGTGTAGTGGTATCTCAGAGTTGTCTTAATTTGCAATTCTCTGATCAGTAGTGATTTGGAACACTCTTTCATATGAGTGGATATAAATTTCAATTTCATCATCTGAGAATTGTCTGTTCATATCCTTTGACCATTTATCAATTGGAGAATGGTTTGATTTCTTATAAATTAGGGTCAGTTCTCTATATATTTTGGAAATGAGACCTTTATCAGAACCCTTAACTGTAAAAATATTTTCCCAATTTGTTACTTCCCTTCTAATCCTGTTTGCATTAGTTTTGTTTGTACAAAAGCTTTTTAATTTGATGTAATCAAAATCTTCTATCAATAATGATCTCTAGTTCTCCTTAGGTCATAAATTCCTTCCTCCTCCACAAGTATGAGTGGTAAACTATCCTATGTTCCTCTAATCTATTTATGATCTCATTCTTTATGCCTAAATAATAGACCCATTTTGATCTTATCTTGATATATGGTGTTAAGAGTGGGGATCCATATCTACTTTCTGCCATACTAATTTCCAGTTTTCCTAACAGTTTTTTCCAAATGATGAATTCTTATCCCAAAAGTTGGTATCTGTGGGTTTGTCAAACATTAGATTGCTGTAGTTGTACACTATTTGTCCTGTGAACCTCACCTGTTCCACTGATCAACTAGTCTATTTCTTAGCCAATACCAAATGGTTTTGGTGACTGCTGCTTTATAATATAGTTTTAGATCAGGTACAGCTAGGCCACCTTCATTTGATTTTTTTTTTTCATTACTTCCCTTGAAATTCTCCACCTTTTGTTCTTCCACATGAATTTTGTTGTTATTTTTTCTAGGTCATTAAAATAGTTTCTTGGGAGTCTGATTGGTATAGCACTAAATAAATAGATTAGTTTAGGGAGTATTGTCATCTTGATTATATTCACTCACCCTATCCAAGAGCATTTAATGTCTTTCCAATTATTTAAATCTGACTTTATTTTTGTAGCAAGTGTTTTGTAATTTTGCTCATATAATTCCTAACTTTTCTTTGGTAGATAGATTCCCAAATATTTTATACTCCTGACAGTTGTTTTGAATGGAATTTCTCTTTGTACCTCTTACTGTTGGATTCTGTTGGTGATGTATAAAAATGCTGAGGATTTATGTGGATTTATTTTGTATCCAGCAACTTTACTAAAGTTGTGAATTATTTCTAATAACTTTTTATTAGAGTCTCTGGGATTCTCTAAGTATACCATCATATCATCTGTAAGGAGTGATAGTTTGATTTCCTCATTATCTATTCTTATTCCTTTAATCTCTTTCTTGACTCTTATTGCTGAGGCTTGCATTTCTAATACAATATTGAATAGTAATGGTGATAGTGGGCAACCTTGTTTCACTCCTGATCTTACTGGGAAAGGTTCTAGTTTTTCCCCATTACATTTGATGCTTACTGACAGTTTTAAATATATGCTCCTGACTATTTTAAGGAATAGTCCATTTATTCCTATACTCTCAAGTGTTTTTAGTAGGAATGGATGTTGGATTTTATCAAATGTTTTTTCTGCCTCTATTGAGATGATCATATAGTTTTTGTTAATTTGATTATTAATATGTTCAATTATTGTTAGGTTCTTACTAAGTGCTAATGAGATAATGAGATATTAGGTTTTTACTAAGTGCTAAGTCGGTATTTAACAATTTTCTAGTTCTGGCCTTTACTGGGAGTTTGACTTGTGAATTCCTGGGGAGGAGCTTGCATGCTTAGGAGGAGCAAGTTCATTGGTTGAAGTAATTTTTCCCAAAAGGCCTTGCATTATCCTACACCCATTCTCTGGGAGGATAAAAGAGGGCAGCTCTGGAGGAAAGAGAGAGTTTTTTCTGGACGAGACTTGAGGCAGCTCTCTGCAGGAAGGGAAGTTGGCTCTCTACAGGAAGAAGAATCTGTCCAAGAGATTTGAGTTGACACAGCAGATCTCCTCCCAGAGAGCGATCGGCAGCTTCTGGGGACAACAGCACATTATAAATCGGTGTCCACAACGTGGGGCAAGGACTCTTGCTTATCTTGACAAGGACTTATTCTGAGCCCTTCAGAGGAGCTAGACCGGACCATTGCAAATTATACTAATAGTTTTCCTAATATTAAACCCTTCATTCCTGGTATAAATCCCACTTGATCATAGTGTATTATCCTGGGGATGATTTTCTGAAGTCTTTTTGCTAATATCTTATTTAAGATTTTAGTATCAATATTCATTAAGGAGATTGGTCTATAGTTTTCTTTCTCAGTTTTCAACCTACCTGGTTTAGGTATCAGTACCATGTCTGTGTCATAAAAGGAGTTTGGTAGGACTCCTTCATTCCCTATTTTTTCAAATAGTTTATATAACATTGGGGTTAATTGTTCTTTAAAGGTTTGGTAGAATTCACATGTAAATCCATCTGGTCCTGGGGATTTTTTCTGAGGGAGTTGATTAATAGCTTGTTCTATTTCTTTTTCTGAAATGGGACTATTTAAGCAATTTACTTCCTCCTCTGTTAATCTGGGAAGCCTATATTTTGGAGGTAGTCATCCATTTCACTTAAGTTATCAAATTTATTGGCATAAAGTTGGGCAAAGTAACTCCTTATTATTGCTCTAATTTCCTCTTTATTGGTGGAAAGATACCCTTCTTCATTTTTAAGACTAACAATTTCATTTTCCTCTTTCCTTTTTCTGATCAGATTTACCAAAAGTTCATCTATTTTATTGGCTTTTTCATAAAACCAACTCTTAGTTTTATTTGTTAATTCAATAGTTTTTGTTACTTTCAATATTATTGATTTCTCCTTTTAATTTTAGAATTTCAAGTTTAGTTTTTAGTTGGGGATTTTTAATTTGGTCTTTTTCTAGCTTTTTAAGTTGTAGGCCCAATTCATTGATCTTCTCTTTCTCTATTTTATTCTTACTTGAATCTAAAGATATAAAACTTCCCCTTATTACTGCTTTAGCTGCATCCCACAAATTTTGGTATGATGTCTCATCATTGTCATTATCTTGGGTGAAATGATTAATTGTTTCTATAATTTGCTGTTTCACCCAATCATTAATTTAATTTCCAATTACTTTTTGGTCTATTTTCCCCTAACTTCTTGTTGAATGTAGTTTTTATTGCATTGTGATCTGAGAAGAAGGCATTTACTATTTCTGCCTTCCTGAATTTAATTTTGAGATCTTTATGTCCCAATATATGGTCAATTTTTGTATAGGTTCCATGAACTGCTGAGAAAAAAAGTATACTCCTTTCTATCACCATTCAGTTTTCTCCAAAGATCTATCATACCTAGTTTTTCTAATGTTCTATTTATCTCTTTAATTTCTTTCTTATTTTTTTTTTTTTTTTTTTTTGTGGTTTGATTTATTTAATTCTGAGAGTGCAAGGTTGAGATCTCCCACTATTATAGTTTTGCTGTCTATTTCTTCTTGCAACTCTCTTAACTTCTCCTTTAGGGAGTTAGCTGCTATACCACTTGGTGCATATATGTTTAGAATTGATATGGCTTCATTGTCTATGCTACCTTTTAGCAGGATATAGTTTCCTTCCTTATCTCTTTTAATTAGATCAATTTCTGCATTTGCTTGATCTGAGATAAGGATGGCCACCTCTGCTTTTTTGACTTCACTTGAAGCATAATAGATTCTGCTCCAGTCTTTTACCTCTATTCTGTAAGTATCTCCCTGCTTTAAATGTATTTCCTGTAAGCAACATATTGTAGGGTTCTGACTTTTGATTCAGTCTGCTATCCACCTTTGCTTAATGGGAGAGTTCATCCCATTCACATTTACAGTTAAAATTACTAATTCTCTATTTCCTGCCATCATATTAACCCCAGATTATGCTTTTTTTCCCTTGTCCCCCCTGAACCCCTTCCCCAGTATTAAACTTATGGGCCCCACTTGTGTCATGCAGCCCTCTCTTTTTAGTATCCCCCCTCCTTTTAAGTCCCTTCCCTTATTACTCTTTTCCTTTTCCCTTTTCCTCTTCCCCCCTTTTAATGAGGTGAGAGAGAATTCTCTGAAAAACAAATATGTCAATTATTAACTTTTTGAACCTACACTGATGAGAGTAAGATTCACACAATCTTCCTCCCCCTCTCTAAATTCCCTCAGATGTAGTAAATTTTCTATGCCTCTTCCTGGCAAGTAGTTTCCCTCTTTTTATCTCTCCTTTGCCATTTTCTGATACTTTTCCCTTTCCCTTTCTACTTCCCTTTTTTATGTTATATCAGTAAAATCAAATTATACATGTGGACTTTCTGTACATCCACAACAGAATACAGTTCTCAAGATTTCCTTTTACCTTTTTCTGCTTCTCTTGAGTCTTGTGGTTGGAGATCAATTTTTTTTGTTTAGATCTGGGTTTTTTCTTAGAAACAAATGAAATTCCTCTGTTTCATTAAATGTCCATCTTCTTCCATGGAAGAAAATACTAAACTTAGCTGGGTAGTTTATTCTTGGCTGCATTCCAACTTCTTTTGCCTTTCAGAATATCAGATTCCAGGCCCTTTGATTCTTTAATGTGGATGCAGTCAGATCTTGAGTGACCCTTATTGTGGCACCTCGATATTTGAATTGTTTTTTCCTGGCTGCTTGCAATATTTTTTCCTTAGTCTAATAGTTCTGCAGTTTGGCCACTATATTCTGCAGAGTTTTTTTTTTTTTGTTAAGGTCTTTTTCAGGAGGTGTTTGATGAATTCTTTCAATGCCAATTTTCCCTTCTGTTTCTATTATCTCTGGACAGTTCTCTTTGATGATTTCTTTTAAAATAGAATCTAGGCTCTTTTTTTCATCATAATTTTCAGGAAGTCTTCAGATCTTCAGGAAGATCTTCAGATTATCTCTCCTAGATCTATTTTCCAGGTCTGTCAATTTTCCCAGTAAATATTTGACATTATTCTCCAGCTTTTCATTTTTGTTTTGATTTTGCTTGACTGATTCTTGGTATCTTAATGAATCATTCATTTCTATTAAGTCCTGATTTTTAATGAGTTGTTTTCTTCATTCACATTTTTTAGTTCTTTTTGTATATGTCCAATTGAGTTTTAAAATGAATTATTTTGCTCTGTGGAATTTTTTTCTATTTCACTAATTGTTTTTTTTAAAGTGAGTTATTTTCTTTTTCCAATTCACAAATCCTACTTTCTTGGGAATTCTTTATCTTTTTCAATTCAGAAATCCTACTTTCCTGTGATTTTTTAACCTTTTCCAATTCACAAATTTTGTTTCCTTGCACTTCCTGTGAATTCTTTATCTTTTCCAATTCAAATTTCAGGACATTGTTACTCTCTAGCATAGCTTCTCTTTCCTTTGCCCATTTTTCTTCTAACTCCCTTTTCAAGTCTTTAATAGTCTCTTCTAGGAGAGAATTATGTGATGGGGGCCAGGTAACATTCCTCTTCAGGGTATTATCTGGAGACTGTCTACTGTTAGTCTCCTCAGAGTTGGAAACCCACTCTTTTTCTATATAGAAGCTGTCAATCCGTCTCTTCAATTTCTTACTCATTTTTTAAAATCTGTGGGGTCTGCTTTCTGGGTAAGGTGTTACCAGCTTCCTCTACAGAACAGAGATATTATGTAAGGCAGCTGTCTTGTAAACGGGCTGTTCCCCCCCCCCCCCCCCCGCACTGGAAGTGATTCAGAGCCGAGCTGTGGGTGTGCCCAGTGAAGAACCCCACAGCTGTGTAGCCTAGTGACTGCCCTGAGGCTAGAGGCTGGATAGTGAAAGTGTCACAACCCCAGGCTAAAGCCCCCCCATGGGGCAGTGGATATTAGCAGCTGACCAGCAAATAGCCCCAGTGCACAGACTGGAAGTGTCTCTGCCCTGGGAAGCACAGTCGCTGCTGCAGGAGTTTCGCTGCTGCAGGAGTTTCGCTGCTGTGGAATTTCCACTGCCTCAGGCCGAGCCCCGCACTGTGAGATTAGAGGCTGCCCCTGGCTGTGTCCCACTGCCTTGCATGTTCTTAATTGCCCCAAGGAAAAGCTCCAGACAGCAGAAGGGGTGCTGTGATCTGTGCTGACTCACTTCTGGTTTAGGGTAGCTATAGGTAGTTTGTGGCGGGTTTTTTTTTTTAAGTGGCTTGATTTCTCTGCTGGTCTGCTGTTGTAAGCAGAGTAGAGCTATCAGCCTATGCCAGAGTCCTCTGTCTCAGTAGCTTTTGTAAACCTAGAGGGCTACCCAGCTAGATCGGCACAGTAGGCTATCCTTTAGTCTATCAGTGTCTGCTGCTAGTCTTTTCCCCCAGCCCTTCAGTACAGATCTTTTCTGATGAAATTCCAGATTCTCTTCAGCTGGTAAGTTGTTGTGTTTCTAATCTTCATGGTTTTTACCAGTCCAATGCTATTTTTGAGGCTGAATTAAATAGTTGGTATTGAGGGTAAGAGAGAGCTTAGAAATTTGCGTGTATCTTCTCTGCCATCTTGGCTCCACACCCCCCCCCCAATCTAATCCATTTTGACCTCCAAATGCACAAAATGGAAGTCAATTTATCAAATCATTCTCAATAGATAGCTATATTTATTATATATTATATCTAATATATAGTTCTATATCTAACATAACTATAACAGGCACAATTAATAAAATGCTTCTTAACACAAATGCTCTGCTTAACCCAATTTATAGATGGATCATGCTAATATAAGAAAAATGAAAATACTTCTTAATTTACAGATTTGGTGCTACAACTACCAAAGGCCTATTCCTATAGGGCTCTTCATAATACAAATCATTTGAAATGATAGATTGTCTGAGAAGTACTTATGAGTAAGATACAAATGAAAGAGGTATAGCACTCCCAAAAAACAAACTATATTATAAAGCAATAATCATCCATCTACTTTATATTGGTGTAAAAATTTTAAAACATCTCTGGAACAGATTAAGTGAAAATCAGATATAATTGAACATAAAAACCCAATATCCAATAAATACACCACAAAAATCAATTACCTAGGAAAGAACTCCTTAACTGACAAAAAATTACTGCGTAAAAAGGAAAACAGTCTGACAGATAATTAAATTTAGACCAACATCTTATATTCCACAATAAATTCAAAATTGACACGGAGCTTGAATATTAAGGCCACAACATTCAAAGAAATTCAAAGAGAAGCTGATTATATACTTTTTGTAGCTACTGAGGAGAAAGAAGTGAATTCTTAACCAAAAAGCAATAGAGGTGATTATAAAAGATAAAATAGAAAATTCCAAAGATATAAAATTGAAACATGTTGACATTAACAAACCAACTAGAATTAGAAGAGAAATATTTTTTATTTTAAATATTTCTGAGAATCCATGATGACCATTGGCAAAAACTGACTGCTTCAGCCTCCACACATTTGTTATGTGGAGATGCCATGCATTGAGTAGAATTTAAACCTCAGGCAGAGCCATGCCTTTATATTTTTCTTTATATCCCCTGTCTATACTATGCTTTTTTCTAATGTAATAAATTTTATATGATCACAATTTTCATTATTTTTGTCTTATATTTTTTTACCCATTTTGGTTCACAATATATGTATACATGATCAGTTATTTTCCTGTATAAAAAGAATCAGACTTTGAAATAGTGTACAATTAGCCTGTGAAGAAAATAAAAAAATGCAGGCAGACAAAAATAGTGGGATTGGGAATTCTATGTAGTGGTTCAGTCATCTCCCAGAGTTCTTTTGCTGGGTGTAACTGGTTCAGTTCATTACTGCTTTATTGGAACTGATTTGGTTCATCTTATTGTTGAATCCATCAGAATTGATCATCATATAGTGTTGTTGTTGAAGTATATAATTATCTCCTGGTCCTGCTCATTTCACTTAGCATCAGTTCATGTAAGCCTCTCCAGGCCTTTCTGAAATCATTGTGTTGGTCATTTCTTACAGAACAATAATATTCCATAATATTCATATACCACAATTGATTCAGCCATTCTCCAACTGATGGGCATCCATTCACTTTCCAGTTTCTGCCACCACTACAAAGAAGACTGCCACAAACATAATTTTGCACATTTCCCTTCTGTAAAATTTCTTTGGGATATAAGCCCAGTAGTAACACTGTTGGATCAAAGGGTATACACAGTTAGATAACTTTTTATCATCTCTTATTTTTAAAGAAAACTTTAAATTAAATTAAAACACAATTAACATCGAATGTGAGTTAAAGGAAAAACAAATATTTGAGCTCTGCAAGAATTTTTTAAAAGTAAGACAATATAGGGCCACCAGATGTCACTGTGAGCATGTGGTAATGGTGTTAATGTTCTGGGTTTTTTAAAGTCCTTATCATCAATTTTGTTTAAAAATAAATTAAAAAAAAAACCACTCATTTTTACACTCTCATTGAATAGCTCTACCACATATATAGTCAAGTCTCTACTTTGAGAAATTAAAATAATTTCTGATACTGTAATTCCATGCTATATTTCTTTTAAGTTAAACATACAAAATATGTTTGAATAGGTAAGGACAGAAAAGTAGACAGGTTGACTAGAGAATAATGGAAAGGATATTTTCATCATTTGTCACACAGAAGATCTTTGGGGGTAAGCTCTCAGTCCATTCCAGGGAGAAGAAATGCCCTTGCATGCAGAAGGCTAAAGGCTTGTATGTTGAGACTAAAGAACTTGACTAATACTTCTCCCACAACTGATTGGGTCCTTATTTGGGATAAGTGAGTGGGTTTCTTTTTGTCAAAATTAAAATTTACTTACATTGGTGGTTGAGAAATTCCATCAGGTTCATTTGACATTGGCTTTCTTTCTTTTTTAAAATCTCTGGAAGAAGCAATACAGCTGGTTCTGGAAAAATGACATTGTAGATGATTTGTATTTGATGTCCTTAAACCCCCTGAAAACCCTTCCCTGTCCAGGTAGTTAATATTCTTTTGCTGTCTTCTAACTAAAGCCTCTATGGTGTAATAGTCTACCAATGGTTTTTCTTTCTCAGTAATGGCCTATGCTCCAAAGTTGTCACTCTTTTTCCCCTTCCTATCCCTAACTCAAAGTTCCTGACATATAGAAGACAGTACCCTAAATAAATGTTTGTTGTTTGATCAGCTGCTGATCTGCATAAGAAAGGGGAATTTCCATACCAGGAGTACTTTAGTCTAAAAAAGTTGATGTTCAACCGGAACAACAATAATAGCAAAAACAATACTCAATTTTTGATGTGTCCAACTGTTTTCTCTCTAATTCTCAATCACCATATTGGCTTTTCTGGTCATTTGTGTCTTTGTTGATGTTTTTATGTCATTTTTTTGTACATGCTATTTTTGGCAATGTGCTTTAACCTATTTTGAACCACAATACACCTTTTGGCTAAAATCACACAGTTTTGGTTCAATCATTTAATGATAACAGCCTTCTTGAAAATTTGGAGTGGAGATTCTAATAGCAGGAGGGGAGAATGACCTGTACCCATATAGTTTTCTGGACTTTTGAGTTGTTGCTTCTCTCCTAAGTGAAGGAAAATCATAGTTTTGAGGATAGAGATGGAGCGTAAAAGAGCCCATGGAAAATAGTAAGATACCTGAGAGGGAAACACAAGTAGGGGGTTCCCTTCTTCATAAGTTGGAGTAACAGGAATAGAATATACATAGCAAGAGTGAGGAGTAATTCTGTAACAGTATCAGTGGCTGAGAGGCAGTCTCTCCAAATGGAAGCCTAAAGAGGGCAAGTAGTAAAGTATAAGACTTATCTTGGCTACTCACCCTTTTGGCTGGAGTTCTGTTAAAGCATCCATGTTTTAGGGAATGTGGAAGGAATTGATGGTCTTTATTCATTAGGTCTTTGTCCTGATGAATCAGCTGGGAATTACTGGTTCCTGTTTGTTTATTCTATGTTGCCTTTTTTTTTTTTTTAATGCTTTTCATTTTCCTTCCTATAAATTATCTTTGATCTACACAGAAAGGCATTTCCTTGCAACCTCTGGGATTTGCAAAAACAACTGCTATCTACTAGTTGGGATGAAAAAAGAGTAAGAGTCTTCTTTATCTTTTTATTTCCTCCCCAGTCATTATCTTTGGATCCTGACTATGCACACGCATGTGTGTGTGCTCACACACACACACACACACACACACACACACACATGAAAAAAAGACATTCTGATATTTACATAATCAGTCAATAAGTAATTACTAAGTGCTTACTATGTATCAGGCATTATTCTAGACACAAAGAATGCAAAGAAAATGAAAAAATAAATTTTAATAATCCCCTGACTTCAAGGAACTATTGGGCAGACAGGCAAATTGATAAAACACAAATGCAAAATGAAGTAATTTCAAGAGGGCAAATGTACTAAAAACTGGGGTGATTCTTTTGAGATCATAAGTGTTCCATGGAATAACAGCAACTCTTCATTAAAATATGGGTTCCTCTATCTTCAACAGAGAAGAGCTAATCCAATTCCAATTGATCAATGAGGGACAGAATCAGCTATACCCAGGAAAGGAACACTGGGAAATTAATGTAAACTGTTAGCATTTTTTTGTTTTTCTCCCCAGATTATTTTTACCTTCCGAATCCAATTCTTCCTTTGCAACAACAACAACAAAATTTGGTTCTGCACATATATATTGTACCTAGGATATACTATAACATATTTCATATGTATGGGAATGCCTGCCATCTAGGGGAGGGGGTAGAGGGAAGGAGGGGAAAAATTCGGAACAGAAGGGAGTACAAGGGATAATGTTGTAAAAAATTACCTATGCATATGTACTGTCAAAAAATGTTATAATTGTAAAATTAATTAAAAAAAAAAAGAATATGGGTTCCTCTAGGGAAAGAGACTGTTTTCCTTTTTCTTTATATCTGCCAGTGTTTATCATAGTGTTTTTTTCCCAAAAAATAATTTATTTTTTCCAATTACATATAAAAAATTTAATATTCATTTTAAAAACTTTTGAGTTTTAAATTTTTTCCCTTCATGCTCTTTCCCCCCCATTGAGAAGGTAAGCAGTTTGATGTAAACTATATGTATGCAGTCATAAGATAATGTTTTGACAAGTACTTAATATTTTTTTCATTCATTTTATGAGTCACTGCCATAACTGGGAAAATATCTCATGTTAAGATGGGCTTTTTGTGTCTCTTAACACTTTGGAATCACCAAAAACACTTTAATTCTGACAAATACATTCTAATAATTTTTATTTAATTTATTATGAGCTTGGTTCCTTGTTTTATCTGTTTCTTTAAAGTGTGGACTAACTCAGTTGATTGCCTACTATCATAATAATCTGGGAAACATACATTTTCAATGTAATTTTTTTCCTTGAGTGAATAGTATTTTATTGCTTATTTTGCTTAATTGATTTGGCTAAACATTACTTTGCTAGCGGTATTTGATAGTGTTACCTCTAGGTTCTTTAGTTTGACATATTTTATAGTGATACTCAGATATAACTATTAAAATAATCTCTTCACTGCACTTAAAAGTTTGATTGCATCTAATTTTGTATAAATTTCAAGTAGTAATGAATTTGTTCATATTATCATATTAACAATTATTTTTAAAACTAGCTTAATTTTTGAAAATTCATTACAGAATACTCTATGGAATTTCTACTATAGAACCTGAGGACAAAAATGAAAATATTTGTTCAGAAACATCATCAAAGTTAGTTAAATGGAAAGAAACTAATGAAAAACCATCTCTTCATCTCTCAGGAGAAGAGGTGAGAACTGCTTTTGTTAACTTTATGTAATGCTGTATTTAATCTATCCATGCCTTCTTAGTCTACGTAATTTGTGCCTTCTCCCATACTTCTACTACTATGCTGGAGATTGGTTTGTTTTTAATTGTGTGGATCCCATTATTGGGATTAAAGAGCTGTACAAATATTCATTATTATTATTACTACTACAGCCAGCTCACCTCCTTTTTTAGTTATACATTTCCTGTTTAATAGGTCATCATCAGAAATGCATGTCAGCCTACTCACATCCATCATGTGTGTTTCCATTTCCCATTGGGCCACATGCAAATTAGATCCTTTACCTAATGTGATTTTACATGATTTGGAGCTGTACCGAAAATTAGAAGAACATAGATATTTTAAAAGATGGGATTTTATTTTTGAAAGCATCTTAGTATCTTTAAAAATTCTCTGCATTTTCTTAAACGCAAATTCTGAGCTCAACTAGAATCATCCTAATGGACTGACAATAAATTACATGTTGTAGTTTGGATCTTACATGCTTTCCATCCATTTGTTTTTTCTTTGTATGGATAATTAGGCTTCAGAATTATAGATTCACTATTTCAGAGATGGAAAAGACCTCAATTATCTATCTAGTACAACCATACTTGAAAAACAAATTTCTTCTGCATCATATTTAACAAGTATAAAATACTTTATATTAAACCCTGCCAAAGAAAGGGAACTCTTTACTTTCTGAAGCTGATTCCACTTTTGGATGATTTTAATTAGAAAACTTTTTAAACTTGCTCTTCCATCCACTAAAATACATTTGTATTCTGGAGTCAAATAGAATAAATCTAAACCCTTTTCAATGGGATATCTCTTTAATACAAACAGATAGGTAAAATATTTCCTTCAAGTTCTCCAATTTTGATAGTGTATAGGAATAATCTATAGCTGTATCTCATTTCTTTCAGTCAGCACCCAAAGAATAAGAATCCTGCAATCACTCTGCTTGCCCTCTTTTCTAAGCATCCTAGTTAACTGATATCTTTCTGGAAAAGTGATTGCCAGAAGTGAATGCACTATGTAAGGCAGAAGACACACAGCAGTACTCTTGTTCTCAAAAGCCACACCTCTTTTTGTAGCCTGTGAGTGCATTATTTTTCTATGTTGCCAAATTACACAGTGTTGATTGTAAATTCTCTAAAACTCCCAGATAGCGTTTAGACGTTCTAATCACAGAATGGGCATTGCTTGAATCAAATAAAGAGCTGGGAAAGACTTAAGCTTAAAAATAAGATCAAGTTCTCCCATTGCAACCAGAGTCATCTTCACTGGACCCAAATGGCTGTGAAGGAGAAAGTGAGGTTGGTAACTTTGAACTGTGCCCCCTCACTTAAATCCAAACCATTTTGCAAGTCATAGCATCATCTCCCTGTTGTTATGGTACTCTTCAAGACCAAAGGATAAATAACAATAGACTTTCTGTCTGTTTTATATATCTATCATATAATCTTAAATCATCACAGTCTTGAAGGTTTTCATCTATGGAAAAACTATAAATTGATTTAGAACATTTTTTCTTCCAAAAAATAATTCATTGACTAGATTGTATGGCACAAAGTAGGAAAGAAATTTGGTACTTACCTAATGAAATCAAAGTTGCTAATCAAGCAGTGTACCTCAAGTAAAACCTGTGCCTATTTCTTGATGTTATTAAGGTAGTTAGATAGTAGTAGATAGAAGATGTGATTGTCAAACAGATGGAACTGGCCTCTAACTTGTGGATGGCCAGAGCCAAACAAAGCAGGCTAGAGATAGGAGAGTTAAGAATCAAACAGAAGTTTAAATTCAAAATGAGGGAAATAGCTTGCAAACAAGGATACATTTGCCAGAGTCCCACCTGTATAGTAAGGGGAATACTCCTTAATATAGAAAGTCTTAATATTTATACTAATGGCTAGCAGAGAGCCCTCACAATGAGGGGTAACAGCAACAATGTTAACAAATTTGATCAGTGTAACAAATTGAGCTTCATGACCAAAACAATTCTGGGATTTTGCTGTGGTTGAGATCATTGAAAGGTTTGTTGTTATGCCATCCTCGTGTGCAGCTTGCTTGCAGGACCTTAGCTCTGAAAAACAGGGTGTCCCCTAATATCTTTTTTTTCTATTAAAAAAAATTTTTTTTTTGAAAAAACGGAGTAAGGAAAAAAGAAAAACAGAAAAGGAAGGCAAAACAAAATAAAGCAAAACAAAAGAGAACATTGTCATGTGCCCACCAGAACATAAGGAAGTTTCCTACTGTTTTGACATCTACGGTAAAATTGAGAGGGATGAGATAGGTAGTATCTGTATAGGATAATTTAGATATACTTTTACTCAGAAACACAGAGATAGTCTGAATAAAGTTTTTTAGATTATGTCCCAGTTTATAATTTGCATATTTTTTTGCTTTTACCTGGAGTTCTGTATTAGTAGCACACCAGGCAGTGCCACTATTAGTATTCATTTGTTAACGTAACAATAATATATGTAGAACTAAAATGCTGCTCTGCTATGAAAAAATTGCTAAATTTTTTAGCAGAGGAAACATTTCAGGGGAATGGGCTAGATTTGTTTAATATCAGAAATGTCTTTTGTTGTTACTTATAAAAAATAATATAACAGTGTGTGCACTGACAAAAATGATTAATTAATATTATTTTATCATGCTTAGTTCTAGGAAAGTAAGAAGAATTATTCTAGCTAAACTCAATGCTTTTGGGACAGCTTGATGGAAATTCTTGTAACTTTAAATGTTCTTGAGATTCTATTCTTCCTGGTACTTCTGAGTGAATTTTAGCTTCTTGGGATTTTTTCCCATGACATTTGAAGCACATGGCCATTTGGTTTGTTTACTTGTGGAAGCAAACTGGAGAATACTCTAGCTTTACATCAGAGAGGGTTTTGATATAAAACCACCTACATCTTGATACCTGGGTCCTTAGAATTGTTAAATTTAAGGCCTGTGCAGCCTGATCAGCAGAAATAAATGAACTGATACTTGTTCTCACAGAGATCATGAATTTGAGTCCTTATAAAGGCGTTTCACAAGTCATGGGATCAAATGAATCTAGCACCCTCTGTTTTGTGACTTGGAGAAATAGTGACAAAAATTTTTATTTTAACAAATTTTGTTTTATTTCAAAGGTATCCATGTATCCAGGATCTGTGAAAATGTTTTGGGTTCCAGCTCCCCCCAAATTTTCTGCTCCAGTCTCTCTCATAAGGCAAACCTTATACCCACAGTATGAGGTAATATACTAAATAAATTCTTTTACGCTTTGGAAAGCATATCCCATGTGAATGAATATAATGAAAAGCATTTGATCCCCATATATGTTAAAACACCAAAGTTTTGAATACTTTATATTGTTTCTGGGTAGTTTAAATCAACAAATAATAAATAACAATCTTATCACAAGAGATATAAGCTGTAGAACTCTGTGACAAATGATTTTTTAAAAAATTTATCTCTTGATACCACTCACCTGTCAGATTGGCTAAGATGACAGGAACACATAATGATGAATGTTGGAGGGGATGTGGGAAAACTGGAACACTGATGCATTGTTGGTGGAGTTATGAAAGAATCCAACCATTCTGGAGAGCAATCTGGAATTATGCCCAAAAAGTTATCAAACTGTGCATACCCTTGATCCAGCAGTGCTACTACTGGGCTTATATCAAAAGGAAATACTAAAAAAGGGAAAGGGACCTGTATGTGCCAAAATGTTTGTGGCAGCCCTTTTTGTAGTGGCTAGAAACTGGAAAATGAATAGATGCCCATCAATTGGAGAATGGTTGGGTAAATTATAGTATATGAATATTATGGAATATTATTGTTCTGTAAGAAATGACCAACATGATGAATACATAGAGGCTAGGAGAGACTTACATCAACTGATGCTGAGTGAAATGAGCAGAACCAGGAGATCACTATACACTTCAACAACTATACTGTATGAGGATGTATTCTGATGGAAGTGGATATCTTCAACATAGAGAAGATCTAATCCAGTTCCAATTGATCAATGATGGACAGAAATAGCTACACCCAGAGAAAGAACACTGGGAAATGAGTGTAAACTGTTAGCATTTTTTTGTTTTTCTCCCCAGGTTATTTTTACCTTCCAAATCCAATTCTTCCTTTGCAACAACAACAAAATTCGGTTCTGCACATATATATTGTACCTAGGATATACTATAACATATTTAATATGTATGGGAATGCCTGTCATCTAGGGGAGGGGGTGGAGGGAAGGAGGGGAAAAATTTGGAACAAAAGGGAGTACAAGGGATAATGTTGGGAAAAATGTTATAATTATAAAATTAATAAAAAAAAAAAAAAGAAAATGTATCTCTTGAGTGTTGATAATTTATCTATTTCTCCTTATCTAAAAAATAGGATCAAAATGTTAGCTTTTTATGAACAGAATACATTTTGTGGGGGGTGGTTCAAAAATATTCAACTATTTCCTAAGCTATCCTAAGATGGTCCTCATAAAATATTGTGCATTTTTAAACTTTACTTTTATATTTGTATGTACAGTAGAGACAACCCATGAATTGCATTCAAAAGGGTACTTATTAAAAGTTACCTTTTAGCTACCATTTAGTATTGTAATGAATTAAAAATGACTATTATAGAAAATTAAGTAAAATTTTGTTCTATAGCTAGCCAAATTGAAGTCCCTAATCAATTATGAGAAGATTCATTTTGCCTTTAAATGCTATTTAAAGATTATTTCAATTCCTGATAATCTATGTTTTCAAGGTTAAAAATTTAAAAGATTTGGGGAGGTCTCATGAGAAAACTCTATACTCATTCTTCTTATGTAGTAATATTTTGATCCTAAAACATGTCAGTATAAGAAAACAAGGGATACCAATGAAATTGACATGATATCTAATTTATGACTGATATGCAATTTCTTTGTGACCCAAGATAATTTATTTTGAGATATTTTATATTATTATATTGCATATAAATGAGAAGATATCACCTAGCCAGCCCATTCATACTTATATTTTATCGATAGATTACTGCAATATGATCACAGCATACAAATGATAATTATTTTTCAATATGAATTCAACTGACATATATGACATATGTAGCAGAAATTATAAGAATAGTTATTTTTGAATAATTGATTTAGTACTATGCACTTCCGACCTTACCACGATGTTTTCTTGCTTGGGCAATGGAAGAAAAGAGTCATATATTTGTAAAACAAGTTATCTTCAAGATTGATTATTTTCTCTTATTATGGCTGATTAAGGTATGCTGGATTGAGAAGACAATGGATAAGTTTTGAAGGTGGTACAGAATTGAAAGATAAATGGAGAATAGTTCAAAGGCTGGGAAATATAAATGCTGGGAGAATATAAAAGTGTAAACTATAGTTGGGTAAAGTATAAGTTGTAATTAGAACATTAGTGAGGAAAGTACTGAGAGTTGAGAAGGTATTTTTCATTGATCTACCTAGAGATGACATACTTTCCATGGAAACATATTTCCCTATAATTTCTTCAGGTTACTGATAGCTAGCCTGTCTTTGAATTAATGTCACGTTCTCTAAAAGAAAAAAAAAACAAAATAAATTAGGCCTAGATTCCTAATACCCCCACCGTATTGTGGTGTGGTTTGGAAAAGACAGAAATCCAACTCCCAGATACCCTTAATTTTTATCTTCACTGGATTTTTAAAATCAGTTTTAAATTTAGATTTCTTATGTTATATCCAACAATGTTTTAACTAATGGCTTCAAATCCATTAAGCAAGTACTTTATTAAAAATTAAAGATATAATCAACAAATATATCTGAAAATTTTTAAGTAGTGAATTGAAAAAGATGCTATTAAAAGTATCCTTGACTAAATAAATTACAATCTTCACAATTATCTCTGCTTAGTTTACTTTGTGGTAATTATATTATGGTTATCTAATAGATAAAATTATTAAAACAACTTGTAAGAAAGATTATAAAATACAATTTTAAAATTAAAATGTTTAGATTGGTTATACATATCTGGTCTTTATTAACTTACCTTAAAAAGGTATTTGATGTTTTATTTTAAAAAGTCATAAAGAAGATTATTAATATATGTGAGGTATTAATAGTAATATTTGTGAGGTATTAATATTAATATCTGTGAGGTATTAATCCTCACAAATTCATTAATTCAAATATTACTGGTGATTAAAAAGAAATATAGGCCACATCTTCTGGCTTATAGGCTATGACAGGGAGAGACTGGAGGAGTCTCAGATTTGGAGTTCTATTTGGTTCCCACAGGTAAGCTATTAAGAAATTACCAAAATATAAAAAGGGGAGAAAATCTAAAGATTGGAATTATAGCTTTTATCTCCTCTTAGTTAATTTTTTTTCATGTTTATATAGCTTGTCTTCTTTCTAACAGGAGAAGGGAAGCATGTAGAAATTTGAACTTTGAAAACAGGAAATTGAAGACTATGATGAAAATTCAAAGGAAATATTAATATTAAAGCTTATATATAGTTATTAAGGACCATTTAAAAACAAGTTTAGAATTTGAAAGACAACTGAATTCAAAATCATTCTAAATGGGAAGTTATAGGTAGGAAATTAAATATCATGGAAGAATAGGGCAAATAGAATACTAGGCAAATTCAAGACTTCTTTCCACTCAATAGCTGTTCCTATAATGTAAATAAAACTTTTTTCATAGAGAATTTTTCCCCTTTCTATGAAAAAAAATTTATTCTAAGATAGTTTTTCCATTTAGAAAAATTATTTACACAAATAACACATCATTTCTTACCCTATTCCATTTCTTCCTCCCAAGATCATAAAAATTTACCATTTCATCTCATTTATATTCTTTCTGTTTCTTGACTTTTGATCATGATTTCATCTCACTAAACTAGAAATCACATCTTATCAAACTTTTTCTCTTTTTTCACAGAGTAGTTGTACATTTAAATATGTGGTGGAAAAGCAGTTTTCTGAGAGTCAAGAGAGTCTTTTGTCAAAGAAAAGAGATAAAAAACTTGAATTGGTATGTATAATTTGTGGAAGAAAATTATGCAAATAATTTGTAGAAATATAAAATTTAATTTGCTATTCAAAATAGTCTACATTTTCTAGAAACTACTATTTGGTCATGTTAAGTCTTTAGTTGTTTGTGGTGTTAATTGTTATTATTATTGCTATTATTAATTAATATTGCTATTATTAGTATTCTCTCATTCTTTGCATCCTTTTTGCTGGAGTTCAGAAAGAAATGTGAGTTACTATCCTGTTATTATTCTTTTATATTTAATACTTTATGGATTATTATGTAAATGTATTAAAGAATTAGATGATTATTGGCATATAGGCTTATCAGTAAATTTACTCAAGTCATTCTCAGGACAATTTTAACGACAGAGAAGATTACAGGGATTACCTCATTCTGTTTCCACATAGTTTTAATTTCTTCTAGTAATTTTCTATATTTTGAAAGCATTTTATTCCTTGTAGTTTTTATTGTGGCTACATTTATCAAAAGCATGGTTCTTTGTCTTCCAGTTGATATGATAATGTTATGTATATAAAGTAGTGCAGATTCCTCTGCATATTTCCATGAAATATCTGTAAAAGACCTCTGAATTAAAAAACAAAAAAACAAAAAACTGAAAAGAAACAGAAGAAAATTCTTCTGTTCTTTCCAGAATTGTAAAAGAAGGTGGAAGGCACTGGAGGCAGAATACATTAGCGAAACTAGTGAGAATTTGGGTAAATAAAATAATTTGGGTAAATGCTAGGAAAGCCAGCATGATCTAGGGCAGGAGTATCAAATTTAAACAGGCCCACATTAACAAAACAACAAATTAACATGATCTATGTTATATTATTTCCATTATTTTATTAAATATTTCCCAGTTCTATTTTTTAATCTGGTCCAGACCACACTTGGAAGTTTGGGGACTTTTGCAAGCTACAAGATGTTTGTGACCATGGATAAAGTGACCAAAAGCCAGCAAAGATTGGATTCCATATCACACTCAAAGAATTGGCAAAAATGACCCCAAAATGAAGGGAGGATAAGTATAATAATACACTTGTAAAGTCTGTGTTGACTCTTCAGGTTATTCATATATATCCACATATGGTCACAGTTAAATGCATCTCATGGAAAACATTGTCTCTTACTTGAGGTGAATAGGGGAGGTGGGAAAGAACCTTTATGTGGGCCATTCTGTCCTCCAGTCTCTTGAGAGTGCCACCAAACTGGAATTATATTTATTTGCTCCTACTAGATACTTGTGAACCAGCGTAGTCCATAGCCAAAATCTTGATCACTCTAAAGGGGATAGGTGACCTTAATTTTATACTTGTACTTCTATGTTCCTTCCCACCAAATGTAATTATACAAAGAACCATCATAAATCATGAATAGTAAGTAAATTCATTTATCCAAGCAAATATCAAAAATAAGAGAAGTTTAAAAAATTAGAATATAAAAAGAGTGAATTATCTCTTTAACTCAGAAAGACATGAAATATAAGCTCAACCAAGAAAGAGGCCTTGAACTCACCAAATAAATTCCTTGAGTCTCTAGGAAGAGAGAAATCAAAAACATGTTAAAGAGCTATATGTCTATCACTTCCAGTCTGTGTTTTTTCCCCTTCACATGATTGGATGTAATCCCTAAGAGAGGCTGGCATCACAGATATGTTTCTCAAAGAATGAATGAAGAATATTTCTTCTTTCTAAAGTTCTAATACCAACTCAACCACTTACATATAATCTCTATCACTTAACATTCTCTTTACCAATCTGGACATGTAGCCTACAAAATTCTCATAGAATGGCTTGAAACCCAGTTTACACATTATTGGAGCTATGAAGTAGACAGAATCAGGAGGACAGTTTATATATATTGACTACAAAACTGTAAAGGAAAATAACTCTGACTGACTTAAGAACTTAGTGGCTTACTGGATAGCATACTGAACAAGGAATTAGGAAGACCTGAATTCCAATCTTGCCTCAGATAATTACTAGCTTGGGAAAATTACTAAACTTTTCAATCTCGTTTTTCTCATTTGTAAAACTGGGTTAATACCAGCATATATCTGAAACAATTCCTTTTATAATGATGCTCTACTTGTGCTACAATTTGTTGAATTTGTAAGGAAATTTAGTGGTTTGTATTGTTAGTATGGAAATTTACTAGAAATCAACTGATTAAATTAATTAAATTTATTCTGCAAATGAAACATTTTGTTCCTTTTAAGAAATTTTTTTTGAATAGGCTAAAACAATTTTTAAAGTTCAAATATTTTTATAATGCCATTTGAGATCATCCACAAAGGGGCAGCTAGGTGGCGCAGTGGATAAAGCACCAGCCTTGAATTCAGGAGGACCTGAGTTCAAATGTGGTCTCAGACACTTAATACTTCCTAGCTGTGTGACCCTGGGCAAGCCACTTAACCCCAGCCTCAGGGGGGGGAAAAAATCATCCACAAGAAGTATATTCTGGAAAATATTACATGAGATATTTGCCTGTTTCCTGGAACATAGTAGGTCCTATATAAATGGTTTTTTTTTTTCTTTTTTCTTTTCTTTCTTTTTTTTTTTTTCCTGAGGCTGGGGTTAAGTGACTTGCCCAGGGTCACACAGCTAGGAAGTGTTAAGTGTCTGAGAGCAGATTTGAACTCAGGTCCTCCTGAATTCAAGGCTGGTGCTCTATCCACTGTATCACCTAGCTGCCCCCTATATAAATGTTAATTATTATTATTATTAATATTCCATTTGTAATTAGAATTTATATATTAAGTAGATAAGAGGCATCTATGGTATAAAAAATACAGACCTGGCCTTGGATTCAAGAAAAACTGGATTCAAGTTTGTCTCAAACATATTTTGGCTATGTGATCACCCTAGGCAAGTCATTAAATCTCTCAGTATTCTAGTCAACTTTCCAAGACTTTAAGTTACAGAGAAGATATTAAGGGAATTTCCTCACCAGGATTTTCCTCCTATCAATACAATCACAGGTCCAGTTTTTGTTAAGTATCATTATATATGAGATTTTGCTTTTATCAGTCAGTTATATTTTTCATTTTATATTTTGATATAGCCAAAGATGAGAGTCAGAAAAAGTAAATCTTTCTCAAATTTCCAGAAGATTACTGAAAGAGAAGCTAAGGTACTGTACTTTTTAATTACATATTTCATAATTTTTCCATGTGTTTTTAAGTTTAATTTTTGTTTTGTACAATTGACAAAAACTGATTTTGTCTCATCTCTTCTTCTCCCCTCCAATACTCTCATCTCCAGTAAAAGAAAGAATGAAAGAAAAGGAAAAAAGAAAAGCAAAATCCTTGTAACTTTTGTCAAGAATAAAGCAAAACAATTTCTTGTCCTGACCCTATCCAAAAATTATATGCTTCAGTCTTTACCTTGAATTAACCACATCTCTCTTAAGAGAGTTTCTTTATCATCTTTCTTCTGAAATTTTATTTGGTCATTCTATTGATAAGAATTAAGTTTTTCTAAGTTGTTTGTCTTTACAATGATGTTTCTGTATAAATTCTTCTCCTAATTATGCTCACTTATCTCTTTAGCAATTTATTTAAATCCTCTTAGGTTTTTCTCAAATCTTCCCTTTTATCATTTCTTAAAGGACAGTAATATTTTAATACAATCATATACTGTAATTTTAAAAAACAATCCTTCAATTGATCAAAACTTTTAGTTTCCAATTCTTAACCATCTCAGAAACAGCTTTATAAGTATATATATAAATCCTTTTTTCTTTCTTGATCTATTTAGGGTCTAGTAATTGTATCCCAAGGTCAACTAGTCCATTCACAGTTAAAGAAATGATAGTTAAGCTTTTATTTTCTTCCATTTATTTCCTTAGTATTTTTTCCAATCTAAAAAATTCTCTTCCTCTTAAGTCAATGCTTTGGCCCCCTTCAAGAACAAAGTTTTACTTAGACTATTTTACTGTGACTCATCTCTACAGGCTCTCTTTCCGCCTACCCTAACTTCTATTTGTCGACCCTTGCTCTAGTTTTGAGATATACTTAAAATTACTGATTGTCCTTCCTCTTTCCCTCCTTTCCTTCCTTCCTTTCCTGCTATTTCTCAATTATTCTTCCTAAATTTTCTCTCATTCTTGTCCTTGAAATTTCTTACATTTCTTTATCTTTTTTTTTTTTTTTGCTATAGCTCTTTCTTAAAAGTTGTCCCTTGCTTTGATATTTTCTTTTTATTTATATAGTGTATTTTGAAATGTTATTCTCCGATCATTATTTCACAGAATAATATGAGTCTTTGATTCTATTGCAATCAGTCTTCTCAGGGATAAATTCTTTTTTCTCCATTAGAATTACAGGGTTTAAATTTTGGGCTTATCTTCCTGGCTAAAGAAATATTGCATATTTTGGTATTGTTCAAAATTGGCACACTAAATCCAAGAAAGGTGGGCTTGAGAGAGAGAAAGGGAATGAGCAAAAAAGAGAAGGAACCACTGCCATGATTTCCCTCACTAGTAGCAACAGCAGCATTTAGGGTGGATAGAGAGAAGCAATTCAGAAATAATTTCATATTCCCAGTGTGTGGTGAGCAGACAAGAAAACAGAACAAATGAATGAATGGAAAAAGAGATATTGGTCAAATGATCTCTCCCTGCAAATCTGGGAAAGAAATCAGCATTTTCCTTTTCTTTTTTTCTTTGCATCTTTTGAGAAGCTGAAGCTGAAAATACATTTCTAATTCCCCTATTAAGCTATTTCCTCCTATTGTTGATGACATTTTATACATCTAATTTGTTCCTGTCTGTCAATGAATCAACAAGCACTTATTATTTACTATGTGCCAGATACTATGCTAAATGCTAGAGATATGTGTTAGCCTTTCAGATTACATTCTAATGCAAACTATGTACAAACAAAATATATGCTGGATAAATTGGAAGATAATCTAAGAGTTTGACAGGAAAAGAATTAGGTGTGTGTGTGTGTGTGGTGGTATAGATGGGGGTTGTAGTGAAAGAACTTGTAAAGAAGTAAAGATGTGAGCTGAATCTTGAAGAAAACCAAGGAAGCCAAATAGCAGGAGTGAAGAGGGAGAGCATTCCAGGCATGGGATACAAATAGTGAAATGATGCAATTGATTGGAAATGAAAGATCACATGGGAGGAAAAACAAGAATATCATTGTTGCAGGAGTGTCTCAAATGTTTCTCTCTTGTTAAATGTCCTTTTTTTTTTTTTTTTTTTTTTTCATTATTAAGATCAAATTTGTAGTGATTTGGGATAATTAGTTGAACACCTTTGCTATGTCAGACTTTACTATTCCACTCCTTGTGATTTCTTCTTTCTGTGGAACTATTTTGTTTTTGTTTTTGTTTTTATTTTATAGTTAGTTAAATGTCTTTTTCCTAAACATGTTCAGAGTTTGTGATTATTTAAAATGTTAAATTTGACCACTAAGCATCTTAAGAGTTTGAAGAGCAGGTTTGGGTTTTGGTTTTTCATGGAGACAACTTATAAATTCTCTCAATTGATGCTATGTTTTCTACATTATGACATTCTAGTCTGTTTTTTAAAAATTTGCTACGTTATAGTTTTCATATTTTTTACTTGTCATGTACTTCATGTCTACAATTACTACAATTCTTTTTTTAAAATGCTTTATTGACTTTATTATTTTTCACTTTCTTCCTGTGACAACTCTATCCCTAATTTACATTTCTCTTGTACCTTTCTCTCCCTAAATTTTTTGAAGAAAAAAATAAAAATAAATAAATATATGCAACCAAGCAAAACAAATCCTTGAATTACCAATTTCTGAAAATAAGTATATTAAGTGGAAGGTGGGCACATGCTTTATCATCATACTTAAGTCTTTCAAAATTGTTTGTCTTTACAGTGCTATTATTTTTACAAATTGTTCTTATAACTTCATTCTGCATCAGTTTTTTATATGTTGAGTTTTCAAATTACTTAGCACTCAAGTGTTGACTAGCTATGTGACACAGGGCAGAGAGGCTTGACATGAAGACCTGAGTTCAAATGTGACCCTAGCTGTGTGACTCTATACAAATTTCTTAACTTTTATCTACCTTAGGTTCCTCATCTATGAAATGGATTATAATATGAATACTTACCTCTCAAGTTTGTCGTGAGGATCAAAAAAACACATTTCCTGTCATATAGTAAATATTTTGTAATTTTTGACTTATTTAAGTCATTCTTGTTTCTAATTTTTTTTGGACCCTTTTTCTTTGTTCCATGATCTTTTGGGAATTCATCAGAATCTGCATTCCATCAAACATCGTTTCATTTGCATTTGTAATATTTATTAGTTTTATGATCTTTTTGACTAGTTAGTACTTATCCTTGTTACTGATTTTTTTGTTTTACTCTATTGATTTACATGGGCAGTTAGATGGTGCAGTAGATAGAGTCTAAAGTTCATATCTGGCCTCAGATACTTACTAGCTATGTGACCTTGGGAAAGTCACTTAACTCTTTGTCTCAGTTTCCTCATCTGTAAAACTTATTGAAGAAGAAAATGATAAACTAAAATTCATTATCTTTGCCAAGAAAACCTCAAGTAAAAGTCATAAAGAATCATAGATGACTGGCAAAGGAATAAACAACAAATTGATGCTTGTGCACTCTAGATTTTTACTGAAGGTTTAGCCTTTTAGAAATCTTCAGACTTTTTATTTTTCCCTGTTATGTTTTAAGTATTCCCATCTTTTCTGGTTTGTGCAGCTTGGACACTGAACTGCAAAGCTGTCTCAGCCTCTCCAGATTGGGCTATTCTCTACCTACAACTCTAAGTTGTGAGAGGGAAGAATTGGCCCCATCTGGATTTCAGTTTTCCTTTCTTTAAGTCATCATGGCCATGTATCCCGACCCTTTACCCCATTTCTTCCTTTGCCTCTCCCACTTTCTTTCCTGTAGCTAAGTTAAATCAATGCCTGCCTATTTCTGAAAAGTGGCAGGAGATAGAGTAGAGGAGAGAGAAGGTGTTTTCTGACAATCTGGGAAGCTGTGGGTGGTCTATAACTCAGGACTAAGTCTTACTCAACTATCCACATTTTCAGCCCTGTGGTCTCCTATGCCTTATTTGGGGCTATAAGGTGAATATGTGTCATGGGAGTGTGTCATTCAAGTACAAGAATGAGTGTTCCAAAGCAAAATCCTATACACTTTGTGTCTCTCATGAGAGAGATGATGAGGGAACTTTTTAAGAATTAAAGCTTTCCAAAGACTGAACCAAGATGGCATTCACTCTTCCCCCAAACCACTCCAAATTCCTTTAAATAATGCCTCTAAACAAATAGAATGTCAGAACATACAAAAAGGCAGAATAGAACAATTTTCCAGCTTAAGACAACTTAGAAAGTCAACAAGAAAAGTCTGTGGCACTAGGGTGAGAGTCCAGCATGCAATTCCAGTGTAAGCAGCACCAGTGCAATCCTAGACAGATCCTAGCCTCAGCTGGGTTCCTGACCCCCGTGCCAGCCAAACAGGAACAGCTATAGGAACTTTTGAATCAGCAGCAGCACTGGAAGTTTCTAAACTTCTTAGCCCAGACACCAAAGATGATTTGGAAGATCACCAAGAAAAGTTAGTCAGTTGGATGAGAGAGCCTTGGGAAACCAGTTATCAGGAGTGAATGTGGGCAGTTGTGGATGTGGCAACTTCCAAAGGTCTCAGCTCCCAAGAGGTCTCTTTATTACCAGTGGGGAAGGACTCTGTTGCTTTTAGCACATTAGACCTTATAATTACAGAAAAGAGGGCACACACCTAAAATCTCCAGAGCAAAAAAGACTACTTGTGGTCAGATCCCTAGAAGAATCTCTGAAAATAGCTGCACAAAATCCCTGAAGCTTGGGACAGTGCACCCTCCACCCTGGAAACAAGAGCCCTATTTTAATAGGGTTTATTTTAATAAAGAGTTGAAAGCCGAGTAATAAGCTAGGAAAATGAATGAACAAGAAAAAGTTTCTTACCATAGAAAGTTAATATGGTGACAAGAAAGATCAAAATTCACACTTAAAAAAAGATGACAAAGTCAAAGCCTCCAAGAAAATAATAATTGACCTCAGGCCATGGAAAAGCTCAAAAGAGATTCTGAAAATCAAGAGAGAGAAAGGAAAAATTAGGAGAATTGGGAATGGTTCAAAAGGAAATTTAAAAAAACTAATGAAGAGAAGAATGCCTTAAAAAGCAAAATTGACCAAATGGGAAAGAAGGTACAAAAGCTCACTTAAGAAAAAAAAATCCTTAAAAATTAGAATTCAGCAAATGGAAACTAATGATTTTATGAGAAATCAAAATAAAAAAAAAAATCAAAAGAATGAAAAAATAGAAAACAATGTGAAATATCTCTTGGGAAAAATAGGTGAAAAGTAGATCCAGGAGAGATTATTTCAATTATTGATCTACCTGAAAGTCATGATCAAGAAAAGAGCCTAGACATCATCTTTCAAGAAATTATCAAGGTAAACTGTCCTGATATTCTACAACCAGAGGGTAAAATAGTAATTGAAAGAAGCCACTAATCACCTCCAGGAAGAAATCCCACATAAAAACTCCCAAAATCTGGAACGCCTAGATCAAGGAGAAAATATTGCAAGCATATCCAGAAAGAAACAATTCAAGGGTATTGGAGCCACAGTCAGAATGGAACTAGATTGAGCAACTTCTACATTAAAGGACTAAAGAGTTTGAAATATGATGTTCCACTGAGCAATATAGCTAGGATTGCAACCAAGAATCCTTACCCCACAAAAATAGGTAAAATCCTTCAGGGGAAAGATGAAAATTAAGTGAAATAAAGGATTTTCAAGAATTAATGATCAAAATGCCAAAGATGAATAGAAAATCTGATTTTTAAAAACAGAACTCAAGAGAAGCATAAAGAGGTAATCTGTATATTATCTTGATATCATAAGGGATTTAATAAAGTTTATCTGTTTACATTCCTACATGGGAGGATGATATTTCATTATAACTTAATTATAACACTATAACTTAATCATTATTATAGCACAAGGAGTATATATAGACAGAAGGCATAATTGTGAGTTGAATATAAATGATTAATAATTAAAAAATAAAATTAAGGAGTGAGAAAGGAATGTACTGGAAGAAAGGGAAAGGGAGAAGAGAAAAGATATAAATTATCTGTCATAAAAGAGTCGAGGGGCACCTAGGTAAGCACAATGAATAGAGCACCAGTCCTGAAATTAGGAGGACCTGAGTTCAAATCTGGTCTTATACACTTAACACTTCCTATCTGTGTTACCTTGGGCAAGTCACTTTACCCCAATTGCCTCAGCCCAAAAAAAAGAAAAAAAGGCAAGAAAAAGCTTTTACATTGAAAAAGAAGTTGGGGAGAGGAAGGAACCTTAATATCATCAGAATTGTCTTGAGATGTTAGAACAAATAGTAAAAACCTACCAATTGCCATCAGAAAGAGATCCTACAAGGAAAACCTCCAAGAATAATATAGTCAAATTCCAAAACCAAATTTCAAGTAGAAAATTTTATGAACAATAAGAAAAAAATAATTCAAAATATAGCAGAGCTACAATTAGAACCACATAAGACCTACAAGACTGTAGATTGTAGAACACTAATATCAAAAAGCAAAATAACTTGGGGTTGTGCTCAAAAATATTATACTGAGCAAAGTTAAGCTGAACAACAATAATAAAAAGCATATTCAATGAATTGCCAGACTTTTCAGTGTTTTATTGCAAAAAGACCTGAACTTAATAAAAATTTTGATATATAAGATCCAAGAGAAGTATAAAATAAATATAAAATGCCAATTATAAAGGACTCAATAAAGAAACTGTTTACTTTTTATACATGGAAATGTATACTGTATTTCTAAGATTGCCCTTAATAATTAGTTGTTCAGAAGACAGATTGGGGATAGAAATGAGTATGATGTGATTCTAAAAAGCAAAACTGTATAGGAAAATATAAAAATTATCTTATACAAATGAAGTGCAAGAGGAAGAAATGACAAAGAGGAATTTGATGAGAGATGATGAAAGAGGATGTAAAAGGCAGGAGCTTTGGAGAAAAATACTTAAGGCTCAGTATGATTAATTTAATCCTATAACAAGGTGTTAACTCTGTGGAATTGATAATATAATGGTTATCTAGTTTAGCAAATGAGTTCTCTAGTTCAGTATGATTGATTTAATCTTAAAACAAATAATGGTTCCTTGAGTATACTCAGTATATTAATTGTAATAAAGTACATAAGCTGGGAACAAACTTAGCCAGAGACAAGTGGCTCTCCTGCTTCCTCCACTGAAATCAAAACCGATTCCCGAGGACCTCAGGAAAGCTAGCCAAGCCCCGGGTGAAGGAGAAAGACTGTGAAGGAAACAATAAAGATTTTTGGACTTTATCCCTGGCTATTCTCATGGTGATTACTCCACTGAAAGGAAGGCTGGTCCCAAAACCTCCAGGAAGGTAGTCAGAACCTTACAGGAGGAGGCCTGGTAATTTTAAAACTTTGCTCACTGGGACTAGGTGAAAGGGGGAATAATACACATATGTATACATATATAGAGAGAGTATAAAAGTCTACTAAATTCAGAAAGAAATAAAAGGTTGGGGTATAGGGAAGGGGGAGAGAATAAAAAGGATATGTACAGTTTGATAGCCCTTTGGACATAGTTCTAAATAGCTCTCCAGACTGGTTGGATCATTTCATAACTCCAAGGCATTAGTGCCCCAGTTTTCTCACATCCCCTCCCAACATTTATCATGATCTTTTCTTGTCATCTTAACCAACCTGAGAGGAAGTGGTAACTCACCAGTTTTCTTAATTTGAATTTCTCTAATCAAATGATTTAGAGCATTTTTTCATATAACTACAATGACTTTAATTTCTTCATCTGAAAATTGTTCTTTTGACCATTTATCAATTAGGGAACAGCTTGAATTCTTTTTTTTTTTTTTTTTTTAATTTTTATTTTATTTTATAATTATAACATTTTTTTGACAGTACATATGCATGGGTAATTTTTTACAACATTATCCCTTGCACTTACTTCTATTCAGATTTTTTCCCTTCCTCCCCCAACCCCCTCCCCCAGATAGCAAGCAGTCTTATATATGTTAAATATATTACAGTATATTCTAGATACAATATATGTGTGTAGAACCGAATTTTTTGTTGCACAGGAAGAATTGGATTCAGAAGGTAAAAATAACAGTTTACATTCATTTCCCAGTGTTCCTTTTCTGGATGTAGCTGGTTCTGTCCATCATTAATCAATTGGAATTGGATTAGCTCTTCTCTATGTTGAAGAAATCCACTTCCATCAGCATACATCCTCGTACAGTATCATTGTTGAAGTGTATAATGATCTTCTGGTTCTGCTCGTTTCACTCAGCATCAGTTGATGTAAGTCTCTCCAAGCCTCTCTGTATTTCTCCTGTTGGTCATTTCTTATAGAACAATAATATTCCATAACATTCATATACCATAGTTTACCCAACCATTCTCCAATTGATGGACATCCATTCATCTTCCAACAGCTTGAATTCTTATAAATTTGAGTCAATTCTCTATATAATTTTAGAAATGAGACCTTTATCAGAAACATTGGCTGTAAAAGTTTTTTTCCCCCAGTTTTCTGCTTCCTTTCTAATCATGGATGTATTGGTTTTGTTTGTGCAAATCTTTTTAATTTAATATATGAAAATTTTCCATTTTATATTTTATAATGGATTTAAATGGATGGTATTACTGGGCTTTCTCTACATACTGTGGGGGACAGCAATGAGGCACTAGCAGGACAGCAATGGCTGTGCAGTGTGAGTTGCCCGCCAAGCTCTCACTGCCTGCCCTCAGCCTGCGTTCACTCTGGTCATCCCTGCCTCTGAGCAAAAACAGACCTTTTTTTGCGAATTTCAAGGATGTCTTCTGTTGGTAATTATTTTTTTCTGGTCATGCACTAATTCCGAGGCTTGTCATGAAATAAATTCTGAGAGAAAATGCAGAGCTTAAGCAGATGTGTGCCTCCTCTCTGCCATCTTTGCTGGAAGTCCAGATCTAATTTTATTTGTGTAAAAAGTGTGTTGTAATTGTGTTCGTATAATTCCTGTCTTTCTCCTGGTAGGTAGACTTCCAAATAATTTATATTATCTATATAGTAAATGGGATTTCTCTTTATGTCTCTTGCATTGGACTTTGTTGGTAACATGTGTTCATTGTTTCTTACAGTTTTTTGGTTGATTCTCTAGCATTCTCTACAAAGTGTGTTAGTTTTGTTTCCTCATCATCTATCTAATTCTTTCAATTTCATTTCTTATTTCTAAAGCTAAAATCTCTAGTACAATTTTGAATAATAATGGTGATAATGGGCAACTTTATTTCACCCTGATCTTATTTTGAATGTTTCTGGTTTATCTCCAATATAATTCTCGCTGGTGATTTTAGATAGATACTACTTATCATTTTAAGGAAAATTCCATTTATTCCTATGTTCTCTAGTGTTTTTAACAGGAATGGGCATTGTATTTTGTCAAATACTTTTTATGCATCTACTGAGATAATCATATAATTTCTGTTAGTCTGATTATTGATATGATCAATTATGCTGATGGTTTTCCTGATACTGAATGAGCCCTGCATTCCTGGAATAAATGTCACTTGGTCACAGTGCATGATACTGATGATAAGTTGCTGCAATCTCTTTGCTAATATTTTATTTAAGATTTTTGCATCAATATCCATTAAAGAAATTGGACTATAATTTTTTTTTCCTCTTTTTTGGCCATTACAGGTTTAGGTATCAGCAACATATCTAAAAAATCATATAGATTTATTATATCACAAAAAGAATGTGGAAGGACTCTTTCCCTTATTTTTCCAAATAGTTTTAATAGCATTGAAATTAACTGTTCCTTAAATGTTTGGTGGAATTCACTTGTAAATCCATCTGACCCTGGAAATCTTTTCTTAGGGAGATCATTAATGAAAGGCTTGTTCAATTTCTTTTTCTAAGATAGAATCATTCAAGTACTTTTATTTACTCATCTGTTAGTCTGGGCAATGTATATTTTTGTAAGTATTCATCCATTTCACTTAGCTTATCAGATTTATTGGTTTATAGGTGAGCAAAATAGCTCCTAATTATTGCTTCAATTTCCTCTTCATTGGTGGTAAATTCATTTTTTATTCTGGTAATTTTTCTTTTTTCCTCTTTCTAATCAAATTAACCAAAAGTTTTTCAATTTTGCTGTTTTTTCCATAAAATCAACTCTTAGTGTTTTTTAATTAGTTCAACAGTTTTCTTACTTTCAATTTGATTATTCTCTGCTTTTGATTTTTAAGATTTCCAATTTAGTGTTTAATTGGAGAGGAGTTAATTTGTTGTTTTTTCTAGCTTTTTTTTACTTGCATGCCCAATTCATTGATTTTCTCTTTATTTTATTCAAGTAAGCATCTAGAGATACAAAATTTCCCCTAAGAACTGTTTTGGCTGCATCCCATAAGCTTTGATATATTGTCTTATAATACCATCATTCTCTTGGATGAGACTATTGATTGTTCCTATGGTTTGTTGTTTCAACCGCTCTTTCTTTAGAATTAGATTAGTTAGTTTCCTATGAATTTTTGGTCTATTTCTTTTCCATGGGCATTTATTATATGTAATTTTTATTGCATCATGATCTGAAAAGGAAGCATTTACTATTTCTGCCTTTCTGCATTTGACTGTGAAGTTTTTGCCCTAATACATTGTCAGTTTTTGTGTAGGTACCATGTACCATCCAGAAAAAGGTGTATTCTTTTCTATCTACATTCAGTTTTCTCCAAAAGTCTATTATACCTAACTTTTCTAAAATTTTATTCACCTCCTTAACTTCTTTCTAGTTTATTTTGTGGTTTGATTTTTCTAGCTTTGATGGAGGGAGATTGGGATCCCCGAGTAGTATAATTTTCCTGTATTTTTTTTTTTTTTTGCACTTTTTTCTTTTTCATTAAATTTCTTCTCTTAAGAATTTGAATGCTATACTATTTGGTGGAGATATATATATATATATATATATATATATATATATATATATATATATATGTATGTTTAATATTGATATTACTTTATTAATAAATGTGGTTAATTAATAGATTAAAATATTAGATGTGGCAATTAATACATATGGTTTTCTTTGTTATCTCTTTTTTTTTTTTTTTTGAGGCAATTGGGGTTAAGTGACTTGTCTAGGGTCACACAACTAGGAAGTGTTAAGTATCTGAGGCCAGATTTGAACTCAGGTCCTCCTGACATCAGGGCTGATGCTCTAACCATTGTCCCACAGAGTTACCCCCTTTGTTATTTCTTTTAAATACAACTATTTTTGCTTTTATTTTGGAATGAAATCAGGATCATTATTACTGCTTTTTTTTTTTTTTTTTACTTCAGCTAAAGTACAATATTCTACCTAAGATTTTTATCTTATTCTCTGCTTCAACAGAATTTCTTGTAAACAACATATTATAGAATTCTGGCTTTTAATCCAGTTTGCCATCTGCTTCCATTTTATAGGAGATTTCATCCCATTTACACCCACAGTTAAAATTACTAACTGTATTTCCTGCCATCCTATTTTCCCCAGGTTACACTTTTCTTTCTCATTTCCTCCTCCTCATCAAGTTTTTGCTTCTGAGCACCACCTCCTTCAGTCTGCCCTCCATTTTTCCAGCCCTTCTTTCTCATCCCTTTTCCTACTTCTATCCTCCCATCTATTAGCCTCCCCTTTTCTTCTTTCTCTTCCTCCTTCACTATAGACTAAGACAAATTTATAAACTAAACCATGTATATTATTCCCTTCTTTGAGCCAAATTCAATGAGATTAAGGTTCAAACAATGGTCATCTCCATCACTTTTTCCCCCTCAATTGAAATAGGTTTTTGTGCTGCTTCATGTGATGTAATTTACTCCATTTTACCTTCCCTTTTCTTTTCTCTCAGAACAATCCTTTTTCCACTCCTAATTTCTTTTTTACTTCACTACATTAAAGTCAACTTACACCTATACCCTCTAAGTATACCCCTTCTGACTTCCTTGATAAAGATAAGAGTTCTCAAGAGTTACATCTATCATCTTTCCATATAGAGATATAAACATTTTAACCTTAAAAATATAATTTTTTTCCATTTACCTTTTTTATGCTTCTTTTTAGTCTTGTATTTGTAGAACACCTTATCTATCTATCTATCTATCTACCTATCTATTATCTATCTATTTATTTATTTATTTATTTGTTTGTTTGTTTATTTATTTATTTATTTGTTTGTTTGTTTGTTTGTTTATTTATTAGCTCTGGTCTTTTCACCAGAAATGATCAAAAGTCCTCTATTTCATTGAATATCCATCTTTTTCTCTGAAAGATAATGCTTAATTTTGCTGGATAGTTGATTCTCGATTGCAGTCCAAGCTTCTTTTCCTTCCAGAATATCATATTCCAGGACCTCCAATCTTTTAATATAGAAGCTCCTAGGTCCTGCCTAATCCTGATTGTGGTTTTTTTGTTATTTGATTTATTTTTTTCTGGCTACTTGCAGTTTTTTCTCCTTGATTTGATAATTCTGGAATTTTGTTACAATATTCCTTTGAGTTTATTTTTCTGGGTGTCTTTTAGAAGGTGATCAATAGATTTTTTTCAATGACTGTTTTACCCTGAGATTCCAAGATATCAGAGTAGTTTTGCTTAATAATTTCTTGAAAGATATTGATGCTCTTTTTTTTCCATCATGGCTTTATTTTCCAGGTCAGTTGTTTTTCCAATGAAGTATTTTGTATTTTCTTCCTTTTTTAATTTTTAAATTTTTTTGTTTTGTTTGACTGGTTCTTGATATCTCATTGAGACATTCACTTCCATTTGTCCAGTTCTAATTTTTAGTGAATTATTTTGTTCAATTAGCTTTTTTACCTCCTTTTGCATTTAGTCAAATGTACATTTTTTTTTCTTCCAAATGTACTTTTAAAGGAGTTATTTTGTTCAGTGTATTTTTCCCCCCATTTTACCAATTTTATTTTTAAGGAGTTGTTTTCTTTTTCTATTTCAACAAATAAGAAGTTGTTTTCTCCAGCTTTTTTTTTTCATTTTGTCAAATTTGTTTTTTAAGAAGTTGTTTCTTCAGATATTTCTGTGCAGATAGCAGAAAAACCAGATTCCAATAATTATGCTATTTATTAGAAATATACTTGAAACAAAGATATACAGAGACTAAAAATAAGAAGTTAGAACAGAATGTATGATGGTAGAAACTGAGATATAAATATGAATAAATAAATAAATGAAACAGGGGTAACAGCCAGGATCTCAGAGCAAAAGCAAAAATGTATTTAATTTAAAAAGATAAGCAAGGGCACTTTTTGTTTAAAGATACCATAGACAGTGAAAATCTGAGAGTTCACTGAATGTCCTTTTTTGCTTTTGTTATTCAATATTGAGGTATAAAATTAGGGTACCTAAATGAAATTAGGGTTTAATTGAGGTCTAGTGGCAGGTTTGCGGTATAAGGAGTCAAATAGAGCTCCCCTGCAGCCCTTTTGGATTCAGTGCTAGCAGAGAGAGTTAAATGAGGTCTAGTAATGGCACAAAAGTCCCCTGTAAAGGAATTTACAGACCCAAAAAACCTAGATTGGTAAAAAGAGGTTTATTATGGAGTTTGGAAGCAAGGTTAAAGTCTAGTTTGTAAAAGTTGAAGGTAGAGATAAAAGGGCACCAGAAAAAGTGTTCCAGGGGGCAGAGATCCTTGGCATGCCAGGCATAAGGCTGCCTCTCCAAAGAGAGGGCTCCAGCATGGCTCTTTTTATAATGAGAAATTTAGCTAAAGGGGCCTGCGGGTGGAGTCCCAAGTTGGGTGGGGGTTGTGAGAGCCTGGATCTCTTATTGGAATTCAAAAGGTTGCTTTTGACCAGGATTTGTGAACCAAAGGTCCTAGCTTCTTGAATTGATAATGCATCAGCTAGGAGGGGCTGGAAATCAGAAAGGAATAAATCCATTTGAAAGCATTAGTTTCTTAAAGGGAGCACAACCCACATCAAGTATGATACTGAACTTTGCTGGATATAATATTTTCAGGACCTGCAGCCTTTTATTGTAGCTGCTGATAAATCCTAAACAATTCCAATTGTAACACCAGCATATTTGAAATTTATTTTGTTTGTTTTTTGTTTGTTTCTTGTAAATTTTCTCTTTAATTGGGAGGTTTTAAAATTTAGCAATGATGTTCCTATTTGTTTTATTTGTAGGATCTCTTTGAGATGATGATCATTGGATTTTTTCTATTTTACTTTTCCTCTTCAGGACAATTTTCTTTGATCATTTCTTATATTATTATATAAGGTTCTTTTCTGATCACAGCTTTCAGGTGGTTCAATTATTCTTATTTTCTCTTTTTGATCTGTTTTCCAGATCTGGGCTTTTTTTTTTTTTTTTTTAGCCATATAATTACTTTAATAAAAATATTTCTAGCTGTTTCCAGCTTATATGACTTAATATGAACTGATACAAAGTGAAATGAAAAGAACCAGGAGAACATTGTGCATGGTAACAACAATATTGTAAAATGATCACCTGTAAAGGATTCATGATGAAAAATGCTATAAACATTCTCATAGAAAGAACTGATGGAGTCTGAATGTAGACTGTATAGGATATAGCTGTACAGCAGCTACAATAAAAGGCTTCAGGTCCTGAAAATATTATATCCAGCAAAGTTCAGTATCATATTTGATGTGGGTTGTGCTCCCTTTAAGAAACTAATGCTTTCAAATGGATTTATTCCTTTCTGATTCCCAGTCCCTCCTAGCTGATGCATTATCAATTCAAGAACTTTGATTCACAAATCCTGGTCAAATCATACTTTTTTTTGGTCCTTCATTTTTCTTTATTTTTTTTTTTATTGAACCAAATACAAAATGAGAAAAAACAGAAGAGAAAAAGACAGAAAAAGAAAATAAAAAATCAAAACAAAACATTGTCATATATTCAGCAGAACATTAGGGAGAATTCAAAATATATAACAATAAATTTCCATTTCAAGAAAGCATATATAACAACAAGCGATTATATTCTTGAATGTCCATTTTTCTATGCTTCCTAGTCGGGTGTTTTTTTCTCTACTTTGCACTTTTTTTTCCATTTCATCTTCTCCAACTCCTCCAAGCAGGCTACAGTTAAGCACAAAATATTTACATACACATATACATATATACTTATACACATATATCTATATTCACACATATATCTACATGCATACCTATACTCAGATACACATATACTAAATATACATATTTATTTACTTATTTGTCAACATGCATCTAACAGTATTAATATGCTGACATATAATATACATTTCTCTCTTGATTGAATCTTTAAGTTTGACTTAGTCTAAGATCATTGATTACTAACTAGCCTTGCTTTTAAAACTTTTTCTAATTCTACTCCCAATCCTTATTGTGATGTTTGCGTTTATTTCCTATCCCTGCTAATTCTTCTACTTAATTTGCCTTGTTGTTACTTAGCCTCTCCCCATCTTTTGATCCCTCCCTTATGTTCTCCTCCCACCCTTTCCTTCTCTCTTTATCCTATTCCCATTATCCCACTCTTTAATCTAAATATTCTTTTGTACCCCACCTTATCTTATGCCACCCTTTCTCTTCTCATTTATCCCTTTCCCATTAATCTATACAACTCATCCCAGTATACACACCCTTCTATAGCCCATTTTTAATCCCTTATCCCTTGCCCATTAATGTACATACCTTGTCCCACTACTATAAATCTACACATCTTTTTATATCTCACCTTAATCCTGTTTCCTCCTCCCTTATTTCTTTATAATTTATTTCCCCATGTGAGCTAGTTTTCATAATGATGAGCTCTTCTCCCTGTGTAATATTTCTGTGTCAGTTCTTCCTCTGCATCCTTATTTGCTTAACATAATTACCATTTTTGCCTTTTCCTAGACAGTTTTGCTTTTTAGAATCAGGTTATACTCAACTCTGCCCCAATCTTTCTTTTGAATTACCTAATTACATAGCAATCTTTAACATAAACATATGATATATATTTCCACATAAAAAACATAAATGATCTTTCCATGTTGAGTTCCTTGAAATTAATCTTTGATATTGTCTCTAATATGTTTTCTATTAAGTTTAAGGTTTGGTTAGGGAAAAGTCTTAAAAATCTACAAGTTTGTTGAATGTCTTTTTTTTTTTTTTTCATTTAGTATTATGGATAATTTTGCTGGATATGTTTTTGACCATAGGCCTATATTATATTATTCCAGGACCTGTGATCTTTTATTATGGCTACTGGTATACAATTCTATACAATTCTAATTGTAGCTCCAGCATATTTGAATTTTTTTTTTCTTATTTCTTGCAAGATTTTCTCTTTGATTTGAGGGTTTCAAATTTTGGCTATAATATTCCTATGTGTTTTCCACAAAGGATATCTTTGGGGTCGTAGATTTTTTTCTATTTTATCCTTGTGTTTTATCACTCCAAGACAATTTTCTTTGATAATTTCTTATATTAATTGTGTTAAAATTCTTTTTCTGATCACAACTTTCAGGTAGTTCAATTATTCTTATATTTTCTCTTGATCTGTTTTCCAGATCTGATGTTTTTCTTATTATTCTATTTTTTTTTTCATTTTTTTAGATTATTTTGTTATTTCTTGGTCTTTCATAGCTTCACTGGCTTTCCTTTGGCAATTCTAATTTCAAAGAATTATTTTCTTCTTCAAGAATCTGAACCTCCTTTCCTAGTTGGTCAACTTTTTTTTTCATAATCTTTTTTTTTTTTTTTCTTGCATGGTTCTTATTTTTTCTTTTATTTTTTCCTTAATCTTTCTAATTTGATTTTTAAAGTGTTTTTTGAGTTCTTCTATAAATTCTTTCTGGGCAGGTATAATGCGGAGAAACTGAGGCAAGATAGAGATTAGAGAGTTTTAATATTTTATTTGGATTTCTGAGGAGAAATTTTGCTGGGGGCATGTTGCCCCCAGGACTGATGTCTCAAAAGCATCCAGCAGTGAATGTGAATTCTCAATGACATATACATTAGAGTAGCTAAATGAAAGTGGGGAGGGAAGGAAGGAGGGCATGGAGTCCAAACTCTGGTGATCGGGAATCTCTAGCAGCAGGGACCATCAATCTGGTTCTGACAAGTTGGGGGATAGGACCATAAATTCTTACAAACTGGGAGTTAAGGAGATGTCCAGTTAGATATAGGAATTCTGAAATTTAGAGATACCAATTAGGTATCTGAAGTAGGACATCTGGAGTTTTATCTTCTAAAATGTCAGATCTCCACAGCCGTAATTATCTCAGTTGTAATGATCAGAAAAGGAGGGGAGGTTAAACCAGGGGATTGAGGCAGAACAATTCAAGGAAACTGAGGCAAAACAATTAGGGAAATTGAGGCAGGACAATAAAAGATAACTGTGGTACAACACAGGTAACCATTTTAGTGTTACTTTTTTAGAGTAGAAGAAGCATTTTATTTTTTTATTTTACTGTCCAAATCTGAAGATGAACCTCAGTCTTTCTATTCCCATCATAATTTTTCATAATTGGATTCTTTCTTTGCTAGTCCATTATTTTTTAATGAGAACTATTAGTGTAAGGCTCTCTAATTCTAGGTTTGGGGGATGGTGCCTCTATCTTCAATTCAGTTCTCTCTTCTGATCTGGAACCCCAAACCAAAAGTTCCATCCTCCTACAAATGTTCACAGCCAGCAGCATCCCTGCTTCATTGCTTCTGTACTCACTAGGGATACTGGTTCCTTCTCATCCAGGACAAAGTCTCTGCAGCACAACTGAGCTTGCATCCCTTATCAGCCAAGATTCCCTCAATCTTCCCAGACTCAGACCACCCACTCTCCTCAAATATCTGGAAAAGTTTCTGTGATTTGGACTGAGGTTACTTCAAAACCAAAAAGCCTCAGGGCCCCCATTGACTATTTCTATGGAGCTAGCCTAGAGGTGTTAACAATACACACTGACCAAACTTCAGTCCTGGGTTTAATCTTCCAATCTTCTTGGATTGTCCCAGAAGGACCCCTGATCTGCTCCAACTTTTAATTGTTTATTTTTGCTTTTGTTTTTGTTTTTTTTATCAGTCTATGTTCATTCAGAGGAGGATGGAAATTTGACCTTGGGATTTTCTGACCATCTTCTCAGAGTCCTTCCCCCTCCTTTCTGTAACTATTAGCTAGTAGCTAATTTTAATATAGCATTTTAAGGTTAGTTACAAGTTATGTACGTGTTATCTCAATTCATTCTTACAACAATCCTGTGAGGTAGGTTAGGGTTAGAATTGAGGCTGAAGAGGGTAAGTGATTTGTCCAGGATCACATAGCTAGTATCTGAAGTAAGATTAGCCACTTGCTACATAGCTATCTTAATTGGTTCCAGAGAATAGAGTTACAGCACCTCTACTCTCTTTTGCTCTTTCTGGCCTTGAATCCTAGGAGGAACAGACTCTGCATTCTTTTGGCTTTGCATTCCATAATACTAAGCAAGTTCTTGGTTAAAAGCAACTTTCTTCTTTTCCATTTTTCTACTCTTTCTTTATTTGCTTATCTTCTGGCTAATGACAACTTCTTTGCTCATCTGACCTTTATTCTCTGAGAAGTAATTTAAGCTACTGGGGGATTTTCATAACTATAGTAATAGATGATTCTTTCTTGAAATATTGGAAATTTTTAAAAGTATTGTTATGCTTTTGTGGTGATGACTGCAGCACATTTTTTCCAATATTAGTCTTCTCTAATAATAATAATAATAGGTCACAATTGCCTAAAACATATTCTTTCATCAACTAATTTTAGTAATGTAATTGCTGGGTAGTTAATACTGCTCACCATTTAAAAAAAATAATATCCTTATAATATAACTTTGCATATTTTAAATTAAATTAAGTGAATTTCTAGAAACTAATAAAACTCATAGTTCCTTGTATTGGACATGAAAAATTAAATCAAGTTTCTTTTTTATCTTTTAGAAAAGTCCTAAGAGATCAATATCTGCACTTAATTTTACTATGCAAAGAGATTCAATATTACCAATGATACCAGACGATCTGCAAAGTAACCTGAATGAAATAATGATTCTGCAAGAGCATGTTTTAAAGACTATGGCTTATGAAACAAAAGAAGATATAGCTGCTGATGAAAATTTGAATGTGACTGAACCTTCACATTTACAAAATGAGTTAATCCAGCCCAGTGAACAAAAGGATACTATTCATTTAGAACCAGCTCGAAAAATAAGAACTAGTTACATTCTTTTTCCTAAGAGAAAAAGGAGGAAATTGAGGAAAACGCTGAATATTGAAAAAATAAATTCAGTGCTTAAAGAATTATCAAAGCCTCCAAAGACTCTTGAAAGGTTTGTTTGTTTGTTTTTAATGATCATTATTTTTTTTAAAAGAATACACTTAAACTTATGTCTTTAAATCTTTGAATTTCACATTTTAAAAATGTCAGTGCTATATACTTATGTGTGTGTGTATACATGATCATAAAATAGTATATGACACTTTGCAAGCATCCTTTCTGACAAGTGTAGTGATAATTACGCATTATCCTTGTTTGAAAATATATATTTTGTTCTGTGAATCTCTAGTTCATTATTTCCTTTCCAAGAGATGGGAAACTGATTCATTATCAATCATCCAGTGATGTGATTCCATGATTCATAGTTCTTAAATCTTTCATAATAATATTCCTTTACAACATTATTGTATAAATTGTTCTTCTAGTTCTACTTGCTTCACTTTGCATCCATTCATACAATTTTTTTTTAGCTTTCTCTGAATCTGTCTATTTTTTAAGGTACAATAATATTTCATTAGATTCACATATATAATTTATTTAGCTGTTCTTTAGATGATAGACAACCACTTTGTTTCTAATTTTTTTGCTATAGCAAATAGTGCTTCTATATGAATCTTTTCCCTCTTTCTTTGATTTAGTTAGGGTATAATCTAAGTAGTGGTATCTATGGCTTGATGAGTTTGCTAAACTTAGTGACATTTTGAAGTATTTTGAACTCCAGATTGATTTCCAGAATGGTTCTGCACTTCTGGATTAGATGAAGAAAGTTTTTTTCTCCTTTATCATTTGTATTTATAATATTCTTTCCAGATTGTTTTTTAGGAGTTTGTGTGGAAGAGATGAGTGTCCTTATGACTTTTGGTCACTATATTAAATGGATGTCCCTATCATATTTTGTGTCCAAGTCTCTCCAAGATACTTTTAGTTTTCACTCATAGTCCTCTTCTTCTACCCCAGATCCATAGAACTATACATTTACCTCATGACAAATCCTGCAATTATTATGAACAAATGTTTGGCATATGTTCAAATAAAAGGTTGAGGTATGTACAATAACTTTGGACTTCTTTCTATATCCATTAACATACCTACTCCATTATACATTTTACTTAAGTTATTGTCATAAGAATCATTGTCAGGAATGAGTTGTCTATACTTATACCCTGAATGGTACTACGTTTTTACCATCATCTCTCAACAAATCTAGAAGGGACCCTGTCAACAAAGCTCTCACAAAGAAGATAACATTAAGACCATAGAGACTAGTAGGTGTAATAGGAAGAACAATATTGGTGGATATGCCCAGTAATTTGCTAAAATTATTAAATATAGGGAAAAATATAAAAATTATATTTTCAAGTCTCTATGTTCTAAAGTGTTTGAGTCCCTCTGCAAGTTCTCTATGTAATTTTTCATATGAAAAATTTTCTTTATATTTGATTTGTGACCTTGATTCATCATAAACTATTATTGCAGTAAAAAGACCACAGCTGAACCAAACCAGTAGAAACTTAATTTTGCAAGTTACAAACACATTCGAGAAAGCAGTCTCCTTCCAAATAGCTTTGTAAGATGGGCTATTTTGCATTGCAGCCAAAAGTAGGATTATCAACTGATATTATTATTACTTAGAAACAACCTCAGAAATGGGAAGATATTAAGAGAATTGATACAAAGATAAACATGTCTTGATACAAAGATAAACATGTCTTCTTACTTTGCATGGAATGGAGTTTCCACAGTTCTAAGATAGAATCACTCATTTGATAATGGTAATATAGAGGGCCTACAAAAAACTACATATTGCTTTCTTTAAAAAAAAAAACAAAAAAACTTTTAAAAACCCTTTCTAATTACAACTATAACCTTACCAAAATACTAATGAAAATATATTTAAATATACATAATATTTCACTGAAAAATATTTCTAACATAGGGTCTTATTTGGGGTGAAGATCAGATTGCTTAGAAAGTAACCAAAAATTCTTCCCACTGTTCCCAGGAAATGTTTGTTGTATGGAGAAGGATGAAAATTGGAGAAAAATAGTAAGATCTAAAATCTAAATCAATCTTACTGGCAATCTAATTTGATATAAGATATGAAAGTTGCTCTTCTCCTTTCTGTGAATAGAACCTCAAATTTTCGTTCTCATCCTTTTGCTTATTTTACTCTTTATTACTTTTTCTTCCCAATTCTTCAGAAGGCATGCACTTTTTCATAATTTTAACTGTGGCCTACAGTTAGTAGTCTTCTCAGGTCCAATTTTATTGCCAAAATGAAATGTCTTTTGGGAATACTGGAAATCAGACTTGAAAGAAATACTGATTTAACTACTTCAGTATTTAATATCCTTAATATACATTATATATATATATATATATATATATATTCATAGAATTTGTATCACATGTTTACATATATGTATAAATTTCCTTTTATTTAATATAAATGGTGAATTGTTATGAATTACATAAATTATAGTCATATAATTTGGCTTTGAAAACTAGTAACTAAGAAAAATTGGCATATAGTTTAATTAAATTAATTTACCACCTATGTAAAAATGAATTTTTTGAGTAAAATTATTATTTTTTTAAAATTTAGATCAAAATCTCTTGTCATTCTTCGGGAACAGAAGAAATTTTTTCTCCATGTGCCTATATATGCTCGTCGAAGTCGCTGCCCTAGTCTGCCTGCTGTGTTAAATTTTAATGAATTTGCCCAGAAGCATGGTGGAATTCCAAAAAATACAGACCCTCAGCAATGGGTTTTGGACTTCTGGGTTCAAGAATTACAAGACACACTTCCAACTAAAGTATTAGAACACGTTGAGAAGGAAATCATTCAAATTCCCATTGAGCCAGTCAAACCTCCAGAAGAAAAAAAAATTCTAAAAATAGAATTAGATGATTTCTCAAATCCAGAACTCTCTGAGGATGATAGAAATCATTTAGAGTCTGAAATAGAGAGCCTGACTAAAGAAATAAAAGAGAAAAAGAAAATAGCTGCTTTGCTATATTGCCGACGTGGAGCTATTTATAAGAAGTTAGGCAAATTAAAGAAGGCCATGAATGATCTACAAGAGGTAAATTTCATCCAAATGAAACACATCATGTATGCTTGATTTTTTATCATGTTGGCAGTTTGTCACTTTGGGAAATTAATATATTTGTAGCATAGAATATGTCGTTTATTGTTTAAAATTAAGATATATTTGAATGTCCTATTCTGCTGCAGGTTCTAACTTGTTCAAGGACTAACCTATTTAAATAGAGTAGACTGGTTATGAATTCAGTAATGAGTTCTATGGCTGTAGTAGCCTAAAAATTTTAGGACATGACCATTAGACAGACCATTTCACATCTACTGCTAAACAGTGATGGACAGACTAAAAAACAAAGGGAAGGAAAGTACATAAATACCCAAAGCACTATTAGTGTTACAACTATATGATTCTTATCCAACAACTGAATTGACATTCTACTGAAATGAATGAAGGGAATATAATTTTTCATATTTTCAAATGAAGACCAATATTTAAAAGACTCTATTTGAGAGACAGTTTACTATAGAAAGTATACCAGATTTTTAGTCAAAGATGGTAGCTTGAAATCCATAAATTGCTATAATTCTGAACTCGAGCCTAACTTTATTCATTAAAAAACAAAACAAAACAAAACAAAACAAAAAAACTCTCAATTCTTTACTAGGGTAAAGTGGTGTTCACAGCAGGATTCTTCCCATAATATGGAAAGTGATTATTTTATTCTAGTATGGGCAGATCACATCTAGAATATTGTGTTCCATTTGGGGCATAATGTTTTCACCCTCAAGGTCTGGGGAAGTAGTTTTTCCCTCACTGGAACATTTTGAATGGAAACTGGATGATCACTTGTCAGTGTTATTGTAGAGGGAATTCTTGGTCAGATATGTTCCTTCTCACTATATGTGGTTGATTCCCCTTCTAATTCTGGATCCTATAATTTTATCCTCAAAATTTATTAATATTACATTTAGAAGTTATTTCACAAGACAGTGCTTTGCAAGTTTTATTTGAACACTTACCAAGTAAACTTGAATTTAATATACTTTTTTTTTTTCTCTTAGGCTATATTCTTAGAACCTCTGTTACTTAATGCTTACTGGCACCGACACTTCATATATCTTTTCCAAGACAGAACTGCTGATGCTTTGGATGATTTAAATTATATAACTAAATATAATAAAAATAATGCAGGTAGGTTTTCTATAAAGATAGTAAATGTGTGTTTTTTCTTTGAAGTCTGCCTTTTCCCTTCTCTTATAGTCACTGTAAAAACCATGTTTTGGGAGGAAGCTAGGTGGGCACACAATTGCTAAGCCTGAAATCAGAAAGACATGGATCTAGATTCTGCTTCCCATACTACTTGTTTAATATTGGGCAAGTCACTTAACTTGTGTCTGCTTCAGTTTCCTCAACTATCAAATAAGGATAATAATAGCAGCTACCTTCTAATGTAATTGTGAGGATCAAATAAGATAACATTTGTAAAGTGCTTAGTGTGGGATCTCATACATAGTGGGTGCTATTTGTTATTATTTTTACTACTATTTTTAAATGTTAAAGTAAATGGCTATGAGTTATATATTTTTCTATCTAGCTACATTTTCAAGTTCAAAGTTGTTGTCTGCAAGTATAGACCTCAAAATGTGAAAGATTTTTCTCTTTAAATTTATTTAATTACTTATTTGCTAGCCATTTTTTCTTTTTTTTTTTTAATTTTGAATTCCATATTCTCTCTTTCCCAACAACTCTCTCCCCAATCCACTGAGATTCAAACAAATATATCAATTATACATATGAAATCATACAAAACATATTTATATTATCCTTTTTGAGAGAGACTTTTATATCTAACTAAATGTATATATGTCATTCCCTCTTTAATCTAGTTCTGATGAGAAATAAAATTCCTGTGTTACTGGCCCCCTACCCTATCCACCTGCAAGTTCTTCCATTCATATGTCCTTTGTATGAGAAAATTTGCTTCATTATACTTTTTCCTACCCAATTTTAATTTTGGGGGAATAATCCCATCATAATCAACTCAGCTCCAAGTCTCTTTTGTATAATATTTTTGGTCCCTCATAATGATAACATTCTTAAGAGTTACACATATCATTTTCCCATATAAGATATAAACAATTTAGCCTTATTAAATCCCTTATGATTAGTCTTTCATGATTACCTTTTTTTTTTTCCCCTGAGGCAATTGGGGTTAAGTGACTTGCTTAAGGTCACACAGCTAGGAAGTGTTAAGTGTCTGAGGCCATATTTGATCCTGACTTTAGGCCTGATGCTCTATGCACCACCTATATACTCCTCATGCTTGCTTTCTTATGGTTATACTTGATTGTAAACCCAACTTCTTTGCTCTTCAGAATATCATATTCCATACCCTTTGTTCTTTTAATGTAGAAGCTGCTAAATCTTGTGTTATCCTGACTATAGCTCCTTATCATTTGAATTGTTTCTTTCTAGTTGTTAGTAATATTTTTCTCTTTAACTTAGCTTTGAAATTTAGCTATAATGTTCCTGTGAGTTTTCATTTTGGGATCTCTTTCAGGTAGTGATTAGTAAATTTTTTTTCAATTTCTATTTTACCCTCTAATTCTAAAACTTCAGGATAACATTCCTTAATAATTTCATTATTACTATACTTTTTTATAAGTCATAACTTATAGATAGTTCAACAATGCTTAAATTATCTGTCTTTTTTACAAGTCATTTGTTTTTCTAATGAGATGTTTTATATTTTTCTCTTTTTTAATTTTTTGATTTTGTTTATTATTTCTTGATGTCTTATAAAGTCATCAACTTCCTTTTGTCTACTTCTCGCTTTTTCCACTTGGTTGCCTTTCTTTTCACAATTTTCTTGATTTTCTTGCATTGCTCTTATTTTCCCAATTTTTAATCTGCATCTCTTGTTTGATTTTTTAACTCCTTTTAAAGTTTTTCTAATAATTCTCTTTGGGCTTGTGATCATTTTATATTTTTCTTTTAAGTTTTACAAATAGCTGTTTTGACTTCATTGTCTTTTTCTAACCTTGAATCTTGATCTTTTCTATCACCATAGTGATTATCTTTAGTTAATTTTTTTTTTGTTGTTTAGTCATTTTAAAAAAATAATAAAACTGCCTATTTCTTTGCTCTTACATTTATTTTAGGGTCAGACTCTTTTTCCAAAGTTTGTCATTGTCTTGGTTTCAGGGGTTTTTGTATTGTTTTCAGAGATCTTTTGAGGATTGTGGGGGAGGTTTGACTTCTTGGTTTTTCCAGGTTTTTTGGGTTTTTTTTTTTTCAAGGCCCAGTTGTCGTCACTGCTCCTCTGGCTCACATTTTGGTATCTGAGTGACCTCAGGTACTTCTCTCCACCTCTGAGCTGCTCCTCTCCACCACTGTCAGTACAAATACTCTCACTCCTTGCGATCCAGAGTACACCACAGGCCTTCTCAGTCATAAGTATCAGTTTGCCCCTTTGCCATGGATCTAAAACTAGAGACCCTGCTTTTTTGTGAGTGACCACAATCATCAGAGTCCCCACCCCTTTGAAACTTAATCACCCCAAAGCAACAGCCTAGAACTATGTCTTTGTCCAGTGCTAGCAGAAGGTCTCACTGTCTTACCCTAAATAGCTACCTAATCCCAACACTATAAGCAGAACAAAAATTTCTGAAGCCGAGGCTGCTGCCTCAACATAGCTATCCCCAGAGCTTAGTGTTTGTTAATGCTATAATATCCGACCTTTACTCTGGCCAGGCTACCACTCTGTTGGTCAGATTTTTCCTAATATACTCCCAAACTTCCTTAGGCTGAACAGCTGTTTTACCTCAATTTTTAATTATTTCTGCTACTTTAAAATTTATTTTGAGGCATTATTAAGTTACTTGGAGAGGGGAATTTGGAAGAATCAGGTAATTTCCTGCCTTACTCTGCCATCTTCCCACAATTCCCAGTAGGAGTTCTTTTATTTAATGAATTTTCATTTTCCATTTGGTTTCTTCTGCTTTTTAAAAAGTTCTTTTCTTTAGTGAGTTTTTGTTTCTCTTTTACTATTAGGACAATTCTGTTCTCCTCTTTTACCAAGCTGTTAATTTTCTTTTCAAAATTTCCTTGTATCACTCTCATTTCTTTTTTCCAATTTTTTTCTCAATAGCTCATTTTTATTTAATTTCTTTTACTTAATAGTATTGAATTTTTCCAATTACATGCAAATGTAGTTTTCAACATTCATTTTTGAAAGATTTTCAGTTCCAAATTTTTCTCCCTCTCTCCCTTTACCCTTCTACAAGACATCAAGCAATTTGATGTACATGTACAATCATGTTAAAATATTTCCATATTAGTTATATTATGAGTGAAAAATCAGAACACAAAGGAAAAACTATAAAAAAGAAAAAGTCAAAATATTATGCTTCAACCCACATTCAGTCTTGATAGTTCTTTCTCTGGATGTGGATTTCTTTCTCTGGATATGGATAGCATTTTCTATCACAATTCTGTTAGAATTGTCTTGGATCACTGCATTGTTGAAGTGAGCTAAGTCTATCATACTTGATCATTACATAATATTTCTGTTACTGTGTACAGTGTTCTCCTGGTTCTGCTCACTTTACCCAACATCAGATCATGTAAGTATTTCCAGGTTTTTCTGAAATTTTCCTGCTCATCATTTCTTTTAAAACAATATTATTTCATCACATTAATATATCACAACTTGTTTAGTCTTTCTCTAATTCTTCCAGGAATTCTTGCTTGCCTTGGTTTCATTCAACTAACATTTTACTGTGAAAATTTGCTTATAACTGAAAAATATTGTCAAGACAATCTAAGATTGCTTTAGTCTTTCCTACTATCATAGTAGCTTTTTATGGTCAAATTCTCTTATGGTTGTGATATGTTCATTTTTTAGCTTACTTTTTGACTCTGAAATTTTATGTTAAATTCGTGCTCTGCTCACTAGAGGATGGGGAGACACTTTCCTAAGCTTTATGCATTTTTGTGCTACTGTTTTCAGGACTAGACTGGGGGTCTGCTTCCAAGATGGTGTTATCCTGAAGATGATATGGTCATTGCTCTCCTATTCTATGATCTGGGTCTTTACCCAGAAAGGACTTCTGTTCCTCTGCAACTGAATATACTAGTACTCCTCTTAGCCTTGGAACTGTGACCCTAAGTTCTAGCTGTCCTCTTGGCCCTGGAACCAATGTGAACAATCACAAGCATTCTTTTTTTTTTTTTTAATTAATAATTTTTATTATATATATATTTTTATAATATTATCCCTTGTATTCATTTTTCCAAATTATCCCCCCTCCCTCTATTCCCTCCCCCCAATGACAGGCAATCCCATACATTTTACATGTGTTACAATATAGTCTAGATACAATACATGTGTGTGAATATCATTTTCTTGTTGCACAATAAACATTAGATTCCGAAGGTACATGCAACCTGGGCAGACAGATATTAGTGCTAACAATTTACATTCACTTCCCAGTGTTTCTTCTCTGGGTGTAGCTACCTCTGTCCATCATTGATCAACTGGAAGTGAGTTGGCTTTTCTTTATGTTGAAGATTTCCACTTCCATCAGAATACATCCTCATACAGTATTGTTGTTGAAGTGTATAGTGATCTTCTGATTCTGCTCATTTCACTCAGCATCAGTTGATTTAAGTCTCTCCAGGCCTCTCTGTATTCCTCCTGCTGGTCATTTCTTACAGAGCAATACTATTCCATAACCTTCATATACCATAATTTACCCAACCATTCTCCAACTGATGGACATCCATTCATCTTCCAGTTTCTAGCTACAACAAAAAGAGCTGCCACAAACATTTTGGCACATACAGGTCCCTTTCCACTCTTTAGTATTTCTTTGGGATATAAGCCCAGTAGTAGCGCTGCTGGGTCAAAGGGTATGCACAGTTTGATAACTTTTTGGGCATAATTCCAGATTGCTCTCCAGAATGGTTGGATTCTTTCGCAACTCCACCAGCAATGTATTAGTGTCCCAGTTTCCCCACATCCCCTCCAACATTCATCATTATTTGTTCCTGTCATCTTAGCCAATCTGACAGGTGTGTAGTGGTATCTCAGAGTTGTCTTAATTTGCATTTCTCTGATCAGTAGAATCACAAGCATTCTTCCCCAATTAATTTGTTGATTACTACTACCCAATGACAGCAAAGGGTCCACTGTATTTTCTTTCTGACCAGTTATCCAATCATCTTGCTATCTCTGGGCTGAGAGCTCCAGAAGCTGTTGCTGCTGCTATTACTGCCACCTCCAAGATCTAGTATTCCTGCTACACTCTAGGCCTGCATGTACCTTAGATATCTCCTATATAGACTTACTTACTCTTTTTCTATTTTTTTTTTCCTGAGGCAATTGGGGTTAAGTGACTTGCCCAGGGTCATACAGCCAGAAAGTATTAAAGTGGTCTGAGGCCAGATTTGAACTAAGGTCCTCTATCCACTACTCTATCCACTATGCCACTTAGCTGCCCCTCTCCTGTATACTTTCTAAGTTGTCCTTGGATGGAAATATGTCTCCTTCTGAGATTTTGTTGGCTCTATAGCTCTAAAAGTTGATTTGAGGCATTATCTTAAAATTAAAATTATTTGGAATAGAATCCTAGAAGAGTTCAGCTGGGTTCCATTGGATTTTACCATTTTAGGTCCTGAAAATAGTTTTACAAAGAAGTTTATTAGGTCACTTGGTAAAGGAGAATGAAATGGAAAGGAAGTGTATTTCCCTCCAGGCGCTTGAAAGGTTCACATTATAAGGAAAATTTTCTGCAGAGGAGTCACACTTGAATCATGAGATAGATTTATTGATCATCTACCTGAAGGGAGCTCAAAACACAAGCTTGGAGAGACCTTAAACAAGTCCTGGGTATGAAAACCCTTAAATAAGACTTCTTTGGGTGAAACCCGGACCTGAGGGAACCCAAAATACTTTGTTGCCATCTTTAGCATTCCCAGAGAGTTACTGGGGTCAGGACACATTCTGATTGCAGATAACTTTTTATCCCATAAGGTTATGTTTAACAGTATAATAATTTTTTTTCAACTAATATAAATAATTTTTCCTGTAGGACTCTGAGACAATCTGAGCTTTTGCTTACATATTAGTTTTATTTTGAATTATACTCTGTCCTTCATATAAAATTAATTATTCCATTCCTCTACCTAACTCTTAGTATAAATGTTTTCTTGAGTAATTTTTCTAATGACGATGTCACATTTTTACTTGAAATTAATGGACCATCCCATCTTGTGATTAAGAAACTATAGATTAGAGATTGGTTTGAATACAATTTCTAAAACACACCATCTTAGGAATCAAACCTAATGGGGTTTATTTATTAACATCATGTCAAACCAACATGATAATTACATGTTGTCATAAGGCTAAATTCATGACTTCAAAATTGGATTCTTTGAAATATATAACAAACAAACTTTTAAATAGTATTAGTAGTTTATTAAAACACAGGGAAAATTGGGCATTTTTCAATGCTTTGAAAAAATTTATAAATTTAAGATCTTTTAAGGAAAAATAAAGATATTTGAGGAAATTTTTTCTTGATGAATAAAATATTGAAACACTAAATTTTAATCTTATTTTATTATCTTTAGATGTCTATTTATCAAAGGCTGAAATTTTCAAGAAAAGAGGTAATTTTACATTGACACTGCTAAATTATACCCAAGCAATTAAGTGCAGGCCTACCGATGATGACATCTATTTCAAGAGAGCTGAGATACTTAATATAGAAAACAAATTACTGGCCATGGGTGATTATTCCAAAGTGAGTTTTCCTTCATATCATGTTAGTATTTTTTAAATTTTATATCTTTACATAGATATAGCATTGTCATGATAAGAGCTTTCTGAAAGTCTTTGATTAAATAGATGTTTTGTAGGTTGGAAAGTCTGGGGTTTGGTCCTTTTTCTCATTAAACCAATTTCATGACTTGATAATCATTTTTTTTTGTTGTTGTTAGTTGCTTATCTTTTAGCATACTGATGTTGAATTATTATGTAGAGGTTGGTGCCTGAATAACTAAATGCTATTTTGAAGAATTTTAGCTCCTTTTTTCATTTCCCTTAGAATTATAGGACAATTGTAAAAGAAACTTAATTCTCATACTCTAATCCTCATTCTTTCCCATGTAGTCAGTAGTTTCACATGCTTGTGGGATCTAGTTGAGATCCATACATGGAGTTTGGTTTAACATATATTGTAGCTATATCATCTTCATCTCCCTACTTCTTCTGTGCACCCTCTCCAAGCCCACATCCTTTTGCCTTCTGCCACTATTGGGATGATGAAAAGAAAAAAAAATTCCACTCAAAAACTAGCAGGCACTATTCTTAGTCTTTGACAGATAAAGAGGTGGGAGAGGAGAACATGCTCATCAATTTCTTTCTAATTCTGAATTCTAAACTTCAGTGAAAAATGCTTGGTTCTTCCCTAGCATATAAATATTGCTATTCACAAACATTTAAGTATTTTAAGTTTACTTTGTTCAACAGCACATCAGTGTACCAAAAGTGACTAGATTCTCATTCAGAATAAGGCTTTCCTATATATATGTCCTTTGAGTTTTCTAACAAGACATACATTCTCCAAGTTTATGGAACTACATGGTATTACAAAGCATAAACATCTATAGGTAAAAATGTTACACAAATTGGCTTCACCATTGTGTTTTTATAGAGGGCCTAGTTTTTTAAAGTATCGTTTTTTTTACCTTTTATTTTAAGATCTATGTTTTGTATACCACAGTTATTGAAGGAGTCCATTTTCTTTTTTCCCCATAATTTTTATTTTTCTAAATATATGTAAATACAATTTTCAAATTCATTTCAGTAAAATTTTGTGTTCCAATTTTTTTCATCCTTTTAGCCTCTCCCCCCAAAACAGCAAAGCAATCCGATATAGGTTAAACATGTACAATCCTTCTAAACATATTTCCATTTTTGTCATGTTATTAAAAAAAAAATCAGACCAAAAGGGGGAAAAAAAACATAAAAAAGAAAAAGCAAACAAACAAACAAAAGGTGAAAATAGTATAGTTCGATCTGCATCAGTCTCTAAAATTTTCCATTTGGATGCAGATGGAATTTTCCATCCAAGTCTATTGGAATCATCTTGGATCACTGCATTGCTAAGAGCTAAGTCTATCATAACTGATCATCACATAATATTTCTGTTACTATGCACAATAGTTCTATTCATTTCACTCATCATCAGTTCATGTAAATCTTTTCAAGCTTTTCTGAAATCAATCTGTTCATCATTTCTTACAGAACAATATTACATTTCATTCATATACCATAACTTATTCAGCCATTCCTCAATTGATGAGCATCCACTCAATTTCCAATTCCTTCCTACTACAAAAAAGTGCTGCTGCAAGCTTTTTTGCACATGTGGGACATTTCCTCTCTTTTTATGATCTCTTTGGGATGCAGACCCAGTAGTGACATTGCCTTATCAAAGGGTATGCACAATTTTATAATTCTTTGGGCATAGAGGTCCTTTCTCTTAACAAATTATTTTCATCATCTTGCTCTAAAATCTATATATACTTTTGGTTCTTGGTGCATTATAATTAATGGAAAGGGTGTTTTAGCTTAATGGTGCCTTCATAAACTTCTCATATATAGCACAGAAAGGGAGGCTTGTTTAATGGCATTTCAGGTAGTTATCCATTAGGATGAGAGGCCTCTTGCAAGACTTGGGAGCAAATCATATATTTTGAATCAGATTCATGATTCTATTTCTATAGGAAACTCTTAGTAAGAAAACTATCTCTACTGTTGGGATAAACTTGCTTGAGCAATTTAGAGTTGTAAAGAGATGCCTGAAAACACTCAGAGGTTAACCAACTTGCCCATGGTTATTCAGACTGTATGTACCCAAATTGGGACTTGAATCCTAGTCTTCTTGTCTCAGAAGCCAGCTTTATATTTATTATGCTACTATACTTTATAAACTTATATGTATGCTTGCATAAGTAAGTGGTATGTGTGTGTGTGTATGTGTATGTATGTGTCAGAGAGAGACAGAGAGTCTGTGAGTGTATCTAAGAGCATTTTAGGTGTATTATTAATACATTATTAAATGTATTAGAGACATAGATAAGTTGACTTCTAGTTGAAAAACTCCAATGATAGGAAACTTGCTACATTCCTAGGCAATCAATATTATATATGAATAGCTTTGTTTTTTAGGAAGTTTTTCTTGTCATCAGAGTTAAATCAGATTATCCTCTGCTTTAGGTTTTATCCTCTAGGCCTAAAATGAAGTCCTCTTTAACAAATCTTGAATCCTTTTTCACATGACAGCTCTTAAATATTCCTTCTTCTGAGTTTTTACAGGCTAAATATACTAAATTCCTTTAATTTTCATATGGGTATGAGTAGAATGCTACCCGTAAAGGCATGAAGATCTAAGTTCAGATCTGGCATCAGACACATTAACTGTAGGGTCTAGAGCAAATCCTTTTAATCTCAATTTGTCTCAGTTTCCTTATCTGTAAAATGGGGTTAATAATAGTACTTACTTTCCAGGGTTGTTATTAGGGTTAAATGAGATATTAACTTTAAAATACTTAGAACAATGCTTGGCATATATTGTTATATAAATGCTGGGAAGCTGTATAGAGTATCAAGGCAAGAAAGTATCAAGTCAGAAAGATTTATATCCCTGAATTCAAATCTGGCCTCAGACACTTACTAGTTGTGTGAACCTGAGCATGTCACTTCACCTTGTTTGTCTCAGTGTCTTCATCTGTAAAATGAGCAGATAAAGGAAATATCAAGCCAAATATTTGCCAAAAAAAATTCCAAATGGGGTCACAAAGAGTTGGACATGTATGAAACAACTGAACAAATAAATATTTGATGATGATGCTGATTTTATGACAGGAATTCAAGATCCTTCATGATCCTTGCTTACCTTCCTTGGGATGCTCTCTAACTTATCAAAGTTCTTCCTAAACTATGATGCTCAGCACTGAGCATCACTGAGCAATGTGGTCTGACTAGGCCAGACTATGGAGTATATCACTTCCTTATTAATATGTTAAACATGTGCAGTTCTACTATACCTATTTCCACATTTATCATGCTGCACAAAAAAGTCAAATTAAAAAGGAAAAAATTAGAGAGAAAAAAAGCAAACAACAAAAAAGGAGAAAATACTATGCTGTGATGCGCATTTTGTCTGGATGTAGATGGCTCTCTCCATTAAGTCTATTGGAATTGGCCTGAATTATCTCATTGTTGAAAAGAGCCATCATCAGAGTTGATCAATTGACGCATGTTTTTAAGAGCACATTAGCTTTGATTAACTGTTACATCACAATGTAGATTCATAAACTTTTGATATTTTTTTCATACAAATGACTAACTGTACTGCTCCCATTTTGTACTTTTAAGGTTGATATTTTTGAATTCTCAGTAAAAGAAGTTAGGTTAGGTTCACTAACCTATAATTTGCAGAATATTCTTTCCCCTTTTTAGAAAACCATATCATTTGCCCTTCTTTATACAGTGTCTTTCACAAACTTTATTCTTTTTCAAATATGACAGTGACTCAATAATCTTGTCTGTTGGTTCTTCCATTAATATAGAAAATAGTTCATCTGAATCAGGTGACACGAATTCATGAAAGACCATTAGCCACTCATTTAATACCTCATTATTTCCATACCAATTTATTAGCCACATGTGTTCCTTCATCCATTACAAAAGACAGACAAAAAAACAGATGGTATAATGACTAGATCTGAGTTCATTAGTATAGGAAACTCCTGGATAAGTAAGGTCTTTCTACCAATATAGGGTGGCACTTTCATAATTTTAGAGAACTGCTTATATTGAAAGTTGAAATAACTTGCTCAAAATTATAATGGTCATTATGTGTCAGAGGTAGGACTTCAATGTAGATCTCCCTCCCTAGTTTTGAGATTAGACATTATTTCTACTCTAGCACCATCCCTCCTTAAGAAATGTGGAAATTGTTCTCTCTGTTGTCTTATATTCCCTACATGTAATCCTATCCTTTTTTTTTACTTCTTTTTGCCCCAATAAAACTTGCTTGTTTTTTGTTTTCATTTTTGTTGTTTTTGTTAATCTTTGCATTCTTTAACAGGCCCAGCTCATTCTCAGTTTCATAAAGCCCATCTGGCACAATTCTCATTGGGATATTACATTTTCATGTTCATCTCTGTTGCTTCCTTGCTTCCATCATCTTTATATATGCCTTTTGAAAATTTAAAGTGCTTAAACTTATTCCATCTGCACTCACATTGATATCTTTACACAGCTCTTGATTTTTGTTTCATTCATGATTGTTTCTCTTTGTGACTTAAAAATTTCATTCTTGAGAGCTTTCTAATTCTCTTGACTTCTTCTTGAGTAAGGATTAAAATTACCATGAAGCAAATCAAGAAGTTATTCTGCTTTTTTAGAGAGTGCAACCCAATCAGCTTGTTCATCTTTTTTTTTTTTTTTTTTTTTTGCTGAGGTAATTGGGGTTAAGTGACTTGCCCAGGGTCACACAGCTAGGAAGTGTTGGGTGTCTGAGACCAGATTTTGAACTCAGGTCCTCCTGACTTCAAGTCTGGTGCTCTATCCACTGCATCACCTAGCTGCCCTAGCTTGTTCATTTAATGTGACTCGGTAATATTCTCTCAAGTTTTTCACAAGGTTCCTTTGAGATGCCAGGGGTCTTCTTCAGTTTTTTGTTTTGTTTTCTCTGAAACTGTGAGAATAGCAGTGGATCCTCAAGGTATTGTCTATCTGTTGTTCTTCATTCTCACCAGATGACCAGTATATCTATTTTAATATAAAGTCATTCAAAACATACTTACTGTTAAGTATGTGCTAGGCACTATGGATATTAATACAAAAGTAAATTAGTCCCTAATCTTAAGAAATTTGAATTTTCTTGGGGGGGGAGTTTTTTTAATAAATCCATGAAAAAAAAATTTTTGGCTGAACTTGTACATCTCAGTATACCAAAAATATGAACAAAATATACATAATTAAAAGGTAGGGCATTCACAGCAGGGGGGAATCAGAAAAGGTTTCATATAAAAAGTGGCATTAATTTGAGTTTTTAAGGAATCATTGGATTCTAAGAACTGGGGGTGAGGAGGGAATGCATGCTATTTGTGGAAAATCAACTATACAATGTAATTGTGATGAGAGATAGAATTTTTTATATGAGAAACAGAAAAAAAGTCTGTATGACTAGAACACAAAATATGGGACAGAGAATAAATATGTAGGAAAGATGGTTTGGGTCAAGTTTTAAAGACTTGTAAAAGCCAAATAGAGGAGTTTATATTTGATCCTAAAGGAAAAAGGAGCCATTGGGATTTAATTTACTAAAAAGGGGACAGACATTTTTAGACTTGCACTTTAGGAAAATTATTTACCAAAATTATGGAAGATAGATTGGAACAGGGAGATGCTTAAGGAAGACCAATTTTATAGTAGTTTAGGAAAGAAATGATGTTGGCTTAAGCTCTCACTATGTGAGAAAGAGAAAGATGCTATAGATATTAGCTTCTGCTACTCCCATCCAAATAGGCAGGACCTATTGTGTTATAAACAAGAACTGGGGCTTGAATGGAACCTTCATATTACTGGATATTATGGGTAGGTGGGGACCACAGAATCTCTATATTACTATTCCACTTGTTTAAGGAAATCAGGTTATTGAAATTCTGGGCTAGAAAGAATTATTCATTGAAATAAAGTTCTTTCATTTATTGTTGTCAACCATTTTCTGAAATATTAGGCATATTGAAGTAATCATGCTGGAATGCTGATTTGGGTCTTATTGCCTTATTCTGTGTTCTTCCCCTTTAACACAAATATAAGTAAAAATGGGATTCTAATTCTTCATCCCCTTTTTCTTTAGGAAATCATGCTGTCTAGTTAGTCTTTAACACTTTTGATGGTTGCTCAGATACCAAATTTCTTTTCAGTCACAGAGTTATACAGAAAAGTTTTAATAAATTTCTAAGCTTCAATAATTTCAGAAATATAAATGATACAGATTTCCAAAAATATTGGAAAGGTTAATTATTTACACTTTTAAAATATTTATATGCTTTAACTAAATATCAACATAATCCCCTTTTCATGCTATATGTCACTCTAGTCAGTTTTTAAGCCTTGTACTTTCATCAGCTGCTACCAAATGACTGAAATTTGTAATACTCCTCTCATGATTATCAAAAGAATTAAGTTTTGATGCATACATGACAGTTTTAATATGCCCCCACAAGAAAAAAAAAATTAATGAAGTTAAACCAAATAACTGAAGTGAAAGAGCAAAAGGACCTCCTCTTCTGATCCACCAGTCTGCAAGTGTCATTCAGAAACTGTCCCACACAAAATGCATGATAAAGGAAGCTTTGTTTTAACAAAATTAGAATTTTTAATGTATTGTCCAAAATTCACAAAATTAAGTTAGTATAAAATAAATTTAAATATTTGGAGGGCTTAATGCCCATAAATCCTCTTCCCTCTCTCCTAAATGGTCCATTCCTCCACAGGATATTTGGAAGCAATGCCATTCCATGCTTTAGATTCTTCTTAGAAGGAAACTGAATTCAGGATTGTTAGATAGACAACTAGTGAGTCTCTCTCAACCAGCACAGATTTTCATTGATACAGACTTTGTACTTTATGCTATTCCTCTTAAGACCTTGGATTCCCCTGAAGGAAAATATACCTGTGGCTCATTACTATTGACTTGTGCCATCTCAATAATTCTTGTAAAAGTGGCATATAAAACCTCAATCTTTTTTCACTTTTAAACTATCTCAAAACCATACTCCATGAACCCTGGCCATCTTTTTCATTTTCTTAAAATCAGAACCTGGCCTCTGACCCTGAACTCTGAAAGGTAAGATAATGGTGTTTTTTTTTTTTTTTTTTTTTTTTTTTTTTAACTCATCTTATCCCAAAACAGGCCGTTAGCTTACTTCATGGCCATTTACAAAATTCCCAGTCATGAATACCCTTGATTCCTATCCTCTACTATCTGATAATTCCTCTTTATATGTTGTTATCCTCCACTAGAATGTAAGCTTTTGGAAGTTAGGGAAGTTAAGTTCAGACTTCTTTGTATTTTTCATTCCCAACACTTTTCACAGTGCCTAGTGATAGTGAACGCTGATTAAATGTTTTTTCATTAATTCACGCATCTCTTCATTTGTTCTTCCATCACTTACATTGGCTCCTCATTATAGATCTTTTCAGCATAAGGGGCCACGTATATGAGCTCTTACTGTGCCAAGAGTCATTCTGCATAGGAAATTCTCTTTCTCTTGATACAAGGTCACATCCCATAATTCTAGGGACTTAACATGAAGTAATTCCTGAAGCTGAGGGTTTCCAGAGAAATCCCTACTGTTTTGGGAGTCATTCCACCTGTCATTAAATGACATTAATCTTGGATTGTCTAAAAACTCCCCAGTTAGACCAAATGCCTATTTCTGCTACAAGATAGGCATTCGTGATCTTTCTTTTACCACCATCTCTGCTGTATTCTCAGTATTCCTCTGGATAAAAGAATAAAAAGGCAAAGGTGTAATGTTCGGGCTAGCTTTCTTGGAGGTCCTTCCGGAAAGGCCTTGGTCACAGCAAGATAGTCACCATGAGGATAGACAGGAATAAAGTTTAAAGCCTTTTTTCTTGAGTCTTGAGTCTGGAGACTGAGCTAGAGCACACTCACTCTCACACTTAGTCTCTCCTTCACAATCTGTCTGACTAACTGACTGACTCTTGATCTTAGTGGAGGAGTACAGGAGGTAAGAGAGCCATCAGCAGGATGGTCAAAGATAAAATGTCTCATTTCCAGTCCTCTCAGCCCTTATATACTTTAGTACAATTATACCATTACAGATACTGAGTATGTGTGAACTGGAGAACCATTACATCATCATACTAAGTACTAAGTATATATGTGAACTAGAAAACCATCAATTCCACTGAGTTAACACCTTATTGTAAGTGTAAGTTTCAACTATATGTATAACACTCTACAGTTCTGGCCCTCTAAACAAAGGCCCAAAAGTAGTCTGCTGACTTAATTCTATGGGCCAGATCAAAGGGGATAATTCACCTATGATTCATTTGTTCTAAACCAACTAATTTATCCTGGGCTCAACCCCATTCACTTAGAACTAACTAGGAGATGTCTTTTGGGAGTTCAACAATTGCCAATATGTATATCCACATTCTTTGTGAAAGCTCAAAAAGTTCAACCTTGATCAGCCTCACCCTCTGAACTAGAGTTTAACTAGGAAGTTAGTAATAGATCAGAGTAATTAGTATAAACATGTATATAATTCCCCTCACCCCACCCTGAGACTTCTCAGTGAAGTGAATCAATCAATCAGAAGTGTAAACTAGGACTGAGCAATTCTTGAATCAGTATGAAGGGAGCAAAGTACTTAGAGGAAATATTTTCTAATTGGTTAATGAAACCCCTGAGGGCCTATGTATAGTTAAAGCTATTTCAGAAGTTTACTTTCCAGCAAGTTTCCAGGCTCAGGAGCATCTTGAAAAACAAACCACTTCTTCCTGGGCCTATACAACAGAGGAAAAGGGGGTTATTCAGTGAGCCCAGCGGAGGATTAAATTCCACTATCACCACCCTCACTCCATTTACTAGGTCAGTACTTTGTGAACTTAGAAAGATTGGAAGATCTGGAGTTCCCATCAATTTTAGTGTTAATCACAGCAATGTCTGTAGAGCCTCAGTCAGTGACCAATGGAAATCTTGGCCTTAGGAAATGAGATGTATTGACAAACTAGGTTGAACTAAGGAAAAGGCAACTTCAGAATTCTACAAGATTCTTGAAACACAGTAGAGAACTATACCTAATGGGAACTTTAAATTATAAAAAAGAAGAAGAGGATTTGCTTTAACTTGGCTGGAGCAGAGTTTCCTCTTTGCTACATGTGTACACACATGTACCACTTCCAGACCTCTTTTAGTTTATGTTTACTCTTTTCTGAACAGATAATGATGAGGAGTATACTGAGGTCTAAACCGAGATGGGTCAGTTCCTTTTCTCTCTCTCCTTCCTTCCCCAAAGTAACCAAGGACCGTGTCAGCAGCAAATGAATTTGCTACTTAATGCTGTATGGAAACATAGTCTTTATTGATTAGAATGGAAACACCGGAGAGCCAGTGGGCAAAATGGCTGCAAGATACAAGGCCAATTTTGCAAAGCATAGATTTTTGAGGACTCTGTTTTATACAAGAGCACAATCATTCAGATGCAGTGATGTAAGGAGGTTCCAGAGAGTGATGTAAATAAGATAAGGATTCTCTTGTTATCTTTTGGGAAGAGACAGAAGTCTCTTCTGAAAAAGGAATTTCCTGCTGGCATTTGGTCTATCTGAGCAGATTAGAATAGGGGCTGTAAAATCCCAGCCATCTCAGATAGCCCAAACTAGTTTGACCAGATCTTGTATCAAAGGTCCAAGTCCCAAAGGAAGTTGGAGATCAAACAAGGAATATCAAGGGGCTACCACCCTCAACAGATAGTGCATGATGGGAGAAAAGGGAAGTAAGGGGAAAAGAAATGTGTGTTCAGGAGTTAGAGGAAATATTTTGTACCCACTACTTTAGACTTGAACCCATTATTCTTTCCTGTGTTCAGTCATTCTTGATGTTTGGATCAACTGACTTGCCTACAGTCACTCACATAGCTTCTAAATAAATATCTGAGCCCAGATATCTACTAAACTTAGGTCTTCCTGACTTCAGGCCTAGCTCTATCTACTGCACCACCTCGTTGAGACATTAAAGATCATGATGCTATGTGATTGATATGTCATTAAATACTTAAGGTTGTTTACTCAGATTTTTAGGTCAGCAGGTAAGAGAGTTATTCTAGAGAGATCAGTTTTAGTAGAGTGAAAGGGAGGAGAGAAATGGGATAATAGTTTGATGGGATGGTCAAGTGAAGAAACTAGGAAGATTTGAGCAAGTTTTGAGGCAGCAGAAAAGAATGTATATAAAGAAACATTAAATATTAGAGAAGGGAATAATTTGCCCCTTGAGACAGGGGCAAACTACTAGAGAAGATAGGATGAGATGAGATTAAAGGCACCCATTGAGAGGATGGCCAAAGGCGATGCCTTTTCCGAGACTGGAACAAAAGAAGACAGAATTGGGCAATGAGGTAAGAGGATGAGAAAGCCAAAAATTAATGGCTTCTGTTTTATAACTCAATAAGAGGTGAAGGGCTCTGCTATTATAATTACAAATCAATTTTCCCCTCTAAAAGTCCTTTCTTTTCTAGAATTCCTCCCCCCAAAGAATAGTGTTTTTACAGATTTGATCTTGAAATTTAAGCAGTTTGTTTGAGATTTCATAGCCTATATGCTTTAAATGCTGCCAAAATATTTATTTATTTAGATATAACTTAATAAGTCTGAGGAAAAATATTTTAAATGACTTTTGCTTAAAAAAATTTCTCAAAAAATTCTCAAAAAGAGAATTATTTTTAAATACCTTTTATTTAAAAAGGGGGATCATTCATGTGTATTTTATGTCCTTTTTTCTTCCTTTTCCATATAGTGTATTTATTTTAACCCTGAAAGAACAGATGCTTTATTAAAACGTGGCCTATATAATTTTGAAAGTTCCAATTGGGCTGCAGCTATTCAAGATTTTTCCACTTTGTTGAAATTTGACTACAAAAATGTTCATGCAAGGTAAAAGCTAATGTAATAGTTTTCTAGACTAAAAAACTAAACATAACACTCATAATTATATATATATGTATATATATATATATATATATAGATGTATATATATATATATATATATATATATATATATATATATATTTTTTTTTTTTAGTGATTGCCATAACAACACCAAAATGAATAGTTTTTAAAACAAGGGACATAACAAATATTCCATATAAATATGACTTCTTTCTTCCTCTTTGAAGAATTATAGTGAAAATTTGATGAATTTTTAAAAAGCATAAAAATAAAAAGTTGATTGTGACCAAATTGTTCAGATGGTTAAATCAGACAGCTAATGAAATTAAGATTACACTGTCAGTTGTCCCTAGATAGATCACTTGTCTCACTCAGTTAACCTTAGAATATTTTATTAATACTAAATCTAGCGCTCTTGAAAATTTGTTATGAGTGACAATGAGAATTAAGTCAAATGAAAAGCAGATAGAGCAATAAAATTCTGTCACCATTACTAAAAAAGCAAAACAAAAGATAAGATGAAAAATTATCATCCTAGTAATACCATCTTCCTGTACAAAGGACATTTATTTATGAATCAGTACAAACTTGCTTGTAACTTATTACAGGAGTTCATATGGGTTCATGACTGGCAAAATGGAAGTTTTTTCAAATCTCTCTCGACCCCAAACCTTTTTTTTTTTTAAAAAAGAGTATGTATATAGAATATTTAAACCTGAATAATCTATAAGATAAGACAGAAATATCACACAACATAATAATCTCTTGAAATAATTTAAATACATGACAATTCTCACTCAACATCCCAACACCCCCATCTATTCAAAGAACACTTGGTGGAGTAGGTTTAAGCAATATCTACAGTTTGTATTTCAACTTCTGATTATTGGACTCCTCACCCACCATGGCACAGACTTAATCTGACTACCACTCTACTCTGTCCCATAAGATACAGAAGATAATGGTGTTACCCAGACACAGAAAGAAAAGAGAGAAGAATTGAAATAAGGATAGAAAATCAAAGCAGTGAAGAGTGTAGCTCATAATCACAGACTAAAAAAGAAAGAACTTCTCATAGGAAAGAAGATTTAGAAACCCTTCTGGTGTCAGAAGGAGACAGAGAGACAAAGAGACAAACAGAAAAGAGACTGAGATAGAAATAACAAAGATAGGATAAAGAGAGAGAGTTCAGGAGATTTAGAACTGTGGGAACATTCCCAAGACAGGGACTCAGAATCAGACAAAAAGGAAATTCATATATTTAGCATTTCACAAAAGTAAAAAAAAATCAAGTGAATAAGAATTGAAGAAAACATAGACATAGCTGAGCCTGTATGTTGTGAAGTAAGGGATTGAAGTTAACTTTTCTGAGATCAGTCAAAACAGATTTCCATGATGGGTAAATGGCTAAAGAAATTATTTATGGTTATTGAGGAATATTACTGTGCTGTAAAAATACATGTGATAATTGCAGAAAAATATGGAAAGATCTATTTGAACTGATGGAAAATCACATAGGAAGAGCCAAGAAAATAAAACTACATATATGTTATGTATATAATTATATAACTATAATATATGTAACAATATAACTGGAAAGAATGTCCATACATACACATATATACACATATATAAAAATTTAGAAATCTGAATAGAATTTTAGGAATGTTTGAAGTGATAGCTCTCTAGTGAATAATGAATAAGAATAGAAAATTATTTGAATAGAGAGCATTGAAAATGAATTTCTTAGTTAAATAGATAAGCAATTTAATTCTAAAGAATTGTGCATCAGAGAAGAAATCATAGACATAATAATTTCATTTTAAAAAATGGCAATGAGATAACATAAAGCCTTCTGTTGCAGTGTAAGCAATTCTTAGAGAAAAGTAATATCTCTAAATACATTACTAAAAGAGCACAAATCAATTAAGCAAGCAACTAAACAATAGAAATGCCACAAAGTCTTATACCCCATAAAACAAAAAAAAATTGGCAATTTAAAAAATCAAATAAAATATAACCAAAATTACCGACTTACCACCTAGTAAGGAACCGAACAAAAAATAACAGAAAAAACTGAACTGAAAAAGGTAATCAAATAAACTGCTAGCTAATTGATAGAAAGGTTTGTCAGATTCTAAATATCAAAAATAAAAATAATTCACACTAAACTAAATTAAAAGTACTTTCTTATATCTATGAGACTGGCAAAGATACTAAAAAAGAAAAATGCAAATTGTTGGAGGAGCTGTCAGAGGATTAGCATACTAATATACTGTTGGTAGTCCTGGAAATTTGTCCAACCAGTTAGGACAATAATTTGGAACTACATTCAAAAAGTAAATAAACTGTTCATATCTTTTGACTCAGCAATGCTTCTACTAGGCTTTCTCCCAAGATTATTAGAGAAAGAGGAGAAAAAAGCATATTTATAAAGACATTTATAGCAGGACTTTTTGTTATGTCAAAGAACTGAAAACAAATTAGACATTCATTCACTGAGTAATGACTGAACAAGTTATGGTATATAAAGGTAATAAAATAAGTTTGTTCTATAAGAAATATTGAAAGTGATAAGTACAGAAAAACATGAAAAGATTTGCATGAATGGATACAAGGTAAAGTAAACATACACAGTAAAACAATTTCTATAACTTACAATGTAAAGAAAAAAAACTTTAAATGGCTTAAGAATTATGACCCACATAATGACCAATTATGATTCCAGAAGATTGATAGTGAATGATGCTTCCTTAATTTTATTATAGTCTAGATGTGCATAATGAGATTCATTTTCAGATATAGTTGATTTCTCTTTCAATTTATTTCACATGATTATCCTTATTTGTGAAAAGGATTTTTTTCTTTTTCTTTTTGAAGGATAAAGTCAGAGGTAATGATGGTATTAGTGATACTTTAAAAAGATGGAGAAAAGAAGAAAAAGGCACTAATGAATCATGAAAATATGTATGAGAGCAGAAAGAAATTTAGAAAAGGACATAGACAAGCAGAGTACTGTTGAAAACACTATAATAAATCTGAAATATTTTTTAAAAAACCTGTACATAGTGAAAAATATATAAAGCAAATAACAGAATATTCAGTTTCATATATATTTTAAGGTCAGGCATTAGTTCTACTCCTCATATTAATTCATGTAAGCACAAAAGATCCAAACAGCTCAAAAGATGTCATCACGGAGTAAATGAATGGATCAATTGGCATAATTAGATTTTAACACATAAATATAATTTCTTTATGCCCTGATTCTTTTATCCAATGAGAATTCTAATTACAAAGTAGTACATTTTTTAAAAAAAATTTCCCCACAACTTTATAATTTATAAATAAGCATTTAATTAGTCTAGAGGATTATAGGGCTATGGACATTTGAGGATAGATAGATTACACTATAGGATGTCAAGTGGGACAGTGGATAAAGTGTTAGGCCTGTCGATAGGAAGATTCATTGTCCTTAATTCAAATCTGGCCTTATACACTAGCTATTTAACCTGGGGCAAATCACTTCCCTCTATGTACATCAATTTCCTCATCTATAAAATGACGTGGAGAAAGAAATGACAAACCATTCCAGTATCTAAATCCCAAATAGGGTCCTGAGGAGTTGGCTATATCTGAAAGCAAAAAAAACCCAGCAAAAGTTGAGACTATAATTAAATAACATTTGGTTGTCTTAATAAAATCAGACATATCCCTGAACCTATATATAAAAATAGTACATCACTTAGGGAGTTGAGCTCATTTCTTAAATTGTGAAAGCAGATTCTTTTGCCTATACCAGAGGGTAGCAATGGAGAAGGAAATACAAGAAAGGAATGGAAGAAGGGAAGAGTGAATTTGAGAGGGTTACACTCCTCCATTGCCACTGATCATGACATTGAAGACACTACATCCAGTCATCAACAGTGTATCTAGTCATTAACAAGGAGATATAAATAGATGATTGCCCAAAGGAGGAAGAAGCTATTTAAAAGAGCACCACTGAGTGGTTCATTCAGAAGAGGGTAGAATGATTATAAAAGAAGGAAGTTCTAGTACTAAGCACAGTGAATTATCCCTTTGCCACAATGTTACCTACATATGTACCTCATTACATTGTACTTTTAAGTTTGATTCCACTTTTCCTATGCTGCATTTGGGGAGGATATATCCCAGGATTTTGGAGCAAATATTTTGTACCAGCATGATATAGCAGAGACAGAGCTAGCTTCAAATTCATGAAAACCTGGATTCACATTTCACCTCTGAAACATATTGGCTGTCTTAACCTAGACAACTCATTTAAGCTTTCAGTACTCTAGGTCCTTAATGTAGATTTTAAAAGTGTTTAACTAAAGAAATAAAAATACCATACAATATAAAGAATGTTAATTTGTCACTGACCAAACAAAACATTCCATTTTTTTGGTTCTAGTATTTTCTCCAGTTGTCTCCCATTTCTGAAATGCTTTTTGTCCTCTTCTCTATCTACTAGTTTAATAGCTTCCTTTGAATTTTAATTAAAATTCAATATTTTACAAGAACATTTTACGATAATTTACAAAAATTCAATATTTCCTTTTATGCTTATTAATTCTAATGCCATTCCCTCTTATTTACTTCCTACTTATCCTGTAAACAGCTTGTCTATACATATGTGTTTGGTTTTTTGTTTTCCCCTTTAAATTGTGAGCTCTTGAAGAGCAAGAGTCTTTTGACTCTTTTTTTTTTTAATCCCCATAACTTAGGCACAGTGCCTGACCTATAAAAAGTGCTTAATCAATATTTATTGACTGATTAGAATAAATAATATTAATCTGTGGTTTTATATTAAATTAATATGTGACCCATAAGGATCATTTTCTAATTGAGTATGACACCATTACTCTTGGCATCTCTTTAAGATTAGAGATTTCAGAGACCAGCCTGAATTGGTAGAGGGAGTTTTACCAATGAAATCACAAATCTATTCCTTATCTTATTCTTACTATGCCATTTTAGTTAAATTCTCAAAGAGAATGGTTAATGATTATTGGGAAGCACACTGGCAGGGATTCAGGAGCAAGAATATAAAGATTTAACTTTGAGGTTATCTTTAGAAGCTAAAGTAGCAGCAGCCCTCTGGAGATCCAATTCCAGTAGTATGAGTATAGATTGGGGAAAGTAATCTCAGAAAACTTATATTGATTTATAGAGCAACAGATCTATTGATCTAGCTATTAATCTGTAGAGGGCTGCAGACAGTGGGGAACTCTGGATAAGGTACAAGACCCTTCAGCTTAGAGAAAACCTTCTGACAATGTCTGTTTGACTCCCCCTACCTCCCTTTGGTGTTTTCACTGTGCTTTTTGAGAAGTCAAGGTAGACATGACCACCTGTGTTCTACTTGAAGCAAGGGATACTTACAGTAAAGAGATGCATTTACATATCAATAGCAGGGTGCTTATACTTGCACAGTGTGTTGTGGTGTAGTAATGCTATCATAGTTAGCAGTTGCTCAGTGTGATGTGATGATATAATGGTTCTCTAGTTGGCACATGCTTAGTGTGCTGTAATGATGTAATAATTTAAGGGCTGAGAAGACTTAAAATAAAGACACTCTATTTTTGACCATCTTAGTGAGTCTCCTGCCTCCTTCACTCCTTCACTAAGATCAAGGCTGGTCCTGAGATCCTCCAGAGAGCTAGTCCAGACAGTATATTTTGGCATCCCAATTTGGGGGCTCTAGAAAGCACACTACATTATAGTGCCCAAACACGGGACATAAGAAACACAAGAAAGAAAGAAGCAGCAGCACTCGAGAGCTGTTCGTAAGTAGGATCCTCCCAGAGTTCCTTCAGTAGCCCACGTAGAAGGAAAGGAAGAAGAGATCCAGTAAGACTTTTTTAGTCAGGGTAATTAAATAGGCCAACACATCAAAGGGCCAAGCCAGGAAACTGATAAGAGACTTATGAAAAATGCTTGTTCTGACTATAGTCCTCTTCTCCATTTGAAAGTTTGCCTCCATGATTTCTCACAAGTTTCAACACCTTCTGTAGTGCTGTTTGCACTCCCTAGCATGTGGACTCAGATACCTTAGCATGTGAACTTAGATAACAGCTAATGCATAAACTTACTGACCATGCTGTGGGGAAAAAATAAATGTTTCCATAAAACAAAAAACAAGGAATTTTTAAGGACCATGCCTAGGTGAAGGAGCAGGTCAATTCTCTAAGAGCCTCCACAGCTGTGAATCATAACACTTGAAGGAGTTGCAAAGCAGCCTTTACTAGTGCAGCTGTTCCTTGTGGATTGGGAATGAAATAAATTGGAGGCAAGAGGGAAGAGGAGAGAGGTCAGAGAATGCAACTGCCTCTCAGTCTCCTTATATCATCATCCTCTCACATGGAAGAGATCCATTCCACAGGTCTGAGTTAGACCTCCAGCAGCCACTGGCAGGTGGCTCCTATATCACATTATTACTATATAACATAGATAAATGCACATATACATGTATGTTATACCTAACACATATATGTTATGATTTGGAACATTATTTAGATTTTTTTCTTTTGAATATCAAATTTCTTTTGAACTCTCCTATTGAACTCTCTTAAATGTGCATATACACATATACATACAAAATGTAAATATATATATATATATATATATATATATATATATATATGTATATATATATATATATATATATATATATATGCATTTATATTCTAGGAAAAGACCTTCCTTTTACCCTTCCATTTCAATCCTCCATTCCCCACCCCCCTTCATAAATAGAGACAGATGTGTATATGTGTCTGTCTTTGTATAGGAAAAAGTGAGCAGTGTGGATTATCAGTGCAGAATATTGTTTACCTAATCACAAATAATCACTGTTTTTGGTTTTGCTTAACTGGTTTTATGGCTGGGAGGATGAGTTTGGGGAATAGTAAAACCAGAAATAATTGCAATGTGAAAACAAAAGATATTAAAATTTTTTAAAAGTCATGAGAAAAATTCAGGAACAACAACAAAATTCTACATACAAAAGTAATCATAATATTGTGAAAAGGAGCTTATGTTATAAATACATGTGTTTATTAAAATATAACTTTTATTTCACAACTCTAGGACATTTCGTGGCAGAGCTTTTTTTAAAAAAGGCCACTATAGAGAAGCAACTGAAGATCTTTCGGCTGCAATTCATTTAGATCCTAATAATTGGTTAGCATTCTATTGTAGAGCCTGCCTATTGAGAAAGAGTAACCAAAATCGATCTCTTCAGGATTTCAGCGTGTCAGGTACTATTTCATCACTTTTATTTGCATAGTAAATATGAAACATATCTGAGAAAAATAGAATACATTTTTCTTCTTGTTGTTTCACTATTTTCATTTAGGGAGACACTAACTTAAACTGGTCCAGATGATTCCATTGCAGGATAATTCCATTTAAAAAAAATTGCTGTTGTTCTAAAAGTTTAAGGCACAAACTTTAAGCTATGTGGTTTTATTGTGGTTTTTGTGAATTATTTTGCAATTTTCTATCTTAACTAAATCAGTTAGATGGTTATTCACAAAATAATTTTTTGTATTGCACAGCTATAATTTGCAGTTGCTATCTACAGCAACTACAACAAACAATAAAGAGAGCTTGGCTCAAGTGTATCAGAAATGTTTTATTTAATTTGGGATCTAGTCCACCACTTTCAAGGGGGTTTGTGATTTCTACTTTTATTGGAAGAAAGAGGATTCTTGTGGATAAGCCCTTGCTTCTACCTGAAGGTAAGTGAGCCTGGCTCAGAGAGAGATATTAGGCTAAAATGATCTATCCTACACACTTCAAATATTAGAGTTTAGGGGTATAATATTTTAGGTTAGGATCAATATCACTTTTCATAATCACTCTCAAAGAGCAGCTTAGTTCCCTTCTACCACATACTAATGATGGAGAGGGAGAACCATCTCATTGTAAGGTTCGGGCTAGCTCTCTGGAGGATCTTGGGACCAGCCTTAATTTTAGTGGAGCACTGCAGAAGGCAGGAGAACCACCAGGAGGATAGTCAAAGATGCAATGTCTCTATTTCCAGTCTTCTTAGCCCTTAAATACCTCAGTATGATTACATCATTACAGCACACTAAGTAGTGTAAACAAGAGAACCATAACATCACACTGAATTAACACCCTCTTGTAAAGTATCCTTGTTTCAAGTATACTTTTCCAGAGTTCTGGCCCTCTACAATCTTTATCAAAGTAATAATTTAAACAACAAACAAAGAAATATTGGGGAAGTTATACATATTAAAATACATAAGAATACGTAAGACCTCAGTTCAAACAAAGAGAAAATAGCCACATTGAATGAAATTTCATCTGTTCTTGTGTAGTCTTTAAAATTATAAGCTCTGAAATTCAAGGAAAGTGTTGGGGCTGGTTTCCCACATATCTGTCCTGGAAGCTCCCATTAGCCATCTTAAAATGTATTCCATTCTCCCTCATGTAGGTATATAGTGTCCTGAATGAATTTGCTCAGTCAATCAGAAGTCTAATCCCCTTACATCAGGGTAGGGAATCTTTTTTTCTGTTAGGGGCCATTTGGGAGCCAAACAAGATGATCAATTTATAGAACTCAAGCAGGTAGGAATTTGTATATAGCTAGAGTTAAAACTCATCACCATCTGCAGTTGATTATGCAAATGATTTAACAGGGCTTTTACAGCCAGCTACCTTGCACAAATCATGATTATACTTCATGGCCCTGCCCAGACTAAATTCAAATACATATTTACATTAGTAAGTTAAAAAACAATAACTTCTATTCCATGTAAACCAAAGAATGATTATGAAATGGGTCTTCCTTAATGGCACTTGGTACAGCTATGCAAATTTACTTCAATGCAACCCTTGTTCTAAAGCCTGGTGACATGGGACTTTCTGAAAGTATTAATGGAGATCTCAGATTTCATCCATAGGATCATTTTAGAACTGCATTTAGATCTAGAAAATACTTATAAGATTATCTTAGTCTAACTCCCTCACTTTTTACAGATAAGGATATTGAGGCTTGAAGTTGAAAGGACTGGCTGTAAGTCACACAATAAGCAAGTCAAAGCTAGAATTTGAATCCAGAGGCTTTGACTCTAAGTAGAACATTTTTCCCTTAAAAAAAAAAAAAAAAGTTTATTTGAAAAACAATTTTTCAAATTTTAGTGTAGTTTTAAAGATTTTTATTTTTGTCTTAAGTAACTTTAAGCACCTATTATGTTTATGTTTAGTCATTTTCCAGTAGCATCTGACTCTTTGTGACTCTATTTAGGGTTTTCTTGGCAAAGGTACTGGAATAGTTTGCCATTTTCTTCTCTAACTTCATAGATGAGTAAACTGGGGCAAACAGGAGTAAGTAACCTGTTAGTAAGTGTCTGAGGCCAGATTTGAACTCAGGATTTTCTGATTCCAGACAGAGTATTCAATTCACTATGCTATCTAGTTGCCTTATTAAGTATTTACCATGTACAAGTTACTATGCTTGGTCTGGGGATAGAAAGGTGAGACAATTCTTGTGATAGCATAAATCTAATCAAGAGATGCCCAAGGATAAATAAATATAACATATAAAGCTCATTTCACAAATGAGGAAGAATTCAACCAAAGTGGTTGCTAAGTCTTCGGAATAACAACACCACTAATAATCAGATTTATATAGCACTTCAAGATTTGGAAAGTGTACATTCCTTATTTTACTGTAGTGGACTTTTTATGCTGCCCACTTTTCTGCCACTGAGAGCTATGCTGAAATATTTTCTTCTGTGAGCTACTACTGGAACATACCCCACAATCCATTCCTGTGCCACTTGGGTTGCCCACTTTGCCAGAACCTACTAATGCCTTCTGTGTGTAGTTGGTTGTTTGTATCTCTCCTTTGTGACCTTCTTGAGAGTATTGGCTGTTTCCTTAAAAGATGTTTGCTGATTTGTCTATGTAGAGCTTACGTACAATAATCCTATCTCTTGAGGCCTATACACTGCCACAGGCACTGTTTTTGTCCCATCCATCCTCATCCCTTGATAAGTCCAGAAAGAATACAAACTTTGGCACTGCTGGAGTCTGAACACAGTCCCCAGTATGTGTGCTCTAGTCACCATGTACCTAACAAGCAGTCACAATTTTTTCCAAGGCTGAGCTAGGGCTTTTTGTCATATTGTTGTGTAGCAATAATTCTTTTGTTGTTATTACATTACTATTGTAATTTTTGCTCTGTTCATTTCTTATTTGAGTAAGTTTATTTTCTTCTCTGTATTTTGATCATGTGAGCTAAATGTCAATTTTATTTTACTAGTTTAAAGAACCAATTTTGGAGGGTTTTGTTTTCTTTATTAATTTAGTCTTTTGCTTATTGTCATATTCAGTTCTCTAATTCTTTTTTTATACTTATTTTGAGTTTATTGATTTTCTGATTTTTTGACCTTTTATATTATTAAGTAATCATCATTTTTCCTATTTTTATCTGACTTTAGAGACATGTTTTTTTCTCTTAAGAATTATTCTGTATCACAGAAATTTTGGTTTTCTCATTCTCTTTCATAGTTATATTTTTCCATATACATTATTCAAGATGCCAGTATGTCTCCATTTAGATCTATATATTTTGCTTGCATTTGTGGTAATTATTTTTGTTAAGTTAACATTTGTAAATTATATATTTAGCATTTCTCCTTTTTCAAAATTTGTTTCCATTTGGAAGTCCATCCCCCACGCACACACTTCTAAAATATACACACACACATATACATATTCTTTAAAGTTCCCATTCAGAACATATTTCTAAAAATTATTACATTATTATCTATGTCTTTTTTGCAATTCACTTAAATTTTCCTTTGTTAATTGGGATGTTATGCCATTTCATGTATATACTAAATAACTTTATTTGGTTCATTGTCTTCTGTTTGCTTCAAGCATAAATTATGTTGTATTAATGAGGCAATCTATGTCTCATGTTGTGAAGTCTGTTCCTATCATCTTCTTTGACTATGTTAATATCTATTCCTAAGGCCATGCTATTCTCTCTTGTTCTATGTCCCTTTGTCAAGATAAGTGCTGGAAGTCCTTAGGAATTCATACCTCCTCTTTTCTAAAATGATATATTGTTTATAGAGCTACAATAAAAGTGATCTCCTAATATTCAAAAATCTTTTACTTTTCTCCTATAAAACCCATTATATAATGTTGCTATCTCATAATGTAGATATATACCTCCTCTCCTATAAGAATGTTTTTTTTGTGTCTCCTTTTCCTTTATACTTCTTGAGTTACCATCTTATTCTTCCTAGATCATAGACCCTAGTTCTTCCTTTCCATTACTACTATCCTATCCTTTGTATTTTTGTATTATCCCATTATGTTGAAAAGTTAAAGGAATTAATGTCCCTTTATGGTTTGTATGTGGATTTAGTAGAAGTAGAATTTCTTTGTCCATTTTGTGAAACTTGCCACTCCTTTACTACTTCCCCCAAAAGATATGGATTCACTTCAGGAGAGAGGAATTCAGGAGGGAAATTTGCTTCATAGAATATGATTTCAAGTATTCTATGCACTTCGAATTCTCTTAATTCTTTCTGCTTCCCTTATTTTTTTTAACTCTTGGACTCTTTTAGTCATTTGATGCTCCTCATATACTTTCTTTTAATCTATAGAACAAGCTTTCTCACTTATTTGTATTTTTTTAAAAAGCTTTTTATTTTCAAAACATGTACACAGATAATTTTTTCAATATTGATCCCACTTGTTTTTAAAAGCAATCTATTAACAAGGGAAATTTTATTTTATTATTTAATATTTCCTTGATAATTATAATGGTGATTTGTGGCTTCTCTCAGTCAGTGCTTTATTGTTTCTGTTTCAGAATTCTGGATTGTTTTGTATCATTTTCTGCATTATATCATTCAGAGTTTGTTTTTTTTATTTTTTTTAATTTTTGCTGCTGAGGTAATTGGGGTTAAGTGATTTGCCCAGGGTCACACAGCTAGGAGGTGTTAAGTGTCTGAGGCCAGATTTGAACTCAGGTACTCCTGTTCACTGTGCCACCAAGCTGCCCCCATATATATATTTTTTAAATAGATTTTTACTGATATCTTGTGATTTTATATTTTCTAAATTTCTCTGTGTATTTGACCCCATGGTCTCTTTAGAGAGACATACTTTATAACCAAAAAGAAAAAAACCCTTAAGAAAAAAGTAACAGAAAATTAGCAAAACTTATACCTTGAAAAAATCTGATAATTATATGCAATGCTTCTCACTTCTGGATACCCCCTTTTTTGCAAAGGAATGGAGGGAATTATCTATATCTTTCTGATCAAGCTGTTTTTTTGTTTTTGTTTTTGTTTTTTTGTAGTTTTGCAGCATTCATTTCAATTGACTTGTGCTAGTTGTTCTTTCCATTGAAAATATAGTCTTTGTGTTTATTAGATTTCATGAAAATATTTTTTATGCCTGAACATTATATGTCAACAAATAACAAATGAAAACTGCTCAGATCTGTGTGGCTCAGGAGGGTCATCATTTAATAAAAAGCTTGGAGAGCATCCCTCCTGTGGAGCAAGCAATCGAAAGGAGGAGGCATCTTTTTAGGATGCAAATACCCCTCCCATAATTGACGGACCATCATCCTCATTGGCTGAGGGTTTTAGATTCTAAACACAGGAACTACCCAAGAAATTGAATTTGACCAATAAGTACATAATTGTTCATATTTGATCAAAATAGGGAGAAAATGATGTTATGGGAGTATAGCAGGAAGGGCACTTAAGTATGCCTTTGAATCAATGCTCAAAGACCTTCAGGCCTACTCAAACTACTTACTCGATTTCTAACCTCATCTCATTCAGATTTGTTAGAATCAGAGGGCAAAGTAAGGAAAGAATCCACAAATTATTTCCTAAAAAGAGAAGCAAAAGGAAGAGACCTAGGAATGTACTAGCTAAAATCCTGAAATCCCCATTAAAGAAAAAATGTTACAAATCATCTAGAAACAAGCAGTCAAGTGTCAAGGATCAACCACTGCAAGTCAATTGAAATAAATATGCTAGCACTGTTGCTGATTTGCATCAGTAGAAGGTATTTCAATGCTGGGAAATTCCTTATAATTGTGAAATCATAAGCTCAGATCTTTCTCACTATTTCTAATTGTTATTGTAATTGGCAGAGGCAAGATAGAGATTAGAGAGTTATAATATTTTACTTAAAAGGGAGAGACTTTCTGGGACCAAATGAATCCAGCCACGAATGTCAGATACAAAGATTCTTTTATAGGGTAACAGGAGAGATGACATAATGGGAGAAGCACTTGGGATGGGGATGACATAATGAAGGGAGGTACTGGAGATGGGGCAAGGCTCCTGATATTCTAATGATGTCTAAGATATAAGACCTTTATCCTATCAAACATTCTAATGAATAAGAGGGTAGGGTAGTAGCCTGAGGCAGAGTAACTGAGTTAGAACAGTTAGGGAAACTGGATCAGGACATTAAAAGGGAACTGTGGCACCACAGTTATCTTTATTTTCTTTCTTGCTAAAAAACATATTCTTTAAAGTTATTTTGGATAATATATAGAGAATTGACTCTATAAGAAATCAAGCCATTCTCCAATTGATAGATGGTCAGAGGATATGAACAGACAATTCTCAGATGAAGAAATTGAAACTATTTCTAGTCATATGAAAAGATGCTCCAAGTCACTATTAATTAGAGAAATGCAAATTAAGACAACTCTGAGATACCACTACACATTTGTCAGATTGGCTAGAATGACAGGGAAAGATAATGCAGAATGTTGGAGGGGATGTGGGAAAACTGGGACACTGATACATTGATGGTGGAATTGTGAATACATCCAGTCATTCTGGGGAATGATTTGGAACTATACTCAAAAAGTTATCAAACTGTGCATACCCTTTGATCCAGCAGTATTACTACTGGGCTTATATCCCAAAGAAATACTAAAGAAGGGAAAGGGACCTGTATGTGCCAAAATGTTTGTGGCAGCCCTTTTTGTAGTGGCTAGAAACTGGAAACTGAGTGGATGCCCATCAATTGGAGAATAACTGAATAAATTGTGGTATATGAATGTTATGGAATATTATTGTTCTGTAAGAAATGACCAGCAGGATGATTTCAGAAAGGCCTGGAGAGACTTACATAAACTGATGCTGAGTGAAATAAGCAGGACCAGGAGATCATTATATACTTCAATAACAATATTATATGATGATCAATTCTTATGGACTTGGCCATCTTCAACAATGAGATGAACCAAATCAGTTCCAATAGAGCAGTAATGAACTGAACCAGTTACACCCAGCGAAAGAACTCTGGGAGATGACTATGAACTATTACATAGAATTCCCAATACCCCTATTTTTGTCTGCCTGCATTTTTGATTTCCTTCACAGGCTAGTGGTACACTATTTCAAAAGCCAATTCTTTTTGTACAGGAAAATAACTGTTTGGACATGTGTACATATATTGCATGTATTGGTCAACCTGCCATCTGGGGGAGGAGAATAGAGGGAAGGAGGGGAAAAATTGGAACAAAAGGCTTGACAATTTTCAGTGCTATAAAATTACCCCTGCATATATCTTGTAAAAAAAAAAAAAAAAGGTATAATAATAATAAAAAAAAGTTATTTTGGATATTATAAATTGGGATGCATTAAAATATTATAAAAATGCTTAAAGCAAAATGTCATTCATATTCGATTATTTAGAATTTTTTTTTTTTTTGAGAGGCAATAGAGTGATTTGCCCAAGATGTCATAGCTAATACTAATGAACTCAGGCCCTTCTGACTTCAGGACTCTATAGTAACTGCACCATCTGGCTGACCCGATTACTTAGAATTTAAATAAGCAAAATACATGTTTTTCTTTTTCAGTACTCATCAATGATACTGTTGACAATCTTCCTGCTTTTCTACATCGTGGCATCTTATATGCAGAAATGAGTCGGTGGGGATTGGCAGTTGCTGATTTTGAAAGTGTACTTGATCTAGACAGGTCTTTCCCCCTTTTTTGTAAAATTAAGTGAAAATGGAATAAATATGACTGTTTTGTTTTATATTTATCAAAGATAATTAAACACTAGGAAAAGAAAAGAGGCAGTTATAAAATTACTAGATTGTGGTAATGTCTGTAAAAATAAGATATCCTTAATGTTCACATTTTAAATTTAATATATTTTGAAGGTTGCATTGGTTGTAAATGCTATTAAGAAAGATTTTCAGGTTATAATCTTTTTGAGTTTGACTACAGTTAAAAATAATTACCATGTCTTATCACAAAATACCCCTTGGTGTTAGTGTCAAAGAAAAAAATACTAGTTTGGATGAACCCCAATAGTTTGAATTATGTGAAGAAACTACTTTGTCATTGTGTTTTAAAGTATCTCTTCTGTTACAGTGAAAAAAAGATTCAGAAAAGAAAATGGGGGAAAGAGGAGGAGGAAGTCTCTATAAAAATTAAGGGATTAGAAGTTATAAAGTTGAGTTAAAATGAAATAGGGAATCAGATTGCAGAAATGCCTAATTTAGTAAAATAAATAATTTCAATTCTTATAAAATATTCATTAGAAAGAAGGATTGTAGAATATGCTTGTGCTATTAGTAATGGTATCAGAAGAGTGATTGTGAAGGATAATTAAGATAAATGTTAATTCTGATGAGTAGAATTTCATGGTTCATTGTCAAGTGTCATCACAATTTTTGTTAAGAGTGATTCTATAGAGGACAAAAGAAAAAAAAGCTACAATAATAATTTTGGGATTCTAGAGTTTTTATTAACAGAGCTAAAGAGTTCCTTTATTTTTAAAATACAAATTTTGAACTAGGTAATATGTAATACCTGAAATCTTGAGCCTGAAATGAAAGTAATAACTCATATTGATAAGAGTGAAAAAGCAAGTTAAAGTCTATTTTAAAAGTTATTTTTAATGCACAGTCTCCAATCCCATAAGTTCTTCTATTGCCATATGAAAGGAAAGACATTATGTTTGCATAGCAAGACTAAATTGAGTAGTGATGGATAATAATTGAAGCAGTCTTTTTTTTTTTTTAACTCTTAGTGTATGTTATATATCCATGTTCTTATATGGTATTTAATTTTTACTATTTTATATGGTACTTAATTTACTATTAGTTACAGTTAAAAGAAAATACATATTGATTTCCAAGAAAGCTTTGGAAGTTCATTGTAGGAATAAGATATCTCTACAGAAGCAAAGATTTCCTAATAATAAGACTGATTGGGAATCAATAACAGCAAAAGTCCAGAGCTGACTGTGAGAATTTAGAATACCCCCAATTCTTTGTCACTATTTTGATACATTTCTTTCCTCCTCCTCCACCACCAATTTTTAAATATTTTAATTTAAAATTTTTAGTTCAAAATTCTATTCCTCCTTTTTTCTCTCCCTCACTCAGACAATTAAAAAAAATATGCAATTATACAAAACATTTCCATATTAGTCATTTTGTACAAGACTCAAATAAAAAAAAAAAGAAAGTAAGAAATAGCATGATTGGGGACAGCTAGGTGGCGAAGTGGATAGAGCACTAGCTTTAAATTCAGGAGGACCCGAGTTCAAATCTGGTCTCAGACACTTAACACTTCCTAGCTGTGTGACCCTGGGCAAGTCACTTAACCCCAGCCTCAGGGGGGAAAAAAAATTATAAAAAGAAATAGCATGATTTAGTCTGTATTCAAACAATATCAGTTCGTTCTCTGGATAGTATGCTTCATCATTAATTCACTCTATCTATCTATATCTATATACATATATATTTGAAAAATGAGACACCATTATCAGGAATATTTGTTGCAAAAATTTCCTCCCACTTTTCTGTTTTCTTTATTTTAGTTGCATTGGTTTTGTTTGTGTGTATCTTTTTATTTTTATATAATCAAAATGATCTATTTCACATTTTATAATTTTCCCTATATCTTTTATGGTCCTAAATTTTTCCTTTATGTAGAAACCTTGACACATTAATTGTTTTTTCTGTTTCTGATTTCCCGTTGGTTTTCTCATAGGACAATAATTAAGGGAGGGAGGATTTTGAGCTCCTTCTAGAGTACATGAACTGATCTTGTGACTGTTTCTTAACCTTCACATTAAGAAAGCAATTATTAGAATAGAGTCTTAGTGATATAAGAAATGACTCTTTCATTCCTTTGCCTGAAATAGAATTTTGTCATGTTAATGTACTTTTCAAAACTTTAAAACATTTAAAACAATATTTTGTTATTAAATATGAAAAAAAATTGATTGCATATAGGATTATGTAGACAAGTTGGTATAACAGATACCATTAATAACCAAATTGATAAATTTTTGTATTCCTTTTTTTTTAGAAGCATAATTTTTGCTTATATAAATATTGGCATCATATACCTGTTGCATATGGACAAGTACTTTGAAGCGATTCAGAAGTTTACAGAGGCTATTCAAGTTGATCCTTTGTGTATTCAAAGCTATCTTTGTCGGGCAGAAACTTATCATAAGGTATTAGTTTTGGTACTTAAAACAGTTAAAATTTTGTTGAACCACTATGAATTTATTTTTAATATATCAAACTTTCCCCCCTGATATTATTAAAAAAAAACATCATATATTGATCACATTCCCTTTAACTAATCATTACAAATGTTAAAAACTTTTTAGACTATAATTTCTCTTTATGCAGTTATATCTTAATCTCTTCCTAAATCACTTGCTCCTCAAATCTCACCTTTTTGAAATGTTACTTCTTACTCCACTGACTGATTATTCTTTCCCATGTCATCTGTGATTTTATTGCTAAATCCAGTGACTTTTTTCTCTTTCTAATCTTTCTAGCTCTTTCTATAACACATGACATTACTAACTATTCCTTCTTAATACTATCTTCTTTGTCTAATGTGACATTGTTTTCTCTAGGCTTTCCTAGCAATCAGATAATTTCTCCTTGGTCTCTCTCACAAGTTCATGAAGAGAAAACAGCATAAGGAAAGGCCCATACCTTTGTAAAAGATTACAGGGAGTGTTAAGGGACTATAGAGCAGTCCAGTTTGGCTAAACTATAGTGTATATGAGAGGGAATAATAAATAATAAGGATAGAAAGGTAAGATGTTGCTACTATGATGGATAGTATGAGTAGAATATAGGGGAGGTATTGCCAATGCTTTATCCATTCACACCTGAATCATTCTCCATTTTTCTACTGGAAAAAAAAACACCCCCAAACAGCTGGCTACTTCTAGGAATAACTGAGGGTTTGGGGAGATAGTTTTGTAGTACTTTAGCTCATAAGTGTGACTGCTCCACTAGGATTATATCAGTTGACATCAATTAATGAGTCAGATTTTTTAAATTTTTGGTTTTCATTTTTAATTTAGCAAAGAAAACAAGCATTTCTATAATATAGTAAAATAAAAAAATATGATTGAACATCAAACTGCAAAAACTGCAAATCTAGTATGTACAACTTATTTAAATATATGATAGTTATCATGTATTTTTTCCTAATCTCCCTCTTCCCTCACCATTAAACACAAATATGTATATATGTGTAAAATCATTCTGTAGATACTTCTTTTATCAGTTCTTTCTGTGGATGTAAATAACTTCTTTCTTCATAGTTCTTTTATAGCTAATTTGGGTATTTCTAATAGTCAAAATGACTTAGTCACTCATTAAAACAATATTGCTGTTACTGTATATATCATTCTCTTGGTTCTACTTATTTTGCTCTTTATTATTTAATTCAAACCCATGTTTTTCTAAAATCAATCTGCTCATCATTTCTTATAGCCCCATTATTGAGGTATGAGAATTGAGGGTTGAGAGAGATCCCCTAACAGCAATGGGATCCCCCTTGGCCCATGGAAGGCTTTGTGAAAGAATTTTAAAACGTCAATGAATACAGGCACAGATTTGTTTCTTTACGCTAAGAAAATAACTTTCTTAGCAGGCAAATTCCTGTTAGGAATTAGCAAAAGTGGATTAACAGGACTTCGGTTTTATTTGGTTTGTCCTGATCTAGAGCTGGGGAGCAGTTTGGTGGAGATTTCCAATTGAATGAATTACTTATCATTTTACCCTCATGAGTGGATGTGGCCCTTCCCACAAGTCTGGAGAGTTTGAGAACCTGAATCATCCTTCTCCCAAAGGTTCCTCTCCCACCCTTCCCCCAGGGATTAAAGGGGACACAATTACATCACCATAGTATTCTAGTACAATCATATACCACAATTGTTCAGTCATTTGCTAATTGACAGATATTCCTGTAATTTCCAGTTCTTTTTCGCCATAAAGAAAGCTGTTCTAAATAGAATATAGAGACTCTTTCCTTTTTTTCTCAATTCATCTGCCAGATCTCTCTCCTATATTGTCACATTGCAGAAATGGAAATTTACTAAGTTAGTATTATGTAAATAGTTTGTACACACGTTTTCCCCATTCACTCACAAATATATTGAAAGGAAATTTTAAGTTTAGAGCATTGCTCAGGGAGAAGGAGTAACTTGGTTTCTGAAAATCTTTTTTTCCCCTTTATAAGGTATTTATGAAGATCCCCTGAATAGGGAGCAACTTTATGCTGAATTTCTAGTGTAATACCAGAGAAATTGAGGCAATATAGAGATTAGAGAGTTTTTAATATTTTATTTATTGGAGAGCTTAATTGATTTCCTGGATCAGACTCTCATCTGAGCAGTGAATATGAGACTCCAAGATTTTAAAAATAGAACTCTAGTGAAAAGAGAAACAACAAAGGCAGAAGGCAAAGAGCAGGAATTTTCAAGGATGGACCATGAATTCAGTTCTGACAGGTTGGGGGTAAGAATTATAAATTCTTACTAATTGGGAGGTAAGGAAGTATCTGGCTAACAGGATGACAGAATGTCTGAAAAAGTAGAAGTAAAGATGTCAGTTAGGAATCTGAAATAGTCCTTTGGAATGTTTAGAGAAGCTAGTACAGCCCTAATGGACAAAGAAAAAAGGGGGGGTTGCATACTAACTCAGGGAAATTGAGATACTATAATTCAGGGAAACTAATGTAGGGAAACTGAGGTAGAACAATTTAAGTGTTGTGCCACAGTTCCCTTTTTAATGTCCTGACCTAGTTTCCCTAATTGTCCTACCTCAGTTACTCTGCCTCAGCCTATAACTCTTCTCTCTTAATCATTAGAATGTTAGATAGGATAAAGGTCTTATATCTTAGACATCATTAGAATATTTGGTGCCTCTCCCCATCCCAATTAATTAGAATATCAGGTGCCTCTCTCCATCTCCAGTACCTCCCCTCCATTAAGTCATCGCCATCCCAGGTGCCTCCCCCATTATGTCTTGTTACCATATAAAAGAATATTTGTATCTGAAAATTCTGGATTCTTGGAGATGTTAGTCTCATTCAGCCTTGGGACCAAACCATGAATCCATTTGGTCCCAGTAAATCTCTCTCTTTCAAATAAAACATTAAAAACTCTCTAATCTCTATCTTGCCTCAGTTTCTCCATCATTACTCAAGGAGACTGTGGCATAACACTAGTAGTTAATTTGTTTTTGCTAACTAATGTAAATGCTATGGTTTTTGTTTTGTTTTGTTTTTCTGGGAACACTGCTAGGATATGAGAAGTCTAAAATTTTCTAATTTTTGGAGATTCTTAAGGTCAAGAAGGAGGAAGATTGTTTATAATCTTCCTTTTCAAAGGGAATTTGAACTTCATATTAAACTGTTTCCACTACTGGATTGAATTCAAATTAGAATTAATCAGACAACCAGAGATTTTATCCAAGTCCATTAGTACAAATGAATGTCATCAATTAATCCCAAACCACTTCTTTTGCCTGGCCATTTCATTTCAACCAACGGCTTTCATTCCTTTAAAATGAACTAGTTCAAATTAAGGACTAGTTCTTAATAAATTTTTTTTTTTTTTTTGGCTGGGGCAATTGGGGTTAATAAGAAATTTGCCCAAGATCACACAGCTAGGAAGCTGAGACCAAATTTGAACTCAGGTTCTCCTGACTTCAGGGCTGGTGGTCTATCCACTGTACCACCTAGCTGCCCCTTAGTCAACGTTCTTAATTGACGGATAATAGTAACCATTTTCAGGATTCCCCACCTTTATTTACAGAAAACAATGAGCTATTACGAATTTTATTAACCAAAGGAATGTTTTATATTATTTGGCCATAGAGTGGCACTCCAATCACACACTCAATCTATTACCTCCTTCATCTACCTGATCTTTTTCCTATTTCAGACCACAGCTAGCCTAGGCTCTTTATGATCTAGAATCTGCTATAAAAATTTCTCAAAATCATCTCTCTTATTTACTAACTGTAATCCATAGATTTAAATAGTTTATTGTTTTCTTAATGGCTTCATGCTTTATTTAAATAATCATCCAGTATTTAAAGAGAAAAAAAATCAAAGAGCTTACTGCAGAATTCTTTGTAGCTTGGATTGACTCCTCTCTCTCTCTCTCTCCCCCCCACCCCCCATCCTCCTCCTACATCTCCTTCCTGTAAGTAGAAGAGAAAAGGATTTGACAAGTTTTAGAATTCATCAAGGTTTCCTCAGCAATGGCTTGGGAGGGAAAGTGGAAGATCATGAGGGAAGGAAGGAAGGGAAAGAGAAAGGAAGTGCCCTTTAATTGCAGTAGTACTCAAAAGGAAGTCTCCTTAAGGATAAAAGAAACAGAAACCTAAGGATTCCGGGAAATGTATGTCTATCTGCATTTACCAGCTTCCCCTAAACCTCACCAATCCCTGTTACTTACTGCCTGGAGGTCTTAGAAAAGCCCCATTAGGCCAGATAGTGCAAGGCCTTAAATGCCAGGCACAGACATTGAAGGTTTTTGAAAAGAGGAGGATTTCAATCATATTTATGAGTAAAAAAGATTATTCTAGCAATGGCATAAAGACTGAATTACAAAATATCAGGAATGGAAGTGGAAAGATTTATTATTATTATTATTTTTAATAATACTTTGGGTTTATGGTAATAAAGGATGGAGGGAACAGACAAAATATGTTAGATTTTTCAGGGGTAGAATTAATAAAAATTGTCAGCTGTATATGAGAAGCTAAAAACAACTGACAAACAACTGAATAACAACAACAACAAAAAAGAGTTATGTAACACAGTGGTTATATAAAATGCTGATCTGAAGTTAGGAAGTATCATTTATTTCTTAAGTTCAAATCTAGCTTTAGCCATTTACTTACTAGTTGTATGATCCTGAGCAAGTTTCTTTTTTTTTTTTAATTAATAATTTTTATTATATATATATTTTTTATAATATTATCCCTTGTATTCATTTTTCCAAATTATCCCCCCCTCCCTCAATTCCCTCCCCCCGATGACAGGCAATCCCATACATTTTACATGTGTTACAATATAGTCTAGATACAATACATGTGTGTGTGAATATCATTTTCTTGTTGCACAATAAACTTTAGATTCCGAAGGTACATGTAACCTGGGCAGACAGATATTAGTGCTAACAATTTACATTCACTTCCCAGTGTTTCTTCTCTGGGTGTAGCTACCTCTGTCCATCATTGATCAACTGGAAGTGAGTTGGATCTTCTTTATGTTGAAGATTTCCACTTCCATCAGAATACATCCTCATACAGTATTGTTGTTGAAGTGTACAGTGATCTTCTGGTTCTGCTCATTTCACTCAGCATCAGTTGATGTAAGTCTCTCCAGGCCTCTCTGTATTCCTCCTGCTGGTCATTTCTTACAGAGCAATAATATTCCATAACCTTCATATACCATAATTTACCCAACCATTCTCCAACTGATGGACATCCATTCATCTTCCAGTTTCTAGCTACAACAAAAAGAGCTGCCACAAACATTTTGGCACATATATGTCTCTTTCCGCTCTTTAGTATTTCTTTGGGATATAATCCCAGTAATAGTGCTGCTGGGTCAAAGGGTATGCACAGTTTGATAACTTTTTGGGCATAATTCCAGATTGGTGAGCAAGTTTCTTAACCCTGTTTCTCAATTTCTTCATCTACAAAATGCGCTAGAGAAGGAAATGGCAAACTCTTCCTGTGTCTTTGCCAAGAAAAACTCCAAAATATGGTCATAAAAACTTAGATACTACTGAACAACAGTATGAAAGGTGAAGAATAGAGAATTCTCTTTTTTGTAACAAAAGAGACTAAATATAGGGGAAAAAAATAAAGAGCAGGAAGTTTGGGAGGGAAAGAGCTTAATTATGTACATGTTGACTTTGGGGAGTTCCTGGAATTATGTTCCATTAGAAAATAGAGAAGTCATAGGAATGACAAAAGTAATTGAAATGGTAAGAGACAAAGAAAGAAGACCAAGGAAAAATCAAATATTTGATTTGTCAGAGAATTGAGATTATGTCTTTTAAGATACCTAGTGATACCTAGTGATCACCTAGGAGCTTTCTTTTTGAGGATATTTTTCCTGAGCTTCAGATACATAATTCTGAATAATACTTTATTCTTCAATTTCCCTCATAATTTACCTCTATATCCAATCAGATTTCAAGTCTTTTGATTTTCATTTCCAAAACATCAGATGATATTTCTTAGGATCACATTTCTTTGATCCTACTCATACAGCTTTTATCATCTCTTCACTGGATTATTACCATAGCCCCCTAGCAATTTCCTTCTAGTTTCTCTTCTTTCCCTAAACCCCAACACAACAATCTATCTAAAACATAAGTCTGACCATGTGATCTTCTACCAAAAAAAAATTAAGGAGTTTCCTATTAGCTCTTTAATAATTTGCAAATTTCTCAATATGCCATCTAAAGCCCTTCACAGGCTATTTTCTTCAGACTTATTTCATCATCTCTCTCCTCTCTCTTTGATTCAAACTGGCCTTTTTATTGTTCCCAGAATTCAGCATTCCATTTCACACCTCCACCTATTTATAGCAGTTGCCTATACCTGGAAGGCATCCTCCCATAGAATTTTTAGCTTCTTTTCAAAGTACTATTTGGGTGCTGTCTCATAAAGGAATCCTTTCCTTATCTCCTTGGCTATTCATTCTGTGAGCCTCCTCAATTTATATGATGCTTATTTAAATATTGTACCTTTTATCCAGTAGAATATAAGCTGCTTGAGGGCAGGGCCTGTTTTTTGTGTGGGTTTTTTTTTTGTTGTTGTTGTTGTTGTTTTTATTCCCTAGTACCTAGCACAGTGCCTTGAATGTAGTAAGAGCCTAATCAATCCTTATTGAATTTTACTCAGATGATAAGTAGGTTTTCAGTTTCTGAAGAGGAGAGGTTAGTGTGCTTCCAGCAGACTCTTTTATAGGATTTTATAGTGTGAGCCTGTATAAGCATATGGAAGAAATTAGAGGTAACAGGAAAACAGGATTAGTGCGAAAAAGAGAAGAATCTGAATCTTCATGAGAGACACAAAGACTTGGAAGAGAAGAAGCCAAATAGATGAGGCCAGAAAGGACTTGCTTGCTTCCCAGATAAGCTTTGATAAAGTCAGAGCTCCTCACCAAAAGGTAACTTTGGCAAGGGAAGAATAATTATTTGTTCACTGCCTAGTGAACTTCTAGGTGCCCTTAGAAGTCATCCCCTTCTAGCATTCTGGATGGAAAAGAAATGAGCTGTTGTTGTGATAGTCACTGACAAATAGGAGCCAATAATGGCATTGGCTTGAGAATCAGGAGACATAGGTTCTACTTCTGGCTTCAGTTTCTTTTTTGATTGACCAAATTACTTAAACTCTCTGGGCTTCATTTTCCTAATAAAAAAAAAAAATTAAGGGATTAGCTGGCCTAGATGGGAGCCTCCTTTGCTTCTAACATTCTGTAACAATCTCTCCCTGGAGCTCAAATTCTGCATTTCCCCTTCTTAATGGACATTTCCACAAGGATACCCCAAAAGTACCTGAAACAACATGTCCAACCGAAACTAAGTCTATCATTTTTACTTTCAAACTTTCCTTTTTCCCCAGCTGCCCTATTTCTATTAATGACATCTCTGTCATCAATCCAGGTTCAAAACCTCACATATTCCATCTATAATATTTCTCACATCCACCCAGCCTCTCTGCTCACATTGTCATCACTCATTCCTCATTATCTTTTACCTAGACTATGGCATTGGTTTATTTATTAAGCTCTTTTCAAACAGTTGCCAAAGTAATCTTCTTAATTCATATCTCACACTTTTACTTCTTTATTAAAAACCATCAGTGTCTCCACATTGTTTACAGAATAAAAATAAAATCTCTTATCCTAGCCTTTAAAATCCTTTGTTGTCTGATTCCAACTTATCCTTTCAGCCAGATCTTTTCTTGATATTTCCAACTTCATCCATTCAAGCAAGTTCTATCTCTCCACTTCTCCCTTACCTCCAAACCCCATGTATGGGGTTTACAACATACTTCTACCTGTGAAAATCTTTCTCTTCCTCTTTAAGGTTCAGCTCAGTTATTACTTACTGAAGAATTCCTTGATTCAACTCTGCTAAAATTGATTTCCCCTTTCTCAAATTTTTATAGTATTTTTGTCCTTGAAGGTAGACATTGTCCTTTTCATTTTTGTATCGACAGTCCCTAGCACAGTGCTTAATATTTGTTGAATTAAATAGCTTAGCAAACAATTATGTGGTGGTGGTTCTCCTTTTTCTCATGTAAGAATGTTTAAATTTACAATTTTGTTCATTCTCCTTTATCCAGCGTGAACTTTGAGTTTATAGAAAGAAAACAAATCAGAAAGTCAGCAAAAAAAAAAAAAAAAGTGAAATATTAAAGCTTTTATAATTAAAGGTGGTGGGGGAGGAAACGGAGCCAAGATGGCAGAGAGGACATACACTTCATTCTAAGCTCTCTTCAACTCTCAATAATTACCTAATTCAGCCTCAGAAATAGTGCTTGACTGGTAAAATCCACAAATATTGGGAATATAACAAATTACCAGCTGAATATAACTATATAATATATATAATATAATAAGATCTCCAGAAAAGGTCTGTGTTGATTAGGCAGGAGGAGGCCAGCATAGGCAGGGAGACAGAACACAGAGGGGTACCACAATGTGGTACACATTGTGGTACAATGTGGGCTACCACATTGAGCAGACCAGAGGGGGTAGGGGGAGCAATTTCCACAAGTGGAGAATTTGCAGGGAGAACTCTACCATGTGTTGGCTGCTCTGTTTTGGTTGCAAGGCAATAGATCAGAAGAGAAGTTACACAAAAGCTAAAGGTAGTGTGTACTCCAAAATGCCAAAATTTAACAGGACTTGGCCACACTCACCCAACACCCAAAGTGAGTCAGCACAGATCCACAGCTCTGCTCAGGGCAGTTACACTTCCACATAGCAGGGGGCCTCTGCTGGGGCAATGACACTTCCTCTGCTCATCCACTGGTCTGCTATTCTGCACAGTGGAATTCTGCCCAGGGCAGTAAAACTTCCACAGCATCCAGCTGCTCTTTACAGCCAGTTGGCAGGACAGCTACCGTCCATCTATCTATCCCTGTTCGGTAGAAGAAGTTGAGAACCTCCTTGCTCTGAAGGTAGACCCTAAAGGCTTTTTAAAAAAATGAGTAAAAAAGCCAAGCGAATTCTAACTATAGATAGCTTCTATATAGAAAGAGAGCATATTTCCAACCCTGAGGAGACTAATAACAATCTCCAGACAAAACCCCAAAGGGGAATATAACCTGGTTCCTATCACACAAAGCTTTCCTAGAAGAAATTAGCAAAGATCTTAAAAGAGAGCTAGAAGAAAAATGGGTAAAGGAAAGAGAAGCTCTGCAAGAGAGTATGGAAAAGGCAAATAACTCATTAAAAGAAAGATTTGATAAAGTGGAAAAAGAAAACAACTTCCTGAAATATAAAATGGAAAAGGTAAAGGAAACAGGAATTTTTAGGGAAACAGAATTAGTGAATTGGAAAAGATAAAGAACTCCCAAGAAAGTAGGATTTGTGAATTGGAAAAGATAAACAACTCCCAGGAAAGTAGGATTTGTGAATGGGAAAAAGAAAATAACTCATTAATGAAATGGAAAAAATTCCATAGAGCAAAACAATTCATTTAAAAACTCAATTGGATATATACAAAAAGAAGTAAAACATGTTGAAGAAAATAACTCAATAAAAATCAGAATTGAGCAAACAGAAATGAACAATTCGTTGAGATATCAAGCATCAGTCAAGCAAAAACAAAAAAATGAAAAATAGAAAAAATGTTAAATATCTACTTGGAAAAACAACAGACTTGGAAAATAGATCTAGGAGAAATAATGTTATGGGCCAGAACTCTGAACTTGAAACAAGGATGCTTACAAGGTACTAAGTGGAATTGATGAGACAATGGTTATCTAGTTTAGCATGGTTCAGTATGATTGATTTAATCTTACAACAAATAATGGTTTCCTAGTGATATAATGATTGTTTATACTCAGTGTAGAGCATATAAACTGGGACTCAGAAAGCCCTCAGAGGCACAGGCAGAGAAGACAAAGGACTAGGGGTGGGAGCTCAAGCTCTCAAAACCAAGGAGAGAGACACAGAGCCAGAGAAGACAAGGAGACAGAAGGCTGGAGGCTGGAGCACAAGCCCTTGGACTCATCTCACACCATCCTGGTGGCAGGCTCTTCTCCTGCATTTCTCCACTGAGACCAAGGTAGGTCTGATAGGCTCTCCAGAAAGCTGCCCAGCCCCAGAAAGGAGATAATAAAGAATCTGGACCATAAGAAAGTTAACTGGGCTCCAGGAAAGGAGACAACACTTTGAAAGAGATAATAAAGGATTTGGACTTTAACCCTTGGCTAGCTACTATAATCACAAGATTATTGAACTAAAATGAAAGCTGCTCCCAAGACCCCCAGAGATCCCAAGAAAAGTGAACCAAAGTGAACATTGCAAGATAATATGAGGATTATTGGACTTCCTGAAAATTATGATGAAAAAAAAAAAGCCTAAACACTATTTTACAGGAAATCATCAAAGAGAAGTGCCCAGGTATAATAGAATTAAAAGGTACAATAGGCATTTAAAGAATTCATTGAACACCTTCTGAAAGAGACCCCAAAATAAAAACTCCTAGGAATATTGTGGCTAAATTTCAGACTATGGAAAAAATATTACAAGCATCCATAAAAAAAGAATTCAAATACTGAGGAGCCACAATAAGGATTACTCAGGATCTAGCAGCTTCCACATTAAAGGATCTGAGGGCCTGGAATATGATATTCCGAAAGGCAAAGGAACTTGGAATGCAGCCAAAAATAAACTGTCCAGCTAAAGTGAGGGTTTTTCTTCTAGGGAAGAAGATGGATATTCAATGAAATAGGTGAATTCCACTTATTTCTGATGGAAAATAAACAGCTAAACAAAAAATGTGACCTCCAAATATAGGACTCAAGAGAAGCATAAAAGATAAAAAGAACTCTTGAGAATTGTATTTCTGTTATGGCCATACATAGTGTGTGTATAATTTGATTTTACTGTTATAATATTAAAAAAAAAAAAGGGAAGTAGAAATTGAAAGGGGATTCTATCAGAAAAAGGGAAAAGGGGAGATAAGAATGAAACTACATTTCATGAAGAGGCAAAGGAAACCTATCATATCTGAGGGAATTAAGGGAGGAAAAGGAACATTACTCTCATCAGATTTAGTTCAAAGAAAAAATATTAGACATATTTGGTTTACAGAGAAACTTTTCTCACCTGATTAAAAAGTGAGAGAGGAAAAGGGAAAAGGAAAAGAGTAGGCTAAATAGAAGAGAACACACAAAAACAAGGGAAAGTATAAGAAAGAGGAAGGGACTTAAAGGGGATGGGAGGGATTGTAAAGAGGGAGAGCTCATGAGGCAAGTGGTGCCCCTAAGTCTAATACTAGGGATGGGGGGATAAGGAGAGAAAGGAAAAGAAATGTATAATCTGAGGATAAGATGGCAGAAAATACGGAATTAGTAGTTTTAACTGTAAATTTGAATGGGATGAATTCTCCCATAAAGCGGAGGTAGATAGCAGACTGGATCAAAAGTCAAAATCCTACAATATGTTGTTTGCAAGAAACACACTTAAAGCAAGGTGATACATACTGAGTAAAGGTAAAAGGCTGGAGTATAATCTATTATGCTTCAGGTGAAGTAAAAAAAGCATGGAGCAGCCATCCTTATCTCAGATCAAGCAAAAGCAAAAGTTGATCTAATTTAAAAAGATAAGGAAGGAAACTATATCTTGCTAACGGGTAGCATAGACAATGAAGCCATATCAATACTAAACATATATGTACCAAGTGGTATAGCATCTAACTTCCTAAAGGAGAAGTTAAGAGAGTTGCAAGAAGAAATAGACAGCAAAACTATAATAGTGGGAGATCTCAACCTTACACTCTCAGAATTAAATAAATCAAACCATAAAACAAATAAGAAGTTAAAGAGGTAAATAAAATATTAGAAAAATTAGGTATGATCTTTGGAGAAAACTGAATGGAGATAGAAAGTATACTTCTCAGCAGTTCATGGAACCTATACAAAAATTGATCATAAGGACAAAAGGACCTCAAAATTAAATGCAGAAAGGCAGAAATAATATATGCATTCTTTTCAGATCATAATGCAATAAAAATTACATTCAACAAAAAGCTAGGAGTAAATAGATCAAAAAAGTAATTGGAAATTAAATAATTTCATCCTAAAGAATGAATGGATGAAACAGCAAATCATAGACACAATAATTTCACCCAAGAGAGTGACAACAATGAGACAATATACCAAAATTTGTGGGATGCAGCCAAAGCAGTAATAAGGGGAAATTTTATATTTTTAGAGGCTTACTTGAAGAAAATATAGAAAGAAAAGAATAATGAATTGGGCTTACAACTTAAATAGCTAGAAAAAGAGCAAATTAAAACCCCCCAATCAAATACTAAACTTGAAATTCTAAAATTAAAAGGAGAAATTAATAAAATTGAAAGTAAAAAACTATTGAATTAATAAACATAAGAACAGGTTCTATGAAAAAACAACAAAATAGATAAACCTTTGGTAAATTTATTTAGACGAAAGAGGAAAATCAAATTGTTAGTCTTAAAAATGAAAAGGGAGAACTTTCCACCAATGAAGAGGAAATTAGAGTAATAATTAGAGTTACTTTGCCCAACTTTATGCCAATAAATTTGATAACCTAAGTGAAATGGATGATTCCCTTCAAAAATATAGGCTGCCCAGATTAACAGAGGAGGAAGTAAATTGCTTAAATAGTGCCATTTCAGAAAAAAGAAATAGAATAAGCTATTAATCATTTCCCTAAGAAAAATTCCCCAAGATCAGATTACATGTGAATTCTACCAAACATTTAAGGAGCAATTAAATCAAATATTATATAAACTATTTGAAAAAATAGGGAATGAAGGACTCCTACCAAATTCTTTTTATGACACAGACATGGTACTGATACCTAAACCAGGTAGGTTGAAAACAGAGAAAGGAAATTATAGACCAGTTTCCCTAATGAATATTGATGCAAAAATCTTATATAAAATATTAGCAAAAAGATTATAGAGAATCATCCACAGAATAATACATTATGACCAAGTAGGATTTATAGGGAATGAAGGGCTGGTTCAATATTAGGAAAACTATTAACATAATTGATTATATCAATAACCAATAGGTTATATAGGTTTTGTTAATACAAAATACCATATGTTAATACAAAAACCATATGAACATCTCACTAAATGCAGAAAAAGCATTTGATCCAACATCCATTCCTATTAAAAACACTTGAGAGTATAGGAATAAATGGACTTTTCCTTAAAATAATCAGTAGTATCTATTTAAAACCATCAGTAAGCATCATATGTAATGGGGATAATCTGGAACCATTCCCAATAAGATTAGGAGTGAAACTAGGTCACCCACTATCACCATTACTATTTAATATTGTATTAGAAATGCTAGCTTCAGGAATAAGAGTTGAGAAACAGATTAAAGGAATTAGAGTAGGTAATGAGGAAACCAAATTATCCCTCTTTGTAGAGAACCCCAGAGAATCAACTAAAAAGATAATAGAAATAATCCACAACTTTAGCAAAGTTGCAGGATACAAAATAAACCCACATAAATCATCAGCATTTTAATATAATCACTAAGAAAATCCAACAGCAAGAGATACAAAGAGAAATTACATTTAAAGTAATTACTGATAGTTTAAAATATTTGGGAATCTATCTGCCAATGGAAAGTCAGGAACTATATAAGCAAAACTACAAAACACTTTACACAAAAATAAAATCTGATCTAACCAATTGGAAAAATATTAAGTACTCTTGGATAGACTGAGTGAATATAATAAAGATGACAATGTTACCTAATCTATTTATTTAGTACTATACTAATCAGACTCCCCAAAAAACTATTTTAATGACCTAAGAAAATATAACATTCATCTGAAAGAACAAAAGGTCAAGAATTTCAAGGGAACTAATAAAAAATCAAATGGAGCTATACCAGCTGTACTAGCTGTACCAGATCTAATACTAATAAAGCAGCGGTCACCAAAACCAATTGATATTGGCTAAGAAATAGACTAGTTGATTAGATTAGGTTCACAGGACAAAATAGTCAATAACTATAGCAATCTAGTGTTTGACAAACCCAAAAACCCCAGCTTTTGGGATAAGAATTCACTGTTTGACAAAAACTGCTGGGAAAATTGGAAATTAATACGCAGAAACTAGGCATTGACCCACACTTAACACCATACACAAGATCAAAATGGGTTCATGATCTAGGTATAAAGAATGAGATTATAAATAAATTAGAACATAGGATTGTTTTCTTCTTAGACCTGTAGAGGAGGAAGGAATTTGTGATCAAAGAACTAGAGATCATTATTGATCGCAAAATAGAAAACTTTGATTATACCAAATTTAAAAGCTTTTGTACGAAAAAAAAAAAAAAAAAAAACTAATGCAGACAAGATTACAGTCAAAGATTCTGATAAAGGCCTCATTTCCAAAATATATAGAGAATTGACTCTATGAGAAATCAAGCCATTCTCCAATTGATATCAAAGGATATTAACAGAGAAATGCAAATTAAGACAACTCTGAGATACTACTACATACCTGTCAGATTGGCTAGCTAGATGACAGGAAAAGATAATACTGAATGTTGGAGGGGATGTGGGAAAATTGGGACACTGATGTATTGTTGGTGGAATTGTGAACAAATCCAAACATTCTGGAGGGCAATTTGGAACTATGCTCAAAAAGTTACCAAACTGTAAATACCCTTTGATCCAGCAGTGTTACCACTGGGCGTATATCCCAAAGAGAGATTAAAGAAGGGAAAGGGAGTTGTATGTGCAAAAATGTTTGTGGCAGCCCTTTTTGCTAGAAACTGGAATTTGAATGGATGCCCATCAATTGGAGAATGTCTGAATAAATTGTGGTATATGAATGTTATGGAATATTATTATTCTGTAAGAAATAACCAGAAGGATGATTTCAGAAAGGCTCAGACAGAATGACATGAACTGATACTGAGTGAAATGAGCAGGATCAAGAGGTCATTACATAGTTAAACAACAATATTATATGATAATCAATTCTGATGGATATAGCTCTCTTCAACAATGAGATGAACCAAATCAGTTCCATTTGTTCAATAATGAAGAGAACCATCTACACCCAGTGAACTATGGGAAATGAGTATGAGCCACAACATAGCATTTCCACTCCCTCTGCTTTTGTCCTGTTGCATTTTTTATTTCCTTCTCAGGTTATTTTTACCTTATGTCTAAGTCCAATTTTTCTTGTGCAGCAAAATAATTGTATGGATATGTATACATATATTTAACATATACTTTAATATAGTTAACATGTATGAGTCTACCTGTCATCTAGGGGAGGCGGATGGGAGGAAGGAGGGGAAAAGTTGGAACAGAATATTTTGCAAGGGTCTATATTGAAATATTACCCATGCATATATCTTGTAAATAAAAAGCTATAATAATAAAAAATAAAATATTGAGGAAGCTGAAAAAAAATATATAATTGAAACAATAAGTTCAATTCCCCTTTTGTTTGTATATGACCTAATTATTAATACTATCAGTGAACTCTGTTGCTTTTTAGGAGATTGTTTTCATTCCAAGAAAAGTCATGTTATCATATCAGGGAAAGCAATACTAAACACCTTGGATATAAATTCATAGGATCTTAAATTTGACACTTTATTATTGACAAATTTTACCATTATGAGTGCTATTAGAAAGCTATTAAGAAATCATTTTGCCAGATGGTAGGTGAAGTGATAAATAGAAACCTAATTTTAAAAAGAAATTATGAAATGGCATGCTATATGAAAAGTACTTTGCTATGTATTGGGGAATATGACAAAAAAATAATAATAATAATTCTTACCCTAAAGGAATTTACATTGGGTATACAACTCATACACAGATAAATAATTAGAAGGCAATTTGAGGCTGAAGAGAGCACAATTTGGAAAGTACTTGTTAGAATATAATGACTTTAATGTTGTTGTTCAGTCATTTCAATCATATCCAATTTTTTTTTGACACTATTTGGGGTTTTGGAGTAGTTTGCCATTTCCTTTTCCAGCTTGTTTTCCAGATAAGGAAATTGAGGTAAATGGGATTAAGTGATTTGCTTAGGCTCATGCATCCATCTAGTTAGTGTCTGAAGCCAAATTTGAACTTAAGAAGCTGAGTCTTCCTGACTCTGGCACTCTATCCCCTTCACCATTAAAGCCCAAACTTTAATAGTAGCTTTAATAGTAGGAATTAAAACATACTCTGTGGCTACACTCCCAACCCTAACTCCCATTGATAAATCAGGCTTTCAGAGTACAGAGAACTACACTCTCAAGACTTTAGGAATAGCTCTGAGAGGTTGTCTTTTTAGTGATAAATAGCTCATGAATCTTAACTGATGTATTTCCTTACCATTAATATTGACTGAGGATCATTTAGACAAAAAACCTTAATTTTTTAAAAGTAGTATTTACAAGAATAGCGCAAGGAGCAGCTAGGTAGTACAATGGATAGAGCACTGACCCTGGAGTCAGGAGGATCATAGAGGCAATAGGAATCCATTTTTGGATATCAAAGGATTACAGTTTTAAAACTAGAGATTTTAAAGAACATATAACACCCTAATTTTTATAAGTGAGGAATATTAGGCTTTGAAATAACTAATAAGTCCAATTGTCTGATTTAAAACAAGATAGTTTTTATGAAAAGGTACTTTTTGAACTCAGAACTGATCCTTAGAAAAATTATTTGGAGATAATTTGGAGATGAGGGAAGGGAGAAGTCACTGGCTTATTTATTTATCATAGCTTTTTATTTACAAGATATATGCATGGGTAATTTTACACTGACAATTGCCAAGCTTTTTGTTCCAATTTTTCCACTCCTTCCCCCCATCCCACTCCCCCAGATGGCAGGTTGACCAATACATGTTACATATGTTAAAAGTATAAATTAAATACAATATATGTATACATGTCCAAACAATTATTTTGCTGTACAAAAAGAATCAGACTTTGAAATAGTATACAATTAGCCTGTGAAGGAAATAAAAAATGCAGACAGACAAAAATAGGGGTATTGGGAATTCTATGTAGTGGTTCAGAATTCTTTCACTGGGCGTAACTGGTTCAGTTCATTACTGCTCTATTGGAATTGATTTGGTTCATCTCATTGTTGAAGATGGCCAAGTTCATCAGAATTAATCATCATATAGTGTTGTTGTTGAAGTATACAATGATCTCCTGGTCCTGCTCATTTCACTCAGCATCAGTTCATGTAAGTCTCTCCAGGCCTTTCTGAAATCATCATGTTGGTCATTTCTTACAGAACAATAATATTCCATAATATTCATATACCACAATTTATTCAGCCATTCTCCAATTGATGGTCATCCACTCAGTTTCAGTTCTGGCCATCAGTGGCTTTTTTAGAGAGAAGGGAATGGATGTGAGAAATGTGGAGGGAAGATTAGCAAGAATTGACAATCAATTGGATATGTATAGTAAGGGAGAGGAAAGGATCAAGGATGACTGAGAAACTAAAAGGGTTAATATTACCTTCATCAGACTCTGGGAAGTTTTTTTTTTTTATTTTTTTTTATTTTTATTTTTTTCATTTTTTTTATTATATATATATATATATATATATATATATATATATATATATATATATATATATTTTATAATATTATCCCTTGTATTCATTTTTCCAAATTACCCCCCCTCCCTCTATTCCCTCCCCCCGACGACAGGCAATACCATACATTTTACATGTGTTACAATATAGTCTAGGTACAATACATGTGTGCGAATATCATTTTCTTGTTGCACAATAAACATTAGAATCCGAAGGTACATGCAACCTGGGCAGACAGATATTAGTGCTAACAATTTTCATTCCCCTTCCAGTGTTTCTTCTCTGGGTGTAGCTACCTCTGTCCATCATTGATCAACTGGAAGTGAGTTGGATCTTCTTTATGTTGAAGATTTCCACTTCCATCAGAATGCATCCTCATACAGTATTGTTGTTGAAGTGTACAGTGATCTTCTGGTTCTGCTCATTTCACTCAGCATCAGTTGATTTAAGTCTCTCCAGGCCTCTCTATATTCCTCCTGCTGGTCATTTCTTACCGAGCAATAATATTCCATAACCTTCATATACCACAATTTACCCAACCATTCTCCAACTGATGGACATCCATTCATCTTCCAGTTTCTAGCTACAACAAAAAGAGCTGCCACAAACATTTTGGCACATATATGTCTCTTTCCGCTCTTTAGTATTTCTTTGGGATATAATCCCAGTAATAGCGCTGCTGGGTCAAAGGGTATGCACAGTTTGATAACTTTTTGGGCATAATTCCAGATTGCTCTCCAGAATGGCTGGATTCTTTCACAACTCCACCAGCAATGTATTAGTGTCCCAATTTCCCCACATCCCCTCCAACATTTGTCATTATTTGTTCCTGTCATCTTAGCCAATCTGACAGGTGTGTAGTGGTATCTCAGAGTGGTCTTAATTTGCATTTCTCTGATCAGTAGTGATTTGGAACACTCTTTCATGTGAGTGGATATAGTTTCAATTTCTTCCTCTGAGAATTGTCTGTTCATATCCCTTGACCATTTATCAATTGGAGAATGGTTCGGTTTCTTATAAATTAGGGTCAGTTCTCTATATATTTTGGAAATGAGACCTTTGTCAGAACCTTTGTTTTTAAAAATATTTTCCCAATTTGTTACTTCCCTTCTAATCTTGTTTGCATTAGTATTATTTGTACAGAAACTTTTTAGTTTGATGTAATCAAAATCTTCTATTTTGTGATCAATAATGATCTCTAGTTCTCCTCTGGTCATAAATTCCTTCCTCCTCCACAAGTCTGAGAGGTAGATTATCCTCTGTTCCTCTAATCTATTTATTATCTCCCTCTTTATGCCTAAATCATGGACCCATTTTGATCTTATCTTGGTATATGGTGTTAAGTGTGGATCCATATCTAATTTCTGCCATACTAATTTCCAGTTTTCCCAACAGTTTTTTCCGAATAATGAATTTTTATCCCTAATGTTGGAATCTTTGGGTTTGTCAAAGATTAGATTGCTATAGATGTACCCTTTTTTGTCCTTTGTATCTAATCTGTTCCACTGATCTACCGGTCTATTTCTTAGCCAATACCAAATGGTTTTGGTGACTGCTGCTATATAATATAGCTTTAGATCAGGTACACTTAGACCACCTTCCTCTGAGTTTTTTTTCATTAGTTCCCTTGCAATTCTTGACCTTTTATTCTTCCATATGAATTTTGTTGTTATTTTTTCTAGGTCATTAAAATAGTTTCTTGGGAGTCTGATTGGTATAGCACTAAATAAATAGATTAGTTTGGGGAGTATTGTCATCTTTATTATATTCGCTCGGCCTATCCAAGAGCACTGAATGTCTTTCCAATTATTTAAATCTGATTTTATTTTTGTGGCAAGTGTTTTGTAATTTTTCTCATATAATTCCTGACTTTTCTTTGGTAGATGGATTCCCAAATATTTTATACTCTCAACATTTGTTTGGAATGGAATTTCTCTTTGTATCTCTTGCTGTTGCATTTTGTTAGTGATATATAAAAATGCCGAGGATTTATGTGGATTTATTTTGTATCCTGCCACTTTGCTGAAATTTTGAATTATTTCTAGTAGCTTTTTAGCAGAGACTCTGGGAAGTTTAAAGTAAGCATGGATTTCAAGAGAAAGCCGCTACTTTTTTGTTCATGTTGAGTTTGAAATATCAATGGTGGATCCATGTTGAAATATTCAAAAGACAGTTTTAGATATTAAGGAAGAGAAAAGAAAGAAACAAGTTCCTACTATGTACCAGGTACTGTGCTAAGTGCTTAGATATGTGATTTGGAAATAAATTATTTGCAAAGAGATGATAATCAAATCCAATCTGGTGACATCACCAAAAAATAGTGTGAAGAGAGGACAAGAGGGCCTAAGAGCTTTTAGAAGCACACATACTAAGAAGTTAGAAAAAGGAATAATGCTTCAAGAAATGATAAACAATAGATAGCATGCATCATTAAAAAAAAAAAAAAAAGGCAGATAGTGATGTCATAGAAACCAGATGAAGAAAACTTTCCAGGAAGAAAGGATGGTTGAAAATGTTAGAAATTTCTGAGAGGTTAAGCAATATGAAAACTGAGAAAAGACAAGTAGATTTAACAGTTACAAAGTAATTTGTAACCTTGAAGAGAGAATGAAAAAATAGTAGAATGAGAAAACAGAGACAATAAGTATAATATCATATTTCTAATTTCCCTGTGAACAAGTGAAGAAATTTGGACAGTAGCTTGAGAGGCTGGCAGAATCAAGTGAATGCTTCTAAGGATACAAATGTTTTGGGCATATTTCAGCCTTCTTGGGGAGAAAAGCAGAAGGTAGAGATTGAAGGTAAAAGAAAGTCATGATTGAAAGGGACAAATTCCTAGAAGAAATGGGAGAGGATTTAGATCAATGGTGCAAATAGAGGGCTTGACCTTTGGCATCTCTGTGAGCCTGAAACAAAAAAGAACAGAATTAGGAGCAGAAGTTACAAAGGGATTTTATCGTATAAGTTAGGGGAGAGCATAGAGTCATAATGGATTGCTTTGATTTTTTCAGTTAAAGTAGAAAGTCTGGTGCTCTGAGAGATGGGGTCAGCTTGAACAGAGGAAGAGAAGGTTTAGAACAAGTTAAGGAAAACAATAGACTAGCATCACACTGGGATCATCACACAAGGAATTAGTTATATAACATATTCTAATAGCATCATAAGACTTCTGTTTCATTCAGTAGTATATGAGTATAAACAGATGAATGGTGGAGTTAAAAAAGGAAGTACAAGGTGATAGAATAGGAGAACATGAAGGAAAAGAGAAACTAGATATCAAAACAAAGACGAAAAAGTTTCAGGACAAATGAAGCAGAAAGATAAAGATAAAAGACAGGTAATATTAGTTACAGATATGGTTATGGATGGTGGTGAGATCTAAAGCACAGCAATCTTTGTTGGCGGATAACATGGAATGAAAATATAGATTATGGAAAGTTTCAGGATATTGATGAATTGGGAGGAAAGGTTCTTTGAACAGAATTCAATGTGGAATTGTAGAGCTACAAGGTATCAGGTTTGGAGTCAGGAAGACATCCTCTTGGGTTCAAATCTAGCTTCAGATATTTGCTAGTTATGTGATCCTGGGAAAGTCACTAAATCCTTTTTTGCCTCAGTTTCCTCATGTGGCAAATGAACTGGAAAAGATTCTATAATCTTTGCCAGGAGCTGGAGAAGGAAAAGACAAATCATTCCACTGTCTTTGCCAAGAAAACTTCAAATGGGGTCTCAAAAAGTGAGCAACAATGGGGATGTCTGTCCAGAAATTCTAAGGCAAAAATGATTTTCAGATGACTGTGGTGATGGTAAGAGAGCAAAGAAAAATCCAAAGGAGATGGTGGCTATAACATCATCTTATACATAGGACAGTATAGCTGAAGATGCCAAACATGGAAAGAGGGTATCTCATTCTCTGACCCCACCTCAACCCCAGTTTATTTTATGAGTCCAGGAATCTACTCCATTGCCTTCTGCCACGAGTGCCTTACTTTGCAACCTCTATTGTAATAGCATGGACTAGAAGTCCATAATCCTTAATAGGGGTTGCAATCTAACCTCTTCAAAGAAGTAACACCACCCTCTCCTCCAACCCCATTCAAATAGAATTCTGCATTGAAATAGATCACGAAATCCCTGAGAATAGGGGTAAGAACTCTGTGAGAAAGGAGGGAGAGTAACAGAGAAATTGATTAATCAAATAACAAAGTGTTTATTAAGTGTCTAAAATGTGCCCATAACTACTAGGTACTGAGGATAAAAGAAAAAACAAAACCAGTTCTTTCCATGAATAATTTTTTCAACGTTGACCCTTGCAAAGTCTTCTGTTCCAAATTTTCCCCTTCTTCCATCCTCTCCCCTATATAACAGGTAGTCCAATACATGTTAAATATGTTAAAAATATATGTTAAATTCATTATATGTATACATATTTATACAGTTATCTTGCTACACAAGAAAAATCTGATCAAGAAGTAAAAAAAACTGAGAAAACAAAATGCAACCAAATAACAATAGAAAGAGTGAGAATTCTGTTATGGACCACACTCAGTTTCCACAGTTCTCTTTCTGGGTGTAGATGGCTCTCTTTATCACTGAACAACTGGAATTGGTTTGAATCATCTCATTGTTGAAGAGAGCTACATCCATCAGAATTGATCATCAGATAATCTTATTGTTACTGTGTATAATGATCTCCTGGTTCTACTAATTTCACTTGGCATCAGTTCATGTAAGTCTCTCCCAGCCTCTCTGTATTCATCCTGCTGGTCTTTTCTTACAGAACAATAATATTCCATAACATTCATATACTACAATTTATTCAGCCATTCTCTAACTGATGGTTATCCACTCAGTTTCCAGTTTCTTGCCACTACAAAGAGGGCTGCCACAAACATTTTTGCATATGTGGGTCCCTTTCCCTCCTTTAAGATCTCTTTGGGATATAGGCCCAGTAGAAACATTGCTGCGTTAAAGGGTATGCACAGTTTGATAACTTTTTTAGTATAGTTCCAAATTACTCTCCAGAATGGTTGGATTCAATTACAGTTCCACCAACAATGTATTAGTCTCCCAATTTTCCTACATCCCCTTCAATATTCTTCAATATTCAATATTCAATATTCATCTTAGCCAATCTAACAGGTATATAGTGATATCTCAGAATTGTCTTGATTTACATTTCTTTAATCAATAGTGATTTGGAGCACTTTGTATTTGTGGCTTTGTATTGTGATTTGCATTGTAGTTTCAATTTCTTCATCTAAAAATTGTCTGTTCATATACTTTGACCATTTATCAATTGGAGAATGGCTTGAATTCTTTAAAATTTGAGTCAATTCTCTATATATTTTAGAACTGAGGCTTTTGTCAGAACCTTTGAATGTAAAAATGTTTTCCCAATTTATTGCTTCCCTTCTAATCTTATTTTGTTTGTACAAAAAAATTTTAACTTAATATAATCAAAATTATTTTGTGATCAATAATGATTTATAGTTTTTCTTTGGTCACAAATTCTTTCCTCCTCCACAGATCTGAGAAGGTAAACTATCCTATGTTTTTCTAATTTGTTTATAATATCATTCTTTTTGTCTAGATCATGAACCCATTTCGACCTTATCTCGGTATATGGAGCGAATTGTGGGTCAAGGCCTAGTTTCTGCCATACTGGTTTCCAATTTTCCCAGCAGTTTTTTGTCAAATAGTGAATTCTTATTCCAAAAAAGTCTTTGGGTTTATCAAATGCTATATTGCTATAGTCATTGACTATTTTGTTCTCTGAACCTATTTCACTGATCAACTACTCTATTTCTTAGCCAGTACCAAATGGTTTTGATGACCACTGCTTTTTAATATAGTTTAAAATCTGGTACAGCTAGAGCACCTTCATTTGCTTTTTTTTTTTTTTTTTTCATTACTTCTCTTGAAATTCTTGACCTTTTGTTCTTCTAGATGAATTTTGTTATTTTTTTCTAGGCAATAAAATAGTTTTTTGGGAGTTTGATTGGCATAGTGTTGTTTCCTGCTTTTTAGAGCCTCCAAGATGGGGTGACAAAACATACCATTGCTTTCTAGAGCCCCCACACAGGAGTGATTAAAATATCCTCTTTCTAGAGCTCCAAGAGGGGGTGATTAAAATATACCTTCCTAGTGGAGAAGTGATGAGGTGGGACTCCTAAGTTTGGTGGAAAAATAAGTGTCTGTTTATTTCAAGGGCTATCTCCTTTTTATAATGTAACAAAAACAATATTATGCACGTAGAACCACATAAACAACTTGCTATTGTACATAGTTTGCTACCTGGTATCATTCTTCCATCTGGTATCACTGGTTGTCACTGTCCCCTGCCTTCTCAGGAAGTCTGGGAGCCCTTAGGAGAGATGGGGAGCCGAAACAGACACTGTTAGCAGTTCCCTCTGGGCTGAAGGGTCTTATATCTTACCCAGAGTTTCCCCACTGACTGTGACCCTCTACAGTATGGCACTAAACAAATAAATTAGTTTACGTAATATTGTCATCTTCATTATATTTGCTTAACCTATCCAAGAGCATTTGATATTTTTCCAATTGTTTAGATCTGACTTTATTTGTGTGGAAAGTATTTTGTAGTTTTACTTATAGTTCCTGACTTTCCTTTGGCAGATAGATTCCCAAATATTTTATACTATTGAAGCTATTTTAGATGGAATTTCTCTTTGTATCTCTTGCTGTTGAATTTTGTTAATGTTATATAAAAATGCTGATGATTTATGTGGATTTATTTTGTATCCTACAACTTTGCTATAAACTATTATTTCTAATAGTTGATTTAGTATACCATCATATAATCTGCAAAGAGTGATAATTTGGTTTCCTCATTACCTACTCTAATTCCTTTAATCTCTTTTTCTTCTCTTATTGCCAAAGCTCAAATTTCTAATACAATATTGTTCTTCTATCTTTCTTACTTGATTTTTAAAATTGTTTTTTAGAGCTTTTTGAACTTGAGAATATTTAATATCTTCCTTTGACATGACACGCAAGTGAATTGGATTTAAAGTGAGGGAGAGCTGTGCAAGGTCACTTGCATTACTTTTCCCTCCAAATACAGATCAAGATGATTGGAGATGGCTCTGGATGAAATGGGAGACTTTGGCCTTTTTAACCAAAGTTGTCAACAGGTCTCAGTTTGACTGAGGCCACACCCATTCAGTGATTAAGGTTAGATAGCAATTGAGATAAAGAATCTCCTTTTTCACCTAGTCCAAAATAAAATTAAATAAATGAATCTGGGAGGGAAAGACCTTCAATATTTCTGGCCAAAGCAGAAATGATTGCTATTTACAGTCAATCTGAGTCAATCTAGACCCAAACAATGATCAAATGGGGCTTTTCATAGGACCTGTTGGTGTCCAATTAGAGCTAGATTGGTTTTGGTTTAAGGCCTGGTCCTTGAAAAAGAAGTCTAGCCAGCAAACGCCAAGATATCTTGGGAAGGTTCTGTAATGCTGGAGAAACTGAGGCAGGATAGAGATTAGAGAGTTTTTAATGGAAAGGGAGAAATTTACAGGGACCAAATGGATCCATGGTTTGGTCCCAGGACTGAATGAGACTATCATCTCCATGAATCCAGCAATAAATGTTGGATACAAAGATTCTTTTATAGGGTAGCAAGAATGATGACATAATGGGAGGAGACACCTGGGATGGGGATGACATAATGGAGGGTGGTAGTGGAGATGGGGAGAGGCACCTGATATTCTAATTAATTGGGATGGGGAGAGGCACCTGTTATTCTAATGATGTCTAAAATCTAAGATCTTTATCCTATCAAACATTCGGATGATTAAGAGGGAAGGGTGATGGTATAGGATTGAGCATTACAATTAGGAACTGAGGCAGAACAATTTAGGGAAACCAAGGCAGGACAATTAGGGAAACTGGGTCAGGACAATAAAAGAGAACTGTGGCACAATAGTTCAGAGGTACAAAAAAGGGAAAAAATGCTTTTACAAGCATCTACAAGTAAGGGTATGATACCCTCTGTGTATAGAAGGAAGAAAGGAGGGAAGGAGGTAATCATGGCATCACCTCCTTGATATTCTCCTGACTCCAGAACCACTGCTCTATCCCCTGTCCCAACAACAAAATAATCATATGCAATTATCCTCTATTCAGAAACATTAGATAAAGCTTAAAACAGTGAGATAAAGGTACACCAAAAGTGCTGCTATAGTACTAGAGGCTATCCTTGATCAGAATCAGTTAAAATTGGATTCCCTTTGCATGGTATACTCCAAAATGTTTTTGTTTTCAAATAACAATATACGTGGTTGTATGAAGCCCTGGATCATGGGAATGTCCTGGACAAAATACATAAGTATTCAAAAGATTTTGGCATAAACTTTTGCATAGGAAAAGCCAAGTGAATAAATAACATTTGTTACCTAGGTTTTGACATGGCATTAACCTTGTCCAACAGTACATATAATTGGGAAAGACAATACAAATGAACAGCAAGTTGGCTCAGAATTAAACTGGATAAAGAGAATAGGCTGGATTCCCTTCAGGAAGCTATAGAGTTCTTTTAATAACCCCAAGTTTCTTTTGGAAACAAAAGGCTCATATTTTTCAAAACTATTAATCTGCTAGCCTTGCTATTAAAAATGAATCTTACACAGAAATCAATGGAAGCGCAGGCTGTAGGTAAGCCAGGCTAGGAGGATCATGAAGATGTTAATAATAGTGTAACAGAAAAACTAGTGGAACTTAGTCATTGCATTTGAGTGGATTAAAGGGAAAAGAAGAATCAAAAATGTGTCTATGGTTTTGAAGCTTTATAATAATCATTAGGCATTAATTAAAGTGCCCATTATCTATGTTAAGCATTTTCCAAGGGACTGAAGCATTACAAAAGCAAAAATGAAAGTCATGGCCCTGAAGAAGTTTACATTGTATGGAGAAAAATAATGGGTTCATATATAAGTAAATCAAAATATATTGAAGTAAATACAAGATAATTTTTGAGGTGGTAGGTAGCAGAGAGGGGAGCAGAGAATGTCTTAATATAGGAGGGGAAATCTGAGCTGAAATTGAAGGAAACCTGAGAATCTAAAAGGCAGAAGGGAGGAGGGAGTACATTCCAGCTTAAGGCACAGATATGGTATAAGGACAAAGAGATGTAATGGTTTGTGTGTGTGAATGTGTGTGTGTGTGTGTGTAACGTGCTCTCCTGGCAGTTACAATTACTAGTCTGTCCTAGACCCACCAGAGTACCTTTGACCACTGTCCTTTGCAGTGTGAGCTCTACCCGGCTCGCCTCCTCTGAGGCCTTCTAAGGTCTCTGGCCACAATCTCTTGAATCTATAGCTTAGTAACCGGTAGCGCACTCAAGAACAACCACATGTAATCTTAAAAGCCTTTATTATACCTACTCACATAATGCCCTAACTGATGCCCTGACTTGTTGGTTCCCAAGTGAACACCTGGTCAGAAGACCCACGTGTTCACTACCAAAATCCTTACCTCTTTCGGCTACCCATCTTGGCTTGGCCACCCAGGCTAGGAGCCAGGGTGAACAGCACGAGGTTAAAGAGGGCGGTTGCTGCCTGCAGTGGGCTTATATAAGGCCTGTGAGGTCACACACACAGCCAATCAGCGAGAGAGTCACCCATTACGAAACTATCTCAATATGGCCAGGATCCCGCCCAAGGGCAGTCCTAATATCCACAGAAATTACTTCTGGGCCTCAATCTCCCGATGCACTGTGTCCGCCCATTTAAAGGGCCCTTACATGTGTGTGTGTGTGTGTGTGTGTGTGTGTGTGTGTATGTGTGTGTGTGTGTGTAAAACAATCTGAATCATAGAGTGTGTGAAGAGAAATAATATGTAATAAAGCTTAAAAAGGGTGGCTGGAAATCAACTGTGAAGGACTTTAAATGCTAAACACAGAAGTTCATATTTTTCTTAGACATAATAGGAAGTCATTGGAGCTTTTGAGGTGTGATAGGCTTCTGCTTTAGGATTTCTAGGCATGAGAGGCATTACCATTAAATATAATGTAGAAGTTAGCAGAAGGAATACACTTTGGGAGAAATATGTTAAATTTAATGCATTTTGGACAGGTGATAGGCCAGTTTAGTATTCAAGTGGAGGTATTTATCAAGTAATTAGAAATGCAAGGTGTTGAGCTATTGGAAGACATTTTTTGGGCTAGAGATATAGTTTGGGGAATCATCTCCAGGAAGTAATAAATTGAAGCCACAGAAGTAGATGAGATAGCCAACTAAGTTTGTGTAGGATAAAGCTAAGAGTCCAAAGACAAAGCCTTGAGGAATACGACATTTAAAGGATTGGAAGAGGAAGAGGACAGGGAAAGTAGAATGAATTAGGAGGAAGACTACACAGAAGCAGGAGTGGGGAAATGCCAAGGAAAAGGAGTGGTTAAAAGTATCAAATGTTTCACAGAAGTAATTGAGGAGGAGGATTATGAAAACTCTTGCAGTTTTGGTGATGAAAAGATTATTGATGAAGAAAACAGTTTTCCAAGAATCATTTCATTAGAAACAAGAGTGCAAGAGCAAAAAAGGAGTAAATAATGAGGCAATAGAACGAATGAATGTAAACTACCCTAAAATTATGACGAAGAAGAAAATGAGAATGAAAGGGTGATAAGAGTAGAGGAAATTCTCAGAGAAGAGTATTCATAAAGGAAAGATTAATGATACTCCAGAAAGAAAGAAAAAAATTGATGAAGTTAGGCAAAGGAAACAGATAAATGGGATGATTTTGACAAGGAAAAGGTCTACTTCTTAAAGCTGGGCAATGTAACTCCTAATTATTGTTCTAATTTCCTCTTTATTAGTGGAAAATTCTCCCTTTTCATTTTTAAGACTAACAATTTGATTTTCCTCTTTCCTTTTTCTAATCAGATTTACCAAAGGTTTATCTATTTCATTGTTTTTTTCATAGAACCAACTCTTAGTTTTATTTATTAATTCAATAGTTTTTTTTACATTCAATTTTATTAATCTCTCCATTTATTTTTAGAATTTCAAGTTTAGTAATTGATTATGGGGTTTAAATTTGCTCTTTTTCTAGCTTTTTAAGTTGCAAGCCCAATTCATTGATCTCTTTCTCTATTTTATACAAGTAAGCCTCTAGAGATATAAAATGTCCTCTTATTACTACTTTGGCTGCATCCCACAAATTTTGGTATGTTGTCTCATTCTCTTGGATGAAATTATTAATTGTGTCTATGATTTGCTCTTTTGCCCATTCATTCTTTAGGATAAGATTATTTAGTTTCCAATTACTTTTTGGTCTATTTTCCCCTGACTTTTTATTGAATGTAATTTTTATTGCCTTTCTGCATTTCATTTTGAGGTCCTTATGTCCTAATATATAGTCAAATTTTGTATAAGTTCCATGAACTGCTGAGAAGAAAGTGTACTCCTTTCTGTCTCCATTCAGTTTTCTTCCAAGATCTATTATATCTAATTTTTCTAGTATTCTACTTACCTCTTTAATTTCTTTCTTATTTATTTTGTGGTTTGATATATCTAAGATATATCTGAGAGTGCAAGGTTGAGATTTCCCACCATTGCAGTTTTGCTGTCTGTTTCTCCTTGCAGCTCTCTTAACATCTCCTTTAGGAATTTAGATGTTATATCACTTGGTACATATATGTTTAGTATTGATATTGCTTCATTATCTATGTCACCCTTTAGCAAGAGTTAGTTTCCTTCCTTATCTCTTTTAATTAAATCAGTTTTTGCTTTTGCTTGATCTGAAATCCGGATGGCTACCCCTGCTTTTTCTTTTTGTTTTTGTTTTTGATGAGGCAATTCAAGTGACTTGCCCAGGGTCACACAGCCAGGAAGTATTAAGTGTCTGAGCCCAATTTAAACTCAGGTCCTCCTGACTTCAGGGCCAGGGCTCTATCCACTTTGCCACCTAACTGCCCCCTACCCCTGTTTTTTTAAGTTCACCTGAAGCATAGTAGATTCTGCTCCAACCTTTTATCTTTACTCTGTATGTATCACCCTGCTTCAAATGTGCTTCAACATATTCTAGGATTCTGACTTTCGATCCAGTCTGCTATGTGCCTCTGACCCATTCACATTTACAGTTAAAACTACTAATTCTGTATTTCCTGCCATCTTGTTATCCCCAGATTATGCTTTTCTCTTTCCTTCCCTCCTTTCCCCCCTCCCCAGTATTAAATTTATGAGCACCACTTGCCTTACACAGTCCTCCTTCTTTAAAATCCCTTCCTCCCCCTTAGAGTCCCTCCCCCTTTCTTAAACCTTTCCCTTGCTATTTCTGTATCCCCTTCTATTTAGCGTACCCTTCCCTTTTCCCTTTTCTCCTCCCACTTTTCCCCTCCCACTTTTCAATGAGGTGGGAGAAGTTTCTTTGTAAACCAAATGTGTCTAATATTTTCTCTTTGAGCCAGTTCTGATGAGAATAAAAGTCACACTACATTCATCCCCCTCCTTTCTTTCCCTCAGATATGATAGGTTTCCTTTGTCTCTTTGTGAGATGTAATTTTCCTCTTTTTACCTCCACTTTTCCCTTTTTCTGGTACAATCCTCTTTCCACTTCTAATTCCTTTTTAAAAATTATAACAGTAAAATCAAATTATACATGCACTCTCCATGTATTCCCATAACAGAAATACAGTTCTCAAGAGTTCTTTTTATGCTTCTCTTTAGTCCTATATTTGCAGGTCAAATATTTTGTTTAGCTCTACATTTTTCATCAGAAATAAGTGGAATTCACCTATTTCATTGAATGTCCATATTCTTTCCTGAAAGAAAATGCTCACTTTAGCTGGGCAGTTTATTTTTGGCTGCATTCCAAGTTCCTTTGCCTTTTGGAATATCAGATTCCAGGCCCTTTGATCCTTTAATGTAGATCCTGAGTAATCCTTATTGTGGCTCCTCAGTATTTGAATTGTTTTTTTCTGGCTGCTTGTAGTATTTTTTACCTTGGTCTGATAGTTCTGGAATTTAGCTATAATATTTCTTGGAGTTTTAATTTTGGGATTTTTTTCAGTAGGTGATTGACGAATTCTTTCAATGGCTATTTTACCTTCTGATTCTATGACATCTGGGCAGGTCTCTTTGATGATTTCCTGAATCTAGGAAATCTAGGCTCTGTTTTTCATCATGATTTTCAGGGAATCTAATAATCCTTAGATTATCTCTCCTAGATCTGTTTTCCAGGTCTGTTGTTTTCCCAAGTAGGTATTTAACATTTTTCCATTTTTTTTGGTTTTGCTTGATGGATTCTTGATGTCAATTTATTGAGTCATTCATTTCCATTTGTTCAGTTCTTATTTTTAAAGATTTATTTTCTTCATTTACTTACTTCTTTTTGTATTTGTCCAATTGAGTTTTTAAATGAGTTGTTTTGTTCTATGGAATTTTCTTCCATTTCACAATTTTTTTAAGGAGTTACTTTCTTTTTCCAATTCACAAATTCTATTTTCCTGAGAGTTCTTTACCTTTTCCAATTCATAAATTCTGTTTCCCTGAGAGTTCTTTACCTTTTCCATTGAACATTTCAAGGAGTTGTTTTATTTTTCCACTTTATCAAATCTTTCTTTTAATTAGTTATATACTTTTCCCAAACTCTCTTTCAGAGTTTTCCTTTCCCCATTCTTCTTGTAGCTCTCTTTTAAGATCCTTTGTAATTTCTTCTAGGAGAGTCTTATGTGGTGGGGACCAGGTTATATCACCCTTTGGGGCTTCATCTGTAGACAATTTGCTATTAGGCTCTTCAGGTTTGGAAATCTTTTTTCTTTCAATATAGAAGCTGTCTATAGTTAGAACCCGTTTTGCTTTTCCACTGAGTTTTTTTTTTTTAATATTAAGATCTGCCTTTATGGCAAGGAGGTTCCAAGCTTCCTCTACAGACCAGGAAGGGACAGCACCTGAACTTGGGACAGTGGCTGCATTGGGGACAGCAGCTGCACTAGGATTGTTCTGACTCACTCCTGGTGTTGGGTGGAGTTGACCAGGTCCCATGAGACTCCAGCACTTTGGGGTCTTAACAATTAATTCTCTGTGTTTGTGTTGGAAGTTTTATAACTTCTCTGCTGTTCTATTGGCTTGCTGTGGTAGAGTTCTCTGTCTGTGGAGATCATGCCCCACCTGTGTTTGCTCTGTGTGCTGGCCTCTGTGCTCTGCCTCCCTGCCTGTGCTGGCTTCCTCCCATACCCGATCAAGACAGACTTTTTCTGGCAATATTTGAAATTATCTTCTGCTGTTAATTTGCTGTACTCCCAAGATTCATGGATTCTGCCAGTCAAGCACTATTTCAGATGCTGAATTTCATAATTAGAGCGATGGTAGTAGGAGACCTCAGAAAGAAGAGCCATCTTGGCTCCTCCCCCAAAGGTCTACTTCTTCATCTAAATCAGAAGACAAAAAGAAGCAAAGAAATATCTTTGACTTGATTTCTTTCTCTAGTCTAGAGTGATTTTAATAGATAGAAGAAGAGAAGAGAATGAAGAGGACTGATGCTGGATGATCTCAATCTCAAAAGATAAACATTTATTAAATACTTACTTGTTCAGATAATAAGCTAAGAGTGATCAGAATAGGAAAACTTTGGAACAGATTGTGTATGGAGTGCCATAATGGATTAGTTAGAGAGAAATAGGAAGATTGCTAAGCCACAGTGAGATGTCAGATAATATAAATTTGTATCAAGTTAGTACCACTTTGTGACTTGTCTTGTTAAAAAGGTAAGTGGTATAGGTTATCTAAGACTACAAATTAATATGATATTGTGATAAAAATGTTAAGAGAAAAAGATATTCAAAGAATATGGAAGCAAATATTTCTTGGAAATTGACAACTATTGTATGAAAATTGAATATAATGGCAGAACTAAGTATGATTGAATGGGAGAATAGATAAAGATTGAGAAACCAAAGGACATCATGATGTAAAGAATAGAATTAATAGATGAGAATATGATATAATTGAAGGGGAAAAATTATGATCATTAAGAGGCTATTTTAAGGTTTGGAAGTTAAGAAATAATGATAAGAACTAAAATATTTCTGCCTTGGTGAAGGTGGGGGTTATACAGGGAATTGAGTCAAGGTCTTAGTCATCAATCTGGATACTGAATTTAAGAAGATATAGAAGTAGGAAAGAATAATATAATTCAAGTGCCAAAATTGTTGAGGAAGTTGATATGACTGTAATTTGGAGATCCATAAATGACAGTAACAAGGATGGGAAGATGATAAGTGATGGTCCAGAACAAGCAATATAAGAAGCACTTAATATAACTTCTTTTTCTATTCTTGTGATTTTGGGAAAACAGGTATCCCTAGGTAATGCTGATAATGTTCATAATTAGATTTACCAGATGTGCGTCATCAAGAGAAAAGACAGATTTCAAATAAATAGAATATATGAAGAAAATTCAAGAGAAAAAATATCAAGAATCTATGAAGTTGAGAACTTATGTAATGGAAATGACTAGTAAAAGGATAAGCAGAGTCTGGAGAGAGGAATAATAGGGTGTATTTCTAGATAATTGAAATTATGGAAGCAAAATGTGGGCTAGAGAGGGACATATTTAGCTTGAGAGAAGAAAAGATACTGCAGTGACTAAACAAAATTAACAGAGGAAAAACTTTTAGAAATTACCTATCAAGTGAGCATATTTGAGGAAGAAGTAAGATTTTAGATGTAAAAGATGTGAAATGTGGAGAAAATGAGGGCACAAGAAAAGGCATTCTAGAAATCTGTGAAGAAATTGTATAAGCACATATAGGGAAAAGAATGTGCGAACAATTTTTGTGGGAAAATGAGTAGAATATTAGATAAAACAGAAGGATCATCTTGTGTACTAGTGAGACATTTATGTGATATTTATGTTAATTATATTCATTTGTGTTTGAGATATTTTTTTCCTAGCAAGCCAGTTAATTTGTGGTCAATAAGAACACAAACATTTTGACTATTTGTTATTTTTTCATAGAAATAAACTCTTATCCTCTTATCCCTTTTTGCTCCCCTAATTTATCATTTATTATCTTTGACAATGAATTTCTTCATTCTTCATGCTACCTAAAAGTCTAATGTCCTCTTTTTTCTCCATTTGACTAATGAATTTTCTATGTCTTCCATGGTCCCTTCTGCATGGTAACACAAAGAATTACATTTGATTTAGAAAAGATATGTCTTCCTTGCTCAACTCAATTGGCAGGAAGCTTGTGTTCCACACAAATCACCCCTTTAAGATTATTATTTTATATATATATATATAATTTCACTTTTCTCTCACCAACAAGGTATAATCAAGTTGAAACAGAAAAATGGTGAAGGTCCTTGACACTTTCAAAAGGAAACACAAATCTGTATGTCTTGGAACAGACTGGACTTCGAGTCAAATAATAGACCATTACAATCTTTTTTTTTTTTTTTAATTTAATTTAATTTTTTTTAGGCTATTACAATCTTGGAGAGATTGACTGAACTACTTTAGGGAATAGATGGACTTGGAAGAGCTGAACATTGTTTCAGGATATTAATGACAATATCTCTGAGATCCATCTGAATTTCAATCTTTTGACTGAAGAGAAAAGAAAAGTTTAAATTTTTAGAATTTATCTATTTTCTTATGTTTCTATATCTTAATATCTTATATAACCCATGAAGCAAAATTTCCTAAGATAGTCCCAAAATATTTATTTTTAAGAACTGCAAAAAAATGATATGAATGAAGTTATTAATATTGAACACTAAGCTCTCATTCATAATTCAACAGATACATAAATTACCACAAGCAGTGAAGGATATGTCTCGAGCTATCCACCTCCAGCCAGATGGAATCCAGTTGTATATAATGAGGTAAGCACAGAAAAATAACTTTGTTCTACCCTCATTGCATCAAGATAAGAACCAAAGCGGCACATATATATTGACATGCATATATGATTATATAATGGCAAATTCATATATATAATACACACATATGTTTATATGTATATATATGCATATATAGCATGTACATTATTATACATAATATGTATATATATGTAATACATATATATACATATTATTATGTGTATATGTATATATTATATATATACACACAAAGATAAGCACTTTAAATTATTTTAGGAAAATCACAAATTACATTACCTAACATGATGGTAAGATTTTCAGATTCATCCTGACCATTACTTCCATCAATCAGTAATCATTTATTAAGAAGTCATATGTGCCAAGTACTTTCCTAAATGTGAAAAATACAGAGGGGAGTTCCTGCTTTGAAGGAGCTCACAAAATCTAATGGGGAAACACACAAACTATATAAAAATAAGGTATATATGGGATAAATAAGAAATAATCACCAGAGAGAGAGCACTAGAATTAAAAAGGATTAGGAAAAGTTTCCTGTAGAGAGTAGAATTTTATTTGAGACCTAAAAGAAACCACAGAATTCAGAACTGGAGATGAGCAATGAAAGTATTTGAGGCATGGGAGCCAATTAGAGAAATTGACTAGAGCTGAAGGATGTAGTAACTTGTTTTAGAAACAAGGCCAATATCACTGGACTTAAGTGATATCTTAAGTGATCTTATGCACATGGGGTGCATAAGATGTAAGAAAACTCCAGAGGAAGGAATGAGTTAGCCTAAGAAGGACTTAAAGTGCTGAGTAGAGCATTTTGTATTTGAAACTAGAGGAAGCCAGTGGAGTTTACTGAGTAGGGAGATGACACAATTGGACCTGTGCTTTAGAAAAATCACTTTGCAGCTGAATAGAGACTAAACTGCAGTGAGAAAAGACTTGTAGCAGGCAGAGTCACCAGCAAGCTATTGTAATAGAGGAATGAAAAGCTGAGGGCCTGTATGAGGTTGGTGGCATTGTCACAGGAAAGAAGGGGACATACATGAGAGATGCTGCAAAGATGAAGTTGACAGCCCCTGGTAATAAATTGAGTATGGGTGGGGGGAAAGGTACGAGATTGTAATGAGTTAAAAATGATACTTAGATTGTGAGGCTAGTGGCACCTTAATAATAATAGAGAAGTTTTGAAGGTGCAAGGGTTTAGGATAGTGATGTATTTTGGATATGTTGAGTTTAAGATGTCTTAAGATGTCTTAGAAGTAGTGTCAAACATATAGAAACATCCCAGGAGGCCATATATTGATGTGGAAAGCCACAAATTAATGTTATCTTCGTTGCATTCTATTCTTACTTGTTTTGTTAATTATTATCCAATTATATTTTAATCTAGTACAACCAAGTACAACCAGAACTTGGGAGTTTTATTGGCCACTTGTGGCTCTAGCCATGAGACTGACATCTTAAATCTACATAACATCCAGTTCAAGATATTGGAAATATGAGACCAGAAGTCAATAGAAAGATTGGGGCTGGACAAGTAGAGTTGAGAATCATCAGAATAGAGAAAATTAAATCCATGGGAGTTAATGAAATCACCAAGTGAAACAATATAGGAGGAAGAAAAGAACACTGTGAGATAACCACAATTAGTGAGTCTGATCTGGATGAAGATTCAGAAAAGAAGAATGAGGAATGATCATATAAGTAGGAGAAAATTAAAAGAGTCTCAAAAACCTGGAGAGGAGATTAACAAGAGGGTTATCAACAATGTCAAAGGCCACAAAGAGGCTAAGATAGACTAGGATGATTGGGAAAAGGCTATTGGATTTGGAAATTATGAAATTTTTAGTATCTGGAAAGAGCGGTGTCAGTTGTATGATGAGGCTAGAAAGCAGACTACAAAGAATTAAAAAGAAAGTGAGAGGAAAGAAAATAGAGGCACTTCTTACAGATGGCCTTCTCAAGGTATTTAGCCACAAAAAGCAGATGAGATATGGATCAGTAGCTATTGGGGTGAATGGATCACAAGTGAGGGCTTTTTTGAGGAATTTGTGAACATATTTGTTGGTAATAGGGAAGCAACCACTAGAGAGAGAGAGATTGAAGATAAATGAGAAGCAATGAGTTTGATAGAGACAATCTGCTAAATATGAAATGAAAATAATATCACTTGGGCAGGAAGAGGAGTTTGCTTTGGCAAAGAGAAGAACCACTTCTTCTTGTGAAATGGGTGAAGGAGCAGATAGTGGCCGAAGGCAAGTGAATAATATGAGATGAGTAAGAGAGGAGACAGGAAGCTTTTGGTGAATGACCTCAATTTTTTCAGTAAAATTTGATGCAGGAATCTTAGTTGTGAGGGGGGAGGGAGGAGAGCCTTGAGTGGTTTAAAAAGGAATGTTTGAAAGAGCCTTTATAATAAGTGGAATAGTGAGTTTAATTAGGGAAGTTTTAAAAGAATTGCCTAGCAGCAGTAAGAATTCATTTGCAGTTATGTACCCTAAATTTGTGGTGGTTCTTTTTAGAATGGTTTCTACACCTTCATTCAGTAGCACATGTATAGAAATGGAAGCAATATATGATGGAAATGATCCTAGGCTGAGGATTGGCAGAACATAATAAACAATATGATAAAGGGGAAAGGAAAAGGGTAAAAAGTCAAATGACTCAGTAAGGGAATTTAAGTGTTCATGAATATGCAAGTAAAGCTTTGGTATGTGATACTCAGATGAAGGCTATGGCCATAGTTTTATGTGGCTGAGTAGAAGAATATTATGGAAAATGAGTAAATTGAGGGATTGAGAGGTTATTTGATTTATGACTAGAATAGTCGTATGATTAGCAGAGGTTGAGAAGGAGAGAAATATTGTAAGCTGGATACTGAATTCATTGAAAAACGAATGGGAAGATCTTTGAACTCTGTTGACAATAGTTACCAGAATTTTGATTAAGAGGTAGATATGCAGTATGTGAACTTCAAAGGAGGAATGATGGTGGTATAGAGGAAAAGCAAGAAGTAGTAATGAGGGAGCAAAGACTATTTCAATTCCCTTTCCTCAGTTTGTCACAGGAAATGAGTGAAAATGCAACCAGCACTAGAAAAATTGACCAGGAAGCTGTCTCAGGACAGAAGACAAAAGGAATTTCAGTGCAGTAATTAATTACCGTGTGGATGAATACTGTTTTATTGTTGTTAATAATGACACAAAAACTCAGTCCTAAGAAGCTCTCTTCTGTTTCTATAGTGGCAGAGTCCTAGAAAAGAAAACAAGAAGGTATTTAGAATCACACAGTTTAAAGTAGAAATATATTTACTAATTCACAGTATTTGTTACTGTCATGGAAGATATCCCTTGCACAGTCCAAAAGAAAGAGTAAGGCTTTGCGGGACAGTGAAGTCTTAGAGCAAGATGTCCCTATTTGTGGATAAGATAATATGTATTATATCAAGCCCAGAATACCTCTTCACTGAAATCACAATCACTCAAAAGAAATTGAGCCAATTAACAGCACATAGAGGAAAAATCAAATTGATGAAGAAAATCCTTTGTCTGGATTTCATTTGCCATATGGGCTGCCTCAACATGTACATATTTTAGATCTGTGGATGCAGAAGAACAATTATCTGGACTCAGATTTGAGTAGGATAAAGAGAGTAGATTTTATTGCATTTGGAGAATTACAAAGTATTTTTAATGATTTCCAAAATACTACTTTATAAACACACACACACATGTTCACATCACTCCTACCTTTTTAACCTGAATAGTTTTCTGGTAATGCATTAACTGAACCATGGAAAATCAGAATTGTTGATGGCCCAAAGGACAATGGAGAGAGATACATGATGATGATAAGCACTCCATTTTGTATCTGCTGCTCTTCTTGGTTTTAGCTTTACTAAACAAGATGCCCCTCCCAGGATATAAACTCCTCACTTCTAAATCATCTAATTCAAGCCTTAATACCAACTCCCTCAGTCTTCTCTCTTTTCTGATTGAAGGGCTAGAGGGAGAGTAACAAACTCCTCCCAATGCTTTCCTTTAGAGAGGCAGAAACTGGATTCTCATCATTCTACTCTGCATCTGCTATCCTGACTAGGTTCAATTCTCTGGAACATGATGCTCCCATACCAGCTCCCACACTTTGTGTCCCATCCCTCCACCCCACTTTCTTATCTCCTTTTGTGTATTGTCTGTCTCCTTAAATTGTAAGCTCATTAAAAGAAGAGAGTTTCTTTTTACTAATTACATTCCCAGTTATCATAGATGCTTAATATATGCTTATTGGACTAGATTTTTTTTTTTTTTTTTTTTTTTTGCTGAGGCAATTGGGGTTAAGTGACTTGCCACAGTCACACAGTTAGGAAGTGTTAAGTGTCTGAAACCAGACTTGAACTCAGGTCCTCCTGACTTCAGGGCTGCTGCTCTGCATTATCTAGCTGCCCCTTGGACTAGATTTTTTGGATTGAATGAATGATGAGCATAAGTAGACTGCCCAACAATGACCTAGGCAACAAGAAGTGACTTAAAAGGAAATGTATTATACAAAGGAAATGTATGATTGAAGAAGGTAAATCATGGAGCAGAGTGAAAGATAAGAGATAGGTAACAATGTTTAAAAGTTAAGAGGAAAGCCTCCAATATGATGGACAAATCTGCTAGGAAGAACTTATGGAGGACATGGATGACAATGAAATAGCATAATATGTGACAATTTGGATTTTCACCATTGGAGAAAATTCTACATATCAATGAGATCACAGATTACCTGAAGCAATGAGTTATATTACAATCACTCATTACATTTGTAATAAGACTTAGTAGCTTTCAAAATATTTTCATATCTCTGAATCCTCAGAATGACCTTGTGAGGTCATTACCAAGCTTTCTGTGAAGCATTCCTGCAAAAATTAATTCATTTCAAGTATTCTATACTTTTTCTCTTTATTAAACAATGAAGGCATTAGTCTAGTAACTGGATAAATTCAAAGACAGTTTAAAACCTTTGAGATTATGTTCTAGCAGGGAGACAGTACATGTCTGTGTATGTGTATATGTGTGTGTGTGCAAAATCAATAAAAGTTATTGGAAATAGCATTAAATCTGAGTTTTGAAGGAAACAAGGGTTTCCAAGTGGGGGGGATAATAGTGAATTTAATAAGACAGAAATGAAGACAGAAAATGGCATGTCAAATCTGAGGAACAGCAAGGTCAGTCTCGCTAGATCAAATGTATAAGTAAATTGGAACATAGGTTGGGGCATAAATAAGTTGGAATCTAAGTTGGGGCCAGGTCGTGAAAGTTTTAAATGCCAAATAGAGAAGTTTATATTTAATCATAGAGGTAACAGGGAGCCCTTAGAGTTCACTGAGTGGGAAAATGAAACAATTAAACTGGTACATTAGGGAAATCACTTTAGCAACAGGATGGAAGATAGATTGAAAAAGAAAAGATACTTGAAATAAGGAGACCAATTTAGAGGAGTTTAGAATTGTCCACTACAGCGGTAACTATGTATAAAGAGAAAGAAATAGATATGAGCAACATCATAAAGGTAAAAATGGACAAAATTTGCAATTGGTTTGATGTGTACAGTGAGGAAGAGTGATAATGCAAATTTGGATTGCTGGAAGAATGGTGGTGCTCTTAGCAGAAATAGGAAAGTTTATAAAATAGATGAATTTTGGGGTAAAGGTAAGTTCTACTTTGGATGTGTTAAAGTTTAAGATATCTATAAAACAAACCATTTATACTACCCAGGGAAAATATCTACTTTCCCTATAAGTAAAAACCATTATTTCAATCATTTATATTTTGACTCTTTAATCCTTCAGTGGTCCAACAAAACATTTATCTTCTCAGGTAGCATTCCTATGTTTTAGGTTTTTCTTAGAGTATTCAGGGAAAACTCATACCTCAACCATGAGGGCTAAAAAGCCCTTTCAGGGCTGTTTTCTACCTTTGATGTCCAACTAATCATCCAGTACTCAACTGTGTCTCTAAGAAGCTGTGGAACGCAGAGCAACCACACTCTGGTAAACCATTGTGAGAGACAAGCTAAATCAGATTAAGGGTAATTGATGAGCCTCAATCCCATCAGTGAATTAGCAGAATGTCTTCCCAAACAAAAGAATTCCTCTGGGAAAATGGGTGAATAAGAACAATTTATTTCAATGTCCATGGAGGCAGGTAAAGCAGACGTTGTGGAATGCTTAGAGTTTTATTTGACATTGAAGATGCCAAAGTTAAAAACTACATCCCAAGTCATCTTGACTTTTGTTTTGCCATTTGGACTCTGGGAGAGAGGAGACCAACAATTTCACAAAACTCTGCCTCACTTAAATCCAATTTATGCACAAGTCAAAAGACATTACATCATATCTTGAAGTCCTGTGGCAATGTACAAAGCAGAAGGTACAGAAACACTGGGAGCTGTAGTCACAAGCCTACACACTGGCAGCCCAGGCCATAGGGTCATCTTTTCACTAGACTGAAGCAGTAGGATTCAGCAGGCCTCTGGTTGAAATCAATTACCCTCTAGCCAAACTTTGAAATAAAGAATAGATTTTAAATGACATTAGGTTCCTCTTACATGGCAGTATTCCAGTTGAGATTTACAAGGCAGGGGATCCATTGCTTATATAAAAGCTGACAAATTTTCCAGGTCATATGGCAAGAGGAGATTACTCCCCAGGAGTTTAAAGATGCTTCCATTGTCCATCTCTATAAAGAGGAAAAGGTTCACTTGTAACAATCATAGGGGTAATCTTTCCTCTGTCATTGCTAGCAAGATTCTTTTCTCCCCAAAATTTATTTAATTTGAATAAACAGAGTAAGAAAAAAGAAAAACAGAAAAGCAATATAAACAAAATGAAACAAACAAAAATTTATCATGTGCCCAACAGAACATCAGGTAGAATTCAATATATATATAAAATACCAATTTAAGAAAGTAATATATATTAGAAGAAATTATATTCACGAGTGTTTGCTTTTTCCTTACTTCCTTGTAAATTATTCTTTTATTCTCTGTTGTGTTGCCTCCATCTTAAGAGCTCAAAAATCTGTGAGCCCTTTCATCTCAGAGGCAAGATAAATGAGGGGGGAGGCTCATAGAGTATGAAAAGAGCTCCAGTTTATTATGCCATACAACCTTGTTGATATACATTTTTACAAGCATGATCAGTGCATGAACAGTAGGAAATCCCCAGTCACTGTTCAGAGAAGCAGCTCATGGACTTTGTGTATGCATGGTATCTGCCAATGGGAGAAGAGCCAACAAGTTAGCAACCTGCTCACAGGCGAGAGGCCCTGTCAAGGAATCCCTTCTTAGGAGCAACTACACTGTAACTCTCAGGCTGAACCTGTTCTCATGCCATGTATCACTGTTCATCACTCAACAAGGGCGTTTCTGCACCATGGCAGAAAACTTATTGTGCATCAAAGGTTGAGGTAGCCTCTGTATTCCTTCTCAGCAGAGTCCCATACCCTAGCACTACTGCACACCTTTTTCACTTTATTTTTCCCCCTTTCATCCCTTTACTACCTCCAAACAAGCTACAATTAAGGGAAAATATATTTATGTATACATATGTAGATATATATATACACACACACTCACACACATACATACACCACATTCATACATCTTTCCTATCTCTGCTGACTCATTAAATTCTGCTTGGCTTACTATTACTTAGTCTTCTCCCACCCAAGAAATCCCTCCCTTGTCTTTTTCCTTTACCCCTTTGTTTCTCCATACACCTATCCCTCCCTTCTTATTTCTTTATAGATTTTGGAGGGTGCTATACCCTTCATGGTACATGTGTAGTGTTGTCTATTGAACCCATTCCTGATGTAAGTTTTCAGAACTACAAGCCTTCCTCTCCCCTTTAATGTCTCTGTGTCAATTCTGTATTTCATTTTTATAACATGATTACTATTTTTACCTTTACTCTGCTAATCTTTCTCTTGAGCTTATCCTATTATTGATGTAAATCGTAAACACAAAGTATACATTTTTTATGTAAAAAAAATAAACAATTTGTCCATGTTTAAACAGTTTGTTCATGTTCCTTTTATTAAGTTCGGGTTTGCTTGATAGAAAGTCATGAAAATCTCCAAGTTCATTGAATGTCCATTTTTTTTCTCATTCAAAATTATAGATAATTTCTTTTATTATAGCTGCTGTTAAGTCTTGTACAATTCTAACTGTAAATCCAGTGTATTTGAATTGATTTTTTTTCTTGTTTTTTGCAAAATTTTCTCTTTGTTCTAGGGGTTTTGAAATTTGGCAGTAATATTCCTATGTGTTTTCCACAAAGGGTCTCTTTGAGGTGATGATCAGTAAATTTTTTCTATTTCTACTTTCCCCTCATGTTTTTTCACTCCAGGACAGATTTCTAGGATTTTTTCCTGCATTATTGTATCAAGGTTCTCTTTTTTTTTCACAACTTTCTGGCAGGCTGTAAAGTCCTGTCATCTCTCAGTTATAATCCTTCTCTGGGAGGAGGTTTCTTTTCTCTGTGAATCCTTTTCTCTGTGTGCAGGTTTCTTGGGAAGCTTCTGGAGCCTCCAGCCAGAGCAAAGATAGAATCTTGAATCCTTTTCTTCCTGAATCCTGGCTCTGAATCTCCTCGAGATTCCCTAAAGTTCTCCCAGAAAGTCTTGTTCTTCTCCTAGTCTAGTACGTCCTCCCAGACTGCCCTTTCAACTCAATCTCCCAGTCTAGACTGACTCTTCAGACTCAATGTTGCCTTTTATCCTCGAAGAGAATGGAATTGTGAGAACTCCCAGGCACTTGTGGGAACTCCTTCAACCAATGAACTTGCTCTTTTTAAAGGTTGTGTAAACTCCTTTTCAGAACTCCTTTTAAAGGTGTAAACTCTTTTTCAGAAGTCTAAAGGTGTAAACTCCTAAATGTGTGAACTCTGAGCTAGAGAATTGTTTAGACAACCTGAGTTATCACCTTGTAATCCTAACAGCAGTCCAATTATTATATTTTCTCTTCTTCATCTGTTCTCCAGATCTTTTGTCTTTCTTATGAGATTTCACATTTTGTTCTATTTTCTCATTCTTTATAATCTGTTTTGCTATTTCTTAGTCTCTCATAGCTTCACTGGCTTCCCCTTGCCCAATTTCTAATTTTCAAAGAATTATTTTCATCATTGAGACTCTGTACCTTTTTTTCTAATTGATTTAACTTTTTTTTTTTTTTTTTTTTTTTTACAATCATCTTGTTTTCCTTGGGTAGTTTTAATTTTTTTCTTTAAGTTTTCCTCAATGTTTTATTTGATTTTTGAATTATTTTTTTTTGCATTCTTCTGTAAATTCTCTCTGGGCAGGGAGCCATTTCATGTTACTCTTTGGGGTAAAAGTTAAAGTGTCCTCCTCTGAAGATGAATCCCGGTCTTTATAATATGTTTCAATGATGGGTTTTTTTTTTCTTTGCTGGTTCATTTTTTTTTAAAAATAAGAGGTATTTGTGTAAGGATCTCTAATCATGGGGTGGGTGGAATGGTACCTCAAGCTTCCCTTCAGTTCTCCACTTTGATTAGGAACCCTAAACTAAGAGCTCTACCCTCCTACTAGTGTCCACAATCAGAAGTACCCTTCTATCCTGCTGCTTTCCAATGCCATATCTCAACAGCACAGCTGGTCCTGGTGTTTCCAATCCGCTGAGGTTCACTCTAATTTCCAGGACTCAAATCCCCACTGGACAAACAGTCTGGGAGGTGAAAGTTTCTGTGATTCCTGCTGAGGCTCCAGACACAACCAATTTGATCCTCACTTGATGTTTCCGGGGAGCTAGCCCAGAAGAGTTTGCACTTCAGACAAGTTAATCTCAGCCTGCCCCTAGGGAATTTCTTCAGATCTTGTTAGGTTGTATGAGAAGGAAGACCCCTTTTCTGCTCCAAGTCATCTTGGTTTTTCACCAATCTATGTTTGCCCTGAGGTGCAAAATTTGTTCTATTAGTGGGGGAAATCAGGAGAGCCTGAAATTTACCAACCTACTTGGCCATCTCCCCAGAATCCTCCCTCACAGGCAAGATTCTTGCCAGAATTCTCTGTAATAAGTTGATCTTTCACCTGGGAAGATGTCATCTACTCAAGAGCTAGTATGGCTTCAGAAAGGGCCAAAGAATGGTTTACATACTGCCTGACAAGTCTGAGAAAAATGCCAGGAGCAAAACAGAAATCTATACAAAACATCCATCAATCTGATCATACTGTCAGTCATGAGTATTTGTGGGAGATCATGACAAAATCTGTATTGTATTACATTGTATGTTAGTTCCAAATGGCATACTTGCACAGGTTCTGGTTAATGGACAATGCTCTTATACTTTCTAAATTATCAGTGGAATGAAATAAGGATATTTGCTTGCTGCCATACTTTTTGCATGATGTTTTTAGTGATGTTGTTCAATGTTTGATGTCTTCAACAAGGATAAAAATGGCATGAGAATTAACAATTGCACTGACAATAAATTATTAAACTTGGAGGGGCTATAAGCCAAGATTAAAATGGAGGGAGAGCTGATATATGATTTTTCTTACTCAGATGATTATTTACTCAATGCTAACCCTGAGTCTGCAATGTAAAAAGATAGAGATTGATACTCTGTCACTTATACTAAGTATGACAACACCAAGAAAAGAAGTTCTCCATCAGTTAGCACTATACTATAAGTGGAAACATCAGTTACAACACATGGAGAAATCCTGAATGCTGTGATTAAGTTTGCTTGACCTTGGTAGTATACTTTCCAGGGATATACATATTGATAATAAGGTTAGTGCACACATTACCAGGATTAGTTCAGTGTTTGAGAAGCTCCAAAGGAAAGTGTGAGAGAGAAGAGGTATTAGGCAACCTACTAAACTCAAAGTCTATAGAGCTGTTGTGCTGTCCTCATTGTTGTATGCCTGTGAAGTCTGGATAGTATGCAAGTCCAGTACCAGGAAACTGAATTACTTGTATTTGAATTGTCTTAGAAAGATTCTGAAAATCACCTCACAAAATAAGGTACCAGATGCTGAGGTACTTTTTTGAGCTGAACTTTGAAGCATTCAAATTCTGCTGCAGAGAACACAACTTCAATAGCATGGCCATATTACTCAAATGTCAAATTTTTATTTGCTTAAAATACTATTTGACAGAGATCTCACACAACTCAAGCACTCACACAAAGGTCAGAAGTAGCAATACAAGGACGGTCTCAAGACTGACCCAAATCAAGTTCTTTTTTCTGAAGAACTCTGGAAGAATACTGAAAAATGGACAGCATTGGCAAAGAACTTCCTAGCATGACATGCCCACATCAAAAAAGTGATTTTGTTATTTGCTCTCTGAGCAAAACAGAATTGCAATAGCTCAAAAGAAACATGAGATCCACAAATTAAAAAAAAAACAACACTCCATTCCAGATATTCATAAAGACATCTTTATGCCTTACTCACTGGAAATAGAAAACCCCAAACTCCTATTTGTTTGATCAGCCACAATCAGGCACAGTGAACATTGACCACAATATAGTGATATCTTTTTGGTCCTCTTCAAGTATGAAGGACAATAACCAAGTTTTTCTCATTTTATTGATAAAGAAACTGAAACTCAGAGAAATTAAATGGCAAATTAACTGGGCCAAGAATCATGCGAGTACAAATGTCGTTTCTGATACTATACTGATAGTAATTTAATCATTTTTACAATGGCATAAGCCTATGTAACCTTTTGTAAGCTCTGGAGGGGCTTTATCTGAGCTTTTATTACACTGGCAAGTTGCAAATCCACAATTAATGGTTACATTTTTCCCTCAAGCTATCCTTTATAGGGATATTTGAGAATTTATGTGTTTCTTCTAATGCCTCTATTCTGTTGGTATCCTTTCAATATCAATTACCAGTTACAGGGAATGTCACTGATGTTATTGAGATCTTAAGTGATTAGAGTGTTTGTAATCATTAGTGTCAATTAGTTTATATGTAAAAGGATAATTCCCTACAAGATATAGCAATAATCAAAACACAAAAAAATTTGCTTTCTTTTTTTATTATGAATATAGATTTTTTTTTATTGACAAAACATAAGCATGAGTAATTTTTCAACATTAACCCTTGCAAAAAATTCTGTTGCAACTTTTCCCCTCCTTCCCTCCACCCTCTCCCTTAGATGACAGGTAGTCCCATAAATGTTAAATATGTTAAAGTATATGTTAAATACTACATGTGTATATATATATATACATACATATATATATATATATATATATATATATATATATGTACACACACAAACACACACACACACACACACACACATTTTTATACACTTATCTTGCTGCACAAGAAAAATCAGATTTAGAAAGAAGGTAAAAATAACCTGAGAAGAAAAACAAAAATGCAAGCAAATGATAACAAAAAGAGTGGAAATGCTATGTTGTGATCCACACTAATTTACCAGTGTTTCTTTGCTGGGTGTAGTTGGTTCTGTTCATTACTGATCAATTATAACTTATTTGGATCCGCTCATTGTTGAAGAGAGCCATGTCCATCAGAATTGATCCTCATATAGTATTGTTGTTGAACTGTATAATGATCTCCTGGTTCTGTTTATTTCACTCAGCATCAGTTCCTGTAAGTCCCTCCAAGCCTCTCTGTATTCATCCTGCTGTCATTTCTTATGCAACAATAATATTCTATAACATTCATATACCATAACTTATTTAACCATTTTCCAATTGATGGGCATCCACTCAATTTCCAGTTTCTTGCCACTACAAAAAGGACTGCCACAAACATTTTTGCACATGTGTGGGCCCTTTCCCTTCTTTAATATCTCTTTGGGATACAAGCCCAGTAGTAACACTGCTGAATCAAAGGATATGCACAGTTTGATAACTTTTTGAGTATAGTTCCAAATTGCTCTTCAGAATGTTTGGATCCAATCACAACTACACCAAGAATAAATCAGTGTCCCACTTTTCCCACATCCCCTCCAACATTCTTCATTATCGTTTCCTGTCATCTTAGCCAATCTGATAGGTGTGTAGTGATATCTCAAAGTTGTCTTAATTTGCATTTCTCTGATCAATAATGATTTGAAACACCTTTTCATATGACTAGAAATATTTTCAATTTCTTCGTCCGAAAATTGTCTGTTCATATCTTTTGACCACTTATCAATTGGAGAATGGCTTGATTTCTTATAAATTAGAGTCAATTCCCTATACATTTTTGAAATGAGACCTTTATCAGAACCTTTAACTGTAAAAATGTTTTCCCAGTTTATTGCTTCTTGTCTGCATTAGTTTTCTTTGTACAAAAGTTTTCAAATTGATATAATCAAAATTTTCTATTTTATGATCAATAATGATCTCTAGTTCTTCTTTGGACACAAATTCTTTCCTCCTCCACAAGTCTGAGAGGTAAACTATTCTATGTTCTTCTAATTTATTTATAATCTCATTCTTTATGCCTAGATCATGAAACCATTTTGATCTTATCTTGGTGTATGGTGTTAAGTGTGGGTCAATGCCGAGTTTCTGCCATACTAATTTCCAATTTTCCCAGCAGTTTTTGTCAAATAGTGAATTCGTATTCCAAAAGTTGGGGTCTTTGGCTTTGTCAAACACTAGATTGTTATAGATAGTTATTGACTATTTTGTCCTGTGCACCTAACCTATTCCACTGATCAACTAGTCTATTTCTTAGCCAATACCAAATGGTTTTGGTGACCGCTACTTTATAACACAATTTTAGATCAAGTACAACTAGGCCACAATCATTTGATTTTTTTTTCCATTAGTTCCCTTGAAATTCTTGACCAAATGAATTTTGTTGTTATTTTTTCTAGGTCATTAAAATAGTTTCTTGGAACTATTTTAATGACCTAGAAAAAAATAACAACAAAATTCATATGGAAGAATAAAAGGTTGAAAATTGCAAGGGAACTAATGAAAAAAAAGTCAGAGGAAGGTGGTCTAAGTGTACCTGATCTAAAGCTATATTATATAGCAGCAGTCACCAAAACCATTTGGTACTGGCTAATAAATAGACCGGTAGATCAGTGGAACAGATTAGATACAAAGGACAAAAAAGGGTACATCTATAGCAATCTAATCTTTGACAAACCCAAAGATACCAACATTAGGGACAAAAATTCATTATTTGGAAAAAACTGTTGGGAAAACTGGAAATTACTATGGCAGAAATTAGATATGGATCCACACTTAACACCATATACCAAGATAAGATCAAAATGGGTCCATGATTTAGGCATAAAGAGTGAGATAATAAATAGATTAGAGAAACAGAAAATAGTCTACCTCTCAGACCTGTGGAGGAGGAAGGAATTTATGACCAGAGGAGAACTAGAGATCATTATTGATCACAAAAGAGAAGATTTTGATTACATCAAACTAAAAAGTTTCTGTATAAACAATACTAAGGCAAACAAGATTAGAAGGGAAGTAACAAATTGGGAAAATATTTTTAAAAGTAAAGGTTCTGACAAAGGTCTCATTTCCAAAATATATAGAGAACTGACACTAATTTATAAGAAATCAAACCATTCTCCAATTGATAAATGGTCAAAGGATATGAACAGACAATTCTCAGATGATGAAATTGAAACTATTTCCACTCATATGAAAGTATTCCAAATCACCACTGATCAGAGAAATGCAAATTAAGACAACTCTGAGATACCACTACACACCTGTCAGATTGGCTAAGATGACAGGAACAAATAATGATGAATGTTGGAGGGGATGTGGGAAAACTGGGACACTGATACATTGTTGGTGGAGTTGTGAAAGAATCCAGCCATTCTGGAGAGCAATTTGGAACTATGCCCAAAAAGTTATCAAACTGTGTATACCCTTTGACCCAGCATTGCTGTTATTGGGATTATATCCCAAAGAAATACTAAAGAAGGGAAAGGGACCTGTATGTGCCAAAATGTTTGTGGCAGCTTTTTTTGTTGTAGCTAGAAACTGGAAGTTGAATGGATGCCCATCAATTGGAGAATGGGTGGGTAAATTATGGTATATGAAGGTTATGGAATATTATTGCTCTATAAGAAAGGACCAGCAGGAGGAATACAGAGAGGCTTGGAGAGACTTACATCAACTGATGCTGAGTGAAATGAACAGAACCAGAAGATCGCTGTACACTTCAATGCTGCATGAAGAGGTATTCTGATGGAAGTGGATATCTTCAACATAAAGAAGATCCAACTCACTTCCAGTTGATCAATGATGGACAGAAATAACTACACCCAGAGAAGGAACACTGGGGAGTGAATGTAAATTGTTAGCACTACTGTCTATCTACCTAGGTTACTTATACCTTCGGAAGCTAATACTTAATGTGCAACAAGAAAGTGGTATTTACACACATATATTGTATCTAGGTTATACTGTAACACATGTAAAATGTATGGGATTACCTGTCACAGGGGGAGGGAGAGGATAATTTGGAAAAATGAATACAAGGGATAATATTATAAAAAAAATAAATATTAAAAAAATAGTTTCTTGGGTGTCTGATTGGTATATCACTAAATAGATAGATTAGTTTAGATAATATTGTCATCTTTAATTATATTTGCTTGACCTATCCAAGAGCACTTAATATTTTTCTAATTGCTTAGAGAAGACTTTATTTGTGTGGAAAGTGTTTTATACTTTTGTTTACATAGTTCTGACTTTCCCTTGGCAGATAGATTCCCAAATATTTTATACTATCAACAATTATTTTATTTTATTTTTTATTATAGCTTTTTATTTACAAGATATATGCATGGGTAATTTTACAGCACTGACAATTGCCAAGCCATTTGTTCCAATTTTTCCCCTCCTTCCTCCCACCCCCTCCCCCAGATGGCAGGTTGACCAATACATGTTACATATGTTAAAAGTATAAATTAAATACAATATATGTATACATGTCCAAACAGTTATTTTGCTGTTACAAAAAAGAATCAGACTTTGAAATAGTGTACAATTAGTCTGTGAAGGAAATAAAAAATGTAGGTGGACAAAAACAGGGGGATTGGGAATTCTATGTAGTGTTTCATAGTCATCTCCCAGAGTTCTTTCACTGGGTGTAACTGGTTCAATTCATTACTGCTCTATTGGAACTAATTTGGTTCATCTCATTGTTGAAGATGGCCACATCCATCAGAATTGATCATCATATAGTATTGTTGTTGAAGTATATAATGATCTCCTGGTCCTGCTCATTTCACTCAGCATCAGTTCATGTAAGCCTCTCCAGGCCTTTCTGAACTCATCTTGTATCAACAATTATTTTAAATGGGATTTCTCTTTGTATCTCTTGCTGTTGGATTTTGTATAAAAATGCTGATGATTTATGTGGATTATTTTGTATCCTGAAACTTTGCTAAAGTTGTGGATTATTTCTAATAGCTTTTTAGTAGAATCTCTGGGGTTCTCTAAGTAATATCATCACATCATCTGTAAAGAGTGATAATTTGGTTTCCTCATTACCTACTCTAACTCCTTTAATTTCTTTTTCATCTCCTATTGCTGAAGCTAGCATTTCTAATACAATATTGAATAGTAATGGTGGTAGTGGACAACCTTGTTTCACTCCTGATTTTATTGGGAATGGTTCCAGTCGATCACCATTACATATGATGCTCTACTGACTATTTTAAGGAAAAGCCCATTTATTCCTATACTCTCTAGTATTTTTTAATAGAAATGAATGTTGGATTTTACCAAATGCTTTTTCTGTATCTATTGATAGGAGATGATCATATGGTTTTTGTTAATTTGGTTATTGATATAGTCAATTATACTAATAGTTTTCCTAATATTAAAACAGCCCTGCATTTCTGGTATAAATCCTACTTGATCATGGTGTATTTATCCTAGGGATGATTTTTTTTTGTAATCTTTTTGCTAATATTTTAGTGAAGATTTTTTGCATCAATGTTCATTAGGGAAATTGGTCTATAATTTTCTTTCTCTGTTTTTAACCTACCTGGTTTAGGTATCAGTACCATGTCTGTGTCATAAAAGGAATTTGGTAGGACTCCTTCATTCCCTATTTTTTCAAATAGTTTATATAGCATTGGAGTTATTGTTCTTTAAGTGTTTGATATAATTCACATGTAAATCCATCTGGTCCTGGGGATTTTTTCTTAGGGAATTCTTTTTCTATTCTATTTAACCAATTTACATCTTCCTCTGTTAATCTGAGGCAACCTATGTTTTTGAAGGCATTCATCTATTTCATTTAAGTTATCAAATTTATTGGTATAAAATTGGGCAAAGTAACTCCTAATTATTGCTCTAATTTCCTCTTAATTAATTAGTGGAAAGTTCCCCCTTTTCATTTTTAAGACTAACAATTTGATTTTTCTCTTTACTTTTTCTAATCAAATTTGCCAAAGGTTTATCTATTTTGTTGGGTTTTTTTCATAGAACCAATTCAATAGATTTTTTAATTTTCAATTTTATTAATCTCTCCTTTTATTTTTAAATTTTCAAGTTTAGTGTTTGGGTTTTTTTAAATTTGTTCTTTTTTCTAGCTTTTTTAGTTGTTAGCCTAATTCACTGATTTTCTCTATTTTATGTAAGTAAGCCTCTAGAGATATAAAATTTCTCCTTACTGCCATTTTGGCTGCATCACATATTTTGGTATGTTGTCTCATTATTGTCATTTTCCTGGGTGAAAATGTTAATTGTGTCTATGATTTGCTGTTTCACTCATTTATTCTTTAATTTCCAATTACTTTTTGGTCTATTTTCCCCTGGCTTTTTATTGAATATAATTTTTATTGTATTGTGATCTGAAAAGAATGCATTTACTATTTCTGCCTTTCTTCATTTGATTTTGAGATCTTTATGTCCTAATATATGGTCAGTTTTTGTAAAGATTCCATGAACTGCCAAGAAGAAAGTATATTCCTTTCTGTCTCCAGTTAGTTTTCTCCAAAGATCTGTCATACCTAACTTTTCTAGTATTCTATTTACCTCTTTAAATTCTTTCTTATTTATTTTGTGGTTTGATTTATCTAATTCTGAGAGTGCAAGATTGAGATCTTCCACTATAGTTTTGTTGTCTATTTCTTCTTGCTGCTCTTTTAACTTCTCCTTTAGGAATTTAGAAGCTATACTATTTGGTGCATATGTATTTAGTGTTGATATTGCTTCATTGTCTATACTACCCTTTAGTGCCCTTCCTCATCACTTTTAATTAGATCAATTTTTGCTTTTGCTTGATCAGGATAACTACCCCTGCTTTTTTGACTTCATCTGAAGCATAGTAGATTCTGCTCCAACCTTTTACCTTTACTTTGTATGTATCACCCTGCTTCAAATGTGTTTCCTGTAAACAATATATTCTCGGATTCTGGCTTTTGATCCAGTCTTCGATGTGCCTCTGCTTTATGGGGAGTTTACCCCATTCACATTTCAGTTAAAACTACTAATTCTGTATTTCCTGCCATTTTGTTATCCCCAGATTATGCTTTTCTCTTTCCTTTCCCCCTTTCCTCCTTTCCCAGTATTAAACTTATGAGCACCACTTGCCTTACACAGTCCTCTTTCTTTAAAATCCTTCCCTCCCCCTTAGAGTCCCTCCCCCTTTCTTAAACCTTTCCCTTACTATTTCTGTATTCCCTTCTATTTAGCCTACCCCTTCTCTTTTCCCTTTTCCCCTCCCACTTTTCAATGAGGTGGGAGAAGTTTCTTTGTAAACCAAATGTGTCTAATATTTTCTCTTTGAGCCAGTTCTGATGAGAATAAAAGTCACACTACATTCATCCCCCTCCTTTCTTTCCCTCAGATATGATAGGTTTCCTTTGTCTCTTTGTGAGATGTAATTTTCCTCTTTTTACCTCCACTTTTCCCTTTTTCTGGTACAATCCTCTTTCCACTTCTAATTCCTTTTTAAAAATTATAACAGTAAAATCAAATTATACATGCACTCTCTATGTATTCCCATAACAGAAATACAGTTCTCAAGAGTTCTTTTTATGCTTCTCTTTAGTCCTATATTTGCAGGTCAAATATTTTGTTTAGCTCTACATTTTTCATCAGAAATAAGTGGAATTCACCTATTTCATTGAATGTCCATATTCTTTCCTGAAAGAAAATGCTCACTTTAGCTGGGCAGTTTATTTTTGGCTGCATTCCAAGTTCCTTTGCCTTTTGGAATATCAGATTCCAGGCCCTTTGATCCTTTAATGTGGATCCTGAGTAATCCTTATTGTGGCTCCTCAGTATTTGAATTGTTTTTTTCTGGCTGCTTGTAGTATTTTTTACCTTAGTCTGATAGTTCTGGAATTTAGCTATAATATTTCTTGGAGTTTTAATTTTGGGATTTTTTTCAGTAGGTGATTGACGAATTCTTTCAATGGCTATTTTACCTTCTGATTCTATGACATCTGGGCAGGTCTCTTTGATGATTTCCTGAATCTAGGAAATCTAGGCTCTGTTTTTCATCATGATTTTCAGGGAATCTAATAATCCTTAGATTATCTCTCCTAGATCTGTTTTCCAGGTCTGTTGTTTTCCCAAGTAGGTATTTAACTTTTTTTTTTCTATTTTTTTCATTTTTGTTTTTGTTTTGCTTGACTGATTCTTAGTGTCTTCTCCAATCATTCATTTCCATTTACTCAATTCTGATTTTTAATGAATTATTTTCTTCATTTACTTTTAAATTTTCTTTTTGTATTTGTCCAATTGAGTTATTAAATGAGTTCTTTGTTCCATGTAATTTTTTTCCTTTTTGCCAATTTTATTTTTTCAGGAGTTATTTTCTTTTTCCAGTTCACAAATTCTGTTTTCTTTTTCCACACTATCTTTTAATGAGTTATATGCCTTATCCAGACCCTCTTGTAAAGCTTTCCTTTCCTTTCCCCATTTTTTCTTCTATCCCTCTTTCAAGATCCTTTTAAATTTTCTGTATGAGAGCCTTATGTGGTAGGCACCAGATTATATCCAAGATTGGGTTTTCATTTAGAGACAAACTTTTTAATCTCCTCAGGGTTTGAAATCTACTCTTTTTCAGTATAGAAGCTATCTATAGTTAGAGCTCACTTTGCCTTTTTACTCATTAAAAAACAAAAACAAAACCAACCCCCCCCCCCCAAAAAAAATGCTGCAGTCTGCTTATGTGGTAGTGGGGTATTTCCAAGCTACCTCAATAGACAATAGTAAGTGGCAGTAAAGCGGCAGTGGAGCAGCAGTGATTACTTTGGGATTAGCAGTTGTATGTCTGTGCTGAGTCCCTCCCAGTGCTGGGTAGGTGTGGCCAGGTCCCAAGACCTAGCTTTTGGGGGTCATAGTCTTTCCCTTCTGTGTTTATAGCTTCTCTGCTGATCTACTAGCTTTCTGCCAGGGCAGAGTAGCCAACATGGTGGTAGAGTTCTCCCCACAGATTTTCTGCCAGCAGAGACCACACCCTACCTCCGTCTGGTCTGCTCAGCATGAGCTGTTCTCTGTGCTCTCACTGCCTATCTGCCTGAGTTTGCACCTGGCCTAGCCCGTTCTGTCCCCATATGAGTAAAAACAGATCTTTTCTGGTTAATTTTGAGCTTATATTCTGTTGGTAATGTGTTGTACTCCCAATATTTGTGGGTTCTGACAGTCATGCACTAAATTCAGAGGCTGAGTTTCATAAAATAGTTTGAAAGTAGCGCAAAGCTCAGAAAGACATATATGTCCTCTCCACCATCTTGGTTCCACCCCTCAAAAATTTCCTTTCTTCTGAATCTGAAGCACATTTCCCTCTACCACTTGAGTTCTTGTGAAAGGAAATGTTTGGGTTGTTTGGCTAAACCATTGACTGTGAAGAAAAATAATGGATAATAAGACCAGAAACTACATTGTAGCCAGATTTGCAAGGGCATTTAATATCAAACAGAAGAGTATTTTGTTGTAGAGTCAACAAAGAGATCGTGGAGCTTCTGAGCCAGGGAAGTGATGGAATGATATCATTTTTGCATGTGTACAGAATATTGATTGAAGTGAAAGAGATAAGACAGGGAGGCCAATTTATAATGGACCTGAAGAAAGACTATGAGTGCCTAAACTAGGAAAGTGCCCTTGAGAGTGGACAAAAAGGGGTCGATGCAAGAGTAGAACTAGTTGTTTTTCTTAAATAGTTCTATTTTATTCAGTTCTCATTACTTTGTGGAACATTTAACAAAGCATGTTATTTTTTGTGTTATAACTGAAGAAAGACTATGAGTGCCTAAACTAGGAAAGTGCCCTTGAGAGTGGACAAAAAGGGTTGATGCAAGAGTAGAACTAGTTGTTTTTCTTAAATAGTTCTATTTTATTCAGTTCCCATTACTTTGTGGAACATTTAACAAAGCATGTTATTTTCTGTGTTATAACTGAAGCAATTCTATCAACATATCAAAGCTGCTTCTCTTTTATGATCCCCTTCTTCATGAGTAGGAAAATTGTATTTTTTGCTTTTTTAAATTATAAATGAAATAGAATGTGGAAAATTATGTTTAATACTTACTTGGATTTAAAACTTTGACCTCATCTCTTCAAAACTATTCTTCATAAATATTTCATCTTGGTAAATTGCACTGACTAATCAAATCATGTACAAATACATAGTCCTCTTATGAACTTATATACATATTTATGCATTTATTCATTACAATGGTTATCCCTTATGTTATTCCTTAAAGTTGCCTTTTTTCTCATTTAGTCTGAAAAACTACTTTTATTCCTACAGAGGACGCTATCTACTTGAGATGAAGCGGTATGATCTTGCAAAGTCCACTATTTTCCAAGTAGCACGAATGAACAAAGGTAGATTTTATTTATAACTATAGCTATGTAACTACAATATATTTTTAAACAAATAATATATGAGAAAATATTTTAAGGTAAATCTTTGAAAAAAATGGAAATTTGCAGCTGTTAGAATAAAGAACAGCAAATATTTTGAGAATAATTCTAGCTATAGGATTATGGTTTTCAAGGTAGCTGACATGTGCTAAAAATTTACATCCTGCAATGCTGTTTGATTTCTACACCATTTTGATGTATATGATTCAGCCAATAAGTCTGTACTTCCTAAGGTTAACCTTTCTATAATTTCTAGTGTCAATAACCTGACCTTAGATCATTATCATAAACCCTTCCATATCTGTAAACAAATCCATTTGATTCAATCTCTTTGATATATCTTTGTCAACATATTATTTTGCATGAATTTATATGGATGTCATGCATAAAGCTCCTTTGATTCTGCTTTTGAATTTTAGTCATTTCAGAGACTTTTTCCAGAGGAAGATCTTTTGTTGACATTTTGTTGACATTTTAACATATAACTGTTATCAATCATTATCATTGTTTAGTGAAGTAAAATCTGTTTATTCCACATATATTTCTATAAATTTTTTAACCTGCTTAGTGTGTTCTGAAAACATCTAGCAATCTTTTCGCTTCTTTTTTAACCAGAAAATGTTGGTCTTTTGTAGCCACTATATGCTACGTGATTTATTAATATAGCAAGGAGAGTTTGGGTTTTTTTTTGGACATCCAAATCTACTGTTCATTTTACCATACCAAAAGTATACCATTAATTTATGTAAATGTATTCTTCCCATTAAGCTTCAGGTTATCTGTCAGACTCTTTAACATATACATTCTCTACTTTCTTTTTGATAACTTTATGTTCAACTTGTCTTTTCTAGAAATAAACAGGAAAATTTTTTATTTAAAATTTTTTTAGTATTTTATTTTTCCTAAAATCATCTTGTAACATTCATTTTTAAAATCTTTTGCATTCTAGATTCTTTCTCTTCCTCCTTCCTGTGCCCTCTCATTGAAAGATTTATAAATACTGGTTTTATCTATTTGTTCAATTTGATCTCTAGATTCAAGCTCACAAATTTTGGTCTCTTTTTATTAGGAATACATTAACAATTATAAAATTATCTAGTCCATATGACATTTTGATGTCACTGGGAAAAATTTCCATATCATAAAATAATAATTTAAGTTCTTTTTCTTTTTTTTTTCTTTTTTAAAAATTCATTTTATAATTATAACATTTTTTTGACAGTACATATGCATAGGTAATTTTTTACAACATTATCCCTTGTACTCCCTTCTGTTCTGATGTTCTGAATTTTTCCCCTCCTTCCCTCCATCCCCTCTCCTAGATGGCAGGCATTCCCATACATATTAAATATGTTATAGTATATCCTAGGTACAATATATACGTGCAGAACCGAATTTTGTTGTTGTTGTTGTTGTTGCAAAAGAAGAATTGGATTCGGAAGGTAAAAATAACCTGGGGAGAAAAACAAAAAATGCTAACAGTTTACATTCATTTCCCAGTGTACCTTTTCTGGGTGTAGCTGATTCTGTCCATCATTGATCAATTGGAATTGCATTAGCTCTTCTCTATATTAAAGATATCCACTTCCATCAGAATTCATCCTCATACAGTTTCATTGTTGAAGTGTATAATGATCTCCTAGTTCTGCTCGTTTCACTCAGCATCAGTTGACGTAAGCCTCTCCAAGCCTCTCTGTATTCATCCTGTTGGTCATTTCTTACAGAACAATAATATTCTATAACATTCATATACCATAATTTACCAACCATTCTCCAATTGATGGGCATCCATTCATTTTCCAGTTTCTAGCCACTACAAAAAGGGCTGCCACAAACATTTTGGCACATACAGGTCCCTTTCCCTTCTTCAGCATTTCCTTGGGATATAAGCCCAGTATATATAAGTATATATATAAGTATATATAGTATATATAAGCCCAGATCCACTGCTGGATCAAAGGGTATGCACAGTTTAATAACTTTTTGGGCATAATTCCAGATTGCTCTCCAGAATGGTTGGATTCTTTCACAACTCCACCAACAATGCATCAGTGTTCCAGTTTTCCCACATCCCCTCCAACATTCATCATTATTTTTTCCTGTCATCTTAACCAATCTGACAGGCGTGTAGTGGTATCTCACAGTTGTCTTAATTTACATTTCTCTGATCAGTAGTGATTTGGAACACTCTTTCATATGAGTTTCATATAGTTCATATACTCTTTCATATAGTTTCAATTTCATCATCTGAAAATTGTTCATATCCTTTGACCATTTATCAATTGGAGAATGGCTTGATTTCTTATAGTCAATTCTCTGTATATGTTGAAGATGAGGCCTTTATCAGAACCTTTAACTGTAAAAATGTTTTCCCAATTTGTTATTTCCCTTCTAATCTTGTTTGCATTAGTTTTGTTTGTACAAAAGCTTTTTAATTTGATATAATCAAAATTTTCTATTTTGCAATCAATAATGATCTCTAGTTCTCCTTTGGTCACAAATTCCTTCCTCCTCCACAAGTCTGAGAGGTAAACTATCCTATGTTTCTCTAATTTATTTATGATCTCGTTCTTTATGCCTAAATCATGGACCTATTTTGATCTTATCTTAGTATGTGGTGTTAAATGTGTGTCCATGCCTAGTTTCTGCCATACTAATTTCCAGTTTTCCCAGCAGTTTTTGTCAAATAATGAATTCTTATCCCAAAAGTTGGGATCTTTGGGTTTGTCAAACACTAGATTGCTATTTTTATTCACTATCTTGCCCTGTGAACCTAACCTATTCCACTGATCAACTAGTCTATTTCTTAGCCAATACCAAGTGGTTTTGGTAACTGCTGCTTTATAATATAGTTCTAGATCAGGTACAGCTAGGACACCTTCATTTGATTTTTTTTTTCATTACTTCCCTTGAAATTCTCCACCTTTTGTTCTTCCATATGAATTTTGTTATTTTTTCTAGGTCATTAAAATACTTTCTTGGGAGTCTGATTGGTATAGTACTAAATAAATAGATTAGTTTAGGGAGTATTGTCATCTTGATTATATTCGCTCGGCCTATCCAAGAGCACTTAATATTTTTCCAATTATTTAAATCTGATTTTATTTTTGTGGTAGGTGTTTTGTAATTTTGCTCATATAATTCCTGACTTTCCTTTGGTAGATATATTCCCAAATATTTTATACTATCGACAGTTATTTTGAATAGAATTTCTCTTTGTATCTCTTGCTGTTGGATTGTGTTGGTAATGTATAAAAATGCTGAGGATTTATGTGAATTTATTTTGTATCCTGCAACTTTGCTAAAGTTCTAAATGATTTCTAATATCTTTTTAGCAGAGTCTTTGGGGTTCTCTAAGTATACCATCATGTCATCTGCAAAGAGTGATAGTTTGATTTCCTCATTACCTACTCTTATTCCTTTAATCTCTTTCTCGACTCTTATTGCCAAGGCTAGCATTTCTAATACAATATTGAATAGTAATGGTGATAGTGGGAAATCTTGTTTCACTCCTGATCTTACTGGAAAGGTTTCAGTTTATCGCCATTACATATGATGTTTACTGACAGTTTTAAATATATGCTCCTTATTATTTTAAGGAATAGTCCATTTATTCCTATACTCTCAAGTGTTTTTAGTAGGAATGGATGTTGGATTTTATCAAATGCTTTTTCTGCATCTATTGAGATGATCATATGGTTTTTGTTAATTTAGTTATTGATATAGTCTATTATGCTAATAGTTTTCTTAATATTGAACCAGCCCTGCATTCCTGGTATAAATCCCACTTAGTCATAGTGTGTTATCCTGGGGATGATTTTTTATAGTCTTTTTGCTAATATTTTATTTAAGATTTTAGCATCAATATTCATTAGGGAGATTGGACTATAATTTTCTTTCTCTGTTTTCAGCCTACCTGGTTTAGGTATTAGTACCATGTCTGTGTCATAAAAGGAATTTGGTAGGACTCCTTTAATCCCTATTTTTTCAAATAGTTTATGTAGCATTGGAGTTAGTTGTTCTTTAAATGTTTGGTAGAATTCACATGTAATCCATCTGGTCCTGGGGATTTTTTCTTAGGGAGTTGTTTAATAGCTTGTTCTATTTCTTTTTCTGAAATGGGACTATTTAGACTATTTACTTCTTCCTCTGTTAACCTGGGCAAGCTATATTTTTTGAAGGTAAATTTAAGTTCTTTTTCAATAAAGTCTTCTAATTTAATGCTATGCATTAATCAAAAACTAGTGTGATGCTTTGGTATGACTCTCACTTAAAAGTCACACTCAGTTCTATTTAAGACTGATGATAATGGATTTAAGGTAACTCATATACCACCAAGAATTATTTTATCCAATAACTAATTAATCTTCTCTGACCTATGTTCCAGTTTTGGAAGAAAAAAAATGGTTTCAGTCAAATCCTTTAAGTTAATCATTCTATTGTTTGTATTAATGAAACATGAGCTTTCTATTTGGTATTTGATCCATTTGCATCTTCATTGTGATAGAATTTGCATCTTCATTGTGATAGAATTTCATCATTTTATTCTTCTCTAGAAACAATCCTGTAACGAGCCACTAATCTACTACTGATGTTCTAAAATGATTGCACAAATAGATAAAACAACTTCTTATAGTTGAATAAAAATATTATTTCATTTAATCCTTTAAAAGCATCATCAGCACAAATCCATAACTAGATAAGAAAATATGAGATACACTTCATCTTGTTCCTACAAGATTTTTATCTCCTCTGCTTTCTCTATCTTTATGTTGAAAGGTTTTCATTAAATGTAATTTGTTGATTAAGAGCATTTGGAATGGCAACACCTATTAAAACACTCTTTAATATAACATTCAAGTAATTTGAGGCAGCAGCTTGGCTAATAGTCTAGTTCCAGTTCTAGTTATTGATTGAATTCTCCAAGATATTTTGAGGTCTAAATTTATAATATGGAGATTTATTGTCTGTTAGTTCATGAAAGACTATGAGCTTCTGATGTTTAAGTTTAGCCATTCAGTAATAAATTGATAGGCATTTAGTGTTCTACAAATGATGTACTGCATTGTTTCTATCATTTCTTTGAATAATCTACATTGATCACTTAAGTCTAGGCTTTTTATGGGCAACCTGTCTACAGTTTCTAATGACAGTAATGTAGTCCTGAATCAGCATCATAAACCCATTTCCACAAATAAGTCTAAGTGACTCAGGCATTGGTTCTATCCTTCTGGTAATTATATTATTGGTCAAGTTTATATGGGTATACACCATAAGGGGCTATTTAATTCTATTCTTGAATCTTAGCAATTTCATAAACTCTATCCAGAAGCAGACAATTTTCATTTAATATTCTACAAATCTAATGATTTGAATTTTTATTGACCCTAACTATTGCTAATTGAATTGATATTGACATTACTATTCCTCTATGAAGAAAGTTCTCCCCAAAGTTCTTACGTTTTTGACCTGTTGATCATATTCCCTAAGAATGTCTTATCGGTTCTCTTCCTCCATTTTAGCAAGGAAATGTTAAGCTGCCTGGAAAGTGATAGTCCCTCTGTTTCATTAACATTGTACAGGTATTTGTTGGAATAATCTGTTTGTCCATTTTATAGATCTAAATTAATTATAAATTAATTATATAAATTAATTATAGATCTATTAAGATTGGTATTACATAGGTATTAATTGATTTGCTTTGATAACTAAATACCAATAAGTATCTTGACATACTTTGTCACAGGCTTTCCTTGATACTCTTAAACCAAACTACTTCTTAATTGTACTTAATGTTTTCTACCACTTCATAGTAAGTAGGCAGTAAACCTATATGACCCTGGAAAAATCACTTAACCTTCCTTTGCCTCAATTCTTTATCTGTAAAATGGGAATACACTAGAGAAGGTAATGGCAAACCACTCCAATATCTTTGCCAAAAAATACTTGATTGGACTAGTCCATGGGATCATGAAGAAACTTGAGTGGCACAGTGGATTCTTATCCTCAGGAATTTGCTAGCTGTGTGACCTTTGGCAAGGCATTTCCTCATTTATAAAACGAATTAGAGAAGGAAATGGCAAACCTTTTCAGTGTCTTTGCCAAAAAAAAAAAAAAAAAAAAAAAAATAGGGTCATGAAGACTCAGGTATAGTTAAAATGACTAAACAACAACTGTTTATTCATATTTTGAGCCTCATTTCTTGGATGAGGATTTTATATTGGGTCACTCTCCTCAATATTCTAGAATGATTAGATAGGATTTGTTTAGCTCTATCCTCCATATTCTTGACATGACTACTGTTGCTTTCTACATGGAGTGACTGGTATTAAGCCTCATGCTTTTCTTCAATCCTTACTTTTTGTCTGCCTTGTGGGCTCTGATTTTGAATGGTATCTGCCTTCTTTTTCTTCTTTTTTAATACTATTTTTTCCTAAATACAGGCAAAGATAGTTTTCAGCAGTCACCTTTGCAAAACCTTATATTCCAAATTTTTATCCTTCTTTCCCTCCCTTCCCCGTCCACAAGACAGCAAGCAATCCAATATAGATTAAACATGAACAATTCTAAACATATTATCATATTCATCATTTTGAACAAGAAAAATCAAATCAAAAGGGAAAAAATACGAGAGAAGTTAAAACCAAACAAACAACAAAAAGGTGAAAAATAGTATGCTTTGATCCACATTCAGTCTTAGTTCTCTCTCTGGATGCAGATGGCACCTTCCTTCACAAGTCCATTGGAATTGTTTTGAGTCACCTATTGTTGAAAAGGTCAAATTCATTATAGTTGATTATGACATAATCTTGTTACTGTGTACTATGTTTTTTCTTGGTTCTGATCACTTCACTTAGAATCAATTCATGTCTTTTCAGCTTTTCTAAAATTAGCCTGCTCATCATTTTTTATAGAACAATATATTCCATTACATTCATATACCATAACTTATTCAACCATTCCCCAACTGATAGGTATTCATTCAATTTCTAGTTCCTTGCCACTACAAAAAGGACTGGTACAAACATTTTTGCACATGTGAGTTCTTTCCTCTCTTTTATTATTTCCTTGGAATATAGACTCAGGAGAGACACTGCTAGATTAAAATGTATTCACAATTGTATAGTATTGGTTGGATCATTTCACAATCATACCAACAATGCATTAGTGTCCCAGTTTTCCCACATGCCCTTCAATATTTACCATTATCTTTTCTTGTCATTTTAGTCAGTCTGAGAGATGTGAAGTAATACCTCAGAGTTGTCTTAATTTGCATTTCTTTAATCAGTAGTGATTTAGAGCATTTTTTCATATGACTAGAAATTAATTTCTTTATTTGAAAATTGTCTGCTCATATCCTTTGACTATTTATCAAGTGGGGAATGATTTGTATTCTTATACATTTGAGCCAATTTGGGTTTATCAGAAGCACTAACTATAATTTTTTTTTCAGCTTTCAGCTCTTTCTAATCTTAACTGCATTGGTTTTGTTTGTGCAAAACCTTTTTAATTTAATGTAATTAAAATTATCCATTTTGTATTTCATAATGTTCTCTAGTTCTTCTTTGGCCATAAATTCCTACCTTCTCCACAGATCTAAGAGGAAGATTATCCCCTACTCTCCTATTTTGCTTATAGTAGCATCTTTTATATCTAAATCATGAACCTATTTTTTTACCTTATTTTGGTATAGGGTGTTAGACATTGGTCATTGCCTAGTTTCTCTTGTACTATTTTCAAGTTTTCCCAGTAATTTGTCAGATAATGAGTTTTATCCCAGATCTGCCTTTTTTTTTTTTTTTTTTTTTTTTTTAAAGATCATTACATTCCTACTATGGTTCTGATTAGGATGTTACAATTTATGGTGTTCTCAGACCTTCTGGACAACCCCTGGCACAGATACCCAGACACTTATCTCCTGTTATAACTACCAGTACCAGGAAATGATTCTCTGAGTAGCCTCTGTGACCCAAGTAATCTCTATTTCTGTTCTGATAGTGTAGGGCTAAAATATTACAGGTTCTCCATTACTAGAGAATGTATTGATTTGTGTCTAGTTGTGAAGGTTCACAGCTTCATTATCACTAAAGAGGCATCATTGTCCTTTCTACTCCCAGTAGCCTTCTATTTGGGAACCAAAGTGGCCAGCAGGTGCCCTGAAGAGGTCAAACTCAAAACTCTTTCTATAAAGAGAAACTCAGCAGAGAAAAACTAAGAGATAAGTGATAAAATTCAGCCTCAAGATCAAATTACTGACCCTAACTAGCTGTAGGAGAGCATTAGGCTTTTGCAGTATGAGAAGTATGAACTTTTCTGCATGCATATGTGTCCTGATCATGCAAATAACCTTTTCCTGTGATCTTTAACAAGTATTGGTCACAAAGAGGCCACAGTTGCCACCTCCTACATGAGATATTTCCTAATTTTTTCCCCCAAACTGAGTATCTCCCAAATCACTTTGTATTTATTTTTTATAAAATTTGTACTTACTTATTTGTCTATGTGGTGTTTTCACCAATAAAATGTTATGTGTGACTTCCAAATGTGTGTCCTGCCCTTCCTGCTAAAGAATTCTCTCTGTTATTCCCATTAATAATGGGTGTATTTAATGGAGGAAACGTTCATGATGAATTTTCATACTATTCTTTTGCTTTGAACTAAATGCATCTTAAATTAAGCATCATGAGAGAAAACTCATATCTTCTCTCCCCAAGCTTACCTCTCTCTCTCCTATTTCTATTGAGATTATCACTCTTCTGCCACTCTTTTCCCAGTTATGCAAATTAGGCATTATCCTTTATGCTTCACTGCCACTCCTCTTTCTCTAACCATTTGATAAGATTCTCAGTCCTATCTCCACATCATTCCGTTCTTTCCACAATACCACTATAAGCAACATGATTCAACTTTTATTACTTCTTGCCTGGTCCATCTCAAGAGCATACTAATTGGATTCCTGACTACAAATTGCTTCCCTTTCCAAACTATCCCCTCCACCACTGCAAAGGTGATATTCTGAAAACACAGTTCAGATGACATCATTCTCCTGTTCAACAAATCCCAGGATCCCTAGTTGTTTCTTGAATAAAAATCTGAATTCGTTAATTGGAGATTTAAAGTTTTTATACTTTGGCTCCAGGCCATTACTTCCTTTCATGCACTTGTATATTCTAGTCAAATTGACCTGTTTATTGTTAACTTATATATTGACATTCTTTATCCCATCAGTATGATTTTTCATAAGCTCATAGCTGGAATGTACTTGCTCCAGACCTTTGATCAGAACTTCTGATTTCTTTCAAAGCTTTGTAGAAGTGTCATCTCCTACATGAGACTTTTCCTGATATCCTATTAATAATGTCCTCTCAAATTACTATATTTTATATTTGCTCATCTTTCTACTTACTGTTTCCCCCAAAATTTGTATACAATCTTCCTGAGAACAGGGACTACTTGGGGATTTTTTTGTCTTTGTGTCTCTCACATGTAGTTAATAACTCATTGCTAGTATCTATATAGTATTTTGAGATTTGCAGAGTACTTATGATTTCTCTTTGATCCTCACCACAATCCTTAAACAAAGTAATAATTACTACCCATATTTTATGATGAAGAAACTGTTTGAGAATACATGTCACGTAGTGAGTAACTATTTGAGGCAAGATTCAAGTTCAATTCTTATTGACTCTAAATCCAATATTTTATTCACTGTGCCCCCTGTTTTTTGTTTTTTGTTTTTGTTTTTTTTTTTTTTTGATTGAGGGTTTAGTTGGTTGATTTTCTTCTTTGCCTAAATAGTGAAAGTATTGGGGGGGAGCTCTCTAAATTAGAGTGGATTTATACCCACAGAGTACCTTAAACCTGGTTCTGTTCTTGTGCTGGTACTCACTATGAGATTTATTCTCCCTCAAAGGATTGATCAATCAGTACTGTTCTTGAGTGAAAAAAGGATGCTCAAATCTCTCAGTACATGGAATTAGAAATCAGGAAAATTGATAGCTGGTGCTTATAAGTAGCCCCAATCTGCATCAAGTATAGAGAATAGAAATTCTTTTGATTTTGTTAGTATAACTGACAATGTTTACTAGTTGCTTAAAGATATTATTATATCTTTATATATATACATATGATATTTATGGATTATTTGATATGATTGTAATATACATTTTTTGAATTACAAGATTTTCTCAAAACAATTTCTAAACACTAAATAAATTTTGATATTACATGAATTAGATGAAGGTATTTACAAAAATTTTCCTTCACTTTTAGGTTCCCTTGAGTTGTCTCCTATTCAACAATCATTGGTTTTTTCCTTTTGTAATCAACACAAAGAAGCTCTAAAAATCTTATTTTCAGTCACATTGTGTAGGCCAGAGCCTGCCATATTTATGCTATTAGGAAAAGCCCAAATGAAGGCTAAAAAAATACAGGTGAGAAAATTTAATTTAGTAATTTTTACTAAATGTGTTGATAGAATTAACATACTGTATATAACATTGCTGTTTAAATTTATAGTGTAGGGGCAGCTAGGTGGCATAGTGAGGCCCTGAAGTCAGGAACAACTGAGTTCAAATATGGCCTCAAACACTTTAACACATCCTAGCTGTGTGAGCCTGGGCAAGTCACTTAACCCCAATTGCCTTAGCAAAAACAAAAACAAATTGTAGTAGAATTTATTCTTTTCCTATAATGCTTTACTTTGTGGAACTTAGAAAATTGTCATAGGAAATTTTGCTAGAGATGATTCATGATGGCATGAAGTAACTTTGAAGGTAGAGCACAAGATCTTTTAGCTCTTACCAAATAGAAGGATTTTGAATACAAGCCCAAGGACAGAACAATGAACCATCTGAACACCACTCCAACTAAATTCGCAGAGATTCGTCATTAATATAATGATTTTAGGAGAATTTATTTTTCTTCCCAGAATTTGTAATGATTATTTACCTTAAAATGTGGAGAGAATTTGATCTGATCTTGTGAAGGAAATGCTGCCCAAAATCAGCAATCCTTGAAGTATTGAGGCATGAATAATTTTGATAGCTCTTGTAAACTTGGTTTATCACAATGAGAAGTAATGATAACTTGTCTAGTTCAGGGATAAGCACACTATGACCCACAAGGCAAAGCTGGTCTGCTGGATAATGATTTTTACATTAATTTTTAACTTGCAAATTCCATAAAAACAGGCAGGATTTAGCCCTTGGGTCATGATTTTCTGGCATGTGGTCTAATTGATAGCAGTTTCACAGATTCCTTAGTTTGGAGAGAAGACAAGACTTAGAAGTATGAAGGTTGATTTGGAGGCTCCTATAGATAGATGGTGAGGACCTGAACTAGAGTAGTAACTTTGTTGGAGAAGAGAAGGAAATAGATACAAAAGATGTTGTATTGGTGGACTTAACAAGATTTTGCTACTGATTGAATTGAAGACTGGGGATGGGAGTAAAAAAGAATCAAGAATGACACCAGTGGTGGTGTGGGTTTGGGGGAGAAGATAATTTCTACTTGGTTGTATTTGAATGTTCAAAATCAAATACAGTGGATATAGACCAACCAGATATTCAGTTTATCTGGGCTAATTTGAGAAGTAAGTATAGTACAAATTGAAGCTTAATGAAAAAACATAGCAGTGGATTTTAGGTTTTAATTGGTTTTAGGAATTTAAGAAATGATCTTTTTTCATCACTCTGTTCAAGCTGGTAATGTATTCAATAGCTAAAAAGCATGATTTGTTAGCTTAATTTCAAGCAGTAGAGTCTACTTAAAAAAATTAAAAGCAAAATAAACATTGATTAAAAATTATATTAGATTTTTTTGTGAGCACTTCTTTGCTATTAAGTAGATATTAAAATATTAAGCATAATATTTTGCCTCCCAAAATTACTAGGGAATGTTTTGAAATAGAATGAATATCTTACTTGAACTTCAAGGAAATAATTATTTAATATCTTCAAGAACTCTTTAAGCTAATACTTCTTCTACATTTTAATTTTCTAAGAAAATTGACTCAACGTATTTACTATAAGCATTCTATATACAATAGTTACATGTTGTTATGGAAAGAATATTAGATGGAGGGTCAGAAACTTAGTTTTTCGTTCTTGGTCTGACATATACATGTTATTTAACTTCTATGAATCTTTTTAAAAATAAAGTTAGGCTGAATAATCTTTAAAATTCTTTTCAATTCTAAAATTCTGTGATTCTAAACAAGTAATGGAAATTTTTCACTTTTTTTGTTATTCTAGAATGCTGTGATAACTTTTAAAAGAGCTTTGGATGCAATATCTCCTACAGATAAGACACCAAAAGGATCATTTCTGCAAGCAGAATGTCACTATCACTTAGGTCTTTGTTACATGGAAGAAGGTTTTTTCCAAATGGTATTTACTGAGATTTTTGAAATATATGTATTTGTTATTTTTAAAAACTGTTAAGGAACATGGCATCTTTTGATTGTCCACTAAAAACCCCATTTATGAAGGTTATATCTCCCCCAAGGGACTAAGACTACTTCTGTGATCTGCCAATATATAATATCAACATTGTTACAACTATTATAATAAGTCACACTCAACAAAATTACATAAACATTAATGAGTCCCACTCTTAATCCTGATTTTTTACCATATCTAGATATTATTATTCAGTAATGAGTCTTGATGTTATTCATTGTAATGATTTATTATCATAGTGATGCTATTCAATGATGATTTTTAATATCTATTTCATGACTGGTATCTTGGATAAAATATTTTAAATACATTCAGTAAGTCTAATTCTAGAAAATATTTCATAAAATAATCCAACTGTATTTTATGAAGCAATTTTTTTTTCTGAAGCACAAATCTCAGCGTAATGAAAAACATCAAACTAGAAAGTAACCAATTAGCTGGTCTGTAATGGCAATTATGGGGGCTAATCAAATTGTGCAGAATAAAGTCATTAATATTAACAGTTTGAAAGCAACCATATGATTTTATAGCTAATACTTGGTATTCTTTTATTAATAATAAAAACTATTAATAGCTTAAAACTATAACAAGACTTCTGGGACACTATATAGATAACCTTGAGCTGTATACATTAAAATTCACATTTCAATATTGTCATCATTGTCTTACATATTAAAAATAAAAATACTGTGCAGCCCTACAGTTAGGAAGACCTGAGTTCAAATCTGGTCTCAGACACTTATTCTTCCTAGCTCTGTGACCCTACGCAAGTCACTTAACCCCAATTGCCTCAGCAAAAAAAAATAAACAAATAAATAAATAAAGTAAAAATACTGTGCAATAGTATATGGTTAATGCAATGGATAACTCCTTCATCCCTAAATAGATACTTAGGCACATTGGAATTTCATGACCCACTGCCTATGGAGGTGATCAATGTGAAGGATAGAAAATCCTATCCAAAAATGACTACTAAGAGATCACTCATAGAAAAGCAGAATTATTTATTAGAATCTCAAGAAGCGGACCCCATCCTGTTCTGTGAGACAAATTCACAGCAGGAGAGAGCCACTCCCTTGAAAATGTTCACAACTTTTATACATTTCAGACAAAAAACCTCCAAAATTCTACCCTCCACGTGTTGTGATTGGTCATACAATTCTGCACTCCCCTATTTTGGTCAGTGGAAGACAATCTTTCCATATTTGGACAATGGAATGCAGCCTAGGCCTTCACGTGACCTGGGGCCTATAGGTCTGGTTTACATTAGCTAGCAGTCTGATCAATATGTGCTTAATCTCTAAGTTCTTCACCATATCTTACTCCACACATCAGTATTAACAAAAGGATCTGTGGGTGTTCTTTAGGTTATGTATCACATTTTGCTATACTCTTGCTCTGACTTTGTATATTTGGCTTAAAGGTTAGTTGTGTCAGCAAGAAATTCCAAAGAAGGTTTATTCCTTGCTCTCCTACCTTTTGTTTGTTTGTTTGTTTCTTCTATATGGTCAGAGTTCAATTTTAATTTAAATACAGACATACAGGCACTGTGTGAGGCACTGGGGATACAAAGATGAAATATAACTCTTACTCTCCTTGAGCTCTCCTTGAAAAAATTCTTAATTGATAACAATTCTTTTATTTACTGTGGGCAAAAATTGAAGTTAGTTCATATGATTGATATGTGTGTGTGTGTGTGTGTGTGTGTGTGTGTATATATTTATAAAATAAACTATGATATGATAAAGCTGGTAAAGTTGTGAATACAAGTTATAGCTTTGCCAGTTAGTAAATTATGTCAATATGAGCAAGCTATATAATTTAGTTGATTGGCTTTCAAAAATCTGTAAAAAATAGTTACTAATACCTGTTCTGTTTCCTTCACTGGATTATTTAAAGTATGATATAAAATAAATAAAGAAACATAGTAAATAGATGTGTCAATAATTATAAAATGTACTTGTTTTTAATTTTTATTTGCATTATGCTTTTAAAAGAGCAACAAAAATATCCATAGGACAAGAGTTACTGTTTTAAAATTCACATACTATTTCACTGGCCTTTCAAAATTGATGGCACGTGGTTTATTGATTTAAGTTGCTTATTTTTATTATGTGAACTTTCTAGGCCTTTGACTCTTTTAACAAAGCAGTAAAAGCATATCCTGAATATGCAGAGGCCTTTTATCAACGAGGCCTTTGTAAAGTGAAACTTCAGAAGGATAAGAGTGTGCTGGATTTCAATCGAGCAATTACCATTGATCCAAAACATTATCAGGTATTTGAAATTTCACTGCTTGTGATTTAAATGTTTATAATATTGCTAAATAGATAAAAGGTCATTGAAATCTTAAAGACTTTCTAGCTCTAAATCCTTTGATCCTTGATTTGCCATATTTGCCAATATGATCAACAACCACAATTTACATACTTCCTTACAAACTTCCTTGTTTTTTGAAAGAAGACAGATTTTGCCTTTCCCACTTTATTGCTGCATATAGATTATTTTTTGCTCACTAAATCAAAATACTAGAGGTGATATTCTCAGAAACCATCTAGTCAGGGATTCTTAACCTGGATTCTGTAATTTTTTAAAATTTGGATAATTATATTTCAAAATATATCCTCTGTAATACCATATATTTTATTTTATGCACTTAAAATATTATTCTGAGAGTTGGTCCATAGGTTTCTAAACCATCTCACACCTGAATAATAATCTCATTATCTTGGACTGCAAATGGTTATTCATCCAGCTTTACTTGATGTAGGAAGAAAGCTACTAGCTCCTAAAATTGCATATACTAGTCTTTAGACAGTACAAATTTTATGGAAGGTTTTTTTTTCCCCATTTTACACCAAGGCTAAATCTAGTTCTTTGTAGTTTCCTTCTACCCATTACTCCAATGTTGCTCTTGTAAGGCTAAGTTTACCCTTTTTACCCTTTTTAGCTGAAAATCCTTCAGTTATTTAAATATTTATCATATCACACCAACATCATCTCTTCTCTAGGCTAACCATGCTTCAATTGATTCTCATATGGCCACCTTTAATTAATTGTCATATGAAGATAATGCCTTCTATAATGCTGGTGATCTTCCTTTGGACATGTTCCAAATTGCTATCATCCTTCCTCAAATGTGGTGCCCTGAAGTCAGTCTATCAATTTTTAGAAAGCATTTATGAAGTACTTATTAAGGCCCTAACATTGTGCTAAAGCATTGAAGATTACCCCACTCTCCCTCAAAAAAAGGACATGGTACTGGCTCTCAAGAATTTCAAACATGAAGATATCTAGGTACATCAAAGATATATATAAAATAGATTAGGTGTAATCAAAAGGTAAGTCAATAGCAGCTGGGCAAGGTAAGGACAACGTCCTGGGAAAGATCTCTTGAAGAGAGTGAAATTTAAGCTGTGACTTGAAAGAAGTCAGAGAAACTAAAGGGAAGAAGTAAGAGATATGGAGAGAGGATATGGAGAGTTCAAAAGTATAGAATGGGAGATGAAGTATTGTGTGAAAGAAAGGCCAGAGTAGCTGAATTGTAGAGTATTTGGAGGAAAGAAAAACAGATCTTTAAATATCAATTATAGGGTTTTATGTTCAGTTCTAAAGATATACAAATTGATATGATCAGCTCTCCCTGTACTTTAGGAAAATCACTTTGTCAACTCACTGAAGGATGGAGAGTGGGAAGAGAAAGTAAGGAGACCAAATGAAAAATTATTATATGAAGTTAAAGAAACAATTAGGGACTGAACCAAAAGGATGTATAAGTAGAGAGAGAAATGACAAGATTTGACAGTGGGTTGGATGTGTGGACTGATTAAGAGTAGTGGAGATTGGAAGTTTAAGTGACTGAGAAAATGAGAAAGTTACTTTCAACAGTAAAATCCTGTTAGGATTTTTTTGTGAAATGTCTGGGCATACAGCACAAGAAATATTGGGGCTTCTTTGATCTTTGGCCCCAAATTGGGGCCAATCTCAAGATAAATCTGAGAGACTAATTTTCAATTCAATTCAAAATTGAATGAGATTACTTATCTTGGGAGTTTCCCTTGTGGACAGGAGAGTGTGCCCCTTCCAGAGATCAGGAGGATTTGAGACCCTGAATCATTCTTCCCCCACAAATTAAAAGGGACGCAATTTGCATCAGATTTAGAAGAGAAAGAGAAGAGAGGAAAAGATGATACTCATTCTAAAAAAAGTAGGAGACATATGGGGCAATAGCTAGCATGAATAATAAAATCAATTGAAAATTAAGCACATATTTTAGTCACTATGCTAAGAACTAAGGGTTCAAAGAAAAACCAAAGCATTGTATACATGAGTAAAGTTTTGGAAAAGATTTGGAAAAAAAAGTAGGAAGGGACCAGATTGTGAACAATAATAAATGCCAAAGACTTTTATATTTTATCCTTAAAGAAACCACTAGAGTTTATTGAGTGAAGGAGAGGGGTGATGACATAGACCATGCTAAATTTAGAAAAATTTCTTTGGCAACTGAGTGGAGCATTGGATGGAATGAAGAGATTTGTAAGACAAAGAGATCAACCAGAAATTGTCAAATGAGGGATGATGCGGACCTACACCAGAATGATGGCTATATGAGTATAGAAGAGATGGCTTACATGAGAGATGTAAAAAAGCAAAGAAAGGTAGAACAGATTTGAATGTATGGGTAATATGAGTCTGAGGAGTTGAAGACAATGTCAAAGTTGCAAGCCTGAATTAACTGCAAAGATGGTGGTGGTCTGTCTTTACAATAATAAAGAAGATAAGAAAAGGAGATGGAGTTTGGAGGAGAAAGATGATGGCTTCTTTCTTGGAAAAGTTAAAGCTTGAAATACCTATAGAGACATCCAGTTCAACTGGTGAAAGGACTAAGAAGGAGGTTGGGGGAGGAGGAATCATCTACATAGAAATTTCATTGAATTTATGAGATCAATGTGTAAGATAATATAGAAAAAGAAAAGAAGCAGGCCCTAGACAATTTGGGAGAAAAATTATGGTTGGTAGATGTAAGCAGGAGCTTCCAGCAAAGGATATTAAGAGAGCTCTGCACATGATAAAAAAAAAAAAAAAAAAAAAAAAAAAAAAAAAAAAAAGAACCTGAGTCATGAAAATCTAAAGAGGAGATAGTATATAGAGACTTTGATTATGTCAGAGATTACAAAAAAGTCAAAAGAATGAGAATTGAGAAAAGGGCATTAGGTTTCAATGTTAATTCTGGAGAAGGCATTTTCAAATTTTGAGGGCTAAAGTCAGATCGAAGAGGGTTTAGAAAAGAAAGGGAAGAGGAGAAGCAGAGTCATTGATTGTAGGTACCTTTCTCAAGGAATTCAGCTAAAAAGAAAATCGCTATTGAGTATAGGCCCTAATCCAATAGAATACCAAATTTAGTGGTTGTCCCACCCTAGAAATTCCCCATTGTCCTCTGACATGTCAACACATTAAATGTTAGCAACAGTATGAATTTGGGAGGTCTGACCTGCCTTGTCCAATTGAATTATGGTCAAAACAAGTTTCCTGAAACTAGTATAATTTTAAATTCCTCTTTTCTGTTATAAAAATGAGCTCTGTTAATCACTCCGTTGTCTCTGAGGAATCAGATAATCTGGTTTCATCTGCAAATGCTAGCTTTGCAAATTAAATCAATATTTGGAAGTCTTATGCCTCAAATTCTTTTTTCTAAGATAATTTAACACCACACTGTCCAGTTAGTTCTCTTTTCTTTAGATGGTGCTTCATATCCAAAGCTTAGCTCTAGGAGTTCCAAACTCATTTTGTTGCTTTATTATTATATTGATGCTTGCTTTTTAAAAGTGCTATATATTTTCAAACTAAGATATTTTTGACTCTTAGATCTTAATCTAACAATGGATTCAAACTCAAACAAAAGTAGATCACAGTAAAATGCATGAGAAAGTAAAAAAATGAGTAAGTAAACACTGCTGATGGTATTGCATTTTTATTTATTTTGTAAACATTTCTCAATTACTTTTTAATCTGTTTTGGGCCACACTAGGGAATTTTGTGGGAGTTTGCTGCCTGCAAATAATGAATTTGACATCTCTGGGATCCAAAATACAGAATCACGATTTTTTTTTTTTTTTTTTTTTTTTTTTTTTTAAAGAATCAGTGTTAGGGCAGCTAGGTGGTCCAGTGGATAGGGCACCAGCTCAGTAACCCTGGGCAAGTCATTTAACCCCAATTGCCTCAGCAAAACAAAACAAAACAAAACAAAACAAACAAAAAAAGAAACCAGCTTTATTATAACATGTATCTTTCCTTTTCTGAAAAGGCATATATAAGTCGTGCAGCTTTCTATGGAATGAAAGGGAGATATTCCAAGGCAATTTTGAACTGTAATGAAGCAATCAGAATTTTTCCTAACAGCGTGAGAGCCTTTCTATATAGAGGAGTTTTGAAATTCTACAACAAGGTGAGATTATTTTTTGACTAAGAGAGATTCAAGAAACAGAAGGATACTCGAGATGCTGATTTATTTTATTTTGTTTTCTCTTTAAATTAAGCATAAATCTATCTTGAGGAAATAATGAGTGGTGTAAAAGAGAAGACACCTTTACTTTTAGTCTTTGGAGTACCTTCTTGGGTATAGGGTAAATAATTTAATAATATTTAAATGGAAACAACAATAACAACAACCCCAAAACCTTTCATTGGTAGTATTCTATAAAAATTTGATATAATTCTAGAAATGTCCCCCAAAATGGCATGAAGAAATGTAGGTAACTTTTACAAATTGACAAAGATAAAATAGGAGATTCCAAATAATTTTTTCTTTCTATTATTAGTTTAAGTCACTGAGCAATTAAGTAAAGCACTTGAGAGCACTTAGTGTTGATTAATATATATATGAGACTTGAGCATATAAATTATTATATAATACAATTATATGCTAGGATAAAAATATAATATCATAATAATATAAAGTATAACAAAATTATTTCACCTATTGCTTATCACCATAAAGGAATAACAACATTTTAGATTTTTTTAATGACATAAGAAGTAATTATTTTTTTATTTAGCATATAAGATTATATGAATAGGAATGAATCTTAAAATATATTTGTCACATGTACTGGATTTATCATAGAGCCTTCTAATCACTGGCGCAAGTTCAGAAAATGTATTTGGTAAATTAAAATTCTAAAAGATATTTTTATTATTGATAAATTGAAGACTATCTGAGACATTTTGAAATTCTGTCAATTTGTGGCAATTGATATTATTTTTATATGTTATGAATTTTACTAAATTTCCATGACCAAAGGAATCATCAATATGTAGCTGATGTATATAAGTGATAAACCCTTCCATCATCCTCAAAAAGCAGCTACAATTTGCTGCTAAGAATTCTTTTCAGCATTTTACTGGCATGTCATTCAAAAACTCAGAATCCCCTTCATGCCATACTTAGGCTTTGGAATAGGACAAAATAGACATGTATTGATTTTGATATGTGACAGTGGAAGGAACATATTAACATTGTCACAGATTTATTGGGGTATAAAATATAATATGCATTAGATTAATAGCTGGTGGATACATCAGGGCTTCAAGAAGGTCTGTACTTTAATAATTAAAATTACCATTTCAATAACAAATAAAAAATTTTTCATTATATTATTTGTTATTTGCACTTTTAAAATGTTTTCATGGGTTCTTAATATTTTTATATTTAAAGCTGATGAGGCTTTAAATGATACTACCAAGTCCAACCCCCAAATCCATTTGGGGTAAAGGGGCAAAGGTCTCATCTTCAGTAGCTACTTCAAGCTGACAAGGGGAGTAGAGATGTCCCTAAGTTCACTGGGGATTTAGGGCAGGAGGGGAAGTATAAGAACTGAAGATTGTAGCAGCGGTATCTAAGGGGTGTTGAATGTCCCAGTCAGTCACCCCATGATCTCCAGGCTGAAGGAGCAGTTAAAAGTTTGTAGCTTGAAGCCTAGAGGAAACAAATCTCCCAAGCAGTTTAAAAGTGGAGTATCATCCAGGGTGGAGATGGGTGACATTTGGAAATGGGGCTTTTTGCAAAAAAATGCATCAGGTCCCATCTGTGGGCTGCCTTAAGGATGCTGCCTATGGAGTCCTTAACTGAAAGGCTGAAAAGGAGTTAACTACTGGCAGGGGCCATAGAATGCTAAGGAGTTATTTGCTGGCAGGGGTCATATACAAGAAAAGTAGGAGAGAAAATTCTAGGAGCAAAAGTTCTCATTCTTGGAGTGAGAAAAAGTTAGGTAGAAGAGTGGGACAAAGAGGAACCAGACAGTTTCATCCTTCTTTCTTCAGAGGGCTTACAGGAGTTCTTTGAGATACATGAGAAGTAAAAGCTGGATCATTTGTCTCTCTGCAAGGAGATAGGTAGGTTTAGCAAGTGCCTTGATATCTTCTGAGTCTTCTCAGTCCTGTGGGGAAAACAATTAGTAAAAATGTTAACAAAACCAAAAGCAGTTTGAAACCCCCTGCAAAGGGGCATTTGCTCTGTGAGAAGTAAGCAACCAGTCTGGGCTGGTTGTGCCTTTTAAGACTGTAGATCAAGATAAAACTGCAATTAAGTGGTTCCAAATATCTTAATTCTTTAACTAGAAGTTTGTGCTTAAGACATTTCTCAATCCTGGCTAAAGCTGGAGTAGAGAATCTATCTTCTCCCAGATTTCAAAGGAAATATGGGAGAGCTTTGGGAGCAGTACAAAAAGACCACCTGGAAGTCTGAGAAGAGAAAATTGTGTCCCCAGTTTCACCATTAAATCATGCCCCAATAAGGGAATAGGTTAGGAGGGAATAATAACAAATAAGCATTTAAATGACAGATCACCAAGCTGGCGAGGCAGAGGAAAAGTCTCAAAACAGTTTTTAAGTTTCCCTGCAATCCCCACTCTGTGACGGGAAGGGCAGGTGAAACCAGAGTGCCAGAGTGAGAATAAAGTAAAAAGAAATTTAATGGTCTTACCGACCATGATAGCCAGGGTTCCAATGTTGATGCTTTGGTAGAGCAAGATTTAGCTTGACCAAGCCCCAAACTCCTGCCAGAGGGCAGGGTATGAGGGGGGGCAGATCATCTCCAATAGGCAGTCCTTCCTCCAGTGCTCCTCCTGCTCCAACTCAGGACAAGGACTGGGGAGTATTTGCAGACAGTTTCTATGACACCTATAGCACAAACCTCTGTGTTTCCCAGAAATATCAGCAGCCAAGAGTAGAGATTTTTCTCTAAATCTTGCTTTAATTCTGCTGCCTCTTTCCTCAGCTGCAGTTTGATCCCTATCATTTAAAGACTCCCAACAGCTGTTTTAATATCAGTGTAGGAGAAACTTGAGGGCCCAGAATTGGCTTCTGCAGCTTCCTCCATATATCTGGGGCAGATTGTTTAATATTAACATCTCCCCAGGAAAGATCAAGGAGGGCATTGGCCTTGAACACCTCAAAAGGCTAGGTAGGGTCTTCAGAGTAATGGCCAGGTTTTTCCCTAGTGTGGAAGAGATTTGACATTGAAAAGGTACCTCTGCTCTGAGTATCTCTCCCTGAGAGTCTTCTGCTTCTCCCAGAGGGCAGAGGTTAAAATCAGTATCCTGAGGAGAAGAAAAAAAGCTGGGAATCTCAGGATCTAGTTCAGGTGAGGGAGATAGAGTTAAACAGATTAGCAGACATTATAATGCCAGAGAAACTGAGGCAAGATAGATATTGGAGAGTATTTAATATTTTATTTGAAAGGGAGAGATTTACTGAGACCAAACGGATCCATGGTTTGGTCCCAGGGCTGAATGAGACTATCTCTCCAAGAATCCAGCAAACAATGTGAGTTCTCAATGATATATATACATGTGTCTCAGACACAGGGGATAGACTGAGGCAGGGTCAGAGCTGAGAGCAGGAGCAGGACTCTGACAGGGTGGAGTGAGCCACCAGAGAGGGGGATGACATTAGGCACCCTGGAGATGGGGAGAGGCATTTTGATAAGATGGTATCTAATAGGATGGGGAGAGGCATTCTGATATTCTAAAATATAAGATCTTTTATCCTTATCAAGTATTCTGATTAAGAGGGAGGGGTGGTTTTGTAGGATTAAGCAGAACAATTATAAATTGAGGCAGAACAATTAGAGAAATTGAGTCAGGACAATAAAAGAGAACTGTGGCATAACAACATAAAGTCCTGTTCTGGAAGGGATCCAGAAGCCTCCTGATAGGGACTGCATAGGGGTCTCTTGTCTCTAGAGGAGCTGGAAAGAGGGAGTTTGATTTCCTTCCAGCAAATTTAAGCAGCATACTGCAATGCTATAAGCTTTCCAATTTTGAGATCTTTCAAGCTGAATTTGTCTCTGTTTTTTTTAAAGAGACTTCCTTGAAATGGACTGACATGAGATAGACAGCTCTGACCAAATTATTCAATTTAAAGCATCATTTATTAGCTGGTGCAACTGACCCCACTAGACAGGCTAGTAGAGATCAGCCCTGAACCTTTAAGCCCATTTGCCACATCCTGGTACAGCCTTGGGGTTACAAATTTTGGGAATCACTGACACAGTTTCTCGTTTACAATGGGGAAGTGTCTGAATGAGAGTGAGCACACAATGGAACCCGTTGGCACGTTTTGCAATGATGTCCTGACTTTGTTAGACACATACTTCTCAGAAAGTCTAGGGTCTCATGAACCAGAGGATAGGGCCCAGTCTGAACATAACACTTTCCTTAATTTAGTTTAAGCAATATTTTCCTATAAGCCTGAGGCCCCTTGACCCAGAGATGAGGGGGCCAGTTTTTTGTCCATTTCATTCTCCCCTTTTTTATATTCATAGTTGTGACTCATCTGAGGCCAACAGGGAAAAAGTCATCTTGAGAGTTAAAAGTTTCAGGGTCTGTAGTGACTGATACAAGAACATTGAAGCCTTACGACTGGCCTCCCAGTCATCCAACATAAGGAGGCGAGCAATTCCCCAATCACACCTGACCAATTTGTATAGAAGCAACAAGAGTCTCCCAGTGCCATACACAATCCCTCTTGCTTCATGAACAGCAAGTCTAACGACCATGGTGGTTCTGTAATACAACTTCCACTAGGGAGTCCACTGATTTTTCTAAATGAGTGATGAGACTCTCTAGAGTCCTAATGTCTGCATCCACTTGGGAGCTAAGAAGGCAAATGTAGGGCCAGAGAAACTGAGGCAAGATAGAGTCAGAGAGCTCCCAACATTCTATTAGAGAGTTTGACTGACTGGATAGGACTCTATTCTAGTAGCATCCAGTGGTGAATGTGAGTTCTCAATGACATATATACACACATGGCTCAGCTACAGGGGTAGACCAATGCAGGGGCAGGATCAGAACATTGAGAATGGGAACAGACTATCAATCTGGTTCTGACAGTGTGGTGGGAGACACTGGACATTCTGATAGGAGCCAGGAAGTCTGAACTCCCCCTTATCTCGAGTCTCACATTAACAAGTTATAACCTTAGAGCAGGTGGCTCTCAGTCTTCAATGAACCAGAGAGGAGGTTTGCAACTAAGGGGATTGAGACAGAACAGCCAAGGAAACTGAGGCAGATCAATTTAAGGAAACTGAGTCAGGACAATTAAAGAGGACTGTGGCACAACATTCCACACACCCTTTCTTTCCTAAATAAACCAAAATAAAAATAGAAAAGAAAAAATGCAAGGACAAGTCTCCCTGATAACCCCAGAGTTAACAGCTGTACAAAGGCTCCCTTGTTGCAAGCATGCCAGGTCCTCTGCAGTTGGAGCACCATCTCAGCCAAAGAATCCAGTTTCAGATGGACAGTTCACTGTGACTTAGTCTGCAGTCATTTGTGCACTTAACTCAGTCTCTGCTTACAGAGTAGCAGAGCTCAAGGCAACCCTCGCCATGGGAGAAGGGTGAGGCTTGGAGTAGCTTCATCTGCCCCTGCCCAGAGGAATAGACAGGGCTGCAGAAAGAATCAAATTGCAGAGCAGATTATGCACAGTAAGACCATCAAGGCAGGCAAACCCCAAACTTTTAGATGCCTGATATCAAACTACAAAATCCTTTGAGATTGCTGAAATACTAAGGAACTGGGGTTACAGGACTGGAAAAACAAATCAGAAAGACTGCCAGTCCTAAGACAGGTATCTGATTTCTGGTTGTTTCTTTAATAAAAATAATCCCAAGAATTGAGTCCACCAGGGCAATTCTAACAGAATAAGGGGTTCCAAAGCTAAAGCATCTGAACTAGTGAGATAGGGGGTGGGGTAGAAGTGCCTAAGGCAAAAATATACTAGTTTCCCCAATGTTCTATCTCATCCTCCTTTTTTTTTTTTTTTTTCTCATGGAAAGGAATTATCAAATGACTATTCCACAAAAAAAATCCCAAGAGTGAATCAAAATCTCTATACATAACAGACTAGTACAGTAGCATTTCCTAAAAATCCCTCAAACATAACATCAGTAGTTACACAAGTTTAACAAATCCCATCCCAAATCTTAAACACACAGTAACAGATGACCCAGTCAAGGTCTAACAGTCAGTCATCAACCATTCCCAAAGTCCCCCATTTCAGTCCATCAGGTATGAGGGGACAAAGTTTCTCAGTCAAAACTGCATCCTGGTGAGGATGGTTGGTGGCTCTCAGTCCATGCAGAGGGTGGGTGTGTCATGCTGACAATCAAAATTGATCAAAGCTGATCAGGGGCCCAGAAGCAAGTCAATATCTGTGATTTGACACAAATCTCACAAATAAAGGTTAGAACAGTCTGAGATAAAAAGACTGGTCCACCAGACTGCTGCATAGGAAGCCAACAGCTTCCTATGTGAAGAGATGAGTTTGCTTCACAGGATAGGCAAACAGTTGTAGTCACAAGTCTTAATAGCAGTTACATCTCACAGACCACTGTTAATTGTCCTCTTATCATTTAGAAACCTTGAAAAAAACCCACAAATACCCAATAACAGACAGATGGCCAGGCTAAATACTCATTTGCCTAAGTATTTAGGATACAATGATTACATATAATCAGACTGAAAACAGCAAGGTATAACATAATTGGGTTGCATTAACAATTCTATTGACCATTGCTCTGACCATAAAGATCAGTTACTGGAAGAAAAATTGCAAGAATATAACTATAGCGTAACATAAGCAGTTAAAACTCAACCTTCAGCACATACAGGATAAAATAGCTTTAACCCAGTTTTATTCTAATCAATTGTCCCACTAACTGTCAGAGGGTGGAGCTTTAAATTTCCCCAAATAGTATTAACTAAGTAACTATAAGCCCAAGAAATTTTACCTCCAATAACAGATTCCATTAACCTTATAGTGATAACAGTAAGAAATCTGTCCAATAAATTCACAACTTCCAGGTAGATATTTCATACAAATCAGTTTGCTTTTAAAGTACCCAATATATAGAAAAATATCCCAAATTGCATATTTGCCATAACAGAAACATTTTCAAAAGGACAAAGAAAAAAACTATTATTTTTAGAGGTTCTTTAAATAACCTCAGGATGGCCCAATACAATACAATCAATTTAAAACTTATACAGAATGTCCAAATACTACATAAGAGAATTTGAAAGATTCTCAAAAATAGAAATTAAACTTTTAAAAATAATCCTTCCAAAGTATGGATCACATTTATGACCATATTCCTCAAACAAGAAAACCATTATGTATCAAGAAACAAATATTTAGTCAATTAACCTAAAAGTAGGCCTGTCTCTTTAAATCACAGTTTCTGCACTGGCAGTAACTTGATTAAAAAAAAAACAAAACAGCAGGAACATACTTGGGAGGGGGTGAGGGGAGGAGAGGATTTCATGTGGTCACTCTTCCCCGACTCCTGCACTCCTGAACAAAAATTTCTTCAGGTTTCCCACTCAATTTCTTACATGGAATCCTTCTCAAGATTTAGCCCATCAGTTTCTCTATTTTCTCCCAATATCAAATTTCCTCTCAAGTACTTTCCCAACTTTCTCCTCTCATGCTACATACTTAAAAATGTCTAATAACTTTCTTAACTAGACGCTTCACTGCTAAAGTAGCAGGAAGCAGTGGAGGGTGGGTGAGTTGCTCTCTTTCTCTCCCCCACTTCTTTTATTTTTTTTTAATAGTTTTTATTTACCAGATATATGCATAGATAATTTTACAACATTGACAATTGCCAAACCTTTTGTTCTAATTTTTCCTCTCCTCCACCTCAAAATGACAGGTTTACCAATACATGTTAAATATGCTATAGTATAAATTAAATACAATATATGTATACATGTCCAAACAGTTGTTTTGCTATACAAAAAGAATTGGACTTTGAAATAGTGTACAATTAGCTTGTGAAGGAAATAAAAAATGCAGGCAGACAAAAATAGGGGTATTGGGAATTCTATGTAGTGGTTCATAGTCATCTCCTGTAGCGAGCTGTCGTCTCCAGAAGCTGCCAGATCGCTCTCTGGGAAGAGATCTGCTGTGTCTACTCAAATCTCTCAGACAGATTCTTCTTCCTGTAGTGAACCGTTGTCTCCAGGCAGTTGCTGTTAACTCTTGTCCTTAGAAGTGACTTCCCTTCCTGCAGAGAGCCCCGTCAAGCCAGATGTAGTGCAGAGTCCCCTTCTTGAATCCTGGCTCTGAATCTCCTCCAGCTCTTATCCTTCTCCAGGCCGATCTGCTCTCTGGGCCCAGTGTTCTCTCTTTTATTCTCCCAGAGAATGGGCGTGGGATAATGCAAGGGCTTCTGGGAAGAACCACCTCAGCCAATGAGTCTGCTCCTTCCATCAAGTCAACCTGAGTTCTCACCTTGTAATTGTCCAACCTGAATTCTCACCTTGTCACTATCCAGACAACCTCAGTTCTCACTTAGTAATCCTAACAATCTCCCAGAGTTCTTTTGCTGGGCCTACCTGGTTCAGTTCATTACTGCTCTATTGGAGTAGTTTCATCTCATTGTTGAAAATGGCCACATCCATCAGAATTGATAGTATTGTTGTTGAAGTATACAATGATCTCCTGGTCCTGCTCATTTCACTCAGCATCAGTTCATGTAAGTCTCTCCAGGCCTTTCTGAAATCATCCTGTTAGTCATTTCTTACAAAACAATAATATTCATATACCACAATTTATTCAGCCAATCTCCAATTGATGGGTATCTGTTAGGCTCTTACTAAGTGGTAAGTCGGTACTTGGCTCAGAGTTCACACCTTTAGTTCAAACCTTTACACTTTTAAACTTCTGAAAAGGAGTTTGTGCAGCTTTAAAAAGGAGCAAATTCATTGGTTGTAAGTAGTTCCCACAAGACCCTAGAGTACCCAAAAGTCCATTCTCTGAGAGGATAAAAGGAGAAGTTAGAGTTTGGAAAGTTCTGGATTGGGTCAAGGAGAAGACGTCCCGTGGATTTGCAAGTCCAGCAATCCCGCACTTTTGGAGAGAAAGAAGAGGATTCGAGATTTTACCTTCCCTCTGGCTAGAGGCTCCAGAAGCCTCCCAAGAAACCTGCTCACAGAGGAAAAGATTATACAGAAAAGAAACCTCCTCCCAGGGAAGGATTACAATTGAGAGACCACAAGACACTACAAGTATCTACATAGTTTCCAGTTTCTGGCCACTACAAAGAGGGCTGCCACAAACATTCTTGTACATACATGACCCTTTCCCTTCTTCAAGATCTCTTTGGGATATAAGCCCAGTAATAACACTGCTGGGTCAAAGGGTATGCACAGTTTGATAACTTTTTGAGCATAATTCCAAATTGCTCTCCACAATGGCTGGATGGGGGGCGGAGCCAAGATGGTGGAGAAGATACACGCACATTTGTAAGCTCCCTTCCTTCTTCCCTCAATACCAACTAGTTAAATCAGCCTCAAAAATAACGCTGGACTGATAAAAACCACAAGGATTAGAAGCACAACTTACCACCCGAAGAGATTCTGGAATTTCGACAGAAAAGGTTGGTTCCAAGGGGAGGAAAAAAAAAGATTAGCACAGGGGCTAGCACATTGTGCCAAATGGGTTGGGGAGAACTCTGAGATCAGAGAAGTCATTAAGATAGAAGAATCTGATCTAGGCTAATAGCTCTACTCTGCTTATAAAACAGAAGATCAGAAGAGAAATCAAAGCCACTTTTAAAGCAAAAGCCAGAAAATATAATCACCCCAAACCGGAAGTGACCTAACACTGATCTCCGCATGGCCATGCAGCTGCCTGCTGCTGTCCGGGGCTTTTCCTTGGGGCAGTTAAGAACCTGAACAGCGGGGCAGCCTCTAATCCACATAGTGTGGGGCTCAGCCTGAGGCAGTGGAATTCTCCCAGTAGTGAAACTCCAGCATCAGCAGAATGCCCAGAGCATCAGAACCTCTGCAGCAGGGACTGTGCTTTCCAGGCAGACACTTCCAGTTTGAGTGCAGGGGCTTTTTGCATCAGCTGCTAATATCCATGGCCCCACAGGAGGCTTTGGCTGGGGTTTGTGACACTTTTACTGTTCAGCCTCTAGTCTCAGGGCAGTCTCTAGGGCACACAGCGGGGGTCCTTCACTGCGCACTCCTCGCAAGGCAGCTGTGCTAACCACCTCTAAGTCATTTCTGAGGGGGAAGGGAACTCTCTCCCACAGCTCTCTTTTAGCCCAGTGAAAGGACTGCTGCATCCTAATATCGTCTGGGAGGAAGCTGATAAATTTCCTACCCAAGGGCAGACCCCCCACAGAGTGTTAACAATGAGTAAGAAACTGAAGAGAATAATTGACACCTTCTATACAGAGAAAGTACGGGTATCCAACCCCAAGGAGGCTAACAGCAGAGAGTCAATATATAACACCCTAAAGGGGAATGATACCTACCCCCCCATCATATAACTCTCTCCTAGAAGAGACTATTAAAAAGTTAAGAGAGTTTGAAGAAAAATGGGGAAAGGAAAGAGAAGCTATGATAGAGAATAACAACATCCTGAAATTTGAGTTGGAAAAAATAAAGAATTCACAAGAGGTGCAGGGAAACAAAATTTGTGAATTAGAAAAGGTTAAAAAAATCACAGGAAAGTAGGATTTCTGAATTGGAAAAAATAAAAAATTCCCAAGAAAATAGGATTTGTGATTTGGAAAAAGAAAATAACTCACTAAAAAAAAAAAATATTGAAATGGAAAAAAATTCCACAGAGCAAAATAATTCATTTAAAAACTGAATTGGACATATACAAAAAGAACTAAAAAATGTGAATGAAGAAAATAACTCATTAAAAATCAGGACTGAACAAATAGAAATGAATGATTCATTGAGAAACCAACAATCAGTCAAACAAAGCAAAAAATATAAAAAGCTGGAAAATAACATCAAATATTTACTGGGAAAATCTATAGACCTAAAAAATAGATCTAGGAGAGATAATTTGAGGATCATTGGACTTCCCAAAAATTATGATGAAAAAAAGAGCCTAGATTCTATTTTACAGGAAATCATCAAAGAGAACTGTCCAGAGATAATAGAAACAGAAGGGAAAATAAGCTTGAAAGAATTCGTCGAAAACTTTTTTTTTTTTAAATTCATTTTTCCAAATTATCCCCTCCCTCCCTCCACTCCCTCCCCCCGATGGCAGGAAATCCCATACATTTTACATGTGTTACAATATAACCTAGATACAATATATGTGTGTAAATACCATTTTCTTGTTGCACATTAATTATTAGCTTCCGAAGGTATAAGTAACCTGGGTAGATAGACAGTAGTGCTAACAATTTACATTCGCTTCCCAGTGTTCCTTCTCTGGGTATAGTTATTTCTGTCCATCATTGATCAATTGGAAGTGAGTTGGATCTTCTTTATGTTGAAGATTTCCACTTCCATCAGAATACATCCTCATACAGTATTGTTGTTGAAGTGTATAGTGATCTTCTGGTTCTGCTCATTTCACTCAGCAACAGTTGATTTAAGTCTCTCCAAGCCTCTCTGTATTCCTCCTGCTGGTCATTTCTTACAGAGCAATAATATTCCATAACCTTCATATACCACAATTTACCCAACCATTCTCCAATTGATGGACATCCATTCAACTTCCAGTTTCTAGCTATAACAAAAAGAGCTGCCACAAACATTTTGGCACATACAGGTCCCTTTCCACTCTTTAGTATTTCTTTGGGATATAATCCCAATAACAGCAATGCTGGGTCAAAGGGTATGCACAGTTTGACAACTTTTTGGGCATAGTTCCAAATTGCTCTCCAGAATGGCTGGATTCTTTCACAACTCTACCAACAATGTATCAGTGTCCCAGTTTTCCCACATCCCCTCCAACATTCATCATTATTTGTTCGTCGAAAACTTTTTGAAAAAGACTCTGAAAAAACATCTCCATGGAACATTGTGGCTAAGCTGCAGAACTATCAAACAAAGGAAAAAATATTGCAAGCATCTAGGAAAAAACAATTCAAATATCAAGGTGCCACAATAAGGGTCACTCAAGATCTGGCTGCCTCCACATTAAAGGATCGAAGGGCCTGGAACCTGATATTCCAAAAGGCAAAAGAACTAGGACTGCAACCAAGAATAAACTACCTAGCTAAAATTAGCATTTTCTTCCATGGAAGAAGATGGTCATTTAATGAAACAGAGGAATTCTATTTGTTTCTAAGGAAAAAATTTGATCCACATCCACAAGACTCAAGAGAAGCAGAAAAAGGTAAAAAGAAATCTTGAGAACTGTATCTCTGTTGTGGATATACAGAAAGTCCACATGGATAATTTGATTTTACTGATATAACATTAAAAAAAGGGGGAAGTAGTAAAGGGAAGGGGATAGTATCAGAAAAAGGGAAAGGAGAAATAAAAACAGGGAAACTACTTCCCAAGAAGAGGCATAGAAAATTTACCACATCTGAGGGAATTTAGAGAGGGGGAGAAATATTATGTGAATCTTACTCTCACCAGAGTAGGCTCAAAGAGTAAATAATTGACATATTTGTTTTTCAGAGAATTCTCTCTCACCTCATATATAACACCCTAAAGGGGGAGAGGAAAAAGGAAAAGGAAAAGAGTAATAAGGGAAGGGTACAAGAAAAGTGAAGGGACTTAAAAGGAGGGGGGAGGGATTCTAAAAAGGGAGGGCAGTGTGTCACAAGTGGGGTCCATAAATCCAATACTGGGGAAGGGGTACAAGGAGGAAAAAAACATAATAAGGGGATAATATGATGGCAGAAAATACAGAATTAGTAATTTTAACTGTAAATATGAATAGGATGAACTCTCCCATTAAACGGAGATGGATAGCAGACTGGATCAAAAGTCAGAACCCACAATATGTTGTTTATAGGAAACACATTAAAGCAGGGAGATACATACAGAGTAAAGGTAAAAGGTTGGAGCAGAATCTATTATGCGTCAGGTGAAGCCAAAAAATCAGGGGTAGCCATCCTTATCTCAGATCAAGCTAAAGCAGAAATTGATCTAATTAAAAGAGATAAGGAAGGAAACTATATCCTGCTAAAAAGTAGCATAGACAATGAAGCTATATCAATACTAAGCATATCTGCACCAAGTGGTATAGCGGCTAACTTCCTAAAGGAGAATTTAAGAGAGTTGCAAGGAGAAATAGACAGCAAAACTATAATAGTGGGAGATCTCAACCTTGCACTCTCAGAATTAGATAAATCAAACCACAAAACAAATAAGAAAGAAATTAGAGAGATAAATAGAACATTAGAAAAACTAGGTATGATAGGTCTTTGCAGAAAACTGATGGAAAGGAGTATACTTTTTTTCTCAGCAGTTCATGGAACCTATATATATATATAAATTGACCATATATTGGGACATAAAGATCTCAAAATTAAATGCAGGAAGGCAGAAATAGTAAATGCCTTCTTCTCAGTTCACAATGCAATAAAAAACTACATTCAACAAGAAGTTAGGGGTAAATAGACCAAAAAGCAATTGGAAACTAAATAATCTCAAAGAATGACTGGGTGAAACAGCAAATTATAGAAACAATAATTTCACCCAAGATAATGACAATGATGAGACATCATACCAAAATTTGTGGGATGCAGCTAAAGCGGTAATTGGGGGAAATTTTATATCTTTATTCAAGTAAGAATAAAATAGAGAAAGAGAAGATCAATGAATTGGGCCTGCAACTTAAAAAGCTAGAAAAAGACCAAATTAAAAATTCCTATCCAAAAACTAAACTTGAAATTCTAAAATTAAAAGGAGAAATCAATAATATTGAAAGTAACAAAAACTATTGAATTAATAAATAAAACTAAAGTTGGTTTTATGTAAAAACCAATAAAATAGATAAGCCTTTGGTAAATCTGATCAGAAAAAGGAAAGAAGAAAATCAAATTGTTAGTCTTAAAAATGAAAAGGGGGATCTTTCCACCAATGAAGAGGAAATTAGAGAAATAATGAGTTACTTTGCCCAACTTTATGCCAATAAATTTGATAACTTAAGTGAAATGGATGACTACCTTCAAAAATATAGGCTTCCTAGATTAACAGAGGAGGAGGTAAACTGCTTAAATAGTCCCATTTCAGAAAAAGAAATAGAACAAGCTATTAATCAACGCCCCAGGAAAAAATCCCCAGGACCAGATGGATTTACATGTGAATTCTACCAAACATTTAAAGAACAATTAGCCCAATGTTATATAAACTACTTGAAAAAATAGGGAATGAAGGAGTCCTACCAAATTCCTTTTATGACACAGACATGGTACTAATACCTAAACCAGGTAGGCTGAAAACAGAGAAAGAAAATTATAGACCAATCTCCCTAATGAATATTGATGCTAAAATCTTAAATAAAATATTAGCAAAAAGACTACAAAAAATCATCCCCAAGATAACACACTATGACTAAGTGGGATTTATACCAGGAATGCAGGGCTGGTTCAATATTAAGAAAACTATTAGCATAATAGACTATATCAATAACTAAATTAACAAAAACCATATGATCATCTCAATAGATGCAGAAAAAGCTTTTGATAAAATACAACATCCATTCCTACTAAAAACACTTGAGAGTATAGGAATAAATGGACTATTCCTTAAAATAATGAGCATATATTTAAGACTGTCAGTAAGCATAATATGTAATGGATATAAACTGGAACCTTTCCCAGTAAGATCAGGAATGAAACAAGGTTGCCCACTATCACCATTACTATTCAATATTGTATTAGAAATGCTAGCCTTGGCAATAAGAGTCGAGAAAGAGATTAAAGGAATAAGAGTAGGTAATGAGGAAATCAAACTATCACTCTTTACAGATGATATGATGGTATACTTAGAGAACCCCAGAGATTCTAATAAAAAGTTATTAGAAATAATTCACAACTTTAGCAAAGTTGCTGGATACAAAATAAATCCACAGAATGTCTGGATGTATTCACAATTCCACCAACAATGTATCAGTGTCCCAGTTTTCCCATATCCCCTCCAACATTCTGCTTTACCTTTCCCTGTCATTCTAGCCCATCTGACAGGTGTGTAGTGGTATCTCAGAGTTGTCTTAATTTGCATTTCTCCAATTAATAATGACTTGGAGCATCTTTTCATATGACTAGAAATAGTTTCAATTTCTTTATCCAAGAATTGTCTGTTCATATCCTTTGACCATTTATCAATTGGAGATTGCCCCACTTCTTTCTGCTACCAAATATTTTCTCTTACTTCCTAAAATCATGCAAACCTTTAATTGTCCCTACAAATCAATCTTTCATAAATCACTTGCATTCTTTCCAGTTCTCTTCAAAACTTTTAAGATTCACAATATAGTGAATAGCTAGATAACTCCCTAAAGCGTAACTTACAACGTTAACAAATAAACTGAATCAAACCAAACTTCCTCTGCCTGAGTGTTTGTCTGAGCATCTTAGCATCTGTCTTATCTGTCCAGGCAGAGCTTGAATTGTATTGCTCTTTCCCTTCCTCTTTAGTAATAGATGTATCAGTATTTAAACACATTCCAAGATCTGATACTCAGAATAAACAAATCTAGCATGCAAAGGCAGTAGCAAAATTATATTTCCCATAATTTCAGAATCATCCCCAATATTCCTAATCAAATGTTTGTTTGCTTGTTTGTTTGTTTTCTTCCTGAAACAGATTAGATACAAAGGACAAAAAAGGGTACAACTATAGCAATCTAGTGTTTGATAAACCCAAAGATAACAACATTAGGGATAAAAATTCATTATTTGAAAAAAACTGTTGGGAAAACTGGAAATTAATATGCCAGAAATTAGATATGGATCCACACTTAACACCATATACCAAGATAAGATCAAAATGGGGTCCAAGATTTAGGCATAAAGAATGCTTTCTTCCTGAATTTCAATCAGATAAGGTTTTATTGCCCTCTACTCTAGCAGGTTGTGAAAACTGCTTTAAGGGAAAAACTTTCCTGTCAGTTTAAAATGGCCAAGTTCCACTTACTTACAAATTAGTACAACAGGTTAAAAAGTTTAAAATAACAAGCAAATTTTCAAATAACCAATTCCCAAATTTCTTAATTATTGTTCTTAAAACTTAACAAAGCTTTTAAATCAGCAAAACAGACTAGGGGCTTTTCCAGGACCCCTGCCCTCAGAGAGAAGTTTGTTTCACCTTGAACATTTTTCCTTCCCAGAATCCAAACAGAGGTTCTCTAAACTTCCAAGCTCGTTTAGTGCATTTCTCTGCCTTCACAGAGAATGCCTAGATATTCTTCTCAAATTCCTTTTCTTTAAATATTAGCGCACTTCTATAGTTTTTTTTAACTTTCTAAACTTTCAAATCCTTTTCAATCTGTGTTTTTATTTCTTACTTTCTCTCCCTTTTCTCCCTTTTTCCCACAAGACTGCTACAGTTAGCGAGAGAGAAAGAGAGAAAGATTTTTTTCAAACTTCTTTCCTTGCCTGAGCCACTCTTGAAAGAATTACTTCTCTGAATGAATTCCACTTCAAACAATTCAGCCTGATATTTTTCTAAACCTGCAACACAGAATTCTTATCTCTTACAAGGTTGCTAATTTTTAACACAGAAGAAAATGCAAACAAACATATACACACAGATACATGCAGAGCTCTATTTTCACCTTTTACATTTAAAAAATCAGTTCTGTTTTTTTCCTTACAAATTAGTGCAACAGATTAAAAGTTAGAAATCACAATTTTATACCAAGCGCTTACAATGTTATTCTTAAAAATTTTAACAGAGCTTTTCAACCAACAAAACAGACAGACAAATCACACAGAACACAGAACACATACCAGATGTGTCCAGATTTATCATCTAGGACACCCAGAGTTGTGCCAACTGGCACCCAGAACCAGATGTGTTTTAAGACACCCAGGACCATCACACAGCGTCCTGTGGAGGTCAGCAAGGGGGCTTTAGCACTGTGTCCAGCTTACCCCACTTGTTACAGATACAGGAGTACACTAGACCAGACAGGCTGCAGGATACTCAGGCAGCTGCAGGGGCCCCTCAAAATCTTATTAACCAGAACTGGCTTTTAGGATGCTTTATGCCAATTTTGAACTGAATTATAAAATTTGGGTCTTACTCACCTGGTAGTGATTCCAGATTTCTGGAAACTGGGGCTTAGGAACATTTCTTGGTGGCTATCCCCTAGGATCCATGACCTCTTTCTCCCTCCAGGGAGAGGGACTGGCTGTCAGACTGAGCCAAAGGTTTATCTCAGTAGGAACCTCCGAATGAAAGGGACTGACACGAGATAGACAGCTCTGACCAAATTATTCAATTTAAAGCATCATTTATTAGCTGGCCAATGACTGACCCCACTAGACAGAGATCAGCCCCGAACTTTTAGTTCCATTTGCTTTACCCTGATACAGCCTTGCGGTTACAAATTTTGGGAATCACTGACACAGTTTCTCTTTTACAATGGGGAAGTGTCTGGATGAGAGTGAGCACACAACGGAACCTGTCGGAACCTGTCCAATGCAAAAGAATTTGCAAAACCAAAATCTGAATGGCAAAAGGGATTTATTGTTCACTAGGGGATTTATTGTTCACTAAGAAGGAAGCTTTCTTAGCAGGTAAAAGTTCTGATTAGGAATTTGGCAGAGATGGATTGACAAATAATGATTATGCGGGATATATCTTGGCCTGGGGCTGGGAGCCTATTGTCTGGGCTATTCAATGGAGATCCATAAGGCAGAGATCTCCACTTGAATAAAAGCACTTAACTGGGAATTTGAAGGCTTTTCTCAGAGTCTGGGAACTCCCTGAAGGGGATCCAGGCCATCCCCAAAAGATCTCAGTTTATGTCACTCCCTTTAGGCCTCTTTCAGAGAAGAGTTTGGACAGTTTCAGGGTTCACCCCCATCAAAGCCATGTTTAATTTTTTTTTTTTAATATGAGTGTTTGCAACATTATTGTTTATTGTTTTTATTATATCTTTATTGTTTATCATAGATAGTAAAGCATTATCTATACTCTATCTTTAACTTCTCTGCCCTCTTACATACCGTATATGATATTGAAAGGGTGTGAGAAAGTGGTAAGGCTTGAGAAACCCTAAGACTAGTTGACCTTAGGAGTAGCACAAATAATGCTGGCCAATAGGAGTAATCCAGTATGATTCTGTTGGTCCCTAAGCTGTAGAACTCAATGATGGGAACTACTCCACCTCTATTATTCCTCAATTGCACCTCTAAATAATAATATTAGCATATCAACTTAATTTTTGTTTCTCTTTTGACTAAAGTTATTTTCTTGATTCTGACTCTTTGGTAGATTATTCTCTTGGAACTTTAGCTCACTGTCAAGCAGCATAATAAATCTTCATTCCTTAATTTGGAGACAAACTGAGTGTTCAAATTCTTTCACCAAAAACCCAAGACACAGACCAGGGGGGACTCAAATACCTCAATAATACTACCCTCAAAACCCTTAACTGCTCTGGAAAAAAACTGGAGCTATAAAACTTTAAATCAAAATTATATTAGAGAAAAAACAAAGTTACAAGAATTTAACAAGTAGCTGGCTGGACACCTCTTGAATGCTACTTAACTATCACTGAATAGTTCCACTACTAGAAAATGCTTTCTTAATTCAAGGGAAAAAATTGAGGGAAAACTGAGAGATTGACTCAAGTTGAAGGAGAAAACTCATCTTAAAGATGAAAAGACTTAAGGGGGAAAAACCCAGTGCTGAAGTAAAGAACTCAAGGAGAAAGAGAAGGTTTTTGATAAGGCAAGGAAAATAAAACAAATAAATAAGATAAGAAGGTTGAGTAAAGGTTAGGGTAGGGTTTAAGGTTGAGAGTCAGAATCTAATAAGAGAAGGAAAAGATGTTGGCTGTGGCTAACCAATTAAGACATTAAAGGGAATAGAGTAAATAAAAAAGTAAAGAGTAAAAAGGAATAAATTAAAGTAAACCTAGAAAGGGAATAAAAGAAAATAGAGCTATAAATGAATCAAACAAAGTAACAAAAGAATTAAATGTGCAAAAAAATGATAAAGTATAATGCCAGAGAAACTGAGGCAAGATAGAGATTAGAGAGTTTAATATTTTATTTATTGAAGAGCTTAATTGATTGACTGGACAGGACTCTTGTCTCAAAGTATCCAGTGGTTTGTTTTTTTGTTTGTTTGTTTGTTTGTTTTTTAATAGGACTCTAGTAAGAAGAGAAACAGAGGCACAGAAAGCAAAGAACGTGAAGTTTCAGGACCATAAATTTGGTTCTAGCAGAATGGGGGGAAAACTATAGATTCTTACTAGGAAGCCAGTCAGGATGTCTGAACAAACCGAAGTAAAGATGTCAATTATGTATCCAAGATATTCTTATCTTTTGGAATGTTTAGAGAGGTTAGAGTACAGCCCTAATGGACCGGAAAAAGATGGGGATTGCATACTAACTCAGGACAATGGAGATATAAGTCAGGGAAATTAAAGCAGGGAAACTGAGGTAGAACAGTTCAAGAAAATTGTAGCATAACAAAAGGACAAAAATGATTATAAGGAATGGGAAAATTTTAATTGAATATTTAATGTTTGTTTCTCCTATGTCATCCTACTTTTGCACAAAATGCAAGCTCATCTCCCTCTTAGAAAAGAAGGTGAAAAGACTCAAGAAATGTCTCTCAGCACTTCAGGTTTTCAATTTTAACATTAAGAAATGACTGCTGGATCTAGAGGAGCTGGGACATATAAGGCAACCCTCTTCTGAGGACTCAGAAACATAGACCATAATGGGTTCATTCTTTGGAATATCTAGCCTCTAATGAGAAGGAGTAAGGGAATTCACTTTTTAGTTTGTTGGGCCTAAATTGTGGCAACCTGGAGAAAAAAAATGTTTTAAGGCTCATATCTTAAAACCCTCCAAAATGGGATGGGGGAAGAAAGAGGAAGAAAGATAAAAAAGTACTTATTGTACAATGCTAATTAAATATGGGAGAGATTTTTATTTACTATACATAAAAAAAATGCTTAACACAAAACCATAAGTACCCACTGGCAAATAACATAACTACTATTACCATCTTTCTAAAAGTTATTACTTAAATCTCATCAGAATATAAAGCAGTATGTGGAACTAGACATGTGAAACAGACATTCCACATTTCCACACTGTTCTACAAGCAATTCCTGATCATTTTCTTCTGCAAGTGGTCATTTTTTCCAATGAACATCTCTTGCTGAAAATAAGTTTCACATGCTGAACTCAATTCTTCCCAGACTCCATGCCTGGATGCATCCATCCCCAGACATATCTATAAATATTCATTCATATAAGAAAGAAAGCCCAAAATCCATGCTCAGGTTTACTTGGCCAGATTAAATACATTAGATACTAAGAGCACATGAATGACTTGTAGATAGGGTGGAGGCCCCTCAAAGAAAAGCAACACAAAACCATCCAAACCGGATCTGAAGTCAGAAGGGAAGAAGATAGTATCTCCTTTTTAATATTCATTCCTCCCACTTAGTGGCCAATAAATAGAGGATCTTGATATTTCAAACCATAAACCCTTTAATGCTGATTCATACATGATAGAAAGTCCATAAAGATATGAGTGATGTCAATGATAATTGAAGTCAAAGTACAAGTGCACAAAAATTTGACATGAGAGGTGAATTTTAAAAGTGCTGTCTAAAAATGGGATGAGATTCTAGACCACAGCTTAAAATATAGAAATGGCAGGCTTCTGGACAGAAATGGAATGCAACTGAGGTTTGTTGTAAGTTTTGCTTTTATTTCCCATATTATCTTACAAATCTTTTTTTTTTTTAAACTTAAGATGAAGAAGGGAGAAAATTGCCTTAGATTATTTCCATCAAATTAGAGACTCTAGAAGGAATTTCCATGTAGGAAAAATTGCTATTGGGATAGTCAGATACTCAAAGAGACACAATTCAAGAAAGTATCTAAAAAAGTGTTATTTCGTAATATATTTAAAAGCTCTATAATCACAAATGTCCTCCATATACATTAAAAACTCCAGTTTTAAGAGGTGCCCAGGCCAATTATTTCTTCATTTCCCATTCAGCTGAACTTCTTTGACTCCTCCACCATGAGCCTATACTAGTGTTACCTTCTTCCTCCAACTCCATACCTTTTCTCTCCACCACTATTTTTGTGTGTCTTCTTCCATTGGATTGTAAAATTCTTGAGCTCATAGACTAGCGAAATTTTTTTTTTTTTTTTGTGCTCTCAGCCCTTTACATAGTCCCTGGCATATAGTAGGCACTTATTAAATATTTGTTAAATGACAAGTGACAAATGCTTAGATAACAAGCAAAGGGAATTGAAGATCTTAACTCTAAGAGAAAAATTTGATCTCATTAGCATCACTTGTGGGGTATAGTGTAGTTTGGATTTTTAAGGGAGTAAATGGCTTGCATTAAATGGCAGCTGAGGTTCATTCCAATTGCAAAACTCAATGATTCTGTGAAGCCTGAATTTGCTTCTTGTAACCTCCACTCATTGTTCCTATTTTTGCCCTGAGACCAAGCAAAAAAAGCCTAATCTCTTTTCTTTAAGGTAGGCCTTCATATATTTGAAGAGTCTTTATGTTCTTCTGTTCTCCAGACTAAACATCCCTAGTTCCTTCAACTGAACCTCATATGACATGAACTCTGTTTAGCCTTACCTAGTTGCCCAACTCCAATCATTCCATAGCTCATCAATGTCTTTTTCAAATATGTTGCCCAGAATTCCAGATGTGTCTACTCAGAGTAGAGTACAATGGGACTATTATCTTCTCATTCCTGAAATCTATACCCATATACCCCAAAATCACAATTTTTTGGATGGCATATCACAATGTTGAGCTAAACATGAGCTTGCAAGCCATGCAATATATGAACACACACACCCCAACACACCCCAGATTAAACACCCCCAGTTTCTTCAAGTGATCCATTTTTGTTATGGCTTTCTATTCCCTCTCTACTCTGGTCCTCTTGTCTTTCTTCAAATGTCATACCCAAAACTGAAAACTATATTCTATGTATAGTCTGATTAGAGAGTGTCACAAACTTTGAGAAGAATTATTTTGTAACAATGGCGCCCAATTTATGCCACTTATAGTAAATTACCCCTTTCTAAATGCCAATTAATCTGACTAATTTATGACAACTATTGATATTGGGAAGAAAACAACAGGATTGGGGCTTAAATTGACAGCATTAGGAAGATATCTCCTATTCCTTAGGGTTTTTACCCCTAATATCTTCAGGGGAAATGGAGCAACTAACACTGTGTACTTGACTCATCAATTAAAGCAGAAGTTGAGATTATCCCTTCATGGTCTATATACACTACCTGTGAAGCATTTTCAGTATAAATACTGGTCCCTTCATATTTGTAGGGATTCCTGGAGTAATTCACCAACTAGAAATTAAATTACTGAGTTCTCCAATTTCAGTATACACCAGAGAAAAATTAGCAGTTTTTTTTCTCTTTTAAACTGTAATTGACCAGTTTATGTTCAGTTTGGAAAATAGATCAGTTCTTTTGAGACAATCATTGTTTATTTGAATATCTGTGATGTGATTTGTGATGTGGGATTTGGCACCAAAAGTTGGGATTCAGTAATATGAAGAATTCACAATAGCCATTATCTTTGGCAAAAGATAGATTTATTTAGGGAAGAGGTTACAGACAAAATAAAGGGATACAATAGACACCAGGAATGGTAAATATGAAATTGAGTGGGAAAGCATATGAAAGACAAGCTCCTTAGTGTAACTCAAAATTACCCAGTAGAAAGGGAGCACCCCGTGAGGTTGAGCCATGCCCTTAGCTGGTAGGCTAAATCCTGAAAGGGACTCAGCACCCTAAAAGAGTTGAGTTAGCTGCAAGGAAGACAATTGGATTTGGGAAACACAGTGGAGTTAGGAAAGAGACCACGTGGTATAGAGCCAGTATTGAATAAGTCCATGTACAGGAAGAGTCCAGTCCAGGTATTACTTGAGACATGCTCTCTCTAAGGGGTTGGACTTCAAAGCATTGGCTCATTGTCTCCCATAACAATGAATGAAAGACTTGTTCGACATAGATTTAGGATTATCTTGGTGAAGAATTCATGTAACAGGAACAAGCCATCACAAAATAAACTATTTACAAATTTGTTATGGTAAGTACCTTGTTATTGCTAGTTACTTCTACTTAACAACTTTGTTATTCTGACTACTAGGTACTGCTTAAAGTTAAAAGTCAGACTGAAATGTCAAAGTATGGTATATACATTAACCCTGGAATGTACACAATACCATCTGGAGACATCTGGTGTTAATGCAATACAAATTTAATTCTGGTTTTAATACAACACTAGCTTAATCCTGATATTAATTTAAATTTTAAATTAATTTTAAAAGTATATAAACTCTGGCTCTCAGATTAATAAATGGACTGTTTGACAAACTCCCACCTGGCTCATACATTATCATATCCACATTCATCCAATTCACTGGAGCTGAACTCCTACAACATGGCATGGGAAAAGGGGATTACCACAAAATACCACAAAATACCACAAGGCAGAGTGTTGTGGCAGGCTGACCCAAAGGAAGGCAGCAGCCATGGGATGGCCCATAAGTATATTTTGTAAGGAAAATTTAACCTCAGGGACATGACTGGGATTTCTGACAGGACATGTCAAATGCTTAAGACCTCTACAGAAGGTGGGTTTCAGGAGTTTGACATAACTCTTATTTCAGATTAGAAAGTCACCACACAGGGTGAGACCATATAGCTAAACTGATCTCTCTCAATGCTTTCTCCCTGCTTGACTCAGGGATCTATTCTTTCAATTCTTTAGTTTCTATCAAAAACACCATTCAGGATTTTATCATATATACTATCACAATTATATTATTATAGTCTATTTGAGTATTACAGCTAATATGTAATATATTTTGCATCCCTAACAAGTGGTACCTAGTTATAAATGTTCGTGTCTTTTCTTTTTGTACAATCCTAGACTTATTGTCTTAATATCCTTAACTATTAGAGATCCACAAAGTCAAATTTGCCTGTTGGTCTAGAAACCCAGAGTAATCAACTCCAAATGTTTAAACTCTTTTCTTGGTAATCTCTCACTTGTTCAGAGATTAACAGATCCTATTCTCTGTTCTCTAACTAAAGCTAATTGTCCTATTTTGGAGTATTGGATTGTATATATTGTCTTTGAAGTGGCAAAAATCCATTGAGAAATTTCTATTTCTCAGACCACCTCTAGAGAACTTTTGGTGTGTCCACGTAAAAAGAGACCCCAGGAGATTTTTGTCCAGACTTCCTTCCCTATGTTTCATGAACTCCTAGAAAAAAATTGGGCTACCCTTTGTTGTAGGGGCATAGAATAATTTTACAATATTAAGGTCACTCCTTGAATGTGGGTCCAGGAGCAGGGGGGAAAGAAAGGGTGAAAGAGATTAGTGGAAGAGTACTTAGTCTCCCTGTAGTCTGCAGACAATTTGTAAGCACCAAAGGGAATTGGCTTCATTTCTCATCCCAAAGTGTCTTCCAGTCAACTCCAAATCCTAATACCAATGGGATGAGTCCCACGTACTCTGGGATTTCTATAGTTAGGCTTACTTTCTAAAATAAGATGCTTTATTTTCTTTTTCTTTTTAAGTTGCTTAGTGATTAAACTTTGGCAGTGCCTATAAAGCCTCCAATTTTTTTTATATGCCATGCTTAAGATTACTTAGATTGTTATTGTCTTTCATTCTCAAAGAGGACCATGACACCAGGAAGTTGATTTCATGACTTGCAAATGAACAGGAGATAAGTGAGAGAGGATTGAGCAAAGTCACCAGCCTCACTTTCTCCTCCAGAGATACTGAATCCAGTGGCAAGATGTAGATCAAGATGACTGGAGATGGACCTAGATGAAATGGGAGACTGTGGCCTTTTTAAGCTAAGGTCTTCAACAAGTCTCACTTTGACTCAGGCAATGTTCAAAAGGTGATTAAGGTCAAGCAAGAAATGAGGCAAAGAATGACCTCTTTCACCCAGTCCAAAAAAAAAAAAAAAAAAAAAATCAAATTGAGATGGGAAGACCCTCAGGGTTTCTGGCCAAAACAGGTTTCTCAGAGTTATTTGTTCTCTTCCAAATATTATAATAACATTTTTATCTCTTATTTCAGCTTTCCATTAATTTCTTTTAGCGTTCTTCTTGCCAATATTTTTCTGAAGTTTTACTTATATTATTACTGAATTATTTTTCTCATTCTTGGATTTTGTCTTGATAAGTTTCTCAAACCCAAATTTTTCTTCATTGTACAAGAAGTGTTCTTCTGTTTACTTAAGTCTCCAGTTTCAGTTCCTTGCATCAGGACTTTGTACCAGGTCCAGGCTCTGTTCCTTCTAACAATCTGGAATGAGATGGCTATTCTTAAGCCCTATTTCCAACTTTTGGGACAGATTAGAACAGATTTTGGAGACAGATGCTATAGAACTGGAGCTAAGTCATGTCCCTGTTTGCAGTCTAGATGCCTTGCTACAGTTCTAGGTGGGGTAGCTGAATATTCCTATTATAGATGCTAAAAGACAAGGCACTCAATTCTGTTTCTGGTAAAAGTCTCCAATTGCAGAATTCAGTATTAAACTTTGAACTTTGTCTCCTGGTATAGACTTCAATTGGGTTAAAGGAACTTATTTATTTTTCTTTTTTGTTTGTCATGTTTTTATTTTGCTTGACTCAATCAATCAAGGATTTGTTCAACTCTATGTTCTAAGCATATAGAAGGAAACACAAAGAAGCAAATGAAACCTACTTCAACACAAATAGGTAGAATAAGATAGAGCCTCTGACACTTACCATCTGTGACCCCTTGGCAAGTCACCTCTGTCTGCCTTAGTTTCCTCAACCATAAGTAAAGATAATAATAACACCTAACTTCTAGGATGGTTGTGAATAGCAAATAAAATAATATTTGCCATTGCTTAGCACAGTTCCCGGTACAAATTTGGTGCTTAATAAATAATTGTTTTTTTCTCTTTTGTTATAATTTCTGACATGGTTTTACAAAGAGATAGGCCTTTCACATCATTATCTTTGTCAAAAATGTGGAATTCTATTTATTTGGTATCTAAGTCCTGCAAAATCAATTCTTCCCAATTATAATATGTTTTGTTTTCTTTTCCTTCTCTATCACAAAGTCTGAGGGAGTAATTACTTCCCCCTAACTCCCAATGTTTACAACTCACCAACCAATTAAGAGAGAATCAGAATAAAATTTACCATTATCAATTTCTATATTTTTTAAAAAATGAAAATAGCAAGGCAGATCAAGAAGTTGGTCTACTTTTGGCTGAGAGAGAATTTTAACAGTTGTGGGGATAATTGAAGTATCCCATTCTGTACCAGGTCTATCATGCATTAAATAAATTTGTCATATATATTCTCTTTCAGTACAAGTAGTCTGCAATATATTAGGTACAAAAAATTGCTTCTCTTTCTTCCTCTATTGTGCTTCCACTGGATGCTTTCTTCTTCATATTAATATAACTTCTTACTATATTGTTTTACTTCACCAAATAGTTTCTTTTAGTTTTATATTACTTTCATTTCCTATTACTCTCCCAAAAAGGCATTTTGTATCACAAAGAATAAGAAGGATGGAAAAAGGGAATTTTTTCGAACATATCAGAATGTCTGGCATTATATGCAATATTCCACCTGTCTTGGTCATTATTTGCAATATTTGGTTTTGTTTTGTTCTCTTGCTCCTTTTATTTATATTATTTTAGTTGTGTGTATATTATTTTTGTGGTTCTCCTTATTTCACTTAACATTAGTTCATATGCTTCCTGTGATTTTTTGTATTCATCATATTCATTGTTTCTTATAGTAATATTTTGTTCATGAAGATTATGTTCATGTTGTACAATTTGTTTAGTTATTTGCCAATGAATGGAATCCACTTTGTTTCCCATTCTTTGCTACTTAAAAAAAAAGTGCTGGCATAAATATTTGGAGTACAATCAATTCTTCCTTTATGTAAATTCACATTATGGAAATTCAATTTTACATAAAGAATTTTAAAAGGAATCTTCATTCCAAAAATTATGAAAATTCCTTACATAAAGCAGACATTATATGATAAGATTGTATACAATTTGGGCAGCATAAACAGCGAGATATCTGAAAAGCATTTCTAAATTAGTTCCCATGTGTTTTCAAGCAATGAGTGATAATGTGCCCTCTCTATATTTATTAGTAGTCATTATATTTTCACCATGGCTAACAACAAATAAGCTTTGAAGGGGAAAAGTGAATCCTCTCATAAATATAAGCCATAAACTTGGAAATGAAAATGAAAATAATTAGAAAACATGGAGGACAAAGACTGTCAACAGCACATATACTTAGTCTTCTGGTGTATTTACTATGAACACTATACTGAAGGATGCTGCCCTGACAAAGGAGCATGTAAAAGTAAGTGGATTTTCTGTCCAAAGTGGGGAGTGGAGAAAGAGAAAGAAAGAGAGGGAAGCAGGGAGAGAGAGGAGGGGAGAAAGTTTATTCTAGAGATAGAGAACCTGTTAATTATGTGGATAGAAGACCAGACTCAGAAAAAAACTCCTTGATGACAATTCAAGCCAAGATCCAAAGCCTTATTGAAAATTTAAAGGTAAAATATCCTGAAGATACATAAATGGTTACAGCAAATAGGGTTTGGTTTGCATAATTTTAAAAACTGTGCAGTATTTCATAATGTACAAGTGTTAGGAAAGGCTATTACTGCAAATTTTGAAACATTAAAAAAATTTCCATAATTTCTTTTAAAAAGTTGATGAAGGGCCCTATTGATAAAGTACATGTTTAATGAAGTAAACTTTGTAAAAAATACAAAGAATGCCATCTTTAACATATAGCACAGTGGAGGAAAAAACTATGGTACGACATGAAGTTTTTAAAAAGTTATTCTCTACATCTGGGACTTGCACATTAAAACCTGTTATTACACTTCACATTGCTTAGCAATTGCAGATTTGAAGGTAAATATGGTCTTGACGTTGTGAGGTTTCTGAAAGTCCTATAACATTCAATCTGGAATATTACTAAAACAAAGTAAGATATAACAGGAAAATGTATGAAGAAAGTTTGGGACAAAAAAATTGTGCCTAAAGTTTCCAATTTTCATGGATTTGGCAAAGATGAAACAGTCAAAGAAGTGAGTAACAAGATTTTTAAATAAACACAAGAATTGGAGCTAGACGAGGATGAGATCTTTCTGAAAGAGTTGATTGAGTCTTATGGAGAAGAACCACAGAATGAAGATCTGATTGAGTTGCTAGCTGCAAAGATTGAAGAAGAAAATAGTTCATTGTTAATAGAAAGAAGGGAAGTGTCTTTCAATTTTGATAATATGGTACTAGCATCGAACAGTGTAACTGACTAAAATGTGGTTTTTTTTTTTTGTTTTTTTTTTGCCTATATCAACTTTATGACTATAATTTATACACCCATTTCTTAATTTTCATGCATATGGTTTAATAGCTTTTTTCTCAACACAAATAATGCTTTAATATACAGATTTTTTTTCTTCCTGTCAATGACTTCCTTGACCAATCTCAGTATTAGAAGATTTGGATTAAAAGGAGTCAACAATTTAATAAATCATCTTTCACAGTTAGGAATTGTTTTCCTGAAAGTTTGAACCAATTTATAGCTCACAGTCCCTACAAAAGGGACTTTTACCATTTATTAGCATCTTTGCTAGTTTAGTAGGTAAAAAGTCTATTTAATGTTTTTTTAGTTTATAAATAGCTCATATTTTTCATAAAAATTATTCTTATCTTTTGACTATTTGAAATCAACTTTTAATCTTATATTTGTGTCAATTTTCTAAAAACCAGACTATAGGATTCAGACTATTTTCAGTTATTTGAAGATTTCCTCAATCAGTATATTTTCTTCTAATTTTAGCTACATTGATTTTGTTTTTACAAATACATTTAATTTCATATAATCAATATTGTTTTTTCATCTCTTCTATACATCTGTTTATACATCTTTCATAATTGGGAATTATCTCCTAAACATTCTCTTAATTTTTTAAGTTTTGATTTTAAAAATTATTCAACTGATTTTTCTTTTTGGAATTTATTGTGGTATAAGGTGTGATATGTTAAACTAAGTTATTTTTTCAGTAGACTGCCTAATTTTAGTTTTTTCAGGCAATTCTTACTGAGTAAGAAATCCCTTCCCCAATAGTTGTTCTCAGATTGACAAAACATAAACTAATGCATATTTAGGTTTCGAGTCTTTCCTATTTATCCTATTCCATTGAATAACTTTTTAAAAAACGTTTATCCCATACCAGATAGTATTAATAGTTTGCACAATAGCTTGATATCTAATATCACCAGATTTCTCCCCTTTTTCCCATAATCACAATATCCTTGATCTTTTTTTTCCAAATGGCTTTAATTATTTTATCTAATTCTATAAAGGATCCTTTTGGCAATTTGACTGGTATAGCATTAACTTTATAAAATGGTATGAGTATTATTTTAACTTTTTATTACAGTTAATCCTCAACTTTTGTATTTAATGAAAATACACTTTCCTGCAAAAAAGCCTTTATTAAAAAAAAAACATTAATTTTATAACTTGAACATTTCCTAATATAGTAACCATAGCCCATAAACTATAGTATACAAAATAAAATTTATAGCATGCAAAACATGTTTTTCCTTGGTATTAATTCCTTAGAATTCTTTTGACTTTTTGAGCTGTGTCAATTTAAATTAGGTTGCTGGAACTTTAGTCACTGCTTCTTAGGTAGACACTGAGACTGGTAAAGTGTCAACATTACCTTCAACATTCTGTTCTTTACAACTGGTGGATAGCATTGTAGATCATAAAGGATGCACTAGCTTGAAATAATCAGCAATATCTATTTACTGCATTATTTGAGATCCTTAACAGTCTCAGAGTATGGGAGCATGACAAAGGCAAGTTAACATTTAACCTTGAGGCTGCAATTAATGATGAGTCAACAGCCTGGATGTGTCTAGGCAGCTGGTAAATTATGAAAAAGTCACCTTTCAAGCTTGGAAATTGTGAGTGACACAATCTTGGGAGCCTGTTCATCATATATATTGTTAGGATTACAAGGTGAGAACTCAGGTTGTCTGGACAGTGACAAGGTGAGAACTCAGGTTGTCTGGATAATTACAAGGTGAGAACTCAGGTTGACTTGACAGTTCTCTGGCTCAGGCCTTTGGTTCGAGCCTTTAAAGGGAATTTACACCTTAGAAATTCTAAGAGGAGCAAATTCATTGGTGGAAGTATTTCCCCACGCCCCATTGAGTTCTCACATGCCTATTCTCTGGGAGGATAAAAGAAGGGTAGCATTGGGTCTGAGAGAATCTACTCTGGGATAGAGTTGTGACGCCAGGCAGGCTGAAAGGAGACCAGTCTGATTTGGAGAAGGACAAGAGCTGGAGGAGATTCAGAGCTCCCAAGAAACCTGCGCACAGAGGAAAAGATTTTACAGATCTCCTCCCAGAGAAGGATTATAATTGAGCAGACGACTGGACCCTCACAATTCAAGAACTTTACATATTGGCACCCAACATGGGGCAAATAAATAAAAAAATCTAAATCAAAAGAAAGGAGGAGATGTTAGGATTACAAGGTGAGAACTCAGGTTGTCTATCACTGTCCAGACAACCTGAGTTCTCATCTTGTAATCCTAACAATATATTTTCACTGAACTGAAGATCCTCCTAAGCCATCTCATATCACCATCTCCTGAGGTTGCTCTTGCAGAATGTTGAAAAGAATTCCTCCCATATCCTTTAATCTTTTACTTCCAGTATTGCCTCAATATTCAGCCTTCAGTGGTTTCATCAATAACATTAAAGCCTTCAAAACTCCAGATACAAGCAGACCACATTTTTTTCAAACAGTTGTTCAAGGTAGCCTGTGAAACATTTCTCCAGGCTATGACTTGAGGCATGGTGACTGATCTCCAGAAATCCACCATGGTGGTTTTCAGGTTTACTTCCAAGTAGTCACAGGCATGGCAATAGATTTCCCTGATAAAATAGGACTTGGAGGCTTTTACGATTCCCTGATTCATAGGCTAGGTCAATGATGTACTGCTGGGTGACATAAAAACTACTTCTACATTTTGATGAGCATTTTCCATCTGCTTTTGAATATCAACCTTCACATTGTCAAGTATTAGCTTAAAAAAAAAGAATTAAAATGCTAGGGTCTTTCCTTGAAGATGCCATTCTACTTCTGGAATGAAAAAGTTGTTGAACCAGTCCCTGATCTAAGCAATCATCCATGCTTTTCTATCCTAGCACCAATGCACTGGGATTCTGGCTTTTTTTCCTTTCAAAAACCTTAATTTGGGGCATGGTAGATTATGAATGGCTTATCCTTGAAGTCTCCATTGGCACTGGCACACAATTGTAAGGTCAAACAATCCTTAAAGGCATTGAATCCAGAGGCTTTGGTGATGACTTTTGTTATGTATGTGTACTTTTCTATATGTTTCATAAACAGACCAATCTCCTCAGTATAAACACTTATTCTGATTTGTAACTTTTTGTCAATCAGCATGTTCAATATATTCTGAAATTTAGTGACAACTTCAACAGCAGCAGCAGAACCAGGTTTACCAGGAAGTTCCACACTTTTTAAACCCACCTTTTGCTAGCTATAAAAGGCTTCAGATTTTCTTAGCCCTTCATTACATGCTTAGAAATTTGTTAGCCATCAAGAGTGGTTGCTGTATCAACCATACTTTTTCATTCTTCCATCATCTCATATACCCACAAACTTAGCTGTGAAGACCAAGTTAGTACCCTGGATACCTTAGAATCAGCCAGAGTCAGGATAAGCAAAAGTCCTTGGTCTTTATTCTTGGTCTTAAGGATAGAAGTGAATTGGATCAATGCAGGCTCTGGACAACTTCTCCTCTCCTTTTTCTCCTGCCCAAGGTGCCTCTGTCTTGTCTTACTCCACCCCCTAATCCTCCCCACAATTATCTGTATACACCAAAAGATTGAACCAATACAAAATAGTAGGAAGGGACATTTTCCAAGCATATGCTAATAAAGTATTGTCCAATTGGTAATTAGCCTTAAGTGCATCAACTCAGAGTTTCAGCCCTTTACATGTCTGACTTTTTTTGTTTGTTTGTTTGTTTTAGAACACAGTTAGTTGGTTGCGCCATCCCTGACTTGTCAGGGAGTGAGGTGAAAGCACTAAAAAGGAGATGATCATGCCCTCACTGACTTCTCAGGAAGCACCAAAGGGAAGTGGGGATTGCTAGTGGGTTTCTGGGCTGAAGGTCTTATTAGAAACAAGTATGCAGAAACCCATCACCATGGGAGGTATTACACAAGCGAATAGCAGTAACACACAGGCTATTAGTGATAACTCTCCCCACAGCCAGTGCAGGCTCAATGTGGTGTAACAAACATGAATTGTACATGCAAGTAGTGATACAACAAACAAAATGAAACAATATAGTGTTGTAAAAGATTTTCAGAAGTCCTAGAAGGAGGGTATGTAAATAACAATCACACACACACACACACACACACACACACACACACACACACACACACACACATACACACACACACACACACACATATATACCTCCTTCAGCAGCCAAGAGATAGTCCAAAACCAATCTCTTGTTCATTGCTTTATGTGTCAGAGAATCCAATGATTCCTGTAGATTTTGAAGTCCTGCAACAGTTTTATCATTTCTCAGAAAATCCAATGATTCCTGAGGGTTTTCAGATCCTACAACAATCTTATCATGTCTCAGAAAATACAATGATTCCTGAGGGTTTATGAGTCCCACAACAGTCTTATCATGTCTCAGAGAATCCAATGATTCCTGAGGGTTTTTGAGTCCCACAACAGTCTTATCACATCTCAGAGGATTCAATGATTCCTAAGGGTTTTGGAGTCGTACAGCAATCTTACTTATCATGTCTCAGAGAATCCAATGATTCCTGAAGGTTTTGAAGTCCAACAATTTTTTATATCCATGAGTCAAACACCAGGCTCTTTCAATGGTAGGCCTATCAGCAATGGAACCACCTGATGTTTCTTGGGTCCTCTCCTTCGTTTCAAGGGTCTGCTTTGTCTCTCTCTGATGGATAAGGCAAATACAGCTCATTGGCACCCATCTGATTCCTTCTCCATCTGCAGAGGTATAAGCAAACCCTCTCCCCCGAAGCAGTTAACCTATCTGGTCCCTTCCATTCACCACTTTCTGGGTCTCTCCACATTACCTGGTGATTACCTAAAGATAGAGGAGCTGCTTTCACTGGACACTACCCTTCTGGTGGCTAATAAAACCTGTCCACCAGAGCCAGTGCATCTTTGTCAAAAATCAAGAAGTTAATAGTGTAAAGGGCTAGATTTAGAAGTGTTTTAGGGTTACCTGTGGCTCCCCCTTTCTTTTGTTTTTGGAGGAGCATCTTAATGTCTCTGTTTCTCCTCTCTACTATTGCCTGTCCTTGAGAATTAAAGGGTATGCCAGTGGTGTATAAAATCTTATACTGTGCACAAAAGTGTGCAAAATGTTTAGAAATATATGCAGGTCCATTATCTGTTTTTATTGCTTGTGGCACACCCATAATTGTAAATGCTTATATAAGGAATTCAGTGACCACTTGGGCTGTCTCTTTTGCTGCTGGTATTGCAAAAGTGAATCCTGGAAAGGTGTCTACCACAACAAGAATAAAAGACAGACGACCAAAGATTTATAATGGGTCACAACCATTTGCCAAATTTCATTAGATCTCAAACCATGAGGGTTCTTCCCTGGAGGGAATGTAGAAGCAGGGAAAGGAAGGCCAGCTGAACAGGCTTTTACTATTCTCCTAGCTTCCTCTCTTGTTATTCCAAATTTTAAATGTAAAGCTCAAGCCGCCTGATGATATTTAGAATGAGATTCTTGGGCTTCTTGAAATAAAGAAGTATTGGCCAATATAGTTAGAAGGTTATCAGGCTTTGAATTACCATCAAAAATAGGACCTAGAAGTCTACTATGAGAGTGGACATGCAAGATATAAATCTTATCTGGATGCTTTCTCACTTATTCTTGAAGTTACTTAAAGAGCTGATATATATTAGAAGCTACAAATTTTATTTGTACCACACCTACTGAATAGGCTGAATCAGATATTATATTTATATCTCCTGGATAATAAGAGCAAGCTAGAATGATTGCATACAATTCATTCTGCTGAGTAGACTGGAAAGGGATTCTGACTACTGTTTTATAGTTAAATCACAAGAGTATATAGCACAAATATTATGTTTGGATGCATCTGTAAAGATGGTTGGTCCTTTAAGAGGAACGTTAGAAACCTTTTCTTCAAGAATCCATTGCCAATTATGTAATAGTCTTGTTATCTTTAATGGAGACCAGTGTGTAAAATCTGGAGCCATGGCTAATAAAATTGCCACTCTGGGATGGTTTCACAACATAAATTAATTTGTGCATTAGTATAAAAGGTGTATATTTTGTCAGGTCTTATCTCAGATAATTGTACTGCTCACTTAATGGCCTTTAATAAAATTCTAGCCACAAGCACTGGGTAAGGAGTAAGGCTTTGTTCTGGTTGTGCTGGGAGGTTCACCCACTCTATCACACTGTCTCCTAGATGAAGGACTGCTGTGGGTGCCTCTTGTGTAGCAAAAACTGATATTTCCAAGGGTTTTTGAGTGACTCTTTCAAGGATAAAGCCAGTTCAACTTCTCTCAAAGCCTCTTGAGCTTCTTTTGTAAGCTGACATGGTGAGTTTAAAGTACTGTCTCCTCTTAAAATGTCATATAATGATTGCAATTGATAGGTAGTCAAGCCTAACACTGGACACATCCATTAGATATCTCCTATAAATTCTGAAAGTCATTTAAGGTGTTTAGCTTCTCTGTTCTTAAAGAAAGTTTTAATACTACAAGCACCTTAGGATATACTTCATATCCTAAATATTGAAAAGGAGCATGTCTTTGAATTTTTTCTAGACCTATGTGCAATTTGTAATTCCGTAGTGTTTCTGTGGTCTTTTGTAGACATGCCTCTAACATTTATTCTCAGGTGCACATCCCAATATATCATTCATGTAATGTAATAACATTACTTTTGAAAATGCTTTTCTTACAGGAATAAGAGCAGTAGTAACATACATTTGACACATAGTAGGGCTGTTTTTCATTCCCTGTGGGAAAACTTATATCTTTTATAAGGCTCACCTAAGTTAACGCTGGGCACTGAAAAGGCAAATCTTTTCATATCTTCCTTATCTAGAGGGATAGAATAGAAACAATCCTTAATGTCTATAACCCAAAGAGGCCATTCTCTAGGCAACCGAGTAAGAGACAGAAGTCCAGGCTGAAGAGTTCCCATAGTTTCCATCTGTTCATTTACTTTTCTTAAATCAGTCAACATTTTCCAGATTTCTTTCTTACAACAAATACTGGGGAATTCCAAGGACTTAGAAAAGGTTGTAAATGTTCTTAGTCAAGTTGCTCCTGTACTAGATCAAATAAGGCCTGAATTTTATTGCTACCTAAGGGCCACTGTTGTATCCACACTGGTATATCAGGTTTCTATTGGATAGGAACAGGTGAAAGTGTTGGCAGGCCTTCAACAGCAGCCCTGCCTAAAAAACAGAAGTACTATTTTTAACCCTAGTTGTTATAAAATGTCTTTTCCCCATCAATTGATGGGGATTTTTTCAATTATAAAAGGAATAAAAACTCCTGTTTCGCCTTCAAAAGTGCATCTCAAAGGGGTAGCACTAACTTCAGCTGCTATTGATCCTCCTACACCAGACATGGAGGTGTCTGCCTTAATCTTTGGCCAGTGACTGGGCCAGTTGGCACCTCTAATGACTGTGCCATCTGCACCTGTGTCTACCTGTCCTTCTAATGTTATGCCATTTATATAGATGGTGAGCATAGGTAGGTCAGCTGTCACAGCTGCTGTCCAGTATATTCCTGGATTTTGTTGCTTGGAGTCAGAATCTGGGCAACTATCACTTGCTTATTAGGAGTCTGTATCAATAAACCTGAAGCTACTACTTCTCCTGGTTGATAAGTTACACATTGTGTACCTATATTAGTGACTGGGATGTTATCTACACATTCCCCAGTTTCCCACATCAGTATATGGATGGGCCCCTCATCCCATTTCCCTGAATCAGTCTACATTCTGATGCCTAATGAAAAATCTCTGTTGCATTTTGGACATGGAGTATTGGGTCTTGTTTTCCCACTCTGTTTTCTCACTCTGTCTCTATGCCAACATTGAGCTTTCAGATGCCCTACTTTACTGTAAAGTTCTGTTATCTCCAGAGACTGCCAGTCGCTCTCTGGTCTAGAGGAGAGACTTCTTCTTCCTCCGGAGAGCCACCTCAAGTCTGGCCCAGACAAGAGTCTCTATCTCTCGAGTGCCGCCCTCTTTTATCCTCCCAGAGAATGGGCATGGGATAACGCAAGGGCTTCTGGGAAAAATTACTTCAACCAATGAACTTGCTCCTCCTAAGCATTCAAGCTCCTCCCCAGGAGTTCAACGGGCTTAAACTCCTAGTAAAGACCAGAATTAGAGAATTGTTAAGTACCGACTTAGCACTTAGTAAGAACCTAATATCTCATTATCTCATTAGCACTTAGTAAGAACCTAACACTTTACCACATTGAAAGCATTGATGAGTCTCTCTGGAAGTCCCTTGCCAAAAGAAACTCTTTCTTCCCATGTTGGGATCTTGGGAAGTCTGCATCATAACCTGGCTATAAAAGGTATTTGTGCCCACTGTGGCACAGCGTCTTATAATCTCCTCTAAAGGAGCATCCTTGCGTAGTCCTAGTATAATTCTTCTACAAACTCACTAGCATTTTCTTTAGCAAGTTGCCTTATCATAATGTCTTTTACTGCATTTTCACCATTAATTCGTATGACAGCTGGTCTGCAAATGTCCCACAAAATCAGCAAAGGGTTCAATTGGCCCCTGTGCTATTTTTATGAAGGCCTCTGCCTTTTCATTTTTATTGGGGAGAAAAGCCCATGCTTTGATAGCAGCAGCAGCAATTTTCTCATATGCTGCTATGGGGTAATTAATCTGTACTGAAATGTCTGCATAAGAACCTACACTGTTAGTTGGTCATAGGTAATTGGAGCATTAACTCCACTTTGACTATTTTGTTGGGCTTGTATCCTATAGAGCTCACCAATATTCAGAAAGCCACAAGTTTTGTCCAGATTCTAAGCATGTCCTTGCTATAGATTTCCAGTCATTAGGGATTAAGATTTCATAAGCCAAATTCTGTAATAACATCTTAACATAAGCTGATGTAGTGCCATAAAGAGTGCAATCCTTTTTCAAGTCTTTAAGGATTTCTATATCAAAAGGAGTGTATCTTCTATTTTCTTGACCTAAAGAGTTAAACTGTTGAATCATATTGATTTTCAAATCAATCCTGACCTTCTTCTATGGCTTTAAGTAGTGCCTTATGCAATCTAGTCATAAGAGGGGGTGATTGCTGGGGGGGGAGGTGCAGGTGGTATCACGGTCCCTCCCACTATTCCTCCTCCCTCTATCCCGGAAGGTAGAGTTGATGGGGGCATGTCAATAATCTGCTCCATAAGCAGGGGGATTGAAGTTGCCTTGTGAGATCACTACACCCTGAACCTCATTCAAGTCCCCAGTCCCTCTGGCGATATGGTCTTTATCTTCCTCTTTTTCCTCACACTTCCTCATCTGGCGATTCTGAAAACTTTTCTTTTTTTCTTTAACTTGCAGGATTCTTTAAGGCCAATTATATTACATTCTATATATAGAATGTTTCTTTGGAAATTCAATCAGAACCATTATCATTGTAATATTCACATAGTTGATCTCCTACTAGTTTTCAATTATCTGTCCCTATATCTTCTTCCTTGAAGAACCAAGGGGACGTACATTCTAATGTATCCACAAGTCCATCAATCTGCTCCCAAATAATATTTAAACCCTGTCTAAGTATGCTTCCTGTAGATCTCCTTTGGGGTAGGGTTAGGGATGGGGGTGGGAAAGAATCTTTTCCTAATATCTGCCTCATTTCAGCTAGAAAAGGTTACTAGTTTAGCCCTTAACAAAGTAAGTTCCCTATTTGTCTGTTAAAATACTCACCCAATTTCCTGGGACTTCTTCAGTGAAAGTAGAGTCCTTGGTCCACACATTGGGCACCAAATGTGAAAACCGAGTTAGCACCCTAGATACCTCAGAATCAGCCAGAGTCAGGATAAGCAAAAGTCCTTGGTCTTTATTCTTGGTCTTAGGGGTAGAAGTAAATTGGATTGACACAGGCTCTGCACAACTTCTCCTCTCCTTTTTCTTCTGACCAAGGTGCCTCTGTCTTGTCTTACTCCTTAGCTGCTTCTCTATTTTTTCAATTCCCTCATTGCACACTTGAGGATTACTTTAGCATTTCTGGAGCAGATTCACAAACACTCTTATAAATACTTTAATCCTTTTTGCAGATTTAATGAATTGTCACACCAAACTTATGGCCAATGCTGGCTTCAGACATTCTGTCACAAAATTTTTCTAGCACCTTTTTTTTTTTTTTTTTACCAAGCTGCATCACTGACTTTGCACACTTGGGTCTGTAGTCCAAAGAACTCTTAAGTACTCTAAGCAGTGTACTTAAATGCAATAAAAAAAAATTTTTTTTTAAACTTTAAAAAAAGTTTTTAAAAGCAAACCCTTTAATGATAGGGTGAAACAAGATCAGTGAAGTACAAAATAGGATGCCAGTCCATAAACTTGTTAGCATTACACTCTTCATTTTTTACTTTGTGGCACATAGTAGTGAAAGTTTGCATTTGCCAATGTGAAAGTGAAAATAAAGTTAATAAAATCATTGAATGAAGTCTTAAAGGGGCAAAAGTTGATTGTATATTGGTGTACCATAAGTAGTGGTCAGTTCATCCATGAATATTGAATAATATCCCTCCAATTATTAACATAGGAATTGTTTTGCAATTTATTTCTATCACGCTTCCATGTGTGTTTTGGTATATTCCTAAGTATGTAATTGATTGTCTGTTTTTAAATTGAACCCTTTTAATATCTTCGTTTAGACAATATAAATCTCTTCAACATCTACTATGCTCTGTGGGAGTGCTAGAGTTACAAGGGGGGAAAATAACCCATTTCTGTCATTTTGGGAAGGGACAATAACATGTACACAGAAAAATGTACTTTTTCTCTTTCTATATACACACTTACATATACAAAATTAAATACAGAGTAATTTATTGGAGCAGGTAGGAAAAAAAATGGCAAACAGGAAATCAGGAAAGGTGCCATGTGAGTGATAGGATTTGAGCTGAGGCTTGATGGAAACAAGGAGTTCTAAGAGGTAGAGGAAGTGAGTCAGTATATGGTGAGCATAGGGACAGCCTTATAGCTCTAGAGCCGAGAAAGAAATGTCAAATATAGTTAATAGCAAGTAGGATGATTTGTCAGAAACCTAAAGATGAAGGTGATTAACATACAATGAGCCCAGAAAGATAAGCTAGTACAAACCCCACAACAGAAACTTATGGAAACAGGGAAGACAGGGGTTCATCTTCAAAGGAGGAACTGATGTAAAAAAAAAATCTGCTACCCAAAGAATAATGTGAAATGACTCCCTGCCCAGAGAGAATTTATAGAACTCTGTAAAAAAGAATTTAAAAATCAAATGAGAGACACTGAGGAAAAAATAAGAAATAAAAAATAAAAACATCCAAAAACTATTATGAAAAAAATTAACTAGAAAAGGAGATAGATTCTCAAAGATGAAAATAATTCTTTGAAAATTAGAATCTAGCAAGCAGAAGCCAATGATAACAAAACAGATTATAAAGAATGAGAAAATAGAACAGTGTGAAACATAAGAACAATTACAGAGCTGGAGAACAGAACAAGAGAAAATATAAGAGTAGTTGAACTGTCTGAAAGTTGTGACCAAAAAGATAATCTTGACACAAGGCAGGAAATAATCCTAGAAAATTGTCCTGGAGTGACAGAACATGAGGGGAAAGTAGAAATAGAAAAAATCCACTAATCACCACCTCAAAAGAGATCTTGTGTGGAAAACACATAGGAATATTATTGCCAAATTTCAAAACTCCCAGATCAAAGAGTAAATTTTGCAAGAAACAAGAAAAAAGCAATTTAAATATGCTGAGGCTATAACTAGAATTATATACAACTTATCAGCAGGTACAATAAAAGACTATACACATTCTGGAATCTTATCTACCAACAATCAAAAGAACTAGACCTGCAGCAAAAATACCATATCCAGCAAAATTATCTAAATTGAATGAGAAAAAAGATGGATATTCAATGAACTTGAAGATTTTCAGGACTTTTCTGTCAAGCAAACCTGGATTTGACAGAAAATTTAACATATAAGAGCCAGTATCAAAGAGCAATATCGAAGAACTAAATGTGGACAAATTGTTTAAACATGGACAAATTGTTGTGTTTTTTTAACATGGGAAATGTAATATATGTTTATAATATACTAAATAACAAAATATACCATGTTTTATATAGTATATAAATATACTATATGTTTAAAATTCACATCAACAATAGGGTAGTTCAAAAGAAAGATGGACAGAGGGACATAAAAGAATGTATACTTGTTAAAACTTTACATGAGGTATTTCCTCACATTTCTTATGAGGAAAAGCTGAAAGGTTCTTTGCAGCAATTAAAAATAGAAAGATCACACTGTTGTAAAATTAATGCTGAGATCACACATTAAAAATGGCACATTAGCACAAAATGGGATTGATTACATCAAATCTTAATTGCCCTTTCTTTAACTCTTAATAATCCAAGCAAATCAAATCTATATATTGCCATGTCTGAAAATGTATTAGTGATATTTCTCTGCTTCCTCAATTCTTTTAGGATTTCTATGAGTGTTTTAGGTACTTGCCTGCTTATATAGATTCTCCCCCCCCCCCCCCCCCCCCCGCTGAGGTTAAGTGACTTGCCCAGGGTCACACAGCTAGGAAGTGTTAAGTGTCTGAGACCAGATTTGAACTTGGGTCCTCCTGAATTCAGGGCTGGTGCTCTATCCACTGTGCCACCCAGCTGCCCCTTATATAGATTTCTTACAGTTTTCTAATTTGGGGATGAAGAAATTAAAAAAAAAAAGCAACTAGTTCATGGACAAATTTTAATTTCAGCTGTCTTGCTAAAAGTTCTTTAAAGTCCTCTTTTATTCAATGAAAGATAGAATTCATTCTTCCAATTTCCCATTATTGTGAAGTATTTTTGAAAAATGCAATCACTTTCTTGTATTTTAATTTTCCAACTTCAGTGCTTCAATATAAAGGAAAGCATGTTAAACTTGGAATCAGATAAGGTTCCACAACCACCACTGAACTCTTTGAACCTTTTCTTTCTCTTAAAAAAAGAGTGAATGATGCCTATAGTTCCTAAAACAACCCCATAATTTGTACCGAATGAGATAATATATGTGAAGCATTTTGTTAACCTTAAAGCATAATATAAATGTTAGCTATTATAATAACTTACTCTTCATTTATTATTTTTTTGTTGTGAAGTTGAGCCTGGGTTCTTTATGATTATTTCTTCAGAATTTGGGTTGTGAAATTTCCTGATAATTTCTTGCAGTATCTTGCATTTTTTATTTGTTTGTTTTTGCTTTTTGTTGGACATGTGATTTCCTGGGAGATAGAACTTCCACTGAGGAAATTCCCTTTGCCAATGAAAATCCACTGAGGAAATTACCTTTGCCAATGAAAATAGTAACTGCTTCCCAGTAATAGAATTGCTTGGGGACATTGAGAGGTTTTATAATTTGTCTTAAGTCAAAGAATCATTTTTTATTAGAGACAAACTTGAGTCTTAAGTCTTTGTCTCTGAAACTAGCTCTCTTTCTACTGTCTCATAGATACTTTCAATAGAATAAAAAGTTACAATAATTTCTACTGGGAATTCCTTTCAACAATCCTGTAAGTATTGTGATAGTTTTCATTTTATACATGGTAAAATTGAAATACACAATAGTCAACTAAATGGCACAGTGAAAGAAGTTTGCAGAAAGACCAGAGTTCAAATGCTTACTAGATGTGTGTCCTTCAGAAAAATCACTTACCTTCTGTCTGCCTCAGTTTACTGATCTGTAAAATGGAAATTATAATAGCACCCGCTTTCTAGGATTATTATGAAGTGCTTCACAATTTTGAAGTGCTATATAAATGCTGTTTTTGTTGTTGTCCAACATCTTTCAGAGATCCAAAATTCAATGACTAGTTTTTAATACTTGCCATGATTGTTTCTTTTTTGCAGACTTACAAGCTTGCAATTAAAGATTTAAATATAGCTATCGCCATGAACAAAGCCTGTTTTCTGGCATTTTATAACAGAGCAATATGCTACAACAAAATAAAGGAATTTCATTTGGTAAGACAAAAAAACAACTTATAGAATAATAAAATATTAATGAATCCCTTTTTATCGAACTACTGAAGCTCAAGCTCACTTTTACTTTAAACACTACTTCAATAAAGGTTTAAAAGAAAAGTCAATGCCATGAACTTTACACTCTCATTTAAAAGCATACATAAGTGAAAATTCATTATGCAATTTCCAGTTTCGTTAGGAGTTTTGATTGAATCTGTGAGACTTGAATATTTAAACAAACAAATTGGCTCTGCCATTACTTTAAGAATTTAAGAAAACCACAGGCTCAAAAGAAATCTATAAAATATATCTTTATAGACAGACTGGGAAAAGTAAGCACCACAAAGAGAGAAAGGGGCAAGCGTTCTGAAGTCAAAGAATCAGAGCTAGAACTCTGCCTGGGAATCTTTTTGTATTCACATATAATGGGATGGGACAGACCAGTTCAGTACAAATATCTAAATGTTATTAAAACTAATTTCTCTTAAGTTTTTTGTTCTTATTTCTATTTTGTGGAGATTGAATTCCCTGCAATCCCCCATAATAAAATAAAATGAACTTTGGATTTTATAAACAGAAGCCCCAAGTTCAAGATCCAGTTCTAGCAATGTAAATTGGATCCATCACCTACCCTCTCTGGGTCTTGGTTTGGTGAAGCACTGTTGGAGAGAACCCTAGACTTTGGTTCAAATCCTGCATCTGATATTTAAAAATTAATCAAGTAGAGCAATAAACATGGATAGCTTCAGGAGGACCTAATTCAAATCCATCCTTGGCCATTCTTTATTTAGCTGGGTGACCCTAGGGAATTTACTCAATTTCTCTGCGTATTTCCTATTCTGTAAAATGGGGATAATTATAACACCTACTTCCTAGATGAGTTGTGAGGGTCAAATGAGATATTTGTAAAGCACCTTGTAAATCTTAATATGAATAAATAATAGCTCCTATTCTTATTAATTTTATTGATATGACCAGAGACTTTCAGTGCTTCTGGCATCTCATCTATAAAACACTTTAGAACTTTTAAAGCACTCTCTAAGTATCAAGTAGTAGTAGTAACAGTAATTCATCTATAAAATAAGAGTTAATCGAATAGATCTCTAAGAACCCTTCCAGCTCTAAAGCTGTGATGCCTTTTTTTCACCTGTTTTCTCATGTTAGAAGCTCCCTGATGATAACAAGGACTGAGACACCCAATGAAATAAAAGACTTTTTTGTTTTTGAGACCATTGGAATTAAAAAGTTTTACTTTCCCAGGGTCACTGAGAGTTTGAGACTAGATTTGAACTTCCTGACTCCAAGTCCAACACCAACCACTGTGCCACCTAACCTACCCCTGTGACTTCCCATTTCTCTGGGTTGTTTTTACCCAGATGATTTGATTCCCTGCTAAACTTTGAATTTCCCCTTTTAGAACAGACCTTTCAGAATCAGAATTCCTTGTCAGAGATGTAAAACAGTCTTCAGTTTCTGGATTCTCTCCACAAAAAAAAAAAAAAAAAAAAAAAAAAGCTATTTTTCCCTTTACTTTATTCTCCACTACTCTGCCTCTCTCCTCCCCTCCTACAGTCTTATTTTCCATCTTTTTCCATGTCCTTTCCTTTACACTTATTACATTAAACTTATTTGTTTAAAAGGATAACTTTCTTAATCTTTTTCATCAATGTTAAAAAATATTACTCATTTTAATTGGGATTCATGATAGTCGCCCCTTGTTAATAAATATTATTGACCTAATGAAAAATTGGAAGTCCTTCCTTTTAGTATCTAAATATTGATTAAAATATTTGATGTTTGTAACTGTTCAACAGGGTTTTTTTGTTTTTTAAAGACAGTTTTGCTTTTCTAGGCTGACTAGAAATTGTAAACAAGAGCACTGAGAGGAGAGCTTCATAGAGCTCTGAACTTTTAGTTAAAAATATTTGGGTTTGAATACCATTTCTAAAACTTTCTATCTGTGTGACAATGGGCAAGCCTCCAAAGCTCAGTCCTCAAATGTAAAGTTAGATTATCTCCATTTTTCATCACGGATAGTTGTTAGAATCAAAGAATGCACCTAAAATGTTTTTTAGAACATTGAAGTGTGATATAAATATGAATATTATCATTATCATTAGTGATATGATATTTAAGATAATTGCCTTATTTGTGTGAGCAAATGACCTTCAATGGAAAAACAGTTAAAATGAGATTCCCTTCTAGTCCTACTAGATAGACTTGTAGAATTGAAAAAAACTTTAAAGATCACTTAGTGCAACTTAGTATACTTATAGTGGAGGTTTGAGTTGCTCCCTTGCCCTCTCCCCATCCCCAAAATTAATATACCCTGGCTTAATTGCTTTAAAAATATTTTATCTCTAAAAATTAGATTGCTTGATGTTTTCTTGTGAAACCGTGTTTCTATTCTTATCCTATATCTGTCCCATACTATTAGGATATCAAAACCCATTTCTTGCCCAAAATATACGTGGACTTTTCCCACAAAGAAAGAAATATATAAAAACCACAGGAAGGGGAAACCCGGGTATATTACTATCACTAATTGCTTTAACAAGTCATAAAACCACCCAGGGTTTCAGTTTCCTAATAATCTGTAATATAAGGATTAGACCAGGAGTTTTCAAAATGTGTTCCAGGAACCTTTGGGGTTCCTGAGACTCTTTCTAGGGGATTTCAAGGTTAAAACTATTTTCATAATAATGCTAAAATGTTTAATTTCTGATATAGTAAATTACTGATAACATAACTCAAGAGCAAAAACTTGGAGAACAGAGGAGGCCACAATAATTTTCAAAAGAATAAGCAGGCCCTTGAGACAAAAATGTTTGGGAACTGCTAGATTAGATAATCTGAAACATCTTTCCAACCCTAATGTTCTTTTAAAAAATTCTATTGATGAGGTTTAGGTTTTGGGGTTCCTTTCTGTCAGGGAACCAAATGATGAGGTCTAGATTTAGGGAACCGAAATAAGATTAGGGCACCTGGTGGTCAGAGAGTTAAATGATAAGGTCTAGCGGCAGGTTCGAGGTTCAGGGAACCAAAAGGAGAGGTTTGGTTCCCCTATACCTCCTTAGGATTTGGCGCAAGGGTAGGGAGTTTTGGGTAACCCCCTTCTGGTGGTTCAGAGATTCTCTCTAAAGGAATTTGCAAGCCCAAAAAGGCTAGAGTGATAAAAAAAAGGTTTATTATTGGCATTGGGAATTAAAGTTTCCAGTAGAGAAATCCTGACAGAGGCAAAAAGTTTCATTAGGGAAAGAGGTGAGGATAAAGAGAGGGTAATGATGGAAGAGAATATTGTTCCAGTGGGCAGAGGCTTGATATGCCAGAAAGAGAGATTCTTTGGCATCTTAGGTCTTCTGCAAGGATTAAGCCCCCTAAGTTGTCTCTTTTTATAATAGAAGTCTTTGGCTACAAGCAAGCTTGCTCCATGGGGGCTGGGCTAGTGGGTGGAGTTCCAAGTTGGCTCTTTTTATCTACAAGCTGGATTTCAGCTTGGGCTGGAGTTTGAATAGAACTGAATGAGTCTCTTTAATTCAATAGGGTTGGAATTCTTTAGTTCAGGACTCAACCAGCCCCACATAAGTTACAGAATGAAGCTGTTTGTCCTCAGTCGAGGTTCCCACAGACACAGGATTCAAGGAGAATCTCTCCTTCAAGGAGTTTTAGAGTTTCAGGGTCTTTTCTTCACTATGAAAGATGAAGCTAAATGTATTTCCAACCCTACCACTTGATTTTTCAATGTCTATTATCCTATTACCTGATTTTAATCAGCTCTTCCAATTTTTGTATACCCTGATAATTTTCGTTGGCATCCTAGCTATAGCTGCAAGGATTTTCTTTGCATGTTTTTTGTAAATAGCTTTTAAAGATTATAATATCTTGTACTTAAATGATGTTATCACAGCTTCTATATCATTTTTATATTTTAACATTATAAAAGCATTTGGAGCTGTATTCTTTTCTTTGCAGAACTCCATGAGGAAGAGAGATTACTTCATCTTAACTAAACACATGAATCCAATCTGTGCTATGGTAGTGTGAAATATAGGATAAGAAAATGAAGAATTATGCTAGGTCGCAGACCTGACTTAGAGTCACAGAACTTAAGGGTTAGAGAAGACCTTAATGGCCATCTATCTAGTCATCAAAGGATTTTCTTAACATACTTGACAAGTGGTAATCCTAACACTATTTAATACTTTCAAGGAGGGGAACTCATAACCTCTTGGGAAATCATTACAGTTCTAATTTATTAGGAAGATTTTCTTGATACCAACTAAATCTGCAATTTTTTTTTGCCATTGATTCAGCATTTTGTTCATTCTGTCTGAAACAACTTTGGTTAATGTCTTTATACAGGAAACAAGTGTTAGCATTTATTAAGATCCTGTTTTTAAGTTCGTTCTTGAAAGGCTTTTATTTAAAGCTTAAATAATATCATTTTAGAACAGCTGTCATTACTTATACTAATTACCTAACTCACTTATTTTAATAAATAAGTCAGGCTCTTGTTAAGAAAGACTCATACAAAAGAGCATAAGATTTAGAGTTTAAAAGACCCAAAGGGATCAACTAGTCTGACCTACCTCATTTTATAGATGAGGAAACTAAAGCATAAAGGTCATTGGTCACACAACTAGTAGGTGGAAGAATCAAAGAGTTGCTTTGGTGTGGCTTTTGCTAAAATGGAAGCTGTTTGAAGAGAATAGATTATTTTTTTCAGGAGAATGAAGCAGGTTTGAGATTGACTAGGGCCAAAAACTTATTTTCCCAATGTTGTAAGGAACAGGCTATACTATTTGACATGATTGTTGCCTTCAGAGAACTTATATTCTGGTACAGTAAATACACAAAAAGTTGACTGACCACAAGATAGTATATGATAAATATCACACAAATCACTTGGTAAAGAGTTAATTTACTAAGGAAATTCAAAAAAGGAAGTGATTATTATAGTGTGAGATGGTTGATGGTTGAGATTTGACTAATAGTAAACAATTTGAGTAAGTTTGGGGAAGTATATGAGACAATGGGAGCAGTGAAGAGATGGCAAAATGATTTCCCAGGAAATTAAGTAGACCACTATCTAAAATAGAGGATCAATGAAGGAAAATAATAGGAAATAAAATTGAGGTCAATTGAGGGCATTGAATACCAGACTATTTTTTTTCCATTAACCTTTCAAAAGGCATTTAGTTCCCTATATATACAAAAGTGACTTATTGACTCATGAAATATGATCAAAAGTTTCAGGAGCTAAAGAATATGAAGTATTTAATCACTTGCAATTCAATTATCCTATCCTTTATGGACAAGTAGCAATAATTGAAAATAAACTTCCCAAGACCTCCATCGAAATAAATGATTAATTTGAACAATAAATTCTAAACACAATAAATGAAATTGATTTAGATATAATCTTGAACAATACATTTAATAGCATGCAACTGAAGTTTAAGTTATTTTAAAATTAAATCGGGACTTAAAATAATTGTTTACATTTTACAGGCTTTAAAGGATTATGGAATTGTTCTTCTTCTCAATGTGGGAGATGACATAAAGGCAAAAACTTTAATTAATCGTGGCTTAATCTACACAGAACTAAAAATGATTGCCAATGCATTAGAGGTAAATGGATCTTGTGAAATTTGTCTGTTTGATAAAGTATATTTATTTCTGACAACCAATGCACAATCTTAAATAAAAAGACTAATATAATATTTGATATTCTAATGACTATAATAAAAATTAAAATGTTTCTATTCATTTAGAAAAATATCCATTGAAATTTCAAAATTGGTTGGTATATACCTCTTAGTTTGAAGGGATCTTTTCTCTTAGAATTTATTCAGATATATTGGAGAGCAATGTTAGGGTACAAGTTAAATGACATTAGACCGTCTTCAAGATCTCAATTTCACACTACATTTAAAGTAAGAGCTTTTGTTTATCTATTTGCTAAAATATTTATTTTCAAATGAAGTATATTTTAAGACAGGCATATAATACCCAAATATGTGACTTCTTTTAGATAGTGAAACTAACTAGTGACATCAAATTAATTCTTTATTGTTTTATTTATAACAATATGCTCTAGGTACTTAATATCCCAATACATCAATGGACTTTCGATGAAAGTGAGTGTTCTTTCAATGATAGACATGATGGCATAAAAGACTCATCCTTGTCTACCCATCTTATGTGACACTTATCTTTGTACTCTCATAAATTTACCACAGGAGATCTGCTCTATGTGTTGAGAACCTACTCAATATCTGATAAATAGCAATGGAGCATGCATACTATCTATTAGTTTTTGTTTTCTTTATTCATTTGCTTTTTCTCTTTATAAAATTCTCATGTAACATTCTTTATTCCACTCTTGCATAGTTATTTATTTGTAGAGGGTTGAAGCATGATTTTTAAATAAAGAAAAATACTTTGTTTAGTTTGCTTGAAATATATTTATTTTCAAACTATCATTTTACCAAGACAACTTATAAGTTATATAAATTATACCATACATCCAGTTCCTTGGCAAATAATAAAGCATTTTTATATGATTTATTCCACTGCTCTTAGTTGTCCCATCTTTCTACAGAGAATTCTAGTTTAGAAAGTAAACTTATTTGTAAAACACTACAGGGCAAGGTAATAGAAGACTTTGAATATCTTCACCTTTTAAAAAGTGAAAATAGTAGAGCAAAAACAACTGTATAGAAAGCTTCAGAGCAAAAACAATTGTACAGAAAGACCCACCCACATGAGCTACATCATCCCAAAAGGATTCATAGATTTTTAGATAGCAGGTCAACAAAAAAAGTACAAAATGGAACGTTCTTCAGTGTTTCTGTAATACTCCATGTTCATCATTGGTAATAGAAAAATGAAAAAGTTAAAATGCCCTCAAGAAGATGGAGTTCAGAAGATTGTATGAACCAGATAGATATATACTGCTTATATATTATATACTGAAGGAATATTTACTAGAAATTATTGGAAATTTGGAAACATTTAGGGGTTGCTTTTACAAGATATCACAGGGAAAGAAACAAAAGAAAATAGAAAACCTAAAAATAATTTTGACACACAAAATAATCAAGAGATCTCAGCAGTTATAGATCCATAAGCCTTTCATTCTCATCTTTATAAAACCTTATAAAATTGTCCAAATGTATCCTGATATTCTTGATGAAAATACAAGCAGGAAACAAACAGGAATGTGTGGACAATATTCTAGATGTCCAAGTCTAGATGGGTGGCAAAATAACATTTCATTGTCTCCAAAATCTACAAAAAAGAGAAAATATCAACAAAATAAAAAAAGAGAAAAATTCCTGACAAAATAAAATCTTCATAAATTAACACCAGAGAACAAAAATCTGTAAAGCACTGATTTTATATATATTCTTATTGGGGTATTTCTTTGTACTCCTTTGGTAGAGATACAGGAAATAATTCAAATTTTACCCATGAATTTATTATTCCTTCAATTGCCTCCTGATATAAGACCATTGGTCACTTCATTCCATATGTGTCCCCCACCAGGACCAGAGAAAAGAAAAAAATGCCAGAATTTATCATTATCAAAATAGATTTGTGTTTTTTAAAATTGAATTAGATTTTTAAAAATTATATCCATAGTGGAAAGCTTTGAAGGTAAAAAGTAGAGAATAGCTTATCTGAAAAAAATTTATATAAATTTTGGCAGAAAAGAACCAAGTTAATGTTAAAAATATGTGATTTTCAATCTGGAATTATGCCCAAAAAGTTATCAAAATGTGCATACCCTTTGATTCAGCAGTGCTACTACTGGGCTTATATCCCAAGGAAATACTAAAGAAGGGAAAGGGACCTGTATGTGCCAAAATGTTTGTGGCAGCCCTTTTCATAGTGGCTAGAAGCTGGAATATGAATGGATGTCCATCAATTGGAGAATGGTTGGGTAAATTATGGTATATGAATGTTATGGAATATTATTGTTCTGTAAGAAATGACCAACAGGAGGAATACAGAGAGGCTTAGAGAGACTTACATCAATTGATGCTAAGTGAAACGAGCAGAACCAGAAGATCATTATACACTTCAACAATGATACTGTATGAGGATGTATTCTGATGGAAGTGGATTATCTTCAACATAGAGAAGAGCTAATCCAATTCCAATTGATCAATGATGGACAGAATCAGCTACATCCAGAAAAGGAACACTGGAAAATGAGTGTAAACTGTTAATTTTACCTTCTGAATCCAATTTTTCTTGTGCAACAAGAGAACTGTACGGATCTGCACACATATATTGTATCTAGGAAATACTTTAACATGTTTAACATGTATATGACTACCTGCCATCTAGGGGAGGGAGTGGAGGGAGGGATGGGAAAAGTTGTAACAGAAGTGAGTGCAAGGAACAATGGGTGTAAAAATTACCCATGATTTTGTTCTGTCAATAAAAAGCTATAATTTTTTTTTTTAAAATGTGATTTTTATTTTATTAAATTTTTCTTTGGATTTTGTCATTTTATTTTTTTTTATTTTTTTTGTTATAGCTTTTTATTAACAAGACATATGCATGGGTAATTTTTCAGCATTGACAATTGCAAAATCTTTTGTTACAATTTTCCCCCTCCTTTCTCCACCTCCTCCCAAAGATGGCAGGCGACCAATACATGTTATATATGTTAAAGTATATGTTAAATACAATATATGTATACATATCCATACATTTTGCTGCAAAAGAAAAATTGGACTTCGAAATAAGGACACCAAATTGGATGGGTACCACAAAAGAAGAGGTAACTCCAGTGGGAGACAGTGACATTAATGGATTTAATCTGAGAGTTGAAAGACCATCATCTGAGATAATATTGTGCCTCCATATACAATAGCACTGGCTTAGAAAAAAAGGAAATGTGAAATTGTAGAGAAAGTTGTGACCCAGAAAATAGAGGAAGAAGTATGGATCCAGAGATCAGATGACAAAGCTAATGGAAAAGGGAACAGCTATGGGGACAATAGATAATAGAAATGGCCTACATGATATGGAACATAAACTAATTTCTGCCATGGCTCACTGCTTCTATTCATATTTTTTCTTCATTTATAATTATTTCAAAGAGGGAGGACAATAGGAAAGAAGACATATAAAGGAAATAACATAGAAATTGGTTAGAAGAGAGTGCTCAAACCTAATATTTCAGAAAGTTTAATTTCATGAAGAATAAAGAAGGAATAAATTTGTTTTTAAAAATTACAAATGAGAAAATGAATTCCAGAATATGCAAAAAGGGAAGAAATTTATTAGAGATAAAGCAAAAATTATCTCAAGAAAAGGGAAAGAAAAATTTATCTGAAGAAATGAAAAATATAGAATATCGAGAGAAATGATGAAAAAAGAAGGAATGAAGATAGAATAGCACTTTCAGACTTAAAACTACATAGCATTTTTAGACCTCAAATAATTAAGCTGACCCAAAAGAAATATAAAAAGCATATCTTCTTTGCATAATTGTAGTAATATGGGAATAGAACATTGCAAATAGTGTCAATCATTTTAATTATGGGTTTTGTGGAATCTGTTTTCCCCCTCTTGTTTTTTAAGTTATGGCTCTCTAAGGGGAATAGGATAGGGATATAATAAAAAAAAATGTAAAAATGTAATAGCAAGTCAGCTAAAATTTACACTAAAATATTCTATAGAAAGTTTCATCTTTAACCTGGTAGGTGCAAAAATGCAAGATCTTTTATATTTATTGTCTGTCTATTACACATTTGATAGAACAAAGTATATCCTTATGTTCTTCTTTTAAGGAATCCTATGTATATATTACAAAGATATAAGACTCCTAATAAATATAACCCCAGAAATTACTATTTAATGACTTCCTTCCTTCCTTCCTTCCTTCCTTCCTTCCTTCCTTCCTTCCTTCCTTCCTTCCTTCCTTCCTTCCTTCCTTCCTTCCTTCCTTCCTTCCTTCCTTCCTTCCTTCCTTCCTTCCTTCCTTCCTTCCTTCCTTCCTTCCTTCCTTCCTTCCTTCCTTCCTTCCTTCCTTTCTTTCTTTCTTTCTTTCTTTTGTAATAGTTTTTATTTACCAGATATTTGCATGGGTAATTTTACAACATTGACAATTGCCAAACCTTTTGTTCCAGTTTTTCCCCTCCTTCCACCCCCGCCATGGCAGGTTGACCAATACATGTTAAATATGTTAGAGTATAAATTAAATACAATATATGTATACATGACCAAAAAGTTGTTTTGCTGAACAAAAAGAATTGGACTTTGAAATAGTGTACATTTAGCCTGTGAAGGAAATTCAAAATGCAGGTGGACAAAATTAGAGGGATTGGAAATTCTATGTAGTGTTTCATAGTCATGTCCCAAAGTTCTTTCCTGGGTGTAGCTGGTTCAGTTCATTACTGCTCAATTGGAACTGATTTGGTTCATCTCATTGTTGGAGAGGGCCACGCCCATTAGAATTGATCATCATACAGTATTGTTGTTGAAGTATATAATGATCTCCTGGTCCTGCTCATTTCACTCAGCATCAGTTCATGTAAGTCTCTCCAGGCCTTTCTGAAATCATCCTGTTGGTCATTTCTTATAGAACAATAATATTCCATAATATTCATGTACCACAATTTATTCAGCCAATCTCCAATTGATGGGCATCCACATAGTTTCCAGTTTCTGGCCACCACAAAGAGGGCCGCCACAAACATTCTTGCACATACAGGTCTCTTTCCCTTCTTTTTGGATCTTTTTGGGACACAAACCCAGTAGCAACGCTGCTGGGTCAAAGGGTAGGCACAGTTTGATAACTTTTTGAGCATAGTTCCAAATTGCTCTCCAGAGTGGCTGGGTGTATTCACAGTTCAGTGTTCCAGTTTTCCCACATCCCCTCCAACATTCTGCATTACCTTTCCCTGTCATTCTAGCCAATCTGACAGATGTGTAGTGGTATCTCAGAGTTGTCTTAATTTGCATTTCTCTGATTAATGATTTGGAGCATCTTTTCATATGACTAGAAATAGTTTCAATTTCTTTATCTGAGAATTGTCTGTTCATATCCTTTGACCATTTATCAATTGGAGATTGGCTTCATTTCTTATATATTAGAGTTAATTCTCTATATTTTTTGGAAAAGAGGTCTTTATCTGAACCTTTGACTGTAAAAATGTTTTCCCAGTTTATTGTTTCCCTTCTAATCTTATCTGCATTAATTTTGTTTGTACAAAATCTTTTCAATTTGATATAATCAAAGTTTTCTACTTTGTGATCAATAATGATCTCTAGTTCTTCTTTGTACATGAATTCATTCCTCTTCCATAGGTCTGAGAGGTAAACTATCCTATGTACCTCTAATTTATTTATAATCTCATTCTTTATTCCTAGATCATGAACCCATTTTGACCTGATCTTTGTGCACAATGTTAAGTGTGGATCAATGCCTAGTTTATGCCATATTCATTTCCAATTTTCCCAGCAATTTTTGTCAAACATTGAGTTCTTATCACAAAGGCTGGGGTGCTTGGGTTTGTCAAACACTAGGTTATTAGAGTTATTGATTATTTTGTCCTTTGGACCTAACCTATTCCACTGATCAATTAGTCTATTTCTTAGCCAATACCAAATGATTTTGGTAACCGCTGCTTTATAATATAATTTTAGATCTGGTACAGTTAGGCCACCTTCATTTGATTTTTTTTTTTCATTAATTCCCTTGAAATTCTTGATCTTTTTGTTTTTCCATATGAACTTTGCTGTTACTTTTTCTAGGTCATTAAAATAGTTTTATGGGAGTCTGATTGGTATAGCGCTAAATAAATAGATTAGATAGTATTGTCATCTTTGTTATATTTGCTAGCCCTATTCAAGAGCATTTAATAGATTCCCAATTGCTTAGATTGGACTTAATTTGTGTGGAAAGTGTTTTTTACTTTTGCTCATATAGTTTCTGATTTTCCCTTGGCAGATAGATTCCTAAATATTTTATACTATAAGTAGTTACTTTAAATGAAATTTCTCTCTGTAACTCTAACTGTTGGACTTTGTTAGTGACATATAAGAATGCTGATCATTTATGTGGATTTATTTTGTATCCTGCAACTTTGCTAAAGGTGTGGATTATTTCTAATAGCTTTTTAGTTGAATCTTTGGGGTTCTCTATGTATACCATCATATCATCAGCAAAGAGTGATAATTTGGTTTCCTCATTACCTACTCTAATTCCTTTAATATCTTTCTCCACCTTTATCGCTAAAGCTAGTGTTTCTAATATAATATTGAATAGTAATGGTGATAATGGACAGCCTTGTTTCACCCCTGATCTTAATGGGAATGGTTACAATCTTTCCCCATTACATATGATGCTTACTGATGATTTTAAATAGATGCTACTGATTATTTTAAGGAAAAGTCCATTTATTCCTATACTCACAAGTGTTTTTAATAGGATATGAGATGATCATATGATTTTTGTTAATTTGATTATGAATATGGCCAATTATACTGAGTTTTCCTAATATTGAACCAGCCCTGCATTCCTGGTATATAAATCCTACTTGATCATGATGTATTATCCTGGGGATGATTTTCTGGAGTCTTTTTGCTAATATCTTATTTAAGATTTTAGCATCAATATTCATTAGGGAGATTGGTTTTCTTTCTCTGTTTTCAATCTACTTGGTTTGGGTATCAGTACCATGTCTGTGTCATAAAAGGAATTTGGTAGGACTCCTTCATTCCCTATTTTTTCAAATAGTTTATATAACATTGGAGCTAATTGTTCTTTGAATGTTTGGTAGAATTCACCTGTGAATCCATCTGGTCCTGGAGATTTTTTCTTAGGGAGTTGATTAATAGCTTGCTCTATTTCTTTTTCTGAAATGGGACTATTTAAGCAATTTACTTCCTCCTCTGTTAAATTAGAAAGCCTATATTTTTGGAGGTAGTCCTCCATTTCACTTAGGTTATCAAATTTATTGGCATAAAGTTGGGCAAAGTAACTCCTTATTATTTCTCTAATTTCCTCCTCATTGGTGGACAGGTCCCTGTTTTCATTTTTAAGACTAACAATTTGCTTTTCCTCTCCCTTTTTCTAAATAGATTTATTAAAGATTTATCTATTTTATTGGGTTTTTTTCATAAAACCAACTCTTAGTTTTATTTATTAGTTCAATTGTATTTTTATTTTCAATATTATTAATTTCTCCTTTTAATTTTAGAATTTCAAGTTTAGTATTTGATTGGGAGTTTTTAATTTGGTCTTTTTCTAGCTTTTTGAGTTGCAAACCCAATTCATTGATCTTCTCTTCCTCTATTTCCTTCAAGTAAGCCTCCAAAGATAGAAAATTTCCCCTTATTACCCCTTTAGCTGCATCCCACAAATTTTGGTATGATGTCATTTTCTTGTCACTGTCATTTTCTTGAGTGAAATTATTGTGTCTATAATTTTTTGTTTCACTCAATCATTCTTTAAGATGAGATTATTTAGTTTCCAATTACTTTTTGATCTCTTTACCCCTAACTTTTTGTTGAATGTAGTTTTTATTGCATCGTGATCTGAAAAGAAAGCCTTTACTATTTCTGCCTTCCTGCATTTAATTTTGAGATCTTTATGTCCTAATATATGGTCAATATTTGTATAGGCTCCATGAACTGCTGAGAAGAAAGTATACTCCTTTCGGTCACCATTCAGTTCTCTCCAAAGATTTGTCATACCTAATTTTCCTAATATTTGATTTACCTCTTTAATTTCTTTCTTATTTGTTTTGTGGTTTGATTTATCTAATTCTGAGAGTGCAAAGTTGAGATCTCCCACTATTATAGTTTTGCTGTCTATTTATTCTTACAATTCTCTTAACTTCTCTTAACTTCTCCTTTAGGAAGTTAGATGCTATACCATTTGGTGCATATATGTTTAGTATTGATATGGCTTCATTGTCTATGCTACCCTTTAGCAAGATATAGTTTCCTTCCTTATCTCTTTTGATTAGATCAATTTTTGCTTTTGCTTGATCTAAGGATGGCTACCCCTGCCTTTTTTACTTCACTTGAAGCATAATAGATTCTGCTCCAGCCTTTTACCTTTACTCTGCATGTATCTCCCTCCTTTGTTTCCTGTAAACAACATATTGTAGGGTTCTGACTTTTGATCCAGTCTGCTATCCGTCTCCGCTTAATAGGAGAGTTCATCCCATTCACATTTACAGTTAAAATTACTAATTCTGTATTTCCTACCATCATATTATCCCCTGATTATGATTTTTTCCCTTACCCCCCGAACTCCTTCCCCAGTATGAAACTTATGAGCCCCACTTGCATCACACAGCCCTCCCTCTTTAATATCCCTCCCTTCTCCCTTTAAATCCCTTTACCTTTCTTATTCCCTTTCCTTATTGCTCTCTTCCTTTTCCCTTTTCCTTTCCCTCTTTTTAATGAGGTGAGAAAGAGTTTTCTGTAAAACTGATATGTTAATTATTTTCTCTTTGATCCAATTCTGATGGGAGTAAGGTTCACACAATGTTCTTCCCCCTCTCTAACTTCCCTCAGAATATGATAGGGTTTTTTGCCTCTTTGTGGGATGTAGTTTCCCTCTTTTTATCTCTCCTTTCCCCTTTTTCTTACACTATCCCCTTTCCATTTCTACTCTCCCCCCCTTTTTTTGTTATATCCTTAAACTCAAATTATACAACAGAAATACAATTCTCAAGAGTTCCTTTTACCTTTTTCTGCTTCTCTTGAGTCCTACAATTGGAGATCAAATTTTTTCTTTAGATCTGGTTTTTTCCTTAGAAATATATGGAATTCATCTGTTTCATTAAATGTCCATCTTCTTCCATGGAAGAAAATGCTCAGCTTAGCTGGGTAATTTATTCTTGCCTGAATTCCAAGTTCTTTTGCCTTTTGGAAGCTCAGATTCCAGGCCCTTTGATGTGGATGCAGCCAGATCTTGAGTGACCCTAATTGTGGCACCTTGGTATTTGAATTGTTTTTTCCTGGCTGCTTGTAATATTTTTTCCTTAGTCTGATAGTTCTGAAATTTGGCCACAATGTTCCATGGAGTTGTGTTTTTGTTTTTTTTGTTTTTTGTTTTTGTTTTTTTTAGAGTCCTTTTTAGAAGGTGTTTGATGAATTCTTTCAATGTCTATTTTACTTTCTGGTTCTATTATCTCTGGGCAGTTCTCTTTGATGATTTCTTGTAAAATAGAATCTAGGCTCTTTTTTTCATCATAATTTTTGGGAAGTCCAATAATCCTCAGATTGTCTCTCCTAGATCTATTTTCCAGGTCTGTCGTTCTGGCAAGTAGATAGCTGGCATTTTCCTCCAGATTTTCATTTTTTTTGGCTTTGCTTGACTGATTCTTGGTGTCTCAGTGAATCATTCATTTCTATTCAGTTCTGATTTTTAATAAGTTATTTTCTTCATTAGCTTTTTAAAACTTCTTTTTATATGTGTCCAATTGAGTTTTTAAATGAGTTGTTTTGATCTATGGAATTTTTTTTCCATTTCACTAAATTTGTTTTTTAGTGAATTATTTTTTTTCCAATTCACAAATCCTACTTTCTTGGGAATTCTTTATCTTTTCCATTTCACAGATCCTACTTTCCTGTGATTTCTTTACCTTTTCCAACTCCTTAATTCTGTTTCCCTGCACTTCCTGTGAATTCTTTACCTTTTCCAATTCATATTTCAGGAAGTTGTTTACCTTTTTTAATTCACATTTCAGAACATTGTTATTCTCTAGCATAGCTTCTCTTTCCTTTCTCCATTTTTCTTCTAATTCTCTCTTCAGATTTTTAATAGTTTCTTCTAGGAGAGTGTGATTTGGGGTATTGTCTGGAGGCTGTCTGCTATTAGACTCCTCAGGTTTGGAAGCCAGCTCTTTTTCTGCATAGAAACTTTCAATCGTTTTCTTCATTTTTTTGCTCTTTTTTTTTTTTTTTAAAGCCAACAGGGTCTTCCCTCAGGACAAGGAGATTACCAGCTTCCTCTGCAGAGCAAGGGTGGGTTTATGGACAGTATTTTCCCTCTCAGTAGGCTGCAAGGAACTGCTGAGCTGCAGGAGGGCTCTGGGAAGAGCTCTATGGGGAAGTGATTATGCCTGGGTATCACAGCTGGGCTGTGTAAGTGGCCTGTGAGGAGCCCCACTGTAGGATTAGTGACTGCCTTGGGGCTAGAAGTTAAGGAGCAAAGGTATCACTGCCCTCCCACAAATGCCAGCTTTGAGTATTTGCGATCATCCTGAACCTCACTGCACCAGAAGTGTTTCTGCCTGGGGAGCGCAGTCGGGCTGGGGAAATTCCACTACCCTCGAGGAGCCCCTTACTATACAGATGAGAGGCTGCCCTGGGTTGTGCCCCTGCTGTGTGTGACTACCCCCCACCATGAGCCAAAGGCCGCCAAGAGCTGTGTTATGGTCTGTGCTAGGTCACTTCTGGTCCTGGGTGGGCTTTGGCATCCCTCAGTGTACCCACTACCCCAGGCTCCAACTTCTCTGCTGGTCTCCTACTCTGCCACCAAAGTAAAGCAGTCAGGCTACAGCAGAGAGCTCTATGTAAACCTTCCAACCGCAGAGGCTGCCCCGCTCCGGTTTCTATCCCTGCTCTGTGCTGGTCTGCTCCCACCACCTCAGGTCAAACCTTTTCTGGCGATATTCCAGATTCTTTTCCACTGGTAAGTTTTTGTATTTCCAATCTTCGTGGGTTTTACCAGTCAAGCGCTGTTTTTGAGGCTGAATTAAATACTTGGTAGAAAGGGAATTAGAGAGCTTAGAAAGTTCCGTCTAGCTTCTCCACCATCTTGGCTACCACTCTAATGATCCTCTTTCTAATGCTGTGTTGCATAAAAAAGATGTTTGATCACATCTCTAGAGATTCTCTAGAGATAGGGAGACCCTCCATATGTTCCTATTTTTATAATATTCTTTTTTTTTTTTCTTTTTTTTTTTATTATATATATATATATATATATATATTTTATAATATTATCCCTTGTATTCATTTTTCCAATTTACTCCCCCTCCCTCTATTCCCTCCCCCCGACGACAGGCAATACCATACATTTTACATGTGTTACAATATAGTCTAGATACAATACATGTGTGCGAATATCATTTTCTTGTTGCACAATAAACATTAGAATCCGAAGGTACATGCAACCTGGGCAGACAGATATTAGTGCTAACAATTTACATTCCCCTCCCAGTGTTTCTTCTCTGGGTGCAGCTACCTCTGTCCATCATTGATCAACTGGAAGTGAGTTGGATCTTCTTTATGTTGAAGATTTCCACTTCCATCAGAATACATCCTCATACAGTATTGTTGTTGAAGTGTACAGTGATCTTCTGGTTCTGCTCATTTCACTCAGCATCAGTTGATTTAAGTCTCTCCAGGCCTCTCTATATTCCTCCTGCTGGTCATTTCTTACCGAGCAATAATATTCCATAACCTTCATATACCACAATTTACCCAACCATTCTCCAACTGATGGACATCCATTCATCCTCCAGTTTCTAGCTACAACAAAAAGAGCTGCCACAAACATTTTGGCACATATATGTCTCTTTCCGCTCTTTAGTATTTCTTTGGGATATAATCCCAGTAATAGCGCTGCTGGGTCAAAGGGTAATTTTTATAATATTCTAACAACCTCCAGAAAATTACAAGATCTCCTCAATGAGAGGACTATAACTATTCAAAATATATTGGCCTAAAAATCCATGCATGCAAAATAAAATAAATGAAAAATGCCTAATAGCTCAACTATGATAAACAGTTAAATGGCCAGTCCAGTGAACAGGTAAAATGATATATATAGTTGGGAAAGGCTCTGCATATAGACAATGAGTTAATTCCAGAATTGGATAAGAGGAAAAGAGTAGACATTATTGTATTAAGGAAGTTTTTCAATGTTATTAGTGATTTCAAGCTAACCTCAAGTTAAAAGACCCTCCCTCTTTTCAATACTGTAGTCCCTATGTCAAAGCTATATGGTTATAAAACTTGGATGGGGAAAAGTACAGCTAACTAACTAGCCAACCTCTCACTAAATCTACCATTTATTTCAATTACTGATTTAAAAAAAACAATTCTCAGGAGTCAAATGTCAGAATGCCAAAGAAGTCCTCACACAATAAATTGATCTATGGAGTGAAAAAATGGAAAGCTAGCTCATGATGGGCTCTTATAGGCTGTAACAAATTTCCAATGATGGTCTATGCTTAAAAGTGTTCTAAAGGACGACATTAAAGAAATGCATGATCAGAAAAAAGATGCATTGTTAATATGATTCATTAGATGTAATCAGCACAAGGGTTTCCTTGGTACTCATAAAAGGTCAAAAGATTAAGAAGAAAATCATTAGCATGAGAGATCTTCTGTAGAACATAGACAATAATTGCGCAGAATGATAAGACATAGATAGGTTTCAATAAAGAAAATTTAGAACTGCTAAAATCTTTAAATTTATTCAATTTTTATTTTTTTAACTTAAATTCAAATATATTAAATATTTTAGAAGGTGAATCAGGAATTTAAAAATTGTGATTCCATAAAAAAAGTACATATGAATTGTATATGAAGTTAATCAAAGTAATGTTGCAAAAATAATGAAAACATGTAAAATCTTTTCAGGATTTTAGGGAAGCAATGCAGATAAATAAAGATGATGCTAACCTATTTCAAGCTGCTGGAATTTGTCATCACAGGTAATCAAAGTGATTTGTGTTGAAACAGAAAGTGAAGTTAGCCATTATACCTAATGATATTGCAGTTCTATTTGTATATAAGTTGGGAAATATGAAAAAGGATAAAATAGATTGAAAGTGGCAGAGTGCTTTACAAAGCAATATCCAGAAATTCCAAGAAAGAAATATCTCTAATGCACATGGTTCAAAGCCTTAATGAAACAAATTCTGGATTCTGTTGCTTTATCTGTCTTAGTAATTAACATGTAATTATTGACTGTTATTGAGTTAATAGTGGAGATGCTTTAACTGATTCAAAATAATAGTTAATGTACTTGAGCTAGTACACACACATACATATACATAAATATCTATAAATATACACACATATACACATAGATACTAATACTCATATATGTAAGATCATACTGTGTTTATTTCTCTATCTGTTGTCCATCTTTCTGAAGGTTAATGGTATCTTCCTTTATGGATCCAAGTCCTCCCATGTTTTTCTAAGTCAATGAGGTCATAATTTCCTACACCATAACAGTATTCCAGCCCAATCACTGCTTATCTGAAAGTTTGTCTACAAAGTTTTTACTCAGTTTTCTGTATTCCTTCTATTTTTGGCTACATAGGTTTTATTTATAATAATCAAAAAAATTTTTTTATGCTTCAACAATGTTCTCCCCTATAATGTAGGTTAAATTCTCATAATGCTTAATCTACTTCCTTTACTTCTATTCTGGTTTCTCTGAAGTTCCAGACCTTTTGCTCCTCCACATAAACTTTATTACTTTTTCTAACTTAGAACTTTTTAGTAACTTAATTAAGATGACATTGAATAAGTAGATTACTTAGGCAAAATTGCTATTTTAAAAATTATATTGGTTTTACTGATCCATGAGCAATAAATATTCCTACAATTATTTAAATCTGAGGGGGGGTTTTGTATATAAAGTGGCTTATGTTTATATTCATGTAGTTCCTGTGTTTATTTTGGCAGGTATACATCCAGATATTTTCTACTATCTAGGCATTTTAAATGATTTAACCTGGTTGTTAGGTTTCTAATTTTCCCTTAGTTCTGTGATTTTTACAGAAAAACTTGAAAATCCGTTCATTAAATAGCCTTTTTTTTTTCCTTTCAGGATTATGCTTAATTTTGCTGAGTGAACCTTGGTTATAACTCAGCTCTTTTGTTTTACAGAATATAATATTCTAAGACTTACAGTCCTTTAATGTAGTTGTTGCTAGATCTTATATAATCCTTATTATACCTCCAAGATACTTAAATTTTTCTTCCTCTGAATATGAAGCCAGATCTTTTCTATCCCCATAGTAACTATCTGGTTGAGTTTCTTCTCTTTTGCTTACTCATTTTTAATTATTTTCTGTTTTGTTTTTAGCTAATATTAATGTAAATTGTAATTCTAAATTACGGAGAACGATGCCCTAAATCTCAGGTGCTTCTTAATGTTATTTTCTGAGGTCTGTCTCAGGACCCAATCTGGGGCTTACCTCTCCACTCAGACCATGACTAGGGACTCCAGCCACTCTGGCCGGCAAATGATCTTGCTCCCTGTGATTCATTAGGTGATCATAAACTACAGTTGTCTTCTCTACCCTGGAAGTGAAACCAGCAACTCTGTTCTCCTGCAAATGCCTATAACTAATAGCGTCCCTGCAAGGTACTGCACTCACCATGTATGTGCCAGCTCTTTCTCCCCACAGTCATAGCCTGGGACTCCTCTGCTCAACACAGGTGTGCTTGGCATCCCTTGTCACTGGAAGGTCCTTCATTCTTTTTCTCAGCAGTGAAAAATGAAAGTTTCTATGGCTGGCAGCCTCTCACCTCAGCTGCTCCTAAGGCTAGTTGTTTGGTTGATTCTGCAGACTCCTTAGAGGTGCTTGCAGTTCACTCAGGCAGAATCTATGTTTAGAGATCAGATCTTTCCTGGCGTCTTCTCAAATTATCTTAGGAGGAAAACTGTTTTAACCTGTATTTATTTCTGTTCTTTTTATTGTTGTTGGCGGTGGGGCAGGGAGGAAATTTGAAGAGCTGAAAATTTTCTAATTTTACCATCTTTTCAAATTTGTGGTGTCTTAATATTTTTTTAATTTCAAAGTAAAACAAATGTTTAATTTACAAAGTTTAGAGTTCCTCTGCTATCATATTTTTGTCTTATTTAAAGAATGAACACATTCAGGTTTATATCTCCAAATTTCAGTTAGACTAATGATTACAATGCTTTAAAATGTTTCTGTTGTTATTATTTGTCCTTCATTCTTGAAGACAACCATGACATCAGGGAGGGGATGCTATCACATATAGGTGAATTGTATAAGAGACAAACTAGGATTGTTTCCACAGAAAATTCAATTAAAAGCTAAATTACACAGTTAAAATTCAGTTCCTCAGAAACCTTGAGAAGGCAATGAGAAATAAAAGTTAAGTTTCTACAGAATATTGCAGGCTTTAAGGTAATGTAAGGTAATAAGTATCACTGACCAATCAATTTTCAGAAGGAGAAACTGACTTGACTGCATAATTTTGATAAAGGGGTCTAGGCTAGAAACTAGCTTTTTAGCCAGGGTCAAATGACTAGAAAAAGGTTTTTCTTTGTTGCTAATAAGTCTCATACATAGTATCTTCTGGGGAAGGCAGGGAAAGGAGGGAACAATGACACAAATTTAGACACAATAAGATGGAAAAGAGGACATTCCTAGGGCTTCCCAGCTAAGGCCTTTAACAGGTCTCAGTTTCTGTTAAACATTTCAAGTGGAGGAAGAAGATAAGGAAATGGAAAAAAACAAATAAAGTGTACAATCAGGTCTTTGTTCTAATAGGTCACTGGTTTCCTTATGTGAGGTCTTCTGTAATGTTCTAGTCTGGTTTTCAGAGCAGCCTTTGTTTCAGTTGAGTGAGTAATCACCACCACAAGAGTAGCCAGGTGTTAAAGTCCAAAGTCCAAATTCTTTATTGTCTCCTTGCCAAGCCTTTGTTTCAGTTGAGTGAGTAATCACCACCACAAGAGTAGCCAGGTGTTAAAGTCCAAAGTCCAAATTCTTTATTGTCTCCTTGCCAATCTAGTTTCCTTGCCTGGGGTCCTGGGCCAGCTTTCTGGAGAGCCTTTCAGACAGGCCTTGGTCTCAGTGGGGGAAGTGCAGGAGGCCAGCCCCACGATGGTATGACATGAAGTAAATGAATCTTGTCTCTCTCCTTGGTTCTGAGAATTTGAGCTCCTGTCTTCAGTCCTTCTCTGGCTCTGTCTCCGAGCTTCTCGGTCCCTCAGGAGAGCCACCAAAAAAAGCCTGACTGAAGATGGAATTAATGTGTGTCTAGGTCCCTTCCGAGTCTGTGTCTGGCTCTTCTGAGTCTCTCTCCAAGCCCTTCTGAGTCCATCTCTGGCTCTGACAGGCCTTGGTCTCAGAGTGGGAAGCAGGAGGACAGGCCAGCCACCACAAGGTTGATGAAGATGGAAATAAATCTCTCTGAGTCTGAGGGCTGGAGCTCCAGCCTCAAAAGACTTGTCTTCTCTGGCTCTGACTCTGGCTGAGTCTGTTCGAGCTTATATGCTCTCTTGTAGAATTATATTAAGTACTAAGTACATGTACTGAACTAGAGAACGATTAAGCACCATGCTAAACTAGATAACCATTGTCTTTATCAATTCCACTGACTTAACACCTTGCAAGAATCCTTGTCTCAAGTTCAGAATTCTGGCCCGTAACAGTCTTCTACCTTGATTATACATATTATTAGAATCTGCAAACATGTAGTTCTGAAAGGCATCGCAGAAAACATTTAATTCCCTTAACTATGAAAAAAAAGAAATGAGCATTTAATTTATGCATATTATGTGCTAGGCACTACGCTAAGTGTTTTATAAACATTTGATTCTCATCACAATTTTGTGAGGAAGGCACAATTATTATATATATATATATATATATATATATATATATACATATATATATATATATATTTTTTTTTTTTTTCCCATGGAGGATATTAAAATAGACAGAAATTAAATCACTAGCCCAAAGGTCACATAGCTACTAAATGTCTTGTGGTAGAATTTTTACTCAGATCTTCCTAATTCCAGGAAGCAGATCAAAAGCCTTTAAAAAACAGTTCCTTACTCATTTTGGTCATATGCTAATGTGTAACATTTAGGTTGTGTTGCTTTATGTAAATATGTAGTTTTATAACATTTGAACATGAAGTGTTGGGGGGAAGCATACGTTTAAATATGTCAAAATAAATGCTTCAAAAATTATAGGGATAGTAGATTTAGAACTGGAAGGGAATTTAAAAGACATCTCAACCAATTCCTTGATAAAGAAGACTGTGAAGCCAAGAGAAGTTTCATTTGCCTAAAGTCACACCATCACTGTTTGCATGTTAATCCATCCAGAAATAATTTGGGACTGAGGGATAAATTCAACTTGGTGATCAATGATTGTCACTGCTGGGTTCTTCTATCCCATGTGAAATGAGTTCATTCCACCTCCCTTCTGTCTGAAGTCAGCTATATTGCTTTTTAATCATTTTTGTATAATCCTTATCATTCTAAAAGCTCAACATTGAGCATTGTTAAATACAGCTGCAATAATGAATATAGAATTCAGTATGGGTTCTATATACAGAAGAAGGCTAGAGTAACTAAAGTGATTCACAGTTCTCAAAGGGAAAAGACCTTATAATTCCTCTTAATAACTCATTTTCATATTTAGCAGCTGTTTTGATCTGGAGATTTTTGTAGATCTGGCGAGATTCTCTTTTATTGAAATGTAGTTGCTTTGTAATTATTAGTCTAGATTCTCTATAATTAAAAATAAGGTATTCCAAGTTCCTAAATTTAGTAGAGTGTACATAATGGATGTTTTGTAAATGCTAATTGAATGATGGACTGAAATTCAGCTGAAATTCCATTTTTGCCAGTTATATATATTTTAAGACAAGAACATTTTACAAGAAGAAATATTTGATAATTGCTGGTATCAAGATCTGCACCCCCGTCCCTCTTCACACACATTCCAAGTTTACTTCAATTTTTTATTACAAAAAAAATATTGTGCTACAAAAGAAGGAATGCTTGACTGGTGACCATGAAATCTTACTTTTAGTTCTGACTATGCCACTAATTAGCATAGCTGTCTTCTCTAGGTTCAATTTATTTCATCTATAAAATAAAGATATCATGATAAATGCTCTCAAGATTTCATCTAGTACCAAATTTCCTTAAGTGAAGATTTATTCAATTTATTCTTCAGGTAATAGGTGCTTAATAAATACTAGTACATCTAGAAAATATTTTAATAGTAACAGTGCTTCAAATTCACATTTTTCTCTGTCAGACAGAAAACAAGATTGTAGTTAGCAATTCTTTTAGTTATTGATAGAACTAGTAACAGTAAATAAAAAGTAAAAATTGCACATAAGCTTATTTCCAAATGGGAAATATAACAAGTATGTTTTATTGAAATTCTTCAAGTTGATTCAAATTGAGATTTTTTTCTGCAATAATAATAAAAAAGCTTTAGATGTATAAGACTACTTTTTCTCAAATAATGCCAAATTTGGTGAGGAAGGTAAGCAGGATTTTAAACACCTTGAGAACACTGGTTATATGTGTTCTTTGTTGCCCACAACCAAAATTCAAAAGCTGTCCACTGTCTAATATGTATGTTACATGCTGCTAATCTGAAATCTCAAGGCACATATGTTATATTACTTGTGACTTACAATTGACTTCCCATATGACCAATCTTTTTTACAATGCATTTAACCCTCTAATTGGAATTGGTCAAGAGTTTTCTCATCAAGGACTGTCATACTTATCATTTAGACATTTTTCAAAATTGTCTTTCATTTAACATGATCAATGGGGGAAAATGGAGAATGTAGTGATAGTCATAGGAATTTGTAGTTCATGTATTATGTCATGAGATGAAAAGAAAATGCCTTAATGTGAAATACCAATATCCACTGGCTCCTCTGCCACAAACTTTATAAGATAACAATTTAAGGGGTGTGGCAGAGATAATGGTAATTTCAGGATTAGTTACACTGAAATTTATTATCAAACTACCTAGGAAACTGAAAGGGAATTGTGAGACCTTGTTTGTCAAAAAAAAATTGGTATGGAATAGTAATTATATTGCTATTAATATAACAATATTAATATTAATATCACTCATAATATTATTCCTATCATATTACCCCTAAGATTTATATCTAGTTTTTTTTAATGAGTATTTTAAAAGGCCAACAAAAATCAGTATCAAAATGTTATCTGAAAGAAGAGAGGAAGAGAGAGAGGAAAATTGAAAAATAAAATATCCATGCTATAAATTTATTTTCAGAATGGGAGAGTTTGAAGAAGCTGTATGTTCATTCACTCGTGTCATTGAACTCAATCCTTTTTTTGTGGACGCATATGTTGGTCGGGGAAATTCTTACATGGAATATGGTCATGAAGTAGCTGATAAACAAGCACAAAAGGACTTTATAAAAGCCTTACATTTCAATCCAGCATATTCAAAAACAAGAATTAGCCTTGGATATAATTTACAGGTAATTGCACAAAGAGATACTTAATTATTAAACTTTTTCACTAGATATGACTATAAATGAAGTATAATAAATGCTGTTTCTTTGCTTAGGAAAGATTTGCCATTTCCTTAACTTCTTTATATATAGTATAGGATCACAAATCAGTGGCTTAGTATTTTTATGGCAATTAAGAACCAGTCACCCTAAATTCTAATCTGGTTCTCATGAATCTGAGTTTTCTTTACTCAGTTTTTTCTGGTTTTGTTGTCGTTGTTGTGGGGTTTTTCTTTTGGTTTTTTTTTGTCAGTCCTTCCATCCCTACAATGTTTATTCATGTCATATAAAAGAAGCTTGTTCTTTGCATCTATCAATCTAGAATTTTAATAGTTTAATATCAACTGGAAGGTCTCTAATAAAATGTCCCAGGAATTTGTGTTTAACTTAGAATTTTTTTTTGTTTTTTTTGTTTTAAATTTTAAACATCAGTGATAGGATAAAGAGATGGTTGGCATACTTATCAAATTTGCAAATTTTTAAAAGCTTGGATATATATTTAATATTTTACATCATAGAATAAGGATAAAAAAAACAACTTGAAAGGCTAGGACTATGTAGTAAGAATAAAGTTAATAGGGATTGTTTCATTGGAGAAAAAAATCAGCTCTCTCAACAGAAGAGTCAGGGCTAGAGAGGTTATCTAAAAAATCTCTCAAAGCTTATATGGAGTTTCCTCATTAATATTCTGACATGGCAACCAAAAAAATTATTCAAGCAATCAAAAACCGGTTAGTAAGTTCTTATTATATGTAAGATACTTTGTTAAGAGCTGACAATTACAATTACAAAAAATGAAACTGTTTTTGCCCTCAAGAAGCTTACAGTATAATGGATAACATACATAAAATTATAAGCAGAATACATATAAAATTAATCAAGATAGTTTGGGGAAGGAAAGCTAAATTTAAATGCATGATTTTATCAAAATATTTATTCTCTTATTTGGATATTTTTTTCTTTCAAAGTGTACATTTGAAACAGTATATATTGTCCCAGTAATAATATTGGAGGTTTTCCCCCACTTAATGTCTGGGATTTTAAAATATTATCCAAAGGCTATGTATAAATGAAATTCATATAAAATTTCTTTTAATTGATTTAAATTTCAATATATTTTCAGATGCAAGTCAATTTAATTCATTTATTCTTCAAATTGTTGAGTTTCTTGTTTAAATAAGTTGAGTAAGATTATGCCAAATATCTTTGTATATCTTTTTATTAAATTTTTTTGAGATAGACTTATAAGAAATTACACCAAAATATTTGGTTTATATTCTTATTAAGAACTATTTCTCAGCACATGTGTATGACATATTCCAGGCTCAAGGAAAATTTCAAAAAGCTTGGAATCACTTTACCATTTGTATGGATATTGATCCAGGAAACTGCCTGGCATATGAAGGAAGAGGAATAATCTGTCTTCAGATGGGTGATAATTTTGCTGCTATTCAAGATATAAATTCTGCTCTAAAGGTAAAATAAGAATATAAAATGCCTTAGTATAAAATTGGAGGGACAAGAATGGGTGACAGAAACAGTGGAGTGGGGTATCAATTAAGCAGAAGAATCTTCACATTTCTATTCTCATAGTAACCACCCTAATTCAGATTCTAATCACCTTTTCCTCTGGATTACTATAATAGCTTTCCAATTATTCTCATTTCCAGTTTCTTCCCTTTGTAATCCATCCTCCTCAAAGCTGAAAATAATGTTCCTAAAGCAGACCTATATTACCATGTCATTTCCATGCTCAAGAATAGGATCTATATCTAGTACCTCTAAGATAAAAGATAATTGCTTCAATGGAGTACCTAAAATCCTTCACAATCAAGCTACTTTTCAGACTTTCATTTCATTCATACTATATTCTAGTCAAACTAACCTGTTTGCTATTTCCATATCACATTTCCTCCTATTTGTGTATAAGCTATTCCTTCAGAATTTTGTGCCAAGACCAACAAATACATAATGCATATGTACATACATACATATATATGTATATATGTGTGTGTGTATATATATATATATATAAAATAACTTCTCATTAGTAGATGTTGTGGGTTGGAAATTTATTCACTTACCCCTACAGAATCTGGTTTAGCATTTCACATGAAAATATCAAGTTTAAAAAACATAAGGACCTTCACAAGGTGTTGGATTATTCGCTTGGTACTTGTTGATAATTGGCATATATCATAAACACAATACTATCTTCCCAGTCCCTTGAGCTCACAACAATGTTGCCTTGTTTCAGCACCAGAAAACAAGATGCTTCTCCAGAATAAGCTTACCCCTCCTAAACTCACCAGTATGCTACTAATTGAAGCCTAGATAGACACCAGATACTACTAGACACACTAGATAGACTTCAGCCTCCTCTTCTGTCTGATTAGAGGGCTGGAGGACAAAATAATAACTTCTCCCAATACCTTCCTTTTCAGAGGGCAGAAACTGAATTTTCAGTTCACTCTATTCTATATCTGCTGTCCTGTAAATGGAACAGGATACCCCTGTGTTGATTACCCATTGGTGTCTCATTCCGCTCCCCACTTCTTTTTCTGTGTTGTCTCCCCTTTTAAGATTGTAAGCTCATTGAAGACAGATTTCCTTTTTTATTAATTGTATCAGTTTATTAATTGTAATTAGCACAATACCTGGCACATAGCAATATTTAATAAATATTTATTAGATTGGATATAAAGTTATATTTCAATAAAAGAGACAGCTTTCAGAAATAGGAGATAATAATCCCATTGTGTTCTGCCCTAGTGAGATCAAATCTGAAGATTCTGTTCTAAAGTGTTACATTTTCAAGATAAACTAGAACAATATGAAGGTATTGTTAGCCCAGAAAAGAGAAGATTTGGGGGGGGGGAATGATAGCTGTCTTCAACGATAAGTAAAAGAAACATTTGACTTGCCCCAAAGAGTAAAACCAAGAGGACTGAGTAGAAATTGTGAATTTAAGCTTTATGTAAGGGGAAAAAAATGTCAACAGAACTCTTCAAAAGTGGAATTAACTAGCTGAAGTGGTCATCACTTTCCTTCTTACTAGAGTTCTTAGATTGAACTGAAACACTTGTTTTAAAAATTTTACTGCCTTGTCTTTTTTATTTTTTTTATTTTTTTAATCTCTTCCAGGACTTGTTTTTACAAGAAAGGAAAGAGGGACCGGAGGAAAATGTTATCTTTAAATGCGAAATATTCCTGTTATTGTCTTTCAGATCACTATTTCTGCAGAATTTTTAACAAATCGTGGTGTGATTCATGAATTTATGGGTGAACGGAATATTGCTATGAAGGACTATCAGGCTGCACTTTCTATAAGCCCTGAATATTCTCTGGCTTATTTTAATGCAGGAAATATCTATTTGCACCATAGGCAATTTTCCCAGGTAAGATAATCATTAATCTACCAAACCCTTTCCTGCCCCCAAGAAAACACTCCAACAACTATTTCCTTATCAAAGGTATATTCATTCCTTAACCATATATATCACTTTCACAATCTGGCTACAACTTAATTTTTTTTCAACTTTTTTTCCCTGAAATAAAGCCAGGAAATTATTATAAGCAGACAAAGATGAGAACCTAATTGATCAGAATGGATTTTCTATTTTGTCCAAATACTGACTTCTGTATTTGTTAATGACAACATTTCTGTATTAATCATTCTGTTAACCCAGTCCTCTCTAGACTATATTATCTATATTATCTTAAATATTTAAATGTAAGACAGTTGATTGATTTACTCAACCCACCTCATTTAAAATATGTGATAAAATGTTCAGTCTCATAAATATTAGCATATGCAATACACATGTGCAAAATCTTTGTAAGTTGATGAATGAAATGAAATGATGCCAGAGAGGAACTCTGAGGGATTATCATGTTCTCTGGGTGCAGTGTGAAAGCATCAAATTAGCTGGAAACAGGGAGTTCAAACAAGTGGCAAACCAGAAGAAAGCATCCTGTAAACCCATAAGAAAGAATTTCCCGGGGTTGGGGTAGAGGTTGGGAAATACTTTGTCTTTAGTCTTGTCTTCTTCATCCCATCTTCTTCTGGTCAGAGGAAGAGATGTAACCTTGGTCTAGGACCTGAAATTAATTGGGATGAAGCTCCTCAGAGAGCTTCATAAAAAGAGAGAAGGAAATGTTGTTGACATAATCTTCCAATTGCAAAAAAATAATTTGCAAGGAAAAAGGGCAAGAAGGAACTAGGTAGGAACAAAAAAGAAACATGAATTAGGTTTCCTGGATATTATCCTGTGATAGATATGTCCTGTTAATTATATGCATTATATATCTATCTTCACTGCATCTTGTTAATACTGACCTCTATCCTAAAGCTAGACATATTCCTTCTAAGAGAAAGCAAATAGCTCCAGAGCTGATTGTTCAGTCTAAAATCATTCCATCTTTCCTAAAAAAGCATTCCTGAGGCGTTTAAACAATGTCATACACACAGAAAAACATGGAGTCTACTCTAAATTTATTTGGGTACTACCATCATTGTTTTTTATATTGACACAGCCCAACACTAACAAAGAAACACTTTTCCAATTGTTTAAATTTCAGTTTTATTCTGGATCTTAGCAATATGGATGTTTTTTATCTGGAGTTTATTTAGATATTGTAATGCCAGAGAAACTGAGCAAAATAGAACAAAGAGTATTTAATAGTTTATTAAATGGAGAGGTATACTGGGACCAATGTGATCCATGGTTTGGTCCCAGGGCTGAATGAGACTATTGTCTCCAAGAATCCAGCAAACAATGTGAGTTCTCAATGACATATATACACATGGCTCAGACTCAAGTGGTAGGCTGAAGCAGGGGCGGAGTCAGGGTGCTGAGAGCAGGAACGGGACTCTCATAGGATGGGGTGAGCCACAGGAGATGAGATGACATAATCAGGGGGAAGATAGATGGATAGAGGCATCTTGATAAGAGGATATCTGACATTCCCATAGCTTGGGATGGGAAAAGGAATTCTGATGTTCTAAAATATAAGATCTTTTTTCCTTATCAAGTATTCTGATAATTCAGACCCATTTTCTTTTTTTAAAAAAATTACATGTAAAATTAATTTTTAAACATTTTTTTAAATGTTGAAGTTCAAATTCTCTCCCTTTCTCTTCTCCCACCTCATCAAGAAGGCAAACAATTTTATATAGATTATACATGTATATAAAATAAACAAGAAAGATGTTAAGAAGATGAACAAAATTTTAGAAAAGTTAGATAAGGTTGACCGGATAGATAGATAGATGGAGAATATTGACGAAAAATAAAGAAGCATATTATTTTTCAGCACTTTTACAAAAATTGAACATGTGTTAAAATATAAAAACTGCAAAAAAACAGAAAAACAGAAATAGTAAATGCATCTTTTTCTGACCATAACATATTAAAAAATAAAGGGGCATGCAAAAAAAATTGGAAACTGAAGAATGGGTTGGTAAAAGTACAAATCATAGAAATAAGTTAATCATTTCATTAAAGATGGAGACAACAATGAGACAACATACCAAAATTTCTGGGATGCTGACCTAGAAGCATTGAGAGAGAAATGTATATCTCTAAATACATACATCAATAAAAGAGAAAAAGAACATATCAATGAATTGGACATGTAATTTAAAAAATACTAGAAAGTCAACAAATAACACCATAATAATTAACAACAATTAAATACTATAATAGAAATGAATGAAGAAAAAATTATTAGGAGCAATTTTACTCAACTACATACCAATAAAACTGACAATATACATGAAATCAATGAATATTTATAAAAATATAAATTATCCAGATTAATGGAACAGAAAATATTATACTGAAATAACTCTATCTGTGAAAAATAAATTAAAAAAAATAAATGAACTCCCAGAGGGGGATAGGGATAACAGGATTACCTGGAGTTACAAATCAACTCTTATCAAACATTTAAAGAATAATTAATAAATACTAGCAAAGAGATTACAGCAATATATAATAAAGATCATATGCTATTAACAGATTGGATTCATGCCAAGACTACAGATTTGATTTAATATAAGAAAAACTATAAGGGTATTAATCATAGCAAAAACAAAAAGCACATTTCAATAGATGCATAAAACAGTATTTGACAAAACACAACAAATATTCCAATTTTAAAAATAGCAAGCAGAAAATAAAGTTTACCTTAAAATGATAATACTATTTAACTAAAATCAAGTGCTAGCATTATCTATAATGGATTCAAGTCATAGGGCTTATCAATAAAATTAGGAGTCCTTTATCACCATTAATGTTCAGTATCATGTTAGAAATTCTGGCTAGAGAAATAAAACAAAACAAAACAAAACAAAATAAAACAAAAAAAGAAAGAAAGAAATTGAAGGAGTAAGCATAGGCAATAAAGTTATGTATTTGTTAACAAGAGTTTTTCTTTTTTCTTTTTCCAAAGCAGGGAGGAGATGGGATAAAGAAAAAAAGATTGTTTTGTTAACTGAAGAAAAAGTTCAATTTATTAAGAAGCATTAGATTCCTCCAGATAAGTGACCCAGTGGAATAAACTGTGGGTCTGAAGTTAGAATGATTTGAGTTCAAATCCAGCCTGAGACATTATTATTAGCCGTATGTCTCTGGGCAAAACATTTCAATCACCCTCATCATTCTCAATTATAAAATGGGGATCAGAATACCACTTATATTCAAAGATTAATATCTCATTTGATAACATTTGCAAAGCATTTAATAAAAAATGTTTGTTCTCTTTATAAATTTGCAATTCTAGTAAATTCAATGCAATGCAATAACAGGTTTCACACAGTAAGCTGTGAATGCAACCATTTAACACCTGAAATGGACAAAAATTTTAACAGTTAATTGTTTCTATTTCCTGTTCCCTTTTCATGCTATTAAAAAAAAAAAAAAAAAAAAGGAACTCAATTGATCAAGGGTCCCCTAATTGTCTACCTATTATATTTATATGGAAAAACTTTCCTCCAAGATTCATTGCAATTCTATTTGCAATTCTGAATGTTCTAGAGATGTGAAATTCCTCAGCATTTTTATTCTTTTTTTTTTCCACATGCATTTGTCATTGCAAAGCACAGCTAAGTCATATCTAGTCATGTGACTTAGAAACTGATTTGGAATTTTTTTTCTCTTACTTAGAAATTGTATTCTTATGCAAAAGAGTTTCCCCTCTTACTTTCTAGAGATTTTCCCTCCTTTAGAGGAAATGCTAAAGTGCTACATAGACTTTATTATTTATATATTTTGTAGGCCAGTGATTTCTACTCCAAGGCATTGCAATTTGACCCACTAAATGATTCTGCAGTCTTGAACCGAGCTATCACAAACATAATACTACAGAAATTTGAAGAAGCAAAACAAGATTTTATAAGGGCAATATATCTCTGTCCTTTTTGGGCTGCAGTGTATTATAATAAAGCACACTTATACTACTGTTTACAACAATATGAGACAGCTGAAGAGGATCTTAGTAAAGGTATATGTAGATTTTTTTTTTTATTTCCTAGTAAAAATGAGATGATTGATATGATTAAAATTATATTAAAAACAAGAAGAATCAATTAATTACCTAAAGAAATAAAAATAAAATAAAGTATAAATTGTATTAGTTCCATAATTACATCAATATGATGAGGTTCTAGTGGCAGTCAGAGAGTTGTGGAAATCTCCTTTTGGTCAGTGCAGGTCCTTCGTGAAAGAATTCAAGAACCCAAAGAGTTTTTAACTGGCAAAAATGGAAGTTTATTGTTGGATGAGAAGTCAGCTTTGCTAGAAAAACTGTCTTCTTCAATGACAAAGTCCTATTAGGGAAATTAAGGTACTGAGAAGAGAATGTGTTCTCAGTGGACAGGAGAGCTGGCAGGCATCTATGCCCTACTCTAGATTTCTGAAAAGATCAGGAGTTTAGAAATATCTTTTAATAGGAAAATCTAAGGCTCAGATTTCAGGTTGAAAAGAAAGCCAAAGTCCCCAGGCCTATATCTCCAATCCTTTTTGAAGACTTCTAGAATTCAGAATTTCCTGAAAAGGGTCTGCATCAATGGGGTGATTTGCCTTAGAAAAGACCCAACCAGGAGGATATGCTCTCATAGACTCTCTGGAGTCTGGAGTGGTCGGGAATCAAAGGGGACATAATTTCAAACTGTTAATTTTACAGATCAAAAGGGAGCACAGTTTCACACTCCCATCACCCCCCCCAAGCAGTTACCACCCAAATTCATTTGGGGAAAAGGGAGCAAAGATCTCAGACTTCTATAACTACTTCAAGCTGACAAAGGGTCTTAGAGATGCTTGGGGGGGAGGGGGCTTCAAGCCAGGAAGGGAAGTGTGAGACCTGAAGACAGCAGCAGCTGAGGTGTTGAGGTAAACTCTGGGTTCTCAAAGTATATGTCAACAAAGCCCAAACTCTGGTTTGTCCTGCCACATAATAAAATTTTTAATACAGCCCTAAATATGTTTCCCAAAGACTAGCATCACTAAATGTGCAAACATTCATCTCTAATATAAAATTTTATGGTAATGACAATCCAGTGAAAAGAAAAAAGTGCCCTTAGACTTTTTGTGTTCTTTTTTTCTTTCTGCATTAGTTATGTCAAAGTGGCAGAAAGAAGGACAAATTGTGAGAAGAATCTCTTTCTTAAAACTAAATGAATATTATATTCTTGTCCATTAATCAAAGACCAGACATAGCATTAGAAGAATAACTTATAAATTTTGAGATTACCCTATTGAGTGAAACCAGAAAATAAACAAAATAGTAGCTAAATAAAAAGAGGTATCAGAGATTCTTTCTAACAAGCAAGTAATGGAATTGATGTAACCACATTACAAAACATCAAGAAACCTTATTTCATATAATCCATAGTATTATATTGTTCATTATAAACAGTTTGTAAGAAATTGCCATGTAAGTGATAGTTATGCACCAACATAATGGTAGCTTATGCATCAGCATTTATATTGCAGAGAATGAGGAGGTAGAGAAATGACATGAAGAATTTCTTTTTTTCCCTAAGAATTTATTGATGTCATTACCTCTGGACTATTTAATGCTTTCTGTTGACATTATGACTGTCACTTATTTCCACATACAGCTTTTCTAGACCTTAGAAAGAAACACATTTTAAGTAATAATAATAATTATCTATAAGAAAACCTAACTCAGCAAACTCAAAGAATGAGTCTACTTAGGTTGATACTTTTTATGGATTTAGAAAAAAGGAAATTTTGAAGAAGGTTATGATGAAGAGACTTGTGGAATTAAAAAAAAAAAAAAAAAAAGTCTGGTGTTTCCCCGAGGTAGCTTTTTATACTAACTTAGCAATCACAGAAAACATACATGGGGAGGGACCTTCACAGTAGTTTTTATTATTTATTTTGAACTATTACAAATTTCTAAAATATTAGACATACTATTATTCAAATTAAGTTGATCAAAATTCAAAAGCAAATATAAATGATTTTTAGGTCACTAGTAGATTTCATAGGATGGGTCAATTTTAAACTTAGTAATAGGCCATTTCCCTAAAAAATAATATCTTTTTGAAAGCAAAATTATGTGTAGGTATTCACTGAAAAATAACACAAGTATACAGAATGCTTAGTTTTATATAAGTTTAATTTGTTTTTTTGAAAATATATCTTTCATTTACATAAATATAAGACTTGAAGTCAGAGATAAGAGTGTTTTATCCTTTAAACTTTTTTTAACATTTTTTAAACCTCTCCATATTTTTGATCCCTCAAAAAACATCTTCTTAAAGTTTATACATTTGCTCAAGAATCAAATATCTGCATTTTAAGTAAAATGTTAGGTTTTAAAAGATTGTAAATTCTAATTTTGCCAATTAAATGTTAGAATAAAATGCAGATATATACCATAACAAAATAAATTCAACATCCATAGAAAATTTGTTGAAATGTTATTTCATTATTAGTGATATTTAAGTTTTAAAGTAATTTATAAATTCCAAAAAATGATAATTTTAAGTTAATGGAATAAAATAAAAATTGAAATATATTATTGTCTTTTGCAGCTTTATCATTACAACCTAATGATCATCTGGCATATAAACTTAGAGCAGACGTTCATGGAAAAATGGGTATGATGGAAGAAGCTTTGAAGGACTATAACCAATCACTCGACCTTCAAGAATTTGCTAAAGTTTAGATTAGGCAATTTGATTTGACAATGCAAATTACCACAGAGAAACAACAGCCTTTCTTCTCTAATCTAAAATCTGTTTTTGAAAAGTATGAATTTGTGTCACTATTGAGTGATTTTTAAACTTTCATATAATTAGAAAAAATTTGCAGCTTAATATTTATTCCATCCTGTGATTTTTAAATGACTAGATTATCAGTTACAAGCCCAAATAACTGAATTTCTTGATGGCATTTAATTACTGCTCTGTCTTAAGAACACTAAATGATGAAAAATTAGGAATTTCTTTTTAAAGCAGAAATTTAACCTATTACACTTAATCTGTCATATGTCTGTAAGGAAAAAAAAGTGTCATATCTTAAAAGAGCCAAATAGTAATATTTTCACTAGAGTTCATTTTCTCTTTAAATAAAAATAAACTTCTTGACAAAAAAAAAAAAAAAAAAAAGAACTGTGAGTTTGGGGGAATTAACTTTTTTTTTTCTTATTGTGCATAATAATATACATTATATACATCTTTTCAATGGCATATATATTCTCCAAATGTACTGTTGTAAACAAAATTTTCCTTGAACATACTAATTTATGGAAACATTCTTCTGATGAACATATGTTTCTTAAGGGTTCACATACCTTATTTCTTTCAAACATCCTAGTGCCATATGAATGTAGTCAACATCAATACTCTTATCTTCCTGCTTTAAATATTCATCCATACACCCATATTTGTGTGTGTGTGTGCACATATATATGTATATATATATATATACATATATATATATATTTGTATCAAAATAAACACTTCCTAAGAGTTATCTGTTTCTTTCATTTAGAATCTCTTTTCTGAAATGAATGCCTAAGAGGTTCCCCAAAGTCTTCTAGGAACTTCTTTTCACCTAATTGGTGATGACAAATTTGCTACTATTGCAGTGAGTTTACTTCAACCTTCACTGAATGAGTGGATGAGACAAATGTTAAAATTCCTTTTCTATTTCCTATTTTCTTTTCGATGGGCTTATATTCTCCCTACCTTAAGTGCCTGATCAATATTCTTAAAGTAAATAATGTTCATCCACTTCCCATACTAGTTAGTCAATCACACATGCAAACATGAGAAAATAAATTTTTATTTTTCTTCTTTGTGGAGATACTTGTTTAAGTTTCTTTTCTTAGTATTCTTATCAAACCAATAATATATCTATTCAAAACTTTCTTGCAAGTATATCAAAATTTCTTGCAAGTAGGAATGAATCAATTCCATTACATAACTACTAATTTCCAAGAGTATGGTTTTATAGTTGAGCTGGCAAGGCATTACAATAAAGATAAGCAATTGTTATTTAAAAATTGTACAACTTTTGCTTTAACTGCTGAAAGATAATGATTATGATTCAATCTATGTTATAAAAGAAGAGTATTAAAGGCATAAGAAAATATCAAATCATGGCTTCCTTAGGAAATAGATATCTAATGTCACAGGTGTAGCCAGCTGATCATATCCATTCCCTGTGACCTTCAACATTCACTTTAATAACTCTCTAAAGTGGTTTCAGATTTTTCATCTATTTGTTTACAAGCTAGCTAAGTTTGTCTGGGTTTTTTAGGTTCTTGGCAGAAGGGAAGTGAGACCTTGATTCTGAATCTCTTGTAATATCAAATATTCAGCTTCTCATTGATACACACACACACACACACACACACACACACACACACACACACACACACACACATATATATATATATGTATTTAGTAGCTAGCTAGGATACTCATAACACTCATAATACAGCTACACAAGTAGACCAAGGCAGGGGCAGAACATTGAGAATGGGAACAGACTATTAATCTGGTTCTGACAGCATGGTGGGAGACAATGGACATTCTGATATGAGCCAGGAAGTTGAACTCCCCCCCCCCATCTTGAGTCCCACATTAACAATTAATTAACAATTAAGCAGAACAGTTAAGGAAACTGAGACAGAACAATTCAGGGAAACTGAGGCAGAACCAATTAGGGAAACTGAGTCAGGACAATTAAAGAGGACTGTGGCACAACATTCCACACACTCTCTCTCTCCTGAATAAACCAAAATAAAACTAGAAAAGAAAAAATGCAAGGACAAGTCTCTTCCTGATAACCCCAGAATTAACAGTTGTACAAAGGCTCCCTGTTGCAAGCATGTCAGGTCCTCTGCAGTTAGGGCACCATCTCAGCCAAAGAATCCAGTTTGAGATGGACAGTTCACTGTGAGTTAGGTGGTCTGCAGTCATTTGTACACTTAACTCAGTCTCTGCTTACAGAGTAGCAGGGCTCAAGGGCTCAAGGCCCATTCAGAGGGGCAACCCTCGCCATGGGAGAAGGGTGAGGCTTGGAGTAGCTTCACCTATCCCCGCCCAGAGGAACAAACAGGGCTGCAGAAAGGATCAGATTGCAGAGCAGATTATGCACAGTTAGACCATCAAGGCAGGTAAACCCCAAACTTTTAGATGCCTGATATCAAAGTACAAGGTCCTTTGAGATTGCTGATACTAAGGAATTGGGGTTACAGGATTGGAAAAACAGATCAGAAAGACTGCCAGTCCTAAGACAGGTATCTGATTTCTGGTTGTTTCTTTAATAAAAATAATCCCAAGAACTGAGTCCACCAGGGCAATTCTAACAAAATAAGGGGTTCCAAAGCTAAAGCATCTGAACTAGTGAGATAGGGGGTGGGGTAGAAGTGCCTAAGGCAAAAATATACCAGTTTCCCCAATGTTCTATCTCATCCTCCCCTTTTATTTTTTTTCTAATGAAAGGAATCATCAAATTACCATTCCACATATAAATCCCAAGAGTGAATCAAAATTCCTATACATAACAGACTAGTACAATAGCATTTCCTAAAAATCCCTCAAATATGACATCAATAGTTACACAGATTTAACAACTTCCATCCCAAATCTCAAACGCATAGTAACAGATGACCCAGTCAAGGTTCAACAGTCAGTCATCAACTATTCCCAAAGTCCCCCATATCAGTCCATCAGGTGTGAGGGGACAAAGCTTCTAAGTCAAAACTGCATCCTGGTGAAGATGGTTGCTCTCAGTCCATGCAAAGCTGATCAAGGTCCCAGAAGCAAGTTAATATTCGTGATTTGACACAAATCTAGAACAGTCTGAGATAAAAAGACTGGTCCACAAGACTGCTGCAAAATGTGAATAGCCAGCAGCTTCCTATGTGAAGAGATGACTGCTTTACAGGACAGGCACCAGCTGTAGTCTCAAGTCTTAACAGCAGTTAGGTCTCACAGACCACTGTTAACTGTCCTCTTATCAGAAACCTCAAAAAATAAAAAATAAAAAATAAAAAACCAAAACACAAATATCCAATAACAGACAGATTGACCAGGCTAAATACTTAATTTGCCTAAGCATTTCGGATACAATGATTACATATAATTAGACTGAAAACAGGAAGGTATGACATAATTGAATTGCATTAACAATTCTATTGACCATAGAGATCAGTTACAGAAGGGAAAAAATTGCAAGAATTTAACTATAACATAATATAAGCAGTCAAAACTCAATCTTCAGCACATACAGGATAAAATAGGTTTAACCAAGTTTTATTCCAATCAATTGTCCCACTAACTGTCAGAGGGTGGAGCTTTAAATTTCCCCAAAAGCATTAACTAACTATAAGCCCAAGAAATTTTACCTCCAATAACAGATTCCCATTAACCTTATAGTGATAACAGTAAGAAATCTGTCCCAATAACTTCACAACTTAAACAATTATATCTAAATGTCTCATAAGTGAACATTATGCATACAAATCAGTTTGCTTTTAAAATACCCAACATTTAGAGAAAAAAAAATCCCAAATTGCATATTGTCCATAACAGAAACATTTTCAGAAGGACAAAGAAAAAATTTATTTTTAGAGGCCCTTTAAATTACCTCAGGATGACCCAATACAATCAATTTAAAACTTATACAGAATGCCCAAATACCACATAAGAGAATCTGATCCTTAAAAATAGCAATTAAACTTTTAGAAATAATCCTACCAAAGTATGGATCACATTTATGACCAAATTCCTCAAACAAGAAAACCATTAAGTATCAAGAAACAAATTGAATATTTAGGTCAATTGACTTTCCCTTTAAATCACAGTTTGCTGCACTGGCAGTAACTTGATAAAAAAAAAAAAAACCTTTTTTTCAGGTTCTCCACTCAATTTCTTACACAGGAATCCTTCTCAAGATCAGTTATTTACTTTCTTCCAATATCAAGTTTCTTCCCAAATCTACCAGATTCCCAACTTTCTCCTTTTTTCATGCTACATACTTAAACAATCTCCAACAACTGTTAAAGTAGCAGGAAGCAGTGGGGGAGTGGGGTAGTTGCTCTCCCCCACCTCTTCTTTTTGCTGCCAAAAACTTTTCTCTTACTTCCTAAAATCAGGCAAACCTTTAATTGTTCCTACAAATCAATCCTTCATAAATTGCCTGTATTCTTCTTTCCAGTTCTCTTCAAAACTTTTAAGATTCACTATATAGTGAATATCTAGATAACTCCATAAAGCATAACTTAAACAATGTTAACAAATAAACTGAATCAAACCAAACTTCCTTTTTTTTTTTTTTCTGCCTGAGTGTTTGTCTGTCCAGGCAGAACTTGAATTATATTGCTCTTTCCCTTCCTTTTTAGAAATAAAGATATCAATATCCAAACAAATTTCAAGATCTTATACTCAGAATAAACAAATCTAGCATGAAAAGGCAGTAACAAAATTATATTTCCCATAATTTCAGAATCATCCCAATATTCCTAATCAAATGTTTTCTGCCTGAATTTTTATCAGATAAAGTTTTATTGCCCTGTACTCTAGCAGGCTCTGAAAACTACTTTAAGGGAAAAACTTTCCTGTCTGTTTAAAATAGACAACTTCCATTTACTTACAAAGTAGTACAACAGGTTAAAAAGTTTAAAATCACAAGCAAATTTTCATATAACCAATTCCCAAATTTCTTAATCATTGTTCTTAAAACTTAACAGAGCTTTTAAATCAGCAAAATAGACTAGGGGCTTTTTCCAGGACCCTCCACCATTGGAGAGAAGTTTGTTTCACCTTCACCTTCACCTTCACATTTTTCCTTTCCAGAATCCAAACGGAGCTTCTCTAAACTTCCAAGCCCATTTAGTGCATTTTTCTGCCTTCACAGAGAATGCCTAGATATTCCTTTCAAACTACTTTTCTTTAAATGTTAGCACACTGCTCTTCTATAGTTTTTTTTTAATTTTCCAAACTTTCAAATCCCTTTCAATTCATGTTTTTATTTCTTCCCTTCTCTCCCTTTTCTCCCTTTTTCCCCCAAGACTGTTGCAGTTAGCCAGAGACAGAGAGAGAGAAAGAGAGAAAGATTTTTTTCAAACTTCTTTCCTTGCCTGAGCCACTCTTGAAAGAATTACTACTCTGAATGAATTCCACTTCAAACAATTCAGCCTGATATTTTTCTAAACCTGCAACACAGAGCCTGAATTCTTATCTCTTAACAAGCTTGCTAATTTTTAACACAGAACAAAATACAAAGCAAGCAAACATACATCAAGACATATGCAAAGCTCTATTTTCACCTTTTACATTTTTTTAAAAATTCTGTTGCTTTTGCTTATAAATTAGTGCAACAGATTAAAAATGGGCAATTTTATCTTAAATCTTTAACAGGGCTCTTCAATTAATAGACAAACAAGCATATAGGGCAAGAACCACAACCAACAGAACAGACAGACAAATCACACAGAACAGACAATTAGAAGAGTGCCCCAAAAAGGCACTCGGAATCAGATCAGGCCAGATGTGTCCAGATTTAGACACCCAGGACCCTCACACTGCGTCCTGTGGGGGTCAGCAAGGGGGTTTTTAGCACTGTGTCCACCTTACCCCACTTACTACAGATATAGGAGTACTCACCAGACTAGACAGGTGGCTGCAAAAATGATCAGACAGCTGCAGGAGCCCCTCAGAATCTTATTAACCAGAACTGGCTTTTAGGATGCTCTATGACTGAATTCAAAATTTGGAGCTCACTTTCCTGGTCCACAAAAAATAGATTTCTGGAAACTGGGGCCAAGGAAGATCTCTTGATGGCCACCCCCTGGGATCCATAACCTCTTTTGCCCTCCACAGACAGGGACTGGCCATCAGACTGAGCCAAAGGCTTGTCTCAACAGGAACCTCCAAATGAAATAGCCCAGGCAATAAAATACAGGAGAGCCAAGGTGATTGCAATTTAGAGAGCAGTTTATTCACTGGCTGGGACAGATCTCTGGATCAAGTTCTGTCCCTGAACCCAAGTAAAGACAGGCTTATAAGCAATTCTTGTTCTGCCTTGCAGTTACAACAGTGACTAGACTTCTCACTCAAAATGGGGGATGTTGGGGAGCTTATAGGATATAGGGGCGAATGTTGATATAGATCAGGGTTATCAGACATTGTTAGGCAACCATTCTGTCTGAACATAAAAACCACTTCCCTTAATTTAGTTTACGCAACATTTTCCTATAAGCCTGAGGTCCCTTGATCCAGGGATGAGGGGGCCAGTCTTTTGTCCATTTCATTATAAGCCACTAATAACAGCATCACACGTTGCTTTGGCCAAAAAAAATATTAATTGGCTGAGTGCCAATCTTCTGATGATGAACCTCTTTGAATTTAGTTGGGTTTATCTCCTCATGATAATCTGTTACTTGACAAATACTTTCTAGCTTCCTGGAGTCTACCAGATTTGGGGATTTACTACCAAAGCTTTTGAGAATCCAGGTTTGAATCTGTCTCATAATGAAGAATCAGAATAAGATATTGATAAAGTTTATGGTATTCACTTTGAATTGGTTTAATTTTAATTGCTAGTGAAACAATGCAGTTTTTCAAGGAATAAGTTCTCTTTATTTTCCTTTCTATATATTTTATTATTTGGTAGTGTTTGATTCTTTGTGACAACATTTGGACTTTTCCTGCCAAAGATAAGGGAATGGTTTGCCATCTCCTTTTCTAGGTCATTTTACTGAAAAAAAAAAAATGGCATTAAGTGATTTGCCCAGGTAGAGAATCTTTCTGATTCCAAGGCCAGCACTTTAACCACTGTGCCCCCTATCTTCCCTTTCTATGCCTGTTTTCTTTCTCTTGGTCATCTATCTGATTAGATTTGAGATTGTTTTTAATATACATGGTCTTTACAAAAGTAGAAAATCTGGAAAATAATCAAGAATATCTTTAAAGGTTTTTTTTGTTATTGTTGTTCTTTTGGAAAGATAAAAAATGTTAGTGAGAAAAGACAAAAAATGGCCCAATTGGGCATATTTGTAGAAATGTTTAAAAGATGGCTATAATGGCTCTTTTCAACAATGAGATGATTCAGGCCAGTTCCAATAGATCTGTGTTGGAGAGAGCCATTTACATCCAGAGAGAGGATTGTGGGAACTGAGGGTGGATCAAAACATAGTATTTTTACCCTTTTTGTTATGGTTTGCTTGCATTTTCTTTTTTCTTTTTTTTTAACTTTTTGATCTGATTTTTCTTGTGCAGCAAGATTATTGTATAATCTTGTATGTCTGTCTATATTGGATTTAACATGTATTTTTTACCATGTTCAACATATATTGGATTACATGCTATCTAAGGGAAGAGGAGAAGGAGGGATAAATGGGAACACAAGATTTTTCAAGGGTCAATATTAACAAAATTATCCTTGCATATGTTTTTGATGCATTTTGAATGGTCTAGATTCCTGGCGGTCTAGACTAGAGGTTAGTGGCTATAAGAGAATTGCTAAGAATCCCCTTTAAATCGGCCGCAGATTCTAGGAGTGAAAGAATTCATTCATTCCTGAATGCAAAATGAAAGTTTCTTGTTAGATAGAAATCAGTTTACAAAGAGACTGACTTCTCTAGTGGCAGATCTATGGGAAAACGGAGTTTTTCATTGAGAATGCAGTTCTCAGTAAACAGAAAGTCCTGGCAGCTGAGTGAGCTACTGAGGTCCATCTGCAAAAAATTTTTATTGAAGGAAACTGTTATATTGGGTCTTGGTGGGGGCTGGGACAACCCAAATAGGTCAGACCCAGTGGGGGCTGGGACAGCTCAGATCTCCTATTGGAACTAACAACACTTCAAAGGGTGCTTTTTGACCAGGATTTTTTTTTTTAATTTAATTTTAATTTATTTTATAATTATAACTTTTTTTTTTGACAGTACATATGCATGGGTAATTTTTTACAACATTATCCCTTGCACTTACTTCTGTTCAGATTTTTTTCCCTTCCTCCCCCAACCCCCTCCCCAGATGGCAGGCAGTCTTATACATGTTAAATATATTACAATATATTCTAGATACAATATATGTGTGTAGAACCGAATTTCTTGTTGCACAGGAAGAATTGGATTCAGAAGGTAAAAATAACAGTTTACACTCATTTCCCAGTGTTCCTTTTCTGGATGTAGCTGATTTTGTCCATCATTAATCAATTGGAATTGGATTAGCTTTTCTCTATGTTGAAGATATCCACTTCCATCAGAATACATCCTCATACAGTATCATTGTTGAAGTGTATAATGATCTTCTGGTTCTGCTAGTTTCACTTAACATCAGTTGATGTAAGTCTCTCCAAGCCTCTCTGTATTCCTCCTGTTGGTCATTTCTGACAGAACAATAATATTCCATAACATTCATATACCATAATTTACCCAACCATTCTCCAATTGATGGACATCCATTTATCTTCCAGCTTCTAGCCACTATGAAAAGGGCTGCCACAAACATTTTGGCACATACAGGTCCCTTTCCCTTCTTTAGTATTTCCTTGGGATATAAGCCCAGTAGTAGTATGGCTGGGTCAAAGGGTATGCACATTTTGATAACTTTTTGGGCATAATTCCAGATTGCTCTCCAGAATGGTTGGATTCTTTCACAACTCCACCAACAATGCATCAGTGTCCCAGTTTTCCCACAGCCCCTCCAACATTCATCATTATTTGTTCCTGTCATCTTAGCCAATCTGACAGGTGTGTAATGATATCTCAGAGTTGTCTTAATTTGCATTTCTCTGATCAATAGTGATTTGGAACACTCTTTCATATGAGCGGAAATAGTTTTAATTTCATCATCTGAAAATTGTCTGTTCATATCCTTTGACCATTTATCAATTGGAGAATGGCTTGATTTCTTATAAATTAAAGTCAATTCTCTGTATATTTTGGAGATGAGGCCTTTATCAGAACCTTTAACTGTAAAAATGTTTTCCCAATTTGTTACTTCCATTCTAATCTTGTTTGCATTAGTTTTGTTTGTGCAGAAACTTTTTAATTTGTTGACCAGGATTTCTAATTGAATCAAAGGCTCTGGCATCCTGGAAAGATAACTTATCTAGGGAGATATGCCTTCCCCAAGAGGAGCTGAGAATCTGAAAGTGATCACAGATTAATAGGAAATACAGTTTCTTAAAGGGACAACAACTTGCTTCATTTTGAAAATTAAAAACTATTAGAAAACAAATTTTAAAAAGATGTCTGTGAAGCAGCTGAGTGGCAAAGTGAGTAGAGATAAAGTTAAAATCCAACCTCAAAAGCTTCCTACTATATGACCTTGGGCAAGACATTTAACCTGTTTGCCTATGAACTGGTGAAGGTAATGGCAGAACACTCCAATATCTTTGCCAAGAAAACCCCAAATCAGAATTTCATGCAATCATGAAGTTATTATACAGGGACGGAATATATTAGAAGATGCTGCCAGCTTTGTTTTTTTCACTAATGACTCTTCTAGAGTATTCAAAAATGAACCATCTGAGCTCAGAAGGAAATTTATAATAGGATAAAGAACTTTGCAATATGATGCAAAGGATTTAGGATAGAGAGTTATCTGCACATTCAGAACCATCTTTTTAGACACCTCCAGTTTTCTTCTTTAATGGAACGATTTGTGTTTCTCCTTCAAAGCTTTCCATTTTTCTTGTATAAGATAATGGCCACAGGATCCTATCTAATTTTGAATTTTTGTTTGTTTGTTTTGTTAAGCAATTGGGATTAAATGATTTGACCAGCATCACACAATTACTAAGTCGATTTTGAGTAATTTTTTCATAGCACTGTTTATAGCTTGCATTTCTTTATTCAAGAATTTCCTGTTTCTACCTGTTGAGGTGTTAGAAATGCGGGTGAGAAAGGAATTAGCAAAGATTTGGGGTACAGCTTTTGATTATATTGGGTTTTTATGGCTTGGGGCTAGCGAGCAATCACCAGATGAATTTGAGGGACTGATTTTCAATTCAATAAAGGGGGATGATTGTTTTCTAGACCAAAGTGATTATCAGATCAATTGGGAGTGGGAGATTCCTGTGGGAACCAGATAGCTTTTCCAAGGGAGATTCAAGTGAGTGGGGATCATTTCCAGGAATTTCCCCAGGTCAAGTGGCCCACCCCTCATAAACATCAGGGAGATACAGAGTCATATCCTTTGAATTTTCAATCTTCCTAATTTTTCCTATTTTTATTGGAGTCTTAGATTTGTTAGGGGATTTTTTGGATATGGTTTGTCCATATTGTTTTGGTACATTCATTTCTTTGTTCATTGCCTTTGTTCTTTTTGGTAAGGTGACTTGGTTAGGGTTTTCATTTTTCATTTGGTTTTTACCTCGACACATGTCCCTACTTTTGAGGTATTATGAAGGAGCTAGGCTTTAATGTAGTCACTCATGTTGTAATCTTGTCTCTCTCCCCTACCTAACCTTCTACTGAGTCTAAATTTTCTCTCCCAAACTCCACTTCAACTATTAGACTGGCTCCCCAAAGCTCTCATATATTTTTTATTCTATTCCTTGAGGGAACATTTAAGGGCTAAAGATGTTTTTTCTAGTATCATGCAACTCATGCATTATCCATTGATGGTAATTAGCTGGATTTAATTAGCTTTAAGAAATGAGCATTTAGTAGTATAACTGGTACAAAACAATTCTGGTTGGAAAATATGGATTCAAATTTAGGATATGTATGACCAATTCCTTTCCATGGAACAATCCTGAAGTACTCTAATTAGGCTTGGGGCTCTTAATCCTGGTTCATTAATGGATAGATTTTTGGAAATCTGTGAAATTCAATGAGGAAAAAAATATATCTTTATTTCAATATTATGTTTCCTTTGTAATCTTATATATTTTTATGTGTTTTAAAAATATTTGTCTAGGGAAGGGAATCCATAAGTTTCTTTTTTTTTTTTTTTTTTTGAATCCATAAGTTACAATAAATTTCCAAAGGGTTCATAACAAAAAAGATAATGAACTTTAGCTTTTGTATTCAACTCTAAATTTAGAGTCTCAAAGCTGCCATTGCTCAGTATGTTTTATCTATTAGCTTACAAGGACATCTGAATTGATGAGGGACTCTTTTTCACTTTGTCTGAAGCCCCATAATTCATTGATTCAATTAAGAAATGTTCTCAACTCAATCATAGTAGCTTACCATTTAATGTTAAATGAGGTGGAATGACTAGGTAGATTATTTCATTCAACACATGTTTACATTTCAAAATCAGAAGTGTTTGATAATTTCCATATTATTTGTCATAAGTAGTTTTATAATTTAAAATTTGATTCACACTGGAGACTATCAGAAATAACTAATAATTTTTATTAAGCTTCTCAGTGTTTCTTTGTGTAGATTTGTTTTTCTTTCCACTTTCCAATCTTTATACTTTACTACTGATGAGGTGTGAGAATTGAGGGTAAAAGATCCCCTCTGGTCAATGTCACAGATTCTTTGGGAAAGAACTGGAAAGAAGTTGAAAATCTGAAGTCTGTGGCAAAAAGGGATTTATTCGCACTAAGAAAAAGAGTCTACTTAGTAGGCAAAAAATCCTGTTAGGATAATTTTGCAAAGATAGGTTTACACTAAGAAGAAAATATCTTCATCAGTGGGATAAATCCAGAAGGGCAATTAACAAAGCTTCAGGGTTCAGAGTTTTTAAGTAGCCTTCTGAAGTCTGGAGCTTCTTTGACACGGTTTACATTAGGGCCACCCCAAAGATTAAAAGGGACACAATTTACATCACTACTAAATTAGATTGTTTTCTAGGTTTAGTCTAAGAAGATTTTCAATATCTTAGGTCAAAAGCAAAACTGTGAGGCACAGAATTTTGAGTACACTAGAGTCTGAGAAGTGGCCTAATTTAATACCATTAATACTATTACTTAATTTTAATCTAGCTTAGTGTAATTGCTCCCATTTAGTGCATACACTACATGAAGGATTTTTATGTACTGTACCTGATAGGCCTTATAATATTTTCCCCCAGTCTCTTAAAATTTCCTTTCAGATATTTTGTGTCCATTGTAACCAGAGTTAGAGTGATTAAGTGAAAAATAAATTTAAACTGCGTTTTAAAATATTTTAATAATGTAATCCCAATACCATATGAGATTTTCAAATTATTTATTATTACTGTTTGAACTGGGCACTAGAGATGACTTAGGATGACACTGGAAGAGGCAGATGACAAATATCCTATCCCAGGCTACTAAAATTAACCCTGTTACAAGACTTGAAAGGAGTCAGGAGAATCACACCTAGCTTCTTTCACAACTAGAGCTAAGAAAATAATTCTGAACTAAGTAAAGGATAAGGGTGGTTACAAAAGATAAAACATCATTTCAATCACTCGAGATTGATAGACTTTTACATGAACAAAATGTCTAGAATAAGAAGGGCAGCTAATAGTTGGGGGGGGGGAATCTTTGCATCTTATATCTAATATATAGATATATACAGTATGATGTCCAAGATATATAGAAAAATAACGAAAATATACATTTCCAAATGAATGTGTCCAAATTTTATAAGCAAATATAAGAGTTATGTTCCATTCATTCTGGAAAAGAATTTGAAACCATGCTAAAAAGTGATTAAAATAGTCATTTCACAAAGATTTTGCTACTAGGCATATACCACAAAAATGTGAAAGTAAAAAAGAAATTCCCACATATATATGTTTACACTTTTGTAGAAGCAATGTTAGAACCAATTAGTATCATAGCTTTTGAATTGAAAGGGACTTCAAAAGTTATCTAATCCAATTCCTTCATTTTATACATTAGGAAACAGCCCCAAATAGTGTTTTGCCAGGGTCATATAACTAGTAGATTTAAACATGTGTTTCTTGAAATCAAGTCTACTAATTGGCAAAGTTCATAAAGTGCTGAATTTGGAGTCAGGAAGACTGGAATTCAAATACGACCTTAGATAATTACTAGTTATATGGACCTACACAATTCACTTAATCTTATTAAGCCCCATTTATCTAGCACTTAATTTTTTTAAGCTCCATTTAGTTGGGATTTGAAGAAAGTCAACAAAGTTAGGAGGAAGATCATTTTAGGAATGGAAGGTGGCCAGAGACCAAGAGATGGAGTATTTTGTTTGAGAAAGAGAAAACAATAAAGAACAAGTGTCACTAGATCAAACAGTACATAGTGGAGAGTAAGTTATAAGAAGACTGGAGACTTCCAGGAGCAGAGTAAGATGGGAGAGACAACCCACATTTCTCTCTGATCCTCTCTACAACCCTCAGACTAATTAGCAAATCCCACCTCTGAATTAGCTCTGGACCAGCAAAACCCACAAATATTGGGAGTGCAACAAATTATCAGCAGAATAGAATTTCGAAGATTACCAGAAAAGGTCTGTTTCAATTAGAAACTGGAGGGAGGCAGCCAAGCAAAAGACTGAGCACAAACACCAGCACAGACAGCACAGAGTCCCAGGTCAGTGCAGTTTCCATGTGGCAGAGAATTTACAGGGAGGAAACAAACCAAAAATGGCTGTTTTATTTGGAAATGGAAGGGAGGCAGTGAAACACAAGCTGCTGAAAACAAATGAGCAGAGTCTCAGGGTGGTGCAATATTCCCATGGCAGTGTGGACTCTGCATAGTAGAGAATCTATGGGGAGGAATCTATAGCAGTGTTGGCCATTCTGCTCTAGTTGCAAGCCAGTAGATCAGCAGAGAAGTTATAAAACATCCAACACAAACACAAAAGATCAATAGTGAACCCCAAAATGCCAGAATCTCATGGGACCTGGCCACACTTATCCAGCACCAGGAGTGAATCAACACTAACGCAGCACAGCTGTGGCCACTTGAAAAACCTTTCCCACCCTAAAAGCAGACTTTAACTTTTTTTTTTTTAAATGAATAAAAAAGTAAAGAGGACTCTGACGATAGCTTCTACGATGAAAGAGAAGAACAGATTTCAAACCCTGAGGAGACTAAAGGCAGATTGTCTTCAGATGAAACCCCAAAAGGTGATATAACCTGCTCCACATCATACAAGGCTCTTCTAGGAGAAATTAAAAAGGCTCTTAAAAGAGAGCTAGAAGAAAAATGGGGAAAGGAAATGAAAACTTTGTAAGGGAGTTTGGAAAAGGCATATAACTCATTAAAAGATTTGATAAAATGGAAAAAGAAAACAACTCCCAGAAAAACAGAATTTGTGATACAGAAAAAGAAAACTCCTTAAAATTCAGAATTTGTGAAACAGAAAAAGAAAATAACTCCTTAAAAAACAGAATTTGTGAAATGGAAAAAAAAATTCCATAGAACAAAACAACTCATTTAAAAATTCAATTGGACAAATACAAAAAGAAGTTAAAAAAAAAAGTAAATGAAGAAAATAATTCACTAAAATTCAGAACTGAGCAAATGGAAATGAATGACTCAATGATACAACAAGAATCAATCAAACAAAACCAAATAAATGAAAAAATAGAAAAAAATGTAAAATATGTAATTGGAAAAACAACCAACCTGGAAAATAGATCTAGGAGAGACAATCTAAGAATTATTGTGTTAGGTTCTTACTAAGTGCTAAGTTGGTACTTACCAATTCTCTAGTTCACACCTTTGGTTCTGGCCTTTAAGGGGAGTTTGCCCCTTTGAACTTCTGAGGAGTTTACATATGAAAAGGAGTTTACACAACCTTTAAAAGGAGCAAGTTCATTGGTTGAAGTAATTTTCCCACAAGCCCTTGAGTTCTCACACGCCCATTCTCTGGGAGGATAAAAGAAGACAATATTGAGCAAGGAGTTAGTCTACTTTGGGACAGAGTTGGGATGGCACTCTGGAGGAAGAAGGGTCTAGTCTGGGATTGAGTTGAGACAGCAGATCTCCTCCCAGAGAGTGATCGGCAGTTTCTGGAGACAACAGAACATTACATTATTGCACTCTCTAAAACACATGATGAAAAAAAGAGCCTAAACACTATCTTTCAGGAAATCATCAAAGAGAACTGCCCAGATACCATAGAATCAGAAGGTAAAATGACCATTGAAAGAATTCACTGAACACCTTCTGAAAGAGACCTCAAAATTAAAATCCAAGGAATATTGTGGCTAAATTTCAGAACCAAGGAAAAAATATTACAAGCACCTAAAAAGAAACAATTCAAATACCGAAGAGCCATAATAAGAATTACTTGATTAAAAGATCAAAGGGCTTGGAATCTGATATTCTGAAAGGTGAAGAAACTTGGAATGCAGCCAAGAATAAATTACCCTGATAAACTGAGCATTTTCTTTTCAGGGGAGAAGATGGACATTCAATGAAACTGGTGAATTCCATTTATTTTTGATGAAAAGACTAGAGCTAAACAAAAAGCTTTGACCTCCAAATATAGAATTCAAGAGAAGCATAAAAAGGAAAAAAAAAACTCTTGAACTGTATTTCTGTTATGAGTAAAGCAAGTACATGTATAATCTGATTTTACTGTTATAATATAAAAAAGAAACTAGATGTGGACAAGGAATTGTAACAGAAAAAAAAGGGAAAGTAGAGGTAAAATGAGAGAAATTACATCTCAGGAAGAGGCCAAGAAAACATAATTGAGGGAAAGAAGGGAGGGTGAAGAATATTGTGTGAATTTTACTCTCATCAGATTTGGCCCAAAGAAAGAATATTAGATATATTTGGTTTCACTGAGAAATATCTCTCATCTTATAGAAAAATGGGAGGGGAAAGGGGAAAAAGGAAGGGGTAGGCTAAATAGAAGGGAAAAGAGAAATAGTAGTGGAAAGATATAAGAAAGGGGAAGGGTCTCATAAGGGGGAGTCCTGCTTGAAACAATGCTCATAAGTAAAATACTGGGAAGGAGGGAAAGGGGAAAGGGAAAGAGAAAATTATAATTTGGTGTTTCTAAGATGGCAGGAATTACAGAATCAGTAGTTTTAACTGTAAATGTGAATGGGGCGAACTCTCCCATATATCATAAGCAGATAGCAGACTGGATTAAAAGCCAGAATCCTACAATATGCTGTTTACAAGAAACACATTTAAAGCAGAGTGATACATACAGAGTAAAGGTAAAAGGCTAGAACAGAATCTATTATGCTTCAGGTGAAGTAAAAAAAGCAGGGGTACCCATCCTGATCTCAGATCAAGCAAAAGCAAAAATTGATTTAATTAAAAGAGATAAGAAAGAAAAGCATATCTTGCTAAAAAGGTGCCATTGATAATGAAGCAATATCAATATTCAACACATATGTACCAACTGGTATAGCATCTAACTTCCTAAAGGAGAAATTAATAGAGTTACAAGAAGAAATAGACAGCAAAACTATAATAGTGGGAGATCTCAACCTTGTTCTCTCAGAACTAGATAAATCAAACCCCAAAACAAATAAGAAAGAAGTTAAAGAGGTAAATATAATACTAGAAAAACTAGATATGATAGATCTTTGGAGAAAATTGAAGAATGGAAACAAAAAGGAGTGAAACCTATACAAAAATTGACCATATATTAGGACATAAAGACCTCAAAATCAAATGCAGAAAGGCAGAAATAGTAAATGCATTTTTTTCAGATCATGATACAATAAAAATTACATTCAATAAAGGGCCAGGGGAAAATAGACCAAAAAGTAATTGGAAACTAAATAATTTCATCCTAACGAATGAATGGGTGAAACAGCAAATCATAAACACAAGAGAAGGACAATAATGAGACAACATACCAAAATTTGTGGGATGCAGCAAAAGAGGTAACAAGGGGAAATTTTATATCTCTAGATGTTTACTTGCATAAAATAGAGAAGAAGATCAATGTAATTCATTGCAACTGAAAAAACTAGAAAAAGAGTAAATTTAAAGCCCCCAAATACCAAACTTGAAATTCTAAAAATAAAAGGAGAGATCAATAAAATTGAAACTAAAAAAACTATTGAATTATAAATAAAATTAAGGCTTGATTTTATGAAAAAATTAACAAAATAGATAAACCTTTGATAAATTTGATTAGAAAAAGGAAAGGAGAAAATCAAACTGTTAGTCAAACTAGTGTGGCAGAAAGTAGGCACAGACTCACACCCAATAAGGTCGAAATGGGTTCATGATCTAGACATAAAGAATGACACTATAAACAAATTAGAATAACATAGGATAGTTTACCTCTCAGATTTGTGGAGGAAAAAGGAATGTAAAAATAATTTTACATTATTTATAAAGGGCTGAAACTCTTGAGTTAATTCACTGAGGTTGGACAATAGAGCATTTGAGGCCAATTGCCCACTGGACAATATTATGCTTGGAATATGAATATGCTTGGAAAATGGCCCTTCCCACTAACCTGTACTGGCCCAATTGTTTGGTGTATATAGAGAATTGTGGAAGGGATTAGGGAGTGGAGTAAGACTAGCCAGAGTCACTTCTGGAGGGGAGATGAAGAGGTGGTTGCTGAGATACTGTGTCCATCCCCTTGACATTGAAGTATCCAGGCGAGAGAAAAACAGGGCAGCCAAAATAATGAAAATTTAAGGGTGTTTATTGCTAGCCAGTGACTGAACCTCACCAGAACAGGGGAGTCATCAAATGAGTAGTCTCAGGGCCACATATTTATAGAAAGAAGAGAGAGACATCAAATAATAAGGGAATTTCTAGTCTAAACAGTAGGCAAAAAAAGTTAGCACTCTAAGGGGGTCATTCTCAGGCAGCAGCAAACAGTATTTCTTTGTTTATCAGGTTGTCAAGGTCTCAGGTAGTACATCTCGGTTGTTAAAAATACCATCTGCAGTAGGGAGTGAAGAACTAGTAATAAACTTCTAACTACAAAAATTCAAGATTATGTTTCTCACAGTCCCATTTGGGGTGCTTTTCCACTTCACTCCCCCCTTTTCTTGAGACCATCAGAGACTGAACTCATCAGAGGCCAGGGGAAAGTAAGTAACCCTGGCAACAGCCTGAATCCTCTTCCTGATATATGTGGTTAAACAATCAAACAAGGGGCAATCAGTAGATCCAGCAGAAATTAGGGTAAGGGGGCTTATCAGGGAGGTCACAAGAGAGATTACCCAGGAAGAGCAATTGAAAAGTAACTGGACCAAGATATTGATTGGAGTTGAGACGTCTCCCAGTCCTAGATCTGCTGTCTGACTGCAGAGAGGGACTTTCTTATCACCCCAGAGTTGTTAGCATAGAAACAGCAAGCTTCCCCAAGGGCTATATGTATACCTCTTTTCTTAAGATAGAGAAAATCTAGGCCCCACGCAATTCTGTAGGACCATTTCTGCCAAGGAGTTTAGGGAGTTTTCCAAGAAGGATATTTGATTTTCCAATTGGATTTTCCAAATCCTGGTCCACCTGGGAACCCAGGGCTAACAGTTGTCACCATGGATCAGGGCAGCAGTCTCCACAGGCTATCACCAACTCTACTAGGAGGGGAAGTAAAATAGGAGCAGCCCTCCTTGCCCTATCTAATAGACCAAAAATGTTCTTCAGCTCCTTCCTCAGAATACAGACAGACCTGAAGGAACACATACACAAGCAGGCAAAGCTCAGGGGATTCTTTGAAGGTCAAAGCGAATTCTCTGATACAAGAGGTTAATCCCATGGTGCATGCAAAAATAGGACCCTGTCAGGGTCCGTATTATGGAGTTTACAGTATTCTTGTATGGGAGAACCTTGGTAACCACTACACAGAGCTTTTTGTATGGGGAACACTCCAGATTATAACTTTCTGATTTGGTGTACCTCCTTTACCTTTCCCCCCTCCCAAAGTTTATCAGGGAATGGGGGCAATGCACTTTGGGGGCAGGTTCTGGGACAAGAGTGAAAGATTCAGGATGGAGTGGACCTCTCTCCCCCAGGTGGCACCTATTCCCACAAAGTAGAGCAGAGCCAACAGCTTGTGGCAAGGGTGGGGCTGGTCAGGTTTATCAGCAGGTGTATCCCATCAAAGACTGACATAAATGTCTCAAAGGGAGATGGTGGTCCTCCGGGAGTGGAGGCTGAGGAGGTGTATTAGGGTCTATGGGGATGTTTTCCCTCAGAAGGGTCCTTCTTTGGATTGTGAGCAGGGCTCCCAAATCTCTTCCTGCCACATAAAACCTGATACTCCGGGTCCTTTCCAAGAGCTGGCATAGGTCCAGGTAGAACCATGGTTATCCATAAGTCTCATTTCGGACCTCCAAAGGATCTGATCAAGGCCTCATTTTAAAAATATAGAGAAAATTGACTCAAATTTATAATGGTTCAAGCTATTCTCCAACTGATAAATGGTCAAAGAATATGATCAGACAATTTTCATATTAAGAAATTGAAATTATTTGTAGCCACATGAAAAGGTGCTCAAAATCACTATTGATCAGAGAAATGTAAATTAAGACAACTCTGAGATAACACTGCACACCTGTCAGATTGGCTGAGATGACAGGAAAAGATACTGAATGTTAGAGAGGATGAGGGAAAACCAGAACACTGATACATTATTGTTGTACCTGTGAACAAATCCAACCATTCTGGAGAGCAATTTGGAACTATGTTCAAAAAGTTATCAAACTGTGCATACCCTTTGATCCAGCAGTATTTCTACTGGGATTATATCCCAAAGAGATCTTAAAGGAGGGAAATGGACCCACATGTGCAAAAATGTTTGTGACAGCCCTCTTTCTAGTGGCAAGAAACTGGCTGAATAAATTATGGTATATGAATGCTATGGAATACTATCGTTCTGTAACAAATGACCAGCAGGATGATTTTAGAGAGGCTTGACAAGACCTACATGAATTGATGGTAATTGAAATGAGCAGAACCAGGCAACAATAAGACTATATACAACAATAAATTCTGATGGATGTGGCTCTCTTCAACAACAAGATAATTCAAACCGGTTTCATTAGCTCAGTGATGAAGAGAGAGGACTGTGGGAACTGAGTGTGGAATATAAAATAGCATTCTCACTCTTTCTGTTGTTATTTGCTTGCATCATGTTTTCTTTCTCAGTTTTTCTTTTTCTTCTTTCTTGATCTGATTTTTGTTGTGAAACAAGATAACTATATAAATATGTATACATATATTGGATCTAACATGTATTTCAACATATTTAACATGTATTGGACTACCTTCCAGCTAAGAGAGGGAGTAGGGGGAAGGATGGGAAAATTTGGAACAAAAGGTTTTGCAAGGGTCAATGTTGGAAAAATTACCCATGCATATGCTTTGTAAATAAAAAGCTTTAATAAAATAAAATAAAAAGTTTTAAGAAGAATGGAAAAGTATAGAAGATTTAGTAGGTTATGAAGGTCTTTCAGTGCCAAACCAAGGATTTTGATTCTGAAGATGGCAGAGAGCCAGAGGAGTTTATGGAATATGCGAGAGAGAGAGGGATGTGACATAGTGACCTTTTCATTTTAAGAAAATTGTAAAGTCTTCTTGTCTCTAGATTGTAATAATTCTCTGGGAAGAGATCTCTTGGGGAGCTTCTTGGAAGGCAGCCTTAGTTTTAGTTCCAGTACCAGTAATCCCCAAAATGCAGCCAAGAGTTAAAATACAGATCCTGTATTCTTCAAAGTCTTGAATCTTTTCCTGTCAAAATGTCTCCCAGCCAGCTTCAGTCTCTAGCTCCCTCTGAATCCAAAGCCTCCAGCCAGCACGAAGGTAGCCATGGAATGAATCAGACTCTGCCTCCAAGAGTGTGGGATTGTGGGTTTCCCAGAATTCAATCCTAGATGTGACTCTCCTGGAAGTCCATGAGCAGGCTTTTTCCTTTAGACTTGTGAATCTGCTGGACTTGTGAATCCACTGAATCCTCACTCTGAATCTCCTCAAGCTTCCCTGAAGTTCTCCCCTTGACTTACTCCCAGACTCCTTCCAGATTCAATGTCGGCTCTTTATATCCTCCCAGAGAATGGGCTTGTGGGTACTCCATGGGCTTGTGGAAACTCCTTACATAACCAATGAGCAAGCTCTTTTAAAGGTGTTAACTCCTTTAAAGGTGTAAACTCCTTTTAAAGGTGTGAACTAAGCACATTACCTAGTCTCAAGTTCTGGCCCATAGCATTTGCAAGAATCCTAACATCTCCCCCTTTCTTTTGATTTAGAACATAAGGTGGTCATGACCTTGAAAGAGGTATACATAAATCCATCAATATGGGAGGTATTACACATAATTACATAAATTACATAAGCACATAGTAACATAACACAGGCTAGAAGTGATGCAACAAATAACATGATCAAATAATCATAAATTGAGAATTTATACATGTCCATAAGTCCTAGAAATAGTCCAAAAGGAATCCATTGTCCATTAGTTCATGTGCCAGGAATTTTAAAGTTCTTTAACAGTCTCCTTATCAGTCATGCTCTTTCAGTGTCAGATGTTTCTTAGATCTTCTCTTTTGTTTTGAGGTTTTTCTTCTTTTCTGTCTCTCTGCAGGTGCTTGTTGCTACCCATCTGTTTCCTTCTCTGTCTGTTAAAATACAAGTAAACCCTCTCTCCCAGGCAGTTAACCTATCTAATTTCCTTCTATTTACCACTTTCTAAATCTCTTCTCATCATCTGGCAATTACATGTTGCTGTTTGCACTAGACATAGCCCTGTTGGTTTAAAAGGCCTGTATTCTCCCCAAGTATAATCCATTTCTGCTATCTGATTGCTTTTTGCCTAACTGATCAGGTAATCCCTTTCTGCCATGTGATTGCTTTTCTGCTGGTTGATTAAATCAGAGTCCTGACCTTCTAAAGGCTCTTTGGGTGTAACCTCAGCTGCCATCATGTCCCACCTGTCTTTTGATTGAGGTCTTGGAGCTGGGCTCCGCCTCTCATTTCCCTGGCCCAGTGGAATTATTTCAGAGGCCCAGTGGAAGCCCTTGTGACATTTTGGACATGGAGTTTTAGGTCTTCTCTCACCTTGTCTTCTCACTCTATCTCCATATCTACACTGAGCTCTTAGATGCCCAACTTTTTCACATTGAAAACATCTACGAGTTTCTCTAGAAGTCCTTTGCCAGGAGGAACCCTGTCTTCATGTTTATCATAGTCTGAGTATAATAAGTATTTGTGCCCACTGTAGCACAGTGTCTTATGATCTCCTCTAAAGAAGCATCTTTGTTTAGTCCCCATATAATTCTTTTGCAAACCCCATTGGCATTTTCCTTAGCTAAATGTCTGGTCATTATTTCTGTAGCTGCATTTTCTCCAATGGTTCTTGTGACAGCTGTCTGCAAATGTCCCACAAAATCTGCAAAAGGTCCATTGGGACCTTGCTCTATTTTTGTGAAAGCCTCTCCTCTATCTTTCTGTCCAGGGAGGGAACCCCAAGCTTTTACTGTAGCCTTAGAAATTTGCTCATACACTGTTATGGGATAATCAATCTGTTCTGAATTCTCTCCATACTGACCTTCACCTGCTAGTTGGTCAAAAGTGAATTGTGTGTTAACTCCTGTTTCCTTATCACATCTGACTTGAATCCTACATAATTCATGATACTCCAAAAGCCACAACAAGTTTTGTCCAGGTTCTAAACATGTCCTTGCTATGGATTTCCAATCATTCGAGGTTAGGATTTCATAAGATAAATTATATATCTTAACATAAGATGATGTGGCTCCATCAAGAGTGCAACCTTTTTTTTCAAATCCTTAATTTTATCCAAATTAAAAGGAGTGTAACTTCTCCTTTTTTAACCTGAAGAGTCAATCTCTTCAATTACAGGGTATGCATCTATAAAATCACTTACATCTTGTCCTTCTCTCTTAGCCTTAATCAATGCTTTTTTCTAATCTTGTCATAGGCTGCTTCACAGGTGATTCTGTTTGTGTTTCTGCCTCTTTCCCTCCTCCTTTTTCCTCCACCCCTAAAGAGTTCATTTAGGGAGGAGATGGAAAATGCTCCTGTTGCTCAGAATTGTACTTAACTCCATTTTTATCTGATTCATCCTTTTCACCTAGCTTAGTTGACACCTACCCCTCCTGTTCTTTCTTCCTTTTCTTTATTTTTAGAGTTACTTGAATTAAATTGTATGTATGAAGTGTATCTTTGGAAATTAAGTTTGGTTTGGAATTGTAGTGTTCTCCTAGTTGCTCTCCTACTAATTTCCACTCGTCTATATCCAATTCTTTTTCCTTGGAGAACGAAGGAGATGTGTGCTCTACAGTTTTTATAAGTTCAGTGATCTCTTCCAAATTATAATCAATCCTTGGCTTTTCATAACCTTGACAATGCATTTTCCTTGAACAGAAACAGAAGGCTGTTTTCTAAAAATTTGCCCCATTTTGCTAAAATTCTACTTTGGCTCTTTAACAAAGTTTCCTTATTGCTTATACTTATTTCTGGGTCAGAGAGACTTTTCCACTGAGATCAGGATTAGAGGCTTTTCCACTGGAATCAGAATTGTGTCTGTCCCTGTTTGGGCGCCAAAATGTAAAGGCTGGGCTAGCTCCCTGAAGGGCTCAGAATCAGCCAGAGTCAGGATAAGCAAAAGTCCTTGCCCCACGTCGGGCACCAAAATGTGAAGTTCTGTTGTCTCTAAATTGTGATCGTTCTCTGGGAGGAGATCTCTTGGGGAGCTTCTTGGGGCAGCCTTAGTTTTAGTTCCAGCACCAGTAATCCCCAAAATGCAGCCAAGAGTTAAAATACAGATCCTATATTGTGTGCTTCAAAGTCTTGAATCTTTTCCTGTCAAAATGTCTCCAGCCAGCTTCAGTCTCTAGTTCCCTCTGAACCCAAGCCTCCAGCCAGCACAAAGGTAGCCATGGAATGAATCAGACTCTGCCTCCAAGAGTGGGGATTGTGGGTTTCCCAGAATTTAATCCTAGATGTGACTCTCCTGGAAGCCCATGAACAGGCTTTTTCCTTTAGACTTGTGAATCTGCTGGACTTGTGAATCCACTGAATCCTCACTCTGAATCTCCTCAAGCTTCCCTGAAATTCTCCCCTTGACTCACTCCCAAACTCACTTCCAGGCTCCTTATTCCCAGAGAATGGGCTTATGGGTACTCCGTGGGCTTGTGGGAAAGATGTAAACTCCTTTCAGAAGTCTAAAGGTGTAATCTCCTTTTAAAGGTTGGAACTAAGCACATTACCTTGTCTCAAGTTCAGGCCCATAACATCTGCAAGAATCCTAACAGAAAACCACTTTTGATTTTGTTGAATGGAGGATAAGCTAGTGTAAGAAGGGACTTGAAGCAGACAAATTCACCTAGAGACATTTGCAATAGTCCAAGTATTAGGTGATGAAGGTAGCAAAATCAGAAGAGAAAATGGGGAATATTTGAAAAATGTCACAAAAATGAAATTTTGGCAACAGATTAAAATTGGAAGTTGATGATGAGATAAAGGGGAGTTGAAGATGATGTATAGATTGTAAGCCTGAGGGACTAAGAGTACAATAATATTGTTGGCAATATAAGCAAAGTATAGAAGGGGAAATTTAAAATAATTTTTTTTTGTTTTATAATTAAAACTTTTTTTGACAGTACATATGTATGGATAATTTTTTAGAACATTATTCCTTGCATTCACTGATGTTCCAATTTTTCCCTTCCTTCCCCTAGATGGCAGGCAGTCTTATACATGTTAGATATGTTATAGTATATCCTAGATATAATATATGTGTGCAGAACCAAATTTCTTATTGTACAGGAAGAATTGGATGCAGAAGGTAAACATAACCTGGGGGAAAAAATTAAAAATGCAAACAGTTTACACTCATTTCCCAGTATTCCTTCTCTGGGTGTAGCTGATTCTGTCCATCATTGATCAATTGGAACTGAATTAGATCTTCTCTTTGTTGAAGATATCCACTTCCATAAGAATACATCCTCATACTGTATTGTTGTTGAAGTGTATAATGATTTCCTGGTTCTGTTCATTTAACTCAGCATCAGTTCATGTAAGTCTTTCCCAGCCTCTCTGTATTCATCCTGTTGGTCATTTCTTACAAGAACAATAATCTTCCATAACATTCATATACCACAATTTACCCAACCATTCTCCAATTGTTGGACATCCATTCATTTTCCAGTTTCTAACCACTACAAAAAGGGCTGCCACAAACATTTGGCACATACAGGTTGAAGGGGAAATTTTTTTAGAGGAAAAGATAATGAGCTTAGTTTAGGACATATTAAGTTTAAAATGTCTACTGAGCATCAATTTTAATATATCTGAAAGGCATTTGGAGGTACAAAAATGGAAGTCAGCATAGAAGTTAGGGAAAATAATCAACATACAGCTAATAATTAAATCCATTGGAGATGATGAGATGACCAAGTGAAATAATATAAAGAGAGAAAAGAAGGGGATTTATACTTTATATACTTTATGCTGAAGTATAAAGTCTATAGGGACACCTATGATTAAAGGTCATGACTTGGTTGACAATCCAGCAAAGGAGATTAAGAAGCAACATTCTGAGAGGAGTAAATTAGGAGAGACAGTAGTCTGTCTGACCCAAAAATCCAGAGAGAAGAGGTGATCAATAGTGTCAAAGAAAATGAAAATTGAGAAAAAGTCCCGGGGATTTGGCAATCAAAGAGATCATTGGTAATTTTGGAGAAGGCAGTATCTATGGAATAATGAAGTCAGAAGTTGGATTATGGAAGGTCAAGAAGAAAGTAAAAGGGAAAAAAGTGGAGGCACCTCCTATATATGGCCTTTTCAAGGAGTTTAGACACAAAGGGCAAAGGAGATATTAGATAATAGGTAGCAGAGATGGAAGGATCAAGTTAAGATGGAGAAACATGGACATAGGCAGTAGGGAAGAAACTGTAGCCAGAATAAAACTAAAGATAAGTGAGAGATTACAAAGAGGGCAATCTAAAGAAGAGACAGGATGAAATGGGATCTCTATTTAAGGTTTATCTTGAGTAAGGAGTAGAGCAGCCTCTTCATGGGGGCATAAGGAGAGGAAATAGTGGCTGAAGGCATCTGAGTAATAAGAGAAATAAGGGAGGAAAAGAGGGAGCTTATTTTTTTTTCTGTAAAATATGAGTCAAGATTCTAAGATGAGATGGGGGAAACACATGGAAGTTTTGAGGAGAGATGAAATATTTGGAAGAACAACCATGAATTATGGGATAATGAGTTGATAAGAAAGGTATAGAAGCATGCCTAGCAGCAGTGAGGAGCCAGTTGGGACTATTTGTAGTGGAGCCAGTCAGAAAAATTGTGTGATTGGCTCTACCTTTGTTTAGCTGATGGTAGGAACAATCTGAGACTCAGGCTTGGCAAGGTACAATCAATAATATGATAAAGGGTCTAGAGACTCAAAAAAAGGGAATAATGTTGAGTTGAATTATTTCACCAGTTGACCAAGATGAGGGAGAAAAGAGTGTCAGGATCCCCATTTTAAGACCACGCATCTCTTTTTACTCTTCTCTTTATTATTAGGAAATGCCATGTTTTCCAGAGCTAAAGCACAGCAAGCAAGTTGTGCCCTAAGCTTGACATAACAGCAGTCTTTTGTACTCACTTTCTGGATGAACTTTGCTGCAGCAAAATCTCAGAATTGTTTCATACAAGTCCTAGGTAGTCTCTAGATAAACACTTGCAGTAACCATGAAGCCCTGCTATAAATCAAATTTTTCTCATTGGTGCTGCTACCCTTCATTGTCAGGGCTACAGATCACTGCATAATCATAGCTGCATATGTTAAGATTTGGTTTTACTAAAAGGGGTTTCTTTAGAAGAAGCCCCAGGACATATGTCTAGTTTCCCTCCTCCAACAGAATAAAGAAAACTCTTTGCTTATAACTACCATTAGCCTTTGGTTTTATTTTATTTTATTCCTTAATATTTAACTGTGGTTGTGATAAACTATGTGAGCTGTTTGGTATTTTCAGAGTTAACAGCAGTTGCATAATTTCTGTGACTACTTCGGTCATTTCAGATTTGACAAAAGAGAGATGAGTATAGGGAAAATAGCCTAAGAAAGTACTAGAAATTAAAAGGATATGGAGGAAAAGCTGTTAATGATGATTATAACAATTTTGCTGAAATGAAGTATACCACTACAAAAAGTACCTTAATGAATAAACAATTAACTTTCCATGTAAAAAATATTCAAGTCAAGGGTAATACAGATATCAATCTTAACTTAATGTATTGTAGAAGTGGAAAAGCACCCCAAATGGGACCATGAGAAACATAATCTTGAATCTTTGTAGTTAGAATTTTATTACTAGCTCTTCACTACCTACTGCAGATGGTATTTTTAACAACCCAGATGTGCTGTCCTAACAAACCTGAGACCTTGACAGCCTGATAAGCTTAAAGAAATACTGCTTATTGCTGTCTGGGAATGACCCCCTTAGAGTGATAACTTTTTGTCTCTTGTTTAGAATAGAAATTCCTTTATTATGACAAATGTATCAAGAAATATTTCTCTCTCTCTCTCTCTCTCTCTCTCTCTCTCTCTCTCTCTCTCTCTCTCTCTCTCTCTCTCCTTTCTATAACTATATGGCCCTGAGGCCACTCATCACTGACCCCTCCAGTCTTGGTGTTGGGGATCAGTCCTGGCCAGTAATAATGCTCTTAAAACTTCATTATTTTGGCTGCCCTGTTTTTCTCTCGCCTGGGTACTTCATTTGGAGGCTCTCCAGTGAGATAGCCTTTGGCTCTGTTTCCACAGCCAGTCCCTTTCCCTGGAGGGCAAAGGGTGTTACCATCTCTAGAGGGTAGCCAATGAGAGAGACGTTCCTCGGCCTCAGACTTAGGTCATCTACCCTTGTGGACCAGGAAAGGAGACATAAATTTGACTCATTTGGCTTTGAGCGTTCTGGGAACTCAAGGATTGCTGGATGCAGCAATAGTAACGCCTACTGGCCTCCACAGGAGGCTGTCAGAGTGCCCTGCTGGTTTGGTTGTCTGTTGTGTTCCGGAATTGTTTGTCTACTTTCTCTTTGTGTTTAAGTGTACTTGTGTCTGTCTGGTTCTTTGTGCCAGTGGCACAACTTTGGTTCTGAGTGCCTTTTGGCACTATCTGGTTCTCTGAGCATTCTCTGTGAAGGCAGAGAAATGCACCAAACTAAGGCTCAGAAGCCTAAAAAGCTCCATTTGGATTCTGGGAGGGAAGACTCTTGAGCTGCAACAACTTCCCTCAGGGCTATTCTATGGTTTCTGAATAACCTCTAGTCTGTATATGTTAAATGTTTTGTTTAATGTTGTAATTGTGCCCCTATGTCTCTGAGATTTTTGTTTTGTGTTTGTGACTTGTCTATATGTTGTGTTGATTTAAAGAGCTCTGCTAAGTTTTAAGAACAATGGTTAAGAAATTTGGCAATTGGTTATTTTCATGTTGCACCTATGCTTGGCATAAATTTTTTTTGTGTGATTTTAAACTTTTTAACCTGTTGTACTAATTTGTAAGTAAAAGAACAAAAAAAAAAAACTTGACTATTTTAAACTGATGGGGAAGTTGTCCCTGAAAAGCAGGTTTTCAAAGTCTGCTAGAGACGCCTAATGGCAATAAAACCTTATCTGCTTAATGCCTCCTGGGAAAAAGAAGTTTCTGTTAGTGGCCTTGAAACACTCAGGCAGAAGGAAGAAAAACTTGGGGGAAAAAAAAACCATGATGCAACTGCTTCACCCTCCCTCTCTCCCAAAGTTAACCTGGGAACATGGGCTATGTGCTCTGAGGGCAGATCCTTAGTGAGAGTGAAAGATTCAGGATGGAGTGGGCCTCTCTCCCCTAGGTGACGCCTATGCCCACAAAGTAGGGGGGAGCCGGGTTCAGGCAGAGCCAGCAGCTTGTAGTGAGGGTGGGGCTGGTCAGGTTTATCAGCAGGTGTAACCCATCAAGGGCTGACATAAAGGTCTCATAGGGAGATAATGGTTCTCCGGGGAGTGGAGGCTGAGGAGGTATATTAGGGTCTATGGGGATGTTTTCCCTTTGGAAGGTCCTTCTTTGGAGTGTGAGCAGGGCTCCCAAATCTCTTCTCTACCACATAAAATCTAATACCTCAAGTTCTTCCCAAGAGCTGGCATAGGACCAGATGGAACCATTGCTGCCCATAAGTCTCATTTTGGGCCTCCCCCCCCCTCCAGTAGTTCTTATTAAGGTCCATACATATCTATGAGGAGAATAGTAGCTGGGTTTCCCCAATAGGATGGGGGAAGCAAGAGAGAGGATCAGGCCATAAAAGGGGATAAGATATGAAAACACCATCTTCTTGAGTCAGGTCATGCAGGGGTGTCGGGAACAGGGCAAGGCCTCATATGTGAATGATGGATCCATGCCTTACAGTGGGCCACCTTCACTGCTGAGGGATTGGAGAGGATGACCTGTGGGCTGGTCCAGCGGGGTTCCAATGCAGAGCCATGAGGAAATTCTCTGGTCAGGATCCAATCCCACAGGTGGAGGTCCGATCCAGCAGGCTAGGAGGGGGAGGCTGGGCAGAGTTGTGATAGAGAGCTCTGACTACTGCCTGGATGTCCTGGAGATCCTGTAAGGATTTGAAAAGGGAATCATTAGCAACATCATAAGAACTGTCCTGCCCCATGCAGGGAAGGATAGGGGTAGAGCACTGAATAGGCTCCTACCCAGGTCTTGCCAGTTCCCAACCCGGGCTTAGAAATGTGTCCTGTTTATGCCTTTTACCTGACCTGAACTTTGTGGCCCATAGGCCCAATGCAGGTGCCCTTGAACCCGAGGGCCTGTGCCAGGGACTGAACAGCATTAGAAACAACATTGTCAGACCCAAGGGAGAAAGGGAGTCCAAACCAGGGAATAACTTTAGTCACAAGTTTCTTGGCCACAACCAAAGCAGATTCAGACTTCATAGGAAAGGCTTCAGGCCATCCTGGAAGGTAGAAAATGATGTCCTTGAACCCAAACTTCCATGTCCATGAAATCAACTTCCCAGTGTTGCCTGGGTGTGAGCCCTCGGGGCATAGAGCAAGTATGGTGGGGGGATGGGCAGGGTTCACCTTGTCACAGGTCATACCTCGGTGGGCAGCAGTCTCTGGGAGGGATTCCATTCCAGGCAAGAAAAAGAAACAGCAAAGCAGAATGCAGTTTTAAAACAAAAGGATAGCACAAGGCTTTTGGAAGAATCACACGTCCTTCTGAAGGGCATGTTCAGCCCTGGCCATCAACCAGGCCAGGAGGATCTTGAGGTCCATAGGAGGGTCAGTTGCTAGGTTTTGTTGAACTCCCCCTTATCTGGAGTTGGCACATATACAAGTAACTAGCCTTAGATTATATCAGTCCTAATGAACAGGAGCAGGGTTTGTAAACAGGGGAACTGAGGCAGAACAATTCAGGGAAACTGAGGTAGGGCCATTTAGGGAAACTGAAGCAGGGCCATTTAGGGAACTGTGGCACAACAGTTGAAATCATTGAACTACCTTACCTTAGATACCTGGAACGTCCCAGAACCATAATGTTGGCCAATTTGAGGCAAGTAAACCAAAATAGAAGTAGAAAAATGCAAGGACTTATATGGCAAGGACAAGTCTCTCTCCCTGACAACCCCAGAGTTAACAGCAGTATAAAGGCTCCCTGTTGCAGCATGATAGATGGAGCACCATCTCAGCAAGAGAATCCAGTTTGAAATGGACAGTTCACTGTGTTAGGTGGTCTGCAGTCATTTATGCATTTAACTCAGCCCCTGCTTACATAGCAGCAGGGCTCAAGACAGTCTTGCTGCCTATTTAGAGGGACAATCCACTCCAGGGGGAAAGGGTGAAAAAAACTATTATTTTCAGAAGTCCTTTAAATGATGGGCATGCAATCAATAAAATCAATTAAAACTTAAACAGAATATATCCTATACAGAATATCCTAATACCATATAAAAGAATCTGAAAGATTCTTTAAAATATTAATTAAACTTTTAAAAATAACTTTACCAAATTATAGATCACATTTATGACTATATTCCTTAATCAAGCAAATCATTATGTATTTAAAAAAAACAAAAACAAATGTAAGCTGTCCCTTTAAAATCACAGTTGCTCCAGTCAGCCGACTGTGACTTGATAAAAAAGGCTAGAACACACTTAGTAGGGGGGAAAGAGGAGAAGGAGGGGGAAAGGAAGGTGAGCTAAATCTGCACAAAAGATTCCCTCCTGTTCCCACTCAAGCTTTCCCACACAGAAATCCTTCCATTAAAACCCTTCCTTTTTATCTTCCTACGTAACTCTTCTCTTTCCCTCAGCTATATACTATAAACACATTTTAACAATCCTTCTACTAGATGCTCCATTGCTAAAGTAGCAGAAGTAGTGGGGAAGTGGGGAGTTGAATCTCCCATTTCTCTTACCTCCACCTCTTCTCTTTCCTTACTCCTAAAACCCTTCAAACCTATAATTGCTCCTACATATCAATCTTTCATAAATCACCATCATTCGCCTTTCCTTTTCCCTTCAGAAGTTTTAAGATTCACAATATAGTAAATAACTCTATAAAACCCACATATCCAGCAAACATAACCCATAATGTTAACAAATTACCCAATATTTCAGAAGTAAACCAAATAGGTGGTGTTTTTTTTTTAAGTTTTTCTTCCTTCTGCCTGAGTGTTTCAAGACCACTAGCAGAAACTTCTTTTTCCCAGGAGGCATTAAGCAGATGAGGTTTTATTGCCATTACTCCTCTCTAGCAGACTTTTAAAACCTGCTTTTCAGGGAAAACTTCCCCATCAGTTTAAAATAGTCAAGTTTTTTTGTTTTTTATTTACAAATTAGTACAACAGGTTAAAAAGTTTAAAATCACAAAAAAATAAAAATAAAAAATTTATGCCAAGCATAGTTGCAACATGAAAATAACCAATTGCCAAATTTCTTAACCATTGTTCTTAAAACTTAACAGAGCTCTTTAATCAATACAACAGACAGACAAGTCACAAACACAGAATAAAAATCTCAGAGACATAGGGGCACAATTACAACATTAAACAAAACATTTAACATATACAGACTAGAGGTTATTCAGAAACCATAGAATAGCAAAAGCAAAAGAAGCAACAATACAAAAATGGCTACATAGAGCCCATGTAATGCAATAAAAGGGCATGGGAAAAGAAGTATGTTGGATCCAATCACTAAGCCAGTCTGGTAAGGATAGTCATCTCTCTGTTATGGAGCTATTTTGGGCATTTCTTGGGTCATCTCCTTCTCTTCTTCTTCAGCCCCTGTTTTAATAGGGGAAACTTTCCCTGTTCTTTCTGGAATCTAGTGACCTTCCTCATCAGGACCTGGAAGACATAAATATCCCGGCCCTTTCCAAAGCACTAAGAATGGACTTTGCCAACATCCTTCCTCATCCTTCCAAAGGACCTTTTGAATGTTCTCTGGTGCTTGAAACACTGTTTTTATGGAGCTTAGTTTTCTGTCTTGTCTATAAGATTGTGCCAAATGTATCATTCCTGGAGAGAATCTGATACCCCTATCCAGGCACAAAAAATTTTAAGTATATAGGGTCTCATCCACATCCACCTGTGTGGGCCATTGGGGATTCTGTCTACTTCTTCCCCCTTTCTGTTTAACAAGGGTGTCCTACAGCTTATGATGGGCCTGTTCTGGTAGGGCCTGACCCTGTGGGTTATAGGGAATCCCTGTAACATGTTTAATGATGAATGTGGCAAAGTAGGTGGCCCATTGTTGGTCTTTATGGCATTAGGAACTCCATGAGAGGAAAAGCAACTATACAAATTTTTAATGACCAAAGGAATATTTTCACGGGAAGCCACTGAGGCCCAAAGGAATCTAGAAAAAGTGTCAGTACAAACCTGGATGGCCACATGACCCACATATGTCATATCCATTTGCCACAAATCATTGGGGAATAATCCCTGGGGATTAACTTCTTTACTAGGTGAAGGAGGGAGAAACTGAACACACTGAACACATTGCTTCCCTATCTGTTGGGCTTATTCCCAGGTCAGGCCATAAAGGTGATGTAGAGAATTACTGGGTAAGTGGAGAAAATCGTGGGCACATTCAGGGGGTGTGGTGACCTTGAGAAGGAGCATTGTAAAGCACAGTACTCCACCTCTTTGCCAGCAAATATGCTTCCCACACAGCACTGATGAGACTGTCCATGCAGGATGTAAATGGGATGTTTCCTAATATGTAAAATCAGCTGCAATTCAGCAAGAAGGTTACCAATTGAAGAATTCTGAGGTTGTAAGACAGAATCCTCAATGTCTCTGAGCACTTGGACAGCACATAAGCTGTCCGATATGATGTTAATGGGATTTAGGCATCTCTTACATCCTTTTAAGATGTCATATAAAGTCTGCATCACAGAAATAGAAATAGGGGTACGAGTCCTTAACCACTGAAATTGTCCAACTGGCTTCTGAAATAGGTTCAGAGTATTCACCTTGTCTAATTGTAAGGTAGATATCTGATTAGTAACTGCAAAAATCCCCATGTGGAGTCCCAGGTAAATGATGGGATAGTTATGTTGGATCTTTTCTGGGGTCCATATTGAGTGAGAATGCTTATGGTCTCCTTTAGCAGGGCAGAGAGATCTTTCCCACTGCTCATTGATAACAGTATATCATCCATATTGGCTCTAGCACTTGCCCTAAGTACACCTGACACAAAGTGTGGCTACAACACATCTCTTGAGGGAGAACTTTGCATTGGTAGTGCAGATCAGTTCCTGCATTGTTCATAGAGGAAATGGTAAAAGCAAATCTTTTCTTATCCTCTGGGGCCAGAGGGATGGAGAAGAAACAATCTTGTATATATATTGCTGTAACTGGCCAGTTGGTGGGTACCAGATTAGGAGATGGCATGTCAGGCTGTAGGGCTCCCATAGGTTCAATAATAGCATTAACAGCCCTAAGGTCCATTAGCATTCCAAATTTTCCAGATTTTTTCTTTATGATAAATACAGGGCTATTCCATGGACTGGATGTTGATTCTATATATGTCTGGCCTACAATTGTTGTTGCATATTCATATAAGGTTTGGGCTTTATAAACTGAGAAAGGCCATTGGGGTATCCAATCTGGGGTGTTAGATTTCCATGTTAATGGTATGGCCATGATATGAAAGGGTGGTGCCCAAACACCCAACCGCAATTAAAAATCCTATGTAGGTGGTATATAAATTGAGGCCCCATAACCCTTCAATATGTCCCTGCACCATAGATTATACCTGAGACCTGTGACCCCCAGGGATCAGTATACCCCCATTTGTCTGAAAACTGCCAGGGCAGGTCTTCTTTTGCAATCTCTTTAGCTATAGCAGCTGCAAGGGCATTCATTTGAAAGGCACTGGAGCCAACATTCTCACATCTCTTTATCATCTCTTTCAGGCCAGCCTCCCCATCTAAAGTAAACATGGCCTTCTGGCAGTTAGTATTAGCATTCTTCATTGCCAATTTCTTTATAAGAAGGCTGGAGATTTCTTTGCCCATTAACCTCTCAACAGCCACCTGTAGGCAGGCCACAAAATCGAGGGAAGGTTCATCTGGGCATTATTTAATTTTCATCATGGAGGGCCTCTGCTTTCCAGAAGCTTGAATTTTGCTAAGTTCTCATTGGGCACATTGGGATACAACTGCATGTACTGCTGCATCATATTGCATTTGATCCTCATTTCTGTTATACTTTCCAGCTTTCTGTATCATTTGTCCTAAATTTGCCTGGGAATCCGCAAAACCTTCACAAGAGGGCACAGAGGGAGCAGAAGGGAGATATATATCCTCAGGGAGAGTGAGGGATGAGAGAGAAGGCCATGCCTTAGAGATGGAGGCAATCTTCCCTCTGTTCACTTTCTCCTCCCTCGTCTTATCACCATCCTTTTCCTCCACATCATATGTTTACTTTCTCATTACGCATCTTATCTCTGCCCCTTCCTGTTCTGTCATATTCACTTCCTGCTTCTTCCTCACTACTTCTTCTTTTTTTCATCACATCCACCTCCTTCATCTTCTTGTTTACTTCCTGATTCTTTCCCACAGCTAACTTCTGCTGGCTCCATTTTATGGGAGTGGCTGGTCCCCATGAATGCTGGTTTACGACTCTTATTTGGTTTTGACCCTCATTTGTTTTTATTTGTTTTATGACTCTCCATTTGCACATCATCATCTACCTTTAATGGATTGCATCTTGCACCTGTTAAAGTGCCCCCAATCACTTGATAAATGAGGTGATGCAGTTCCAGGATGGGTCCCAGAGTTTTCTTATTATAGGAAGCCATCTGACTACTTACTGCCTCCCACTTTTAAAAATCAATTTACTATTTTATAAGCTTCTTTCCCTAGTACCTCTTGATGTGGGACCCTCACAATGATTTGTCCCATTTCCTAACTTTCTACTCACTAGAGCAAAATTCTATCTCTCTTCCCCCGTGTAGGTCCTAGCCAAAATTGTCCCTGTTCTGGCGTCACTTGTACTATCTCTATTTCTACCCTAACTTTATAGCTCCCCTTGGATCTACTCTTAACGCCTGTCCATCAATGACACAGCTAGGCCACACTTACCAGCCTTTGAACACTAAATCAGATCCCACAAAGACAGAACACCAGGAGGTAGGGGTAAAACAAAAGAGAACTTTATTTTTAGATAGTATATATTTATACTTCCCTGAGGATCCAGGGGAAGGGAAGGTCCTCTAGGAACCTGGCATAATGGGATTGGGCCCAAGAAGAGGGAGGGAGGCATGCTATGAAAGCACTAAGAAAGGAGAAGGGGTATCTGGGGTCAGACACTGCCTCTTGGGGCTCTGCCCTACCTCCATATAGAACTTGAGTGTGCCTCAATACCTCTCATCTCTCAGGTCCTCCCACATGCCTTGAACTTCATTCCTTGCTGCTAGAGGCTTTTTAACTCAGTGTCTTTTTTTCCTTTATAGAGATCTGGGCATGGCGAGTCTCTTTATTGGGTTTGATTCACCAGCAACTCTGTTAGACTGTTTAATCTGCTAGATTCAATGGGCTTTATCCTCAAAGGTTGACTCTAGACTCCACCACCTTCAGTTTCAGTTGCAGCTGTTGACTTTATGCAGGGATTGCTATGTTTCAGAAAGAACAGAGACTCTGGACCTAAGAATGGAAGAAGATTTTCAAGTAACTCTTTCTATTATAGGGTTGAATTGTCTCAGTGAGATATCTTATCCTAACTCCTGTTAATTATCTACTACATTTCCCAAATCTCTGCAGATTAGGCTATAACTAGGCAATGGTGATTTGTCCAAAGATCCCAAACAGCTCTGATGTTCAGGGTTTTCACTTTTCTCAAAGATTTATATTTTTATGGTAAAGAATGATTCACTCATACCTGAAAGGATCTCATTAAATGCAAATGCTATTGTACTGGGTATAGAATGATTCATCTGTACATTTTGCTGTCTCTTGTTACATGCATTTTATTCCCATAAATTTGCTATAGTCTAAAAGGGACACACTCATAAAGTAGAAAGATTGTTATTTTCTTAAACTGCATTAAATATTAGTTAATATTTTATTTATTATAGAAAAGAAAAAATGTAGGGGTTTTTCAGTCTTATTTCAATACTTCAATGTGTCAAATAAATATGAGTATTCCCTCCAAAAATACAAATCATCTATCTATGCCTTCTCATCCTGCATATTTCTTTCCCATATCTTCTCATGGACCTTTCATAGATACCCAGAGAGTTCTGATGTTACAGGGCCTTCCTTTAGCTTTCTTAAATTTCATACATGTCAATGAAATATGTGGATAGTTCATCAGTGATTCCCAGTAATAATATCTTTTATGCTATTTCTACTGCACATTTCTTCATTGTTAATATGTTACAGCCAATCAAGAAGCATATGTTGTTCCAGGCACTGTGCTAAATGTTGAAAATACAAAGGCAAAAATGAAACAGTCTTCTTCCAAGAAGCTCACAGATGAATGGGGAAGATGGCACATATCTATGGAAGTATATACAAGATATCATCTAACAGGGCAACCTTAGAGGGGAAGATATTAACATATAGGAGGTGAGACTTAAACTGTACATTGAAAGAACTTGAAGATTCTTGGAGGTCAAACTATGACAGGAAGATGTTCTAGGAAACTAGGTGGTATTAGCCCTGGAGTTAGAAATATTTGAATTCAAACCCATTCTCAGACATTTAATAGCTTTTTGGTCATTTTAATCTGGCTGCCTCAGTTTCTTCATCTGTAAAATAGGGATAATAATAGTAGCTATTCCCCAAGGTTGTTGTGAGGATTAAATGAAATAATATTTATAAAAAACCTTGCAAACCTCAAAGCACTATGTAAATGCTAGTTACTATTATTATTAATATATAGACAGAGTCAATAGTTACTGCAAATGTTGTCTTTCAGACAGATGCTGAAGTGTCATATATGAAGAATAGCAAGACCATAGGGAAAGTAGAGAGGGTGAATATATTAGCAGACTGAAAAGTTAAAAGGGGGAAATTATGAGGAAGAATTTTAAATGCCCTTGAAAGAAGTCTATATTTGATAATAGAGCTAATAGGAAACCTCTGGATTTCATTGAATTAAAGAATCAGACTTTAGTGAGTATGTGGAGAACAGACAAGAATGAAATTGTAGTTCACTTATGCTTATCAGACACAACATTATTTCCCTTTGAGTGATCTGCAATTTTAATTCTTTAGAGACTATGGTTATCAGTCCTTCAGTATCACACAGATAATATAAAAAGATGGAATCTGTTTTCTAGGAAATTTTGGAGTTGGTAAAAGTACCGGACAATTTCCATAAGCCATTCAATTCTCTCTCTTCTTTATATTCAATTCAAAATCAATATATTCAATAAAAGTCTACCTATAGCCTTTTACAATCCAATTGCCTACTGTCATCTTAATAATAAATATTCTTCATCCACTTTAATTTGGGGGGTTGGCTAGGTAAAGGTAATATGTTGAATGATCATGAGTTTCATTTAGGAGGTTATGCAATGTTCTAAGTCTTGATGCAATCAACCCAATGTTATCTACAAGCATCTGGAAGATCTCATCCTTTACAAGAAATTTCAACTTCCAGCCAAGATGGCGGCAAGAAGGCACACAGCTGCTTGAGCACCATGTTTTTTCTCAGAATTTACATCATGACAAGCCTTGGAATTAATGCTTTACCGAAAAAAAAACAACCCATAAACAATTACCAACAGAAGACATCCTTGAAATTCATCAGAAAAGGTCTGTGTTTGCTCGGGGGAGGGGACGAACAGACTGGGCGCAGGCTGAGGGCAAGCAGCGAAAGTGAGGCAGGCAGCTCACACTGCTCAGACCAGAGGGGGGAGGGGGAGGGGTTTGATCTCTGCCATTTCTGCGAAATGACATTACCCCAGTGTGCATATACCGTCTTGGCAGCAAGCCAGGATCAGGAGAGAAGGTGTAAACACAGGAGGTAAAGAATAAAACCCCAGAAAGCTAGTGTCTCTCTGGACCTGGCTACCCCCACCTCCACCCAGAGTGACTCAGTGCATTCTTAGAGCCTCAGAGTGCACACGCAGCACGCAGCCATGACTGTCCTGCTAGTGCCTCACTGCTGTCTCCCGCAGTCTGTAGAGGAAGCCTGGTAACACTATCCAGCCCCATCCCCCCCAGAAACAGACCACTTGTTTCTCTTGTCAATTTGTTTTCTTGGATTCCGCTCTGACAAAATGAACAAAAAATTTAAAAGGGCTCTAACCATTGACAGCTTCTATATGGATAGAGAGCACACTTCAAACCCTGAGGAGACTAAAAGCAGACTGTCTCCAGAAGAATGCCCTAAGAGGGATATGATCTACTCCTCAATACACAAGACTCTCATAGAGGAAATCAAAAAGGCTCTCACAAGAGAGCTAGAAGCAAAATGGGAAAAGGAAAGGAAAACTTGGCAAGAGAGCCTGGAGAAGTCATCCAGAATGGATAAAGAGATAAAATCATTGAGAAATAAAATTAGTGAGTTGGAAAAAGAAAACAGCTCTCTAAAAAATAAGATTGATGAAATGGAAAAAAAAAATCCATAGACAAAAAAAACTCACTTAAAAACTCAATTGGACAATTACAAAAAGATATAAAAAAGTGAGTGAAGAAAATAAATAATTAAAAATTAGAATCAAACCAGTAGAAATGAATGATTCAAGGAGAAACCAAGAAGTAGTCAAGCAAAACCAGAAAAACAAAACAATTGAAAAGAATGTCAAGTACCTTATTGGGAAGACAACAGACCTGGAAAACAGATCCAGGAGAGACAATTTGAGAATAATTGGACTCCCTGAAAAATGTGACGGAAAAAAGAGCCTGAACACTATTTTCCAGGAAGTTGTCAAAGAGAACTGCTCAGACATTGTAGAAACAGAGGGTAAAAGAGATATTGAAAAATTTCATCAATCACCTACTGAAAGGGACCCTAAGATCAAAACACCAAGAAATATAGTGGCCAAGTTCAAGAACCATCAGAGGAAGGAAAAAATATTGGAAGCTGCTAGAAAAAAGCAATTCAGATATGGAGGAGCCACAATAAGGATAACGCAGGATCTAGCAGTGTCCATATTAAAGGAAAAAAGGGCCTGGAATATGATATTCTGAAAGGCTAAGGAACTTGGTATGCAGCCAAGAATAACTTAGCCAGCAAAAATGAGCATCGTTTTCCAGGGAAGAAGATGGACATTTAAAGAAATAAATGAATTCCATCTAATCTTGATGAAAAAACCATATATAAACAAAAAGTTTGATCTTCAAATACAGAACTCAAGAGATTTTTAAAAAGGTAAAAAGAAATCTTGAGAACTATATTTCTGCCATAAAGATATGTAAAGAACACATGTATAATTTGTCCTAGAAACTAGAGGTGGAAAGGAAATTATATCATAAAAAAGGGTAAAGTGGTGGTATTATATCTCAGGAAGAGGCAAAAGTAACCTATTATATCTGAGAGAAACAAAGGAGGGGGATGGACATAGAGTGTATCAATAGATATTTTCGATTTATGGTGAAACTTCTTCCACTTCATTGAAAAGTGAGAGGGAAGAAGTAAGCTAAGGGGAAGGGAATACAGAAATTGTGAGGAAAAGGGGTAAAATAGGGGAGGAACTTTACAGTGGAGGAGCGATACAAAAAAGGGAGGGCTGTGAAAAGCAAGTGGTGCTCACAAGTTTAATACTGGGGAGGGGGGTAAGAGGGAAGGAAAGGAGAAAAGCATAAGCAGGGGTTAACAGGATGGCAAGCAAAATAGAATTAGTCATTCTAACCATAAATGTGAATGGGATAAACTCCCCCATAAAGAGGAAGCAGTTAGCAGATTGGATTAAAAGCCAGAATCCTACTATATGTTGTTTACAGGAAAAACACATGAAACAGAGTGATAAATTCAGAATAAAGGTAAAAGGGTGGAGCAGAATCTACTATGCTTCAGATAAAGCCAAAAAAGCAGAGGTAGCCATCCTCATCTCAGATCAAGCAAAAACAAAAATTGATTTAATTAAAAGAGATAAGGAAGGGCATTATATCCTGCTAAAGGGTAGCATCAATAATGAAGCAGTATCAATATTAAACATATACACACCAAGTGGTGCAGCATTTAAATTCTTAAAAGAGAAATTAAGAGAGCTACAAGAAGAAATAGACAGCAAAACTATAATAGTGGGAGATCTCAACCTTGCACTCTCAGAATTAGATAAATCAAACCACAAAATAAATAAGAAAGAAGTCAAAGAGGTAAATAGAATACTAGAAAAGTTTGATATGATAAATCTTTGGCTAAAGCTAAATGGAGAGAGAAAGGAGTACACTTTCTTCTCAGCAGTTCATGGAACCTATACAAAAAATGATCATATACTAGGGCATAAAAACCTCAAAATCAAATGCAATAAGGCAGAAATAGTAAATGCATCCTTTTCAAACCACAATACAATGAAAATTACATTCAATAAAAAGCCAGGGAAATAATTGGAAACTAAATAATCTCATACTAAAGAATGACTGGGTGAAACAGCAAATCATAGACATAATTAATAACTTCACCCAAGAAAATGACAATAATGAGACATCATACCAAAAATGTGTAGGATACAGCCAAAGCAGTAATAAGGAGAACTTTTATATCTCTAGAAGCCTATTTGCATAAAATAGAGAAAGAGAAGGGCAACAAATTGGACTTACAACTAAAAATGCTAGAAATGGAACAAATTAAAACCCCACACACAAACACAATACTTGAAACTCTAAAAATAAAAGGTGAGATTAATAAAATTGAAAGTAAGAAAACTATTGAATTAATTAATAAAACTAAGAGTTGGTTCTATGAAAAAACCAACAAAATAGACAAACCCTTAGTAAATAGGAAAAGCAAATTGATAGTCTTAAAAATGAAAAGGGAGAACTCGCCACTAATGAAGAGGAAATTAGAACAATAGTTAGGAGCTACTTTGCCTAACTTTATGCCAATAAATTCGATAACTTAAATGAAATGGAAGAATACCTTCAAAAATATAGCTTGCCCAGATTAACAGAGGAAGAAGTAAATAGTCTAAATAGTCCCATTTCAGAAAAAGAAATAGAACAAGCCATTAACCAACTCCCTAAGATAAAATCCCCAGGACCAGATGGATTTATATGTGAATTCTACTAAATATTTAAAGAACACCTAACTCCAATGCTACATAAACTATTTGAAAAAATAGGGATTGAAGGAGTCCTACCAAATTCCTTTTATGACACAGACATGGTACCTAAACCAGGTAGGCTGAAAACAGAGAAAGAAAATTATAGACCAATTTCCCTAATGAATATTGATGCTAAAATCTTAAATAAAATATTACAAAAAAGACTACAGAAAATCATCCCCAGGATAATGCACTATGACCAAGTGGGATTTATACCAGGTATGCAGGGTTGGTTCAATATTAGGAAACCTATTAGCATAATCAACTATATCAATAACCAAATTAACAAAAACCATATGATCATCTCAATAGATGCAGAAAAAGCATTTGATAAAATCCAACATCCATTCCTACTAAAAACACTTAAGAGTATAGGAATAAATTGATTGTTCCTTAAAATAATAAGGAGCATATATTTAAAACCGTCAGTAAACATCATATGTAATGGCGATAAACTGGAACCTTTCCCAGTAAGATCAGGAGTGAAGCAAAGTTGCCCACTATCACCATTATTATTCATTACTATATTATCATTACTATATTACTAGAAACACTAGCCTTGGCAAATAAGAGCCAAAAAAGAGATTAAAGGAATTAGAGTAGGTAATGAGGAAATCAAACTATCACTCTTTGCAGATGACATGATCGTATACTTAGAGAACCCCAAAGACTCTGCTAAAAAGATATTAGAAATAATTCAGAACTTTAGCAAAGTTGCAGGATACAAAATAAATCCACATAAATCCTCAGCATTTTTATACATTACCCACACAATCCAACAGCAAGAGATACAAAGAGAAATTCCATTCAAAATAACTGTCAATAGTATAAAATATTTGGGAATATATCTACCAAAGGAAAGTCAGGAATTATATGAACAAAATTACAAAACACTTGCCACAAAAATAAAGTCAGATTTAAATAATTGGAAAAATATTAAGTGTTCTTGGATAGGCCGAGCGAATATAATCAATATGACAATACTCCCTAAACTAATCTATTTATTTAGTACTATACCAATCAAGCTCCCAAGAAACTATTTTAATGACCTAGAAAAAATAACAACAAAATTCATATGGAAGAACAAAAGATCGAGAATTTCAAGGGAATTAATTAAAAAAAAAAAAAAATCAAATGAAGGTGGCCTATCTGTACCTGATCTAGAGCAGTCACCAAAACCATTTGGTATTGGCTAAGAAATAGACTAATTGATTGGTGGAATAAGTTAGGTTCACAGGACAAGATAGTGAATAAAAATAGCAATCTAGTGTTTGACAAACCCAAAGATCCCAACTTCTGGGATAAGAATTCATTATTTGACAAAAACTGCTGGAAAAACTGGAAATAAGTATGGCAGAAACTAGGCATGGACCCACACTTAACACCACATACTAAGATAAGATCAAAATGGGTCCATGATTTAGGCATAAAGAACGAAATTATAAATAAATTAGAGGAACATAGGATAGTTTACCTCTCAGACTTGTGGAGGAGGAAGGAATTTGTGACCAAAGGAGAACTAGAGATCATTACTGATCACAAAATAGAAATTTTTGATTACATCAAATTAAAAAGCTCTTGTACAAACAAAATTAATGCAAACAAGATTAGAAGGGAAGTAACAAATTGGGAAAACATTTTTATAGTTAAAGGTTCTAATAAATGCCTCATCTCCAAAATATACAGAGAATTGACTTTAATTTATAAGAAATCAAGCCATTCTCCAATTGATAAATGGTCAAAGGATATGAACAGACAATTTTCAGATGATGAAGTTGAAACTATTTCCACTCATATGAAAGAGTGTTCCAAATCACTATTGACCACAGAAATGCAAATTAAGACTACTCTGAGATAGCACTACACACCTGTCAGATTGGCTAAAATGACAGGAAAAAATAATGATGAATGTTGGAGGGGATGTGGGATGTGGGAAAACTGGGACACTGAACCATTCTGGAGAGCAATCTGGATTATGCCCACAAAGTTATCAAACTGTGCATAGCCTTTGATCCAGCAGTGCTACTACTGGGCTTATATCCCAAGGAAATACTAAAGAAGGGAAAGGGACCTGTATGTGCCAAAATGTTTGTGGCAGCTTTTTTTGTAGTGGCTAGAAACTGGAAAATGAATGGATGCCCATCAATTGGAGAATGGTTGGGTAAATTATGGTATATGAATGTTATACAATATTATTATTCTGTAAGAAATGACCAGCAGGATGAATACAGAGAGGCTTGGAGAGACTTACATCAACTGATGCTGAGTGAAATGAGCAGAACTAGGAGATCATTATACACTTCAACAATACTATATGAGGATATATTCTGATGGAAGTGGATATCTTCAACATAGAGAAGAGCTAATCCAAATCCAATTGATCAATGATGGACAGAATCAACTACACCCATAGAAAAAACACTGGGAAATGAGTGTAAACTGTTAGCATTTTTTTGTTTTTCTCCGCAGGTTATTTTTACCTTCCGAATCCAATTCTTCCTTTGCAACAACAAGAACAACAACAAAATTCGGTTCTGCACATATATATTGTACTTAGGATATACTATAAGATATTTAATATGTATGGGAATGCCTGCCATCTAGGGGAGGGGGTGGAGGGAAGGAGGGGAAAATTCGGAACAGAAGGGAGTACAAGGGATAATGTTGTAAAAAATTACCTATGCATATGTACTGTCAAAAATGTTATAATTATAAAATTAATAAAAAAAGAAAAGAATATACCAAGAAGAAATGGAATAATAACTTAAAAAAAAGAAATTTCTTCTATCTTGACTACATCATGATCATTTATTATTATTTGCATAATAATGAAAGAAAAATGTCTAAGATTAAAGGACTAATAATAATACTATCAAAGAAACTGCAAAGCTACAAACTTCAACAAGCAATCTAATTTATAAATGTAGAAACCAAAGTAAGATGAAAGTTATATCAACTATTATGCAGTTGATGTTCAACTAAAATAAAACCATAATAAACTATAATAATATAATTCAAAACAAATCCTTTGATTCTGATTTCTGCAAAATGTTCATGTTATTTCAGTGGATTTCCTTGGGAAAATGAGAAGACAGAGGGATGAACTATTTAAATGTAAATCAATTTCACATATCAGGGTACATGATTAAGATGCTACTGTCCTTAGAGGAAATATATATATATCTATATATATATATATATATATCTAGGTGATTCTTTGAGATGCTATAGTTATTTTCCAAATAGAAAGTTCATTTTCCTTCAATTTTCTTAAAAGAAAAATTATATTACATAAATACTTAGAGGCAAACATTCAGACTTCCAATGTATTGCTTTCAAATATTAAAAAAGTTACACAGAATTTGAAATATGACAATACAGTAATATACATTACAATTTATATTTTATTTTATGCTTATACACATGCATTTTAAAATGTGAAAACCAAACACAACTGAAAATTATTTCAACACGGAACTGGAGCATTAGGTGGTCCAGAATCCTTCAAACAACTTCAGATATATTTTGGAGATCCAGGAAGATATAGATGCTGCCCCTACTCATACATTTTACAAATGAATTCCCTCTAATGCTATTTCAGAATCAATATGTATTGTGTTTGGGGATAAGGAGCAGTCAATATTCACTCAAAACCATTTATCATAATGCCCCTCTGATATTTCTTTTAAAGTTAAAGCAAAATACATGAAACATTTAATTAAATTAAATTCAGTTATCAAGAAAGATTTTGTACCCAGGAATATACTCTCCCACTCAGTTAGGGTAGGGACAAAGATAGGAAATACTTGTGCCCAGAGCAACATATATTGTCAGAGCATACATAAGGAATACATGTGGCCAAAGCCCACCTGGGGAGGAAATGTATGTGTGACAGAGGCTTATGTGTGGCTTGGGCAACTCATACCTCCTTCTGAAAATCCATGGTTGACCTCTGGTGATATCATTAGGAGAGTTGCTTTCTCCAGTATTAAGCTTTTTTCTGCTGGTCTTCACTGAGATATTATAGAGTAGATTGAAGTAGCTAGGATCATATCCCTGAATGTATCCCATTCCCAGATTCCACAAAAGTCTGGGGCAATTTGAGATGATACATATTGTGAAAAACTTCTCATTGCCTAAAAGAATGATGATGCAATGCCTTACAGGACTTACTTCAATTGTTTCCAGATTTATGAAGGACAGGATTTTAAATGGTGAACCACAGCCCTTCAGAGTATGGGCAGGTATGTAAGCTGTCCTTTCATGTTCCTGATATCTATAACCTTCTATTCTAGAAACTACTTAGTGAAAGAGGTATGAAATCATTGGATGAAATAAAGTATTCTCTCTACTGGTTTGAACTAAGATCTTATCTTGCTTCCAGATGATGAGCAGATTTACTCCTGTGTATTTTTTGCTATATTCTTGGGTGCAGAACTTCTTTTATTTGCTCTTTGTTTAAATAAATGGGTTTACTTGCTTTTTGCTATTTGTGGTGGTCTTTTGTGGAACTAGTATTTGGTAGGAAGACACATGTTGATAAGTATAAGCTAAGAGCAACCCTTCCCTTAAAAGTCATAAGGGAAAGGGTTTTCCTTCTGAACTCAGACTCAAAGGCCTATACTAGAGATATCTGAGAGATAGCAGATGGTTATAATTCTGGTCCTATTACCTCTCTAGGAGACTGAAGGAGTGATTACCCAACCTCAGCTATTCTTGACCGCCTACCCCACCCCTAGCAATTATACTGACTATAGAGGCACGGCATGTCCATTCTACTCTTTTAAAAGTCAGGCTAGACCCTAAATCATAGCCACCAATACCACCCACTAATCACTTCTATCTATACACTCCGAAAACCCACATGCATAGCTTACGCTAATTTTTTTTTCAGTTTGAAGTTCCATATAGCTATACTATAAGCTATATCTAAGCACCTAACCAGAAAATCATGTAGTATATTTTAAATGGGTTGTTCTTTTTTGTTGCCTTCTCTGACTCTCTGCATTGTTATCCTTTATCTGCATGGTTTTCATAAAATTATAGTTGATTTTAATTGAGCCCATAATCTGGAAAAATTATTTTTATGAGTTCCACTTTAAAAAAAAAATAAGAAGGTGAAATTGTGATGATGAATATGTTCCAACACTTCCCAGCAATCACACACACACATACATACACACACAAGCATACAAACATCCGACCCTTTCATGTCCTAGGGACTTGGCCTTTTGTGAAGTCAATTAACAAATAATATGAGTGATTTGGGTTGGAAAAGTAGCACAAAAATATAGGCATAATTCATTTGGGGTAGCTTCTCTAATTTTGTGTACTTTGCTACTTTGTTCATAGAGAATAATCCAACAAATAAATAATCTGTCCTTGAGAATTTGAAATGAGATTGCTTTGATCTTTGCTTTCATAGACTCACAAAATTTTCATGGTAGAAGGAACTAACCTCCTTCTCAGCAAGAAAAAGAAGTGAGGCTCAGAATGGTTACCATATCACTTAAGATTGTACTTGCAGATAGAGATCTCCCAGTTTAGTACTCCTCATGTAACTGACATATCATAACCTTTTAGTTCCATTTCCTCTTTGTTCCCCCAAAAGAATAAAAAAATTACTCAAATATTATTTAAATTGAGCTGCAATTTTGTTGATCTAAATGTTTCCTCCAGTGATTAAAATTACAGTCCATCCATATCTACCCATCCTGTTACAATTCTTATCCATGCCTTCTCATATGTCTCACAAGACATCCTCCCTACGTTAAAGTAACCCTATGTTACTTTCCCGTGACATATCTCCAGTAGGGCACTTAAATTGCCCTTTTCTTATCATTCATTCTTGCCAAATGACCAACCAGTTTTTCCCCATACATTTTACTCTTATTCTTCTAAGCTTCATCTGTGTATATATGTATATGCATGTATATATGTTACAGTCAGCTCACATTAATATTCTCTTCTCACTGCCATCTATGTGATATTCATTATCAGTTTTTCAGAAACTATTGTGTTCCATGACTCATAGCTAGACAATAACATTGAAATAATTATATTTTAAAAGTAAGCCTTTATTTCAGGAGAAACTTGAGGTCACTAAAGGAACTTTGCAACTTCTTAAAGGCAATTTCATGTTATCTCTATTTAATTCTGGGTCCAACTTGTTTTTTGTGGTGTCTCTCCTAAACAGTCATACACAAACTTTATAGGTTGACTGTTGAGTCACATATCATAGTTTAAGCAATGTACATTCTTCACTCATGATCTTCTCTTCGTAGATGGCCAAACCAAAATCTTTTGAATGGGTTATAGATCTCTTCCATGAGATTGCATTATCTTGGAGCTTGATGAAACCGAAATATTGTGAAACAAAAACATTAGAAAGACCACATCAATGACAATTAATCCTTTTTAAACTTGAACTCTCTACTAGATATCCTCCACCGCAGTGGCAAATACTTTTGGTGAGCATATATCTTCTCTGTTTTATGCCTTATCTGATGTTTATGTGTGGAGGTCCATTAAACAAAGTTAATTCAGTTGTTTATCTTTCAAGGACTTCAAATGACTCTAATATACACTTAGGAAATTCTTTGCTGGAAGAGAAGTTTTGCTCCACTGAATTAAATTTTCTTTTCTTAATTAATACCCAATAAGAACCTTAGTGTCTTATGTTGCTTGTATCTCTCAGTCAGTTCCACAATGGTCACTGTGTAATTGATTACCACTTGTGAAAGTTTGACTATTTCTACTAACTCTTATTTTGGATATACTTGATATATGTTTGGATGAGTACTGATGGGAAAGTAGGCATATAAGTTTGTAATTATTTGGCATTATTTAGGTTGCTTTTTCAATATCTATGTGTTGTGAGATCTTTTTTCACACCTTTGGTTCATTGTGAATGGACCTCAAGGTGTGACAGGAAACACCAATTTAGAAAACTTTTAAGTATGGATTTTAAGTCTCTTTTCTGAGGACTAGTCCAGCTAAATTCAAAGAAAATTATCAGTGAATATGTCACAGGATAATACATTTTTTGACTGTAGCAATTATCAAAGATCAATTGCTAAAATATAAAGGGATTGTAATTATCACCTTAATGAAATTATTGATCCTGGGAATTATGATAGACATTTAAAACCTCATTTGTCCTTTGTGCTTTCTAATAAACAAAACTAAATGTTAATGTCAATGGTTATAATCTCAATGAATAGAAAACTTCATTCTCTTTAAATTACTTTTAACAAAATATTTATTTTCAAGTCATGGAGAATATAGCTAAAAATGACTTAGGTTTCTTCCTAGCTTCATTGAACTCCAGTATGTTATACAAAAAGTATTCTACTGAAATCCTCAGTACTTGACAATTACATAAGTGAAAGCTAAATGTTAATAATATTTGGAGAAAATCATTATTTCAGTGATATGAACCAATAATCCATTTCATACTTTTTTTCTTCTTCTCATGTTTTATTGTCTATTTAAATACTTTTTGGAGATCTGGGAACTATGTTTCATTTTACTGCTTTTTTTTTTTTTTTTTTACTCAGCAAAACTCTGGTTAGGTTAGATTTTGTACTAAAGAAAATAAAGCATGTCTAGTGAATTTTATTTACATACAAATATTTTCAACTAAATAATCATAAAGTCATTCCATGAACTTCAAAATTTATAAATGACTTATGTTTTCACATGAAGACTGTTTTGCTTTCAAAATGAAAAACTTATCAACTAGTATTAAAAATCAATCGTCTTCGGGGCAGCTAGGTGGCGCAGTAGATAGAGCACCAGCCTTGAATTCAGGAGGACCGGAGTTCAAATGTGGTCTCAGACACTTAACACTTCCTAGCTGTGTGACCCTGGGCAAGTCACTTAACCCCAGCCTCAGGAGGGGAAAAAAAAAATCAATCATCTTCAAGAATGTTATATATAAAGGTCAAACCCTCTAAGAGGCATAATATATGAAATTGTTTCCATATTTTTCCTTTAGAGCCTGAATAAATAGATCTTGTAAGGAGTTAGTAAAAACTGAATTTTAATGACTTGAATGGCTTTCCATCAGAGCTGTAATTAAACCATATTGACCATGGAACTCCCTGATCTGCCTTGCCCTATTCTTCTTTTGGTAGCGGTTTCCATAGAAACTGTCTGTCTTCTCCAGTAGAGCCACTGTCAGTTTCACACACACACACAGGAAATTTAAGAATCAATTTTGGGCTGTTTGCCATAAGACACCATTTTGTATTTCTTTTCCTGAATCACAAAATGTCTGATGAATACTCTACTTATGAGGGAGGAAAAATGCACTTTTTTCACTGTTAAAATTTTTAAATCCTTTGAATGTTTCCATGCCCAAATTACAGAGATAAAGGAAATGAAAAGATTGTTTTCAGGAAACATAGCTAGTATTAGATATTTAATTGTGCCATGCTAGAACCTAAAAATAATTAGGAAATAAACAAAATCATAGATGAGAGCAACAGTAGAAAAGGGTCAAAGATATATTTTAGTTGTTTGTTAAAAAAAAAAAAAAAACAACTAAATTTACCTAGCAATGATTTTTATAATAATTTCAATGCATTCAATTTCACACTAATTCTCATTTATTTTCTTATACTGTATAATTATAGTATATATATCATTCTTTTGATTCTGCTTCTTTACTTCACAAAGCCTTTCCTTAGATGTCTTAGCACTCTTCCTATTTATTCACTTTTAAATACATTGTTAGATGGGGCAATGAATAGAACACTAGCTTATAGTCAGTAGGACTCAAATTAAGAATCAGACATTTAACACTAGCTATGTGTCCCTAGGAAAGTCACATAATTCCAATTGCCTTGCCAAAAGAAAAAAAAAAAGAATCTTGATCCATCAGCCTTATATATGCTACATTCACTTCTTTTTTCCTTTTTCTTCTGTTTTTTTTTTCTCTTGTAGTTTTTCCCTTTTGTTCTGATTTTTCTTTCCAACATTATTCATAAAGAAATGTGTAATTTAAAAAATTAATGTACATATGTAACCAGAAAAAAAAGAAAACAATAAAAAAGGGAAAAAAAGAAATATTTCATTTCAGGATGAGGCTTTATGGCAAGGTAAATAGAGAGATGGCCTAGGAATCAGGACAACCTGGATTAAAATCCCATTATCATATTGGCTATATGACCCTTGGGAAAAAAATCCCTTAACCTCTAAGTGTTCTAGGCAAGTCTCTAAGATATTAAGGTGCTGCTCTGCATTGGTGAAGGGAGTGTCCTCACCAACGAACTCCCTATGTCAGCAAAATTACAAGTCCAGTTCCTATCCCTATTTCATTATATTAATATACCTATCATCTACTGGCTATTATTTAAGATTATTATTTCTTCTTAATATAGCAAGGTAGTAGGAAATTGCCTGAAATATCATTGTTAACTGCTTCAAACTTGATTTGTTTTGAAAAAGGAAAGGACTCTGACCTTGAGATCTGGCTGTGCTTGAAATGTTGAAGATATGTAATGTTGATTCTAATCTTCAAGAGGGCAGAACTGAAAATGTCTAGATCATAATAAGAAGGAAAATGAATTTAAAGTGTATAAACTTATTAAAACAGTTGTATGAAATGTAGGACACAAACTTGTGGAAATTATTTTTTTCTTTTGACTCTGTTCTTCCTTCCTACTAATCTATGAAGATGTGTTTGGCACTAGCTCTCAGAGAAAAATTTATCAATTTTCTGATCAAGTAAAAGAGTAAAGGTCTCTCTTTCTTTCCCTTCTTTCAAATAAGACATAATATGCCTTTTTACTATTTTCTCCCCTTCCTCCTGATGAACCATGGAGCAGTCAAAAGTCCTATATATATTTTCCATATGGCAAATATGAAAATTAGAAGTGTTTGGTCTCTTTTCTCTATCATGTTTCCTTCTGTTCTGGGGAACAGAGTTAGACAGAGCATCTTGACTCCCCACCTTTGTGGTTAATGATGATGCAAGACCCTCTCTCTCAAGAGCTGTGAAATTCATATAAAGGTATGGTTAACTGGGCCAAAGAAAAATAATATAAGTCCTTCCTCTTTGAGAAATAATTGTGTGTCTGAGGTTCAGAAAACTGGATGTTTAGGATTTCTCTGGCATCTCAAGACAAAATATTAGTGACCTCAGAGTCACTGGATCTAGACTATCTGGATCCTATCCTGATTTCATTACATTAATGTACCTATCATCAATTGGGTGTGATTCCACTTTATTTCCTTTGTCTTACAAACAGTGAACTTGACTGCTAGCAGAAGCACTGTGACACCATCTTATTAGCTACCTATGATCATTTCCCAAGGTTTCCAAAGTCCCTACCCTGGGGTTTCTGACCATACTGGGTCTTGTTATTAGAGGAAAAAAGGAGGAGAAAGATGAGGAGGAACCAGAGGAAGATAGTTCTTGGAACACTTTTTAAACATTCAGAGGAACACACAAGAAATAGAAAAAACAAGAAGAGCAGAAGAGAAGCAGAAGAGTTTTGGAATTACCATGGTAAATTTATTATCTGCTTTTTAAAATACATTTTACGTAATAAAGATTCATGATTCCATGTTAAATTCTCTTTTTCTGTTCTTTGTAGATTTGAAAGAATTTTTAATCAATAAAGTTAAATCACAACAGAAGAAATGAGAATTATAGCCTTCTATATACAATTACATGCTAGAAAACCTGATATTTTTAAATAAATATAAAATTACATACATAAATTTTAAAATGCCTGAAATATCAGAACACCAAAAAACACCTTAAAACATTTGAATTTCAGAAAATGAAAGTAGGTGTAGAGAAATTAGGAAAGCTAAAAATTCCTAGCCCAGATGGCTTTAAAGGAGAATTTTATTCAACTTATTTTTAAAATTAATGCATATACTAGATAATTTTTTAGTGGAGGAAAAAATCCACCAAAATCATCTTATGAAATCAAGTCTTACTTATTTTGCAGTAATGGATAAAACAAAACAAAAGAAATAGAAACGAATATATTTAACAGCTACTGAGTTAAAGATTTTTAAATAAAAGATTGTCAAAAAAGACTACAGTAATATGTCCAAACTATGATTCTCTATTATCAATGCATAGGATACAAGGATGATTCAACTTAGAAAAAATAAGAATATCAATCATATTAACAAACAAAAACTTCCCAAACCACATGCTGAAAGGTGGTAGGTATAGAAAAGGTCTTTGAAGACATGCATTACTTACTTGTGCTTGATAATGATGATGATGAAAATGATAAAATAGACATAAAAGTAGACTTTTATGATAGTAAAGTAAAAGTTATCTACTTTTATGAGTAGATAAAATAGACAAAAGTATGTAGCTAAAATTGAAAGTAGCTTTATAGCCAATAGTGAAACATTAGAATATTTTCTAGTAAATAAACATAAAAACAATGCTCTCTTTTCCCACTATTTGATATAGAGAAATGTTAACATTAACAATAAAAACAAAAAAAGAAAAGATCAGATAGCTTACTTAGGAAATTTTTAAAAAGCAGGAAAAAAACCTAATTAACAAAATGGCTCCTTCAGTAAAGTAAAAGGATACAAATTCACTCACAAAAAATCAATAGCATTTCTATATAACAGTAATAAAAGTCAGAAGAAAATATTTAAAATGGAAATCTCATTCAAATTAAGAAGAGAATGCCTAAAATAGCTGGAAGTCAAACTACCAAGTTATATTCAAAGTTTCTAAAGATTAAATTGCAAGTTTTTCATTAAAGAAATGAAAAAAAAAATAAATAAATGGAATAATGTTTCTGGCTGAATTTACTAGAGTAGTTTCTTAATTGTTAGACTTCTTTCTGACTTTTTGTACTACTCTGAAGTGAAAAAAGTCATCTACTTACATCTAGTTTCTTACTAAAGTAGTACTTACATTATTCAATCTAATATAAACATCATAGTTTCTCTAGAGTAGATATGTGGAAGCATATCTTGGCAGGAAGTATTTCAATATGTCTTAAGAAGAAACCAACCTGACTTGCCTAGAATAGACCTTAGAACATTCTTCTTACCACATTCCTTGCCATATTGGCAAAGTCACAAAAGTTTTCTAGAGGAAATTCTGCCCCATATTAGAAGTATTACTCAGCAAGCCTGATATATATATATATATATATATATAGATATATATATATATATATTCATCATTTATTTTTAAAATTACACAAAATTTCTCTTTCTTTAAGGGATTTTAGAACTTTTTCTTAATTATGATATTTATGATCGTTTCAGTAAATTGGTTATAATTTCTAGGGCAGGAAATGTTCTACATAATCAGCTCTCCAGGGGACATTCTGATATTTAGTGGATATAGTGTTGGAGTCTACAGGCTCTAAATTACCATCCTGCTGGTAATATCATCTGTGTAACTATAGCTAGCCACCTAACCTCCTCTCAGTTTCTTCATTTATTCAAAGGGGACAATAATATGTATAGTACATACTTTATAAGATTGATGATCAAATCAAATGATATGCTGCTTCTGCCCACTTTATTTTATCAATTCACATAGATTTTTCCATGTTTTTCTAAAACCATCACTCTTGCCATTTCTTTTAGCACAATAGTACTCCATCACAATCACATGGTACAACTTCTTCAAGCATTACCCAATTAATGAGCATCCCCTCAATTTCCAATTCTTTGCCAACACCAAAAGAAGAGCTACTATAAATATTTGTATGTAAATATTTTTCCTTTTTCTTTGATCTCTGTGGGATACAGAGCTAGTATGCATAATTTTATAGCCTTTTTGATATAGTTTGAGCATCTCCAGAATTTTTAGACTAGTTCATAGATCCATTTATTTTTCCTCATCCCCTCTAGCATATGTCATTTCTGATATTTGTGAGGTGGTATGTCAGAGTTATTTTTTAATTTGCATTTCTCTAATCCATGGTGACTTAGAGTATTTTTTCATATGATTATAGGTAACTTTCTGACCTGTTCTTCTATAAACCACTTATTAATATTCTTTGATCATTTGTCAATTAGAGGATAACTCTCATTTTTATAAATTTGACTTAGTTCTATACCCAGTATTTGAGAAATGAGGGCCTTATCAAAGAAACTTATAAAAATTTACCTCATTGTCTATAGTATCTTTTATCAAAATGTAGTTTCCCTTATTATCTCTTTTAATTAGATCTATTTTTGCTTTTGCTTTGTCTGGGATCATAATTGATATCTCTGCCTCTTTACTTCAGCTAAAGAATAATAAATTCTGTTTAGTTGTTATTTTAATTCTGTGTGTCTTTCTATTTCAAGTTTTCAGCCAAGAGGGTGGATTAAACAGTGAATTGCTGTAACTCTCACATGTTCATCTCCTGGAAACCCATAATAGCATCCCAAAACAGGTCCTGGAGTATTGATAGAACCAGCAAGAAGACAAAGTGAAACAATCCTTCACCCCAGAAAATTTGAAGGATCCATAAGAGGAGTCCCCTTCACTCAGAAAAAGGGGTAGGCCACAGTTCAAGATAAGAAGATTCCCAGCAAATCAGAAGCAAGCCCCACCGCTACAAATTAGCAGGGGATACTAAGCCCCAAGTTGGTAGAGTTGGTGAAGGTCAAGTATGTCTCTTATAAACAATACATTATTCTAGTTTTAATCCATTCTACTATCCATTTTCATTTACCATACCTTTTACATTCACAATAATTACCAACTGTGCATTCACCTCTATCCCATTTTCTTTTGTTTATCATTTTCTCTTTTTCTATCCTGTTCCTCCTCAGAAGTCCATTTTGCTTTTCACCACTGCCTGTCCTAATCCTTCTTATCACTCATCCCCTTTTCTTATCCTCTTTCCTTCCATTTTCCCTTTTAGGTAGATTTCTATACCTGATTGAGTGTGTGTGTGTGTGTGTGTGTGTGTGTGTGTAATGTGTTTAGATATATATTCTTATCTCTTTGAATCAATTTAAATTAGAATGAGGTTCAATCTTTGCCCATCCATCCCCATTTTCCCCTCTAATATAAAAGCTTTTCTTTGCATGCTGTTTTTAATGTAAGAATTTTTTTGCGTCCTACCTTTCCCTTATCCCCCCATTTTTTGAGATAATCCCAACATAATTGACTTACACCCATGTCCTCCATCAACAAGAATTCCTTCTAATTACCCTAAAAATGATAAAATTCTGAGGAGTTACATGTATGTCCCATATAGAAATACAAACAGTACAACTGTTTGGATATGTATACATATATTGTATTTAATTTATATTCTAACATATTTAACATGTATTGGTCAACCTGCCATCTGGGTGAGGGGGGGAAGGAGGAGAAAAATTAGAACAAAAGATTTGGCAATTGTCAATGTCGTAAAATTACCCATGCATATATTTGGTAAATAAAAACTATTAAAAATATTTTTAAAAAGAAATACAAAAAGTTTAATTTTATTGAGTCTCTTATGATTTCTCTTTCATATTTACCTTTTTATGATTTTTGAATGTTTTTTAAATGTCAGATTTTCTATTAAGTGTAAGTCTTTTTATCAGGAATTCTTTAAAGTCCTCTATTTCATTAAATATCCATGTTTTCCCCTGAAAGGTTATACTGTTTTGCTGTGCAAATTATTCTCAGTTGTAATCCCAATTCTTTGGCCTTCCAGAATATCATTTTCTAAGCCCTCTGCTTCTTTAACATGGAAGATGCAAAATCTGGTGTAATCTAGCACAGAGATAAAAACCAGTTACCTAAAATAACTTGAATTATCTATTAATAATGTCTAGGGAAACAGACTTCTTCACAACATGTTTTTATAAATGAGCAGAACCAGAAGATCACTATACACTTTAACAGCAATACTGTATGAAGATATATTCTGATGGAAGTGGATACCTTCAACATAAAGAAGATCCAACTCACTTCCAGTTAATCAATGATGGACAGAAACAACTACACCCAGAGAAGGAACACTGGGAATTGAATGTAAACTGTTAGCACTATTGTCTTTCTACCCAGTTTACTTACACCTTCGGAATCTAATACTTAACATGCAACAAGAAAATTGGATTTACACACATATATTGTATCTAGGTTATACTGTAACACATGTAAAATGTATGGGATTGCCTGTCATCTAAGGGAGGGAGTGGAGGGAGGGAGGGGAAAATTTGGAAAAATGAATACAAGGGATAATGTTATAAAAAAAAATTACTCATGCATATGTACTGTCAAAAAAAATTTATAATTATAAAACTAATAAAAAATTATAATTATAAAATTAATAAAAAAACATGTTTTAATAAATAAAACTCATTTGAAATTAGCAGATCCATTTTCGTAGGAAGAATAGTTTGGATATTTTATGGGTTAGACATTTCTACTATAATTTTCTTTGCCATCTCAAGCATGGATATTAAATCCTTCCTCTTCAAAATAAGCTTCAGTCAGGCTCTGCTCACATTATGGCAAGCTTTATATTAGCATAGTTTGAAGTGAGGACTCTTTATATACCTTTTTCATGTTCTCATTTAGTTTTATTGTTATCAAACACACAATAAAGACACAATGATTCATCAAATAATTATATTTTATATATACATATTACATATAATTTGTATCTGAAAAAAAGTGTCATTTTTACTCATGGGAATTAATTTGTTCTTTTTCTTCTTTTTTTAATCTTTAACTATCAAAACAATAGAAAAGAAGTATACCTACATGTTTGTAACATGTAATACTGCACAGAAACTCAGAATATATTCAATCTTTTAGTGTTGGGCTTATGTTGTTGATCTTATTCAAAGCCTATTGTATTGCTAATGATTACTCTGTATAAGTAAGGCTCTCCTTGTTTTTGTCTCTTTCTATGTAAAGTTTTTCAAGCCCTTTGCAATGATTCTTAAATAAATTGCTGAATTTTGGAGAAAGAATTTGTCTACATTATTTGGGCCTCTTCTTGCTAAATATTCTATTTTTATGAACATTTCTGCTTCTGTCATTTTTCAGTCATGTCCAACTCTTCACAATCCCATTTGGGTTTTTTGGGGGCAGAGATATTGGAGTGCTTTGCCATTTCTTTCTCCAGATCATTTTATGATGAAGAAACTGAGGTAAACAGGATTAAGTACTAGCCTAGGATCATACCACTAGTAAATGTCTGAGGCCAGATATGAATTCAGAAAAATGAGCATTCCTGATTTCAGACCTAGTACCCTATCCAGTGCACCATCTAGCTGTCTTTAGAGGTAACATGCAGCTTATAATTGACCAACAATTTCTTTTAATAGTTGTATGCTGTTTTCACAGTCAAAGGTTCTGATAAAGGTCTCATTTCCAAAATATATAGAGAATTGACTCTAATTTATAAGAAATCAAGCCATTCTTTAATTGATAAATGGTCAAAGGATATGAACAGACAACTCTCAGATGAAGAAATTGAAACTATTTCTAGCCATATGAAAAGATGCTCCAAGTCAATATTAATCAGAGAAATGCAAATTATGACAACTCTGAGAAACCACTACATACCTGTCAGATTGACTAGAATGACAGGGAAAGATAATGCAGAATGTTGGAGGGGATGTGGGAAAACTGGGACACTGATACATTGTTGGTGGAATTGTGAATACATCCAGCCATTCTGGAGAGCAATTTGGAACTATGCTCAAAAAGTTATCAAACTGTGCATACCCTTTGATCCAGCAGTGTTACTACATGGCTTATATCCCAAAGAGATCTTAAAGAAGGGCAAGGGGACCTGTATGTGCAAGAATGTTTGTGGGAGCCCTCTTTGTAGTGGCCAGAAACTAGAAACTGAGTATATGCCCATCAATTGGAGAATGGCTGAATAAATTGTGGTATATGAATATTATGCAATATTTATTGTTTTGTAAGAAATGTGCAACAGGATGATTTGAGAAAGGCCTGGAGAGACTTACATGAACTGATGCTGAGTGAAATGAGCAGGACCAGGAAATCATTATATACTTCAACAACAATACTATATGATGATGAATTCTGATGGACATGGCCATCTTCAACAATGAGATGAACCAAATCAGTTCCAATAGAGCAGTAATGACCTGAACCAGTTACACCCAGTGAAAGAACTCTGAGAGATGACTATGAACCACTACATAGAATTCCCAATACCTATTTTTATCTGCCTGCATTTTTTATTTCATTCATAGGCTAATTGTACACTATTTCAAAGTTCAATTCTTTTTGTACAGCAAAATAACTGTTTGGACATGTATACATATATTGTATTTAATTTATACTTCAACATGTGTAAGATGTATTGGTCAACCTGCCATCTGGGGGAGGGAGTGGGGAGAAGGAGGGGAAAAATTGGAACAAAAGGCTTGACAATTGTCAATGCTGTAAAATTACCCATGAATATATCTTGTAAATAAAAGGCTATAATAATTTTTTTTTAAAAGAAACAATGGAAAAAAATAGTTGTGTGCTGGTAATGTTTAACTGGATTTCCAGGGCAGAGAGGGGGAAATGTGCCCATGACACACTTTTAAAGTTTTTTTCTCCTTTATTAGTATTTTCTTTAATCAATCAACAACAAAAAATCAAGTTCTAATTTTTAGTATTTGCTTATTTCTGAGGTATAAATATTCACTCCAAAGCAAATTTAATCATCAGTTCAAGATATCCTGCTTGCTATTCTTGTTATTTGTGGCTTTGTAATTCGGATCTGTGAACCAAGTTCCTTATCCAAGTAGCTACTTATTGAATATACTTTTTAAACAATGAGCTCAGCAGCAACATGTGGGTCAAGATCTATTAAATTAGTCTTCAAGTCAGTGATTAAACCTCAGTTTTCTCTTAAAAAAAAATAGGATAGACCTTTAATGGTTAAAAATTATGAAACAAATGATTCGTATCATTTGAAATTAGGTCAGCTGAAGAACTAGGAAATGCCATGGTAGAGCAGAGTCCTATGTTAAAAAGCAGAAAATTAGATGATTTGATTTCCATGGATCATTTGGAATTAAGAATTATTTTTTTTAAATTAGTTCTACTTGCTTACTTTTATATCTGCTTACCAAATTAAGAGCCTTGGGGGAAGAAGATCAGTGTAAAGGAAAAGAGATACGAAAATATTTCTTATTACCCTTGGATGTGATGATTGTATTAACCTAATATAGCAGCCTCTATGAAAACCATAAGGTCTTCAGAGATTGGGATAAATTCACAAATGATATGACCAGTCAAAGCAAATAAGCAGTTTTGCCTAAAGAATGCAATTTCTATGACAGTCAGTTTAGCTCTGATGAGCAGGTCCAAGGCTGCAATTTTGAAGGAAAAGAGCTTTGATTTGAATATTTAATACTCATATCTCCATCTCAGCTTCCTCAATGGTCCATGAGTTCACCACATTTATGCCCACCACTGTACCATGTTTATGCTATTTTCCCAATCTTGCATTTGCTGCTCCCTCCCTATTGTTTTAGGTCTATATTGCTTTTCTTTGAGCAGTTTCTATCTTTTCTAGGGATGAGAAAATGCTCAAAATTTACCATGTTATAATGAAATCTGTTTAAGGAGTCAAAGTCATAACTAAGAATTTTTATGCCTGAAGGAAAAAACCACAAATTGTACTCAATAGGACAAATGCCCATTTCTCTGTTCTGATACTGCCTCTACTCTGGTCTAGGCCTTCATCTCTTCATTCCTAGATTATTCTAATAGTCTACTGCTTGGTTTCCTTGTCCCAAATCTCTCCCTATTCCAATCTTCCATTCCAATTTACTTAGCTGTCAAATTTATCTTACTTTTGGGAAGATTTTTAATCAGGGCTAAGAATATCACTCCCCTCATCACAGTCAATAAGTCACAAAAAAGTGGCTATTTTTTCCCTCCAGGATCAAATAGAAAATTCTCTGTTTGGTTCTTAAAACCTTTAATAACCTAGTCTCTTTCTATTTTTCCCATCTTCTTATATTTTACTGCCCTCCACAAACTGATAAAGTGCTGTTTCTTCCTCAAGAAATTTTATCCCCTGAATGAAACTTCCTTTTTCTTAGAACTGCCTTAGTTGTTTAATTGTTTGGAAACTAAGATTTTGATCTTTCAAGTAAAGCTATGGTAAATAGAGTCATAAATCGGGAATCTTGAGCCATGAGGACCTTGGAAGCTAGGGTTCTAAACCTGATGTCACAATTAGTCTATCAAAAAAGAACTGAGAAGCCCAGGTCCTAGAATGCAAGCCCAAGGAACAACTTTAGAATTTTGAACTTGTTTGAACTAATGCTACATGGAAACTAATAGTAGGGACCAAAAAAACTCCCTGAACTCCTTAGAATGTCAGTGAATCATGGTGGGAAAAGGATGAAATATAACACAACTAGTTCTCAGGAAGTATGAGAACCATGATTCTCAAGTTCTAAAATCACTGGATATTATATAGCAATAATAAATCAACTTAAAAATTACTTCAAAGGGAATTTTAAGGTCATTAAATTAAATTCTCTTGTCTTTCCAAAGGCTTCCTCTTGGTCATCTCTATAGTTAATTCATTACTCAATTATACTATTTATTTCAGATACTGACAAACAAAATACCTCAGGGATCTGTTCAAATATATATTTAAATCTGGACAGTAGGCATTATAATTTACTTGGTCTTTCTAGCATGAATGATAGACCAAAGACAAAAAACTGTTCCTGATCTTAAAGAGCCTTCAGTCTAATGAAGTAGTCAACATGTAAACAACTGTTCATTAATAATATATATGCAGGATGAATTGGAGATAACCACCAAAGGAAGACACTAGTCTTAAAAAAGTAGTAGGAAAGGTGGGATTTTAGCTGGAATTTAAAGGAAGTCAAGAAGAGGAAACGAGAAGAAAGAGAATTTTTGGCAAGGAAGAGGAAAGGAAGAGGTATTGGGGAAAATTTTAGATGACATAAAAACAAAAGACACAAATGAAATTTTTATTTTAAGAAGTTTTTAATAAACACCAAATCTTTCTAATGAAAATGTATGGAAGTAAGTGATGGAATGTTTTGGTCAAAGAACAGTAAGGAAGCTTTGGTCATTGGATCTTGGAGAGGGATATGATATAAGAAGACTGGAAAAATAGAATGGAACCAGACTTCAAAAGCCAGATTTTCTTTTTTATCCTAGAGATAATAGAGAAGCAATAGAGTTTATTGAATGGGATGGGGGAAGAATTGATGAAGAAAAGGGTAACATGGTCAGACCTGCACTTAAGAAAGATCAATTTGATAACTGAGAATCAATGTCTTCTCCTAAGAAGTCCTCCCCTTTCAGAAGAGTTTGGAATCTGAGTTATTTAGGTTGAATCCCTTTTTAATGAAATTCTTTTGTATTCAGGAGTCGTAGTAGTATGGTAAAAAGAAAATTGAATTAAGAGCTGGACATCTGCTACTAAAGTACCTATGTGAAGTTTCTCACATTTAGTTTCTCAACCTCAGTTTCTTCATCCATAAAATGAGAAGACTAAAACTTGCCCTTCAAGAAGAGATTTTTGGTATCACCTTCCCCTCTTTGCAGAGATGGAGGCAATAAGAGGTGGAAATATTGCTTATACTTTCAGATGATTGCTGCATTAGTTGATTTTGCTAAGCTGCTTTTGCTTTTATTGTTTTCTTTTAATATTGTCACCATGGATGATTTGCTGGAAAGAGTTGAGGAGGGGGAGAGATATATTAGGAAATTAAGGTGACAAAAACAAAAAATATAAATGAAGTTTCAAAATAATAAAGTTGAGGTAACTAAATGATCTGTAACTTCTCTTCAATCTTAATCATGATGCCTGATTTTGTCCATAGAGATATAACAAGGTTTTTTAGCCTGAATTATTTAGACAACAGCTTGCAACTCTCCGATTTGCTAATACAGATGTGACTTTTCTGGTGTGTAGGTAGCCTCAATCCCTGACTAGCTCTGAGAGGAAACAACTGGCTAGTATGTGCATAGGCTTTATGAGTGATACATGTTTATATGTGTAATACCAATGGATATAACTTTGGAAGGAAGTATTTACTGACTGCTATTCAATCCTTTTTGTTCCTTCCTCCTGATGAATAGAGAAAGACTTTATTTTTATTGTTTGTAAAATTTTTATTTGTATCTTTTGTTTCTCTTGCTTCCCTCTCCCAAAAAAAGACCCCATATAACAATATTTTTAAAGAAAAAAAATTAGTAAAACTAATCAAAACATGAAAAAATTGAAAAACTTTTGCAGTGGACCTTCTACTTCTGCAAAGAAGTGGTGGAAGGTATCTACTCATATCTCTTCTTTGGGGGCATGCTTGTTCCTTGTAATTCTGCAACATTCACTTTTCATTATTTTGTGATTGTTGTCCTTCCCATTTACATTTTTATAAACATTGTATATGAGTCAGCTAGGTAACACATTCAATAGATCGCAGGACCTAGAGTCAGAAAGACCTGAGTTCAAATGTGGTCTCAACACTTACTAGTTGTGTGACCCTGGGAAAGTCACTTAACCTTGTTTGCCTCAGTTCCTCATCTATAAAATGAGCTGGAGAAGGAAATGGCAAATCACTCCAGAGTCTTTGCTAAGAAAATTCCAAATGAGATCACAAAGAGTCAGACAGGACTGAGATGATTTAACAACATATCATTGTACATATTGTTTTCTTGGCTCTGCTTACTTCATTCTATATCAGTTCCCTTAAGTCTTTCTATGCTTCTCTATATTCATTATCTTTGGGGGGAGGGGTTTCTAACAGCACAATAATAACCCATTACTACAATTAAATCAGTCATTTCCCAATTGATGGGGATATAATTTTTCTCCAGCTATTTGCTACCATAAAAGGAACTGCTAGAAATATTTTCATGTATATAGAGACTTTCTTCCTATCAATGACCTCTCTCTCTCTCTCTCTCTCTCTCTCTCTCTCTACATATATATATATATATATATATATATATATATATATATATATATATATATATATATGTAGTCCAATAGTGGAATCTCTGAGTCAAATATATATTTTAGTTACTTTATTTGAAAAATTGTTAATTGCGCTCATAAATTATTGTGCTGATTCAAAATTCCACCAAAAAATGCGCTGGTTTGGCTCTCATCTCACAGTCTTTCCAAGACTAAATAAATTGTGAATAACATTTTCTTATATGTATAGATTTGTAGGTTATAAGGTTTTGATTTGCATCAAAAGAAGGCAAGATTAGGTATACTTCTATTCTCTCCTTCCCCAATCTTCACCAAGGGAGATTTTAATTCCTACCTAGAAAACTAGAAAGTTGGAGCTCTAAGTTGACTACTCAGAGACAGAAGGTACAGAGTTAAAATTATATTTATCTTATTCCTCAAATGTTATAAGGCTCATGGTATATTCTGATTGCTGTTCCACATATAAAGCTTCAAGTTTTATATCTAAAGCTCATTTTCCTTCCTATCTAATGCCAGTTCTACAATGAATACACAATGTATATATCAACCCATTATACAAGTTGACCATCCCAAGAGTATAAGAAAAAGTATACAAAGAATAATATATACTGGACAATTACAAATTGAAGGAGCTCTCCTAAGGGAAATATAACATCTCAGCTCTATTGAGAGTCCTAAATTTTACCCAAAGTACTTCCCCAATCTATAGTGTAGCCAACTGAAAACAAGAACACAATTAAATTTCTATATGTTGGCTTCTTTCCAGAGCATTTTTCTCCCTTGAGTGACCTAATCAGTTGCTCCTCTTCTCTTTCAACAATGGAAGCAAGAAAAGCCCAAAGGAAGTGAAAGGTGTAGTTCTCCCTTCTAACAATTCCTCTTCACATCTGGAACAGGTTCTGGGCATTGAATAGAGAGTCCCATATTAAGGGATTTGGGGTTTACATTAGTGATTTAGAGCATTCTTTCATAAGATCTCCTTCAACTTCTTATTTTACTTGGATAAGAAAACCTCTCCTCTTCATAGCTGAGAATCTTTTGAGCTTCTCCTCTCATTTTTTTTTATAGAAAGATTTTTTAAAAATTTTTTAACATTCAGGACCCATAACATATTGATTTGTCTAAGCTCTGCCAGACTGGTTTTCAGTTTCCCAATTTTTTTTAATCAAATAAGGCATTTTTTCTTAGGTAATTTATATTTCTGGGTTTACCAAACATTTTTTAGTTTCCTTGTTTCTTATTCTCAATAAATACAAACTTCAATTTTTTCCTATCTCCTCCATGAATAGTATATGATCTTTGGCTACCACCCTCTTGGTATTTATTTCCCAAAAGTCTTTCCTGGGCCCTCTTTTCTTCTCCTTATGCACTATCTCAATGGGCTATCTCATCACCTCTCATGGATCTAGTTATCATCTTTATACAGATACCTCAGATCTATTTATCTAGCCCTATTATTAGCCTCACAGACATCTTAAAATCAATAGTCAAAACTAAATTCATTATCTTTCCCCAATACCTTTTATCTTCCAAGTAACTTCCATGTTACTATAAAAAGTACCACCATACTTCCAGTTACCCAGACTGGAATTCCTCACTCTCTCTTATGACCACCTCCCCATTTAAATAAGTCTTATCATTTCTGCCTTCACATCTTTCACATATGATTCCTTTTTCCCTCCGACACTGCTACCGACTCTGATATAGGCTCCCATCACTTACAATGGACTGCTAATTGGTCCTCTTTCCCAACTCCAGTCCTTCCTTCACTTGGCATCAAATTTGTCTTCCTAAAACTATCTTTCTCTGTCTCTGTTTCTTTCTCTCTGTCTCTGTTTATCTGTCTATCTCTCTCTCTTTCATACACATATTTCTATTCAACAAATTTCAGGGGCTTCTTATTACCTTCAAAATAAAAAAGAAAATCTTCTGTTTTGCATTTAAAGCTATTTATAATCTGTATCCTTTCTACCTTTCCAATTTTACAATTTACTGCCTTCCATGTTTACTCTGGGATTTAGTGACACTTTCTTTGTCTCCCCTGCAGGAAACACAACATCTCTTCACGATGAATTTCCACTGTCTATCTTCTGCAAGAAGCCTTTCCCAGTCCTCCTTAATCTTTGTGCTTTCTCTCTGAGAATATTTTCCTGAATATATCTTATTTGTGCATAATTGTTTACGTGTTTTGTTTTGTTTTTGTTTTTTTACTTAGAAGTAGGTTTTGTTTTTATTTGTTTGGGGAAATTCTTTCTTTCCTTTCTTTATATTCCCAATGTTTAGCACCATACTTGGCATATAATAAGTACAATAGATAGAGCAGGAATTCCTGCTGCCAAGACTGGGCATGGATCAGGAAGACTTGTGTTCAAATGTAGCTACAAATACTTTCTAGATGTCACTCTAAACAAGTCACTTAACTTCTGTCTGCCTCAGTTTTCTCAAATACATATGAGGCAATAATAGCCTCTACCTCCAAAGATTATTTTGAGGATCAAATTGAATGGGAAGCCTGAAGAAACTTTCTCAAGGAGAAATTTACCTGTATCCCACCTGAGGCAAACAGGATAACCAGCTTCATTCTATTATCCTGAGAGACCACCCTATTGATAACACTCACTACTGATTAAGTTCTCTATAGAGATAAACAGATACTTATATTAAATTCCAAAATTCTCCATTGTTTCAATTGTCCCAAGCCCTAGGATCTGCCTATAAAACTAAGTACCCTCAACAAACCTCTTTACAAAAACTCCTGATTGTACTAGAGGCTTTTGTCCATTAAGAGAGTCTCTTTCTTAGTGATATTCAGAAATAAACTTTCCTATTCTATGCCACAGATAACTCCAGTTAGTGAATTCTTGTCACACGACTCTCTCACTCTGCCTCTCTTGTTTTCCTCCTTCTCAAAGTCCAAGCACAGATCTCAACAAAATGAGATATTATTTGTAAAGTACTAAGTACAGAGCCTAGTACATAGTAGATGTTTAATAAATGCTTGTTCTCTTCTCCCACCATAAATATTTGTCAACTTTATTTAACTTCACTGTCTTCCCTATCACATTTATCACTCAAGATTTAATCATCCAATGTTGTTTCAAATTTTTAGTCAAAAATCAATATAATCATCCACAAATCCATACTATTCCTTTCTATTTTTATGAAATTTGTTTCAGAAGAAAAATTGTTAATTCAGTCGCATTCAGAATCATTGCTGACATTAAAGTCATTCAGCAAGTATTATGTGCCAGACACTGTGCTAAGCCCTGGGAGTACTAATATAAGCAAAAAAGAAAGACAGTCCTTGCCCTTGAGGAGTGAAGAAAGAAGTGATGAAGAAAGAGCTTCAGGGAATGGAGCTCAGAAAGAAATGAAGGGACTGAGTTCAAATATGGTCTCAGACATTTAACACTTTCTAGCTGTGTGACCCTGGGCAAGTCATTTAGCTCCAATTGCCTCAGCAAAAAAGAGAGAGAGAAATGACCAATCAAAAGACACCATGGTGGCAGAATGATCTTGCAGGGTGAGAAAGTTCCTTGCTGTGGATGCTGCAATGGAGATGAAGAAAGAAGTCCAAAGAGTCAAGAAAAGAAACTGAAGTGGAAATGAAAGAGTGATATTCAGACAGAAGTTTGTTCTCTATCTTAATTGGAACTTTTATTTTATCTCTAGATAATCCTTAGCCTCTTTATATTTTAAGCAAAAATCAGGATAAAGTAATATTTAAATAAAAAAGTAAGGAATATATAATAAACATGTGTGTGTGTTTGTGTAAAACAATATACTAAACAGATTATATTAATAAATAGGCATACTTTGGAAAAAGAATAGACCTATTTGAGGGTCCTTAAAAAAGTGGGGCATACAACCAGTAGCTTCATCCTGAAGCTGTTGCTCTGAAATTCTTAAGAGGTCCAATAGTCATCCTTGATTTCTCTTTTGTTTGTTGTAGCTCTTTTACATTTTGCTTCTAATTGAATATACCTGGAGATATTTGTCTTCTTGTTGCTGCTACTCTTCAAAATCTCCCTCCTTCCTTGCATTCTCAAGAAAGATTCAAGTCTTAATTCCAGACTTTGATATTCCCAAATCACTCTCAGGGCTGAAAAGCAATGCTTTGTCCCTTGAACTACTAATCCTAGCATACTAGTCAGTTCTCAAAACTCTACATACGAAACCCAAAGAAGGCAGACAAGCATAGCTATTTATCTTACATTTGGTTTGGGGGTGGTTTAAGAACAACCTAAAGATATCCTGATTTCTTTGATGGAAGCATTAACATTATGCTAAGAGCAAAAACAGAGCTACAAGGAATAAATTCATTTAAATTACCTTTCTTTCTCTCCCTTTCACATTGCCATTTCTTGATTGAGTTTGTTTTTTTATTCCCAACTTAACATATGAGAAAAATATAATTCAGCATCTTTTTTAAAGTATAGGTACAAAAGAGGTACCAAGCAATATTTCATAAGGTTTATATAATAGAGTTGGATATTTAGACCTTAGAAATCATCTATCTGATGCCAGCATTTTAAAGATAGCAAAACTGAGGCCTATAACATGGAAGAAGGGAAAAAGGGAAGAAAGGAAGGAAGGAGGGAGGGAAGGAGGGAGGGAAGGAAGGAAGGAAGGAAGGAAGGAAGGAAGGAAGGAAGGAAGGAAGGAAGGAAGGAAGGAAGGAAGGAAGGAAGGAAGGAAGGAAGGAAGGAAGGAAGGAAGGAAGGAAGGAAGTGTAAAGGGCTAGAACTGAGCAATGCACTTTGGATAATGAAGCACGTGAGACTAATTGCCAATTGGACGGTTCCCTATTAACTTGTTTGAAGGTTGACCCTCCCCAGCTGTTCTGTGCTGACTTGATTGGTGGGACAAAGAGAGGGAAGTGACTTGTATGGGAGGAGTAAGAGAAACTTGGGTGGTGGAACTCACGCTCACTTGCACTCGTGACCTGGCTTTGGAGGTGACGGTAAAGATCTAGAATAAAGACATTTAGTGGTCCTGACTCCTGCTGATTTCTGAAAAGATAGAGTTCCAGCAAGGAAGGAGGGAAGGAAAGAAGGAAGGAGGGAAAGAGGGAAGGAAGGAGGGAAGGAGGGAGGGAAGGAAGGAAGGAGGGAGGGAAGGAAGGAAGGAGGGAAGGAAGGAAGGAGGGAAGGAAGGAAGGAGGGAAGGAAGGAAGGAGGGAAGGAAAGAAGGAAGGAGGGAAGGAACGAAGAAAGGAGGGAAGGAACAAAGAAAGGAGGAAAGAAATAGAGAAGAAAAATAGAGGGAAGGGAAGGAGAGAGGGGGAAAAGGAGGGAAAGAGAGAAAGAAGGAAGGAAAGAAGAAAGGAAGGAGGGGAAAGGAAGGAGAGAGGGATGGAAACAAAAAAGATGGAGGAATGGAAGGAAGAAATGAAATAAGCAAAGGAAGAAAAAAGAAAGAAGAAGAAGCAAGGAAAAGGGAGGGAAGAAAGGAGGTAAGAAAAGAAGGGAAGAAAGAAAAAAGGATGGAGAGAAAGAAGGGGAAGGAAGGAAAAAGGTAGGGAGAGCAAGAAAAAAGAAAGGAAGGAAAGAAAGAAGGAAGGAAGGAGGGGAAAAGGAGGGATAGAGGGAAGAAAACAAAAAAGAATGGAGGAAAGGAAGGAAGAAATAAAGAAGAGAAGGAAGAAAAAAGAAAGGAGGGAAGGAAAGAAAGGGAAAAAGAGAGGGAAGGAAGGGAAAAAAGAAAGAAGGAAGGAGACAAGGAAGGGGAGGGAAGGAAAGAGTGAGGGAGAGCAGAAAAAAAGGAGGAAGGAAGGAAAAAGAGGGGAGAAGGGAAGGAAAGAGTGGGAAAAGGAAGGAAATGAAGGAAGAAGCAAAATAGGAAGGAAGGAAGGAGGCAATAATGGAAGGAAAAGAAGAAAGGAAAAAAGAAAGAAGAAAGGATGGAAAGAAAAAGGGGGAAATGAGGAAGGCAAAGAAGGAAAGAGGGAAAAAAGGGGGAAAGGAAGAAAGGATGGAGGGGAGGGCGGGTAGAAATTAATTCGGGAATGAGGAATGGAGGGAAAAAAGAAAGAAGGAACAAAGAAGGGAGGGTAGAAATGAAGAACGAGGGAAGGAGGAATGGAGGGGAAAAGGGAAAGGAGGAAGAGAGGAAAAAAGGAAGGATGGAAGGAATGAAGGAAAGAGGGAAGAAAAGAAGGAAGGAGAGAATAAAGGGAGAAAAAAGGAAAGATGGAAAAAGGAGGGAGAAAAGGAAAAGAAATAAAGTAAGGAGAGAAGGAAGGAGGGAAGGAGAGAGGGAAGAAGGGAAGCATGAAAGGAAAGAAGAAAAGGAAGGAGGGAAGGAAGGAAGGAATAAAAAGAGAAAATGAAAGAAGCAAGGAAGGAAGGAAAGAAAGATGGCAAAAATGAAGGAGTAAGGGTAGGACTGGAGAAGGGACAGAGAGAAGGAAGGATGGAGGGAAAAGGGAAAGAAGGAAGGAAGGAAAAAAGGAAGCAAGGAAAAAGGGAAGGAAGGAAGAAAGTAAAGAGGGAGGGAGGGAAAGAAAGAAAAGTGGAAGGTAGGAATGAAGGAGGGATGGGGAAAGGAAATAGGGAGGAAAAAGGAAGGAAGGAGGAAAGGAGAGAGAAGGAACAAAGAAAGGAGGAAAGAAATAGAGAAGAAAAATAGGAGGGGAAGGGAAGGAGAGAGGGGGAAAGGAAGGAAAGAGAGAAAGAAGGAAAAAAGGAAGGAAGGAAAGAAGAAAGGAAGGAGAGAGGGATAGAAACAAAAAAAGATGGAGGAAAGGAAGGAAGAAATGAAATAAGGGAAGGAAGAAAAAAGAAAGGAGAAGAAGGAAGGAAAAAAAGGAGGAAAAGGGAGGGAAGAAAGGAGGTAAGAAAAGAAGGGAAGAAAGAAAAGAGGATGGAGAAAAAGAAAGGGAGGGAAGGAAAAAGGTAGGGAGAGCAAGAAAAAAGGGAGGAAGGAAAGAAGGAAAGAAGGAAGGAAGGAATGAAGGAGGGAAAAGAGGGGTAGAGGGAATAAAACAAAAAAGGATGGAGGAAAGAAGGAAGAAATGAAAGAAGGGAAGAAAGAAAAAAGAAAGAAAGGAGGGAAGGAAAGAAGAAAGGGGAAAGGGAGGGAAGGAAGAGAAAAAAGAAAAAAGGAGGGAGACAAGGAAGGGGAGGGAAGGAAAGAGTGAGGGCAAGCAGGAAAAAAGGAAGATGGAAGGAAGGAAGGAAAAAGGGGGAGGAGAGAAGGAAAGAGTGGGAAAAGGAAGAAAATGAAGGAAGAAGCAACGTAAGAAGGGAAGGAAGGGACAAAAGAAAGAAAAAAGGAAGGAAGGAGGGAAGGATGGAAGAAAAAAAGAAGAAAGGAAGGAAAGATGGAAAGGGAAAAAGGAGAAAGGCAAAGAAGGAAAGAGGGAAAAAGAAAGGAGGGAAGGAAGGAAGGAAGGAAGGAAGGAAGAAAGGAGGGAAGGAAGGAAGAAAGGAGGGAAGGAAGGAGGGAAGGAAGGAAGGAAGGAAGGAAGGAAGGAAGGAAGGAAGGAAGGAAGGAAGGAAGGAAGGAAGGAAGGAAGGAAGGAGGGAAGGAAGGAGGGAGGGAAGGAGGGAAGGAAGGAAGGAAGGCGGGAGGGAAGGAGGGAAGGAAGGAGGGAAGGAAGGAAGGAAGAAAGGAGGGAAGGAGGGAAGGAAGAAAGGAGGGAAGCAGGGAAGGAAGGAAGGAGGGAAGGAAGGAAGGAAGGAAGGAGGGAAGGAAGGAAGGAAGGAGGGAAGGAAGGAAGGAAGGAGGGAAGGAAGGAAGGAAGGAGGGAAGGAAGGAAGGAAGGAGGGAAGGAAGGAAGGAGGGAAGGAGGGAAGGAAGGAGGGAGGGAAGGAGGGAAGGAAGGAAGGAGGGAGGGAAGGAAGGAAGGAAGGAAGGAGGGAAGGAAGGAAGGAAGAAAGGAGGGAAGGAGGGAAGGAAGAAAGGAGGGAAGGAAGGAAGGAAGAAAGGAGGGAAGGAAGGAAGGAAGGAAGGAAGGAAGGAAGGAAGGAGGGAAGGAAGGAAGGAAGGAAGGAGGGAAGGAAGGAAGCAGAGAAGGAAGGAAGGAGGGAAGCAGGAAAGGAAAGAAGGAAGGAGGGAAGGAAGGAAGGAAGGAAGGAAGGAAGGAAGGAAGGAGGGAAGGAAGGAAGGAGGGAAGGAGAAGGAGGGAGGGAAGGAGGGAAGGAGGAAGAGGGAAAGAAAATCAGAGCAATAGAGAAATAGTTCTTTTAAACATTTCAATATTGTATATCCTTCTTAAATCATAAAAGTTAAAGAAAAGATCGGCCTATAATACCACACTTCCTTCAATGCTATAAAACTTGAAGAAACATAGTAAAGAGTCATAATCATATATCCCTGAGGAAATAAATCTCTTCAAACTCTTTAGGTAAACTAAGTCAAGTTACAAATTAAACTACATTTAGTGAATCCACAAATATGTTAATAGAGGAGAAATATTTAAGAATAAAGGAGGGAGCTAAAGAGTCAGGGACAGTTGAGATTCTTCCTCTGACTTAACTAAAGAATATCTAAGGCTTTAAATAAGTTTTCACATCCCACAAGACAGGTTTTAGGCAGGTGAGGTTGATTTGAAGTGAATTTTGGTTTCATTTAACCAAAAGTTGTAGAAGGAATAAAAGGAAATCAAAATATTAAAAATCATCAGCCTAAAGACATTTGAATTATGGTGTCTCTTTATGTACACTCTTGTTTATGGGAAACTCATGTTTGCTTAGGGGCATGATTACAATGACTGATTCTCTTGTTTATGCAAAATCCAAAAGAGATCAGTGTCAACCTCTCCTCTCATATCTTTAGATTCATAATCTTTAGATCAAAAATAATATCTCTCATCTTATTAAAAATATCAAAATTGGGGGGAGGGACAAATTGTTTATTCTTTTTTTACATGGGAAAGGTACACTTTAAGATTTACATCAACAATAAGGTGAGTTCAAAAGAAAGATAGGCAGAATAAAGGTAAAAATAATAATCATGTAATACAAATTAGGTACAAAGGAAAAATAGCCACAGAGGCATTAGGGCAAGGAGGAGGACTTGTAGTTCTGAAAATCTAGTCACAATGCGGATGTGTTCCATAGGCAACACTACCTATATACCATGAAGGGTATAGCACCCTCCAAAATCTATAAAGAAATAAGGGGGTGGGGGTAGGGATAGGTGGATAGGGAGGCAAAGAAGATAAGGGAGGGATCCCTAGGCAGGGAAAAGTTAAGTAAAATGAGTCAAGTTATGGAGCAAAATGTAAAGGAAGAATCAGCAGGGATAGGAAAGACATGTGTGTATGTGGAGTATGTGTGTGTATGCATATATCTACATATGTATACATAAATATATCTTTTCTTAACTGTAGCTTGCTTGGGGTGAGGAGAATGAAAGGGAGGTATGTGGGTATATATGTGTATGTATATATCTATATACGTATATATAAATATATCCTTTCTTAACTATAGCCTACTTGGGAGGAGGGGAATAAAAGGAGAAAAAAGGAATAAAGTAAAAAAAAAAAAAAAAAGATATACAGCAGAAAACAAAAGAACAATTTACAAGGAAGTAAAGATGGACACTCATGATGGACACTCTTCTACTAACTATACATACTTTCTTAAATTAGTATTTGTTGTTGCTGTTATTTTGAATCCTCCCTCATGTTCTGCTGGGCACATGACAAATGTTCTTTTTTTTTTTAATTTTGTTTTGTATTGCTTTTTTAACAACCCCATTTTTGCATACAGCATTCCTTTTTATTCCCTTGCATTTTCCTTAGAGAAAATCTCTCATTTTCTTGAAGAGATCTCTTGACTTTACCACTCTATTAGTTTCTTATATTTCTTTGTATCGCTCATTTAAGAAAACCTTAACTCCCTTGGTTTTCTCTGAAATTCTGAGTATATCTTTCTTTCCCTTTCTCTTTTATCTTTTGCTTTCCTTCTTTCCTCAGACAGCTATATTGCTTTCTTGATTTTCTTTTTCTTTGGATTCTTTTTTTTTGTTTTGGTTTTGTTGTTGATGTCATTTCTGCCTCTTGCACAATATTGCAAACCTCTATTCAAAATTCTACAGGCACTCTATTTACCAGATTTAATCCTTTCAATCTATTCTTCATTTCTGCTTCATATTCATAAAAAATGCTATTTATTGCACACCTATACATGTAATGGTTTCCCCTACTTTCTTAAATTTCAGTCTGAATTTTGGAATAAGAAGTTCATGATCAGCTCTATGTTTTGTTTTAAGTAATTATATATAGAAATTTTTCACCTTTGGCTGCAAAGTATATAATCAGTCTGATTTTTATATTGAACATCTGGTGATGTCCATGTGTAGAGTCACCTACTGGTCATAAGGAACATACATGATAATACAAAAGGGAGACCCAGTTGGGAGGTAAACCAACATAAAAGCATTGGCTGGGGTGGAGCCCAGATGGTGGAGAGGACACCCACATCTTCCTAAACTCTCCTTTTCCCTCAATCTATTTAAACGAAATTCAATCTCAGATTTAGTGCTTGGCTGTCAGAATCCACAAATACTGGGAGTACAACACGTTACCAACCGAAGATAATCTCAAAATTCACCAAACAAAAGGTCTGTTTTTGCTTGTGGGCAGGGATGGCTAGGCCAGGCACAGCATCAGACAAGTTAGCAGTGAGAGCACGAAAACAGCTCATGCTGAGGAGGGGATGGGGGTGTGGTCTCTGCTGGTGGAAAATCTGCAGGGAGAATTTTACCACAGTGTAAGCTATTTTGCCCTGGCAGCAAGTCAGTAGATTAGCAGAGAAGCCATAAACAAACAAACAAACAAACAAACAACAATATATATATATACGTATATATATGTATGTATGTGTGTGTGTGTGTGTATATATATATATATATACGTATATATATGTATGTATGTGTGTGTGTGTGTATATATATATATATATATATATATATATATATATATATATGCTATAAAGACTATAACCCCAAAATTCTAGACTCTCCCAAAACCTGGCCACACCCACCCAACATCTGGAGTAACTCAGCATGATCCAAGCACAGCAGCATTTGCTGATCCCCGAGCAGCCCTAGTAGCTGCCTTTCCGCTGCTGCTGATTTCAGCACAACTGCTTATCCCAGCACAGCCAGTGGGCACTGTCCCACTGCCCCTTCACTGCCATTTCCTGTTGTCTGTAGAGGCAGCTTGGAAATACTCCACTGCCCCCAATAAGCAGACCTTAGTTTTTTTTTGTGTGTGTTTTTTTTTTTTCCTTCAAAATGAGCAAAAAAGCAAAGCAGGCTCTAACAATTGATAGCTTCTATATGGAAAGAGAGCAGGCTTCAAACCCTAAGGAGATTAAAAACAGTTTGTCTAGATCCAAAGTTGGATATGATCTGGTTTCCATCACACAAGGCTCTCATAGGAGAAATTAAACAGGATCTTAAAAGAGAGCTAGAAGAAAAATGGGGAAAGGAAAGGAAAGCTTTGCAAGAGGGTCAGGATAAGTCATTAAAAGAGAATGGATAAAGAAATCAACTCCCTGAAAAACAGAATTTGTGAATTGGAAAAGAGAAACAACTCCCAGGAAAACAGAAGTTGTGAATTGGAAAAGGTAAACAATTCCAAGGAAAATGAAAATGACTCTTTAAAAAACTGGCAAAATGGAAAAAATTCCATAGAACAAAACAACTTATTTAAAAATTCAATTGGACAAATACAAAAGAAATTTAAAAAGTAAATTAAGAAAATAATTCATTAAAATCAGACTTGAACAAATGGAAAGAATGACTTGAGGAGACACCAAGCAAAACCAAAAAAAAAAAAAAAAAAAAAAAAGAAAGAAAAGAAAGAAAAGAAAAGAAAAAATAGGGAAAAAAATGTTAAATTCCTACTTGGGAAAACAACAAACCTGGAAAGTAGATCTAGGAGAGATAATCTAAGGATTATTGGACTCCCTGAAAATCATGATGAAAAAAAAAAGTCTAGACATTATTTTCAGGAAATCATCAAAGAGAACTGCCCAGATGTTATAGGAACAGAAGGCAAAATATACATTAAAAGAATTCATCAATCACCTACTGAAAGAGATGCCAAATTGACCCACACTTAACACTGTACACCAAGATAAGGTCAAAATGGGTTCATGATCTAGGGATAAAGAATGAGATTATAAATAAATTAGAGGAACATGGGATAGTTTACCTCTCAGACCTATGGAAGAGGAAGGAATTTATGATCAAAGAAGAACTAGAGGAGATCATTATTGATCACAAAATGGAAAATTTTGATTATATTAAATTAACAAGCTTTTGTACAAACAAAACTAATGCAAGCAAGATTAGAATGGAAACAATAAACTGGGAAAACATTTTTTACAGCTAAAGGTCATAATAAAGGTATCATCTCAAAAATATAGAGAATTGACTCTAATTTATAAGAAATCACGCCATTCTCCAATTCATAAATGGTCAAAATATCAAGATGGGTCCATGATTTAGGCATAAAGAATGAGATCATAAATAAATTAGAGGAACATAGGATAGTTTACCTCTCAGACTTCTGGAGGAGGAAGGAATTTATGATCAAAGGAGAACTAGAGATCATTATTGATCACAAAATAGAAAATTGTGATTACACCAAAGTAAAAAGCTTTTGTACAAACAAAACTAATACAAACAAGATTAGAAGGGAAGCAACAAATTGTGAAAATGTTTTTACAGTTAAAGATCCTGATAAAGGCCTCATTTCCAAAATATATAGAGAACTGACTCTAATTTATAAGAAATCAAGCCATTCTCCAATTGATAAATGGTCAAAGGATATGAACAGACAATTTTCAGATGATGAAATTGAAAATATATGCAATCATATGAAAGAGTGTTCCAAATCACTACTTATCAGAGAAATGCAAATTAAGACAACTTTGAGATACCACTACACACCTGTCAGATTGGCTAAGATGACAGGAAATAATAATGATGAATGTTGGAGGGGATGTGGGAAAACTGGGACACTGATACATTGTTGGTGGAGTTGTGAAAGGATCCAGCCATTCTGGAGAGCAATCTGGAATTATGCCCAAAAAGTTATCAAACTGTGCATGCCCTTTGACCCAGCAGTGCTACTACTGGTCTTATATCCCAAAGAAATACTAAAGAAGGGAAAGGGACCTGTATGTGCCAAAATGTTTGTGGCAGCTCTTTTTGTAGTGGCTAGAATTTGGAAAATTAATGGATGCCCGTCAATTAGAGAATGGTTAGGTAAATTGTGGTATATGAATGTTATGGAATATTATTGCTCTTGAAGAAATGACCAGCAGGATGAATACAGAGAGGATTGGAGAGACTTACATGAACTGATGCTGAGTGAAATGAGCAGAACCAGGAAATCACTATACACTTCAACAATGATACTATATGAAGACATGTTCTGATTGAAGTGGATATCTTCAACATAAAGAAGATCCAATTCAGTTATATTTGATCAATGATGGACAGAAACAGTAACACCCAGAGAAGGAACACTGGGAATTGAGTGTAAAATGTTTGCACTATTGTATTTCTACATAGGTTACTTATACCTTCGGAATCCAATTCTTACCAGGCAACAAGAAATTTGGTTTTACACACATATATTGTATTTAAGGATATACTGTAACACGTTTAATATGTATGGGATAGCCTGTCATCTAGGGGAGGGAGTGGAGGGAGGCAGGGGAAAATTTGGAAAAGTGAATACAAGGGATAATCTTGTAAAAAAAATTACCCATACATATGTACTGTCAAAAAAATTATAATTATAAAATTAATAAAAAAGAAAAGAAAAGAAAAAACAGGAAACAGAAAGAAAAAAAAAGATAAATGGTCAAAGGATATGGACAGATAATTCTCAGATGAAGAAATTGAAACTATTTCTAGCCATATGAAAAGATGCTCCAAGAATGCAAATTAAGACACACCTGTCAGATTGGCTAGAACAACAGGGAAAGATAATACAGAATGTGGGAGATGTGGGAAAACATGGACACTGATACATTGTTGGTGGAATTGTGAATACATCCAGCCATTCTGGAGAGCAATTTGGAAATATGCTCAAAAAGTTATCAAACTGGGGCAGCTAGGTGGCACAGTGGATAGAGCACCAGCCCTGAATTCAGGAGGACCCGAGTTCAAATCTGGTCTCAGACACTTAACACTTCCTAGCTGTGTGACCCTGGGCAAGTCACTTAACCCCAGCCTCAGGGGAAAAGTTATCAAACTGTGCATACCCTTTGATCCAGCAGTGTTATTACTGGGCTTATATCCTAAAGATGTCTTAAAGAAGAGCAAGGGACCTGTATGTGCAAGAATGTTTGTGGGAGCCCTCTTTGTAGTGGCCAGAAACTGGAAACTGAGTGAACGTCCATCAATTGGAGAATGGCTGAATAAATTGTGGAATGTGAATATTATGGAATATTATTGTTCTGTAAGAAATGACCAACAGGATGATTTCAGAAAGGCCTGGAGAGACTTATATGAACTGATGCTGAATGAAATGAGCAGGACCAGGAGATCATTATATACTTCAACAATAATACTATGTGATGATCAATTCTGATGGACATGGCCATCTTCAACAATGAGATGAACCAAATCGGTTCCAAAAGAGCAGTAATGAACTGAACTAGTTATGCCCAGTGAAAGAACTCTGGGAGATGACTATGAACCACTACATAGAATTCCCAATACCCCTATTTTTGTCCACTTGCATTTTTTATTTCCTTCACAGGGTAATTGTACACTATTTCAAAGTTCAATTCTTTTTGTACAGCAAAATAACTTTTTGGACATGTATACATATATTGTATTTAATTGTAACATGTATTGGTCAACCTGCCATCTAGGGGAGGGGGTTAGGAGGAAGAAGGAGAAAAATTGGAACAAAAGGCTTGGCAATTGTCAGTGTTGTAAAATTACCCATGCATATATCTTGTAAATAAAAAGCTATCAAAAAAAAAAAAACCCAATAATGCAGAATTTTTATTTCTTGCATTTTGGGACTTCATAACTAGGGGTATAAATGTCTTTTTATTTTTGCACAATTAACTATTGTCACATTGTTGTTAAGGATATTAAGGGCAAATTAAAGTTGTGAAAATAAGGCCTTAGGTCTGATGAGTATTTTAGCTTTTTAGATTGCTAATGTGAATGTAGTCTCTACATATAAAAGGCTAATGGGTTAATAAATTTAGTTATAAACTTAAAAAAAAGAGAGATGCCAAAATCAAAACTCCAAGAAATATTGTGGTTAAATTCCAGAACGATCAGACCAAGGAAAAAATACTACAAGCAGCCAGAAAAAAAAAAAAAAAAAAAACAATTCAAATTACCGAGGAGCCACAATAAGGATCACTCAAAATCTAGCAGCATCCACATTAAAGGAATCTGATATTCCAAAAGGCAAAAGAGCTTGGTATGCAGCCAAGAAGAACTTACCCAGCCAAACTGAGTATTTTCTTCTAGGGAAGAAGATGGACACTCAATGAAATAGATGAATTCCATTTATTCCTGATGAAAAAGCCAGAGCTAAATAAAAAGTTTGGCCTCCAAATATAGGACTCAAGAGAAGCATAAAAAGAAATCTTGAGAACTGTATTTCTGTTATGAGTATACACAATGATTACATGTAAAATTTTGTTTTACTGTTAAAAAATACTAGAGGTGGAAAGGAAATTGTACCAAGAAAAAGGGAAAAGTGGAGGTAAAAAGAGGGAAATTACATCTCACAAAGAGGCAAAGAAAACCTATCATATCTGAGGGAATGAAGAAAGGGGGAAGAACATAGTGTGAATGTTAATCTCATCAGATTTGGGTCAAAGAGAAAATATTAGAAATATTTGGTTTACACAGAAACTTCTCCCAGCTCATTGAAAAGTGGGAGGGGAAAAGTGAAAAGGGAAGGGTTAGGATAAATAGAAGGGAATACAGAAATAGTAAGGAAAAGGTTTAAGAAAAGGGAAGGGACTTCAATGGGGAAGGAGGAATTCTAAAGAGAGAGGGCTGCATGAGGCAAGTGGTGCTCATATGTCTAATACTGGGGAGGAAGGTAAGTGGAAAAGGAAAGAGAAAAGCATAATTTGGGGATAATAAGATGGCAGTAAATATAGAATTAGTAGTTTTAACCATAAATGTAAATGGGGTAAACTCCCCTATAAAGCAGAGGCAAAAAGACTGGATTAAAAGCCAGAATCCTACAATATGTTATTTACAGGAAACCCACTTGAAGCAGGGTGATACATACAGAATAAAAATAAAAGGGGGAGCAGAATCTATTATCCTTCAGATGAAGTCATCCTGATCTCAGATCAAGCAAAAGCAAAAACTGATCTAATTAAAAGAGACAAAGAAGGGCTATATCTTGCTAAAGGGTAGCAAAGATAATGAAGCAATATCAATATTAAACATATATGCACCAAATGGTGTAGCATCTAAATTCTTAAAAGAGAAATTAAGAGAGCTGCAAGAAGAAATAGATAGCAAATCTATTTAATAGTGGGCAATCTCAACCTTGCACTCTCAGAACTAGAAAAATCAAACCACAAAAAAAAAAATAAATAAATAAGAAAGAAGTTAAAGAAATAAATAGAACACTAGAAAAGTTAGGTATGATAGATCTTTGGAGAAAACTGAATGGACACAGAAAGAAGTATACTTTCTTCTTGGAAGTTCATGGAACCTATACAAAAATTGACCATATATTAGGACTTAAAGACCCCAAATTCAAACACAGAAAGGCAGAAATAGTCAATGCATCCTTCTCAGATCCTGATGCAATAAAAATACATTCAATAAAAAGCCAGGGGGAAATAGACCAAAAAGTAATTGGAAACTAAATAAATTCATGCTAAAGAATGATTGGGTAAAATAACAAATCATAGATACAATAATTTCATCCAAAAGAATGACAATAATGAGACGTCACACCAAAATGTGTGGGATGCAGCCAAGGCAATAATAAGGGGAAATTTCATATCTCTAGAGGTTTATTTTCATAAAATAAAGAAAGAGAAAATCAATGAATTAGGCTTACAAATAAAAAAAAAAAAAAAACTAGAAAAAGCAAATTTAAAAGCCCCAATCAAATACTAAACTTGAAATTCTAAAAATAAAAGGAGAGATCAATAAAACTGAAAGTAAAAAAAAAGTTATTGATTTAAATAAAACTAAGAGTTGGTTTTATGAAAAAACCAACAAAATAGATAAACCCTTGGTAAATTTGATTAGAAAATGGAAAGAGGAAAATAAAATTGTTACTCTTAAGAATGAAAAGGGAGAACTTTCCACCAATGAAGAGGAAATTAGGGCAATAATTAGAAGTTACTTTCCCCAACTTTATGCCAATAAATTTGATAACTTAAATGAAATGGATGAATACCTTCAAAAATATAGGTTGTCATATTGGCTAAGATGACAGGAAAAATTAACAGAGGAAGAAGCAAATTGGTTAAATAGTCCCATTTTAGAAAAAGAAATAGAACAAGCTATTAATCAACTCCCTAAAAAAATATCCCCGGAACCAGATGGATTTACATGTGAATTCTACCAAACATTTAAAGAACAATTAGCTCCAATGTTATATAAACTATTTGAAAAAATAGGGAATGAAGGAGTCCTACCAAATTCCTTTTATGACACAGACATGATACTGATACCTAAACCAGATAGGACAAAAACAGAAAGAAAATTATAGACCAATCTCCCTAATGAACATCAGTGCAAAAATCTTAAATAAAATCTTAGCCAAAAGATTACAGAAAATCATCTCCAGGATAATACACCATGACCAACTAGGATTTATACCAGAAATGCAGGGCTGGTTCAATATTAGAAAAACTATTAGCATAATTGACTATATCAATAACCAAATTAACAAAAAACATATGATTATCTCAATAGATGCAGAAAAAGCATTTGACAAAATCCAACACCCGTTCCTAATTAAAACACTAGAGAGAACAGGAATAAATGGACTTTTCCTTAAAATAGTCAGTAGCATCTATTGAAAACCATCAGTAAGCATTATATGTAATGGGGATAAACTGGGACCATTCTCAACAAGGTCAGGAGTGAAACAAGGTTGCCCACTATTAACACTACTATTCAATATTGTATTAGAATTGCTAGCTTTGGTAATAAGAGATGAAAAGGAGATTAAAGGAATTAGAGTAGGTAATGAGGAAACCAAATTTTCACTCTTTGCAGATGGTATGATGGTATACTTAGAAAACTCCAGACATTCTACTAAAAAGCTATTAGAAATACAAATTAAGAAAACTCTGAGATACATTACACACCTGTCAGATTGGCTAAGATGACAGGAAAAGATAATGACAAATGTTAGAGGGGATGTGGGAAAACTGGGACACTAATTGCATTATTGGTGGAGTTGTGAATGGATCCAACTACTCTGGAGAGTAATTTGGAACTATACTCAAAAAGTTATCAAACTGTGCATCCCCTTTGATTAAGCAGTACTACCACTGAGCTTATATCCCAAAGAGATATTAAAGAAGGGAAATGGACCTGTATGCGCAAAAAATGTTTGTGGCAGCGCTTTTTGTAGTGGCTAGAAACTGGAAATTGAAGGGATGCTCACCAATTGGAGAATGGCTGAATAAATTGTGGTATATACCACAACTTTTTATTGACAGAACATATGCTTTGGGTAATCCCTTGCACTCACTTCTGTTCCAACTTTTCCCTTCCCTCCCTCCTAGACACAGTATATGTGTGCAGAACCAAACAGTTCTCTTGTTGCACAGGGAGAATTGGATTCAGAAGATAAAAATAACCTGGGAAGAAAAACAAAAATGCAAACAGTTTACACTCATTTTCCAGTGTTCCTTTTCTGGATGTAGCTGATTCTGAACATCATTGATCGATTGGAACTGGATTAGATCTTCTCTGTTGAAGATATCCACTTCCTTTTGTACAAACAAAACTAATGTAAACAAGATTAGAAGGGAAGTAACCAATTGGGAAAACATTTTTACAGTTAAAGATTCTGATAAAGGCCTCATCTCCAAAATATACAGAGAATTGACTCTAATTTATAAGAAATCAAGCCATTCTCCAATTGATAAATGATCAAAGGATATGAATAGACAATTTTCAGATGATGAAATTGAAACTATTTCCACTCATATGAAAGAGTGTTCCAAATCACTATTGATCAGAGAAATGCAAAGTAAGACAACTCTGAGATACCACTACACACCTGTCAGATTGGCTAAGATGACAGGAACAAATAATGATGAATGTTGGAGGGGATGTGGAAAAACTGGGACACTGATACATTGTTGGTGGAGTTGTGAAAGAATCCAACCATTCTGAAGAGCAATCTGGAATTATGCCCAAAAAGTTATCAAACTGTGCATGTCCTTTGATCCAGCAGTGCTACTACTGGTCTTATATCCCAAGGAAATATTAAAAAAGGGAAAGGGACCTGTATGTGACAAAATGTTTGTGGCAGCCCTTTTTGTAGTGGCTAGAAACTGGAAAATGAATGGATGTCCATCAATTGGAGAATGGTTGGGTAAATTATGGTATATGAATGTTATGGAATATTATTGTTCTGTCAGAAATGGCCAACAGGAGGAATACAGAGAGGCTGGGAGAGACTTAGATCAACTGGTGCTTCGTGGATTGAGCAGAACTAGGAGATCATTAAACACTTCAACAATGATACTGTGTGAGGATGTATTCTGATGGAAGTGGATATGTTCAACATAGAGAAGAGCTAATCCAATTCCAATTGATTAATGATGGACAGAATCAGCTATACCCAGAAAAGGATCACTGGGAAATGAGTGTTTAAACTGTTAGCATTTTTTGTTTTTCTCCCCAGATTATTTTTACCTTCCGAATCCAATTCTTCCTTTGCAACAACAACAACAACAAAATTCAGTTCTGCACATATATATTGTACTTAGGATATACCATAACATATTTAATATGTATGGGAATGCCTGCCATCTAGGGGAGGGGGTGGAGGGAAGGAGGGGAAAAATTTGGAACAGAAGGGAGTACAAAAAATTACCTATGCATATGTACTGTCAAAAAATGTTATAATTATAAAATTAATTTAAAAAAAAGAAGATATCCACTTCCATCAGAATACATCCTCATACATTATAGTTGTTGAAGTGTATAATGATGATCAATTCTGATGGACATGGCTCTCTTCAAAAATGAAAGTATCCAAATTAGTTCCAATTGATTTGTAATGAACAGAACCAGTTACACCCAGAGAAACCACACTGGGAAATGAGTATGGACCACAACATAACATTTCCAGTCTTTCTGTTATTGTTTGTTTGCATTTTTGTTTTTTCTTCTCAGGTTATTTTTACCTTCTTTCTAAATCCGATCTTTCTTGTACAACAAGATAACTGTATAAATATGTATACATATATTGCATTTAACATATACTTTAACATATTTAATATGTATGGGACTACCTGCCATCTAGGGGAGGGGGTGGAGGGAAGGAGGAGAAAAGTTGGAACAGAAGGTTTTGCAAGGGTAAATGTTGAAAAATTACCCAAGCATAAAAAGCTATAATTAAAAAAAAAAAAAAAAAAACACTGGCTATTTTGACTAGCAGCTAAGAGGATCAAATCTCTATCTTTCCTTCTGTCTCTTCTTTCTCTGAGAAAGAACTATGGTAGAAGAGATGAAGTGGAAAAGCACCCCAAATAGGACCGTGAGAAACATAATCTTGAATATTCTTAGTTAGAAGTTTATTACTAGTTCTTCACTCCCTAATGAACATGGTATTTTTACACCCCCAAATATGCTGTCCTGAACAACCTAAGACCTTGACAACTTGATAAACTTAAATAAATACTGTCTTATGGCCTGTCTGGAAATGACCCCCTTAGAGTGATAACTTTTTGCTTCCTGAAATTCCTTTATTATGACAAATGTATCAAGAAACATTTTGATGTCTCTTTCTTCTTTCTATAAATATGTGGCCCTGAGACCACTCATTCACTGACTCCCCTGTTCTGGTGGGGTTCAGTTGCTAGCTAGCAATAAACACTCTTAAATTTTCATTATTTTGACTGCCCTGTGTTTTCTTTCACGTTGGCACTTCAGAGGTAGTAAGTATTCTTTAAATTTTGAATATACCATCCTAAAACAGTAGTCCAGAATGCAGGATAAAGGTGGGAGAAGAAAATAAGTGTTCAAAACTCAGATGAAACACACACACACAAAGATAGACTCTTTTCTGGCTTACCCCTCTCACAAATCTCTAAGTTAGGTTCAAAAAGATGTTACCAAATTGGTGAACTCCAGATTCTGGCATCTCTATAGTAACAGTCTCTAGGCAGCAGCCTGGGAGCCAACAAATGCATACATAACTGAACTAAGTAAAGCATAATTCAGTAATCTTTTCTTTTTTTCATGTTATTCTGTGTATTTTTTTCATATACTCTGATTTTGTCCATAGGATTTACCATCAACATTTTCCTCAAGCTGACCCAGATTGAACTCTCTTTGTATATTGGTTGCCTTATGCTAACCTCATTCTTTAGCTAGTTCTCTTTTATATCCACTGGGCTGTAGGTTTTTTCTCTCTTTCCCGACCCAGTCCTTTCTTTACTAGCCAAAATGACTATCATCATCCACTACTCTTTCCCTTGAGTCTTCCTTAGCTTTGAAGACATAAACATATATGGATTTACTCTACATAAGTCAACAGGGCTCATACAAGTATTTCTCTTCAATTTTTCATCCTTAAGATCTTTTCACTCTTTCATTTCTTTCCATTTACCTCTCACTTGAAATACCTTAAATCATATCAAACATACGTTTCCTCTCCCCACCAGCAACCCACAGTGACAAAAAAGTTAAAAGAACAATAGTTAATTCATTGACTACTTGGATGATATTGCAGACCCAGGATGAGGTCCACAAGTCAGGGAACCCAGATAATAGGGTCCAGCTCATATCTATTGTTGTTGCACTATGTAAGAAAGATAGAAGGTCCTGGATAATGTGAAAATTGGTTTCTATTATTCTGAATTGTTCAATGTAGGTCCAGTAAAAAAAAAAAAAAAAAAGTGTTGAGCAGTGTGCAGACTCTTCATTATGTATGATGATACTGAAGACTCTACTATAATAAGACTTAACATTATTCAGTTTCTCCCCCAGCTTCTAAGCCCTTGAGACTCCAAATCTTGGCACTGAATTTGTGGCACTTCTGGAGTTGGAAAATTCTGAGTAAAATTTATTATAGTTTCATGGAAGGCAATGTGGAAATTTTAGGGTTTTTTTGTTTTTGTTTTTGTTTTTGTCTTTGACATGTGGATCCATCTTAGAAACTGACTTTTGTTCATTCAAAATGAGAAGGCATGTACCCAAGAATACTATTAACTAGAGAACTACTTTATGTGGCTTATAAGGATGTCTCTAGAATTCTCAGAATTAAAAGCAATAGTCAGATTACCAAAAAATAATTTTATTGAATTAGAAAAAATAATAACAAAAATCAATTGGAAGAACAAAAAGTCAAGAATATCAAAGGAAATGATGAAAAAATATAAAGGAAGAAGGTTTGGCAGTAACCAGATCTTAAATTATATTATAAGGTAATAATTATCAAAAATATCTGGTATTACTAAGAAATAAAAATGTAAATCAATAGAATAGAATAGACATAGAATTTATGGCAATAAATAAACATAATAACCTTGTATTTGACAAGTGAAGAATTGATATTTGGGTATAAAAAATTCATTTGGTAAAAATGGTTGGGAAAACTGGAAAGCAGTATAGGAGAAACTGGGCATAGACCAGTATCTTACACCATTTGCCAGGATCAAGTCAAAATGGATATATGATCCAGATATATAGAGATATATTGTAAGAAAATTAGAAGTATATAGAACATATTATCAGATTTATGGATAAGCAAACAGTTTATGTATAAACAAGAGATAGAGAGCAAAGTTAGCTGTAAAATGGATAATTTTGATTACATTAAAGAGATTTTGTACAAATAAAATGAAATGTAGCCAAGATCAGAAGGAAAGCAGAAAATTGGCAAGAGAGGAAATTTTATAGTTTCTCAGATAATTTCATATCTGAAATAGATAAATATATAAATATATATAAATATGAAAAGAACTTTGCCAAATATGTAAGAATATTAGTCATTACTTAATTGATAAATGATCAAAGGTAGGAAGAGGTAGTTTTCAGATGAAGAAATCAAAACAATCTATGGCCATATGAAAATGCTTTAAATCAGTGGTCCTCAAACTTTTTTAATGGGGGGGCCAGTTCACTGTCCCTCAGACTGTTGGAGGGCTGGACTATAGTAAAAACAAAAACTCACACTCTGCCTCCGCCCCTCAACCCATTTGCCATGACATGGCCGGCCGCATAAATGTCCTCAGAGGGCCACATATGGCCCGCAGACCATAGTTTGAGAACCCCTGCATTAAATCATTATTGATTAGAGAAATGCAAATTGAAACAACCTTGATATATTATACCTATCAGATTAGCTAAAATGATTGAGGGGAAAGTGACAAATGTTGGAGGGATATAACTGGGACACTAATTCATTGTTGGTAGAATTGTGAAATGAAGAAGAACAATGAAATGAAGAAGAATTGTGAAATTTTGAAGAACAATCTGGAAAGAGTTATTAAACCACCTATACCATTTGACCCAGAAATACCAATACTAGGTGTATTTCCAAAGATAATTAGGGGAAAAGGAAAGGAAACTTTATGTTCTAAGATATTTGTAACAACTTTATTTGTGGTACTAAAAAACTGGAAATTGCAGGGAAGCCCATCAAATGAAAAATGGTTAAACAAGTTGTAGTACATGATTATGATGGAACACTACTATGCTGTAAGAACTGACAAGCTCAATGATCTCATAAAAATTTGGAAAGACTTTCATGAAATAATTAAGGGTGAAATGAGCAAAATCAAGAAAAGATAACAGCAATATTGTTTTTAAAAAGATTTTGAATGAATATTATTTTGATTATTATAAATACCCAAATTAGTTATAAAGAACATATGAAGAAAGGCATTATTGATATCCAGAGATAACTGATAAATAAAAATATGTATAGAATATGTGTGTGTGTGTGTGTGTGTGTGTGTACACGCATATGTCTATTTGTGTCTGATAGTAATCATCTCTAGGGCAGGATGGGGAGGGGAAAAAAGAAAAAAATTTACATGATAACTATATTTGATTTATTTTAAAAGGAATAGCTAATTATACATAGTAAATTTACAGTTTCATATGCAATCATCTTTTTTATTATGTTATGTTAGGAAAATGATTTTACCTTTACTCTGTGTGTATCTCTCTACTTCAAATGTGTTTCTTATAAACAACATATTGTAGAATTCTGTTTTTAATCTATTCTGCTATCTGTTTTTATTTTATGGGAGAGTTCATCCTATTCACATTCACAGTTATGAATGCTAACTGTATATTTCCTTCCATCCTACTTTTCTCCCTGTTTATACTTTTCTCCTTCCTTTCACCCTATCCTTTCTCACCAATATTTTATTTTTAACTACCACCCTCCCTCAATCTATCCTTCCTACTATCATCCCTCTTTTCCTTTTTTTGTTTTCCCTTTCCCCTCTTACTTTCCTGTAGGGCAGAATAAATTTCTATTACCAACTGAATGCATATATTATTTCCTCTTTAAGCCAAATCAAATAAGAGTAAGGCTCAAACAATACTCTCCCCATTATAATAGATATTTTTGTACCTCTTCATATGATGTAATTTAGCCTGTTCTGCCTCACTTTTTCCTTTTCTCCTAGCAAAATGTTTTTTCACCCCATTTTTTTTAATATCATCACATCTAAGTCATCTTATCCCCACACCTTCTGTCTATGTATACTCCTTCTAACTGCCCTTTTGAGTTAGAAGGATCATCTTCCCATGTAGGGATGTAAATAGTTTAATATTATTGAATACCATTTTTTCCTGTTATCTTTTTATGCTTCTTTTGAGTCTTGTATTTGAAGATTCATTTTTTATTTATTTATTTTGTTCAGTTCTGGTCTTTTCATCAGGAAAATTTGAAAATCTCTTATTTGCTTGAATAGCTACCCCTGGAAAGATTATGCTGATTTTCCTAGGTACTTCATTCTTGGTTGTTAATCCAAGCTCCTTTGTATTGCATATTCCAAGCCTTCTGATCTACATAAATGCTGAGTCCTGTGTAATCCCGACTGTGGGTCCTTGATATTTGAATTGTTTCTTTTTTGTCTGCTTACAGTATTTTCTCCTTGACATGATAATTCTGGAATTTGGTTACAATATTCCTTGAAGTTTTTATTTTGGAATCTCTTTCAGATGATCGGTGAATTCTTTCAATGGTTATTTTACTTTTCTTTGATGATTTCTTAAAAGGTGAGACAGATTCTTTTTTGGCTTTCAGGTAGTCCAATCATTTTAAAATTATCTTTCCTGGATCTAATTTCCAAGTAAGCTGTTTTTCCAATGAGATAGTTTACCCTTTCTCCTGTTTGTTTGTTTTTTTTAATTCTTTTGATTTTGCTTGACTGATTCTTGATGTCTCATATAGTTATTAGCTTTTCCTTGTCCAATTCTAATTTTTAAGGAATTATTTTCTTCAGTGAGTTTTTGTACTTCCTTTTCTATTTCGATTCTACTTTTAGAAGAATTGTTTTCTTCAGTGTATTTTTTTTCTCCATTTAGCTAATTCTATGTTTTCTTCAGTCAGTTTTTGTGCTCCCTTTTCCAAGCTTTTGATCTTTTTTCATAATTCTCCTACATAGCTCTCATTTCTTTTCCCAATTTTTCTTCTACTTCTTTTGTTTTTTAAAATCCTTTTTGAGGTCTTACAAGAAAACTTTTTAGACTTAACACCAATTCATATTCCTCTTTCAGGCTTTGCATGTAGGCATTTTTCCATTGCTGTTTTCTTCTGAATTTATGTTGCTATTCCCCATCATCATAGTAGCTTTCCACGGTCCTTTTCTTTTTTTTACTTTTTTAGCCTATTTCATGACTTTTAAGTTAAGCTCTGTTACTATGACACAAGGGGTACTTTCCCAAACTTCTCATACTAGGGACTAGCAGCTTGGTAACTGGCTTTCCATGCCACACATGCTTGTGACATGCCTACTGAGCTGGAGTGAACTGGAAATCCACCTTCTTCACTGGGGCTGAGCTGACTCACTCTGACACTGGCACAATAAGCCAGAACTGCTTTTCAGTGTTGTGACTAGTAGCCTCCCACTGACCTGCCCAGACACAGTCAGTGCTAGACTCCACTCCCCTTTTACCCAAGTGAGCAAGATATTTACTTAAGTCCTTCTAAATTATCTTAATTAGGAAAATTGTTTCATTTTGTCTTTTAATGGTTTCTGTGACTCCAGAATTCATGTAGATGCTTAATTTAATGTTATATCTGAGAGAAAAGGGGGAGCATTCAGGCAACTTCCTCTTGCCATCTTGGTTCTACCAATAAACTCTTTTTTGAATACATAAACTATGTGTTGGACTGTGCTTTCACTCTTAGCAGTGCAAAAATAATATTTATTTCATAATTATCCATGTGGAGAGTATTGGGGCTAAATGTTGGAGAACGTGCTATCTTTATCATCTCTCTGGTTTCTGAATTTATCCCTTCAAAATCCAAGACTAAACACTGCTCCTGATTCTTCACAATGATTTTCCAGACTCCTTTCTCCATCATAACTCACCCTGGAAGAGCATTCTACCCTGAAGCTTCTTCTTATTGGTCAATTCCTTCAAAAATCTACATTTTGAGGAAAGTACCCAGGTCGACCATCTTCATTTCATTCCTTTCTAGACTCTCTATACTCCTAAGTTTCCAGACTTCTTTTTCTATTATGTCCCCATACAGATACCTTCTTTTCTCCACTTTCCCATTAGGGAAACTTTTTAGGTTTGGTCTTCACCCATTAGAATGTAAACTTCTTCACTGTTTACAGCAGTAACAATATTATGTGATGCTCAACTGAGATGGACTTGTTTCTTTTCAAAAATAAGGTGATTCAAGACAATTCTAATAGTTTTGTGATGGAAACAGCCATCCACATCCAGAGAGAAAAACTACAATATTTTTCACCTTTGTTCTTGTTGTTTGTTTGTTTGCTTGTGTGGTTTTTTTTCTTTCTCATGTTTTTCAAACCGTTTTCACCTTATTTTTCTTGCACAGCATGACAAATATGAAAATGTGTTTAAAGTATTGCTCGTTTGACCTATATTTGATTGCTTGCTGTCTCTGGGAGAAGATGGTGAGGAGGAAGGAAGAAAAATTTGGAATACAAGGTGTAAAGGGCTGAAACTGAGTTGATGCACTAAGATCAGACAACCAAGCACTTAAGGCTAATTACTGACTGGACAATACTCTATTAGAATATGCTTGGAAAATGGCCCTTCCCACTCTTCTGTGCTGCCCCAATCATTTGGTGTATACAGAGAATTGTAGGAGGAACTAGGGAGTGGAGAGACTAGCCAGAGTCACTTTTGGGCGGGAGACAAAGAGGAGAGGTCGTGGAGATCCTGTGTCCATTTCCTTCACTTCTACCCTAAAGACCAAGAATAAAGACAAAGGACATTTGCTTATCCTGACTCCAGCTGATTCTAAGGTATCCAAGGTGCTAACACGGTCATCACAACAAAGTTTTACAAAAATGAATGTTGAAAACTATATATTTGCTTGTATTTGGAAAAAACTAAAAGTTATTTTTAAAAGAATGTAAACTTCTTGAGAGCAAGGACTGTCTTTCTTTTTGCTTATATTTCTAATCTCAGCCCTTAGTCCATTATTTGCTTGAACAGCTGGTAAACTGCTCCTCTGCAGGAACTGTTTCATAAACCATTCCAAGGGCTGCTAATCCCTGACATATTAAGTGCCCAATAAATTCTCATTAACTGATAAGGGAATGTGTGTGGATAGAATTAGGATCAAAAGTCCGGATTCAAATGATTCTACCTCTTAATAGAGAAGCAGTATGATTTTGCCCAAATCACTTACAACTCAATTTTTTCATCTGAAATATATTTTAAAAATAGCTCCCCTATTCCTGCCATATTTCTAGTCTATTTTGAAAAGCAAAAATCTATAAAAGTGGCATATAAACCTATGAAAGAATTATCATTATCATAGAAAAAAATCATTTTTTTCTCACTCAATGGAATTCAGAAAGAAATGCTCCTGGGACAAACCAATTATTCTTTTAATTCAGTGCTGCACAGGTCAATAAAACAATGGCTTTTTTTAGTTGAATAAAAGTATTTAAGTATTTAAGTTGTAAGTTCATCTTCAGTGGGCTTACTGAAAGTAACCTCAGAATAAATCCAGTACTAAGCAAAGCAATGGGAAAATGGGGATGACTAATATCTCATCTTTGTCCAATATGATTTTGATTTTTTCTGGTAGAACTCAGTATATCTTGAAAGCTTTTATATCCATACAGCTTAGTAATGGTGAGTATTTGGGTATGAGAAAATATATTTTAAAAGTTATTATGCATTGTTACGAATTTTATTATGTCAGGTTGATTGTAGACAATAGCATTGTCTAGAATAATACTCTGGTTCTGGTAAAACTTGGTCATTGATTTCTCAAGGAAATTCTGAGTCTGTATTTGTACTATGGAAATTTGTCATCTGTCACTCCACAATCATAATCTGATGTATATAGTATTCAAAAAAAGGCCATTGCTTGCTATATATTTGGCAGGTGCTGAATTTTGATATTCCGTTGTGATGTACTGCCAAATCACTATTTCTTTGAATGATTTATATTGATCATTACATCTAGGTTCCTTCTTGGTCAAGTTCCCACAAAGATAATCCTTCTATGATTCTTGGTGGCAAGGATGTGATAGGAGGGATACCAGAAGAGAGCAATCCCCAGAAAGCCAAGAAAGAAGAGAATATCAAAAAAGACTAAAGAAACTCTAAAAAAAATGAGAATAAAAATTTCAATTAAGAAACTGTTAGTAACTTTGTGGAGAATAGTTTGGTTAAATAATGAGACTGGAAAGCAGAGTGAGAAGAGATTGAAAGCAACTATTGTAGACCGTCTTTGATAGGTTGGTTCCCAAATATTTAATGCATTTTGCATTATTTCAAATAAGACTATTCCTTCCTATGTATTTTGCTATTATAACACAGAAATGATGTTGATTTTGTTGCTTTATTTTGTAGCCTACAATTTTGCTGAGGCTATTAATTTTCTCAGTTTTTTTTTTTTAAATATTCCCAAGGTTTTCTAAGTAAACCATCATGTGATCAGCAAATAGAGATAATTTTATTCCTTTTTACTTATATTTATTCCTTCAATTTGTTTTTCTTGCCTTACTGTTATTGCTAACATTTCTTGGATTATATCAACATAGTGAGGACTGCTCCCACCCCATATGTAGCATATGGTGTGTTGTTTTAAGGCAGGCAGAAGAAACATCTGTAGGCTCCTTTCCTACCCTTCTCTTAGACTTTACTTTTCTGCCAGGAAGGGAAGACAGAGGTTAAGGAAACTTGGCCACTCTGTTCTTCTTAGGGAGGGAAGTCAGGCTAGAATGACAACTATCTACTCTAAAATATTATTAATCCAGGGAAAGTGATTTTTCAGGTTCAAGTAAACTTCTGATTCTTGGTCATCTTGGCTCCCTTCCCACCTAATATCAGTTCTACAATGAACACACATAGGAAATAGCCAAGAAATCCATTTATCTAAGTTTATAGTAAAACAGAAATTAGAAAAACATACCCCCTTGAGGTATTTAATCACTTCATCTATATTTGTTTATTCACTGTTTACTTGGCAGAGTCAACATGGCAAAATCGAGAAAACATCAAGCTAAGCTCTTCCAACATTCCCCTCCCAGCAAAGTCAACAAAAGAAGAACAAAAATAGAGAATGAAAATTATAGACCATTTTCCTTAATTAAATATTAATGCAAAAATGTTAAATAAAATATTAACAAGGAAACATAACAACATATCACAAAAATTATACACTCTGATCAGATGGGATTTATACCAGAAATGCAGATCTGGTTCAACAGTAGGAAAACTGTCAGCACAATTGATCATATCAATAACAAAAACAACAATCATATCAATAGATGCAGAACACAGTTTATCAAAATACAACAAAATACTAGAAAGCATAGGAACAAATAAAGCTTTTCTTAAAATGATAATACATAAAACCAAGAGCAAGCATTATCTGTTAATGAGAATAAATTTGAAGCTTTCCCACTAAGACCAGAAGTGAAACAAGAATGTCCAATATCATCATTATTATTCAGTATTGCACAAGAAATGCTAATTGTAGCAATAAGATGAAAAATAAAACAATTAAAATAAAAAGACAATAAAGAAGCAAAACTATCACTCTTTGCTGATGACATAATAAGCTTATTTGTAGAAACTTAGAGAATCAACTAAAATAACTGGTTGAAACAATTAAGAATTTCAATAGAATTTCAGGATATAAAATAAACCCACATAAATTATCAGCATTTCTGTGTAACTACCAAGAAAACCCAGCAGGAAGATAAAGAGAAATTTCATTTAAAGTAACAGCAGACAATATAAAATGCTTGGGCATTTACCAGCCTAGAGAAACCCAGGAATGACATGAACACAATCACAAAATCCTTTTTGCACAAATAAATGTAGACAACTAGAAAAATATTAATTGCTTATGGATAGGCTGAATCAATATAATAAAAATAATAGTTACGACTAAGTTAATTTACTTTCTGAGTGTCATAAAAAAAAAACTACCAAACTATGAAAAAATTATTTTATAGAACTAGAAAAATATAGTAACAAAATTCATCTGGAATTTTGAAAATTTGAAAATTCAACAAGGGAACCAATGGGAAAAAATGGGAAGGAAGACAGTCATGCAGTTAAAGATTTCAAACTATATTACCAAGTGAAAATCATCAAAACGATTTGGTACCGATTAAAAAATAGAGTGGTGGATCAGTGGAATCTGGTATAGTGATAAATCTGGTAATAATAATAATCTAGTATCAAACATAGCAATCTAGTATTTGATAAACCCAAAGATCTAATGTTTTGGGAGTAAGAACTCAATATTTGACAATAACTTCTGAGAAAACTGAAAAGCAGTTGCCAAAAACTGGGCATATGCCAATATCTCACACTATATACCAAGAAAAAGGTCAAAATGGATAAATGACTTAGAAATAAAAATTGATTATTCTAAATAATTTAGGGGAACATGGAAAAATCTATGCATAAGGTAAAAGGTTATGATCAGCAAGACAGAAAGAGAATTATAAGAAATAAAATAGAGATAATTTTGATTACATGAAATTAAAAAGCTTTTGCACAAATAAAACTAATGTAGCCAAAATTAAAAGGCAAGCAGAAAACTGGGAGAGGGATATTTCTAGCAAATTTCTTTGATAAAGGCTTCATTTTTCAAATTCATATATATATAAATGCACATATACACATATTTGAATATGTATATATATATACACATGTATGTATGCAAAATATATATATATAGTTTAAAACAACTCTGAGATACTACCTCACACTATGAGATCGAACTGACATGACAGAAAAGGAAAACGACAAATGCTGGAAGAGATATGGAAAAATTGAGAGATATGTCTTATTGGTGAAGTTGTGAACTACTCCAATCACTGTGGAGAATAATTTAAACTTACTAGAAAGAAAGTAGATTTGAAATTAGTGTAAGGTTCCATCCACTCTGATTCTATATATGGAATGGATCCCAGCAGGACCTCTATTTATAAATAAGGGCAAGGAAAAAAAAAAAAAAAAACAAGTTGTTGTTGCCTACCAAGACAGGTGCAGGGAGCTTGGTGTGGTAAACAAGACATAGTTGACCACATACCCAGGTGCAAGGAGATTGGGTCCTAATAGACAGGATGCCAAGAAGTTTGGGTTTCTACTCTGTTTTTTCTTAAAATTTTAAAAATTAACATCTGAATGTTGGAGGGGATGTGGAAAAACTATGCATTGTTGGTGGAGTTGGGAACAAAATTCAACCATTTTGGAGAGCAATCTGGAATTATGCCCCAAAAGTTATCAAACTGTGTATACCCTTTGATCCAGCAGTGCTACTATTGAGCTTATATCCCAAGGAAATATTAAAAAAGGGAAAGGCACCTGTATGTGCCAAAATGTTTGTGGCAGCCCTTTTTGTAGTGGCCAGAAACTGGAAAATGAATGGATGTCCATCAATTGGAGAATGGTTGGGTAAATTGTGGTATGTGTATGTTATGGAATATTATTGTTCTGTAAGAAATGACCAGCAGGATGAATACAGACAGGCTTGGAGAGACTTACATGAACTGATGCTGAGTGAAATGAGCAGAACCAGGAGATCATTGTACACTTCAACAACATTACTGTATGAGGATATATTCTGATGGAAGTGGTTTGCATTTTTGTTTTTCTTCCCAGGTTATTTTTACCTTCTGAATCCAATTCTTCCTGTGCAACAAGAAATTCGGTTCTACACACATATATTGTATCTAGGATATACTATAACATATTTAACATGTATAAGACTGCCTGACATCTGGGGGAGGGGATGGGGGAAGGAGAGGAAAAATCGGAACAGAAATAAGTGCAAGGGATAATGCTGTAAAAAATTACCCATGCATATGTACTGTCAAAAAAAAAAAGGTTATAATTATAAAATAAAATTTAAAAATATATTCAAAATGAAATAAAATACACATCTTCCTGGAGAGGGTCTAACCAATCAGCAAACTCTGTATAGTCTTTGACCCTGCAATACTACTATTAGGCCTGTATCCAAAAAAATTTAAAGAAAAGGGAAAAAGATTTATTTATGCAAATATAATCATAGCAGCTCTGCTTGTGGTGGCAAAGAATTGAAAACTGAAGGGGAACTGGGAAATGGCTGAATAAGCTATATGATTATGATGAAATACTATATTGTGCCATAAGAAATGATGAGTTAAATGGCTTCAGAAAAATTTAGAAAGATTTGTATGAACTGATACAAAGTGAGTGAACAGATTTATATGAACTGATACAAAGTGAAGTGAACCAGAAGGATACTGTACCCAATAATAGCAATATTGTTAAGATAATCAACAGTGAAAAACAGCTATTTTTTTCAATACAATGATCTAAGACAATTGCAAAGAGCCCATGACAAAAAATATTACCCACCTCCAGAGAGATAACTGATGAACTCTAAATGGAGATTAAAGAAAACTTTTTTAAACTTTATTTTTATTTTGTTTTTGCTTTCTTTTGCAACATGGCTAATATAGAAATGTGTTTTGTATGACTTCACAGGTATAATTGATATCAAATTTGTTTGTCTTGCAAGGAGAGGGGAAGAGAAGGAGGGACAGAGAAAACTTGGAACTCAAAATTCTAAAACAATTGTTTTTTTTTTAATTACTTGTAGGGGGCAGCTAGGTGGCACAGTGGATAGAGCACCAGCCTTGAATTCAGGAGGACATGAGTTCAAATCTGGTCTCAGACACTTTACACTTCCTAGCTGTGTGACCCTGGGCAAGTCACTTAACCCCAGCCTCAGAAAAAGGGGGAAAAAAATTACTTATAATTGGGAAATACTTAGAAAAACAAATAAAAATTATTTCTTAAAATTAGTTCAGGGACTTGGATTCTGGGCTGCATCAATTTTCTCTTCTAAGACTTTTGTATTGGATATGAATTTGAAATAAATTTGTATTTGAATTTGAATATTTTGAATTTGAATTTGAATTGAATTTGAATTACAGAGGACTCTGCACTGCCACTAGACCTCATTTAACTCTGTATCTTTGTGCCGAATCCAAAGGGTTTGCAGGGGAGCTCCATTTGACTCCCTATACCCTGAACTTGCCACTAGACCTCAATTAAACCCTAATTTCATTTAGGTACCCCAATTCTAAACCTCATCAGAAACTTGATTTTTGAATTTGAAATAAATATCCCTTTGTAAAACACTAATTGGATATAAAACAAAACAGAAGAAATATATAAGAATAAAAATTAAACATCCACCCTGTCCCTCCCACACCAAGCACCTCAGGGACACATACCTATACCACCTCAAAAGCCAAGAAGAAAGGCTTAGACTAGTTTCTACATAGCATTGGTGCCACAAAGATCACTAGCTTCTGTAGAAAATCTTATTTTGCTTATCTATATTATACAAGGTTGGGCTTTTTCTTTTTTTGGGGAAAGAGGGAAAGGAGAGAAAGAATAAGGGAAAAAAGGGAAAAAAGAAAAATGAAAATTAATAATCATTTTGAAAAAAAGAATGTAATGTATATTTTTGTAATACATATTTTTGTGCCAAAAGAAATAATGAACTATACAATTTCAAGGGAAGATGGAAAGATGTCTAATAATTAATACAGAATGAAATGACCAGAACTAAGAAAAAATTTCTATAATAACAAGATTATTATCAAGAAAACCAATTTTTAAACTCTTTAGTATTCTGATCAATGCAATGACAAATCACAGTGTTGGAGGAGTAAAGATGCTACTCATCTCCTGCCAGATAGCTGATGGACTTAAATTCTGAATCAGAACTTCTAATTCATTTTTACATGGTCAGTATACAAATTTGTGTTGCTAAGTAAGCTATGCATAGTTGTTCAAAAGTGCTTATTTATGTTATTCAATGGTGGGCAATAGGAGGGAGAGATAACAAATGTGTGTAAATTAAATCAGTTAAAATAAATAAATAAACTGAAGAGAGCAAAACAGAGAGCAGAAAGTGAAGATAAGCGAGAGGCAGTATTGTAACTAACAAGTTAAATTTGAATTATATGAATGTATCCTGCCTGACTGGCTAATCAGTTATATAGATACTACAACATATCTATTAATCAGTGATATTGGAATGAGACTGCTGGGAAGTTTTATTTAAGAAAAAATATGAAAGATACCAGAAAGTAAGTAGATTTGAAATTTGCATAAGGTTCCCTCCACCTTGATTCTGTGTAAGGACCTATGGAATGGGCCTCAGTAAGGTCTCTGTTTGTAGTTAAGGCAGGAGAAGAAAAATTGTTGTTGCCCACCAGGACAGGTGCAGGAAGCTTGGGTTGTGGTGAACAGTACATGGTTAACCACACATCCAGGTTCAAGGAGCTTGGGTCTTAACAGGATGCCAGGAAACATGGGTTCTGCTACATGTTTCTGATGAGGTTTGGAATTGGGGTACCTTAATGAAATTAGGGATTAATTGAGGTCTAGTGGCAGGTTTGGAGTACAGGGAGTCAAATGGAGCTCCCCTGCAACCCCTTTGGATTCGGCACAAGGATACAGAGTTAAATGAGGTCTAGTGGTGGTGCAGTCCTCTGTAAAGGACTTTATAGACCCGAAAACCTAGATTGCTAAAAGAGGTTTATTATGGGGTTTAGAAGTAAAGTCTAGTTAATAAAGTTGAAGGTAGAGATAAAAGGGTACCAGAAATAGAATTCCAATGAGCAGAGAGTCTTTGGTGCCAGGCATGGTGATGGCATGTTTAGAGCCTCTACAAAGAGAGGACTCCAGCTTGGCTCTTTTATAATGAGAGATTTAGTTAAAGGGGCCTGTGGGTGGAGTTCCATGTTGGCTCCTGGCTGGGTTTCAGCCAGGTTTAGAATTTGAATTGAATTCTGTGGGTTTCAGGACTGAGCCGTCCCCACCCAGATAACAAAGATGAAACTGAAACTGTTTGTGCTTGGGGTAGAGTCCCCTCCCGGAGGCAGAGTAGAAGGAGGTTTTTTCCTTTAAAGATTTTTCAGAGTTTTGGAGTTTCCTCTTCATTTCTACCCTTTATTTTTCTTAAAATTTAAAAAATAAATATCTCTCTGAAGAACATTTAACCAATTCACAAAAAGATTAACTTGAGAAAGCAATAAAACTTTTTGGAAGATGGCTTCGACTTGTAATGTAAATACCAGTGATGGGTGTGAGTCCAGAAGGAGGCCCATAAATATCCTTATCCACCCATAAACTGAGGAAAGGGGGAAAAAAGAGAAGCACCAGCAAAGAATCCAAAAAAGAACCCCTAATCTCCATTCTAGCCCTACCTTTCCCTATAAAATATCAATCCTGGAGTATGCCCTTAGACCAATCAGTTCCATGATGCTGCTTGATCCAGTCCAGTGTTCAGTTCTTACCTATTGAACCTGCTCTCCCACAGCACCTAGACACCAAAGAGTTCTGCCTCCTCAACTCTCTTTTCTGAGATTATTTACACTAAGCTGATGTACTCCTAAAGCTCATGAGTGTTTTGCTGCACAGATGGGAACAAAGATTAATGAGCAAACCCCAGCAACCTTCTCCCTGCCTGAGTCAGGGAAAGATGTTCTTTTGTGGTTTGTCTCTCCATTCTCCTCATGAAAAGAGAAGAATCTTAAGAGAAAAAAAAAAAAATCCACTTCTTGTTCTGCTGTCCTAAATGCCTGCCACTAACTACTGCCACTCACTTTTGAACAAGAAGAGGTCAAGACAGTTGTGATTTAAGTAAGGCTTCATCTACTTCAGAGTTTGAGTAGGCCTGTAGGACTTTGAGGATTGAGTCAAGGGCATACTTGAGTCCCTTTCTAGCTATCCTCCCATGACATCATTTCCTCTCTATTTCAGTCAAATATGGGCAACTATGTATTTATTGGTCAAGTTGAATTTCATGGGTAGATCTCACATTTAGAATGTAAGATTCTGAGCCAATGAGGATGAGGGTCAGTGGTGGGAGGGGGTATTTGGGTTAGGGATTAAAGGTGCTAATCCTGCCCACAGGAGGCGCTTCCTCCCTTGGATTGTCTGCTCCAGAGGTGGGATGCCCTTCTCGAGAGAATGTACAATAAACTTTGCTTCGCTCTAGAGATCTCTCCAGCTTTTTTATTCAATGGTGACACCTCACCATTTCTGTACCACACACTTTCTTGTACTCTCTCCTATTATGTTGTCTTTATATAAGAGAAATTGGCAACGAATCTTGTTTCTTAAGCAATGTTAGTGCATGGACAGAAGTTGGGAAAACTGGTCTGGGAAAAGAAGACAATGCCTAGCCAAAAGCACATAGGGAATTGATAGGGTAATCATTTCTCTCAGGAAGATCACAAAACTTTAGTCATTCTGAAATTATATTCAATAGTGAACTCAAAGTTGATTTACTGGAGAGATTGTAAATAGAGAATAAGTTAAAGTAAAACTTAAAATCCCCTAGCTAGACACAGATGAGCAAACTTGAGAAAAGGGGAGGAAGGAAAATACCTTCTTTTTTTGGATTCTTTGCTGGTGTTTCCTGTTTTTCCCCCTTCCCTCAGCTTAAGGTTAAGGGTAAGGATATTTTATGGGCCTCCTTCTGGACTCACACCCATCGCAGATATTTACATTACAAAAGGAGGCCATCTTTCAAAAAGGTTTATTACTTTCTCAATTTAAGGGCAACCCTTAATCTTATTTATATATAAGGGGGTAAGCAAAATGACATTACCAATAAACAAAAAAAACACCAAGCTGAAGAGAATAAAGAAACAATAACACAAACAGAAGCACTCCATTTCATATGCAATACCCTTTTTTGTTTTCCTTTGTACACAGAAATGTTCATGCTTATTGATATTTAGTAAATTCATAAGTTTAAAAACTTTAAGAAAGTTATAAAACAAGGTATGGCACACTACAATATGGCTAGTAAACAAGGTTTGCATGTATACTTTTTTAATACTGACCTTTCCTCCTTCCTCAGTGGTCAGGAGAAATAATAATAATAATAATAATAATAATAAAAACCCATGGTCTAGCAGGTAAGAAAAAGAGAGTTTCCCAGGGTAGTGCTCCAAGGAAGAAAAGGGGATTGATTGGAGTGACTATTCTAAATAAAATCCCATCTTCTACAAGAAGCCTTTCCCTTTATTGCTATTGCTAGTGTCTTTCTTTGCTGATTATTTCCAATTTATCCTGCATATTATTCTATTGCAAATAATTATTTGCATAATATCTCCCCTTTGGACTGGGAACTCCTTTAAAGCAAGGACTATTTAGTTTGGGAAATTTGCTTTTTGGGTTTTTTTATTATTTTGGGGGGAGGAGGGGAGCCTTTCTTTGTATCTCCAATGCTTAGCACAATGATTGGAACATTTGTAGACATTTAAATACTTGTTGGCCTCCTCAACCACACATCTGTTGTTCTGGTCCTAATTGCTATCTGCTTCTGGATGCCACTGATCCCACTCAGCCACAAAGCATTTGTTCTAAGCTCTCACCGTGGTCTGCTTAAGCAGTTTACTTTCTGCTCCCAGATTAATCATCTCTTTGGATTCTTTGCCTGCAGTAGCAGAGTGAACCCATCCCAAATTTGCTGCTAGGTGTGGCAAGAAAAGCACAGAATGAAATATATTCATATATCCTCCTTCTCCATCTCTCCACCTGACTTTTCCCCAAAAAGAAGTTTTTTCAAGATCAAAAACCGCAAGAGTACATGAGAAAGTCTGCATATGTGCCTGCTACCAGATACTCCTCCCAGCCCATCAAGTCACCATGGTAACCATTCTCAGGGAAGGGCAGTCCAAACTCCAGCTACAGAGATAATGATTACAAAGTGCTTTTGTCAAACATACACAGGCACTTTCTGAATAGTGCAAAGATTTCTTTTATCCTATTTCTTCTCAGGATAAGCACAAAGGCATTACATTTATTAGGCAGACAAAAACAAAGAAAATGTTTCTGCCAGAGGTTAAATCTGGAAATATTTTCTACTTACTAGTAAAATGAGTGACTGATGCAGAGGTCAAAGGAATGAAATAAGATAAAATTATGGTCTGCGTAGAGAAAGGAGCATTACTCTAAGTTCATTATCAGGTTCTGTTTCATTGATTTAATGGTCATGTCATATCTTGCATCACTGAGTTCACTGTCATCTACCCAGAATTTCAATCTCTTCAAGGAAATGGGAAATTAGGTTTTTGAATATACCTTTGGAAGCCAATTTGGAAATGTAAAATTAAAAAATGATTCGTTAAAGACTGCTTTTATTTCTGCCCTTAGCCAATAGCAATTAGGTCTATTCTTACATTTTATTTTATTTCTTTTTTTTTTCTTTTTTTTTTTTATTATTTTATAATTATAACATTTTTTTGACAGTATATATGCATAGGTAATTTTTTTTTTTTTTGCAACATTATCCCTTGTACTCCCTTCTGTTCCAAATTTTTCCCCTCCCCTAGATGGCAGGCATTCCCATACATATTAAATATCTTATAGTATATCCTAGGTACAATATATATGTGCAGAACCGAATTTTATTGTTGTTGCAAAGGAAGAATTGTATTCGGAAGGTAAAAATAATCTGGGAAGAAAAACAAAACAAAACAAAAAAAATACTCACAGTTTACACTCATTTCCCAGTATTCCTTTTCTGGATGTAGCTGATTCTGTCCATCATTGATCAATTGGAATTGGATTAGCTCTTCTCTATGTTGAAGATATCCACTTCCATCAGAATACATCCTCATACAGTATCATTGCTGAAGTGTATAATGATCTCCTAGTTCTTCTCACTAAGCATCAATTGATGTAAGTCTCTCCAAGCCTCTCTGTATTCCTTCTGTTGGTCATTTCTTATAGAACAATAATATTCCATAACATTCATGTACCATAATTTACCCAACCATTCTCCAATTGATGGGCATCCATTCATTTTCCAGTTTCTAGCCACTACAAAAAGGGCTGCCACAAACATTTTGGCACATACAGGTCCCTTTCCCTTCTTTAGGATTTCCTTGGGATATAAGCCCAGTAGTAGTATGGCTGGGTCAAAGGGTATGCACATTTTGATAACTTTTTGGGCATAATCCCAGATTGCTCTCCAGAATGGTTGGATTCTTTCACAACTCCACCAACAATGCATCAATGTCCCAGTTTTCCCACAGCCCCTCCAACATTCATCATTATTTGTTCCTGTCATCTTAGCCAATCTGACAGGTGTGTAATGATATCTCAGAGTTGTCTTAATTTTAATTTCTTATTCTTACATTTTAAACCTTCTAAAACTAACCACTTATAAGGATCCAATAAGATAACTATAAAGCACTTTATAGTTTATAAAGCAGTAAAGGACTATCAGCTGTTATGATTCTTAGATTACCTCTAAGTTTCTATTCAGTTTTAAGATTATATGATTCTTTCCTATTTGTCTCTTAGTCAATTAGATCTCCATCATGAATTAATTGTTTCTGAGGATCGAGATACTATCTCTTTGTAGTTAGTAGGTGCATTAGTAGGTAATGTAGGTACATTAATTTTTTTCAGGCCACTCAAATTAATTAGAATATTTTGTTATATGATATCCTTCAGTTTCAGGCCGTAACTCTTTCCTATAAGCTTCTTAACAAAGTTATTTTTTTTTTTTCCTAAAGGAAAGATTTTTCTAAGGAACCAGCAGGAATTTGATCTCAGGTTTCTTGTTCTAGTTTACTAATGCACACCTTGGTCAAATGAATCACATGCAACTGAGTTTTGATGGCCCCTGTGGAAATCTCAGTCTGTTTCCTAGAAGACGGGTGTCTAAACCAATAAAATATTGTTTTCATTACTCTTGACATTTATTAGTGTTATCACTAATATACGCACTGAAAAATTGCTTCTTAAGAAAGACAACTATGAAAAGAAACCTATAAAGTGATAGCAAGCTGAAATGCCTCAGGTTGGAAACCTACTAAAAGTCAAGTGTTAAAACCTACTCTTAATGAGAGAAAGGAAAGGGGAACCCCATTTCTCTGCACATAAATAATAAGATAATCCCATGAGGCACAGTGTCCCCTATAAATGAATTTACAGGCCCGAAAACCTAGATTGATAAATAAAAGGTTTATTGTAGAAATTTGGAAGTAAAGCTCAATTAGAAAGATGCCAGGGACAGAAGTGGCCACTGGGTGGGCAGGAACCCTTATGTGGCTGGAAGGATACCATGTGTTGGTGGGGAGGGCTCCTGCAAAGGGGGAGTTCCAGCTCGCCTCTTTTATACCTAGAAGAAGATGGGTGGTACCCAAGTTCTTGGTGGGCTTTTCAGTTAGCTCAGATCATGTGAGGGCTGGGGGAAGCTGAGCAGATAGTGGGGCTGGGCCCGGATATTCAAAAGGGTACTTTTGACCAGGATTTGGGAATTAAGGTCAGCCATGGGCAGTCAGAGAGGAATCTTAAAGGGACCTCAAACCCCCATCATACTCATACACACATCTCAGGGTACCTTTTATCGCTAATGTGCTACATAGTTCTGGGCAATTAATCACACTGAAAATTGAAAAAGTGAAACCCTTGACATTTTTCATCAGTATGATCTCTGTAATTTCCTTAATGATGGTAATGGCTAACTTGAAACTGAGTTAAACTTGAAACTTGAGCTAAACTTGAAACTAAGTAAATGCTTTAATTTAATAGTATAATATTATAAATTGAGTTTAATATAGAAAATAAGGGAGGACCTCATAATGAAAGCAAATACATTTATAAGAATTGTAAAGTCTTCTGTTCCCTTTTCCTTTTTGACTAATGTTCTCACTACCCTGCAAATTTGAAACCTAGGAGCATATTTGGATGAAATATTTTTGTTCCTAAATGCCTTTTAATAAGCAGGGTACATTTCACATTCTCCCAATATGTTTATTATTTTGAATTGCCAAGTTTCAAAGTTGTAAAGGGCTAGAACTGAGCAGATGTACTTGGATAACTGAGCATGTCAGGCTAATGACCAAATGGACAATTCTCTATTAACAAGTTTGGAGGATGAATCTATTCAACTCTTTGCTGGCTTGATAGGTGGGTGTGAAGAAAGAAGGGGAAGTGATATCAGTGGGTGGAATAGGAGGAGGAAGAGGAGGAGGAGGAGGGTCTTTTCTCTTGGCGGTGGGGAGAAAGGAAGGAGGTGTGGAGATTGATAGATCTAATCCCCTATTGGGACCCCAAAGGCCAAGAATAAAGATTTTTAATTATTCGGACTCCGGCTGATTCTAAGATATCCAGGGTCCCAACATTTTGGCGCCCAACATGGGCACTAAAGTCCTCCGGTGACCTGGAGATTAGGTGAGTATTTGAATACACAAACAAGGAACTTACTTTGTTAAGGGCTAAACTAGCAAACTCTTACAGCTGAAATGGGGCAGGAAAAGATTATGCCCCAGCCCCAGTTCCACCCCCACGCAACAGTGGTCCTATAGAGAGTATTGTTAAGATAATTGAGGAGCAAAGTTTACTTATAACCTGGATACAGATTGCTAGACTCTTGGCTACATTAAAACGAATATCCCCTTGGTTCTTAGAGGAAGAAAAAATAAGTGTAGATAATTGGAGACTAACTTAAAGAATTCCACACAAAAAAATTTCACAGAGGTATTTTATATATACAACATATCCTTAAACTATCCTGCAAGTTGTAGAAAAATAAAAAGTTTTAGAAACGGCCAGATGAGTAAGTGTGAGGAAAAAAGAAAGACAATAAATCTCAAGACCTTGCCCGAGAGCAACAGGGTTTAAATGAAGCTCAAGGGCGTGGTGATTCTGGCTCTCTTGAGGCAGCTTCAACCCCGCCTAGAGAGCAGATTATTGACAGGCCCACATCAACTCTACCTTCAAGGATGGAGGGAGGAGGAGGAGTGAGAAGGGAAGTGATATCATTAGCACCTGCCCCCCCAGCAATCACCGCCTCCTATAACTAGATTGCAGAATGTGGGTGACTATCATCAGTTGATTATTAGAGGTCTGTATCAATAAACCCGATGCTATTACTTCTCCTGGTTGATAAGTCACACATTGTTTACCTGTGTTAGTGACTGGGATATTATCTGCACATTCCCTGGTTTCTCCATCAGTGTATGGATGGACATTGTTTTGTAAGTACTTTTAGGAGGTGAAATGGTCAAGCCTACTATGCCTGGAGGCAAGGGATCCATAGGCTGGAGAGGAACAGATTTCACCTCTCCAGGGGGTATCTCAGTTGTCCCAGTTGCATACAACTCTATCCTCCCTAATAGTAATCCCTTTCTCCCATCTGGTTGCTTCCTGGCAGATTAATTGTATAATCCCTTTTTGACCTGAAGAGTTAAACTGTTGAATCACTGGATAAATCTGGAGCCTCAGATAACCACCTATTTCCTGGCTAGGTTATCTATGTTAAGTGCAAGATTATCTCAGTTAAGTGGACCTGCTCAGTTCTAGCCCTTTACAAGCTCTAGTTCTTCTTTAGTCACAAATTCCTTCCTCTTCCACAGGTCTGAGAGGTAAACTATGCTATGTTTTTCTAATTTATTTATAATCTCATTCTTTGTGCCTAGATCATGAACCCATTTTGATCTTATCTTGGTGTATAGTGTTAAGTATGGGTCAATGCTTTGTTTCTGCCATAATTTCCAATTTTCCCAGCAATTTTTGTCAAATAGTGAATCTTTATCCCAAATGTTAGGGTGTTTAGGTTTGTCCAACACTAAATTGCTATAGTTATTGACTATTTTGTCCTGTGAACCTAACCTATTCAACTGAATAACTTCTCTATTACTTAGCAATACCAAATGGTTTTGGTGACTGTTGCTTTATAATATAGTTTTAAATCTAGAACAGCTAGGCCACCTTCATTTGATTTTCTTTTTCATTAGTTCCCTTGAAATTCTTCACCTTTTGTTCTTCCAGATGAATTTTGCTATTTTTTCTAGGTCATTAAAATAGTCTCTTGGAAGTCTGATTGGTATAGTACTAAAGAAATTGTCATCTTTATGATATTTGCTCGACCTGTCCCAGGAGCACTTAATATTTTTCCAATTGTTTAGATCTGACTTTATTTGTGTGGAAGGTGTTTTGTAGTTTTGCTCATATACTTTCTCTTGGCAGATACATTCCCAAATATTTTATACTATTAGCCGTTACTTTAAATGGAATTCCTGTTTGTATCTCTTGCAGTTGGATTTTGCTAGTGATGTATAAAAATGCTGATGATTTATGTGGATTTATTTTGTATCCTGCAACTTTGATAACATTTTGGATTACTTCTAATAGCTTTGTAGTAGAATCTCTCAGGTTCTCTAAGTATACCATCATATCATCTGCAAAGAATGATAATTTGGTTTCCTCATTGCCTACTCTAATTTCTTTAATTTCCTTTTCCTCTGGACCCACATTTAACACCACATACTAAGATAAGATCAAAATGGGTCCAAGATTTTGGCATAAAGAACGAAATCATAAATAAATTGGAGGAACATGGGATGGTTTACCTCTCAGACTTGTGGAGGAGGAAGGAGTTTGTGTCCAAGGGAGAACTAGAGACCATTATTGATCACAAAATAGAACATTTTGATTACATCAAATTAAAAAGTTTCTGCACAAACAAAACTAATGCAAACAAGATTAGAAGGGAAGAAACAAATTGGGAAAACATTTTTACAGTTAAAGGTTCTGATAAAGGCCTCATCTCCAAAATATATAGAGAATTGACTTTAATTTATAAGAAATCAAGCCATTCTCCAATTGATAAATGGTCAAAGGATATGAACAGACAATTTTCAGATGATGAAATTAAAACTATTTCCACTCATATGAAAGAGTGTTCCAAATCACTATTGATCAGAGAAATGCAAAATAAGACAATTCTACGATATCATTACACACCTATCAGATTGGCTAAGATGACAGGAACAAATAACAATGAATGTTGGAGGGGATGTGGGAAAACTGGGACACTGATGCATTGTTGGTGAAGTTGTGAAAGAATCCAACCATTCTGGAGAGCAATCTGGAATTATGCCCAAAAAGTTATCAAAATGTGCATACCCTTTGACCCAGCAGTGCTATTACTGGGCTTATATCCCAAGAAAATACTAAAGAAGGGAAAGGGATCTGTATGTGCCAAAATGTTTGTGGCAGCCCTTTTCTTTTTTTTTTTTTTTTTTCTTTCATGTGATAGCCATGTAGATTTTAATAACATAATATTACATTTGATTTTATAAGATGTATCATACATAACCACATATAAAAGATGATTATCTATAATATACAATTATATATGGCATATTTACATATGACAAACATGTAGTATATTATGTATTATAATATCTAATTATTACATATTATATAAAATTGCATATATAATTTTAATGAATTTGAATAATGCATAAAACTTTGAATACTAATAGATTAACAATAATTATCATATGTATGACACTTTAAGAAGAATAGCTAATGTTTATATAGCATTTTAAGCTTTATAGAAGTGTTTTACTTATGGTAACTTATTTCATCCTCTCAACAACTCAACAATAATTGAATTACGTGATATTATTCTCCCAATTCTACAGAAGAGGAAATCGAAGCAAACAGAGGTTAAGCAAATTGCCCAAAGTCACATAGGTATTAAAGATCTGAGACAAAATTTGAACTTAGTTGCTTCCTCACTCCAACTCCAGGCTCTATGTTAGATACCACCTAGCTGTCTCTAAGAAGGTTGAAGAGTAAGTCATCTGCCTTTGAGGATCTACTGAGTGAAACAGCTGTCTAAGCCAGTTTTCTCCTGAGGAAGAGAGTCTGTGGACATTTGTGGCTCTGTTGAGCTTAATCACATCCCCAACTCAGACATTTGTGGCAGCCCTTTTTGTAGTGGCTAAACTGGAAAATGAATGGATGTCCATCAATTGGAGATGGTTGGGTAAATTATGGTATATGAATGTTACGGAATATTATTGTTCTGTAAGAAATGACCAACTGGAGGAATACAGAGAGGCTTGGAGAGACTTACATCAACTGATGCTGAGTGAAACGAGCAGAACTAGGGGATCATTATATATTTCAACAATGATACTGTATGAGGATGTATTATGATGGAAGTGGATATCTTCAACATAAAGAAGAGTTAATCCAATTCCAATTGATCAATGTTGGACAGAATCAGCTGCATCCAGAAAAAGGATCACTGGGAAATGAGTGTAAACTGTGAGCATTGTTTTTTTTTGTTTTGTTTTGTTTTGTTTTTGTTTTGTTTTGTTTCTCTTCCCAGATTATTTTTACCTTGCAAATACAATCCTTCCTTTGCAACAACAACAACAACAAAATTCAGTTCTGCACATATATATATATATATATATATATATATATATATAGTACCAAGCATATACTATAAGATATTTAATATGTATGGGAATGCCTGCCATCTAGGGGTGGGTGTAGAGGGAAGGAGGGGAAAAACTCAGAACAGAAGAGAGTACAAAAGATAATGTTGTAAAAAAAAAAAAAATTTTTTTTACCTATGCATATGTACTGTCAAAGAAAATGTTATAATTATAAAAATAAAAAACAAAAACAAACAAACAAAAATTTCCTTTTCCTCTCTTATTCCTGAAGCTAGTGTTTCTATACAATATTGAATAGTAATGGTGAAAGTGGGCAACCTTGTTTCATTCCTGATTTTACTGGGAATGGTTCCAGTTTATCATCATGACATATGGTCTTAAATAGATGTCATTGACTATTTTAAGGAAAAATTCATTTATTCCTATACTCTCTAGTGTTTTTAATAAGGATGAGTGTTAGATTTTATCAAATGTTTTTTCTGTATCTACTGAGGTGATCATATGGCTTTTGTTAATTTGGTTATTGATATAGTCAATTATGCTGATAGTTTTCCTAATATTGAACCAGCCCTGCATTTCTGGTATAAATCCTAATTGGTCATAGTGTATCATTCTGGAAATGACTTTCTGTAATCTTTTTGCTAAGATTTTAAGATTTTTGCATTGATGTTCATTAGAGAGATTGGTCTATAATTTTCTTTCTGTTTTCATCCTACTTGGTTTAGCTATCAGTACCATGTCTGTGTCATAAAAGGAATTTGGTAGGACTCCTTCATTCCCTTTTTTTTCAAATAGTTTATATAGCATTAGAGTTAATTTTTCTTTAAATGTTTGTGAAATTTACATATAAATCTATCTTGTCCTGAGGATTCCTTTTTAGGGAATTGATTAATAGCTTGTTCTATTTTTTTTTTTCTAAAATGGGACTATTTAACTAATTTACTTCTTCCTCTGTTAATTTTTCCTGTCATCTTAGCTAATATGACAACCTATATTTTTGAAGGTATTCATCCATTTATCAAATTTATTGGCATAAAGTTGGGTAAAGTAACTCTTAATTATTGCTCTGATTTCCTCTTCATTGGTGGAAAGTTCTCCCTTTTCATTCTTAAGAGTAACAATTTGATTTTCCTCTTTCCTTTTTCTTATCAAATTTACCAATGGTTTATCTATTTTGTTGGTTTTTTCATAAAACCAACTCTTAGTTTTATTTAAATCAATAACTTTTTTTTTACTTTCAGTTTTATTGATCTCTCCTTTTATTTTTAGAATTTCAAGTTTAGTATTTGATTGGGGCTTTTAAATTTGCTTTTTCTAGCTTTTTTATTTGTAAGCCTAATTCATTGATTTTCTCTTTATTTTATGTAAATAAGCCTCTAGAGATATAAAATTTCCCCTTATTACTGCCTTGGCTGCATCCCACACATTTTAATATGACATCTCATTATTGTCATTCTCTTGGGTGAAATTATTGTGCCTATGATTTGCTGTTTCACCCAATCATTCTTTAGGATGAGATTATTTGGTTTCCAGTTAGTTTGTGGTCTATTTTTCCTGGCTTTTTATTGAATGTAATTTTTATTGCATCGTGATCTGAGAAGGATGCATTTACTATTTCTGCCTTTCTGCATTTGAATTTGAGGTTTTTATGTCCTAATATATGGTCAACTTTTTGTGTAGGTTCCATAAACTGCCAAGAAAGTATACTCCTGACTCCATTCACTTTTCTCCAAAGATTTATCATACCCAATTTATCTAGTTTTGAAAGGACAAGATCTCCTACTATTATAGTCTTGCTGTCTATTCTTGCAGCTCTCAACTTCTCTTTTAGGAATTTAGATTTAATACACTTGGTGTATTAGTTTAGTATTGATATTGCTTCATTATCTATGCTACCCTTTAGTAAGATATAGTGCCCTTCCTCATCACTTTTAATTAGATCAGTTTTTGCTTTTGCTTGATCTGTGATTAGGAAGGCTAGCCCTGCTTTTTTAGCTTCACCTGAAGCATAGTAGATTCTGCTCCAGCCTTTTACCTTTATTCTGTATATATTATCCTGCTTCAAGTGTTTCCTGTAAACAATATATTCTAGGATTCTGGCTCTTAATTCAGTCTGCTATCCACCTCCGCTTTATGGGGGAGTTTACCCCACTCATATTTATGGTTAAAAGTATTAATTCTGTATTTCATGACATTTTCCCCAAATTATGCTTTTCTCTTTCCTTTCCCCCTTGTCTTCCTCCCCATTATTAGACTTATGAGCACCACTTGCCTCATGCAGCCCTCCCTCTTTAGAATACTTCTCCCCCTTGAAGTCCCTCCCCTTTTCTTAAATCTTTTATTTACTATTTCTGTATTCCCTTCTGTGTACCCTAACTCTTCCCTTTTTGCTTTTCCCCTCCCACTTTTCAATGAGGTAGGAAAAGTTTCTGTGTAAACCAAATATGTTTAATATTTTCTCTTTGAGCAAATCTGATGAGTTAAGATTCACACTATGTTCATCCTCAGATATAATGGGGGTTTTTTGCCTCTTCGTGAGATGTACTTTCCCTCTTTTTACCTACACTTTTCCCTTTTTCTGGTTTAATTTCCTTTCCACCTCTAGTTCCTTTTTTCTATTATAACAATAAAACCAAATTATACATGTACTCCTTATGTATACCCATAACAGAAATACAGTTCTCAAGACTTTTTTCCTTTTTATGCTTCTCCTGAGTTCTATATTTAAAGGTCAAAGTTTTTATTTAGCTGTTTTTTTTTTCATCAGCAATAAATGGAATTTACCTATTTCATTGAATGTCCATCTTCTTCCCTGGGGGGGAAAAATGCTCAGTTTGGCTGGGTTAAGTTCTTCTTGCCTGCATACCAAGTTCTTTTGTCTTTTGGAATATCAGATTCCAGGCCCTTTGATCCTTTAATGTGAATGCTGCTAGATCCTGATTGATCGTTATTGTGGCTCTTCAGTATTTGGGGTTTTTTTTGGCTGCTTGTGGTATTTTTTTCCTTGGTCTGATGTTTTGGAATTTAGCCACAATATTTCTGATATTTTGATTTGGGGATCTCTTTCAGTAGGGATTGATGCATTCTTTCAATGTTTATTTTACCCCCTGTTTCTATAACATCTGGGCAGTTCTCTTTGATGATTTCCTGAAAAATAGTGTCTAGGCATTTTTTTCAAATCATGATTTTCAGGGAGTCCAATAATCCTTAGATTATCTCTCCTAGATCCATTTTCCAGCTCTGTTGTTTTCCCAAATAGGTATTTAACACTTTTTCCCCTATTTTTTCACTTTTTTGGTTTTGCTTGACTGATTCTTGGTGTCTCCTTGTCATTCATTTCCATTTATTCAAATCTGGTTTTTAATGAATTATTTTCTTTATTTTTTTTTTAAATTTCTTTTTTGTATTTGCCAATTGAGTTTTTAAATGAGTGTTGTTCTATGGAATTTTTTTTTCCATTTCACCAATTTTTCTTTTTTTAAAAGAATGATTTTCTTTTTCCAATTTACAAATTCTGTTTTCCTGGGAGTTATCTTTTCCAATTTGCAAATTCTGTTTTTCAGGGAATTTTCTTTATCCACTCTTTTAAATGACTTTTATCCTGACCCTCTTGCAAAGCTTTCCTTTCCTTTACCCATTTTTCATCTAGCTCTCTTTTAAGATCCTTTTAAATTTCTTCTATGAGAACCTTGTTTGACAGGGAGCAGATCATATCCACCTTTGGATCTAGAGACACAGTTTTTAGTCTCCTCAGGGTTTGAAGTCTGCTCTCTTTCCATATAGAAGCTATCAATAATAAGCGCATGCTTTGGTTTTTTGCTCATTTTGAAATAAAAAACAAACAAAAACCTAAGGCTTATCAGAGACAGAGATTATTTCCAATCTGCCTCTATAGACAACAGGAAGTGGCAGTGAAGGGGCGGTGGGGCAGCACTCAGGGCTGCACCAGGACCTGAAATCAAGAGCAGTGGAAAGGCAGCTACTAGGGCTGCCCTGGGACCAATTACTATGGCTGTGCCTGATCACTTTGAGTCAATTTGTGTGCTGGATGGGTGTGGCCAGGTCCCCAGAGACTAATGTTTGCATATTATAGCCTTTTCCCCCTGTTTATAGCTTCTCTGCTGATCTACTGGCTTGCAGCCAGAGCAAAGTAGTTCACACTGTGATAACATTATCCCCACAGATTTTACACCAGCAGAGACCACACCCCATCTCCCCTCCGGTCTGCAGTGTTAACTGTTTCCCAAGCTCTGCCTTTCTGAGGCCTGTGCCTGGCCTACCCCCATTCTGTCTCCGCCTGCAAGCAAAAACAGACCTCTTTTTGGATAATTTTGAAATTATCTTCTGTTGGTAATGTGTTGAACTCCCAATATTCATGAGTTTTAACAGTCGAGCACTAATTCCGAGCCTGAATATCATTAAAACAGAAAAGCAGAGTTTAGGAAGATGCATGTGTCCTCTCCACCATTTTGGCTCCACACCCAAGTCCATTTATTCTTGATTGTGTATGTATATGTAAGTGTGTTTAACAGAAAGGCTAGTGTATATTGTGAACACTTTTGCATTTAATAACATAATCATGAGACTATCACCATATTTATAGGCATTTCTAGCATAAATTCAGTCTAATCATAGGGTATAATCTTTGAAATATGTTAGTATAGCCTCTTTCCTATTGTTTTATTTAAAATATTTTCAGAAATTCTAATTAGCAATATTGGTTTATAAATATCTTTATTTAAACTTTTCTTGGTTTAGGTTTAAAGATAAAATTTTTATCATAGAATGAATTTGATAGCATCCCTTCTTTTACTATTTTGTGCAGTGTTGGACTTAATGGTTCTTAACATGTTTGATTAAAATTCACTTATCTGGTCCTGAGGTTTTTTCTTTGGGAATTCATTTATGGTTTATTCATTTCTCCCCTGAGATCAGGTTGTTTAAATACTCTATATTTTCTTCTGTTTTCATATAGATGTTAAATTTTTGCAAATATTCATTCATTTTATTTCAAGTGCTAGTTTTATTGGCATGTGGTTGGGCAAAAGTTTCCACAAATATACTCTTTTTTGTTTTCCTTTTTCATTTTTGATATAGGCAATTTAACTTTCTGTAATATTCTCTCTAAAATATAATGTTCTCTGTTTCTTTTTCTCTGGGGATCTCTGGGAGCTGCTTTTTTTTCAGTTCAGTAATCACATGAGTACAGCCAGGGGTTAAAGTCCAAATCCTTTCTTGTCTCTTTCACTTGGGGCTCAACTAGTTTTTCTGGAGGCCTTCCAGTCTAGCCTTTGTTCTGAGAGCTTGAGCTCTCACCTGCCTTCTCTGACTTCTGAATCTTCCTGACTGAGGCTCGGAGAGCTTCTAGTGCGCTTGTCTTTCTGGCCCTGAGAGCTTCTTGTTTATATGCCCTACACCATTCATTATATCTCTAAGAAACCATTATTTGTTGTAGGATTAAATCAATGCTAAACTAGATTTAACCATTGTCTCCTCGATTCCACCTAGTACCTTGTTTCAAGTTCTGGCCCATAACATCTCCTTGTAGGATGAAATCAGTCATACTGAACCATGCTAAATTAGATAACTATTGTCTCTAATAATTCCACTGACTTAGTACCTTGTAAAAATCCTTTGTTTCAAATTCAGAGTTCTGGCCCCTAACAGTTTTTCTCTTTTTTTCCTTTAAATAAAATGTTAACAGTTTTACCAAAAAAATAAAAAATGAAATAAGTAAACATTTTATTCATAATTTAATGGGAAAAAATTTTTAAATAATTTTTAAAAATGGGAGTTTTTGCTTCATTTATTATTCTCTTCTTTGATTTTTGGTACTTGTATTTTATTGTGTAAAATCTTTTGTTTTTTAGATTTTTGCTAGTTGCATGCTCAATTTGTTTATTTGTTCTTTTTTTGTTGTTAATGAAAATATTTAGAGATACAAATTTCTAATGACTGCTTTGACTGCATCTCAAAAATTTGGACATATCTACTCATTGTTCATTATCTTTCATGAAATTAACATTTCTCTGAGTCATCAATATTTTCTAATTATTATGTCATCAGTTGATTTATCTTTCTTCAAGAACTCACTAATTTTTGTTGCATGTTTGATAAAGAAATGTTTTATAGTATCATTTTGCTTTTGTAAGGTTTTTATGCCTTTAATACGTGATAGATTTTTCTAAAGTTTATAAAGTTGCCAAGCACAATTAAAATTGTGTATCTATTTATGCATAATATATATATACTATATACTTTTCTACTCTCACATAAATCATCAAAGATTTGTCATATTCAAATTGCAATTCAGAGCAATTAAGTCTATTTTTGCTGTTGCCTTATCTGAGCAATAATCTGTTTCAGTTAAAACTGAATTCAAATACAAAAATTAAATTTTGCTCCAAACTTCTAACTGTGCACCGCCTTATGTTTGAAATGTTTCCTACAAATAATATGCTGCTATATCCTACTTTTTTAATCCATTTTTATCCTTGTCTATTTTATGGTTGAATTCATATTAATTTGTGATCATTGATTTCCTTCCATCCTAGCCTCTTCTTTTTCCTCTCTTTGCTTTGTGCCCCCTTGTATCACAAGCTCTAACGCTCTTTTAAAGCTTTGTTTCTTTTTTTTAAACCTTTCTTTCTAACCCTCTTTTGACCTTAGGGGTTATTTTACTCATGACCACTCCCTCCCTGAATTTGCCCTCTAATTTTCTCCTTTCTCTTCTTCCCACTCCCATGCATTTGAGTTAAATGCATTTTCAACACCAAACACTTCACATGTGTATGAATTATTCTCTTCTGATCAATTCAGATGAAAATGATTTTCAAAAGAATCTCATTCTACCAACTCCTTTCACATGTGAATAGACTTTGCATATTCCTATATATGATAACAAGTTCCTTCTTCCTCTTTATTTCCATAGTGTATTTTCTGCCCTCTTTTTCCCTTTGACTTATTTGACTCATTTCGGGATCCCTAACATTAGGGTTCTCAAAGGGTACTTCTCTCAACTATCTCCCCCCTTAGAATAAAGTTAATCCTCAGTTGTCCTTTGTGTTTTGGGAGATTATTTTGTGTAATCACCTCTAAATTCTGAGGTATAGGAATGATGCCTCTGGCCTTAGGTGTTCTTTTAGTCTTCCCTCTAGCCTGGAACCCCAAACCAAGAACTCAAGAAGCCACATCCCAACCAGCTAACTCCAGGCCTCCAACACTAGCAGTTTCAGAACTAGCCTGGAGATGTTTACAATTCAAAGGGGTCAAACTCTACCCTAGCATCTTCAGATCTTTTCCAGTGTTCTACCCCAACTTTTGTTTTCAACCCTCTATGTTCATCCTGAAAAGCACTTTTTTTGTTGCTTTTTGTGGGAGAAATCTGAAAAGCCTGGAATTTTCTGACTTACTCTACCTATTCCTTTAAACAGTTATTTGTTTCAGTATATCTTATTCTCTCATGGAATCATGTAATTTTCAGGGAGTCTATTATTTGGATAAAGTTGTGTACCCTTTGTGCTAAGCTATTAATTCTCTTGTCAAATCTCCTTCACATAGTTCTCACTTATTTTCCAATTCTTTTCTCTAGCATCCATTTCATTTATATCATTAATTTCTTTAATCTCTTGAATGATATTTTATAGTGATTCTAATTTATATTGGGGTTATTTTTTTTTTTTGGAAGCTTTGTATTTGGGAAATATTCTCCTTTTGGAAGCACCCAAGGCATCATGATAGTTCTTTTTGTTGTTATTGTTTACTCATTCTCCAAGTCTTAATTTCTTGAGTTGGGACTTTTGTGTTAAGGCTAGTCTACTTCTAGGAGGTCTGCTCTGACTTTGTATGGTTCTAGCATGTCTTTAATTATTATACTGCTACTAGATTAGTAGTACACCTCTTGATAATAGTAAATCTAGGGTAAAACAAGGATGCATATTATCACCACTATTATTCAGCATTGTACTAGAAATGTTGGCTTTAGCAATAAGAAAAGAAAAAGAAATTAAAAGAATTAGAATATGCAATGAGCAAATAAAACTATCACTCTCTGCAGATGATCTAATGATATACTTCCAAAAAATATATATACTTGGGGGTCTATCTGCCAAGAAAAATCCAAAAATTATATGAACACAATTACAAAATACTTCTATACTTCTCATACAAATAAAATCAGATCTAAACAATTGGAAAAATATGAATTATTAGAGCTAATACAATAAAAATGACAATTTTGCCTAAATTAATCTACTTATTCAGTGCCATACCAATCAAACTGCCAAAACATCATTTTGTAGAACAAGAAAAAATAATAACAAAATTCATCTGAAGAACAAAAGGTAAAGCATATTAAGGGAATTAATGAAAAAAAAAATACAAAGGATAGTGGCTCTGCATTACCAAACCTAAAACTATATTATAAAGCAGTAGTCATCAAAACTATTTAGTACTAAAAAAGAGTGGTGGATCAGTGGAATAAATTAGATACACACAACACAATAATCAAGGCTTATATAGCTATCTAGTGTTTAATAAGCCCCCAAACTCCAACTTCTGCTATAAGAACTCACTATTTGACACAAATTGCTGGGAAAACTGAAAAATAATGTCAGAAACTCTGACTACCTACATCTCATACCCCATAACAAAATAAGGTCAAAATGGATACATGATTTGGGTATAAAGAATAAAACCATAAATAAATTAGGAGAACAAGGGATAATTTACCTATCAAATCTTTGGAGAAGGGAAGAATTTATAACCAGAGAAGAAGTAGAGAACATCATGAAAGGCAAAATGGATAACTTTGATTACATAAAGTTTAAAAACTTTTGCACTAACAAAACCAACAGAAACAAGATTAAAAGGGAAGTACAAAGCTGGGGAAAATGTTTACAGCCAGTATTTCTGATAAAGAATTCAATTTTAAAATATATCAAATTTGTAAGAATACAAGTCATTCCCCAATTGATAAATGGTCAAAAGATATGAACAATTTTCAGCTTATGAAATTAAAGACATTTATAGTTATATGAAAAAATACTCTAAATCACTATTGATTAGAGAAATGAAAATTAAAACAACTCTCAGATTAACTAAGATGACCAGAAAACATGATAAATGTTGGAGGGGATGTGGGAAAACTGGGACACCAATGCATTGTTTGTTGGTAAAGTTGTGAAGTGATCCAACTATTTTGGAGCACAATCTGGAACTATGCAAAAAGGAGTATAAAACTGCATACTTTTTGACCCAGCAGTGCCATTACTGAGTCTGTATCCCAACAAAATCATAAAGGAGAGAAAAGGACCCACATGTGGAAAAAAATGTTTGTAGCAAGCAGCTCTTTTTGTGGTAATGAATTGGAAAAGGAGTAGATACCCATCAATTGGGAAATGGCTGAATAAGTTGTACATGAAGGTAATGGAATATTATTGTTCTATAAAAAATGATGAACAAGCTGATTATAGAAAGGCCTGGAAAGATTTACATGAACTAGTACTGAGCGAAACAAGCAAAAACAGGAATATAACAGCAAGATCAACTATGAAAGGCTTGGTTCTTCTCAGTGGTTCAGTGATCTAAAGCAATTCCAATAGATTTTGGAGAAAAAATGCCATCTGCATCCAGAAAAAGAACTGAGACTGAATGTTTTTCTGTTTTTTCCCCCTCCCCCCATGTTTTTTTTCTCTACCAACACAATTCATAAAACAATGTGTATTAAAAATACATAAACTTTAAAAAAAAAAAAAAGTTGGCTCTGAGCTATCTACCAGAGCTACAGTAGCAAAGCCCCTGAACACAAGAGGTGTCTTAGATTCTTCCCCCTAACTCAAATGGGATAGTGCTGAGACCCTTTTTTTCAAGTAGGTGATAAATCCAAGTAACTAATGTCTCCACAAAATAAGATACAATTCTTTTCTCCAAGAAGCTAAGAGCATTGTGTTTGTTCTTTTCAGAAGGTTGAGTCTGAGGTCTCTACTGCTATATATATATATATATATATATATATATATATATATATATATATATATCTACTGCTATATCTATATATCTATATCTATATATATCTACTGCTATATCTATATCTATATATCTATATCTATATATCTATATCTATAGATATAGATATATAATTATAGCACTGATCCTAGTGCTATAATTCCAGTGTTCTAGGGCTTAATCAGAAATCATAATCCTTCTCTTGGTTATACAGTTTGGAAATCTCAGCTCTCTTCTTTTCCATACTTTCTAAACTGGGCACTTGCATGTGGATCTAACTTGTGATTACAACTGTGCTAGAAAGAGGATCCATTGTGGTTTCTTTCTAGCTTTTTGATCACTATTCAGTCTGGCATTCATCACTGCTTCCTCCTACACCATCTTGGTTAGTTTCCTTCAACATGCTTTTAATAAATACTAAACTTAAAGTTTTTTAAAAGTCAAGATATTTACAAGTGTAAATATGCATTTTTCTCATTCTTGTCCTTTAAATGCAAAGGAAAAGCAGTACCCTTTCCAATAAATAATGGAGTCAGAAGTCAAGAGGAACTTCAGTCAGCCAAAGTTTAAATTGCACTAATCAATTCAAGGCACACTAAGGAAGGGAAAAGATTTAGTTTGTGCCAATTCTGCTTCTATCCTAGTTCTAGACAGCCATCATTCAGGAAAGCAACTCCTACAGAAAAGGGGACAGCTACACATATACCAAACGGCTATCAGGCACCAGGTAAGCCAGCCAAGTTGATGTAGTGGGACACCTCAAGGGAGAAACAAAATAGTGCCTGCCAGATAAATCAAGCAGCCACTATCTTGACCCTCTTTTCCCTTCAAATAACAATGGAGATAGTGTAGGAGCCCAAACCCAAACCTTGAGAGTAGCAGTACCCTTTAGATCACTGATTCTACTTCTAGACTCAGGGGAACTACTTTTTATAACACTTACCAAAGCCAAATCTCATCCAATAGGAAGGAAAGTACAAGAACCCTGAGAGTAGCAGTACCATCCAGAATACACATCAATACACATCAACTTCCAACCTACCCCTAAAAGCCATCATCCTAGAAAGCAATTACCATGGAGATGATGCCACAGCTACTGAATAGAGGAAAAGAAATTGTTGCCAAGAAAGTTTTTGGCAATACTAGATGGTTCAACATCAGAAATGCATGTGATTATCAGTGGAAATGAGATTTTTTTTTTTTTTTTTTTTTGGGGGGGAGGCTGGGGGTTAAGTGACTTGCCCAGGGTCACACAGCTAGGAAGTGTTAAGTGTCTGAGATCAGATTTGAACTCAGGTCCTCCTGAATTCAAGGCTGGTGCTCTATCCACTGCGCCACCTAACTGCCCCCGGAAATGAGATTTTAAATGATGGATTACCACTGCTTTATCACTGTGCCTTAAGGACCATAAGGATCCTTGCAAATGAAATGTAGCTGAAAACTTCTATATGTGTTAGAATGTAAAATCTTTGAGGACAGGGATTGTCTTATTTTTCTATTTGTATCCCCAGCATAGCAGATTGTGAGTTGACTTCCCAGCACTTTGCACAGTGCCTGGTCCATAACAGGTGCTTAATAAACTAATAAATTGATTTGTGACTGACTTTAAGTGTTTAATACATGCTTTTCACTCATTCATTAAGGAAAAAAGAGAATTTAAAGTAATCTACTGAAAGGTCTCAGACAAATTAAAGACGTATAGTTTGTAATTAATAATGGTCAACTGGGTCAAACAACTAAGCATTAATTTCTTTAAAATAAAGATGAATGCTACAACACTGTTTCTTAATTTGAACTAGACATCTTTTAGCTTTTACTTAATGTCAACCTAACTGACTCCCAGTAAGAGGAAATGAGGAAAGAGGAGAAAGAGGAAGAAAGAGAAAAGGAGAGAGAAATGTATATTTCATGATTTTCATATTCAAAGGAGCTCAGTATATTTAAAACAAATTGGTTTATAGGGTTTACAGAATATACAAATAGAAAAAAAAAACCTATCTTAATAGCAATATAACTAGGTTCATGTAAGTGCAGCCATCAAAATTGCCTTTCTTATATAACCAGGTTCACATAAGTGCAGCCATCAAAATTGCCTTTCTAAACACATGACAATGCACAATCTTTTTATTTGACATAGTAAATTTAAATGCATTGCAAAATTTATCTGGATTTAGCAATTCAAACTTATTTACTATAAGTAAAATTTAATTAAGACAAATATTAACATATTTACTGGGATAGACCCCAACTTAGCCAGACATTATAATTAAGTAAAATGTCATATAATATTGTTTCAACAAAAACCACAGCCTCAATGAATTTATCACATAAAGGAAGTGGAAACAAAGAATATATGTAAACTTGCATAATACCATTAAAATAATAGAGACTATAATAAAAATGAAATTTTATATTTGAAAAACAGAGAACCATGGACTAAATTTGGTTAACCTAGCTATAACAAAGATTATATTTTCCTATGTCTGGTTTAATTAAAAGTGGCTTATTTCTTAACCTCTTACTTTTTCAAATACCTGTATAGTGTTTTATCCCAAGAAAGAATGCTTTGTGGGAGTTCTATGCACTTTTTGTGGGTAGCTACTGCAAAAGTTTTTTTTGCTAGCAATTTCTATCCTTATTTTAAAGAGCAAAAAACACACACACAAAATTAAATAATTCCAAAACAGGCTATTTTAAAAGTAGATCTATTGGTTTAGCAGAAAGTAAACTATACAAAATGATTATCATTGCAAATCTATGTTCAATGAATTGACAGAAAATTTCAAGGTCTTATTTTTGTTCATCTTTTGCAATAATTTAAGAAACACAATGGTTTTCATGAGGTCATCAGTAACTCAGTTACACTTTGGATTTGTTTGCCATATAGCATAGTTTGTAGCTCTATAATTTAAAAAAAAAATTAAGTTCCAAAGATTTTAAATCAGTTATAACACTGGCTAGCAAAGTAAAATTTGTTCTTATTGCTCTAATTAAACTCCAATGTAATATATAAAGGTGTATTTTCTCCCCAGTAGCTGTCTCATAAATCATAATGATCCAATCTAAGGACCCAAGAATTTTCTGTTGGTTCAAAGAAATAAACTGAAAAGGGATAGAAATAATGTTGAACTGTCACTTCATATTTTGCATCCTCAAATATGTTCAACAGCTTCAAGCAGCACTTGACACAGCCAATTTCTTTAGATGATCCATAAAGACTTGTAAACTAACATCATCTGTGAGAATAGGTGCTCCCGACTCCTACCAAAAAAGAAAAATGCAATCACTTATGGTTTCCAGGAAAAAAATCGTATTTTAAAAAGCCCACTATAGAAAAGACCACTATATTCAGTGAAATATTTTTAAGCACACTTTTTCCACACCCATTCCAGTCTTTAAAGAAGTGGAATAATATAATTCTTAAAATAACCAAAAAATCCTTCTCAAAGAATACTTAATTATTTAAAATAGAAACTGGAATTCTCCCATCCAACACCATGCTCTTTTCTGTGGACTTATTTAAAATTTACATTTGCTTTAAAAATCAACTGTTGGAAATAATTGTGAATTCAATACACTAAGAAAATATTTGTCAATTTTCTTTTTCTTTTATGTTGTTTTTCCATAAAAGCTATGCAGCAAATAGTTTTCAGATATTTTTGTTGAAATCCAGCACAACAAAAGTTACTTGAAAGCAAAGTTTACTTTTTTATACTTGTATCTTCTGTGACTACCAGGAGTGCCAATCACAAGTATTTTTAAAATGCCAGCTGACTTTAAATGAATTCATAGTTTCCTTCTTATAAACAACTTGAATATTATAATTGCGATTATCACCACAGTTAAATAGTCAAGTTACCAAGTTTTTATTACTTATTGTTACAATAAAATTTTATTTAAATGATTTTTAAAAATAAAATTTTCTGAAACGAAACTAGTTTCTAATCAATAATGTTTGTTTTTTTAATAAATAGTGCTTATGAGATCTATAGTATGGCTTGAAAGTTACTGAACACTGAAAACTAAAAATGAGAATCACCCAAAGGGCTACTGTAAATCATACAGAGTGTTTGAGCAGGCTACAAGAAAAAAGCATGGAATAATTATGGAATTATGGAATAAAGCATGGCATCAAAGAAAATTTCTAGTGAGAAAAAAAATGTCATGTTTCAAAAGGAAGGATTAAGCAATGGTGTTTACAATATCAGGAGAAAGTCATACTGGGTGGACACCTTGTAAAAGGACTTATGGGAAGAGGCAGGCAAGAATTTCATATGAAGTGCAGGCATGATTGATAATCTATTCATCTAAATCACGGAAGGACATCAAGACCACCATAAAAGTACTGAGTTTATGAGAACGAAAACATTTAATGATTTAGAAATTATTAAGGATCATTATGTTTGATGTCAAACATATTTTTCCCAAAAAATATCCATTTCAACAACTTAAATTCTCAATTTTTATTTTTAAAGCCATTTTAATAGAAAAACATACAATACATTTCATAAAAAGTACTTTTAATATATGAAGAATAATCATTTTAAAATAATTTCATACCACCTAATTTATTTAAATTACTATTATCTACATAAACTTTCTTGACATGAGTAATTTTATCTTGAAAACTGGCCTCCATCCTATATAAAGCAAAGAGAAGTCACAAAATCAAAGTAATTATTAAAGAGTAACAACAAGTTCATGGCTAGAATCATGGCTATTAAAATTTGTTCCTCTTATGGTTCCAGTCTAACACTAAGACATTGCTATGCTGCCATATAAATGAATAAAAGATGGTTTTCATTTCATAGGACTTGAAACTATAATAAGAATTTGAATAATTTCATTTTGCTGAAGTTTTTAAAAATATATTTTATAATGGTAATGTTAATCTTCTTTATCCTACACAAAATACACTGTCACCTAAATCAACACAAAATAATACATCAAATAGTTAAAATAATATTCTCCAAAATGTAGTTTGAGAGTCATTAATGAATTGGAAATAAGAATGGTAGTCCTTCACATCATCCTCTTTCTTTTCTTTTCTCTTGCTTTTACTGTTATACATTTTATAAATATATATACACACATATGTGTGTATATATATATATATATATATAAAATGCATTATATTATATAATATGCTATATTATGTATTATACAGAATATACTATATTATACATTTCACTATTATATAAATTTTTCTTCCTTTCTCCAAATATCTCACCATGCTCCCAGATTTATTCATGCTGCAGGCTGAGCGAAGTAAATGGAAACATGGATTTTCCTAATTATTTTAAATATTCCATCCTAGAATATCATGCCAAGAGACTCTTATTTCACAAATAAAAGAAAAACCTTTTTTCCCTTATAGTTAAATAGGCTTAAGAATAAAGGTCAATTTTTTTCCCCCCTGAGGCTGGGATTAAGTGACTTGCCCAGGGTTACATAGCTAGGAATTAAGTGTCTGAGGTCACATTTGAACTCTGGTCCTCCTGAATTCAAGGCTAGTGCTCTATCCACTGCGCCACCTAGCTGCCCCTAAGGTCAATTTTTAAAAACAATTCAGCTAGATTATTTGTAAAGCCATGTAGTTTTTACAATACTGTGGTTATCACCAAAACCACATTACTACCATAGGAACCTGTCACATAGATACCCTCTAAAGGTCAAATGAAGATAACAACTAGAATTTTAAAATTACTGAGTGATAATTATTCATATTTAAAATAATGCTTTAAGGTTTGTAAAACCCTTTACATCTGATCTCAAACAAATGTAGATGGCAATAGCCTAGTTAGTTATTCTTTATCTTGGATTTATGACATCTCATTTTCTCCCAATGAATGCTACCCCATACTTATCGACTAAAGTTCCATCTATTTATCCGACATCTTGATTTTTTATGGTTACTAAAATCCTTCTCATTTCACTTACAAAGATTTTATAGATGAGATTACAAATGTGTGTATTTCCAAAGCTGACACAGAATTTTTACTTTATCCCTTTAGCAACAAATTAATGTTTTTAAATTATGTTTTAACTATGTTATCTGATTCAATGATTTAACTTGACATTATTACATCGTCAAGTTGACTACCAAAATTATTCTATCATATGTAGAGTTTTTAAAAAGTTGTAAGAAACATTCTCCTACCTAAAATAGTGCTGAGAGCATAATTATCACATAAGGCAGAGAGAATCTTATAAGCTATCTAAATGCCTTCTTGCAGTTCCAGAAAATGGCATATAAACAGTCAAAGGCAATCAACTATTCTATTTTAAAAGACCTTCAGGATAACATTCTCTACTAAGAACTCATTATCATATTTAACAACTAAAAAGAGTTCTCCCCAGCAGCTAAACTTACCTTTGTACCAATTTAAACCCATTCTCTCTAATGTAGCACTTAAGAAAAATGAATACCTGTTACTCTTCTCCATGAAATAATGATAGAAGATTATTACTAAAGGCATTCCTATTAGTACAGGTCCTTTTTGATACAACATTGTATTTTTCATAGCTAGACTTCAATACTCTTGATTCAACTTACCTACTGAGATCTAGTCTCTACCATTTTCTTCCTCCCATTGCCCCCTGCTTCCCTTGAAGCTTGATGAGTGCATCAAAAAGAAACATTTCTAAGAAATCATTCTTTTGTTGTTTTTTTTTTGTTTTTTTTTTTGGGCAAAAGGTAGATTTACTTAGAGGAATAGGTTACACACATAATAAAGGAATACAATAGATACCAGAAATAAAGTTGGGAGAGAATATGTCCTTAGCTGGCAGGCTAAATCCTAAAAAGGACTTAGCACCCTAAAAGAGCAAGTTATCTATAAAGAAGAGAAATGGAGTTGGAAAATATAGTGGAGTTAGAGGAAATACAACATGGCATGGAGAGAGGGGAAGGGTAAAGACATCACAAAGCAACAGTGCCAAGACGACAGACTCAAAGTAAAATAGTAAGAAACATTCTAAGTGCTTGGAATGCAAATGCAAAAAAAATTTATGACTAAGTTCCTACATGCTTTATATAGGGATTGACATTCTCCTTAGACAAACAAAATATACATATATATTAAAAATAATATTCCAAGTGTTAGAAAATAAACTATAACAGTCCAGTAAAAAGAGTGACCACTGACGTGATCAGAGTGACTTCAGTAGACTAAGAGAAGTGATGGTAGTCAATATGCATGGCCTTTGTATACCTACATAGTGGGTATCTACTCCCTCAAGCCTGATAATTATATACCTTTGACGCTTATTTTTGCTCAAGCCCTAGAAAGAAATTAGCTATTCTTTATCTTGGATTTATGATATCTCATTTTCTCCCAATGAATGCTACCCCATACTTGTCTGACTAAAGTTCCATCTATTTATCCCACATATTTCTTGAATTTTTATAGTTACTAAAAACAAATCCTATTTTCTATTTTTTTCATATTTCTTCCAATGTATTTCTTCCATTCATATTAACGTATTTCAAGAGAAGAGACATGAAGAAAGGGAGAAGAATATACTCAACATGAAAAAGAAATTGTATAAATATTCAAAAAATCATTTTCAAGATATGCTATTTAGTATTTAGGTATACTAACAAATTATGGGTATATGTGAACTGCTCCAATCAATCTAGAAAATGATTTAGAACTATAACCAAAGGGCTATAAAACTGTGCATAATTCTTTAACCCAATAATACCGGGCCTAAGTCTGTATCGCAAAGAAATTTTTTAAAAGAAGGAGGGAGTAGACTTGTATTAAATATTTATAGCAGCTCTTTTTGGTGACAAAGAATTAGAAATTGAGGGGATGCCTGTCAGTAGGGAAATAGCTGAACAAGTTATGTATATGACTGTGATAGGATACTACTATGCTCTAAGAAATAATGATTAAGATACTTTCAGAAAAATCTGGGAACATCTATATGAACTGAACTGATACATAGTTAAATGAACAGAATAAGAACCTTGTACTCATTAACAGCAATAATGTAAGGATGATCAAATGTGAAAGATAAGCTACTTTGATAAATACAATGATCCAAGAAAATTCCAAAGGACCCATAATGAAAAGTGTTCTGCACCTCCAGAGAAAAAACTGATGAACTCTGAATGCAGACTGAAGCATACTTTTTCCCACCTTTATGTTTCTTGTTTTTATTTTTTTTCTTTGCAATATGGCTAATATGGCAATATGTTTTACATGACTTCACATATATAACCAATAACACATTTCTAGATGGAGGTATAAGAGGCAGAAAGAATTTAAGCTCAAAATTTTCTAAAACTAAAAATTATTTAAAAATACAAAATAATGTACATAACAAGACTTTTTAAACTTTTTTTTTTTTTTTTTGAGGCAATTGGGGTTAAGTGACTTGCCCAGGGTCACACTATGTGTCTGCGATCAGATGTGAACTCAGGTCTTCCTGACTTCAGGGCTGGTGCTCTAACCACTGCCCCACCATACAAGATTTTTTTTTTTTTTTAAATATGCTAGTTATACTTACCTGTCCCCAGGCATACATATTGTTATGCGTCTGTGAAGGATTGACTTTTGAAAGCAGGAACCGTGCCTTTCAAACAAAGATGGAAAAAAAAAAAAAGTCATCAAACAAAAAATTCTTAGGTTTATACTGCCTAAAATATTTTTTTCTTAAAAGTTTTTCTTGAGATATTATTTTTAGTTGCTTTAATGACAATCAAAAATAAGATAATATCTAGACCTCTTTAATATTTATAATTTTCCATTCTCCAAAATTCAAATATAATAGTGACAAAGAATATTTCTTATATCAAAAAATGTATTGTCCAATAATTAATTATTATTAAAAACTTAAAATTGTTAAAAGCATGACGTCATCCTTGGTAATGTCATTTTAAAATCATCACCTGACATCTGATTATCTCTTTACCTGTTTGGAAGGGGATATAATAATGTGTTCTTCACCCATTTACCTGGCTCCCACTACAACAAGTTATCTCAAAAAGGGATCAGTAATGGTATGTGATTGGATTGAAATAGATCCATCCTCATGAGTTCAAATCCTGCCTTAAGACAGTTACTAGCTGTATAACCCTGGGCGAGTCATCTAAGCTCTGTCTGCCTCAATTCCTCATCTGTAAAATGAGCTGCAGAAGGAAATGGTAAACAACTCCACTATTGGAGTACCAAGAAACTCCAATAATGTTTACAAACTACTATTTCCAAATAGTACCAAGAAACTTCAAAAGGAGTCATAAAAAGTGACTGAATGAACACAACTAAATAGACAAATAAGGACATGTACTCATGTGCATTTGTCTGCACATACATATACACAAGGTCTTATAGTGTTTATATAGCTATTTAAGGTTTGCAAAGCACTTTATGTAAATTATCTCATTTGATTCACATAACACTCTTATCATAGTAGATTAAAAAGCTTAGATTGAGAAAGATTAAGACTTCACCACAGCTATTAAATGTCCAAGTTAGGATTTGAACCAAATTCAACAGTATCAAATGCACCAACTAGCTGCCTGATATTTACAGCACTTTTTTTTTTTTTTTTTTTTTTTGGTACAAGCAAAGAATGGGAAATAAAGTGGCTGCCTATGAACTGGGAAATGACTGAACAACCTAAGTTAAAAGAACATAATGGAGTATTGCTACTATGTAAGAAATTTTCAGAGAAACCTGAGAAAGCAAGTATGAATTGAAGAAAGAAGTGACAAGAACACTACCACTGTAAAGAAAACATTGGAAGATTTCAGAACTTTGTTAAATGCCATAAAGAATCTTTTATTTTTTTTACAGGATGAATGATGAACCCCTTCAAAAAAGACAATTATTGTATTCCAGATGCAGTTTGTATTCAAACATTTTTGAATATGACCAAAATGGCAATTTATTTGCTTGACTATATTTTTGTTAGAAGAGTTTTCTTTTTCCTTTCTACCCCCAATGAAGATGGGAAGAGGAAAAGAAAATAAATTTTTAATTGGTATGTAATTTAAATCACATGTCACAGGAGGCGGAGTCAAGATGGCAAAAGACACACTCTTCTTTCTGATCTTCTCCCAGGATCCTTAACTAATTAGCAAATTCTGCCTCTGAATTAGTTCTGGACTGGCAGAATCGATAAATATTGGGAGTTCTGCAAATTACCAGCAGAAGATAATTTTAAAGGTCACCAGAAAAGGTCTGCTTCAGTCAGGCATGGAAGGAGGTGACCAGGCACACAGGCAGGCACAACACAAGGACACCAGCACAGGCTGTGCAGATGCAAGATTGGTGCAGTCTCCACAAGCTAGTACAGTCTGCAGGACAGTGCAGATTCCATGCTGCAGAGACTCTATAAGGGGGAATCTACACTACTGTTGGCTACTGTGCCCTGGCTGCAAGCCAGTAGATCAGCAGAGAGTTATAAAACATTTAACACAACTATAGTAAATAGTGACCCTCTAAATGCCAGTCTCATGGGACCTGGTCACACCCACCCAGCACCTGGGCCATTTTGCCACTTGTAGAGGAACCTTGGAAAATCTCCCCTGCCCAAAAAGCAGATCTCAATTTTTTTAAAAAAAATGAGTAAAAAGGCAAAGAGAACTCTAACCATACATAGTTTTTATAGTGAAAGAAAAGAATACATTTCAAACCCTGAGGAGACTAAAAGCAGATTGTCTCCAGATGAAACCCTAAAAGGTGGTATAATCTGGTCTCTATCACACAAAGCTCTCCTAGAAGAAATGAAAAAGGATTAAATTAAATTAATTAATTTAATTAAAAGAGAGCTAAAAGAAAAATGGAAAATGAAAACTTTGGGTTTGGAAAGAGCATAAAACTCATTAAAAGATAGATATAAAAAAATAGAAAAAGAAAACAACTCCCTGAAAAACAGAATTTGTGAATTGGAAAAGGAAAATAATTCTTTAAAAAACAGAATTTGAGAAATGGAAAAAAAATTCCATAGAACAAAACAATTCATTTAAAAACTCAATTAGACAAATGCAAAAGCTAAAAAAAAAAAAAAAAAAGTAAATGAAGAAAATAATTCACTAAAAATCAAAACTGAACAAATGGAAATGAATGACTCAATAAGACATCAAGAATCAGTCAAGCAAAACCAAAAAAATGAAAAAAATGTGAAATACCTACTTGGGAAAGCAACTAACCTGAAAAATAGATTTAGGGGAGAGACAATCTAAGAATTATTGAACTCCCTGAAAACCATGATGAAAAAAAGAGTCCAGGCACTATTTTTCAGGAAATCATAAAAGAGAACTGCCCTGACGTCAAAGAATCAGAAGGTAAAATAGCCACTGAAAGAATTCACCGAACACCTTCTGAAAGAGACCTCAAAATAAAAACTCCAAGGTATATCGTGGCTAAATTTCAGAAGTATAAGACTAAGGAAAAAATATTACAAGCAGACAGAAAAAAACAATTCAAATACCAAGGAGCCACAATCTCCCAACATCTAGTAGCTTCCACCTTAAAGGATCAAAGGGCCTGGAATCTGATATTCCAAAAGGCAAAGGAACTTGGAATGCAACCAAGAATAAATTACTCTGCTAAACTGAGCATTTTCTTCCAGGGAAAAAAATGGGCATTCAATGAAACAGGTGAATTTCATTCATTCTGATGAAAAGACCAGAGCTAAAGAAAAAATTTGACTTCCAAATATAGGACTCAAGAGAAGCATAAAAAGGTTAAAAAAAAAAACAACTTCTTGAGAACTGTATTTCTGTTATGGGTATACATAGAGAGTACATGTATAATTTGATTTTTATGGTTATAATATAAAAAAGAAACTAGAGGTGGAAAGGGGATTGTACCAGAAAAAGGGAAAAATGGAGGTAAAATGAGGGAAATTACATCTCATGAAGAGGCAAAGGAAACCTATTATATTTGAGGTAAAGAAGGGAGGGAGATGAACATTGTGTGAATCTTACTTTCATCAAATTTGGCCTAAAGAAAAAAATATTAGACATATTTGGTTTACAGAGAAATTCTCTCAACTTATTGAAAAGGGGGAGGGGAAAGATAAAAAAGGAAAGGGTAGACTAAATAGAAGGGAAAACAGACATTGGAGGGGAAAGGTATAAGAAAGAGGAAGGGATTCTAAAGGGGGAGGGCTGCTTGAAGCAAGTGGTGCTCATAACTTAAATATCAGAGAGGAGGGAAAGGGGAAAAGTATAATTTGGGGATAAGATGGCAGGAAATACAGAATTAGTAGTTCTAACTGTACATGTGAATGAGGTGAACTTTCCCATAGAACAAAACCAGATAACAAAATGTTTTAAAAGTCAGAATCCTATAATATATTGTTTACGAGAAACACATTTAAAGCAGAGTGATACATACAGAGTAAAGGTAAAACACTGGAGCAGAATCTATTATGCTTCAAATGAAGTAAAAAAAAGCAGGGGTAGCCCATCCTGATCTCAGATCAAGCAAAAGCAAAAATTGATCTAATTAAAAGAGATAAGGAAGGGCGCTATATCTTGCTAAAGGGTGCTATAGATAATGAAGCAATATCAGTACTAAATATATATGCACCAAGTGGTATAACATGGAAATTCCTTAAGAAAAAGTTAAGAGAACTGCAAGAAGAAATAGAAAGCAAAACTATAATAGTGGGAGATCTCAACCTTGCACTCTCAGATATATATTTGGGAATCTATCTGCCAAGGAAAAGTCAGGAATTATATGAGCAAAACTACAAAACACTTTCCACACAAATAAAATCACATCTAAACAACTGGAAAATTATCAAGTGCTCTTGGATAGGTTGAGCAAATATAATAAAGATGACAATATCATCTAATTATTTATTTAGTGCTATACCAACCAAACTCCCAAAAGACTATTTCACTGACCTAAAAAAAATGACAACAAAATTCATCTGGAAGAACAAAAGGTGAAGAATTTCAAGGGAATTAATGAAAAAAAAAAATCAAATGAAGGTGGCCTAGTTGTACCAGATCTAAAACTATATTATAAAGCAAGAGTCACCAAAACCATTTGGTACTGGCTAAGAAATAGAGAAGTTGATCAGCAGAATAGGTTAGGTTTACAGGACAAAATAGTCAATAATTATAGCAATTTAGTGTTTGACAAACCCAAAGACCCCAGCTTTTGGGACAGGAATTCACTATTTGACAAAAACTGCTAGGAAAACTGGAAACTAGTATGGCAGGAACTAGTCATTCACCCACACTTAACTCCATATATTAAGATAAGGTCATGATCTAGACATAAAGAATGGTACTATATTTTTTTTTCCCTTTTTCTGAGGCTGGGGTTAAGTGACTTGCCCAGGGTCACACAGCTAGGAAGTGTTAAGTGTCTGAGACCAGATTTGAACTCAGGTCCTCCTGAATTCAAGGCTGGTGCTCTAACCACTGCACCACCTAGCTGTCCCCTACTATAAATAAATTAGAACATAGGATAGTTTGCCTCTCAGATCTGTGGAGGAGAAAGGAATTTATGACCAAAGACAAATGAGAGATTATTACTGATCACAAAATAGGTAATTTTGATTACATTAAGTTAAAAAGTTTTTGTACAAACATTACAAACTAATGAAGACAAGATTAGAAGGAAAGCAATAAACTGGGAAAACATTTTTACATTCAAAGGTTCTGATAAAGGCTTCATTTCCAAAATATGGAGAATAAACTCAAATTTATAAAAAAAAAAAAAAATCAAGCTATATGAAAAGGTGTTCCAAATTACTACTGATCAAAGAAATGCAAATTAAGACAATTCTGATATACCACTACACACCTGTCAGATTGGGTAAGATGACAGGAAAAGATAACTGTGAACGAATCCAACCATTATAGAGAGCAATTTGGAACTATGCTCAAAAAGTTATCAAACTGTGCATATCAAACTTTGATCCAGCAGTGTTACTATTGGGCTTATATCCCAAAGAGATCTTAAAGGAGGGAAAGGGACCCACATGTGCAAAATTCGCGCCCTTTTTTGTAGTGACTAGAAACTCTAAACTGAATAGATACCCATCAATTGGAAATAGCTGAATAAATTATAGTATATAAATGTTATGGAATATTATTTTCTGTAAGAAACAACTAACAGGATGATTTCAGAGAGGCCTGGAGAGATTTATATAAACGGATGCTAAGTGAAATGAGCAGAACCAAGAGATCATTGTGACAGAAACAACAAGACTACACAATAATCAAATCTTTGACATGACTCTCTTCAACAATGAGATGATTCAAACCAGTTCTAATTGTTCAGCAATGTAGAGAGCCTCCTACATCCAGAGAGAGGACTATGGGAACTGAGTGTGGTCCACAACATAGCATTTTCACTCTGTTATTGTTTGCTTGCATTTTTGTTTTCCTTCTCAGGTTTTTTTTTTTTTTCTTTTTAGATCAGATTTTTCTAGTGTAACAAGATAACTATATAAATATATATATATATATATATATATATATATATATACATATATTGGATTTAACATATATTTTAACATATTTAAGATGTATTGGACTACCTGCCATCTAGGGGAGGGGATGGGGAAAAGGAGAAGAAAATTTGGAACAGAAGGTTTTACAAGGGTGAATGTTGAAATAATTACCCATGCATATGTTTTGTAAATAAAAAGCTATTAAAAAATAAAATCAATCACATGTCACAACAGTATTCTTTTTAAAAATCATGTTAATCATTCTATAATAATTATATAATTTGGAATTTGGAATGTACATAAAGTGTTTATGCTATCATGATGTGGTTAAAAAGGCTCAATGAAACAAATATATATATATATGAAATAAAAAATAATCTATCCTACAAAGAGGTATGGTTACAATAGAAAACTATTTACCTGGCTGCCTCCATGTTCTGTATCGATGTACCGTGGCATTGGAAATCTGGAATGCAGAATTTCTTGAGCATCATCTACTGGGGCTTGCAAGAGATGGCGAAAATTTTCATATTCTGGCATGTCCTGGTAGCCTGATTTGCGCCACTGTGCTATGGTCTAAATTAAAAAAAAAAAAAAACAAAAAAAACAGGGAGAATTTCAATTTTCCTTTCTGGTGTATCAAGTATTCTAAAGAAGATAATGTTCATGGGAAATAACCTTAGAAAAGATAACAGGAAAAATTTAACTACTGTTTATGAAACCATTTAACTAGTATAAAAATTTTTAAGGTCCAGTTCCAAAAACAGGGGTTCTTAACCTGGGTCTGCAAACTTATATTTTTATTTTTGTTTTTTTAGTATTCTGACAATTCCATTTCAATATAATAGATTTCCTTTATTTTTCTATGCATTTTATTTTATACATTCAAAAATATTCTAAGAATTGGTCCCTAGGCCTTACCAGACTATCAGAAATGTCCATGATATTAAATAAAGGTGCATGGAACAAATGAAAATAGAAAGCTTTTAAGTTTCTTCTCTTAAAAAAAAATACAAAATAAGCAACTAATCAGAACAGACTTTTCAAAAATACTCCTTTGACTAAAATGATATGTGAGAGTAAATTAATACAAATCCAATGCCTTTTGCAGAATCTTTTATGACAGATTTCCCAGGTACTTCAAGCCTATGTATTATTTAGAAATTTTCTCATAATTATTATTTTATAGACTATGTAAATTTAAGAAAAACAATAAAAGAAATGCTCAAGTGGCTTATACTCCTCATGAAGGCTGTCATTTTCACTATCACTTTGGCAAAGAGCTAATTCTTCAAATCCCTAACTATTCAGGATTTAAAATGGTGTTCAAAAGGCCTAATCAGGTTGGGATCATCTATAGCACTGATAGCAAATTCAAATGAAATGAAGGCCACTAAATCATACATAAGGATCTCTACAGGGACATGATGACTTAGAAAATCACATACTAACATTATCTATATCTTGTTTCATTTTGTTTATTTTGTTAAATATTTCCCAATTTCCTTTCATCTGATTCAGAGTATTATACTAGGAGTGTAGCACGCTACATGTTTGATCTTTGGGACTTTAAAAAAGATGGAGCTGAGAGTAAATGGATTTCTTAACTGAGAGTCAGTTGTCAGAGAACCACACCAGTGGCTAGTGATCTGTCAGTATTATTTGTTTTCCCTAGAACATACCATGTCTGTCCTTCTCTCCCTATTCCCTATATTTAGGGAATGAAAATTCATTTTAATACTAGTCTAGGGCAGAATCTGTTGAGGCAAAAATTATTTAAAACAAAAAGACAGAAATGGAATTGTTTTAATTATTAGCTGCATTACTTCAAGAAATCATTGTAATATTGCTTCCTTGTAAGCATTCAAAATGCCTGCAAATCTAGTAAATCAGCCAGAGTTAAATACAGCTTGATAGTTTAAAGATAAAGTTAGTTTAAAGAATTATTATCAGATATTTTATTTTTCTAGATCAATCTCCCTCAACCCAAGTTTACTCAATACAGTTCTACATCTAGACATTTTTTTAAAAGTACAAAGTAATATCAAGAGCATATTTAATGTCTTCTTTCAGCCTACTAACAAGCTGCCTTAAGAAGAAAAAGCTTAAACTAAAATGGCAAAAGCCTTTCTTGGCTCAATCAGTATTACAAAAATCTTTATTTACCAGAGTAATTAGAAGCTACTATTAAGTAACAATGAAAAGTTAACAAATCCTGATTAATATACTACGCTTCAAATGTATATCTTTAGCAAGACCTTTGAATCAAGTAGAATTAGGGACTGCTATACTACTGGAAACATCTGAAAACATCTATATGACTATCCCAGAGCAGTAAAAATTAGCCATCTGTCTGCCTTCTTGCAATGGTAAAAGCACTATTGTAAGAAAATTAAATGTGAATACTATCCTTTTAAAAAGGCAAACTGATTCCCTCACAAACAGCAAGTACAACTGATGATTACTGCTTGTACATATATATTATATATGTGGTCACAGGTATGGTTAAAGTAAATTATGAGTTAGAGTAATGTGTCACTTTGTAAACTGAATCTAAAAAAACTGGTAGGGATTCTTATACATATTTTAAATTATTATTATAAGAAAGTCAAAAGTTTAAAGGAGGTAAAAACTTTTTTAAAAGTAAATAAAATATTCTGCTGTAAGGAGATTTAAAATTAATAAAATCTTACCTCCCCATGATAAATCAAAATCTGAAAAAAAGTGTCCATCAGAAGAATACGATCTGCAAGAATACTGCTGCTATCAAGAAGAACAGGCTGAAATAAAGTAAAAAAGGAAAAGAAGAGGAAAGAGAAGAAATGAAAAAAATAAATTATCTTTCCAAGACTGTGTACAAATTTCTTACATAATTTATAGTTATTTTCTAATTTGGTTTGTATAAAATTTCTGAACTCATGAAAAAACTATTACAAACTACACAGTCAATGCAACATTGTCAAAATCATACAGCATCAACTTAAGTGCTCAAATATATTCAGCTATGATATTATTTAAGACATAGCATGTTAGGGGCAGCTAGGTGGCACAGTGGATAAAGTACCAGCCCTGAAGTCAGAAGGACCAGAGTTCAAATCTGGTCTCAGACAACATTTAACACTTCCTAACTGTGTGACTCTGGGCAAGTCACTTAACCCAAATTGCTTCAGAGAAAAAAAAAAAAAAAGGAAAAAAAAAAAAAGAAATAGCATGTTATCATAAGACATTCACAGAATTAGATCTGCGAGTTAGAATCTAATTTAAAATCCTCATTTTACAACTATAGAAACTAAGGCCCAGTACTGAGAATTTCTGTAATATAAATAGAATTTCTTCCACAAGTTAGCATCTTGATCAGTGGTTCCCAATGTTTTTCCCAAGGGTTTCACAGGAATTACCATCTTATCTGGAAATTTTAAAGTGGGAAACCAAATTTCTAAGAGAGAAAATCAAATTTTTCAGGATAAATTGTTGCCCTGTTAACTTGCTTGAAGGAACAGAATTCAATCACATTTTCTCTCAAACTCTCTTGCAGTTAAATTATTTTATGACTTCATAATGTTAACTATATATGCTTCTGATTATTTCTATTTTTAAAAATGTTTTATATAGAAGAGACAGCATTATTTTTTAATAGATTCAATCATTCTTTTTTTTTTTTTTTTTTTTTTGCTTTTCAAAAGACAACTACTAAAATAACAAACAAAAATGATGCAAGAAAATTTTCTAGAATTCTTTCTAGTTCCAAATCTTATTATCACAGTATAAGCATGAACATCATCATTATTATTTTTTACCTCTGGAGGTCCACTAAAAGAGTAGGCATAGAGAATAGGCTGAATCATGATTAATGACTGGGTCAGATCTTGACGCATAAAATGATGCCGGTAATATGAACTCTCATCAGGACTGTTGTTAAAAACTTGCAAAAAAGGAGATCTTCGTAAATGGAACATAAACTGCAAAATAAAACATTTGGATAATTTGAAATAATGTTACTCAATTTTTCTCAAAATAATACAAGTACATTAAACTATGATTCTAACAAAATTATTAAATTCACTATAAACTACTATGAATTAACAAAAAATATTTATTAACTTTCCTTCCTCAAATCTAAAATATTTTAAGGCTGATTATCAGGCAGTATATCATCCATATCTTTTGTTTTTCCTTCCTTCTTCTCTTGGGTTTTCTGTCTTTTAGCCTATTTACTACTCATTAATACTTCCACCAAAAATTTTTTTAAAAAATCAATGAATTCCAATCAATTTTTCTATTCAGAAGTATAGTTTCTCTTAAAGTGTGAATCTATTAAATATAATGGGCCAAGCTAATGTTTCATGCTACAGGGTAAAATGCAATATGACATTGTGGGTGGACCACAAAATGCAAGCATAGCAACTTTACTAAAGAGTGATGATAAAGATATAATTTTTATGATTTAAAAAAAAAAATCATTCATATAAAAGTCAATCTATTATCTCACTAAAGATGATCTTTCCTTTAAAAGAGGCTAATTAATAGAAAATGCTTTCTATTTAAGTAATATGATTACTAAATAATAGAGAATTTCTGTAATATAAATAGAATTCCTTCCACCAAAAACCATCTAGATCAGTGGTTCCCAATTTTTTTCTCAATTCAAACATATTTCATCAAACAAGAAAAAAGAAAACAGCCTTAGGAACCCCTAGAGGAAAGATTATATACATACAAAATATATCTATAACAATTAAACAATTATTTACTACTTAAAGTGTCATTAAAGAACTTAAAGCACAAACCCATGAGTCAGAATCTCAAATCCCTGGGGGTTCTTGAAGCCCTAAATGGGGACCACAGATCCAGATTAATTGAACAAACATGTGAGAATAATGGAACCAAAATTCTGTAATTATAGTATGTTTGTCTATTATATTCTCACCTGTGGGTAAAGGGAGAAGGTTTCCGAAAATCTGAATGAATTTGGATCATCTTTGTGATACTCTCCAAATTTCTGACACTAGATAAAATAAAATCTAAATTAGTAAAATACTTCGTGGTATTGCTAAAAAATGTTATTGCTGAACTCATTTGCAAAGGACTGTGCTCTATATCTAGAATAAATATCAAGGTAAAAACTGAAATATCACCTACTACCTAATTTAGGACTTTTAACTTTCTCCCAAAATATTCTTTTACTATGGAGCAAAATCAACCCAAATACTCACTATGGTTCTAAGTACTACCCATCTGACAAAGCTGGAAAGCAATTTGTCAGAAATGAAGTTTACATTAATTTCTTACAGCATACATGATAGACAATAAGCTTCAAATTGACAAATGTCCTAATTAGTAAAAACTCACATCATAAAAAATGGGAAAACAGAATGAGGAACTCTATACAACTATAATTATGAAGAAAAAAATTTTAATTAAGCAAGTGGTAGAAATGATCATAAAAGATGAAGTACTTAATCCTGGGTACATAAAACAAAAAAGTTTTTGCACAAGCAAAACTGATGTGACTAAAATAAATATTTGGAACATTGGATCATACTAAATTTAAAGTCACACAAGATTTTTGAATTCATATAAATTCAATTCCATTTTATAGAGGTGGAAATTGGGGTCTAGGAAGTTCAAAGACCCTACTAATGATCACAAAGGTGTGAGAAAGTGGATTTGAACCAAGTGGATCTGATTCCAAATTCACCTATCTAGCTCTCCATACACTTACCCTATGCACCCTCTACTTGAGCTATTATTAACCCTAACTCCCAACCAGAACCTTGAATTCTACGTACATAACCATCCCAGTTCTTATCTTAAACTCAACTTCTCTTCAAAAACTCTTCCATCTCCTAAACTTCTTTATCACTTCTGAGGGTACCACAATCTTCCTAGTCACTAAGACTCTACAACCTAGATGTTCTCTTTGATCTCTCATCCAATCAGTTATCAAGTCCTGTCTTTTCTACCATCACTAAATATGAATGTTATGTAAATATTTGTGCATAATTGTTTTTCATGTTGTAAAACCCAGTAGGATGTTTCCTTCCTGAAAGCAGTAAATGTTTTACCCAATTTTTTTTTATGTGTATGTACACAGGTGTTAATACGTATATACTTACACTATATAGACATATACCTTATAAATATAACGTGTAGACATAAATTATATATGTCCCTTTATTTCCTGACATAGCCATGATATTCATTATTTTTCACCCTGTCTCCCTACCTGCTCATGCAGATCCTCCACTCAATAATCAACATGATCTTCCTGAAATTATCCCATTATTCTACTCAATAAAATCAAATGACTATCTATAAACTTAAAAATCAAATATAAAATCCTCTGCTTGGCTTTTAAAGTCCTTCACAATGTTACCCCTCTAAACTTTTCAATCTTCTTTATACTGTACTCTACCTTTCACAAAATCTACAATTCCAAGACATTAGTTATCTTGTTCTTCTCTACACTGAGCCTTCTTTGTCTATCCCCATAGCTGGAACACTCTCCCTGATTATCATCATTTTGAAGGGCTTCCTTCAAGTCCAATCTCAAATCCAAACTTCTTCCGAAGTCCCCAGTCTCTATTCTCCAAATCTATTCCATCTGTCCCTTTCTCACCACCTATTCCCATGCCCTCCCTATGAGATTATCCCCAATTTATTGTAAATATTTGTGCATAATTGTTTTTCATGTTGTAAAACCCAGTAGCATGTTTCCTTCCTGAAAGCAGTAAATGTTTTACCCAATTTTTTTTTTTTTTTTTTGCATCCCCAGCATTTAGTGTGAAGCCAGGCACATAATACTTAATAAGTATATACTGTCTTCACTTCACCTTCCCTCTAAATGGAATTTGCTAATATGCTTTTAATTTCCTTGAGGGGAGACAATGTCTTGCTGACTTATATTTTATATATTCTATATTTTATAATTTTATAATACTTAATGCCCAGCACAAGTACACAATTTTTTCTTTTTTTCCTCTCTATTTCTCTCTCTCCTTTCTCTCCATTCTCTCGCTCTCTCTCTCCATTCTCTCTCTCTCTTTCTGTGTCTCTGACTCTCTCTCTTTTCTGTCTCTTTTCTTTCTCTTTCCCCTCTTTCTTTCATCCTCTCATTCTTTCTCTTCTCTCTCCTCTCTCTCTGTCTCTCTTCCTTTCTCTGTCTGGCTCTCTCCTTTTTCTTTCTCTGTCTTGCTTTCTGTCTCTTTCTATCTGTCTTGTTCTCTTTTGCTCTTTCTATTTCTTTCTCTCTCTCTCTTTTCTATTTCTTTTTTCTCTCCCTTTTCTCTATCTCTCTTTCTTTCTCAAACTCTTTCTTGCTCTGTCTCTTTATCTCTTTCTCTTATTTTTATATTATTTATACCATACTTAAGTTTTTGCTGTTGTTTTATATATGTCTTATATTTACAGATCTATTCACATACTCTCTCTCCTCTAAAGTTCCTTGAGGATAAAGATGGTCTCACTTTTATAGCTGTATCTTTATCACTTCACATAGTGCCTGGCACAGATAGATAATAAATATTTGTTCACTGATTGACTTGATTGAAATTAAAACATCTAACTATTCCTTCCCTTTTAACCAATGATCCCACTCCTGGATATCTAGCCCAAACAAAGGGTTAAAAAAAAAAGTCCATATAACTAAAAGTATATCAGCATTTTTCTAGTAGCAAAGAACTAGCCATGATAGTAAAAAAATAAAATAAAATAATTTTTAAAAATCAAGAAACAAACAAAGAATAAAAAATCCAGAAGCAAATCAGAAAGTGTTACAAAGAATTTTCCCTCCAATTAATGTGATTGGAAGTCAAAAATGACAGAGATAAAATTAGGACACAAAGCCTTACAAAAATGAATGCTGACAATTATCTTTATGTGTAGTTGGAAAAATAAAACACTACTGGGAGAAAAAGTAAGCTCAAAAGTCAAGTTGCTGACATGACATTCAGCAAATATAGAAATTGCAAGCACAAAAGATGAAAGAGAGAAGAAAATAGTAAAAAAAAAAAATAAAGCATATCAAGATCATACAGTTTTAATTTAGGATATTTCTTCATGACTGTCACTGGTGAATCCCTGAGTCAATCAATTTACAAACAAATATTTATTAAGAACTTATACAGTCCTACTGGCTGAAAACTACATTAAAACTTTTGGGACATCTGTATGTCAGTAGGGTTCCAAGAGCTTGAAATACATAAATAAAAATGAAGAGTTCCTGTCCCTGTCCTCAAGGATCTTTCTGTAAAAAGAGAAAATATATACATACAAGCATGCATTCGTACACACTTACGTGTATGTGTGTATATGGATGTGTGTGTTTAAATCACAAAATATATTGAATACACACATACACACACCCAGAGTATACATACAAGGCAAGAAAACATCTCAAACCAGAAAGTAATATTTGCAATGACAAACTTAAAAACTGGCTCTAAATGATCAAAAGTGTTGTTAATTGCTCTACTACTTATAGTAAGTGCCGAAGTACAATTTAAGAATTATTAATGATATTTTTTCCTGAATTTTTCTATTTTCTTTTCCGATGGAATTGGGGTTAAGGGACTTGCTCAGCTATTAAGTGTTAAATGCCTGAGATTACATTTTAACTCAGGTCCTCCTGACTCCAGGACTGATGCTCTATCCCCTGCATTATATAGTTGCTCCTCCTGAATTTGAAGTGCTTCAGTGTCTATGAAGCCATTTTAAGATGATTTTTCACAGTAAGTATCATTAGAAATATAAACTAATTGGTCAGTTCTTTAAAAAAACAAAACAGTTCATAATATTTAAGAGTACACATAATTTTTGTTCTTACCAAGCGAATGAGCTGTCTGTCTAGCCATCTGAGCACATCTGGACCTTCCTCTGTTTCTGCCCTATATACTGCCAATCTGGCCATAAGAATGGCAGCTGCCTCCTGATCAAAAGAAGCAGCAATGTTTTGTATCTGGGTTTGGGCATCTGCCCAGCTAAAAACAAAAAGAAACATAGTAATGTTGCTCTAGTTTATATTAATTAATTTAGTCAATAGTTATTAGTCCAGAGAAATTTTTCAAAATGTCATTTCAGTAACATCATAAACAGCTCTATTTTACAATTTTAAGATTAACAGATAATTAACTTGTTAAAACAATATATGTGATTTCACTACAATATTGCTATATTTCTAAAATTATGGAAAGAGAGATTAAGTTTTCAGATAAAATATCTCCAGTAGCATGTGGTACATTTGGCCAGGTATTCTCAGTATAGTGGGATAGCCCTAGAAAAGAAATAAGCAAAGCTATAAAGAGGAGAAAATGGTACTGATAAAGTGGCAATGGAGAAACGAATATTTTACAGGTTATAAGTTTAAAATTTGGTAAATTTTCAGTGATCTCCTATTGTCTACCAAATAAAGAAGAAACTCTGGCCTGTTATTCAATGTGGCCAATCTTTCTATCTCCACATATGTCCTCCAGATACAATTTCATATATGCTCCAGTAAAAATGAATTATTTAGCATGTCCCAACTGATTAAGCTTTCCTACATCAGCACCTCTGACCATCATTTGCACCATAATGTTTTTCCTTTAAATCATTACCAGTTATTATCCTATTAATCCTTTAAGATAAACCTTTGTTTGACTTATAAAGCCCATGTACTTTGTAATCCAGTGGTTCTCGTTTCCTTGCTGCTCCTAGAACTAAACACTATGTCTCTTGACTGAGTATTTTCACTAGTTGTTCCTCAGGACAGGCCTCAGATTCTCTTTCTTCTCAAATCTACTTCTTAGCTTTCCTGGCTTTTTTCAACCTCAATTAAAGTTCCATTTTCTGCACAAAGCTTTCTAGTCTTCTTTTAATCTTCATGCCTTCCCTCTGACACTACACACAATTTGAAGTCAAGGTGACCAAGAAGAAAAAAGGCCTATAAGAGATGAAAGTATCAGGAGATTGGAGGACAATAGAATGTTGTAATGTCCGGGCTACTTTTCTGGAGATCCTCCAGACAGGCCTTGGTCTCAGCAGGATAGTCAGGAATAGAATCTAAAGTATATATTGTCTCCTTCACACTCTGTTCACTCTGACTCACTGACTCTGATTGACTGTGTCCCCAGTTCTCTCAGCCCTTACATACTCTATTGTAATTACCTCATTACAGAATATGGAATATGTGTGAACTAGAAAACCATTACATCACCATATTAAGTACTAAATATATATTAACTAGAGAACCATCATCTCATAAATCACACTGAGTTAACACCTTGTAAGTATCCTTGTTTCAAGTATACTTCTCCAGATTTCTGGCCCTCTACATCTCTCACTTTCTTTTGCTTTATAACACAGGTGGTCACACCCTGCCTGATTTCTCAGGAAGAGAGGTGAAAACACCAAAAAAGGAGGTGATCATGCCCTCCCTGACTTCTCAGGGAGGTGAAACACCAAACCAGGTATTATTAGCAGGTTTCCTTGAAACAGGTATATATAAATCCATCAGCATGCTCCCATATTACACAAGCACATAGTAATATAACACAGGCGAGAAGTGACGTAACAAACAACACAAATCAACAGGAGTAATTATACATGTTCATGACTCCTAGAAGGAGGATATATAAATAACAATAACACATACACCTCCTTTAGCAGCAAAGAGATAGTCCAAAACCAATCTGTTGTCCATTTCTTCATGTGTTGGGGAATTCAATGATTCCTGCAGGATTTGAAGTCCTGCATTAGGCTCATCAATAATTTTTGATGTTCACTGTCATGCATTTTCCGTGGCACACATAGTCAGAGATGGAACCATCTGATGTTCCTTGGGGATTCGAGGGTCTTCTCTTTTTCTGTCTCTCTCTGATACACAAGGTGAATACGGCTCATTGGCACCCATCTGATTCCTTCTCCATCTGTAGAGATACAAGCAAACCCTCTCTCCCCCAAGTTAACCTATCTGGTCACTTCCACTCACCACTTTCTGGATCTCTCCACATCACCCGGTGATTATCTAAATACAGTGGAGCTACTTGCACTGGACACTGGCCGTCCAATGAGTTACAAAACCTGTCTTCCAGAGCCAGTGCATCTTTATCAAAAATCAAAAAAAAATTAATAGTGTAAAGAGCTAAATTTAAAAGGTCTCTATAGTTACCTGTGGCTTCTCCCTTTATTTTGTTTTTGGAGGAGTATATTGATGTCTCTGTTATCTCTTCTGTAGTACTACCTGTCCTCGAGGATTAAAAGTTATTCCAGTGATACGTAAAATCTGACACTGTGCACAAAAGTGTGCAAAATGTTTAGAAGTATATGCAGGGCCATTATCTGTTCTTATTGCTTCTGGCACATCCATAATTGAAAAAGCTTGTATAAGGAATTCAGTGACTACTCAGGCAGTCTCTTTTGCTGCTGGTATTGCAAAAGTAAATCCTGAAAAAAATGTCTAAATGGATAAAAAATTGAAAAAGCTTGTATAAGGAATTCAGTGACTACTCGGGCAGTCTCTTTTGCTGCTGATATTGCAAAAGTAAATCCTGAAAAAAATGTCTAAATGGATAAAAGACATACGACCAAAAGATTTATAATGGGTCACATCCATTTGCCAAATTTCATTGGGTCTCAAACCATGAACGTTTTTCCCTGGAGGGAGCATAGGATCATGGAAAGGAAGGCAAGCTGGACAGGCTTTTACTATGCTCCTAGCTTCCTCTTTTGTTATCCCAAATTGCAAATGTAAAACTCAAGCGCCTGATGATATTTAGAATGAGATTCTTGGGCTGCCTGAAATAAAAGAGTATTAGCCAACATGGTTAGAAGACTATCTGCCTTTGAATTTCCACAAAAAATAGGACCTGGAAGTGGACATGCAAGATAGAAATCTTACCTAGATGCTTTCTCACTTGCTCTTGAAGTTTCTTTGAAGAGTTAATATATATTAGAAGCTACAAATTTTATTTGGGCTGTGGCAATTCTTTGTACCACACCTACTGAATAGGCCGAATCAGATATTATATTTATGTCTCTCGGATAATAAGTAAGAGTTAGAATGCTTGAATACAATTTATTCTGCTGAGTGGACTGAAAAGAAGTTCTGACTACTCTCTTTATAGTTAAGTCATGAGGGTATGCAGCACAAATGTTATGTTTGGATACATCTGTAAAGATAGTTTAAGAGGAACCTTAGAAACCTTTTCTTCAAGAATGCATTGCCAATTATGTAATAGCCGGCTTATCTTCAATTGAGCCGTGTGTAAAATTTGGAGCTATGGCCAATAAAATTTGCCACTCCTGGGATGGTTTCACAGCATACATTAATTTGTACATTGATATAAAAGGTATATATCTTGGGAGGTCTTATTCCAGATAATTGTGCAATTCCCTTAATGGCCTTTAATAAAATTCTAGCCACAAGCACTGGGTAAGGAGTAAGGTTTTGTTCTGATGTTGCTGGGATGTTCACCCACTGTAATCACACTGTCTCCTTTATGAAGAACTACTGCGCATGCCTCTTTTGTAACAAAAACTGATATTTCCAAGGGTTTTTGAGTAATTCTTTCAACCACAATGGATAAAGACAGTTCAACTTCTCTCAAAACCTCTTGAGTAAGGTGGCGTGATGAGTTTAAAGCAGTGTCTCCCCTTAAAATGTCATATAATGGTTGTAGTTGATAGGTAGTTAAACCTAACACTGGACACATCCATTGGATATCTCCTATCAATTTCTGAAAGTCATTTAAGGTGTTCAACTTCTCTGTTCTTAAAGAAAGCTTTTTACTGTAAGCACCTTAGGATATACTTCATATCTTAAATATTGAAAAGGAGCATGCTGTTTTCTGGCCAAGATGGCAGAGAGGACACATACATCTATCTAAGCTCTTTTTTGCCCTCAGAATACTTTTTTTCATGATAACAGCTTCGGAATTAGTGCTTGACTAAAAAACCCACAAATACATTACCAACAGAAGACATCCTTGAAATTGGCCAGAAAAAAGTTTTGCTCATGGGCAGAATGGTTAGACCAGGTGCAGAATGCAGGCAGGCAGCAAGAGCATGGAAGGCAGCTCACACTGAGGAGATTGGAGGGGGCGGGGTGTAGTCACAGCCCTCAGAAAACTTGTGGGAAGAACTTTACCCAGTGTGAGCTTCTTTGCCCTGGCAGCAAGCCAATAGATCAGCAGAGAAGCTATAAACACTGGGGCTAAAGTCTTCAATCCTGAAATACTGGGATCTCTCCAGACCTGACCATATCCACCCAATACCCAGAGTAACTCAGCACGCTCTCAGAGTCTCAGAGAGTGGCCGCTGTGCAGGGAGTGCAGCCATTATTGTTCCATTGCTGCCTCACTGTTACTTCCTGTAGTCTGCAGAAGAAGCCTGGTAACACCACACTGACCAAAAAGCAGACCCCATCTGTTTTTTATTATTTGTTTTCTTTGATCCTTTTTTGTCAAAATGAGCGAGAAATTAAAGCCCACTTTAACAATAGCTTCTATATGAATAGAGAGCAGACTTCAAATCCTGAGGAGACTAAAAACAGTGTTTCCAAATGAATCCCCAAAGTGGGATATGATCTGTTCCTCATCACACAAGGCTCTCATAGAAGAAATTTAAAACGCTCTTACAAAAGAGCTAAAAGAAAAATGGGGAAAAGAAAGAGAAGTTTGGAAAGAGAATCTAAATAAGTCATCCCTCTCATTTAAAGATAGAGTGGATAAAGAAAACAAATCTCTGAAAAAGAGAATTAGTGAATTGGAAAATGTAAAAAATTCCAAGGGAAACAGAATTAGTGAATTGGAAAAAGAAAATAGTTCTTTAAAAAATAAAACTGGAGAAATGGGGAAAAATCCCATAGAACAAAACAACTCACTTAAAAACTCAATTGGACAATTACAAAAAAGAAATTTAAAAAGTGAAGAAAATAAATCATTGAAAATCAGAATTGAACAAATGGAAATGAATGACTTGAAGAGAAACCAAGAATCAGTCAAGTAAAACAAAAAAAAATTAAAGAATGGAGAAAAATATTAAATACCTACCTGTGAAAACAACAGACCTGGAAAATAGAAATAATGTAAAATGATTTCCTGAAAATTATGATGAAAAAAAGAGCTTAAACACTATTTTTCAGGAAACCATCAAAGAATACTGCCCAGATGTTATAGAAACAGAGGGTAAAATAGACATTGAAAGAATTCATTGGTTACCTACTGAAAGAGACCCCAAAATCAAAACTCCAAGAAGTATTGTGGCTAAACTCCAGAACTATCAGACCAAGGAAAAAAATACTACAAGCAGCTACAAAAAAAACAATTCAAATATAAAGGAGCCACAATAAGGATTACTCAGGATCTAGCAGTGTCCACATTAAGGGATCAAAGGGCCTAGAATCTGATATTCTGAAAGAATTAGATATAACAAACCACAAATTGAATAAGAAAGAAATCAAAGAGGTAAATAGAATATTAGAAAACTTGGGTATGATATATTTTTGGAGAAAACTAAATAAAGATAGAAAGGAGTACACTTTCTTCTCAGTAGTTCCTGGAACTATACAAAAACTGACTTGGCTTGCAGCCAAGAATGATTTACCCAGCCAAAATGAGCATTTTTTTCCAGGGAAGAAGAGGGACATTCAATGAAATAGGTGAATTTCATCTATTTCTGATGAAAAAAACTAAACAAAAAGTTTGATCTCCAAATATAGGACTCAAGAGAAACATAAAAAGGTAAAAAGAAATCTTGGGAACTATATTTCTGTTACAAATACACATAAAGAGCACATGTATAATTTGGTTTAACAATTATAATATAAAAAAGAAACTAGAAATGGAAAGGAAATTGTACCAGAAAAAGGATAAAGTGGGGGGGGTACTACATCTCACGAAGGGGCAAAGGAAACATTATATCTGAGGGAAAGAAGGAAGGAGGATGAACAAAGTGTGTATCTTACTCTCATCAGAATTGGCTTAAAGAAAAAAATATTAGACATATTTGATTTACAGAGAAACTTCTCCCACTTCATTGAAAAGTGAGAAAGGAAAAGTTAAAAGGGAAAGAGTAAGCTAAGCGGAAGAGAATACAGAAATTGTGAGGAAAACGGTAAGAAAAAGGGAAGAACTCTAAAGTATGGGAAGGACTCTAAAAAGAGAGGGTTGTGAGAGGCAAGCTGTACTCACAAGTTTAATACTGGGAAAGAAGGGTAAGCTGGAAGGAAATGATATCACAAAAAAGGGTAAAGTGGTGGTACTATATCTTATAAAGAGGCAAAGGTAACCTATTATATCTGAGACAAAGAAAGGAGGGGGATGAACATAGTGTGTATCAATAGACATATTTGATTTATGGTGAAACTCCTTCCATTTCATTGAAAAGTGGGAGGGGAAAAGTGAAAAGGGAAGGAGTAAGCTAAGGGGAAGGGAATACAGAAATTGTGAGGAAAAGGGGTAAAATAGGGGGAGAAACTTTAAGGTGGGGGAGTGATACTAAAAATGGAGGGCTGTGAAAAGCAAGTGATGCTCACAAGTTTAATACTGGAGGGTGGTAAGGAGGAAGGAAAGGAGAAAAGCATAAGCAGGGGATAACAAGATGGCAAGGAATACAGATTTAGTAATTTTAACCATAAATGTGAATGGGGTAAACTCCCCCATAAAAAGCAAGCAGTTAGCACACTGGATTAAAAGCCAGAATCCTACTGGATTAAAAGCCAGAATCCTACAGTATGTTGTTTACAGGAAATACACTTGAAGCAGGGTGATACATACAGAATAAAACTAAAAGGTTGGAGCAGAATCTACTATGCTTCAGACAAAGCCAAAAAAGCAGGGGTAGCCATCCAGATCTCAGATCAAGCAAAACCAAAAATTGATCTAATTAAAAGAGATAAGGAAGGGCACTATATCTTGCTAAAGAGTAGCATAGATAATGAAGCAACATCAATATTAAACATATATGCACCAAGTGGTGTAGCATCTAAATTCTTAAAAGAGAAATTAAGAGAGCTGTAAGAAAAAATAGACAGCAAAACTATAATAGTGGGAGATCTTAAACTTATACTCTCAGAATTAGATATATCAAACCACTAAATAAGAAAGAAATCAAAGAGGTAAACAGTATATTAGAAAAGTTAGGTATGATAGATCTTTGGAGAAAACTAAATGGAGACAGAAAGGAGTACACTTTCTTCTCAGTAGTTCTTGGAACCTATACAAAAACTGATTATATATTAGTACATAAAAACCTCAAATTCAAATGCAGAAAGGCAGAAATAGTAAATGCATCACAATGCAATAAAAAGACAGGGGAAAATAGATCAAACTAAATAATCTCATCCTAAAGAATGATAGGGTGAAACAGCAAATCATAGACATAATAATTTCACCCAAGAAAATAACAATAAAGAGACATCATATCAAAATGTGTGGGATGTAGCCAAAGTGATAAGAAGGAGAAATTTTATATATTTGCATAAAATAGAGAAAGAGAAAGTTAATGAATTGGGCTTGCAACTAAAAAAGCTAGAATAGGAACAAATTTAAAACTCCCAGTTTTTTTTCACTAAACTTGAAATTCTAAAACTAAAAAGAGAAATTAATAAAATTGAAAGTAAAAAAAAAAACTATTGAATTAATAAATAAAACTAAGAGTTGGTTTTATGAAAAAAAAATAGATAAACCCTTAGGAAATTTGATTAAAAAAGTTAAGAGGAAAAGCAAATTGTTAAGTCTTAAAAATGAAAAGGAAGAACTCATGACTAATGAAGAGGAAATTAGAGCAATAATTAGAAGTTACTTTGCTCAACTTTATGCCTATAAATTCGATAACTTAAATGAAATGGAAGAATACCTCCAAAAATATAGCTTGCCCAGATTAACAGAGGAAGAAGTAAATTAGTTAAACAGTCCCACTTTAGAAAAGGAAATAAAACAAGATATTAATCAAATCCCTAAGGAAAAATCCCCAGTACCAGATGGATTAAAATGTGAATTCTATCAAACAATTAAAAAACAATTAACTCCAATACTATATAAATTATTTGTAAAAATAGGGAATGAAGGAATCCTACCAAATCCCTTTTATGACACAGACATGGTACCGATACCTAAACTACATAGGTTGAAAACAGAGAAAGAAAATTATAGACCAATCTCCCTAATGAATATTGATGCAAAAATCTTAAATAAAATATTAGCAAAAAGATTACAGAAAATCATCCCCCAGATAATGCACCATGACCAAGTAGGATTTATACCAGGAATGCAGGGCTATTTCAATATTAGGAAAACTATTAGCATAACTGACTATATCAATAACCAAATTAACAAAAAACATATGATCATCTCAATAGATGCAAAAAAAGCATTTGATAAAATCCAGCATTTATTCTTAATAAAAACACTTGAGAGTATAGGATTAAATGGAGCATCTATTAAAAACTGTCACTAAGCATCAAATGTAATGGGGATAAATTGGAACCATTCCCAATAAGATCAGGAGTCATAAGATCATATAAGATCAAGGCTGTCCACTATCACGATTACTATTCAATATTATATTAGAAATGCTAGCTTCAGCAATAAGAGATGAAAAAGAGATTAAAGGAATTAGAGTAGGTAATGAGGAAACCAAATTATTACTTTTTGTAGATGATATGATAGTATACTTAGAGAACTCCAGAAATTCTACTAAAAAGCTATTAGAAATAATCCACAACTTTAGCAAAGTTGCAGGATACAAAATAAATCCACATAAATCATCAGCATTTTTATACATCACTAACAAAATCCAATAGGAAGAGATACAAAGAGAAATCCCATTCAAAGTAACTGTCGATAGCATAAAATATTTGGATATCTATCTGCCAAAGGAAAGTCAGGAATTGTATGAGCAAAACTACAAAACACTTTCAGATCTAAACAAGAGGAAAAATATTAAATGCTCTTGGATAAGTTGAGCTAATGCCAATACTACCTAAACTTATTTATTTATCTATCTTATTTATTTATTCATTTATCTTATTTATTTATTTAAACTTATTTAATGCAATACCAGATTCCCAAGAAACTATTTTAATGACCTAGAAAAACTAACAACAAAATTCATATGGAAGAACAAAAGGTCAAGAATTTCAAGGGAACTAATGAAAAAAAAAAAAAAAATGAAGGTGGCCTAGCTGTACCAGATCGAAAACTATATTATAAAGCAGCAGTCACCAAAACCATTTGGTATTGGCTAAGAAATAGAGACGTCGATCAGTGAAATACGTTAGGTTCACAGGACAAAATAGTCAATAACTATAGCAATTTAGTGTTTGACAAACCCAAAGATGACAACTTTTGGGATAAGAATTCACTATTTAACAAAAACTGCTGGGAAAACTGGAAATTAGTATGGCAGAAACTAGGCATTGACCATACTAAACACCATACACCAAGATAAAATCAAAATGGGTTCATGATTTAGGCATAAAAATGAGATTATTAATAAATTAGAGGAATATAGGATAGTTTACCTCTCATACATGTGGAGGAAGAAGGAATTTGTGACCAAAGAAGAACTAGAGATCATTATTGATCTCAAAATAGAAAATTTTGATTATATCAAATTAACAAGCTTTTGTACAAACAAAACTAATGCAAGCAAGATTAGAATGGAAACAATAAACTGGGAAAACATTTTTACAGCTAAAGATTATAATAAAGGTATCATCTCGAAAACATATAGAGAATTGACTCTAATTTATAAGAAATCAAGCCATTCTCTAATTGATAAATGGTCAAAGGATATGAACAGACAATTTTTAGATGATGAAACTGAAACTATTTCTACTCATATGAAAGGGTGTTCCAAATCACTATTGATCAGAGAAATGTAAATTAAGACAACTCTGAGATACCACTAGACACCTGCCAGATTGGCTAAGATGACAGGAAAAGATAGTGACGAATGTTGGAGGGGATGCAGGAAAACTGGGACACTGATGTATTGTTGGTGGAGTTGTGAAGGAATCCAACCATTCTGGACAGCAATCTGGAATTATGCCCAAAAAGTTATACGCTTTAATCCAACAGTGTTACTACTGGGCTTATATTCCAAAGAAATATTAAAGAAGGCAAAGGGACCTATATGTGCCAAAATGTTTGTGGCAGCCCTTTTTATAGTGGCTAGAAACTGGAAATTGAATGGATGCCCATCAATTGGAGAATGGTTGGAGAAATTGTGGTAAAGGAATGTTATGGAATATTATTGTTCTGTAAGAAATGACCAGCAGGATGAATACAGAGAGGCTTGGAGAGACTTACATGAACTGATGCTAAGTGAAATAAGCAGATCCAGGAGATTATTATGCACTTCACCAACAGTACTGTATGAAGATGTATTCTGATTGAAGTGGATATCTTCTACAAAGAGAATATCCAATTCAATTCCAATTAATCAATGATGGACAGAATCAGCTGTACCCAGAGAAGGAACACTGGGCAATGAATGGGGACTACTTACATTTTTTTTTCTTCCCAGTTTATTTTTACCTTCTGAATCCAATTTTTCTTGTGCAACAAGAGAACTGCACGGATCTGCAGACATATATTGTATCTAAGATATATTTTAACACGTTTAACATGTATGAGACTGCCTGCCACCTAGGGAGGGGGTGGAACGAGGGAAGGGAAAAATTGGAACAGAAGTGAGTACAAGAGACAATGTTGTAAAAATTACCTATGCATATGTTCAGTCATTAAAAAGGCATAATTTAAAAAAAAAAAAAAAAAAAAAGAGGAAAGAAAAGGTGTGCCTTTGAATTTTTTTCTGGAGCTATATGCACTTTGTAGTTCCATAGTGTTTTTTTTAATAGACATGCTTCTAACATTTGCTCCTCAGATGTCAGATATCATCCATGTAATGTAACAACATAACTTTTGGAAATGCTTTTCTCACAGGTGTAAGAGCAGCAGCCGCATACATTTGACCCATAATAGAGCTATTTTTCAGTCCTGTGGCAAAACTGTCCATTCATATCTTTTATAAGATCAGCTAAATTAATGCTGAGTACTGAAAAGGCAAATCTTTTCATATCCTTCTTATCCAGAGAGATAGAATAGAAATACAGAAATGTCTATAACCCAAAGAGGCCATTCTCTAGGCAAATGAGTAGGAAATAGAAGTCCAGGCTGAAGAGTTCCCATCTATTCATTTATTTTTCTTAAATTAGTCAACATCCTCCATTTTCCAGATTTCTTTTTACAACAAATACAGGGGAATTCCAATGGCTTACAGAAAGTTGTAAGTGTCCTTAGTCCAGTTGCTCTTGTACTATATCTAATAAAGCTGAATTTTTTCGTTTGTTAAGGACCACTGTTCTACCCATACTGACGTATCAGTTTTCCATCGAATGGGAATAGGTGAGACTGTAGGCAGGCTTTCAACAGCAGCCCTTCCTAAAAAGCTGAAGTACTCAATTGTAATCCTAACTGTTGTAATATGTCTCTTCCCCATAGATTGATGGGGATTTTATTTACTACAAAAGGAGCAAAATCCACTTTCACTTTCAATTTCACCTTCAAATATCTATCTCAGACGGGTTGTACTAACTTCAGTTACTATTGATCCTCCTATGCTAGACATATATGTGTCTGTTTTAATCTTTGGCCAATGACTGGCCAGGCACCTCTAATGGCAGTACTATCTGCACCAGTATCTACCAACCCTTTCAATGTTATGCCATTTACATAGTGAGCATAGGACACTCAGTTGTAATGGCTGCAGTCCAGAATATTCCTGGATTCTGTTGCTAAGAGTCAAAATCTGGATAAATATCACCAAATGGCTTATTAGGAATATCAGTAAACCTGATGCTAACCACTTCTCCTGGTCGATAAGTCACACATTGTCTATCTGTATTAGTGACTAGGCTATTAGCTACACATTCCCTAGTTTCCCAAATCAGTATATAGATACTTTTTTGTAAGCACTCTCAGGAGGTGAAATGGTCAAGCCTACTGTGCCTGGAGGCAAAGGATCCATAGACCAGACAGGGACAGATTTCACCTCTCCAGGGGATATGTCAGTAGTCCCAGCTACATACAACTCTATTCTCCCCAATTGTAATCTCTTTCCCCCATCAGGTTGCTTCTCGGATTATTGATCATGTCAGGGTACTGAACTTCTAAAGACTCTCTAGGTGTAACATCAGCTGACATCATGCCCTAAGTGTTTTTTGCCTGAGGCCCTGAACCTGAACCTTGCTTCGCGTTTCCTGCATCAACCTACATTCTGATGCCCAAAGGAAGCCTCTGTTGCATTTTGTATATAGGGTTTTGGGTCTTGTTCTCTTGTCTTCTAAGCCAACACTGAGCTTTCAGATGCCCTACTTTACCACATTGAAAGCATTGAGGAGTTTCTCTGGAAATCCCTTGCAAAAAGGGGCTCTGTCTTTCCATGTTCATCATAGCCTAGATATAAAAGGTATTTGTGCCCACTGTGGCAGTGTTTTATGATCTCTTCTAAAGGAGCATACTTATATAGTCCTAGTATACTACTTCTACAAACCTCATTAGCATTTTCTCTACCAAGCTGTCTTATCATAATTTCTGTTGCTGCATTTTCACCAATAGTTCACATGACTGCTGTCTACAAACGTCCCACAAAATCAGCAAAGGCTTCATTTGGACCTTGTGCTGTTTTCGTGAAGGCTTCCCTTCTATCTTATCTTTCTGCGAGGGTGCCTCATGCTTTGATACCAGCAGAAACAATTTGCTCATATGCTACTACAGAGTAATTTATCTGCACTAAAGTGTCTGCATAAGGACCTAAACCTACTAGTTGATCAAAGGTGACTGGTATATTAACTCCAGGTTGCCTATTTTGCTGGGCTTGTATTCTATAGAGTTCATTACACACAGAAAGCTACAAATTTTGTCCAGATTCTAAACCTGTCCTTGCTATAGATTTCCAATCACTAGGGGTTAAGATTTCATAAGGCAAATTCTCTAATACCACCTTAATGTAAAATGATATAGACCTATAAAGACTGCAAGTCTTTTTCAGATCTTTGATAATTTCCATATTAAAAGGAGTGTATCTTCTTCTTTCTTGATCTGAAGAATCAAACTCTTCAATCACAGGGTACACTTCTATTTTCAAATCAGATGTATCCTGTCCATCTTTTGTAAAGGGCTAAAACTGAGCAACTACACTCGGATAATACAGCACATAAGACTAACTGCCAATTGGACAGGTCTCTGTTAACATGATTGAAGGTTGACCCTCCCCAGCTGTTCTGTGCTGACTTGATTGGTGGGACAAAGAGGGGGAAGTGACGTGTGTGTGTGTGTGTGTGTGTGTGTGTGTGTGTGTGTGTGTGTGTGTGGAGTAGGAGGAGGAAATTGAGGCATTTTCCTGGCGGTAAAGAGAGAGGAAGGTGGTGTACAGATTACTAGATCTAATCCCCTGACGGCAAGCTCAAGAGACCAAGAATAAAGACTTTTGATTAGCCTGACTCCGGCTGATTTCTGGGAAGACAGAGTTCAAGCACCCTACCTCCACTGAAGTCCTCCAGTGATCAGGAGATTAGGTGAGTATTCTAATAGACAAATAAGGAACTTACCTTGTTAAGGGCTAAACCAGCAATCTCTTATAGCTGAAATGGGGCAAATGTTAGTTATAGACATTCCCTCGACCTCAGCCAACCCTGCTCCAACCCCAGCTGCAGCTTCACCCAGGTGTGGTGCTATAGAGAGTATAATTAAGATAATTGAGAAGAGTTTACTTGTAACCTGGGTACAGATTGATAAACTCTTGGGCACATTAAAACGCACATCCCCTTGGTTCTTAAAGAAAAACTAAATATAGATAACTGGAAGCTAGTGGGACTTCAACTGAAAGAATTTTACACAAAAAATGGGCCTTGTTCAATTTCCCCAGAGTTATTTTATATGTACAATGTAGTTCAATTAGACTTAAACTTTCAAGCAAGTTATAGGAGAAGGAAAAGTTAAAAATGAACAGAGGAGGAAGTGTGAGGAAAAAAAGATAGAAGATAAGCAATCCCAAGATATTGCCCAAGGGCAAGGAGATTTAAATGAGGAATTAGGGTGTGATAATTCTGATTTTCTTGAAGAAGCTTCAACACAGCCTAGAGAGCAGATTGGCCCACATCAACTCCACCTTCAAGGTCGGATGGAGGAGGAGTAGTGGGAGGGGCAGTGATATAATCAGTACCCCCCCCCCCAGCAATCACCAACTGCTATAACTAGATGACAAAAAGGGATTTTTCAAGAAGCTCAAAATGGAAAAGAAATAGATAACAATTTCAAACTTCCAATTTTTCCCGTGATTCAATAGTATAATTCTGCAGACCAAGAAAGTAGAAGAAAGAAGACCTAAAAAAAGCCTACACTCTCTATGGGGCTACATCAGCTTATGTTAAGATGTTACTACAGAATTTGGCTGATGAAGTTTTAACCCCTAGTGACTGGAAAGGCATTGCAAGGGTGTGGTTAGAACCTGGACAAAACTTATGGCTTTCTGAATATAGTGAGCTCTGTAGGATTCAAGCCCAACAAAATAGTCAAAGTGGAGTTAATACTTCAATCACCTGTGACCTACTAACAGGTGTAGATTCTTATGCAGAAGCTTCAGTACAGAATACTTACTCCATAGCAACATTTGAGCAAATTGCTGCTGCTGCTATCAAAGCACGGGCTTCTCTCTCCAGTAAAAACAACAAGGGTGAGACCTTCACAAAAATTGTACAAGGATCAAATGAACCCTTTGCTGATTTTGTGGGACATTTGCAGACAGCCGTCACACAGACTAATAGTGAAAATGAAGTAACAGACACTTTGGTAAGGCAACTTGCTAAAGAAAATGCCAATGAGGTTAGGAGAAGGATTATACTAGAACTATTATACTAGAACTACATAGGGATGCTCCTTTAGAAGAGATCATAAGATGCTGTGCCACAGTGGGCATAATACCTTTTATAGCCAGGCTATGGTGCAGACTTCCCAAGATCCCAACATGGGGAGACAGGATCCCTTTTGGCAAGGGACTTCCACAGAGACTCATCAATGCTTTCAGTGTGGTAAAGTAGGGCATCTGAAAGCTCAATGTTGGCATAGAGACAGAGTGAGAAAACAGGCTGGAAGAACAAGACCCAAAACCCATGTCCAAAATGCAACAGAGGACTCCATTGGGCATTAGAATGTAGACTGATTCAGGGAAATAGGATGAGGGGCACAGCTTCAGGGTCCCTGGCAAAAAACACTTGGGGCATGATGGCAGCTGATGCCACAACCAGAGAGTGCCCACAAGTCCAATAGCCAGACATGACCATCAGATAGGAAGGCATCTGATGGGAAAAAGGGATTACAACAATGAGTCAGCCAGGAAACAACATGACGGGAGAAAGAGACTACAATTAGGGAGGATAGAGTTGTATGCAGCTGGGACAACTGAGATACCCCCTGGAGAGGTGAAATCTGTTCCTCTCCAACCTATGGATCCCTTGCCTCCAGGCACAGTAGGCTTGACCATTTCACCTCCTAAAAGTACTTACAAAACAGTGTTCATTCATACACTGATGTGGGAAACCGGGGAATGTGTAGCTAATATCCCAGTCACTAACACAGGTAAACAATGTGTGACTTATCAACCAGGAGAAGTAATAGCATCGGGTTTATTGATACAGACCTCTAATAATCAACTGGTGATAGTCACCCACATTCTGACTCCAAGCAGCAAAACCCAGGAATATACTGGACAGCAGCTGTGACAGCTGACCTACCTATGCTCACCATCTATATAAATGGCATACCATTAGAGGGACTGGTAGACACAGGTGCAGATGGCACAGTCATTAGAGGTGCCAACTGGCCCAGTCACTGGCCAAAGATTAAGGCAGACACCTCCATGTCTGGTGTAGGAGGATCAATAGCAGCTGAAGTTAGTGCTACCCCTTTGAGATGGACTTTTGAAGGCAAAACAGGAGTTTTTACTCCTTTTATAGTTGAAAAAAATCCCCATCAATCTGTGGGGAAGAGACATTTTACAACAATTAGGGTTAAAAATGAGTACTTCGGTTTTTTAGGCAGGGCTGCTGTTGAAGGCCTGCCACCATTTTCACCTGTTCCTATCCAATGGAAAACTGATACACCAGTGTAGATAGAACAGTGGCCCTTAGGTAGCGATAAAATTCAGGCCTTATTAAATATAGTACAGGAGCAACTTGACCAAGGACATTTACAACCTTCTCTAAGTCCTTGGAATTCCCCAGTATTTGTTGTAAAAAAGAAATCTGGAAAATGGAGGATGCTGACTGATTTAAGAAAGGTAAATGAACAGATGGAAACTATGGTAACTCTTCAACCTGGACTCCCATCTTCCACTCAATTGCCTAGAGAATGGCCTCTCTGGGTTACAGACATTAAGGATTGTTTCTATTTTATCCCTCTAGATAAGGAAGATATGAAAAGATTTGCCTTTTCAGTGCCCAGCGTTAACTTAGCTGAGCCTTATAAAAGATATGAATGGACAATTTTGTCACAGGGAATGAAAAACAGCTTTACTATGTGTCAAATGTATGTTGCTGCTGCTCTTACTCCAGTAAGAAAAGCATTTCTAAAAGTAATGTTATTACATTCCATGGATGATATATTGGGATGTGCACCTGAGGAACAAATGTTGGCAGCATGTCTACAAAAAAACCATAGAAACACTAAGGAATTATAAATTGCACATAGCTCCAGAAAGAAATTCAAAGACATGCTCCTTTTCAATATTTAGGATATGACATATACCTAAGGTGCATACAATACAGAAACTCTCCTTAAAAACAGAGAAGCTAAACACCTTAAATGACTTCCAGAAATTGATAGGAAATATCCAATGGATGCATCCTGTGTTAGGCTTGACTACCTGTCAATTGCAACCATTATATGACATTTTAATGGGAGACAGTGCTTTAAATTCACCTTGCCAGTTTACAAAAGAAGCTCAAGAGGCTTTGAGAGAAGTTGAACTGGCTTTATCCAATGTGGTTGAAACAGTCACTCAAAAACCCTTGGAAATATCAGTTTTTGCTACACAAGAGGCACCCACAGCAGTCCTTCATCTAGGAGACAGTGTGATAGAGTGGGTGAATCTCCCAGCACAACCAGAACAAAGCCTTATTCCTTACCCAGTGCTTGTGGCTAGAATTTTATTAAAGGCCATTAAGTGAGCACTACAATTATCTGGGATAAGACCTGACAAGATATACACCTTTTATACTAATGCACAAGTTAATGTGTGCTGTGAAACCATCCCAGAGTGGCAAATTTTATTAGCCATGGCTCCAGATTTTACACATGGGTCTCCATTAAAGATAACCAGACTGTTACATAATTGGCAATGGATTCTTGAAGAAAAGGTTTCTTAAGTTCCTCTTAAAGGATCAACCATCTTTATAGATGCATCCAAAAATAATATTTGTGCTATATACTCTCTTGACAACTATGAAGAGAATAGTCAGAACTCCTTTTCAGTCCACTCAGCAGAATAAATTGTATGCAATCATTCTAACTCTTACTTATTATCCGAGAGACATAAATATCTGATTCAGCCTATTCAGTAGGTGTGGTACAAAGAATTGCCACAGCCCAAATAAAATTTGTAACCTCTAATATATATCAGCTCTTTAAGGAATTTCAAGAGCAAGTGAGAAAGCATCCAGGTAAGATTTATATCTTGCATGTCCACTCTCATAGTGGACTTCCAAGTCCTATTTTTGATGGTAATTCAAAGGCAGATAGCCTTCTAACCATGTTGGCCCATACTCCTTTATTTCAAGAAGCCCAAGAATCTCATTCTAAATATCATCAGGCTGCCCAAGCTTTATGTTTACAAGTTGGAATAGCAAGAGAAGAAGCTAGGAGCATAGTAAAAGCCTGTACAGCTTGCCTTCCTTTCCATGCTCCTATACTCCCTCCAGGGAAGAACCCTCATGGTTTGAGATCTAATGAAATTTGGCAAATGGATGTGACCCATTATAAATCTTTTGGTCATCTATCTTTTATCCACGTTGTGGTAGACACCTTTTCAGGGTTCACTTTTGCAATACCAGCAGCAAAAAAATACAGCCCAAGTAGTCACTGTATTCCTTATACAAACATTTGCAATTATGGGTATGCCATAAACAATAAAAACAGAGAATGGACCTTTATACACTTCTAAACATTTTGCACACTTTTGTGCACAGTATAAGATTTTACATACTACTGGCATACCTTTTAATCCTCAAGGTCAGGCAATAGTAGAGAGAACAGAGACATTAAAACACTCCTCCAAAAACAAAAAAAAAGGGGGGGGGGAGAGCCATGGGTAACCCTAGAGAACTTCTAAATTTAGTTCTCTATTCCATTAATTTTTAAATTTTTGACAAAGATGCACTGGCTCCGGCAGACAAGTTTTATAACTCACTGGAAGGACAGTGTCTTTAGGTAATTGCCAGGTCATGTGGAGAGACCCAGAGAGTGGTGAATGGAAGCGACCAGATAGGTTAACTGCTTGGGGGAGAGAGTTTGCTTGTATCTCTACAGATGGAGAAGGAATCAGATGGGTGCCAAACGAAGGAGAAGAACCAAGAAACATCGGGTGGTTCCATTGCTGACTGTGCCCACCATTGAAAGAGCCTGGCAGTTATGGCGTTTGACTCATAGACATCAAAAATTGTTGGACTTGAAAACCCACAGGAATCATTGGATTCTCTGAGACATAAGACTGTTGCAGGACTTCAAAACCTATAGGAATCATTGGATTCCCTAATATATAAAAAGGATTTTGCAGGACTTCAAAAACTTGTGGGGAATCATTGGATTCCCTGACACGTGAAACAATGGACAATAGATTGGTTTTGGACTATCAGGTGCTGAAGGTGTATGTGTGACTGATGTTTACATACCCTCCTTCTAGGACTTCTGGAAATCTTTTACAAGACCATGTTGATTTATGTTTTTTGTTATATCACTACTTGCATGTGCAATTCATATTTGTTACACCTCATTGAGCCTGCACTGATTGTGGGGAGAGTCATCACTAATAGCTTGTGTGTTATTGCTATGTGCTTGTGTAATACCTCCCATGCTGATGGGTTTGGGCATACTTGTTTCTAGTAAGACCCTTCAACCCAGAAACCCGCTAGCAATCCACACTTCCTTTTGGTGCTTCTCATCTCCCTTCCTGAGATATGTCAGGGAGGACATGATTATCTCCTTTTTAGTGCTTTCATCTCCCCTCCTGAGAAGTCAGGAGGGGCGTGATCACCTTTTTGGGGTTCTCACCTCCCTGAAAAGTCAGGGATGGCGTGACTACCTGTATTCTAAAACAAAAGAGGGAGATATAAAGGGCTAGAACCGAGCAACTGCACTTGGATAATGGAGCACGTGAGACTAATTACCAATTGTACGGTTCTTTATTAACATGATTAAAGGTTGACCCTCCCCAGCTGTTCTGTGCTTTCTTGATTGGTGGGACAAAGAGGGGGAAGTGACATGTGTGGGTGGAGTAGGAGGAGGAAACTGAGGCATTCTCCTGGTGGTAGAGAGAGAGGAAGGTGGTGTAGAGATTACTAGATCTAATCCTGACAGTGAGCTCAGGAGACCAAGAATAAAGACTTTTGATTAGCCTGATTCCGGCTGATTTCTGGGAAGACAGAGTTCCAGCAATCTTTAGCTTTAATTAATACCTTTTGCAGCTGTGTCAGAGGGGTGGACAAAGCTGCTGCATGAGTGGTGCTGATGGTGTCATTGTCCCTCCAACTTCTACTCCTCCTTCCACCTACAAAGGTGAAATTGAGGGGGGAGGATCATGAGATGGGGAATGCCCCAAGAGCTCCTGCTGAGAAGCACTACACTCCTTAATTTCATCAGCACTGTACTTAACTCCTTTCTTGTCCAACTATTCATGCTTTTCAGCTGCTTTGTCAGTACCAACCTCCTCTTGTTCTTTCTCCTTTTTCCTTATTTTAAAACTTGTGGGATTCCTTAAAACCAATTGTATGTAGAATTCTCGGGAGCCAAGGGCTATGGCCCAGGTGTCTCTCCCCCCCTAAGTGGGCCTTACCCTTAGACAAATTGTTCTGAGAATCAGGCCGACCACAGGTGGGCATGATCCTTCCAAGAATCAGCCGACCATAGAATGTTCCAACATTGTGTATGTTCCAACATTGTATATCCTAACTGCAAAATGTTCCTGTTCATTGAACCAGCCATTCCCATGTTCCTTTCCCAGGCCCAACCCTACTTCTCTTTCTCATGCTTTTTGCTATATAGGCTGTACCCCTAGAGCAATAAACTGAGACCTTGACAAGAATCTGCTTGGTCTCGCTCTTCTTTCTCGCCCGTTTCTCTTTCAGGCTGGGTCCCCCTCAACTCCCCGAATAACTGAGTCCAGGTGGACCGGGATAGGTGGCACCCAATGCGGGGCTCGAGGTACGGACCCTTGCCGGACGGACCCCCTCCCAGAGAAGTCGTCGCGACCCCGATTGGAAGGACCACTTTCACCGCTCATGAGAATTCCAGTCCTTGGTAAGTTTTGAATCGTCCGTCTTATAAGAAATGGGTACTAAGTTATTTAAAGAGCAGGTTTTTATAAAGGACCTTAAAGCATCCCTCAGGGAAAGAGGAGTTAGAGTAAAGAAAAAAGATTTGATATGTTATCTAAAGAGAAGGTTTTTATAAAGGACCTTAAAGCATACCTCAGGGAAAGAGGAGTTAGAGTAAAGAAAAAAGATTTGGTATAAGTTATCTAAAGAGCAGGTTTTTATAAAGGACCTTAAAGCATCCCTCAGAAAAAGAGGGGTTAGAGTAAAGAAAAAAGATTTAGTTAGGTAGTTTCTTTTTATAAATGAAACTTGTCTTTGGTTTCGGACCAGAATGGACCAGAGATTCATCCCCAGAAGTGGCAAAAAGTAGGCAGAGACCTAAATGATAAATTACAGAAGGAAGGGCCGAATGCTGTTCCCACAACTGCCTTCTCTTACTGGGGCTTGATTCATGATATTGTAGAATCTACAATTCTAATTCGCATCTAATGACCCTGACAAACAGCAGCTCTTATCAGTGGCTCAAATTGCCTCCACCCTTTTGGCCCCCCACTGTTATTATTGAGATGACTGTCATTCAAAGAGAATCCCCTTTATCCTCCCCTGCCTCAGGAAGCCCAGTCATCAGGAAATCTGCTAAATTGCTCAGCTTTCCACTGAACTTTCTTCCTTGCAAAATTCACTTACAAAGACCATCCTCCTCCTGGCTTCAAGCCCAGCGGCCGCTCCCCCTTCGTTGCCTTACAAGAAGGGCCCTCTTAGCAAATCAAAAAACCTGAAATTGGCCTTTTTACCTCTGCTGGAACTCTGCCTGGACTTCCTCCGGGACTTATCAGGTTTTCAATTACACTTGGCTAATCATTAATGAAGCTGGAGATATTGCTAACTCCTCTACAATCTCTGCCGCTATCCCTAGGGGATTTTTCAAAATTGTCATTGACCTAAAAGATTGTTTTTTCTCCATCCCTCTTCACCCCGATGATTGCAAACGCTTTGCTTTTAGCCTTCCCATAGTTAATTGTGTGGGCCCCTCCCCACACTCCCCTTTCCAATGGAGGGTCCTACCCTCAGGGTATGGCTAACAGCCCAACCCTCTGTCAAAAATGTGGCTCAGACTAAGCAGGACCCAATGAGCCACACCTTTCTCAGATTTGCCAGCTCCTTGTCTCTGCCCTTCAGACCCGGGGTCTCAATCTCTCTCGAAAAGATTCAAACCCAACCTCCTCAGCTGTTCTTAGGTTTTGAGCTATTTTCCAACAAAGTCCTTTCTCAGAAACTCCAGTTGCGGACAAACTGTCTGCACACTCTCAATGATTTGCAGAAACTTCTCGGCGATATCAATTGGCTCAGACCCTACTTGAAACTTACAACGGGGAATTAAAACCTCTTTTTGACATCTTAAGAGAAGATCCCGATCCCTCCTCCCCGTGCTCACTCACCACTGAGGCGCGAAAATCCCTGATTACTCGCCATCCACGAACAGCTCATAGGATATTATGCCCCCAATCAACCTTTTTGGCTCCTCATATTTCCTACTCCCTTTGCCCCCACAGGCTTGCTCTGGCAACAAAAGCCTCTATTTTGGGTCCATTTACCCGCATCCCCCTCCAAAATTCTACCCACATATCCTCACCTGGTTGCTATCCTCCTATGCCTCAGCAGAAGGGATGCCCTGAAGCTCTTTGGTAGAGACCCTGACCATATAGTTTCCCCCTCTACACAACTTCCCAAATACAATGGCTTGTTCAGGATGATGATGATTGGGCCATTAGCTCCATTTCTTTTCAGGGAACCATTGACATTTACTTGCCTCTCAATATGTTTGCAGCAGTAGCTTACATGAAAACCTTAAAGTATATTGCAAGGAAGAAAACTGTGATGAGCCATTATATGGGTTTTTTTTAACACTGCTTAGATCTCTAAAACTGTCTATTCACCAGAGAGCCTAATAAAATTACTGCCCCTCTTGTCTTTGCTTATATGTTGTAAACCTCATTATAAAGTTGGTTTCCAGTCACATTAATAATAATTAAGTGCTGTTTTGATGTAAAGATATTGAGTATGATTTTTATTTTGTCTTAATTTAGGATATGATCTAAGTCTTTTTTAGAAAAAAGTTTGTTTTTAATTACCACTATGCTAAAAGCATATGCAATTTTTTTGGAAGTCATTTATATGCTGGGGTGGGGTAGGGGAACCAGACTAGTTAACCCTAACTTTTTTTTGAATTGTCAGGTAGTAAAACTGCCAAATAGGTTTGTTTATCCAAAAAAATCAATCATCTACCTGAAAAAGTTTAGCAATGCTGCATACAATTGAACAAATGAAACCTTTTAGCTTCTTAGCAGTTTTACTACTAGAACCCATGTTACAATATACTTATTCTCTTTTGTGTCTTGGGGTCCTCTATGGTAGACAGATATCTTTTTTGTTCATATTAGCAGCATTATAAACTGGCTTGTCACTATACTACATTTTGTGATATAACCACTGCTTTCAGAGTAACTTTTCAGTTATTTTGAAGCAGGTTAATAACCATTTGTATTTGCACCTGTTTCTTACATATTAATTATGCCATGCTTGGCAAATGAGGGATTTTTTTTTTAATTACCTGTGAAGTTTTTTGAAAGCCAGTCAAGCAAAATGACTTACCAAATTGTGCTCTTACATATTGCTACTTCAAGTGTTCCTTTTAAATCAAACTTTTCGATTTTATTTTGTAGCAAACTGCTGTAAGAATGTAGCTTGCTTACCTTTTATTGTACTTGAATTTTAATCATGGTTTTAAACATTGTAATTAAACAGACCATTTCATTAGGTTCCGTAGAATTTGTCATTCCTTTGAAGAGCACCCACTTTGAGTTTTAAAATTAATATAACTTGTTTATTTGAAATAGAAGAAATAGTTCAGTATTAATATTACAGAGATGAGAGGTTTCAAAAAAGTTTAAGTTTAGATTTGCACAGATGGTAACAGCACCTTTTAACTTGAAAAAATGGGGAAATATCTTTAACATTAATCATCAGATCTAATGGACATTTGCATAGCAACTGGATAAAGTGTAGAAATTTGTGCCTTTCAGTATACAGATTCTTTGTTGGTGGTCATTTGAATAAGCCAGGCCACTTGAATTCCTGAGAGCACGTTTAATTTTTGCGGAGTTCCAAATGTATCTTTAAAAACTCTTAATGTGCAATTAATTTCTAAAATCAAATAAGTAAAATGTCTGCTATTGAGGGGAATAGACATATAAGGAACTTTATATTGGACTGTTATATTTTTAATGTTCAATTTTTGTTATTGCTAACTAATTAAATTTCATCCTAATGTTATATCCATGTTGTCCCTTGCATCATAGGCCGCATTGACATAGTCCTCTGAGTCATGTTTGTCATCATGGTCAAGTTTCCCATTTCAAAACAAACTTTACCTCTGCACAGCTGGTTGAGCTCACTGCTATCATTAGAGTTTTTGAATTATTAGAAGACCCTTTGAATTTATATACTGACAGTGCCTATGTGGCACACTCTGTCCCCCTTCTGGAGACAGTACCTTATATTCACCCTTCAACCAATGCTTCCCCCTTGTTTGCTGAACTTCAGCGCTTAATCCTTGCCTGCACTGAACCTTTTTTTGTTGGTCACGTTCATGCCCATTCTGGCCTCCCTGGGCCATTGGCAGAGGGAAATGACAAAGTGGATCAGGCCACTCAGCTTGTGGCCGCTGCCCTCTCAGTCACTCCACTTACTGCCGCACAGCAGGCCCATGCCTTACATCATCTTAATGCCCATACTCTCAGACTACGATATTCCATCACTTGCGAACAGGCACGGCAGATTGTCCAGCAATGCAAGGGCTGCCTGAACCTCACTTGGGAGTGAACCCCCGTGGGTTAGTCCCTGGCGAATTATGGCAGATGGATGTCACCCACTACCCATCCTTTGGCAAATTAAAATATATTCATGTTTCCATAGACACCTTTAGTGGCTTCATTTTTGCATCTCTGCAAACAGGGGAAGCCTCCAAACATGTGATCTGTCATGTTCTTGCCTCTTTAGATGTAGTCCCAAAACCAAAAATTCTTAAAACTGACAATGGTTCAGGCTACATTAGCTCTACCTTTAAACAGTTCTGTGCTCAGATGGAAATCAAACACATTACTGGCATACCTCATAACCCCCAGGGTCAAGGAATCGTTGAGAGAGCTCATCAAACTTTAAAAAATATAATCTCAAAATTACAATCAGGGGGAGAAGTGTTATATCCTAAAGCAGGTAATTTTAAAACCCTTTTAAATCATGCAATGTTTGTGTTGAATTTTCTTATGATATTGAGGGCAAATCTGCTGCTGACCGCCTCTGGCATTCATCTACAGCCAATACTTATGCACAGGCTATGTGGAGAGACCCTTTGTCCAACAGATGGCAGGGTCCCGACCCAGTCCTTATCTGGGGCAAAGGACATGCCTGCATTTATGATTCACAGGCACAAAATGCCAGAGCGTCTGATAAAACTTCACAACCCACCCAGGGATCCCTCTGAGAAGATTTCTAACTGTGCTTTCTTTCCCAGGGATCCCCCTGAGAAGATTTCTAACTGTGCTTTCTTTCAGAAAACAACATGAAGTCACCAGCCATTGAGATCCTCCTCTGCCTGATCACTGCTCAACATGTTGTCTATGGCTCTCCTTCGTATCAGGTTTTCAACTACACCTGGTTGGTAATCAATGGGGCAGGTGATGCTATTTGGAGCACATCAAAAATCACACACGAGACCTGGTGGCCCACACTCTATCCAGACTCCTGCCTAATTGGGACTTGGAAGACTATTATAATCAACAACAGGCCCCCCAACAGGGACACCTGGTCTCCATTTGTGGGCGTTGGCCAGGTAGCTGGAGGTTGTGATTCCCATAATAGAAAAAGTAAGCTGAGGACTATTCCCTTTTATGTTTGCCCCGGCCCCCATAGAGATCGCTCTCTGAACTCCAAATGCGGGGACAAAAACGATTTTTACTGTCGTTCTTGGGGCTGTGAAACCACAGGAGATACTTACTGGAACCCTTCCTCCTCCTGGGATTATATTAAAGTTACTGCCAATTATACACATCATGATGCTATTATCCAGGCTGGGCCACCAAACCATAGTGCTCAGGATGGTGCCACCCATTACGTATCCAATTTACAGATCCAGGTAAAAAATATAACTCCTGGACCCAAGGTGTTTCATGGGGCTTAAGGCTTTACAAATATAATTATGATGATGGCCTACTCTTTACCATAAAACTTCTAAAAACCACCCCTGACTAGCCTAAAGGAGTGGCCATAGGTCCTAACCCCAAGCTCCACTTGGACCCTGATCAAAACCAGGATAATAAACCCGGTCACCAGCCTTTTCCTCCCACACCCTCTCACAGTGGAGCCTTTCGTCCAACCCTCCCTAAGGGACCCCCCTCCTCTGCCACGCTCATTCTTTCTCTGGTTAATGCCTCTGTTCAAGCCATTCACAAGCTTAATACTACTCCCGTGGAAGATTGCTGGGTTTGTTACTCCTCCTCCCCTCCTTTCTATGAAGGCATTGCCCATTTTGGAAATCTCACATTCACTAACAACTCATCCCTTTTACGCTGGGGAATTGAGAATAAGCAGGGTCTCACCCTTAGTAAAATCTCTGGCCTGGGGCTGTGCCTTTTGGGACCCAATATGCTGCCTCCCTTACAGCTAGAAGGGGTATGTAGCCAGATTGTCACGATTACTACGTCTCCCACGTACATGGCTGCCCCTAGCAACTCATACCTTGCTTGCTCCTCCAGTCTGACCACCTTTGTAGTTACAACCTCCTTCATTCATAACAAAGACTACTGTGTGGTAGTCTCTCTCTTCCCCCACCTGACAATTCATTACCCAGACGACTTCCTAAGATTCTGGGAACGAGGGACCAACCCATGGGTTCGGGAAAAAAGAGAACCTTTGATGGCTCTCACCCTAGCCGTCCTAATAGGCCTGGGGTCGGTGGGTGCAGGAACAGGAATTGCCTCCTTAGTTACTTCCAACATGCAGTATGCTCAGCTCAGTGCAGCTATTGACAAAGATCTTCAGGAACTGTAGTCAGGCCTCAAGTACCTTAAAGACTCTGTCGCCTCCCTGGCTGAAGTAGTCCTGCAGAATAGGAGAGGCTTAGACCTCCTCTTTTTGCAACCGGGTGGCCTTTGTGCTGCATTAAAAGAGGAATGTTGCTTCTATACTGATAAGCTTGGCCTAGTAGAAGATAGTCTAAAAAGGGTCAAAGAAAGCCTAGAAAAAAGAAAGAGAGCAGGACGAATCCTGGTATCAAAACTGGTTCTCTACATCCCCCTGGCTTACCACCCTACTCCCCAGTCTTTTAGGGCCCCTTATAGGTGTTTTGCTGCTTCTCTCCTTCGGCCCCTGGGCCTTCAACAAACTAACTACTTTCATCAAGTCACAGGTAGATTCTGCCCTGTGAAAACCTGTCGCAGTTCTTTATCACCAGCTTAGTGCTAATGGATCCTGTGATGACCCCCCTTCTACCATTGCCCACGAGAGCCTTCAATTCTCCACCCTCGCCACGGAAATTGAGTCCCCGTGGTACCTAAGGGTGTGGCGACACCTCCGAGTAACACGGCCTTAATTGCAATAATGTGGGCTATTGCTGTGAAAGAGCCAATGACGGAATTATTGTGGCCCCATGACTCGGATAATCATACCTTTTATGGCTTTTATGGCTGCAGTGATATCCAATGACGGGAATAACTGAGTCCTGGTGGACGGGACATAGAATGTTGCCTCAGGAATTGAATCAGGACCATTATCTTCATAATATTCAAATAGTTGCTTTCCCACTAGTTTCCAGTTAACTGGCTCTAATTTTTCTTCCTTAGAGAACCAAGGAGACGTGCATTCTAATATTTCTAAGAGTCCATTGATCCGCTCCAAGTTACCAACAAACCTTGCTTCTTTATTAACCTAACTATGCTTGCTACACACTTCCCTTGGGGTGGGGAAAGCTCTTTTCTTAGTAGTTGCTCCATTTCAGCTGAAAAATGAAAGTGACTAGTTTACTCATCCTATTTCCGGATTATAGGGACTTCTCTACTGAACTTACAATCGAGTCAGTCAAACTGCTGAGTGTAGGTCCTTACATTCAGAGCCTCAAAAGGTAGTGTGCTTCTTTCAGTTCCCCATGTTGGGAACCAAAATGTAATGTCCGGGCTAAGTTTCTGGAGGTCTCCAGACAGGCCTTGGTCTCAGCAGGATAATCACCACTAGAATAGTCAGGAATATAGTCTAAAGTCTTTATTGTCTCCTTCACAGTCTATTCACACTGACTCATTGACTCTGACTGTGTCCCCAGTTCTCTCAACCCTTAAATACTCTATTGCAATTACATCATTACAGCATACTGAGTATGTGTGAACTAGAGAACCATTTCATCACCATACTAAGTACTAAGTATATATAAACTAAAGAACCATCATCTCTTCAATCACACTGAGTTAACACCTTGTTGATAAGTATCCTTATTTCAAATATACTTCTCCAGAATTCCTGCCCTCTACAAAATGTCACAGAGAAAGGAGGAAAAAAATGACTCCTAAACACAAACTATCATATCTTTAATTACTTCATATTTGTTTATATTTAATTTCTTTACATTTTATATGTATTTATATACATCCTTGTTGTTTCCCCCATTGGTATATAAACTCTTTACGAGTAGGGAAATTTTCATTCATCATATTTATATTTCTTGGTTCTAGAACACAGTATCTGGCATAGAGTAGATGTGTTAACATTTGTTAACTGATAGATTTAATACATCAGTAGTTAGACATGCTAACTATTTTGTTAATTGAATTATCAAACCAAATTCAAAGGGGAATGCTTAAAAAACTAGATTTGATAAATAGATGAAAAAAATTAACATTTTAAAATATATATATAAATACATATATATTTCTTCAAATTCAGATGAAGAAAGTGGAAATAGTTATGTTGTCCTAGGACACAAAGAAATCATTATCAATGCAACACAACAAAAATGTTAAACATACTTATGGATCATAATGCATCAAAAATTCATGAAGAAAGCAAATACAATTAAAAATGTGGGCTTACATTCAGACAAAAAATGCCAGGTTGATAAATGAATGCTTGGGTTAAAGATTATGTTATGATAAAGAACAGCATGACAGTGTAAAAGAGGGCTGGTTTATCCAGGTCTTGCCTTTGACATACATCATATCTATGACCTTGTGCAAAATAAAAAACTTCAGTTACTCAAATTTCCTCATCCCATGGAAGAAAATAATAAGACTTAGAAAGTTCAAATAATTGAAATCTTCCCAGGTTATAACAATTATCATTATTATTGCTAGCATTTATAATAGAGCTTTATGATTTACAAAGTACTTATCTATATAATCTCACTTTATTTTCATGACAATCCTAGAAAATGGGTAATACTCTTAGCTCCATTTTACAGATGAGAAAACTGAAACAAAGAGCAGTTAAATGACTTGCCTAAAATGTGCTGTTTGTCCATAAAAAAAAAAAAAAAAAAAAAAAAAAAACCAACTATTTATTCTGGGAAAGTCAGTTTGGAGACATACATGATCAACATATTAATTTAGGCTATTAAGTTAAATCTCTCAATAAAAAATCCAACTTACTTTCTAGCCACTGTGGTTACTCTGATACGTCTCTGTCCACTTGAATGCTGGTACTGAGTCACAAATTGAATAGCACCACGTCCACCTTGAGGAATTGGAGCATTATGCTAAATTTAAAAAGAATAGATTGAGCAAAAATTGAACTAATATATAGCTACAAAAATCCTAGCAAACCACAAAATGCTGCTAAAATTCATTCTAAATTGAACCCGTAGGATATCATTTTGCAGGGCCAACAAATTGGAGTTGGGAATTTAAGCAGATACAAGAATGAACAGATAAGGAAAAGGGAAGAAAAAATGATAATGGGCAAGAGAAAAGCTATCAAAATGAATTCAATAGTATGCACAACATAAATCAGGTAAGTGAAAACTGAAAAAAGGAAAGGGTAGAAAAAACAGTGATGAAGAAAAAGAAGAGTGGGATGATAAATCCAGTCAGGATAGACTAGTATTCAGGAATAAAGTTCTAATGCAGAAAAAAAGAATTGGGAGAAAGGTTCAAGCATGAAAATTTTGCCAATGCTCAGGAGAAAAAAGCTTTGTAAATGAAGACATGTTCTATATGAAAAATAACAAAGAGATAAAAAAAATACCACATTATATATAGATAAAAATATCATACACACAGACACATATATTGCTTTGATTATATACTTAATCAACAAAGCATAAGCAATGTCAGTACATATGTATGCCAGTATGTATATATCTATACATCCATATCACATGCTGCGTATACTGATACTGTTTTATTGATTATATACATTTAAGTAAATCATTATGAACTTAAAAAAAAAAACACTCTCTACTTATTTTGTATAAATATTGATAGTAGATATTCACGTTAAGTTATTTTGTACATATTACCATATCTAACTAAACTCCACAACAACCCTGGAGAAGATAAATACTACAGAAGGCATAGCAGAAAAATTTTGAATATTATATAAATAAAGAAGCCTTATTTAAAAAGTCTTCTCAGAATTACTGGAATAACCATTCAGACTTCCTCGTGCCATCATGAGGCATCAGAATAGAATATCAGTAGAGACTGATTACAAATAAAATCAAACTATAAAAGACATATATGCATTTTAAACAAAAGTGAAAATGAAAACATTCATCTTACTTTATTCTACTAATTCAAAATAGGAAAAATAAGCAAAAACCAAGTAGCCCATTCAAAAAAAGAGGCTAAAAATTCTAAATCAAAATGTTAAGACAAAAAAAAAAATTTCTGATGATAGCATATTTTAAGTAAAAACTAATTATAGTCATCTCCCAAAATGCATAATTCAGCCATTTGATCTGGAGACCACATGCTATATTATCTTAAATTCAAGGACATCAGCACTAAATAAAGAAGAAATAACATGTCTTTCAAGAGGTTTCTTCAAAGAAAAAGGAAATACCATGGAAAAAGCATTGACTTAAGATTTAAAAGATCTAAATCCTAAGGCTGGCCCCACTCCTCACTGCATGACCTTGGACAAAATCATTTCATTCCTCTCACATGCTAATTTCCTACCTGTAAAATGAAGACAATCAAGCCCACCCTGACAAACTCACAGGATGATTATGAGAGGATCAAATAAGATAATTCATATTTAAGTGCTCTGGAAACGATGAGAATAGCAGTTGGTTACATTACAGGTAAATTGAGATATCAATTCATAGGAGGAAGAAAGAAGGCTGAATTGCATTTGAGAAATTGTACAGCACTTTGAACAATCTTAATTTGTTTCCTCACACCAAAACTCTTTTTTAACACTCCTGATGATGCTATAAAAGCCACAAATCACCATAATTTCCAAAGAGTAATAATTTTAGGAGACCCAGAGGGCAATACTAACATGAATGAAGCACCTAAACAGGATGTAGGATATTACCATCAATAGTATGTGAGCAAAAAGTACTGCACTAGTTATCTAGCTCCTCTATGGAAGATTTAGGGGGAGAAAAGGACAAAAATTACATAGGCAAAAAAAGAGTTGCAATCTGCCCCAGTGAAGGGAGTAACTACACTGATATTCATGGATACACTATATTCATATCAGAATTTAGAAAGGTCCAAGAATCAAAAAAATCACAAAACTGCCTTTTAGAATGGGAAAGATCTTCAAAAGATCTCAATTCCCTTAAAGAACTCCTTATAGCATGTAAATGAAATCCTTTGTAAAGATTAATGAGTTACATAAATTAAAATTATTAATATATTATATTACTAAACTACATGAAGAAACTAAGAGAGATAGCTTGTCATATAATTCCATTATTCACCATACAGAAGAAAATATAAATGTTAAGAATCTTATCAGGTCGACAAGGTTATTTTTTTTAATTCTCCATTATTAAAAATAGAAAATCGTACCTGGTTGACAACTTCAAAATACAAAGCTAAAGTTGTATTAGGATTGAGTCCACATATTTTCCACTGGCAGGTGCCACCTGTTCCTATTTCCTAAAAGTGTAACATATAGTAAGCTTAAAAACAAGAATAAATATTATACAGTAATAAAGTACATATTAAGCTATATCATAACCATAAAAATCCAAAGAAAAATATAAGATATAATTCATTCTAAAAAATTATGATATAAAAAAATGCTTAAAATTCAGTAGACTATAGGAGTACATTAAATAAACTCTGTTGCACTCAGTTGATTATAAAACAAGCAAAATACTTTTCACATGATAAACCTGAAAAATGTTTCAGAATTATACATTAGAAGTTTATCAGAATGGACATGGCTCTTTTCAATAATGAGATGATTCAGACCTGTTCCAATGATCTTGTGATGATCACCATCTATACCCAGGACTGTGGGAATTAAGGGCGGATTACAAGATAGCATTTCATTCTTTTTGTTGTGGTTTGCTTGAATTTTATTTTCTTTCTTAATTTTTTTGATCTAACTTTTCTTGTGCAGAAAGATAATTGTATAAATACGTATGCCTATTTTGGATTTAACATATTTTTATCATGTTTAACATATTGGATTATATGCCATCTAGGGGAGGAGGTGGAGGGAAGGGAGGAGAAAATTGGAACACAAGGTTTTTTAAGGATCGATGTTGAAAAAATTATCTGTGCATATGTTTTGAAAATAAAAAACTTCAATTAAAAAATAAAAATAAAAAAGTTTATCAGAAGATTTACACATAACCTTCAAATACTTTATTTCAAAAACATGAGCAAAATATTGCCAACTTCAGATTGCAGAAACTAGGTACAATGTAATAAGAATATGTAGTAAATGTAACACATTTAATATGTATGGGATTGCCTGTCATCTAGGAGAGGGAGTAAGAGAGAGGGAAGGGAAAATTTGGAAAAATGAATACAAGGGATAATGTTGTAAAGAAAAAAAATTACTCGTGCATATGTACTGTCAAAAAATTATAATTATAAAATTAATAAAAAAAGAATATGTAGTAAAGCATATTTTATAAGTAATAACTTTTATAAGTAAAACTTTTATAAGTAATTATGGCAACTTCTACAAGAACTACTGGCATAATATGCATTCCAACGTGTTCTTTACAAGAAATATTTCAAGGAGCAATTATAATCATTCTTTTATAAAAACCAAATGTTTAACAATCTAGTACTTAAGGAGTATGTGGACATTCAGACAAATTAGAATAGGAATATATAATAGGGTAAATCTCACTTTCATGGGAAACTGTTGGCACTCTACTCAAAAAAGGTTTCAAGTTCTTGACATATAGTTTCACTTGGACTACATGGAGATCATTCAATAACAGTTAATTCCCCAAATTGTTAATGTTCTCTCTCTTCTCAAATGATACTCTATGGAAATGTTGTATCTTCCAATAAAATGTAAGTTCCTTGAAAGCACTGATGATCTTTGTATCTCCAACATCTACTATGGGGACTTGCAAAGAACAGATAAAGTTATGTTAAGACTGAATGTAAAACAACTTAATGCCTAATTTCAATTATTTAGAAACCAATTATGTACTCTGAAGTTATTTCTCTTCTTCTGCCTGATTTGAGCCATTTTATCATTCATTATCACTTCTACTAGAAAATGGGAAATAAAATTCAAATTCATCAAATTTGGATAAATTGATATGATTCTGATAATAGATGGATAAAAAATCAAAACTTGTTTAAAATCAATTTCATACCATCCATAAATTTAAAATATTTCAATTAAGAGTCAACAACCTTTGAAAAGTACAATACCAAGCTGACAATTCCGATTCTTCTGGTATGCTGAGGTGACTTTCAAAAGAAATGTATGACTGAAAACTCATTCTTGTAGAGAAATAGGAATAAACAGCAGTAAACATTCATAAGGGCCATAAGAACATAGATAGAAAGAGGTTAAATTACTCAAGCAGTTATTTGGCCAAGTCTGCTCATTTCAGAGAGCAGTAAACTGAGTCCCAGAAAGGTTAAGTGATTTATCCAAGGACAGGTAAGTAAGAAACAGAGCTGAAACTTAAATCCAGGTCTCCTGGCTTTAAAATTCACCCTCTCTCTCTCTCTCTCTCTCTCTCTCTCTCTCTCTCTCTCTCTCTCTCTCTCTCTCTCTCTCTCTCTCCACTAAAACTAATAAGAAAATTATTGCACTCCTATTTCTAGACTCCAATGTATTACCACCCTAGCAGGGGGACAAAAGGAATGCAATATATTACATAAATACATTCTATTGCACTTGCTACAAAATGCGCAATAGCAGTCTTGTCACCTCACATAGATCTAAGAGACAACCTTTGATCTTTGTCAAATTACTTAACACTCAAGAGTTAGTTGTGTTTTCAATTTCAAGCTAACTTACATTTTCTGACACACAGGGCCCCTTAGAATTGAGAGACACACAGGGTCCAATTGCTCCTGAAATCTTTATTTCCCTCGAGGTCTGCAAAAAAGCAAATGATATGCTGAAGTATGGTTAACATTAAACAATATTTAAATTTCTTATTTTACTCTGAGAAAAAAAGTTATCAACTGTCACCTCTATATAGAGGATTTCTAAATCATTATCACTGGCCCAAGTTCTACAGTTCTGTATTTTTAACTGTTTATTGGACATCTCCACCAGAATATACTGCTGATGTGATTCATGTATGTCCCAAACCAAACATAAAAGCATGATGTCTCAAACTTGTCCATCTTCCCACTTTTCCTCTTTCTATTGATGATGCCACTGTTCTCCTAAGGATAGAAGCCTGAAACCTAAGAAATACTTCTAAGTGTTCTTTCTTTTAACTAATGGATCTTATCAATTCTATCTCTATCTTTTTCACCTGTCTATTCCCCTTTAACCATCATAGGTCTTAGGTTTCATTATCTTCTATTAGGACTGTAATAGCTTCTCTAATCCTCCTGGCACACAGTTAACTGCCAAATTTAGATTTCTAAAGCACATCATGTAACCATGTCACCTTTCCACATGAGAAATTTCAGTGGCACACACTGTTTTCTAAGATCAAATACAAATTCTTCTGCTGGGTTTAAAAGTTTGTCACAATCTGTCTCCAGCCTACATTTCCAATCTTACTATACATTACTGTTTCAAAAACTCTACAACCTGGTCAAAATGGACTATTTGCTGTTCCCTTTACATTCTATCTCTAGTGTCTATGATTTTGTATAGGCCATAACTCATATTTGGAATATACTACTTCTTTTCCTTCCACCTCACATAATTCATACCTTCCTTCAAAATTTACCTTAAGGACCATCTCCTCCTAAAAGCTTCTCCTAGAAATAGCTGCTCTGGCCCTCCCCCTGGAAATTATACACACACACACACACACACACACACACACACACACACCCCAATATACTGCATTTAATTTCTCCAAAACATATGCATACACATATACACATACACACACACACACACACACACTGTATTTGTGTATCCAAAAAAACATACAAACACACACACACACACACACACACACACACACACACACACACACACACACTGTATTAAATTCCTCCAATAAAATAAAAGTCCTTTAAGAACAGGGACTTATTTTAGTTTTGTGTATGAATCCAAAGCACCTACCACAGTACCTGCTGCATTGAATAATGTATAGATCTAATTATTTTACTCGCTTGATCAAAAACCACCAGAGGCACTCCTCATTGCTTATTAAATACAATGCAAATTCCTCAATCTACTATTCAAGGCCATCCATTTATTGGCTTTAATGTTTCTTCTATTTCAAACTATTTTGCTTTCAAATCATCATCACAGAAAAACAAATTTTTCATTGTCCTATTCTTATCCTGCCTTTTTCTAAATATTATATTTGTGTATACTATTCTCCCATTACTGAATAAAAGCAACCCAGAGTCCTACCTATTGAAAGATTCCTTCCTTTAAAAACCATTCTCAGGAATTGCCTCTCCAGTGAAGGCTTCTTTGATCTCTCCCAACCAAAAACGTTTCCTCATTTAAGTTTCTCATTTTATTACTTTGATTCTCTCTTCTCTACTTATCAAGTTCTAGCTTGTATTATAGATTTTTGTATATATGACCTATTATTACTAGATTTTAGATTATTTGACATTAGGGGCTGTGTCATTTACATCTTTATATCTGTAGTGTCCAGCATGACCTCAGAGTGCCATAAAGACATAGTATAAAACCACCGAAATATCGTCTTGCATTCAGTTCAGGGCACTACAATTTATAAAGTACCTTAAAAAATTAGAAAAAGTATCCAGATAATCACTCTCTCTGAGAGCAATCTGTCTTATGAATCTGAAGGACTATAATGTGGAAAAGAAATTAGACTTGTTCATCTTGGCTCTATAAGGTAGAATTATAACAATGAATGAGTTATAGAAAAGTAGATTTGGGGTCAAAGCAAAGAAAAATTCCCTTAACATGTAGTTATGTTTTTAATGAGAATTTTTTTTGACAATTTCTAAAATCCCGCTAGAGCAACAAATTTGGAATTTTTTTTCAAATTATATACTTTTTTTAAAATGTTATTTTAAAATAGTACATTATCCCTTCCACACTGAAAGGGTTAAATAGGCAAACTAGAAAATCCACATGAAATTTTTGGGGCCTTCCCTTCCTACCAGAGAATCATTGTGATATATATAATAAAATACATTGACATTATAAAATAATGTTGATATATATCATATACTATACATATGTTTTATGCATTTCTGAGCTTCTGAATGTTTTCTGTGTAGTCTGCTGGTCTTTGTATATCACCTGTGGCTTCTGCAAAAACTTCCCAAAAATTCCCATTTAATTTCTTATATCAACCCATCATATGTCAAAACCATGATGGAGAAAGTCATAATGTGAAAGAGGTAACTGAATTAATCAGATTTCTTTCTTAGAAACATGTATATTTCTTCAGTTTTCATTCTTACCTTTATTTATAGTATAATATTGAATAATGGACATCCTTATTTTACCCCTGATCTTACTGTAAATGTTTCTATATAATGTTTGCTGGTGGTTTTAGCTTACCTTTATTTCTAATGTGCCTCCAAAGCCCATTTTAAATTGTCCTTGCATATCTTTGGTAAAGACTCTCTGAAAGGTCTGCTTGAATAAGGAAGTATTGAAAGAATCTCCCATTACCATGTAACCTCTGAGTGAAAAGACCAAAAAAACACTATAAGGAGCACATTTACTGAAACAACATATGCCATAATTGAATGAAATTATAAAAGTTCAGAATTCACCTTAAAAACAAAAGATTAAATTTCTATTCACTAACTTATACACTATATAAGAAAAAGGACCTTAGGTATTATCTAGCCTAAAGCTTCCATTTTACAGATAAGTAAGCTGAGAACCAGAATCTCATTCTTTTTTTAAAATATGTATTTTTAAAAAATATAGTCACCAAACAAATAAGGCAGTCAATCAATAAACACTCTTTAACTACCTTCTATATGTCAGGCACTATACTAAGTGTAAATAAGTATTATAATGCACTACAGTACGTATTTGGAGAGTTCATCAAAACAAAGGTAATAATACAAAAAAAAAAAAAAAACCTTTTTTAAGCTTCAGTTTGGAAATATCATCTGTCTTCAGAAGTATCATCATTAATTATTCTAACAAAAGTAACTGCAGTTCAAATTTATATACATTATTTTGAGCTTTACAAAGTTCTTTCCTCAAAACAACATAGTGAAGCAAACAGTAAAAAAACTAGTTTCCCAATTTTAAAAATAAGAAAACTGAGTGGGGCAGCTAGGTGGCACAATGGATAGAGCACCAACCCTGAAGTCAGGAGGACCCGACTTCAAATCTGGTCTCAGACACTTAACACTTCCTTGCTGTGTGACCTTGGGTAAATCATTTAACCCCAATTGCCTCAGGAAGGGAAAAAAAAAAAAAAAGACATCATCCAAGATAAGGAAACTGAAACTCAGAGAAATTAAATGATTGTCCAAAGTCCCAGAGCTATTAAGTGTTAGAGAAAAGAATTTGAACACAGATTATCTGACATCATGCCCAGCACTCTTTGTACTTATTGTATGATAGTGCTCAGATAATAGTATAGAGTAACTACTATTAAGACCAACTAACTGATTTAAGAGAAGATGCTATCCTTGATTACTGACATTAATAAATATTTGATATAACTGACCAAAAAAAAAAAAAATACCAGGTGGGCCATATGATGAGTTCAAGGATAACAGAATAGACAAGCAGAAGTTGGAATATAACAAGTGATAATTTCACATGAATAATTGAGCAAATATAGCTAAATATCAATAAGTAAAAATCAATGCAGAATAAAGTTATTCTCGACAACAGAAGGTTGAATTGGCAACTTGTGAACTTACTTATTGCTCACTCCTTTGAATATTAGCTAGCATTTGGTATTTAGTTAAAACAAAAATTTCCTAACTATAATATTGTCTTAAAAACAATTTCTCTTCTGATGTAGTAATAATCCCTAGAAGATTTCTGGTGCTTAAAAAAGTTACCAAATTACTTATCAGTTTATTTATAAAAGGAGTTAGTTCCACTAGATGATCATCCCTAAGGCATTTTCTAGTTCTAAATTCTATGAGTCTACTACAAATGACTTCTATTTTATAACAGTTTTAAAAACTAGACTTATAATGCGTACATTAAATGTGTTAACACTGATAAAGACAAAGAACATTGTTAAAATTTAAAACTATGTGAACTTCTAAATCTTGTAATTTTTAAAACATTATAGCCATCCAGAGACAAGTCCAAACATTCTGATCATCAATATTCCCACCAGCAAAACTGGGATAACAATACTTGTAATAACTTATATCAAAGAATTAAAATTGAATGATTTAAGCACGTTAAGTTCTTTATACACTTTCAAGTACCACAAAAATATCAGCATAAATGGGTATAACAAAGGTAGGGAAAGAGTTCAGAGAAGATCATGATAATGATGATAGTTAACATTTAATGCTTGCAAAGTACTTTACATGTTATGCCCTTACTCCTCACAACAATCCAGTACAGAAAATGCCTTTACAATCATATTTTCACAAATGAAGAAACTGAGAATGAGAGAAATTAAATGACTTGCCCAATGGCACACAGCTACTAAGTATTTCAGACAGGATTTTAACTGGCCCTCCTGAAGCTCAGTGAAACAGTTTATTCACTATACCACTTGGCTACCTCTAAATAAAGTGCTAGTCTTAAAGCAGGAAGCCATGAAGACCTGGGTTCAAGCCCATTGTCTCTGACATAGGCTGTGAACCTAGGCAAAGCATTTAACCGTAAGTGCTCAGACAACTCTCTTAGAAAATGACAACCTGCTTTGGAGTCTCTTATATTAATAAAATTACAGGTCAAAGTCATTATCTCTAACCCTATTACAAAAACTATTCAGTCTACTGTTGTGGATAGCACAATATTGGCTTTATCAAGTCCCAGAATTTTGTTGTGCCTCCTAGACAAAATAGACAACCTCTCTAAAGAGTTCTAGCCTTTTATCCACACAGGAAAAATCAAATGGATGGACATTATCTACTCATTATGATAGATGAAAAGAGCATATCTATCATGTATATAACTCTTAGTTAGACAACAAGTTAGGCACAGGATTAACCAAGAAAAGGAGATTAAGTTCAGTTCCAATTGATGGACAGAATCAGCTACATACACCCAGAGAAGGAACACTGGGAAATAAATTTAAACTGTTTGCATTTTTTTCTTCCCAGGTTATTTTTACCTTCTGAATCCAATTCTTCCTGTGCAACAAGAAATTCGGTTCTGCACACATATATTGTATCTAGGATATACTATAACACATTTAACATGTATGGGACTGCCTGCTATCTAGGGGAGGGGATTGAGGGAAGGAGGGAAAATTTGGAATAGAAGTGAGTGCAAGGGATAATGTTGTAAAAAATTACCCCTGCATATGTACTGTCAAAAAAAAAGTTATAATTATAAAATCAATTAAAAAATGTAAAAAAAAAAAAGAAAAGAAAAGAAAAGAAAAGGAGATTAAGATGGATTCGCTTTAGATTACAAAATGTTTTGTAATTTCTATAAATATGAGTCATGGAATAATACAAATAATTAATTTTTTAAATGAAATTAAAAAAAAAAAAAAAAAAAAAAAAGCCATTTATATTAATTTTTTAAATGAGCTTTTCACATGGCAAAAACAAGCAATAACTAATGGATTGTTTATGTGCTCCAATGTTATCCTTGAGAAATCACGAGAACCTGTGGAAGTCCCTAAGCATGTTGGGTAAATTCATACAAGTCTCAAGTAATGCAAAATGGGCAGGTTAAAATGGGTTTCAATCCACACCACTAAAGAGAACATCTATATCAATGAAATTACAAATTCATGTAAATATATGATCATAAACAGCTAACAGTGAACACATATCAAAATAGTAAAAGAATTTTTTTAAAACTGGAAAAGATCTGAGAAATAAACATTTTAATTACAATCATAGCCCAGGGAGGTTTAATGTGAACTATCAAACTGCAGCTAGTTGTTACAAATATTCTTACAGCTACATAGAGCCATTTGGAGTTGTAGCCACAGATTATGTAAGCCAAATTTTGACAGTGTCTCTTAAGATTATGAAGAAAATAATTATACAACATAAAATGACAAGTAAATAGCTCACTAGACATACTTTTACCATTTTATTGTTCCATGGAGACCATTTAATTAGTTTTCTTATTTTTAATTTAACTATTTATATTTTTATTACAAAATATAAGTACATACAGTCCTGATCTAATAATGAAATATTTTTAATCAAATTCTATTGTACCCAATTATTTGTCTTGGGTTCATATTCAAAGCTATTTAGTCATCACTACCAAAAAACTCAAACTGACTTGCATTAATTGATAACAGAAAAATCTGAGACCTTAGATTAAAACTCTTAGCTGAAATTCAAGTTAATAATTATCTGAAGATTCAAATATAATAAATGTCAGAAAGATCATAATTAGTTTTCCCCAAAAAGACTTCTATAACTCATTCTTTTGGCTTACTTCCGTTATTTAAAGACTCTACAGTGGGCTTCAGATTCTAAATACATACCAGATTCTAGATACATACCCAGTGAGGTTAGGACAGCATTTCATTTCCAAAAGACCAGTCTGATCCAGTGCACATGCATAAATATCAATAACATGACCAGTTGTAGCAGCTCGATTAGCTAAAGCTTCAAAATGCTAAAGACAGAATTTTTAAAAATTTAATCAAAACAGTATATGTAGTCATATATATCTGTGTATATTATATTCAAAGTCTGGTCAAAATGTGGATAGTGTGACATGGAACAAAAGCATTGGTTTGGGAATCAGAGGATCTAGGTTCAAAAAAATTCATCTGTCACTTAGGACCCATGTGACCTTGAATAAATCAAAAAACTTCCCTGGGCTCTAGTTTTCCAATATATTTGGACTATATGGCTTCTAGGGTTCTTTTTAGCTTTAAATTTAAGATTCTATGAAAATTCAGGCAATGTATCAGAGATTTGTTTTTTGCATTTGATATAATTTTTAGTTCCATAAATGTCTAATAAAATATTATGATCATTTCTGTAACTCCAATTTACTTTTCACAGAGAGCCTTCCATGATAAAATCTAAATGATGGAGTAAAAAAAGCATTGAAATAAATGACTTGAATTCTGGTCCCAACTCTGTTTCATCATCCATAAAATGAGGCTCAATTAATCTTTGAATCCCTTTTGGTTTAAAGATTCTAAATCTTAACTGGAAAGAATCCAAGGATTGAGATAGGTTTAATGGGAGCCAATAGATGGCAAAGAGGATAAAGTGCAAGGCCTGGAATCAGGAATTCTTATCTTCCTGGTTCAAATCCAGCCTCAGATATTTATTAGCCATGTGATCCTGGGCAAGTCACTTAAACCCTATTCGCCTCTCTTCATCTGTAAAATGACTTGGAAAAGCAAATGGATCATTTGAAGGTGAACACAACTGAAAAATAACTGAACATCAAAGAGAAGCAAAATAACTGGTATTTTAAGGCACAGCAGAAAGCAAATAATATATCCACTCTAGTCTATTCTATCTGCAGCAAAGAATAACTGGATCCAAGGAGAGGCAAAAGAGTTATCAACATTTTTCAAAAACAAGGGAGAAGTTCTGAGACAGAAAATGTGGAGCAGGTCAGGTTCTAGAAAAGGGCAAGCAGGCAAGCAGATAAAACAGGCTCAGAAGCAAAAGCACAGTCAGAAAGAAATGAAACTGTTGAAGTTTCTGCAAGTAAACTTCAATTTAAGAAAGAGCTTCTTTCCCAATCAGTATCTGATACCGGGGAAATGAGAAAATAATTTTTCAAATATATTCAAAATGAAAAGTAATGTCAAAGTAAAATGTAAAGTAAATGGAAGATGAACTAAATACAGCTTTTTCCAATTTAAAAATAAAGTATTTCCCACTCTACTTCTAAGTGTTTCCATTAGAGGAAACTGCTAAAGAATCTTATTAGTAACTAAAGAACATAAACTTCTATGATTTAACATTTTTTCAGTAGCTATATGCTCCACCTTCAGATTGTTATTAACACAGATAAAGAAAAAGTTTTTATTACAAGTTCTAGAAATGCAACAGCTAAGCACTCTAAAGAATTTGATAAATTTAAAATCTTATATTAATATTAACATACACCAGTGTCAAATACAAGTTATAAAGATTTTGAATTTCTGATTTCCACTTAAATATTTATATACAACCATACAAATATATGTGCATATATATGTAAATACATATATATATATACACATTATTGTGGACATTATTTTAAAATATGAACTTAAATATGATGCTTTCTTTCCACATTCTGGGATAACACTAGAAAAACTATTCCTTCTCCTTCCCGTTAAAATAATCATCAAATTTAGAAGAAATCTAATACCAATGTTTTCCTAAATTCCTAGATTGCAATGATCTCCTAGATTGTCAGCCCTGAGAATTTTGAATGTTATTAAATTTGGGTATCAGGTCATTTGGTTTAAATGGCTAATATGAAAAGTCAAACAAGAGCCATATATTTCCAGAAAAGTGATAAAAACAACAACAAATTAAATAATACTCAAGAAATCCAGAGTAAACACCTCTATCCAGTCAAATACTGAGCAAAAAGACAGTCAGAACCTACAGTCTCTCCATCAGAGTAGCCAACATGAGCTCATGTAAATAAGCCAAAAGCCTGAAGGCACTAAATCATAGTCCCTCCAGGGATAGTTCAAACCTTCAGTGTTCTGTGCTCAAGGTTCTGGTAATACTGAGTGTCCAAGGTAAAAGAAAGCACTCAGACATTCAGACTCAGAAGGGCTGGAGATCTTCCACTTTTCTCTAATAAGTTTATTTTTTCTAAATTAGGAATCTTTTGTTGTTTTTCTACCATTTTAGTCAGTACCTTGTACCCACAATTAGCAACTTCACTTTAATTCCCAATTTCTTTAATTTAATTCATTTACTTTAATTCCAGATTCCCAGTCATTCTTCTCTTCTATAATCAACCTACCTTTCCTGCCTCCTCACCATCCCTACATTTATCAAGCATTCTTATTTATGCCTCTTTGTGTTTCTCATGAAATTAAAGGTTCTAAAATATCAAGTATAAGTTCCCTTTTCCAAACAATTTATTTTCGTTATATAACTTACCCTTTGTCCTTTTTTTTAAAAAAAATTATGCTCTCCCTTAAAAATATCAATTCACGTGGGAAATAATGAAGATAGAAACATTGCCTCATAGTGGACATTGCAATTTTACTCTCTGCCCTCACCAAGATCATTTCTCCATCTGTCATGCACTCACCTGCTGGGATCCATGCCCTCCTTCTTTTCTCTCCCCTCTTCACCCATTTCTAGATACCAGCTGATCTCAAGACTTTGATTTCTCCTGCATCAAATCCTGGCAAATTAGACCCATTCTGAGGTTCCCATTTTCCTTTACAGAATATCTTCCTCCCATAGGAATGTTCAGTGGCACCCCCTCCTAAGCCACTGTCCCAATTCTTAGGTAGACCTTCTTGCTGAAAGATCATAAAAGTTAGCTTTTCCTTTGTTGTATTACCGTAAACTTGTTTAGCTTACATTACACATTCAAAATCCTTCATAACCTGACCTGCTCCTACCTGCCAATTTTGTTATTTATCTTGTTATCTTGTATTCTTATTTCCTACCATGACAATTACCAAACATAACCATGAATGTGAGTAGGATGACCTCAACTGTAAGACAGAAGAGGAAAACAGAATGAACTAGAAAGTAGATCCAACAAGATGTTGTTTTACAAGAAGTCTATCTGAAACACCAAAATTCAGATAGAATAAGGAGCTACAATAAAATTTATTATTAAATGCAACTAAATTAATGCAATTAAAATTTATCATTCAGAATTCCAAGAAGCAAAGATAGCAATCATGATGTCACACAGACAACAATAAAAATAAAACATGGTTAAAAGAGAAGCAGAGAAATAGTGTACTTAATAAACAAATAATGAAATCAATAGATGAGATTACATCAGTACTTACTATATATGCTACCAATGACCTAGCCTATAAGTACTTAAAGAAGAAGTTTAAAAAATTATAGGGAAGTATCCCCTTATGGAACTTTTTAAAGAAAAAATAATAATACCAAAGAACCAAAGTAAAATTATGGGCCTGTGGTTTAAAAAAAAAAACTAGCCATGATAAATCTCGGTAATTACTTCACTGGAACAGAAAGAAAAATAGGTATTTCTCAGCTGTGGATGACACCTTTACAAAAATTGACCATGTGCTATGAAGTAAAAACCTAACACTCAGAAATATCAAGCACTATCTTTACTGAACATTACATAATAAAAATTAAAACCAATAAAGAGCTTTTGCAAAAAGGCTTCTAACTTCAATGGAAACTATTTAATCCTAAATAAATAGTGAGATAAATAACCAATTAAAGGGAAAATAAATAATTTTATCAAAAAAATGATTACAAAATGACTACATGCCAAAACTTTGGGACCCAAATGGATAAAGGTGACCCCAAGGATAGAGAACATAAGGTCTGGAGGCAGGAAGATCCAAATTCAAATTCAGATACTTACTAGCTCTGTGATGCCCTGAGCAAATTACTTAATCGCTATCTGACTTGGTTTCCCAATCTGTGAAATAGGAATTAATAACAGCACCAACTTCCCAGGATTATTGTGAAAATCAAATGAGTAAATATGAGTTAAGTGCTTAGCATACATGCTACCTAGCAAATAGGCACTTCATAAATCCTTATTTGTTTCCTTATATGTAGCATTTCTAAATTTCTATGCCAATAAAACCCAGCAGGAAGAGATAGGAAAAATAAATTTTATTCAAAATAGATGAATAACAGAGGAGTCCAAATAAAGACAGCCCTCAAAAATTGAAAAGATATTTACTGTTCATGATTAGCATATACCAATATAATAAAATAATATTTTAATTTACTTATTAAATTAATTTACTTATTCAGTCTTATAATGTGAAACTTCAAAAGGATCATTTTATACAGTTAAAGGGTAAAATGGGGAAAAAAGCATTCTTGGCATTCGCAAAGAAAATAATGAAAAGTAGGAGGGAAAGTATGCAGTTAGAGATCTGTAACTATTCTACAAGACAGTAATTATCAAAACTATTGGAATAATAATAATAGACAACATACAAAAACCAATGAAAATATCAATACATGAGTCAAATAAACCTAAGTGTGATTAAAAAAAGAAAGCATTTTGTTGTTTGCTTGCATTTTGTTTGCTTTCTCATTTTTTTTTCCTTTTTGAGCTGATGTTTCTTGTGCCACATGATAATTGCAGAAATACATATAGAAGAATTGCATATATTTAACACATTGGGGAGGGGTGGAGGAAAGGGAGGGAAAAAAATCTGGAACACAAAGTTTTAAAAGAGTGAATGTTGAAAATTATCCATGCATATGTTTTGGAAATAAAATGTTTAATTAAAAAAAAAGAAAGAAAGAAAAAAAGAGGGAGGGAGGGAGAAAGGGAGGGTGGAAGGGAGGGAGAAAGGGAGGGTGGAAGGGAGCGAGGGAGGGAGGGAGGGAGGGTAGAAGGGAGGAAGGAAGGAAGGGAGGGAGGGAGAAAGGGAGGAAGGGAGGAAGGAAAGAAGGGAGGAAGGGAGGGAGGGAGGGAGGGAGGGAGGGAGGGAGGGAGGAAGGGAGGAAGGAAGAAAGGGAGGAAGGGAGGGAGGAAGGAAGGAAGGAAGGGAGGGAGGAAGGAAGGAAGGAAGCAGAACTTCTGACCTAATTAAAAATCTTCTAGACTTTATCCTTTATAAGCTAAGTGGCTAAGTGGCACAATGTATAAGGTTTTAGGTCTGCTATCAGGAAGACCAGAGTTCAAATTTAGTTTGATTCTGTCATAAAATGTTTGTATTCTATCTCATGCATTAAGTAAAATTAATAAAAACTGAAACTTACTTTAGTTCCTTTTTTAACATATTTAGCATTGTCTTTTTCAATATCATGCCAAGATCTTATAGGTGTCTTTAGCTCATCTCCAACCACCATTCCAGGACCCTGAGTAGCTGGACCACCAATGAACATCATAATACGAGCACCAGTGTTTGGGAAAGTGCACTATTAAAAGAAAGCAAAACATCAAAAATAGTTCAACAAAAATTATCTTCTTTAATACTTCAAGGCTTATAAGTTGTTTTTTTTAAAACCAATAATACTAAATGACTTCAGAACTCTAACCAATGCAATGATTAACAGTGATTTCAAAAAACTGATGGTAAAGCATGCCTATTATCTTTCAAGAAACAAGGAACAAACCAACAGTAGAAAATGAAGCATATATTTTCAATCACAGATAGTATGCTAATTGGTTTACTTGACTATACCTATTTGTTACAAGATGGCTCTTTGGGAGAATGGAGTTATCCAGATAAGCTCAATGGGCAGGGACAATAATAAATTACAACAGTCATAATAATTCAAGGGTCAGTGTGTATTCTCTTCACTGTTGAAGCTCAAAATATTTCTATAACTTAGAAACTTGTATTTCTGAGCTTTCTATAGTTAAAAACTTTCATTACTGCTAATCTTCTCTGATCTTAATCCAATTCATTTTTAGACAACAGATCTGAAAGCCATTAACATGTCAATAAGTATTCAAAGACTTTCCAGGCTGGTAGACCTAGTCAAGAATCTTAAACTAATCTAACAAGTCCTTCAAGAGCATAGTTTCACCTTCATCCCACAATAAGATATTTAAAGCAAATAAGATTTCAATGGAAGAAAGAAAACATAAACAAACACATTTATACAAATAAAAAAACATTTTTGAGGCCAACAGAAATAATTTCTTTTTTTTTAACATCTAAATTGCTGCAAATCAAGCTTCCAAATATGCAGTTTAAAAAAGGAAACAAGCCCACGTATTCCCTTTTCTAAAAAAAATCCTATTATAAAAGAAAAAAGGTTTCTAACTTTTAAAATACGCAAATATAAATGCAATCTTTATAAATTAGCCTTCTTCCCCATCAACTAATTCTTATGTTGATAGTAGAGGGGGAGAAATAACAAGGTTACTTTATATATTAAAAAGTTATAAGACACAAACTTATAGAGTAAAATAAGCAGAATTAGGAGAACAATTTACATGGCAACTACAATAATTAAAGGAAAACAAAAAATGAAAGATTTCAGAAATATTATATATACTTTGGTTTGGGGCTTTTTTTTTTTGCTTAATAATATGTATGTGTTTAAAATTATACTGCTATTAGGAATGAGAGGAAGGAGTCACTGAGACTTGAGAATGATGTGAAAAAGAAAAATTATCAATAGGAAAAAAAAAAAAAAAAAAAAAGACATAATCATTACCTCCAGCAATCCTACAGCTATGGAAAGAGCCACCCCTGAGGAACGCAAAGGTCTCTTGCCCTGGGGAACAGGCCAAGGGTCTCGCTGGAGTTCTCCCAAAAGGTCTGTAAGATTCATATCTATTTTCTGTACTGGCTGTAAAAATCTGCAAAAGAAAATTAAAGGAGTCCATTTAACTTTTTCCAGTACTCACCTTAAAAAACAGATTCCTTTGTAAAACAGTAGAATAGAAACAAGGTTGATTATCTAAACACTATACTTAATATATATTTCATTTTCCTATTAAGATATAGCACTGTTAATTTCCATATGAAAATAAGCAGTGTCAAACTCATACCCTCTTTCTCTCACATCAAAAGAATAGCAAAAAGGGAAAAAAAAAACCGCATTAATACCCCGTAAAATATACAACATGTATATATGTCAAAAGAAATTTCTATAATAAAATGCAATAAATATATACAAAATCAGTCATCAAAACACTAGGCAATTTCAATCACACAAACATTTATTGAGTACCTACTAGCAATGAGTGGGATAAAAATTTGAACAAGAAGGGTAAATCCTACATTCAATGAATTTAATAACAATCTATTTGGGAGGTTATACACTCACATACAAACACAATAAAAAGCAGAAGTATAAAAATGCATAAAGCATAGAAGAGTTCAAAAGAAGAAAATATCACTTCTGAGGAGACAGAGAAAGGGAAAGTATGTTAGAGAAATTTTTATAAAGACATATATTGTAGAGACAGAATTAATAAAACTTTGTAACTAACTGATCTGGGGGGAAAGGAAGTATAAAATATATAAAAATTTCAAGTATTAGTTACCAGAAGAATGGTACAACTACTTATAAAAATCTATAAGTCAGAATAAATGAGAGACTTGGGAAGAAGGAAGAGGAGGTAGATGTGATATATATGGTTTTTCAGCTTTGGACCAACTGGTCAGCAATAATCTAGTTCTAGGCTGAAAATAAAGATCTGGGAGTTAGCAAATAAAGAAGTATAATACCTTTTCCTTTGAACCACTATTTCTACAAACACAAATACTTTAAATTCAAGGAAAAAGTGAAGGATTATTTTAAATTATTACCTGTTTGATGGAGGTGGTTGCTGAACCTGAGGGCCACGAGCTGCTTGAGTAATGGGTATTTTAGAGAGTCCCAACATTTCCTGTTGTAAAGGTAAAAATATTTACATAGATGAAATTCATGTAATGAATCATAAAAGACACTTGTATTTCATAACTAGTTAACACAAATTATTGTGACTTTTGCCAACATCTTATTTTCTTACAAAAACACTGAAAAAAAAATCCATTCTCCATATGTAATTCTCAGTTTTGCTTTTCATTTACCATGAAAAATGTTCTTTTTATTAAAGTTTTCATGGATTTCTATTTACTATTGAAGTAAAAGAAAAACATCATGAAGTATATAGAAAGTGTGAAATAAGCAATGGATCCATGACTTTATCAGTCTGGGGAATTCAAGTATGGGAATCCCTCTACTTTGGAAAAGTTCTAGGAAACTTCACAAAAATGGGGTTAAAAAGGTCACTTCTCCAGTGTGACAGCAATGACGTGTCAGAGATGTGAATACAAGCACTCCTGACACTATATCCAGCAGTCAATCCACTATTCTATGCTGCTTCTGCATATGTGTATGTGTATGTATGTGTGTGTAAAAGGAAACAAGTTTACTAACAAGAATTTCAAAGAGATGAAAAGAGGAATAAGATGATAAAATTTAATGGAAAATATTAATGTTATGTTTATAAATTCTAGAATTCAATTTGGCCAATTGGGAAATCGTCAACCCACCCCTCTCTAGCTAAAGTCTACATCAAAAACCGATGAATAGCTCAGATTCAGGAAGTCCTACAAATCAGGGTAGATCTAGAACCAGATTTACAAGGACTATCTTAAGACAAAACTAGAAGTCTATCTCACTGACAGAAAAACCAATCCTATACTGAAGAAAGCAGACCCAAGACACTCATATACAGAAAAATGATTATAATAATGTAAAGGAATAAACCAAAAGACATGAAAATTCAGATAAATGCAATGATTTCATTCCAAAGGACTGAGGATGAAATATGGTTCCTCTACAGAAAAGCAGAAGCACAGAATGTTACAGATGCAGACCAAGGTAGGGTTGAAACCATTCCATCACATTCTAGCTCTCATGCCTTAACTAAGTAAGAATACACTAAGTATGAAAAGTCTTTGAAAACCACTAGATTAAGTCAACTGATACTAGACTGAAACTGTTCCAAAAGATTTTAGAAAACATGGTCACGTCTTCAGTGATTCTCTATAATTTATCAAGCTAGTAGAAAAAGGAAAGAAATCCAGAAATGAGAGCATGTGACTTTCCAGCACATTTCAAAAAAAAAGTGACTTAATTGGGATGGGAGGGAGAATGCATTATGCCAACTACTCTTATTGTACTACATTTTAGTAAAATCTATTTCTAAAAATTATTTAAGATTGATTAAATGATTCTCCAAAGAAAATGTCAAAATGAAGCACACAAATGGAAACTGTAATGCTAATGACTTTGAGCCCTGAGGGTTACTCCTAGAATCCTCAGAGGGAAAAGTAGCCTATTAATTTCACATTACTTTTCAAACTATCCTCCTTGTCTGTGCTTCCTTTTGAACTTCCTTCTATACTGAAATTTTTAATAAGTTTTAATAACCCTCTTCCTTATTGCTAATGCTTAATGCTATTTGCTTTTATCCTCCTTTTTCTTTTCCTTTCAAAAACCTTCAGGTCAAAAACAATCTACTCCTAGGTCCACTATTTTTCTTATTTTATTTGATACCCCTTAAAGGCATTAATTTTCTAAAAAGTGTCTTTTTAGACACTTCTTCTCCCATTAAACAATGTTAAAACTATATCAATATATGGCTCTTTTCAGCTTTGCAAATAAATTTGTCTAAGTTTCTTAGATTTGCATTTTAAAATTCCTATTTGGCTTTAGCCTTTTCATCAGAAATATCTTTAAAGATTTGCTTTTTCCCTGTAGGATTATACTCAGCTTTTCGGAATTTAAAGATCTCTCATCCATGGTTAGAAGCTGTCAATATCACGTGATTCTTCCTGTCTTTACTGTGCCCTCTGATTCCAAAAAAATCTAGGTTGTTTCATTATTTATTGAAATATTTTGTGTAGGGTGCTAGGTGGTGCAGAGGATAGAGTACCAGCCCTGAAGTCAGAAGGACCTGAGTTCAAATCTGGTCTTAGACATTTAACACTTCCTAACTATGTGATCCTGCACAAGTCACTTAACCCCAATTGCAGAAGGGAAGGGAAGGGAATTAAAATTATTAATAATTAAATTTACAATTATTTATAATTAAAAGTATGGTTTTCAGGAAGTCCAATGATTCTTAAATTCTCCTTGGATACTTTTCCATCTTAGTTATTTTATATAATATATAGTTTCTTCTCCTTTTTCAATATTTTCATTTTGTTTTAATAATTCATGAATTGAATGAATAAATCATGTATCTCATGGACTACCTGATTTGTTTGATCTATTCTAATTTTTAGTAAATTGGCCATTAGGGTAAGATTTTTCCACTGTTATCTTTTAAGTAATCCATTCTTCTAATTCTTTTCTACAGTTTTTATTTCCCTTTTTAATTTCTTCTGGGAACTCATTATTTGTAATCTATCCATTTTTCTACTTAAAATTTCTGCCTTTCAGTTGTTATAAAGTTGCTTTCTTCTTCTTTTAGGGAATCACCAGATCTATGCTAATACTTAATACTGGTTGGTGTTTCCTTTGATTTACTCATTTAGTTCCTGAAATAGGGCTTCATGCTGAGTGGCATCCACCTATTGTAGTACTTTGGAGTGGGGATGTTCTGCCCATTTTGGTTTCACTATTGGCCTTTAAAATTCAAAATGTTGTATATTCAGGAACCTTGATAAAATCTTAGGATGTAATGTCAAGGATTTCACAACCCCCAACTGAGCTCTTCCTAATCTGAAAGCTTCCCATGAGGCTCCCAGTGGTTTTTAAGATTCTTCCCTGGAGCTTTCTAGGCAATCTCTTCACTCTTATTGCCTCCAGATAAGAGTTTTGTAGACTCTGCTTCTAGGAGGCTACCGGTTTATTTACCTATGCTGGTTTTGCTGATAGGGGCCCTTTCCTAATGTCTTTGGGGTTCTAGCTGACTTTTTGTACAGTTCTGAATTGCAAAGAAATCACTTTTATAGTTTATCAACGGACTTCTTAATTGTTGATTAGTCTGGCACAAATTTCGGGATTCTGCTGGAGTAGATATGTGGGAGTTGGTGAGGTAGAAGGTAAGGTGCCAGATGCCATATGCCATATGTCCTCAAATCTATTCCTACAATATTTCATCCTAAAATGACCCTTCCTGTTACTATGTCCCTTTATATGGGGGACTATCTTTTGTACTTATGTCCTCAAGGTTTAGCAGATGTCCTTAATAAATCATTTTTTTCACCCATTCCTGGTCCCCAAATATGCTCTCTATATATCCATTATGCTTCTAAGTTCATATTCAATCTCCTGCAACTTCATGCAGTCAGTTCTCTTAGAATCAGAAACTGTAGGGAACCAAAATGCTAATTAACTTACACTTTTTATTCTACCTCATATTTTATCAGTGAATAATAATGGTTACATAATTTATATCTTTCACAATTCTATAATTTATAACTGTGAAAGGAAAAGAAGAGATTATAAAAAATAAAACAAACAAGTTCACTTAAGCAAAATTTAAAAGTTTTTGGACAAAATCAATGCAGCTAGAATCAGAATCAAATATTGGGGAAAATATTTGTATTAAAATATCTCTGATAAAATCCTAGTAGAAATGCTAAATTTTGGGGCAATTTGTTGCAATGACTATATGACAGTATGTTGCTGTTCAGTCATTTCAGACTTTTTTTATTTTCCATGATGCCATTTGGAGTTCTCTTGGCAGGAATGGCTTGTCAATTCCTTCCTCAGCTCATTTTACAGATAAAGAACTGAGGCAAACAGGGTTAAGTAACATTCTAAGAGTTACACAGCTAGTAAATGTCTGAAATCATTAGTTGAAGTCATACTAAGTAAGAGGTTTTTACCATTTCTACTAGCTTGATGCATAAGAAATAACTTGGGGTCACTTTAATATCCATTTCTCTGATTATTATTGGTTCTGAACAATGTGTTGGAAATTTTTTTTTTTTAAACTGCTCATATCTTTGTATTTAAGGGAATTCTTTATAGATTTTAGATGTGGTCATTTTTTTTATTGTATGATGTCAGGATTTTATCAGATATTTTTTTAAACAATATTTGATTCTGATTCTAATTACATTGATTTTGCTTGTCCAAAAGCTTTTAAAATTTGTATAATTGAGCTTGTTTGTTTTGTTTTTTATACTCTCTTCTATTCCTTTCCCAATTATAAATTTTTTTCAAGGAAAGTACTGCTAAGGGGCCTGTTTGGGATTATCTTGGAATGGGTCTGTTGTATCAAAATAAATGCATTAAAATTTAACCTTGCTGTTGGTTTAAAAAAAAGTCACTTGGTAGAGTTCCTTTCCATTGCTGGACAAAGTATATATTGTCACACATGTTACAACTAATATACTGATCACAGGATCAGTATGCCCACAAGTAAAACACAGACTCAAAAAAGGGGACTCAATCTGTAACTTTTTTGATAATATGGTTAGGGAAACTTCTACCAATACAGGACTACAACTTAGAACATTACCAGATTGTCTAGAGAACACTGACAAGTCAAATAATTTCTGAAAGTTTGGACAGCCAAAATGTAGCAGAGGCAGAATTTGATCCCCTAATTCTTAATTCCAAAGCAATTGTACAGTGCTGATTCTCATTAGTAAAACACACCAACAGCAAATTATTACATATTTAATAATTACTATTGCCTACTCAAAATTTGGAAGTTTGTAATATAAGTTTCTAACATTTAATTTTCATTCTAAACTTAAATTTTTTTAATTTTAAAATACTGGGCAACTTAAGTTACTATACGTCAACATTTTGAAACTATTAAAGCAAATGAAAAGAAAAGACTAGAATGGAAATGGGCACATTATAATGTTCATTATATCATAATAACAATCATAACAGCCTCTTTTACTAATGGATTATTAATGGAGTTGTGAACTGATCCAACCATTTTGGAGAGCAATTTGAAACTATGCCCAAAAAGCTATAAAACTGTATTTTTTGATCCAACAGTGTCACTATAGTAGGGTCTGTATCCAAGAGATCATAAAAGAGGGGAAAAGATCTACATATAAAAAAAATATTTGTATTTGTAGTGGATACTCCTCAGTTGGGGAATGGCTAAATACTCTATAATATATGAATGTGAATAGGTTATGATACATGAATGTAATGGAATATTATTATTCTACAGAAATGATGAGCAGGCTGATTTCAGAAAAGCCTGAAATATTTACATGAACTGATAAGTGAAGCAAGCAGAACCAAGAAAACACTATATGCCATAACAGCAAGATTGTGTGATGACCAATTGTGATGGACTTGGCTCTTCTCAATAATGTGATGATTAAAGACAATTCCAAGAGACTTGAGATAGAAAATGCTATCCAAATGCAAACAGAAAACTTCAGAGACTGAATGTGGATTGAAATATAGTATTTTCACTTTGTTTGTTTGTTTGTTTGTTTTCTTCCGTTTTTACTTCCCTCTTTTGGTCTGATTTTTCTTGCACAACATGACAAATGTGGAAATACGTTTAAAAGAATTGTACATTTTTAACCTATATCACATTGCTTGCTATCTTGAGGAGGATGTAAGGGAGGGAGGAAGAAAACTTTGGAACACAAAGTCTTGAAAAAACAATATTGAAAACAATCTTTACATGTAAATTGGAAATTTAAATACTATATTAGCTACCTTCTACAAATATTTTTCTAAAAAGTAATTTGAAGAAAGCATTTATATTTTCCATTTTAAGTGATAATCTTTGTTCACATACACACTTTGAATTACTACTCTTGCCTACTCACCTGCAATTGCTTTGCAGTTAAATCTTTTGTTCCTCTGAAGACATAGCTTTTTGAAATGCCCTCGCAACCAAGTTCATGGACCTGTACCATTCTCCCAAAGGTAATAAGTCCCACCAAAGCTGTAGATGGTAAAAGACTGAGTGACATTTGCATGGATTCTTTCAAAGCTTGCAAATCTTCATCTTCCATACAAGTATCCACCACATACAGAAATATCAAAGGCATCTGAGGGCCACGCTTTAAAAAGACAAATGATCAGAGTAAGGGGCAGGGAAATAAGCATGCTGGGTTTTTTTTTTTCCCTTTACAACTATACTTTATACTTTTTTCCTTTTGTACAAATTTACACATTCTTCATTTTCACAGCATTAAAACTGTGCCAGGATAAAACATACTCAATTCAATCACTCAAGCCACTCAGAAGGATAATTATTATTTTCATGCCTTAAGTATATACATATAAAGATAACAAAATTTCTGAATTTTCAAAGGACTAATTTATAAATAGTTTAACAAAGTCATATTTAATTAACTAAAATTAAAAATGCCAACCAGCATTTTAAAATCATCGTTTATGAATGAGTGAACTGACATCTTAGTAACATATCAAGATTATTATTGCTTTGTTGATCACATTCAGAAATCCAAAATAACAAATTTTATCTTGTTATACTAGCCTTAAAAGGCTAAAATGCCAACAAATTCAATTTGTAGAGGGAAAAAGATTATGTCTTAGTCAGGTGAAACATTAATTCACTCTCACATTCTAACCAATATAGTTATTGTAAAAGGGAATTCATGTTTAATTAGGGTTTAGAATAGATAAAATCCTTTCAACAGATTTCTTATTTCTTTTTTTTTTTTTTTTTTTTTTTGAGGCTGGGGTTAAGTGACTTGCCCAGAGTCACACAGCTAGGAAGTGTTAAGTATCTGAGACTCACATTTGAACTCGGGTCCTCCTGAATTCAAGGTTGGTACTCTATCCACTTCGCCACCTAGCTGCCCCAGATTTCATATTTTTACGAAATCACTGTTGGCAAACATGAGGGGATTGATCTTTCATCTCTAAATCTTGTAATCCCATAAAGGTCTTTAAAGATGTCCTGATAGTCTTACCAGTACTACATATTCAATGCTTGAAAACTGAGGTAAAAGTTCAGCAGGTTGATTGAGTTCAGATATACCAGCATATGTAGGTGGAAACTACAGGAAGGAAAAGAGTAAAATTCTGAACACTATTTTCCAAGAAAAAAATTAAGAAGCAGAAAAGATAAGTACATGTTTTCCTGATTGTTTAAAAATCAGGAAAACTTCCATGAATTTAAACAAGCCATTTCTCATACCTAAAAGAGACTCCTTCAATCTGTCTTTACTTAAATCTTCCCTTTGCACCTCTGAGAAGCTTCCCTTCAGCTAGAGGCAATCCTCTACAAACTAAATCTCTCATCCTCTGCTCAACTTCTATGCCCTTGGCACATGTTCCTTTTTTCCATTGGAAGTCCCTTTGGGGGCAGGTTTTACTTCATTTTAGCAGTTACCAGGGTTTAGCACAATGCTATTCCACTAAGATACAGAAGCCTAGATAGCAGGAGACCCTTGTAGCTATCTGCTTATGTCTTGTCAAGAGAAATAACCCTCCAAACTAGAGAAGGAATCCAATCAGCTTTAAGGCCAAGCCCTAAACATTTTCCTCTTCTTCAGGTCTTTATGAGGATGGCCAGCCTCTCATCTGGGAGGTTAAAAAAAGCCCAAAGGGTCCTCATGGAGCCTTTTGGCTCCCCAATTTGACACAAGAAGGGATATCCCTGGGATCCAGAGAACCCCAAATCAGAACAAATCTAAACATTCATTCCCATGACATCCTTTCAAACACTTTAAGACAGCTAACATAACAATAGCCAAAAGGCCAATAATTGAAAGACAAAAGAAAACCTCTTATGAGCTGGCCTTCAAACAATTACTCTCTAGGGCTGAGGAACTCTGCTCCTGCCCATAATAGATACTTCACAAAAGCACCAAAAAGAGGAAAAACTCTGGCTGTCTTAGACTCTGGTTCACTATAGAGATCCAAGACCTAAGAATCCTGCCTCTCAGTCCAGCACCCTCATATTCCAAGTTCCCTGTAGGGAACACAGATTTCTTTTTCTTTGCTCCATGAGTCAGCTATACCACAGAGACCCTGAGGCATTCCCTTTTCCCAGTACAACTTCACTCTTGCCCCACCCCCATAGTTCTGCTCTCCTTATCCAGACCTGCTACCTCTCTGGTACCATTTCTTTCAAAGCTCTCAATTTCCCAGGCAAGGTTTCTTCCTCAACCCTTTCCTCATTTTATAATCCTAGGATCTTCCTAGCAACTCTCTCTGCCTCAAACCTAGTAATCTGAGGTTCCCTCCCACTTAGCAGAGTCTCCCAACCTTAGCTTCCCTTGGACATTCTTAAATTTCCTCATCTTAGGGCCTTCACCACCCCTAACTTTCTGTTTTTATATTTGCAACTCCAAAGCTTAGTACAATAGCTTAATTATGGAGAGATTCCTAAATATATTTTAATTAAGCTAATAAAGATATTTTTGTTCATTTAGTTACTTTTAAACATAAATATTCATGTACTAATTCTGTTATAAAGTACTGTTAAATACTAAATAGTAATGAATTCAACTTGCAAAATATGGATTTTCTTACCTGATTCCTTTGATAACAAAAATTGCAAGCCCACAGTTTTGCTCGGTAATCCACTTGACTTTTTTTTTTTTTAAAAAAGATAAGAAATGGTATAAAATTATTTATTTAGTAGGTATAAAATTATTTATTTAGTAGTACTTCACTTATGTGAATGTTTTACATTAGCAAAATTATTTTTATAATTTTCAAAAGCATTTTTCAGATCATCAGAATAAAAATATTTCTATATTCAAAAATAAAAATATAATCTGCTAACAAGGTGATTTTTTAAAAGAGAAAACAAGTGTTTAATTTCATATTCCACTAGACACCAAAATCTCATTCTATATAGTAGCTCAACTCATGTGAACAACTTGTATAAAAAATAAGACATAAAGACATTTTTAATTATCATATTTCCTCAAATTTAATATTGGCTATTACATATTGAGCTGAATCTAAAGGAACCATATCTAAGTAAGATAACACATAAAATCAACAATTTCTCTAATATTATAAACAGTTCATTTAAATGGAAAAAGTAATGTAGCAACTTTTCTGTCCTACTTCAAATGCCAAATTAAATTAAAAGGGTAAACAAATCATAGATTGAGAGCTAGAAGGGCCCTCACATAATGTATCTAGTCCACCTCTTCATTTCACAAATTAGATTCAGAAAACTGAAGTTACATTATATAGAAAATAAATTAGCTACAACTAATCAAGCCCAGGAGCTCTGAGCTCAGAAAATAGAGCACTGATCCTGGAGTCAAGAAGAACCAAGTTCAAATCTGGTCTCAGATACTTAATGTATGACCCTTCAGCAAGTCACTTAACATGTTTGCCTTAATCCACTGGAGAAGGAAATGACAAAACACTCCAGTATCTTTGTCAAGAAAACCCCATGACCAGTACTGGTACACAGGGTCAAAAAGTCAGACATGATTAAGCAATATTTCCCTAACAACTAAAGCAGTTTTACAAAATCAAGTTTTTAAGCTTTTTCAAATTTCTGTTGACAAGATGATACATTCCTTCTCTCAGTAAGGATACGAGTTATATGGCTATGGAATGCAATATATACTATTAAACAAGTCTGCTAAGTCAGCTTGATTAGTTTGAAAGTTCTTCTTGTTCACAAGAATTAAACAATTAAATAGTTACTTGGTGCCAGGCACTGTGGATACAAAGACAAATGCAAAACAGACCCTACCCTTAAGGAACTTAAACTCTAGTATAAAGAGACATATAAGTACACATGCACATATAAGTATATACAAAGCAGACAGAAGCTGATTTTGGAGGTAAGGCACTAGCAGCAGGCAGAGGAATCAGGAAAAGCGGCATATAGAAGCTTGATCTTGAACTGTACCTTGAAGGAAATTAGGAATTATAAGTTATCAAGGTGAAAAGGGATGGCACTTCAGGCATGAGGATGGGGGGGAAGAAGAGGGGCAGCTAATACAAAGGTACTACTAACATGGAAAATGGAGTACCACGGACAAGGAACAGTGAATAGATCAGCTGCATAGATCACAGTGTGCAAGGGCAGTAACAAATAAGCCTGGAAAGGTAGTATGAGGTTGAGCTTTTACATTTAAAAAGTCTTTACATGTCCAACTCAAAAAGGGGTTAATAAAGAGTTATGGATAAATGACTCTGAAATAAAAATAAAAAGTAACAAAAAATTATCAATCAAAAAATATGTTTAAGTGCTTATTGTATGCCTGGCATTGTGGTAAGCACTGAGGATCAAAAATAGGCAAAAAAACAATCCTTGCTCTCCCTTAGCTCACAAGTTAATCTTATTTATTTATAAGACTTATCTCCAAAGAGTCTCATATATTGCAAATAGTAAATGCTTAAAAGCAAAGTAAAGAAGTAAAAAAGGAAGGAGGGGAAAAGAGAGTCCCTGACTAGAGAAAAAGTTAAGAAAAAGGTAGCTGAATATTATAATATCTAGTAATTAATAATAATTACATTACTCTAAGAAAATAGTCTGGTGAAAAGCAATCACAGTAATTAAGTCTGGACCCCCTGGAGGGTTTAAAAACCTAATTACAATTCAAAAGTGAATTATATAATAACATTATAATCAAGGTCTGAATGTGAAGAATGATTATTAAGTAATGACATTTTTTCTAATATAAATAAAAAAATTCATCCAAATCAATATTGTTTTCTAAATATTTAATCTCAAGATCCAAGGAAAAGCTTCTGATTTTACCACAAGGAGTGGCTGAACACTCCAAAAAAAGGATCCCTTCGAACAGTGAAGACAGACTTATTATTACCAGCTTGTTTAACCATCTTATTCACTACATATGTATCCTGCAGAATTCAAGTTAACTTTGAAATCTGCCTTCAAAAAGACAAAGATCAGTCAGAACCAATGAAGTGATTCTAAATACTGGGTTGAAGACTGAATGCAAAATTTTAAATGTTTGCATAATGTGGAGTTTGTGGGAAAAAATGCATGCAAAGCTTTCCCAAATAACAACTTTGAAAAACACAATACTCACTTAGGAGTATAAGTTTTTTATGAGTGTATTTTTTAAAATTACTCATTTTTTTTAAATGTTTACATATCCTATATGATGTGGTTAGATTAAACTGATTGATATATGGTATGGTTAAACAAAATAGGCAAGTTATCATTTAATTCTTTGAAAGTTGTTAAAAACATTATCCAGAATACTGGTTTTTAACTATTTTTAGTGACAAAAACCATTTTTACTATAGAAAGGGATCAGAAATTTTAGATTTAAATCTAAAGAACTTGAGCTTCTATGTGAATCTTCAAGATCCCACAGCAACATAACAAATGCAGTATTTTGTGTTTTATGGCTGAACTGAAAAACTTAATTATTAAATTGATAAACAAATACTATATTTATTGCAATATCTCATATGAGGGCCCATCGTATTACAATACTACTAACTACTCTTCAAATCATGCTTTTGACAACTTTAAAACATAACAGATTTTTGTGACTAATTTAATTCAAGATTAATTTCATACTATAAGAAAAAATTGATTAACTGCTTTTTCCTTAAGGAAAAAAAGAACCTACCATAAAGGATTTAAAACTGCTCGACATGTGGATCTGCTGCAGAGGACAGGTTCATACTGAATAGGAGGTAAATCAGGTCTCTCTTTCAGTGGTGTAAATAGGGATGCCACAGGAACAACCATTCTAGTAGCTTCAAGACGACTTGAAGGCCAAACATTCCAACTAAATCGAACTCCATCTCGATCTTCATTTTGCTGGATGAATTCCAGGAAGGTCGTCATTGTAAATGTTATTTATTTCTGTAACAAAATGGAAATATATTAATGTAAAATTCAGGCACTATTTTAAAAGCAGATTATTCAGCATGTATGGTTTTCAAAAAAAATTATCAATTAAAAATAATCATGTAATATAAATGAATGAAGGGAAGGAAAAAACAATTCCTAGCTTATAAAACTAAGAATTATTGCCTCCAAATTCCCTATTGAATTATATGTTTTTTTTAAAGTAAGCAGTATAAGTTAGATATTGACAATTTTATGTTCAATGTTTTTCTATAATGCTTTGTATATGGAAATGCTTATATCTTAGCATTCGTTAAATTCAGAATTTTTTGGTCAAAGGATATGAACAGACAATTTTCAGATGATAAAATTGAAACTATTTCCACTCATATGAAAGAGTATTCCAAATCACTATTGATAAGAGAAATGCAAATTAAGACAACTCTGAGATACCACTACACACCTGTCAGATTGGCTAAGATGACAGGAAAAAATAATTATGAATGTTGGAGGGGCTGTGGGAAAACTGGGACACTGATGCATTGTTGGTGAAGTTGTGAAGGAATCCAACCATGCTGGAGAGTAATTTGGAATTATGCCCAAAAAATTATTAAACTGTGCATACCCTTTGATCCAGCAGTACTACTACTGGGCTTATATCCCAAAAAGATCTTAAAGAAGGGAAAGGAACCTGTATGTGCCAAAATGTTTGTGGCAGTCCTTTTTGTAGTAGCTAGAAACTGGAAAATGAATGGATGCCCATCAATTGGAGAATGGTTGGGTAAATTGTGGTATATGAATGTTATGGAATATTATTGTTATGTAAGAAATGACCAGCAGGATGAATACAGAGAGGCTTGGAGAGACTTACATGAACTGATGCTGACTGAAATGAGCAGAACTAGGAGATCATTATACATTTCAACAATGATACTGTATGAGGATGTATCCTGATGGAAGTGAATATCTTTGACAAAGAGAAGATCTAATTCATTTCTAAATGATCAAGATGACAGAATCAGACACACCCAGAAAAGGAACACTGGAAATGAGTGTAAACTATTTGCACTTTTGTTTTTCTTCCCAGTTTATTTTTACCTTCTAAATCCAATTCTCCCTGTGCAACAAAAGAACTACTTGATTCTGTACTCATATACTGTATCTAGGATATACTATAAAATAATTAACATGTATAAGACTGCTTGCCATCTAGGGGAGGGAGTAGAGGGAGAAAAGGGAAAAGTCGGAACAGAAGTGAGTGCAAGCAATAATGTTATAAAAAATTACCCAAGCATATGTTCTGTCAATAAAAAGTTATAATAATAAAAAAAAAGAATGTAAGGGGGAAAAAATTCAGAATTTTTAAATTTTAAAAGCATTTAAATATAAAAAACAAAATCATTATTAAAATAAACTTGTAATTTTAAATCAGTGGAATACGTGGGTAAAGAAAGCATCTTCTTCTAAAGGTAAAACATTTTCTTAAAAAAACTACTGTGGTTAAAGGATATAGTCAGTTTCCAAAGGAAGTAAGTCAACCTATAGCCACATGAAGAAAAAAATTATTCAAATTGTAATAATCAGAGAAATGAAAATTAAATCTGTTCTAAGAGTTTACCTAAAACCCATGAGATTGGTAAAGTTGTCAAAAAAAGAAAGCAACAAATTCTAGAAGAGGAAAACAGATATATTGATGCAGGTGTCAAATTCACTGTCCAAATCAGATTAAATGCAACTGGGAAATGTTTAACAAAAAATAATAATAATAATAATAAAATAAATTATAGATAATTTAATTTGTAGTTTTCCATGTCAACATTTGGCCCTATTTTATTTATCATGCTATTTCTATTTTGAGTTTGACACCACTGTATCAATGCATTATTGATGAATTATGGAAGTATGAATTGGTCCAGCCACTCTAGAAAGAAATTTGGAACTATGTCAAAAAAAAAGTCACTAAATTGTGCATACCCTTTGTTCAGAACCAAATGATATCAAATAATAAGAAAGGGGCTCATCTGCATATAAATATAAGTTCTTTTTGCAGTACCAAAAACTGGGAAACCTAATCAAGCCTATCAATTGGGCTAAACAAATTATAGTATATGAATGCAATGTAATGCTGGAAGAAATAACAGCAGTCATTAACAGAGAAACCTAGGAAGATTTATATGAACTGATACAGAGCAAAATGAGCAAGAAGAGAACAACTTAAAAAGTAGCAGCATATAAGAACCCTGATGATTATCCCTGGTTCCAGAGAACTTGTGATAAATCATGCTATTCAACTTTTAACAGAGTAACAGATTCAAGGTACAGAATGTTACATTTACTTTGGAAAATGGTCAATTTGAGGGACTGTTTTGCTTGAATGTACAAAAGTTTTGTCACAAATATTTTCCTTTTCTTCTTTTTTTTCCATTGGAAAGGTGAAAACTGTAGTAAATAAATTTTTGCTTATTTAAAAACTCAAATACAGTATTTTAATATATATTTTAATAGTTTATTACCAAATAATGTGGAAGTAACATCATACAGTGCAGGAAGTGCTAGCTGGATTTGCGGTCAAGAGGGTTCAAATTCCCTGGGTTCAAATTCCACTTCTGAGACTTTACTAGCAGTATAAATGTGGACTCCATAGATTACTGCTAAGATCCCTTTTGGCTACAAAGGTCCTATAATCATATCATTTTTCACTAAAGTTCTATGAACATATCATGATATGGAGATGGCACTGATCTCTCAAATTTAATATCCAAAAAGCGATGATAGAGCTACAAAGCTGAAAAGATTAATAACTATAAGTTTGCTTATCAAAGATCTTCCAAGCTAAGTACTGAGAGACTCACCAACAGACTGACGAAAGGATAAATCATTTGGGGGCTATGGCAACACTCAAATACCAATGGTCTGTTATTAATAGAGAGATCTCACAATAATGAAACTGCAGGTCCTCAAAGAACTAAGCCAAATATGTCATGGATTATTCTTCCCATAGTATAAATTTTAATATTCCAACATTTACACACTTATGAAATGACTAATAAAATTGTTCTTAAATCCTGGACTACATTCTAACATAACAGTTCCTTCTATACAGATATGGTTTTTTACTAGTAAAGTCCCTGCCCTAAAGGAGTTTATATCCATTAGAGAAAACAATATATGCATTAATATATAGAAAATATATGCAAAGCAAATATAAGTTAAATTTGCAGGAGGAGGAACCAACAATTGGGAGCATAAGGAAAAATTCAATACAGAAAGTTTTGCTTGAGAAGGAAAACAAGAGATTCTAAAGATCAAGTGGGAGAGTATATTCCAGGTATATTAAGCTGCTAGTATAAAGGTTAAGAAATAGATCAAAGATCAAAATTCAATTATAACTTTCCTTCTAATTGGTCTTCCTGATTCAAATCTCTCTCATGACAATAAATAGTCTTTCTAGATCACTCCTCTCTACTCAATAAATTCCAAATGGCTCCCAAATCTGGAATCCAAGAACTTAAAAAAAAGTTATGATAACGATATTTTTATAACTGATTTTCTTTGACACTTTATGTACTTCATTTTATATATTTAAAACATTATTGTTATGAGGTCAATAGGCTTCACTAGACTTGTCAAATTGGTCTGTATCAGAAAGTTAAGAACCTCTATTCTAAAGTCACATTTAATACCTCTAGCATTTAAGGAGTTTTCATAGCCTGGCTCAAACATACTTTTCTAGTCTATACATTATTCCTCTTTACATACTCTATGATCCAACTAGGGCAGCTAGGTGCCCCAGTGGAGTACAGGGCCTAGAGTCAAGAAGATCAGAATTCAAATTTGCCTCAGACACTTTACTGGCTGTGTGACCCTGGGCAAGTCTTTTAACCCTGTTTGCCTCAGACTCCTCATCTATAAAACAATCTAGAGAAATAAATAAAACCACTTCAATATCTTTACCAAGAAAAATCCCAAATGGGATCATGGAAAGTCTGACACAACTAAAAAATGACTCAACAACAAAAATAATCCAATTAAATTAGCCTTTTTGATACTTCTCACCCATGACATTTTATCATCCATCTTTGTACTCACTGTCCTCATACCTCTCCATTCCCTCCTCACTTCTGCCTCTTAAAATGTCTAGATTCAAACTTAAGTTCAAACACCATCTCCATCTCTATAGAAATTATCTCATATATAATTTTATAAAATATAAGCTCCATGAGTACAGAGACTTTCATTTTTGTTTTTATATCTCTAGCACATAACACAATGCCTGGCATACAATAGCATTTATTAAATTGTCAATGGCTGATAGATTAACTGTATGACATTAAGCATGTTAAGTTACCATCTCTAGGATTGTTTTCTTATCAGTAAAATGAGGGAAGAAGGGAAGGGCAAGAATTTGAACTAAATATATCTAATATACATAATTTTAAAAGAACTGATTCTCTCTCCAATCCATCCTTTCCATATACTGGTCAAAATGATCTTCCTAACATACAGGTCATATCATTCAATAAGCTTCAATGACTCCTCATTATCTGTAGAAATACAAACACCTCAATCTAGCACTGAAAATACTCTAACCTAATTTTAATCTACAATAGTGTGTAAAATAACTGGGATTAATGGGAATAAGTAAAATAATTAATTTTATTGCCTTATAACATTATGCTTGGGGCAGCTACGTGGTGCAGTGGGTAAAGCACCAACTCTGAAGTTAAGAGGATCTGAGTTCAAAGCTGGTCTCAGAAACAACACTTCCTAGCCGTGTGACCCTGGTCACTTACCCCAATTGCCTCAGCCAAAAAAAACATTATGCTTACAACTTTTTACAACTTCAAAAAAAATTTTAATATGCAACATGTACCTTCTTTTGTTCTATTTTTTACATATTTAGACTGAGTTCACAAGACTGACATATTTTTAATTTTTTCCCCATACACTGAATATTAAGCAAAGATGTGACAAATTCTTCATCTTTTTTCCAAGTTTAGCCTTGATTACAGTCAACTGATTTTCAATGATGTTTAAATCAGGCAAAACCAGATCACTAAAATAATTTTCTTTCCACCTCTTAAATAAATTTCTTAATATTTCATGACATATGGCATAGTAAAAGGCCATATTGATGGCATTCCACTTTCACTGGGGAATTTCTGTAATCCCGGAACAATTTTGCTTCTTCATATTCCAACATAATTTATTAGAGTCAATGAGGTTAAGATTTCTTGGCCCTTGGAAAGTAAAAATTCTTTAAAATATCTTGAAGAATTACAGTATTTATGAAGATGGGCAGATCTTATAGAATCATCTGGACTCCTAAAAAAACAATTTTGATACAGCCTTGAATGAAAAAGTGAGTTTCTTCAGAAAAAATTAATTCTTCCCAATCTTTGGTACTCCAGTATTTGAACTGTCTTATCTATGATAAGCATTCTTTATTCATAGCAGCAGTTCACACCTGTTTTATTTTACTAATCTTGTTTTTCTAATTTAAAGAAGCCTGTATCCCTTTAAGAGATTCAGCTTTTCTTTCTGAGAATTACTTAAGCTGCCTCACAGTAGTTCTTAGTTTTGCTTTTTTGTTTTTTTTGTTTTTTTTATTTTCAACCATACTTGCCTTTATACTGTAAAGCACATTCTATTGCACTATGTATTAAATTGATCCTTGAAATGACTGATTTACCCACACCAACGTCCACTGAAATATCTTTGAAAAACCACAACTTTTGCACATTTCCTTTGAGTAAGAACTATTTTTGAAAACTATAGAATTTAGTGCACAACAATAATCAAGGCAACAAAAACATCTACATAGCATGAAATCTATCAATTGACAGGACAAACTAAAAATGGGGAAAACTAGGGAAACCAGCTCAATCTGTTTTCATCTGGTTGAGATTGGACATAAAAGTCAGCTTAGAGTAACCAGCCTGGCATAGGACAGGACCCTTGCTCTCACATTTGAATTTCTATCAAAATTGCCTATCCCAGTATCTACTTACTGTATTTTTCCAGCCTTATCTTAAATTATTCTTTCATATATTATCATCATGGCAAAGTTGTCATTTCATTTCTATCTCCCATGTCTGTGCAATGCACAACTTAATACTCTTCATTTCTGATCATCACCAGAATCATAGCTAACATTTATTTAGTACTTACTATGTGCTAGGCATTGTGCTAATAAGCACTTTACAATTATTATCTCATTTGATGCTCATAATATGGCTGGAAGATAGGTGATATTATTATGTCCATTTTAGAGATGAAAAAAACTGAGGCAAACCAGGATGATTTGTTCAGGATCACTCTAGTGATCAGCTAGTAAATATCTGAAGCTGGATTTGAATGGAGATCTTCCTGAATCTTTCTTCAAAGCTCAATTCAAATGCCACCTTGCCAGTTAGAGCCTTTATCCTTCTTCACCACGATTTCTCTCTCTATCCTTAAGACAACCTGAATTATGAATACCTGTTATAGGTAAGGTCCTCCAAGACAGAATTGTTTTGTTTTTGTCTTTGTATCCTTGGAGCAGGCACTTAATAAATGTTTGTTGCCAAATCCAATAAACTCTGGGTTAGAATCCTGGTTTGCTTCACTATAGGTCACCTTGGGCAAGTCACTGAAACTTCTAGGTCCTGTTTCCTTATCTGTGAAATGAAATGGTTGAACCGCATGATCTCTCAAACAACTTTCACCTCTCTTCTCTCTACATACCAGAGATTCTAAACTCTAATAGTAAGTGATTTTATTTTTATTAATGTTTTGATAATTGTACCTCTTGTAAATTGTAAAGATTGTAAAATGTAAGATTGTAAATCTTATGTATTTTATTTTGAGCATTCAAAAACATTATTCTGAGAAAGGGGCCCATGTGTTTCAGCAGAATGTCAAGGGTCCATGATACACACAAAATTTCAAAATACCTACTTTGTTCTATCTTGTTTCCCATAGGTCCAATATTTTCTCAATGCAAATGATTCTCAGTTCTTTCTGTCCAGCTCTAATCTCTCTGGAGGGAGATCCAATCCCTCACCCAATCTTGAACATCTCAAACTGGATGTCCCATTCCACCTCATACTAAACAAGACCAAAACAAGACTACTCTTTCCCACTAACCTTCATCTCTCTCAAACTTTCCTAATACTACCCACCGTAACTTCCCAAGCAAATAGACTCAACTTAACTTCTCTCTCAGAAATCCACTGCAACATTTTTCCTAAACATTTCCTCTCCCCTCATGCAGCCCCCACCCGGAAAGTCTTCAACCCTTCAACACTTCTTACCTGCATTAATCTTCTAATTGTTGGTCTTTCAGCTTCAAGTCTCTGATCATTCCAGCCTCTCTACTCAGCTGGAACTTCCAAAAGCGCAAATTTGACTACATCACCCACTCTGCTCAATAAACTCCAGTGTCTGTCTCCTCCAAGATCAAATACAGTATTTGTTTAGCTTTTAAAGTGCTTCCAAGGTAGGTCCCTTCCTACCTTTTCAGTCAATTCCCCTGACACAGGACAGTGGCCCTCTAGCCTTTTTGTTGTTCCTTTCCCACAAAATATTCCTATCTCCTTATTCTGCCTTTTTTGTTACTGTCCTCTGGGTTCTCCTCCTTAGCTTCTCGTTCCCTTAAATCTAAACTCAAATACTACATTCCACAGGCCATTCCCGGTTCCAAATCTTGCATAGTTAAGTTAAGTTTCTCCCTTAATTGAAGTATAAGCTCCTTTAGAACAACTATTTTTGCTCTTGTTTGTATCCCTAGAGTTTTGTACAGGGCCAAACAAATTATTTATTAAGCTTAGGAAATGCTGAGGATACAAAAAGAAGAAAAAGGTAAGTCTTAACGAGATGGAATTCACAACCTAATTGAGACAATACAGCAACAACTAAATACGAAGTGGTTACGTCACGAAATTGAATCCCTCTGTTGAAAAACAAAGACTCAGACTAAAAGTATGATATTTAAATCAGTATCTTCTCGTTGAATAAGTTCAAATAAATTCGGGGAGGGAGGAGGTTCCCATCCTGTGAAAAAGATCAAGAGATCAAATTTGTTCTTCATTAACAAATTAGATAGTGATCGATTTTCCAAAAAACAGCATCTTTCACACCTATGCTGGGAGACATTTCCCACCTTCCACAAAACAAGATAAATTCACGACCATTTGGAAACCAATACACCCTCCATCGTCCAAACATGGATGGATCTCCCTCCTTCCCTGCTCCCTTCCTACGCCCTTCAGCCCCCTCGGGCACTCCGGGCTCCAGATGACACATCGCCAGGATACAAAGTCTAGAGACCCAGGAAAGGCGGGGCAGGGAGTTGGGCGCCGGGCTCGGCCCAGGCTGAGGCTGGGGCCTCTCGACCCGGCCGCCCACCCCAGGCCGCCTTCAAGAAAACTGGTCCCAAGGCCCCGGCGAAGCTTCCTCGAGAGCACCGGTGGGCTAGCTGGAGCAGAGAAGTTTCCAGCGGCCGCCAGGCCCTCTTCGGATGCCGGAAGGTCCGCAGCGCTCCTCCACAGACCCTGGTTCAGAGGCGCAACCGACGCCCACCAGCACAGCCTCGGCGTCTAGACACACGACCCCTCCCCCACCCCCTACCCCCCACCCCCAGGTAAGAGGGAGCGGGGCCCCAGGAATATAGGTTCCTACCTTGCCTGCTGGGTCTACTACGCATCCGCTGCAGCCTCCTCCGCAACCTTAATCCAACTGCCCCACTCCCAAGACGGCGCGGCCGCCCCGCCCCCCTCGTCAGGGCAGAGTCTCTGGACTCAAGCAATATGGCTGGTGTAGCCTCTGCCACGTAGAGAGAAGGGGCGCGGCAGTGAAGGGAACATCCCGGGAGAGCCCAACCCACTGTTTGCTGATCCAAAATAGTCCAAATCCGAGCTCCTAATCTATTCAACCGAGCAGCATTTTTTATGGCGAATATGTTCCAAGCTGGGTGCTAGGGTACAAAGACAAACATGAGACAATCTCGTTCTGTTGGGAAAGACAATAAATATGTACAAAATTTTTTAAAGTATATACGATATATAAACATATACGGATATACAAAATAATTACAAGAGAATTAAGTAAAAGAGAGTTAAGGAGAAAAGGCACTAACAATTTCGGGAACCGGAAGAGAGATTCTGTGAAGTAGAAGTGAAGTGAGTTAGGTAGTATTAGTGGATAGTGCTGGAATCAAGAAGACTCGATTTCAAATTCTTCCACCACATCCTTAGATGGTTTATTAGTGGTGTGATCCTGGGCAAGTCATTTGACCTATCTAAATCTTATTTTCTCAACTGTAAAATGGAAATAATGGCACTTATCTCACAGGGTTATTATGAGGATCAAATGAGTTAATACGTATAAACCTTAAAGCTTCCTATATTGTTCCAGACATGGGGGCCAGACTGTGTAAAGACATGAAGACTGGTGAAAGGAATTATTACCCCGGAACACTTTGGGCTCCGAAGGAGGCAGAGAAAGGACATTAAGGAAAACTGATAAAAGTCTATGTGTAAACAAACAGTTTGAGTTAAAATATGACAATGAGAATTCGACAGAATTTAGTTTAGAGTTTCCTGATAGTTAATGAGTTTTTAAAATTCAAGAAATCCATTTTAAGTAAGGCATGAGGCCAAAAATCCTCCTATAGTCCCCAGTCACCTGATTTGTAATCTCATCAGCTATAAAACTTTAAAACTTTAAAAAAGTCAAGTACAAATGAGCTCATGGACCATATGCCCCAAAGCTATCATATCTCAAGTCATCACTCTGCCTTTAAACATGTCCTCTTTTACAGAACATTCACTTGAAGGGCAGTTCTCTATCCTAGGTCCAGAACAGGATATTAACAGGAATTTATACTGGAGAAATTGTTTCTTCACAAGTGAATTTCTGTCAAACTATTTACATATGAAAGGGTTACACAATATTATACAGGAAATGGAGTATTCTGTGTGAGAAAGAGCAAGACAACCAGTATAGTTAACTGATAATGTGCAGGAAGGAGAATGATACAATAGTTGAAACTAGGACCTTAAATCTCAAACAAAGAAGCTTACACTTGATACAGTCTGTATTTTACAACTTTACAAATCTATATAAAATTTGTATAATATACAATGTGTATAAATTACAAATCACTGGAGTTTATTCAGCAGTATAATGACAGTCAAATCTATACTTTAGGAAGTTCATTTTGACAGTTGAGTGAGAGTGAGGAAAGACTACAGAGGAGAAGAAAATGTATATAGTACCTACTGCATGCCAGGCACTGAGCTAAATGCTTTTATCTCTCATTTTATTCTGAAGGCTTTTGCAATAATTCAGAAAAGAAGTGATGAAGACTTGGAATAATGTGATAGATTTGTGATTAAAAAAAAAAAAAAGTCTGGAAGTGAGAAATTTTGCCAACTTTGAAGATTTAGCAGCTGTTTAAATATCTAAGAAAATGGAGAATGAGAAGTCAGAGATGATTGGAAGAATGTTGGTATCCTTGACAGAAGTAAGGAAATTGGAAGAGGATGGTTTTGGGGAAAAGATAAGTTCTGCTCTGGAAATGTTAAGTTTGAAAGATCTACAGCATATATATTTTAAAATGCCAAATAGGCAGGCAGCTGGTAATGGGAGAATATAACTAGAAGAGAGAATAGATATAAATGTGGGAATCATAATTAGAGGATGGTTAAATATAAAGCAACTAATTGGGTCATCAAGAGAGAGAAAATTTAGGAAATGAAAAGGCGGAGCCTTGGGATACCATCCACAGTTACAAAACTTGAAATATATGAGCCAGCAAAAAAGGCTGGGAATGAAAGATCAAACAGGTAGGAGTAGAATCAAACAATAGCAATGTCAGTAAAATCAAAAGAATGCAGCAGGAAAACATACTCAACAATGTTAAGAATAAGGACTGAAAAAAATCCAATGGATTTGTTAATTAAGAGAGCATTAGTAACCCTTTGATCCAGCAGTGCTACTACTGGGCTTACATCCCAAGGAAATCCTAAAAAAGGGAAAGGGACCTGTATGTGCCAAAATGTTTGTGGCAGCTTTTTTTGTAGTGGCTAAAAACTGGAAAATGAATGGATGTCCATCAATTGGAGAATGGTTAGGTAAATTATGGTATATGAATGTTATGGAATATTATTGTTCTGTAAGAAATGACCAACATGAGGAATACAGAGAGGCTTGGAAAGACATCAACTGATGCTGAGTGAAAGGAGCAGAACTAGGAGATCATTATACACTTCAACAATGATACTGTATGAGGATGTATTCTGATGGAAATGGATATCTTCAACATAGAGAAGAGCTAATCCAATTCCAATTGATCAATGATGGACAGAATCAGCTACATCCAGAAAAGGAACACTGGGAAATGAGTGTAAACTATGAGCTTTTTTTTTTTTTGTTTTTCTTCCCAGATTATTTTTACCTTCCAAATACAATTCTTCCTTTGCAACAACAACAACAAAATTCGGTTCTGCACATATATATTGTACCTAGGATATACTATAACATATTTAATATGTATGGGAATGCCTGCCATCTAGGGAAGGAGGGGAAAAATTCAGAACAGAAGGGAGTACAAGGGATAATGTTCTTAAAAAAAAAAAATTAAATTACCTATGCATATGTACTGTCAAAAAAAGTTATAATTATAAAAATTAATTTAAAATAAATTTAAAAAAGAAAAAGAGAGAGAGAGAGAGCATTAGTAACATTAGAGCATCAGACCAAAATCCATTAAATGATGAGGTTAGAAGGCAGATTACCAAGGGGTGAGAAGTAAGAAAAAAGAGAGGAAGTGAGGCAACACAAATAAACAACTTTTTAAAATAGTTGGCTGTGAAAGTAATGGGGAAATATCAAATGAGAATTTTTTTTTTTTAGGATGGGACAGGCCTAATCACATTTTTAGGCATCAAGGAAAGAATAAATGAATGAAAAAAACATTTCTTAAATGTTCCAGGAACAGTGTTGGTCATTGGTGATACAGATACAATACTAAGATTGTTATTCAGTTGTTCAGTCATGGCAGGACCTTCTATTCTCCATTATCCCTTAAAGTCTGTCCAAGTTTGTGTTTCCCTAGTACTCTCTCTCTCATCTTATCATGTTCCCCTTTTCCTTTTGCCTTCAATCTTTCTCAACATTAAGATCTTTTCCAGTGAATCCCATCAGTCCCTGCCTTCAGGGAATTTACATTCCAATGAAGAAATCCATTACATGGAGGACAGTCATAGCCATGGGAAAAAAATCTGGTTTAGGAAGTTGTGTTCTGCTTTCTAGAGCCCCCAAGTTAGGGTGGTTAAAACATTGTGGAGAAGTGATGAGGCGAGACTCCCAAGGATGGGGGAATAAGGAGTCTTTTTATTCCAAGGTCTTTTACCCTTATATACCTTAATACTTTATGTAACCAAAATAACACTGGGCATGTGCTAAGTATATACTGCTTGTGAGACCACATAAACAACTTGTTATTGTATGTAGATTGCCACCTGATATCACTCTGCTTCAATAGCAACACAGGTTGTCACTGCCCCCTGACTTCTCAGGAAAGCCAAGAGCCCTTAGTAGATGGGGAGCCTAAACCACACATTGTTAGCAGGTTCCCTCTAGGCTGAAGGGTCTTATACCTCACCCAGAGTTCCCCCACTATCTGGGAGTCACAGAGCAACCCTTTTGTCACATTCTTTCTAGAAGCAATCATAGAATTAATTTGATTATCATACCCAAAGACTTAGAAAAAAGGGGGGAAATGGAAGAATTTAGAGGAGGGGGTAGAAAGTATAAATGCAATGACAGAGCTGATAGTAAGATGCATATGTAGACCCATGTTTCTTTCTAGGAGACAGTTGGATGAGATGTAAAGAATGATCTAGATGTGAAGAATGACCGTCTAGAGATGGTTAGCTCATCTGACCATCTGTACAGTTTAATCTCAGAGCAAACTTCCAAAACTGTGTTGGTTAATTCCCTAGAGAAAGAGAAGAAAGGACCATGGCCTCTAATCATATCCTTGAAGTGCCTGGCCCAAGTAAAGAAAAGACAGCAGCCACAAAACAAACTATAAAGTACAAAGCAGGTCTAGGTTTTCTGGAGGACATCTTGACAAAACAGCATTTTTTTCAAAAGTTGCTTTTACTATGTCTCCCTGCCTTATTGGATTGTAAAGATTATGCATTGCCCATAATTACGCAATCTCCACAGTAAATTTTCTTTCACTTTCTTCCTAAGTCAGTCAATCAGTTGACAAGCATTTATTAAGCACTTCCTATTTATTAGGCACAGAGCTAAGTGCTGGAAATACAAAGAAAGACAAAAATAATTCCTGTCCTCAAGGAGGACATTGTAATGGAGGGAAGTGGATAATATAAGCTAAATATCAGCTAAAATTCAAATGTGTACATATGTGTGTATTCACATATATGATTATTTACACCTATATAGACAAATACATATAGCATTTTGAAGTTTTCAAAGCACTATGCATATGTTTTTTCATTTAACCAAATGAAATATGTATTTCATAATAAGTAAATTTTTACCATTAAAGAAAGCAAAATTGGAGGAGAAGGCATTAGCTATGGGAACCAAGAAAAGCTGTGAAGGCTCTCGGAGAATTGACCTGCCCCTTCACCCAGGCAGGATCCTTAATAGAAAATAAATCTAGAAAAGATAATTTAAGAATAATGGAATTACCTGAAAGTCATAATTTTAAAAAGAAAAAAAAGAAGAATCCAGATAGCATCTTTCAAGAAATTATCAAGGAAAACTGCCCTTATATGATGTAACCCAGAAGGTAAAATAGTCATTGAAAGAATTCACAATAATACTTCTGAAAGAGATCCCAAAATGAAAATCCCAAGGAATATGGTAGTCCAATTTCAGAATTATCAGGTCAAGAAGAAAAAGTGGCCAGGAAAAAAAAAATTACACAGATTTCAAATCAGATTGGAATATGATATTCCAAAAGGCAAAGGAGATTGGATTACAACCAATAATCAACTAGTCAGAAAACCTGAACATAGTTTTTCAGGGGGGAAAATAAATATTTTTTTTAAAATGGGAAACTTTTAAACTTTCCTAATGAAAAGACCAGAGCCAGTATGCTAGAATATGTTGTTTATAAGAAACAAATTTGAAGCAGAGATACACAGAGTAAAGGTAAAATATTTCAGTTGAAATTAAAAAAAAAAAAGCAGGGTTAGCAATTCTGATCTAAGACAAAGCAAATGCAAAGTAGATTAAAGATTAACTGAGATAAGGAAACTATATCTTGCTAAAAGGTACCATAGAAAATGAAGTAATATCAACACTAAAACCATACCTGCACCAAGTGCAATAGCATCCAAACTCTTAGAAGAGAAGTTAAGTGAGTTGCAGGGAAAAAAATAAAAATAAACAATAAAACAATACTAGTAAGGGATCTCAACCTTCCCCTCTCAGAACTAAATAAATCTAACCACAAAATAAACAAGAAAGAAGTAGATATGATAAACCTCTGAAGAAAATTTAATAGAGACAGAGAGGAATATACCTTTTTCTTCAAGGTACAGTGCACCTACACAAAAATTGACTAGGTATTAGGGCAAATAAAAACTTCACAATCAAATACAGAAAGTCAGAAATGTTAAATGAATCCTTTTTAGTTCATAATATAAAATCATAATAAAAATTATGTGCAATAAGAGGCCATGAAAAGATATCCTGAAAATTAACTGGAAACTAAATAAACTAAAGAATGAGTGGATCAAACAGCAAATCATAGAAATAAGCAGAAATTGCATCAAAGAGAACTACAATAATGAGACTTCAAAACAAAGCATATGGGATATGGCCAAAGCAGTTCTTAGGGCAATTTTATATCTCTAAATACTTATATGAATTAAATAGAGAAAGAAAAGATCAGTGATTTGGGTATGCAACTAAAACTGCTAGAAAAAGAACAAAGTAAGGATCCCCAATTAAATACCAAATTAGAAATTCTGAAAACCAAAATGAGAAATTAGTAAAACTTAAAGTGAGAAAAGAATTAATAAACTAAGAGTAGGTTTTGTGGGAGAGGCAATACAATAAAATAAACTTGTAGTTAATTTGTTTTTAAAAAAAAAAAAAAAGAATAAAAGCAAATTACCAGTATCAAAAACAAAAAAATGTGAATTCACCATCAATGAAGAAAAAATTAAAGCAGCAATTAGAGCTATTTTGCCCAACTATATGCTAATCAGTCTGACAAATGGATTAATCTTTACAAAGATATAAATTGCCCCAATTAACAAATAATGAAATAAAATAACTAAATAATGCCAATTTAAAAAAAGAAATTAAATAAACCATCAATGAACTTTCTGAGAAAAATTCTCCAGAACCAGATGGATTTACAAGTGAATTCTACCAAACTTAAAGAACAATGTATTTCAATAACATATAAATTATTTGGAAAAATAGGCAAAGGAGTCCTACCAAATTCCTTTTATGGTTTAATAGGGTGCTGATACTTAAACTAGGAAGAACCAAAGCAGAGAAAGAAAATTATAGAACAATTTCCCTAATAAACATTGATGCAAGAAATTTAAATACAATATTAGCAAAGAGATTACAGCTATTTATCACCAGTATAATACAATATGACTTCATGAATTTATATGAGGAATGCAGGACTGATTCAATAATAAGAAACCTGTTAGCATAATTGACCATATCAATAACTATCAAATCATATGATTATCTCAATAGAAGCAAAAAAAGCTTTTGACAAAATACAGTATCTATTCTTATTAAAAACACTAGAAATCATAAAAACAAATGAAGTTTTCTTTAAATTATAAACAGTATTTATCTAAAATCATTAGTAAACATTGTATGTAATGGGGATAAGCTCAAAACATTCCCAAAAAGATCAGGGTGAAGCAAGGATAGCTATTATCACCACTATTATTCAATACTGTACAAAAAATGTTAGCTTTAGCAATTAAAAAAAAGAAAAAGAAAAAGAAATTGAGGAATTAGACTAGATAGTGAGTAAACAAACCTATTACTCTTTGCAAATGAAATACTAGACAATTAAAAAACTACTTGAAATAATTAACTTTAGCAGTTACAAAATATGAAATAAACCCAAATAAAACATCAAGATTTCTATATATGACCAAAAAGAATAGCAGCAAGAGATAGAAAGGGAAATTCCATTTAAAATAACCCTAGACAATAAAAAATATCTGGGGTTCTATCTACCAAGGCAAACCTAGGAACTATATGACCACTGTAAGGATCCTTTAAATGGTGGCTACAGCACAACAGGAAATTGAATAGCCTAGAAGTAATCTTTGTGGATGTAGGACTACCCTGTGGGTGGGATCCTGCCCATATTGAGATAGCTTCATAATGGGTGACAGCTCTCTCATTGGTTGGCTGTGTGTGTGACCTCACAGGTCCTTTATAAGCCCACTGCAGGCAGCAAGTTGCTCTCTTTCACCTGGCTCCCTAGCCTGGGGTAGCCAAGCCAAGCTGAAGGACATCAGAGAGAGGTAAAGAGTTTGGTAGTGAACATGTGGATTTCCAGACCAGTGTGTTAGACCCATGTCCCTAATATTACAGAAAAGAAAAACAATAAATGTTGGAGAAGATGTCGGAAAATTGAAGCACTAATGCATTGTTGGTGGAGATGTGAAGTGATCTAACTGTTCTAGAGAGAAAATTGGAACTATGCCCAAAGGGTAACCAAACTCTGCATACTTTTGATTGAGCAATATGACTAAAGCCATATCCCAAAGATGATTTTTAAAAAGTGAAAAGGGCCCACAGATACAAAAATATTTATAGTAGTTCTTTTTATGGTAGAAAAGAATTGGAAATTGAAGAGATGTGCATCAATTGAGGAATGGTTGAACAAGTTGTAATATATGAATGTAACTGAATATTATTGTTATATAAGAAATGATGAGAAGACAGATTTCAGAAAATCCTTGAAAAACTTTCATGAACTAATGCTGCTCTAAATGTGCATACCCAGGAGAACACTCTACACCATAATGGCAACATTCTGGCATTATCAACTATGATATTTCTTCTCAGAAATACAATTATCCAAGACAATTCTAAAAGACTTGTGATGAAAAATACTATCTACATCCAGACTATGGAGTCTGCATATCAATTGAAGAATCCTATTTTCACTGTTTTTATGTTTTCCTGTTTTCTTCCCTTTTTGTTCTTTTTTCTCACTATGACTAACATGGAAATATGTTTAATATGATTGTACCCATACAATCTATATAAGATTGCTTCCTCTCTTGGGCAGGGAGGGAAGGGAAGGAAAGAGTTGGAAACTTGGAATTCCCAATCTTACAAAAATATTGAAAAGCATCTTTACATGTAATTGAAAAAAATAAAATGCCATTAAATAAAATTAAAAAGAAGAAAAGAAAATTTACTTTGGTAGCTTAATAGATCAGATGGGACTGGAAAAAGGCTAGAAGACAGGAGTCTAGTTAGAAAATTATTACAAATATCTCAGGCAAAAGATGATGAAAGCCTAAACTAAGGTTACAACTACACAAAAAAGCTCATCCCATGTATCCATCAATGATCAAATCTTACCTTTTCTCCCTTTATAAGGCTTTTCATTCTTTCAGCTTTTTTTTGTGTAATTGTATATATCTTGTTTGTATATACTTGATTTCTTTAAGCATATAAAATATTATTGTACTTTAAGAAATAATGAGGGAGATAGGAATGAAAATCTGGGAAGACTTATAGGAACTGATATAAAGCGAAGTGAGCAGAACTAGGAAAATAGTTTATACAGTAACAATGCTCTAAAGGACAAACAACTTTAAATGACTTAGTAACTCATATCAACACAATGGAACCAACCAGAGGTTCCAGAGGACTCATGATGAAACAATATCTATTTCTAGATGTGAAGATCTCAGTGAAAACAAGCATATTTTTTGGGACATGGCTAATGTAGGAATTTGCAAGTTTGCTTGGCTTAACTATGTATATTTGTAACAATTTTTGTTCTTGATTTCTTAATAGATGGAAGAGGGATGGTGGGAGAGATTTTGCAAATAACAAAATAAAAATTGGATTTTTAAAAATATAAAACAAAGGGAGCCAAGATGGTGGAGAAGGCACACGTGAGATTCTGAGCTCCTCTCATACCCTCATTACCAATTTTTAAAATCAGCCTCAAAAATAGCTCTAGACTGGTAAGGTTCATGAAGATTTGAAGTACAACAACTCACCAGCCGAAGATAATCAGGAATATCACCAGAAAAGGTTTGTCCTGAGTGGTGGGAATAGACACCCAGGGCAAGGATAGAATTGGGAGGGGGGGAGGGGGTAGCCTCCAGGATTGGAAGGTTTACATAGAGCTCTCTGCCATAGCCTGACTGCTTTGCTTCAGTTGCTGAGTAGTGGGCCAGCAGAGAAATCAGAGCCTGGGGTAGAGGGTACTATGAGGAACGCCAGAGCAGGTTCTGGCTGTGCCCACCCAGGACCGGAAGTGACGCAGCACAGACCATAACACAGATCTTCACAGCATTCTGCAGCTAGGGGCTCTTGTTGGGAGGCAGTCACAAACCTGCACGGAAGGAGCACAGCCTGAGGCAGCCTCTCATCTATACAGTGAGGGGCTCGGCCTGGGGTAGTGGAATCTCCCCAGCTCGACTGTGCTCCTCAGGCAGAGATACTTCCCATGCAGTGAGGGATAGGGAAACTGCTAATACTCAAAGCAGGTGTTTGTAGGGGGCCAGTGATACTTTTGCTACTTAACCTCTAGCTCTAAGCAGTTGCATCCTCATAGCAGGGTCCCTCTCAGGGCACTTACACAGCCAGGCTCTTGATAATCAGGCCTAGTCACTTCCGTGGGGAGCTCTTCTCAGAGCACTCTCAGAGCACTCCCAGAGCACTCCCACAGTTCGCAGCTCAGCTGCTCCTTGCAGTCCATTGGCAGGACACCAACTGTCCATATATCCATCCTTCCTCCACAGAGGAAGCTGGGAACCTCCTTGTCCTGAAAGCAGGCCCTAAAGGCTTTATAAAAATGAGTAGAAAAAAACAAGACAATGATAACTTCTATACAGAAAGGGAGCGGGAATCCCTAAGAGACTTAATAGCAAACAGCCTCCGGACAATTCCCCAAATAATGCTCTCCTAGAAGAGACTATTAAAAATCTCAAAAGAGAGTAAGAAGAAAAATGGGGAAAGGAAAGAGAAGCTATGCAACCTCCTGAAATGTGAATTGGAAAAGGTAAAGAATTCACAGAAAGTGCAGGGAAACAGAATTAGGGAATTGGAAAAAGTAAAGAAATCACAGGAAAGTAGGATTTGTGGATTTGAAAAAGAAAATAACTCACTAAAAAACAAATTTAGTGAAATGGAAAAAAATTCCATAGAGCAAAACAACTCATTTAAAAACTCAATTGGAAATATACAAAAAGAAATAAAAAAAGCTAATGAAGAAAATAACTCATTAAAAATCAGAACTGAACAAATAGAAATGAATGATTTATTGAGACACCAAGAATCAGTCAAGGAAAACCAAAAAAAGAAAAAAGAAAAACTATAGAAAAATGTCAAATATCTACTTGGCAAAAATGACACACCTGGAAAATAGATCTAGAAGAGATAATCTGAGGATTATTGGACTTCCTGAAAATTATGATGAAAAAAAGAGCCTAGACACTATTTTACAGGAAATCATCAAAGAGAACTGCCCAAAAGTAATAGAACAAGAAATTGAAATTGAAAAAATTCATTGAACATCTTCTTAAAAAGACCCTTAAAAAAAAAAAAAAAACTCCATGGAATATTGTGGCCAAATTTCAGGACTATAAGACTAAGGAAAAAATATAACAAGCATCCAGGAAAAAAACAATTCAAATACCAAGGTGCCACAATAAGGGTCACTCAAAGTCTCGCTGCATCCACATTAAAGGATCAAAGGCCTGGAATCTGATATTCTGAAAAGCAAAAGAACTTGGAATGCAGCCAAGAATAAGCTCTCCAGTTAAGTTTAGCATTTTCATCCATAGAAGAAGATGAAACAGATGAATTCCATTTGTTTCTAAGGAAAAACCCAGATCTAAACAAAAAATTTGATCTCCAATAATAGGACTCAAGAGAAGCAGAAAAAGGTAAAAGGAACTGTTGAGAACTGTATTTCTATTGTGGATTCGCATAGAGTACATGTATAATTTGATTTTACTAATATAAAAAAAAAAAGGGAAGTAGAAATGGAAAGGAGATAGTGTCAGAAAAAGGGAAAAGGAGAGGTAGAAAGAGGGAAACTACATCCCACAAAGAGGCAAAGTAAACCTATCATATCTGAGGGAAGTTAGAGAAGAGGAGGAACATTGTCTGAAGATTGTGTGAATCTTACTCTCATTAGAATTGGCTCAAAGAAAAAATAATTGACATACAGAGAATTCTCTCTTCCCTCATTAAAAAGGGGGAGAGGAAAAGGGAAAAGGAAAAGAGTAATAAGGGAAGAGTACAAGAAAGGAAAAGGGATTTGAAGGGAGGAATACTAAAGAGGGAGGGCTGTGTGATGCAAGTGGGGCCCATAAATTTAATAGTGGGGAAGGGATTGGGGGGGCAAGGGAAAAAAGCATAATCTGGGGATAATGTGATTGCTGGAAATACAGAATTAGTAATTTTAACTGTAAATGTGAATGGGATGAACTCTCCCATTAAGCGGAGACAGATAGCAGACTGGATCAAAAGTCAGAACCCTACAATATGTGGCTTACAGGAAGCACATTTAAAGCAGGGAGATACAGAGTAAAGGTAAAAGGCTGGAGCAGAATCTATTATGGTTCAAGTGAAGTCAAAAAAGCAGGGGTAGCCATCCTTATCTCAGATCAAGTAAAAGCAAAAATTGATCTAATCAAAAGGAGGGAAACTATATCTTGTTAAAGGGTAGCACAGACAATGAATCAATACCAATACTAAATATATATGCACCAAGTGGTATAGCATCTAACTTCCTAAAGGAGAAGTTAAGAGAGTTGCAAGAAGAAATAGACAACAAAACTATAATACTGGGAGATCTCAACTTGAACTCTCAGAATTAGATAAATCAAACCACAAAACAAATAAGAAAGAAATTAAAGAGGTAAATCGAATATTAGGAAAATTAGGTATGATAGATCTTTGGAGAAAACTGAATGGTGACCGAAAGGAGTATACTTAATTCTCAGGAGTTCATGGAACGTATACAAAAATTGGCCATATATTAGGACATAAAAATCTCAAAATTAAATGCAGGAAGGCAGAAATAGTAAAGGAATTCTTTTCAGATCATGATGCAATAAAAACTATATTCAATAAAAAGTTAGGGGTAAATAGATCAAAAAGTAATTGGAAACTAAATAATCTCATCTTAAAGAATGATTGGGTGAAACAGCAAATTATAGACACAATTAAAAATTTCACTCAAAATAATGACAACAATGAGACATCATGCCAAAATTTGTGGGATGCAGCTAACGCGGTAATAAGGAGAAATTTTATATCGTTAGAGGTTTACTTGAATAAAATAGGGAAAGAGAAGATCAATGAATTGGGCTTGCAACTTAAAAAGCTAGAAAAAGACCAAATTAAAAACCCCCAAGCAAATACTAAACTTGAAATCCTAAAATTAAAAAGACAAATTAATAATATTGAAAGTAAAAAAAAATTATTGAATTAATAAATAAAACTAAGAGTTGGTTTTATGAAAAAAGCAATAAAATAGATAAACATTTGGTAAATCTGATTAGAAAAAGGAGAGAGGAAAATCAAATTATTAGTCTTAAAAATGAAAAGGGGGAACTTTCCACCAATGAAGAGGACATTAAAGAAATAAGGAGTTACTTTGCCCAACTTTATGCCAAAAAATTTGATAACCTAAGTGAAATGGATGACTACTTCCAAAAATATAGGCTTCCCAGATTAACAGAGGAGGAAGTAATTGCTTAAATAGTCCCATTTCAGAAAAAGAAATAGAAGAAGCTATTAATCAACTCCCTAAGAAAAAATCTCCAGGACCAGATGGATTTACACGTGAATTCTACCAAACATTCAAAGAATAATTAGCCCCAATGCTATATATATTTAATTTTATAATAATAGCATTTTTTTGACAGTACATATGCATAGGTAATTTTTTACAACATTATCCCTTGTACTCCCTTCTGTTCTGAATTTTACCCCTCCTTCCCTCCACCCCCTCTCTTAAATGGCAGGCATTCCCATACATATTAAATATGTTATATTATATCCTAGGTACAATATATATGTGCAGAACCAAATTTTGTTATTGTTGTTGTTGAAAAGGAAGAATTGGATTCAGGAGGTAAAAATAATCTGGGGAGAAAAACAAAAAATGCTAACACTTTACACTCATTTCCCAGTGTTCCTTTTCTGGGTGTAGCTGATTCTGTCCATCATTGATCAATTGGAACTGGATTAGCTCTTCTCTATGCTGAAGATATCCACTTCCATCAGAATATATCCTCATATAGTATTGTTGTTGAAATGTATAATGATCTCCTACTTCTGCTCATTTCACTCAGCATCAGTTCATGTAAGTCTCTCCAAACCTTTCTGCATTCATCCTGTTGATCATTTCTTACAGAACAATAATATTCCATAACATTCATATAGCATAATTTACCCAACCATTCTCCAATTGATGGGCATCCATTCATTTTCCAGTTTCTAGCCACTACAAAAAGGGCTGCCACAAACATTTTGGCACATACAGGTCCCTTTCCCTTCTTTAGTATTTCCTTGGGATAGTAGTAGCACTGCTGGATCAAAGGGTATGCACAGTTTGATAACTTTATGGGCATAGTTCCAAATTGCTCTCCAGAATGGTTGAGTTCTTTCATAACTCCACCAACAATGCATCAGTGTCCCAGTTTTTCCACATACCCTCCAACATTCATTGTTATTTGTTCCTTTCATCTTAGCCAATCTGACAGATGTGTAGTGGTATCTCAGAGTTGTCTTAATTTGCATTTCTCTGATCAATAGTGATTTGGAACACTCATATGAGTGGAAATAGTTTCAATTTTATCATCTGAAAATTGTCTGTTCATATCCTTTGACCATTTATCAATTGGAGAATGGCTTGATTTCTTATAAATTAGAGAAAGTTCTCTATATATTTTGGAAATGAGGCCTTTATCAGAACCTTTAACTGTAAAAATGTTTTCCCAATTTGTTACTTCCCTTCTAATCTTGTTTGCAATAGTTTTGTTTGTACAAAAGCTTTTTAATTTGATATAATCAAAATTTTCTATTTTGTGATCAATAATGATCTCTAGTTCTCCTTTGGTCACAAATTCCTTCCTCCTCCACAAGTCTGAGAGGTAAACTATCCTATGTTCCTCTAATTTATTTATGATCTCATTCTTTATGCCTAAATCATGGACCCATTTTGATCTTATCTTAGTATGTGGTGTTAAATGTGGATCCCTGCCCAATGCTATATAAATTATCTGAAAAAATAGGTAATACAGGAGGAGTCCTACCAAATTCCTTTTATGACACAGATATGGTACTGATACCCAAACCAGATAGGTTGAAAACGGAGAAAGAAAACAATATACCAATCTTTCTAATGAATATTGATGCTGAAATCTTAATAAGATATTAACAAAAAGACTACAGAAAGTTATCCCCAGGATAATACATCATGATCAAGTAGAATTTATCCCAGGAATGCAGTGCTGGTTCAATATTAGGAAAACTATCAGTATAATTGGCCATATTAATAACCAAATTAACAAAAACCATATGATCATTCCAATAGATGCAGAAAAAGCATTTGATAAAATCCAATATCTATTCCTATTAAAAACACTTGAGGCTCCGGCCAAGATGGCAGCGTGGAGGCAGACAGCTGCTTGAGCTCCGTGTTTTCTCTCAGGACTTAACTTCATGACAAGCCTCAGAGTTAATGCTTGACCATAAAAGAAACCCACAAATAATCACCAAGAGAAGACATCCTTGAAATTCACCAGAAAAGGTCTGTGTTTGCTCGGGGGAGGGTCGAACAGACAGGGCACAGACTGAGGGGCAGGCAGCCAGAGCGAGATAGGCAGCTCACACAGCTCAGACCAGAAGGGGGAGGGGTACGATCTCTGCCATTTCTGCAAAAAGACTTTTACCCCAGTGTGGATATTTTGTCTTGGCAGCAAGCCAGGACCAGCGGAGAGGGTGTAAACACCAGAGGTGAAGAATAAAACCCCGGAAAGCTAGCGTCTCAGGGAAGCCGGCCACCCCCAACCCCCACCTGGAGTGACTCAGCACATTCTCAGAGCCTCAGAGAGCAGACACAGCGTAGCCATAGCTGTTCTGTTAGTGGTTCTCTGCTGCCCTACCCCCAGTCTGTAGAGGAAGCACATTAACACCATCCAGCCCCAGCCCCCCAAAACAGACCAATTGTTTCTCTTGTCAATTTGTTTTCTTTGATTCCACTCTTGACAAAATGAACAAAAAATTCAAAAGGGCTCTAACCATTGACAGCTTCTGTATGGAGAGAGAGCAGACTTCAAATACTGAGGAGACTAAAAACAGACTGTCCCCAGAGGAATTCCCTAAGGGGGATATGATCTGCTCCTCAATACAAAAGAATCTCATAGAGGAAATCAAAAAGGCTCTCACAAGAGAGCTAGAAGAGAAATGGGAAAAGGAAAGGGAAGCTTGGAAAGAGCCTGGAGAAGTCATCCAGAGTGGATAAAGAGATATCAAATCATTGAGAAACAAAATTAGTGAATTAGAAAAGGTAAACAACTCCAAGGAAAACAGGATTAATGAGCTGGATAAAGAAATCAGCTCTCTAAAAAAATGGATAAAATGGAAAAAAATTCCATAGAAGATAAAAACACAATTGGACAATTACAAAAAGATATAAAAAAAGTGAGTGAAGAAAATACATCATTGAAAATTAGACTCGAACAAGTAGAAATGAATGACTCAAGGAGAAACCAAGAGGTAGTCAAGCAAAACCAGAGAAAGGAAACAATTGAAAAGAATGTCAAGTACCTTATTAGAAAGACAACAGACCTGGAAAACAGATCCAGGAGAGACAATTTGAGAATAATCAGACTCCCTGAAAAAGGTGAGGAAAAAAAGAGCTTGGACACTATTTTCGAGGAAATTATCAAAGAGAACTGCCCAGACGTTTTGGAAACAGAGGGTAAAATAGACATTGAAAAAATTCATCGATCACCTACTGAAAGGGACCCTAAAATCAAAACGCCAAGAAATATAGTGGCCAAGTTCAAGAACCATCAGACAAAGGAAAAGATATTGGAAGCTGCTAGAAAAAAGCAATTCAGATATGGAGGAGCCACAATAAGGATAACCCAGGATCTAGCAGCGTCCACATTAAAAGAACGAAGGGCCTGGAACATGATATTCTGAAAGGCTAAGGAACTTGGTATGGAGCCAAGAATAACTTACCCAGCAAAAATGAGCATCGTTTTCCAGGGAAGAAGATGGACATTTAACAAAATAAATGAATTCCATCTATTTTTGATGAAAAAACCAGACCTACATAAAAGGTTTGATCTTCAAATACAGAACTCAAAAGAGATTTCTAAAAAGGTAAAAAGAAATCTTGAGAACTATACTTCTGCCATAAAAATATGTAAAGAACATATGTATAATTTGTCCTAGAAACTAGAGGTGGAAAGGAAATTATATCATAAAAAAGTGTAAAGTGGTGGTACTACATCTCATGAAGAGGCAAAGATAACCTATTATATCTGAGAGAAAGAAAGGAGGGAGATGAACATATTATGTATCAATAGACATATTCGATTTATGGTGAAACTTCTTCTACTTCATTGAAAAGTGAGAGGGAAGGAGTAAGCTAAGGGGAAGGGAATACAGAAATTGTGAGAAAAAGGGATAAAATAAGGGGAGGAACTTTAAGGTGGGGGAGGGATACTAAAAAGGGGGAGGGCTGTGAAAAGCAAGTGGTGTTCACAAGTTATTAATACTGGGTAGGGGGGTAAAAGGGAAGGAAAGGCGAAAAGCATAAGCAGGGGTTAATAGGATGGCAAGCAATATAGAATTAGTCATTTTAACCATAAATGTGAATGGGGCCAACTGCCTCATAAAGAGTAAGGGTTAGCAGACTGGATTAAAAGTCAGAATCCTACTATATATTGTTTACAGGAAACACACCTGAAACAGGGTGATACATTCAAACTAAAAGTAAAAGGGTGGAGCAGAATCTACTATGCTTCAGGCAAAGCCAAAAAAGCAGGGGTAGCCATCCTCATCTCAAATCAAGAAAAAACAAAAATTGATCTAATTAAAAGAGATAAGGAAGGGCATTATATCCTGCTAAAGGGTAGCATCAATAATGAAGCAGTATCAATATTAAACATATATGCACCAAGTGGTGCAGCATCTAAATTCTTAAAAGAGAAATTAAGAGAGCTGCAAGAAGAAATAGACAGCAAAACTATAATAGTGGGAGATCTCGACCTTGCACTCTCAGAATTAGATAAATCAAACAGCAAAATAAATAAAAAATAAGTCAAAGAGGTAAATAGAATACTAGAAAAGTTTGATATGATAGATCTTTGGCGAAACCTAATTGGAGACAGAAAGGAGTATACTTTCTTCTCAGCAGTTCATGGAACCTATACAAAAATTGATCATATACTAGGACATAAAAACCTCAACATCAAATGCAGTAAGGCAGAAATAGTAAATGCATCCTTTTCAGACCACAATGCAATCAAAATTTCATTTAACAAAAAGCCAGGGGAAAATAGACCAAAAAATAATTGGAAACTAAATAATCTTATACTAAAGAATGATTGGGTAAAACAGCAAATCATAGACATAATTAATAACTTCACCCAAGAAAATGACAATAATGAGACATCATACCAAAATGTGTGGGATACAGCCAAAGCAGTAATAAGGGGAAGTTTTATATCTCTACAGGCCTACTTGCATAAAATAGAGAAAGAGAGGGCCAATGAATTGGGCTTACAACTAAAATTACTAGAAAAGAAACAAATTAAAAAAACCCAAACACAAAACTTGAAATTCAAAAAATAAAAGGTAAGATTAATAAAATTGAAAGTAAAAAAACTATTGAATTAACTAATAAAACTAAGAGTTGGTTCTATGAAAAAACCAACAAAATAGACAAACCCTTAGTAAACCTGATTAAAAAAAGGAAAGAGAAAAAGCAAATTGTTAGTCTTGTTAATAAAAAGGAAGAACTCACCACTAATGAATAGGAAATTAGAACAATAGTTAGGAGCTACTTTGCTCAACTTTATGCCAATCAATTCGATAACTTAAATGAAATGGAAGAATACCTTCAAAAATATAGCTTGCCCAGATTAACAGAGGAAGAAGTAGCCTAAATAGTCCCATCTCAGAAAAAGAAATAGAAAAAGCTATTAACCAACTTCCTAAGAAAAAATCCCCAGGACCAGATGGATTTACATGTGAATTCTACCAAACATTTAAAGAACAACTAACTCCAATGCTATATAAACTATCTGAAAAAATAGGGATTGAAGGAGTGCTACCAAATTCCTTTTGTGACACAGACATGCTACTGATACCTAAACCAGGTAGATCGAAAACTGAGAAAGAAAACTGTAGACCAATTTCCTTAATGAACATTGATGCTAAAATCTTAAATAAGATATTAGCCAAAAGACTTCAGAAGTCATCCCCAGGATAATACACTATGACCAAGTGGGATTTATACCAGGAATGCAGGGCTGGTTTAATATTAGGAAAACTATTAGTATAATTGACCATATTAATAATCAAATTAATAAAAACCATATGATCATCTCAATAGATGCAGAAAAAGCATTTGATAAAATCCAACATCCATTCCTACTAAAAACGCTTGAGAGTATAGGAATAAATGGACTATTCCTTAAAATAATGAGCATATATTTAAAACCTTCAGTAAACATCATATGTAATGGCGATAAACTAGAACCTTTCCCTGTAAGATCAGGAGTGAAACAAGGTTGCCCACTATCACCATTACTATTCAATATAGTACTAGAAATGTTAGCCTCAGCAATAAGAGCCAAGAAAGAGATTCAAGGAATTTGAGTAGGTAATGAGGAAATCAAACTATCACTCTCTGCAGATGACATGATGGTATACTTAGAGAACCCCAAAGACTCTGCTAAAAAGCTATTAGAAATAATTCAGAGTTTTAGCAAAGTTGCAGGATACAAAATAAATCCACATAAATCCTCAGCATTTTTATACATTACCAACACAATCCAACAGCAAGAGATACAAAGAGAAATTCCATTCAAAATAACGGTCGATAGTATAAAATATTTGGGAATATATCTACCAAAGGAGAGTCAGGAATTATATGAGCAAAATTACAAAACACTTGCCACAAAAATAGTCAGATTTAAATAATTGGAAAGACATTGAGTGCTCTTGGATAGGCCGAGCTAATATAATTAAGATGACAACACTACCTAAACTAATCTATCTATTTAGTGCTATACCAATCAGACTCCCAAGAAACTATTTTAATGACCTAGAAAAAATAACAACAGAATTCATATGGAAGAACAAAAGGTCGAGAATTTCAAGGGAAGTAATGAAAAAAAAAATTAAATGAAGGTGGTCTAGCTGTACCTGATCTAGAACTGTATTATAAAGCAACAGTCACCAAAACCATTTGGTATTGGCTAAGAAATAGACAAGTTGATCAGTGGCATAGGTTAGGTTCACAGGCAAGATAGTGAATAAAAATAGCAATCTAGTGTTTGAACTCTGAACCAGAGAATTGTTAAATGCCAGACAACTGACTTAGCACCTAGTAATAATCCTAACATGTATCAATGGGAGAATATGACCCAGGTCTATGACATGAATATTTTTTATTATTGTTCATGCTGTGCCATTTCAGTAAGTGCTTTTTCCTGGAGCTAAATTTTTCCAACTATTAATGCCACAAATAGGGGGGACCATGAATAACAGTTTTAAGAGTTCAGCTCTACAAGGTGCTATCACTCTGGCATAGTTACCCACAGAACTTATAATCTTGATGAGGTTTAGGTTTTTGGGTTCCCTTTTAGGGAACCAAATAAATGGATGAGGTCTAGATTTAGGGAACCAAAGTGAGATTAGAATTTCTGGTGGTCAGGGAGTTAAATGATAAGGTCTAGTGGCAGGTTCAGAACCAATGGAAAGGTTTGGCTCCCCTACACCCCCTTGGGATTCAGTGCAAGGGTAGGGAGTTTTGGGAACCCCTCTGCTGGTGGTGCAGAGATTCTCTGTAAAGGAATTTACAAACCTGAAAAGGCTAGACTGATAAAAGAGGTTTATTATTGGCACTGGGTTTACTAAGCAAGAATAGAAAGGCTGAATTCCTCAGTGAAGAAATTCTGGTAGAGAAGTAAAGTTTAGAGAAATCCCGAGAGGCTTTAAAAAGTCTTGTTAGGGAAATAGATGAAGGAGATGGAGAGAGGGTAACACTGAAAGCGAAAATTATTCCAGTGGGCAGAGGTTTCCTTGACATAGAATGGCATAGCCTATCCTAGTATAGCATGGCATAGCATGGCATGTCAGGACCTCTCTGCAAGGAGTTGTTTCAAGTTGGCTCTTTTTATCTATAAGCTGGGTTTCAGCTTGGGCTGGAATTTGAATAGAACTGAATAAGTCTCTTTAATTCAATAGGGTTGTGTAAAGGACAGGAACACTTTCTTTTTGGGGTTGGGCAATAAAGCCAACCTGTGGAAGCGAAAAGTCCACAAGGTGAACAAAGGGGAGTTCCAACTCTCCAGAGTTCTATAAGCATAGAACACCATTTTCTCTAACTGCAAGCTCTTATGTAAGATTCCTTAGAAACTACCTGAGCTGTATTTTTAAAGACTTACTGAACACTATAGCAATTGCTGTCCTCAGGACACCCTGAGTCTCTTTTGCCTTGGGCAATAAAGCCTATTCCTGCCTTTTGAAATGAAGACATAGGGGGTTGGAATTGATTAATGGGCAGTGCTGATGATATTATTACCCCTCTTATTCCTCCTCCCTGGCTCACAAGGTAGAGTTGAGGGAAGAGTGTCAGGAATTGGAAAGTTCTCCAAAGGCACATACTAGACCTTAGACTAAATTAAAGTCCAAACAGAGTTTTGCACATGAAAAGAACTAAACTGCTTCTCAATGTCAGGGTAGTCATAGATTCCTTAAGGCAAAAATACAGGAGGTAAACCCACAAAACGCTAAGAAGAATTTCTCCAACTGATGTCCATGTGGCTTGTTCATTTCTCTCCTTAGCTTCAGCCACTGGGCTGACTCTTTCTTTTCTAGCTGTTGTAATCTACCTTTCTTTCCTTTCTCTATCTCACTCTGTAATTCAACCTGTAATTCTATTAACTCTTTTTTAATTGATTGTAATGTGATTTTTTGTTCTACCTCTAACTCAACTTTTATTTTATTTTGCTTTATACTCTCAATCATCTCTGTTAGCTATAGATTGTTCCCTTGCTGAGCTATACTTAATGGGCATGGAATTTGGTTACAAGCTTCCTGATGTTCTTCAGAGGTGATCTTTGTTAAAAGATTTTCCACTTGACTCTTTATCCTATTTATATGATCAGCATGTACAGCTGTGTCCTTGAGCTTGATCATAGGGGTACCTACATCCATACATACATACTCTCTGCCTTCCCTCCTAGCGAGGTTCTATTGGTTCTTCCCAAATATTAATTCTGAATATTAATATTAACTTTAATATAAATTAAAGTTAATGAAATTAATAGTATGGAAGAAATTAGATATGGACCCACACTTAACACTATATACCAAGATAAAATCAAAATGGGTCCATGATTTAGGCATAAAGAATGAAATCATAAATAGATTAGAGCAACATAGGATAGTTTACCTCTCAGACTTGTGGAGGAGGAAGGAATTTATGACCAAAGGAGAACTAGAGATCATTATTGATCACAAAATAGAATATTTTGATTACATCAAATTAAAAAGTTTCTGTACAAACAATACTAATGCAAACAAGATTGTAAGAAATTGGAAAAATATTTTTACAGTTAAAAGTTCTGATAAAGGCCTTATTTCCAAAATATATAGAGAACTTTCTCTAATTTATAAGAAATCAAACCATTCTCCAATTGATAAATGGTCAAAGGATATGAACAATTTTAAGATGATGAAATTGAAACTATTTCCACTCATATGAAAGAGTGTTCCAAATCACTATTGATCAGAGAAATGCAAATTAAGACAACTCTGAGATACCACTACACACCTGTCAGATTGGCTAAGATGACAGGAACAAATAATGATGAATGTTGGAGGGGCTGTGGGAAAACTGGGACACTGATGCATTGTTGTTGGAGTTGTGAAAGAACTCAACCATTCTGGAGAGCAATCTGGAATTATGCCCAAAAAGTTATCAAAATGTGCATACCCTTTGATCCAGCAGTGCTACTACTGGGCTTATATCCCAAAGAAATAATAAAGAAGGGAAAGGGACCTGTGTGTGCCAAAATGTTTGTGGCAGCACTTTTTGTATTGGCTAGAAACTGGAAAATGAATGGATGTCCATCAATTGGAGAATGGTTAGGTAAATTATGGCATATGAATGTTATAGAATATTATTACTCTGTAAGAAATGACCAGCAGGATGAATACCGAGAGGCTTGAAGAGACTTACATCAACTGATGCTGAGTGAAATGAGTAGAACCAGGAGATCATTATACACTTCAACAACAATACTGTATGAAGATGCATTCTGATTGAAGTGGATATCTTCAACATAGAAAAGATCTAATTCAGTTCCAGTTGATCAATGATGGACAGAAACAGCTACACCACTGGGAATTGAGTGTAAACTGTTTGCACTATTGTCTTTCTACCCAGGTTACTTTTACCTTCAGAATCCAATTCTTAGCGTGCAACAAGAAATTTGGTTTTACACACATATATTATATCTAGGATATACTATAACACATTTAACATGTAAGGGATTGCCTGTCATATAGGGGAGGGAGGGGTAAATTTGGAAAAAAAGTGAATACAAGGGATAATGTAAAAAAAATTACCCATGCATATGTACTGTCAAAAAATTACAATTATAAAATTAATAAAAATAATAAAATTTTTAAAAATAGTTAATTAAATATAATATTAACTTTAATATAAATTAAAATATTAACATTAATTTTTGAGGCTCTGACAATCTGCTGTGCACCCACATTGATGTCACATGTAAAGGACAGGAATAGTTAACCGGGGGCAATCACTTCATTTGCAAATGCCCTAGTGTTACTCTGCATTCCTTTACATTGCCAATCTCTCCTAATTCTCAGGGCTTCAGAGAATCCTCTGGCCACTGACCTTTGCAGTGTCAACCAAATTTAACCCAGCTCACCTCTTCTGAGGTCTTCAGAGGTCTCTGGCTAAGATATCTTGAACCGTAGTTTAATAACAGATAGCACACTCAAGAACAGCTATGTGCAAACTTAAAGTCTTTATTATACTTGTTCACATAATGCCCTGACCTGTTAACTCTCAAGTGAACACCACGTCTTCAAGAGAACCACATGTTCACTATTAAGCTCCTTACCGCTCTTGGCTATCCATCCACTTGGTTCAGCTGCCCCAGGAGAAATAGAGGGTAGTGGGCTTAAGAAGAATCTGTGAGGTCACACGCACAGCCAATAAGAGAGGGAGCTATATCCCTTTACAAAGCTATCTCAATATGACCAGGTCCCGCCCATGAGACAGTCTCTGGCCACAGAAATTACTTCCAGGCTGCTCACCAACCTCCTGTTTGCACTGGGCTGGTGCATTGTATATAGACCCCAACAGGGTTAGAATTCTTTTAGTTCAGGATTGAACTAACCCCACCTATATAACAGAATGAAGCTGTTTATCTTGTTTCCCTCGGGCGGGATCTCTCACTAAGGCAGGGTTGAAGGAGATTTTCTCCTTAGAGGAGCTTTAGAGTTTCAGGGTCCCTTCTTCAATCTGAGAGTAATTTTTTGGTAAGGGAAAGAGGTAATACAGAGGGTACAGTAATGACACTATTTCTATTGGCAAAGGATCTATGATGGCATCAACCAGAGAATTTTTCCAATATGCAAATTGCACTCCTCCACACTTTAGTGGATGATTTCAGAAGTTGTTAAAGCCAGGGAAGTAACCATCTTTTGGTGTTGGGCCTTTTTAATATTTAGCTACGCTATGCTTCAGACCCAGGAAACATTGTACTTAGTGTGAGACTGTCTTTTTTGCCTTCATTATTCTCTATTCTCCCCATGCAATCTACATACAGCCCAACAATTACAATTGCCTCCTGCAGTTCTGATTAGTTAAGTTTTCATTTCATTGGCCATAGGAAAAAAGCCATCAATAGAGGCAGTATTAGAATCAGTGAGAGACAAACAGCAATAATTTCCAATACATTTCAGCCACATTCAGTATTCTCAAAAATCTTACTTTCAGTAGCTGTTTATAGTTTTGCCTTGCAAGATATATTTCAACAAAAGTCTAAGCTCTCGCCCAAGCATACATGGAAATCCTTTAAATTGGTCTTTAGGTCATTTACACTAGCCCATAAAAGCAAACTATCGTCAGTTATCTTTCTGAATTTTGTATGAACTTATGTTATCAGCCTTCTGTAATACATTTCTTCTCTCAGTACTTGAATCAAAATCATGTCAGAACTGCTAATGCATTTAAATAGTTACTTACTCTTCTTTTGAAAAAAATAATTCATTATTATTGCTTGGGAAAGTAAGTATTCCATTCTGACCAATTTTTCCTCTTTCCTGTGAACCATATGTTTTTCCCATGAATTCCATTTTAGTTCAATCACTATTGTATATTACCGTTAGTCTTGTAAATAGATAATCCTCTTTCCTTTTTCCTAGTTTCCAGTTGTATGAAAGGAAATATGTTATTATTCAGTGCTAAAAAAAAAAATGCACTTATAAAATGTTAAGAAAAAGCATCATAGCTGAATCTTGTAGTTCTTGATTGTCAAAAAATTTAAGGCTTTTCCCCGTTATTTCTTCTCTCTCAAATCTCAGAAGATCCATGGAAATTCTCTTCATTGGCTATCTAGGTTTATTGTAGTTAAGTAGGGTCTCTTTACAGAGCTTAACTGTTCAGTTACAGATTCTAAGTAATATTTCTTCTTCTCTCAATGTTAGGGCTAATAATTATTCCTGGTTCTGGAGACAGCATTTTTGCTGGCTACAAACAAAAGCCTTGCAAAACAAAGGCCAATATTTTTTTCAGAAAAATTCAAGAAAGTATCCTTTCTGTGCTAATTCTTCCAATTCACACTAAATTAGCAGATTAAGTTTCCCAGAAGGCAATAAATTTACCCCCCTCAGGATTCTAGGAGTAACCTTGAGCAGTTAAAATTTCCAATAATATTAAACCTGAGCCCCCACCCAGTGTGCTTCCAAATACCTATCAAGCAATTGATAGCAATTAGCATTCTGAGAATATATTTATTGGGAAGAAATAGCAAAAATAGAAGTTACAAAGCATCCTCAAATCCTAAGCAAACTCTCACCTTGAGAAGAGTATATTCAAGTTTAGAACCCAAAAATATAAAGTACACAATTAGGGAACAAGTGGGGTTCAGAAGTATCTTACAGTTATAGTTATCCCTTACTCCTCATAGAGTTTAGCTTTGTGGTGCCTCTAAGATCTGGAAAATCTGCATTAAAATTTTCACTCTCACTTTGTATCAGAGAAGTCTGAATTATTATGATATTAAAAGATAAAATACATTGATATATAATGCTATTTATATATATATTATGCATTTTTGAGATCTTAAACTTTTTGTGTATCTATTGACCTTCACATGTCTATAACTTCCATAAAAATCTCAAAAATTTCCCATTTAATTTCTTATGCCAACCCATTATAGGTTAGAGTCTGGAAGGGATACTGTACTGACCTAAGGAATCCTTTTCTCCTACTTGAGTTCCCACCAGGTTTGCTTCTGAGCATTGTATCTGTGAGTCCTTTGCTCAGTTGGGCTGATTTTTTGATAGCATGGTATCCTGACTGATAAATCAATCTGTTGCTGAGCTAGGTCAAACAGGTTGCTCAGCTTCCATGCTTGATTCTTTCCAGACTTGGCTGCCATTACTGATGAGGTGATTTGGTTCTAGTTGTTGATAAGACCTCCCTGATGGCTCTCTGAATTCATTGGTTGCCTGGATACTCACTTCTAAGAGCACTAGTTCACCTAAGATAGAATAAGAATAAACACAAACCTGGGGGGGAAAAAAAAAAAGAGGCTCATATTCAAGCTGGATAAAAAGACAGGGCAGCATCGACTGCCACTGACTTTTCTCCCATCAGTAGGTTCACAACAGTTCTTGAATCAGCCTCCTGGTCACTAGCCCCCACTTGTTGAATAAAAATAGGCAGAGAATATTATGTATATTCCAGAGAACAAGAAGGAAGAATAAATCTAGGCATGATTTAAGGACTGGGACTTCCTTGGCCAGTATTCCCATTAATATTCCCATTGAATTAGAATATGTAAAGGGCTAGAACTGAGCAAATGCACTTGGATAATGGAGCACTTGAGACTAATTGCCAATTGGACGGTTCTCTTGTTTGAAGGTTGACCCTCCCCAGCTATTATGTGCTGACTTGATTGGTGGGACAAAAAGGGGGAAGTGACGTGTGTGGGGGGAGTAGGAGGAGGAAGAGGAAATTGAGATACTCTCTCTCTCTCTCTTTCTCTCATGGCGTTTGAGGGAGAAAGGTGTGTATGGAGATTGCTAGATCTAATCCCCTGACCTTGACCGTAAAAGATCAAGAATAAAGACGTTTAGTGATCTGACTCCTGCTAATTTCTGGCAAGACAGAGTTCCAGCAAGAACATATTCAAGAATTTAGTCTCTTAGGCTATCACAGATTTTTAAAGTCTTAGATCTGTATTAAATATTTAATTATGGAGATTCTAATTGTTAAAGAGTGTGTTACAGTCAGACTACATTGATATTACAGGGATATTTGGAAAAAATGTGAAGCTTTATGAAAAGTCCAGAAAAAACTGAGCAGCATTTGTCCCGAGGAACAGATCACTAGGAGATAAAGAGCTTCCTTTGCCTAAATTTGCATTGCAAATTCAACCTTACTTAAAGAATTCTGTAAGAAATCCACATTCCCCACAAAATTAGAAAATTTCTTATGCAAAGTAGACACTATGTGTGATGCAATTGTCATACATGGTGGTGAGAAGCTGAGAAGCACCATTAAGTTAATCTCCCTGTGTCTACATACAATGGTACTATGCCTCTCCCTGTGTTCACTAGTGATTCTTATATTTTTACCATGGCTGGCAGCAAACATGTTCTTGAGGGGGAAAGTGAATCATCTCATAAATTAAGCCAATAGATTTGGAAATAAAACTGAAAATAATTAGAAAACTATGAAAGCCAAAACTGTCATCAATATTATATGAACTTAATCTTGTGGTGTCAATTATAAACACCATAATGAAAGATGATACCTAGATAAAGCTTGCATGAAGTTGACTTATCTTCTAAACAAGGAGAAGGTGCTATTCTAGAGAAGGAGAAATTGTTTATTAACTATGTGGCTAAAAGACCAGAATATTCCTTTAAATCTAATGACAATTCACCCCAAGGTTCAAAGCCATTTTGAAAATTTAAAGGTAAAGTACTCTGAAGGAATAGAGGTATTTATAGCAAGCAGTGGATTTAAAAATCTTGCAGAATTTCACAGTGTGCAAGAGTTAGGAGAGGCTACTAGTATACACACTGAAGCAACAAAGAAGTCCCCAGAGTTCCTGCAGAAAATAAAAGATGAAGGTCCCTACTTGGTGGAGCAAATCTTTAATATAGAAAAAAAAAAGTGGCCTATTTTATCAACAGTCCCAAACCTACATATTGGGAAAGGAAAATAACTATTCTGGAGCATAAAGCTTCAAAACATAGACTTCTTCTGCTTGAAGGACTGTATCTGGGATTTGCAAATTGAAATCTGCTCTTGTGTACCACTTTTAAAAATTCCAGAACACTAAAAGGAATCAGCAAGGCAACACTACCTATGCATTATTTTTCTAAACCTAAGGAATGGATAACTTTTATCATCTTTGAACAAGGGTTTAATGCATTGCTTTATTCTTGAAGAAGTTTTGTAATAATAATAACATTCTTTTCAAGATTCTAATTATTTTGGATCATAATCATCCTTCCTATTTGGATGATTTTTTTTTCTATTTGGATGATTTTAATGAAAATGTAAAAGTGGTTTACCTTCCCTTTAACACTCTCTCACTAATACAACCTATGGATCAGGGAATGATTGTAAATTACAATACATATTATATATATATATATATTACATTTTCCCAGGTGATTGCAGCTTTGGGTACAGATAAGAATTGAGAGATTTCTGGAAGTCTTATAACAATTATCATTCAATCTAGAATACTAGATAAGTCATGGGAAGATATAACAAACATATATGAAGAGAGTTTAGAAAAAAGTGTGGCCAGAGTTTATTCCTGATTTTCATGAATGATGAAACATTGGAATAAGTGAGTAGCAAAATTGTAAAATAAGCATACGAATTGCAGCTAGAAGAGTATGAAAAGGAGGTGGAAAAGTTGATAGTCTCATAGAGAAGAAATGTTGAATATGAACCTGATTGAGCTGCTAGCTGCAAATATTACAGAAGAAGAAAGTTTTGGAACCAAGTTGAACCCAAAAAGTTCAAAATGAAACAGCTAGCTGAAACATCCATCATTTGAGTAATTTTTTTTTTGCTTGAATTGAAAAGATGGATCCAAATACTTTGAGATTTTCAAAAGTTCAGAGATTAGCTGAAGATATTTCTTACAATCATCAAATAAATGAGAAAAAGAAGAGAGCTGTTGTCCAAATTATCTCTCAATAATTATAAAGCCTGAGTACAATGGACGGGGAAGGGGCAACATATTACATTGCATACTATTGTATAAACTTTATCATTAACTTTCCCTGACATTTCATAATTCTCTTCATTATCATGGCCATGATATTTAAAATATTTGAATTTTAGTACAGATTAGACTTCAATAAAAGTATCATTTTGAGTGAAGCAATGAGATGGCTCAGGGGATAAAGTCTTAGGTCTGGTGTTAGGAAGACCTGAATTCAAAGCCCCGAGTACTCAATAACCAAATAACCCTAGGTGAATCACTTAATCTTTGTTTGACTTGATCTACTGGAGAAGGAAGTTAACAATTCCAGTATTTTTGCTAAGAAAACTTCGTGAAGAGTCAGATATAACTAAACAACAAATTATTTTGTGTATGCCTTTATGTAGGCTAAATGGGGGCAGGGGATTTACATTACATAATAAGCACTTTACAGTGAGGTCTTCAGAATGATCCACTTATGTAGTGAGAACTGTCTGTACTTAGAGATGAAGATTTAAGAAATATACTGAATAGTCAAATTAAATTAGTATGAAGTTCTCATTTTATATAGTGTGTTCTCAATTATATATGAGGATATATATATATATATGTGTATATATATGTATATATACACATATATATATACGTATATATATATATACACACACACACACACATATATATATATATATATATATATATATATATATATATATATATATATATATACACACACATGGAAGAGGTAAACTTCAAATACATTAATTTGCCAAGAATGCCCTGCTTTCTCCCCTCCTGCTTGGATGATGGCATATCCAAGGTTAGGTCCCAGGGAAGAACAGGAAAGCCTTTGTCAATTCTTTGGGGGGAAAAAAGGTCTGTGTTCTTTCTGAAAGACCACAACAGTACCTAAGCAAGACTATAGCCAAATCTGAAGGTACAGAAAAGGATTCTGAGAAAAGGCTTATGAAAATGGGAAGGTGAGAGGTTAGCCAGAGCTTGAAGAAAGTCAAAGAAGCCAGAAGTCAAAAATGAGGAGGGAGAGAATTCCAGGTAGGGGAGACAGCCTGTAAAAATGCATGAAGTTAGGCAATGTAATGTTTCTTGAAAGCTACACCAAAGAGGTCTATGTCATGGTATTATAGAATGTGTGGAGGGAAGTGAGGTAGTTAGGGGACAAGTTCTAAAAAGCTTTAAAAGTCAAACATTTTTTTAAAAAGTCAAACATGTTTCTTTATATTTGATATTGAAGTAACAGGAAGCCACTCTAGTTTATTGAATAGGGAGATGATGGTTAGACTTACACTTTATTGTGCCACAGTTTCCTTTTATTGTTTTGCCTCAATTTCCTTAAATTGTTCTGCCTCAATCCCCCTGGTTGCAACCTCCCTTCCTGACTATTCATACTAATATAACTTAGGGCTGGCTACACTAGGTCATAAACTGTAAATGTTTAATCTCAGATAAGGGGGAGATTTTCTATTTCAGACATCCTGGCTCCTAAATCCTCCTAAATTATCAAGAATTTATGATCCTCATCCCCCAACCTGTCAGAACTGGAATGATGGTCCATTCCTAGAAATTCCTGCTTACCAGTGTTCACTCTACCCTAACCCCCACACATACCTCGCCTTTCCCTATAAAAATCCATGGAATCTCACATTCAATGCTGAATTCTTTGAGACGAAAGTCCAATTCAGTCCTCTGGACTTTCATCTCAAAGCATTCAGCCCTGGGGGGAAAAATGGATTCTGCTCTGCCTCCAATCTCTCCCTCTCAGAAATTCAAATATTAAAAACTCTCTAATCTCTATCTTCCCTTAGTTTCTCCAGCATTACAACTTTAGGAAGAGCAGTTTGATAGTTGATAAGAAAATGAACTACAGTGGAAATTTGAGACAAGGAGACTAAGCAACAGGTGACTGAAATAGTCTGAATGTGAAAGGATGAGGACTTGCCTAGGGTGATGGTAATGTCAGAAAGAAGGAGGTATACAAAAAAAATTTAAATACAAAAATATTAAAAAGTTTGAATCAAATTCCAGTGTAGAGAGAAAAGATATGTAAGGACCTCTCTTCAGACCATGAAAGAAGAAAGATTGGCAAAAAGGTGCATGTACAACTTTGCTCATGTTCTCATTCCCAGCTTATTGCACTATATAGAATAATTCCTTTGTGTGAGTTCTGTGCTCTTTTCATTCAGCTGAATTATCTTGTTCCCAATGGTTAAGAACACATTCAATCTGTATTATCTAATATATATTCTCATACATATATATAGCTTCTCTCTTGTTTGTGTTTCTATTAAATCAAATAATGGGCATTTTTGCAGGGGTTCTATGTTATTTGTTGGGTGTATTCCTTATGGATCTGGTATTTGGTGGAAAAAGAGTCAAGTTTTAGACAAAACTTGGGGCCCTTATTTTGCTGTTAATGAATAGTAATTTGGTTCAAGCAATTTAACTTGAACCTAAAAATTTCATTTCCTAGACTAATAACATCTAAGGGAATCAAGGAGTATAATTCTTGTCTGGTATTCCATCTTTATGAAGACAGGATAGCAATCAGACTGCTCTTCTAACCTCCTGCTTCCTTTCCTGGCAAGAATTTAAATCATCCTTGGAGAAGAAGGGGGCTGTAAGAGCCTTTGGAGATACATCTATTCTATTCTCCCTGTGAGCCAAATCAAACCAGCCTCATTGCATAAATATTTCTGCAATAATTCTATTGAATAAAAATAGTTTTGTTTGGGAGCACAGAATTTCTAACAAGTCTTTTCACTATCAAAGATAATTAGGATCACTATAATCAGACCTTAACAACATTGTCCTGAATTTGTTTATAATTAAAGAAGAAATGGCATCAAAGAAAGCAAAAATGGGGGGTGGGGGTGGAAATCCATACAACATGAAGGAAAGGAAAGCAAATACTTTATTTTTTAACAAAATTTTACTTAATTAAAGCTTTTTATTTTCAAAATATATACATGGATAATTTTCAACATTCCCCACTCTTTTTAACTTGTTAAAGAAATCTTTTGAAAAAATTGGGCTGGGGATCCTTAAACAGAACAGGATATATCAGACCAATGCTGAAATATTAAAAGCCAAGTCTTAGGACACTTGTTTAGTAGTGTCCAAAAACTGGGAATAAAATACTGTGGTTTATGGGGTTGCAGTGTTACAGAGATGAATTGAACCCAACTTTTGATGGCCTTATAGGGGTATGAAATTAATTATCAGGGCGCAGTAGCAAAGAATAGCACAAAATCAGGTTGCACCTTAATAGAGGGCACAGTCAGACACTGGATAGCATTTTGCTGGCGTTTATTCATCTTCTAAACAAACAAAATTATCTAATGTTTATTAAATTAATCATGACCTCTTTGTTTACTGCCTTCCACCACATCAGCCCTAAGATAGTTTTAGGCGAAATGATTTGTAAGCTTTTTTCTTTTTAAATCTAAAGCCTCTAATATAGGATTGACTATTTGAGAGAAAAATTTTGAGGGAGTATAAAAAATATTATTTTTGGAGTTTGAATCCCAGTACAGATGAGGACCAATAAATCAGAAAAACAACCATCCCAAAGAAATGTCACATAGCTTCAGAAGGTGGAGGTTTATTCATCTTTTTCTATGGAGGGAATAAAATATTTAATAAATATAAATTTGAGAAGGTAGAGCACATCAACAACAAGGGAACAATTTCCATAGATTAAATTGACAAAGAAGATTGAAAATTCTCAAGAAGGGAAATAAAGAGTTTGCAAAGTTGATCACAGGCTTAGGGCAAACTTACTCTTCCAAACTCCACAATCTGTCTCCATGAAGTAAGAGATGGAATACTCTGGGAAACTGCTGGTAGTTCAGTTTACCTTATAAAAATTGATGCAGAGTAGAGTATAAATAACAGAACAAATTGCAGTATTATAATGAAGTATATAAAAACCATATAAAAAGACAATTGAACTTGAATCAACTACAATGACCAATCTTCGTTCTGGAAACCATAATTTTCTTATGGGTTTTGAAATAACCATTTTCAGAATATTTGCAGTTAACCAGAAATCTATCAAACTTCTCTTAGAAGTTCCTCATCTTATCTAAGGGAACTTTAGATAGAGTTTATTACAGAAATGAGTTTACTCTTAAAACAACGACCACAAACTTGAAAAATAAAAACTAATATTTAGTTGTTAATATCTTGTAAACAGACTGAAAAGGAGTTTTTAAAGTGTGCCAAGGACCCCTTTTCCCAGGTGGGTAGCTTGGTGGAAGGCTAGTACTAACTTCCACATAATGGATAGAGGAATGAGCAAGTGTCCTGTTGGGAAATGTTTAAAGTTAAAGAAATTTCATCTAACCAGTAGGGCGGGGCTCAAAGAAGGGCTGAGCACAAGTAGGAGAAGGGCTCAGGCCAGGTTAGGAGCAGCTACAATCAGTGAAAGAAGCGTGGAGTATGCTGTCATTTATAATTATGCCAACTGATCTAAAATAATACTATAATATAGTTATTAATCCTAAATTTCAGATTACACCTGTATTTTCTTTCTTGTATGGGGATTTCACATTCCATACCAAGTTCATTTCCTAAGGGATGTGACTACTAGAAAAAAAATGGGCTAACAGATCTTAGAATAAAATTCATCTAGATAAAGCCTTCACTGTATCCTTCCATGCTACTTTTGGATTTTAAAATCATCATTTATTCCACATATATAAACTCAGAACCTATGAACCCAGATAATATCTACTAAGAAGCTTCAGCTAATAGTTTTTGTTAAAGAAAAAAGACAATTCTAAAATTCAGAACATAAATGATAACTAAAATAATTTTGAGTGAAAACTTCACAAAGTAGGAACATCTAGAAGAACTATCAGAATTTCAAAATAGCTCATAACATTTTACATTTATACAATATACAATTTAGAAAACAACATAACATCCTAAATATATTTCATCCAATTAGGAGATAAACATGTGACTCCGTTTTTGCCTATAATCAAATCAAATACAAATTTAAATTTCCAGTAGTAATACCTTCAATATTTGCACACAGATTTCTAAGATTTTATACCAGAATAAACAAATTCATAATTTTAGCATGGACTAGTTAACAGTAATTATCTCATAAATTTCAGAATCAGAATTACAATTTAAACACACATCCTGAAATTTAAGGTGGCAACAACAAAAAAAAGGTGAAAATACTATGTTGTGATCCATTCTTAGTCCCCAAAATCCTCTTTCTGGATGCAGATTTCTCTCTCCATCAAGTCTATGGGAACTATCCTTGAGCCTTAGCAGGACAGCTCCCTGGCTTGCTTTAGGCAGCCTGTAAACATCAGAGACTTTTCCCTGCTCTCCAAGGTAAAGAGGAGAGACTCAGGGCAAAATGAAAATCAGTAAATCTGCAGCAAATCTCAACTAGTTGGGATTGGATGGCCGTCAGGCAGCCAACTTTCATGCACCGGACTCCAAATGTAAGCTAGATCTTGGCATCTGAGTGCACTAGATTCCTAGATGGTCAGGACCTTTTGGGTGACTGAGGGTTTGGGGAATACCCTGCTGAATTGGGTATGAAAGACTGGGATCTAAACGCACTTGATCCTGAAAAGTCTTGTCAAATATTCAAAATGGGAAGGGCTCAGTCTAAGCCACCCTCCTCAGAAAATGAGAGATACTGGTAGATAGTCCCTTAGCAAGATATAAGGGCAAAAAGTAAAATGATTAAATATTGTTGCTCTGTATGAGGACGTTCCCAGGGCTGAGTATGTCCAACTTAAATCTGTACATAAAATAGATTTCTGTGTATCTGTGTGATTTCTGTGTGTATGTCTGATTTGCATTGTGTGTTCTGTGTTAAAATTTAGCAAGTTTGTAAAAGATAAGCATTCAGCCTCTATGTTGCTGATTTGAAAAAGATTAGGCTGAATTATTGGAATTACTGGAATTCAGAGTAGTAATTCTTTCAGAGTGGTTCAAGATAAAATCTTGAATTGAAGTCACTCTGGATGGCTGAGTGTATTGGTTTTTGATCTTGGTAAAGTAATTTGGGACTTCTGGGGGTGGAGCCAAGATGGTGGAGAGGACACACATTTCTTTCTTTCTTTACTGCCCTCACAATAATTATGAAATCTAGCCTCTGAATTAGCTCTAGACAAGCCAAAACCACAAATATTGGAAGTACAACAAATTATTAAAAGAAGAAAATTATTAATTTCAAAGATTACCAAAAAAGGTCTGTTTCAATCGGAAACAGGAGGGAGACAGCCAGGGCAACCAGTACAAATGCCAATGCAGACAACTCAGAGTCTCCAGGCAGAGAATTTATGGGAGGAAACAGATCAGAAAAAATCTGTTTCAATCAGAAATGGGAGAGAGGCAGCTAAGCACAAACAACTGACCACAAACTCCAGCATAAACAGAGCAGAGTCCTGGAGCACAGCAGTCTAAGGGTGGTTGAGCAAACTACGACCTTTGTGGGACAAAGAGTTTGCAGGAGGAAGCAGACCAGAGAAGGTCTGTTTCAATTGGAAGCGGGAGAGAGACAGTGAGAACTGGGCAGCTGACCACAAACACCAGTGCAGATAGCTCAGAGTCCTGGAGCAGTGCAGTGTAAGGATGGTTGAGCAAACTACAACCACAAACACCAGGGCAGACAGTACAGAGCCACAGGGTATTGCTGATGACTCCACGTGGCAGAGCTGGCACCAGGAGTGAATCAGCACTGAACCAATGCAGCTGTGATGGCTTGGAAAACCTCTCACACCCTAAAGGCAGACCTTAACTTAACTTTAAAAAAAAAAATGAGTAAAAAAAGTAAAGAGGACTCTAACAACTGACAGTTTTTATGGCAAAAGAGAAGAACAGATTTCAAACTCCAAGGAGACTAATGGCAGATTGTCTCCAGATGAAGCTCCAAAAGGTGAAATAACCTGGTCCCCATCACACAAGGCTCTCCTAGAAGAACTTTAAAAGGATTTTAAAAGAGAGGTATAAGAAAAATGGAGAAAGGAAATTAAAGCCTTGCAAGAGATTGGAAAAGACAACACAAAATAGACATAGTGAAATGGAAAAAGCATATAACTCATTAAAAAACAGAATTTGAAAAATGGAAAAAAATTCCATAGAACAAAACAACTCATTTAAAAATTCAATTGGACAAATATAAAAAGAAGTAAAAAAAGTAAATGAAGAAAATAAACACACTAAAGTTCAGAATTGAACAAATGGAAACAAATGACTCAATAAGGTAATTTGGGAGCTAATTCTGGGCTCATTAGCTCAAGGAAAGAGAATCTTTTCTTTTTCTTTCCTTCTGCATCTGGATAATTGCAGCAGCTTTGCAGAAGAGGGGGAGGAAAGAAGGAAATATATTTAATACAGTGAAGATGGTAAAAGCAAGTAGAAGAAAGGAGACATATGTATATAGAAAGTGAATAAGAAGAGCATAGACAGAGTCATTAGAGAGTTGGGGAACTTTTGGGAAAATGGAAAAACACCATGCTGCCACTTGAAAATTCTGTAAAACAAGGGGCCTGTAATTTTGTTATCAGAACTCAGGTCTATGGAATCCTGCCAGGAAGAATCTCAAAGTGTTTAACTCTTTCTTGGCTTACAAAAAGAGGTTTCTGGCAATCAGGAAAACAGTTACAAGGCAATTCTGTTTGAATGGAATATCTAGGTAGAATTTAGAGAATCTTACAAATTAGAGTACTGGTTAATTTTAAAATAACTTTAAATTGGTATGTGTGTTAAAATTGGAAATTTAATTGGTTGTTGTACCTACATTGATTTAGTAATGGGTTCCTTCTGAAATTGTAGAACCCATATTTGGTTTGTTATCTAGTACTGATGAAAAATACTCATGTATGCTAAAATTGTAAACTTGTTTATTCTGACATAAGAGTTTAGAAATTTATGCATTGATACTGAATTATTATTACTAGAAATTTAAATCTGTATTTGATTTGATTTTAAGTTAAAAATTTTGGTTTTCTGGCAACTTACCTAAAGAGGTCATGTTTTTATTTCCTAATTAGATGAATTTTGCTTGCTAAATTGTATATTGAGTAATTTGTGAAATTGTATGAGCTGTGCTTTAATATTTTGTCAACCCAGCTGGGTATATGGCATAAATTTGTGAAATTTGGTCCAAGAGGTGTCCCTTAGAAGGAAGGGAGCCTGAATCCAAAATATTTAGGTTAGGGTGTTAACGAAATGACACAAGTGGGGAAACTGAGATATAAGGAATGTGTGGAAGCTTTCCCCTGAGCTCACTACCTTAAGAGGGGTTAATGAAATATTATTGAAACAAATTGTACCTAAGTATGGATTGATAGAGATTATTGATTCTGATAAAGGAGCATATTTTGCTTTTAAGTTTTATAAGAAATAATGGTGGCAATTCCATACACCTGGGCATCTGCCCCCATCTGGGAAAGTGGGAAGAATGAATTAAATCCTTAAGAAACTGGTTACTAAATTTACGTTAGAGACTAAATTGCTTTGGACCAAATGTTTGCTTATTTCTTTATTAAAGAATCAGAACTGTTCCCAGAAGTGATCTGGGACTTTCCCCATATAAGATAGTTATTTTATTGGGTAGAAGAAAAGGAAAGACCCTCTTTTGAAACAAAGGATAAATTTTTAAGGAATTATATACTGGCAGTGGCCTCATCCCTTTTTAGTCCTTAGGAAATAAGGATTGCTGACCCAGACAACACCTTTGGAGTATATAGTTTTCAGGAGAGTGGTTGCTTACTAAATCTTGGAAGAAGCATAGTAAGAAGGACCTTAACAGGCATTACAGATGACTGAGACTGCAATCTGGAGACTGAAAACATCAGGCTTAGCCTGTGGAGGAATCTCAAGAATGACTATTAAGGACAATTTATAACCTCTAAAATTGACTTTGCAATTAGGAATGTTTTGGGGGGAGATGGGAATGTTTATGCTTAGAAGAATTTCTAACAATATTGTTGGTGTATCTGTTATATTTCAAAAAAAAAGTTTATAGGAACTCTTCAATTGGAGGAAATTGAATTAACATTTTTTTTAGAATGAAGAAATTATTAATGTTAATTCTGATAAGGTTCTTTTATGTGCAATTAGGATATTCTCTATTCTGTATGAGTTTTAATTGCTGTATTGAATCATCTTAAAGTTGCACCCATTATTTAAAGGGACTCTGAGAATAATAGTTTTTGCCTTTGTCCCTTTGAACATGTTATTGCTATAGACAATATGCAATTTAGAATTTGTCTATGTATAGAGCATTTTTAAAAGCAAAATGATTTGTGTTATGTTGAACTTAAAACCATCTACTTAGATGTGAAAGATAAGCTGTGAAGCTTCCAGGATGAATATCTTACTGTTATCAATGTAAAATCATAGTCAATACCTAATTCAGATATTAAGAGCTAAATTCACCTGAAGCTTTGATTGATGAGATGTGCTATTGGAGATAAAATCTCTTGGGACTGTAGCTAATATTATTTGGAGTTTTAAATTCAGGTAAATCTGATGCATCATCAAGCCAGTGATCCACCATCTGAAAGCTACTCAGTAGAATGTGATCCTGAATTATTACACATAGAATTTAGTATCTGGGGAAGAGTTGTGAGGGCAACCTTGGCCTCCATTTAAGATGGGATCCTCCTGACTCAGTTTCCCAGTGGTGTTCTTTTGAATAAGAAGCCACCAATTATACCTGAATATGGCTTTAGCTAGAATTGTTACTGCATGATTAATTGAAAACTGACAATTAACTATCGGAAAAGTGAGTTAAGGATTCTTTTTCCTGTATGATGTATGTGCTCTCCGGCCAAAGCCTGAAGGACCAGTTTTGATGCTATTTAAATCAGGTCCCTGCCTTTTTTCTCTTACAGCAAAGTTTTATAATCAGAGCAAATGATCAGTAGAAGCCATGAGCACAACTTAAAAAAAAAAAAAAGTGGCCATTATATCCTAAAGTGAGTAAATGAGTATTTGACCTAGTTACCTAACTATTCCTAGGTGCACATGTTTGTCTATTTTAGCAATTCCATTGTTGCTGACTTTGTGGTAGGCGTCTTTATTTGTAAAATGTTACCTACTCCAATTATGGGGGACATAACTGGTTGGGATGATAAGTAGCCCTCCAACCCTAAGCCCAAGAAGAAAACTCCAATCAATATGAAGATGTCTGTGGAAGGCTATCCTCATAGCACTTGGTGGGGTCCTCCTATTCCCAATCTGTATTATCCAAGATGATTAGAATGAAAGGCAAGAAAGGAAGGGTGACTTCATAGTTAATATTTGTAATGTTTGGGCTAGCTTTCTGGTGGGCCTTGAGACCAGCAAATAATGAGGAAAAAAAAAATTGAGGTCTCAGCAGAATAATGAGGAATAAAGTCCAAAGCCTTTATTGTCTCCTTCAGTCTCCCAGTCTGAACCAGTCTCCCCCATAGTGCAGGAGGCAGGAGAGCCACCACAAGGGTAGTCAAAAATAGAATCTATATCTTCCAGTCCTTTTTAGCCTTTATATACCTAATTGTAATTACATCATTACAGCATTCTGATTATGTGTGAATTTAGAGAATCATTATATCACCATTCTAAGTACTAAATATATATATATGAACTAGAGAATCATGATCTCATCAATTTCACTGAGTTAACACCTTGTTTCAAGTATACTTCTCTAAAGTTGGGCACCAAAATGTAATGTCCAGTTTAGTTTTCTGGAGGTCCTCCAGAAGAGCCTTGGCCTCAGCAGAATAGATACCACTAGAATGGACAAAAATAGACCCCAAAAATCTTTATTGTCTTTTATACAGTCTGCATCAGTCATAAACTGACCCAGTCTCTCTCAGCATTTTGCCAGTCTGACTTTTTTTGACTTCCTGTCCTCAGTTCTTATATATGCTATTACAATTACAGCATTACAGCATACTGAATATGTGTGAACTAAAGAACTATTACATCACCATGCTAAATACTAAGTATTATGTAAATTAGATTACCATTGTCTCATCAATTCCTCTGAGTTAACACCTTGTTTCCAAGTATACTTCTTTCAAGTATACTTCTCCAGAGTTCTGGCTCTCTACATCTCGAGCTTCCTTTTTGTTTTAGAACACATGTGGTCATGTCTTCCCTGACTTCTCAGGAAGAGAGGTAAAACTACTAAAAAAGAGGTGATCACGCTTTCCCTGACTTCTCAGGAAAGATGTGAACACAAAACCAGATATTGTTAGCAGGTTTCCTCTGGACTGAAGGGTCTTACTTGAAACAGGTAAATAAATCCCTCAGCATGGGAGGTATTACACAAGCACATAGTAATATAGTATAGGCTAGTAGTGATGTAACAAACAACATGAATCAACATGAGGAATTATACATGTCCATAAGTCCTAGAAATAGTCTAAAACTAATCTATTGTCCATTACTTCATGTATCAGGGAATCCAATGATTCCTGCACATTTTGAAATCCTGTATCAGTCTCATCATATGTCAAAGAATCCAATGATTCCTATAGATTTTGAAGTCCTGTAATAGTCTCATCAATAATTTTTGATGTTCATGAGTCAACTGTCATCTGATGTTTCTTGGGTCTTCTCTTTTTCTGTCTCTCTCTAATGGATAAGGTGAATATGGCTCATTGGCACCCATCTGATTCCTTCTCCATTTGTAGAAATACAAAGCAAATCCTCACCCCCAAGCAGTTAACCTATCTGGTCCCTTCCATTCATTACTTTCTGGTATCTCCATATCACCTGGCAATTATATTGAAGCTGCTTGCACTGGACACTGCCCTTCTGTTGGGTTATAAAACATGTATTCTCTCCAATTGTAATCCTTTTCTCCCATCAGATTGTTTTTTGGCTGATTGATTGAAGTAGAAAAAGCACCCCAAATGGGACTGTGAGAAACATAATCTTGAATCTTTGTAGTTAGAAGTTTATTATTAGTTCTTCACTCCCTACTAAAGATGGTATTTTAACAATCCAGATGTACTGCCCTGAAACTTTGAAACCTGATAAGCTTAGTGCTGCCTGAGAATGATCCCCTTAGAGTGATAACTATTTTTGCCTCCTGTTTAGAATAGAAATTCTTTTATTATGACAAATGTATCAAGAAACATGTTGATGTCTCCCTCTTCTTTCTATAAACATATAGCTGAGGTCACTCATTACTGACCCCTCTAGTTGTGGAGGGACTCAGTCCTCCTGGCCAGTAATAAATTATTTTGGCTGCCCTGTTTTTCTCTCACCTGGACACTTTATTTGGAGGCTCCCCAGTGAGATAACCTTTGGCTCTGTTTCAATTGTCAGTCCCTTTCCTTGGAGAGCAAGGGGGAGTTGCTGTCTCTAGAGGGTGGCTAAAGAGAGATGTTCCTCATCCTCAGACTTAAATCATCCACCCTTTTGGACCAGGAAACAAGATATAAATTTGACTCAATTGGCTTTGAGCATTCTGGGAACTGGTTTGTTTCTGGGTGAGTACTCCTGGATTGTAGGTCGTTACACTGGACGCAGCATTGAGTAAGGCCTACCAGCCTCCCCAGGACGCTGACGGAATGCCCTGCTGGTTTGGTTGTCTGTTGTGTTCCAGAATTGTTTGTCTATTGTCTTTGCGTTTAAGTGTACCTGTGTCTGTCTGGTTCTGTATGCCAGTGGCACAACTTTGGTTCTGAATGGCTTTTGGCACTATCTCGTTCTCTTGGCATTCTCTGTGAAGACAGAGACGTGCACCAAAGTGAGGCTCCTAAGCCTAAAAAGCTCTGTTTGGATTCTGGGAGGGAAGACTCTCAAGCTGCAACAACTTCCCTATTCTACAGTTTTTAAATAGCCCCTAGTCTGTATATGTTAAATGTTTTGTTTAATGTTGTAATTGTGCCCCTATGTCCTTGAGATTTTTGTTCTGTGTCTGTGACTTGTCATTTTGTTGTGTTGATTTAAAGAGCTCTGTTAAGTTTTAAGAACACTGGTTAAGAAATTTGGCAATTGGTTACAACTATGTTTGATATATTTAAAAAATTATTTTGTGATTTTAAACTTTTTAACCTGTTGTGCTAATTTGTAAGTAAAAGAACAGAAAACTCGACTATTTTAAACTGGTGGGGAAGTTTTCCCTGAAAAGCAGGTTTTCAAAGCCTTCTAGAGAGGAGTAACAGCAATAAAACCTTATCTGCCTGGAAAAAGAAGTTTATGCTAGTAACCTTGAAATACTCAGGCAGATGGAAGAAAAACTTTAAAAAAAAAAGAAAAAAACTATTTGGTTTTCTTCTGAAACATTGGGTAAATTGTTAACATTATGGGTTATGTTTGCTGGACATGTGGGTTTTATAGAGTTATTTAGCTATTTACTATATTGTGAATCTTAAAACTTCTAAAGGGAAAAGGAAAGGAGAATGATGGTGATTTATGAAAGATTGATATGTAGGAGCAATTATAGGTTTGAAGGGTTTTAGGAGTAACGAAAGAGAAGAGGTGGGGATAATGAGAAAAGGGAGAGGATCTTTTGTTTTCAAAGGTAAAGATTCAACTCATCTCCCTCCCCCCACTGCTTCTGCTACATTAGCAATGGAGCATCTAGTAGAAGGGTTGTTAAAATGTGTTTATAGTATATAGCTGAGGGAAAGAGAAGAGTTAAGTAGGAAGAGAAAAAGGAAGGGTTTTAATGGAAGGATTTCTGTGTGGGAAAGCTTGAATTGGAACAGGAGGGAATCTTTTGTGCAGATTTAGCTCAACTTCCTTTTCTCCTCTTCCCCCCCCCCAAGTGTGTTCCAGCCTTTTTTTTTTTAAATCAAGTTGCAGTATTATCTAGGTCCTCTGTCTACACTCTTCTAATTTCTATTTGTTATTAGTTTGAATATACAGGTTTAGTCGCTATTTGTTAGGTGTGGTCTTTGTGGAACTGGCATTTAGTGAAAAGTGAAAGCCTAGAGAAAGATTACATACTTGTGTCAACCTTTGGAAACATAGACACACACATAACATATACATATTGTTAAGCTCTGGAGATACATATTATATACAAGTGTGTATTTCTGTGTGTATGTATAGTAGCTTAAGTCTATATGGATATGTATGTACATTATATATAGCCCTGAACTATTTGTGTAACGGTTTCCTCATCTGTGAAATAAACTGGAGAAGGAAATGGTAAAGCACTCCATCCAATCTTTTCCAAGAAAACCCCAAATGGAAAGAGTAGGACACACTAACTGAAACACACTAACATTGATATAATTTTAGTCTGTATCCCCTCTTTCTGAGAACAGAGTGGCCAAGCTTCTGACATCCACCTCCTGCTACCTGTACTGGCAGGAATTAGTCTCCCTGGAAGACTGGAGATAGCCATTCCTGCCTGGCTGTGGACACACACAAACCCACCCAGCACTTTCTAAGTTAAAATAAAAATCCCCCAGGATTCTTCTCTTAAACTCTATTAAAATACAGGGATAGATGTAACCTATCCAAGAACAGGCGCTTTCATGAAGACTACTCTGCCTAGGATGGAGGGAAAAAAAGGGGGGGGGGGGAAGGGAGAAAGTTGAAACGAGCTACGCATGCTCTTACGCCTGTGTATTGCGCAAGTGCAGACGGGCCCTTGCCCGATCTCTCACGGCTCAGCTCGGCCGCAATCCGCGGGGTCGAAGCGCTATGGAGTCGGTAGTGGAGGAGCTGATGCCTCGCCTCTTACCGGTGGAACCCTGCGACTTGGCTGAAGACTTCGACCCCTCCGTGCCACCTCGGACACCCCAGGAATATTTGAAACGGGTCCAGTGAGTGGCTTGGCTCGGAGCCTCTAACCTTAAACGCGTTCCCCCTCCCCCACTCGTACCAGGAAGTGGGTGTAGTCGCCCTAGCGCCCCCTCCCCCTTACTCGCCTCCTGGCGTCGCCGACGTGGCTGGAGTGGCGCGCTTGTTCCTAGCCGGGGTGGTGGGGGAGGAGGAGGAGGAAGAGGAAGAGGAAGAAAAGGGGTGCGTCTCCTTCCTGTGGCGGGAGGCCGGTTCTAGCGATTGGAGTGCGTAGTTTTCCGGGAAATTGGGTGTGCTGCGGAACGAACTTCCCCAAACTCCTCGTCCATTTAAAAAAGCAAAACAGGGAACGGATTACTCCTGAAACAAAATTAAATTAAAAAAAAATTCATTTGTAGGCTTGAAGCAGCACAATGTCCAGATGTTGTGGTGGCACACATTGATCCAAAGAAGTTGAAAAGAAAGCAAACAGTGAATGTTTCAGTGAGTTTTATGTTATTAAGTTTTTTTTGTCGGACTAAATAGTGGAAACTTGTCTCCCTTTAAGCTGCGCAGCTTAAATATTAGACTTCTTATGTGATCATTTTAAAGCCTACAAATAAATAACCGGGTCCCAGATCTTCAGAAATCACAATTTATCGTCGTCCTCGTATAGTTGACAAAAAATAGTTTAAAATAATACCACCTTTGAAGTCCCTATCATTGTAGAATGGAAGCTTATGTGAAGAGGATTTAGATGGGAGTCAGAAGTCAAATCGAGTATTTACCTACCTGTGCTAGGCACTATGCTTTTAAAGCTCTGCGGTTACAAAGAAAGGCAAAAACAGTTCCATCCAGGTGCTCACAATTTTAAAGTTCCTATTCTGTCATGATTTCCTCCACTATAATATTGTCTTTAAAAATAAATAAATAAATAAATAAGGGTTCATTCCAGCTGTAAAACAATGAATCAATTCCTTTGAGGAAACTATAGCCAGAAGACCTCCAGTTCAAGTCTATCCTCAGACCCTATATGTAACCCTGGGAAAATCATTTAACCCCTATCCGCCTCAATTTATTTATAAAATGTGGATAATAGAACTTAACTTATTTTCTGTGAAATACATTAGTAAAACTGTAAATGCTAGATATTCATTATTCTAGTACTTTTAGTTCTTAAACTTAGTTGTGTATTATTCGGAATAGAATGAATAATATGCCAAGTAGCATAATAGCTAGGTAGGTAAGTTTTGACTACTTCAGGAGTTATTTACTTTTGGCACAAACCCCTACTTCTTAGCATTTTTAGATTTAGAGATACAAAGGCTCTTGTATCCTTCTCCCTTTTTACAGTTGAGAAAATTGAAGCACAGAGAAGTTAGGCGATGAGTACAGGGACACAGCTAATCATTACCAGAACTGGAATTTTAATTCAGATTCTGTAACTAACTTTAGGGTGGTTTTTTTTTTTCTTCCTTTATAGAAAAAAAAAAAAGGAAATTAGAGCTTAAGATGATAAACTAATGGATTCTTGAAATATAGCAGTATAAATATTTACTTAGTCAATATAATGGAAATAGTGTTACATTTGAAAGTCAAAAGACTAGGATTTAAATCTAACTTAACCCCATAATATGTACCTACCCTTTGACAAGTTACTTAACCTTTGTGGCCTTTAGTTTCTTCATCTATAAAATAAGTGACTTTTATGAAATAACCTTTAAAATACCTTTTAACTTTCCATTCTGATCCTATTTTAATTTTTTACTTTTTCCTTTTAGTAGCTAGATACAATTCTATATAGATATGTATCCTTCCTTGATACCTACAAACCTCCTTCTGACTCCTCCATTCTTAACTTTCATTTGATCCTGCTTTCCAGGCAGTTTCTTTTTCCTTTGTTGCTTAAACGTCTTGAGGAAGTTATTTATACTCAGTTCTTCTACTTTTCTTTCACTCTCTTCTAAACCATCTGCAATCTTCCAATCTTATCAGACAATTAAAACTGCTCTCTCCAGAGTTAACTGATTTTTGAATTGTCATTTTAATGATCCTTCTCAGTTCAAGATCCTTCTTGATCCCTCTGAGGCATTGACACTATCCATCACCTTTTGTCCCTAAATATTCTCTTCAAGTTCCTGACTCTGCTGTTTTCTGATTCTCCTCCAGTCTTAGTTTCCTTTCTGGTTCTTCATGCCACACCCATTAACCTTGGGTATCTCCTAAGACGTTAGTTCTCAGACATTCTCAGTCGTTCCCCCCTTTTTTTCCCCTCTCTATAATATTTTATTTGGTGATCTCATCAGTTCCCATATGGGTTCAGTTACTATCTATGTGCAGATGATTCACTTAGCTATTTTTCCATTACTAGTCTTTTTCCAGAGTTACAGTCCTATATCACTCTTTGCACATCTTCAATTGAATGTCCCATAATGATGTAAACTCTGTCCCTTGATCTTTGGGGGGTTAGAGAAACCCTAAAAATCTCAAACCCTCCAACCTCTGGTAGGGGCCCCACCCTCTTGTTCATAGGGGAAACTCCCAGATGGTAATCTCCTACAATTCAATAGGAGAGCTTGGCCTGAGGTATAATCACCACCCTTTATTGAATTGAAAATTAGTCCCTCAAACTCATCTGGAGATTGCTCCCTAGCTCCAGGCCACAAAACCCCAATATAATCAAAGGCTGAAACCCCAAAACCTTTGCTAAAAGATACTAACAGGATTTAGCCCACTGAGAAGTTGGTTCTTCTCAGTGTAATAAACCCATTTTTGCCTCAAACTTGCCTTTCGGAGATTGTGAATTCTTTTGCAAAGCCTGTGACACTGGCCAGGGCATCCCATTGCTGTCTGGGTATCTCTCACACCTCAACATTTGGTGGCCTATATGGGGACCGTCCTAGATTCAGAGGTCCAAAACAGAACTCATCTTTTCTTCTCCTGAGCTTTTCTTTTGCAAAAGCACCACCATCTTCTCAAGTCACTCAGTATCATCCTTAATACCTCACTCTACACATCTAATAAAATTACGCTCTTAATAGTCATAACCCTAGTCCTGCCCTGTATTGGTCTTCCTGCCTAAATCTTTTCCCACTCTAATCTATCTTCTGTTCAGCATTCAAAGTGATTTTTTCCTCCCTAAAACCTGGATCTGTCATGTCATCCTTCCTCTCCCTTTCCCTTCTTCCTTTCCCTCAGAGTGTGCTCCAGTGTCTTTCTGTACCTCCAGGATCAAATATTAAAAAACTATAACCTGGCTTTCCTTTCTAGGCTTATTACTCTTTACTATTCTTCACACACTCTGTGATCCAGCTACACTGGTCTTTTTGTAACTTGTCAAAAATAACATTCCATCTCTATCTCTTTGTACTGCTTGTGATACGGGAGTAGCCCCCTTTAAGATTCCTTGTCTGATCTCTAACTTCCTTTGGGACTGACCTTTGATTTACAAGATCTGGTCAAAACCCCAAGGGGAGAGATCAGTATCTGAACCAGTTTGGGCTTATACCCAGCCCCCACCGGATCTGAGCTGGCTTGGGTTTTCAGCCCCCATTCTAATGATCTGCTCAGATAACCCAACCTTCACCTGGTGGATTCTAGCTATGGAGGAATCAACCTGGGCTCCACCCAGATGCCCCTTCAAGCAGATAAAAAAGCCAAGTTGGAATCATCCCTTGTCGGAGAGTTGAAAGATGCCAGCATCACACTCTCCGTCCTGCCACTTATGGTGTATTTCTTCTTCTATCTAATGCCTTTTACTAACCAGACTTTAACCTTGCTTCCAAACCTTGCAATTAACCTCTTTTTATCAATCTAGGTTTTCAGGCCTGTAAATTCATTTACAAGGGATTCTCGACACCACTAGACCTGATTTAACTTTGTATCTTGCGCCGAATCCAAAGGGGTTGCAGGGGAGCTCCATGTGATTCCCTGTGCCCCAATCCTGCCACTAGACCTCAATTAATCCTAATCCTATTGAGGTATAAACCTCATCATTTAGGTATTTACTTCATCACTTGGGCTCTTTCTCTCCTGCTCTGCTTCTTCACCATTGACTTGGTTTTCAAGGCTTTCTTTAAAACTCAGTTCATCCTACCTACCTCCTTTAGGAGACCTTTCTTGGTTCTTCCTCAAACCTTACTTCCAAGCCCCATTCTTCTCCAGTTATCTTCCATCTGCTCATTGTATTTATCTTGTAAGTATGAAATTACATATGATTCCTCCATTAGAATGTATTCTCCTTAAGGGCAATGATTATTTTTACCTTTCTTTGTATCTATAGCACTTTGCACGATACTTGGCATGATAAGCACTTACTATGTAATATTTTGGGAGTTATTAGATTCTTACAACATTATTGGTGTAACATTTTGGGGCTATTTTTTCTAGCTTTCAGGGTGCCAGCCAGCTCCTGAAGGATACTCTCCAACAATTAGATGGCAACAGCAGCAAGTAGCACAATTTTCAAATATTCGTCAGGTAATTAGAATTAATTGTCCACATAAACCCTTCCTTAGTATTTATTTCTTCTTTATGCTCTCTTAGAAAAATAGAATTCATGACTTTAAAAATCTGAAGGTCAGTGTTTTATTTATAAATTAGATGCTAAATTGTTATATAGTTAAGTGTAAAATATTATTAGTATAAGACATGTAAGAGAATTTTACTGCAAATTTTTAGTACTCTTTGTCCTCAAATTATCTTAAATTTCCTTATCTCTCTGCAAATTCTGTCTTCCAGTAGAATATAAATTCTCTGACAGCAAGAAATGGGTTGAATTTTTATTTTAATGGTTTGTGGGTTTTTTTTTTTTTTTTTTTTTTAGTTTCCTCATAGCCAGCACAGTGTCTTACATACTGAATATGTATATTCAGTAACATATACTGAATTTAATTATTATTGCTTTTGTAAAACTTGAGTTTTTAAAAATTGTATATATAATTATTTCCCTCATATTCACCTGCTCTGTTTAACTAGCATTGTAAATAAGCTAAAACACAAAATTTAAATTTAATTTTTTTCCCTCAGAGTGTGAACAAGCATAGAAACCACTGGAAATCACAACATTTGGATAACAATGTCACCATGGTATGTGGTTCTCTCAGGATTTACTTTTTAAAAGTTAATTTGCATTTATTTCCAATCTTGAAAAAGAATACCTTTTACAAAATTTTCATTCTCTTCGATTATATGTGTGTCTATAAATTGCAAGTTTCAGTTATCTGAAAAAAGTGAAAGATCAGTGATGTGATATAGTATTTTAATCCTTGGCATTTTTTTCCTCCAACCTACTTTAAATGTTGAAGCTGATAGGTCCTGCCTTATGTTGATAGACTCATAGTTTGGCATTATTTTGAGGTGTGAACTATGTCTTCAGCATTTAAAGAATGAAATATGCTTCTTAAATTTTCCTATTAAGTGAATTTTTAAAATTTCAGTGAAGAGGCATTTCCCATGCCCTGTTACCTACATGCCTTACTTACATTTGTAGAAGGATAGAATAAGAATGAAGTTTGAGAGGTTTTAATAAAGGAAACTCAGGCATTGGCATCTCAGTTTGAGTATAAGAAATGAGTTTTGGTAAGTTTCCAAACTACTGGACAATCAAGTCTATTCTGTGCTGTAAAATTCTGAAAGTTGGTGTGTGCATTAACTTTTTCTTCATTTTTCAGCCAAAATCTGAAGATGAAGAAGGCTGGAAAAAGTTTTGTCTTGGTGAAAAGTTATATGCTGAAGTGCCTCTTACAACAGCTGCAGGTGAAAATCCAGGAATAGACTATGTGCAGGTAAAGTGATGGATGTATTTAAGATGGAAAAATCATGATGATCCTAATTTCTGTTTTGTTTTGTTTTCTAAACAAGGACACTTTAAAAAAATAATGTTACATATGAACTACTTCAGAGTATCATGAAGCAGCAAGGTGGGTTGGTGGATAGAACATAGGTCTGGAGTCGGGAAGATCAGAGTTCAAATCCAACCACAGATACTTAACTAGCTTTGTGTTCTTGGGCAAGTAACCTCCCTTTGCCTCAGTTTCCTTAACTGAAAATTGTGGATAATAGTAGCATCTACCTCCCCATTAAGGAGGTTCATTTAGGAGGACCCACTGTTCTTCTCAGCCATCACTGCTGACAGTAACTGAAATAACTCCTAAATAATAAGCATATGTATAACTCTTCTAATTTTTTTTCCAATTGTTTTCATTCTCGTATTTCACTTTGCAATATTCATTAACAGTTGATAAGGGTACTGTTGGAATTTGTGTTTCTTTAAAACATAAGGAAACTAGTCACAGAATGATTAAGTAACATGATTTGATCAGACAGTATTATTAGTAGAGAAGAAACTAAAACTTTTATTTCACCTAATGTAGGACTAATGCTCTTTTTATCATATTGTCTTATACTGATTCTTTGATTCATATATAAATATGAACAAGTCTAATTAAAGCAATATAGCCAGATCCACATAAATCAGTATGACTATACCATTTAGTAAGGAGAATGTAGTACTTGTCCTTTTCTCACATATTTAACAAATCTTGGGAATCAGAATTGCTGAAGAAACTTTAAATACCATCTTGCCCAAAAAAGTTTATGAAAGATATTTTCATTCCAGTCCAACTTGGCTTTATATGGTTATATAGATTTGAGCTATTATAAATCTACAAAATAACATTCTAGTTTCTAAAATCTATTAATAGGAAATAAATAGGAGTACCTTCTCTGTATTAAGCCCTGTTGATAAATACAAAAAATTATATAATGTATATTCCCTTCTCCCCAAAAGCTACAATATATTTGAGGAGACAAGTTTAATGCAGGAGAAATAATTAGAGAACAGTTGTGCAACAGAATCGATGTAACAATATTTGTGCTTATTGAAAACTTAAGGAAGGTGAAACCAAGCTGCTTACTACTGAAAAACCTAATGGGAAAAATAAGACAGAAAAGTGATGCTATTTTTTTTACATTCAATAATTTTAATGTTAACGTGTTTTTAATTAAAAATTGACTTCTTTTATCTATTAGCAGTACTTGGAAATAAGATAAATAAATATTTATTGTCATTTACAATGAAGAAACTGATGCATAGCAGGATTATGACTTGCCAAGATTATAGAAGCAAATTAGTGATAAAGCCATGGCTAAGTCCTATATTTACTAATTTGTAATCTTTATTGTTTTTCCACTTTGGATTGGGTTGCCATGGCCAACCTACTAAAAGATGATTTTCTGTGTTTAATAAGGCTAGCTCTTCAAAACAACACTTAAAATGTTTAAAAACCTTTATGATTCTCCGAAATTATTTACCACAATGCACATAAAGTATTTTAAGACAGCCACTTGTTTTTTTTAACTCTGATGTTTTGTAGTTTTTGTTATTTGGCAGGTAGGTGGCATGATTGATAGTGTTGAATGTAGAATCTGGAGTACTTGAGTCAAATGTGGCCTCTGACTGACTTACTAGCTGTATGACTCTGGCCAAGTCATTTAGCTGTTTTTCTCAAAAGGGGATAGCAAAACACTCCAGTATCTTTGCCAAGAATACCCAAGAGTGGAGTAACTAAGAGTAAGAAATGCCTGAATAAAAGTTTTTGTTAGTCACATCTGGATTGATACACTAAAATCTCTAATGTAAGCATTTTTTTCATTGACAAATTTTGTATTTGCTTTAAGATTTCTTGATGGAACCTAACATACTTACGTCATAAGATTTTTGTGAAAAAAGCACTCTGTAAATTCAAATTATATAAAACCATGATGTAAGCCATTTTTGACAGTGAAATATAAACTTTATATAATTCAAATAAAGAAGAAAAACATAAGCGCCTCATTTAAATAAAGATATCACAGTTTTTCTAAATGCGGGTTGGTTTTTTTTTTTTTATTGAATTCTTCAAATACAGAACTATTGCTTTTCCAAGGAATATTCCATTTTTGTCCCTGAATGTTGCTATTTTTTGTTTCTAGAAAGATACTGTATTTTTTTTTAAATGTTTAATTTTTGAGAGGTCATTGGTTTTCTGTTTCTAATAATTGCATCATTAGTATGTTGAAACATACTAAAAAGCAATAGAATATGTAGAACATTTTTACATTTTTCTTTGAAATTTCCCCAGTAAAAAACAAAACTTTATATTATTGTTCATCATATTTTAGTGCTGTCTTTGTTTTATTTTATTTTTTTTACAGATTGGTTTTCCTCCCTTGCTTAGTATTGTTAGCAGGATGAATCAGGTAAAACTCATCTTAATTTATGATAAGTGAAGTCTTTCAAATATATTTGTGTGTGTATTTATACATATGTGTATATGCATACGTTTATAATATACATACAGTACTGGGTAAAAAATTAAATTTTAGCTTTATGACTATGAACAAAGACATGCATAGAAAGACTTAGAATTAGGGGGCAATTAGTTGGTGTAGTGGATAGAGTACCAGCTCTGAAGTCAGGAGGACTTGAGTTCAAATCTGACCTCAGTCGGTTAACACTTCCTGGCTGTGTGACCCTTACAAGACCAAATGCCACAGTTGACTTTGTAGACGGGAAGACCCAGTTTCAAGACTTGCCTCTAATATATAATAGTATGTGACCCTAGCCAACTTATTTAATCCTTTAAGCTCTCCAGGCAACTGTGTATAAATAGACTATAAATTACAAAATCTCCCACAATTTTATAGGTAAAGGGAGTTTTCTTCCCTGGGATTTCCCTACACTAGTAAAAATACATGCCCAGACCAAAATAAAAAAATCCCATGAAGAAGAGTTTATGTATACATACATACATATATTTGTGTGTGTAGATGTGTGTATATATATATATATACACATATATACATATATGTGTATATATATATATATACACATATATATGAATTATATATGAATACATATATATATATATCATATACATATATATGAATTAAATTTTATTTATAATTATTGATAGTTTCTACATTAATAAGGGAAAATCTGGTCCTTTGGTTCTCAAATTCTTCATAAACTGATGTTCCTTTTTTTATTTTTTAAGTACTAAGCCACATCCAAAAAGAATATGACATTTATTTTCATTACCCATTAGCATTAGGGTACTGTAAAGAGAAAGAGAAATTGAAAAAAGGAAATAATTCATTCTGTTAAGTTTAATTCAATTACAGCTTTAATTTTTTAATATGAATCTAAATTTACTAGCAGTTCTCAGGAAATTCATGATCAAAGGCTTTTTATTGCAGATAGTAGTTAAAATTTATTAATGGTCAAAGAAATAATAATAGTAATTAATACAGAATGCTTTAATGTTTGCAAAGAACTTGAGAAATATTATCTTGTTTTTTCCTTACAATTCTGGGAACTAGGTGGTGTTATCTCCATTTGACAGATGAGGAAACTGAGGCAAAAGTTAAGAGAATTGCCCAGTATCCTACAACTAGTGTGAAGCTGGCTTTGAGATTAGGTACTTCTCATTACAGGATCAGCATTTTATCCACTTTGCCACCTAGTTGCCTCAAAAAGTTCTAGCATCATACATATTGCAGGGACTTGCTTGTGGGGTTGGTACCTTGATACTGGCCCCATGTTCAAGTTCCATTCATATCATTCCTGCCTTGTTAAAAAAGAAAGTTTGTTCTACAAAAAAATTATATTAGTAGATCTCATAAAGCATTATTTTTAGTAGTAATTAGTGAATTTGAGTTTTTTAATTTTTTTAGTACTATGAAACTCCATCATTAAAATTTTGATCAACTTGAAGTAATTAGCAAATATAAGTTATTTTTTTCAAAGGTTTCTATTCCTTTCTTCCTCTCCTTCATTGACATAGATTTTTTTTTTTAGATATATCTAATTCATTCTTCCAGAGCATGAACTATAGCTTAAGTAATAGTTGATAATTGGAACAATGAGTGTATATCATTGACTGATTCTCTTGAGCCTATGGCTACGATTTAATCAAACTAGTTATAATACAGAGGCTGTCTTCTTATGAAGTACATAAAGAATACATATTCTGCATAAAAATACTGACTTAACTTATAAAATTTATACATATAATCTAAGATGTTTTAGATATTCAATATTTTTTTACTAATAAAATTTTTTGTTTTTAAAAGGCAACAATAACTAGTGTCCTAGAGTACCTGATTAACTGGTTTGGAGAAAAAGACTTTACTCCTGAATTGGTATTATTTTTATTTCTATTTTCATAATGTAGATAAAATTTTAGTTATATGTCTGTATGTTGTGTATCCAGGATGAGTGTAAAATAATTGAGTATTTTAAAAACAGAACATAACATGTCAGCCTTCAAAATAGTTTACAAAGGCGAGTGCATTGCTTTTAAATCATTTCTGGATCCCCTTTTACAGAATTGCCTTTAGGTACAGTTTATATGAGCTTTACAAGAAAAGAAATTGTCTTCATCACCTCAATAGACTACAAATAATTTTGAATCGTTTGCAAAATTTAAATACATCAAACAAACAAACAAACAAACAAAAAGTTTAATAAAGTATCTTGTCTCCAGAAGGGGACTCAGGTTATCTAGACCAGTCTTTTCATTTTACAGATGAGAACACTAAAAGCACAGAGAAGTAAATAACTTGCCCAGTATCACACAGATCATAAATGAAATAGCTATGATTTAAACCCAGTTTCTCTGGCTCCAAATATTCTTCCTTGTGTTGCCTTTAGGATTTTATTATAAGAGGCTATTTAGTACAACCTATATACTTGAACTCAGAGTCCTTCTTAAAAGACCTCTAGCAAGATACAATCTACTGCATTTTTTAGTACAGTACAAAGTTCTGGTGTCAGATGACCCAGATTGAAATCCTATCTCCAACCCTTCCACTTATATGATCTTGAGCATTGTCCCCTGGACTTCAAGAGGAGGAGATCGTTGAATGTTGCTAATAGAGTCTGGAAATGGCAGTGGTAAGTATTTTGACTACTCCTCTAGGACCTACGATTTGGGGAGAGGAGGTACAACTAGTACTGAAAAGGATGACCAATAGTTTATTAAATTGTTAAATCTAATGGCTTCTTTTCAATCTTGATTCTTTTTGACTATTATAATATAAATATTTTATACAATTGACTCAGGAGTATCCTTACTATGCAGTCCATCCTCCACATAAGTGATGTTGCTTTTGTCAAAGTTCAGATCCGGTCATGTCATCCACCTACCAGTTCCGTCACTATCTGCTCAATAGTCTTGTTTCTGTGATATTATCCTACTGTTTCCCCTACATATTTGACCTTCCAGTCTCTTTTGCTAAAATACCATCCACTCCGCTAACTGTGGGAGTATTCAGAGGCTCTTTCTTGGACCTTTTTTATCTTTATATTCTTACTTAATGATCTTATACTCACCCTCCCTTATATTTTTATCCTCTCTAGGGAGATAATTTTCATATATATATATATATATATATATATATACACACACACACATATTGCTTTCTGAGCCGCAGTCCCACACGAGATGTCTTAAAGATGTTATAAACTCAATAGATCTGAAATTGAACTTACTCATCTTCTCTTTTTCCTTGTCTTCTAAACTCACTCCTTTTCCATTATTTCTTTTCTAGTTACCAGAACTTTTCTAGTCATCTAGATTTGAAATAGAATATGAAACATCAATGTAAGAACTAAAGAAGAGCGTAGAAAAACATGGTGTATGTGAGCAGACTGCAATATATAATCAACAAAGAACTCTTAATAAGAAAAGTAGTTTTAAATAAACAGAATGAGAAATTGTAGAAAGACAAAATGGGTTGTTCTCATGGCAGAAGTGAGAGATGCCAGATGGACAACCAGAGTATTCCACTGTTATGTTGGGAGAAAGAGAAGAAGGCCTCAACTACATTGGGTGGATCTCCTTTAGCAAATATTTGAGAATACATGGAAGAGAGTCACAGGATGAACAGTCATGGGTGGTTTATAGAATGTATCACTTGGAGGGTACAACAGAGTATATGTGCTTATAAATCCCTCTGAGCATTTGTTTTTGCAAGATTATAAGATTTCCTTTTCTAAGTTTTGCTGCAGAGTTGTAAGATGCATATATATATATAAACAATGATAAAAATATATTGGAAAGAGGGGCCTTTGCTGTAATGGGTTATTTGAGGTCAGCAAAAATGTTTTACAGTTTTCCCAAAAACAATCCAGTCTGCTCTTGAAAAGTTTGGGAAGATAGACAAGTAAGTAAAGTCATCTAAGAGTGTTTAATGATAAAAATTGAAGACCACAATGGGGGGGAAAAAACAACTTATAACAACACTTGGATCCTAAACACCACAGTCCCAGAGTGCTTAGAAAAGAAGTAGAAATGACACTGAAGAAAAGCTGAATTGACCAACAATAAAGCACCTGGACTGGATCGAGTATATTTAGAGATCTGTGTTAGAGATAATTGAGGGACCTCTTTAAAAGACATCTAAAGGAGGGGGAAATAAAGATTTGGGGAGAAATCGCTGACCTTAATGATACATTTCAGCTAACAATCCACATGCCAATTCTCCTGGGAGGATTTTTTAAATCCACTGTAATAAATAACACAAAAAGACCACTCATAAGTATTAAATAAATTAGGCTTGATAATATATAACCTTGATAAATATATGGAAAGGACTTAGATGAAGATAGAAAATGCCCTTTTCAGCATTTATGGAACTCATGATAATTGTATGGAGCCTCTAAACACAGGCAGAAATATTAGATAATGCATTTCAGAACTTAATGTAATTATGTTATATTAGTAATAAATAGTATTGCAATGGACAAAAGGTATAAGCTTCTTTTAATTTCAAAAAGTCTGGACAGCCAACTTATTGGAAGAATACTCATATTTGGGGCACTAGGTGGCACAGTGGATAGAGCACCAGCTCTAAAGTCAGGAAGACTGAGTTCAAATCCATTCAAAACTTCCTAGCTGTATGACCCTGGGCAAATCACTTAACCCCAATTGCTTCAGCAAAAAAAAAAAAAAAAAAAACAAAAAAAAAAACAGAGGAGTGAGATCGGGAGAAAGAAGGAACTGGAGAAGGGAATGGAGATAAGCACAAAAACATGGGAGTTGAAGTGATGTTCAAAGAATTTTAAAGAGGTTAGTATAGGTAGATTGTAGAATATATAGAAGGAAGTATGAAGTGTAGAATGACTGGAAAAGGCAGGAAAAACTTAAGTTATTAAAGAGGTTGGGGTGGGGAATATGGAACAAAAGATTTGGCAAGGGTCAGTGTTGGAAAATTATCCTTGCATATGTTTTGAAAATAAAAAGCTTTAAAAAAGGTTATGTAATAAACCAACTTTGGAACTAAATGATCTATATGCATAAACTTTTTGGTATTAATAAAAATCAAACTATTGAAATCTCATCTATAAAAAGGGAACTTTAAATGCTGTATAAATGCTCTGGTAGTAGGAGCTCATGGGTCCAGAAGGTGGGGGGGGGGGTGGAGGATGTGTAGAGGGGTGGTAATAAGAAATAGTGACCTGCTCAGACCTATTTTTTAGAAGAGAGAATGGAAAATGAATTGATAAGTAAAGAGATGAGGCAGAAAGTGGTCTAGGAAGAGGATAATACATTTCCTGTGTAATTCCTTTTTATGTATTGCAGCTTACTTGTGTTCAACACCTGATTCTCCAGAACCTTTTAGGTATATTTCACTTTGGTCCATCAGACAATGGAATATTATAGGCTGTGGTTATAGAATGTCACCAGAAGAATATAGGTTTTAGCCAACAAGTATTTACCCCAAAAAAGTGAAAGGGGTTTACAATCTAGGGAAAGGAGAAAATCTTTTTTGACCCAAATCTTAGCTAGAATAGTGCCTTTCCCAAATGAAAATCCAGCCCATTATTAAATTCTATACCTAGGTCATTGTCCAAATTAGCATAGTATCTAAATGTGATTCTACTTGGAGGATTATGAATTTGGTACTTTCAAAGTTTCTTCATTAGCCAAATAGTGTTATTTTGCATAAAAGGAGCCAAATTGTCTCTTGGCAGAGCTCAAAATATATGTGGCACTTAATGGTTATAGTTTAAGATGTCCTTCTCTTTGATTAAAAATAAAAGTCCCCAGGGCTCTAGCTTGAGTGGATAAAACCATAAAATCAGGAATGGGAATGTGGGTTTAAGAAGCAGAAAATTGTGTGGGTTTCCTGGGGTTCAGTTGAAACTATAATAGCAGTCATAAAGCAAGGTGAAAGGATAAGATAAAATAATGTTTACTCTGTGAAGAGGTGAAGCAGAAGCTTCTCTCAACAAAATAACTGCCTCTTTGCCATTTATTTTCTTTTTTTTTTTTTATATATATATATTTTTTTTAATTTTTTATTTTATTTTATAATAACATTTTTTGACAGTACATATGCATGGGTAATTTTTTACAACATTGCACTTATATTCAGATTTTTTCCCTTCCTCCCCCAACCCCCTCCCCCAGATGGCAAGCAGTCTTATATATGTTAAATATATTACAGTATAATTTAGATACAATATATGTGTGTAGAACCGAATTTTTTGTTGCACAGGAAGAATTGGATTCAGAAGGTAAAAATAACAGTTTACATTCATTTCCCAGTGTTCCTTTTCTGGATGTAGCTGGTTCTGTCCATCATTAATCAATTGGAATTGGATTAGCTCTTCTCTATGTTGAAGAAATCCACTTCCATCAGCATACATCCTCGTACAGTATCATTGTTGAAGTGTATAATGATCTTCTGGTTCTGCTCGTTTCACTCAGCATCAGTTGATGTAAGTCTCTCCAAGCCTCTCTGTATTTCTCCTGTTGGTCATTTCTTATAGAACAATAATATTCCATAACATTCATATACCATAATTTATTCAGCCATTCTCCAATTGATGGGCATTTTTTCAGTTTCCAGTTTCTTGCCACTACAAAAAGGCCTGTCACAAACATTTTTGCACATGTGGGTCCCTTTTCTTCCTTTAAGATCTCTTTGGGATACAATCCCAGTAGTAACATTGTTGGGTCAAAGTTTGATAACTTTTTGAACATAGTTCCAAATTGCTATCCAGAATGGTTGGGTTCATTTCATAGTTCCACCAACAATGTATCAGTGTCCCAGTTTTCCCACATCCCCTCCAACATTCATCATTATCTTTTCCTGTCATCTTAGCCAATCTGACAGATGTGCAGTAGTATCTCAGAGTTGCCTTAATTTGCATTTGTTCAATGATTTGGAGCACCTTGTCATATGACTAGAAATAGTTTCAATTTTTTCATCTAAAAATTGTCCACATCCTTTGACTATCAATTGGAGGATGGCTTGATTTCTTAACACATTTGAGTCAATTCTCTGTAATTTTAGAAATGAAGCCTTTATCAGAATCTTTGAATGTAAAAATGTTTTCCTAGTTTGCTTCCCTCTAATCTTGCTGCATTAGTTTTGTTTGTGCAAAAACTTTTTAACTTAATATAATCAAAATTATCTATTTTGTGATCAATAATGATCTCTATTTCTTTGGTTACAGATTCTTTCCTCCTTCACAGGTCTGAGAGTCAAACTATCCTATATTCTAATTTATAATATACTTTATGTCTAGATCATGAACCCATTTTGAACTTGTCTTGGTATATGGTACATGTGGGTCATTGCCTAGTTTCTGCCATACTAATTTCCAATTTTCCCAGAAATTTTTGTCAAATACTGAATTCTTATTCCAAAAGCTGGGGTCTTTGGACTGGATTGCTGTGGTTATTGACTATTTTGTCTTGTGAACCTAATCTACTCCACTGATCAAGTAGTCTTGTTTCTTTGCCAATACCAAATGATTTTGATAATTGTGGCTTTATAAAGTAGTTTTAGATCTAGTACAGCTAGGCCACCTTCATTTGATTTTTTTTTTCATTAGTTCCCTTGAAAGCCTTGACCTTTTGTTCTTCCAGATGAATTTTGTTATTTTTTTTCTAAGTCAGTAAAATAGTTTTGTGGGAGTTTGATTGGTATAGCACTAAATAAATAGATTAGTTTACATAGTATTGCCATCTTTATTATATTTGTTCGACCTATCTAAGAGCACTTGATAGTTTTCCAATTGTTTAGATCTGACTTTATTTGTGTGGAAAGTGTTTTGTAGTTTTGCTCATATAGTTCCTGACTTTCCCTTAGCATATAGGTTCCCAAATATTTTATACTATCAACAATTATTTTTTTAATTATTATAGCCTTTTATATAAACATATTAATAATAAACATATTAAAACATATGGATGGATAATTTTTCAACATTGACCCTTGCAAAACCTATTCCAAATTTTACCCTCTTTCTCCCCACCTCTTCCCTTAAATGACAGGTAATCCAATACATGTTAAATATATTAAAATATTTGTTAAATCCAATATGTATGTACATACTCGTACAGTTATCTTGAAGAAAAATTGGATCTAGAAAGAAAGAAAAAAAACCTGAGAAGGAAAACAAAAAATGCAAGCAAACAATAATAGAAAGAGTGAAAATGCTATTCAACAGTTATTTTAAATGGGATTTCTCCTTGTATCTCTTGCTGTTGGATTTCGTTAGTGATATATAAAAATGCTGATGATTTCTGTGGATTTATTTTGTATCCTGCAACTTTGCTAAAGGTGTGGATTATTTCTAATAGCTTTTTAGTTGATTCTCTGGGATTCTCTAAATACACCATCCTATCATCTGCAAAGAGTGATAATTTGGTTTCCTCATTACCTACTCTAATTTCTTTAATCTCTTTTTCTTCTCTTATTGCCAAAGCTAGCATTTTTAATACAATTCTAATAGTATTGGCGATAGTGGGCAACCTTGTTTCACCCCTGATTTTATTGGGAATGATTCCAATTTATCCCCATTACATATTCTGCTTACTGATGGTTTTAAATAGATGCTATTGACTATTTTAAGGAAAATTCCATTTATTCCTATAGTCTAGTGTTTTTAATAGGAATGGGTATTAGATTTAATCAAATGCTTTTTCTGCATCTATTGAGATAATCATATAACTTCTTGTTAATTTGGTTAATGCTATAGTCAATTATGCTAATAGTTTTCCTAATATTGAACCAGCCCTGCATCCCTGGTATAAATCCTACTTTATTGTGATGTATTATTCAGGGGATGATTTTTGGTAATCTCTTTGCTAATATTTTATTTAAGGTTTTTGTATCAATATTCTAGGGAAATTGGTCTATAATTTTCTTTCTCTGTTTTTATCCTACCTGGTTTAGGTATCAGTACCATGTCTGTGTCATAAAAGGAATTTGGTAGGAGTTCTTCATTCCCTATTTTTCCAAAGTTTATATAATATTAGAGTTAATTGTTCTTTAAATGTTTGGTAGAATTCACGTGTAAATCCATCTAGTCGTGGGGATTTTTTCTTAGAGAGTTGATTAATAGTTTGTTCTATTTTGTTTTCTAAAATGGAACTATTTAAGTAATTTATTTTCTCCTCTGTTAATCTGGGCAATCTATATTTTTGTAGGTATTCCTTCATTTCACTTAGATTATCAAATTTATGGGCATAAAGTTGGGCAAAGTAACTCCTAATTATTGCTCCAATTTCCTCTTCATTAATGGAAAGTTCTCCCTTTTCATTTTTAAGACTAACAATTTTATTTCCTGTTTCCTTTTTCTAACTAAATTTACTAAAGTTTTATCTATTTTATTGTTTGTTTGTTTTTTCATAAAACCAACTCTTAGTTTTATTTAATAATTCAATAGTTTTTTTAGTTTCAATCTTATTAATCGCTCCTTTTATTTTTAGAATTTCAAGTTTGGTATTTGATTGGGGGTTTTCAATTTTTTCTTTTTCTAGCTTTTTTTAGTTGCAAGCCCAAATTGCTTTTTCTAGCTTTTTTAGTTGCATTGATCATCTCTTTATTTTATGCAAGTAAGCATCTAGAAATATGAAATTTCCCTTTATTACTGCTTTGGCTGCATCCCACAAATTTTGGTATATTGTCTCATTGTCATTCTCTTGGATGAAATTAATTGTGTCTATGACTTGCTGTTTCATCCATTCATTCTTTAAGATGAGATTATTTAGTCTCCAATTACTTTTTGATCTGTTTTCCCCTGGCTTTTTATTGAATGTAATTTTTATTGCATTGTGATCTGAAAAAAAATGCATTTACTATTTCTGCCTTTCTTCATTTGAGGTCTTTATGTTCTAATATATAATCAATTTTTGTATAGATTCCATGAACTGTCAAGAGGAAAGTGTATTCCTTTCTGTCTCCATTCAATTTTGTCCAAGGATCTATCATACCTAACTTTTCTAGTATTCTATTTATCTCTTTAATTTCTTTCTTATTTATTTCATGGTTTGATTTGTCTAGTTCTGAGAGAGCAAGGTTGAGATCTCCCACTATTATAGTTTTGTTATCTATTTCTTCTTGTAGCTCTCTTCTCCTTTAGGAATTTCCATGCTATACCACTTGGTCTATCTATATTTTGTATTGATATTGCTTTGTTATCTATGGTACCCTTTAGCAAGATATAGTTCCTTCCTTATCTCTTTTAAATGGATCAATTTTTGCTTTTGCTTGATCTGAGATCAGGATGGCTACCTCTGCTTCTTTGACTTCACCTGAAGCAATAGTAGATTCTGCTCCAGCCTTTTACCTTTATGTATCACTCTGTGCTAAATGTGTTTCTTGTAAACAACATATAATAAGATTCTGGCTTTAATAAAGTCCACTATTCACTTATGCTTTATGGGAGAGTTTACCCCATTTACATGTACAGTTAGAATTACTAATTCTGTATTTCCTGCCATCTTATTATTCCCAGGTTATATCTTTCCTTTTCTCCTTTCCCGCCTTCCCAATATTTAAGTTATGAGCACCACTTGCCTCAAACAGCCCTCCCCCTTTAGAGTCCCTCCCCTTGTCTTATACCTTTCCCCTCCAATTTCTGTTTTCCCTTCTATTTAGCCTACCCCTTCCCTTTTTGCTTTCCCTTCCCCCTTTTCAGTAAGTTGAGAGAAGTTTCTTTATAAACCAAATATGTCTAATATTTTTTCTTTGAGCCAGATCTGATGAGAGTAAGATTTACACAATGTTCACCTCCCTCCCTTCTTTCTCTCAAATATAATAGGTTTCCTTTGCCTCTTAGTGAGATGTAATTTCCCTCATTTTACCTTCACTTTTCCCTTTTTCTGGTATAATCCCTTTCTACCTCTAGTTCCTTTTTTATATTATAAATGTAAAATCAAATTTTACATGCACTCTCTATGTATACCCATAACAGAAATATAGTTCTCAAGAGTTCTTTTTATGCTTCTCTTGAATCCTATATTTGGAATTCAGATTTTTTTCTTTAGCTCTGGTCTTTTCATCAGAAATGAATGGAATTTCACCTGTTTCATTGAATGCCCATCTTCTTCCCTGCTCACTTTAGCAGGGTAATTTATTCTTGGCTGCATTCCAAGTTCCTTTGCCTTTCAGAATATCAGATTCCAGGTTTTTCCATCCTTTAAGATGGAAGCTAATAGATCCTAGGTGATCCTTATCGTGGCTCCTCGGTATTTGAATTGTTTTTTTCCTGGCTGCTTGTAATATTTTTTCCTTGTTTTTGATAGTTGTGAAATTTAGCCACAGTATTACTTGGAGTTTTAATTTGGGCTTGTCTATCAGGTTGTGGTTGGTGAATTCTTTCAGTGGCTATTTTACCTTCTGATTCTATGACATCAGGACAATTCTTTTTTATGATTTCCTGAAAAATACTGTCTGGGCTCTTTCTTTCATCATGGTTTTCAGGGAGTCCAATAATCTTTAGATTGTCTCTCCTGGATCTATTTTCCAGGTTAGTAGTTTTCCCAAGTAGGTATTTTACTTTTTTTTTTTTTTTTTCATTCTTTTGGTTTTGCTTGACTGATTCTTTTTTTTTCCCCCCTGAGGCTGGGGTTAAGTGACTTGCCCAGGGTCACACAGCTAGGAAGTGTTAAGTGTCTGAGACCAGATTTGAACTGGGGTCCTCCCAAATTCAAGGCTGGTGCTCTATCCACTCCACCTAGCTGCCCCTTGACTGATTCTTGATATCTTATTGAGCCATTCATTTCCATTTGTTCAGTTCTGATTTTTACTGAATTATTTTCTTAATTTACTTTTTTTTTTTTTTTAACTTCTTCTTGTATTTGTCCAATTGAGTTTTTAAATGAGTTGTTTTGTTCTATGGAATTTTTTTTTCCATTTCACAAATTCTGTTTTTTAAGGAGTTATTTTCTTTTTCCATTTCATGAATTCCATTTTCCTGGGAGTTATTTACCTTTTCCATTTCACAAATTCTATTTTTCAGGGAGTTGTTTTCTTTCTCCATTTTCCCAAATTTGTCTTTTTGTGAGTTATATGCCTTTTCCAAACCCTCTTGGCAGAGTTTTCATCTCCTTTTGCCATTTTTCTTCTAGCTCTCTTTTAAGATCCTTTTTAATTTCTTCTAGGAGAGCCTTGTGTGGAGACCAATTTATATCATTCTTTGGGGCTTCATCTGAAGACAGTCTGCTTTTAATCTCTTCAGGGTTTGAAATCTGTTCTTCTCTTTCACTATAAAAACTATCTACGGTCAGAGTTCTCTCTGTGTTTTTACTTATTTTTTTAAAAAGTTGGGATCTACTTCCTAGCTGTGTGATCCTGGGCAAGTCACTTAACTCCAGCCTCAAAAAAAAAAAAAAAAAGTGGGATCTGCTTTTAGGGCAAGGGAGGTTTTCCAAGCTTTCTCTACAAGTAGCAGTAGCTGCACTGAGTCTGTGCCAATTCACTCCCGGTGCAGGGTATGCACCAAATTGCAGGAGACTCTGGCATTTGGGGGTTCACTATTTACTTTTTGTGTTTGTTTTTATTGTTTTATAACTTCTCTGCTGATCTAATAATGACTTGCAACCAGGACAGAGTAACCAGCACTGCTACAGAATCCTTCTCCTACATTCTCTGCCATGTGCAGTCTGCACCCCACCCATGCACTTGGGCTTCCCCTTTTAGCCTGCTTGTGCCTTGCCACCTTCCTCCATGTCCAATCAAAACAGACCTTTCCTGGTGATCTTAGAAATTATCTTCTGCTGGTAATTTGTTGCACTCCCAATATTTGTGGATTCCGCCAGTCCAGAATTAATTCAGAGGCTGCATTTAGTAATTAGCTGAGGGTCATGGGAGAAGATCAGGAAAAAGCATATGTCCTCTCCACCATCTTGGCTCATGATTTTTTTATTTTTTTTTTTATTCATTTTTCCAAATTATCCCCTCCCTCCCTCCACTCCCTCCCCCCGATGGCAGGTAATGCCATACATTTTACATGTGTTAAAATATAACCTAGATACAATATATGCGTGTAAATACCATTTTCTTGTTGCACATTAATTATTAGCTTCCGAAGGTATAAGCAACCTGGGTAGATAGACAGTAGTGCTAACAATTTACATTCACTTCCCAGTGTTCCTTCTCTGGGTGTAGTTATTTCTGTCCATCATTGATCAACTGGAAGTGAGTTGGATCTTCTTTATGTTGAAGATTTTCACTTCCATCAGAATACATCCTCATACAGTATTGTTGTTGAAGTGTATAGTGATCTTCTGGTTCTGCTCATTTCACTCAGCAACAGTTGATTTAAGTCTCTCCAAGCCTCTCTGTATTCCTCCTGCTGGTCATTTCTTACAGTTGGCTCATGATTTTTTAAAGCAACTTTATAATTAATAAGTTTTTTGGGTACAAGAGCAATAGATTATAAAACTAGAAGGGATCTTAGATAGCTATCCAAAGATTTATTGATGCCATTTGTCTTTAGTCATTATCACATCCCACCAAGACCTCAATTGAACTCTCCTTTGTTTCTATTTTCCTTTTTTTTTTTTTTTTTTTTTTTTAATTTTAATAGTTTTTATTTACCAGATATATGCATGGGTAATTTTACAACATTGACAATTGCCAAACCTTTTGTTCTAATTTTTCCCCTCCCCACCCATGGCAGGTTGACCAATACATGTTAAATATGTTAGAGTATAAATTAAACACAATATATACAATGTATACATGACCAAATGGTTGTTTTGCTGTACAAAAAGAACCAGACTTTGAAATAGTGTACAATTAGCCTGTGTCTCCTTTGTTTCTTAATCTGTCCCACAATTCCTCCAACTTAGCTAATTGAATGTATATGCATATTATTTGTGTGTATAGTTTATGTATGTCTCAGCAGTGTTCAAGAATGTACTTTCAGCATTTAAAGTTCATTTCTCATTAGGAGGTAAATGGGGTTTTATCTTCATTTTTTTGGTTTGTCATTGCATTGATCAGCATGTAAAGTTTTTTTTTTTCCTCTGCAATGTCATTGTATAAATTGTCTTATTTAATTAGTTTATAAAAGTCTTCTCAGGTCCCTATGAAATTGTCCATTTCTTTTTTCATAGCCCAATTAGATGCCATTCCATTAATATACTTAAAGCTTGTTTAGTTATTCCCCAATAGAACAGCTCCTCAGTTTATTTTTAAGTGTCATAAAAAGAGGTATTGGTCATTTTGTACATATAGATATTTTTCTTTCTTTGGTATCTCTTCATTTTTATAAACATGGTAATAGTAAAGCTGGGTCTGAGAGTATGAACAGTTAATAATCTCCTGGTCATAGTTCCTGATTCCTTTCCAGAATGGCTAGAGCAGGAGTGTCGAACATGAGATCCACAGCATTCTATCTGAACCAAATTAAAATGTAATTGGTTAATATTTAACTAAAATACAAGAAAATGCAGATGATGTTAATTCAGGGTTTTCTAAGTCATTATTTGGCCTGCAGGTATCTTTATTTGATTTTGGTCTTTGTTTCTATTTGACGTGTCCTAGAAAACAGCTTTTCCACAACTTCATGTTTTATCTTTGCCATATTTTTGAAGTTGAGTTTCATTTTACTACTAAAATCATTTTATAGAGAAGGATATTGAGGCCCAGAAAGGTCAAGTGACTTGTTCAAGGTTAAGAACCAGGGTTCAAATCTGAATTTGTAAGTTCAATCAAAAGTTCTTACTACTGTAGTCATTTAACCCATCTAATCTCCTATTCTGATGGAAGGAAAGCTTTAACTTGGACACCTGAGTTTAAACCCCTAGCTCTGGTACCTTCAGAACCAAGTCACTTAATTTCTCTGGTCTTAAATTTCTTCTAGTATAAAATGAGGGAGTGCAACTAGATGATAATGATGGTGACATTAACATTTGTGTCTTGAGGTTGGCAAAACAATTTACATATGTATATAAATTTTGTTCTTACAAATGTTATTATTCCCACTTTACAGATCTAAGACTGAGATTTAATTGTGTGACTTGCTCCAAATCCCACAACTAGTCAGTTTTTGATGCAGGATTTGAATGCAGGTCTTTCTCATTCCAAATCGAGCAGTCTATTAAATCTTATCTTGCTCCAGGTGATTTTTTTAAGGTACTTTCCAATATTGGATTTATGACTTTTCACTCACCTTCAAATTTGTAAATTTTCTCTACAATATTTCGATAACATAATTTATTTGTGCTTTGCCTGAGTACAATATAGAAGTCAGGGCATGATTGCATTTTATTACTAAGCCAACCAAGAAAATCCTTTTTTTTATTTATATTTTTACATATATGGTTTTGCTATTTTAAAACATTTTATATAGTTATTTTAAATCAGATCCTGCCTCTGACACTAACTTCAACTCTAGCAAGCAATTTAAACCTCTTTGGGATTCACTTTACTCATCTATAAAATTAGATTAGACTCAGTGGCTCTTGGGTCATTTACAATTCCAAATCCATGATCTTATAATATCATCAATAATGTTTTCTTATAGATTACTTTTTTCAAAAATGATGCATTACCATACAGTTATGATTTTATTTTTTAATTTGAGAGTCTGCTTTTGTGCTGTGACAATATTCTATGTTGTTTTGTGATCAGAATTTTCTTTTTTTTATTTTATAATTATAAAAATTTTTTGACAGTATATATGCATGAGTAATTTTTTTTATAACACTATCCCTTGTATTCATTTTTCCAAATTATCCCCTCCCTCCTTTTATTCCCTCCGGTTGATGACAGGCAATCCCATACATTTTACATGTGTTACAATATAACCTAGATACAATATATGTGTGTAAATACCATTTTGTTGTTGCACATTCCGAAGGTATAAGTAACCTGGGTAGATAGACAGTAATGCTAACAATTTACATTCACTTCCCAGTGTTCCTTCTCTGGGTGTAGTTGTTTCTGTCCATCATTGATCAACTGGAAGTGAGTTGGATCTTCTTTATGTTGAAGATATCCACTTCCATCAGAATACATCTACATACAGCATTGAAGTGTACAGCGATCTTCTGGTTCTATTCATTTCACTCAGCATCAGTTGATGTAAGTCTTTCCAAACCTCTCTGTATTCATCCTGCTGGTCATTTCTTACAGAGCAATAATATTCCATAACCTTCATATACCATAATTTACCCAACCATTCTCCAATTGATGGACATCCATTCATCTTCCAGTTTCTAGCCACTACGAAAAGAGCTGCCACAAACATTTTGGCACATACAGGTCCCTTTCCCCTCTTTAATATTTCTTTGGGATAGCAGCAATGCTGGGTCAAAGGGTATACACAGTTTGATAACTTTTTGGGCATAGTTCCAAATTGCTCTCCAGAATGGTTGGATTCTTTCACAACTCCACCAACAATGTATTAGTGTCCCAGTTTTCCCACATCCCCTCCAACATTCATCATTATTTGTTCCTGTCATCTTAGCCAATCTGACAGTGTTATCTCAGAGTTATCTTAATTTGCATTTCCCTGTGTGATCAGAATTTTCACAGAAATCATCTATCTCTATCACTTTAATCCTGTAGCAACTTAATGAAACTTAAATTTTGTTTTAATGGTTCCATGATAACAGCATGAGGTAGACAGATCCAATTAAATTAATTAGTAGAAGTATCAGAACACATTTCATAAATAACATTCCCATTTTGGACTTAGGAATCAGTTAATTCAGAATATAGAGATACTAAAGGAAAACTTGGCCAATTTTGATGTCTTAACATATGCATATAAATTCTCATGAGTTTCCTGACCCTGGAAAATAAAAAATTCCTGTATTAGCAAGAAACCTTTGAAGAAACTCTAGAAGGGAAGGGTTTTAATTTTTCATTTTCCCTTTAGCATAACAACTAAATCTGTTACTTAGATCCCCTGTGGAAACCCACTTAGTTGTCACCATATAGATTAGTTTAAAATTTTACTTTTATTCATAAGGCAGCTTGTTGTATAATCCATGATGGCAAATTCAGATTGAAACAGTTACTAATCTTAAACAAAAGGATCCCTACTGGCCACATAGTGACTTAGAAAACTACATATTAACATTATCTATGGTTTATTGTTATCTTTGTTTTGTCAATTACTTCCCAATTACATATAAATTTGGTTCAGGCTCCCTGTAAGTGCTGAGATCTTGCCTTTAGAGCCTAGAAGATGTAGATTCAGGTACTTGCTGCTGAATGGCTATAGAACTCCAGGGAAATCACTTTATTTCTCCTTGTTTCAGGCAACTACACATTATTGATAAGATGCAGCTATATATAGTTTCCTCATTAGGGAGTTCTTTAAATCAGTGAAATCAGATGTCCATCCCATATCTTCTAGGATTTTTTTGTAACAAAGAATGTAACTGTTTATTACTATTATCAGAATGTGAAAGCAACAAGAAACCTTAAAGAACTTTCTCTCTCCATCTTACACCTGCAGATGAGAAGCTGAGATTCAAGCAAGTTGTGATTTACTAATTCAAGATCTTTGACTTCTAATTTGTTTTGGTTAGACCCCAACTCTTTATATAACAGGCTCAGCAATTACAGTGATTTGCCCATAGTGGATTTAAACTCAGTCTTTTCCCCTTTCCCCTCATTTTGTAATGAGGAAAACTGAATTCAAGGAGGTTTTAATTTATGGAAGGTTACAGATAGGTGGCAGTTAGGATTTAAATTCAAATCCTGACTCCAAGCCTAGCACTCCACTCAGTGTACCACAAGAGACATATCCCTGAAAAAAGTAGTGAAACATATAAGAACTTATAGATAGTACTTTATTAAATACTTTATTTATATATACACACAATTTTTAATTCATTCAGGGAAGGTGGCTCTATGCTTTGTTAGCTTGCCTTGAAAAACCATTATTACCTGAAGCTCATTCATTAATTAGGCAACTTGCAAGAAGATGCTCTGAAGTGAGAGTCTTAGTGGTAAGTTACAACTTTCTATTTCAAATGATATCTTAAACTGGTGTAATACTTTAGTTTGCAAAGCACTTTGATGTATTTTATATTGATAGAAAAACGTTAATTACTTTTCCCTAGATGGTGTCTGAAAATTTAAGTAAAAAAGACAAATTGAAAATGCACAAAGGGAATTTTTCCCAATTTAAAGCTATTTATTTCATTGTTGTTCTGTGAATAACCAAATAAGATTTTTGACACATACAAAAATCTTACATTGTTATATTCCTACTACTGTAGTAGCATTTTTTATGCTTGAGCTACTAATACCCTATGTCATGAGTCATTTGTCTCAAGTTCTCTGATGTGCTCTTTCAATTAAGTGTCTTGTTATAAAGCTAAGACAAACCCTTTTGTGGTTCCTCTCCCTTATATTGCAAGAGCTTCTGATCCAAGCTTTCACTTTTCAGGATTATGCATCTGTCTCCACTGATCTTCACAATATAGATGACATAAAATGTATTAGGTATAGATTTTAAGTTGTATCTCCTTAGCAAGAGGCTAGAGAGATACCTGCCCTTTCAAGCTTTTAGACCCAGAACTATCTTTATCTATTAGATTTCCTTCAGAACCCCTATAAAGTTTATTATCCCTCCTCTTCAATAGCATAAATAGTAACTTCTAATCCAAAGTGCTTGTTTTTTATTTTAAAAGTAAATTTGGTGGAACCCAGAAAGCAGAAATAAGATATATTATTTTCCTCTTTTTTTCTAGGAGAGTAAAGAAGATGAGAGAGTACCTGCTTTGAATTTATTAATCTGTTTGGTGAGCAGGTATAGTAAGACTTTCTTTTTTATCCTGTACTTCTAAGTACTACTTGTGTGCATTTTTTTCAACATGTCTGTCTTTCCTTATGTGAACATTTTAAAGAAGCCCAAATGTTGAGTACATTTACTAAATAGGAAAACCATAAAATAATTTACCTACTTTGTACTTTCTTAGCAAAATTTTGTGAGTTTTAAAAATAATACATTTTAATTGGATGTCAGCTCGAAAAGTCTAAAAATGTGTACTTATTTTTAGAGTGCAAAATAATTGTAGTTCTTTAAGCAAGGTCCCTAGTGACTTTTATGCCATTGTTCTTTGTGTGATGCTAAAGTATCATTAAGTTTTGAGCCAAAGTTCTCCACGAATACTAATATTTGTCTTTTTAATAGGTATTTTGATCAGCGTGACCTGGCTGATGAACCTTCTTGATATAAAAACAATCTTCAATTATAGAATATTTATGATGTAAAAGAAACAAGCAACAAGGCAGATTTCATCAAAATTTCAGTGTTTTGTAAGAATCTTAAATTTGATATGTTACTGAAATTGATGTTCTTCGCAAGATCAATGTTGTGTTTAAGATTCATTTGGCTGAGTGGCATGTCACACTGTTAGCAATTAGTTTTGTTCAAAAATGTCTTAAATTGCAAACCTTTCAGAAATATTAAAAGTCATTCAATAAGTGAAATGCCTTGTATAATCTTTTTTAAGTAATACATTTTTTAAGTTCCTAAACAATAAATGCTGAAGATACTTGATGGAAATAACTTTTAAAATTCTGTTTGCTGAAAGTAAAATTAGAGTATGAAAAACACATTGACCAAAATAAAATGCATCAACGTTAGGAAATGAGATAATATTTATTGCATACTATTGGTAAACTAATGAACAATACGTAATATAAAAAATTTTAACATGTGCAACATGTTTTAAATTGTATGAAATGAATATTCCTGTTATCTACTACAGTTGAAGAATGGACATTCCCAAATACTCATTACCTGAATGTAGTGAAATTGACTTCAACAAGTAATCTCTTTGCATGTGAAGAGTGATCCTGATTGATCCCGTGTTTTTAGAACTATAGTCTTTTATTCATTTATCGAATCTAGTATCCAACCTATGGATTTCCTTCATCTGATTTCTTGCCAAGATTTACCTCCTTTCTAGAATTCCACTCTTGCTGAACCCAGAAATTATCTTCCAGGATGTTTTTGTAGTGCTATGAGGGGATTTAAAATAAAAGTTTTTTCATACAAATATTAATTTAAGATTGCTCATTTTAACATATACTAACTTTTTTTTAATCTAATTTTAATCTCATCCTTTCCTGGACCTGAAAAATGGGTGCAAATGATAACTTTTTGCTCTCCACTAATTCAAAAAGACTTTAATTTTACTCCCTTTTTTAATACTAAATAAATATTGCCATGAAGCAGTAGAGCATAAAGAAATCTTACTTGGTTTTTGTACTTAATAAAAATTTTAACATAATAAAGTTGGATATTGTATACTGTAACATATAACTACAGCATAATGTCTCAGTAAAATTTTCTTTGATATTTTTCTGTTCCATCAGATGATAATATATTTTATACCATGGTAATCTTATTTGTGAGTGCACATTACATCATCTAATAAATGAACATCTAATAGCTTACATGAATCAATGTGCTATAGAAACTTATAATAATGCCAGGTAAGTCAAAAGTTACTACTTCTCAAAAATCTTTACACATGAATAATTTAATCTCTTTACATTGTAGAAACATTTTCATACATGCTATATCTTCTGTATCATGACTTGAAATTTACCTACAAAAAAAAAAAAAATTATTGAACAATACATATTGAAATGAAAAAAACAAGCTTGGACACTAATTTTTCTATCATTTTTTTTAAAGCAGCCCTGACAAATAGTTTATTAAAAGATGAGAATGCTTTTTAAAAATTTTGCTCAGAAAGCATCATCTTAAATGAAAAAGGAGTAATGTTTTCATTACTTACACCTTACAAGGTGACTGGGAGAATCAAATGAGAATGTTGAAGGAACTAGCAACATTTAGCCTACAGAAGCTAACAGAAGCTTAGAGGAAGAAGCTTTGTTCTGCTTATTTTCCCAGAAGGCAGAATTTAGGAAAAATGAGTACAACTTGCAAAAAAGGCAAAATGTACCTTGCCATAAAGAAAGACAGCCTAAGTACTAGATCTATCCAAAATTGGGATGAGCTGCTTTAGAAAACAGTGGAATTTCCCATCACTAGAGATCTTCAAATAAAAAAAGATAAGCTGCAAAAAGGATTTTTTTTCAAGCATTGGTTATTTTGTTCCCTTCCAAACCTATCATTGCTAGATATTTTAAATTATAAAGCTGTATATGGTTGCTAATTGCTATTACAATTTTAAGCATAATCAAACTTTTTTAGTAGTTTAAATTTCTCCAGAAACTAGAGAAAGATACATTCTTATATAAACACAACTTATAAAAATGGATTTGAGACTCCAATTTAAGGACAATTAAAATTAAATTCTTTTAAGTCCTCATTTCTTTTTTGACTTTTACTTAATATAGTATAAATTCTGTGCTGGCTAAAAATTATAACAATCTTTTTTGGAAAAATACAGTCTTTTGGCTCTCTTCAACAATGAAATGATTTAAATCAGTTCCAGTTGTTCAATGATGAAGAGAGCCATCTATATCCAGAAAGAGGACAGTGGGAACGGAATGTGGTTCATAACATCACATTCTCTTTTTGTTGTCTGCTTGCATTTTATTTTGTTTCACTTTTGTTTTTTTTAGTTTGATTTGATTTTTCTTGTGCAGCACGTTAATTGTACAAATATATAGGCATGTGTTGGATTTAATGTATATTTCTACCATGTTTAACATATATTGGACTACTTGCCATCTAGGGAAGCGTGTGGGGGAAAAGGGGGGAAATTGGAACATAAGATTTTGTGAAAGCTAATGCTGAAGAATTAATTGTCCATGCATGTTTTTGAAAAATAAAGACTCAGATGCTTAAAAGAAAAAAACAAAAATACAGTCTTACTATAAAACTAAGAAAGAGAAACTTTACTTACATGCTGGCATTGCTGACACTTCAGCTGTCACAATACTTTTTATCCCCAAATTTGATAAGCCACCTCTGATTAAGCCACATGTAAATGCTAAATACTGGGGGGAAAAAAGAGGGGGTGTTATGAATGATGATACCTCTTATAAATTTAAGCCACAGTAAATTTACATAATGCTGTTTTGATTTTTTTTTTATAGAGAAGTTGAGAAACTATCGATTTGTAAATTTTCATGTGATCAACAAAATTATGAACTAGACATATTCCTCTAGTCCCCACTAAAACAATCAAAAAAGGGGGGCAGGAGAAGGGAATTATGTACAGATGTAAAAACTTATACCTGAATCAAGACAACCAGAAAGAACCAAAGTAGCTTTATGACTTTAGATCTTAAATCTTTCAGCACACATCCTATACTATCTTCTATACTCCACCAAGGTTTGTGCTGTGGAACCACATTAATAGTCTTTTTTTACTGCAGATACTATTGGCATACCCTACAAGGGAAGACAATAATTTGCCCAGCTTTGTGAGAAAGAGAAATGGTTTTAGGGGAAAAATTAGGCTAACCTCTAATGCCTAGGGTAACCTTTTGATTAGAGAGCTTTCAAGGCTTCAGAAACTGTCCAGTCCCTACTTCTAATCTTGAAAAAAGTGTATACATTGACTTTCAGGAGGAACAAAGATAAGTAGCCACTCAGAGGGGCTATCCTGGGCCTGACAGAAAAGAGGATCAAAACCCAAGAGCCAATAATCATGTAATCTTAGATGCTACTTATGACAGGATCAAGACTAGTGAAACATAAATCTCCTAAAATGGGTAACAACTGAGGCAGATTTGCAGTTCAGCCCTGGGTATAACCCATACCTCAACAAAAGAGAAAAGTCAAGTAGGTGAGGGGTGAACCAAAGGCTGAAAAGCCGAACATGTAAGAAGGAAAAAAATCAATTAAAAACCTAGAGCACAAGCAGATAAATCAGCAGTGAATTCTAAAATGACAAAGGATGAACATTAAATCCTCAAAGAGAGTACAAAACTCTTAAATATTACAAGATGAAGGCAAATCACTGCAGAGTCAAACCAGAAAGCTCTAGAGAATCCCAAGGCAGCATGGGACTAAGGAAGGATTTTCCAGAATGGTTGAAAGGACAAATAAAATCTTTATGAGAAAATATTAGATAGGAACAAAATTAGAATAACCAATCTGAAATACATCTGTGAGAAGAGAAGCAAAAGGTAAGAATGTTAAATAATATGAACACTATGCAACCAAAAGCCATTGATTTCAATACAATATTCAGAGAGAACCTATGGATCCATGGCACATGAAAATAAAAAACATCAACACAATAACACTGGAAATAATGTTGTCAATCTTCAATTTTAGTGGAGGTAGCACTATAAAACAAAGTGAAAATAAAAAATACTAATGTTGACACAGAATCTATGGAAAATAGAATGTTAGGTCCCCTCTGACCACTAAAAATTAATTTTTCAGAGATTGCTGAATTTATTATTTTTGACATAGCATGCTCTCCACACTTAATTTTCTGTCATGCCCCTAAAATATTTACCTACCCTGCCCCCTTTTCCAGTTCTCTTTTACTTATTTTCTCTCATTAGAATTTAAGCTCCTTGAGGGCAAGGGCTCATTCCTTTTGCTTGGATTTGTATTCCCAGCACTTAGCACTGTCTAATATTAAATATCTATTGTAAACTACAGAATCTTGTAATGCCAGTACTAATTACAATTTTTTTGCAGTGTGATTTGCATAAGTTGTATTTAGATTTTCTGCCTTAAAAAAAAACAAACATAAAGAATTGATGCCAAGTGAAGTAAGTAGATTCAGTGGCAACAAGATTATGTGATAATCAACTCTGATGGATTTGGACTTTTTCAACAATGAGATGATTCAGGCCAATTCCAATGGACTTATGATGGAGAGAGTCATCTCTATCCAGAAGACTGTGAGGACTGAATGTGGATCACAATATAGTATGTATACCTTTTTTGTTATTTGCTTGCTTTTTTTCATTTTCTTTTTCATTTTTTTTTTTCCTTTTTGATCTGATTTTTCTTGTGCAGCATGATAAATGTGGAAATAGGTACAGAAGAATTGCACATGTTTAACATACATTGGATTGCTTGCAGCCTAGGGGAAGGGGGAGTGAGAGAAATGTGGAACATAGGATTTTACAAGAGTGAATATTGAAAACTATCTTGGCATGTGTTTTGAAAATAAAAAGCTATTTATCTCAACGAGATCTTACAGGAGGGAAAGGGACCCATATGTGCAAAAATGTTTGTGGCAGCCCTTTCTGTAGTGGCAAGAAACTGGAAACTGAATGGATCCCCATCAATTGGAGAATGGATGAATGAATTATGGAATGAGTTATGGAAGATTATTGTTTTGTAAGAAACAATAAAAAGGATGATTTCAGAGAGGCCTGAAGAGACTTAGATGAATTGATGCTAAGTGAAATGAGCAGAACCAGGAGATCATTATATACTTCAACAACATACTCTATGGTGATCAATTCTGATGGACATGGCTCTCTTCAACAATGAAAGGATCCAAATCAGTTCCAACTGTGATGAAGAGAACCACCTACACCCAAAGAGAGGACCATGGGAGCTGAGTGTGGACTACAACACAGCATTCTCACTCCTCCTGTTGTTGTTTGCTTGCATTTTGTTTTCTTTCCCAGTTTTTTTTTCTCCCTTCTTGATCTGATTTTTCTTGTGCAGCAAGATAACTGCATAAATGTGTGTGTGTGTATATATATATATATATATATGTACATATATATATATGTATGTATTGAACTTAACATATATTTTCACATATTTAACATGTATTGGACTACCTGCCATGTAGGGGAGAGGTGGGGGGAAGAAGGGGATAATTTGGAACAGAAGGCTTTGCAAGGGTTAATATTGAAAAATTACCCATGCATATGTTTTATAAATAAAAAGCTTTAATAGAATGGGGGAAAAAATTAAAAGCTTTTTTAAAAAACAAATGTATTTATAATTTTTCTGCATCCTAATTTACTTTTATAAAAGTTCTATGTGATGAGATATATTTATATAATATTCTTGTTTAGTGGACTCTATGAGTTGCACTATACTTCTGGGGCATAAGTAAAACATAGAATTTGGGTTTTAAAGGTAAACAATGAAAATATTTAAAGTATACACGAGGAGTTCTTTAAAAATGGTAAGGTGACCTAAGACCAGTGAAACAGGATACCAGCTTATTCCACAAACTTAGCATATTGTGCCTCTCATGGTTTTTATACTGCATATAACCACAAGTGTGTGCAGCTGCCAACTTAAAAGTGAAAATAAGGTTACTAATACAATTACATGAATGTCTGAAGTCACAAAAGTTAAACCTGAAAACACTAAGGATTGACTGTGTAACAAAATGATATAGAACAAAGCTAAAATTAAGCTCAATTCCAGGAGGAAAAAAAAAAATCACCTTTTGTTTAACCCTCCAAAGCACACATAATTGTTAAATTTAACAAGACATACACTTGACAAATTTAACAGTTCTAATGGCAAAAAAAAAAAAAAAATTATAGGGCAACAGAAGACCTCAAATATAAAGGAACGGAAATTCTAATAATAATAGACAATTCCCCACCCACTAGAAACAATATTTTGTAAGCTCTGATTAAACAGTATATACCAGTGGTCCTCAAACTTTTTAAATAGGGAGGCCAGTTCACTGTCCCTCTGACTGTTGGAGGGCCAGACTATAGTAAAGACAAAAACTCACACTCTGTCTTTACCTCTCAGCCCATTTGCCATAACCCGGGCAGGCCGCATAAACGTCCTCAACAGGCCCCATCTGGCCTGCGGGCCATAGTTTGAGAACTCGTGGTATATACCATAAACTAAGTCACAATAAACGGAGATAGGGAAGAGGCAAGACATAGGACTTTGTGATTTGCTCTGAGAAAAAGAAGAGAAGCTACAAGAGAATGGGAGGAGGTAACAGAAGAGAGGGACTGAAAGTAGTCAAATCAAAGGGATTTCGATCTAAGGACAAGAAAGTCCCACTGTGAAGAGCACTCCCAAGAGTAAAAAGGCTCATTTATATCTTATGAGCTGAAAACCTAATAATAGGTTTACTCTAGGTACACTGGAAGATCACCTCGACTATTATATATATAATATATGGACATATATATTGTCCTATATATCTTCCTCAGGAGAAGGAAAGTAGAAATCTAAAGGCAACTAGCACCAAGGAGACAGATGGGATAAACCAAGGGAAAACTGAACAATAATGGAGAAAAAAAACAGAATTCAGTCACACAATTTGCAAACAGGATAATATCTACTAAGGAGCACTGTTTCTATACATATGTATAAGGTTCTAAACAAAACAAGACTTGTTATGGCTGGAAAAATTTATTACCAGAGGTCAGCCTGCAAGTTTATGGGTCTCAACTTGGCTAATGTGGATCTCAGATAGCAAACATTCACTCCAGATCTGTACTCAAGGACTTTAGGGCTTGAAGACCTGCTAGAGCTCATGCTCTACTAGCACTGTCTTTGAGAATCCAATATTACATCAATGTTATGATTATTTAGAGCTTGGCTCAATGGAAAGAAAATTTAATTTGGAATGGGTCTGAATCTTAGTTCTGTGACCTAACATTTTTTCTCTTATAATGAATAAACAAGTAATTTGACCTCTCTGGCTTCTTTCCTTGGAATATGTAAAATAAGAGCGCTACAGACAGCTCTAATTCTATGTCCCAAGTTTTTTAATCATTTCCTTTAAAAGAAAAAATTTTAATCAAATTTTCAAAGAACATGTTTCAGATAATTCTTATGTAGAGATAAGAATTTGCCCATTTTGCTTAATTTTGTACTTGCCTGAGGTTTAAATTCCAAAAGGACTTCAGAAATTATTTTATGCAAGATCATGAAAAGTTTTGCTAGTTTATGCCTGACCAGAAATTGAAAACTAAGTGGATGCCCATCAATTGGAGAATGGCTGAATAAACTGTGGTACATGAATATTATGGAATATTATTGTTCTGTAAGAAATGACCAATAGGATGATTTCAGAAAGGCCTGAAGAGACTTATGTGAACTGATGCTGAGTGAAATGAACAGGACCAGGAGATCATTTTATACTTCAACAACAATACTATATGATGATCAATTCTGATGGACATGGCTCTCTTCAACAATGAGATGAACCAAATCAGTTCCAATAGAGCAGTAATGAATTGAACCAGCTACACCCAGCAAAAGAACTCTGGGAGATGACTATGAACCCCTACATAGAATTCCCAATACCTCTATTTTTGTCCACCTGCATTTTTTATTTCCTACACAGGCTAACTGTACACTATTTCAAAGTCTGATTCTTTTTGTACATATATTGTATTTAATTTATACTTTACCATATTTAACATGTATTGGTCAACCTACCATCTGAGGGGGAGGGAAGGAGGGGAAAAATTAGAATAAAAGGTTTGGCAATTGTCAATGCTGTAAAATTACCCATGCATATATCTGGTAAATAAAAAGCCATATTAAAAAAAAATTATGCCTGAGCTCCCAAGAACCCAGTGATTAATCCTTTTCTAAAACAAATTATTTTTCAGTGAATAATACTCCCTTTAAATATTATTTTTTTACTTCCAGCAAAGATGATGGAGAGGACGCACACAGCTGCTTGAGCTCCACGTTTTCTCTCAGAATTTACTTCATGACAAGCTTCAGAATTAATGCTTGACTGGAAAAAAAAACCCACAAATAATTACCCACAGAAGACATCCTTGAAATTCGCCAGAAAAGGTCTGGTTTTGCTTGGGGGAGGGCCGAACAGACTGGGCACAGGCTGAGGGCAAGTAGCAAGACCAAGGCAGCTCACACTGCTCAGACCAGAGGCGGGAGGGGTGCGAATTCTGCCATTTCTGTGGAACAACCTTTATGCCAATGTGGATATTCCATATCAGCAGCAAGCCAGGATCAGCAGAGAAGATGTAAACACAGGAGGTAAAGAATAAAACCTCGGAAAGCTAGCATCTCTCAGGACCTGGCACCGTCACCCCCACCTGGAGTAACTCAGCGAGTTCTTAGAGCCTCAGAGTGCAAACCCAGCGCAGCCATCGCTGTCCTGTTAGTTTCTTGCTGCTGTCTCCCATAGTCTGTAGAGAAAGCCCGGGAACACCGTCCAGCCCCATCCCCACCCCCCAAAAGCAGACCAATTCTTTTTCTTGTCAGTTTGTTTGCTTTGATTCTGCTCTGACAAAATGAACAAAAAATTTAAAAGGGCACTAACCATTGATAGAGAGCAGACTTAAAACCCTGAGGAGATTAAAAACATACTGTCTCCAGAGGAATCCCCAAAGGGCGACATGAATCTGCTCCTCAATATATAAGACGCTCATAGAGGAAATCAAAAAAGTTCTCACAAGAGAGCTAGAAGAGAAACTGGAAAAGGAAAGGGAAGCTTGGCAAGAGAGTCTGGAGAAATCATCCCATGCATTTAAAGACAGAGTGGATAAAGAAATCAAATCATTGAGAAAAAAAATAAGTGAATTGGAAAAGGTAAACAATTTCAAGGAAAACAGGATTAGTGAGTTGGAAAAGGTAAACAACTGCAAGGAAAACAGGATTAATGAGTTGGACAAAGAAAATAACTCTCTAAAAAATAAAATTGATGAAATGGAAAAAAATTCCATAGAAGAAAAAAATTCACTTAAAAACTCAATTGGACAATTACAAAAAGATATAAAAAAAGTGAGTAAAGAAAATACATCATTGAAAATCAGAATCGAACAAGTAGAATTGAATGACTTGAGGAGAACCAAGAATCAGTCAAGCAAAAGCAAAAAAATGAAACAATAGAAAAGAATGTCAAGTACCTTATTGGAAAGACAACAGATCTGAAAAACAGATCCAGGAAAGACAATTGGAGAATAATTGGACTCCCTGAAAAATATCAGAGAAAAAAAAAATTGGACACTATTTTCAGGAAATTATCAAAGAGAACTGCCCAGACATTTTAGAAACAGAGGATGAAATGACATTGAAAAAATTCATCAATCACCTACTGAAAGGGACCCTAAAAATCAAAATGCCAAGAAATATAGTGGCCAAGTTCAAGAACCATCAGACGAAGGAAAAAATATTGGAAGCTGCTAGAAAAAAGCAATTCAGATATGGAGGAGCCACAATAAGGATACCCCAGGATCTAGCAGCATCCACATTAAAGGAACGAAGAGCCTGGAATATGATATTCCAAAAGGCTAAGGAACTTGGTATGCAGCCAAGAATAACTTACCCAGCAAAAATGAGCATCATTTTCCAGGGAAGAAGATGGACATTTAATGAAATAAATGAATTCCATCTATTCTTGATGAAAAAACTGGATCTACAAAGTTTGATTTCAAAATACAGAACTCAAGAGATTTCTAAAAAGGTAAAAAAATCTTGAGAACTATATTTCTGCCATAAAGAAATATAAAGAACACATGTATAATTTCTTCTAGAAATTAGAGGTGGAAAGGCAATTATATCATGAAAAAGGGTAAAGTGGTGGTACTACATCTTACAAAGACGCAAAGGTAACCTATTATATGTGAGAGAAAGAAAGGAGGGGGATGAACATAGTGTGTATCAATAGACATATTCGATTTATGGTGAAACTCCTTCCATTTCATTGAAAAGTGGGAGAAGAAAAGTGAAAAGGGAAAGAGTAAGCTAAGGGGAAGGGAATACAGAAATTGTGAGGAAAAGGGGTAAAATACGGGGAGGAACTTTAAGGTGTGAGAGGGATACTAAAAAGGGAGGGCTATGAAAAGCAAGTGGTGCTCACAAGTTTAATACTGAGGAGGGGGGTAAGGAGGAAGGAAAGGAGAAAGCATAAGCAGGGGCTAACAGGATGGCAAGCAATATAGAATTAGTCATTTTAACCACAAATGTGAATGGGATAAACTCCCCCATAAAGAGGAAGCAGTTAGCAGACTGGATTAAAAGCCAGAATCCTTAAAATATATGTTGTTTACAGGAAACACACCTGAAACAGGGTGATACATTCAAACTAAAAGTAAAAGGGTGGAGCAGAATCTACTATGCTTCAGTGAAGCCAAAAAAGCAGGGGTAGCCATCCTCATCTCAGATCAAGCAAAAGCAAAAATTGATCTAATTTAAAGAGATCAGGAAGGGCACTATATCTTGCTAAAGGGTAGCACAAATAATGAAGCAATATCAATATGAAACATATATGCACCAAGTGGTGCAGCATCTAAATTCTTAAAAGAGAAATTAAGAGAGCTGCAAAAAGAAATAGACAGCAAAACTATAATAATGGGAGATCTCAACCTTGCACTCTCAGAATTAGATAAATCAAAGCACAAAATAAATAAGAAAGAAGTCAAAGAGGTAAACAGAATACTAGAAAAGTTTGATATGATCTTTGGAGAAAGCTAAATGGAGAGAGAAAGGAGTACACTACAGTTTCTTCTCAGCAGTTCATGGAACCTATACAAAAACTGACCATGTATTAGGACATAAAAACCTCAATATCAAATGCAGTAAGGCAGAAATAGTAAATGCATCTTTTTCAGACCACGATGCAATGAAAATTACATTCAATAAAAAGCCAGGGGAAAAATAGACCAAAAAATAATTGGAAACTAAATAATCTCATACTAAAGAATGATTGGATGAAACATCAAATCATAGACATAATTAATAACTTCACCCAAGAAAATGACAATAATGAGACATCATGCCAAAGTGTAGGATACAGCCAAAGCAGTAATAAGGGGAAATTTTATATCTCTAGAGGCCTACTTGCATAAAATAGAGAAAGAGAAGGTCAACGAATTGGGCTTACAACTAAAAATGCTAGAAAAGGAACAAATTAAAAACCCTCAGACAAACACGAAACTTAAAATGGTAAAAATAAAAGGACAGATTAATAAAATTGAAAGTAAAAAAACTATTGAATTAATAAAACTAAGAGTTGGTTCTATGAAAAACAACAACAAAATAGATAAAAACTTAGTAAATCTGATTAAAAAAAAGAAAGAGGAAAAGCAAATTGTTAGTTTTTAAAATGAAAAGGGAGAACTCAACACTAATGAAGAGGAAATTAGAACAATAATTAGGAGTTACTTTGCCCAACTTTATGCCAATCAATTCGATAACTTAAATGAAATAGAAGAATACCTTCAAAAATATAGCTTGCCCAGATTAACAGAGGAAGAAGAAAGTAGTCTAAATAGTCCCATTTCAGAAAAAAGAAATAGAGCAAGCTATTAACCAACTCCCTAAGAAAAAATCCCCAGGACCAGATGGATTTACATGTGAATTCTACCAAACATTTAAAGAACAATTAACTCCAATGCTATATAAACTATTTGAAAAGATAGGGATTGAAGGAGTCCTACCAAATTCCTTTTATGACACAGACATGGTACTGATACCTAAACCAGGTAGGTTGAAAGTAGAGAAAGAAAATTATAGACCAATCTCCCTAATGAATATTGATGCTAAAATCTTAAATAAAATATTAGCAAAAAGACTACAGAAAATCATCCCCAGGATAATACACTATGACCAAGTGGGATTTATACCAGGAATGCAAGGCTGGTTCAATATTAGGAAAACTATTAGCATAATCGACCATATCAATAACCAAATTAACAAAAACCATATGATCATCTCAATAGATGCAGAAAAAGCATTTGATAAAATCCAACATCCATTCCTATACTACAAACACTTGAGAGTATAGGAATAAATGGACTATTCCTTAAAATAATAAGGAGCATATATTTAAAACCGTCAGTAAACATCATATGTAATGGCGATAAACTGGAACCTTTCCCAGTAAGATCAGGAGTGAAACAAGGTTGTTGCCCACTATCACCATTACTATTCAATATTGTACTAGAAACACTAGCCTCGGCAATAAGAGCCGAGAAAGAGATTCAAGGAATTAGAGTAGGTAATGAGGAAATCAAATTATCACTCTTTGCAGATGACATGATGGTATACTTAGAGAACCCCAAAGACTCTGCTAAAAAGCTATTAGAAATAATTCAGAACGTTAGCAAAATTGCAGGATACAAAATAAATCCACCTAAATCCTCAGCATTTTTATATGTTACCAACACAATCCAACAGCAAGAGATACAAAGAGAAATTCCATTCAAAATAACTGTTGATAGTATAAAATATTTGGGAATACATCTACCAAAGGAAAGTCAGGAATTATATGAGCAAAATTACAAAACACTTGCCACAAAAATAAAGTCAGATTTAAATGATTGGAAAGACATTAAGTGCTCTTGGATAGGGCGAGTGAATATAATCAAAATGACAATACTCCCTAAACTAATCTATTTATTTAGTGCTATACCAATCACACTCCCAAGAAACTATTTTAATGACCTAGAAAAAATAACAACAAAATTCATATGGAAGAACAAAAGATCGAGAATTTCAAGGGAATTAATTAAAAAAAAAATCAAATGAAGGTGGCCTAGCTGTACCTGATCTAGAACTATATTATAAAGCAGCAGTCACCAAAACCATTTGGTACTGGCTAAGAAATAGACTAGTTGATCAGTGGAATAAGTTAGGTTCACAGGACAAGATAGTGAATAAAAATAGCAATCTAGTGTTTGACAAACCCAAAGATCCCACCTTTTGGGATAAGAATTCATTATTTGACAAAAATGGCTGGGAAAACTGGAAATTAGTATGGCAGAAACTAGGCATGGACCCACACTTAACACCACATACTAAGATAAGATCAAAATGGGTCCATGATTTAGGCATAAAGAATAAATAAATTAGAGCAACAAAAGATAGTTTACCTCTCAGACTTGTAGAGAAGGAAGGAATTGGTGACCAAAGGAGAACTAGAGATCATTATTAATCACAAAATAGAAAATTTTGATTACATCAAATTAAAAAGCTTTTATACAAACAAAACTAATGTAAACAAGATTAGAAGGGAAGTAACAAATTGGGAAAACATTTTTACAGTTAAAGGTTCTGATAAAGGCCTCATCTCCAAAATATACAGAGAACTGACTCTATAAGAAATCAAGCCATTCTCCAATTGATATATGGTCAAAGGATATGAACAGACAATTTTCAGATGATGAAATTGAAACTATTTCCACTTCATATAAAAGAGTGTTCCAAATCACTATTGATCAGAGAAATGCAAATTAAGACAACTCTGAGATACCACTACACACCTATCAGATTGGCTAATATGACAGGAACAAATAATGATGAATGTTGGAGGGTCTGTGGGAAAACTGGGACATTGATACATTGTTGGTGGAGTTGTGAAAGAATCTAACCATTCTGGAGAGCAATCTGGAATTATGCCCAAAAAGTTATCAAAATGTGCATACCCTTTGATCCAGCAATGCTATTACTGGGCTTATATCCCAAGGAAATACTAAAGAAGGGAATGGGACCTGTATGTGCCAAAATGTTTGTGGTAGCCCTTTTTGTAGTGGCTAGAAACTGGAAAATGAATGGACGCCCATCAATTGGAGAATGGTTGGGTAAATTATGGTATATGAATGTTATGGAATATTATTGTTCTGTAAGAAATGACCAGCAGGATGAATGCAGAGAGGCTTAGAGAGACTTACATCAACTGATGCTGAGTGAAATGAGCAGTGTAACTGCCAGGAAGGCATGTTACAAATGGCAGCTGGAGTCAGGATCACTAAACGTCTTTATTCTTGATCTTTTACGGTCAAGGTCAGGGCCTTAGGCCTAGCAACCTCACACACACCTTCCTCCCTTCAAATGCCTGGAGAGACTGACTCAGCTTCTACATCTCAATTCCTCTTCCTCCTCCTATTCCTCCCACACACGTCACTTCCCTCCTTTGTCCCACCAATCAAGTCAGCACAGAACAGCTGGGGAGGGTCAACCTTCAAACAAGTTAATAGGGAACTGTCCAATTGGCAATTAGTCTCACATGCTTCATTATCCAAGTGCATTGCTCAGTTCTAGACCTTTATAGAGCAGAACTAGGAGATACACTTCAACAACAATACTATATGAGGATGTATTCTGATGGAAGTGGATATCTTCAACATAGAGAAGATCTAATCCAGTCCCAATTGATCAATGATGGACAGAATCAGCTACACCCAGAGAAGGAACACTGGAAAATGAGTGTAAACTGTTTGTATTTTTTGTTTTCCTTCCCAGTTATTTTTACCTTCTGAATACAATTCTTCCTTTGCAACAACAACAACAACAATTCGGTTCTGCCCACATATATTGTATCTAGGATATACTATAACATATTAAATATGTATGGGAATGCCTGCCATCTAGGGGAGGGGGTGGAGGGAAGGAGCGGGTGGAGGGAAGGAGGGGAAAATTCGGAATAGAAGGGAATACAAGGGATAATGTTGTAAAAAATTACCTATACATATGTACTGTTAAAAAATGTTATAATTATAAATTTAATAAAAATAAATAAATATATTTTTCCCAAGTCTTAGCGACTAAGCCATCTTTATCCTATTTTAAATTCACAAACCTTACACAAACAGCATTGAACATGGGCATTAATTTGTACTTTTTTTTCTTCAATACAGATCTCTAATCTTCTATGAAGTACCTTAGGTGCATGATCTAAATACTGTTTTCCTGCAGACATCTGAGTCAGGAGTCGAAATTTATTGTCTTGAAGCACATAGATGCCCTGTCCCCAAAACAAAAACAAAAACAAAAAACAAAACAACAAAAAAAAAAAAAAACAACAACAACAAAAAGAAACTTCTGGTCATTATTTTTTAATTTTTTCAGAATTTTCAGCCATGTAATATATGATTATCATACTGTTTAAAAGTTTAAGAAAATATAGACAAAGTACACTTATTAATTTAAAAAAATTTCTTCCAAGAAAGCAGGCCAGAGTATATCAGTTGCCTGATCAAGAATAGTGAATTTATTAGATCAGATTAGTTACTTATGATTACACAGTATCAGTGTTAAATATTAAACAAACTTAATTTCATTTTTGTTTTGGACCTTTAATTTCAATGATATTTGGAATTCCTAGTGTGGCTGCAATGATACAGACTGACAATATGGCTTACTTTATAAGTTGCAAAATGTTGTGTAGGACACAGAGAGATTGAGTGATTTGCCTCAATCCTCTGGGCAGCATTTGAACTCAATCCTTCCTGTCTCCAAGGCTACCTGATCCTCTATGCCAGGTTAAGTAGTCACATAAATTATTCAATTAAGATATATAATAAGCCAATCCTGATTTCAGAAAGGCCTGGAGAGACTTATAGGAATTGGTGCTAAATGAAGTGAACAGAATCAAAAGAACTGCTATGTGTAGCATCAACAAGATTATGTGATAATCAACTATGAAGGACTTGGATCTTTTCCACACTGAGGTGATTCAGGCCAATTCCAACAGACTTGATGGAAAGAGTCATCTTGCATCCCAAGAGAGGACTATGAAGACTGAATCACAACATATTCACTTTTTTGTTGTTTGCTTGCTTTTTTTTTATCTCATTTTTCCCCCTTTTGATCTGATTTTTCTTGTGCATCATGATAAAAGTGGAAGTATATTTGGAAGAACTGCACATGTTTAATATATATTAGCTTATTTGCTAAGGGAAGGAGGTAGGGAGAAAGGAGAAAAATTTGGTACACAAGGTTTTGCAAGGGTGAATGTTAAAAATTATCTTTGAAATTTTTAAAATAAACTATTACTAAAAAAATTAATGTTACTGAATACAAAAAAGGAAAGAAACCAATCCTACTGCTTAATAATTCTTTTATTTCATAAAATATAGCATGAATTTTTTTATTATTTTAGAAAAATTTTTATTAAAACTTTTTATTTTCAAAATATTTTTGCACATGAGGGCCCTTTTCCGTCCTTTAAAATCTCTTTGGGATACAAGCCCAGTAGAAACATTTCTGGATCAAAGGATATACATAATTTGAAGCCCTTTGGGCATAGTTCCAAATTACTCTCTAGAACAGATGAATCAGTTCACAACTCCACCAACAATGTATTAGTGTTCCAGTTTTTCCACATCCCTTCCAGTATTCATCAATATCTTTTCCTGTTACTTTAGTCAATCTGAGAGGTATGTAGTGGAACCTCAGAGTTGCCTTAATTTGCATCTCTGATCAATAGTAATTTAGAGCACGTTTTCATCTGACTAGAAATGGTTTCAATTTCTTCATCTGAAAATTGTCTGTTCATAATTTGCCCATTTATCAATTGGAGAATGGCTTGAATTTTTATAAATTTGAGTCAATTCTTTATATATTTTAGAAATGAGGCCTTTACCCAGAACTCTTGAATGTAAAAATTTTTTCCCAATTTATTGCTTCCCTTCTAATCTTGTTTACATTAGTTTTGTTTGTACAAAAGCTTTTAAACTTTAATATAATCAAAATTATCTGTTTTTATTCAATAATGATTTCCAGTTCTCCTTTGGTCACAAATTCGTTCCTTCACAAATCTGAAAGGGAACCTATACTTTGTTCTTCTAATTTGCTTATAATATCACTCTTTATGCCTGCATCATGAACCCATTTTGACCTTATAGTATAAGGTGTTAGGTGTGGGTCAATGCCTAGTTTCTGCCATACTAATTTCCAATTTTTACAGCAGTTTTTTTAGTTCTAATAGTCAAATAGTGAGTTCTTCAGATCCAACCATTCTGGAGAACAATTTGGAACTATACTCAAAAAGCTGTCACTGTCAAACTGTGCATACCCTTTGATCCAGCAGTGTTACTACTGGGCTTATGTCCCAAAGAAATATTAAAGAACAGAAAGGGACTTGTATGTGCCAAAATGTTTGTTGGCAGCCCTTTTCATAGTGGCTAGAAACTGAAATTGAATGGATGCCCATCAATTGGAGAATAGCTGAATTAATTATGGTATATGAATGTTATGGTATATTATTGTTCTGTAAGAAATGACCAGCAGGATGAATACAGAGAGGCTTGGAGAGACTTACATGAACTGATGCTGAGTGAAATGAGCAGAACCAGGAGATCATTATACACTTCAACAACAATACTATATGAGGATCACTTCTGATGGAAGTGGCTATCTTCAGCAATGTGAGGATCCAAATCAGTTCCAATTAATCAGTGAACCAACTAGACCCAGTGAAAGAACACTGGGAAATAAGTGTGAACTACAACATAGCATTTGCATTTTCTGTTTGTTGTTTGCTTACATTTTTGTTTTTCTTCCCAGATTATTTTTACTTTCTTTCTAAATCGTGCAACAAGATAACTATAAATATGTATACATATATTGTATTTAACATATACTTTAACATGTTTAACATGTATAGGACTGCCTGCCATGTAGGGGAGGGGGTGGAGGGAGAGAGGGGAAAAGTTGAAACAGAAGTTTTTGCAAGGGTCAACGTTGAAAAATTACCCATGCATATGTTTTGTCAATAAAGAGCTAAAATAATTTTTTTAAAAATAGTGAGTTCTTATTCCAAAAACTAGGGTCTTTGGGTATAGCAAACACTAGATTTCTATAATCATTGACTATTTTGTCCTATGAACTTAAGCTATTCCACTGATTGAGTACTCTATTTCTTCTTAGCCAGTAGCAAATGGTTTTGATGCTTTATAACATAGTTTTAAGTCTAATACAGCTAGGCCACCTTCATTTGCAATTTTATTTTTTTTCTAATTCTCTTGAAATTCTTCATCTTTTGTTCTTTCAGATTAACTTTGTTATTTTTTCTAGCTCCATAAAATAATTTCTTGGGAGTTTAATTGGTATGTCACTAATAAGTAGATTAATTTAGGTAGTACTGTCATTTTTATTATATTAGCGCTCAGCCTAACCATAAAAGCAATTTCCAATTGAATAGATCTGACTTCATTAGTGTGAAAAGGGTCCATATAGTTCCTGGCTTAGATTCCCAAATATTTTATATTATCTACAATTATTTTAAATGGAATTTCTCTTTGTATTTCTTGCTGCTCAACTTTGTTGGTAATATATAAAAATGCTGATCATTTATGTGGATTTATTTTGTGTCTTGCAATTTTGCTAAAGTTGTGAGTTATTTCTAGTAATTTTTTAGTTAATTCTCTAAGTATACCATTATATTATCTGCAAAAAGTGATAATTTGGTTTCCTCATTACCTACTCTAATTCCTTTAATGTTAGGATCTTGGTTCTTACTAGGTGCTAAGTCGGTACTTAACAATTCTCTAGCTCAAGGTTCACATTTTTAGTTCACACCTTTAAAAGGAGTTCTGAAAAGGAGTTTACACACTTTTAAAAAGGAGCAAGTTCATTGGTCAGTAAGGAGTTCCCACAAGCCCATTCTCTGGGAGGATAAAAGAGGAGGGCAGTCGGGCAAGAAAGCAGTCTAGATTGGGAGAAGAATAAGACTTCCTGGGAGAACTTCAGGGAAGCTTGAGGAGATTCAGAGCCAGGATTCAGGAAGAAGAGGATTCAAAATTCTACCTTCGCTCTGACTGGAGGCTCCAGAAGCCTCCCAAGAAACCTGCTCACAGAGGAAAAGATTTTACAGAAAAGAAACCTCTTCCCAGAGAAGGATTACAGTTGAGAGACAACAGGAACGCTACACTTTAATCTCTTTTTCTTCTCTTATTGCCAAAGCTAACATTTCTAATACAATACTAATTAATTGTAATTGTGATAGTTGCCACTTTGTTTCACCTCTGATCTGATTGGGAATGGTTCTAGTTTATGTGGGGAACATTACATATGATGCTTGCTAATGGTTTTAAATTTAAGGAAAAATGAGCTTATTTTAAATGGAGACAAACTTGCTTTGTCATATAAGAGCTATGGTAACAAAGCTTGGTGAACAGAAAATAATTGTTTTTAAAATGGGTTTTTTGCTGAGGAAATTGGGGTTAAGTGACTTGCCCAGGATCACACAGCTAGGACACGTTAAGTGTCTGAGACCAAATTTGAACTCAGGTCTTTCTGACTTCAGGGCTGGTGCTCTATCCACTATGCCACCTATCTGTTCCTTAAAAGTGTTTTTAAATATTCTTTACTTTACTAAACAGCTTTTTATAAAACATTCCTAAAATGAAAAATGTTATATATTAAAACATAATAAGGGAGAAAGCCTTCAAATCAAAGTGATGCCCTGTCAATTCTCTTCCCCTCCTCAATCCTCTACAAGGTTTCATTTATGAAATTGGAAACATAAAACTTAACCTGTATCAAAATGTCTCTTTTTTTTTCCTTTTTGAGGTGATTTTTCTTGTGCAGCATGCATGATAAATATATAAATAAGTACAGAAGAATTACACACATTTAAAATATATTGCATTGTATAAAGCCAGAACTCTGGAGAAGTATACTTGAAACAAAGTGTTAACTCAGTGGAATTAAGATAATGATTCTCTAGTTTACTTGTACTTAGTACTTAATATAGTTCTACAAGTTGACACCTATTCTACAAGATTGACACTTATGATGATGTTCTTGTAATAGAGTATTTAAACTGAGGACAAAGTCAGCCACAGAAATTCCATCTTTGATCAGCCTAGTGTTGACTCTCCTGCTTCCTGCACTTTGGGAGAAACTTGTTCAGACTGGGAGACTGAAGGAGACAATAAAGACTTTGGACTCTATTCCTGACTATTCTCATGGTTATTATTCTGCTGAGGTCAAGGCTGGTCCAAAGGCCTTCCAGAAAGCTAACCAGAAAATTGTTTGTTGCCTAAGGGGGAAGGAATGCTGAAAATTCTCTTTGCATATATTTTGAAAATAAAGTTTTGTTTTGTTTTTAATGTATCAAAATGTTTTCTAATGACTCTATTTCCAGACCCCCAAACAAGAACTGTGAAAATGGCAATATTGTTTCCTCACCTATAAAAATAATATATTTAACAAATGTCTAACTATGCTAATAATTCATATAAACTCTTAAGGTTTACTGGAGCTCATTTTATTGTTGAGAAAACTGTGTTTTAATGAGGTTAAGTGATTTATCCATGGTCACATGGTCACAGTTGGGTTCCAAACCCAATGCAGCAACTCTTTCAATTCTATCATATTTTTCACCAAAGTCTCTTTTACACCTCAAATTGTAAGATTCTTATTTGAAATTCTGCATATTATCACAACTAACACAATGAGGAAGGAATAAAACATCCTAATACCATTCTGACAATGAACTTGGGTGGATTTTTAATTGATTTTTACTAATATTCTTTTTACATTGCCCAAATTTCTTCCCATATTCTTCCCTTTGATCCCTCAAAGAAAGATATTTTTAATAATGTTTTTCATAAAAAGAAAAAAAGAAAAAAAAGGAAGAGAAAAAAGTGAACACAACCAGTAAACACATTGGAAAAAAATTACATTATATGCAACATTCTACATTTGTGAACCATCCCCCAAATCCATGAAGCATGAATAAATCAATAAAATCAATTTTAAAAATTCCTAGTTGTCATAGCTAAATATTTTCCTTTGCTATTTATTCATTATATCTGGTGCTTATAACAAAAATCATGACTCATCAAACCTAATATAAAGTGAATAATACAATCTGAAGATTAAAAGAAACTATTTAAAACATCACCTTAACATTTTAATAATAAAACTAAATTATAGAAATAAATTTATTTTAACAAGGTAAAGTAACATAAAAAGAAAACTTTAACATATATAATACCTGATGATTTGTCCTTAGATTATCAATTTGTTTCTTGAAAATGGTGGTCCAAAAATCTTTGCAAATGAACTTCATGATATCTAATTCATCCTTGAACCTTGCAGTGTCCTTTGTAAACCTAAAAAGAAGTAATAACTTCAGAATATTTTCCTCCAAAGAAAGCAAAACAAGCAAATCATGAATCTAATTTCCAAAAGGAAAAACTGCATATAATATTTAGTTAAATCATTATAATTATGTATTTGGTTAAAATTATTTATAATATTTTAAATGTCACAGTGATATCAGGCAAAATGAATTTATATCATGATCCCAACTTATGTCACAATCAAAATTTTAATAATATAACTGAAATTTTGAAAACAGGGAATCAAATGTATTTTTAAGTCATACTGTATTGATTTTATAGCTTAAACAATTTGACATTCAGCCATTATTTATTCTTAGGTATATTTAAAATAAGTGTTTAGAAAGACAACAGGATTAGGATATGAAGTATACTATAAATATTAAATATTTAATGATAAAGAGTACATTATGAAATATAATTATGAATAGAAAAATATCAGTGTGTAGCAAAGCCTTGATAAAAATTTATTTTAAAAGTAAGAATCTGTTATGTGTATAAACATGTTTCATTAAGTATTTTTGATCCTCTGGACTTTAAATAAATTTTAAACAAATTAAAAAACACTAAATTTCACTAAGGACTTACATATATATATTTAATAAGAACTTACATATACATGTTTAAATTTAACAAAGTTTTTAGAGGAGAAAATATAGACAAAGGCATAGTGTTAGATAGCAATTTTTACTGTACCAACTATGAGAAAAGTATAAAAATCACTTGAAATTTCAGCTCATAGTGAAACCTCAAAACTTGGAAGAAATCAAAATTTAGGTAGAAGAACTGGCAGCCACTCCCCTTTTATTATATGAGTCATTTTCGTTTATAACTTAACCAGTAACAAATAAAAACAATCAGCATTGTGCCAAAGAAAACATGTAGGAATCAGAAGAAACTTAAAATTTACTGACATATTAATGCACATATGACATATGACTAGCACTACATTATTGTTACTATTATCATTATTATTCAAATTGAACTTACCTTTCTATCAATCCTTGCCCTACTCTAAAACCCATGTTCTCCAACTTAGTAATGCATCTTCCATTTTCCTATAAAATACAAAAAAGGACCACCAATAAAAGACAATTTTGAACTCCAAATCTCTACAGAAGTCCAAAGTAGGATTATGCCTTGTCAAGGAACCTCTCTTCTTTGCACAAAATAGGACAAAACACCTCTGTTTATAAGGATCCTTCCTCAGGAAGTTTCTTAAAAAACAGAGACAAATTCGGCTTGAAAGATCTCAAAACTGGAAAGCTTAAATTAAAACAGTATTGCAGAATGCTGCTTAAACCTGCTGGAAGGAAATCAAACTAACTTCCTTCTTTCTTCCTGCTATTCCAGAGACATGGGAGTCCTCTTTTGTATCTTTATGCAGTCCTTATTAGGAAGCTTCTGAATCCCTTCCAGAACAGGTTCTTATGTTGAGTAATATCTCTTTAACTCTCTCTCACTTGAACCAAATCCTAAGACTCCCAGTCTTTTTTCTCCTCTTCAGGATAATGATTCTAACTTCTGTCCCCAGGGAGAAATAGTAGATTCTCAGTGAGAGACAAACAGAGCAGAGGTGCCTCTTTCAATGTCAGACTGCAGAAAAACCTGGCCATTACTCTGAGGACCCTCCTCAGCCTTTTGAGGGGTCCAAGGCCAATGCCATCCTTGACTTGTCCTGGGGAGATGTTAATGTTAAACCAATCTGCCCCAGATATATGGAGGAAGCTGCAGAAGCCAGATTTAATCCCTCAAATTTCTCCCTTAAAAACAGCTGTTGGAGTCTTTAATGATAGATCCCTATCAGTAGCAGAGGAGGCCACAGAATTAAAGCAAGATTTGGATAAAAGTTCCTACTCTTGGCTGCTATTTCTGGGAACCCTAAAGGTCTGAGCTTTTAAACTTCCCCATCTTTGTCCTGAGTTCAAGCAGGAAGAACTCTGGAGTGGAGACTGTCTACAGGGGACAAGCTGCCTCCCCAATGCCCTGCTCTCTGGCAGGAGTGTGGTACTTGGTCAAGCTCCCCCTCACTCTAACATGACATCTACATTGGAACCCTGGCTATTCCTGGATGTGGCCAGTAGGACCACTGATTTTCTTTTTGCTATGGGAGGGGCTTCTCCTTCATTCTCGATCTGGCACTCTGGTCTCACCTGCTCCTCTCCCCATAGAGTGGGGATTACAGGGGAACTTAAGAGCTGCCTTGAGACCTCTCCTCTGCCTTGCCAGCTTGGTGACCTGTCATTTAAATGCTTGTTTATTATTCCCTCCTATACTGCTCCCTTATTTGGGATGTGATTTAATGGTGAAATTGGGGACCTGATTCTCTCTTCCCAGACCTCCAGATGGTCTTTTTGTACTGCTCCCAAAACTCTCCCATATTTTCTCTGAAATCTAGGAGAAGAAAAATTTTTCTGCTCCAGCCTCAGTCAAGATTGAGAGATTTCTTAAGCACAGAAGAGATTTGGAGCTGCTTAATAACAGTTTTATCTTAGTCTGCAGACCTGACAGGCAGGGCCATGCCATATATATATATATATATATATATATATATATATATATATATATATATATATATATATATATATATGGAGAGAGAGAGAGAGAGAGAGAGAGAGAGAGAGAGAGAGAGAGAGAGATTTTATATATATATATATAATGTGTGTGTGTGTGTGTGTGTGTGTGTGTGTATAATATCTCCATTAATATGTGAGCTCCTTAAGGAGAGTCATTTTTTGGGGGGTTTTTTATGTCCAGCACTTAGTCCAGTGTTTAATAAGTGACTGCTGACTGACTAGAAACAAAGTACTACTTGTAAGAACCCAATAAACCAGGGATAACAGTAGAATTCTAAAGAAGAGTCTGTTGGCATGCAGATAAGGAATGGATGGTATCAAGAATGGACAGAGGCACTGAGATAAAGTACACAAAATCCACAAGAGGAAAATGTCAGTGAGTTAACTGGACTTTTAAAAATGCTTACCATGTGCCATGCACACTAAATACTATTAAGTGTAGAGGTAAGAAAAGCAAAAAACAGTCTCTCTCTGAGTTCACAGTCTAACAAGGCAAATAACATGGAAACAAATATTCACATAAGTAAATAAATAAAGATACACACACACACACACACACACACACACACACACCAGAAAATTGGGGACTGTCACAGAGAAAATAAAGCAAAATAAGGAAAAGCTTCTCATAAAATGGTAGACTTAGATGAGGTTTGAAGGAAGACAAAGTCAGAAAGCAGATAAGAAAGGAGAGAGTTCTAGATGTGGGGGAGGACCAAGACTGGATTTGGAACTCGAGGAAGAAACAGTATATTGGGTATATTGGGGTGACTAAGATACTAAAAGACTGGAAAGATAAGAAGAGGCAAGATTTATGAGGGGTTCAAAAGCCAAGCACTTTATATTTGATACTGGAGGTAATTGGGAGCCTCTGTAATTTATTGAATAAGGGCAGGATAGATGACAAGGTCAGACCTGCGCTGCAGAAAGATGAATGTGACAGCTGAGTGAAAGATGGATCGGAGCGGGGAGAGAATGGAAGCAAGGAGCCTAATCAGCTGGTGATGAAGGGCCGCACCACCTTGCTAGCAAGTGTCAGAGTTCGGAAGAAATGTAGTTACTAAGGTAGGGATTTTAGGACTCAAGAACTGGTAGTTTATGGGGCGGTGGGAGAGGAGTCGAGGATGGGACTGGGAGGATGAGGGAAAAGGCTTTTTTGTGTGAACTTTGCGGACAGGACGGGAAACGAGAACAAAAAAGGAGATAAGTAAAAGGAGGCGATGGAGGAGAACGGTGTCATTTGGAAGGGCACTGAGTCAGGGCAGCGGTCACTCACCACCTCTCCCTGATCTGCGGACTTGTAGACGCCGGTCACCATCTCATTGTGGAGAAGCAAAAAAAGCGCCTCGTCTGCCATTTCCTGCCGCTTCTCTCTGGCTCCGGGTACCCCGGGAGGGTGGAGGACTGGACTCGAGCACGGCCGCCGCCGCAGTAGAAGCAGCCGCCTCCGGGGCCGCCACCCGGCCCCAAGACGCCAGAGTCCGATCCCACGGGTGGCCGAGTAGCGGGGGCTTCACCGCGTTCTAGCACCCGACCTGCCAGCCCAGCCACAAGCGTGGCCGTAACTCGAGGAGCAACCGATACCACCCGGCACCAATCCCTGCGGGCCGGCAGGGCTGGACCCCGCCCCAAAGAGGAAAATGACTTCCGGTGCCTCTAGCACCACATTCCGTCGGCTCTATGGTCGGTGGTAGGGCTCCTTTTTCCTTCTCTTCGAAGTTACTTTTCTTTGTTTTGTTGTTTTGTTTTCTTTTTTTTCCAATCAAGCATTATTTTTTCTCCCTACTCACCCATACTGGGTCACAAGTTGGACATGAAAGAATAACAACGACTTCTCTTCTGACTTCTAGTATCACATTTCCATCTGATTGGACATCTCTAACTGGATGTTCTATTGAAATCTTAAACTCAGCATGTGCAAAACAGAAATCATAATTCGCTGTCCCCTACATCTATCCCCTCTTTCAGTCTTTCGTATTGTCGAATTACTCAACCTGAAAACCTACTCTTCATGATTCATTCCTCACCCTCAACTTGAATGTGCAATTAGTTTTTAAGAGTCTTGCTCTTTCTGCTTTAGTAATATCCCTTCCTACATGACTACCCCCTTTTCTCTAATTGAAGGACCTCATCACCTCATACCTGGACAACTATATCCTGCTGGTTTGTCCCCCCTCACTCAAGCCAATCCAATCCAATCCAATCTTCCTGCACCTATAACACTGATTATATATCCATATATAAATGTATACAAAATTGTATACCAGGTAGTATGAGAGGGAGAATATTAATAGGAAAATCAGAAGACTGTGCCACAATAAGGAGGAAATACATTTCAGACACGGGGTTATGGAGTGAAAAGTCATGGAGATGGGAGATTGATTATCATGCATGAGGAACAGAAAGAAGAGTAGTTTGGAAGTGGGAAAAATCTCCAATGAGACTGTAAAAATAAGTTGGAGCCAGATTGTGTAGGCCTTAAAAGTTGAACAATAAACTAGAGCAATAATCTGAAAACCACAACTAGTACTACATTTCCACTTAAAATGGGTACAGCAGTAAAGACCATAAAGTTTAGTTCTTATTACAATAATTTGAGTAAGAAGTAATGAGAACTCGAATAAATATAGCTGTGTCAGTGGAGTGAAAGGGTCATTGGGAGAGCTATTAATTGTGCAAACCTGGAGAAATGGACCAGTTTTTCTTTTCTCCTCTCAACTTCTCTAGAATCAGCTCTTAATACCTCAGATAGTCATCAGAAAAGAAAGTGACCAAGTGTTTCCATTGGGGCACTTTGTATGTACTCTCTTTTTGGGATCCAAAAATCGACACAATTTACTTCACCAGGCAGTAAATGAGCTGTGTCATCATAAATGTTCAGAAATACAATCACCAAATAATTATGTGGGAATTCTATGGAATGCTTATAGGACTGAACTCTCTTTGACCAGCTTTCTGTTAAAGCAATTCTTGCTTCCCTTTAGTGGATTTGAAGAGAGACTCAATCTTATGTTGGCACTATAAATCTGGAACAATTTTATTGGCCGTTGGGGAAAGAGAGATTTAAGATAGGAGTAGGCTGTTTGACCTAACAAATTTGAGTTTTCTACTGATGGTGAAAGACTCTTATGTCAGGGTGGTTTTATAAGTCTGGAATGATTTTCCCAGACCCCAGGCAAGGTAGAGATCTCTAGAAGTGAAAGCATTTTTGATTGTCTATGGACTTGGGTAGGAATATATTCTATGCCTTTTTAACTTAGTATTTGTAAAGGAAACTTAGGACACATAGGTAGGAAACAAATTCTAGGGGAATGAAATTCTAGATGCTCCTCTTTTTGTTCCAGATGAATTTTGTTGTTATTTTTCTAGGTGGGTAAAATAGTTTATTGGGAGTCTGATTGGTATAGCACTAAATAAATAAACTAGTTTAGGGAGTATTGTCATCTTTATTATATTCCTTTGACCTATCCAAGAACACTTGATATTTTTCCAATTGTTTATAGATCTGACTTTATGTGTGTGGAAAGTGTTTTGTAGTTTTGCTCATATAGTTCATGACTTTCCCTTGGCAGATACATTCCCAAATATTTTATACTATTGACAGTAATTTTAAATAGAATTTCTCTTTGTAGTTTTTGCTGTTGGATTTTGTTAGTGATGTATAAGTGGATTTATTTTGTATCCTGCATCTTTGCTAAAATTATGGATTATTTCTGATAATTTTTAGTTGATTCTCTAGGGTTCTCTAAGTATACCATTTTATTTGCAAAGAGTGATAATTTGGTTTCTACTCTATCTACTCTAATTCCTTTAATTCTTTTTCTTCTCTTATTGCCAAAGTTAGCATTTCTAATACCATATTGAATAGTAATCATGATAGTGGGCAACCTTGTTTCACTCTTGATCTTATTGGGAATTGTTCTAGTTTATTTCCATTACATATGATACTAGATGCTACTGACTATTTTAAGGAAAAGCCCATTTATTCCTATATTATCTAGTGTTTTTTAATAGGAATGGGTGTTGGATTTTATCAAATGCTTTTTCTAGATATTCCTCTTTTTATTGCAATTTCATAAATATGCAAGGTTCTATTTTTAGATTGTAAACTTTTTGTACTTGCTTAGGGTCCCACATCCATGTTCTTATAATAAACCTAGTTTTTATGTAAGTTTTTTGTGAAGCTGTGATTGTCTATTAATATCATAGACTAGAATAATGCATCTAAAATTTTTTTTTTCATTTCCCTTCAGATTTCTCACACTATCACTTCCCATTCCCTTTCAGAAGAAGAATACAATTCAAACTTTATTTGGAAAATGGAGATCATTTGTCCTGAACTCCCTTTTTTCTTATACTCTTTACCTCAAAATATCTTGACCCTCTTCTGGATCAGTATCCTAAAGAGATCATAGAAAAGGGAAAAGGACCCACATGTAAAAAATGTTTATACCAACCCTTTTCATAGTGGCAAGGAACTGGGAACTGAGTGGATGTCCATCGTTTAGGGAATGACTGAATAAGTTATGAATGTAATGGAATATTGTTGTTTTATGATGAAATATCTTTTTTTAAAAACTGTAAGAGCCATTAAAACAAAATATTTAAAAAGTCTCATTTTAGAAGCAAACATTTAAGTTGTTAAATCAAAAATATTTAAAACAAAATTTTCAAAAATAAAAATACCAACTATTAATTTCAATATTTTAAAAATATTCAGAGTAACTTGAAATATATATTTTATCTGATCTTTTAAATTATTATTTATGTATGTTTTACAATATATATTAATATAATAATTCATGTCAATAGATTACAGACTTTAAAAAGGAAGTATCAATGTTATTTATCTCTATACATATGAATTTTTGTAACAGCATTTTTCCTGTCACATAATAGGCATTTGCAGTAAATGTTTATTGTATTAGGGTAGAAAAAAGGGGAAAAAATCTTAATATTTAGAAAAGATCAATAGTTCATGAGTAGATCAAGCTATATAATAAAAATGACAACTTTGCTTAAACTAATTGATTTAATGCCATAACAATCAAACTATCAAAAAATATTTAATAGAGTTAGAAAAAAATCACAAAGTTCATTTGGAAAAACAAAAAGTCAAGGATATCAAGGGAATTCATAGGGAAAAAATGCAAGGGAAAGTAACCTAGAAATAGTAGATCTCAAACTATGTTATAAAAGTAGTAATCATCAAAACTATCTGACAGTGGCTAAGAAATAAAATGTAGATCAGTGGAATAGATTAGTTACATAAGACACAGTAGTAAATAACCATAGTAACCAAGTGTTTCATAAACACAAAGACCCCAACTTCTGAGATGAGATCTTACTATCTGACAAAAACTCCTGGGAAAACTGGAAAATAATGTGACAGAAATTAGGGATGGGCCAACATCTTAGAATCTATATCAATAGATGATCAAAATGGATATGTGATTTAGAAATAAAAGACAAAATTAGAAGAGCAAGGAATAGTCTACTTGTTAAATCTATGGGAAAGCAAATAATTTATTACCAAGCAAGATATAAAGAGCATTATGAAATGCAAAATAGATAATTTTGGATTATATTAAATTTTAAAGGTTTTGTACAAACAAAACTAATGTATCCAAGATTAGAAGGAAAGCAGAAAGCTGGGAAACAATCTTTATAGTAAATGTCTCTGATAAAGGCCTAATTTCTCAAGGATATAACGAATAGAGTAAAATTTGTAAAAATATAATTGGCAAGTCTTCAAAGACAATTTTCAGATGAAGAAATCAAAACTATCTATAGGCATATGAAGAAGTGCTCTAAATCAGTTTTGATTAGAGAAATGGAAATTTCTCTGAGGTACCACTTCACACCTAACAAGAAATAAAAATGATGGGTATTAGAGGGGATATGGGAAAATTGGGAGGGCATATGGGAAAACACTAATGTACTCTTGGTGGAGTTATGAATTGATCCAACATTCTTGAGAACAATTTGAAACTATACTCAAAGGGCAACCAAACTAGGCATACTTTTTGATCCAGTAATATCACTACTAGGTCTGTATTTCAAAGAGATCATAAAAAAGGTGGGGGAGAAAGGACCTACATGCACAAAAATATTTATAGCAACTCTTTTTGTGATGGCAAAAAAATTGGAAATTGAGGATATGTTCATCAGTTGGGGAATGGCTGAACAATCTGTGGCATTTAAGTGCAATAAGAAATGATGAACAGGATGATATCAGAAAAACCTGGAAAGATTTGTAAAAACTGATGCAAAATGATCTTAGCAGAACAAGAAAAACATTGGGCACAGTAATAGCAACATTCTGTGTTCAACCCTAAATAACTTAGCTCTTCTCAACAATACAATGATACAAGATAATTCATGATAGAAAAGGCTATCCACATTTGAGAAAGAACTGATTGAGTCTGAATGCAGATTGAAGCATACTATTTTCACTTTTTTTAGGATTTTTTTCTCTTGGTCTGTTTCCTTTTTGACAACTGTGAGCAATATGGAAATATTTTTTAAGTGAGTGCATTTATGTAACCTATATTAAATTGCTTACCCTTTTAGGAAAGGTAAGGGAAAGGAGGGAAGGGAAAAAAATGGAACTCAAAATTTTATAAAAATGAATGCTAGGGTTTTTTTCTTCCTTCTTGATCTGATTTTTCTTGTGCAGCAAGATAACTGTAAATATGTGTACACATATTGGATTTTATATATATACATATACATATATATGTATATGTATATATATGTGTGTGTGTGTGTATATATATATATATATATATATATATATATATATATATTTTTTTTTTTTTTTTTTTTTTTTTTTTGGAGGCTGGGGTTAAGTGACTTGCCCAGGGTCACACAGCTAAGAAGTGTTAAATGTTTGAGATCAAATTTAAACTCAGGTCCTCCTGACTTCAGGGCTGGTGCTCTATCCACTGCGCCACCTAGCTGCCTTGGATTTAATATATATTTTAATGTATTTAATGTAATGTATATATTTAATGTATTTAAGGGCTGCCTGCCATCTAGGGGAGGGGGTAGGGGAAAGGAGGGGAGATTTGGAGCAGAAGGTTTTGCAAGGGTCAATGTTGAAAAATTACCCATGTATATGTTTTATGAATAAAAAGCTTTAAAAAAAATGAATGCTAAAATATGCTTTTTTCATATGATTGGAAAAAATACTACCCCAAAAAAGTTTAATTAGGTCTACATTTCTTTCATTCACATGATCTCTGCCCAACATTAGGCTTTCACTATTGGAAAAACCTCCCAATTAGTCTTAAGTCTCTGCTCTCTCCAATCTATCTTCAACATAAGTGCCCCCCCAAAAAACAAACAAAGAAACAACAATGATGACAAAAACCCATTCCTAAAGTGCAAGTCTGACCAAGTTCCTGCTCAATAAACTCCTGGGACACCTGTTTCATCTAGAATCAAATAGAAATTCCTTTGGTTGGCATTTAAAGCTTTATAAAGTTGGTTCCAATCTACCTTTCCAGGCTTATTATTTATTACTTTTCATGTATTCTTCAATCCAGCCAAATTAACCTTCCTACTGTTCCTCATATGTAACATTCCATTTCCTGTCTCTAATCCTTTTTACTGGCTATCTTTCTAACATAGAATGTACTCCCTCTTTATCTCTGCCTAGAGTCCTCCAAACTTCAGCTCAAATGCTACCAGATTCTAGTGCTTCTCTCACCAAAATGTCTTGTATGTATTATGCAAGTTCATGCTCTGGAGTGACTGGAATGTTGATTGAAAAATCTAGAGAATTAAACAGCAGCTATTCATATGGCAAAAGCAATATGTTTTTATAGCTATCCTAATTTTTTTTTTTTTTACAATGAGGTGTTTTTTATTTCAGATCTATATTCCCCAAGTACATCAAGAAAAGAAAGGGAATTTGTACAAAGAGATTTGTGATGGCTAAAAATTGGAAATTGAGAGGATATCTATCAAGTGAGGGATGGCTGGACAAACTGTGATATATGATTGTGATGTAATAATTGCACTATAAGAAATGACAAGCAGGATGATTTCAGAAAAAAACTGGCAAGAAGTACAAAAAGCAATGCAAAATGCAGTGAGTAGAACAAGGAGATTGCTATACACAATAACAACATTGTATGATGAAGAATTGTTAATGATTTAGCTATTCTCCTAATTCAAGGCAATTCCAAAGGATTTGTGCTGAAGTATGCCTTCCACTTTCAGAGGAAAAACTGATATTTTTATCATTTTCCCTCATTTGTTTTTTTAATTTGAGTCTCATATGAAATGACTGATGTAAGAGGGCTTGCCAACCCCTCACCAGCTTTGGACATCACACAGAGCATGGCTCAGGTAAACTGAGGGTAGCCTTGTAAGGGTGAACAAGATGGCGTTGGGAGGAAGAGGTCCCATTGGAAGAAGCAACATAGCAGTTCCCAGGAGAGGCATGCCGGACCTTGGAGGGGATTACCTTGACCATATCCCTATTAGGAAAGGAATGCTCACATTATAGTTACCTCTAGCTTCCTGTAGAGAATCATGTATTTACTATAGGTTAGGATGTGCTTACATATGATATAGGAGCTAGAAGCAGGCACAGAGGAGATAAAAGGACTTGAAGGTCTTTGTAATAAATCAGAGTGTCACACCACCCTGGTTCTTGCCCTTCATTACTCAGTCTTCACTATTCAAGTGGACAGGCAGACATAAGGTCTGTTCCACTCGGGAGTTGGAGCCAAGACCCCCAACAGTTTGGTGCCCAAATCCCCCAAATTCATGCCTAGCAGAGAGCCACTACAATCATCCCGTGCGAAGGACAACATAGGAGGCCCACGAGAAGCTTGCCGCAGAAGCCAGAAACGTGCCTGCGTCTCCCTTGCTAAGGATCCTTACTGAATTGAGACAAGGCTTCAGCCTCTGGGAGACAGAAGAAGATTAATGTGCTGTGAGTAACCCTGTAACTATTGCAGAGAATAGGAAACTTTCTATCATGGGGCAAAAAAAATCTCATCAGAACAGTGAGAACAGAAGGATTATACCAGAATAATATATACAAAAGCAAAGGATCTAGGAATAATAATGCACATTAAGAATATTAAGGAATTTATTGACATAATTCAGAAAGTATGCCCATGGATCGTAGAGAGATCTCCAGTCTCACTACAATCCTGGATTTTAGTGGGGAAGCAACTAACTGAATATCAGTCAACTAATCTGGAAATACGGGGAGACAGCCCTTTCTTTCTGTACAACATCATAAAGAATGCATTCCAGGCTGAAGAAGGCATTTCAGCCTAGAAAGTGTCCTGAAGATACACAAATTACAGAGGAATTTGACAAAAATATAAATGAGTTAGAGACAGACACACTTTACCCCAATTTAGAAAAGGAATTAGAGCCAAAGAAAAACAAATGGAAATTGAATCAGAGATAGTTAAGATCAAAAGAAAATTAGCACTATTGGCTGGTGAGTCTGCAGAAAAAGGATTAGAGAAGTTTAAGGAGAGAAAAGCAGCAATGGAGAAACTACAAGCAGACACTAACATAGAAGGGGAAGAAAGAATTCCAGCAAATAAACATGGAGAAGCAAGTGGGTTAACTCCTACAGTTAAACAAGGGGAAGCAAGCGGAAGAGATAAAGGAGTTAGGAGAGAGGACTTGGATTACCCACCTAAGAAACAAAGGCTCGAAATCAGGATTCGAAAAGTGCGGAGAGCGCCACCTAGCGGTGGTGAAAGCTCGGGAGATGTGGATTGTACATAAAGAAGGCAGGATAAATCAGGACTCTAGGAATAGGGAGAGAGTGACACTTAGCGATGAAATCTTGTCCCCACTACAAAGATGAGAAAAGATTACAAAATTAGAAAGCAATGGAGATCATGACATGCTGGCAGAAATTGGACTAGGTTGTTTCCCAGTTTTAGAAACTCCTGTCAATGGGAGACCCCCCACAGAGTAGTCACACTTCAGTATCACCTAATGCTATTAAAGAATTGAAAAAGACAATTACAGAATACAGTCTTAATCCACCCTATGCTAAACTATGTCTAAAAGACCTGGTGACCTTTGTATTCACTGGAATTGGAAGTTAGTTTTTCGAGCTATCCTGAAACCTGGAGAGTACATTACATTTCTAAGCCTGTTATCTAAGGAATGTAGGAAGATGTCAATTAAGCACAACCCTAACAATGTCCAGAATGCAACCCGATATTATGAGCAATTATTTGGATCAGGAGATTTTGCCACAGATGGACAACAAATACATTTTCCAATAGAAACTTATGAAAGATTAGCCATCTGCATAGAAGCAGCTTATGGAAAGATCCTGGTAAAGGGAACTGGAAAGGTTTCTTTAACCACATTAAAATAGAGAACTGATGAACCATTTGTAGACTTCTGTGCTAGAGTGCAGAAAGCTATAACCCATATCATGGCAAATGTGGAAGGAACACATATAGTCATGAGAGACATACTCAGAAATCGTTGCAGTGGTGATTGTAAGAGAGCCATGATAGGGCTTAGAACAGATGCAGGTTTAGACAAAATGATGCAAAGGTGTGAGGACGTAGGAAGTACTGTATTTATGTTTAATGTGAAGGCAGAAGCTTATGCTCAAATTAAAAACCAAAATCAGAGAACCAAGCCACAGGGAAACTGCTATAATTGTGGAAAATCAGGACATTTCAAAAAGGAGTGCAAGTTTAGAAAGAGAGAAGGGAGGGGTGTGACACCACATATCCCCTGCCCAAAGTGTAAAGAATGCATTATTGGACTTCTGAATGCAGAACTCAGAAGAAAGAGGGTTATTTAAATATGATGACAGGTGACACTCCAGCCCCAGCCCAAAGGAGTGAGGGATTCAAACTAACACAGAGAGAGTGGGAGAACACTCCCAATGCAGAGACCAGGACAATGAGAGAGCATTACCAGAGACTAGTGGATCAGAGAGATGACAAACCCAATTATTGAAATGTGCAGGATATTATTAAGCAGATTCATTAGCCACAATTATGGTACCAATATTGGAACCTATCACAGTACCTGAGGGAAGAATAGGGATACTTTTATCTGGCCCCCACAATCAATATACAGGAATGAACCTGATTACACATCTTTATCACCCCCATCAATTCATTACTAGAATTCCAAAGATTAATACCACTAATGAGGAGAATAAGACAGGGACAATCAATAGCTATATATAAATCAGGAAAATCCCAGAGAAATGGCATTATTAGAGTCAGCCAGTAAGAAGGGAAAAAACAAGCTGATATGATCCTGGGAAAGGTGTGGTCACAGTTCCCCAGGTTTGGGTCCTGATTTTTACCTAGGACTGGTTCCTGGTCCCTTGTAATTACAAGCCTAGTGTTCTTCTTTGCCTTAAAATCATGACCCAGATCCTTGCTCCATCATGACTGACCTCCAGTATTCCTCTCTGCCTGGAACTGTGAACCAAAACTACAAATAGAAATAGAGATGCCAATCAGCACTAGTTGTACTCAACTCCCCTATAATATAGGCTCCCCTATAATCTCTTTCTGAGCTAACCTCTGATTCCCATTATTTTTCAAGGCTAAGAGTTTCCAAAGCTGCTTCTGTTGTAGCTACTGGGGCTACCACTATATGTATGGGCTACAGACAAGTTTCTATCTGCATATCCCAGACTTTTCCTGCCAAGCATTTTAATTTTCCAAGATTAAAAAAAGTCTCACCGCAACTTTTTGTTGCTCTACCATTCAAAAATTTTATTTGAGGAATTATTTTAAAGTTGTTTAGAGGGGAATTTTGGGAGATCTCAGCTGGCTTGCTGTACCTTAAAGTGCTATCTTGCCTCCAATCCTATTCTTTTTTTGAAGAGTCAAATCAAAACTTTATGTGATTCTTCCAGGAGTGTTGGAATGCATGGGAGAGCTGTTGGAATATATGGGAGAGCTGCTGGAATACGTGGGAGCCACCTGACAGTGGCTGCTGGAGATCTAGCCCGGAATGGATCTTCTCTTGTGAGAGGATGATACAAGGAGACTAAGAGGCCGTTGCATTGTCTGACCTCTCTCCTCTTCCCTCTGCCTCCACTTCATCTCATTCCCAGTCCACAACACTTGTGTCAGCAAAGGCTGCCCTGCAGCTCCTTCAGATGCTGTGATCCACAGCTGTGGAGGCTCTCAGAGAATTAGCCTGTCCCATCCATAACAATTCCTCATTATTATGTTTTTCGCTGTAATTTCCCTCCCCACAGCATGGTCCCCACACTGAGGAATACAAGCAACACTATCACTTTTGGATGATTGTAACAGGTGTTGATCTTGTGAAATATCAGGGAGACAAACTTTCAAATGGAGAAGAGGACTAGTCTTCTTCTCCATTTGAAAGACTTCTCTCATCAGTCTCCTATGTTGGCCCATTTAATTACTCCGATTTAAGGGTTGGAGGAGTCAAACACAGGGCAAACAGGAAGTAAATAGAGGCACTGTAGCTCTGAGACCCCGGGAAGTGGGCTTCTGTGAACTAGTAGGGAACCACCTCATGGATGGGGACTCTAGTCGAATTGAGATCCGCATCATTAACAAGAGGCATCTCCTCTGATTGGCTGTGCATATGACCTCATAAACCTTATTTAAGCTGTGGGGATAAAGAAATTGGTCCTTTTTACCAGAAGCTCTGCTAGGAGTAGTAACTAAGAGTAAGGTCAGAGGGTAGAATGTAAACACATGAATAAAAATCTGAGCTTGCATACAACTACTCTCAAGTGCTCTGTTACATATTTAAATCATCATTCCTATGAAATGGGGGCCAGAGATCTCTGAAGATCTCAAGAAAAAAGTAAGCTTGGTAAAACTGGTTTAAACACTGCAAAAAACAGTGACCAGAGATTTCTCTGAGGGCCTGGGAATTAAGAGAGACTGGCAATAGTGATTGCTGAAGATCCAATCGTGGGCCAATGCTGTAAATTGCCAATCCTCCATCAGGAAGACATGGTAGTTCCCCATCCGAGGGGAGGCAGAGAAGCATTATGGGTCTAGCTATAACCAAACCTGAGAGTACAGTTGAAAATGCAGCTCAAGCTTATGAGTTAGAAAATCGAATGGATGATTCTTTATCAGAAAACATGCCCGATGAAAAGCAGGAGGATTGCTCTCAAACTCTGAGGTCTATATACCCTTCATTAGCACATTTACCGGGGTACACGTCCTTAGACGATCAAGATAGCAAAGAAAACTACCTCCCACACCCCTTAAGTACAGCTCAGCCGGAAGAGATGGGTGAGGGGATTAAGCAGATTCAAGAACTTTGCCTGCCAACAGAATCAAAGGAAAGATCAAAGATTAGTTTACAACAAGAAGTGCAACAGCTCCAGCTAAAGGCTGAGGCAGAGAACAGAGAAAGGATTATTTTAGAGCAGCGAAAGGAAAGTAAAAGCTCTGCCTACATACAGGCTGAGCCTGAGAAGAGACAAAAGATTACTTTGCAAAGACCAGTTACTTTTCCTATTGAGCACAGGAAGAGCCACCCCCATACAGCTTTACAGGAAGCTTTAATAAGGTCAGCTGCTGAGGGGGAGGATGTAATGCCATGGAATTCTGGTTGGGGCCTCCAGAGCTACCCAGTAGAGGAGGATGGGGCCAGAGGCCAGACACATGTCCCAATCCTATTTAAAATGTTGAAGGAAGTGAAACAAGCTTGTGCTAATTATGGCCCAAATGCTTGCATACAAATGTTACAGCTGATATCAGGTAGGTATGCCCTTACCCCAAATGCTTGTTTTACTCCTGGCCAATCAGTAATATGGCTATCAGAATTTACTAAATCAGCTCGGAAATAAGCTATGGCCAATAATCATCAGGATCCAGAAGAATCTGTACTTGTAATTACTGGCAATGGTCGCTATTCCACAACTCAGGCTCAGATTTTATATGATGTGACTGTATTTCCACCTATTGCACAGTATGCTATACAGGCTTGGGAGAGAATAGATGGAGAAGCTGGTACAGCAACATCTTACTTTAATAAAACAGGGCCCTCAAGAACTTATTCAAGATTATGTGTCCCAATTAAGAACAGCAGTTGACAGAGTTATAGGGAAAGGTTGTGCTTCTGACCTTTTCAGGCAACTGTTAAAAGAGGGAATGAATAAAGTGTGCAGCTATATAATGGCTGGACTTTTAAAGAAGCTTCTCTCTCCGAAATTATAGATAAATGTTATGAAGCAGATTATGAGGCTGATATTGAAGATGCAATGGCCTCAGCTATAGCCCAAGGAATCACTCAGGGAATGAACAGGAAAGATGAGGAAAAGAAATGTTATAACTGTGGCAGAAAAAGACATTTTCATGCCCAATGCCAAAAGCAGCCAGTAGAGGGTGGAAAAATCCTTTTGCTTTGCTTGTGGCAAGAGAGGCCACATTGCAAAATTTTGCAGGATGGATGAGAAATAATTCTGTGGTTCAGGGAAATGGACCAAGGGGCCCCAAATGCATACCAGATAGATCAGGAGCCTACTCGGAGAGGAGCTACAAGGTTCAAAGAGAATTATCAGGCCCAGAAGAGAAATATGGACAGTACTTGGTGAATGCAGTTGAGGGGTTTGATATTGACCTATGGGCCATATGGGTAGAACTCAAGGCTGGAGATAGATTAGTGATTGGATTTTCAGACTATACACCTATGATTGTACATACATATTAAAACACATGGAACCATTTATCTTGGTCACCAATCCTCACCCATATCCTATGAACTTAAAGGGAGATCATCCAATTGCCAAAGCAGTCCCATTACATCCCTTTGGTGAAGTGAATTTTACTCAAATGATTGGGTGAGAAAAACCTGTTAGGATTACTAGGTGAGAACTCAGGTTGTCTGGACAGTGACAAGGTGAGAATTCAGGTTGTCTGGACAATTACAAGGTGAGAACTCAGGTTGACTTGACAGTTCTCTGGCTCAGACTTGTAAAGGGAGTTTACACCTTAGGAATCCTAGAAGGAGCAAGCTCATTGGTTGAAGTGGTTCTTCCCAGAAGCCCTTGCATTATCCCACGCCCATTCTCTGGGAGGATAAAAGAGGACACCACTCCAGAGATAGGAGAAGTCTCTGCATTACATCAGGCCTGACGGGGCTCTCTGCAGGAAGGAAGTCACTTCTCTGGACAAGAGTTAACAGCAACTGCCTGGAGACAACGGTTCGCTACAGGAAGAAGAATCTGTCTGAGAGATTTGAGTAGACACAGCAGATCTCTTCCCAGAGAGCGATCCGGCAGCTTCTGGAGACGACAGCTCGCTACAAAAACCAATGTGTACTATTTATATAGAAAACAGGCCATTCCTAGGAATGCTTGATTCAGGGGCTGATATATGTGTTATAACAAAATTTGATTGGCCTCCTGAATGGCCACTTCAGACTCAAACAGTGACAGTTAATGGTGGCATGCGACATGCTTCCCAGTCTAATAGGAGACTTCATTGGGAATTTGAGAATCAGAAGGGTGTCTTTAGGCCTCTTGTCATCACAGGGCTTAGAACTTTCTTGTGGGGAAGAAACTTACTAAAAGCCCTTTGGACAACATTACACATTGAGGAAAACTAATGGTTGCCACTGAGATCCTGGCAGTGCTACCTTAAGATGGAAACATGACTGTCCTATATGGGTGGATCAGTGGTCCCTCTCAAATGAAAAACTTACAGCCTAGAGATCCATCATTATGGAACAAGAGAAATTGGGTTCTCCTTTAGTGCTTATAACTCACCTGTTTTTGTAATTAGGAAAAAGAACAAATCATGGCACATGTTAATTGATTTGAGAGCTGTGAATACTGCTGTGCAACCCATGGGTGACCCTACAACCAGGCCTTTCATCTCCTAATATGGTCCCTAGGGAATATCATATGGTGGTTATTGACATAAAGGATTGCTTTTCCTCTATTCCTTTACATCCTACAGATAGAGAGAAGTTTGCCTTTTCTGTTCTAGCTATTAATTTACAAGCTCCTGCCATTAGATGGCAGTGGAAAGTATTACCACAAGGGATAGCTAACAGTCCCACCCTTTGTCAATAGTACATGAACAAGGTTCTTGCTCCAGTCAAAAGTTTATACCCAAATATCTATATACTCCATTACATGGAGTATATACTGGCGGCCACTAAGGAAAAGTCACAGTTGCAAAGCATTGTGCAACACATTATTCAAATATTAGCTCAACAGAACGTTTTAGTGGCACCACATAAAATACAGACTAAGCCTCCATTTCTCTATCTGGGGCACATTGTTCAAGATCTTACTGTGTCTAAGGTACCTCCTAAGGTGGATGAGAGTAAGTACAAAACTCTTCATGACTTCCAACAGCTGGTGGGAACTTTACAATGGTTGAGGTCCACTCATCCGATTCCACCTTCTGTTATGCACCCCTTTTATGATATTTTAAAAGGCTCTTCTGCTCTGACATCACCACAATCATGGTCTGCAGAGGTCTGTGCAGCATTACAATCTATTCCTTTGCTGGGCGCTTGCCCTATCTCTAGAATTGATCCTTCACAGCCCTTGATGTTGTCAGCATTTGTTGATAAGCCCTTTTTCACCACACTGCACCAAGGTGAGCACCCTATAGAGTGGCTGTGCCCTACTAGACCTTCATGCATTCTGACCAATAAGACTAAGAGACTTGGTTCCTTTTTGTAGCAATGTTGCCAACAGGCTGTACTTATCTCAGGGTGGCCTCCTCAATTGGGTCTTGGTATACAAGAACTTCAAGTATTTGCTATTGCCCAGGATAACTTAATGTGGGCAATTCTGTTACAGATTTGTCTCTTATTGCCTTTGCATACTTCTCAGCCACTTAGGCAGTTGTACAAAAGATTAGGAGTAAGTATTGCCACTGGATCACTTTCCTCAGAGCCAGTGCAAGACCCTAATGTTTTTACTGATGCTACCAAAGATCACAGGGAGGACACTGAAGAAACATACGTCCTTGACACCCCCTATGATTCCACACAGAAAAATAATAGCATACATGCCATGCAACGATATAAAGAGGCTATTAATATCTTTACAGACAGTCTTTATGCCTATCAAGCCATCCAACATTCAACTACATTCACATATAAATGACCTGGTCCCATTCAATTGTGAGCTCCTAAATGGAGGAAAAATATTATCTAAGTAGTTTAAGATCTTGTATGTGGATTACAACTAGTTCTTCTTGGGGGAAATGCCTTCTTCTGACACAATAAGGATGGAATAGCAATATGAATTAACTAGAGATGCCTACTGGGAAGAAAAAAGGTTAAATCTTGTCTCACAGTGAAATCAACTGATTCTAAGAGGGATAGGATAGGATAATTTTTTCTACTTAGGATTTTAGATAATAATAAAGATGATGACTAGTATTTATGTTAATGTATTTAAGGTTTGCAAAATACTTTACAAATTTTTGATCAATGAAAAACAATTTGGCTAGTACATGGCTGTTATCATGTACATTGTTCTCCTCTTGTTCTTCTTCTCACTTCATTATGCAACTGTGCATAGAAGTTTTTCTTTTTCTTTTTTCTGAAACCATTCATTTCACTTTACTACTTAAATCTAGTAGAGAAGGTGGCCAAGATGGCAGATAGGAGGCAAACAGTTGCTTGAGCTTCACGTTTTCTCTCAGAATTTACTTTATGACAAGCCTCAGAATTAATGCTTGACTGGAAAAGAAACCCACAAATAATCATCAAAAGAAGACATCCTTGAAATTCACCAGAAAAGGTCTGTGTTTGCTCGGGAGAGGAGACAAACAGACTGGGCACAGACTGAGGGCAAGCAGCAAGAGCGAGGCAGGCAGCTCACACAGCTCAGACCCTGGGGGGGAGGGGTGTGATCTCTTCTGTTTCTGGGAAATGACTTTTACCCCAGTGTGGATATTCCATCTTGGCAGCAAGCCAGGAGCATCAGAGAAGGTGTAAACATCAGAGGTAAAGAATAAAACCCCAGAAAGCTAGCGTCCCTCTGGACCAGCCACCCCCCCACCCCCCACTTGGAGTGACTCAGTGCATTCTCAGAGCCTCAGAGCACAAACGCAGCACAGCCATCACTGTCCTGTTAGTGCCTCGCTGCTGTCTCCCCCAGTCTGTAGAGAAAGCTCGGTAACCCCATCCAGCCCCATCTCCCCCCAGAAACAGACCAATTGTTTCACAAACCAATTTGTTTTCTTGGATTCCGCTCTGACAAAATGAACAAAAAATTTAAAAGAGCTCTGACCATTGACAGCTTTTGTATATAGAGAGAGCAGACTTCAAACCCTGAGGAGACTAAAAGCAGATTGTCTCCAGAGGAATCCCCTAAGGGGGATATGATCTGCTCCTCAATACATAAGACTCTCATAGAGGAAATCAAAAAGGCTCTCACAAGAGAGCTAGAAAAGAAATGGGAAAAGGAAAGGGAAGCTTGGCAAGAGAGTCTGGAGAAGTCATCCAGAGTTGATAAAGAGATCAAATCATTGAGAAATAAAATTAGTGAGTTGGAAAAAAGAAAATAGCTCTCTAAAAAATAAAATGGATGAAATGGAAAAAAATTTCATAGAAGAAAAAAAACTCACTTAAAAACTCAATTGGACAATTACAAAAAGATATAAAAAAAGTGAGTAAAGAAAATACATCATTGAAAATTAGACTCAAACAAGTAGAAATGAATGACTCAAGAAGAAACCAAGAAGTAGTCAAGCAAAACTAGAAAAATGAAACAATTGAAAAGAATGTCAAGTACCTTACTGGAAAGACAACAGACTTGGAAAACAGATCCAGGAGAGACAATTTGAGAATAATCAGACTCCCTGAAAAATGTGAGGAAAAAAAGAGCCTGGCCACTGTTTTCAAGAAAATTATCAAAGAGAACTGCACAGACGTTTTAGAAACAGAGGGTAAAATAGACATTGAAAAAATTCATCGATCACCTACTGAAAGGGACCCTAAAATCAAAACGCCAAGAAATATAGTGGTCAAGTTAATGAACCATCAGATGAAGGAAAAAATATTGGAAGCTGCTAGAAAAAAGCAATTCAGATATGGAGGAGCCACAATAAGGATACCCCAGGATCTAGCAATGTCCACATTAAAGGAACAAAGAGCCTGGAATATGATATTCCAAAAGGCTAAGGAACTTGGTATGTAGCCAAAAATAACTTACCCAGCAAAAATGAGCATCGTTTTCCAGGGAAGAAGATGGACATTTAATGAAATAAATTAATTCCATCTATTCTTGATGGAAAAACCACATCTACACAAAATGTTTGATCTTCAAATACAGAATTCAAGAGATTTCTAAAAAGGTAAAAAGAAATCTTGAGAATTACATTTCTACCATAAAGATATGTAAAGAACACATGTATAATTTGTCCTAGAAACCAGAGGTGGAAAAGAAATTATATCATAAAAAAGGGTAAAGTGGTGGTACTACATCTTACAAAGACGCAAAGGTAACCTATTATATGTGAGAGAAAGAAAAGAGGGGGGTGAACATAGTGTGTATCAATTGACATATTCGATTTGTGGTGAAACTTCTTCCACTTCATTTAAAAGTGGGTGGGAAGGAGTAAGCTAAGGGGAAAGGAATACAGAAATTGTGAGGAAAAGGGGCAAAATAGGGGAGGAACTTTAAGGTGGGGAAAGGATACTAAAAAGGGAGGACTGTGAAAAGCAAGTGGTGCTCACAAGTTTAATACTGAGGAGGGGGGTAAGAGGGAAGGAAAGGAGAAAAACATAAGCAGGAGTTAACAGGATGGCAAGCAATATAGAATTAGTCATTCTAACCATAAATGTGAATGGGATAAACTCCCCCATAAAGAGGAAGCAGTTAGCAGACTGGATTAAAAGCCAGAATCCTTAAAATATATGTTGTTTACAGGAAACACACCTGAAACAGGGTGATACATTCAAACTAAAAGTAAAAGGGTGGAGCAGAATCTACTATGCTTCAGTGAAGCCAAAAAAGCAGGGGTAGCCATCCTCATCTCAGATCAAGCAAAAGCAAAAATTGATCTAATTTAAAGAGATTAGGAAGGGCACTATATCTTGCTAAAGGGTAGCACAAATAATGAAGCAATATCAATATGAAACATATATGCACCAAGTGGTGCAGCATCTAAATTCTTAAAAGAGAAATTAAGAGAGCTGCAAAAAGAAATAGACAGCAAAACTATAATAGTGGGAGATCTCAACCTTGCACTCTCAGAATTAGATAAATCAAACCACAAAATAAATAAGAAAGAAGTCAAAGAGGTAAATAGAATGCTAGAAAAGTTTGATATGATAGATCTTTGGCGAAAGCTAAATGGAGACAGAAAGGAGTACACTACAGTTTCTTCCTAGCAGTTCATGGAACCTATACAAAAATTGATCATATACTAGGACATAAAAACCTCAATATCAAATGTAGTAAGGCAGAAATAGTAAATGTATCCTTTTCAGAGCACAATACAATGAAAATTACATTCAATAAAAAGCCAGGGGAAAATAGACCAAAAAATAATTGGAAACTAAATAACCTCATACTAAAGAATGATTGGGTGAAACAGCAAATCATAGACATAATTAATAACTTCACCCAAGAAAATGACAATAATGAGACATCATGCCAAAGTGTAGGATACAGCCAAAGCAGTAATAAGGGGAAATTTTATATCTCTAGAGGCCTACTTGCATAAAATAGAGAAAGAGAAGGTCAACGAATTGGGCTTACAACTAAAAATGCTAGAAAAGGAACAAATTAAAAACCCTCAGACAAACACGAAACTTAAAATGGTAAAAATAAAAGGACAGATTAATAAAATTGAAAGTAAAAAAACTATTGAATTAATAAAACTAAGAGTTGGTTCTATGAAAAACAACAACAAAATAGATAAAAACTTAGTAAATCTGATTAAAAAAAAGAAAGAGGAAAAGCAAATTGTTAGTTTTTAAAATGAAAAGGGAGAACTCAACACTAATGAAGAGGAAATTAGAACAATAATTAGGAGTTACTTTTCCTAATTTTATGCCAATAAATTCAATAACTTAAATGAAATGGGAGAATACCTTCAAAAATATAGCTTGCCCAGATTAACATAGGAAGAAGAAAGTAGTCTAAATAGTCCCATTTCAGAAAAAAGAAATAGAGCAAGCTATTAACCAACTCCCTAAGAAAAAATCCCCAGGACCAGATGGATTTACATGTGAATTCTACCAAACATTTAAAGAACAATTAACTCCTATGCTATATAAACTATTTGAAAAGATAGGGATTGAAGGAGTCCTACCAAATTCCTTTTATGACACAGACATGGTACTGATACCTAAACCAGGTAGGTTGAAAGTAGAGAAAGAAAATTATAGACCAATCTCCCTAATGAATATTGATGCTAAAATCTTAAATAAAATATTAGCAAAAAGACTACAGAAAATCATCCCCAGGATAATACACTATGACCAAGTGGGATTTATACCAGGAATGCAAGGCTGGTTCAATATTAGGAAAACTATTAGCATAATCGACCATATCAATAACCAAATTAACAAAAACCATATGATCATCTCAATAGATGCAGAAAAAGCATTTGATAAAATCCAACATCCATTCCTATACTACAAACACTTGAGAGTATAGGAATAAATGGACTATTCCTTAAAATAATAAGGAGCATATATTTAAAACCGTCAGTAAACATCATATGTAATGGCGATAAACTGGAACCTTTCCCAGTAAGATCAGGAGTGAAACAAGGTTGTTGCCCACTATCACCATTACTATTCAATATTGTACTAGAAACACTAGCCTCGGCAATAAGAGCCGAGAAAGAGATTCAAGGAATTAGAGTAGGTAATGAGGAAATCAAATTATCACTCTTTGCAGATGACATGATGGTATACTTAGAAAACCCCAAAGACTCTGCTAAAAAGCTATTAGAAATAATTCAGAACATTAGCAAAATTGCAGGATACAAAATAAATCCACATAAATCCTCAGCATTTTTATATGTTACCAACACAATCCAACAGCAAGAGATACAAAGAGAAATTCCATTCAAAATAACTGTTGATAGTATAAAATATTTGGGAATACATCTACCAAAGGAAAGTCAGGAATTATATGAGCAAAATTACAAAACACTTGCCACAAAAATAAAGTCAGATTTAAATGATTGGAAAGACATTAAGTGCTCTTGGATAGGGCGAGTGAATATAATCAAAATGACAATACTCCCTAAACTAATCTATTTATTTAGTGCTATACCAGACTCCCAAGAAACTATTTTAATGACCTAGAAAAAATAACAACAAAATTCATATGGAAGAACAAAAGATCGAGAATTTCAAGGGAATTAATTTAAAAAAATATCAAATGAAGGTGGCCTAGCTGTACCTGATCTAGAACTATATTATAAAGCAGCAGTTACCAAAACCATTTGGTACTGGCTAAGAAATAGACTAGTTGATCAGTGGAATAGGTTAGGTTCACAGGACAAGATAGTGAATAAAAATAGCAATCTAGTGTTTGACAAACCCAAAGATCCCACTTTTTGGGATAAGAATTAATTATTTGACAAAACTGGAAATTAGTATGGCAGAAACTAGGCATGGACCCACACTTAACACCACATACTAAGATAAGATCAAAATGGGTCCATGATTTAGGCATAAAGAATGAGATCATAAATAAATTAGAGCAACTTATGATAGTTTACCTCTCAGACTTGTGGAGAAGGAAGGAATTGGTGACCAAAGGAGAACTAGAGATCATTATTGATCACAAAATAGAAAATTTTGATTACATCAAATTAAGAAGCTTTTGTACAAACAAAACTAATGTAAACAAGATTAGAAGGGAAGTAACAAATTGGGAAAACATTTTTACAGTTAAAGTTTCTGATAAAGGCCTCATCTCCAAAATATACAGAGAACTGACTCTAATTTATAAGAAATCAAGCCATTCTCCAATTGATAAATGGTCAAAGGATATGAACAGACAATTTTCAGATGATGAAATTGAAACTATTTCCACTCATATGAAAGAGTGTTCCAAATCACTATTTGCTGGAACTCTGTCTACCCAGAAATCAGCCGCAGTCAGGACCACTAAAAGTCTATTCTTGATCTTTTATGGTCAAGGTCAGGGGGTTAGGCCTAGCAACCTCACACACACCTTCCTCCCTCAAACGCCAGGAGAGACTGAGTCAGCTTCTGCGTCTCAATTCCTCCTCCTACTCCTCCCACATGTCACTTCCCCCTCTTTGTCCCACCAATCAAGTCAGCACAGAACAGCTGGGGAGGATCAACCTTCAAACAAGTTAGTAGGGAACGGTCCAATTGGCAATTAGTCTCACGTGCTTCATTATCCAAGTTCATTGCTCAGTTCTAGCCCTTTACATCTCCCGCTTTCTTTTGTTTTAGACCACAGGTGGTCTGGCCATCCCTGACTTTTCAGGAAGGTGAGAGCCCCAAAAAGGAGGTGATCACATCCCATCCCGACTATTCAGGAGGGGAAATGAAAGCACTAAAAAAGGAGATAATCACTCCCTCCCTGACATCGCACCAAAGAGAAGTGGGGATTTGCTAGCTGGTTTCTGGGTTGAAGGGCCTTATTAGAGACAAGTATGCACAAACCCATGAGCATGGGAGTTATTACACAAGTATATAACAATAACGCAGAGACTATTAGTGATGACTCTCCCCACAGTCAGTGCAGACTTGATGTGGTGTAACAAATAGGAATTGAACATGCAAGTAGTGATATAACAAACAATATAAATCAACACAGTTTTGTAAAAGATTTCCAGAAGTCCTAGAAGGAGGGTATGTAAACATCAGTCACACATACGCCTACTTCAGCAACCAAAGGTAGTCCAAAACCAATCTATTGTCCATTGCTTCACATGTTAGGGAATCCAATGATCCCCACAAGTTTTTGAAGTCCCACATCAGTCTTATGATGCCTCACAGAATCCAATGATTCCTGAGGACTTTCAGTCCTACAATAGTCTTATGATGCCTCAGAGAATGCAATGATTCCTGAGGACTTTCAAGTCCTACAATAGTCTTATCATGTCTCATAGAATCCAATGATTCCTGAGGGTTTTCATGTCCTATAATGGTCTTATCACATTTCAGAGAATCCAATGATTTCTGAGGATTTTCAAGTCCAACAGTTTTTGATGTCCATGGGTCAAATGCCATAACTGCCAGGTTCTTTCAGTGGTGGGCACAGTCAGAACGGAACCACCTGATGTTTCTTGGGTCTTCTCCTTCATTTCAAGGGTCTGCTCCTTCTCTCTCTGATGGACAAGGTGAATACGACTCGTTGGCACCCATCTGATTTCTTCTCCATCTGTGGAGATACAAGCAAACCCTCTCCCCCAAGCAGTTAACCTATCTGGTCCCTTCCATTCACCACTTTCTGGGTCTCTCCACATCACCTGGCGATTATCTAAAGACAGTGGAGCTGCTTGCACTGGACACTGCCCTTCCAGTGGGTTATAAAACCTGTCTGCCGGAGACAGTGCATCTTTGTCAAAAATTAATGGTATGGAAAACTAAATTTAGAAGTTCTCTAGGGTTACCCGTGGCTCCCTCTTTCTTTTTTTGATTTTGGAGGAGTGTCTTAATATCTCTGTTTCTTCTCTCTACTTTTGCCTGCCCTTGAGGATTAAAGGTATGCCCGTGGTATGTAAAATCTTACACTGTGCACAAAAGTCTGTAAAATGTTTAGACATATATGCAGGTCCATTGTCTGTTTTTATTGCTTGTGGCTTGTATAAGGAATTCAGTGACCACTGGGGCTGTCTCTTTTGCTGCTGGCATTGCAAATGTGAATCCTGAAAAGTTGTCTACCACAACATGGATAAAAGATAGACAACCAAAAGATTTATAATGGGTCACTTCCATTTACCAAATTTCATTAGATCTCAAACCACGAGGGTTCTTCCCTGGAGGGAGTGTAGGAGCATGAAAAGGAAGGCAAGCTGTACAGGCTTTTACTATGCTTCTAGCTTCTTCTTTTGTTATTCCAAATTGTAAAGTAAAGCTTGGGCAACCTGATGATATTTAGAATGAGATTCTTGTGCTTCTTGAAATAAAGAAGTACTGGCCAACATGGTTAGAAAGCTATTTGCCTTTGAATTACCATCAAAAATAGGACTTGGAAGTCCACTATGGGAGTGGACATGCAAAATATAAATCTTACCTGGATGCTTTCTCACTTGCTCTTCAAGTTCCTTAAAGAGCTGATATATATTGGAGGCTACAAATTTTATTTGGGCTATGGCAATTCTTTGTACCACACCTACTGAATAGGCTGAATCAGATATTATATTTATGTCTCCCAGATAATAAGTAAGAGCTAGAATGATTGCATACAATTTATTCTGCTGAGTGGACTGAAAAGGAGTTCTGACTATTCTCTTTATAGTTAAGTCACGAGAATATACAGCGCAAATATTATGTTTGGATGTATCTGTAAAGATAATTGGTCCTTTAAGAGGAACTTTAGAAACCTTTTCTTCAAGAATCCATTGCCAATTATGTAACAGTCTGGTTTTCTTTAATGGAGACCCGTGTGTAAAATTTGGAGCCATGGCTAATAAAATTTGCCACTCTGGGATGGTTTCACAGCACACATTAACTTGTGCATTAGTATAAAAGGTGTATACCTTGTCAGGTCTTATCCCAGATAATTGTACTGCTCACTTAATGGCCTTTAATAAAATTCTAGCCACAAGCACTGGGTAAGGAGTAAGGCTTTGTTCTGGTTGTGCTGGGAGGTTCACCCACTCTATCACACTATCTCCTTGATGAAGGACTGCTGTGGGTGCCTCTTGTGTAGCATAAACTGATATTTCCAAGGGTTTTTGAGTAACTCTTTCAACCACATTGGATAAAGCTAGTTCAACTTGTCTCAAAACCTCTTGAGCTTCTTTTGTAAGCTGGCGTGGTGAATTTAAAGCATTGTCTCCCCGTAAAATGTCATATAGTGGTTGCAATTGACAGGTAGTCAAGCCTAGCACAGGATGCATCCATTGGATATCTCCTATCAATTTCTGGAAGTCATTTAAGGTGTTTAGCTTCTATGTTCTTAAGGAGAATTTTGTACTGTAAGCACCTTAAGATATACTTCATATCCTAAATATTGAAAAGGAGCATGTCTTTGAATCTTTTCTGAAGCTATGTGCAATTTATAATTGCTTAGTGTTTCTATGGTTTTTTGTAGACATGCTTCCAACATTTGTTCCTCAGGTGCACATCCCAATATATAATCCATGGAATGTAATAATATTACTTTTGGAAATGCTTTTCTTACTGGAGTAAGAGCAGCGGCAACATACATTTGACACATAGTAGGGCTGTTTTTCACTCCCTGTGGCAAAACTGTCTGTTCATATTTTTTATAAGGCTCAGCTAAGTTAACGCTGGGCACTGAAAAGGCAAATCTTTTCATGTCTTCCTTATCTAGAGGGATAGAATAGAAACAATCCTTAATGTCTATAACCCAGAGAGGCCATTCTCTAGGCAATTGAGTAGGAGTTGGAAGTCCAGGTTGAAGAGTTCTCATAGTTTCCATCTGTTCATTTACCTTTCTTAAATCAGTCAACATCCTCCATTTTCCAGATTTCTTTTTTATAACAAATACTGGGGAATTCCAAGGACTTAGAGAAGGTTGGAAGTGTCCTTGGTCAAGTTGTTCCTGTACTACCTAAGGGCCACTATTCTATCCACACTGGTGTATCAGTTTTCCATTGGATAGGAACAAGAGAAAGTGGTGGCAGGCCTTCAACAGCAGCCCTGCCTAAAAAACCGAAGTACTCATTTTTAACCCTAATTGTTGTAAAATGTCTCTTCCCCATAGATTGATGAGGATTTTTTCAACTATAAAAGGAGTAAAAACTCCTGTTTCACCTTCAAATATCCATCTTAAAGGGGTAGCATTAACTTCAGCTGCTATTGATCCTCCTAACCCAGACATGTAGGTGTATGCCTTAGTCTTTGGCCAGTGACTGGGCCAGTTGGCACCTCTAATGACTGTGGGATCTGCACCTGTGTCCACCAGTCCTTCTAATGGTATGCCATTTATATAGATGGTGAGCATAGGTCGGTCAGCTGTCACAGCTGCTGTCCAGTATATTCCTGGGTTTTGCTGCTTGGAGTCAGAACATGGGTGACTGTCATCAGATTGCTTATTAGAGGTCTATATCAATAAACCTGATGCTACTACTTCCCCTGGTTGATAAATCACACACTGTCTACCTGTATTAGTGACTAGGATATTATCTACACATTCCCCAGTTTCCCACATCAGGGTATGAATGAATGCTGTCTTGTAAGTACTCTCAGGAGGTGAAATGGTCAAGCCTACTGTCCCTGGAGGCAAGGGATCCATAGGTTGTAAAGGAACAGATTTCACCTCTCCAGGGGGTATCTCAGTTGTCCCAGCTGCATACAACTCTATCCTCCCTAATTGTATTCCTTTTCTCCCATCATGTTGCTTCCTGGCTGATTGCTCATGTCTGGGTATTGGACTTGGAGGCTCTCTCTGGGTGTGGCATCGGCTGCCATCATGCCCCAAGTGTTTTTTGCCTGGGGCCCTGAAGCTGGGTCCCTCATCCCCTTTCCCTGAATCAGGCTACACTCTGATGTCCAATAGAGTCCTCTGTTGCATTTTGGACATGGAGTTCTGGGTCTTATTCTCCCAGACTGTTTTCTCACTCTGTCTCTATGCCAACATTGAGATTTCAGATGGCCTATTTTACCACATTGAAAGCATAGATGATTCTCTCTGGAAGTCCCTTGCCAAAAGGGACCCTGTCTTCCTGTGTTGGGATCTTGGGAAGTCTGCAACATAGCCTGGCTATAAAAGGTATTTGTGCCCACTGTGGCACAGCATTTTATGATCTCCTCTAAAGGAGCATCCCTATTTAGTCCTAGTATAATCCTTCTACAAATCTCATTGGCATTGTCTCTAGCAAGTTGCCTTACCAAAGTGTCTGTTACTTCATTTTCACCATTAGTCTATGTGATAGCTGTCTGCAAACGTGCCACAAAATCAGCAAAGGGTTCATTTGGTCCTTGTACAATTTTTGTGTAGGTCTCACCCTTGTCGTTTTTACTGGGGAGAGAAGCCCATGCTTTGATAGCAGCAGCAGCAATTTGCTCAAATGCTGTTATGAAGTAATTAATCTGTACTGAAGCATCTGCATAGGAACCTACACCTGTTAGTAGGTCACAGGTGGTTGAAGTATTAACTCCACTTTGACTATTTTGTTGGGCTTGAATCCTACAGAACTCACTATATTCAGAAAACCACAACAAGTTTTGTGCAGGTTCTAAGCACATCTTTGCAATGACTTTCCAGTCAGTAGGAGTTAAAGTTTCATAAGCCAAATTGTGTATTAACATCGTAACATAATTTGATGTAGCCCCAAAGAGAGTGCAAACTTTTTTCAGGTCTTTAAGGACATCCATATTAAAAGGAACATATCTTCTACTTTCTTGACCTGCAGAATTATGCTGTTGAATCACAGGAAAAATGTGAAGTTTGAAATCATTATCTATTTCTTTTCCATTTTGAATGGCTTCAATAAGCCCTTTCTGTAATCTAGTTATGGGGGTTGGTGATTGCTGGGGGGGAGGTGCCGATGATATCACCACCCCTCCCACTACTCCTCCTCCCTCCATCCCTGAAGGTGGAGTTGATGTGGGCTGATCAATAATTGCTCTGTAGAAGGGGTTGAAATTTCTTCAGGATAATCAGAATCAACACACCCTAAGTCCTCATTCAAATCCCCTTGCCCTCTGGCAAGGCCTTGAGTTTCCTTATTTTCTATCTTTTGTTCCTCAGGCTTCCTCTTCTGTTAACTTTTCCTTCTCTTATAACTTGCTTGATAGCTTAAGTCTAATTGAATCAGGTTGTATATATAAAATACCTCTGTGGTAATTGAATAAGACCCATTTTTTGTGTAAAATTCTTTCATTTCAAGTCCCACTCGCTTCCAGTTATCTACACTTAGTTTTTCTTCCTTTAAGAACCAAGGGGACCTGCAATTCAATGAGTCTAAGAGACTATCCATTTGTGGGCTGGTTACAAGTAAACTCTTCTCGTCAATTATCTTAATTATATCCTCTATAGGATTATTACTAGGGGAGACCAGAGCAGGAGCAAGGTCTGTATCTGGGTCGTCTGAGGCCGAGGGAATGTTTTTAGCTAACACCTGCCCCATCTCAGCTACTAGATGTTTAGTCCTTAACAAGGTAAGTTTCTTATTTATATTAGAATACTCACCTAATCTCCTGGTCACCTGAGGACTTCAGTGGAAATAAGGTGCCGGCCCCATGCTTGGATGCCAAAATGCTGGAACTCTGTCTTCCCAGAAATCAGCCGCAGTCAGGACCACTAAACGTCTTTATTCTTGATCTTTTATGGTCAAGGTCAGGGGGTTAGGCCTAGCAACCTCACACACACCTTCCTCCCTCAAACGCCAGGAGAGACTGAGTCAGCTTCTGCGTCTCAATTCCTCTTCCTCCTCCTACTCCTCCCACATGTCACTTCCCCCTCTTTGTCCCACCAATCAAGTCAGCACAGAAGAGCTGGGGAGGGTCAACCTTCAAACAAGTTAATAGGGAATGGTCCAATTGGCAATTAGTCTCACGTGCTTCATTATCCAAGTGCATTGCTCAGTTCTAGCCCTTTACAACTATTGATCAGAGAAATGAAAATTAAGACAACTCTGAGATACCACTACACACCTGTCAGATTGGCTAAGATGACAGGAACAAATAGTGATGAATGTTGGAGGGAATGTGGTAAAACTGGGACACTGATGCATTGTTAGTGGAGTTGTAAAAGAATCCAACCATTCTGGAGAGCAATCTGGAATTATGCCCAAAAAGTTATCAAACTGTGCATAGCCTTTGATCCAGCAGTGCTACTACTGGGCTTATATCCCAAGGAAATGATAAAGAAGGGAAAGGACCTGTATGTGCCAAAATGTTTGTGGTAGTCATTTTTAGAGTGGCTAGAAACTGGAAAATGAATGGATGCCCATCAATTGGAGAATGGTTGGGTAAATTATGGTATATGAATGTTATGGAATATTATTGTTCTGTCAGAAATGACCAACAGGATGATTACAGAGAGGTTTGGAGAGACTTACATCAACTGATGCTGAGTGAAATGAGCAAAACTAGGAGATCATTATACACTTCAACAACAATACTATATGAGGATATATTCTGATGGAAGTGGATATCTTCAGCATAGAGAAGAGCTAATCCAATTCCAATTGATCAATGATGGACAGAATCAGCTACACCCAGAGAAGGAACACTGGGAAATGAGTGTAAACTGTTAGCATTTTTTTGTTTTTCTCCCCAGGTTATTTTTACCTTCAGAATTCAATTCTTCCTTTGCAACAACAACAACAAAAAAATTCATTTCTGCCCATATATATTGTACCTAGGATATACTATAACATATTTAATATGTATGGGAATGCCTGACATCTAGGGGAGGGGATGGAGGGAAGGAGGGGGAAAATTTGGAATAGAAGGAGTACAAGGGATAATGCTGTAAAAAATTAGCTATACATATGTACTGTCAAAAAATGCTATAATTATAAAATTAATAATTTAAAAAATCTAGTAGAGAAGATACTAGAATTAAGAGGGGTCAGGAAAAGCTTCCTATAAAAGATGGGATTTTAGTTAAAACTAAAAGTTAGTCAGAAAAGTCAAATAGGTGGAATTGAAGATGGGGAGCATTCCAAGCATTGGAGCTAGACAGAAAGATTGAATGTTGTGCAATAGCCAGGAGGCCATTGTCACTAAATTAAGGAGTAAAATATTACAAGACTGGAAAAATGGGAAGGGGCTAAATTAAGAAAAATTTTGGTTATATTGTGTTTGCTTCTGGAGGCAATAAGAAATCACTAAAATTTGAGTAGGAAAGTAACACAGATGAATCTGTGCTTTAGGAAAACTACTTTGATAGGTGGCTGCAGAATGAATTGAAGTGGGGAGAGATTTGTGATAGTATTTTTTCCCCAATTATATGTAAACACAATTTTTAGTATTCATTTTTATAAAATTTTGAGTTCCAAATCTCACTGCTTTCTTCCTTCTCCCCTCCCTTCTTTCTAAAATGGTAAATATTTGATACAGGTTATATAAATATAATCATGTAAAACATATTTCTATTTTAGTTACAGTTGTGAAAAAAGTAGAGACTTAAGAGATATAGACCTAACAGCAGGTTAGCAGGTCTAAGCATGAGTGTTACAGGAAAGAAGGGGGCATATAGGAGAGATGTTACAAAGTTGGAATAGGAAGGTTTTGGCAAAAGCTTGAATAAGGAGGTGGGGATAGGTTGGGAATCTAAGGGACTGGAAGGATCGTATTACCCTATATAATAATGATGTGGGAGATGTGGCAGTAACCCTAAGGCTTGTAGTTCCACAAACAATGCTGGCTGTCAGATAACAATTTGTTTCTTAGTAATAACAAAGTTTTTGAGATAATTATGAGGTGTATACCAGACTGAACTATACATTTCAATAAGTGCATACCAGATCACTCCTTAATTCTACATCTAACCTCTGTCATAAAATTAGCATATCAGGGATATGAAGCACCTAATCTGTCTTTTTCCTATAAGTTTATCTTCTTGCTCCAAGTTCTTTGCTAAATCCTTTGGGAACTTAGCCTGCTTCAAATGGCAATACAATTATAATAAACTTTATCCCTTGACTTGGATATACATTCAAGCCTGCAAAATTTTTTGAGACACGTGATACTACTTTCCTCTGTACCTCAATAGTAATAAGGAAGGTAGCAAAGATAGAGGGTTTGGGGGAAAAGAGAGTAAGTTGTTTTGAGCATATTAAGTTTAATGTCTTTGAATATCCAGTTTGAGATGTCTGAAAGGCATTCTGAGATACCACTATACACCTCTCATATTGACTAAGATGACAGGATAAGATAATGACGAATGGAGGGGGGGGGGGAATGTGGGAAAACTGGGATACTAATGCATTGTTGGTGGAGTTGTGAACTGATCTATCTATTCTGAATAGCAATATGGAATGCCCAAAGGATTATCAGATTATGCATATCCTTTGATCCAGCAGTGTTTCTACTGAGCCTGTATCCCAAAGAGATCACAAAGGGATAAGGACCCATTTATGCAAAAATGTTTATAGCATCCCTTTTTGTAGTGGCAAGGTACTGGAAACTAAGTGGAACCCCAATAATTGGAGAATGGATAAATAAGTTATGGTATATAAATTAATGGAATATTTACTGTTCTATAAGAAACAATCAGAAGGATGATTTCAGAGAGGCCTAGAGAGACTTAGATGAACTGATGCCAAGTGAAGTGAGTAAGCAGGAGGACATTGCACATAGCAAGAAGATTATAAGAGATCAATTCTGATGAACATAGTTATTTTCAACAGTGAGGTGATTCAGGACAGTTCCAATGGTCTTGTGATGAAGAGAGTCATTGGCACCCAGAGAGAAAAGTGTGGGGACTGAATGTGAATCACATTGTTATTTTCATTTTTGTTGTTTGCATTATTTTCTTCCTCATTTTTTTCCTTTTTGATCTGATCTTTCTTGTATGCATGCATATCATGCAGCATAATTGTGGAAATATGTGTAGAAGAATTGCACATGATCCACATATATTGGATTACTTGCTGCCTAGAGGAGAAGAGGGAGGAAAAAAAAATTTGTAACATAAGGTTTTGCAAGGGTTAATGTTGAAAACTATCTGTGCTTTAAAAATAAAAAAGCTTTAAATAAAAAGCTTTAAATGTGTATATAGGCAATTGGAGATGTGAGATGGGAGGTCAGAAGAGAAACCAAGGCAGGAAAGGTAGGTTTGAGAATCCCAGCACACATGGTAATTAAATTCATGAGACCTGATGAGATCACCAAAATGAAATACCTAGATATAAAGAAGAGAGAAGAGAGCTCAGGACAGGACCCTAAGAAACAGGGTTGTCCTAGATAGTGTGTGACCTGGATGAAGATCTAACAAAGGAGACTGAAGAGTGGTCAGATAAGAAGAGAATCAAAAGTGAGTGATGTCCTGAAAACCTAGAAAAGAGAGTATCAAAGAAGAAAGAATTATCAACACTGTCAAATGCAGAAGAGAGATTAAAGAGAATGAGGCTTGGGAAGAAGTACTAAGAAAGCATTGGTAACTTTGCAAAGAACAATTTTGGTGAAATGCAAGGCCAGGTTTTAAGGGGTTAAGAGTAAGAAAAGAGAACATGGAGGCATCTATTGTATATGATTTTTTCAAGTTTATCTACAAAGGGCAGAAGAGATATAGGATGATCGTTTGGGTGGTGTCTAATATTATCTGAAAGTATCTTGTTTGTAAGTAGTAGAGAATAAATTAGTAAACTGGTAGACATAGAAGAGCTAGAGAAAAGTATTTTGTTTGGGGAAGCCATAAGGATGATGAAGTGGCACTATAAGAGAGTCAGTTTATATGTCCTTTTCAGAAGGACATTTCCATTTCTCAGATACTAGAGATTCTCTCCATTCATACAGCATTACCTTATTTCAGGCTTCTCTTCTTACTTCAACACTTCTCACCTTGACTATTGAAATGGCCTAATTCTCTCTGTTTCAAGCCTTCCACAGAGCTATTATGATTTTTGTATAAAAAAGTCTAGTCATGTTTCTAACATATGCACTCACATTTAAAGCTTTTCACAACATTTTCAGTCTAGTACATAATTCCCTTCCACATCTTCCAGTCAATTTTCTTCTTGCAAGGCAATTAGGATTAAGTGACTTGCCCAGGGTCACACAACTAGTAAATGTTAAGTGTCTGAAGGCAGATTTGAACTCAGGTCTATACTTTATCCATTGCACCATCTAGCTGCCCCAACCTTTTCCAGGCTTATTGGTCTACTTCCTCATTCAGTATTCCATTTTCTGTATGAGCCTTTGCAATGAATGTCTCCCCAGCTTGGAATATTCTCCATCTCATGCTGTAACTTTCATTTTCTCTTGACTCCCTTGAAGATTCAAATCCACCGTTTTCAATTCCACTGTTTTCCAGTAGTCTTTTCCACTTCCTCCAGCTTTTCCCTTGGGAGTTATTTTCCTACCTACCTTTTATCTTGTATATGTCAATTTAATACAGGTTGCCTATTCCAGATAAGCCTTGCAAGAGCAGGGACTGTTTTTGTTTTGTCTTGTATTTATTTTCAGTATTTAACATAGTAGTTGTACAGTAAGCACTTAGAAAAATGTCTTTTGATTGGTTTATAGAATAAAAGCTCTGAGGGGAGGGACTTTTTCATTTCCTCTTATATTTGTAGCTAGCTATTATCATATGTAATAAAGTTAATTACAGTTCCCATATTCATTAGTATGGAAGAGAGGAAAGTAAGGAAAGAGATATGAGACTGTGATTAATGCCAGGGTTAGATGGCAAGATTGCTAGGGTGGGTCTGGGACCAGGCTAGTCTATTGATTCACCAAGCAGGATAGCTAAACTTCAAGAGATACAAGTTATTAAGTGACTACTACTTAGCACAGTGCCTCCAGCATTTACCACTTAGTGTTTATAAAGGTTTATTCATCTTTGTTTGCCAGGCACCATAGTAAGTATCTACTTAGGAGCTATGGGAGACAAGTATAGATAGAATTATATAAAGAAAGAGAATAAATATAAAGTAGTTAAATAAAAAGGGGTCTGACAGAAAAGGTATCAAAAGGGCATTAGCAGTTATAGAGAAATTAGGATTTCATGTAAGATTTGACATTTAACTTAGATCTTAAAGAATTCTATGATGTGCGTTAGTGCATTCTAGGCATAAGCTACCAGTACCCAGGTATGAAAACTGTACTTGAACAGAGGAAAGGATTGATTCCAGAGGATACGAGGGGGAGTTCGATGAGGTTGAAAATACAGGCTGGGAATAGGTTGGGGATCTAAAAACAAGTTTAAATTTTATATATTACATTGGAAAACACTTTCACTTCTTCATCTATAAAATTAGGAGATTGGACTCAATGACCTTCTTTGCTTTGTCAGATATGAGCTTAAGAAAATCCCTTTGGTAAGACAACAGAGGAAGGGAGACAATGACCAATTAAGCTGTTGCAATAAAATGGTAGCTTTTTGAATAGAAATGGTAAGATATAGGTATTTTGAAGGTAGATAAAAGATTGGGAAAGTAATTTAGATGAGTTAAAATCATTGAATTTGATAATTTATTGGTAACCTCAACAAAGCAGTTTTAGAATGGTAAAGGTCAGATGAAAAAGGAAAGTTTGCTAGTGATGACATCTGTATCTGACCTACCTTCTCAGCTTTCAGATATTCATCGCCTGAGCTAGAAGTTTCCTGATATAAAACATCTTGTCAATTTGTACTTTCAAATATAGGTTAGGTATAAAAATTTGGCTGTGTATCCTAGTTTTGTTTGTTTGTTTTTTAACACAGCTATCTTTTATTTCCCCAATAACAGAAAATATACCATATAAGATATTGTGCATGACTGAGGATTTTCTCACAAAGTGTAGGTGGTTAACTCTCAAAACCAAGTTGGGCTAAGTCAAAATGTTTTTGGGAAGTCCTACAGTTTTAAGATTACATTACCCCTACTTTGCAAGGTAGATTTTGATCTGGCTACTCATACATGACATGATTTAAAAATACCAATCCATTTATATTATACTTTACATGCACATCTCAAGGTGATCCTTAGAAACCAGTTTTATAGACAGAATTTGAAACTCGGATTAACAAGTTAGGTGGGATTTATCAAAATTCTACAGGAGAGTAGGCATATCCCTTCACCTTTCACTCTCAGTTTTCTCATCTGTGAAATAGGGAGGCCTACCCAAGGTATCAGAAATAATAGAAGTGGCTTCTAAAAGAATTATATTAACAAAAAGATTATTCTTGACTTTTAACTGGGAATGAACTCTTCATATGGTGAAGTACAAAGACATGCTTTGCATGAAACCCAAAGGGTATCCTCTTATCTGAAAAAGACTGTTATCTAGAATTCTAAAGGGAATTGTTTTTAGTGGTTGTGTAACAAGACTTTTAGTCCTGAAATTTAATCTCTCATCCAATGCAGAAAACTGTTCTCAACATAATCAAATTTGGAGTCTGAGGTGGATTCACATCACTTCTTATAATCTGATTGCAAAAACACTGAGCTTCAGATTCTTTCATCGGTACGAGAGGGGTTGGACTTGAAGACTTCAAAAAATTCTTTCAGTTCCAGTCTAAGATAATTGATAGTATTCCAGCTTATTTACTAGTCCACTGTTTTTACACTATTAGAATGTAACCTTTAGAGCAAGGATTGTATTGTAACTCCATGGCTATCCTTCATGTTAAATTGGCACATAGGTGTATAATGATTGCTTTTCTGCTAAGTCCCTAGGCAAAAATCCAAATACTATATTAGATAGCCATTCAGATATAAATGAACTCTTTTAACAATCCAAAGACCATCACTATCATCTAATTTTTTCCTAACCATTTCCTCCAAGTCTTCCTTTACAGACCTTTTCTGATGGACAGGCTTGCTATGATACACTGGATTACATTCAAAATCCCTCTTGAAATATGTCCAGAAGTAAACACAACCTGATGAGAAATTAAGGCCTTTTTTTTTTTTTAAAGAATATTTTTGATTTTTAAAAAATAATTATGTAGCTAGTTTAATTCAGTGACATCTTACTTTATGAAATAATTCAATGAAAATTAGGAATTTAGACCATTTGAAATTAATACCACTTAGAACTATGTTTAGACCCTATTTAAAATATAAATTACTTTTATGTTCTATATGTAAACTATAATTTGAACTCAATATAATTTCAAACTATAATATAATTTCAATTCAAACTAAGACCTAGATGGAAAAAAAAAAACAAAACAAACCACATACATAATCATGAAATAGGTTTTTGTGTTGGCTATTTTGTTTGTACCATGAAATAGAGCAATTTATCTTAATGCACTTAATCCTTTTAAGATTATTTTTATAGCTCTTGTTAATTTTGTCCTTTTAAAGGATGTTGATATCTTCAAAGTAGGTGCTAACCTCATAAAAACAAATATTTATACAAACAGCATTAGAAACAAACTAAGAAAATATTCAGTGCTTATTAACATTTCTATTGAAACATAGCTTTTGCTTTAGTAACTTGAGTCACTCCATATTGAGTCTGGATTCCAATAAGTTAAACAAAATTGTTAGAATCATTTACACAATTAGCTACTTTTAAGTGTTATATTCTATAAGCCATTAAAAAAGTTAATAAAAATACTAGTCACATATGCTTAAGTCACATTTATTTGCACATGAACAGTATTGACCAACAAATAAGATCATACAAAATTATAAAATACAATTTGATAACTGTATATCACCTTGTTTCACATACATATTTAAGTCTAGATTTCAGTTCCCCTCATTTCGTAAACCTTCATACATGAAGAAAATTCTCAATACATATTGGCATTTGTCTTTAGCTATAGCCAACACAACCCCATCATATCAAATTTCCAAGGTTATATATTAGACCACTACATCCAAAAACCATGTTTAGAGTCCACTTTTGGTTCCTTCCCTCAGAGGGATAAATTTATCATTACGTATCACTAGAGATAAGTGATGCTACCATGCTCAGGAAGACAAAAGTCAACCAAGTTAGAATTAGCACGATAATGTAACCTAAGGATACATCATATTTGGTTTGAGGATCAAAAACAACACAAAAGCTTGTTAAAATAAAAAGGGGGGCTAAGAGAAAATTACTTTTAAAAATGAGGAAAATGAACTACTTTCTTCCTCAAATTTTACCTTGGGTAGGTTTAGTCAATCCAAAAAATAACCACCTAAGGGGATAGGTAAAGTTAACAGTTATTCATGTAAATAAAAATGGGGAAGAAAAAAATGTTCCCCTCAGCACCTCCAGTAAGATGGTGGGTAGTGGTCTGAAACAGATTCTAAGGAGATTACACAAGTGTAACCAGGACGTCTCAAAAAATTCTTTAATGTACATTTATTTCTACAAAAACAATGTATGATACAGAATTAGAAGTGAACACATAAACTTAAAAGATTTACCTTAAAATATACAGATTCTTAATGTAGAGCATGGGATATTTAAAAAAGATGACAAGGGTTGTTAATCTTTTTTATTTTTTTTTTTTACATGTTTTTTGGAACCTCACATAATTTTGATAAATAACTTTTACAAAATTATGTAAAAAGTACAAGAATGTCTGGTAAACAAAGTCTGCATTTTTTCCAAAAAGAATTTTACAACATGCAATTCTTAAGGCAGCATTCCCCTTAAAAGGAAAGGTATCCTTTTACACATCAAGAAATCTTCTGCTGCAAATAGGCTAAGGAAGCCTGGTTTCTTCCATTAACGCCTTTTGTCTTTCCTGTCTGATTTACGGTCTCTTTCACTTCTTGAAGATCTTTTGCCTGACCGACTACTTTCTGATATAGACCTTTTTCTCTCAGACCGAGAACTCTTATCCTTTGATCCTTTTGTATCTCTGCTACTACCTTTTGAAGACTTGTGATTGTGACTTCTTTCTAGTCCTGATGTATCCCTCCGCTTTCGATCCACACTCCTCCTGCGCTTTCTATCCCTGTTATGTCCCCGACCTCGGCTTCGACTCCTACTCTCACTGCTACTAGTACTGCTACTACTACTGTCTCTGCTGCTGCTTCCGCTAGTACTAGTGCTGCTACTGGAACTACTCCGACTGCTACTGCTGCCACTGCTGGAGCTGCTGCCGCTACTACTACTTGTTGAACTACTACTTGAGGTGCTACTGCTACTGCTATGACTTCTACTCTTGCTAGTTTTGTTTCTGGCTCGACCCCTGCTTCTGCTCCTGGTTTTGGTTTTGGTTTTCCTTTCCGTAGGCATTGACAAGACTGGCTCTATTTGTACCTCAGGAAGTTTGACAGGTTCTATAGCAAACCCTTTCCTCTCAGTTAGATGCCTTGCTTCCTGCATGACCTGAGGTAGTGGCTCTATAAGTGTTAAAGGCAAAGTCTCAGACTGAGGCAAGGACTGGGGCTGGAGCTGGAGTGAGGGCAGAGTATGAGACTGGGACTGGGACTGGGATTGGGGTTGGGGTTGAACCACAAACTCTGGTTGGGACTCAGGTTCTCTCTCTTGTTTCTCTTCAGATTCATTTTCAATTTCTGGAACATTAGCATTCTCCTTCACAGGAGAAATAGGTTTATACTCTTTGTTTGGCTGAATTTCACCTTCCAATTCTGGTCCTATTTCTTTGCTATTCTCATTTTCTGAAGGTTCTACACTTTCAACTTGATTAGTTTCCATTTCCTCTGTTTCTGTATCTACATTTTTGACACTTTCTCCCTCCTCTTTCACATCCATAATTTCTTCAGGCTGACTATCCTGTTGCTTCTCTTTTTCCCTAATCTCATTCTCCTCCTCCATTTTAACCTCAGTTTCCTTTTTATGCTCCTCCTCCTGTTCTTTCTCTGCATCACTATGAACTGCACCTACTTCTTTTTCCTCTTCCTCTCCTGCATCCTCTATTTCTATATCATTGTGCTGATTACCTGTCTCCTCCATCTCTTCCTCACGCTGAGCCACCTTACCCTCTTCTTGTTCCGCCTTCTGTTCTTCATTATGCACCACCTGAGGTTCTTTTTCCTTCATTGATTGTCTTCTAGGCCTAGCCTCCATTTTATTTATTTGTTCAGCAAATTCATTGCGTCTACCTTCAAACATAGCTGAAGAACGAAGGTATTTAAATGTAAATTTAACACTTTTGAACAAACAATTTAAATTACAATTTTATTTCATACTCTGAAATTTTCATAAATTTCCTTCATTTATTTTTAAATGAGAGAGCATAGCATAGGGAATACAGAACTGACCTTGGAATTAAAATACCAATGTTAAACCCACGTATCTGACATTACTTAATTGTATGACTCTAGTAGGTCACTTAACTTCTAAGTGCCCCAGACAACCCTCTAAGATTAAGCAGCAAAGGTGAGGTGAACTCATACTTTGGGAGTTCAGTAAACCAGTGAAAATGCAAATTGAGAAGGAAAAGGAAAAACTGATATGTTATCTTTACACACTTCTTTATTTCCTGAAGTATTCCCCTCCAATCTGTTTCCTCTCTCTCCTCCCCAGCTTCACTAGCATTCATAGTACCTGGCTACTATGAATGGACTATAAGAAAATCAAGCAAAAATAAGTCATCTGGCACAAAATCCTTATGAAAAAAATATATGCATAGACAGAGCCCATAAAACATCAAGTTTCAGGTAAAATTCTGCACCAAATAAATGCATTTCTCCAAAACTTGTTATCCTTTGTTATTTTAATGACTATCAAATCAGTCATTAAAGGAAACAAAAATATGCCAAATACATGTATAGCTTCCCTAATGAGAAATTTTCAATTGGATTCCCCATAAATACCTACCATTCATTTTTCTCTGTGACTCTTCTATCAGCTTTTGTGTAGCTGGGCACATTCTTCCAGGAATGTAGAACAAATGGGGCTTTGTTTTAGTTCTTATATATTTAATTATCTTAGAATTATGCTCATTCCATTCTTCTTGCTAGAGAAAAGAAAGATAAATATCACTATTTCTGAAAACATAAGAATTCTAATCAGCATTATTTCTTTGCCGATACTCACCAACTGAGCAAGTTCAACCTTTTGTTCCAAAAGTCGCAGTTCTGTCTGCTTAGCACGTCTTTCTTCAAAAAGTTCTCTCCTTTCATTTTCAACTTGTTTTCTTTCTTCTTCTGCTTGCACTTCAAGCTTTTGTTCAATTTCTTGACGCCTTTTTTGCTAAAAATGTAGAAACCTTTAATATTTATATTTCATAATGATTCAAAAAAATATAAAGAAATTTCTGTTTCAATCAACTACGACTGAAGTTAATTTTAAGTAGCAGAAACTTGACATTAGACTATTTGAGTAAATTTAGAAAACTAGTCCAGGGTCAATAGCATAATTTTAAGTCTTTCAATTCTCTATTACTAAAAAGAACAAACCTGGAATTGGGAACATTTTCATATAAATTGTGCTTAAATATTTAACAGAAACTTTTGAACCTTAAAGCCATTTCTTCTGGATCCCACAAAACAATTTTGCAATTCAAATAAACTATACAATAGTAAAGGGTACCTACATTTTGCTCTCTTACTCGACTGATAAAAATCACAGTATTTCAGAGTTGGAAGAGACTTCAAAGGTCAAACAGAATTCTACTCTAACACATATCTAAATCTAAAGTAGAATCTTTTCTACCATACTTCCAACAAAGCTATTCAGATCTCCATAAACTCCAGTGAGGAAGAACCCCACTCCATTTGCGCTAAGCTTCTTGTTAAGAATTTTTCCCTTAACCTTCCTTCCTCTGCAGTTCCAACCTAGTTCTACTTCCGCAAAAATTACCCAAGGAGGTCAGTGTCTTCCTTTGCCATGTTTGAAACCTAATCTATGAAACCCAGCAGACCAAAGGTGTAAGCACTTCCCTTAATCCAGATACTTTTTACAATGACTCCTGGAATATTCAGACAAATTTCAGAGTGACAGTTCTTTGGAGACCTAAGAACATTAGTTCAATTCTACCCCCTAATTTTTCATACCATTAAAATGGTAATAACAGCAACATCTACACTTCAAGGATGGTTACGAAAATTTAATGGGTTAATATATGTAAATTATTTGGAAATCCTAAATAGAAACTGAGGCAGTGAGGCATAAAAAACACAGGGCCAGTGTCAACAGGGAGAAGAATCTGGATTCAGTGTCCCAGACAATTCCATAATACTAAGTGCAAAAGTAGATATCACTATATAGTAGAAAGAATTGCTTTATTCTTAGAGTTCTTTATATCAATGAAATCATAGGTCTAGTCCAAAATATTTATTATTTGCATGGACTATATCCTAATCTATGTATTGACCGTATGTAATATTTTGAAGGTACATAAAGTCCTACTAGTAGATGCTAGTTACTATTCCTCACAAGACTAATATTTAGCAAAGCATTTCTCCAGGAATCATTTAATGGTTTGAACAAACTTAAAGGTTAGAAAGAAATTTCTTAAAAATTGTTTCTTTTAGATTCTAGTTTACCACTGAACCCAAAAAATGTCAGAAATAACTGACATCACTACATCTTCTCAGAAGGTAGTAAAAATCTTGAAACGTCAGTTCAACTGTTTTCAGCTTCATTTTAAATTTGCCATTCAATTAAAAGGTATTAAGAATCAAATTCAAAATACTTTTCAAAAAATAATCATACTGACAACTCATACAAGACAAAGTAACTAAAGCAAGAATTGTATACATACCCTTTCTGTAGCTACAGTTGATTCCTGCTTAAATTTCTGAAGGGTACCCATTAACAAGCCAAATATACGTCGATTCCTAAATACCAGAAAAAATAATTAAAAAATTAAGTAGAATCACACTTACTAAATTCCTTTCAAATCACACAAAAACAAAAAATTAATTTTATTCTCTTAAAATTAAGAACATCTGTATTCCCCAAATGGAGAATGTCAAGATATTTTTCCCAAGGGAATTAATATACATGATCCAGTGTGCAAGTAATAATACCTTTGTTTTCCCTTTTCATCCATATTTTGATCCTGAATAAGGTCTCGACGTGTGCGCTCTTTGGAGGTAGCTACAACTGAAGACTGCAACGCTGGCTATGAGAGAAAATAAAAAGTTATCACAAGTTACAATAACTATACGCCCACTTATATACTCATTAACATAAATTCTTTCCATCACAATACCTTTTTGACATCATCATCCTCTGCGTCGCTTTCTTGGCGTGATTCTCTTCTTGTCCGACGCTCTCCTCCCAGCCTGATATTGAAGAAACAATTTTAAAATAATCATTATTGAAACTGAGTTAAATGCACATCCAAATGCCAACATTTAGATATTCTTAAGCTTTAGCACTAGAATAACATCACTAATCAAATAATTTTTTAACACCAATTTCCTGAATTATTAACAAGTCTCCATATGTCGTTCTATTTCACCCATATAATTATTCAAAACATTTATTCCACTTTTAACAATGGAAGGATAAAATTTTTTTGGTGCTAACAATATCAGTTCTTAAAAGAAACTTGAATTATTGATTTAAATAATTTTTATCCATGCTCTATTCAATTTGTCTGGACTTTTAATGCTATACAACAACAGAAACCTTAATAGTTAATCACTGACTTATTGCAGTAACACTTCTAGTTTATCTTTCTTAAATAAACCCTTTGTTATATAAAAGTGTTGTACCTGTTTGGCACAACATCTAAAACTAAATTAATGTATTTTAAGGTTACTATGATGTTTCTGTAATAAACATTAAAAGACAAACTCAAAACAAAACAAAAATAAAAACAAAAACAAAAAAAAAGGGAAAGAAATATTCCAGGTATATAAAAGTGAACAACAACAAAAAAGCCTTGATAAACTCATGACCTACCATTACTATCTTAACCACACTTATGGATTAGAAGCTGGGTTCCCACAATGATGATAGTTCAACCAAGAAAACAAAAAAGTAGGTAGGGACAGAATCACATAGAAACTTTTTTTTTTTTTTTTTTTTTTAAATTTCAGTTTTTTCAGGCAGTAGGAACTCAAGAGATCTAGAATTCCCAAAGATAGCCAGAGGCTGGCTTTCTAGATTTAGACTCAATTCTTAAAAGTAGCAAAAAGAACTTTGGAAATCTGTATGCACCCAATAACAACTGTCATTTGTTTAGCCAAATTTACAAATCCTTTACATACATTTCATTTAATCCTCAAAACAACTCTGATAATATTTAGCATCTATAATTAGTTGAAAGCGATCTTATACCATATTTCAAGAAAACAGTATCTACATTTATCACCACTAAACATACCTACTGACTGCCCCTTCAAGATCTCTCTGTTTGGCTGGGGGTCCTCCTCCACTATCTGAGAATCCACGCCTGAAATAGAAAAATAACAAGACTTTATTGGCCAAAATAAAGATATAAGCCATTTTTTTTTAAACAATGAAATTACAAATAATTAGTTGAATGCAATATTTTAAAAATCCCTTTAAAATAAAATGGTCATTACCGTTCCCACCCCAGCCAAGAAACTGCAATAACGAAGTCCTATATAAGGTGATGAATAAAATATTTAATTCTAAAATGCCAGGTTTCCGCACCACCAAAAGATGGTGAGAACCCACAAATCTTAAAATGACATTGCAATTCCTCTTAGCTATTTCCATTTCTCAACAGAATCTTAAAAACTAAACCTTACTAGTGTCAGTCTCTTAAATAAAGGTTTTAAAAAAAACCCTCAAAATATTACTAAATTCTATATTAAATCTGCTTTCTTAAAAAAAAAGATCTAAAAAGTGTTCAAGGCATTTTCATTATCTAAGGGAATTTTAAAATAAGATTTAAAATATAAAGGATATAGACTACAACAGTGATTTCACAAGAAAACAGAATTACCAAGTAACGAAACTCCCTTCTATGAACGCAAGTTAGCACCTTATCTGCAACTCATCCTTTTAGAGAATTTTCTGGGGAGATTTAAGTAATTTGCCTAGGGTGGCATGGCCAGCCTATGTCACAAATAAGCCCTCAACTAATATTTTCTTGGTGCTAAGCCATGTGGCCTTTCAAAATATAAAACCAGACTACATTTTTTTTAACATTAGAATCTACTTTTAATTTAAAACTTTAGTGGCTGTTATTATTATTATTTTTTTAATAATAATTCTTCAGTTCAAGAAAAATGAAAGGTGGTACTTACCTTAGCAATAAACTACCACGACCCCTACCTCCACCAGGGCCTGAGAGGGCCAACAATCTAGCTTGGATGGGTCTGTAAAGAGATTTAGGAAATGGTATATTGTGAAACAACCGTTTGTAATACATGTAAATGTATTAAAGGAAAAAAAAAAAAAACCACCATTGAACCAACTGTAAAAAAAAAAAAAAAAAAATTTAAAAGAAAATCACTAAAATGAACCTCAAATGTGTCAGGTAGAAGTAGATAATTTCTAGCATAAGTGGGGCTTATGGGATAATTTTCTTACAGATATTAATCAGACAGCAGAGTGAGTAGCCCAACATCTGGAACCCCTACCTCCACCCTACAATTTACAAAGTCGGGGTGGTCTAGATGAAGTCTGCTTTACAATTCACCACAATTAACATAGTAATTCCCACCAATCACGATTTATACAAGCCAATGGTGAGCTGAAATGTCAGAAATCTTCTTTATACACAAGGATTGAGCTGAAAATAATCAAAATTTTCTTCACATACATAGAGTGAGGCCAGGGAGAAAAAGTAAGCCCCTGTTTCCAATCAGCAAGGAGAAAAAGAAGCCAAAAGTGATGTGTAGGCTTCACCGTGGACCGCCCGGGCTGAGGAATCCAGCAGGGCCTCCAGAGTCTCCCAGGCCGGGGTTAGGACGATGGTTGAGGAAGGCCGTGAGCCTTTTGTGGCGCGCTCGCAGGGAGCTGCAGCACATCGTGGACAAGCCGAGCCAGCTGTGGGGGGGTAGGGGCACCAGGCCCAGTCTTTTCGCAGGCCTTTCTTGCTGCAGTTCCAACACGACACGCGTTTCCACCGTCTGTTCCCCCTGAAGATTCACGAAACCAGTGCAGGCCGGCGAGGGCACCCCAGGACCATGCCCACCCCATGAGGAGGGGGTCCTGCAGTCGCCTCCCGGAAAAGGTCCGGCAGCTCCTTCCCTCCCTCCTATAGGGCCCAGGTTCGCCTCCCCTGCCCTCACTTCGCTAAGGCCCCGCGTCCTCATGGCGGCAAGAACCCTTCAAGAAAACCTCACCTTACGTCATTAGGATCCCGGCCTGTGAGTTTTCGGATATTCTCGTCTACATTTTTTAAGCTCTCCTTGGCTTTTTCTAGCTGCTCCTGCAAAGTTCTCACTGCGACCGCCATCTTCTCCACCCGCGGCTGGTGCGGAGGCAGCTCTCAAGGCAGATCGTCCCGCGTCGCGAGATCAGTCCGAGGAGTGATAGTTAAGATTAGCCAATCAGGATGGGCGTGGCGCCCGGCTGTAGACCACTTAGAGACTTCAGGGGCGGAACTGACTGGCTTACTGAGTCTGGACCAATGAATAAAGCCACAAGGCGGCAACCTGCGCAGCCAATGGAGTGACTTCCTTTTGGGAATAGTGGTCTGACCAGAGTTCGGGGGAGGCGGGGCTGAAGGTCTAATATTTACTGAGGAAAAGTATCTCTCTTCCCTGGTAGGGTTTCTAGCTCTCTAGATGTTTTTCTCCGTCCCCAGTAATATTTGATTTGGATGGGAAGGAGGAGGGAGGGGGGGATAGGAATCGTTTATGCATTAATGGAGAAGCAGCACAAATTGCCTTTTTATAATTAAAATAATAGAATAAGAATGAAAAATGGGAGAAAGAATTGGGATGGGGAAAACAGTTCTATACATGTGATTCAAACACTCATGCTATATTCTTCATTACCGTCCTAAACTTCATGCAAACATGTTTCAGCGGTTTGCCAGGCCCTACAAAGAAAAGAAAAAGAAAGTAAGCATCCAAAAGCTTACACTGAATGGGAAGACTATTACATCTTGTTGGGGTATGGTTGTGTAAGTGCACTACCTATTTGTACTGAGGGACAGTCTCATCAACCTTTCTAACTTTCCCCTATTGACTATACATTAAAATCTCAGGATTCAAAGGCAGTGTAGTGGATATACTCTGGAATATTATCAGAAACGAACAAAATCGAAGACTCACTAAAAGCCTTCACTAAAATCAAGGAAGCCTCTTGTGCTGTGGGCCCCTCAATCTTGAACCAACTTATGGACTTAAAAATCATTGTCAATGGCTACATAATAGTGTCAAGTAACATTTAAATGATTGTAAATTAAATCCAACTAATTTGGAGCTAGTGTTTTGGTTAGTTTCACTGATTGCATCAACCAGAACTGTGTGAACAAGGTCTGTATATTCTGAATCAATAGAGGCCATTATGTGAAAGACTTGAGTCATACTTAAGTACTAAATATAAAAGGGAGAAACTTCTGTCTGGATTCAAGTGGTTGAAGCATGGATGAAACAAAGAGATGACTGAGCTATGACCAAGAAGAGAGATATAGTCCAGAAATCCTGGGTTTTACAGGCATAACAGAGAAGCAGAGAGAAGTTCCAGGAAAGGATGACCTCTTTCCCCAATTTCTTGTCTCTTCACAGACACTATGTATTCTGTTATTTTTTACCCAAATGTTACAGTAAATTGAATTTTGCCTCAACCACACATACACACACACACAAAGACAGATATAAATGTAAGGTTTGGCAGAAAAATTAGCCTCTCTACATTTTATTAACTTCCTGAAAGACTCAATAAGATTATGAGTGAATTCACATCTTTTCCTCAAAACTCCCTAAAACTGAGCAAGTTATGTAACAATGTTACATGAAGATAAATATTCCAACAAAGTATGTAAGTCTGTGATGAGGCTTAAAGCTAAATTCACCTTTTTTTCCTTTTCTCTATCCTACTCCCAGCTTCTGAAGGTAAGGAATCACTAAAGAAAAGAGCTAAAATTTAAACTCTTGAATGAAATTTTCTCAGCTGTATGCTCTGGAAAAAAAAGTCAAGAAAGAAACCATTGTCTTCACTTCTACCCTCACTGCCATAATTTCCAATTCAAAGTGGCCTCACCTCTTCCTACCATCAAATCTATATGCTTATCTACTTATCTCATTCTTGCCTCTTTATTATCTCAAAGCAGACATCTCTTTTTCAAGGCCACTAAAACCCTGAAACAAACCAAGTTCTCCTAAATGCCTAGGAATAATCTAGTCCTAAGATGCTATTATCAAGGGAAGGTCCTCCAAATTCTCCATGATGTTAGATTTTCCAAAAGTTCTGTGACCCTAGAAGGGATCTCAAAATTCTCTGTAATTCTATGTAATTCTGGGGCTACATAACTTTATATACAATATAAACATATAACACTTCTGGCATTGGCCCAGGGTGATTGTTTTCATTCACTAAGGGGTTCCTAGCTCTAGAATCATATATATGTCAAGTTCAGTCCTAAAATGATCCTGACATTAAAATAAAGGAGCTAGACTTTTTATGCTAGACTTTCTAGCTTTTTATATCCTCACTTTGTACCTTATGTGTAATGTTCTGGTTAGCTTTCTGGAGATCCTCTGGAATGGGTCTTGGTTTCAGTGGAGGAATAAAGGAGGCAAGGGAGCCACCAAAGGCTGGTCAAAGATGGAATCTCCCTCATCTCATGTGAAACATTAAGGAGACAGGACAGCCACCATGAGTGTTTTGGGCCAAAACTTGAAACAAAGTGCTAAGTCACTGGAATTGATAGAGACAATGATTATGTACTTATACTTATTACAGCTCACAACTTTAAGAGAGCATATATAAGGAGGAGCTTCCATAAGCCCACAAAAACCCACAAGCCCACTCTCTCCAAGGCAGGGTCAAATTCATTCCAACTTCCACCTTTGTGCTGGCTGGGGCACATCAGGAGATTCAGACCCAGGATTCAGTGGAGGAGATTCACAAGTCAGGCAGAACTATAAGCAAGAAGTTCTCAGGGACAGACACAGAGACCCACAAGCCCACTCTCAGAGGCAGAGTCAGATTCATTCCATATTCCACCTTTGTGCTGGCTGGAGATTTGGAGGGAGCTCTTGGAACCAAGGAGAGAGATAGGCCTCTACTAAAGCTAACCAGGCCCCAGGAAAAGAGACAAGATTTTGAAGGACACAATAAAGGATTTGGACTTTAACTCCTGGCTGCATTTGAGGTGATTATTGAAATTGAACTGAAAGGAAGGCTGCTACCAGAAGCCCCCCAAGAAACCTGCTCCCAGAGAACAATTATAATTTAGAGAAGAATATTATTACACATGAGGGTCTTTATCTTCAAGTCTGTCTTCCTCCCAGATCTCTTAGCTCTTATATACTCTATTAAAATACATCGTCTTTCCAAAATATATAGAGAATTGGCTCTAGCTTATAAGAAATCAAGCCATTCTCCAATTGATAAATGGTCAAAAAATATGAACAATTTTCAGATGATGAAATTGAAACTATTTCCACTCATATGAAAGAATGTTCCAAATCACTATTGATCAGAGAAATGCAAATTAAGACAACTCTGAGATACCACTACACACCTGTCAGATTGGCTAAGATGACAAGAAAAAATAATGATGAATGTTGGAGGGGATGTGGGAAAAATGGGACACTGATGCATTGTTGGTGGAGTTGTGAGCAAATCCAACAAATCTGGAGAACAATATGGAATTATGACCCAAAAGTTATCAATCTGTGCATACTCTTTGATCCAGCAGTATTACTACTGGGCTTATATCCCAAAGGAATGCTAAAGAAGGGAAAGGGACCTGTATGTGCCAAAATGTTTGTGGTAGCCCTTTTTGTAGAGGCTAGAAACTGGAAAATGAATGCATACCCATCAATTAGAGAATGGTGGTAAATTGTGGCATATGAATGTTATGGAATATGATTGTTCTGTAAGAAATAACCAGCAGGATGAATACAGAGAGACTTGGAATGACTTACATGAACTGATGCTGAGTGAAATAAGCAGAACCAGGAGATCATTATACACTTCAACAACAATACTGTATGAGGATGTATTCTGATGGAAGTGGATATCTTCAAAAAAGAGAAGATCTAATTCAGTTCCAATTGATCAATGATGGACAGAATCAGCTACACCTAGAGAAGGAATGCTGGGAAATGACTGTAAACTGTTTACATTTTTGTTTTTCTTCTCAGGTTATTTTTACCTTCTGAATCCAATTCTTCCTGTACAACAAGAGAACTATTAGGTTCTGCACACATATATTGTATCTAGGATATACTATAACATATTTAACATGTATAAGACTTCCTGCCACCTAGGGGAGTGGGGGGAGGGAGGGAAGTTTGAAAAGTTGGAGCAGAAGTGAGTGCAGGGGATAATGGTGTAAAAAATTACCCATGCATATGTACTGTCAATAAAAAGTTATTTTAAAAAAGTATATCATCATGGGTGTTAATTTTGTGTCAACTTATAGAGCTATACTAAGTACATGTAAACTAGAGAATAATTATCTTAATTCCACTGAGTTAACACCTTGTTGTAAGATTAAACCAATTATACTGATCCTTAAGTATATTTCTCCAAAGTTCCTGCCCTTTATATCTCCCACTTTCTTTTGTTTTAGAACATAGGTGGCTCTTAACAAGTGATAAAATTCAGGCCTTATATCTAATAAGGCAACTTGACCAAGGACACTTATAACCTTCTCTAAGTCCTTGGAACTCCCCTTATTTTTTAGTTGTAAAAAAGAAATCTGGAAAATGGAGGATGTTGACTGATTTAAGAAAAGTAAATGAACAGATGGGAACTATGGGAATTCTTCAGCCTGGACTTCCATCTCCTACTTAATCTCCTAGAGAATGGCCTCTTTGGGTTTTAGACATTAAGTATTGTTTCTATTCTATTCCTCTAAATAAGGAGGATATGAAAAGATTTACCTTTTCAGTGCCCAGCATTAACTTAGCTGAGCCTTATAAAAGATATGAATGGACAGTTTTGCCACAGGCAATGAAAAATAGCCCTACTATGTACCAAATGTATGTTGCTGCTGCTCTTACTCCATTAAGAAAAGCATTTCCAAAAGTAATGTTGTTACATTATATGGATAATATATTGGGGTGTGCACCTGAGGAGCAAATGTTAGAGGCATGTCTACAAAAGACCATAGAAACACTAAGGAACTACAAATTGCATATAACTCCAGAAAAAATCCAAAGACATGTTCCTTTTCATTATTTAGGATATGAAGTATATCCTAAGGTGCTAACAGTACAGTACTTTCATTAAGAACAGAGAAGCTAAACACTTTAGATGACTTTCAGAAATTGATAGGAGATATCCAATGGATGTGTCCAGTTTTAATCTTAACTACCTTGCAACCATTATATGACATTTTAAGGGAAGAGACTGCTTTAAACTCATCACACCAGTTTATAAAAGAAGCTCAAGAGGTTTTGAGAGAAGTTGACCTGGCTTTATCCAATGTGGTTAAAAGAGTCACTCAAAAACCCTTGGAAATACCAGTTTTTGCTACAAAAGAGACACCCACAGCAATCCTTCATCAAGGAGACTGTGATAGAGTATTCTAGCACAACCAGAGCAAAGCCTTACTTCTTATCCAATGGTTGTGACTAGAATTTTATTAAAGACATTAAGTAAGCAGTACAATTATCTTTGATAACACCTCACAAGATATACACCTTTTATACCAATGCACAAATTAATGCTGTGAATATATGCTGTGAAACCATCCCAGAGTGGCAAATCTTATTGAACATGGCTCCAAATTTTATATGCAAGTCCCCATTAAAGATAACCTGGTTATTACATAATTGGCCATGGATTTTTTTTTCTTTTCCTTACTTTTTTTTTTTATTATATATATATATATATTTTATAATATTGTATTCATTTTTCCAAATTACCCCCCCTCCCTCTATTCCCTCCCCCTGACGACAGGCAATACCATACATTTTACATGTGTTACAATATAGTCTAGGTACAATACATGTGTGCGAATATCATTTTCTTGTTGCACAATAAACATTAGAATCCGAAGGTATATGCAACCTGGGCAGACAGATATTAGTGCTAACAATTTTCATTCTCCTCCCAGTGTTTCTTCTCTGGGTGTAGCTACCTCTGTCCATCATTGATCAACTGGAAGTGAGTTGGATCTTCTTTATGTTGAAGATTTCCACTTCCATCAGAATACATCCTCATACAGTATTGTTGTTGAAGTGTACAGTGATCTTCTGGTTCTGATCATTTCACTCAGCATCAGTTGATTTAAGTCTCTCCAGTTGGCCATGGATTTTTGAAGAAAAGGTTTCTAAGGTTCCTCTTAAAGAACCAACTATCTTTACAGATGCATCCAAACATAATATTTGTGCTGTATACCATCATGACTTAACTATAAAGAGAGTAGTCAGAACTCCTTTTCAGGCCACTCAGCACAATGTATTGTATGCAATCATGCTAACTGTTACTTATTATCCAGGAAATGTAAATATAATATTTGATTCAGCCTATTCAGTAGGTGTGGTACAAAGAATTGCCACAGCCCAAATAAAATTTGTAGCTTCTAATATATATCAGCTCTTTAAGGAACTTGAAGAGCAAGTCAGGAAGCATCCAAGAAAGATTTACATCTTGCATGTCCACTCTCATAGTGGACTTCCAGGTCCTATTTTTCATGGAAATTAAAAGGCAGATCACTTTTTAACCATGTTAGCCAATACTCCTTTATTTCAGGCAGCCCAAGAATCTCATTCTAAATATCATTGGACTGCTTGAGCTTTACATTTACAATTTGGGAAAACAAAAGAGGAAGCTGGGAGAATAGTAAACTCCTATACAACTTGCCTTCCTTTCCACGCTCTTACACTCCCCCCAGGGAAGAACTCTTGTGGTTTCAGACCCAATGAAATTTGGCAAATGGATGTGACTCATTATAAATCTTTTGGTTGTATGTCTTTTATCCATATTGTAGTAGACATCTTTTCAGGATTTACTTTTGCAATACCAGAAGCAAAAGAGATAGCCCCAGTGGTCACTGAATTCCTTATACAAACTTTTGCAATTATGGGTGTGCCACAAGCAATAAAAACAGATAATGGACCTGCATATACTTCTAAACATTTTGCACACTTTTGTGCACAGTATCAGATTTTATACACCACTGGCATATCTTTTAGTCCTCAAGGACAGGCAATAGTAGAGAGGAGAAACAGAGACAAGAAGATGTTCCTCCAAAAATAAAAGAATGGGGGAGTCATGGGTAACCCTAGAGAACTTTTAAATTTAGCTCTAAATCTTCAATAAAGATGCACTGGCTCCAGCAGACAGGTTTTATAACCCACTAAAAGCGCAGTGTCCAATGCAAGCAGCTCTACTATCTTTAGATAATTTCGAGGTGATGTGGGGAGATCCAGAAAGTGGTGAATTGAAGGGTAGCTGCTTGGGGAAGAGGGTTTGCTTGTATCTCTTCAGATGGAGAAGGAATCAGATGGATGCCAAAGAGCTGTATTCACCTTGTCCATCAGAGAGAGACAGAAAAAGAGAAAAACCTCAAAATAAAGGAGAAAACAAGAAACATTGGGTGGTTCCATCTCTCACTACATGTGCCACTGAAAAAGTATGATTGTTAACCCAATGTGTATGACAATTGATTCATAAACATCAAAAATTGTTGATAAGATTGTTGCAGAACTTCAAAACCAGTAGGAATAATTGGATTCCCTGAGACATGACAAGTCTGATACAGGACTTCAAAATCTGCAGGAATCATTGGATTCTCTGACATATTATGAGACTGCTGAAGGATTTCAAAATCATCAGGATTCGTTGGATTCCCTAACACATAATAAGATTGTTGCAGGACTTCAAAAACTTGCAGGGGTCATTGGATCCCCTGACATATGAAGTAATGGACAATAGATTGGTTTTGGACTATCTCTTGGCTGGTGAAGTTGGTGATTGTGTGATGGTTACTTACATATCCTCTTCTTCTGGAAGGACTTCTGGAAATCTTTTACAATACCATGTTAATTCATATTGTTTCTTATCACTACTTGCATGTACAATTCACATTTAGCCTGCACCAGCTGTGGGGAGAGTCATCACTAATAGCCTGTACTATATTGCTATGTGCTTGTGTAAGACTTCCCATGCTGATGGATTTATGTATACTTGTTTTCTAGTAAGACCCTTCAGCCCAGAAACCCACTAACAATATCTGGTTTGACTCCCCACTTCCTTTTGGTGTTTTTCATCTCTCTTCCTGAGAAGTTAGGGAGAGTGTGATCATCTCCTTTTTAGTGTTTTCACCCCCCTTCCTGAGAAGTTGGGGGGGTGATCGCCTTCTTTTTGGTGTTTTCATCCCCTTTCCTGAGAAGTCAGGGAGGCACATGTATTCTAAAACAAAAGAAAGTGGGACATGTAAAGGGCTGAAACTCTGAAAAGGTGTACTTGAATCAGACAGCAGAGGACTTAAGGCTAATTACCTAGTGGATGTGACATAATGGTTCTATATACATTTATTTAGATGATATGGTGATATGATGGCTCTCCTCACCATTGGTGCTTGCTGAATGTGTGGTGGTGAGGTAATAGTAGGCAAGGATTGGAGGGCTGAGGAAGAGAGTCAGAGTTGCTCTGCCAAAGCACAAGGAGAAGAGAGATTTCAGGCTCCAGACTCCAGAATCCAGAATTGATCTTTAGCAACCCTTATGACTATTTGCCTGCCTCCTTCACTTCTTGTCCTAAAGATCAAGGACTTTGATTGATCCTGACTCTGACTGATCCTGAGGCCCTCCAGAGAGCTAGCCCGGACATTATATATAAGCTTTTTAGCCTGAAACAAAACTTACCTAGTTTTAGTAATGTGATATTTGCCATTTTTTATAGCGGTTGTTGTATTGTTTTGCTTTTGACACTAGAGGGGGCTATGTTTTTATGAGCTGCTTCTCTCAGACACTAAAAGAGAGAATCCCATAAACTAATTTCATATGGTAGAATCTGAGCAAATGTATTGAAATCTTGTAGGAATAAAGGGCTTTTTAAAGCATTTCCAAGATTTTGAAACATGACACTTTACTTCTACTTAGTTCCACAAATCTAATGTTTTTCAAACTTTTTCTTGCCATATTTTAGTTACTGTCAGATGAAATTAAAGTCTAATTGAGTTGAATTTTTTTTAGATTAAAAAGCAACATATGTACTTTTTATATAATTTAAAATTACTTATATTTTTTAATAGCTTTCTCCATGATAATCAAGAAAGTGGATCTTTTTTAAAAACAAGTTATTACTGTCTCTATATCCAACCTACAACTAAAAGGAACATTATACAATATAAATAATCAATTAGTATTCTGATTGCTTTTTTTGAAGACTAACAGGAAGAGATTGCTGTGCATTTAAAGAAATCCATGCTAAAAACAATGTAGTTTTAAATGAGACAGATTTAGATGAGGTACCTTTATAAAAAATATTAGTCAAAGTAAACAAATCTGTTAATAATTAAATACTGATGTTATCTAAATAGCTGTCAAGGCAGATTGAGAAAGAGAGCATTTATCTAGTAACCTAAACTGGCAAACAGAAAGTAAATCTACGAAAGGTTTTTAAAACTTTTTGTTGTAGTAAGTGAAAAATGAATTTCTTGTTTTGGTGACAGTATTTTCGTGAGAAAAGTTTACTTTAAATATTTTCTGAATTACTATTTTCCGTTTTGTCATGGAACAATTTGAAGTTCATAGAATTTTCCTTCTAGTCATTTCCTTAATAAAGAATGTGGAGAGTACAGAACTACTGGCAGAGTTTAAAAAGTGCGGAGATGTGGAATGTGAAAGTAAGTTTGATTTTTTTTTCCTTATAGATTAGCTCCAAAATGACACTGAAAATAGCATAAATATATAAATATATAGCATAAATAGTAAAATAAAAATATTTGATATAAAAATGATAATCCATTGGGTAAAAGATGACTTTGTAAACTATATATGAAGTATTCTGTGATACTACCTCATAGAAATGGTCAAAACGTCAAAATTCAATTTAAATGAAATATTCCCAAATATCTCAATCAAAAATTTTAGCATTTTAAAATGTACTTAATTATTTACCATTTTATTTTCCCACTTATTAATCACTTTACTTACTGGGGTATACAAAAGATATACTTTCTTTTATATTCTTTCTGATTTATGCAACAAAAGATTTATCTTAATTTTCAATCATGTTCTGAATCTCATTACTTCTCCAACAATTTAAAATATATATACTTGAGCCAATATGACTTATAGTGTTAGGCACATATACATATATAATTTTAGCATCCCTAATCCTCAGGGATTCATTATTAGTTATTCATAAGTTCATTATGCAAAACTTTAACTGATAACAAAGACTTTTCTCATAGAAAGATTTGGTTTATGTATAGAAGAAATGTAAGTTAGATTTTCTTTCTAAATCTTACAAAAATATTTCAGCTATTATATCTACCTTTAAGTTGACATTATAAAGCTCTGTAATTTGCAAAATATTCTCTTTACATTTGTCATTTCATCCTCACGACAATTCTTTGAGAATAATACTTATTATTTCCCCCATGTTACAGATCAGGAACTTAATATGCTGGATGATTAAATAACTGCCTGTGATCAACATAATCTAAAATATGTTCTTGAACCCAAGTCTCCTAACAACATGTGGTACAATTGTAACCTAATAGATTAGAATGGTTTCAAATAAGTAATTATGGTCTATTTGGTATGTAATCTTTATTTCTAAACTTTTGAAAAATAATTTTTCTTAATTTCTTTTCTGAAAAGTAAATTAATGTGAAGAACAAGAATTATCACTCAACAGCTCATTTGCAATTATTTTTCTGTCTCAAATTTTTATTTTTCTCACATTTTTATATCTATAGGGTCATAGTTTAGATCAATGATATCAAGTTCAAATAGAAATAGAACAATTAAATCATATATGAGCATCCTCTAGCTACATATTGACTTATATAGCCACATGTTAACAGTATCTACATACTATTAAATTTTTATTTATTTTGTTAAATATTTCTCAATTCCATTTTAATCTGGTTTGGGCCACACTTGACAATAGCCCTGGGTCCTGTGTTTGAAATTTCTGGTTTAGATTAACAATAAAGAAGACATTCCAATTCTTGTAATTTTATGTGATATTTAAATTTAATTAGTGGTCCTATTAAATCAAATCTTCATTGAGGAATGTCACTATACTATATATAGTATATAGTATAAATGTAATATATTATATATATATATATATATACTATAAATATGAATTGATTTTGATGATACTTACAATGCATACATATGTATACATTATAATATGTTATGTTCAAGTTGAAAGATTAATCTTAGGAATTTGGTAAATTACTCATTTAATAATTTTTTTTTGAGGATCTCTTGTGGATCTTTTGAGGACTGACAGGACAGAAATATAAAATAACTTACTTACCCTCAAAGAACTTATACAGATTAGGGAGCAAGACCTAACATGCATGAAATAATTAATACTACAATATGAGCAATGCATCAGTAAAAACATTGAAATGGGGAAATGTTATGTCCGGGCTAGCTTTCTGGAGGATCTCCAGATGGGCCTTGGTCTCAGCAGGATAGTCACCATGAAATTGGTCAGGAATGGAGTCTAAAGTCTTTATTATCTCCTACACAGTCTGTGTCTGTCACAGTCTGACCCAGTCTGACTCAGTCTGTGTCCTTCATAGTCTGTATCTGCGATAGTCTGTCTCCTTCACAGTCTGTCCCAGTCTGATTGACTCTGTCCCCAGTCCTCTCAGCCCTTAAATACCCTGTTACAATTACATCATTACAGCATACTGAGTATGTGCCAACTGTAAAACTATTACATCACCATGCTAAGTACTAAGTATATGTAAACTAGAGAATTATTTTCTCATTGGTTCCACTGAGTACCTTGTTGTAAGTATCCTTGTTTCAAGTATACTTCTCCAGAAGTACCTCTACAGAGAAAGATTGCTTTATAGTAGAGCAATTGAGTGAGGACTTAGTATACCCCAAAGGAATTTTAATAGGATTTGTCAGAATTACTGGAAAAATCTTAAAATTCATCTAGTCAAGCCCCTTTCTTTTTAGAGTGAGGAAATTTCCCACAAAAGGATAAATTTGCTCTACTTCATACAGCTGGAATTTTGTAAATGAGTTCTTCTGATTAAATCTTTCCATAACATCACGTTGAATACTCAGATTTTGAGCTGATGTATGAGTCCTCTCCTTTAACAAATGAGGAAATGCATATCAAGACAATTGATATAAAAGATGACATGTGGCAAGAAGACAATAGAGATAGGTTATTTTTAAATATCAGTGTTTAAAATTTATATTCTCTTTAAATGTTTATATAGCTTTAATAAGTAGAGCCGTGGCCATAAGAGATTACAAAGGACCTGACTGCCAGTACTTGAACTTCAAAACAGGAGAAGAGATATTTGTTTATGCCAAACTTTCAGGAGAAAGAGAAGATCTGTGGGCAGGGAGTGTAAGTATCTTGTTAAACACTGAAATTAGAACCAATGTTTAAATAATGAGGATGGAATATGATGAAGATAAATAAAATATATTTTGCACTTCTAAATGATCTTTCATCTAAAGTTATGAAAGCATTTTGTAGATATTAACAAAGCATCTGAAAATCTGAACAAAATTGGCTATTTGTGAGAAAGAATGAAACTATACACTGGATTCAAAAGTTTACTTTCTGTGAAAAGGGAATGGACATATTTCTATAAAATTATTATTATACTATTCTAAATGATAGAATAATTGCCTAGGAATGAGGGAAACATTTTCCATCGGGAAAAACAACATCTATTTGGCTCAAAGTCCAGATAGATTAAGGATCACAGGAACCTCACTAATTCAGATTTTCCTAAGTCATTATTAATCTGAATAAATTAATGATTAATTCCTGCAAAGGAAAACAGATATATGTAACTTTGTATCATTGTTTTTCAGTCAAAAAATGTTATGACTAATAATCTTATTACTAAATTGTATAAGTATGACAGAATAGCTAAATAAGTGTCTGTTCCTCATTGAATAATATAGTGTTAACAACAAAGGCCACTGTTTAAAACTGAAACTCTGCCTCTTCATCTCAAGGACTGTATACCATTTTGTATACCATCTTATTTATACACCAGAAAATTTTGTCTGCTTCTCTTGTCTTTAAGATTTGTACTGTATCTTTTTTTTTTAAGTCATTTGATGATTTTTTAAAAATCACTAACATTTTCTACTGATTTTACCCTCTTCCATATAATAAGTAAAATCAATTAGAACAAATCAGTATGTAGACAACAATATTTATTCCAACCTTTCTACTGAGAGATAGAAATTATTCTTCACCTAAAGCATTGTCCAGTCACCATTGTATACTGAGTTCAAAAGTCCTGAGTAGAGTGTCTTATTGTTATTTATCTCACTGATGGTCCTCACTTAATTAGGTCCTAAGCCTAATTATTTTGTAAAAAAAAAAAATTGTTCCTTTCTTTTTTTCCAGGTATATTGTTACTTGAGATCAGAATGTATATAGAGGGATATTCCTAGAGTTTTTTGTTTGTATTATTACCTATGTTAGGATCCTATATTTTTGTCATGGGGCATTAAGACAACATTTCCCTTTGAGGTACAGATTGACAGTTTAGTTTTATGAATGACCTGATAACTCTGTGAAGGAGAATCTTAAAACTTGAACTCAGAGTTTATCAGAAATTTCCTGAGCCCAGTTTAACTTATTGGTGTGAACTGGTCCCAGAGGCTCAACTCTTCTTCCTATTCCTCCCCTCTCATTCTTTTTTTTTTTTAATTGGAGGAATTGAAAGGATTTGTAACACACTAAACAGAATCTTTGTCCCAGAAAAATACCTAGTGTTATTTTTAGTCCTATAGAAATACCTATTTAAAATAAAATAAAATAATAGCAATACCTTAACTTACATATAATTTTAAAGTTTATAAGGTACTTTTACAAATTATTATTTTGACAACAACTTGTGGAAGTAGTTGCTTTTTATTATCACCATTTTGCAGATGTGGAAATTGAGGTTGATGACACAGGTTAAGAGATTTACACAGCTAATAAGTGTTTAAGACAGAATTTGAATTTAAGTCTTCTTAACTCCAAATTTAGTTCTCTCTATATTGTACCATCTTGGCAACTCTTAGATGACCTTTAAGATCTCTACATTTATGATTTTTTTATTTTTAGGTCACATATAAATTTGGAATGAATATTGTAACTTATTGGTACAGTATTCCTGAGTTCAAATCTAGACTCATATACTTACTAGCTGTGTAACCCTGGGTAAATCACTTAACCCTGTTTGCTTTTGTTTCCTCATCTGCAAAATGAGTTGGAGAAGGAAATGGCAAACCACTCTAGTATCTTTGCCAAGAAAATCTCAAATGGGTTCATGAAGAGACAGACATGATTGAAAAAAAATGATATCATCAGGGTAGGTCTGTGTAGCTGAAGAGTCAAGGGGAAAAGAAGACTGTTCTTAGACTGACCATGTTCTGAAGGTGTGAAATTTATTAGAAAGCACAGGAAATTAAGCAAAATAATACAGGGGTATCTTAATTAAGATACAGTACCATAGGGTATCACTTCACTGGAATTAAAGTAATTGCAACAGCTACCAAAGTAGGTACCATTGCTGATGCCAAGAGTTAATGCAAATTGGTCCTTTTTTCTTTATGATTGGTATAGACTAAGAATATAGCTAGCTTACCCAGATATAGCTTTCCATTCTCTTATCCTTTGCTCAAAACATAGAACCCTTACCAGTTATTTACTCCCTCAATTCTAGGAGCATAACATTTGCATCTCTGCTATATCAAAGCCACATGAATGTCATGGCAGCCCTAAATTTATCAATTTGCCTTTGTTGTGCACAGAATACCTTGTGGTGTAATAACTCAGTTTCCCTGTCACAGTTTCCCTGAATTGTAATACCTTAGTTTCCCTGAATTATATTATACCCTGAATAAAATATTATGGCCACCCTCCCTTTCCTTACTCCATTAAGCTCTCACATTTCAGTGAGTCATAAAACTCCAGATGGCTTATCTCAAATGCTTGGATAGCACTCACTATCTTTTTTTGCCCAAGACTTTCTGAATCTTGATCTTCTTATCAGAATTTATGACCCTTCCTGAAATAATGACTTACCCAATGTTCTCCCCACATTGCCTTTGTTTCCCTTATAGCTGGAGCCCTATAAAAGGTCTGTATTTTAATTGCTAGGGGTTGCCTATCTTTCAGGCAAGAGCCTTATCCAATTGTCTAGCCTAAATTCTCCTTTATTAAAATATTAAAAATCTAATCTCTGACTTGCTTCAGTTACATTACAATGGTAGGAATGAAGGAATAAAATTTAATACAAATTTTTTATCTCTCCTGACTTCCATATTTAAAGCAAAGATATTTTAGCATTTTGGATATTTTTTCTTTCACATCATGAAAGCAACAAGCCTGTCCTCTATACTCTTCTTCATTTTTTCATTTAGGAACATTAAGAAAACATTAAAAAAAATTATCTGAGTCTGAAGCATTTGAACCAATCTGAAAGAGAAACTTTATCAGTCTTTCTTTAACTAGCAGTTCTCTATTAACTATGACTAACTGCTCTCCTCTCTATTATTAGCCCAGGAATGACTGTTCCCTTAAAGCAATTAAGGCTCTGAACAGATCAGGGCAGGAAGTTCTTAACTGATTCAGCTAAGTCCTGTAGATATTTTCTCTACTCTTTGACCAATTAGGGTGTATGTAAAAGATTATTTGAGTTTACCTTTGAGCCCCTGGAAAGAATCACCCTTGAAGGGAGTGCTCAAAATGAGAATAAATGTTTTAGGAAAATGATTCTCCAAGTGTAGGCTGAAAATTAAATTACTATTGTTCTGTTGGATTGTTAAATATAATTTGTTTAAAAATTCTATAAATTAGAATCTCAAAATTATCTATATTAGATATCTGAGGGCAAGAGGAAACTCAGATTTTTAAATTATTTTTATACTACTTACTTTTATAAGTAGGATAGGACTTAGATTAGATTGATTATAAATTATTAGCAATTGTTTCCAACAAGTTTCTGCTTATAATGCAGAGTGAAGACTTTTTTTCTTTGAAAACTTTATCACTTTTTTTGAGTATTGACATGTGTAATTGTTAATAGCTTATAAAGTGTTAAGTGCTTTAAATGTCCTCTTTCTCAGGGGCATGTGATCTATTTTGGAAACAGTTTGAGGTGATAAGATCAAAACTCTGTGGGTAAAAAACAATTCTTTAAAAACTTCAGGCAATGGAGAAAATGAGGTTTAATAGTCTTCATTGCTTTAAGGGAAATTTTTAAAAATAATATTATTTTGACCAGCAGAATTATTTCAGAAAGACCTGGAGAGACTTACATGAACTGATGCTGAGCGAAATGAGCAGGACCAGAAGATCATTATATACTTCAACCACAATACTATATGATGATCAATTCTGATGAACGTGGCCCTCTTCAACAATGAGATGAACCAAATCAGTTCCAATAGAGCAGTAATGAATTGAACCAGCTACACCCATCGAAAAAACTCTGGGAGATGACTATGAACCACTATATAGAATTCCCAATCCCTCTATTTTTGTCCACCTGCATTTTTTATTTCTTTCACAGGCTAATTGTGCACTATTTCAAAATCTAATACTTTTTGTATAGCAAAGTAATTGTATGGACATGTTATGTTGTATTTAACTTATACTTTGACATATTTAACATGTATTGATCAACCTGCCATCTGGGGGAAGGGGTAAGAGGGGAAAAGTTGGAACAAAAGATTTTACAATTGTCAATGCTAAAAAATTAACCATGCATATATCTTGTAAATAAAAAGCTATAATAAAAATATAATATTATTTTTCCTCATTTTATAGAAAGGAAAGGATTTTGGATATTTTCCCAAAGATGCAATCCAAATTGAGGAGGTATTCATTTCTGAAGAAGTGAAAGTGCCAATTAAAGTGAGTACAAATCTCCATTCTTTCTAATTAATCCTAAAATTATTCTCATGACATGTTTTCAATCCTCATTAGTTATATGCTTTTCAAACTGGTCAACTAGATAGTTGTTTTTTTTTTTTTTTTTAATACTTACTATGTTATAGATGCTATACTAAGTATTGATGATACAAAGAATGCAAAAAATAGTCTAAAGGGAGAGTTAAACATGCAAAAGAACATGTACAAACAAGCTAAGTATATGTTTATTGCCATATTTTATACATACATACATACAAATATATATATAAATAACAGAGGGAAGGCACAAAAATTGAGAACTAGGAAAAGCTTTTTTGCAGAAGATTCAATTTTAGCTGAAACTTGAAGGAAATCGAGGGATCTAGGAGAGGAGAGGAGAATGAAGAATGTTACAGACCTGGGGAACAGCCAGCAAAACTCTTTATAGTAAGAATCAGAACATAATTTTTTATGAGAAACACCAAGGAGGTCATTATGACAATGTACATTAAGGATGGTAAGATATAAGAAGTAGGGAAGATAAGAAGCTTATGAAAGGTTTTTAAAATCAAGAATATTTCATATTTGATTCTGGAAGCAATAGGGAACAACTGCAGATTATTAGATCTAGAAGTGATATGATTAAACCTGTAAGACTAGTTTGACAGCTAAAAAGAGAATGGATCGGAGTGGAGCAAGTAGATCAAATAACAATCTATTGTAATTGCCAAGGTATGAGGAAGTAAAAGCCTGAACTATGCAATGTCATTGGAAAGGAGGAGGTATATAGGAAAGATGATATTAAAGTAAAAAGGAGATGATTTGGCCATTGCTACTTGGTTTCCCATTGTTAAAGAAACAAGGAAGAAGATGCCATAAGTCAGGCAAAATTCCTAGAGAACCTGCTGCCATAAGGTAGGCAGTTCCTAATGAATCAAAAAGAAACAAGATTCTAGACTCAATTTTGAAGCCTGTGATGTTTTATTCAGAGAGAATGAAGGATACAACCTTCAGTTCTTTGAAGAAGCGAGCACACCTCCTTCAAGGAGAGTGTGCCAAATACAAAAAGAAAGCATATTTTATTCTGTTATTTCGAGTCTCTCCCATCAAAGCTTGAATTACTCTGAGCTCTTCCAAATTAAAGTTGTTTGGGACAGTGAACCCAAATTAATATCAGAGTCTCTCAGAGTAAGAAAATTAAAAAAAACGGGTTTATTACAATCTCATGATAAAGAGCAACTCCCAAAAGACAAGGTGTTTGTCAGTAAAGTAATGCAACATGCAAACTGCAAACACAGGATTATCTAGATCCTAACCAGAAGCGCCCCCCCCCCCTCCGCCCTCTGACTTCTTTTCCCACTGGCTAGAGAGTTCTAATTTACCCAGAAACTAAATATAGACACTGTTTATCATATTAGGTACTTAAATGCTAATGAAAGGGAGGGAAGAGATTGGAGAGAAATGTAAGTTTATTTAAGATAATCAAACTGCTTTTAGCTATAGCTCAACTTGTTATTGCAAGAATCTCAAGTCATCCTTATGAGAGGTCTTAACTCCATTTTATACACATCTTTTCTTACACACCCCTAATATGTTGGCTAATTCCATAGGGATATCTTAAAAAGAGACAGACTTTAAGAATAGAGCCAAAAAGGATTTATCTCTTTCTCTGTAGAAAGGATACTGCCCATGTGGTGCTCAGAAACAGTGTGCAGGGAATACAAAAAACTCAACAAAGTACAAAACCCACTCTCTGGCTCTTCCTCCCATTGGCTGGCTCTCAGTCTGAGTATGGGAACTTTCCCCAGCAATAAGAGAAAAGAGTGGTGAACAAAGGTATTTTGTCAGCACCCAAGGGATGGGAAGTCCATAGAGGAAGCAAAATCCAGGCAAACAGCATCTTTGTGGTTTGAACTTATGGCCTCCCCCCTTTTTTAAATCTCATTTGTCATCATGCACAGGAGGAATTGTTAGACAAGTGGTCATGTAGAAATATGAATGTTTTGCAAGAATGATCTGCATGGGGTCAGCTAAACATACAATTTCTTATAAGGGGCTCAGGCTTAAAACTTGCTAAAACCAGCTGAAGTCAATGACAACATGCAAGCTTTTTGCAAGCAGGCATGCTTAGCAAATCCCATACATATTAACTGACATTCTGAGGGTGGGATTAATTGCCATCTTTGAGCATGGGATATATTATCAGAGAGGGGGAACATAGCAAGATTGAGTGGAATGTCTAAATAGTGAAGACCCTCAGGAAACATGTAGATCATTTTTTTTTTTTTTTTTTTTTTTTTTAGTGCTTAGGCAATTGAGGTTAAGTGACTTGCCCAGGGTCACACAGCTAGGAAGTGTTAAGTGTCTGAGGCCAGATTTGAACTCAGGTCCTCCTGACTTCAGGGCTGGAGTTCTATCCACTATCTAGCTGCCCCCCATGTGAGGTTTTTGGGCAAAAATGGGTTTCTTTTCTTTTTTTTTAATTTTATTTATAAATTTTTTTGACAGTATATATGCATGAGTAATTTTTTTTAAATAACATTATCCCTTGTATTCATTTTTCCAAATTATCCCCTCCCTCCCTCTACTCCCTCCCCTAGATGATAGGCAATCCCATACATTTTACATGTGTTACAATATAACCTAGATACAATATATGTGTGTAAATACCATTTTTTTGTTGCACATTAAATATTAGATTCCAAAGGTATAAGTAACCTGGGTAGATAGACAGTAGTGCTAACAATTTACATTCAATTCCCAGTGTTCCTTCTCTGGGTGTAGTTGTTTCTGTCCATCATTGATCAACTGGAAGTGAGTTGGATCTTCTTTATGTTGAAGATATCCACTTCCATCAGAATATATCTTCATACAGTATTGTTGTTGAAGTGTATAGTGATCTTCTGGTTCTGCTCATTTCCCTCAGCATCAGTTCATGCAAGTCTCTCCAAGCCTCTCTGTATTCATCCTGTGGTCATTTCTTACAGAGCAATAATATTCCATAGCCTTCATATATCATAATTTACCCAACCATTCTCCAATTGATGGACGTCCATTCATCTTCCAGTTTCTAGCCACTACGAAAAGAGCTGCCACAAACATTTTGGCACATACAGGACCCTTTCCACTCTTTAGCACTTCTTTGGGATATAATCCCAATAACAGCAATGCTGGGTCAAAGGGTATGCACAGCCCGGGTCAAAGGGTATGCACAGCCCGACAACTTTTTGGGCATAGTTCCAAATTGCTCTCCAGAATGGCTGGATTCTTTCACAACTCCACCAACAATGTATCAGTGTCCCAGTTTTCCCACATCCCCTCCAACATTCATCATTATTTGTTCCTGTCATCTTAGCCAATCTGACAGGTGTGTAGTGATATCTCAGAGTTGTCTTAATTTGCATTTCTCTGATCAGTAGTGATTTGGAACACTCTTTCATGTGAGTGGATATAGTTTCAATTTCATCATCTGAGAATTGTCTGTTCATATCCTTTGACTATTTATCAATTGGAGAATGGTTTGATTTCTTATAAATTAGGGTCAGTTCTCTATATATTTTGGAAATGAGACCTTTATCAGAACCTTTAACTTTAAAAATATTTTCCCAATTTGTTACTTCCCTTCTAATCTTGTTTGCATTAGTATTGTTTGTACAGAAACTTTTTAGTTTGATGTAATCAAAATCTTCTATTTTGTGATCAATAATGATCTCTAATTCTCCTCCGATCATAAATTCCTTCCTCCTCCACAGGTCTGAGAGGTAGACTATCCTCTGTTCCTCTAATCTATTTATGATTTCATTCTTTATGCCTAAATCATGGACCCATTTTGATCTTATCTTGGTATAAGGTATTAAGTGTGGATCCATATCTAGTTTCTGCCATACTAATTTCCAGTTTTCCCAACAGTTTTTTCCAAATAATAAATTTTTATCCCTAATGTTGGTATCTTTGGGTTTGTCAAAGACTAGATTGCTATAGATGTACCCTTTTTTGTCCTTTGTATCTAATCTGTTCCACTGATCAACTGGTCTATTTCTTAGCCAATACCAAATGGTTTTGGTGACTGCTGCTATATAATAAAGCTTTAGATCAGGTACACCTAGACCACCTTCATCTGACTTTTTTTTCATTAGTTCCCTTGCAATTCTCGACCTTTTATTCTTCCATATGAATTTTGTTGTTATTTTTTCTAGGTCATTAAAATAGTTTCTGGGGAGTCTGATTGGTATAGCACTAAATAAATAGATTAGTTTGGGGAGTATTGTCATCTTTATTATATTCGCTCGGCCTATCCAAGAGCACTGAATGTCTTTCCAATTATTTAAATCTGACTTTATTTTTGTGGCAAGTGTTTTGTAATTTTTCTCATATAATTCCTGACTATTCTTTGGTAGATGGATTCCATAATGGGAGATTCTTCACCCAATCCTCTCTAGGTCTAAGCACAGTTTTAGCAAGCACTCACTTGAGGGTGTGATTCATTTTCTCCACCTTCCCAGAATCTGAGGACAACAGGCAGAGTGGAGGTGAGGTGATTTTAAGTGCTTTGGCCACATTTTGGGTTACCTAAGAAGTGAAGGCTGGGCCATTGTCACTCTGCAAGGAGCCGGGCAGGTCAAAGAGAGGTATGATCTCTTCGTAAGCACTTTGATACCTCCTGAGTTTTTCAGTTCTGAAGAGAAAAGCTTCTCCCAAATTAGTAAAAATGTCAACAAAGATCAAAAGCAACTTGAAACCTCTGTAAGGGGGTATCAAAAAGTCTATTTGACAATTTTCTTCTAAGTATGTGCCCTTTCTCTGAACAGGCTTTAGGAGAGGGGGAGGGCACAAATCGGGCAGGCCTGGCAGCCTTCTCTGATTGTTTCTCCCAGCTTGTGACCAGTAAAAATGCCTTTCACAAGAGATGGAAGAGCATTTCTTCCCAAGTGGGTAGTTTAGTGAAATAAATTTCCACTGCCTCTGGGATTAAAAATTGGCCTGAGGGGGTTTGAAACCAGCCAGAAAGAGAGTGTATTCCCTTTCTTTTGCAAGGGCTTGCTCCTGTGAGCCATTTTAGGGGTATAAGAATTAGAGAACTAGAAGATTAAAGGTGCCATAGTCAGAGGTAAATGGGCAGCATCTTGAGCAGCTGAATCTGCAAACCTATTTTACTTGGTCTGAAGTGAACCTCCCATCTGGCTTCCTTTACAAAATATGACTGAAACCTCTCTGGATTTGTGGACAACTTGCAATAGTTGTAAAATTCCCCTGCATATTTAATAGGGGAATTCTTTCCTGTCAAAAAAATCCCCTTTATTTTCATATAGCTCCATAAGCGTGCAAAATATGAAAAGCATATTTGGAGTAAGTATACATATTCACTCTCATTCCCTTCCCCAGTTCCAAAACTCTGGTTAGGGCAGTGAGTTCAACTTTCTGGGCAGAAGTCCCAGGAAGCAGTGGCTTAACTTCCTTGGTGCTATTGAAGGTCACTACAGAATAACCTGCCCTTCTTTCCCCATTTTCAAGAAAACTAGACCCATCTGTAAACCATTCACCATCTGGGTTGTCAAGAGGAATGTCCCTCAAGTCAGGCCAACTGGAGTAGACAAAATCTAAAGTTTCCTCACAATTATGAATAATGTCACCTGACTGACTGTTGTCAGGAAACAGGGTGGCAGGGTAAAGAGAGTCAAGAAGAAAGTTGTCAGGGCCTTGAATAGAACCATAGAGGAGTTTGGCAATAATCCCAAAATTAAGCATCCAAATTCTGCAGAAACCAGCCATGTGTAGCTATTTCTTTGAAGTTGGGTCTAGAAGGAATAAAATGATCTGTTTTCTCCCCTCAAGTCAGAGAGTGAGAGGTGGGAGTAAGGTTATGGCCCAAATATTTGGCAGACTGGCAGGCAAAATGGGCTTTGGATAAGGAGACCCTATGGCCCCTAGAAGCCAGAAAATTAAGAGCTTTCATGGCTGCATCTAGGGAAGCCTCTCGGGTGGGGTTGCAGATCAAAATATCATTCACATATTGGATGAGACTGCTGTTAAGCAGCTCCCAATTCCTTAAATCTTTAGGCAGTGTCTGTTCCAATATTTGTGGGCTATTTTGGAAGCCCTGGGGCAGAACTGTCCACATTAATTGATGGGGATGTTCTCCTGGCTTTGCCCATTCAAAAGCAAAAAGAAATTGTGAGTCTTCATGCAAAGATATACAAAAGACAGCATCTTTAAGATCTAGAGTAGAAAACCATTTTGTGCTCTCTTAAGGATTAGGCACAACGGGGTGAATTGGAATTATGGCCTCATTAATTGCTTTGAGGTCCTGTACCATATGAAACTCCCCATTTGGTTTTCTAACAGGGAGAATTGGAGTGTTGCAGGGAGACTCACAGGGAACTAAAAGTTTGTGCTTGAGAAATTTCTCAATCAGTGGTTGCAATCCTTCGCTACCTTCTGGCTTTATTGGGTATTGGTGTTTATGGGGGAACACACTGGGTCCCACAGTCTGACTAAGGCTGGGATGGCATGAGTGGCTTCCCCAAGGATTCCTTGATCCCAGACAGAGGAATCTATATTTCCCAGATTTCAGAGGGAATATGGGAGGGCTTTGAAAGAAGCACAAAAAAATCACCTGGAGGTCTGAGAAGACAAAATTGGGTCCCCAATTTCACCATTAAATCATGCCCCAATAAGGGAACAGGACAGGAGGGAATAATAACAAAGGAGTGTTTAAACAACAGGTTAGCAAACTGGCAGGGCAGAGGGAAGTTCTCAAAATAGTTCTTAAGTTTCTCTTCACTCTCCATTATCCTATGAGGAGAAGAGTGGGTGAAACCAGAAAAAGAAGCCCCCATATCAAAATTGGCTGCCACATCCAAGGATACCTAGGGTTCAGCTATTGTGGTGGTATGAGTGGGAGCCTGACCAAGCCCCAAACTCCTGCTTGAGGGCAGGGCATTAGGGGGGAGCAGCTTGTCCCCTGTGGTCAGTCTCTCTTCCAGTGCCCCTCCTGTTTGCACTTGGGGCAAGGACTGGAGGATTTCCTCCGAGGACAGTTTTGGCCCTGATGTCCCTATCCATCACACCTGAAGCATGAACTCCTATGGTTCCTGGATATGGTAGCAGCTAAAAATTGGGATTGTACTTCATTTTTCACTTTTACTCTGTGGTCTTCCAAAAGCTGTTTCTTTTTTTTTTTTTTTTTTATAATATTATCCCTTGTATTCATTTTTCCAAATTATCCCTCCCTCCCTCTACTCCCTCCCCCCGATGACAGGCAGTCCCATACATTTTACATGTGTTACAATATAACCTAGATACAATACATGTGTGTAAATACCATTTTCTTGTTTCACAATAAGCATTAGATTCCGAAGGTACATGTAACCTGGGCAGACAGATATTAGTGCTAACAATTTACATTCACTTCCCATTGTTTCTTCTCTGGGTGTAGCCACCTCTGTCCATCATTGATCAACTGGAAGTGAGTTGGCTCTTCTTTATGTTGAAGATTTCCACTTCCATCAGAATACATCCTCATACAGTATCGTTGTTGAAGTATACAGTGATCTTCTGGTTCTGCTCATTTCACTCAGCATCAGTTGATGTAAGTCTCTCCAGGCCTCTCTGTATTCCTCCTGCTGGTCATTTCTTACAAAGCAATAATATTCCATAACCTTCATATACCATAATTTACCCAACCATTCTCCAACTGATGGACATCCATTCATCTTCCAGTTTCTAGCTACAACAAAAAGAGCTGCCACAAACATTTTGGCACATACAGGTCTCTTTCCGCTCTTTAGTATTTCTTTGGGATATAAGCCCAATAGTAGTACTGCTGGGTCAAAGGGTATGCACAGTTTGATAACTTTTTGGGCATAGTTCCAAATTGCTCTCCAGAATGGCTGGATTCTTTCACAACTCCACCAACAATGTATCAGTGTCCCAGTTTTCCCACATCCCCTCCAACATTCATCATTATTTGTGCCTGTCATCTTAGCCAATCTGACAGGTGTGTAGTGATATCTCAGAGTTGTCTTAATTTGCATTTCTCTGATCAGTAGTGATTTGGAACACTCTTTCATGTGAGTGGATAGAGTTTCAATTTCTTCCTCTGAGAATTGTCTGTTCATATCCTTTGACCATTTGTCAATTGGAGAATGGTTCGGTTTCTTATAAATTAGGGTCAGTTCTCTATATATTTTGGAAATGAGACCTTTGTCAGAACCTTTGCTTTTAAAAATATTTTCCCAATTTGTTACTTCCCTTCTAATCTTGTTTGCATTAGTATTGTTTGTACAGAAACTTTTTAGTTTGATGTAATCAAAATCTTCTATTTTGTGATCAATAATGATCTCTAGTTCTCCTCTGGTCATAAATTCCTTCATCCTCCACAAGTCTGAGAGGTAGACTATCCTCTGTTCCTCTAATCTATTTATGATCTCATTCTTTATGCCTAAATCATGGACCCATTTTGATCTTATCTTGGTATGTGGTGTTAAGTGTGGATCCATATCTAATTTCTGCCATATTAATTTCCAGTTTTCCCAACAGTTTTTTCCAAATAATGAATTTTTATCCCTAATGTTGGTATCTTTGGGTTTGTCAAAGATTAGATTGCTATAGATAGATGTACCCTTTTTTGTCCTTTGTATCTAATCTGTTCCACTGCCAAAAGCTGTTTCTAATAGCTGAGTTGAAGAAGTTTGAGGGCCCAAAGCTGGCTTCTGCAGCTTCTCCTTTTTATCTAGAGCAGATTGTTTAATATTAATATTTCTCCAGGAAAGTTCAAATTGGAGGGCATTAGTCTTAAACCCTTCAATAAACTTGGTGGGGTCCTCAGAGTAATGGCCAAGTTTTTCCTTAATCTGAGAGATATCTGACATTGAAAAAGGGGAGATATCTGGCATTGAAAAAGGCACCTGTACCCTGAGTGTCTCTCCCTGAGAGTATGTTGCTTCTTTCAGGGGGCAGAGGTTAGAAGGGGTAGCTGAATCGGGATCTTGGGATGGAGAAAAAGGGGTCCCACTCTTTATATGAGAAGGATTGAGGAATGGGGGCTGAGCAGCTTTAAAATCTGGCTCAACGGAAAGAAACATATATGTGCCAAAATGTTTGTGGCAGCTCTTTTTGTTGTAGCTAGAAACTGGAAGATGAATGGATGTCCATCAGTTGGAGAATGGTTGGGTAAATTGTGGTATATGAAGGTTATGGAATATTATTGCTCGGTAAGAAATGACCAGCAGGAGGAATACAGAGAGGCCTGGAGAGACTTAAATCAACTGATGCTGAGTGAAATGAGCAGAACCAGAAGATCACTGTACACTTCAACAACAATACTGTATGAGGATGTATTCTGATGGAAGTGGAAATCTTCAACATAAAGAAGATCCAACTCACTTCCAGTTGATCAATGATGGACAGAGGTAGCTACACCCAGAGAAGAAACACTGGGAGGGGAATGTAAATTGTTAGCACTAATATCTGTCTGCCCAGGTTGCATGTACCTTCGGATTCTAATGTTTATTGTGCAACAAGAAAATGATATTCACACACATGTATTGTACCTAGACTATATTGTAACACATGTAAAATGTATGGTATTGCCTGTCGTCGGGAGGAGGGAATAGAGGGAGGGGGGGTAATTTGGAAAAATGAATACAAGGGATAATATTATAAAAATATATATATATATATATATATAATAAAAAAATAAAAAATAAATAAATAAAATAAAATAAAATAAAATCTGGCTCAAAAGGTAAGGGAGATCAAGTTAAAGAAATGTTGTTGGACCCAACGTCCTGTCTTTAATAAGGGAGTGGTTCTGAAAGGGATTCATAGGTCTCCTCATAAGGAATGCATGAGGGTATAGAGGAGTGGTCCTTTGTCCCTAGAGAAGTGAAAAGGAGAGAGGGTCATCAAAAAGATCAGTATTTATTTTCAATTCCACTCCAGTAAATTTTACCAGCAGCATCCTGCAATGTTGTCTTAATTTAGGATCTTGAGATAAGGCCATTAAGGGTTGGACATAGGGAACTTCAGTTCACTTGCCTTGTATTTGACAAAACAAATCAAGCTGCTGGATAGTGCTATAGTTAATTGAGCTATTAATAGACCGTTTTTCCTGGTTCCTCAAAATATATTGAAGCCAGGCAGTGTTTCCAAAAAAAAAAAAAAAGTATGAGTTTCTTAGTTTTGAGATCTTTCAAACCAAATTTGTCTCTGTTTTTAAAGAGACAACCTAAGAGAATCCTTAGGAATAGAGACAGAGGTGGATCATCCCTTTTTTTTTGTCACAAATCTTAGATTTTCAGATTTCATAGTGCCCCATTCTCTCAGACGTCCCTGAGAGGGAGATAGGTGACAGAAGTCCCCTCGTTAAGGGTACTTCTGCTGAGAGATGTCAGAATTCTGAGTACAGGCGTCCCCAATCAAAGGAGTCTGCTGAGTGTAAAGCTCCCAACAGTCCCAAATCTTCTTTGAGTGTCCTTTGGTATAGAACAGAGACAACACAGTCAAGAAGAGGCTTACTTCAGCCAGGAGGATGTAAAATTTCAAGGAACCCCATCTGAGCTACCAAATGTTGAAAAGTGAGGATATCCTAACAATGCTGTGGGTCCTCAGGCCAGTGTAACAGGTTTTTTGCAAAAGATTTTGCAAAACCTCTAAGTGAGGTTTTCTTGTTTGTTTTTGTTTTTGTTTTTGTTTTTGTTTTTTTTGGCAAAAAATGGGTTTATTTTCACTGAGAAACTATTTCCCTTAGCAGGCTGCTTCCTGATTAAGAAGATAGCAAAGATTTGGGTACTGAATCTTTTTTTTTTTTTTTTTTTTTTTTTTTTAGCCTTCTATGATTTGGGGCTAGGGAGCGATTAGGGGATAATTTCCAAATCAATAAAGGGTGGTTATTGTTTCCCAGACCAAAGTAATTCCCAGATTAATTGGGAACCAGGTAGGAGGGTGGGGATCATTTTTAAGAATTTCCCCAGGTCAGGTGGCCTACCCTCCACAAAGATCAGGGGACAGAATTCTATTACATTAAATTCTCAGGGGATAGTTTTCTGAACAAAATATTCAATCACCTAAATAAAATTTAGATAGTTTTATCTTGTTCAAGAGAAAAGAATCCTGAGCCATCTACACTGGAACTTAGATTAATGAATATCTGCTTGCTTAATCTGAAGGCATTTGTCTTTTTCTAACTATTGAAGTACCCAGGTGAGAAAAAAAAAAACCAGGAAAAGCCAAAATAATGAAGTTTTAAGAGCATTTATTACTGATCAGGACCCAAACACCAAGACTGGAAGGATCAGTAATGAGTGGCCTCAGGGCCATATATTTATAGAAAGGAGAGAGAGACATCAAAATGTTTCTTGATACATTTGTCATAATAAAGGAATTTCTATTCTAAACAGGAGGCAAAAAAAAAAAAAAGTTATCACTCTAAGGGGGTCATTCCCAGACAGCAATAAGCAGTATTTCTTTAAGCCTAATGGCTGTCAAGGTCTCAGTTTTGTCAGGACAGCACATCTGGGTTGTTAAAAATACCATCTGCAGTAGGGAATGAATAACTAGTAATAAACTTCTAACTACGAAGATTCAAGATTATGTTTTTCACAGTCTCATTTGGGGTGCTTTTTCACTTCACTGCTCCTTTGCTTGAGACCGTCAGAGACTGGACTCATCAGAGGCCAGGGGAGAGTAAGTGACCTTGGCAACAAATAACTTAACAGCCTGGATCCTCTTCCTGATATATGTGGTTAAACAATCAAATAAGGGGCAATCAGTAGATCCAGCAGAAATAGGGTAAAGGGGCCTAACAGGGAGGTCACAAGAGAAGTTACCTAGGGGGAGCAATTGAAAAGTGACTGGGACCAAGACATTGATTGGTGTTTAGCCTTCTCCTGGTCCTTGATCTGCTATCTAACTGCAGAGAGGGACTCTCTTATTACTCCAGAGTTGTTAGCATAGAAACAGCAAGCTTCCCCAAGGGCCATACATATCCTTCCTTGCTTAAAATAGAGTAAATCTAGCCCCGGATGATTTTGTAAGATCATCTCTGCCAAGGAGTTCAGAGAGTTTTCTAAGAAGGATATTTGATTTTCCAATTCCTTCAAATCCTGGTCCACCTGGGAACCCAGAGCCAACAACTATCTGTCACCATGGATCAGGGCAGGTGGGGAACTAGAATAGGAACAATCCTCCTTGCCCTATCTAATAGACCAAAATGTTCTTCTGCCCATTCTTCAGAATACAGAGAGACCTGAGGGAGCGTCTACACAAGCAAGCAAAGCTCTGGGGATTCTTTCAATGTTAAAGCCAATTCACCAAACAAGGGGTTAATCCCATAGTGCATGCAAAATAGGACTTTGGCGGGGGCATCTTTGTGTGGGGAACTGGCAACAACTTCCACACAGTGCTTTTTGTGTGGGGAGTGCTCCAGATCAAAGCCCTCCAACTTGATGCACCATGCTTCATTCTCTACCCCTCCCAAAGTTAACTTGGGAAAGTGGGCAGTGCACTTTGGGGGCAGATCCTTAGCCAAGAGTGAAAGATTCTGGATGGAGTGGGCCTCTCTCCCCCAGGTGGCGCCTATGCCCACAAAGTAGGCGGGTCCGGGTCCAGGTAGAGCCAACAGCTTGTGATGAGGGTGGGGCTGGTCAGGTTTATCAGCCAGTATATTCCATCAAGGGCTGACATAAAGGTCTCATAGGGAGACAGCAGTCCTCCAAGGAGTGGAGGCTGAGGAGGTGTATTAAGGTCCTTCTTTGGAGTGTGAGCAGGGCTCCCAAATCTCTTCCTGCTGCATAAAACCTGATACTCCAGGTACTTCCCAAGAGCTGGCATAGGACCAGATAGAACCATGGCTATCCATAAGTCTCATTTCAGGCCTCCACCTCCCCCCCAGTAGTTCTTATTAAGGTCCACACATATCTATGAGGAGAATAGCGGCTGGGCTTCATGATCAGGCCATAAAAGGGGATAAGATATGAAAACACCATCTTCCTGAGTCGGGATCCTGCAGGCATGTCAGGAACAGGACAAGGCCTTACATGTGAATGATGGATCCATACCTTACAGTGGGCCACATTCACTGCTGAAGGATTGGAGAGGATGACCTGGTATGGGCCGGTCCAGCGGGGTTCCAATGCAGAACCATGAGGAAATTCTCTGGTCAGGATCCAATCCCCCAGGTGGAGGTCTGGTCCAGCAGTCTAGGGCGGGGGAGGCTGGGCAGAGGCGCGATAGAGAGCTCTGACCACTGCCCGGGTATCCTGGAGAGCCTGTAGGGACTTGAAAAGGGAATCATTAGCAACATCATAAGAGCTGTCCTGCCCCGTGCAGGGAAGGATAGGGATGGAGCACTGAATAGGCTCCTACCCAGGTCTTGCCAGTTCCTAACCAGGGCTTAGAAATGTGTCCTGTTTATGCCTTCTACCTGACCTGAACCTTGTAGCCCATAGGCACAGTGCAGGTGCCATTGAACCCAAGGGCCTGTGCCAGAGACTGAACAACATTAGAAACAAAAGCCGGGACAATGTCAGACCCAAGGGAGAAAGGGAGTCCGAACTGGGGGATAATTTCAGTCACAAGCTTCTTGGCCACAACCAAAGTAAATTCAGATTTTACAGAAAAGGCTTCAGGTCAACTTGAGGTGTCAACAAAAAGTAAAAGAAAAGGATGTCCTTGAACCTGGGTTTCCATGTCTGTAAAATCAACTTCCCAGTGTTCCCGGGATGTGAGTTCTCCGGGACACAAAGGATGTACAGTGGGGGGATGGGCAGGGTTCACCTTGGCACAGGTCAAGTATCAGCAGGTAGCAGTCTCAGTGAGAGATTCCATTCCAGGCAAGAAAAAGAAACGGCAAAGCGGATCATATAAGGGAGTCCCCCCTAAGTGAGTTAGTGCAGTTTTGAAACAAAAGGATAGCTCAAGGCTTTTGGAAGAATCACAAGTCCTTCTGAAGGGTACTGCCAGCCCTGACTGCCAGCCTTGACCATCAGCCAGGCCAGGAGGATCTTGAAGTCCATAGGAGGGTCAGTTGCCCATAGGTTTTGTTGAACTCTCCCTTATCTAGAGTACATGTACACATGTACAAGTACCTAGCCCTAAGTTATATCAGTCTTAATGAATATGAGGGGGGGTTGCAAACAGGGGAATTGAGGCAGAACAACTCAGGGAAACTGAGGTAGGGCCATTTAGGGAAACTGAGGTAGGACTATTTAGGGAATTGTGGAACAACAGTTCAAGTCATTGAATTACCTTCCCCTAAATACCTGGAAGGTCCCAGAACCATAATGTTGGACCAACTTGAGGCAAATAAACCAAAATAGAAGTAGAAAAATGCAAGGACTTATATGGCAAGGGCAAGTCTCTTCCTGACAACCCCAGAGTTAAAAGCAGTACTAAGGCTCCCTGTTGCAACATGACAAATGTAGCACCATCTCAACCACAGAATCCAGTTTGAAATGGACAGTTCACTGTGTTAGGTGGTCTGCACCTATTTGTGCACTTAATTCAGCCTCTGCTTATAGAGGGAATAGCAGGGTTCAAAACAGTTGTGCTGCCCATTCAGGGGGACAACCCACTCCAGGGGAGAAGGATGAGATCTAGAATAGCTCCACCTGTCCCCACTCAGGATACAGATTTCTGAGCAGAGTTATGAGAGAATGCACAGTTAGACCATCAAGGCAGGCAAACTCAAAACTTTAGAGGCCTGAAACATTCTTTGAGAAGACTGAGATACCAGTTAAGAACCTGGAGTTACACAGAACTAGACACTGCCAAGTCCCAAGGTGCCTGATTTCTGGTTGTTTCAAAAAAAAAAAAAGTGCCAAACACTGATTCTGCCAGAGCAACTCCAGCAAAATAAAGGGTTTCAAAGTTTAAAGCATAACTAGCAGTCACATTCCAGTAGGTTTAAGCAAGGAATAAAAATGAAAAAGGACTGCTTAAAGGACTTCTAATTCAATCTGAACTAGTAAGATAGGGGGTGGGCAGAAATACCTAGGACAAAGTGAACAGGAAACTAGGGGTTCCCATTCTTCTTCTTTCCCCCAATTTCCTATCTCTTCTTCCCTTCCTTTTTCTCTCTGGCAAATGGAGTCATCAAAAAAAAAAAAAAAAAAAAAAAAAAAAAAAGCAAATAAATTGTCAAATAACCATTCCACATATAAATCCCAAGAGTGAATTCCTATACATATCACAGTAGGGTTTCCCAAAAATCATTCAAACATAACAGCAGGAGTTACACAATTTTAACAATTTCTATCCCAATCTTAACACACAGTAATAAATGACCCATTCAGGGTTTAACAGTCATTCATCAACCATTTTCCAATCCCCCATATCAGTCTATCAGGAGCAGGGGGCGAAGCATCTCATCCCAAAACTGCTTCATGTTGATCAGGGGGGAAGACAGGCTGAGATAGAAAGACTGGTCCACAAGGACTCCTGCAAGATGTGGGGAGGCCAAAATAGACTAGCCAGGATCTTCCCATGTAAAGAAACATGTTTGTCTCACATGATAGCCAAATGTCTAGTAACAGATAGATGACCATGTTAAATACTCATTTGCCTAAATATTTAGAATATAAATATATAATATATAACCAGATTGGAAACAGCAAGGTATGATATAGTTGAATTGCATTAACAAATTCTGACTATTGGCTCCTATTAGGCACAGGAGGAGAAAAAAAATGCAGAAATATGAGTATAACATAATATAAAAACTGATCCTTCAGCACATACAAGACACAGGATAAAGTAGCCTTAACCCAGTTATACTCCAGGTAATTGTCCCACTAACCATCCATCAGAGGATGGAGATTAAAAACTCCTTATAAATATTAATTACAAGCTCAACAAATTTTACCTCCAATAACAAATTCCATTGAACAAAGTTCCAGATAGACCCCAAACAGGTATTTACCATGACCTTATATTGATAACAGTAAGTAATTTGTTCCACTAAGTTCACAAGTCATCTTTCATATGTAAGTAGGCAGTGTTATAAGTCTAACATTATACAAATCATTTTGCTTTAAAATACCTAATACATAGAAAAATTCCAAATTACATATTGCCCATAACAGAAACATTTTCAAAAGGACAAAGAAAAAAACTTATTTTCAGAAGTCCTTTAAATGATGGGCATACAATACAATCAATTAAAACTTATACAGAATATCCTAATACCACATAAAAGAATCTGAAAGATTCTTTAAAACATCAATTAAACTTTTAAAAATAACTTTACCAAATTATAGATCACATTTATGACTATATTCCTTACCAAGGAAATCATAATGTATCCAAAAAAACAAAACGAAACAAAACAAAACAAATGTAGGCTGTCCCTTTAAAATCACAATTGTTCCTGTCAGCTGGCTAAAAAAAAAGGCTAGAACACATTTAGTGGGGCAGGGGCAGGGAAGGAAGGGGAAAGAAAGGTGAACTAAATCTGCACAAAAGATTCCCTCCTGTTCCAATTCAAGCTTCCCTACACAGAAATCCTTCCATTCCTTTTTCTCTTCCTACTTAACTCTTCTCTTTCCCTCAACTACATACTATAAACACATTTTAACAACCCTTCTACTAGATGCTCCATTGCTAAGGTAGCAGAAGCAATGGGGGAGGGAGAGGTTGAGTTGAATCTTTACCTTTGAAGACAAAAGATCCTTTACTGTTTCTCTTACCTCTACCTTTTTTTCTTTCCTCACTCCTAAAACACTTCAAACCTACAACTGCTCCTACAAATCAATCTTTCATAAATCACCATAATTCTCCTTTCCTTTTCCCTTCAGAAGTTTTAAAATAGCTAATAACTCTATAAAACCCACATGTCCAGCAAACATAAGCCATGATGTTAACAAATTACCCAAAGTTTCAGAAACAAACCAAATAGTGTTTTTTTAAAAAAAGTTTTTTTCTTCCTTCTGCCTGAGTCTTTCAAGGCCACTAGCAGAAACTTGTTTTTCCCCAGTGGCATTAAGCAGATAAGGTTTTATCGGCATTACTCCTCTCTAGCAGGCTTTGAAAACCTGCTTTTCAGGGAAAATTCCCCACCAGTTTAAAATAGTCAAGTTTTTTTATTCTTTTATTTTCAATTAGTACAATAGGTTAAAAAGTTTAAAATCACACAAAAAAAAATTATACAAAGCATACATAGTTGCAACATGGAAATAACTAATTGCCAAAATTTTTTTTAATTTTAATAGTTTTTATTTACTAGATATAGGCATGGGTAATTTTACAACATTGACAATTGCCAAACCTTTTGTTCTAATTTTTTCCCTCCTCCCCCCCCATGGCAGGTTGACCAATACATGTTAAATATGTTAAAGTATAAATTAAATACAAATAAATATATATAAATATAAATTAATATATAATATTAATATATTAATATTACTATATGAATGTATAAATTAATGTATTACTATTAATATTCTTATTACTAATATATTGATTTAATTAATTAATTAAATATATATAAATATAAGTTAAATGAATATGTATACATGTCCAAACAGTTGTTTTGCTGTACAAAAAGAATCAGACTTTGAAATAGTGTACAATTAGCCTGTGAAGGAAATCCAAAATGCAGGCAAATAAAATTAGAGGGATTGGGAATTCTATGTTGTGGTTCATAATCATCCCCTAGAGTTTTTTTTGCTGGGTGTAGCTGGTTCAGTTTATTACTGCTCTATTGGAACTGATTTGGTTCATCTCATTGTTGAAAATGGCTACATCTATCAGAATTGATCATCATATAGTATTGTTGTTGAAGTATACAACAGATGTCCTGGTCCTGCTCATTTCACTCAGCATCAGTTCATATAAGTCTCTCCAGGCCTTTTTGAAATCATCCTGTGTCATTTCTTACAGAACAATAATATTCCATAATATTCATATACCACAATTTATTCAGCCAATTTCCAATTGATGGGCATCCACGTAGTTTTCTGTTTCTGGCCACCACAAAGATTCTTGCACATACAGGTCCCTTTCCCTTCTTTAAGATCTCTTTGAGATATAAGCCCAGTAGCAACATTGCTGGGTCAAAGGGTATGCACAGATTGATAGCTTTTTGATAATTGCCAAATTTCTTAACCATTGTTCTTAAAACTTAACAGAACTCTTTAAATCAACACAACAGACAGACAAGTCACAAATACAGAACAAAAATCACATAAACATAGGGGCACAATTACAACATTAAACAAAACATTTAACATATATAGACTAGGGTCTATTCAGAAACCTTAGAATAGCCTTGGGGAAAGTTGTAGCAGCTTGAGAGCCTCCCTCCCAGAATCCAAATGAAGCTTTTTAGGCTTCTGAGCCTCAGTTTGGTGCATTTCTCTGCCTTCACAGAGAATGCCCAGAGAACCAGATAGTGCAAAAAGGCATTCAGAACCAGAGTTGTGCCACTGACATACAGAACCAGATAGACACACTTAAACACAAAGAGACAGTAGACAAACAATTCCGGAACACAACAGACAACCAACCAGCCAGGGCACTCAGACAACATCCTGTGGAGGCCTGTAGGCGTTACTATTGCTGCGTCCAGCATACTATGCTTGAGTATTCACCCAGAATTAAACTGGTTCCTAGAATGCTCAAAGCCAATTGAGCCAAATTTATGTCTCCTCTCCCAATCAGAAAAAGTGGATTACCAAGGTTTTAGGCTGAGGAACATCTCTCTTTGGCCACCCTCTAGAGAAGGTAATCCCCTTTGCCCTCCAGGGAAAGGGACTGGCTGTTGAAATAGAGCCAAAGGCTATCTTGCTGAGAAGCCTCCAAATGAAGTACCCAGGCGAGAGAAAAACAGGGCAGCCAAAATAATGAAGTTTTAAGAGCATTATTACTGGCCAGGACTGATTCCCCCAACACCAAGATTGGAGGGGTCAGTAATGAGTGGCCTCAGGGCCATATATTTATAGAAAGAAGAGAGAGAGAGACATCAAAATGTTTCTTGATACATTTGTCATAATAAAGGAATTTATATTCTAAACAGGAGACAAAAAGTTATCTAAGGGGGTCATTCCCAGACAGCAATAAGCAGTATTTCTTTAAGCTTATCAGGCTGTCAAGATCTCAGGTTTGTCAGGACAGCACATCTGGGTTGTTAAAAATACCATCTGCAGTAGGAAGTGAAGAACTAGTAATAAACGTCTAACTACAAAGATTCAAGATTATGTTTCTCATGGTCCCATTTGGGGTGCTTTTCCACTTCACTATGAGCACAAAACCATCACATATCTGAATTATGAATTTTGCTTTTTTATGATAAAATGATTAGATTTCATTTGCTACTCATCTCTCCTCTTCGCAATTTTAATGAAAAATTAAAATATGATCTCTAGACTCTGTTAGAAATAAGCTCACTCCAGAAGTCAGGTAATAAAGAAATTTTGAGAAAATCTACAGGAATTGGACACTTCTGACCAGAAACAGGCTCTGCCCTTCTAATGGAAGAAAGAAGGAACACCAGACAAATTAAAAAAAACTAAAGTTTGTTGAAGTTCTCTTCTCCCCATAGAATGGATTGGTCAGTTCCCCTTAGGTTTATCTCATTTCTTACATGCTCCTCCTAAACATGTTCACCCTCCCCCATCATATATCTTATGTTCTGTTAAAGAGGTTCTAATTCTATGCAGGATATGCCAGCTTATATGTATGAGGCTTATTAAAGAAACACAATAAAGAAAAGCTCCTTGAACCTGGTCAGTTTAAACCAGTGATGACAAGATAGATTTTCTGACCCTTCAAAATTCATCTGGTATGATAATTGTATACATTAGATTTAACATATATTTCTACCATGTTTAACATATATTGAACTGCTTGCCATCTGGGGAGGGCGTGGAGGAAGGGAGAGAAAATTGGACCACAAGGTTTTGCAAGGGCTAATGTTGAAGAATTGTCCATTTATATGTTTTGAAATTAAAAAAACCCTTTAATTTAAAAAAAAATTTGCCCTTTATCAGGAGAAAGGAAATACCCCATGAGATTGGAACATGCCCTTAGCTGACAAGCTAAATCCTGAAAGAGACTTATTGTTGTGCCAAGATATAGAAACTAATTGAGAAATATTAATTTTTAATTGGAGAATTTATTAAAAGCAAATTTTGGCCACATGGGATAAGTATTCAAATCACGTGGCTCCAAACAAAGTACAGAAACCAGCAAACAGGTTAGCTTGCTTTCTTATCTGACCTATTTGCAACTGTTTGTTGCAAAACTGTCAAAGACTGGGAAGAAAGATAGCAGTCTTTTATGAGATTTCCACTGCAATTATTATGCTCACTTTTAGATGGGCAAAAGGGGCTTGGGATTGCTGGGTCATTTTAAATTCTCAAATCCAGTTTTCCTATGGTTCTGCTATTAGCATATTAAAAGAGTAAGTTAACTATAAAGAGAAGTTGGGAGGTAGGGAATATAGTAGAGTTAGGAAGTTAGGAGAGATACCACATGGCAGTATGGTGGGGTAAGGGAAAAGACACCACATAGGTTTACAGATTCTCCCTCTCTCCAAGGTCTCTTATAACAAATCATTTAAGCTTTTAGTTAGTTTATTAACAGTGGTTACCTCATTTGAAAAAATAAATACCCATATTTATAATAATGTCCTCTCTATTTAATTTTTTTTCATGCTCCATTGTATTAATAAGGAGAAAAAGAAAAACAAATTCCTTGTAACAAGATACAGAATCATGGAAAACAAATTCCCCTCAATGTCAGTACGTAAATATATAAGTATGCTTATAATATATGTATAAATGTATATATTAAAGTATATATACACATGCACATCTGTTAAGGTTCAGAAGGTATCTCAAAAGGTTGGGGGTACAGATCAATGTCATGAGGTGTCTCAAAAGAATTTGCAGGCTTGAACCTATATCCAAGTCAAGGGACAAAATTTATTGTAATTGTAATGCCAATTGAAGTGGGCTAAGTTTCAAAAGAAATTAGCAAAGAATCAGGAGCAAAAAGACAAATTTATCTAGTTCTTCATGTCATTGATATGCTCATTTTATGGTCTAGACATAGAACTGAGGAGTGGACTCAAGAATTTGGTTGTCACTGACCAACAGATCTAAGATTATCCTAAAACCAGAAGACTTTAGAATCATTGACAGATTGTTAGAACAGAAGCACCCCAAGATCAGGGGGACCTCCCTACTGCTGTATCCCCTAGAATCTATATTCTATCACATCTGTTTATATGTTTTATTTCATACCATAAATCTGTCACCATAGTATGCTTTATAATTGATCCATTGGAATCATGAATCGTCATTATTGATCATTATGCATTAAAGATTTCAAAAGGATTTGTCTTTATATTGTTATTATTGTATAAATTCTTTTTTTTTCATTCTACTCATTTCATTCTTCATCAATTTGTAAAAATTCTCAGAATTGTTTATTTTTATAATGTTGATGTTATAATGTAAATTCTTCTGGTTTTGATTAGTTCACTGTGAATCAGATCACATAAATCTTTTACACATTAGATTAATAAAGATAACAAAAATGGAAAATAGAGATATGCGGGAAAACAGAGATATTAGTGTACTATTGGTAGACTTGTGAATGAGTAAAACCATTCTGGAAAGTAATTTGCAACCATACACAAAAAGTTACTGAAGAGTGTGTAACTTTTAAATTCTCTTTGCTTATGGCTAGTCCTATATTTTTAAAAAATGATCAAAGTAATAGGAAAAGGTCCTATAGGTTCAAAAGTATGTATAGCAGGGTTTTTTTGTGTATCTGGTGACAAAGAACTAGAAACTTGTTGTGTCCTTTCTAGAGCCCCCAAGTTGGGATGACAAAACATACCTTGCTTTCTAGAGCCCCCATACCAGGGTGATTGAAATATACCATCTTTGTGGAAGATTGAGGCAAGACTCCGGAGGATGGTTAAAACATGGAGTCTATTTATTCTAAGATCTTTCCCCTTTATATACCCTAATATCATTATGTAACCAAAACAACACTGGACATGTGCTAAATATATACTGCACATGTGGGACTACATAAACAATTTGCCACAATAAGAGTATTGGCTTAGTACCAGATCTAAAACTATGTTATAAAGCCACAATCATCAAAAGTATTTGGTACTGGCTAAGAAATGGAGTGGTGGATCAATGGGAATAAGTTAGGTTACATAAGATGTAATATATAGTAATTTGGTGTTTGATAAATTCAAAGACCCCATCTAGTAGATAAAAACTCACTATTTGACAAAAATTGCTGGGAAAACTAGGCAAAGCAAAGAATACTTTACCTGTCAGATCTTTGGAGAAGGAAAAATCTTATGACCAAAGAAGAGCTAAAAAACACTATAAAATGCAAAATGGATTATTGATTACATTAAATTAAAAAGATTTTGCACAAATAAAAGCAGTGCAACCAAGATGAGAAGGAAAAGAGAAAGCTGAGAAACAATTTTTATAGCAAGAGTCTCTGATAAAAGCTTCAATTCTCGAGTATATGGAGAACTGAGTCAAATTTATAAAAATACAAATTATTCCCCAATTGATAAATAGTCAGAGTCTTTAAATGAAGAAATTAAAGCTATGGTGATCTAAAACAATTTTAAACTTGTGATGGAAAATCTATGAAAGATTTGTTTCTTCTCAGTGGTTCTATGATCCAAGGCAATTCTGATAAATTTTGGAAAGAAAATGTTATTTACATCCAGAGAGAGAATTATGGAGACTAAATGTAAATCAACACATGCTATGTTCACTTTTTTTTGTTGTTTTTTTTTTTGTTTTTTTCCTACTTTTTCCCTCTCTCTCATGGTTTTTCCCTTTTGTTCTGATTTTTCTCTCTTACATAACCAGAAAAAGAAAACACAAAAAGAAAACTATCTTTACATGTATGTGGAAGAATAAAATACTTTTTTTTTCTTTTTTTTTTTTTTTCTGAGGCAATGGGGTTAAGTGACTTGTTAGGAAGTGTGAAGTGTCTGAGATCAAATTTGAACTCAGGTTGTCTGACTTTAGGGCTGGTGCTCTATCCACTGCACCACCTAGCTGTCCCCAGAATAAAATACTTTTGAGAGAAAAAAGTGAAAGCTATCTCTAGTCTTTTGGAAAAAATGCTCTAAATCATTATTAATTAGAGAAATGCATCTTAAAACAATTCCAGGATACTACCTCATACTTATTAGATTGATTAATATGATAGAAAAGGAAAATTATAAATGCTAAAGGGAATATGGGAAAACTGAGACTCTAATACACTATTGGTGGAGTTGTGAACTGATCCAATTAATGTGGAGAGCTCTTATATGTTCATAGCTTTGATATCTGATGAACTAATTTTCTCTCAGGGAAAATTGAATTTGGTAATTCAAAACAGGAAGGTGGTCCTATGAGTTGGAGTAGGAGGGTATGCATAATAAATAGAGAGCTGTGGCTGTACAATAATAAATTTGATTTTCCCAGATTAGAAACAGTTCAACAAAATTTATTAAGTGCCTGTTATATGCCTTTACTAAATATATTCTGTTCCAGGAAGATCTGTTTATATAAGACAAGATTCCTGCCCTCATGGAATTTACAGTCTAGTAGAAGGATCTGATTCATACACAAATAACTATAATATAATATATAATAAATGATACATTCATAAAGAGGTACAAGCATTATATTATATGAAATCTGAGAGAGAAAATTTCATTATTGGTTGGAATAAAACAGAAAAGTCTTCCTGGAAAAGTGGTATTTATATTAGATTTTAAAGGGTAGATAGGAACATAATACCAAGGAGTAGAGGAGTAAGGGGAAATATGATTGTGAACTTAGGAACATTTTGAGCAATGACATGACATTAGCAAAATGTGGGACATGTATTGGTGACAGTAAATGGGTGGGACATGGTATGAAATAAGGAAGCAAAGACAATATGGCTCTAGATTATGGAGGACTTTGTTTAACAGGCAATACTTTTAACTTTATTAAATTAAATTTTACTCTAATATTATCAAAAATACTTAGCACAGTGCTAAGCACATAGTAAGCTCTTTATAAATGCTTCTTCCCTTTCCTTCTCCTTCACTAAATAAATCATAGAAAGCCAGTGAAAGATTTTATGCAGAGAAGTAACATGACCAAATAAACATGTATGGGGCAGAGGGATTGTAAAATGTTGGTCAATACCTAATTTCTGTCAGATTGCTTTTCCAGTTTTCTCTGAGATTTCTGTCAAATAGCAATATTTTTTCCCTAGTAGCTGTGGTCTTTGGGTTGATTGAACATTGATAGATTTGTTTGTATATTCTATGTACTTACGGATTTCTCTCAATGATTATCTCTATCTCTAATTATCTCTATCTCTAATATCAATTTCCTAATACATAGAACAAATACTGATTTGAGATAAAAGATTTACAAAGTAAAACTGCAGAAGAGAATAATTCTGCAAAAATGTTATTTCTCTACTTCTGACCCCCCAAATAACATAAGAATAATCATGTCATAATTCAATCACAAATATGTAATATCACAAATAGCCACAAGGATTAGGTCAGAAGGCCTATCCAAAGAAATAAAAAGGAAGAGATAAATGTTAATAAGGGACCAAAGAGAAACAAGGCTTTTGTTTTCTCTGAACATTTTTAATGGGCAATGGTTTGTAGATTGCTGTGATCCAATTAAGAATTTGAGGTGCCTCTAGTTAAGAATATTACTATAGAAATATAGCTAAATATTGGATCAAACTCCATGAGGGATTATATATATATTTTTGCTTATTGTATCTACCTAAAATGGTCATTTTTTCAGATATTAAATGACATTTTAAAATACTTTTAAAGGTAAATATTTTAAAAGAATTGTTAAGAATATGTCTATAGTGCTTTCTAGATCCTAGAAAGCACTATAGACATATTCTTAACAATTCTTTTAAACTTTTTTGTTTAGTTAAAAGTTAGAAAATATGCAGTTGTTTAGAGAACAACAAGAGTGAGAAGAAGAAAAAAAGACCTATGTAGATTTATTTTAAATAGAATTATATCCTGGAAATGTGAAGTCTGGGAAATAACTTCACAGGTTGTTTTTAACTTTGCATACATAATGATCAGAACTTAGTGTCAATTTTATTTATATCATATTAGCTACAGAAAATAATTTGCTAACAGTAAGAAAATATGGCATATATTATTACTGAGGAAGGCTGGTGAAACATTTAAAAAGAAGAAAGATGTTCATCTATGAAATGATTTTAATAAATTTCCTCTAGTATGTTTTCTCCAGTAATATAAAACTATGTTATTCTTTTAGGAATCTGATTTTATTTGTCTTCATGAAAAAAACTATGTATTTGAAAATGAAAAGAGCATATTATACAATGATAATGAAGGAACTGACTATTCAGGTGTAGAAGAAAAAAACAAAGAATCTAATGTAGATGAAAATGAATTACAGAGAACACTCGGAACTTACTTAACTCCTGAAAATACTGAGTTAGATAATCAGTCCCCAAGAACAGAGAGTCTAGAAAATATCAGACGTACATATGAATCAGGAATCCGGGGGAAAGTAGAACCTGAGAGTTTAACAAAGAATGCTGCCAAGCAAGACTTTTCAAGTCATGTTGCCCAAGTGGATCCTTCATCATCTTCTTGGGTAAGAAGATGGTTTGGGCTGGGAAGTGAAGAAGTCCAAGAGGAGACTTTTAAATCAATTGCTGAAATACAACAGGAAAATTCATTTCTCATAGTTCTAGGTGATGAGAATGACTTAAAGGAGTTAAACATTGAAACTCCTCTTGAAAAGCATGAGTCAGAAACTCCACCAAAGTTTGATCCTTGTCCATTAGAGCAGACTGCACTACAATCTGGGCTTGAAGAAATACCTGATCCTCAGACAACTACCTGGCTTGATGATGACTTAATAGGATATTTTGATTTTGGTCAAGGGGATTCAGAATTTAAGTTACTATCTAAAAAAAATAATTCATTACTAGAAAATACTTCACTACTAGAAGACATTCCCATCAATGTTCCATCTGATCAAGAGCCCATAGTTCCACATACAGAAAAATTGTCAGAAGTAGAGGAGCCCAAGACAAAAGATTATTCAGCTTTCCAGCCAAGTTGGTTTGATTTGGGTTTCAGTAATATGCTGTACTTTGCATATGCTGAAGAAGAACAAAGGAAAATAGATAAGCAACAAAGAGAAGGCAGCAGTAGAGGAAATGACAATGAAAAATTTTCATCTAATAATCTTGACCTTGATCATAATGAGGAAAGAGAAATAAAAGAAATTGGGGAAAATGAAGATCAAACATTTAAAAAAACAGGAGAGTATTTGGAAAGGTTGTTTGATTATGCTAATAATCATTGGAACTCCCACAACAAATCACCATTTTCCAAAAAACTGGCAGGTCAAGATAAACTACTTGCAACTGACAAAACAGAAGAATTATCAGATGAAAGTCAAATCACAGAAAATATGGAGATTAATTCAAAAACCAAAAACAGTCAATCAGGTTGGTATGAAACTTTCTAGGATCTAATTTATTTTCTAAAATATTAAAGGGAAAAAAATTCAAGTACTTGTTGTTTCCCAAGAAATAGAAACATCATCTATCACTTCCCTTTTACATTTTAACTCAGTCTAGGACTTAAATGATTGCTTGTAAAACACTTTATAAGTATTGTCATTTTGTTTGATCCTCATAACAACTCTGGTAGATGAGGGCTATTCCTATCCTCATTTTATAATTAAGGAAACTGAGGCAGATCAAATTTAAATGACTTTCTCACTGTCAGTGTCTGGGACTGAAATTGAAATCAGATATTTCTGACACCAGACCTAGAATTCCATCTGCTGTTCCACTTAATTTAGAGTTTAATGATATTAAAAAAAATTTGAGGAATAAAAGCGACATTAAAGATATCAAAGTTTCCTTTTTTCATTAATCATTTTATGAATGTTTCAAATAAATGAATAAAAAAGTATTTATTAAATGCCTATGTGTCAAGCACTATGCTAAATGTAAGAGATACAAATACAAAAGCAAAGATAGCCCCAATACTCAAAGAACTTATATTCTAATAGAAGGAAACAATATAATTTAGGGAGGAATATTTTGCTTTTGAAATTTACAGGAATAATGAATATAGCCATTGAAGAATAAATTGACATATTTTTCCCAGTAGCAATCTCTGCATTAATTTGATTATGCTACCAGAATTGGAAACTGATAGAGTTAAGTGGGGGTGAGGGAGTGTCTCCTATACTTCATTTCTTTTTTCTTGATGGTTCCTAATCTGAATATGAGTTAAGAGAACAAAGAAACTGTCAGAAGCAAAAGCTCAATTACCTGGCTAATAAACTTGATCCAGAGAGGACTAATATAGATTTACCCTAATCCCTAATGAGTAACAAAAAAAAATCTTTGCTTTTTCATTTTCAGACTTTAAAATGAAATATAAAAAAGAATCCCAGTGGCAACAAGAAGAAAAATCTATATTTTCCACTCACGAGAGAAACAGTGCTAAAGGTAATAAACCAAATGGATCTTCTCACACTAAAACTAATGAGGCTATTTACACTCACTAAGTTTATCAGGACACACTTTCAAAATCAGGAATAGAAAATGTAGAGGCAACTCTGTGTCTGGAGTTAGGAATACCTGGGTTTAAAGCCTGTCTCCAACACTTCCTAGAGGTATGCCTCTAGAAAGTAATTTAATCTGTCTGCCCGCCCTTTCCTTCAGTACTATAATATGAAGATAATAATATCATTAACCCCCCCATTGTTGTTGTGAAGATCAAAGGAGATGATATTTGTAAAGCACCATGCAAATGCTAATTATTATCATTAGTTGATCTAGAACAACTATTCAGATTTCTAAAGGCTCTTATTCTAATAAAAAAATTAGTTATGAAAAAGAGAATGACTGAAAAGTCTGCAGATATTCAGAGTGTTGAAATGACACTTCTTATATAGATGGCATTTTAAAATCACTTATAGTTTTAAGCTCCAAGTACATTAATATATTAAATAATGAATTCAAATAACAATTTTTAATAATAGCTTTATTTTCCAAAATACATGCAAAGACAGTTTTCAATATTCATCCTTGCAAAACCTTGTGTTTCCATATTTTTCTCCCTCCCTCCCCCAGAGAGCAAGTAATCCAATATAGGTTAAATATCAAATAACAATTTAATAATGTTAATAGAAAACCTGAAAGAGGAACAGTGAATTACAGTTGAAACCTGTTACTTGTTATTGGATAAATCACTTAATCTCTGTGGCCCTCAATTTTCTCAACTGTAAAATGAAAAGATTGGAGTAGATGGCCTCTGAGGTCCTTTCCATTTGCCACTTATGATCCTATAATTCTCACTTTGTTTTTTCTGACAAAGACATTATGTTTCACATAATTCTTAGAAGATACTTTTCCTCCTGATTACAGGTGCTAATGAAGCTAAATTGCACATATGTTAATCATCAAGAATAAAATCAGTTTTCTTTTGGTAGACAATAGGCTAATAATCCTTAAATTGATCAAAAGTCTCATGAGTATGATATTTAGTTCAGAAAATCGGATATTAAATACAAGTTGATAATAGTGAAAGTACTGGGAAGAATCCTAATGAATTAAATAGCCAGAGTCTGCCTGCAAGAAATGCATTTGAAAAACTTTTTCTAAGTAAAAGAATTCCTTAAATCAAAGGTTACATTCTAAATAAATAAAATATTTCATTCAGAGAAGCTTTGTAAACTAGTGGATAGAGAACCAAACTCTGAGTCAAAAAGACTGGGATTCAAGTTGGCTATATTACCCTGGACAAAACTACTTAAAATTTCATTTCCCAGGCAACTTTCTAACATGCTAAGTTACAGAGCAGATGTTGCCCTTTATTTGTAGAGGGAGGCTCCCTACTAGACACTGATCCAATATATCCCACTTCTTACCCCACCAAAAACTCTCCCCACATAATTCTTCAAATATGTAGATTATAATTCCCTTTGTTAATCCTTTATAATCTTCTTTATAGTAACAATTTCTTTTAGAGAAATAAAGAACAGGTTATATTTTGAATCACTGAAAGTATTTTTGATGCTCAAGAATTACAAAAGTAAATAACAGTATAAAACAGCATAATTTTACAGAAAAAGAAATTTCAAAATTAAGCATTTTCTTGAATTTATGAGATTATAAGAATTCAAGCAGAAATTAAATTCTATGATATAATTTATTTAAGCCTTTGGTATTTGAGAGAGAAACCGAAAGCAATACTAATTTAAATTGTTTAGTTATTTCAATCATGACTCCATTTAGGATTTTCTTGGCAAAGATATGGGAATGGCTTGCCATTTCCTTCTCCAGCTTATTTTATAGATGAAGAAACTAAGGCAAACTGGCTTAAGTGACTTGCCCAGATTCACAAAGTATCTGAGGCCAGATTTGAACTCAGAAGAATGAGTCTTCTGACTCCAGGCCCTGGCACTCTATCTACTGCACCACCTACCTGCCCATAATTTAAATTTAGCTTTTAAAAAAAGGAGTGTGTGTGAGGGGGTGTTCTAAGTAATGATTGTTTTATCTTTCTATATTTAGATGTCAAGGTATTCAGAGACTTCTACCATCATAAATAAATAAATAAATACACAAACATATACATATAAGAGCAGTATTTTAAATGAATAAAGAAAAATTATATAATATGACTTGCCCAAAATCAGATAGATAGTGTCAGAGATGAAGTCTAACTACATCTTTTTGATCTAAAGTCTATCTTTCTATTTCTTATGCTATACTGCCTTACAGGAGCATTAAGGGACACAAATAATATATCAGTCACTTAGGAAATGATTAAATCGCATGTTAAGTAGCTCTTTAATATCTAATGAATCTGTTATTTCATCCATAAGAATATCACCAATGACAGTACAGTAGGTAAACCACATCCTTTAAACACACCATAGGGGGTTCTCCCTCATGTACTGAGTATTGGGAGCTTTTCCTTTAAGTCTCTTGACATTGTGTGAACACCAGTGAAGTATGAGGCTAATCCTTCAATTTTCTCTTACTCTTGCTGTACAGCTGGTTAATAATTTTTTCCTCAATCATATGACATCTTTAGGCTACTTCTTCTATTCATTTCCACTTTTGTAATGTATTGTAGCTTGCTCACATCTACCATAATCCTTCCTCTAAAAAGTTGGCAATTTGGCAATACATAGCTGATTTAGGAATGAAATACAATCAATCTCATTTTTTTCTTTTTTCTTTTTTTTTTGGTGAGGCAATTGGGGTTAAGTGACTTGCCTAGGGTAACACAGTTAGGAAGTATTAAGTGTCTGAGGCTAGATTTGAACTCAGGTCCTCCTGACTTCAGGGCTAGTACTCTATCCACTTCACCATCTATCTGACCCCAATCAATCTCATTTTTGTTAACAATATTTAGTACTCACCACATCCATGATCTTTTCTGGGAAAAATATTCATAAACTTCAGGTGTGATGCTTGTTTCTCATTCCTGAAATGCATTTTTTCAATATCTTTGTCTTTGTACTATTATCATTGAGTGTCAAACCATATGTTGATATGCTTTTTTTGAGTTTTATGTAGTTGTTCTTATAAGCTTCCAGGTACTAATGAGATCAATACAGTATATGTGTGGGAAAGTCAGTTGTTTCCCTCCACCTTTCTCATGGAGCAATCTTATTAATTCCTAGAAGCTTTTGAGAAGGGAGAATTGTTGCTATATAAGTTTTCATCATTTGGGGGGTGGTCTCTTTTGCAAATGCTTATATAAGTACTACAATATAGAATAACCCATGAATTTTTGTCTTGTTGCCTTTGGATACATAATAAAAACCATCTCCTTGAATTTAATTTGCCTCTCCAAGGAAGACTCTTAAGTCACCCTCACATTTAGCTACAACTTTTCTTTAGCTTTTGGTTTATATATAGTAAGAATGTCAAGATCAATACAACATAGTTCCTTCAACAGTATTTCTACTCTTTGGTCATTAGACAAAAATGTCACATTTAGAATTGTAATAGATAAATTATGATTTATGGATTAACTAAACTCTTAGCATTCTCAGATTCCTTTCTTCCACTCTGCTACTGTCATACCAGAAGGATACATTGCATCTTTCTCTTTTCCTATGTTACCATTACCAAAAAATTCATCACCAAATGGTCAGTTTACTAGAGAGGAGTCATTTGGAATTTAATTAGACCAGTCCTAAATAAAATAGATATGTTCTATTTTTGGTGTAGAACCTTATTAGCAAGAGGACTGATGGGAATTATAATTTTTTCCCAAGTAGAAAAAGATATGAAGGGGTAGTGGAAGATACAACCTCTGTAACTAATAATAGGGTTAGCTAGATGACACAGTAGGCAAATCACTTAACCCCAACTGCCTCATTCTCTAAAAATTTATAATAATAATAATAAATACAATAGCATTTAATAGTGTTTTAAGGTTTGAAAATGATTTATAAATATCTCATTTTATTATTGCAATAAGACGTCTAGTCTAATATTTCCACCCCACCTCCCCAGGCTAGGGTTAAGTGACTTGCCCAGGGTCACACAGCTAGGAAGTGTTAAGGGTCTGAGACCAGATTTGAACTTGGGTCCTCCTGAATTCAGGACTGGTGCTCTATCCACTGCGCTACCTAGCTGCTCCCAAAGATGCTAATATTTATCCCCATTTTACAGATGAGAAAACTGAGGTAGATAGAGGTTGACTTACTCGAGTTTCTTCTTTCTTAAAAATTTTTTGTGAAGTGACCCAATGATTAGAGAGGCACAAAATGGGAAAACAAAAACAAATAACTGGATGGGTAAAAAGATAATGATGATAGAAACAAAAAATGAATATAATTCTCCTTATCTATTTATAGATATAATTATTAAAATTAAGTTAACTACAAGATTTAATAAGTAGGGTATCCCAAAATTGAATAATTTCTATACCATAACTAACAATGAAAATGATATCAATGTATCCTGCATCTGTTTAAGTCAAAATCCATATTCTTGGGAAAAAATTCTTTTAAACATGTAACTTTCATCAGATAACTCATCCCTTTAAAAACAACATTCCCCTAATCAGTAAGAATTAGTCTCTACTCTATGAGACAACTAGAGAAGAAAAATATCCATAAGGGGCAACTAGGTGGCACAGTGGATAGAGCACTAGCCTTGAAGTCAGTTGGATTTAAGTTCAAATCTAATCTCAGCTGTGTGACCCTAAGCAAGTCACTTAACCCAAATTGCCTCAGCAAAAAACAAACAAAACCCAGATCCAAGAGCAATATAATTTGAAATGTAAACATATTTTCTTTTTCTAATAATTAGCAGAAGATGCACATGCGGCTCAGATACTTGAATATTTACTTCAAATTAAAATATCTGACCTCCTGACTTCTACAAAAAAGGTAAAAAAAATTTTCATATCTATATCACTAAAGAAAATTTCTCATTATGATTTCAAATTGCATGTTTTATGTTAAACAATTTTTTAAAAATTTTCATTATGAGTTGTTGAACTTGTGAACATGGGTATCTCTTTGCAATGAAAATAAAATAAAAATAAATGATTTAGCCTGGAAGGAATGCAAAATATGGAATGAACATTATTATCAATATGTAAATTAGTTTTCTTTCCTCAAAGACTGTATGGTGTGATGTTCAGCTACAAAAGCAACCATCCAAATTTTAACCAAGCTGATGTTAAATTTCGTTCATTTTGTATTTCTTTTGTTTATCTGGCCTGCCTTATTTTCTCTCTCTCTCTCTCTTTTTTTTTTTTTATAGCTTTTTATTGATAGAACATATGCATATGACAGAACATCAGCATTGTCCCTTGCAATCACTTCTATTCCAACCTTTCCCTTCTTTCCCTCCACCCCCTCCCCTAGATGTGGCCTTCCCTATTCTCAAAGAGATAATAAAAAAAATATGAATTAGCAAATCACTTTTTAGCTACTTTAAAGCTATTTACATATAAGTTTAAGATGAATAATTTAAAATTCATTTTTGCCAAAACATTTTGGAAAAAGAATGAAATCCCATGTCCTTAATCTTTAATTTGTGAGTTTCAAAATCAGTCACTGAAAATAGATTTAGCTTTAGAAAAATGAAAATTATTTATTAAAGCACTTTCAGATTAACAAAAGATGGTCAACTGTCAATGGATTCTCCTAGAATTTTCAGAGAATGAGATATGGAAAGAAATGAAATATTTATTTGTTTCAAGCAACTTAACTTTCAAAATAAGAATCTTAAAAATATATTGTATACTCTCCATTTTCAAAAAGGATGTATTATAAATATATAATTTTTATTACCCAGGATTATCAGTAAGAATATCAATTATTTTATTATACAGTGGTATTCTCAAGAAAGGTAGCATAATATAGAGAGCCAGAATCAAAGGTAGGAAGACCTTGTGTAAATTATTTAGCCTCCCAATGCTCTGGGAAATTCTCTAAAACTATAAATTGTGGAGAAGATATGACTTAATGTAGAATCTATATTGGAATAAGGTATTTCCTTATGAGGGACTTAATTACCTCTTTAGCTCTAATAGCTTCATATTACAATAATGCCTTAAAGGTTGATTAAAGTTAATTTGCTTTTACACTAACCATATAATCTATTTTCTGAATTCTTGTTTCTTTTTTGTAGCTTTTTTCCTTCCTTTTAAAATATGTTTAAATTTATTAAAACTTTTAAATGAAAAAATTAAGTTAATACATTTTCTTTGGGCACACAGCAGACTTCCTCCGAAATTTACCAAGGCCATCAAAAGTACATTCCCCTAATCCAATGTATAGAGTTTTTAACTTAAATTCTCTTTGTTATTATGAATTTAAGCACCAAGAGACTCCAACATTTCATTATACAAGGAAGAACAGAGAAACAAAATTGTATATGAAACTTTAATCTATTCCTTTCTGTGGCACAGATTCTGGGTTCACTCTACCAATTTCCATTTGTACTGTCAAGTTGGATACTATTTCTACTCTCAGGAATCTAGGAGTAACCCTGAGGGAATGTGGTGACTTTTTAGTATTATTATTCATAAACCCATATCTAATGTATTCCTCAATATCATTTAACCAATTGATATCTCCCTAGTAGGAATGACCATCAATTAGTGTTTACTACTGCAAAGACCAAAGCATAACAACATTTCCCTCAAAAATATGAGACATATTACTGAGTTTATATATTATATACAGAAGCCATGAAAGAATGAATTCAGATTTAGAGACCATGTATAGCAAAAATGTAATTCACAATATTTGGTTAGGTAGAAGTTCTTTGTTCCCTTCTAGTAGAGGCAGCTACCTTCAGGACAGAGTTAATGACCTTGTAATATCCCAAGCTGCCTGTTCTTAGTTCTCAATTCAGATACCATGAGATATTCTTATTTTTAATTATGAGAAAACCACATCTTCCAAGCAATTCCCTCTCTAGGGCTTGTCTTATCTACTGTACCACCAAGTTGGTCAACTAGTTATTTTTCTTCAACTAATACCAGTATACTTGTATCACTTTGTCTCATTTCATCTGGTAGATCTAAATGTCTTATTCCTACAAATTTGGAATTTTTTTCTACTCCTAGTTTATGTCTTTCTTTGATTGATCTGATAGAAGTGTCCAGGAATTATTCACACCTATTTTGTATCTTCAATTGAATAATTCTGTAACATAAAGGATGTAACATAAACTTGATAAAGTTATCAGGACATATAACATTTGTTAATTTCATCAACTGTAATGGGGATGATTGGATGATTCAATTGAGGATTCCATGACTTCTGTGCTGGATTTGAGTGGGGTTGACTCCTACCCTTATAAATATTTTTTTCCCTAAAGTATATCCCATGAATCCATGTTGTTGTTGTTTAATTATGATGCTATGACTTTTAATCATAAGTGAGAGAGGGCATTTAACATGACTAACAAAATTGCCTGCTTATTAAGAATATAGTCTTTTTATAAGAATATGGTCTTTTTCTAATATTCCTCCTGTTTTTTGAAAGTATAATTGCCCTTATTATTTTTTTCCTTTTTGTGGACATCACTATTTTTAGCTATTAATATTTCCTCTTACAAATATTTTGCTTCTCAAGAAGAAATCTCTTATAACAAATTAGTATTGTAAAGCAAAACTAAATCAAACAGACTATTTCTGAAAATCTGTGTCTCATTCTGCACCTAAAATAAAGTGAAATTTTCCTGACACGTTGCCTACCTGTTTATCTATTCCCTAACTGATTCACCTTGTTTCTAATTATATTTGCTACAACAGAAAGTATTACTATGAACATTTTTGTACAAATAGATCCCTTCCTTCTTTCTTCCATCTTTGGAGTATAAATTTAGTAATGACTGTCTTACTGGTTAAAAGTCTCAGTTTAGTGACTTTTTTGAATTCCATATTACCTTCTAGAATGACTGGTCTAATTTATATTTCTCTCAACAGTGCATTAATGTGATTCCTGTCCCTTAGCTTTGTAAAAATTATGGGGTTTTTTACAGTCTTTTATTATTGCTGATTTAGAATATTTTATATGATTATTGATAACCTATATATTTTCTGAAACTGCTTACTAATATCCTTTTACCATTTATTTAATGGGGAATGACATTTATTCTTTGCTATATTTGAATCTATTTCCTCTATATTTTGGGTAACATTTCTTTATCAGAGAAATTTGTTGTAATTTTTTCCCTACCCTAACCCCCAGGTACCCTTTCTCCTTTGAATTCTAATTTTATTGATATTGTTTATGAACAAACTTTTCAACTTTATGATTTATGATTATCTCAAATTTATTTGGTCAAGAATTCAACTATTCAGAATTGAGAAAAATATCTCCTGAGGATCTTCTTTCATTTGCTTGAGATGATCTTTTATATCTATGCTAGGCATCCATTTGGAGCTTTTTTTGTGGTTTATATTTTTGGGAACATATACAAGATTGTTATGTGTCTGACATAAATTTGTTGATAAACTATATAATTATTTATATATTTTCATAGTTTGAATAAGAATAATTACTTTTGGCTATGTAATTGGGAACATATGGAAAGAATATCATGAATAAAAATGTATTTAACTGTGTAATTGTGTAAACATATATTAACTATATTGACTATGTAAAATATTTAAAATATTAATGATTATTTGCATTTTGCACAACTTCTTCTATCTGGATTTCTGATTTTCAGGGACTGTAAATGTTTACTATGAGGAAAATGTCAGGTTATTTTTTCAGTCATTCAGTTGTGTGTGACTCTGAATCATGAATCATAAGGATCATGAAATTTTCTTGGCAAAGATACTTCTCCACTGAGATGTAGGTACTTTCTCTTTATTGTGAAGATGTATTATTTGCTGGAAGGGTCAAGAAAGAAATATTAGTGTGAAACAAAGAGACAAGTGGCTTGAGGAGAAATATAGAGTATGTTGAGAAAACTTTAGAGGAAAGTTACCACTTAAAATTTCTAAAAAGCACTTGAAAGAAAGCAGTTCCCCTGAAAGAAAGGTACTGACTGATAGTAGAGATATTCACAATCATTATTTGCAAGAACCTCATTTGAATGTGAACATTTTAAAGAACTGAAGATTATTACTAGGAAATCCTGAATCAAAGAACTAGTTTGGTAATATGAAACTATTGTATATGAAACACTTATGTCCTGTGTCCTGGAAGTATGGATTTGAAGGTTCTCAACCTAAGTTAGAAATGAGGCGCTATACATGAGAGAGCCCTTACTTGAAGTCAGGAACCACAGATGGGAAGAACACAAGTCAGAAACTGAAGAATCTGGGTATGGGAGAGATGTCAGAGAAGCTGATGAGAAAAGCTACTTCGAGAAGCAGAAAAAAGAAACCTATGGGGCTGAGACAACACAAGTCTCTATAAAGCCAGTTGACAATTTTTTTTTGCTATTGATTTAGTGAACTGATAGGAATGGCAGAAAACTCTTCTGTTGGAAAGAGGTAATTGGAGAAAAGAAGAATCCTCTGCTTTAGGAGAAGAGCTGGCTGGAAGAAAGGTTGCCTTGTCTCTAGTACATTCAACAACTTGAGAGAAAGGTGATGTTTCAAAGCCTTGCTTACACTACCCTTTACTTCCCTCTGTATTTTGAAAAGGGAAACTTCCTTTTAAAGCCTAGAAAGAGTAACACCAGAATGGAAATTATTTTTCAGTGGAAGTTTCATGCTATTTCAGTGTTTATATACCCAGATAGCTCAGTGAAAAACAGACTTAGAGTTTATGAAGAAGCAGCTTCATCTAGCACAGTGAGCATAGAGCCTCGGAAGAAGAATCAATGATACATTGATATCCATTGATATTTAGACCTGAAGTCCAGAGTTGTAATTTGTTCCAGGCATGTGTGTTTCTCTGCTTCTTTCAATCACTACTAAATTCTATACATATTTATTCCTTTTTCCAATGGATACTGCATATAGAAGAATATGACTGATTTATGAGGGGATTATTATATTTTGATTATTCATGCTTTTGCTTTCCATTTGTCACCTAATAATAAATCATAAGATTAGTTTTGCTTTTGACTTCTAGTTTAGTAAATATTTCATTTTAAGAGTTAGTGATCTTATTGTAGCAGATTTATAAATGGGAAGCATATGGATGGGGGCTCAGAACCTAGAGTCATGAGGATCAACATATATTTCCTCTACACTAGTGTTAGCCCTAGGACCTTCTGAATAACTTGTAACCATGGGACTGAAATTGACCCAACTCAGACCAGTCAGACTGAGTACAGTTTGTGCTAAGTCAGCCAGCTTAGCCAAAGAAAAAAAGGGATGTGGGTACCATGTGATTACCACATTATTTATTTTATGCTCTTATCTTCTTACCCAGGACAAGGCCAATTATATTGTCCTCCTGGAGTATTTGTAGGACCTACTATTGGCTCAAGTTCTTTCCTCTTGTGTTTTACCAAAGTTAGGGGTCAATAAGCAGTATACCTGTTAAATCTAACCACTTAATATCTTTAAAAAAATTTTTTATTAAAGCTTTTTTATTTTCAAAATATAGGCATAGATAATTTTCAACATTAACCCTTGCAAAACCTTGTGCTCCAAACTTTTTTTTTCTTTCTTTTCCCCCCACTTTTCCCAGATGGCAAGTAATCCAATATATGTTAAACATGTCCAATTCTTCTATACATATTTTTATAATTATCATGTTGCACAAGAAAAATCAGATCAAAATGGGAAAAAATGAGAAAGAAAACAAAATTCAAGCAAACAACAAACAAAAAGTGAAAATACTATGTTGTGATCCATACTCAGTTTCCACAGACTTTTATCTGTAACCATTTAATATCAATTAACTTTTACAAAGTGATATTTGCTTCAAAGATATAACAAGAACTAATTTACAGCTACTTTCACCAATACTTCCAGGGTATGTTCTTCCCTACAACATCAGCTACCTTCTTCGCCTCCTCTGTATGGAAAGGTGACATCACCAAGCAAGTTGATAGAGTCTGTGTATGTACCAGATTACACATTACATCTGGCATATGGTTCTGAGATTTTCCCCACACACTTTGAGAGTTAATTTATAGCTTGTTCAATTTATTTTTATGAGATTGGCTACACTATTTCTTATTACTTATAATCAGGACATTTTGTATTTGTTAAAAATTCATTTGTCATTTTTGCTATTATATAATTGGGTAAAATTTTTCTAATAACTTTTATATTTTCTTCATATCTTGTGAATTTTCCTTTTTTGTTTTTGATATTTTCAATTTGGTTTCCCCTCTTTCTCACCTTGGATCAGATTAGTTAATAGTTCCTCACAACTTCTTGGCAAAGATACTTCTCCACTGAGATGTAGGTACTCTCTCTTTATTGTGAGGATGTGTTATTTGCTAAAAGGGTCAAGAAAGAAATATTTGTGTGAAACAAAGAGACAAGTAGCTTGAGGAGAAATATAGAGTATGTTGAGAAAACTTTAGAGGAAAGTTACTACTTAAAATTTCTAAAAAGCACTTGAAAGAAAGCAGTTCCTCTGAAATAAAGGTTCTATTTATTATTAAAATTGAGATTTTCAAAGTTTTTGTTTATGCCCTCTATAAAGGGAGGGCATTGGTAGGAATTTGGTATTCCCATGTTCTAGCTTTCCAAAAAGAGGGGAAAGGAGACTGAGGGAAATGGGAGCAATCAAACCTTGAGCTAAGAGCATGGTGGGTTATAAAATAACTAACTATCCTGGGAGGGGCATCTTGTTCCCTGATGCTAAAACTGAACAGGACAGCAATAGAAAATGAAGTACTCTGAGAGTCCAGTTTCTGCCCTCTATAAAGGAAGGCACTAGGAAGAGAATTTCTTACACATTGTATATTTCCATTTATACTTACAGTCCAACTGTTCATCTTATTGTTCACCATACACAATACCACAGTTATCCCTTCCACATTACAACTTTCCCATCACAGTTTTGATATATCTGGCATAAGAAATTAGATAAGAATTTTAGGGAAGTTTTGCAAAAGCTGAAAAAGATGACACCCAGAGGCCAGCAAACATCACAGAAAAAAATTTAGAAGCTCAGAAATGCATAAATATAATATTGTACAAATTATATAAATATGGTATAATAGAATATTAACATATTTTAATACTATAAATATACACAATTTCTTTTTTAAAGTTAAAATATGACCAAATACTTAACACAAATTTTACAATGGGTTATTTTTAAGAAAAAGAAAGAGAAAAAAATTCAGACTCCTCCTTCTCCTCCTCCTTCCTCCTCCCTCTTCTTGTATCATTTTTGTATCATTTTTTATAAATTTTTTATTTTCCTGTATATGGACGTGTTGTCTATTTTGGATAACATGTAAGCTCCCCAAATTTATTTTTCTTTGTATTTCCAGCACCTAGCACAATGCCTGGCACAGAGTAGAAACTTATTGGTATATTACCACATTAGTAATGAGTATTTTTCTATTTGTTAACATAGTCCTTTTTTTCTTTTTGTGATATTTCTTCTTATTTTTTAAAGTTTTATTGATACTTTAAAAAATCAATCATTTCCCATTAATACCCACTCATCATAACACTTTCTTATAAAAAAGCTCAAGGAGATTACATTCTAATAAAGGAAGATAATACTTATAAGAGGGTATAGTACAGAATGTGGAAATGCTGGGGGGGAGGATGGTTCTTATTATACAGTATCAGCATAGATAGAAAGGCCTGGCAGTCAAACAGGCACAGAAGGTAAGCCTGAGTGATTCAATTGTTGACCATCACAAACAAATCATAGTATTTGGTATTGCCCTGCTCATCTAAGTAGTTCATTGTATCCTGAACTCATTCTATCAACTTGTGAATAGCCAGGTACTTAAGGTAACTCTTTGGTTCCCTTAGACTGTTACCTTTCTACTGGTGAAAGGGAAACATGTTCTATCATCAGTCATCTAAAGTCAAGATTTCATTGATCTGAATTCTGATATTGGAAGAGTGGCTTTTCTTTAAATTATTGTGTATGCACACATATGTGAATTTATGTTGCATATATAGCCAATCTTTAATTTTCACAGTGGTTATGTTCCTCAAAAGTTTCATGAAAGCCAAAAACACAAATGTTGACACTTTTGAATCTATGGAAAATGGAGAACGTGACTCCCTCAAAATTGTAATCTTTCATCAGAGATTGCATATTTGAAAGGTTACGTTAGCATTTTCTGGAGTAAATTCACTACCACTATATACATTCCTTCTTTTTGCAGATACAGGCATGCTTTAGAAATATTGAGGTTTGGTTCTAAACCATTGTAAAAAGAGCAAATATCACAATGACGTGAACCACACAAATTTTTTGTTTCCCACTGCATATAAAAGTTGTATTTAACTTTATGCTACTTTACACTATTTAGTGTGCAATAGTATGTCTAAAAAGATATAAAATATATACCTTAATTTAAAGCATTTAAAAATGCTAATGATTAAAAAAAATTAAAAATATCATTTGAGCCTTCAGTAAGTTTCAGTAAAATGACTTTTAAAAATTTAATTAAATTTAAGAAATTACTTTTTTTGCTGGTGAAGGGTTTTACCTCAGTGTTGACAGCTGCTGATTGGTTAGGGTGGTGGCTACTGAAGGTTGGGGTGGCTGAGGTAATTTCTTAAAATAAAACAACAATGAATTTTGCAGCATCAATTGACTCTTCCTTTTACTGAAACACTTACAGGCCATTGTAGAGTTATTAACTAGTCTTATTTCAGTCTTTCAGTTTTCAGGGAAAAGGAAGGGCTAAGGTAAAGACTGAAGAGTCTTTCAACTGGGGAACAATTGGTCAGAGGAGCATTCACAATATATACAACATTTATTGATTAAGTTGCCATCTCATGTGGGTGCACCACAAAACAATTGCAATAGTAACATCAAAGATCACTGATCACAGTCCCCATAACATATATAATAATAATGAAAAAAGTTAGAAATATTGTAAGAATTACCAAAATGTGACATAGAGACATTATGTGAGTACATGCTTCTGGAAAAATAACATTGATAGACTTCTCAAAACAGGGCTACCATAAATCTTCAATTTGTAAAAACTGCAATATCTACAAAGTTCAATAAAATAAAGTAATAAAATAAGATTTCTTGGGCTTAGAACCCAAAGGACTTACAATATGCTTTGGGGGCATAACTCTAACACAAAACTTGAGTTTTAAAGGCAACCGATGAAAATATGCAATAATGCACCAGCCACTCCACAAACTCTTGCCTATTGAACTTCTCATGTTTTTCTCTACTATGCATAGTCACAAACGTGCCTTTTGCCAACGCAAAAGTGAAAATTAGGTTACTAATAAAATTATGTGAATACTTGAAATCACAAAAGTTAAATATGGGAATGTTGAGAATACACATACTCTCTGTTTCTCTCTTTTTTTGTCTTTGTCTAGCTCTCCTTCTCTCTATATATAGTTCTCTTAGTTCAACTTATTTTACTCAGTGTAAGTTCATAAAAGTAGTTCCAAGGTTCTTTGAATCCTTATATTCTTAATATTACAATTTGCACTATTCTTTAGTGAATGGATACCTACTTTGTTTCAGTTTTTTGCTTTGTTTTGTTTTTTTTTTCTACTATGAAATATGCTGCTATAATTAATTTTGTAACTTCCTCTTTGAGATTCTTTTTTTAATCAGTCAAGGGATAGTAACTTGTTTTACATAATTCCAAATTCTTTTCCAGATTAGCTGTACAAGTTCACAGTAACCATTTTAGCAATGACTACTTATATCATTTTAATGTTGCTTGAGTGATCTAGATTCCTGGTGGTCTAGATGTTAGTGGCTATAAGAGAGTTATTAAGAATCCCCTTAAAATCAGCCACAGGTTTTAGGAGTGAAAGAATCCACTCATTCCCGAATATTAGTTGCAAAATGAAAGTTTAGTGTTAGATAGAAATCAGTTTATCCAGAGACTGACTCCTATAGTGGCAGGTGTATGGAAAATGGAGTTTTGCATTGAGAATGCAGTTCTCAGTGGACAGAAAGTCCTGGCAGTAAAGAGGGCTGCCAAAGTCCATCTGCAAAAACTGTAGTTGATGTAAGCTTATTATATCTTAGTGGGGGTTGGGAAGCCCGAGCAAGTCAGAATGGGAGCTGGGACAAGCCCGAATCTCCTACTGGAATTCAAAGGGATGCTTTTTGACTAAGATTTGTAATTGAATCAAAGACTCTGGCATCCTGGAAAGACAACTTGTCTGGGGAGGATGTGCGTCAGCCAGGAGGGGCTGGGAATCTGAAAGGAATCACAGATCAATAGGAAATACAGTTTCTTAAAGGGACCACAACCTGTTTCAATTTCTCATCTTTGTTAATTTTCTAAGGGTAATGTGAAATTTCAGAGTCCTTTGACTTCGCATTTCTAATTTCCATTCTAATGATTTGAAGAATTTTATCACATGGTTGTTGACCATTTTCATTTATTTTGACAACTGTTCGTATCTTTTTATAACTTATCAGTTGAGGAGTAGACTTGTGATAGTCTATATTGATATAGAAAACTTCCTCTATAAATTCAAGTTAGTACCTTTTCTGCAACTTAATTCTTATAGAGTTGCCTGAGTTCATTAAGGTTGCTTAGACAGAAGTAAAACTTTGGAGTAAAAAAGAAGAGACTTTTTGCCAATTTTTGGATAAAGACTGAAGAGTACTGTAATAATTCAGCTGAAAAGAGAACTGTAACACCTGACTAAACTAGAGATTAGAGGTGATAAAATCTGTAGTTCTCCACTGAAAAGTGAGCTCAAGAAGTTAGTGTATTGACCCTTCCAGAAGAGACCCTTCGGAAGAGTTTATCAACTGAGTAGTCTGCCTAGCCCAGTCCGACAGGCATGATTTGTCAGCAGCAGAGCTTGCTAAGGAACCAATTCTGCAATTGAATGACCTACTTAATGCAGCCTAAATAGATTGAATCATGCTGTTATGGAGGGATTGCTGAGTCAAGGAGTATGGACTGCTTAATTGATCTTGCATGATTACAAATTGAAATCCAAAACAGACCACTTCATAGCTTTAAAGAGAATGCATTGGGGCAGCTAGTGGATAGAGAGCACCAGCCCTGAAGTCAGGAGGACTTGAGTTCAAATTTGACCTCAGACATTTAGCACTTCCTGGGCAAGTCACAACTCCAATTGCTCCAACTAAAAAAAAGCCGAAAATAAATAAATGAAAAGAAAACATCATGTCAATATAATTTCTTCATGTCAACATGTCTTCACATAGTTTCTTCATCTTTAACTATTTCCAATTTTTATGATATGAGATGAAACTTCATCAGTGTTTTAATTTCATAATCACAGAACACAATATTAGAGTTGGAATGAATCTCAGTCTAATGTATACCCAAAGGAATTCCCCAAATAGCATAAATGACAAATTGTTATTCAGTCTGTTCTTGAACACTTCCAATGAAGGCAAATCTATTACCTTCCAAAAGCAAATTATTCTACATTTGGGAAGCTCTAATTATTAGTTGATACAGTAGATAGTGTGCTGGGCCTGAAGACAGGATGATTTTCCTGTCTTTTCCTGACATCAAATCTTGCTTCAGACACTTATTAGCTCTGTAAGTCACTTAACCCTGGTTGTCTCAGTTTCCTCAGTTATAAAATGATCTGGAGAAGGAAATGGAAGACCATTTTAGTATCTTTGCCAAGAAAATCCTAAATTGGGTCACAAAGAGTTACTTAACTGAATTACAATTATTAGAGATTTTTTTCCTGACATCAAGCCCAAATTTGCCTCTTCCATTCACTATTCCTAGTTCTGACATATGGGGTCAAATATAATAATCTTTCTTCGATACGATAGATGTTGAAGAACAGTTATTATGTTCTTTTTTGATCTTTTCTTCAGATGAAACATATCCAGTTGTTTCAACTCAACCTCATGTGGTCTAAAGTCAATAGTTGTCCTTTTCTTGTCACTCTCTATCTTTCTTCAGTTGTCATACCTATAATTGAATATAGCAATCTATATGTAATCTGATCAGGATAAAATACAGAGAAACTATACTATTCTTATTCCTGGAAATAATGTAACTCAACATTAGCTTTTTCTTTTTTTTTGGCTGTCATATCTTATTGGATTCCATATTGGATTTATAGTCTACTAAAATCCCCACATCTTTTTTTTTTTTTTTTTTTTTTTTTTTTTTTAAGACAAATAAATTGCTGTCTAACCATATCTCCTCAATTCTTGTGAAATTGAAAAGTTACACTTTTCTCTGATGAATTTTACCATATTAGATTAAATCCAATGCCAAAGCCTGTCAAGATCTTTTTGAATCCTGGTTCGGTTATTAAATATATTATTATCCCTCCCAGCTTAGTGCCTTTCACACAAACATGCCACCTATGCTTTTATGCAAATCACTGATAAAAATGTTTAGCATAGGACCCAGCACAGATCCCTGGGTCTCCCACTATCATATTGCCCTTGTCATATCATATCATATTACCAGTTTAATAATCTTGTCCAAAAAGAAAATAAGAATAAGTTGTCTTCGTCTATTTTGGTGAAACCATGTTGACTCTGAAATCAGTACTTACTTTTCTATATGAATATATAAATCTTATAAACGATCCATTCCTAGAAAATTCCTATGAATTTCTCCATACCTTCTCTTATTGGGAAAGTTTTGGATGTTTTTCCTTGATAGCTTTTAGCTTTATATCAGTACATTTTTATCATAGTAAGGACATGTTATTTTATCTTTGTGCTTTTTTGTATTTTTAATGGACATAAAAAAAGTATTACTTATATATCAAAGGTTTTTTTTTAAGCAAGCCATACATTTCTGTGATGACATCCTTTATTCCATTTCTGTGCATTTCCTCATTTTTGATATGTTGTAGTTTATTTATGCCCACCATGCCAATTTCTATTGCCCTTTAATAATTCTTCAAAAATGTGGTCTTGGACTTTTACAAAAATCTTTTCTATTACAGTGGTAAATGACTTTAATGAGCAAAGTTTTATTATTATTAAGTTGATATTAATAATCAGGACATTGGGGAAAAGTGATGTCATACCTGGCATCATGATACAACATAAAATATTTTCATGGAGCTGCTAAACTGTATGTCAGTATATAAGTAAAGTAAGTGACCTTCCTTACATCATTCTTATAGGTGTGCTCACATTTCTCATCTTACTTATCTCCAAATGATGCCAAGGGTTGAGTCCAAATTGCTAGACAATAGCCATCAAATATACCATGGGATATTTCTGAATATTTCTTTTCACTTCTTGTACCTAATGAATCATTTCTTGTAACAATGAAAAGAAAAAGCAGTTTAGCAAAACTAAGCAACTCATCATCTGATAGTATATGTAATTTTCTAATTATATCAACTATCATCTAATAATATATGTAATTTTCTTCACCCATAATCCTTACCTCTGTAAAGAAGAGGAAGTGCATTTCCTCTTTTTTGGGGCCAGATGTAATTACTATAATTGAAGTGTCCAGTTTCTTATTATTCCTTCCTCCCTTCCCTTATTTTTTCTTTTTCTTTTTCTTCACTTCCTGCTTTCTTTCTTTCTTTCTTATTTTCTTTGGAGGGAAAAGAGGTATCATTTCCATTTATATTATGGTGTATTGTGGATATTTTATATATTATTTATCTAGTTGTGTTTATTTTCTTGTATATCAATTCATATAAATCTTCTTTAGTTTGTTTAGCTATGTCACATGAATAATGTACCATCATTGTAGGGCAATTTCAAATAAATTTCTACAATTTCACTTGGAGATATTGGTTAACAAGAACTAAAAGTCAAAATTCAGAAAGGAATATGTGATCAAACCTTTTGGCACCTGTTGGAGACTCTTACAAATTAGAAATGTGAGACTCTCTGCTTCTTATAGTAGAATTAATTAGACTTAATTAATTAGAATTAATTAATCAGGAACAATGGAGATGTAAGTAAATGAATTCAAAAGGTATTTGCAGATGAACCGTTGGTGTCAGACTTATCTGGGGAGTAACCAGTTCAAGATTTGGGCAAAGAGTAAATTGTAAGTTGATAGTTCTTTTTTGTGAAGTCTGGCCTAGCTCCCTGGAGGCCTCAGAATCAGTCAGAGTCAGGATAAGCAAAAGTCCTTGGTCTTTAGGGGAAGAAGAGAAGGAGATAGACAAAACTGCTACAAGCTTTCCACCAAACTCCCTTCTCCTTGTCCTCCTCCAAAAGTGACTCTGGCTTGTCTCACACCATCCCCTAATCCCTCCTGCGATTATCTGTATGCTCCAAAAGATCAAGCCAGCATGGAATAGTGAGAAGGGCCATTTTTCCAAGTATGTGCTAATAGAATTATTGTCCAATAGGTAGTTAGCCTTAAGTGCTCAGTTGTCTGTTTACAGTGCATCTATTTTAGAGTTTCAGCCCTTTACACTTTTTGACTGCTGAAGTTCTTTAAGAGTGTAAGGACTGCTGTAACTTGAGAGGAACATTTGTTTTTATTGGGGTGGAGGGCTGAATCCAGAGATTAACCCTTTCTTTGATTAGTGGCAACTCTTTCCATTTGACTCCCAGATGAAACCTTCCATCTAATAATAGGCTCCCCTATTAGAATGTGAATGTCTTGAGGACAGAGACTGACTTTTCTATTTGATTCTAGAGCTCAACATAGTGCTTTACTCACAATAAGCACTTAATACTTTATTCATTTATTCTAAAAGGATTGGAATCTACCTACAAAAAAGATATTCATTAGGAGGTGGATAGATAACATTTAAGCCTGTGAGCAGGCATATACTATAAAAGAGTGCAATATCCTCTGCAGGATTGTGGAACTTGATTATACTTTAAGGTACAGAACTGATAGTAAATAAATCATTGCAGAAAGGCTAGGACTATCTGGATAGTGAGTAGATTTATTTATTATATTCTCAGTAGAAAGGGTGAAGAAATTCACAAAATCTTTTCATGGTCTGTTCATTCTAATATTGGACATCATTTTTAACAAGCTTAATTTTTTTTTCCCTAGCTTACATAGGATTAGAAGCAAAAAGTTGGAAAGGTAAGGATGGCTGATATTGAAAGGCCTCCACATAGCAAATGAAATGACCATTGACATTCTAACAACAGAAGAGGAAACAGATAAAACTATAAACAAAGTGAACATACTGAAATATCTCAATTGATCCTCAGTTTTGATGGTGGGAATATTACTTCCAACAATCAGATTGAAACTCTCTTTCACTTTCTTAGGCAATTTCATAAGTTGTGCTGGCCAAAAAATTGCCAAGCTTCTAATGATGTATAACCAGAAAAACTCAAAAAAGTATCATTTCCTAGAGCCATTTTGTGAAAGAACAAATAAAATGATTGAGGTATAATTACCAATAGTGTTACAGAGGACAATTACTTAGTTTGGGTGACCATATGTTTGATATTACATTTGGTTTTCTCAAATTATTGTAAACATTAACTATAATTTTTAATGCTATTATTGGCTAGTAATGTTAGGTGAAGTGCTGTGTACAATTTTATTTTTAATATGTTCGAGGCAGAATGACCAAATTAGTGCAGGACTTTGATGATAAACTATCATCATTTCTTTTTTACTTAGTAATATTTTATTGTTTCCAGTTATATGTAAAGAGTTCTCAAAACTTGTTTTAAAAAATATTTTGAATTCCAAATTTTTGTCTCTTCCTTTCTCCCTCCCTCCCTATTCAAAACAGCAAACAATTTGATGATGGTTATACATGTGCAATCATGTAAAACATATATCTACACTAGTCTTCCTGTATCACTATTCCTTAACCTAAAAAAAGAAAATTAAGTGTAGATCCTAGAATGGAAACATTTTAATTGGATGTCAAGCATTGTAAAGTTTTCTGTTCATTAACAAATAGATAAATGAATAAAGTTTTTATTGCGTGCTTACTGTTTTGATACCTGTGCAATAGAGGACTACATCAAGTAGAGTCATGACTACCAACCAAATATCTGATTTCACAGTCAGCTTCTCTTCTTAAACTGAATTTTTTTAATCTTCTATTTTTAAACCAAAGAACAGAAAATGTTAAATTTGTTGTACTATATGCAACTCATTAGAGACACAAATAGGAAAATAAGATAGTCCCTGATCTAATAACTAATTCGCTTTTATCTTTATGGAGCTTCCGATCAAGTTTGCTTATGCAAAGCAATGTTCTTTGCTTATGCAATTTTTCCATATAACTGCTGAGTGGAATTTTTTACCCAAATATTTCAGGTAATAATTGCTTCAGTTCTCTGGTAGTTCTATTAGGCCACTTGTAGACAACATATTTTAGTTTTATTGTGTAAAAGATTTAGGCTAATATTACTGTTGTAGAATAAAAATTATTTTTTTTTAATTAGTAAAGATTGATGAAATCTTTTTCTTCTTTTTTTCCTGAGGTAATTGGGGTTAAGTGATTTATCTAGGGTCACACAACTAGGAAGTGTTAAGTGTCTCAGGCTAGATTCGAACTCAGGTCCTCCTAATTTCAGGGCTGGTGTTCTATCCATTGTACCATCTAGCTGCCCGGAAATATTTTATTTAAAAAAAAATGCAATTATAACATCAAACAGTTGACCATCTGGAGGAAAAGACTTCTTTAGGAAGTAGATCACCACTCCTTAAAGGATTAAAGTTTCATATATAAATATACACACAGAAACACAGACAGACACACACACACACACACAGATCTTGTTTAACCATAACTCTAGATTAAATAGATTTTGAGAACAATTCTTACATCATCAGAATTCTGAAAAAGAACAGGTAGTTTAGCAATTGTTTGGTTTTCTTCCAAAGGTAGTTCTTGAAATTCTGTATTATTTAGCTCAATTAGTTCAATATGACTTGTGGTTAAAGAGATTTGAGATGGGGCACAATTTGAGGCAGTTCAGAGTTGTCCATTCATAACTAACTAAGCTTTCAATATGATATTAGAAGCAGGTTAGACTAGTGAAGCTATTCTCAAGCTTTTTGATCACAAGATCCCTTTGCACTTTTAAAATACAAGATCCCAAAGAGCTTTTGTTTATGAGGATTCTATCTATTGATATTTATTATATTAGAAATTAAAACTGAGGCAGCTGGGTAGCACAGTGGATAAAGCATTGGTCCTGGAATCAAGAAGATGTAAGTTCCAACGTGGCCTCAGACATTTGAAACTCATTAACTGTGGGACCCTAGGCAAGTCACTTAATCCCATTGCCTTGCAAAACAAAACAAAACAAAACAAAAAAAACTATTGTATGTTAACATTTTAAAATAACTATATCAGGAGAGGAGAGACCATAAAGCATTGTGGCATTAGGAAACACCACATGGCATGTGGGAGGGGTAAAGGGAAAGACACCACAAGGCAGAGTGCTATGGCAAACTAACCCAAAAGAGTCAGCATCAGAGTCATGGACCATAAGTAGCTTTCAGAGGAAATTTTAGCCTCAGATACTTGGCATAACTTGAATTTCTAATTGGATTCCTTTCAGTGAGTGGGACCATGGAACTAAACTTATTTCTGTTATCAGAGTCTTCTTTCTGCCTGTTCCAGGGAATAATTTTGTCAGTGCTTCAGTTTCTCTGCCATATCCCCTCCCCCACTCAGGAACTCACCCCTCATCTGTAAAAACACAGAATTGGAATAAATTAGCCCTAAATTCTATTACTTTTTGAAATTCTGTGATTCTGCAGTGGCAAACCTATTGAGTGAGGTCAGTTTGGCAAAAATTAATTAAATGGCTTCTGTGTTCCATTTTTTTCTAATCCTGACTTTGTCCAAAGAAATGCATATTACAAATATCTTATAAACTGCCTGAGGAATTTGAGGCTTACATTTAAATAGCAAAAAGCAATGCTTTCTAATTTGGAATGAAAGAAAAAATGTAATGCCACTTAACAACAAAAAATAATAAACTTAATTGGATCAAGGAGTAGAGGAGATAAAGAAAAAAAAATCATCTTGAAATAAGAATTTTTAAAGAATTAACATAGCCATAAGCATTCACAAATTAATGACCACAATACAACAAATTTAACATTTTCTGTTCTTTGGTTTAAAAATAGTGATGAGAGTTGAAGGGGAACCCCCTTTTTGGGTCAGCGCAAAGTTGGCCCGTTGATGGCACAGAGTCCCCTGTAAATTGAATTTACAGGCCCGAAAACCTAGATTGATAAAAAGAGTTTATTGTAGGGATTTGGAAGTAAGGTTTAGTTAGTAAAGTTGAGGGTAGAGATAAAAGGGCACCCAATTAGGTCTGGTGAGCAGAAACCCTTGGTATGATCAACATAAGGATATGGACTTCTTAGCTTAGAACTTCTGCAATGTGGACTCCAAAGTAGCCCCTTTTATAATGGGCTCTTGGTGACCTTGAAGGTGGGTGGAGTCTGAAGCTCCTGGCTGGTTTTCAGCCAGGGTCAGCATTGAATAGAATTCAATGGGTTTAAACTGTGGGAGTTGGGAAAACCCCAGTTAGCTCAGATCCGGTGGGGGATGGAGAAAGCCCACTGACCAGGATTTATAAATCAAAGGTCAGCCATGATGGGGGTTTCTTAAAAGGGACCTCAACCTCCATCATTTCCCCCCTCAAACAGTTAAGGCTTAAATTCATTTAAAAAAAATTGGGGGGCAGTGTCCCTCATTTGAGGCAAGGTTGAAGATTTTCTCCAAAGATCTTCAGAGTAGCAGGGTCCCCTCTTCTTGTTCCCCCTCAAACTGTCACCTCCAGATGCATGTGGGAAAAGGGGAGATGATCTCTTAATTGCTTCGAGCTGACAAGGGTCGTAGAGATTTGGGGTTTCATGCCTGGAGGTGAGGCATGAGATGTGGAGGATGGCAGCAGGGGATCTACGGGGTGTCCCGGTCAGTTGTCCCCAGTCAGTTGTCCCCAGTCAATTGTCCAATCAATGTTCTCCAGGCTGAAGGGTGGCTGAGAATCCAGAAGCCCCGAGAAAACAGATCTCAGGAACAGATTAAAAGTGGGGTGTCATCCAGGGTGGAGATGGTGACATTCAGAGGAATGGGCCTTTAGGGAGAAATACATCATCAGGCCCCTTCTGTGGGCTGCTTGTCTGATGGCCCATCTAACTATCAAAGAGAAATAGGAGAAAATGCTTAGAGAAAAGATTATTTGTAGCCTAGCCCTTTCACCCCTAATTCCTCCTGGGATTGGGAATTAAAGAGTGTGAACTCAGAAATCAGGGGAGGCAAAAGGCCTTAATATCTAATAGATTTAATGAGCCACTGCTCTTTTGTGAGGCAGGGTCTAGGGAAAGGTATATCCCCAATTGTCAGGGCTGCAAATCAAGATAAGAATGCAGTTTAAGATCTTGGAAATTTTGGGAAAACTGTTGTTTTTCTTGAAAAGAAGAGAGTTGATTCCTCAATAAGCAAAGATCCTGAATCTTTTCCTTCCTGTTTTCCCCCACTCTTTATGGGGGAGGGGTGAAAGGAGTCAGAGGAGGTGCACAGTATCAGTATAGCCTACCCAGCTTACTGGCCCCTGAGGTGTTCGGGCTGTCCTGGGATAAAGGGAAACAGGGCCAGACCCCAAATTCCTACCAGGGAGCAGGACGCGGGGGAGGAGGTGCAGTTCAGCCCCTGTGATGTAGTTTTTCCAGTTTACCTTCTGCTTGAACTCAGGATAGAGACTGGGATCTCCTCAGTTTCCTACAGGAGTCTAAGTCTGGGAGAGCTTAAAAAAAAAAAAAAAAAGCACATCTGCTCCAAGTTTTCTTTCAGGAGGCAGTAGTTGCTCTTAGAAGAGAAGAATTGAGATTAGTGAGATAAAGGGAAACCCAACAGGTGTTAGAAATCAGTTTTGGACAATTAATAAATTGTCCAGTAACAGACAGATGACCAGGCTAAATACTTATTTGCCCAAGCATTTAGGATACAATGATTACAAATAATCAGGCTGGAAACAATGAGGTATGACATAATTGAATTGCATTCACAATTTCTATTGACTATTGCTCTGATCTTAGAAATGAATTACAGGAGGAAAAAATGCAAGAACATAAATTTTAAACAAATATTTATCATAACCTTATATTGATAGCAGTAAGGAATTTGTCCCAATAAGTTCATAGCCAAGTAGATGTTTCATAAGTGAACATTATTCATTCAAATCAGTTTGCTTTTAAAATACCCAATACATAGAAAAATATCCCAAATTGCATATTATTCTTAACAGAAACATTTTCAAAAGGACAAGAAAAAAAAAAGCTTATTATTTTAGAGGCTCTGACCCAATACAATACAATCTATTTAAACTTATACAGAATGTCCAATTCCACATAAGAGAATTCAAGAAGTTAAACTTTTAAGCCTAGGTTAAGTTTGAATTTTATTGCTCTTTTCCAACCTCTTTTACTTCAAAAGGAGTTAGCTTTGGTGGGTGTGTCTCCTTTCAAGGGCAAGGAAGCCCTTTCAAGGTGGGTGGAGATAGATTAGTTAATCTGTTCAGTGGAGTTTATTGAGAGTCGGTAACTGTACCCAACTCTATAGCTTTCGTTCTCTTTAGGTATCCCTAAGAGAGAGAGAAATGACAAAAACTTTTAATTTTTGTTTCTATTTCACCAGAGCTTTGCCATGATGTCTCAATGAGCAAATGCTTAGCTTGAGCATTGAGCTACAAGACAGATCAGCCAAGTCCCGGGAAGCTGTCTATCTCACCTCACTGATAGAGAGGGTAGGGGTTTATGTTACCTCATGAACAGTATAGAGACAAGAGCAAGCAGACTATTGGAGTAGGTCTCTAGAGAGATGAAATAATCAGGGGAGACAGCATCTTGATAAGACATTTCGATAGCTTGGGATAGGAGAGACATTCTGGTATTCTAAGCCTAAGTTCTTATCAGGTCTACTGATAAGGAAGGGAGGTTTTTCAGAACAGAGAAGCAGGAGAATTGAAGCGGGGCTGAGTTAGGAGAATTAGGGAAATTAAGTTAGGACAAAAGTAAATAAACCAGACTAAAACTATAAAAATACAAGGATTTATGGCAAGAACCAGTTTCTCCCCAATAACGCAAGAATTATTAGCATCAAACAGCATTCCTCATTCAGGGAGACACACAAGCATCACTGTTCGAATCTCTGCAGTTTGGGAGCATCTCAGCCAGAAATGGACAGTCTTTAGGTCTGTGGTCATTTGTGCATTTATTTCAGTCTCTGTTGAGTAGCAGTGCTCAAGGCAGTTCTGCTGCCCAAAGAGGGGCACTCCACAACTATCAGGGGCTCTAAGAAAGTGTAAAGTGGGGTTTGGATGAACTCCATTTTCCCTTTCTCTCTGGACAGAAGCTGGTAGCAGGAGACAGATTTCTGAGTAAATTATGCAATTAGACCAAGACAGGCCACCCCAAACCATTAGAGTCCTGATATAGAAATGCTGAAATAGTAATTAAGGAACTGGGGTAACAGGGGTGGAAAAACAGATCAGAAAGGCTGCCAGTCCTTGGACTTGGATTTTTGGTTGTTTCTAAAAGATAATAACCCAGCAAATCATAGTCTAGTAAATTTTAAGCAAGGAGTAAAATAGCAATTTTAAGCAAGGAGTAAAATAGTTTCCAATTTATCCTGAACTTAATGAAATATGTTTCTTAAAAGTTTCTTAAAACCCCCATCAATAGAAAATTTAAAAAATTAAGTTTAAGAAGAGAAGCTGATCATGAAATCAGATATTTGGTTGGTAGTCATGACTCTACTTGATGGCACCCTTAGGGCTATTGCACAGGTATCAAAACAGTATCTCTCTCTTTTTTTGATATAAGTATACAGAACTTTTCTGACTCAGGGCTGAAAAAAACTCTAAAGCTTTTGAACATTAGTTCACTACAACTACAACAGGCTATTGGGATATGCTAGTGTCTTTTCAAATGTATAAGGAGAATTTAGGAGAACAGGTAAAGTAAAGTGAGAAGAGTTTTGTGTATAGCCACTCAGCTTTTGTTATGTGGCAATAACCTTTAAGTTTTGCCATACATGATTCCCTGGGAAGACTTTAGATATGTTTTTTTTTTTTTTTTCTTTTCTGATCTATATTATACACATTCATCTTGAAAAGTAATTAGATGGCAATTTATTGAGATAAATGAGCTGTCTCAAAGTAACAGAATCTGTGTTGGGTTATAAACAAGACCTAAAGAAATTCAAGTGACAGAGGAGGCTCCTGAAAATAGCCTGTCTTGGCAGAAATTACCCTATAACTGTGAGAATTATTCTGGAATTTTTTCTAGTTATAGACATGCTGAATTTCTAATGCTTTAAAAAAAAAAAATAAAACTATAGTTTAGAATGTCAGTTTGCTTTATATTGTTATTTTCTTTTTCTGTGATTATTTCATGATCTATTTTCACAACTTAAATTTTAATGTATTGTTTTGCACCAATTGTTAGATTTGAAAAAGTTATTCTACTCCTCAATTTATATGGTAAATTACAAGTTTATGTAATGCTAGAGAAACTGAGGCAAGATAGAGATTAGAGAGTTTTTTAATATTTTATTTGGATTTCTGAAAGGGAGAGATTTTCTGGGACCAAAAGGATCCATTTTTGTTCTCAGGGCTGAATCAGACTTTCTTCTCAAAGAATCCAACAGCCAATGTGAGGTTCCCATGAAATATATATACATGTGGCTCTAAGGTTGGGTAGACAAAGGCAGGGGGGTGAACAGGAATTTCCAAGAATGGGACCATCAATCAGGTTCTGACAAGTTGAAGGTAAGACCATAAATTCTTACAAATTAGAAGGATGTAGGGTCCAACAAGCCTTTTAAATTGGGATTTGAAGGAAACCAGAAAATCCAGGAGGTAAGTGTAAGAAGACAGAGAATTCCAGGGATGAGGGGCAATAAACATGCAGAAGATGGAGTATCATGTGTGTCACAGATCACTGAATAACATAAACATGAACATCAAGTAAAAATTGTAAAGATCTTCCTATAGCTTGTGAAGGGCTTTAAAAATCAAACAGGCTACTGATTCAGTAGGGAGTCACTGGAGGTTAGAGACAAAATCAGATTTCTGCTTTAAGGAAGTTAATTTTGATATCTGGGTGAAAGATGGATTAGAGGAAGAGAGACATCAAGTAGAAGGCCATTGCAATAATCAAAATGTGAAGTCATGAGCATGGCCAACAAGATGATGGTAACAGAGTTAGAGGAATGAAGTGTTAGTGTGTGTGTGTATATAAAACCATATTCTAAACAGATATTATGGTGTCTGTTATTAAACAGGGGCACTTTGAAGAAAGAATAGACCAGGTTTTGATTGGATGACTAGAAAGAAGGTGCTACCCTCAACAGTAATAGGGAATTTTGGAAGGGACAAGGCACAGAAGGAAAAAGTTAATCTGTTCTGTTTGGGACATGCTGAGTTTGAAATGGCATCCCTTTTGTAATGTCCAGTAAGTAGGCAGTTGGAAATGATAGATGAGATCATTGAATCTGTGAGACCTTGAGATCATCAAAAATTAGTTAAATGGTGAAGTATTAATCATTATGAATACTCTTTAAAGGGTAAACTAGAAATCTTAATTATAAAATTCTGCCTAGAATAATTTATTCAAGATACTTAAATGTAATTACAAAAATTGAATTTAAAAACTATCTTTGCTCTCATTGTTTCTTTTATCTTTCCTTCTCATAGAAAATTGTCTTGTACTCTACTTTTAATGTTGGCCAAGCACTTTGGTGATTCCTTGATAATTCAAGTTACCACAAAATAAATTTTTTCAATAATATTTTATTTTTCCAAACACATAAAGATAGCTTTCAATATTCCCTTCTGCAAGATTTTATGTTCTAAATTTTTCTCCTCTCCCCATCCCTTTCCCCAAGATAGCAAGTAATTTGATACAGATTAAATATGTACAATTCTTTAAAATATATTTCCGTATTTGTCATGTTGCGCAGAAAAATCTAACCAAAAGGAAAAAAAACAAAAAAACAAAAAAGAAAAAAAAGACAAAGGTGAAAATACTATGCTTTGATCCACATTCAATCTCCATAGTTCCTTCTCTGCATGTGGATGGCATCCTCTATCTCAAATCTACTAGATTCATTTTTGGTCTCAGGGCTGAATCAGACTTTCTTCTCAAAGAATCCAATAGTCAAAGCTTGGCAGGGGGGATGAAGTCCAAACACTGGTGAACGGGAATTTCCAAGAAAGGGACCATCAATCAAGTTCTGACAAGTTGGCGGTAGGACCATAAATTCTTACAAATTAGGAGGATTTGGGTTCCAACTAGAGCCAGGAAGTCTGAAACTTAGAGATCCAAGATGCCAATTAGGTATCTTTTCCTGTCAGTTTAGCCAGTCTGAGAGGTGTGAGGTGGTACCACAGCCACCAATACATTTTTAATTAGCCCGTTAGTTTGGGCTCTTCCAAGTCCTATGTATTGTTTGACTTGACCTTTGCTTTCTTTTATTGGGGGAGATTAGACTTTACCCTTGGCATTTTAACCAATGAATTTATTCATTCTAGACAAAGAAACCACTTTTCACTTTTTCTTCCTACCATCCTCAGTAACATTTACTAAAAGCTTGGTTGATTGTTTTTTATAGGAGTCGTAGGCAACCGGATTGGCCCTCTAAATCGCCGTACAGAAAAATGGAATAGGAGTTAAGAGTAGATACACAGCATGTAGAGATAGGAGGACTATCCAAGTGCTCGGAGTTACAACCTGGTTACAACCTAGCAGGCCTGGGTCTGTCCGCGCAGTAATCAGAAGATCATTTCTACGCATGCGCTACTTGAGCCCATTGGTTCGGGTGAACTATGGACGTTGTAGTTTCTACGCCTACTCGTATCAGAACTTCAGCTGTTGGCGGCAGCCTCCAGGCTATTTCACCTTAAACGAGCTCAAACAAAATCGCCTTAGCTCCCTCAGGAGCCCAGGCCTATTTCATTCTTCTGGTCTTCAAAGGGCTCAGTGGCAAATTTAAAGTGTAGGAGGTCTTAGGGGGAAAAAAATCTATAATCCTTCCGCTTTTTACTCGTAGTTAAGGGTTACTTTTTTCACAAAAAAACCCGGCTCCTTTAAGATTGAAATCCGAAGATTAACCTTCAGATCTTGGCCCCGCCCCATGCTCCGCGCTGCGTCTCTAGCTGTTTGGTCGAAACCAAAAACAGGGGGGAGGAGCGTAAATTATGTATGGTTGCGGAAATGATTCAGGTCTCCGATGTTGAAAGTTCTTTAATTTAGAACTCAAATGAAGATCCAGGTAAACTGGGTGAAGTAATGGGAAGGGTTCGAGTCTTGCAGCACGTAGCCGATGTTGCCTCTCCCCTTGCCGGCTCCGCCAGTGGTACTCCTCAGTTGCCCAGGTGCGTTCACCGGGAGTGGGACCCGCAGTGAGATTCCCGAGTGGGGGTCGCTGCGGTTGCAGTCGTATCTCTGGACTATGGTTACCGGAGCGGGTTCCGGAATGGTCCTCGGAGTCATGGAGGGACCTAGAGCCGCCGCTCAGCTTTACTTTGGACTAGTTTTGGAGAAGCTGCGCAACGTGAGCTTGAGTTGAGGCCAGGGCCGGGGCGGGGCGGATGGGGGTGTAAAGGCCGGGGGTCACTGGAGCGGGGCCAGGGGAAAGGAAGCTGGGACCGGGATTGTCTTGAGACCCGCAGCAAGCTCTGGAGATATGAAACGGAGAGTTCAGTCAATATTTACTAGCCTCCTGTGGAAATATAACTGTTGTACCAGGATGAATGAGAGATTGTGGCTCTGCTGGGCGCAGAGGCCTTCTGGTCCATTTCATAAACGAGGAAACTAAAAAGTTAAGAGACTTGCCCTACATTCTGCTAGTAAGTTTGAGAAGCTAGATATACAGCGTCTGTGCTCAAATCTCCGTGTAACCTTGATAGTCACTTAACTTTATGAATTCCGCTTTCTTCGTTCTTAATTCTTTCAAATTATATTCAGGAGACATTTGTTAATTAGTATTTGTTAGGTGCTGGAATGAAGGGGGAGTTGGATTAAATGACCTCTGAAATGCCTTATCACTGATCATCACTAGATCACTGATCCAAGTGTGACTGTTTATTACGTAATGATGATACATTTTTTTTTAAAGTTTGTCCCATTATACAGTCTCATAAATAACGTTTTAGAGTATCTCTTTTCTAACTACTCTTGTGTTATAGACCAGGATTGGTGATTCAGGTTTAGAATTGGAATGAAATGAGACATTTGTAGACTGACAGTCAATAAAAGAAAGTTTACTTAAATATGGCAGGAAAAGAATATGTAGCAAGAATGCCACATTGATTATTCGGGCATTGCATTCCTTTGGGTGATGGTTCTGTTAATCTGTTGTCTAAAAGCATGACTTTTTAGTCTTTATGCTATCAGAAAATGACATCAGCAGTTTGCTGCTTAATCCCTTGGACCAATTAAGTATCTAGAACAATTTTAATATCTTACAAGGAAAAACTAGCCTAGCCCATTTGTAGGGGACAAGATGGAGTGGAAATGATGGCCACAGTATATCATGCCCTTTAGTGATGGGCCATAAAGGTCTTCTAGTAGGTTTTCCATCATTTAGATGTCCTTAGGATCTGTTGTCTGGGGGATGCCAGAAGCCTGACATAAGTTTGGGAGGAAGAAGAGAAAAGCTGAAAACACAAAAATAGCACAACCTTCCACGACCTTCATCCTATCTTCTCTCTCTAAACAAACAAGGTTATAGCCCTCTGAAGAAGTGATAAAATATGAAGGAGAGCAGTGACCAAAATTCCCAGGCTTTACCTCCTTCCTTTTTAAGGTCTAAGGCTTAGATTTGAACTGTATGGTTCATGTGATGTAAGATGCATCTTTGTAGTTTAAAGTGTCAAGTGATGATGATTAAGAAGCTGCAGGACACAACACAGATATGGCATTTTGAGTGTGATTACTCATTCACATCATTGGTCAAGATGATTTGTAGTAAAGTAGCCAAGAAGTCATTATATTCTTATGTGAATCTCGTGCTGGTATTAGATTCAATACAGAGAATTATCTACTTTGACTGTGCCCTCAAAGAGAGCCATGATCTATTCTCCTTGGGAAGACCCATTGTATTGGGAGAAAAGAAGGAATGCCAAAATTGTGATCCTTTAGAAATTTCTGCTGAGGATCTCTTGCCTTTTTCCATGGAGGTTAAATAGATAAATTTTACCTCCCTCAATTGCTAGAAAGCAAGCCACTTGCCTGGAGCAGCACCTATGCTTCTCCATTGCTCCCTAGACAATATTTATCCAATGATCATTGGAGTTCTAAACTGATAGCATTATTTTATTTGCAAATTATATTAAGCAATTGGTAACCACTTTTGCTACTGCTCGTGCTGGTATCCACACTGCTGCCAATAAGGTCCATATTACTGTTGAGTCAATTTTCATTGGGGCCAACATTGCATCTGCTGCCTCCTTCTGCAGAGCACTGTGTGCTCAACCTACTGATGTTGTACTTTTTCTTCATTTTGCTGAAACCGCATGTTGATCATTCTGCCAAGCCAGGTACAGCTCCTCTGTGCCAGGGTCTAGCATTTCCTTTTTCTGCACTGGTGTCTGAGCATTCTACAGTGGGGTTGCCTTCTGTGCTGGTTGAGAACTGCTACTTCTTTAATAACATTCCTCTATGCTATAGTGAGAGTACTGCTGTGGAGGTGCCACTGCTCTTTCCCGTGGGCTGTCTCTTTTGAGACAGTTGCCCTTCTGTGCCAAGGATAATATTTCCAGGATTATTCCTATCTTTCAGGAGAAATTCGAGAGAGAGAGAGAAAGAGAGAGAGAGAGAGAGAGAGAGAGAGAGAGAGAGAGAGAGAGAGTTAATAGTTAATAATTGAAAGGTGTGAAAGCAGAAACTTTTTCTGTTAATAGATCATTTTAACCCCTCTACACATCAATAGGTTTGCATTTGCTCCAGAGAGCATCTTTTGTCACTTCAAGTAAAATCCCTCTCTTCCCCTTTCCCCTCAGCGCCTTGCAGTTCTAACAAAGTCCAAACAGTACAGTTCCCTATAGTCTATCTAGTGTTTTTAAGTTTGCAAACTATTTTACGTATTTAACTTATTTGATTCTCACAATCTTATAAGATAGGTGCTATTGTTATCTCTATTTTACAGATGGAGAAAATGAGACTAAGAGAGGTTTGAGTGACTAATGAGTACCTAAGGGTAGATTTGAACTCGTAATTTACTGCCTCCAACTCCAACAGTGGGCTACCCTTACTGCCAACTATAACTAAATATTATATGAAAAGTTCCCCAGTAGTTTCTTTAGTACAACTTTTAAATAATACCAACATTTTAGTATTTAGGGAGGGCTTGAGATTAAAATAATCAATAAGCCTAGAGATCAGTATTGACCTTGAGATTTAATTGGCTCGTGTTTTATGACTTGATCTATTGGATTGGCTTCCTGGTTGCCTCTACAAAAATGCCATAAGATGTTCCTTTCACTGGACTGTTTGAACAATAGAAATATAAGAGACAGGCTTAGTTGAATCAATTCATCTATTGGGAAAACAGTTCATATATGGAGAAGTAAATACAAAATATGTACAATGTAATGCTTGAGGAGTAGGGATGACTAACAATGGGAATTAGAGGAAATATTTCTATAGGTGATACTTCAACTATACTTTAAGGGAGCTAAGGATTTCAAGTGGTGGAAGTAAAGGAGAGCATTCCAGGGACAGTCTATACAAAATAATTGAAGTAAGAAATAGAGCATCTTGTGTTGGAGATGGTAAATCTACCAGTTTGACTTAATTAGGGTGCACAGAAATTTATAGGCTGGAGTCCAGACTGGGGGGGCTTTTATATGTCTACTGACTATGATAGGTTTCACCATGTTGTTGCTGTTGTTTTTAATAGCTTTTTATTGTTCCAAATACATGCAAAGATAGTTTTCAACATTTGCCTTTGAAAAACCTTGTGATCCACATTTTTCTTCTTTCTTTCCCCCCCCCACCCCTTCCCATAAACAGCAAGTAATCCAATATAGGTTAAACATGTGTAGTTCTAAACATTTCCATATCTGTCATGCTGAATAATAAAACTCAAATAAAAAGGTAGAAGAAAAAAATAACACAAGAAAAAAAAAAAGCAAAAAATCAACAACAAAAGGTGAAAATACTATACTTCCACATTCAGTCTCCATAGTTTTCTTTCTGGATGAGGATGGCTCTTTCATTACAATTCTATTGAAATTGACTTGAATCACCTCAATATTGAAAAGAACCATGACAGTTTATTATCACATAATCTTGTTGCTATGTACAATGTTCTCTTGGTTCTACTCACTATACTTAGTATTACTTCATGTTAAGTCTTTCCAGGCTTTTCTGAAATCAGCTTGCTCATTTTTATAGAACAATAATATTCCATAACATTCATATATTATAATTTACTCAGTCATTCTCCAACTGGTAGGTATCCCAGTTTATTGCCACTACAGAAAAGGCTTCCACAAACAATTTTGCTTGTGAAGATCCGTTTCCCTTTTTTTTATGAACTCTTTGGGATCAGACCCAGTGGAGACACTGATGGATCAAAGGGTATGCACAGTTTGATAGCCCTTTGGTTATAATTCCAAATTGCTCTCCAGAATGGTTGGCTTAGTTCACAACTCCGCCAATAATGTATTAGTGTCCCAGTTTTCCCACATCCCCTGTAACGTTTGTCATTATCTTTTCCTGTCTTTTAGCCAATCTAAGAGGTGTGAAGTGGTGCCTCAGACTTATCTTAATTTGCATGACCAGATTGTAAAGGGGATTAAAAGCTGCATAAAGAAGTTTATATTTGTATCTAAAAATAATAGGTAACTACTAGAATTGGTTGAGTAAGGTAGTCATGTGATCTAATCTATGTTTAAAGAAAATTACTTTAGCATCAGTATTTAGAATATACTGGAGTAATGCCAGATTTGAGGCAGGGAGGCAAAGTAAGAGGCTATTGGAATAATCTAGGCAAGAGCTGATGGAGGATCTAAAGTAAGATGGTATCTTTGGTAGTAGAAGAACTTGGATGTGAGAAATATTGGTAATGTTTGGATATATAGTGTAAGGGAAAGGGAAGAATCGAGGATAATGCCTACATTATGAACCCAAGACACTGAAAGGATCATATTTGATAGAAGTAGGGAGGTTTAGAAAAAAGGCAGTTTAGGAGGAAAGATAATGAGTTCAGTTTTAGACATGTTGAGCTTGAGATATTTCTAGGGAGTAAATTTGGGAGGGGAATAGCTGATTTTTAAAATGACATTTAAAAATAGGAATTAGATTTCTGAACTGCAACTTAAAATATAAAAATAATGAGTTTGTTAGGATGGAATAGATCTGACAAGGATTGATAAAATATATTTTTCCAGAGTCTTAAAAATCTAAGAGAGAATTTTTTTTTAAACTAAAAAGAAAGAGATAGGGGGGAAAATAGCCCAAATATATACAGTGTGCTTGATACCATGGAAGAGTAGAAATGATGAGAAATCCACAATATACAGAAATCCATGAGAAGAACTGCTTGATAAAACTTGCAGCTTTGGTTGAGGTAGTGTGGTATGGTGGAAGAGTGCTAGTTATTCAGCTAGAGGACCTCAGGTCAGATTCTGACTCTGCCATTTTCTACTTGTATGACTTTTAGGCAAGTCATTAATTTCTTGCCTAATTTCCCATATCTATAAAAATGATATTGGAATGAATCTCTGAAATCATTTCTAGCTCCCATTTGTGAAATTAAGAATCATGCCACAACTGTATCTAGTCTAAGCTCTGCAATTAACTAATTATATGACAGTGTTCAAAGACCTTCAGTACAGGTGAAATACTAACACTCCAAGCCAGCCAATAACTTTTGTCAGAAAACATTTCCCTTCCATAAGGGATTCTTAACTTGGGATATATGGAATTCCAAAAGGAGTCTATTGGTTTCAAACTATGCTTCATACTATGAAGTTGAGAAAATATTACACTTTATTATTTTATTTAACTGCTAACTAAAATTTAGCATTTCCTTCAATTAGTTAAACATGTCTTGGAAAGGTTTCCAAAGGTTTCATTGTATTGCCAGAAACATATAGTCGTCTTGCCCCCTCCTTCCCAGTCTTCAGTTCTCCAAAATAAACATCCCAGTTCCTTCAACTGCTCCTTTAATTTTGTCACCTGCAGAGGTAGCATAATTTGTTAAATGCACAGAAGCTCATTATCATTGACTAACCACTAGGTGAAGTCTTTTGCTATGGTAACAACTAATAGCAAAATATCCCTCAGTTTTATTTGGTCCTTTTCAATTCCACAGTGACAGTGGCAGAAAATGGAGTACAAGGTATTGAAAAACGACAGTTCTTAGACAATAAACTATAAACATTAAATTGTTATTCTAAATGTGACATCTTTTGTCAATCTAATGAGTAAATGGCCTTGCAGTTAAATAATTGAATTTGCTATATACAGTTTGCTTTAAAAAAAAAAAAAAACCACAAAAAATTCAACATGTTGCTTAATAATCAATCAATCTCTCTCTCTTACACACACACACACACACACACACACACACATACATACATACATACATACATACATATATTTTGGTAACTGCATATGCCTAGCTCTGCATTAGGTGCTGGCGTGCTGGATAGGAAAAGACCAAAAAATGAAGCAGGCTCTCTTCTTTAGGGTTAAAAAATGACCTTCAAGGCCCTTTCCAATTCTAAATCAATAATCCTATAGTCTTTAACAATTGAAGACTTGCAATCTAAGATTTTCTTGAACTCTTCTCTGTCTTTCTATCTCTTCCTTCTTCTCTCCCTCCCTCTCTCTTTCTTACATATCCTCATATCTACATACCTACTTCCTAGATCCTCTCTATTTCTCTAACATTGCTGAGACACTTTGCAAGTCCTCATCACTTTACACCTGAACTACTACAATAGCCTGCTGGAGGATTTCCTTGTCAGAAGTCTCTTCTCGATCCTACATTAGCCTGTCAAATTCATCTTCTGAAAATCATGTCTGATCATGTCAACCCTGTATTGAGTAAATTTGAGTGACTCCCTGTTTCCCCCAAGATCAAATATAAAAATCTTTGGCTTTTAAAGCTCTTCATAACTTGGCTCCTTTTTATTTTTTCAATCTTCTTAAATCTTACTCCTCTTAACTTTGCATTCTTCTTCTCATAAGACATTTCATCTCCTAACTGTTTTTTTCCTGGCTGTACCCCATGCGAAATCTTTGTTGATGTTTCCTGGCTTCCTTAAAATCTTAGCCAAAATCCTATTTGCTATCAGAACCTTTTTCCGGTCTACCTTAATACTAGTAGTGTTTTCCTTTTGTTGATTATCTAAAATTTATCCTGCATATATCTTGTTTGTATATAGTATAAAGTTCCACATAGTAGGCGTTTAATATTATTTATAATAATGTTGAGCTGACAGCAAAAAATCCCACTGATCATTTAATTTCTTTTTGTGTTGCAGATTGTAGCAGCATTGCCTGAAGATATGAGACCAGGTACTGATCTATATGGATTTCCCTGGGAAATGGTGTTATGTGCAGTTACGGTTGGCTTTTTCACAATTCTCCTTTTTTTGTGCAGAGGTTTTTATTCGGTAAGTAACCAGAACATACACTATACTAAAATGATATGTACTATATGCTAGCATATTTAAACATTTTTTTAGTACATATAATTAGATTAGTCACTCAAAATTGGATTTATAGGTGATTAACATAAAGAAAAAAGCCAGATGTAATTTAAAAAATAAAGTACACATTTTGGAGAATTTGTTGCATGATTATTTTATAGCAGTGATAAAACCTTTTCCTTCTTTTATTTTGTCTCCAAAATATTCTGTAATTATTAGGTAATTTTTCCACATATTGGATGTTTTACATATTGTTGACATTTTTCTTCATATATCAGTATTCATACCAACCCATCCTATGCTGTTATTTGCTCTCCCAAGAAAACTTCTGGCACTGCAGTATTTGAGTAAGAGAAAGGAGTTTAAAAAAAAAAAAAAAAAAAAAAAAAAAAAAAAAAAAAGAAAAGTGTTTTATTCTTTTCTCTGATCAGAATTCACTGTCATAATATAATGAGGGGTCACTATTATTTGTAATATAAATATTTGAAGTTCAATATGTTAGACTTGCTAGATTATATAGTTTTAAAATGCATTGTAATGTAATTTCTTTGTTAAAACTCATTTATTTCAGGTTAAAAGCCGACTTTATGTAGGTAGGCTATTTTTTTTTCTATTTTAGATCTTTTTATTGTACTTTGAAATTTTTCATTCTTTTCATTATAAGAATCTAAACATAAAAATATTGATTTTTTTTCTTTTAGGAAGGGAAAAACAACTTGCCAAAAATGTTTCTGAACTAGTGGAAGAAAAATGTAAGATTCTTAAAAAACTTAGCTTTTGTCAAAAAGAGGTAAGCATATTTCATAAATTGTCAGTTTTCATGTTAAGCTTAAGAGTTTACTTGAAAAGACTTATATGCAGCAACTTTATCCAACTTTGGGAATATGGTTTTGCTTTTAAGTTTCTGTTTAGTTTGCAGTTTTCTTTAAAAGATACAGCCCCACATAGTTATAGTATATTACTTTTATGTAGCACTTTTTTCTTTTAAAAATATATTCACATCTTATCTCTTTTGATCTTGGTAATTAATTACTCTGTGAAGCAGGTAGTGTATATTATAATTCTGGTCATATAGATAAGAAAGCAAAGTCCCAAATATTAAGTGACTTAACCAAGACTGTAAGCTGATAACAGAATGAAACTTGAATCCAGACCTTTCACTTCTACATTCTTTTTACTACTTTTTCCCAGATGAACTGGGACAATTTCATCATTTCCTCTTTTTTGCAAAATAGACCTTCTTATACATTTTTCAGTGAATTACTAAAGAATACAATGAGAGAGTTGTTCTGCTAAGTTACATTATGAAATAAAAAACATTTCATTGTTCTTTTTCCATTTGCCAATGGTTTTATTTCTTTTGGCCTTCTTGTTTTCATGTTTCTTTTTTTGGAGATATTTTTATGCCATTCATTTGTTTTGATAGTTAAATGTTTTGGATTTTAATTAAGAATAATTCTTCAGCATTGTAACAGAACACATGATCTCTAGGAATCATCAGAACATTCATCTTGGACCGAAGAGTGGATTTGTCTTTGGTCCTTTGGCTATAAAATAGTTTATCAACAACTTGAATAAACAGACATACTGAATGACAGGATTTAAGAAGATTTCAGCATGTCAGAACAACAGGCTAAATGAAATAAGTTGAATTTAGTAAAGAAAGAAGGAAAGTCCTTCCTTTAGCTACAAAAAAATAAGAAGTTATAGAACAATAAATTTAGAAATAATATGAGGAAGAACTTCCTAATAACTAGAACTTCCAAAAACTGGAATGATGAGTTCTCCCTTCCCTGAGTCTTTAGGTAAAAGCTAGATTATTTCTTATTGAGGATGTTTATAGGAATGATTTCTATATAGGCATGCGTTAGATTCCATGGCTTCTAAAATTCTATGATTTTGAATCTTGGCTCCACTAGCTTTAAATTTTGGAAAAGTCATTACCTTTCTGAGCCTGTTTTCTTCAAAATTGGCATCAAACTTGCCCATAAGGTTGTTGGGAAGATCAAATAAGATCCATGTATGTTAAGATCTTTGTAAATGGTAAAATTCAGGCATAAATTGGATTTAAATAAGGCAGAATTGCACAGTCGTCAACCTTGCTTTCTCTTTTAAAGCCACTCTTGTCCAGTGGCAGGACAGAATCAAGACAAATGGTGATGACATGAGATGCTGTGGATGTCTTAATGTCTTTGATGTCTAACTAAGCTATAAGTGTTCCACAACACCTGCTTCACCTGCCATCTTGGTTGTTGGAACAATTGTTCTCATCTGCCCATTCTACCAGAGGAAGTCTTTACATGCCTGGGTAGACATTCCTGTAACTCACCATAGGGGTCTGAAACCTTTTGGTTACTCTCAGCCTGAAGATCACCTTGCAGGATAAAGTACCACACACTGAAGTTCTTTCTCAAAGTAAACTGCCATGTATTCAAACTCTGTTGCAGAGAGCACAATTCTCTTGGGCTGGCCACATTGTTTGAATGCCAAATGTATGCTTGCCAAAAAAAAAACCATTTCACACAGGGCAAGTGCTCACAGGGTGGTCAGAAAAAGCAATATAAGGTCCCTTCTAAGAACTCTAGAATAGATTGTTTGACATGGCAGATATTGACACAGTACTGCCTAGCATGGCATATCTCATCAGAGAAGGTGCTGTGCTCTGAGAAAAGCAGAATTTAATTAACCCGAAAGAAATATGAGATGTGCAAAATTAAAAAAGCTAGAGGAGTTCATGTGCTCTGTTTGTGTCTGACCTAGGACAAAGCATTCCAAGCTCATATTGGTCTGATCAATCACAGTTGGACACACTGTAACCCAACTCTAACACAATAATGTCATTTTGGTCCTCTTCAAGAGAGAAGACAACAACCAAATGGCAGAATATAAATACCGTGTGTGTGTGTGTGTGTGTGTGTGTGTGTGTGTGAAATTGCTAACATAGCAATATATGTTCTTGTAAAAAATATTAAGGATAGACATTAGACCTGTAACTGCATGATAATATATGATTGTTAGGTTACTGGCAATCTTTTCAAATTTAAAATGGATGGCCTTAATGGCATATTAATTAATAATTAATTAATAGCATATTTTTTGTATATGATTTTTTATGGTCTTGCTTTTAGGATTACATCCTTCCCTATGTTTACTGGGAAATCATGCTGAGATTTGGAGTCTTAAACTTCTTTGAGACATAGACTGATAAATTTTGCTTGGGAATTCTAAAGGATGTACTTTTATGTTATTTGCATGCATTTGATTTCACTATTATCCTACTTCCTTAATTTCCTAATTAAATTTCTGCTCTGATATCACTTTATTTGATCATAACCATCTATTATTTTCTTTCTTCTTAAGCCTCACCCTCTTAAACTTATTCTCCTCCCACTTTGAGTCCCTCTCATCCCTTAGTACCTTCTAAAAGCTATTAGCCTAACTTGACTTTTTTTCCTTTCCAATCCCATCTCTTAGCAATTTCACTTCTATCCTGTTTTCTACATGAAGCCTTTCCTGAATCTCCTTAACTTATACCACCTTCCCTCCTAAACTACCTTCTGTTTAATTATTTTGTATTTATTCTTATTTTTTTTCAGCTCCTCATGAGTTGACATTGTTTGATGCTTTGTATTTGTATCCCATCATGCTTGATACATAATAGGTGCTATTAAAGTTGATAAATTTCTCTTTCAGTAAAAATTCACTGGCAGAGATTTGGCATTATTTATGTCTTTCTCTGATTTTTAAGAGGGAATTTGAAGAAAATGAGAATTAAGTTTATATCCCTGTAAATTAACGAGGCTCTCCAACCTGCAATCAGGGTTTATATTCCCTGCTTATCATAGTCACCAAAGCCAGATTTAAGAGTTTCTGACATAGTCTGTTGTTTGATTGTAGTATGAAAATCTAGAATCATCTTTAAAGGATGGAAACTTTGAGAGAGAGTCATCAGAAACACCCAGTCTGGAGGTAAGAATAGAAGGGAAAGGTCAAGTAGTTTAGTAATTTAAGGAAACTGGGAAAGGGTCTTATTTTTTTTTTTAAATAATATTATTATATAGACTATTCTTTAGAGAAGGTAGGCATACTTTCTTTAATAAGAAAACAAGTATTAATTATTTTGTTTGGATGAACAATTAGAATTTCCCGGTGGGGGAGGGGATATATATATGTATATATATATGTATATGTAAAACATTTTAGAGAAAATAGAACACAGGGAAATAGTTGAAAGCTTCTTTTGAGAACTTGTTTATAAAGCATTTACATTGCTTTTTGACCTTTTGGCTTTCCCAATTGACCAGACCTTATGCAATAGAATATATTACAGCCAAAAGCGTTGCCTGCCTTCAGTCCAGTAGTCTATTATGATTGCCATATTTTTGCAAAGTAGAGTACCTACTCTACTCTCAAATGAGAGATCAATTTCAAAAGGGGGAATAGGTGAAAGCAATGAGTACATTTGCCAGTTCTTCCACTCTGATTTCATATTCAAGTTCCTTGGAGTAAGTAAGACTTGAAAAAATGTTTTGTAGCTAATTTTTTTTTTTTTTTTATTTTAAGGAAAGCACTTTTAGTTTCAGCTAAGGAATCTATCTGGATATTGTGTTTCTGTTGTTTGGATGGAAGTGTATAAGATAAATATTGGGAAAAGGAAGAAGTCTTGTTTCTTTTAAACTAACAAATGGAAATAAAGGCACTTTTTTTTTTTTTTTAAATAAATTATAGCCTTTCTCAGTCCCCTCATTACTAGTCTCCTACTATTGTGTAAACATCAAAAAATTCTTGATGATTTGGGCTTAAATAGGAAAAACACTAGATTGATAACTACAAGATCGATTTGAATTCTATTTTACTTTTTATTTTGGCTTTTGGGGCTCAGTTTCTACATTTGTAAAATGAAGGGGTAGACTAGATAATCTGAAATCCCTTTCAACTCCCAGTCCTATAATCCTTGCTGTATTCATTCATGATTTAAAAAAGAAAATGCAATATGAATTCCATAAAAAAAATGAGCAGGAATTTAGATAAATTATTTGTTTATGACTTATGTCATTTCTTAAAAGAAATTCATTCTCTTTACTTCAACAACTGAATAAAAATTAAGCAATTATTTTATATAAAATACTATAATAGGGGCCTGGGATCTGAAAATGGAAAAAATATGCAATTTCTGCTTTTGTAAAATAAACATGCAGAGAATTATAAGAAGAGTTAGAATATCATGGAAAAAAGAAGGGAAGAAAAAAATAACTACTATATTTCTTTCTTTTTACATGTTAAATCTTCAGCTGTTACAAAATTCTATTATACCTGAATATGTTTTCATCAAGAATGTCAATAATTTCAATCTAATTAGAAAAGGGCTGCCCATAAATGCTAACAGAAGGAATCCTCATAATATTCAGCTCAAAATGAAAAATAACTATATGTGATTAGAGTCTGTAAACCCAACATCTCCCAAAGTAATTGTTTTTATTGGTTCATAAATTGTGATGCTATTGAGCCAACTTCTTCTTCACCTATAAAAATTGTATATAACTGGTCAACAACTAATCCAGAGTGAGTCAGAAAAGATAATCAAGAAATATAAGACAACTACTCTGAAGAAAATGAGAAAGTTCTAAAACTGAATTTCTTCTTTGATCCTGAGTTTTCTCTTGGTTCTTTTTGAAACTTCTGGCATATCTATCTGTTTTTCTTATTCACTGTCAGCTTCAATTCCCTCCTTATACAGTATTAATCTTAAAGATTGTCATTTCAACTTCACAGTCACTTGATAATTTGTCATTATGCCCTGTTAATTCTCCATCCTGGGTCGCTCTTGTCTATCTATCACCTATTTGACTTTTCCTATCCTACTGATTGCCATGCCAAGCCCAGATAAAAGAAATAAGAAAACTGCTATCTGAATTCAATATAAAACCATAATGTCTAATCTAACATGTGCACAGGAATCTCTTTATTCATCTGATTGAGTCCCAATCACATTCTTGACAGAAACTTATTCTAAATGCCCTATACAAAGTCCACAACTGTACACTCAATCCAATCCCACTGTACTTCCTACTTTACTGAACAGATTGAAGCCCTCTTCTCTTTGCTCCCTAATCTCCCATTCCCCACATTTCAAAATTTCTCCATTTATTCACCTCTCCTTTGCAACAGAGGTCTCAGTGGTGACCCTCCTGTCTCCTCATGAAGTGTACTCTCCCATCTTCAGGCTTTTTCTCTCTAGCAGTTCCTTTCTCATTATCTATAAACATATTCATGTCATTGCTATCCCTAAAAAGCAAAAACTAAACAAAAAATCATACATCTTTTCTTGATCCTGTTATCTCTTAAATATGTCAATCTATATCTCAATCCTCACTCTCATTCACTTCCAGAACTCCTAAAAAAATTCATCTGTACTTAGTGCCTATACTTTCTCAATACCTTACTCAATCCTTACTACCCTTTTCCATTCCACAGTTCATTGAAATCATTCTCACCAAGGCCACCCAAAACCTCTTGATTATCTCCATTACCCTCCTCTAGACTTCTATTTTAGTCTTTTACTCCCTACTCAAAAACTTTCTGGTTCTCCCTACTGGTTACCAGGTAAAATGCAAACTCCTTACTTGGCATTTAAAGTCCTCTACAATCTGGCTTCAGATTTCAGAATTAATTCCCATTACTTCTCTTTCATGCACTCTATAAAATGAGGATATTGAAACTTGATTGTCTTTTCTAATTCAAAATTATATAATTTCTGCTCAGATTTCTCAGTATTTTTTTCTTCCCTTCTTTTTTCCATGATATTCTAACTCTTCTTATAATTCTCTGTATGTTTATCTTACAAAGGCAGAAATTGCATATTTTTTCCATTTTCAGATCCCAGGCCCCTACTATAGTATTTTATATAAAATAATTGCTTAATTTTTATTCAGTTGGGAAACATGGGAAACATCCCATGTTTTTCCCAAGGAAAGTTATATGCAAAGGAATTTCCATTTTTATTTTTGACCAAAATTAAAATGTTTATTTGTTTTTGCTTTTATCTTGATATCTATTAAATTATTTTTTGATTTTTTGTGTGTGTGTGTGGGGGGCAAGTTGTTTGAAGGATCACAAAAATTAGAGGTATGTTTATTTCATCATCTGTAAACTAATTGTAATAATATTCTACCTAATGATAAATTTGTAATCTTTTACTTTATATTGAGCAAGTTTTAAAACTATTTTGAAGTGCTCCTATAAGTTCTAATTGATGTGTTCACTTTTTATTTGATTGACATTTTTAAATGAATGCCCTACTCATTTTTTCTTTCACACTATCTTAGAAGATAGTGTTATTATATATAGGAGATTAATCCTAACCAAAAACACTTAATGTTAATTTTCAAAATTGACCTTTTTAGGGTGCATATGAAAAGCTAAACAGGGAAAACTCTGAACTTACAGATGAGATGCATTCTCTAGAGACAAACTTGAAAGAGGAGAAATCTAAACGATCAAAACAAGATGAGTTGGTAAGACTTTTGTATATGGAAAAATAGAATAGGAAAGACAATCTGGGGTGATTTAAATTTAGTAGATTTTTAAAATATATTAAAAGAATTAGCTTACATTTAACTTAAATGCTCACATATAAAATAGGCAGTTTTTGCTGTATTAAGCAAAGATGAAAATTCTTCATAACTTTCTATTTTTTGTTTTTTCTCTTTTTTTATTCCTCCTTAGTATTTAGTTTAGGAGATGGCACAGCGATATGTTTGTGAGTGATTGCTTGAACTTTTAAAGTTATGTCCTTTTATTAAATGTCATGAATCCATTCAGTTTTAATTTGGTAAAATATTACCAAAATTATTTTAAACATTGCTTTAATAGTTATTGCAAAAGTATTAAAAAAAAGTTGTAAAAAATTATATGATAAGTAGTTTCAAAATAGTGTTATATTTTTGTGCAGCTCTTAATTATAAACTAAAACTAGTTTGACTACAAATACAAAAACAGTTTATAACACATATTTCTAACAGTGGATAGAAACCCTTAGTATTAAAAAAAAGCTTAAATAATTATTAATACTGTCTTTCTAGATGGCTGACATTAAAAAACGGATACAGTCACTTGAAGATGAATCAAAATCAATCAAATCACAAGTAGCTGAAGTAAGTTGAATTGGATTTTCATTTTGTAAAGTACACAGCTAATTTTAATTTAATGTAACATTTTAAAAGCAATATTAAGTAATATTAATAATAAAATATAGAAACAAAATTTTAAAGTGGAAGGAATCTTAAAGTTTTAGTATAGTTCTATTATTTATATATATATATATATATATATATGAAAGCAGCTTGTTTTATTTTTTTACTTAATGTTTTCCCCCAGTTACATTTAAAAACAGTTTTTTTGTTTTGGCATTTGTTTTTAAGATTTTTGAGTTCTAGGTTCTCTCCCTTATTCTCACCCACAATTAAGAAACCACATGTGAAGTTCTGCAAACTTTAGGAGGCAGCTTATGAATTAAAAATTCTTGATACAGATCTTCACAGCCTTCTACAACTTGGTTTTGAATTCCTAGTTTTATTTTGTATTTTTCTCTTACATTACAATCAAAATAGGAAATCCTATTGGCCTGCCTGACCTTTCATATCTCTCTTACTATTGCTTACATTACCCTCTGCATGCTGAATGAACTTTTCTCCTTATCTCCATTTTCCAAAGTCTTTTTTTTTCTTCTTCAAGTTTTAATATAGGAGTCGCATCTTTCATAAATCTTCCTCTGACTTTCCCAGCTGAAAGTTTTGAGATACAGGTTGTATTGAACTGACAGAAATTTAATGCCTTGCCCCAAGTTATAAAACCAGCTAATTAGTAACAGAACTGGGACCAGAATTCAGATCTCCTGAATTCAGCTATGTATAATAATCCAATGGGATTTGAGGAATGGTTGTAGGCAAAAAAAAATATTAAGTAACTTGGGACCTTTTGGTAGAGGCTCAAGTATATCACCAAATGAGCCTTTATTCCTAGATTCTCAAAGGTGATTATGACTATTCTTTAACTCCCCCAAAGCTGTTGATTTTGCCACTTATCTTATGGTGGTTTATATACATTTGCATTTGCTTTACTCTGTAATATGCTATTCATTTATTCATGTAAAAGTCAGCTAATTTAGGCACAAGTGACTTTTTTTTAAAAAAGTAAAATTTATTTCTCTGTACCTATACTAATGAAATTGTCCTCTGACTTCCCCTGCTGAAAGTTTGAGGAAAATGCCTATGTATTCTTTCTGTTTTAACTTGGCTTCTGATTAGAATTGATCTATGTCTTTCATTTAACAAAGACTACATCTGGTCTTTTTTTAGGAATAGGTAAAGGTGTGGATTTCAGGTAGTTCACTAACTCTTAAAATAGTCTCTCTTTGGCTTGGTTTCTGGATAACTTGTTTTAGTTTAATATTGTATTTTTTTTCTTCATCTTTTCATTTTGTTATATGTCCTCTTGTCTCAGAAGGCATCATTCCTTTCTTTTTGATCCATTCTGATGATCAGGAAATCTGTTATTTATGTAAGACTTAGGAACCCTCCTGTTCTAAGCTATTTTATTCTCTTTATGTTTTTCTTTTAGTGCTGGCTGTCATTTCATTTTTTTCATCTCCTTTTTGGTCTCTTGTTTTATTTATTCTAGAAATCCTTATAATCCTTTGACTAATGTAGTGGTTTTTTGTTTGTTTCTTTGTTTTTAAATCTGAGATTTTGTATATTCTTTTGTCTTCCCTAGATCTATAAAATTTCTTGGTCATTCTTTAGATTATCTTATGTTTACCCATATTGCCAGACTTATTTAACTTGATGGCCAAGTTGTGTTTGGTTTTAACCTGTGTTGTCTAGATTCTTGTCCATGACTTTCGTTTTCATTGAGTGTTTGTGCTCAGAGTGCTGACAGGTTTCATATCCATTTGGATCTTCTTGATACAGAGAACTACATTTCTTAAAAGCTATCAGAGTTAGCTCAGATCAGTGTGCTGCAAATTTTTGGAATCTCTTAGGGGTTTAGGGTTCTGATTGTCCTGGAGATTCTTCATGGAGCTCTCCAGTCTTCCTCTTCCCTTCAAGCTTTGGCTGTTTTTTGAAGATTTGGGGGATCTGCCTTGGAAAACTTTTGTGGTTTTGTATTCACTCAGGTTTTTTAATGGACCCTTTGCTTAGTATCTAAAGGCTTCTAACTGTCCTCTTGTACAGATTTGGGCTTTCAATAGATTTCTTGTCATTATTCAATCCAGTGCTTCCCCTCTCTCCCCCCCAACTAGAAGTTACCTGGATGCTACTTTCTGTCACTCTCCTAGCCAGTCATATAACCTCTTAGACCCCAGTTTCCTTATCTATATATAATGAAGGAAGGAATGGGATCAGTTGGCTTCAAATTTCACCCAATATTAAATCTATAGGTCTTTTTTTCTTGTTTTATTTCACTTGTTTTATTCATAGTTGCTGACTTAACATTTTTTACTTTATTTAGGCCAAAACAACCCTAAAAGTATTTCAGCTAAATGAAGAACGACTTAAAACCTCAATAGAAGATGCGTTGGAAGAAAATTCCCATCTTCAGGAAAGCCAAAAACAAGTTTGTAACTCTTTAAAAATTCACTGATTTATCCAGATATCACTTCCATATGAATGACTAGCTCAAGCTTGTTCTAGGGCTGGGGATGGATTGGTTCTACATGGTAACATAAAATTTTTTTATAGTCACCATATTTTCTTCTCTGTGTGTCTGTTAACTGTAGTAGAATTAGTGTGAGTTCTGTGTTCTCAGTAAGTGGCACATGAATGTGACAGTATAAAACCTGTTCTATCTTCCTTTTTGTTGAAAATAAGTAAGGTTGACCCTCAGTAAAAGACATAAAGTAGGTGAAGACATTATTGTGTAGTCAATTTCACTTTTATATGCTCCTTTCTATCCTCGTGATCCTCATCCTTTAGAAAAAAAAGTAATCTTAGATAATAGTAATCTATTAATCTAATAAGAGATTCACACTGATAGGGATCCACGTTCATCAGAGGGCCTGTGCTTCCAGGGAAGTAGTCAGATGCCAAATTTCTACTCTATTTGTGGGGTATCTTTTATGTATGCTTCATCCTTTGTCATAGATGGAGATCTTCCTATGGATGCTGCTGCTTCTATTCAACCCCTGTATCCCAATCTCCTTTGTGTTGGAGTGACAGAATCCTGCCATCTCTGCATGGACACTATGTCCAGTAACACCTTGTAATTAGAGCTATAAAATGTGGCAACTTTATCATTGGGCCTTTTTCCTATCTTGAGGCAGGAATTTCTACTTCCTCCTCCCCTTATCCCTATGATTCAGAGTAGAAATTTGCTGAGGTAAAAATCTATTTTACTTGTTACCTCACCTTCCTACCTGTCCAAATACAATCTACATATTTCTTTTCCCCTTCTATTAATTATATTATACCTTATGAAACTTTACTTTCCTTGTTAACAAATTCCTCTTTTGTAACTCATGGAACTATGTGAGTGACTGCTTTCCTCATTCTGCCAGCACACTGGGGAAGTTTTTTTTTTCTACGGGGAACAGTTGTTCTGCTCCTTGTTCTCTGTTGCTAGTTCTAGGTGTCTCCCCTCCTGCTGCTTTTCTCTGAAAGTGCTTCCTAGATATATATGTTCATTCTACCTTTTTATGATATATTTACTTTTAGGTCTATCCTTCTCAAATAATTCGATATCTAACACTCTTTTTCTCCACCTCATGCTTCAGTATTTCAAAATACAAAATTATTTCCCCTCAAGCATCCTAGCATCTTAGTTCATCAGCATCTTCAGCTTCATTCACACTTAGCTCCTTGTTCTTCCATATTCTACCTCTTAAAACTCTTTGATATTGTCCCCACTCTTAACCACAATCAATCAAGAAAATAAACATTTTTAAAGTACCTACCTTGTGCCAAGTACAGTATGAAGCCCTGGAAATACAATTACAAAGAATAAAACAATGCTTAAAAGAAGCTTAAGTTATAAAGAGGGAGTCAATAAACATAGGTGAAACTACATAAAGTATAAATATGAAGTGAATAAATACAAAGTAGAAGGTAGTTTGTGAGGGAGGACATTTCATTAGCATTTTGGGGAACCAGGAAAGGCTTCATGAAAAAAAGGGAAAGTATGATGCATTAATGAGGAGGGAATGCATTCCAAGTGGGATTTTTTATGTGGATGGCCAATGCAAAAGGAGATGGCATATGTATTATATTGTGTGTGAAAAGATGGCCCTATTTTACCTCCAGAGTTGTATTTTGATATTACCTTTTTCTACTTAGACATTTCAGACTGGATATATAATAGTCATCTCAAACTCAGCATCTCCAAAACAGAACTCTTCTTCTCCCCTTTCCCCTGTTACAAAATGCACTTTTCCTCCCCATTTCTATCAGGGGACCCCCATTCTTCTAATCACCCAAGTTCACAAAATCAGAATCACCTTCATTCCCTATCTTCAGTCAGTTACCATGTCTTAACAACTTGACTTTTCCAGTCTCTTATATCAGTACCCTTTCTCTACTTTAGTAGTTCAGTTCATAGCCTCTTACCTGCATAACAGCAGTCACCTCCTAAATGGATTCTCTACTTCTATTATCTCCCCTTTTTATCTGCTCTCCACAATTGCCTAGAAAACAAAGTTTTGACTCTATTTTTCTCCTACTTAAGAAGCTCTAGTGGTTCTTTGTTCCCTCTATGATCTCTCCACTTGCCTTATGATCCAGTCAGATTGGCTTATTTGAAAGTAACATACATGCTATATTCCATCTATGGGGGACATCTGCCTTTGCATCAGCTAACCTTCCGGCCTGGCATGTACACCCCTCCCACCTTCACTCCTAGCTCTTAAAATCCCTGACTTCCTTTAAATCTGAACTCAAGCACTACCTTCTACATCAGTTCTTTCTTCATCCTACAACTTAGTCCGTCCCCCCCCTCCAACTAAATTACATTATATTTACTTTATACCTGTAACTGTTTATCCTAATGAAATGTATCCTTTTTGAGGGTAGAGACTTGCATTTCTTCACAGTACCAGGCATATAGTAGGGCTTAATAAATGCATCTTGACTGTATCCTATAGACTTAAAGATGTAGGAAAGCTGTCACTGTATTGCTTGTGTTTTTTAAGAAGTTACTCTCATTTTGGCATACCTTTGTGCCACTCTCCCAGTATGCTAACCTGGAAACTAAGCATATTTAGATATCTGAAAGTCAGATACAGCATGTCTAGAATATAGCCCTTTCTAGATTTCTTTTGCTTTTGAGGACGACAATTTTTCTACATTGGAGTCATATCTTTAACTATTTATTTCCCATATCTAATCAGTTGCCAAATTTGGTCAGTTCTACCTTGTCAGAATTTCTTGCACTTCTCTTCTTTACTCACAAGGTCAATCTGGTTTGGCTATTCATTACTTATCATCTGGATTATGGAAATAGTTTTCTAATTTATCTATCTGCATTAAATTTCTCCCTTTTCAAATCCATACTTGATGTTGCCAAGCACTGCTCTATCATTATTATGTTATTTTATTATATTATGTTAATTATGTTATTGTTATAATATTCAGACAGACTCCAGTGGTTCTTTTTTTTTAGTCTAGGATAAAATACAAACTTATCAACCTGGCATGAAAAGCCTTTCACAATATGGTTCTAGATTACCTTTTTAGGTTTATTCATAGGCTTCCCTTTCATGCATTCTATATATTCTAACCAGATTAGTTTATCTTCTGTTCTCTAAACTGAACATTTCATCTCTTACTTCCTTTCCTTTGTACAGTCTGACCCATGACTGTAGTGGATTCTCTTTTGTCCTTGCCTCTCAAAATCTAGGCTTTCTTCAAGTCTCATTCTTATTCCATCTTCTATGGGAAACTATTCTTCATAGTGGTTAATGTTCCCTTCTTAAACTATTGTAGATATGCTTATTTAATTTACATGTTCATCTTCCTAATAAAATGTAAATTCCTTGAGTACAGGAATTGTATTTTCTTTACCATTATGTCCCCAGCCTTTAACATAGTGCCTTATGCATTGCAGATGCTTCATAAATACTTCTTGAATTAGAATACTTGAGTTGAAAGAGTTCTCCTATTTGGAAGCATGGCTAAAAGTGGAAACTAGGGATGCTTCAGAGAGAATTACTGTAATGAAGTAAAGTCTAGACTAAGAAACAATGAAGAAGCAAAGCCTAGGTAACCAGAAAGGTAGTTGACTCTATCCACAGAAACAGAAATTAGAATTAGAGAAAGATTTTAGGGGAAAGATTGATGACTCCCAAATATCCAGCCCTATTTCTATTCCTTTCATTATTCTGTCCCCTTTTATTTGCTCATTCCTTCATTCCTTTTTTTTTAATGTTTAAAAAAATTTTTGACTTCCAAATTCTTTCTCCCTCCTGCCCCTGCCCTATTTGTTAAAATGCAAATAATATGATAGTAATTATACATGTGAAGTCATGTAAAATATTTTCATATTATCATCTATGTTGCAAAAAAGAATAAAAAATAAGCAATATAAATAAAATGGGAAAAGGGTATGTTTCAATCTGTACTCAAGAGCTCATCAATTGTTCTCTCTTTGGAGTTGGGTAGCATTTTTCACCATGGATCATTTGGAATTGTTTTGAATCATTGTATTGATCAGAGTAATCAGTTCTTCTATAATTGATTATCTTATGATATTGCTCAGTTGATGGGCATCCTCTCTCAATTTCCAATTCTTTGCCACCATAAAAGGACCAGTCCCATCTTACATCTTTCCCAAGTACTCATTGATATATCTGAGATATTTCTTCTTGAATGCTCTATTAATCCCTTGAAGGATCACAGAACTCCTTAATTTAATTTAATTCTTATAATTAATATTTCCAATTCTTTAAGCCAATTTTCATATGACATGAATTTGAAACCCTTTAGCATTCTGACTGCCATCTTGTAGACACTCTCCATCCTTTTAAATATCCTTACTAAAAATATCCTTGAGTCTAGAATGGAACTTAATATTCCATATGTGCTTTGATTGGAAAATACTAATGCCTGGTTTGTCTACTAATGTTACTTTGAATGCAGCCTAAGATTATATTAGCTTTTTTGGTTACCATCTCTGCTAAAATCCCTTGACCTTTTTCAGCTAAATTGTGAAGTTGATTTTTCTGTATTCACATGTAAGATTTTATATTTACCTTTATGGAATTTCATCTTAATAGATTTTTCCCAGTGTTGAGATCTTTTGAGTTCCTGTACATTATTGTTTTTTCCAATGCACAGTTTTCTTTGGGGGACAAACCAAAAACAAAATTTGAGCTGCTCGGTATACTCCAGGTGATTAGGAACTGTTTCTCCCTCTGCCCTGAATGACTTTTCTACTTCACAGCTTTTCTGCTGACGTTATAGTTACCCTTAGCACACTAGGTCTGCTGGATAAACAATGACAGTTTCCCTTTTTCTTTATTGTTTTGACTTAAAACACTTTTTATCAAATTTGCACTACTTCAACTAAATATTTTCTTGCCAATTTTTTAAGTGTACTTCATTTATCCTAGTCAGGAATCTGTCTAGAAACCATCTTTTCATTAGCTACTCATGTTCACACGTGGTCACATTTATCTTCTTGTTTTCCTTTAAACAGTACTGATAAAAATATTACATATTCCTCTAATTATTAAAAATAATAATGGAAATAGTTTTCTAATTTATCTATCTGCATTAAATTTCTCCCTTTTCAAATCCTCACAGTATATATCTATATATACCTATATCTAGTTTCTCATACCTTTTCATACCTGGAACACAATAGCAAACAATAGTCTCCTAATTGTTTTTCTCATCTTTTAGGAGAGAAGAGAGGCCTTTCTACTACATCCTATCCATTTCTAAAGACCTAACTTACCATTTTTGACTATTCCAGTTTTCTGATGTCTCTTCCCTTTGGAGGATACTGTTGTTATCCCTCTTTTATTACTCATATATTATATGATACTCACATTACTCATATATATCACTCATATATTAAATGGAAACAACTAAGTAGTTCAGTATATAGTTTATAGTTAGAAAGACCTGAATTCAAATCCTTTTTCAGATTGGCTATTGGATCCCTGGCAAGCCACTTCTCTCCCTTTTAATTTTTTGATTTGTAAAATAAGGGGATTGGGCTAAATGGCTTCCAAAAGCTTTTCCACCTCTAAATTTATGATTGTTTTACTATATTTTTGTTTATAATAGAATAAGTAAATGTCTAATTATCTTAAAACATATACACATATCCTATTTTTCTGATTGGTTTGTAAGCTTCTAAGAAGACAGGGAATATTAAAAAAAAAAATTAAAAAAAAATTTAATGAAGTGTACCTTCCCCAAGCAAAGTATTGGTAATAGAATTCAAATAAATGTTACATATATTTGTCTACATATGTAAGTAGAAAATATACTAATTAATTACTTTATGGGAATTCCAGCTTTTACGGGAAGCTAAAGGATGGACTGAAAGATTAAATGAACTTAATGAACAGAAAAAATTGTTTGAAACTTCTAAAGCAAATCTGGAGCAAATTGTAATTAATAAAGAAAGTCAAATCAAGGTAAGTCATTTTGGATTTGAGTTTTAGTTACTATTTTTGGATTCAGTAGAATGTTTTTTACTTCAGCATTCATTTATTTTAACATGCTGTATTATTGTAAAATTCCTTTATTCTTACTTAAAATTTATATGTGCAAATCAGATGAAACTTATGTGCTATGAGGCACATTTTAGCAAATTAAAATGTTATCTGGCTTTCTGACAAGTATTCTTTTTATTTTTTTTTTATTATAGCTTTTTATTTACAAGATATATGCATAAGTAATTTTTCAGCATCGACAATTGCAAAACCTTTTGTTCCAACTTTTCCTCTCCTTCCCCCCACTCCTTCTCCCAGGTGGCAGGTTGACCAATACATGTTAAATATGTTAAAATATAAGTTAAATACAATATATGTATTCATGTCCAAACAATTATTTTGCTGTACAAAAAGAATCAGACTTTGTAGTATACAATTAACCTGTGAAAGAAATAAAAAATGAGGCAGACAAAAATAGGGGTATTGGGAATTCTATGTAGTGGTTCATAGTCATCTCCCAGAGTCTTTCACTGGGTGTAGCTGGTTCAGTTCATTAATGCTCTATTGGAACTGATTTGGTTCATCTCATTGTTGAAAATGGCCACATCCATCAGAATTGATCATCAAATAGTACTGTTGTTGAAGTTTACAATGATCTCTTGGTCCTACTCATTTCACTCAGCATCAGTTCATGTAAGTCTCTCTAGGCCTTTCTGAAATCATCCTGTTGGTCATTTCTTACAGAACAATAATATTCCATAATATTCATAATTTATTCAGCTGTTCTCCAATTGATGGGCATCCACGTAGTTGCCAGTTTCTGGCCACTACAAAGAGGGCTGCCACAAACATTCTTGCACATAAAGGATCCTTTCCTTTCTTTAAAATCTCTTTGGGATATAAGCCTAGTAGCAGCACTGCTGGGTCAAAGGGTATGCACAGTTTGATAACTTTTTGAGCATAGTTCCAAATCTGCCAAGTATTCTTTAGAGTGAGATGTGGTAGTGTAATGTTCATCCTATCCCTTTGCTAGGCATGTATTCTAGAAATGTCCAAGAAAGAGAGGTCTCATATCCATCAAAATATTTATAGCAACACTGTGTAGTAGCAAATAAATGGAAATAAAATAGTTGCTGGTCAGATACTGGTGAAAGAAATTATGGTACAAACTGTGCTGGAATATTGATATTAAATTTGAAGAAGGTGGGGGACTTCGGAATAAGAAAGCAAAATAAGTGCAAAATAGCCCAATTCTTATTCATATAATCCAGAAAAATAAAGCAAAAGAGGGCCAAACCAAATAATGTTAAGAAACCGAGAAAACCTACAATATATATCTTTATCTAGCCTACTTCAAGAAAAGGGAACACTTAGAATCCTGCAAGCACTAAGAAGATTCTAGGCAGAGGAGCTTCTTGAGACAAGTGCAGAGCTTACCTTAAGAAAATTAGAAGCAAATTTTAAAAATCAAAAACTAATAGACATGATAAAATTTTTATGAAAAATAGAATGGAAAACCAAATTGCCTATGTTATCAGAAATGAAACAAATCATAGCAAATAAATATGAAATAAAAGATAATATCAGAGTTACCCATTTTATATTTTATGATGCTTTCTATTTCATGTTTGGTCATGAATTGTTACCTTCTCCATAGATCTGACAGATAATGTGTTCTTTGCTCTTCTAATTTGCTTAATAGTTTTGCACAAAAAAACTCAATGCAACTAAAGTTAGAGGTAAAGTAGAAAGTTGGAAAGCAATTTTTACAACAAATGTTTCTGATAAAGGGTTCATTTCTCAAATTACATAGAGAACTGAGTTATTTATAAATTATATTTATAAACAAATTTGTAAAATATTTGTTACTTAACATTTATATATTATACATATATTATCTGCCTTATAAATTGTACATATAATCATATATTATAAATTATATACATTATGAATTGTTTGTAAATTATTTATAAATCATATATAGAACTGAGTTAAATTTATAAGTTAATTTTCACAATTGATAAATAGTCAAAGGATATGAATAGGCAGTTTTCAGATGAAGAAAAAAAAAGCTGCTATAAATATTTCTGGACATGTAGGTTCTTTTCCCTTTTTAATGATTTCCTTGGGATACAGATCTGGTAGTGGTATTGTTGGATCAAAAAGTATTCACAGATGGACTGCCCTTTGGGCATAGTTCCAAAGTACTCTCCAGAATGGCTATATTAGTTCACAACTCCATTAACTACATTATAGTCCTAATTTTCCCATATCGCTTCTAACATTTATCATTTTCTTTTTCTGTTATATAAGCCAATCTAATAATTGTAAGGTGGTATCATAGAGCTGCTTTTAATTTGCATATCTCTAATCATTATTGATTCAGAGAAACTGCCTATTCATATCCTTTGACTATTTATCAATTGTGATTTATAAATAATTTACAAACAATTCATAATGTATATAATTTACAATATATTATTATATACATCTAATTTATAATACAGATAATATATGTATAATATGTATGTGTATAACATAAATTTATATAAAATTATTATTACTTTTTTTTTTTACAAAAATTTTATGCATGGGTAATTTTTCAGCATTGACAATTGTAAAACCTTTTGTTCCAACTTTTCCCCTCCTTCCCCCAGATGGCAGGTTGACCAATACATGCTAAATATGTTAAAGGATAAGTTAAATACAATATATGTATACATGTCCAAACAGCTATTTTGCTGTACAAAAAGAATCGAACTTTGAAACAGTATACAATTAGCCTGTGAAGGAAACCAAAATTTTGGCAGACAAAAATAGAGGAATTGGGAATTCTATGTAGTGGTTCATAGTCATCTCCCAGAGTTCTTTCGTTGGATGTACCTCATTATGTTCTATTGGAACTGATTTGGTTCATCTCATTATTGAAGAGGGCCTTGTCCATCAGAATTGATCATCATATAGTAGTGTTATTGGAGTACATGACGATCTCCTGGTCCTTCTCATTTCACTCATCATAAGTTCATGTAAGTCTCTCCAAGCCTTTCTGAAATCATCCTGCTGGTCATTTGTTACAGAATAATAATATTCCATAATATTCCTATACCACAATTTATTCAGCCATTCTCTAATTGATGGGCATCCACTCAGTTTCCAGTTTGTGACCACTACAAAGAGGGCTGCCATACAGGTAGGTCCCTTTCTATAGTAGCTCTTTTTGTGGTGACAAAAAATTAGAAATTGAGAAGTTGCCTATTGGGAAATAGCTGAAACAAATTGTGATATATCAATGTAATGGAATACTATTGTGCTATAAGAAATGATGAGCAGGCAGATTTCAGAAAAACCTGGAAAGACATATATGAACTAATTGTGAATGAATTGAGTAGGAGAATACAGTATACAGTAGTAGCACATTGTATGATGTTCAGCAGTGACTTAGCTCTTTTCAAGGCAGTATAATAAACATGACAATGATACCTAAATTAGTTATTGCCATATCAGAGAATTATTTTTACAGAAACAGAAAAGGTAATTTTAAATTTATTGGGAGGAACAAAAAGCTAGAAATCTGAAGAGAAATAATGAAAAAAGGTTGTAAGAAAGGGAGCCTAGCAGCACCAGATAACAAACTATACTTTAAATCTGTAATCATTAGCCTATTTGGTATTAGTTTAAAAATAAAAGAAAATCAGTCACAGGGGAAAAAAAATTAGTTAAAAAGAAGCAATTTAAGTTGTACAGAGGAGAGAAGGCAGCGAACATTGGAGCATAGTGTTCCTTTAACCCAAAGGCTCTGCATGTCTGATAGATAGACATTTGCTTTTGGACAAAAACTGCTGGGAATCCTGGAAAGCAATTTAGCCTAAAACTTCTAACCACATTGCAAGTTGAGTTCCAAATGGATACATGACTTAGATTTTAAAAAAGTCATGTAAACATATTAGAAGAGCAGAGAACATTTCTTTTATAGCTGTGAGTTGGGGAAGAATTCATAAAGAATAGGCTCACAAAATGGCAAAATAGGAAATTTTGATTATATACAATTAAAATACTTCTGCAGATAAAACCAGTTCAGTTAAAATTAGCAAGGAAATAGTTTACTGGGAAAAATTCTGTAGCAGGTTTCTCTGATAAAAGTTTGATATCTAAGATATATAAAAAACTGTTTAAAATGCATAAGAAGAATCATTATGTAATAGGTAAACGAGTGGTCCTCAAACTTTTTAAATAGGGGACCAGTTCACTGTCTCTCAGACTGTTGGAGGGCTGTAAAAACAAAACCTCACACTCTGTCTCCTCCCCTCAGCCCATTTGCCATAACCTGGCAGGCTGCATAAACGTCCTCAGTGGGCCGCATCTGGCCCATGGGCCATAATTTGAGAACCCCAAAATCTGCAATAATTAGAAATACAAAGTAAAATAACTGTGTAGTTCTATTTCACTCCTCTCAAACTAAAAAAGATGACGAAAAGGGAAAGTGACTTGTTGGAGCAGTTCTGAGAAGACACTCAAATATTAACTACTACTTTTGGTCAGGCCTTTCTAAAAGAAAATGTTGTAGACTGCATTCTGACTCAGCAACACAACTAGTTTTCTTTTAGGAATATGGAAAGGGTTTTGGGTTAGGGATAGTGATGGGATATAAAACTGAAGTATGATCTAGGGCCAGTGAGCAGAGAGAGTAGGCTAGCTTATTGACTTGTCATTTAACTGTGTAGTGCCCTGGAGTGGGTAGGCTCCAAAAATGAGTTGATTGACTTTCTTAACTTTATTTTTGTACCCATTACTTGTTCTTAAGTCTTATTTTATCCCCACAAGCCTTTTTAAGGTAATTTCAGTTATACATTTCTTTGATTATATTTTGTTCTAACTTTTGGGGAATTTTAATGTGAAATAAAATACGTCTTTATTTTTATTTATCATAACTGTTAGTACGAAACTAATCTTGAAAGTACTTCAACAATAAGTTCAAATATATTGCAAGATGTTGCTTCTATAAATCACTTTTTCTATGTCTACCTTTTCTTTAAAATTACATAAGAATTTCTTGTTTTGGATAGGACGGCAGCATGTGTTTTGGAAAAAGTAATTTTGGTTAGAAAAACTAATCTAAATGACTGTGAAATATTGTTTTGTTTGAAAGTTTATTTGTTCTACTGCTTACACATATCGTTAATAGTATAGATGAGTATTAAAAAGGTAATATGTTCATTGCTGAAGTATGGACAATAAAGTAGAGTTTGAAATCCATTATTAAAATAACTAGAATCACTTTTATTTTTTCCTTATTGGTAAATCCCAAGTCTCTGACAGAATGCTTACTGAAGATGAAAGATTGGGCTGTTGCACTGGGGGAAGATAATGTCAATGATAATCATTGTGAAGCTGAAATAAACAGTGAATCAGCAATTGGAGACCATTTAGGTATTTTGAAGTTAACTTCTGAAACTTGTTAAAGAATTTGTTAGATGGCTGACTTGTTTGTTTTCAATAATTTTGAAATGTATAAAGCCCACTAATAAGACCATGAAAATCAAATAATTGAAGTATGCCTTGAATAAGCAGATCCAAAATTTTTTCTTTACATTATTATAATTTAATACTTTAATTTTGGGAAAAATTTTTGCTGCTGCTGCTATTTTTGGTTGAAATCTGAGAGGTCAGTTATTTTAGTATGCTGAAGTCTCATTCACTACATTCTTAAACTAATTTCCCTGACTTTAATACTGTAAACGTTTCCCTTTTTGATTGAAAATGGAAATAGTGTAAAGGAGCAGCAAATGTTGGTTTTCTAAAACTATGTTTTTTGTATTATTAGCATTTGTATATTAAAACAAAGTTATGACACTAAACTCAAAAAACTTAATGCCATTATATGGTCCTCCATTTAACCCATTATAAAATCATTTGAGAGGAAAAAATGTTTTCTAAATCTTATTTTAATTTATCCTGCAAATTAGTTGGTAATTTGTTGCTATAGGATGCCAAGAAGAGTTAAGGAAATTAGTAATAAGGTTTGACCTCACTTATAATTTTCCTCTTATACTCTCACTCCTGAAAATGTAAGAAATGTTAATAATGGGGCTTTTCTGACATTTCTATTGATATGTTCCAAAGAACAGAACCAAGTCAGACTTATCTTAAAGCAAATTATTCATTATACCTAGAAATGTTATAGTAAAGCCTCATTGTAACAAATTTATACCAGTAGATTAACTAAAAGTGTCATGGCAATTTACTTTTTAACTTATTGTATTATGTCTGTTCTTATTAATTACTGTAGATGATCACCAAAAGCAGACTGTGAAAAAACTAATTTATGCTGCTAAGGTATGTATTGCCTAATATTATAAACAGCACGGGAAAGGAATAAAGAGATATATATTGTATCCATTTTAAATCCATAAAATATAGGCATACATACACATTTAAGAATTGGTCAGCATTTTATTCATAAATTTTTATTATTGAAAAATCATTGAAATATTTATTTATTTGTTTATTTCTTTATTTATTAGAGCTTTTTATTTACAAAACATATTTATGAATAATTTTCCAACATTGACCCTTATAAAACCTTTTGTTCCAAATTTCCCTCTCCTTCCCCCTTCCCTAGCTGGAAAGTAGTCCAATACATGTTAAATATTGTTAAAATACATGTTAATTCCAATATATGTATACATATTTATACATTTATCTTGCTGCACAAGAAAAATCAGATCAAGAAGGAAGAAAAACTGAGAAAGAGAACAAAATTCAAGCAAATAACAAAGAGAGTAAGAATGCTATGTTATGTTCCACACCCTGATCCCATGATTCTCTCTCTGGGTGTATATGGCTTTCTTCATCACTGAACAAGTGGAACTGTTTTGAATCATCTCATTATTGAAGAGAACCACGTCCATCAAAATTAATCGTCAGATAGTCTTGTTGCCATGTATAATGATCTCCTGGTTCTGCTCATTTTACTTATCATCAGTTCATGTAGGTCTCTCCAAGCCTCTCTGAAATCATCCTTCTGGTCATTTCTTACAGAACAATAATATTCCATAGCATTCATGTACCATAATTTATTCAGACATTTTCCAAGTGATGGGTATCCTTTCAGTTTCCAATTTCTTGGCACTACAAAGAGGGCTGCCACATTTTTCCACATGTGGGTCCCTTTCTCTCCTTTAAGATCTCTTTGGGATATAATCCCAGTAGAAACACTGCTGGATCAAAGGGTATGCAGAGTTTGATAATTTTTTGAGCATGGTTCCAAACTGCTCTCCAGAATGGCTGGATCTGTTCACAGGTCCACCAACAATGTATCAGTGTCCCAATTTTCCCACATCCCCTCCAACAATGGTCATAGCTTAGCCAATCTGACAGGTGTGTAGTGGTATCTCAGAATTGTCTTAATTTGCATTTCCCTGATCAATAGTGATTTGGAGCACCTTTTCATGTGATTACAAATAGTTTCAATTTCTTCATCAGAAAATTGTTCATATCCTTTGACCATTTATCAATTGGAGAATGGTTTGATTTCTTATAAATTTGAATGAATTCTCTTTATATTTTTTTATTATAGCTTTTTATTTACAAGATATATGCATGGGTAATTTTATAGCACTGACAATTGCCAAGCCTTTTGTTCCAATTTTTCTCCTCCTTCCCCCCACCCTCGTCCCCCAGATAGCAGGTTGACCAATACATGTTACATATGTTAAAGTATAAATTAAATAAAATATATGTATACATGTCCAAATAGTTATTTTACTTTAAAAAAAGAATCATACTTTGAAATAGTGTACAATTAGCCTGTGAAGGAAATCAAAAATGCAGGCGGACAAAAATAGGGGTATTGGGAATTCTATGTAGTGGTTCATAGTCATCTCCCAGATTTCTTTCGCTGGGCATAACTGGTTCAGTTCATTACTACTCTTTGGAACTGATTTGGTTCATCTCATTGTTGAAAATGGCCACGTCCATTAGAATTGATCATCATATAGTATTGTTGTTGAAGTTTACAATGATCTCCTGCTCCTGCTCATTTCACTCAGTATCAGTTCAAGGCCTCTCCAGGCCTTTCTGAAATCATCCTGTTGGTCATTTTTTACAGGACAATAATATTCCATAATATTCCTATACCACAATTTATTCAGCCAGTCTCCAATTGATGGGCATCCACTCAGTTTCCAGTTTGTGACCACTACCAAGAGGGCTGCCACAAACATTCTTGCAAATACAGATCCCTTTCCCTTCTTTAAGATCTCTTTGGGATATAAGCCCAGTAGTAGCACTGCTGGGTCAAAGGGCATTCACAGTTTGATAACTTTTTGAGCACAGTTCCAAATAATTCACCAGAATGGCTGGATGTATTCACAATTTCACCAACAATGTATCAATGTCCCTGTTTTCCCACATCCCCTTCAACATTGTACATTATCTTTCCCTGTCATTCTAGCCAATCTAACAGGTGTGTAGTGGTATCTCAGAGTTGTCTTAATTTGCATTTCTCTGATTAATAATGACTTGGAGCATCTTTTCATATGGCTAGAAATAGTTTCAATTTCTTCATCTGGGAATTGTCTGTTCATATCCTTTGACCATTTGTCAATTGGAGAATAGCTTGATTTCTTATAAATTACAGTCAATTCTCTATATATTTTAGAAATGAGGTCTTTATCAGAACTTTGGATATAAAAAATTTTTCTCCCAGTTTATTGCTTCTCTTCTAATCTTGTCTGCATTCGTTTTGTTTGTACAAAAGCATTTTAACTAAATATAATTAAAATTATCTGTTTGTGATCAGTAATAATCTCTAATTCTTCTTTGGTCACAAATTCCTTCCTCCTCCACAAATCTGAGAAGTAAACTATCATATGTTCTTCTAATTTGTTTATGATATCATTCTTTGAATAGATCATGAACCCATTTTGACCCTATTTTGGAATAGGTGTTAAGTGTAGGTCTGTGCCTAGTTTCTGCTATACTAGTTTCCAATTTTCCTAGCAGTTTTTGTCAAATAGTGAATTTTTATCCTAAAAGCTGGGGTCTTTGGGTTTGTTGAATATTAGATTGCTTTAGTCATTGACTATTTTGTTCTGTGATCTAACCTATTCCACTGATCGACTATTCTATTTCTTAGCCAGTACCAAATAGTTTTGATGACCACTGCTTATAATATAGTTTTAGATCTGGTACAGCCACCTTCGTTTGCTTTTCTTTTCATTAATTCCTTTGAAATTCTTGACCTTTTGTTCTTCCAGATGAATTTTGTTATTTTTTCCTAGGTCAGTCAAACAGTTTCTTGGGAGTTTGATTGGTATAGCACTAAATAAATGGGTTAGTTTAGGTAGGATTGTCATCTTTATTATATTCACTTGACCTGTCCAAGAACACTTGATATTTTTCTAATTGCTTGGATCTGACTTTTCTGTGTCTTTTCACATAAACAACAAAGAATATTTTGTAGTTTTGCTCATGTTTCCTGACTTTCCTTTGGCAGATAAATTCCCAAATATTTTATACTATCAACAGTTATTTTACATGGAATTTCTCTTTGTATCTCTTGCTGTTAGATTTTGCTAGTGATGTATAAAAATGCTGATGATTTATGTGGATTTATTTTGTATCCTGTAACTTTGCTAATGTTGTGGATTGCTTCTAATAGTTTTTTAGTTGATTCTCTAGGGTTCTCTAATTCTCTCATATCATCTGCAAAGAGTGATACTCTTTAATTTAAAAATACTTTAATCTCTTTTTTTTCTCTTATTGCCAAACTAGCATTGAATAGTTATGATAATAGTGTGCAACCTTGTTTCACCCCTGATATTATTGAGAATGGTTCCAGTTTATCCCTATTACATATGATGCTTGCTGATGGTTTTAAATAAATGCAACTGACTATTTTAAGGGAAAGTCCATTTATTCCTATACTCTTTAGTATTTTTAGTAGGAATGGGTGTTTATCAAATACTTTTCCTGCATCTATTGATAATCATATGGTTTTTGTTAATTTGGATATTGACAGAGCCAATTATGTTAATAGTTTTCCTAATATTGAACCAGTCCTGAATTCCTGGTATAAATCCTACTTGGTTGTGGTATACTGTCCTGGGGATAATTTTTTTGTAATCTCTTTGCTAATATTTTATTTAAGATTTTTGCATCAATATTCACTAGGGAAATTGGTCTATAATTTTCTTTTTCTGTTTTCATCCTAGCTGGTTTAGGTATCAGTACCATGTCTCTGTCAAAAAAGGCATTTGACAGGAGTCTTTCATTCCCTATTTTTTCAAATAGTTTATATAGTATTGGAGGTAATTGTTCTTCAAATGTTTGGTAGAATTCATATGTAAATCTATTTAGTCCTGGGGGTTTTTTCTTAGGGAGTTGATTAATAACTTGTTCTATTTCTTTTCCTAAAATGGGACTATTTAAGCAATTTATTTCCTCCTCTGTTAATGTGAGCACTCTATATTTTTGTAGGTATTCCTCCATTTCACTTAGGTTGTCAAATTTATTGTCCTAAAGTTGGGCAAAGTAACTACTGATAATTGCTCTAGTTTCCTCTTCATTGGTGGATAGCATTGGCAGAAGCCTTTTCATTTTTGAGACTAACAATTTTATTTTCCTTTTTCCTTTTTCTAATCAAATTAACTAAAGGTTTATCTGTTTTGTTGTTTTTTTCCATAAAGCCAAGTCTTAGTTTTATTTATTAATTGAATAGTTTTTTTAGTTTCAGTTTTATTGATCTCTTCTTTGATTTTTAGAATTTTAAGTTTGGTATTTGAATGGGGATTTTTAATGTGTTCTTTTTCTAGCTTTTTTAATTGCAAGCCAAAATTTCCTCTTATTACTGCTTTGGCTGCATCCTACAAATTTGTCTATTGTCTCATTGTCATTCTCTTGGATGAATTATTGATTGTGTCTGTAATTTGCAGTTTCACCCATTCATTCTTTAGGATGAGATTATTTAGTTTCTAATTACTTTTTTGGTTTTTTTTTTCCCCTGGCCTTTTATTGAATGTAATTTTTATTGCATCGTGATCTGAAAACAAAGCATTTACTATTTCTGCCTTTCTGCATTTGATTTTGAGTTTTTTATGTCCTAATATATGGTCAATTTTTGTATAGGTTTCATGAACTGCTGAGAAGGAAGTGTACTCTTTTCTGTCTCCATTCAATTTTCTCCAAAGATCTATCATAGATAGTTTTTCTAGTAGTCTATTTACCTCTTTAACTTCTTTCTTATTTATTTTGTGGTTTGATTTATCTAGTTCTGAGAGAGCAAGGTTGAAATCTCCTACTGTTATATTTTTGCTGTCTATTTCTTCTTACAACTCTCTTAATTTCTCTTTTAGGAATTTAGATGTTACATCACTTGATGCATATATGTTTAATGTTGATATTGCTTCATTATTTGTGGTACCCTTTAGCAAAGTATAGTTTCCTTCTTTTAATTAGATCAATTTTTGCTTTGGCTTGATCTGAGATTAGGATGGCTACCTCTGCTTTTTTTACTTCACTAAAGCATAATAGATTCTGCTCCACCCTTTTACCTTTACTCTATATGTATTACTCTGCTTTAAATGTGTTTCTTGTAAACAACATATTGTAAGATTCTGGCTTTTAATCCTGTCTGTTATCCACTTATGCTTTATGGGAGAGTTCACCCCATTCACATTTACAATTAAAACTACCAATTCTATATTTCCTGCCATCTCATTTGTAATGGCTGGGCTAGCTCTCTGGAGGGCCTCAGGTTCAATAAAAGTCTTTAATCTTTAGGAGGAGAAGTGAAGGAGCTAGGCAAGCTGCCACATGGCTTGTCAAAGATGGATCCTGGACTCTGGAGTCTGGAGCCTGAAGTCTTCCCTGCTGAGCATGCTGCAGCAGAGTTTCTGAACCTCTCCCCTCAGCCCTCCAATCCTTCCCTAAGATTACCTTACCACAACACATTCATCAGGCGCCAATCATGAGGAGAGTCATCACACCACCATATCATCTGAGTATATGTTTATAGAGCCATTATATCATATTGAGTAGATACTTAGTCTTAAGTACTCTGCTTCTTAGATTCAAGTACACCTTTTTTCAGAGCCCTCTCCAGATGTTCCACCCCTCTACACTTATCGATCCCAAGTTGTACTTTTCTCTTTCCTTTTCCCCTTTCCTTTCTCCCCAGTATTTTATTTATAAGTACTACTTGCCTCAAGCAATCCTCCCCCTTTAAAGATCCTCCCCTTTTCTTATACCTTTCCCCTACTATTTTTGTTCTTCCCTTTTCCGATTTCTCCTTCCACTTTTCTATAGGCTGAGAGAAGTTTCTCGGTGAAATCAAGTATATAATATTCTTTTTTAGAGCCAAATCTGATGAGAGTAAGATTCACACAATATTTATCATCCTCCCTTCTTTTCCTCAGTTACAATAGATTTTCTTTGCCTCTTCCTGAGATGTAATTTCCCTCATTTTAGCTCCACTTTCCCCTTTTTTTTCTGTTACAATCACTTTTCCACTTCTAGTTTTTTTTATATATTATAATGGTAAAATCAGATTATACATGTATTCTCTATACCCATAACAGAAATACAGTTCTCAAGAGGTTTTGTTTGTTTGTTTTTTTACCTTTTTATGCTTCTCTTGAGGTCTATATTTGAAGGTCAGATTTTTTGTTTAGCTCTGGTCTTTTCATCAAAAATAAATGGAATTCATCAGTTTCATTGAATGTCCATCTTCTTCCCTGAAAGAAAATGCTCAGTTTAGCAGGGTTATTTATTCTTGGCTCCATTCCAAGTTCCTTTGCCTTTCAGAATATCAGATTGTAGGCCCTTCAATCCTTTAAAGTAAAAGCTGCTAGGTCCTGAGTAATCTTTATTTTGGCTCCACTGTATTTGAATTATTTCTTTCTGGGTACTTGTAATATTTTTTCGTTGGTCTGATAGTTCTGAAATTTAGCCATGATATTCTTTGGGGTTCTAATTTTGGTGTCTCTTTCAGGAGGTATTCGGCGAATTCTTTCAATGGTCATTTTACCTTCTGATTCTGTGACCTCCGGGCAGTTCTCTTTGATGATTTCCTGAAAAATAGTGTCTAGGCTATTTTTTTCATCATGGATTTTAGGGAGTCCAATAATCCTTAGATTGTCTATTTTCCAGGTCTGTTGTTTTCCCAGTTAGCTATTTTACATTTTTTTGGTTTACTGATTCTTGTCTCATTGAATCATTAATTTCCATTTGTTCAGTTCTGAATTTTAGTGAATTATTTTCTTTATAACTTCTTTTTGTATTTGTCCAATTGAATTTTTAAATGAGTTGTTTTGTTCTATGGAATTTTTTTCCATTTCACAAATTCTGTTTTTTAAGGAGTTATTTTCTTTTTTCCTTTCACAAATTTTGGTTTTCTGGGAATTGTTTTCCATTTTACCAAATCTATCTTAATGAGTTATATGCCTTTTCCAAACCCTCTTGCAAAGTTTTCATTCTCTTTCACCATTTTTCTTCTAACTCTCTTTTTTAAGATCCTTTTTAATTTCTTCAAAGAGAACCTTGTGTGATGGGGACCAGGTTATATCACCTTTTGGGGCTTCATCTGGAGACAGTCTACCTTTAATATCCTTAGGGTTTGAACTCTGTTCTTCTCTTTCGCCATAAAAGCTGTCTATGGTCAAAGTTCTCTTTACTTTTTTACTCATTAAAAAAAAAAAAAGTGTTAAGGTCTTCTTTTAGGGCAAGGGAGGTTTTCCAAACTTCCTCTACAAGCAGCAGCTCCCTTTATAAGTGGCCCATCTGTGCTGGGTCAGTGCTGACTCATTCTTGGTGCTGGGTGGGCGTGACCAAGTCCTATGAGATTCTGGTGTTTTAGGGTTTACTATTTACCTTTTGTGTTTGTGTTGGATGTTTTCTAACTTCTCTGCTGATTTACTGGCCTGCAACCAGGGCAGAGTAGCCAACACCACTGTAGATTCCTCCCCGTAGATTGTCCACTACGTGGAGTCTATACCACACTGCTGAGTCCTCAATGCCAGGGACTCTGCGCGGTCTGCATTGGTGTCTGTGCTCAGCTGTTTGTGTTCGGCTGCCTCCCTCCCATTTCCAGTTGAAACATATCTTTTCTGGCGATCTTCTAAATTATCTTCTGCTAGTAATTTGTTGCACTCCCAGTATTTGTGGATTCTGCTAATTCAGATCTAATTAGAGGCTGGATTTGCTAATTCATCTGAAGATTGTAGGAGAAGGTCAGCGTATGTCCTCTCTGCCATCTTGGCTCTGCCTCTGGAAGTCCTATTAAAATATTTAATTTCATGAATCCTTACTTTTTGACTTGACATTTTTTATTACATAAATTCCCAGGTTTGATTTGTAATCAACAATTTTGTCATCATATTTGCACTATGTATTTCCTTTCATATACAATTCACTTTTTCTTCCTCTTAATCTCCATCCATCTTTTGTAATAAGTACAAGATCCATTTTTTGTAATAAGTACAAGATACATTTTTTTCATCTTGTTTTCCCTTCCTTACTAGTAATTTGTTTTTTCATATACTAATATTCTATGTATTCTTTGCAAAAAGCTTTTCAAGAAAAAAAGCTTTTCAAGAAGTATAAATTGTATTTAATTGTATTTAAATTGTATTTAATTAAAGTAAACGCTGGCTACCTGAGAATGTGAGGCTTAATTGCCCAAGAAATATTTCTGTATAGTCATCCTTCCATATTTGTGAAGTGATAAAATACTTGGAAAAAATGGGAGTGGAAACTGTGTGAATAAGTAGTATTGTGGGTATAAATATTTATAATGACAAATGTTTCCTTTTTTTTATTTTAAAAAATATTTTACACTTTAAAAAGTTGAATGCTTGTCTAAAAACCCTGGAAGCAGAAAGGAATCATATATATTCTCAGTTGTCTGATGAAGATAAAATAAAGGAAGAACTTAAAGGTAATCCATTTATATTTATTTACATATATTGGTTTTTAAAAGTTATTGCTGCCTTTGAATTAAATGATGTCAGGATTAGTTGATTTTATCTTAATGCTTTTAAGCTTTTCAATTTTGAAGAAATATGTTGTTTATTTCTGATTATTTATATTTAAACAACTTAAGATTTTGACTAGGTTTGTCCTTATTGAATAAAAAGTTTATTATTTATTATTATTGACTAATTTTATTATTGAATTATAAATTTATTACTTATTACAAATATGGATTTTTTTTTAAGGTATAAATTAAACATATTCAAAAGTGGGTTTAAAAAAAACCCAAACAAGTAATTAATATGTAATCTAGTGAAACAAATTTAAATTTTGTCCCCAAACAAAACTGACACAATCCCTTTCAATTTTTAATTAATTACAAAATAGTAATTTTTGACATTCACATAAGGCTTTAACAACTTTTTACAAATGAGGAAACTGAAGTTGACCAAGGTAAGTGATTTTATGATTTTATGGTCACGTAGTTAGTAAATTTTAGAGGATTTGAATCCATGATTTTCTGACAAGCCTATCATTTTGTTCACCAAGCTGCCTATTTGTAATAGATTTCTAAGAGAGGTGTCATCTCATTTTGTGTGTATACATTCCTACCACACATACAAATGTATACTTCAGTAATTTAGTATTGAAACTGAATATTTACTAAACCTGTTTAAAACGGGCATAGTCTTTAAGAAAGATTAACTGTGAAAGTGTGGAATCAGTAGGGAGTGTTTCCCTATGTGTGGCCTATAACAAGGTGATGAAAATAGAATACTGAGTTCAGAGAACAACTAATTTTTGTCTCAGATATAGAGTATGTGAAGGGAAGTAATGTGATGATGAGACAAATAGATTTTGAAGTTAGATTTTGCAGAGAGTCTTTAAAGTCAGGTTGAAGAGTTTGGATTTTATCAAAGAGGCAATGGGAAGTAACTGAAAAGTTTTGAGCAGGGAAATAACATGGTAAAATGTGTATCTAAGAAGATTATTTTGATAGCTAAATGGAAAATGGTTTGGAAAATAGAGAAACTGGAGGCAGAGAGACCATTTAGAAAGCTCAGTGTAATTTGTTTAGGCAAGAAGTGATGACGTCAAAGAAGTAACCTTGAGTACAAAGGGGATGAAAAGAAGAGATGTGGATCTATATATTCATCAACTTATTGTACTTCTTATAATGTGGCATCCCCAAACCAGATATCATTATTAAGATGTGGTATGATCAGAGGAAAGAGTGCCCTCAAAAAAGTACATCTCTTCATATATATATATATATATATATATATATATATATATATATATATATATATAGCCCAAGATTGCATTAATTTGCTGAACTGCTGTACCACACTGCTGACTCACATTAATCTTGTCCACTAAAATCTCCAGATTTTAAAAAATATATATAATTTACTCTTTAGCTATGATTCCCTCGTTTGATACTTATGAAGCTGATGTATATCTATTACATTTCATCTTATTAGGTCTAAATATCATAGATTTTCAAGTCATTTTTGGATCCTGACTCTTGTCATCTGACAATAAGCTATGCTTCCTAGATTTATAAATTTGATAATCTTCTCACCTATTTTATCAGAGATAAAAATTTTAGACAGCATAGCACCAAGTCACAAATACCTGGGGCTATCTACTGAAGACCTTTTTCCACATTGATATCTAACCATTAATTCTTTGGGATTGAACATTCATCCAATTATGAACTCTTATTGTATAATCATCTAGCCCATATCCTTCTAACTTTTCCACAAGAATAGCTTGAGATACTTTGACTTCACTAAAGTTTTAGATATTCTTTAGCTTTGGAATTTTGGAATTTGGAATTATTTGACAGCATAATAATAAACTAATCAGAGATGGAATGAAGTTTAATCTGTGATAATCTGTTTTTGATGAAGCTGTATTGGCTCTTTACATTTGCCACTCCTTTTTCTAGATTTCAATTGAATTAACAAAAGTGGATGAGATCACCAAGGGAAAGAGTATAGGAAGAGAAGAGGGAACAGGATTGACCCTTGGAAGATAGCCATGTTTCATGGGGGATGGATGATCATCTACCATAGGAGCTTTAGAAAGAGTGAGCAGACAGGTAGGAGGAGAACCAGGAGAAAACAGTGCTATAGTAGCCCAAAGAAGAGAAATATTTGGAGGAGGGCATGATCAGTAGCATCTAAGGCTACCGAAAAGTTAAGAAGAATCTTAATTAAGAAAAGGCCATTAAATTTATTTCATTTAAAATTGTTCTAGTAATAATTTGTTTTGAAACATGTCACTTCTAAACAAAGAAATCTATCTTTAAATAGTACTTTCCTTAGGGTTAGGAAACAGGAACAGGATTAAACCTGTGATTTCACTGATAACGTTGCCAGATGAGGAAGTACCTTTTACTTGTGCAAGTGCACTTTATCTGCAATTTACAGAATTATAGAGTTCTTTAAGTGCCAGAATGTATCAGAGATAAAATGTGAACTCGGGTTTTCCCGTGTACAAGATCAGTTCTGTTATCTATTATGCCCTATCAGTATGCAGTAGAAAAAGCATTATATTTGGACCTGAAGGACTTGGGTTCAAAGTCTGGTTCTGCTGATTATTGCCTATGATCTTGGATAACTTAGCTGTAAAATGGAGGGAATTGATCTAGATTTCCTTTGAAATCTCTTCCAGATTTTATTCTATATTCCTATCATCCAGGGTCATCTCCAGTCACCTTGATCTATATCTTGCCACTGGACCCAGATGGCTCTGGAGGGGGAAGTGGGGCAGGTGATCTTACACAGCACCTCTGTGACTTAAATCCAATTCACTTACATGTCATAGCATCAATCTATTGTCATGGTCTTCTTCAAGAATAAAGGACAATTGACAGTATGTTCCTATTATCTTAATAGGGGGATGGATGATCATCTACTTTTCATGGAGGGAAAAACATTTAAGCAAATTTAATTGAATAATTGAAACTTATGTTACTTTCTATTTTTTGTAGTTTAGTGTTAGCAAATGGAAACATGTAATGTGAAACCAGCACTGTCCCATTATATTTGACATGATTTTGTTGCTATTTAGTGTTGTTTTCATTCATATTGTATAACTGGTTTTTTTTGTATTGTTCTTGTTCTATTTTATTCACTTTGTGTCATACTTCCCATTCCATGCAGCAGGTTTCCTATTAGCCAATATTTCCAGTATTTCTAAGGAATTGATTTAAAATTTTTAAAAAAGAGCCATTTTTTAAAAATATGGTTAAAGATGGAAGAGACAGTTTTCAAAGAAAGAAATCCAGACTATTGACAAATATGAAAAAATGTACTTGCAAATCATTAAAGAAATAAAAATTAAAACAACTCTGAAGTTCTACTTTATACCCACCAGATTGGCAAAGTTGTAAAAATTAAAAATGACAATTGCTTTAGGTGTACTGATGCATCATTAGTGGATTGGTCCAGCCATTCTGGAAAGCAATTTGAAACTTTGCCCTCAGAAAGTCATTGAATTGGGCTTACCCTTTGACTCAGCAGTGCCATTACTATGCCTGTATTCCAAAGAGATCAAATGAAACAAGGAAAGGATCCATATATACAAAAATATTTATATCAACTATTTTGTAGTGACAAAGAGTGTGCCCATAAATTGAGTATTGGTTGAAAAGGTTATAGTGCATTTGAATATAACGGAATATTATTGTGCCATGAGAAATGATCAAAATGATGATTCTGATCACTGCAATGATTGTAGAATTGAGGAAGTATGCTCCCTATGTCAAAGATAGGTAGTAGATGCAAGATGCTGAGTGAAATAGACATTTCAGACATAGCCAATGTGGAGATTTGTTTTGCTTGACTGTATATATTTATTACAAAAGTTTTGTTTTTCTTTTTTCTTAATGAGGTTGTGGGGTATAAAGTATAAGGAAAAAGAGAGCAAGCAAAGGGTAGGGTTGAAGAAAAAAAGAAAAGTGTAATTGAATAAGTTTTTGAAATTCACAAGAGAGCAGCAGAAAGATAGGCAATCACAGAGAAGTAGAACAGCTTTGAAAGGAACATTTTGAATTTGAATTTGTTATGTTATTAGTTGTCCATAATAGAGATTCATAGTTTCATTATTCAGCTCTCTCTGTTCTGTTGTGAACATGGAAGAGCACATTTTAGTTGATATCTGTTAACTTTAGAATTTTTAAATGGAAACTTTTTTTTGTTTTGTTTTGTTTTGGCTGAGGCAAATTAAGTGACTTGCCCAAGGTCACACAGCTAGGAAGTGTTAAGTGTCTGAGGCCAGATTTGAACTTAGGTCATCCTGACATCAAGGCTGGTGCTCTACCCACTACGCAAACCTAACCTGGAAACTTTTTTTTTTTTTTAAATAACCAAATAAATGTAAACAGTATTAAATCTGCTTTTGAAATGCCTATCTCTAAGATTTTAGGGTTTTCCTTCATTATCATTCACTGTAAGTTGAGAAATATTGGTTAAAAGTAACATAATTAGACTCTTCTAAGTCTCTCAGCAAGATCTATTGTGGACAGTCTCTACAGAAAACATTCCAACAGCATTAATTGTTTCTATGTTGTGCTTGCACTTTAATTTTTGAGCACTCTCTTTTTTTGTTTATTTTAAGAAAGCATAATCTTTTCTAGATATTTAGCTCCAGAGAGAGAAGAGGATATCACCTCCCCTGCTTTTAAATATCTTGGGTTATTGTTTTTTTCTTTGTGCAAGTATTTATTTGGTTCACACTATTAAGTCTTTAAATTTTGACTTTTCCACAAATTCCACAGGTCAAATTGAAGTTCTTCACACTGAGCAAGTGTCTTTGCAGACTGAAAATGCATATTTTGAAAGTGAGGTGCAAAAGCGTCAGCAAAAACTTAAAGTAATGACTGAATTGTATCAAGAAAATGAAATGAAACTTCATAGGTATTGATAAGATTTTACCTTCCTATTTTTTATTATTGACAAATAAAACTCAGAAATTTTTGAATATCAAGCTTTTAGCATTCAATTTGATTGAATATTATATGGGGATAATAGCCCTCAATTGATTCTGGAAGTTCCTTTGTACTTTTTCATCAGTATATTTTTTCCATATAAACTGTGTTAGAAATTATACTTAAGTTCTCATTCTAACCCCACTAAAATTTATTTAACCTTTAATGTAGAATCTTTTGGTGAGAATCTTTTTGGTGTTTGAATGTTTGAGAGGCTTTAAGTGTTTGAGGAGCTAAATGGGGGCTGCAGTGGCTGATCAAATTCAACGGAGTCCCAAAGAAAGGCTTCTATTTGAATAAGATGCCATCAGCTTTTTGAATAGGTGGAAGTATTTAGGTTGGAGACTGCCTTATTTTGTGTCTAGATACGTGTGTATGTTGTGTGTGTGTGTATCTTGCACGTAACACATAATTTGGGGGGGGGAGGCAGAATCTGAGCCTGTAATTTTTTTGGCATAGCAAATTCCCAGTGAGAAAGCCTTCTCTACAATCACAGATCCATAATAACTTTGCAACTTAAGAGTCTTGGAAAGTTATACTAGGATTTGAAAGAAATAGCCTTTAAAAGTCTACTCTGCTCTACACAGAGAAGGTATAAGCTAGACAAAGAAATGCTTATATTTAGGTCTTTTAAGGAGGCTATATAAATTTTTTTGATGTAAAATAATGCTCCAAAAATATAGCTTTTTTGTTGTGTTTGTTTGTTTTGACTTTTTTGTTGTTCATTGTGAATTATGGAATTTGAATTTGATTACCAAAGCTTTAAGATTTTTTAAAAATTTTCTTTCAATTGAGGGGTGGGAAAAGGATCTAATTCTTGGTAGAATTAGATTGCCTTTTTTCATAGAAACAATGCTATAAATGTTTGCATATCATTGTGATAGTCATCAATATTTGATGAATATTGTACTTCAGATACATTTTAAATAGTATTTGTGATCTGCATAGGAATTTACCAACTTACAAACTTTTAGAATATAAACTGTTCATAAATTGATGACTATTCTATAAATATAGTGCATCTTTAGGATACCAAATTATAAGACTAACAAAGCTTTTAAAAAATTTTAATAGCCTTTTTCTAGCAGCTTAAAGAGAAAAGTCTTTAAAATGGTAAATTCAAAACTTTGTAATTAATTCTGTAATTTGGGGTTGCAACAACTATCCAAGCTAGATAGTGTTTATACAGCCAAGACTTCCAGGAAGTGATTTTCTTTGTAGAGGGGTTGATGAAACATTGATAAAACAGATATTTTTGTTTTTAAGAAAATTGACTGTGGAAGAAAAAGACCGCTTACAGAAAGAGGAGAAACTATCCAAAGCAGGAGAAAAGATTAGTCATGCTTCTGAAGAGTTAAATTCTTACAGGTACTGACAGATCTTACCATTACTTTTTATTTCTTTTTATCTAATATCTCATCTAAAGAAAACTAAATTAAGCATTTGCTTTACAACTGAACAATTTTGTTTGGTTACTAGTTATGCGCTTTTAAATTTCTTCCTCTATTTCTTAGTGAATGATCTCCAGAGACTAATTTTTTTGTATTAGTACTAAGATTTTTTTAATTCACAAAGAAAGCTAATGAAAGGCTTTCAATATCAAATGTCAGATTTAAGTTTGATTCTGGAAGTGATAGGGAGCCACTGAAGTGAGTAGGAAAGCAACATAGTCAGACCTATACTTTTTTTTAAAATTAATTTAATTAAATTTTACAGAAATTTTATGCATAGGTCATTTTCCAGCATTGACAATTGCAAAAATCTTTTGTTTCATCTTTTCCCCTCCTTTCCCCAGATGGCAGGTTAACCAATACATGTTAAATATGTTAGAGTATAAGTTAAATACAATATATGTATACATGTCCATACAGTTATTTTGTTGTACAAAAAGAATCTGACTTTGAAACAGTGTATAATTAGCCTAAAAATGTAGGCAGACAAAAATATAGGGATTGGGAATTCTATGTAGTGGTTCATAGTCAACTCCCAGAGTTCTTTCGCTGGGTCTAGCTGGTTCAGTTCATTACTGCTCTCTTGGAACTGATTTGGCTCATCTCATTGTTGGAGAGGGCCTCGTCCATCAGAATTGATCATTATATAGTATTGTTGTTGAAGTATATAATGATCTCCTGCTCCTGCTCATTTCACTCAGCATCAGTTCATGTAAATCTCTCCAGGCCTTTCTGAAATTATTCCATAATATTCATATACCACAATTTGTTCAGCCATTCTCTAATTGATGGCCATCCACTCAGTTTCCAGTTTGTGACCACTACCAAGAGGGCTGCCACAACATTCTTGTACATACAAGTCTCTTTCCCTGTAACGCTACTGGATCAAAGGGTATGCACAGTTTGATAACTCTTTGAGTATAGTTCCAAATTGCTCTCCAGAATGACTGGATATCTTCACAATTCCACCAACAATGTATCAGTATCCCAATTTTCCCACATCCCCCTCAACATTCTGCATTATCTTTCCCTGTCATTCTAGCCAATCTGACAGGTGTGTAGTGGTATCTCAGAGTTGGTCAGACCTATACTTAAAGATCAGTTTGGCAACTGAGTGCAAGGTGAACTAGAATAGATACCTAAAGCAGAGAGAATAGCCAGAAGACTATTACGGTAGTCTAGGTGTGAGGTAGGAAGAGGACTTGCATCAAGCTAATGGCTGTCAGAGGAAAAAAAGACAGGACTTGCTAATTTGTTGGACATTAACATGGGGAAAATAAGGAGTCAGGGATGACATATGGGGGTTAAGAGCTTGATTTGGAGGTGGGGAATTGACAGTTGATGTTTAGAAAATGAGATTTTTTTTTCCTCTTAATTTGCATATGCTACCCAGAAATTAATGGGTATTTTGGAATAAAAAAAAAAAAAAGTCTAAATATCTTGACAGTCATTTTCTTCTGTTATGCTTCTAAATAACCAGAGAAATGCATTTGAATAAAAATTTGTTTTAGTAGATCCATGTTATCATATCTTAAATTTTCAAATAATGATAAAATAGAATTAGTAAAGAAAGATAATTTTAATTTAAAATTTCTAGAAAGTAATTATTTCATGTAAGATATAACTTTGAATATACTGTGGACATTTTAGTCCAAATAATATACTTTGTTATTTTTTAATTTTTTAGTAATATATGTTTAATATATGTTTATCACACAGAGAAAGAGCCAAGGATCTTGAAGAAGAATTGGAAAGGACTATTCGTTCTTATGAAAGTCAGGTATATGTGGAAGGATTAAAGATTTTTCCTCTGAATTGTCTGAATTAGTATTTCTATCTTGGGATAGTGTAATTTAGGTACTATTTCAGGGAATTTTCTCTTGGGTTGATTTCAAAGATCTATTCAAATTTTTCAAAAAGTACTAGCTAGCATAAAATACGTTCAAAATTACTACGTCTTTTATCTCTCCAAGGAAAATCCCAGAATGGGAAAGGTCAGCTTAACAGATGTCATTACAAAAATACCCGATTGGTGTCATCATGATGTTTATTGAATTATTATCCTATTAAGACTGATAACTTTTCATTGTCAGACATTAATGTAATGTGAAAAACTCAGCAATATGATAGTTTAAAAGGTAGCATTTCATAATCAATTTGTGAGAAAGAAAATTTGCTATAGGGAAGATTCTTTGGAAGTGAAAGTTCTGTGTTTATATATTAAGAGTTATACTGACAAATTTGAATTTTTTTAATTTAAAAGAAAAGATTTTCCCATTCATTTTTTTCTGAATTCTTTTTTTTTTTTCCCCAGATCACTACTCATGAGAAAAAAGCTCATGACAACTGGGTGAGTTTTAAATTCTGAAAGATTTATTTGTCTTAAAAATAATTTTATCATTTTGTAATGTCATGCCTATAAATCATGTGAGAAAGTGATGCAGCCTGTTTTTGAAATTATTTTAAAAAAATTTTTTTAATGACTGATGACTCTTTTTAGAAGGACCAGTTCCTTTTTTATTTACCAAGATGACATTATAAATTAAACTCTTTTGAAAGAGATAGGTCAAGTCAGTACCATTTATTAAGTGTTTACTAGGGACCTAAGCCATGGAATATAAAGAAACAAAAAGACAATTTCTGCTCAAGGACTTTGTGGTCTCTAGTGGAGACAACATGCAAAAATCTGTGTACAAACAAGATATATACAGAATTAAGTGGAGTTAATCAATATAGGAAAGGCACTTGTATTAAAGGCCTGAGAAAGACTTCTTGTAGGATTTCAAGGAATCCAGAGAAGCCAAGGGGTGAAAATGAGAAAGGAGAGAATTCCAGGTAGGGAGGATAAGGAACATTACATTAAAACTGTCTAGGGCTGGTAGATTGAGACTTTTATGTGAAAAACAGCAAGAATTTTAGTGTCTGTGGTAAATCAGAGTTAAATGAAGTTTACTACAAATTATAAGAAAACTAGAAATGTAGGAAGGAGGCCATGTTATTAAGTGCTTTAAAAGCCCAATGACTGAAAGAGAGAGGGGCAGGTGGAGATGTGTGTAACATGATCAGACTGATGCTTTAGGAAGATTACTTTGACAACTGAGTGCCAGATAGAATGGAGTGGGGAGACTTGAGGCAGGCTGACCAGTAGTCTCCTGATTTGCATGAGAATGGTGGCCTTGTCAGAGGAAACAGGTGTTAATTGACTATGGGAGGTAAGAATGAGGAGGTGAGGATGACAGCTAAATTAAAGCCTAGATAAGTAGAAACCTGATGTTGTCTTCTACAATTATAGGAAAGTTAGGAAGAGGGGAAAGACCTTTTATGTCTTAAGTTATGTTCATTTTGTTAATATAGATTTGTATTTAGTAATTTGTTGAATATTCACAACTGAACATACATTTAAAGTTATACATAAAAAGCCTGAAAAATATAAATTAATCCATTCATTTAACAAACATTTATTAAGTGCTTATTGTTTATGAGGCATTGTGCCTTGAGGAACTGAAGGGACATAAATAAGAAAGAGGGGGATGATTGATGCCACAAGAAAACCTTAGAAAACACAGAAGTACACAAGATTCATAGTATAGATGGTAAGAGAAAAGATGTAGTAAGAAGCTTAAGCAAGTAGGAAGGAATTAACTCATTTAGGTCTGGAGAGGAGAAAAATAAAATAGAAAAAAAAATGAAAACATTAAGAAGCTTACTGATAAGGAAGAGTGTTGGTGGGATTCATATTTTGATGGTCTCCGTTTTGTCACAAACATAACTGGTTACAGAATTTTTATTCTTATTTAAATGTAATGTCAATATTTTGTTGCTTCAGATTATTAATGGCATTTATTAACTCTTCTTTACTGTTTTCAGAAGTAAAAATTTGGTTATATGATTATATAATGAAAATATTTTATAAATGGAGGCAATTATATAGGTAGATAACTGCCCTCCTTTTTTTTTTTTTTTTTTTTTGCTCAGAGGCAATTGAGGTTAAGTAACTTGCCCAGGGTCACACGGCTAGGAAGTGTTAAGGGTCTGAGGTCACATTTGAATTTAAGTCCTCCTAAGACTTCAGGGCTTGGTGCTCTATTCACTGCACCACCTAGCTGCCCCCAGATAAAAGTTTAGTTTAAACTTTTACACTTAATTAAAGTGAGAGGTACCTGTATAACCACATGTTATGTTAACTCTGCCATCATCATGAAATGTGTGTGTCTAGATTGTATTTTTTATAACTAAACATAACAATAATGATAACTGGTATTTATATTGTACTTTAAAGTTCACAAAGTGTTTCACATATATTATTGCATTTGAGCCTCACAACAATCCTATGAGGTAGTTATAACTAGTAAGCAGAGGCTAGATCTGCTTCAAGTTCAACACTCTCTCCAATACATTTAATGTATTTATTTAATTTTTTTTCCCTTTTCCCAAGTTGTCAGCCCGAGCTGCTGAAAGACATCTCAGTGACTTAAAAAAAGAAAATGCACACAACAGACAAAAGTAAGTACGTGGCTTATTACATTCAGATAACTTTTTTTGTTAATAACTGAGGCTTCCAAGAAAGAATCCAGAGTCAGAATAGCAGCTGAGATAGCTACAGTATTCAGTGTTTGCAAAAAGAATAAAAAGAAAATGGTGAAGAAGATATTGAAGAATCCTTGACTGATCTTAAGGCTTCTCTCTCATATAATCTTTGATAGTAATCATTTTTAGACGTGTTTCTGGCAAAGCTTCAGTTGTGTCCCACATAATTGTTGAATCTAATATGAATCACTCAGTTCTTAGAATAAATACTATGAGGCAGATTCAAGAAGAAATGATCCAGAATGGAACTTGGCAAATAATAAATGTTCAGAATGCAGACACAGGCTTCTCTTGACTGCCTAGTATGATCCATATAGCTTTTGTCATTCAATAAAAGAACAAGATGAATGGAAACTCATTCCAACTTATAGTGGTTTCTCAAAATACTTTGGAGATATTTAGTCCCAAGACATTATTTCTAACATGTCCATGATTACATGTTAGAAATCCTCAAAGTAATGCTTTGGAAATGGAAAACCTTCAAGAAAATAGGGGGAACTTTCAAAATTAGAAAACAAAGTTCTGAAGAATATTTATTTTCGGATGTTCTTATGATCTTGATATATTATTAATCATTCTTGGAGATTGTTTTTGAAAGTTTTTCATCTCATACAACCACAAATTCTAATTCAGATTGTAAATCCAGTAGAAATGAGCTTAACCATAATGTGGAAATCCTTGAATCTTGATGTGATTAAATTCAAAGCATGATTCTTTGAAGAAATCAAGAACATCTGAATATAACATCAGACATGAGAGAATTTGTTTCTAGTGTAGTTTTGCCTGTCTCTGAGATTCAGGTCAAAATAGTTCCTTTCCTTGGGTTTCATTTTTCTCTTTGTAAAGTGAATGCTTGCTTTGAATGTCCTGTAAGATTTCTGATGTAAACTGAACCTGCCAGCTTCCCTTTTTTCCCCTGTTTGTCCTACATGCTGTCAATCACTTAAGAGGAATTTTGTTCCTTCGCTAAAATCCTGTGCTTGTAAAAGGGAAGAAATTAAGTACTGGATAATAGCATTTGTCTTGAAATTATGGATGTTGTCTCATTAATGGATAACTGAGAGATGTTTCTTCTTTCTTTGCAGGTTGACTGAAACAGAATTTAAATGTGACCTTTTAGAAAAAGATCCTTATGCCTTTGATGTACTAAATAGATCCTTTGGCAGAGGTACTGCTTTTTTCTTCACTTTTCAATGTATTTTACTTTATAAAGTTAACTGGTTCATATTAGCATAAATGTGACACAATTATTGCTAAGGTTATAGATACCTTTTTTTATGAGTCTTTAGGCATAGCTTCACCATCCATAATAATGTATGCTTTCTAAATCTCAAAGAGGTTTTATATAATTTTACTTCTTAAGCTTCTAGAATGTAAAGTATTGAAAAGACATATCATTATGATTATTTATGTATTATGTATGCTTTGGAATATTTTTATTTTGAAGATATGGCAGTTTAGGAATTTATTTTATAATTTTATTCATTATGTATTGCTCTCTTATTTATTCAGTGTATATTATTTCTTGTGGTACATTATATAATCATAAACTATTCTAAATAATTTCTTTCAAATACTTTTTGCTGAATTAAAATTAATACCCAAAGAAATGGGGAAAAAATTATTTTCACATAAGCTAAATCTCATTTTAATAAACTTAAAGATATATCAAAATCTAAATTTCATTAAAAGATATATTATTGTACTTAGTAAAAGTACATTGTTAGTATTTGTTAATATAATATGATTAGATTACTCTTGCAAACAAATTCCTAGCATGGAAATGAAAGGGTGTTTTTATAAAGGAAGGATCCTTTGCTTCTAAAGCAGTGGTCCCTAAGAAGGTAGATAACTTTTTTGTCCTTCTGCTTTTACCTGCATTTGAATATAATACAAGATATTACTAATAGAACTTGATGTGCTTTTTAAACTTGTATTTGTGATGTTTTAGAGAATTGTTGTTTTCTCTCTTTTTCTTTTTGGTAAATATTTTCTAAAGTTAGTTGGGTTTATAAATAAGTTTGACTACTCATCAGGTAAAATTAACTGCAAGTTATTTTATGAATTGCCAGCTAAACTGTTAATAATAATAATGTTAGGAGTTAACATTTATATAGGATTTTGTTTGCAAAGTGCATTATATACATTGTCACATATGAACCCTTAAAAACCTTTTGAGGTGGATCATACAAGTATTGTTATTCTTAATTTTTCAGATGAAAAAAACTGAGGCTCAGTGAGATTTAATGGATTGCTTATTTTGTTATACAAGTAGTGTCAAAGGTGGGATTTGAACCTAGAATTTCCTGTCTCCAAGACATGCAGTGCAGAATAAGTGTTTCAATTCACTAACCTACAAATCCTTAAATCTCTCTAAAACAATTTAACAGCTTTTCACAGCTTGTCTCATCAACAGAACTGAGCCTTGTTGTTTTACAGTTTCCAGATTGGAGCTAGACCAACAGCCAAGGTTTATTAAAAATTTTTAAATAAAACTCTAAAACATCACTAATCCCCTACTGAACAGATATTCAAATAATTTTACCTAAAATGACATCTGTTAAATAGATTCATCAATAAATGGACAGGAACATAATATCTCTTAAATATAGGATTTTTCATTCAATTAATTCTGTCCATATTAACAAAGCAATGCCCTTAGATTAGCACACGAAAATATCTTTATTATATGGAATAAATGTTTTAAATGGTACTCATCAAAATAGGATTCTACCTGTGTCCAGTGTAGTTATTGAAATTGAATTTAAATATGTTGTTTTAATTATTCCAGAGCATTCCCCATATGGACCCTCACCAATGGGTCGGCCTTCACCAGAAATGAGAGCTTTTCTCTCCCCTCCAACTTTGTTGGAGGGTCCACTCAGACTTTCACCTTTGCTTCCAGGGGGAGGAGGAAGAGGTATATTGCTTAAACATGTTTATTACTCTGGATTTTTCCATTCCTTTCTTCATTCCAACTTGCCTTAAAAATGAACTGTAATATAAATATTTGGAAAATACAGGCAGTCCTATAATTTACAGTGGTTATATTCCTGGGAAAAGGGTCATTAAATCTGACTGATATGAGTTGAATCTTATTTTCCTAGGGAAGAAACAAGATCATATGAGACAGTTACACTCCTGATATCAAGAGACTTGAGTCTTAACTTTTTATGGAAATGACCAACTATTTTTAGCCATGCTATTTAACCATCAGTTTAATTATAAATTCTATATAGGGGCAGCTAGGTGGTGCAGTGGATAGAGCACCAGCCCCGAATTCAGGAGGACCCAAGTTCAAATGTGGTCTCAGAATGTGTGACCAGAAAAAAAAAAAAAATTATAAATGATATATGTTCTATAGTTTAAAGCATTCTAGAATCAAGGAAACATAATTATCAAATCATACATTTGTTTTTTAATATAGTATAATATATAGAGTTTTTACACTCTTCATAATTATTGTTTTATTTTTACTGTCAACAAATGAGATGAGAGTAAACCTTCATTAGAATCATAGAGAGATTTTGACAAGCATCTTTAAAGAATGTTTAGGGATAGTTTAATTGTTTGATAAAGAACTGATCCAAGTATATGTGTTTGTATCCTTGCATCCCCTGTGATAAGCTTAAATGTTAGAAAATAAGTGGTGGGTTGGTTATGGGATTTTTGGTTTTGGGGGTTGTTTTTTTTTTTTTTTTTTTTTTTTGTTTGTTTGTTTGTTTGTTTTTTTTTTTTTTTTTTGGTGTATGTGTGCCTTGAAAATTGAATTGATATGTCATGCCAATACTTATAGCTTTATTTTGTACCCTGATTTTGCATAGTGCATACATACTTTTTAGTACATCAAAAAAAAAAAACAAAACCCTACTTGATCTGTGCAGAGGATGGGGAGGGACTATGAATCTCCTAGGCTGAAACTGATAGATGAGGGAGAGTATATTATGTGGATCCTATCAAAAGGCAAACTGCCTCTGGGATTTGTTACTTTATCTAATGTAAGTACTATATGTTTATTAATGGTACAAGTGGTTGAATACCATGAATTCAGATCACTGGAAGTTGACTGACAGTAAATTGTGGACTGCCTGTAATCAGCTGAATATTTAGAATGAAAAAAATCAAGTACCTTTGATTTCTCTCCTCCTTAAATAACTTTTATGATATAAATTCTAAAGATGTTACGTGTACATGAGTGTTATAATAACCATGGAAATTTTAGGTAAGGTTAAAAAGGACTAAAGCCCATCTTTTTTTGGCTCTTATCAATCTTTAAAAATGTTTCTAAACATATTTGTTCTTGGTTTCCATCTAAGGAACTGGTGAAGTATTTTCCCTTCATTTTACTGTCTATCTTATTTTATTTTTGTCCTTTTTTGTTGTTTTGTTTTGATGAAGGGAAGAATTTGGGATGTGTGTTTTAGTAACGATGAGATTCACTTAACTCCTGGCATATCTTAGGCACTCATTATTTGATTGCTTTAGACATATTTGCTCTTGTGTGTATTTATAACGTTTTCTTATACATAAGTAGCTAAATATTTAAATGTAAAATTTACAGTGTTTTACTTTTAACTTTCTAAAGATTTAACTACTTATCCCAAAATAGGGATAGACTAAATTATTTAATCCTAAAGGATGATGGGAAAAAGAACAAATCATAAAGAATTGATAGATAATTTCATTAAAGACAATGACAAAACATCAAAAGTTATGGCATGCAATCAGAGAGGTCCTTAAAGATTTTATATTGTTAAATCCACTAACAAAACAAAACTGAAACAAATCAAGAAATGAGGCACACATAAAAATTTAAAATAGTCAACATTTTTTTTTTAAAGAAAAAAGCTATTAATACAATAGGATCAATAGCTAATCCAATAATAAAAAAAATTCACAACTGAAGACAAAATAAATGAAATTATTAGAAATTATTTTGCCAATAAAATGTATAAATATCCATGTTATATAAATATCCATATTAAAAAAGCAGTAGAGGATTGAAGAAATCCAGTTTCAGAAAAAGAAAATAATCCCAAAGGAAGAAAAACCCTACAAGCCAGATGGTACAGGTAAATTCTTTCAAATATTCAAAGAACCATTAGTTACAATATACCTAAATTATTTACAAAATGAGGGAAAGGAATGATGCTATTCAATTCCTTCTTTGAGACAAATATGGTCTTGATACCTTAATTAAGGAGAAAAGAAACACTATAGGCTTATGTCCCTAGTTAATATTAGTATAAAAGATTAAATAAAAGTTGAGATTATGAAAGCATTATATATTGTAACCAAGTTGGATTTATACCAAGAATATATACACCATATTGGTTCAATATTAGAAAAGCTATTAATATCAAAGTATATTACTAAAAACAGTAAAAATAATTTTTGTTTATATTTTACATGATCTATATCTGTAGATTCAGAAAGGATTTGATGAAATATAGTATTCCTTTTCGTTTTTAATTTTTTTGCAAACAAAAAATTATATTTCCATATACATTATAGAACAGGAGAGGAATCAAGAAATTCAATCTCTACTATGAAAAGTTTAGTTTTCTTTTTAAATTTATAATATATTCAACATGTAACTTTCAAAACCATCCTACTTGTCTGGAATTTCTTATGACGTCTGTTCTCATTTAAAAAGAAAAATCTGTGTCTAGCTGCCTGTCCCTGTCTCCTACTTTGACCTCATCTCCCTTTACAAATTGAAAAGAAAAGCAAATTCCTTGGAACAGATTTGCATAGTCAAATACAATAAATTACCATGTTGGATATAGCCAAAAACAGATGTCTTATTCTGCATCTTGAATAGATCTCCTCTGTCAGGATTACTACTACTGACATGCAGTAATATACTTGGTGAATATTCAATTATAACTCTCTGGAAAATATATTCAGCTTATACTTTTAAGTGTAATTTGCATAATTAACCTTTTTTCCATCATCATCATCTTAAGTCTAGACAACCAACTAGACAATAAATCAAGCTCTGATTTATAGGTGCTTGCAATTTCTGAGGTGCAAATATTCACTTTGAAAATGAAACAATTGGCTTTTTTGGCCTGAATTAACTTCTAGCATATTCCTACAGCACAGTTTCATCATTTGAAAACTCTAGAATGGGGAATGTTAATTATATTAACTACAGTTCTTAACTCTTTCAGTTATTTTTCTTTCCCTCATTGTTGTATAAATTGTTCTGGTTAGTCTCATTTCACTCTGTATCAGTTCACGAAAATCTCCCCAGCTTTCTCTGAAACCATACTTTTCATCATTTCTTAAGGTAAAATCATAGAATAATTTATTCAGCCATTCCTCAATTGATGCCCTTACCCTACTTCCTTTCCTACTCCTCTCTGGAACTTCCCTTAGGATAATGAACTCTAATACTTCAGTGTGAGAAAGTTCCCTGGGGACACTAAGAATTCAATGCCTTGTCCAGTTAGTATGTGTCAGAGAGGCAGGACCTAGGTCTTCTTGACTACAAAGGTAGCCTTCTGGCTACCATTCAGTATTTATGTTAGAACATAAAATATTTCATTTTAATTTTTCCTATGAACTTGGATATTAAATAAGATTAATTTTTTTTTACCAAAGTATTTGAATTTATGCTTTTGTAAGCATACAAATGAGTATGAACATGTTTGAGTGAAACATTTTCTTTAAATGCTCTCAAATTGTCAAGGGTAGATTTGATTTTTGGAAACAACCAAAAGTCATTTGGAATCAAGTCTGGTGAATAAAGTAGATGGTAAAGCTTGGTAATGTTTTTTGGTGGGGAGGGAGAAGAAAAAGGTATGTGACTAATATATAGACATGAATTTTTGTCCTGTGCTGCTGTGATTTTTTTTTTTTTTTGCATGATGCACACAGCTCCTCTTAAAAAGGAATTTCAAAAATATTTTAAAAGCATGACAGAATTAACTTTTAGAATATGTTGTGTAGCCTCCCATGGTTGGCAAACTTTAAAAACCAGTCTCACTAGTTTCATATCTATATCTTAAGCAGAATTTTTTTATTTTTATAGAAAATTTTGTAATTTCTTTGTATAATTTCTTTTTTAATCTTCAGATTATAAGTTGAATGTATACATTAATTTTGTTTATAAATCTTAAAAAAAAAGCCCAAAACAGCATCCTGAAAATTAGTTTATCAAACGTAAGTTTCGGTATCTTATAAATTTTTTTTATAATTGTCCTAACAACTCAAAATTAATTTAGTATACTCTTCCAGTGAAGTTCACTGTTTAAATTCAATGGAACTAATTCTTTGTGTTCACATAAAACATTATTTCATTTATTTCTCTATTTAGGCTCAAGAGGACCAGGACATCCTCTGGAATATCAGAGTGCTAATGAGAGAGAGGAATTATCTGATCCCCACAGAGCACCTTCAGACACTGGATCTCTGTCACCTCCATGGGATAGAGATCGAAGAATGATTATTCCTCATTCAGGTATGTAAATTTGGCTGAGAGTCTAAGAAGCAATTAGCATGGACTTTCTACCTCATTAGAAGACACTAGTATAAAAGGAAGGGAAACAGATGTGAATAATTTATAATTATTTAATAATAATATAATACAATAATTTATAATTATTTACATGACAGTGTCCCTTATTTAACAAGGTTAACACAGCATTTCTTGAAATAGCTGAGTCCTTATAAACTCATTTGATGTTACCATGTATTGTAGTATAAAGAATACTACTGAGAGTCAAGCTTCTTTGTGTTTAGCCATTATTCTGACATTGTTATACTTCAGCCAGATCACCCTCTCTGCTTTGACTTCCTTAGTTATAAAATTAGAAGTGTAGACTAGATCCTTTTCAACTACAAAAGTCAAGGAATTGCATTTCAACAATTTGGATATAATACTTTAGGGATACAGCTGTTACATAAAAGCATACTTGTACAGAAAAATTTTTATTAAAAAATGTGCTTTGGGACAGCTAGATAGTGCAGTGCTGAACCCAAAGTCAGGAGGACCCGAGTTCAAATTTGACCTCAGACACTTAAACACTTACTTGTCAACCTGGGCAAGTCACTCAATTCTAATTGCCTGGAAAAAAACAAACAATCCTCCCCTCCCCTCAAAAAAAAAAAAAAAATACAGTACAAAAATATGCTTCTTTAAGTTCCCAAAAGAAATCTACATTGACATTGTATCCAGTCCAAAAAAAAGAGAATCATTATAGTTAATTTTGAAATTAAATTTGCCAAATTTCAAATCAGTCTTTATAAGCAGAACAGCATTGTTATATGTTTTCTCTTGTTTTTAGTATAAGTTTGCATTGTTTCTTTTTTCTTTTTTTTTTTTTTTTATAATATTATCCCTTGTATTAATTTTTCCAAATTATCCCCCCCCCTCCATTCCCTCCCCCCCGATGATAGGCAATCCCATACATTTTACATGTGTTACAATATGACCTAGATACAATACATGTGTGTAAATACCATTTTCTTGTTGCACAATAATCATTAGATTCCGAAGGTACATGTAACCTGGGCAGACAGATATTAGTGCTAACAATTTACATTCACTTCCCAGTGTTCCTTCTCTGGGTGTAGCTACCTCTGTCCATCATTGATCAACTGGGAGTGTGCACTGTGTTTCTTGATAATTTAAGCCATTATAATATCTTAAACAGAATAGAAGTTATGTTTGTAATTTTCAAAGTTTACTAGGTTTGAGAACATTTGACTTTTTTTTTAGTTCTATTTTGATGTATTGAAGATTTTTTTTTCTTCAACAGGATTTTCAAGCAGGAGTCTTATTAAGTTGGGTGCTGTTAGTTTAATTGCTTTTTGATTGATTTCTGGCAAATTCAGAGAAAATGGAAAATAATTCTTCCTATATACATTAAAATAGTTCTTGATTCAGTGGATAGAGCACCAAACCCTGAATTCAGGAGGACCCGAGTTCAAATCTGGTCTCAGACACTTAACACTTCCTAGCTGTGTGACCCTGGGCAAGTCACTTAACCCCAGCCTCGGGGGGGAGGGGAGATAGTTCTTGATTTATAGGTGACCTATATATATTGATTATTGGTATATGATTCAGTTTTTGCCCTTTTTCCCTTTTCCCTCTTTCTCTCTCATGTGGACATCCATACTCATACACTCAAAAATGTATAACATATGTGGCACTTGTAGAAATTATTGACCTGGAAGGAATACTTTTCATGAAAATGTAGAGAAGAAAAGTAGTGCCTTATCTTTAACAGATATAGGGAGGTTACATTTTATTAGTGTTAAGGAATATTTGCTTCCCAGCTCTACGTCCAACCTTGTTTCTCATTCCAGCTCCAGAAATTTTGTCTCTACAAGACAGTATTCCTGTATTTAAAAAAAAAAAAAAAAAAGCTACATGATGATTCCTCTTACCTGTCATCCTTTCTGCTTTTTGCACATGAAAATGTTCATTTTTGTTGGTGTTAACAAAAAGATAGAATTAAAAGATAGCCATATGGAATTTTGGTGTTCTTAAAGAGAACTTTTTTTCCCCCTATATTCTTTAGTATATTTAATAAGAATGGGCACTGTGTTAATCAAAAGCTTTTTCTGCATAAGTTGAGATAATTCTGTGATTTCTATTGGTTTTGTTTTTGATATGATCAATTATTCCAATAGTTTTGCTATTATTAAACCACAGTCCTGAATTAATGGTATAAATTAATCTGGTCATTATGTATGATCCTTGTGATTTACTTCTATAATCTCTTAGCTAGTATTCCATTAAAATTTTTTACATCAATATTCATTAGGACAATTGGTCTAGAATTTTCTTTTTCTGTTTTGACTTTTCCTGGTTTAGGTATCAGTAGCATGTTTGTGTCATAAGAAAAATTTTGGTAGGACTCCTTCTTTTATCTATTTTACCAAATAGTTTATCTACTATTGAAGTTAGTAGTTTTTAAATGTTTGGCAATGTTCTCTTGTGAATGTACCCTTCTTTTTCATCTCTTCATTTTTCTTTAAATCATCCCAACAAAATCAAGTCATATTGGTGGCCAGTGTCTATGCAGACTGCTTCTCTTCTAATATAGGGATATAAACAGTTTAACTTACCTAGTCTTAAAGAGAGCTTTTCCCCAAAGACTTTTGGGTGATTATGGATTTCATTTAGGAGGCTCTAATATTCCTGAACATAATACAATCAGTATATGTTATCCACAAATGGAAATATTTGTAAGATATCTCAGTCTATAAAGAATCCCTCCTTGATTTGGACTGCATGATAAGTCTCTAACAATGGTAAATAATTTTTCTGATTAATATCTCACTTGATATCATGTTGAAAAGTAGCATAGTATAGATAGGGCACTGGATTTGAAATCAAGTCTTGAATTAGCTATGTGAACCTGGGCAAGTCAGTCCTTCTTGCCTCAATTTCCTTATTTTATTAGTAAAATTAGATTAGGTCATTTACACCTATAAATGGATGATTCTGTGACCTTTGTTGTTCTACCTGTAAAAACACTTTGTAGTTTTGACACATGCATGGTGTTAATTATTGCCTTTATAGCAGTAACAATTTGTTTTACCAAATCTAAATAGTTTCACATAGACAACAAACTATAAACATGGTAGGATATTACAGATGCATTTATACATAAAAGATGTGTGATGGTAAAGATGTGGTCTACTATGTAATGGCACTTATGAGAGCCTGGTTGTTGCCATCTAATGTTTCAATATGTAACATAAGATTTTTATCATAAAAATATGGGAAAGTGCTCCTATAAATACATTTTATAAAGGATATCTTCTGTCATTGACTTTCTTAGAATATTTGCTTAAATATGGTAAAATATGTAGAGTTTAGTAACATCTATTATTTTTCAACATAAGTTTTATAGAATATTAGTTTCACTAAACAAATATGAGTATGCCTACTTTCCCACAGTCTTTTAATATTTACCATTTTATCTTTTGCCAGAAATGAAGTGAATGCAGTTTTAATTTGCCTTTTTAATTAGTAATTTGGAGCAAACTTTTAATATTTTTGGTTTTTTTTTTTTTTTTTTTTAAACTTTACTTCCTTTAATCATTTATCCTGGGGATATCCTCTTATTTACTTGATTGAGTATCCTATGTTCATGCAAAATTTTAAATTGTGTGTACTAAAATGTCTATTCTATATCTTATGATCACTGCTAAATTTTAATTCATCAAATATAATTGAAAATTCTCTATTTCACTGAATGTCTTATCTTTTCCCCTGAAATAGTGCTTACTTTTGCTAGGCAGTTGATTCTTGGCTGCAGTTCAAGCTCCTTTATCCTCCAGAATATCATATTCTGCTCTTTGATCCTTTAAATTAGGTCCTAGGTAATCCTGATTGTGGCTCCTTGATATCTGAATTGTTTCTGACTGCTTGCAGTATTTTCTCTTTGGTCTGATAATTCTGGAATTTAACTGCAATATTCCTTGGAGTTTTCATTTTGGGGTGTCTTTCAAGTGGTTTTCAATTGATTTAGTTGATTGGATTTCAGTGGCTATTTTATCTTCTGGTTCTAGGATATCAGGGTAGTTTTCCTTGATGATTTCTTGAAAGATGTTATTGAGCTCCCCCCCCCTTTTTTTTTCCCCTGAGGCTGGGGTTAAGTGACTTCCCCAAGGTCACACAGCTAAAAAGTGTTAAGTGTCTGAGATCAGATTTGAACTCTGGTTCTCATGAATTCAGGGCTGGTGCTCTATCCACTGTGCCACCTAGCTGCCCCCAAGGCCCCTTTTTTTTTTAATCATGGTTTTCAGGTTGTCTAGTAATTCTTAGATTGTCTCTTCTGGATCTATTTTCTAGATCAGTTGTTTTTCCAGTGAGGTATTTTACATTTCCTTCTATATCTATATATGTGTATCTATGTTTATAGATATATATATGTATATAGACATATACATATTTATAGTTATGTATATATAACTAGACATAGTTATACAGTTATCTTGCTGCACAAGAAAAGTCGGATCAAGAAGGAAAAAAATGAGAAAGAAAATCAAATGCAAGCAAACAATTACAGAAAGAGTGAAGGTGCTATGTTGTGGTCCACACTCAGTTCCCATAATCCTGTCTCTGCTGAGATCGAAGGCCCGTCCAGAAGATCCCCAGAAAGCTAGCCTGGACTTACATTTCTTCATATCAGGGGTTACCCACTAGTATTTCTCTTTACACTAATTAGCTAGGTTGTTTCTTGGAAAGCCAGATGTAGGTTGTTACTGGTTGTTGAAGCCTTGCCAGTTTAGCAGAATCTCATAGATAACTTGCAGGCTGATACAGCCTTCTAGAACCCTGAACATCCAGTATTAGCCACAGTTGTCTCTAATTTGCTTGAATTCTTGAGGCATTGTGTTTTCTCCTAGGAGCTTACAGATTCTTTCATTGACTCTCCAGGTATTGGTCCTTATCATTCCATCCATTCTCTCCTTCCCAGCCTCAATGTTAGCCCTCAGCACTCTAGTGTTTACTTCTCCCTTTGCTCTTTTATTGTATTTTCTTTCTTCAGTTTGCCCATAAATAAGGTGGTGTTGGCACAATGTAGAAATAAAAAAATACTGTGGAAATAAGAAACAATTTATTAGCAAGTATTAATTAACATGATCTCATTCTTATGAGTAGAAATCTGATTATTAAGTTGTGCTGGCTTATAGTTATTTATTAATTTAGGTAAAAGTGACATCATACTTCTGCCACCAGTATAATTTCCACAATTTCATGTACTTACATGTTCACTTACAATTGGATGATTCATAATGCTTTTTAAAGTGATATTTGAATTCAGCCATGAAATTTAGGGGGTGTCAGAAAGAACTGAGTCATAGGAGATTTTTTTTTTCCAACAAGATTTCCATTCTCAGTTGCTAATCCTATACTATAGTATATGAGGAAGAAAAGTTTGAAAGGTGTAAGAAAAGTTGCCCCCCAAGGTTATAGTTTTTTCCATGACCTTCAGTATGATCAGTATCAGTATCAGGATTGCTTGGGAACAGTTGTAAAATTAGTGTCACTCATACTCTGCCTGCAGCTTAGAGGGGGTTTTGGGGGGGTAGGAGAGAAAAGAGGGCTGGTTTTTTTTCCCTAGTGTGCTTAAAAGTTCTTCAAATAACACAAAAGTTCTTCATATAACAAAATGTGTGCTACTAACAAGTTGGCATATGCAGAGATGGGCAGTAGGGTGATAGATTTCACGAATTTATCTTTTAGAGAGAAATATGAATGAGAGGAATAATTAAAATTTATAATGTATCTATTATTATTTAACTTATATCTAGATGAGGTGGCATCCTCAGAAATAGAAACCAATAGGAATGACACCAAAGATGATTTTGGCGTAAGTACTGAAAACATAATTTTGTCTTAAAAATTTTCAGCATTAATCTGCTAAAAGCTACTTCTGTTTGGAAAAATTTATAACGTACCTCCTATTTATAATTACAACTATGTTGGTATCTTCTGACTTGTTTTAGGAATTTTCTATTTAGAAATTTGGGGTTTAGGGATGTAGTAAGTTAACTTCCTCTTGATTTTTCCTTATATGCATGTTTCAGATTTTTTTGTCTAACATCGCATACTACATATAACATTATTTATTTCATTTACTTTTAGTGTTTAATATTATATGTTTCATAATAAATATATTATTAAAAAATTAACTTGGTAAAATTATCTTGGTTTTCATCACGTTGGAATTATAACCATAAAGACTTTGCATTTTCCCAATATACTCACTATTGAAAAATAATCTCTAGAGTTGCTTCTTAGTGCTCTTGCATCTGATTATGCTTTCTATTTTAAAATCACTCTGTTGACCATAGCTATTTTCTGTTTAATTAATGAAGTATGCATTAAATCCAAGATAGTATGTTATCAGGAAAAGTTATTGAAATCATCTGAGAAGATATTTAGAATAAAATATCTACTGAGGATGTATTAGAGCCTTCCCAAAGTTTCTAAAAATAATGTACCTTACCCTCATCAGGAAATAAAATTTTGAACAAAGTAGAAAATTTTAAAGGGCAAGGTAAAGATGGAATAATATTGATTCTAGAATCAATAGGGAACTACTAGAGTTTATAGTTAGAAGAGTGACATATGTGAGCAGACATGCACTTTAGGAAAATTACTTTGGATTTGGCATTTTGGAGGATGGATTGGAAAGAGATGAAACTTAAAAGTGGGGAAATGAAGTAAAAGCCTATTCCAATAATCCAGGTTAGAGATGATAAGGGCCTGAATTTGGGTTTTGACTTTGTGGGGAGAGATAACCCCTTGTGAGAAATATGTCATAGGGTAGAGACAAGATTAGGTAATTGATTGGATATGTGAGGTGAGGGGAAGTAAGGAGTCGGGCCTAATGTCAAGGCAGGATACCTAGAAGAATGGTGGTCCTAAACAAGAACTACTAAGTTAAGAGCAAGGTGGGACAGGATAGGCAGGAAGTAATTTGGTCCTAGATTGTAGGAAAGATTAAGGATTTTTACACATCTGGAAGTAATCTGCATGGAGATAACTGACGAAGTCACTAAGTGAGAGTGCACAAAGAAAAGAGGGCAGCAAACATAGTTCTGGGCTAAGAAATATGATATAGCTTATAATTCAGTAAAGGAGACTGGAAGGGAACAATCAGACTGGCAAAATGAGAACTAGGAGAGAAAAGTGAATGAGTACCCAAAGAGAAGAGAATAAATGTCCAGTGGAATAAATCATCAAAAGTGTGAAATATGAAAGTGAAGTCAAGAAAAAATGATCAGAAGATTTAATTGAGTTGAGCAGTCAAGGACAGGAGGAGGAAGATGAGAACCTGGGAGACCAGAAGGATGGTTGATGGAAGGAAGGAGACCAGAAGAGAAATTCAGAAGAGGGTGTGAGTGGAGGTAAAGTTAATGTAATAATAAGTAATCCATACCTGCTCATCTTAATCTTTCAAGGAATTACTCATTATCACTGCCCCAGAGTTCAAAATCCAGTCTTGTGAAGATAGGGAGATGGGAGTAGGAGGAATTAATTTTACTTGTGCCTGGATTAAATTCAGGCAGCCACTCTGAACTTCACTGATGAGAGGGAGAAGATTCCTCAAAAGTCTTCAATATCCCTCTTGGTAATCATGCTGTAGCCTGGAGGAAGGCAAGGAATAAGAATGGGTAAACTTTGTTGTCCCTCCTAGACCTAAGATTTTATGAAAAAGATGTTACTTTTTCTGTCACTGTAGTAGTTTGTCATTTGTCATTATTAACAGAATTTAAATATGCCTGACCCATCTCTCGCACCTCAAAGTGAAGTAGCTGGCCCAGGCTTTGTTCCACCACCTCTTCCTTTAGTTCGAGGTCCTTTGTTGCCAGTGGATCCAAGAGGGTCAAAAATGAGAAGAGGACCTCCCATTACACCCCCTCCTCCAGGAAATATGTATGGACCTCCTCAAGGCTACTTTCCAGCAAGTAATTTCCCTGGTCCACCACATCCTCAGTTACCAAGTATGTACCTTTTTTTTTTTTTAAACTTCTATGTTGATTTTGTAGAGAAAAACTTATGTGTCCATTCTTTCAATATTCAGTAAATATGGTTAAATTTTTGTTTTTGAATTTACCATTTTCCCTTTGAAGGAAAACTAACTTTAATGCTAGGATTAGCATATTTGATTAGCATTATTTAATTATTTGTTTTTATTCTTTATATTTATTTTTTATATTCTTGTATATTTACTTGTTGACTCCTTTTTAGAAACCTTCTTGAGGGTAAAGATTGTTTCTTTCCTTGTACTTGTATGGCAGTGCTTAATATGGCAGTGCTTAATATGTCAGACTGTTTAATTAATCATTTGCTTTTAAAGTAATAGTACTTCTGATTTGAATCAAAAAATGTTTTAATGGATTGCTTGCCCAGGATACACTGATTATTTTGGCAACTATATAAAATAAACATAACTTGGATTTTGACATTTAAAATGAGAACGATTTATAGGTTGTTTTTAAGACCAAACCAGAAAGTTTATGGGATCATATTTTGGACTAAAATAATTTGCTAAATGTCATTGTTCTTTCCTTGAGGGTCTCTGAAAGTCTTTGGGAAAGCCTTCCTTTCAGTTCAGAGAGTAATCACCACAAGAGTAGCCAGGGGTTCAAGTCCAAATACTTTGTTGTCTCTTTCAAAGTCTTGTCTCCTTGCCTGGGGCTTCAGCTAGCTTTCTTAGAGCCCTTCCAAAGACTTGGTTTCAGTGGAGAAGTGAAGGAGGAGAGTCTGCCACCAAGGTACTGTGAAATGGGATGAATGAATCTGAGTCCAAGAGCTTGTGCTTCAACCTCCAGTCCATTTGTCTTCTCTAGCTTTATCTCTGAGCTTCTCAGTCCCCCAGGAGAGCTACCAGGAGCCTTCCTGACTTAGAGCAATGGTTTTTTTCCCCCCTCTTCATCACAATTCAGTGTTTAGGAAAAACAAACAAAAAACTCCACAAAAGAATAACAATTTTTAAAAATACAAAAATTTCCCTTGAGACAAATATTTTCACAATTCCATTTGTCTTTTCTTCTCCATGAAACTTTTTTTTAACTAAAATTTTTTATTTTCAAAACATATGCATGAATAATTTTCAAACATTTATACCCTTGTAAACCCCTTGTGATCCAAATTTTTTCCCTCCCTCCTACTCCTTTCTTTAGACGGCAAGAAATCCAATATATGTTAAACATGTATAGCTCTTCTATACATATTTCCACAATTATCATGCTGCATAAGAAAATTCAAATCAAAAAGGAAAAAATGAGAAAGAAAACAAAATGCAAGTAAACAACAAAAAGAGTGAAATTATCATGTGATCCACACTCAATTCTCACTCTCTGGGTGCAGATGGCCATCTTTATCCAACATCATTGGAACTGGTCTGAATGAATTTTTTTTTCCCTGAGGCATTTAGGGTTAAGTGACTTGCCCAGGGTCACACAGCTAGGAAGTGTTAAGTGTCTGAGGCCAGATTCAAACTCAGGTCCTCCTGACTTCTGGGCTGGTACTCTATCCACTCTGCCACCTAGCTGCCCCTGGTGAATATATATATATATATATATATATATATATATATATATATATATATATATATATATATATATATATATATAATTTTTTTTTTTTTTAAATACTATGAAGAAGAGAGAACTAGGTGACTCAGTGGAGGCCCTGAGCTCAAATTAGTCCTCACATACTAGCTATGTGACCCTAAGGAAATCACTTAAAAAACCCTAAAAAAACCCAAGCAAACCATGAAATGGCTTTTATAATTTTTTCCTGGCATTGCCATTCATGACTCTGAATTTGCAGTGTAAATCACAATTCCAAGGTATTAAGATCAGTTTTACTGAAAGATTGTAATTAAGAATAATTGAAGACTGTTTGGGTGTGGTACAAGACCAAAAAAAGGAAAATCTGATTTAAGTGAAACACAATAGACCAGTGTCTGTTTCCTTGTGTGATAGGTAGCCAAATCAAAAAAAAATTTTTTTTTTTTTGTAAAATAAATTTTGACTCAAATTTCAAGCCTATTTGATTTTGCTTTGGCAAGAACTGTAATTGATTTGAAGTCATAGATACACCTTTATTATTGTGTATAAGAGATATGACTATGAATTTCATTGTTTCAGAAAATTTGTTGTCAGTATAATTCAATGATACAAACAATGCTCCTACCATATGTAAAGCATGTAATCAAAATGTAATTTTTCTGGTGTCATTTTAACATTACTTATGTACTAAGATACTATAAACTATATGCTGTGATTTGTTTCATTTTTCATTTATGATGCAGTGGAGATATTTAAAACTAACACGTATCTTCTGCCAATCTCTTTAAACAGTGAGAAGTGTCTATCCACCCAGGTCCTTTCCTCACTATCCTCCCTCGAGAGATGGATTTTTTCCTCCACCTCCACATTCTGAAAGTAGAAATGAGCAATCTTCAGGGTTATTTCAGCCTTCAAATGAGCCTGTTGCTGATCATCAAGAACCACAAGAAACTTGACAGTTTTTGTTTCATCAAAAGTAATTTATGATGTAATTTTTAATCATCTCTCATTCTCAGTTTAAATAATTAACTGCTATTACTTTACTTCTTTTATTGTTCCTCAAATTGAAGCTTGATGAACTAATAATTTTCATTGTAAGCTTTTGTAAATAAAGATGATTTAACTGAGTATTATGAATAATTTCCCATCTTACAAACACTTCTTAGACACTTGAAATTTTGCATTTAACTTGGTTTAACAAGGTTACCATAAATGCATACATATTAATGCAAGTTTTAATCACTTACACTCTGGGAAAAATTTGAAATTGCTAAGCCTATTCTTGTGTGCTGAGCAGTCTTTATTTATTTTGGTTAAGGCAATAATGAAAGCAAATTGATGTTTATCTTAAAACAATAAATTTCAATTGGTTTAACTAGATTTATTTGGCATAGAAAATATTAATTAAATCAGATTATTTTTAATTATGACTGCATTAGGTAATTTTAATCCTGCACGGGGCTTATCATGGCAATTATTATAATTCTGGTATAAATCAAAAATACCCTTATTTGCACTTAAACTTAAGTGACCAAAATAAAATTACATAAGTGTTTCAAATCAAAGTTGTTCACATTTCAAAAAAGAACAGAATTTAAATATGTAAAATATGAAGAGGGTTCAAAACCCAAACCAACCCAAAAGAGGGTTGGACTTTAATGACTTCAATTCCTCTTTGAACTCTCCTAAAATTCTAGGAATGAAACTTCATGGGGAAGTTCAGTGTTTGGGGTTCTCCATGTCTTATTCACTGATCAACTACAGATGATCATATGTTGGTAATTGGAACTGTCTTTAATATTTAATCTAAGCCTTTTTTTGTAGTAAAAGAAGGAAAGAGCTAAGGAAACATTCGTCTATTTCAGCTAAGCTTCCTTTCTGTAAATATACTTATTAAAGAAAAGGCAATCAATAAATTAGATATTACTATCATAATCTGAGTGGTTATCCTAAAATGTTGCATTGTGAACTTCATGAGGATCGTTTCATTATAAGGATAAATGGAAGTTGCAGGGAGACAGATTTTGGTCTTATGTGAAGGAAAAATACCAAATGAAACAGGTAGTCTTCTGCAGTATTAATGATCCTTCAAAAAGTCTGGACAGTCACTTGTTGGAAAAATACTCACATTTGGGGCAGCTAGATGGTGCAATGGAGGACCTGAATTCAAATTTGGCCTCAGACACTTAATACTTCATAGCTGTGTGACCCTGTGTAAGTCACTTAACCCCAATTGCCTCAGCAAAACACACACACACACAAAAAAAAAAAAAAAAACAAATTTTAGTTACTGGTTAGATTACCTGGTACTTGGTGGTTCACTAGATAGAGGACCAGGCCTGCATTCAGGAAAGATTTCTCTTCCTGAATTCAAATCTTACCTCAGACACTTATTACCTGTGTGACCTGGACAAATCACTTGATCCTGGTTGCCCAAGTTCCTCTTCTATGAAATGAGCTGGAAAAGGAAATGACAAATCACTCTAGTATCTTTGCCAAAAAAACACCCAAATCTGAAAAACAATTGAACAACAATAATCCCTGAGGTCATGGGCGCAAAGATTTGAGTTCAGAGATCATCTAGTCCATCTATAACCCTAATCATTTTGTAAATAAGGGAACTGAGGTCTGAGGAAGGTTATTTAGTGTGTGTGTGTGTGTGTGTGTGTGTGTGTGTGTACACATCATGTGTGTGTATATATACACACATACATAAATCAAGATTATAAACCACTGAGTGGCATAGCTGGAGATTTGAATCCAGGATTCCTGACTCCAAATCCAGTACTATTTCCCCTTTACTATCATTAACTACTGATACACATGCTTATTTATTTCTATAAAATCTACTGCCTTTATCAATCTATGATCCCTTCCAACTCTACAGTTCTTGGGTCTTATCAAGAATACTAGGTGAAATTTAGGGCTCAAAAAAATACATGACAATATTTGGTTGAGTCAAATAAAAAGAAACATAATGGAAGTAAATATAAAGTCTTAACATTTGAGTTCAAAAAGATCAACTTTACACATATAAGATGGGTGAGGTTTGGCAGTTCACCTGAAAAAGATCCGGGGCTTTAGTAGACTGCAAGCTTGACAAGAGTTAACAATGTTGACTAACCTGGCCAATAAAGCTATCACAATTTTAGTCTGGATTGAAAGCCATAGTGTCCCGGATCAGGGATCTGATAGCCTCTTTTGGACCACATCTAGAGGATGGTGGGCAATTCTGAGGACTTTTTTTTAGGAAGGACATAAGCTGGAGAATATCCAGAGGATAGTCAGAATAGTGAAGAACCTCAAGATCATGCCATAAATTAATTAGTTGCGGAGGAATTAGGAATGTTTAACCTGAAAGGAAAATGGATATTAATCAGTTTCTAGATATCTGAAGAACTTCATGTAAAAAAGATAATTTTCTAGGGCAGAACAAAGATGAATGAATAGGTGAAGGTGGCAAAGAGCTCAATGTGAAGGTAAACTAACAAAGATATCTAAGACTGGAATGAAACTCCTGAAAAGCAGTGGGTTTTCCCCTTCCTGCTGGTCTCTGAACAGAGATTTAACATTTGTCAGATTTAATTTTAATTTTAAAAGGGATTATTTTTCAGGTGTGGGCTATACTAAACAGAAACTGAGGTTCCTTCCAACTGTAAAATTCTAAGGTTCTGAGGCAATGAAGATTTTTTAATTTTGTTTTAAGCAAAACAAGGATCCCAGGAGATCCTTGTGTAGCACCAAATAGCTAGGGCTATTTGTGAGTTTTACCAGCCTTAGGAAATGGAAAGGGAACATCAAGGCCACAGCACAGACACTTTTGGCACAGTTGACAATTCATTATGAGTCAGGATCATCTGTAGTAAAGTAGCTATGAGGTCATAAACTCTTGTAAACTATTTCAGGAACTAAGCTGATACTAAGGCTCTTCCAGTACGACTTAGTATTTTCTGTCCCATCTACCAAAACTTCCCTTCCCCCACTGAGAGCTATATTAGGCCAATGGCACAAAATTTTGCCTCCTTATAGAAATCTCTTTGGAGCTGCCTCTTACAGGGATTAAATAAGGACCAATCCCTATCTAGTAACTCAAAATTGGCAAAGTCAGCTAAGGAAGCTAAGGAATTGCCTTTCTTCCAAGCAAATACATACACTTATGAAGGCATATAGTAGATACACTATGCACACACACACAGAGAGTATATACTGTATAGTAGATGTATAATAGATACATCTATTATAATATATATATATATATAAAATATATAATATATAATATATAATAGATGGGTCTGTAGTCACAAAGACCTGAGTTTAAATCCATCCTCAGACACCTTCTACCTGTGTGATCTTGGGCAATCACTTAACCTCTCTCTGAGTTGGAGGAAGAAATGGAAAACACTTTGCAAAGAAAACCCCAAATGTGGTCGTAAAGAACATGTTTTGGGTCCTCCATGCTATTAGAAGTCAAGATATCTTGCAATAAGAATACTCTTTAGTCCCCCAAATCCTATCTGGGAAGGATTTGTCTGACTCATCTCAGGAAAAGAAGCCTGCCAATTGAGGGCTACTTAAGAGTATGGCTCCCTTAAGGAGGTAAAAATGGTAAGGCCAAGGTAATTGTCCTGGAGAAGAAAAAAAACTTGAAAAGGGTTAACTAGGATTGTGTCCAAAAACAATATGCTATTATCAGGTTAATCATGCGGGATACTGAGATCTTAAAGCACTGGACCAGCAAGCCCTGTCCCTTTCCAGGGTGCTACTGATTTTGTCACTGGGAAGTCAGATATAGAAGTGATGCAGCTGTTGATTAGCTGAGGCAGAAGAAAACCTCTTTCCCTGAGATGGGAGAGTGTTCTTTTTGTCAGTTGGGGGCAGGTTAAGGACCATCTGGGTGGACTGGAACAAGGGACCAATTGGTCAGGAATACCTAGCTGTCTTGTTCTTAGGGGGAATCATATGGTCTTGTGCCTAGTACAAGGTATCATCAATCCACTCTTGAGAACTATATTTCTATTATGTGTATACTTAGAGAGTGCAGGTATAATTTGATTTTATTATGATAATATGAAAAAGAAACCAGAGTTGGAAAGAAGATTGTACTGGAAAAAAAAGAGGAAAAAGGAGGTAAAATAAGGGAAATTACATCTCACAAAGAGGCAAAGACCACCTATAATTGAGGGAAAGAAGGGAGAGGGATAAGCATTGTGTAAATCTTACTCTTGTCAGATTTGCTCAAAAGAGAAAATATCAGACATTTGGTTTTCACTGTGAAACTTGTCTTGCCTTAAGGGTAAGGGAAAGGGGGAAGAAGAAGAGAAAGAAGAGAAGAAGAAAGGAATAGAAGAGAAAACAGAAGTATTAAGGGGAAAGGTGTAAAAACAAGGAGGGCTGTTTCAGGGAGGTGGTGATCAGAAGCAAAATACTGGGGAGGAGGGAAGAGAGGAAGGAAAAAGAAAAAGCATAACTTAGGGTAAATAAGATGGCCAGAAATACAGAATGTTATTTTAACTGTGAATGTGAATGGGATGAACTCTCCCATAAAATGGAAGTGATTAGCAGACAGGATTAAAAGCCAGAATCTTAGAAAATGTTTACAAGAAACATTTAAAGCAGAGTGATAAAGTAAAGATAAAAAGCTGGAGTAGAATCTCTTATGCTTCAGGTGAAGTAAAAATAGCAGGGGTAGTGATCCTAATCTCAGATCAAGTAAAAGCAAAGATCTAATTAAAAGAGATAAGTAAAGAAACTATATTTTACAAAAGGGTACCATAGATAATGAAGTAATATCAATACTAAACATATATGTTCCAAGTGGTATAGCATCCAAATTTCTAGAGGAGAAGTTGAGAGATGCAAGAAGAAATAGACAGCAAAACTATACTAGTGGGGGATTTCAACCTTGCTCTCTCAGAACTAGATAAATCGAATCACGAAATAAATAAGAAAAGTTAAGGAGGTGAACAGAATGTTAGAAAAGTTAGATATGATAGATGTTTGGAGAAAATTGTGGAGACAGAAAAGAGTTTACTTTTGGTGGTTCATGGAACCTATACAAAAATAGACCATGTATTAGTGCATAAATACCTCAAAATCAAATGCAGAAAGGCAGAAATAGTAAATACATTTTTTTTCAGTTCATGATGCAATAAAAATTACATTCAGTATAAGTTAGGAGAAAATACACCAAAAATTAATTGGAAATTAAATAATATAACCCTAAAGAATGAATAATATAGACACTCAAAATTTTTTTTCCCCTGAGACAATTGGGGTTAAGTGACTTCCTCAGGGTCACACAGCTAGGAAGTGTTAAGTGTCTGAGGCCAGATTTGACAGGACCTCCTGATTTCATCTACCTGCCCCCATAGATACAATCAACAACTTCATCCAAGAGAATGACAATAATGAGACAACATATCAAAATTTGTGGGATGCAGCCAAAGCGATTATAAGGGGTAATTTTATATCTCTAGATGCTTACTTGCATAAAATAGAGAAAGAGAATCTCGATCAATGAATTGGGCTTACAATTAGCTTTTTAAAGCTAGAAAAAGAACAAATTAAAAACCCTCAATTAAATACCAAATTTTTAATTCTGAAAATAAAAGGGGAGATTAATAAAATTGAAAATAAGAAAACTATCAAATTAAAATTAAGAGTTGGTTATATGAAAAATAAACATTTAGTTAAACTGATTAGAAAAAGGAAAGAAGGAAATCAAATTGTTAGTCTCAAAAGTGAAAAGGGAGAACTTTCCACCAATGAAGAGGAAATTAGAGCAATAATTGGGAGTTATTTTGCCCAACTATATGCCAATAAATTTGATTATCTAAATGCAATGGAGGAATATCTGCAAAAATATAGATTGCCAGGTTAACACAAGAGAAAATAAATTATTTAAATAATCCCATTTTGGAAAAATAGAGCATGCTATTAATTAAGTCCCTAGGAAAAAAATTTCCAGGACCAGATGGATTTACATGTGAATTCTACCAAATATTTAAAGAACAATTAATTCCAATACTATATAAACTATTTGAAAAAATAGGGAAAGGAGTCCTACCAAATTCCTTTTATGACATAGATATCGTGGTGATAGCTAAATCAGGTAGGGTATAAACAGAGAATGAAAATTGTAGAACAATTTCTTTAATGAATATTGATGCAAAAATCTTAAATAAAATATTAGTAAAGAGATTACAGAAAGTCATCCCCAGGATAATACACTATGACCAATAGGATTTACACCAGGAATGCAGGGTTGGTTCAATATTAGAAAAACTATTAGCATAATTGTATCAATAACCAAACTAACAAATCATATGATTATCTCAATAGATGCAGAAAAAGCATTTGATAAAATCCAACACCCATTCCTATTAAAAATATTAAAAAGTATAGGAATAAATGGACTTTTTCCTTAAAATAGTCAGTAGTATTTATTTAAAAACCACCAGCAAGCATCATAAGTAATGGGGATAAATTGGAACTATTCCCAATAAGATCAGGGGTGGAACAAGGTTGTCCACTATCACCATTACTATTCAATATTGTATCAGAAATGCTAGATTTGGTAATATGAGAAGAAAAAGAGATTAACGGAATTAGAGTAGATAATGAGGAAACCAAATTATCACTTTGCAGATGATATGACTTAGAGAACCCCAGAGAATCAACTAAAAAACTATTAGAAATAATCCACAATTTTAGTAAAGTTGCAGGGTACAAAATAAATCCACATAACTCATCAGTATTTTTATACATCATGAACAAAATCTAATAGCAAGAGATAAAAGAGAAATTCCATTTAAAATAACTGTCAATAGTATAAAACATATGGGAATCTATCTGCCAAGGGAAATGTCAGAAATTATGTGAGCACAACTACAAAACACTTTTCACACAAATAAAGTCAGATCTAATCAGTTGGAAAAATATCAAGTGCTCATGAGTATGCTCGAGTGAATATAATAAAAATGACAATACTACCTAATCTACTTATTTAGTGCCATAACAATTAAATTCCCAAGAAATTATTTTATAGACTTAGGAAAAAATAATAACAAAGTTCATCTGGAAGAATATAAGGTCAAGAATTTCAAGGAAATTAATGAAAAAAAATGCCAATGAAGATGGCTTAGCTGTGCCAGACCTAAAACTATATTATAAAGCAGCAGTCATCAAAACCATTTAGTATTGGCTAAGAAATAAAAGTAATTGATCAGTGGAATAGATTAAGATCAAAATAGTCAATACCTATAGCAATCTAGTGTTTAACAAATCCAAAGATCCCCAATTTTTGGGATAAGAATTCACTCTTTGACAAAAATTGGTGGGAAAATTGGAAACTAGGATGGCAGAAACTAGGCATTGACCCACACCTAACACCATATACCAAGCAAGATAAGGTCAAAATGGGTTCATGTTCTAGACATAAGAATGATATTATAAACAAATTAGAAGAATATAGGATAGTTTACCTCTTAGATCTGTGGAGAAAGAAAGAATTTGTGACCAAAGAAGAACTGGAATTCATAATTGAGCACCAAATAGATAATTTTGATTACATTAGGTTAAAAAGTTTTTGTACAAACAAAACTCATAAAGACAAGATTAAAAAGGAAGCAATACATTGGGGAAATTTTTTTACATTTAAGGATTCTGATAAAGGCCTCATTTCTAAAATATATAAAGAATTGACTCAAATTTTTAAGAATTCTAACCATTCTCCAATTGATAAATGATCCAAGGATATTAACAGACAATTTTCAGATGAAGAAATTTAAAACCATTTCTAGTCATATGAAAAGGTACTCTAAAATTACTGTTGATCAGAGAAAAATGCAAATTAAGATAACTCTGAGATACCACTATACATCTCTCAGATTAGGTAAGATGACAGGAAAAGATAATGAAAAATCTTAGAAGGGATGTGGGAAAACTGAGCCATTAATACACTGTTGGTGGAACTGTGAATGGATCCAGCCATTCTAGAGAACAGCTTGGAACTAGGCTCAAAAAGTCATCAAACTGTGCATACTCTTGATCCAGCAATGTTTCTATTGGGCTTATATCCCAAAGAGATCTCAAAGAAGAAAAAGGGACCTACATGTGCAAAAATGTTTGTAGTCGTTCTTTTTGTAATGGCAAGAAAGTGGAAACTGAGTGGATGACCATCAGTTGGAGAATGGCTGAATAAGTTATGGAATATTATTGTTCTGTATGAAACAACCAGCAGGATGATTTCAGAGAGGCCTGGAGACACTTACATGAATTGATACTAAGTGAAATGAGCAGAACCAGGAGATCATTGTATGTGGCAACATCAATATTATATGACGATCAACATCAATATTATATGATGATCAATTCTGATGAGCATGACTCTTTCCATCAATGAGATAATTAAGGCCAGTTCCCATGATCTTGTGATCAAGAAAGCCATCTACACTCATAAGTCCTCTGACTGTGGAACTGAGTGTGAATCACAATATAACATTCTCACTCTTTTTTTGTTTGCTTGCATTTTGTTTTCTTACTCATTTACTTTCCTTTTTGAGCTGATTTTTCTTGTGCAGCAAAAAAATTGTATGAATGTTTATACATATACATATTATGTTTACACATAATTATTTTTCTGCCTTTAAGAATCACATATCAGCCATGCAGCCTGGTGGAACAACTTGCCAGAACCTTAATTCCCTAGAGTATCCTAGATTGCCATATCAGATTAATGGCCAGTGAAGGCCATTTGTTTGGGCTTCTTTCTCATAGTGAAGGAACCCAGGAAAAAAATGTGTTTCTCAAAAGTCAGATTCTTAGGTGGGGGGGTCCCCTGAACCACTAGAGGAGGCAGGCATTTAGGGTCTGGTGGGGAAGCTGACATATCAGACATGATTTAACACATTTGTGAAGGATACTAACACCAGAAGATGTAATAATTATGATTATGACAATTAGTGTACACTTTATAGCAATAGAAGCCACCTGTGCTCAATCCTTCTTGTACTTATTCATCCTGCATCAATCACCCAAATCAAATGGGGCATCTGTGGCCAAAGAATAATTGTATGAGCCTGAGTCATATGCTTATTAGAAACTAGGCGCCAGCAACAGGCTGTAATTGCTTTTTAAGAGCAATATAGGGAGTGGATGCTCTGGGGAGCTTGGAACTCCAGAAATTCTAACAGTTGCTTATTTTGGCCACCTCTTGGTCCCTACCAGAGGTTCTACTAAGACTGTTTGTTATAGACTGAGACCTCCAAAAGTGGGCCTAAAAGAATCATTAGAATTTGAGGGAAGAGACTGCTGAATAGCATGCTTTATATGAGACAAAGGGGGACCCTCATTTGAAAGAAAGAGATTTACAAGTGACTCAGTAAGTTAGAGCCATCAAGATACCCAGGTGGGTTCTCCAATACCTAGAGAATCCAATAAGTCAATAGATTGTATGCCTGGAATCCTCCAGATACTTCTTCCAAACACTGTATGCCTCCAAAATTTGAATGAGTGCGGTTGATTTCTCATTCCTTGTCCCTCTTATGGGCCATCATCTGATCTAGAGTATTGATCACCACAGTCTCTTCTGGCCCAGTCCACATTACGTTATTGGTGGAGATATAATAAATATATTAATAATATAAATGATAATTAATAATAATAAATATATTAACATAGGATAGTTTATCTCTCAGATATGTGGAGAAGGAAGGAATTTTTTTTAAATAAAGCTTTTTATTTTTCAAAACCTATGCATGGACAATTTTTCAATATTAGCCATTGTAAAACCCTGTGTTCCAATTTCCACCACTTCCCCCATGCCCTCCCCTAGATGGCAAATAGTCCAATATATGTTAATCATAGTAGAAATATGTTAAATCCAATGTATTTATACATATTTATAATACAATTATGCCCCACACAAGAAAACAAAAGAGAATCAAAATAAAATGCAAGCAGACAACAACAAAAAGAGTGAAAATGCTATGTTGTGAACCACACTCAGTTCCCATAGTCCTCTCTCTTGGGTGCAGGTGGCCCTTCATCATTGAACAATTGGAACTGGCTTAAATCATCTCATTATTGAAGAGAATTGATCATTGTATAATCTTCTTGTTGCCATGTATAATGGTCTCCTGGGTCTGCTCATTTCTCTTAGCATCAGTTCAAATAAATCTCTCCAGGCCTTTCTGAAATCATATTGTTGATGTTTTCTTACAGAACAATAATATTTCATAACATTCATATATCATAATTTATTCAGCCATTCTCGAATTGATAGAGGTCCATTCAATTTCCAGTTTCTAGCCACTACAAAAAAGAGCTGCCATAAACATTTTGGAAATGTGGGTCTCTTTCCCTCCTTTAAGATCTCTTTGGGATATAGGCTTTGTAGAAATACTGCTGAATCAAAGGGTATGCACAATTTGATAACTTTCTGAGCATAGTTCCAAATTACTCTCCAGAATGGTTGGATCCATTCACAGTTCCACCAACAATGTATTAGTGTCCCACTTTTCCTACATCCTCTCCAACATTCGTCATTATCTTTTCCTATCATCTTACCCAATCTGAATGGTGTGTAATGGTATCTCAGAGTCGTTTTAATTTCATTTCTCTGATCAACAGTGATTTAGAGCATCTTTTCATATGACTAGAAATGGTTTTAATTTCTTCATCTGAAAATTGTCTGTTCGTATCCTTGGACCATTTATCAATTGGAAAATGACTTGAATTCTTATAAATTCTCTATATATTTTAGAAATGAGCCCTTTATCAAAACCCTTAACTGTAAAAATGTTTCCAGTATTTCTTCCCTTTTAATCTTGTATTAATTTTGTTTGTACAAAAACTTTTTAACTTAATATAATCAAAATTATCTATTTTGTGATCAATAATGATCTCCAGTTCTTTTTTTGGTGACAAATTCCTTCCTCCCCCACAGATCTGAGAGGTAAACTATCCTATCTTATTCTAATTTGTTTACAATATCATTCTTTATATCTAGATCATGAACCCATTTTGACCTTATCTTGGTATGCAATATTAGGTGTGGGTCAATGCCTAGTTTCTGCCATCCTTGTTTCCAATTTTTCCATCAGTTTTTGTCAAATAGTGAGTTTTTATTTCAAAAGTTGGGGGTCTTTGGGTATGTCAAACACCAGATTGCTAAAGTTATTGGCTATTTTGTCCTCTGAACCTAACCTATTCCACTGATTGACTATTCTATTTCTTAGCCAGTACTAAATGGTTTTAATAACTGCTGCTTTATAATATAGTTTTAGATCTGGTACTAGCTAGGCCACCTTCATTTATATTTTTTCCATTAATTCCCTTGAAATTCTTGACCTTTTGTTCTTCCAGATGAATTTTGTTTTTATTTTTTTCTAGGTCTGTAAAATAGCTTCTTGTGCGTTTGATTGGTATAGCAATAACTAGATTAGTTTACGTAATATTGTCATTTTTATTATATTCACTCGATCTATCCAAAAGCACTTGATATTTTTCCAGTTGTTTTTTTGTAATTTTTCTCATATAGTTCCTGACTTTCCCTTGGCAGATTCCCAAATGTTATTTTAAATGGAATTTCTCTTTGTATCTCTTGCTGTTGGATTTTGTTAGTGATATATAAAAATACTGATGAATTCATCAGTATGTGGATTTATTTTGTATCCTGCAACTTTGCTAAAGTTGTGGTTTATTTCTAATAGTTTTTTAGTTAATTCTCTGGGGTTCTCTAAGTGTACCATCATATCATCTGCAAAGAGAGATAATTTGTTTTTCTCACTATCTAGTCTAATTCCTTTAATCTCTTTTTCTTCTCATATTACCAAATCTAGCATTTCTGATACAATATTGAATAGTAATGGTGATAGTGGGAAACCTTGTTTCACCCCTGATCTTACTGGGAATAGTTCCAGTTTATCCTCATTACATATGATGTTTGCTGCTGGTTTTAAATAAATACTACTCACTATTTTCAGGAAAAATCCATTTATTCCTATTCTCTCTAGTGTTTTTAATAGGAATGAATGTTAGATTTTATCAAATGTTTTTTCTGCATCTATTGAGATAATTATGATTTTTGTTAGTTTGGTGTTATGGGCCAGAACTCTGTACTTGAAACAAGAATTCTTACAAGGTGTTAAGTCAGTGGAATTGATAAGACAATGGTTATCTAGTTTAGCATGGTAATTAATGGTTCTCTAATTCAGTACATGAACTTAGTACTTAATATAGTCCTATAACATTAACACCTATTCTACAAGATTCATCCCTATGATAATGTAATTTTAATAGAGTATATAAGCTGGGACAAACTCAATTAGACAGATTCATTCCATCTCACATCATCGTGGTAGCAGGCCTGTCCTTCATTTCTCCACTGAGACCAAGGCCCATCTGAGCCAAAGAGAGACTCAGAAAGGCTTGGAGAAAGACTCAAGAGACAGAAAAGGTGGTGGTCCTTCTGCCTCCCCCATAGAAACCAAGACACATTCTGGAGGCGCTCAAGAAAGCTGGCCCAGGCCTCAGGCAAGGAAATTAGACTTTGAAGGAGATAATAAAAAATTTGGACTTTATCCCTGGCTATTCTTGTGATGATTACTCTGCTGAAACAATCTGCTCCAAGACCTCCAGAAAACTAATCACAATCTGCTCCAAGACCTCCAGAAAACTAATCAAGAACATTACAGTTTGGTTATCGATACAGTCAATTATGCTAATAGTTTTCCTAATATTGAACCAGCAAAGGAAGAAATTTGTGTCCAAAGAAGTGGAACTCATAATTGAATACTAAATAGATAAACTTGGTTATATTAAGCTAAAGAGTTTTTGTACCATCAAAACTAATGCAAGGGGGCAGCTAGATGGCGCAGTGGATAGAGTACCAGCCCTGATAGGAGGACCCGAGTTCAAATCTGATCTCAGACACTTAACACTTCCTAGCTGTGTGACCCTGAGCAAGTCACTTAACCCCAGCCTCGGGGGGGGGAGGGGAAACTAATGCAAATAATATTAGAAGGGAAGCAATATATTGGGAAAACATTTTTACATTTAAGGGTTCTGATAAAGGCCTCATTTTTAAAATATTTAGAGAACTGACTCAAATTTATAAGAATTCAAGCCATTCTCCATTTGATAAATGGTCAAAGGATATGAACAGACAATTTTTAGATGGAGAAATTAAAACCCTTTCTAGTTATATGAAAAGATACTCTAAATCACTGTTGATCAGAGAAATGCAAATTAAAACAACTCTGAGATACCACTACATCTCAGATTGGTTAAGATGACAGGAGAATGATGAAGAATCTTAGAGGGGATGTGGGAAAACTGGGACACTAATGCATTGTTGGTGGAACTGTGAACTGATCTAGCCATTCTGAAGAGCAATTTGGAACTATACCCAAAAGGTTATCAAACTGTGCATACCCTTTGATTTAGCAGTGTTTCTACAGAGCCTATATCAAAAAGAGATCTTAAAGGAGGGAAAGGGACCCTCATGTGCAAAAATGTTTATGGCAGCCCTTTTCATAGTGGCAAGAAACTGGAAATTGAGTGGATACCTGTCAGTTGAAGGATGGCTGAATAAGTTATGTTGTATGAATGTTATGAAATATTATTGTTTTATAAGAAATGATCAGCAGGATGATTTTAGAGAGCCTGGAGAGACCTACATGAACTGATACTAAGTGAAACAAGCAGAACCAGGAGATCAATTCTGAACCAGAATTCAGAACCAGAACGATCAATTCTGATGGATATGACTCTTTCCAACAATGAGGTGATTGAGGCTAGTTTCAATGATTTCATGATGAAGAGACCCATCTACACCCAAGAGAGAGGACTGTGGGAATTGAATGTGGATCACAACATAACATTCTCATTCTTTTTGTTGTCCATTTGCATTTTGCTTTCTTATTCATTTTTTCCTTTTTGATCTGATCTTTCTTGTGCAGCAAGATAATTGTGCAAATATATTTACATGTGTTGGATTCACATATATTTTAACATGTATAACAAATATTGATTACTTGCCATCTAGAGGAAGAGGTGGAGAGGAGTGGAAAATTTGGAACACAAGGCTATGCAAGGGTCAATGTTGAAAAATTATCTGCCTGTTTTGAAAATAAAAAGCTTTAATAATAAGAAAAAAAAAAAAGAAACGTGTTTTTTTTTTAAATGACACAAGGACACTCTCAAGGTCTCTCTTAAGAACTTGAGAATCAATTGTATGACATGAGACACCAGCACAGGTCTACCCAGCATGGTGTGCCCTCATTAGAGAAAGTGCTGTGCTTTATGAGCAAAGCAGAATTGAATTGGCCCAAGAGAAATGCAAGGTATAAAAAGTTAGAGAAGCCACTCCACATCTTCATATGGACTATTTATGTCTGATCTGGCAGAGCATTCTGAATTTGTATCAATCTGATCAGTTAGTCAGACATACTGTAACAGGACTTTAATGTAGTGATATCATTTTGGTTCTCCTCAAGAATGAAGGACAACAACCAAGAATGAGAACTCCTTGAAAGCAGGGACTTTCTTATTTGCTTATTTTAGCATTCCCAGTGCTTAGCACAGTACCTGGCAAATGTAAAGTTTTTCATAACTGTTTTGTCTCTAAATAGTAATAAAAAGATGGCAGTGAAGGGGCAGTGAGCAATGGGGGTGAGGTAGAGGTAGAGGTAGAGGACAGTTTGTTGAATATCAAAAACCGCAGCTCATTCTCTGTAAGGTCAAAGGACAAAAGTCATGCTTAGTGCACCAGGAAGTAAAAAAGCAAGAAATGCTTGAGGTCCCAGAAGTAATTTCTGTGAGCAGAGACTGCCTTGCCATATTGAGATAGTTTCTTAACGGGAAGTGTCTCCTCCTCTGATTGGCTGTTCGTGTGACCTCATAGACCCTATTTAAGTTTTATGGAGGAGGGAAGTCTCTCTCTTTAACCTGGTGTTCACCTGGGAATCAATGAGAGGTCAGGGAAGGAAGGATGTAAACACGAATAAAAGACTTTGAGCTGGCACATGGCTGTTCTTGAATGCGCTACCAGTTTTTAAACTACCATTCATTGTGAAACTATAGCCAGAAACCTCTAAAGACCTCAGAAGGAGGTAAGCTGGGTAAAATTGATTTATACACTGCAAAAGTAAGTCTCTTCAACAATGAGATGAACCAAATCAGTTCCATTTGTTCAATAATGAATAGAACCAGCTACACCCAGCGAAAGAACTATGGGAAATGAGTGTGAACCACTACATAGCATTTCCAATCTGAATGTTTTTATCAGCTTGCATTTTTAATTTCCTTCACAGGTTAATTTTACATTATCTCAAAGTCCAATTCTTCTTGTACAGCAAGATAATTGTATGGATATGTATACATATATTGTATTTAACATATTCTTTAACATATTTAACATGTATTGGTCTACCTGCCATCTAAGGGAGGGGGTGGGGGGGAAGGAGGGGAAAAATTGGACAGATGGCTTTGCAAGGATCAATGCTGAAAACTTACCCATGCATTGTCTTGTAAATAAAAAGCTATTTTAAAAAATGACACACTGCCCAATGATGGTATCTGTGTACATCAAGTTGCAGAAGATGGAAATTCAATTTGAATTAATTAATTCTTAATTGTTTCCAATTAGCTGACCTGGAAATGTTTAATGACAACTTAATAAGGATTTATTAAGCATTTACTAACTACAATATATACAAAAAACTATGCTAGGTTGTATTGGGGAGAGATAATAAGAACTCAAGTAAATAAATACAAACTACTTGCAAAACAATTTCAAGAGGGAAGGAATGAATGAAAAAAAATATTTACAGTATGTATTATGTATTGGGTTCTTTGATGCTGGGCATAAAAAAATAAAGACTAACTTATCTTGAAGGAAAAAAAAAAGACAGTGACCAGAGGTTTATCTGAGGGCCTGGGAATTAGGAGAGACTGGCAATGTAAAATTCATAGTAGTACTAGGGTGTTCACAAATGAAGTGAATACCCAGGGTCAAGCATTTTATAATTCTCCTGGCTCCAGAGTCAGAGTGGTTTATATCACTTTAATTCCTATGTTGGAGAAAAGAGGCATAACTCAGAAGAGTTTGGCAGTTAATGGAGAGCTCACTGCTCCATTGTGGCTTGTACTTGGGGGCTTGCATGGGGCTTGTACTGTCCTGATAACTCTCTTGACAGTCTCCCTGGCACTTCATTCTGATCATTCTCTTCATCAACAGCAGCTCATGCAAAGCAAGTCTCAGAGAGGGGACAAGGTGCATCTTTATCCACCTGTATGGCATAAGGTAGGGTATTAAATCCCTCATTCTTGCTTCTTTTTCTCCACAGTTTTCTATAAAAAGAGTCCTAAATGTTCAAAAAAATGTCACCACATTGAGCTTTGGGACAGTATCTGCTTGAATCTCTCTCTTTCATAGCAATGCTATCTGGGTTGGGAGCTCAGAAACCCTGGAGAAGGTGATATACAAAGATAGATGCATCTTAATTCAACAAACACTTATTACATACCATGTATTCTGGATACAAAGATAAAAATAAAACAATGTCTGTCCATAAGAAGTTTAGTTTCTACAAAGGGGGAAATAGCACAGTACACAGATAATACAGGTATTTAAAATAATAGAAAGTGATTTGGGAGAAAAAAGGAGACTGAAGATCAAGTATCAATATTTGACAGAATTCAAAAAGGCCATTTGAAGGTAGCAACTAGATGGTGCGGTGCATAGAGTGGCAGGCCTGGAGTCAGGAAAACCCAAGTGAGTTCAAATTTAGCCTCAGATACGTCCTAGATGTGTGACTCTAGACAAGTCACTTTACTGTTTGCCTCATTTTCTCACTTAAAAGGAGCTGAAGAAGGAAATGGCAAATTATCTATATTTTTGCCAAGAAACTCCCAAACAGGGTCATGAAAAATCTGAACAACAAAAAGAAGTGGTACTCACAGATATAATACTTTGAATTGCAAGATTTTTTCAGGGAAATTTTGAGAGGAAAAGTAAAACAATACTTTTTCCTTAAAATCCTATTGCATTAAAAATAGTATTTTATAGGTTTTGATACATTATTAAGTACATTTCTCCTATTACACCTATGATAGACATTATAATCAAGCACTGAAATAACCAGACCTTTAAAATGCTGTTATCAGAAACCAAGATTTATAAAAAATAATGAAGCATATTCAAATCACACTGTTCCCACAAAAATATTGTGTTAATAATACTATGTTTGTTAGAGCAAAAAGCATTTTTAAAAAATCTTTTCTTTCCTTGAAAAATAAAATTTGTCTGGAGATATTTTTCTTATGCAGTAGCATAAGAGCCACTAATGAATCATTTAAAATATTTCAGAAAGCTTTTGAAAATGATTTTTGGAAATATCTGTTAAACTATTTTAAAATGTTCTTTTTGGGTTTCTCAGGTGCCATTTTCATTTGTCTTCAATATTTCAGAATATATCAATATAGTACTTTTTGAAGACACCTTTGGGGGAGAGGATATAGATAATTTAATCTCTTAAGTACCTACTACTATGTGTTATGTGACTAACTTTAAGCAGTCTCTCTTTTATAAAGAAGGAAGCATGATAATCTTCAGGTTCTACTTCTTACACGAAGCCTTTTTTGATGCCAATTTGATTGTGTTAGTTCTCATAAAATTATAATGCATAGCTTTTGTATTCATTATGTGACATGCTACTGGGTCCAAGAGGATTGGGGTGTTTTGTCTTGCTCTCTAGGATGTAATATGATTTTGTGGTCCCCTGATTTTAAGGGAGATTTCTGTTGTGTTTTTTTTTCCACAATTTAAAAAAAATTTTTTTTATAGCTTTTTATTTACCAGATATATGCATGGGTAATTTTACAGCACTGACAATTGCCAAACCTTTTGTTCCAATTTTTCCCCTCTTCCCCCCCCCCCCGCCAGATGGCAGGTTAACCAAAACATGTTAAATATGTTAAAGTATAAATTAAATACAATATATGTATACATGGCCAAACAGTTGTTTTGCTGTACAAAAAGAATCGGACTTTGAAATAGTGTACAATTAACCTGTGAAGAAATCAAAAATGCAGGTAGACAAAAATAAGGAGATTGGGAATTCTATAGTCATCTCCCAGAGTTCTTTCGCTGGGTGTAGCTGGTTCAGTTCATTACTGCTCTATTGGAACTGATTTAGTTCATCTCATTGCTGAAGATGGCCACTCTATCAGAATTGATCATCATATAGTATTGTTGTTGAAGTATATAATGATCTCCTGGTCCTGCTCATTTCACTTAGCATCAGGTCATGTAAGTCTCTCCAGTCCTTTCTGAAATCATCCTGTTGGTCATTTCTTACAGAACAACAATATTCCATAATATTCATATTCCACAATTTATTCAGAAATTCTCCAATTGATGGACACCCACTCAGTTTCCAGTTTCTGGCCACTACAAAGAGGGCTAGTTTCTGGCCACTACAAAGAGGGCTGCCACAAACATTCTTGCACATATAGGTCTCTTTCCCTTTTTAAAAATCTCTTTGGGATATAAGTCCAGTAGTAACACTGGATCAAAGGGTATGCACAGTTGGATAACTTTTTTGAGCATAGTTCCAAATTGCTCTCCAAAATGGCTGGATGTATTCACAATTCCACCAACAATGTATCAGTGTCTCTGTTTCCCCACATCCCCTCCAGCATTCTGCATTATCTTTCCTTGTCATTTTAGTCAATCTGACAGGTGTGTAGTGGTATCTCAGAGTTGTCTTAATTTGCATTTCTCTGATTAATAATGACTTGGAGCATCTTTTCATATGGCTAGAAATAGTTTCAATTTCTTCATCTGAGAATTGTCTGTTCATATCCTTTGACCATTTATCAATTGGAGAAGGCTTGATTTCTTATAAATTAGAGTCAATTCTCTATATATTTTGGAAATCAGGCCTCTATCAGAGAGGTTTCTGTTCTAACAATAAGTCAGGAAATCCTAAATCTTCTGGGTTTTGGAGTCTTCCTCAAGGGACTTCCCATACTCCTAACCTAAGAACAACAATCTGATAGAGAATAAAACCACTCCACAATCCATTGCTGACTGGCCTCAGGATAATCCCATGGACCAAACTCCTGAAACAATAGTGATAATTTGTTGGTCAGAAAGAATCAAATCTGGAGACTACTCCTTAGCCCTACTCTTGGGCCAGAGAATTAACACGCCAATGGTAGAATGCTGTATCCTCTATCCCTCAACACTCTGCTATTTCTCTTCGGGAACCTAGCCAGCTGTTTTCAGCATTAATAAACCTTTTCCCACATAACTTGGAGACTGGGTCTGCGAATTCTTTCATCATATCTGTGATACTGACCTAGGGAACACTAAATGTTGTTAAGATGTCTTATCCTTTGATGGACCCCCAGAATAATTACACTTTAACTATGCTCTGTTTACTATAAACATATAAGGGTATGATGGAGTCTCTCTGTACAAACTGTCTACATTTTGTAAAACCCCAACCTTGCCTTTGATTGTTGCCTGGAAACAGTACTCTGCTGATGTGCATTCCTGAGTTTCAGTTAAGCCAGAGAAGTTTCTGTTAAAGTTATCCACCAAATGTATAAGGTGGTCAAGGAAACACGGAGTAATCATGTATTGAGTATGTGCCAATAACAGGAAAGCACTCCCCTCAAATGGTGCTACTGTTAGGGCAACAAAGGGGCAACAGGGAAAGGGGATATAAACAGGGGACAGAGAAAGGGAGAGAGAGAGAGAGAGAGAGATGTGATACTAATAAAGAGATTGAAACTTTCCTCGGGTGTGGTGACTGACTATCCTGCCAAAGTAATCCAGAGACATCTGAATGGTTGTAGTGGCGACCAGGTAAGGAAAGATGCTGCCTAACTCAGGAAGAAACTTGAACAGGGACCCTTGAAAAAGGATAGAGAGCACTGGTGGGTTGAGGCCTGCTCCCCTGCTTATCCAGGGAAGGGCAGGATAGTCGCTTCTTAAAGGAGCGGAGTGGCTTGGAAGCTAGGGGTGTGAAATAGCACTCAGGATGGGGTGGGGGGGGGGCATTACTAGCTTCCCAGTCATCACACCCCACATGGAGGAAGTATATACAAGACAGATATACAAACTGGCAAAGCAGCAGGAATTGAGACCAGAATTAAAACAATGTAGAAGGTTTGTATAAAACATCCTTACCATCTCCCCGTGGCTAGAATTTACTGGGCTGGATCCAGAGAAGTGGGAGACGGTTGGAAATCTGATGACTTCTTATGAGGAAACCTTCCCAGGTCTGTTAGTAGACCAGGATTTCGTTTTCTATGGGGTTGTAAAAAGCAACTCCCAGGTTCACCCCTGACTCCATGTACTACCTTGTATCCAACCCTGACTCCCTTATACTCTCCCCACTCCTATTTTTCACGACCCTCAGCTCCCCCTCTACCACTCGTGCCCTTAGCTCTGCTGCTGAGTTAATGGAGGGGAACCCCAGACAGGGTTGAGACTTGGAGCCAGCCCCCAGCCACCAAGGGGCAAGGGCACCTCAGCATTACAAAAAACCTTGTGGCAGGTGCAGGATCAGGAGCCATGGAAAGAACCAGAGGGGTAGGAATCCAAACTAAATGAATTTCCACTAGATACCGACCCTTTGTAGGGCCAAGTTCATTATGCGTTGGTGCCTTTTAAAATGCTAAGAGAATTGAAATTGGCATGCTCCTCCTCTGGCCCAATCTCTCCTTTTGTATTGCCAATGCTAGACCATCTGACAAAAAGACCAACTTCATACCTAACAATTGGCGCTCCCTCTCCAATGCATGTTTGTTCCCCAGACAGAGTGTGGAATCCCTGTTTAAAGAGGAGGCCACAGCATAGGTCAAATATAATCCCCAACAAGATGACCAACTTGCATATAGAATAATAACCTATGACCCACTGTTATAATTGCCCAATGTGCTTCAAAAGCATGGGAGCAACTAGAGGCCTCCAGCCCCGGGCACACATGCCTTACCAGGCTGAAACAAGACAAGGCCAAGAGCATACAAGATTTTATTGCTTGGGTTCGCTAAGTGTGTAACCGAGCCCTCGGAGAAGGACAGATGATGTTATTTCTTAGATTGGTTAGAGAAGGTTTGAACAAACCTTGTGGTGCAGCAATAACCTCCTTGGGACTAGAGGCATCCCTACAAGAGATTTTGGAGAGATGCTCAAATATAGACCATGGGGCCACGGGAAGGGAGACTATGACCACAGCCATAGCACAAGGAGCAGTCAAAGGAATAGGGCAGCAACAACAAAGACAGGGAGGATGCTTCTCTTGTAATAAAGAGGGCCATTTTCAAAAGCAGTGTCCCAACCCTAAGGGGAAGGGATTCTTTAAATATGGAAAACTAGGCCACTTAGCAAAGCAATGCCAAAACAGGAACCAGGGAAACAGGATGGGGGGCCTCTTGTAGGCCCCTCAACAACCATCTGTTTCCCACCAAAGATCACAGGCCTTCCCCAGGCTCCACAAACAGATTTCCTCTGAGAATACCAACGGCTCAGGATGCAGGATGGTGGCCAATTAAGTACAGCCACAGGCATCCACATAGAACTATGGACCACAACACCTTTAGAAATAGAACCCAAAGATTTCCCTAGGCTAGTGATTGGGCTCCCCGATTACACTCCCTGCATAGTGCATGCTTCTCTCCCTCCCCCCCGGCTGCTGGCAGATAATAGTTACCAACCCCTATGCCCACCCAATACTACTTGACTCAGGTCAACAAATAGCCAAAGCACTCCCACTAAATATTGATGAAATGGAAGTAAATTTATGCCAAATAATATCCTCCTATGAGAAATCCATGTGTACAAAATATGGGTTGAGGGATGCCCCATTTTGTATGTTAGATACAGGAGTGGATACATTCATGATCCAAGAGGATCCACCAATGGAAGACCACCAAGGAGGGAGTCACAATGACTGGGGTAGGAGGTACTAAATATGCCTCTGTATCTACCCAACCCCTAAAATGGGAAGTGAATGGGAGATCTGGAGTTTTTACCTCCTTAATAGTTACAGGTCTCTGAACCACCTTATGGGGCAGGGATCTTCTTAAGGCAATGGGAGCTACTCTCATAGCCAATCACCAGAATGGGTAGGGACCACTACACGTTGGTAGCCTCAATACCATCCTTTGAATGGATTCATGATTATCCTATCTGGGTGGACCAGTGGCCCCTTAGCTCAGAGAAATTGGCTGCCCTACAGGAAATTGTCCAAGATCAGCTGAAAGCAGGGCACATAGAGGATTCCTTTAGTGCCTTTAATTCCCCTGTGTTGTTATTAAGAAAAAGAGTGGGAAACTCCAGATGCTAATTGATTTGCAAGCCATTAATTTGGCCATGATCCCTATGGGGGGCTCTGCAGCCAGGACTTCCTAACCCAGCTGTCATACCAGAAAATATGCTTTTGGTAGTCATGATATCCAAGACTGTTTCTATTCTATTTCCCTTCACCCTGATGATAGTCATTGCTTAGCCTTCACTGTGCTTTTCACTAATTGTGATACCTGCAAAACGGTATCAGTGAAAGGTTCTTCTACAATGCATGGAGAATAGCCCCACCCTTTGTCAATGGTATGTTGACAAGATAATTTTGCCATGCAGCTCAGAATTTTCGGATTGCAGGTTAATCCATTACATGGATGACTTCCTCCTGGCCGCCCCTAACTCAGGCTTCCTTTCTCAACTACATACTGTTCTGGGTCATCATTTTGCAATGCAGCAGACCTCTGCCCTGCCCCCAAAAAGACCCAAATGTGGCTACTATTCCAATACCTTGAATAGCTTATGACTCACACACAGATATCACTCCAATTCCCCAAGTTACAGCTAGAGGGCTTAACTACCCTAAATTATTTCCCAAAATTGATAGGTATGTTGCAGTGGGCTAAAACTGTAGTCCCCATCCTCCCACTCCTCATGCAACAGCACTGACCTCCCCCAGACAATGGACAGTTGTAGCAAAAGAGGCCATGACTCAGATTCAAACCTAATTGCAATGCCTAGTTGCCTGAATAACAGAGGGGCATCTGGAGCTCACCATTATGACAGATAAACCCGTTTGCAGTAATACATCAAGATACCAAACCCATAGAATAGCTTCACCCCAGAAGCCACGGAAACTTATCACACAGATAATGGAGGTGCTGCCCCTGTTTATTCTAGAGTGTTCCCAGAGAGTGATCTGGCTAAGAGGAAGGGAAGCTCTTAAAACTTAAATTTAAAAAACAGACTACGGACCCACCTATGTTTCTAAAGCATTTGCCTCCTTTATGGAGGAGTCTGGCATCTGTCATGTCACTGGCCTCCCCTATAACCCCACAGGCTATAGTAGAGGCAGCCAACTGAACAATTAAAACCCTCATTTTTAAACAAAGAGGGGAAGTGCTGGAGCCCCCAGGAAAGAAACTCAAAGGTAAGCAGAGAGTTTCCCAAACAGAACTCAACATAGCATCTTATACACACAATTTTCTTCAATTTTCTCATAATACCACATCAGCCATGCGATTCTTTCATGACTTTAGCTGGCCCATTTCAGATCATGGATCACACATCCCACAAACAGAAATACAGGTAATATGGAAAACCCCAGAGGGTCAATGGCTGGGACCAGGGAGGGTAGTGGCATGGGAACTAGGATATGTTCTTGCTGTTCCAGATGACTAGGCCGAAGGGGAGCCGAGTTCCTGGGTGCCGACCTGATCCCTCCAGTTACTCAGAGAAGAAGAAAAGGTCCAGAAGGAGGAGAAAAAGGAAGTGGAGACCTTGAGCTAGTGCCTATTCTTCATTCATAGGCTCCTGGAAGTCCATTGAGAGACATCTCCGTGGAGCCCTCTTGGCAGCTAATGTGACCAATGAAATCCAACAGTTAGCCTGTCTCACCCTAGAGACTGAAAATACAGCAAAAAACTTTTCCTTCCCCCAAGAGGCATCCAGTGATCTAATTGATTGCATTGAACACCAATTCCATGGAATACTTCAATGGATGGTTTCTGGGATAATAGTCCTTGTTGTATTCCTGCTTCTTATAATTTGTGTACCTTGCTTCCTGCACCTACTATTATAACTTTCTGCACAAGCTTGTTACCTAGCTTGTTACCTTATGCTCCCCACTAAGGAAAGAACCAAATATTCTTAAACAAAAAGGGGGAATTGTTGGACCCCCAGAATAATTACACTTTAACTATGCTCTGTTTACTATAAACATATAAGGGTATGATGGATTGTCTCTCCACCCTTTATAAACCCCCAACCTTGCCTTTGATCATTGCCTGGAAACAGTACATACCAAGAGGGTCCAAGAGGCGTCCTGGGCATGTATTCTGCTGATATACATTCCCGAGTTGCAGTTAAGCCAGACAAGTTTCTGTTAAAGTTAACCACCAAATGTATTGGTGGTCAAGGAAACACAGAGCAGACATGCATTGAGTATGTGCCAATAATGGGAAAGCACTCCCCTCAAATGGTGGTACTGTTGTTAGAGCAACAAAGGGGCAACAGGGAAAGGGGATATAAGCAGGGGACAGAGAAAGGGAGAGAAAGGAGAGATGTGATGCTAATAAAGCGACTGACACTTTCTTCAGGTGTGGTGACTGACTATCCCTCTGAAGTAATCCAGAGACGTCTGGTCTGAAGGGTCGTAGTGGCAACCAGGTAAGGAAAGGTGTGCTGCCCAACTCAGATCCTGAGAATCCCTCAACATTTGTGGCCTGCACTGGGATTCCCGAAATTTTACATCTTTCTTGTTAAGGTAAGTGCCTTTTCTGCCCCTATTATATAGCTGGGACAACCCAAGCACCTAGGAAGGCTTGTGGGATTGTCAGGAGCTTCATGCTCAGCAGACTTCCTTGACTGGGGATGCCCAGACTTGGAAGTTCTTGCACTTCTATCACCTGTCACCTTCTCTGAAGAAGTCGGGGTACTAAAGAACCAGGAAATCTAAAGCTTGTGGCAAAGATGGGACAATCCACCTTTGTCTCTATCCCTAACAATTCTCCCTTAGGCTGTCTCTTAAAAAACAGACAAATTTGGCCTGAAAGATTTCAAAACTAAGAAACATTTTTTCTTATGTAATACTGCAATACTTCCTGGCATTGATATATCTTGGGAAACTAGGAAAAATGGCCCATTAATGGCTCAGTTAACTATCTAACAGCTTAACTTGTTTTGCCATAGACCAAGCAAGTGGACTGAAGTTTCCTATGTCCAAGCTTTTATGGCCTTGTCTCAAGATCCTAAGTTAAGACAACACTGCAGGATGCTGCTGCTAAAATTTACTGGAGGGAATTGAAAATAGAAAATGACCTCCTAGATGACACCCCCTCCTTTCTACTCCTCCAGAGACACAGGATTCTTCCTCTGCACCCCCATGCAGTCCTTATCAGGAGGCCCGTGAATCCCTTCCAGAACCACCCCTATATCAAAGTCAGGACCTTATGTCCAAAAATATTTCTTTATCTCAGTCCCTCTTATTTCCTGAACCAGATCCTGAGACTTCCCCACCCCCCATTCCTCAGTACCTCTCATACTCCTTTCTTTCTCCCTCCCTCAGTATCTTGATTCAGCCACCCCTTCTAGACTCTGCCCACTGAGAAAAGCAGCAGACTCTTGAGGTGGAATACTCAGAGTGCATGCAGGTGCTTTTTTCAATGTCAGACCTTTCCCAGATTAAGGAAAAACTTGGCTGTTACTCTGAGGACCTCATTAGTTATACTGACCTTTCCTGGGGAGATGTTAATATCATTATAGTCTCCTGTTATACCATAGAGGAGAAAGAGAATCTGGGATCTGGCCCAAAAGTTTGGGGATGACATGGCTGCATCCTGCTCTTCTGGTAGATATCCCCAGAGGCTGTTAGTATCCCTGTCTCAGACCCCGTGTAGAATTACCAGGAGGGAAGTAGGGAGGGAGAGAGAAGGGGTTACTTTTTAACCTGCCTCACTGAAGGCATATAGAAGAGAATTAAGAAGCAGATTAATTATGACAGACTTAAGGAAGTTACCCAAGGAGCTAAGGAGAATCCTGCCCTCTTTCAGGACCACCTTGTAGAGGCTCTAAGAAAATACACTAATCCAGACCCCACTTCTCCAAAGGGGATTCACTGTCTTCAGCATGCATTTTACTAACCAATCTGCCCAAGATATACAGAGGAAGTTGCAGAAGTTAGCCTTGGACCCTCAAACTTCACCACTCAACTGTGGAGTTTTTAATAATAGGGATTGAACTACAGCAGAGGAGGAAGACCACAGAGAGAAAAAGGGAAAGAAAGAGAGAAAGTGGATTCAGTTTCCTTAGGATGGCCCTCATGCCTCATAGCTGCTATAGCCCTTATAACTGAAGAAGCCTCAAAACTCATCCTAAGGCAGCCATTGGAGGTTTTAACCCCACACCAGGTTCAGAGCATTTTAGAAGCCAAAGGTCATCAGTGGCTTATTAATGGGAGGCTTGCTAGATATCACTATCTCCTACCCACCCACCTGAGTGTCACACTGAGTATCTCTGGGTATGTCACACTATTAGCCCAGCCATTCGGCTCCCTGACAACACAAATCAGGTGACATTATTCATAATTGTGAGAAAGCTTTATATTCTATCTAGTCGACCTGACTTGAGGGACATTTCTCGTGACAATGGTTTACAGATGGGTCTAGTTTTCTCAAAAATGGGGTAAGAAAGGCAGATTATTCTGTGGTAATCCTCAATAGCATCCTGGAAGTGAAGCCACTGCCTCCTGGAACTTCTGCCCAGAAATCTGAACGTATTGCCCTAACTAGAGCTTTGGAACTGGGGAAAGGAATGAGAGTGAACATCAATACAGATTCCAATATGCTTTTCATAATTTTCATGCTCATGAGGCCGTATGGAAAGAAAGGGGACTTTTATAATTGCCTCCATTTATAAAATATTTTCATTATATAATAAAAATAAATTAAAATTCTCCTATTAAACACACAGGGAAATTCTACAACTATTGCAAGCTGTCCATGAACCTAGAGGATTGTTGTCAAATTTTGTAAAGGTCACCAGAAGGGAGATTCACTTCAGGCCAAGGGGAATAGGTTTGCAGATTCAGCTGCTCATTTATCCCTAACTATAGCACCTTTAATTCCCCAGCTTCTGATTATACCCCTTCATACAGGTTGCTCACAGGAACAAACCATGGCAGAAGAAAGGGGATACATCCTTTCTCCTTCTGGCTGGTTTCAAACTCACTTAGGGAGTGGACCCATAACCTTTATGACTTCCTCAAAAAGATATGTAACAATCATTACATAACTTTGCCATAATTAAATCACAGGTTTAAGCCCTGTATATCTTATCATGCCTTATCCTATATAACTGGGCTTTCTTTTAATCTCAGAGGAAAGCCAGTGGAGATTTCTTTTTGGCCTATACCAAGTTACCCACTTGGAAAGAAATGCTCTTCAATCCCTTGTGAAATGTATTTTTAATTAGTCACAACTGAGAGAAACATTTAGACAGGGCTGTCCAGTTTGTGCCCAAGAAAATTCTGAAGGAGCTGTTATACCTCCCCCTCTCCTGAAGCCTGTTCAGAGAAGGAGGGGGGGAGCACATACTCAGGGGAAGAGTGACAAATAAGACTTTTACACATATGCCCCCTTGCAGAGGTTTCAAGTTGCTTTTGGTCAAATTGACACCTTTACTAATTTTCCTTTCAGGACTGAGAAAGCTCACAAGGTATTCAAAGTACTTGCCAAAAGAGATCATAACCTCTCTGTGGTCTGCCCAGCTCCTTGCAGTGACAATGGCCTGGCCTTCACTTCTAAACTAACTCAAAATGTGGCCAAGGCCAAGTACCACCTCCACTCTGCCTGGCATACTCAGGCTTCTGGGAAGGTGGAGAAAATGAATCACACCCTCAAGTGAGTGCTTACTAAATTGTGCTCAGAGCTTAGAGAAGATTGGGTGAAGAATTTCATTAAGGCTTCTTAGAATTCGCATTGCATCTCGGGAGACCATTAAGCTGAGCCCCTTTGAATTTCCATTTGGGAGGCCCTTCTTAACCACTGACATTCTTGTAGATGCAGAACAGCATCTGGTCACTCAGTTTGCCACATTGCTTGGTCCAGAAGGGCCCTTTCTCAATACACAAACAAGCATGTCTAATCCTACAGATGCTTGTGTACTCAGACTGCCTTCCCTGTAAATCCAGGGAACATGGTATACTTGAAATCTTAGAAGCCTCAAGATGCTGACCCTCTGGGTATAAAGTGGAAAGGACCATATATAAGGTCATTCTGACAACTCCAATGTCAGTCAAACTGGAAGGGTTCCCCAGCTGGACTCATATTTCTAGGATTAAAATGCTGCTTCTGTTACTTCTCCCTCAGATATTTCTGAATATTCCTGTGAACCCATAAAGGACCTGAAGCTACTCTTCTGCAGGACACCTGAAAACACTGAAGAAAGAAGAGTGAAATTGTCTGTGTCCTCTCTCTCTAGTCTTGTTTCTTGCTATTTTCTATTCTGAGAATGAGAGCTTTGCTCATAGGATTTTCTTTCCAGCTCTCTTGGTGTCATTCTTTGGGCTTCTACCAGTAGAGAGATAACCTAGTCAGACTAGGGAACTCCGTGGGCAATGGGGGAATTCAGGATTGTTAGATGGCCATCAGCCCTCAAAAAAGAGGGCTAAATGCTCTGTCAGTCCTACTGGACTTTGCTTTGATGCAGCTTGTCCCACCCCTTTTTTTCCTTAAACCTACCTAATAAGCCCTTAAGACAAAAGGTAGCTTAGGGGTGACTGTTTACCAGCCTAGATTAGTTATCTAGTCTTAATCACTGAATGGGTGCTGACTCAGTCAAACTGAAACCTGTTAAAAGACCTTGGTTTAAGAAGGTCTACCTTTACCTTGCCATAGGATGCAGACAGTTCCAGAAGAGAAAGTGAAGCTGGTGACCTTGCCCAGTCCTCCCTTCCCTACAATCCAATTCACTTGCAAGTTATTGTCCTCTTCGAAAACAAAGGGCAAACAATAACAATGCACTGAAAGAACAAATAATTATTCTGGACTAGTTGCATTATGCCAAAACAAAAAGTCCTTTAAAAGTGATTATTTCATGCATTGCAACATATTTAACATGTATTGGACTGACTACCTGCCAGCTAGGGGAGGGGGGGAAAAGGGAAGGTGGGGAAAATTTGGAACAAAAGGTTTTACAAGGGTCAATGTTGGAAAAATCACCCATGCATATACTTTGTAAATAAATTTTAAAAAATTTTTAAATGATTGTTTCCCACAAAGTGGCTAGGCAGCTCAATGTGCCCTCCATGAAATTGCCCAATTCTTGCATATATTCCATGAGATATAGTTCCCTCTATTAGTTATCTGTGTAACATATTGAATCTCCCCTAGTAGAAAATAAGCCTGAATGTAGGGACTGTTTCATTTTTATCTTTGTATTCTTACCTTTACCCAGGTACTTAATAAATCTTAATTAACCAATATTTCTAAAGAGTTTTTTGAAGTAGCGAATACAGACTTACTGAAAGGCCCCAGCCTTTCCAGGTTGCATGTGTTAAACCCAGAGATTGGGCACCCACCCCACTTCCTTGACTGGATGACACAGTTAACTACCTTATGTTCCTGCCCCTCATTCTCCATTTTTTATTGGAAAATTTTGGAAACACCAAAGGCAATGGAGATTATATATCAAACCTGTACCTTTTAGTATCTGTTCTCCTCTTTCCCTTGTTATTACTATAAAGCTTGGTTACATGCTACTCCTGCATAAGTCTTCTCTTTATCCAAATTCATTATACTTTCCAAAGTGTTATTTTTCCCCTCACAATGCTCAATACAATTTGGTAAGGCATAAAAGAGGGAAATGATTATAGAGATTGTGTGTACCTGAAGTCAGACATGTGAATAAGTAACACATTCAAGACTATAACCCAAATGTATTGTTTTCTAAGGAATATGTATTTGTGTTTATTTATATCTATATCTATATATGGGGAGAAAGAGAGAGAAACAAGCATTAAGCACCATAGTGCCAGCCATTATATTAAGACCTTCACAAATATTATCTGATCCCATAATAAGTAGGGATATCCGAGGGAGGTAAGTAATCTTATGATGATCTCAAGATTCACAGAGAGGAAACAGGTAAACAGAAGGTGAGTGATTTGTCCAAGCTTACATAGCTACTCTCTGAGGCTATATTTGAACTCGGGTCTTTCTGACTTCCAAGCCCTACACTTTAGTCACTTGTCATCTAGCTGCCTATGCTTTTAATTATGTAAATTTAACATGTCATTTATCATATAGTATCAGTAGTTTACTGGGAAACCTTTTTTACATGGGAAGTATTAAATCACTGGCAGCTGTAGGGAAGATAAATTGGGGAAGGGAAGCCCAATTAGGAGGTCATTGCCAATAATCATGGGAATAGAGAAGTGGACTAGAAGACTGAGCATATCTAGTATTAACAGGAAATTCCACAGTGTCATGGCCTCCTCTGGCAATATAGTGAAGCCTATAAACTTCTTGAATTTTTATTTTTTAGAGGAACAATTAGGAAGTTGAATTTCAAAAAAATGAATGTTTAACTTTCAGTGTAATTGGGAAATATTTAGTTTAATATTTTAATATAATAATTTAATATTAAAGTTTTTTATTCCTAAGTTAAAATACAAAATAAATTAATATTGAAATAATTATCAAAAAAAAAAAAAAAAAACAGATTATAAACCCCAGATTAGAGAATCATTGGCAGAGAGCCTCAGAATAAAATCTGAATGCTTTCTTACTGAATGTCAACTTTAGAACATGTTTTTTGTGACATCTACTTTGGCTTCTCAGAGGATGTGAATATAGTGGCTATCAGCAATGCATCTCCTTTATTTGGGAGCCCAAAAGCCCAAGGCCCTTTTTCTAGTTTTTGGTAAGAAACTACAAGTCCACTATTTTATACTCCTAATTTCCATGAAGTTGAGCAGAAGAGATGGAAAGAGAACTTCCAAGGGAGCAGGCAGAAAGGGGCCACTGCCCACTTTGGCTGCTGAGCTGAGATTTCACTGGTAGAGAATCCCAGGAAGAAGAAAATAAAACATTTGGTAGAAAGACTACAGAGACTGGAACAGTTGAGCCTAAATTGGATAGTGAGCACAGAGGCAGAGAGTGGGAAAAACTGGTAACTGAAATTTTAGCAGCTAGAGTATCTCAGCCATTTCTCCAATTTTTTACAGAGTTTGGCAGAAAAGTTCCCAAATAGCAATTATTGCTAAACTGGGAAGAAATCCCAAACATGTCTTAATTGCACCTGCAGGTCCTGGAAGGATTGTTATCACTCTCCTGGTTCCATCTCACTAGCTGATGAGGTTTCACTTATAGAAGGCAACTCAGTCCATGTTTTTGCCCTCTGACCAATCTGGCCACAATAAGGCCTTGCTTGGTCTGACTTCCATCCTAGGGTCCCCTTTGTTCTTCAAGATCTGTTTTTAGTTCAGATTATGGGGCTAAGTGGTAGCAGCAGAAAAAAGCAAGTAGCCAGACATCTGCTCCACTAGCAATTTTCCAACTCTCTGCTGCTAGACATATGGGTGGAGGGTAAGGATGGGAAATGGAATGGAACATTGGATTTTATCTGTCAAAGAAAACTGGAAAAAAGGCAAAGGGAAAAGATCAAATAGCAGATCTACACACACAAAAAATACCATCCATTCCTTGATGTCTATAGCTCCTTATCTCACTCCTCTCATTACTCCAAGCAAGTAAATCCTTATTTGTGAGTCTTTGGCTATCTCCTAGATGTTGAGGTAAGGTGTTATTTTAATGCTGAGAACTTGAGATATAATGTAGCTGCCATTATTTATGAAACAAATGGAAATAGTTGATATGTTAGAGCCCATTTATTATATCTTTCTCTTAAGAAACTGAATCAAGTGGAATATAACAAATGCACAATTCTTTAAATCCTTTACTTTAGTCAAGTCTTAGGCTTCTTTATCATCTTTAGTGACCAACCAGAACCAGCTGTAAACGCAGACTACTCATGATACTGTGTGATCCTGAGCAAGTCACTGAGGTTACTCTGTAGAGTAATCTCAGTTTCTACAACTGTAAAAAGGGAATGATAACAATACTCAAAGTTGTTGTAAAGAACACAAGTAAGATAATGTTTGTAAAAACCCCTTAGACCTGTGAATGGCATTTATTAAATGCTATAGAAATGCTCCTTCCCTTACTCCCCCCTTAATTATATAACCTTCTGTAATTGATTGATGCCAATCAGTATAAATAAGATTTATAAATCCATAACATAATAGTGATTCCTGCTAGCCAGTCTGGTCTTTTGTATTTCATCTATGAATTGGCTAGTTTTATTTTTTTCTAATTAACTAATTAACTCTAAATTTTAATCTTACTCAGAATTATGAACTCATAAAGCTATAATTGATGCAGCTAGGTGGCACAGTGAATAGATATGGGAGAAATCTAGTACAAAGGTATGGAAGTGAAAGATTCAGATAGGTGGTGCTAGGGTAGCTAACTCCTCCCAAGTTCAAACCTGACTTCAGATTACTTCCTAGCTGTGTGACCCTGGGCAAGTCACTTTCACCCTGTTTCCTTCATTTTCCTCATTGGTAAAATGAACTAGAGAAGGAAATGGCAAATCACTCTAGTATTTTTGCCAAGAAAACCCCAAATGGGGTCACAAAGTCAGACATGACTGAAAAATGAATGAAGAACAATTACATTCACCATAATTGTGGATCCAGGGGCAACATGGTTCATAATACCATTACTTCTATATATTACAGTTTTCTTCTTACAGAGAATAGGTAGATCATTAACATCCATAACTCCCACTTTCTTTTCATCTTGTTCTATAACCAACAATCTGATCAAAGTCTGCATATTTTTCATATTTGATGCTTTCATATTTGAGTCCTTTTGACTCAAAGTGAAGCTAAGAGCCAACAGTTTATGGGTAAAGAAGTACTGAACTAATGCAAACTAATTCATTAAGCGAATTAAATTTTGTATACGCTTTTAAATATAAAGCACATAAGCATTTCCCCATCTTCCTTAATCACAAAGGTATTTGGTAGAAGAGAATGAAAACATTTGCAGAGATTCTTGAGTATAAAGAATACAGTAAAAGAGCTGTAATTACAGAAGATTATTATTTTAACATCTGAAGAGATTTTAATTTCCCATTTTACTTTGAATTATTTGAAATTTAAGTATTTAATAAATTTATTCAAAAATAATGTTAAAATAATAAAAGAACTTATTGTGATCCATCCATGTGGATACTATTAAAGATTACACTGCAAAAGAGTTTAATCACAGCTAAATACCATGTAATGAAGGACATTTTTATCATTACAATTTCTTCCAAATGGTTAGTATTTGAGATCCATACATTTTACGCACACCTATCTATTCATGCCATTTTGTTAAAGATGTATACTTAAACATATATGTTAAAGATGTATTCTGAAAACACATAGTGACAGCTGTGAGAATGTTTGCCACAAAGCTCTGTCATCCCAACTACCAAGAATATAAAATGTCAAACTGAAGCAATAGAGGTATTTATAATCTATTTAATAGTGGGACACTAAATAAGAATACTATACATTTCTCTGAAGCACATTGGTTTTGAATCTAGCATATACTGTAGGTGTAAGAGTTTCTAAAAATCAAGATTATTGTAATCTACAATTTAAGTTTTACTATATCAATAAGGCATATCATACGCATAATACACTCGAGTTTGTGCTAAGCTTAATCTTTTTAACTAAAGTTAATTAAATCTCTGAATTTTTGCTAAAGTTTGATTCTTTTAAAAAAATTAATATACAAAAATAACCAGCCTAACAGAAAGACCATTTCTGATGAAATTTAGAATTTGAGCTTTGTAGCATCAGAATACAATGAGAGTTAACAGAAGATTATACAGAATTTAACACTAAAAAGTTCTCATGCTGATACAATAAAATGTTTTACAATGATCAATTTTTAATGCTTTATTCATTACTTAAAAGAATATACATTTAACATAAACCATACAACATCAGTCATCAGGTCAAACATTCAGCTGGTTTCCTTACAGTTTCTGTCAGGAGTTAATTTAAATTTGATCACATTTATCAGATAAAATCTCACCACATCTGGCATATACACATACTGTGCCAGTGGATTCACTCTACTGATGTACATATAAAATCCGCATGGTATGTGCTCACTGGAGACAAAACAGCGCACACCTGTCAAAAGGTCATTTTAATATGAGATGGTAAAACTATTTGCAAAACACATATAAATTTTCCATAAATAGAATCATATCTGGACATCTGTTGCATAAATTGTGTTTTCCAAAGCTAACAATAGAGCAGCCAGGTCTCAGCACTGCTGGGCACCCACGTTGGCTACTTACTTTATTATTGCAGACTGTCCTTTAACATTAAATGCACAACATTCGTACCACTTAAAACTTGGGTCAGGTGGAAGTCTCACAGAGACCACGTCTGTACCGCGGTTGCCCTGAAACAATTAAATCGGCTTTTAAAGCCTCTCAGATATAATAGGATTTTAAAACATACGTCATGGAATGTTCTTCATGAATCATAGCAGCTCATACCTTTGAATAGAACAAGCTTTAGTTTTTTCCTTTCTTTACATTCACTATTCACAGTGAAACAGGTGCATGTTTAAGAGTTCTGAGGTTGCTGACTGAGCCACAGCACAGCTGTGTACCACAGGTCGAAATTCGACCTTATATATTACAATCTAGCAGTATTTGGCTGGCCAAATTGGCCCACCCCTGCCAGCATGTGGGCACTTCTTCGTTTTTAATCTACTCTTTGGCAGCTGACACAGGCGCTGACAGAGAAAAATTCAGTGACTTGTGAGGGATTTCACGACCAATATTTGTTTGCAAGCATGTTTTTATATCTGTTGTGATTTTTCCTTTAAAGAGTTCTGACCATGGATTATATATTCCTTTTCTAACTACTATCTGAAATCTGGGCTAAAAGCTAACTTTTACCTTAAATAGCGTAATTGGATGAAGAGCAAAATTAAAGTACACCAAAAAGAGCAAATTAAAGCACATCAAGAGCAAATTAAAGCATACCAAAAAGAACAACAACAACAAAAAAAAAATACAATGATTTGAGTTTTCTTGTTTGTGCAAGTAACTTTTTTTTTTAAAGGATAAAGTGATGTTTAGCTTACAGTTTTATATTACAAAAATTAGAATGGCAATGGTTAATATCAACTATTACATGTGATGCAAATTAAAGCCTTTGCTTTTCTGTTAAAGGGAACTCATTTAGGATTAAATTCTTTTTCTCCCCTTTAAAATTTCAAAAAATCAATGACATGCTATTAGAATGCATGACTATAATGCATTGAATACAAACACACCCGACTATGGATATATCTATATACGTGTATTAAAAAAAAAAAAAAATTTGGCTTCAGAGCACAGAACTCTGACTCACAATAGAAAAAGAAAATGAAAATGCAGAGTCATTCAATGAAAAATAAAGTTAGCCAGCAACCTCAGACAACCATAGCTTGTATCTCTTTAAGGTTTTGTAGACAAATTCATTAACCGTGAAAGCCCTACAAATTGTCACTTTCAACTTCTAAACCAATACCCGACTACGTTCTTTGATCAAGAAGTAGAATATACATATATAATTCTATATAGCTAATACTGATTAAACACAGCACAAAGGGATTAATTCACACTACTGAAAAAACATAATAAGACCCTACTTGCATATGTAACCACAGGAATTGTAAATAAAAAAAAAAAGCTAGACGGCTTCGCTGAAGTTTTGCATTTCTCTATAAAAATGACGATTTGGTTCAGTGAAGACACTGAGAGATTCGATGTCCATAACAGCATGCCAAGGTCGGCCCAGGCCTAGCGATACCTGCTCAATAAGGTTATGCACGGGATCCACATCCTGATCAGCCAATTCACCTTGATCAAAATCAATGCTTTCCTCGGTGACTTCAAGCACTTTAAGGTCAGAGCCACGAAGACGAGCAATGGCAATGAGGTTGTGAGCCCATACTGTGTAACCTTAAAAAAACAAGAGACCAAGCATTGTGATTTCCTTCCTTTTTATTATACCTACTCAACAAGGTGGTTTTTCCCTCTTTGTTGCTCAATTCCTTTTGAAAACCTTTAAAATTATATGACACCTATAAGTTTGACCCCTATAACTTTTTGAGTATATTTAAAAGAAAGGCAAAAGAACCTGAAAAAATCATAAGAAATGATCTTAAATTAAAACAAACATGGTTTCCTTTAGATCTAATGGAAGAATCTGAAAATACCATAATACTGATGATAGTAAGTGCCCAAGAAACAATTAATAGAGAAAGACTTCATCTTCTTCTGGAAATTTCTTTAGGGGGAAAAAAAAAATACTAGACTAGGGAACAATAAACTATCATATGTGGCAAATCTTTTTCTTTTATTAGTGGCAGCAACTCCCATGGAAGTATAGGAAAGAGGGAATTCTTTCTCAAATTCTCAAAGAAGCTACAGAGGTTAAGAGCCTGAGTGGTATCTGGCATACTTACTTATTCTAGACTAGACAAACTATTAAGAAATGGGCTGGTTCTCAACTAGCTTAATTATTCTCTGAATCCAATGTTTTTTATAAGATCTATGAAATATGCTGAATGTTTTTAAAAGTTTTAAAATTTACTAGTAACTTAAAAAAAACCCTCAGAAATATGCTACTGATCACTTATTTCTTAAAATCTTGTTGAATTTTTAAGCCTCATCTCATAATTTTAGTCTACAGAAATGGTAACATTTTAAGGGATAAAATTTCTCAAATAGTAAAAAATGTCTTATGAAATGGATAATAATGAATTACTAAAATGCAAATATGTGTTATTAATTATACACAGCATTTATTCTTTCTGGGTATCCAAACTCTCAATTTGGCTACCATTTGGCATATTTCTACATACATTTTCTATGATTTGGAAAATTCTAAGACAGAAAAAATAGTATATGGTTACTGAAAGAGCAGCTAAAAGAAGTTCATGATGTTCACAGATTTTGTTTTTAGCCTTACATGATTATCCTATAACTATTAAAGATGAAACAAAAATGCTTCTGATCAAATTTTTAAACTGAGTGTATTTATGAGGATGTTCACATTAAGTTGGAAAAACAAGAAAAAACAGTCATCAGTTGGTCAGCACAATAATCATTTGTTCTAATACAATAAATGTGTTGTTTTTACTTACCTAAAGATAAGGCAGTGAAATTTATATACTTTCTCTCTTTTTTTATGCAGTTTGTCAGTTTTTAGGGGAATTTGTTTGCTGGTAAGACCATAATAAGTTTGTGGCTCATGGCTTAGTTCACTGATTCCCAGCCCTAATTTTCTAAGGCCTCAATCTCTACAACTTGAATTTTTTAACTTACTTTGATTTTAAGTAAATTGGTGGGAAACAACAGTAAAAGGTATGAAGACAACAAAAGTTAAGAAGGAACAATTTTACTGATAAAAAATGGTGGAAACACTGTGATTTTATAGCCCTCGAGGGAAAAAAAAAATCCACAAATTTCACAAAAATTGTGTACAAATTTGCTGATATAGTATATAGATGTATACTAGCAACTAACCCCAAAGCAACATACAAATTATACCAGAGCTAGTCTTCATAAAAAGTTAGAGATAGTTTTTTTTATTACAAAAAATAGAAGCTCTACATGAAAACTTATCAATAAACTAAAACAAGCTATTTGTTTAAAATTTTTCCTATACTCTTTGACATAGTGAAAGCATTTTTAATTTGAATCTAAAATACCCTTATTTTAAAAGGGCTGCAATTCTGAATATCATCTTGTCATGAGACTTGACCAAACAGAAAATTATATATAGGCAAGGCTGGTAAAAAAAAAAAAAAAAAAAAAAAAAAAAAAAAAGCTGACAGGAGTATGAAACTATTCAAATAAGCAGAAATTCCCTTGTTTAGAGATCCTTAAAATATTATTCCACATTTGACAATGTAAAAATCAACAACAATAATTATTTATTGGTATGACATTTTTCAAATATAATAAAAATGGATCTTTTTATTACATAGACAAAGACAATCATTGCTACAAAGGAATACCTACCATGAACTGCCAAAAGGGAGAGCCTTGTGCACCTCCATGCTAATAAAACCAAAGGATCTTCATTTCTGTTGTCACTAAGATCTGGAAAACCAGATGTATCAATCACATCATTCATTAATATAAAATGAGTGAGGAACTTGTCATACTGCCTGGATATCAGGTCAACAACAGCCCCTGAAACACAAGTGATGTAGCTATCAAAATGAATCCTCTCTAGTGGTATACTGGGTTTAAGAATCTTAAGCATGTCATCACTCTTGATATCAAAAGCCATTATATAAACCCGAAGGCTAGTGCTGTTTCGTGTTAGGGCCTTCCAATTTTCATCTTCTGGCATGTTGTCCAGAGACTTGTTCATCAGAGAAATATTATGTACTATGAGAGACAGTCGATGCAAAGGCACATGGTTGTTATCAGCCAAGACTCTTGCCATGTCAGCTGTAAAATCACAGAAATCCAAGGCGAGTGAGCGCAGATTCACAAAGCGCTCCAATTCAACTGCAGTGATAAGAGTGGTGTTACCAGTGATGTTGTTATCCAGTAAACTCAGATGTTCCATGGTGTTGGCAATAGGGTTTGAGAGAGATGACAGTGATGTGGGGGTTACTATTTCCAACATAAACCCACAAGACAGCCATTTCAGTTGCCTGCTGTTACCCAATATTTCTTCAAACAGCTGCTGAATTCTGTAAGCAAAACATAAACCACAATAATTCCATTAACACTTGACTCTAATCCTTTAAACACTGCCTTTCTAGAAAATAATTGCCAAACAATATGCAAGGTTGAGATCCATTTTTTCTTGTTTAGGAAATGGACATCTATTCAACATATAAGTGATGCACTACAATCCATTGTTAACCTCTATATGGAAGATTAATGATTAAGATGCAGTATACTTTATTTGGAGATGATTTGGAAATAGACATTTGGAAACTCACCCTGAGAAAGTAACATTTTATACCAGTATAGTAGAAAAGAGCAATTTTATTCATTCTACTGGTACAGGGGAGGGCAGCCTGAAAAATAAATAATAATTTTGATAGTATCATTTGTGTAAAGATTTACAAAATAGACAAAATTACCCAGTAAATTTAAGGAGTTTTTTACTTTTACTTTTTTTAAAACAACAACCAAAAAAAAAGTCTCTTCCCCTGCCTAGACTAGAAGTGGAGGGTGCTACTATGGACCCAGTCCCACTATTGATTATTGGCACAGGAGCTTTGACCTATCAAATCAGTTCACCCCCTCCTTAGGCAGTAACTTTGTTGTCCCCAGTTCCCAAATTGATGCTAAAACTCAGTGTGGATACTCAATTGGCATAGCCCACTGTAGCTCAGAAATCCTGAACTCAAGAGATCTGCCAGCCTCAATTTTCTCAACCGACATTATAATTGTGTTGCTATCATGCTTAGCTAGCCACATTTTTGCTGTTACAACTCTGTTGCTAGGAAGTTTCTATGTAAGATGGAGGGAAAAATTTTTTTACTTCTCTTATCCTATTGCACCATGTCCATAACATATCATGGGACCTTTTAATGTGAAATTTTATGTTTTATGAGTGCTTTAGTTTGGTTTGCAATATCTATTCTATTTGGACTTTCCTCCTTTTTTTTCCCCTATATGGTATGCAGAAATAACTTAGAAAAATCAAGCTTATTTTTCTTTTTGCTCTAGAACAGGATTTAAGTTCTATCTAGTTGAAATAGGCCAGGAAATTTTAATTATATTCTAAAAAATATAAATTTTGAGAAATTAAATTGAATAATTTATTTTAATAACACATCATCCTACTTTGTAAACATATATATATATATATATAAAGAGGAAAAAAAAAACTCCTTAGGGGAGATTTTTCCAAAAAACATTCTGGGCTAATAATACTTTCATGACAATTGAAAGATCTCTTATGTTTGAGGCCACTTTTTCTATCCATCTCCATTAGGGAATGAATAGGTATTCCATACAAGGGAATTTTCTCAGATAACTGATGATTACTTCAAATATCCAAATTTTTTATTTTTAGCTATTTGGGGTTGAAATTTTTCTAAAATGTATTACATACACCTTAGATCTATTCTACATCTAAAACCAACAGAATTATATAATGTTAGAGCTGGAAGGAACTTAAGAATTCATCTAGTTCAATTCTCTCATTTCATGTTTCATGTCTATGGTGATATTAAGTGTCAGAATTGACATTGAACTCTAGTTCTGACATCAAGTCTGCTGATTCATTCCATAGAGCATAAAGAACAATTTTTTGGTCTTTTTTTAGTGACTCAAGAGTCATTACTATAAACAATAATTGTTAGATTATATTGTAATTCAGTGATGTTCTCAGGATTTACAGAGTTACATATGGTTATTTGTCCCAATACTAGATGTCCCCAGGCTACAACAATTTTTGAATTCAACTGTCTGCTTTTTAAAGTTCTCTGGTATCATCTTTTTTGAAAGCCTGTCAATAGTCATTTTTTGTTATTGTCCATGTTTACCTCTAGTATTGTACCTACTCTAATTTTTTTTGCCTGTTTAAAAAAAAAAAAAATCAGGCAATGAAGCTTGCCCTGGCACATAGTAGGCACTTAATTGTTTTTCTCTATTAAGGTCAAATGTCTGTTGGATAAATCACAAAGAAAAAACTTGTTCTGAAAAGGCTCTGCTGTAGCAGAAAGAATGATAGAGTTAAAGAGGATCTGTGTGTCAACCAACTCTGCTACAGGCTACCTGAATGAATTAATTCTCTCTGGGTTTCAGTGTCCTCTCATCTGGAAAAATAGTAAGTTGGACTTTTATCATTACCATGGTCCCTTACAGTTCTAAATTTAATAATTGCATGAAATGAAATAAAATTCTATTAGTACATGAACTTTGTCACCTCTATTAATAGGGATATTTTATTTCAGACTTTTTTTTTTTTTTGTTCCCTTTCAGGTACTACTCATCAGCGTTCTGAAAAGTTGGCTGCTAAGCAAGTTACCATTAGATAAATGAGCTGTTATATTTTGTAAAAGGGAGTCAGCCTTTCTTTTCTAATAATATTATCTCTTTGCTTCCCTTAGAGTATAAAGTTTTTTGCTCTAGAAACTTGGAGATAAATTTTTTGCAGTTTCAATAAAAGCGGCCAGGAAGAAACAATCAAATGAAATAAATGAACACTGTTGCTAGGATAGTTAGAACCACTAGATTTTTGTGAGGCTAAGAAAAACCTGAAATAAAAAGATTAAACTAGGATTCCTATTCTTCTATCATTTTCTGCCTCTCTTACCAAAACCATGGAGGAATGGGGGTGATCATGCCAATGACATACAGTAGATATTTTACAAAAGGTGCATGTGTTCTCTGCCCTTAGATAAGCTATCACTATTCTATATAATGAAAAAATTAGGAAGTGATCTTTATATATAGATGTACAAGTGATGGATCACAGTTGTTCTTTGGTGGATGTAGAAAGGAAATGAAAAACTGAAACAGGTATATTCCTGAAAAACAAAATGGTTGTCTTTTTCAATGGATTTATGATAGGGATGAAAAGAAATCAGTGTTCAAAGAGAAAATTTTAAAGTCTTTAATTTAGTAAGCCAAAAAAAATTAACTCACTATAACAAGGTTAGTTCTTATCCTTAAATGGATTACTTTGCACATACAAAAAAAACAGTGGCTGTAACATAATGACTAAATTATCAAACAACTAGTATCAACATTTTCTATTCTACCTTAGCTCTGCTGGCAGTAGAAATGCGACAAACTTCAGCCTTTCAATGGCCAAGTTTTGAGACACATAGTTTGTATTTTTCACTGGCTAATACATAGTAAAACTGTGATACAAAGAAATAATTTTCCATAATCAATATGCTCCATTTTCTAAAGAGTAGTATGATGGGGAAGGGAAGACAGGAAAAAAAAAAAAAAAAAAGGTAACAAACTCAGATTTTTATATTTATAAATAACGTATGACCAATATAAATAGCTTTTTTCCCTTGCTTTTGCCAACATTGTTCTCTTAAGGATTTCATTGTTCAGAAATATATTTCCAACTTATTCTAAGAATTTCAGTTACAGATTCTATTACAGCAATGTTTAATTAACACTGTTTATGTATAAAATTATTTAGTTGTGCATGCAGAGTTTAATAAATCAAATGAGATTATCTGAACCATTTCTTTTGTAATTGTATATTATATGATAAGCTCCATGAGAAGAGGGAACCATGTCTCATATAATCTTTGTATCTTCCCCAGCACTTAACAGTGCCATGCATGAAATAAGAGTTTAACAAATATTTGTTCAAGTTGGAAAAGAAATACCACAGTGTAGAAAGAGTACTATTAGTCTTAAGAGTTAGAAGGCCTGACTTCAAATGTTACTTCTAGCATTTATTAGTTTGTGACCTGAGGCAATTAACATAAACTTTCAAATCCTTTTTTTTTTGCTCAGTATAACAGGAGTTAATGTGAATCACCTATTTCAGAAGGTGGTTATAAGTAAAGTGCTTAAACTATTTTAGAAATGTAAACTAATATTATTTACTACAAAAACTATCCTTTTAAATGTAACAATTCTAAGAATGGTGGAAAAGGAATTTATAAGTTTCCTTAATCATCGATTATTCTAATTAGTAACATGAGATCAAGCTAGATATTTTTTTTTTTTTGGCATAAGAATAAAACATTATATTTATCCCTATTAAATTTCACTTCATTCTATTCAGCTGATCATGCAAAACTATTGAGATCTTTTTGGAATCTTAAGTGATTCTATCATTCAGTCTTCAGATTTTTGCATTCTGCAAATGTGACAAGCATACCTTCTAAAACTTTATTCAAATCTTTGACAAAAATGCTAAGGAATTCAGGGACTAATTCCAGAGGTATGCCAATAGAGATCCCCCTCCAAGTTCATATCCATTGATTAATGACAACTCCATGAATTGGAACAATTGATCAGTTTTGAATCCACCTAAATATTCTTGCCTAAATAGGTTATTCACCATTCCTGATAAGTGAACTAAACTTTCCTGCATTTATGCCACTGTTCATATTTTCCAATATCAATATCTAGTTTAAATGCTTCCTTTCCTTGACTTGTTCAGACAGTCAGCAAGCATTTATTAAGCACCTACTATGTGCTAGGCACTATGCTGGCACATAACTGAATTTCTATCTATCCTTTAAGGTCCCATTCTAGGTATTCCCTAGATAATACCACTTTCATAAAAGTGGTATTAATGCTCTCATTCTGTAATGGCTTCCTGCTTATACAGCACAACATTTTCCTTACCTATGGTAATTATTTGCAGGTACAAACTAAATCAAATAGGTAAAGGACTAAATAGGTAAAGGTTAGGACCTAAACTTTGAATCTCTACAGTTTTATACACAGTAGGTGCTTAATAAATATTGAATTGAATTAAATTATTAACTTACTGCTTAATTTTTTTGCCATCTGGGTCCACCTTGCTGAGGTATATATTTGATAAACTTCCTTGCTGTTGCAGAATACTTATGTCTCCAAAAAGACTAAACTTCTGGAGGTTCCTACAAGGGAAAAAAAAAATTTATAATCTGAATTGCTCTATACATAGGAATTTTTACAACCTAGGTTCTTCAGTTCATTGTTTCAGGACAAGAAAAAGTTCAGTGTCTAGAAGATTAGAATAGGCAGTTTCCTAACAAGAAAAATTAGATTTGGGAATTGAAATATTACAGATAATAACAACCTTGCCTTTTCCTATCATTTCAGTTGCAAATCATTGCTTCCAATTTTGTTCCTATGAGATATTTTAAAGACTAATGGGGGCAGCTAGGTGACACAGTGGATAGAGCACCAGCCCTGAATTCGGGAGGACCCAAGTTCAAATCTGGTCTCAGACACTTAACACTTCCTAGCTGTGTGACCCTGGGCAAGTCACTTAACCCCAGCCTCAGGGGGGGGGGAGGGAAGACTAGTGAATGAGGTGTTTTGTTTTACCTATCTTAAGTTTACAATCAAAATATGCTTATCAAAATTTTCCACTTTCCACAAAGAATACTGGAAAATCTAGAAAAATTCATTTTGGCAAAAAGAAAAGTGCTTGTTTCTTTTAAAATATTTTAAAATGACCAAACTTTCATTTCCTCAGTCTATACTGAGATCATGAATTTAAAAAAAAAAAGTCAAAACTACTCCAAAAGATATGTTGATATCTGAAGTTCCATTTGGACAGTGCAGCATCGTAACTTCTCCATATTATTGCCATGTTTTGTTTTGTTTTTTTCCCAGCTCAAAACTACTTTTTAAATTCCTAACTGGTATATATACTGAGGGCAATGATTTACTCATAGGATTTTTTTTGGGGAAAAAAAAATTTAAAGTTTGCTTTTATTAATAATATCTATAATTTCAAATGTATAGGAATAATGCAATGTTAAATTTTCAGCTTCCACTGGCACTTAACAGAGTTCTATACAATCCATATTTGTTTATCTTCTTTGACAACTTCTTGTTCCTTCCACTCTTCTAGCCCACCTCCCCCTCGATTTTCAAAGGCTTTGATCAAAAATATTTTAGGTGTTATACAGAAGATGTATGACATGTAATTAAATTGGATAAGGAAATAAGGAGATAAAAAAATGAGGATATTTAAACACTTTCTACTACTCACTTCAGTTCCTGTATTTGGTAACAAAGCCTTTCCAAATAAGTGATTATGTGAAGGGAAAAAGGAAGCTCCCACCCAAATTTAAGTGTCCAAAATATTTTTATTAAGGGATACTTTTTACTATATATTCTGGTGACGGGAATGTTATGGTAAGGCAGCTCCACAGATGATTTTCCAACTTTCTATTTCTGTCCATGGTTCCATCCTGAGCCCTCTTCTCCTTCTTCCTCTAGTCTATTTCTCTTGCTAATCTCATCAATTCCCATGGATTCAAATATCACTTGTATGCTGATGATTCTCATATGTCACCTTCCCCCTCTGCGTCCCTTTCCCCAACAACTTTCAAACTTTCCTATTACTGTCAAGGTTCAAAAACAAAAGTATCATACTCAAGTCCTCACTCTTATTCATCTTATGCAATCCATTGTCAGAATACTGTTATTTCTACCTTCTCAAGAAGTGCTGTCTATGCCCATCTTACCCGATCACTAGGTCTGCTAGTTGCTCTCTTCTGCTTCATATCTCTTTCTAGTCTATCCTTCACTTCAATATCAAACAGAAAAAAAGGAGCACAGATATGACCATGTTAACCCCTACTAAAAAAAAAAAATTTCAGTGGCTTTCTATTACCTCCAAGATCAATTATAAAATCCTTTTTTGGTGTTCAAAGTCCTTTATAACCTGGTCCCTCCAACCTTTCTAGTATTCTTACACCTTACCTTCTTACTCCTCTCAATTTACTCTGTGATTTAGTGACACTAGCCCTTCCATTCCTCAAATGGAGTTTATATAATTGAGAGCTAGAGGTTCAAGATCACTGGTGAAAACTTGTTAACCACTACTAATGAATTCAGCAGGATTATTAATATTAACACAGTTTAGCTTCAGGAAGTTTTCTTTAAGTTTAGGCAAAGGGACCAATGGGAGGAAATGATGGAATAAGTGTTCTGTCCTAACTCTGGGCAAGTCAGGCCAGGAGACAGGTAAAAGAAGAGGAAAAAATAGTGTTTCTCTAATCCTCTGCAGGCACTATTCTTCTTTCAGCCTCCTAAATTCAATTATTTATAAATTCAAAATGGGGCTATTTGAACCCAAACTGGATTTATCTATGACATTAGCTACCTTAATCAGTGAAAGGAAAAGAAATAACACTGGGAGCCAATTAATATGGGTGTAAATCTTTTCAAGATATTAGGAGAGCTAGTAGGATGGTTTTAGGGATGTGTTCAGTTTTTTTTCCCCTCTTACCCTCATGATTCTACTTGAGGACAGTAATTCGGATTCTATAATGCTATAAAAATAAACTTCCATTATACAAAAACCTTACCAATGGCAAATAGATTTTAATTATTTAATATAAATGTGTAAGCATGTATATTAAGCAAGACTAATCCTATTACATTCGCCAGGTGGCACATGCAATCAAAACTCTTAAAAATCAAAAATCAATATATAATAAGGATTAGAGAAACTGCAAACCAGAAACTATAAAATGGATCAAAGAAGTCACACTTTAAGGGACCTCTTTTAATAGTTTACAAATCTAAAAATGCCAACAAATAGGCCTTTCTAAAATGACACTACTGACGCAATCACCAGAAAACATCAGAATGTTTTCTAAAGTCATTTTTTTCTAGCAATTTTAACACTCTTACTTAGTAAGCTTTATGAGTAGCTAAAATTAAGAACTGCTCTAGAGCTATGTCTTTATTTGGGCAAAATTAACTGACATTTCATTTTTCAGAAAACTAGTAGCTAAATTTATTATCTTCATATTAAAAGGGCTTTAAAAAATGCTAAAAATTTTAGACCCAACAAGGAGCCACTAAATGGTTTTTTGAAAAGGATAATTATATGTACAAAAGATTTGGTGCTCCTTCTATCTTATTCCTTAGATCTGATTCTGTTTGGCAAAGGAAACTCTCATCCTGATAGAACTTAGAACAATAAATAAAAATATTCTTTGCTCTTAACTTTTCTTCATAAATGTTATAATATTTCTCAGTGTTAGGACAGTACTATCTTTGCTAGTTATACCTACCTGGGTTTACTCATTCTTTAAGCAAGTTTTTGACCAGCAAAGTGAAGGTAGTGAGCATGTTTGAAAATGAAGAGAGAGGTTAGTTTAGACCAGAGAAGACAAAGATAAGCTGGGGAGAAATGTGGCTGGATGGAATGGGTGAAGAAAGTAAGGAATATATTCTCGGTGTGTTACAAATTAAAAATAGTTGAAAAATAACAAGGTAGAGAGAAAGCATTATAGACATGGAAGTGAAAATGTCCATAGCTGAAAAATGAAATGTCTTGCTCAAGCAATACCAAGGAGGTGAGTAATAATGGAGTAAAGAGAATGTAAGGGCCAATCTGGGGTGAGGATAGGAAGATTAAGGCTAAATTATGAGAAGCTTTGCATACAAAACAGATTCTAGAGGCAACAGAGTCACTGGAATTTATTGAATAGGGGGTGACATGGTCAAACCTGCTCTTTAGGAAAATCATTTTGGTATCTGAATAAAAATGCTGGCCTGAATGGGGAGAGATTTGAGGCAGGTTACTGTAACAGTCCATGTATAAAGTCTCTCCCCTGACTTAGGGGAGAGAAGAGTGTATTTAAGAGATGTTGCAAAGGTGAAAAGAAAAGGCCTTGGAAACAAACTGGATATGGGGCTGGGAGGGTAAAAGTGAGGGGTCAAGAATGAAATTAAGTTGTGAGGCTGGGTGACTGGGAAGGCAAGTGTTGTGCCCTTAGCAACAATAGGAAAGTCCAGAAGGGCAGAGAATTCGTGGGGGAAGGGAAAAGGATATTATAATTCAATTTTGGACATGTTGAATTTAAGAGGTCTACAGGACACAGTTTAAGATGTCCAATATGCAATGACAAATATGAAATTGGAGATTAGTTTAGAGATTAGAGCTGGATAAGTAAATTTGAGAATCATTAGCAAAGAGCAGATGAGATCTTCAATAAAACACTATTTTATAGGAAGAAGAATGGACACAGCCAAGATGGTAGAGAGAAAGAAGTAGAAGCTAGCTCAACATATGTCCTCAACAAAGATCTAGAGAATGCAACAGATTCAATCAATTGGGGAAAAACAAAGAATAAGTCACAGGGAGTCCTTTTTCCCATTCAAGGAAGTTTCAGAGATAGACAGGAAGGTCTGAATATACCAGGTTTGATTTTTTTTGGAGGGGGGAGGGGAGTCTGTCCAGGTATATAGCACATGGCAGCAGTGACAGGAAGTATTCTAGATCCAAAGACTCAGAGAGCCAGGATAAGACACCAGAAAGGGAAGCAGAAGGTATTGCTAAGCAAAACACTGGGTGAAGGAAAATCCTATCTCCTACCATCCAACAATGGGTCACAGATCCAGGACAATGGGAGCAGGTGCCCTGAAAACAATTTCCAAGAAACCTTGTTGCTCTAATCCCCGAAGTGGACAGTAATATCTTAAGACCAAAGGATAGCTCAGTCAGCAGTTCAAATGCTCTGAACCTGCAAAGGTTTCCAGGAAGTCAACAGTCATGCTGCAGTCTGCTGAAACTTCCAACTAGAAACAGATTAAGGGAAATATTAATTAGAAGCAAAACAGACTCAAAGGGGGTTAAAAGGGAAAAAAAGGAAGGTAGGACAAATATAAAAGAATAGAATGTTATCCTCATCAACATCAATTATAAAATGCAAACAGAATAAATTCACCCATAAAAAATAAGAGGATAACAGAATAGATTAGAAAACAGACTCTAACCATAGATTCAAACAGGTTTGAAACAAAGATAGTTAAACTAAGGGACTGGAATAAAGCCTATTATGCTTCAGCTGAAATAAAAGACACGAGAGATAATTATAACATCAGACAAAGCAAAAATAAAGAGACCTAATCAAAGAAATATAATCAGGGAATTTTAAAGAGATTAAAAAAAACTGACAACAAAAATAAAGCATTAACTAATTTGATTAAGAAAAATTATCTAATTACTATTAACATTTAAAAAATGAAGATGAGTTCACAACCAATGAAGAGGAAATAAAACCAATTATTAAGGAGCTATTTTGTCCAACTATATGCCAATAAAATGAATAAACTAAATGTAACAAAAATATAAATTAACCACTTTAAGAGAACAGGAAAATAAACTATTTAAACACACCTATGTTATGGGGCAAAATGAACAAGCCAAAAAATGAACTCCCAAATTAAAAAAATTCAAGAAGGATTTACAAATGACTGCTACCAAACATTTAAAAAACGAATACAATATAACATAAGTTGTTTGAAAACAAAATATGAAGAAAGGATCCCATTAATTCCTTCTACAACAAATACATGATCTCAATACCTAAATAAAGGACCACCAAAACTGGAAAAAAATAACAACCCCCCCCCAATAACCCATAAACCAGTATCTCTTAAGAATATTGATACAAAATTTTAATCATCAAGGAGACTACAGCAAAAATATTTTGCGATGATAATAATCTATGACCAGGCTGGATTTATACCAAGAATGTGTGGTTGATTCAAGATTAGAAAAACTAATTAGGAAAATTAAATGGAAATTGTGGCAGAGTTTCATAGAAGCTGCAGGTGACAGGGAAAGGCTAATAAATGACAGAGCCTAAATGACCAAGTACTTAACCCAAATTTTGCAATAAGGTACTGTAAACAACCCAAAAGAGAAAAAATTCAGACTTCTACTCTGGTATGAAGAGAAGTAATAAAATTTTTATTCCTGAAATGTATAATTTAATTGGTAATTACCAATATTACCAATAAAGCTCAGGAAGAGGAGATAGAAAAGAAAATTCTATTTAAAATATATAGAAACAGTATAAAATACTTGACACTCTACCTGCCAAGACATTGACAAGAACTATATGAATACAATCATTTAACACTTCATACAAATAAGGCAGATCCAAATGTGGAAAAATATTAATTGTGGGTAAGAGACCACAATATAATAAAAATGACAACACTTAAATTAATTAACTTTTTCAGCACCATATCATTCAAAGTAATATTTACAGAGTAAATAAAGATCAAGAGTATTAAAGGAGCCAATTTAAAAAAAAAAAAAAGGCAAGTTAGGGGGCCTAGCAGTACTAGATCTCAAACTATGCTACAAAGTTGTAACTGTTGAAACAATTTGGTGCCAAATAGGAAATAGGATATTTGATCAGTGAAACAAATTAGGCACACAATATATAGAAGCGATAAGCACAGTGGCAAACTGTAGTTGGCAGAATCTTGGCATAGAACAACATCTCACAACTTTAACACCAAGATAATAAGCTCAAAATGGGTATGTTAGTCAACCATAAAAAGGGTAACATCATAAGGAAATTAGCTATCATGTTGGGAAGAATTCATGATCAAACAAGAGCTATTAACTCTTCACAGGAAATAAAATGGATAATTTTAATTATATAAAATGAAGCTTTTGTACAAACAAAATTAATGCAGGTAAAATACGGGACAAAAAACCAAGAAAGTGAGAAAAATATTTACAGCAAATTTCTCATATTAAGAACTCATTTCTAAAATATAAAGGAAACTGAGACAAATTTTCAAACATAGAGCCATTAAACAACTAATAAATCAAGAGCTATAAATAGGCAGTTTTCAGAGGAAGAAATCCAAGTTATCAATAGTCATATGAAAAAATGGTTTAAAATCACTATTAAAACAGTAATTCTGAGGTGCTACCATCTCACTTATCAGATTGGCTAAAATAACAAGGAAAACAACAAAAGCTGGAGAGGGAATAAGGGAAATCAGGTTCATTAATCTGGAGCTCATTGGTTGAACTATGAACTAGTTCAACCTTTCTGGAAAACAAATTGGAGCTATGCCCAAAAAGCTGTGCAACCTTTGATCTAGTGATACCATTATTAAATATAACTATCATAAAAATATCAAAGAAAAAGGGAAAGGATGTATATATAAAATATTCACACATTGGAAACTCAGTTGATGAATGTCCATTAAATGGGAAATGGCTGAATAAATTGTGATACATGAATGTGATAGAATATAACTAGTGTGCTGTAAGAAATTATGAAAGCGATAGTTTAAGAAGATTCTGGGAAGACTTGTATGAACTGAAGAAAAATGAAGTGAGCAGAGACTAGAGAATAATTTACACAATCACAATATTGTAAAGACAACGAAATATAACTTGATAACTGTTTGATACAATGGCCAATCAATCTCCAAAGAACTAATGATGAAACTTGCTACCCACACCTTCAAATAGGGAACTAATAAATTCAGAATAGATTAAAGCATATTTTTTCTTTTCATATAGTTAATTCCAGAACTTATTTTATATGACTATGAAAGTACATTTTAAAAATGTTTGTAAAAGGTTGTAAAAAATAGTATAATGACATGAGTAATGGATAAAATCTTGTTTGACATCCAGAGTTAGGAGGTATAATTTAGATAAAAAATCTACCAAAGGAGACTTAGAAGGAGCAGTCGGGTAGTAAAGAAGAACCAGGAAAGAGCAGAGTCCCAAAAACCTAGAAAGAGAGTATTTGGAGAGAAGACTGACAGTGTCAAAGGTTGCAGTGAGGTCAAGTGGGATAAGGATTGAGAAAAGATCTTTAGATTTGGGAGTGGATAAAGAAAATAACCTAGCTTAATCATCTTTTCTAGCCTTACTTGATTTATGTATTCCCCTTCACATTTAGATTCAGCTAAACTGGTCTACTTATTTTCCTGTACTCAGCATTACATTCCTTATGCCTCTGTAAAAACTATCCCATATGCCTGGAATGCATTCCTTTTTCACCTTTCTTTCTTGGAATACTTAGTTTCTTTCAAGGAATAACTCAAGTATCATGTCTTCCTTGTATACCGACCTTCAAATCTGTTATTGTGAATATTTGTTTCTCTCAGTACAATATTTTCTCCTTGAAGGCACTGATGATTTTTCTTTTTGTCCTTTTTTTCTGCAATACTTACACAACTTGTAATTTCACTAGTAAACACTCTCTATCAGTATAAGCCTGGCAACTGCTGGACAATTAATTATTTAAGACATTTAAGAGAGCTGTCTGGGGTACTGAGGTAGAATGACATACAGTTAGGTATGTATGAGATGTTGTCTAAACTCAAGTGGAATTCAGATTTTCCTGACTTCTAAGCTAGCTATCTCCTACCAATACCTAAAAATCTCCCACAAATCAGGTTGTTTAAAATTGATTAAGATTTGCTGGACTGAAATTATTTGCCTTATAGCCTCTTTTTGTAGTGGCAAGAAACTGGAAACTGAGTGGATACCCATTAGCTAGAGAATAGCTAAAGAAGTCTTGATACATGTTATGGAATATTTTTATTCTATAAGAAATGATCAGTAGGATTATTTCAGAAAGGCCTGGGTAGACTTACATGAAATGATGCTAAGTGAAATGAGCCGAACCAGGAGATTATTATACACCGCAACAACAATATTATATGATGGATCAATTCTGATGGACATGGCTCTTTTCAACAATGAGATGATGTAGGCCCGTTCCAATAGACCTGTGATGGAGAGAGCACTGTGGGAACTGAGGGTGGATTACAACAAAGCATTTTCTCTCCTTTTGTTGTGGCTTGCTTGAACTGTATTTTCTCATTTTTTTTTCTTTTTGATCTGATTTTTCTTGTGCAGCAAGATAATAGTATAAATATATATGTCTATATATTGGATTTAACATATATTTTTACCATGTTTAACAAATATTCTATTACTTGCCTTCTAGGGGAGAGGGTGGAAGAAAGGGGGGAGAATTGGAACACAAGGGTAGATGTTAAAAAATAATTTTGAATATGTTTTGAAAATTAAAAAAATAATAAAAAAGATTATTTGCCTTAATTGCTGACAAAGCTTGTAATCGCCTTCCGGAAATTATTGGGCCTTTAAGGTGACCTGAGGGAAGAATTAAGAAGCAGTGTTTAACAAATTATAAATATGAGGGAAGACATTATCTGCAAATCTGAGTAATAAATTTATTAAAGAAGCAAAGGCCTTTCTTATTTCCTTTTTTTGGGGGGGAGGGGAGCCTACATAATTGGGGTTAAGTGATTTGCCCAGGGTCACACAACTAGACAAGTATCTGAGGCCAAATTTGAACTCAAATCTTCCTGACTTCAGGGCTGGTGCGCCACCTAGCTGCCCCATTATTTCCCTTTTTTAAGTGTGTTTTCCAAATTAACTAAAAGGGTATAGAGTGTAGACCTGAGATTTCATTGCTATACCTAATGTCCAGATGAGGAAAATCCCTCTGTCAACCTATGTTGATTCTCTGAAAAAAAAAAAATGCCTAAAGATTGAGACGTTAAATGATTTGCTCAAGGGTCATATAATCAGTAATATGACAGAGGTAAAATATGAACCCTGACTTCGAGGCAGTTCTTTAACCACTCTAAATAATTATTTATCTTTATTTTATTTTCCCCCACTATATGACATCATACTTATAAATATTAAATATAAAGTCCAAATAGTTCAAGATCATTTTACAGTCTAGCATCACTGAATGCCTACCTTTTTTTTTTTTTTTTTTTTTTTTTTTAGTGAAGGTTGAGGCAGTTTGGGTTAAATGACCTGCCTAGGATCACACAGCTAGGAGGTGTTAAGTGTCTGAGGCCAGATTTAAACTCAGGTCCTCCTGACTTCAGGAGGACTGAATATTCAATCTATTTTTTCCTTAAAAATTATAAAGACTTTAAAGTCACTAAACTTATTTCTTTCTTTATAGAATCTGAGATTTAAAGCTTGAACCAACTTTAAGAGACAACTAGGCCTCTAGATTCATGTCTAGACTTGATTTTTATTTTGCAGAAGAAACTCTAGAGTTATATAACAACCAAAGTCACAATGGTTTAAAAAAAAAAAAAAAAAAAAAAAAAACTCAGAGTGAGTATTTGAAATCAGGCTCCAAGATGCCAAATTCAGCACTCTTTATACTGCATCATATCTTTTACTCAAATCCTGAGTCTAAATCTAGCATTTTTCCCACTACTATGCAAAGTATTTTAAAATCACAGAATTTTAAAATGGAAAAGGATCTTAGAGGTCATTTGGGTCAACTCTTCACCATGGCTCAAATTCACCTTTATAATGTTCTCAATGGTAAGCAATCAAAATAAGCACTTTGCTAAAGATACAAAAAAACAGCAAAAACCAATTTCTACTCTCAAAAGAAATTACATTTTAATGGGTGGGGAAAAAACAGCATACATAAATTGATAAAGAAAAATACAGAATAAGTCCCAATGGGAATGGAAACTATGCCTACTAGAGGTAGCAATGGAGTTGAACCTAAAGGTAGACAGTAAATCTAAGAGTAGAAGGCTGAACAGGAGAACATTCTAGGCATGGGGGACTCAGTCAGTATAAAAGCACAGAAATGGAAAAAGATGGAATCATATATGAACAGCAAGTAGGCCAGTAGGAGGAATCTTGAGAACCATGAATTAATTAATTAATGTTTAAAAGGCTAGAAAGATGGGAAGAGGCCAAGATGTGAATCATTTTAAATACCAGAGTTAGTTATATTTGATTCTAGAGGTTAAGAGGAAGCTATTAGTATTTACTGATAAAAGGGTCAAATGTGCAATTTTGGAAAGTCTTTGGCAGCAGTTTTGAGAGAAGGAGAGAATGGAGTGGGGGAAAATTTTGCAGCACAAAGGCTTAATTAGGACATTATTGCAATAATCCAAGGAAGAGGTGGACAAGAGTTTGAACTTGCACAGTGGATGTTTGAGTAGAAATAAGATAATGTATACACTGAAATTTAAAGAAAAATTACAAGATTTGGCAAATCATTGGATATGTTGGAGACAGAAAAATAATAAAGAATGATACCAAATTATAAATCCGGATTATTAGAAGGATAGTGCTTTCCTTAACATCAATAATAGATGTCTGGAAGAGGGGAAATAAAGAATAATTAGCTTTTATATAGCAATTTCAAGTCTACAAAGTGCTTTACAAGATCTCATTTGATTCTCAAAACAACCAGAGAAGATAAGAGCTATTCATTATCCCCATTTTATAAATGAGGAAACTGGGGCAAAGGTAGGCTAAATGATTTGCCCAGGATAATACAACTATTAAGTATCTGAGGCAGGATTCAAATTCAGATCTTCCTGACTCCAAGTCCAGATCTCTGTCCACTATGCTACCTAAATAATAATCTCTGCTTTGGACATGTTGTATCTAAGATCCCTATAGACCATCAAATTTAAAATGTCTAACAGAAAATAAGTGATATAGGACTAGAGCTCAAGAGAGAGAATAGGGCTGGATAATTATGTCTGGGAACCTCTGCAGAGAGATGATAATTGAACCCATAGGAGCAGATGAGATCACCAAGTGAGAAAATGTAGAAAGAGAATGTAAGAGGACTCAAGACCAAGTATCAGGGGACATCTATAGTTAAGTGGGCATAACATTAGTGAGGATCAAGGCAAGAAATTGATAAACTGACAACAATGTGGTATCTAAGATATATAAACAATAAACAGATAACACACACACACAGTAAAACTATTTCTCAATAGAAAAGTGGTCAAAGAATATAAACAGTTCTCAAAAGAATTGCAAACCACTAATATATGAAACAACTTTAAAATCATTAATAAGAAAAATAAAAAGGTTTCACCTCACATGCTATAAATTGGTAGATAAACAAAAACAGGAAATCAGAGTTAGAGGGGCTATAGGAAGATTTACCAGTAGACTATTAAGTGGAGCTGTGAATTTATTCCTTTCCCTATCAATGAGCATCTGCTTAGTTTTCAGTTCTTTATTAGCCCCGAAAGAGCTACAATAAATATTTTTATGTATAATCTATTTGGGGTACAAAATCTAGTAATGATCTTTGGGTGCTTTATCTGCAGAATTCCAAATTATTGCAAGTAATCATAAAAAATGTTGAATATGAACACAGAATCACGGAAACATCTATATGAACTGACAGAGTGACAAGAAGAGCTAAGAAAAAATATACATAATGACCATGGCAACATAAACCAAAAGAATCACAAAAATAGTATCGAGAGTAAATGTGCAAAATTAAAAAGAACAAGCATGGTTTGAGAAGGGATGTGAGAAGACATTCTTATTCTTTTGTGAAAATTTTTCAAAGAAGGAGGTTCAGAATTGTAGCCCACTATACATTTTCAAACTTTTTTGATGCATTAATTAGGTAATGCTGATTAATCAGTCATAATGATTTTCTTCCTTTTATTGTCTTTAAAAATATAATTATATTTATATATAATATATATAAATTTATTATAGAGGATAGCTATCTAAAGATAGAGAGATAGTGGAGAAAATCATGGTGATGTGAAAAACCAAACTACTTCAAAATTGTTTCTTAAAAAGAGCTTCTAAAAGACAGAAGAACCAAGAAAAAGCAGTCATGAAATCCCAAAGAAAAGAGTATTCAGGAGGTTGTGGACACTGTCTATCAAATGCCAGAGAGAGATAAGGTTGAGAATTGAAATGAATCTAATTTTGGTTAAATGACTTTAGGATGGAAATCTAATCCATTAATTGTTTTTATAGTAGTTGTTTGTTTGTTTGCTTTTTAAATAAGCCAAAAGATTGAAGATTAGAAAAAGAGTTCAAGATGATGGTGGGGGAAATCTTCTGGAGAAGATGGGAGGACATGGGATCAAGGATACATATAAAGGGGTAGCCTGGATAAACAGAAAAGGGTCTATCTCATTAAGTATTGGAGTAAAGAAGACAATATCAAATGGATTTGAAAATCGATGAAGGAGAAGAGGGAAATCTTTGTAATGGTTTCTCCCTTCCTTTCCCTCCTGCTTCCCCTTCTTTCTTTCCTCCCTCCCTCCCTCCCTCCCTGCCCCACCCCCCTCAGCTGTGCTGAGGACAGAGAAAGATTTGAGGTAATGAGCCCAGTTGAGAAGCTGGCACAGTAATGCAGGGGAGAAATAATAAGGCCTTGACATAAGATAATGGCTGTGTGAAAAGAGATAAAGAGTCAGATATGACAGAAGTTATGGAGGTAGAAAGGATCTGTAGGTAGAAAGGTATCTATAGAGAGACAGCTTAAAGTCAAAATCTTCCTGACTTTGAGAACAACCATTGTCATCAGGAGACAAATATGTATGTGTATAGGTAAGCATATATGTGTATGTATGTATGTTTTTAAAAAGCTAGTCACATAGCAAGAAAGTGATAAAATATGACTATAACAAAGGTATATCCTGTACCAAGGAGATACTGAAATAATTAAAGGGTTAATAATTAAATAATTGAAGAGTTCTTCAATACATTGGCAAGATTACCCCATGAAAAATTTATGGAAAGATGTAATTATGAATTAAGCATGATTTTTACACAATGAAAAGGAATGGAGAGGTTGTAATCTGTAGTACTGGAGAAAGCACTAACCATAGTGGTAAGACTCATGGATGCACAAAATAGAAAACCAGGACAAGTTCTGACCTGAAGAATGTCTAAATCCTTGGCTTAAAAAGTATGAAGCAAAAACAACCACTATACTTGACCAAAAAAATAAAAAACAAAAAACCTTCCTTTCATTAAATTTTTTAAAAAGCCCTACACATATATTAGTGGTATTTTGTTTCTAAGATAATTTTGTTAGGCTATAACATTCTGACAAATCCAGAAATATGATAAATTATAAATTTTAAAGATTGGTTGACAATCATCCGAGGAATGATGTCCAAAAAGCATTTATGAAGCCAACCATTCAAGATTTATTAAGGACCTACTACCTATTATATAAATAACTAGGTGCTATGCTCTCTTGGAATTTATAATCTAACAGGAGATTTTTAAAGACAACTTGTCACTTTGAATGTTTGTCTCTCTAACTGCTAAAATTCAATAAACTAGGTTTGTCCCTAAAGAGAGATCGTAAAACATAATAAAATAGATCAATAAAAATAGCTTTAAAAAAAAAGTTGCTTTCAATACATGTCTTTGATGGAGAGAGAAAAAGAGAAAGAGAGAGACATAGACAGACAGACAGACAAGAGACAGAGAGTGATCACGAGTGTGTGAGTAGTGGACACAGATACCAGTCAAAAAATAAGTTTTGTTAAGTAAAAACACACACACAAGGAATCTTAAAATGACATACTTGAAAATTGATAATCTAGCATCTGTTGGGAAGACAAAGTAAGGCAAAAATACTCTCTCTCAAGTCGTGAATCATCTATTAAGTCCCCACCTACTAACTAGGCACCGTGCTAAGTGAAGGGATGTTTCAAAAACAAAAGAATTCTCCCTAACCTCAAAAAGCACACATCTAATGAGGGAAGACAAGATGCAAATACTTATGTACAAATAATGTATAGACAAATGATGTGTAAATTAAAAATAATATCAGAAGGAAGCACTAATGTAAGTAATATCTGGAAAGGCTTCTTGGAGAAAGTACAATTTTAATTGAGATTTGAAAAAAGCCAGGGAAGACAAGGGGCAGAAATGAGGAGGAAGAAAATTTCAGATATGGGGACAGGCAGTGGAAAATGCACAATGATGAGATGAATTATCTTTTGTGGGGAACAACAAGGAAGCTCCCTAAAGCTAGAGAATTAAGAAGGGAACAAAGTGAAAAAAGACTAGAAAGATAGGAAGGGGAGAGGCTATGAAAAGCTTTAAACGTCAAAGAATATTGTAATGGGCCCTTCCATTTATAAATGGTCTAATTATTAGGAAGCTTTTCCTGACATACAAAATCAAAATTTATCTTTTTGTTTTAGTGCTGTCTTAGTCTTTGTTAACCCCATTTAAGATTATTATTATTTTTTAAAGCAAAGATACTAGAGTGGTTTGCCATTTAACTTCCAGCTCATTTAATAGGTGAGGAACAGAGGCAAACAGAATTAAGTGACTTGCCTAGGATCACAGAACTAAGAAGTGTCTGAGGCCAGATTTGAACATCCTGATCTAAGGCCTGGTGCTCCATTCACTGTGCCACTTAATTGCCCTATTCTTTGCTACTTTCATTTAATGTCCCTCATTCTACCCTTTAAGAACTCAAACAGAACAAATCTAAGCATTCTTCTCCATGACAACCTTTCAAATACTTGAAGACATCATTTAACCCCAGTATCTTTTCTTCTTCAGGCTAAATATTCAATTCTTTCAACTAACTCTAATATGGCATGGACTCAAAGTCCTTTACCATCTTCATTATCCTCTACTCTTCAGTTTATTAATGTTCTTTTTTAATCACTCTATTAGAACTAACTTCAATATTCCAGGTGAATTCTGCAGAGGACAAAGTACAGTTTGTCACTTCTCTATTACTGTATGTCACTCTCCTCTTAATGTAGGCTAAGATCAAAATAGCTTTATAGGCTGCCACAACATATTTGACTCATTCAGAGCTTAAAGTCTGTTAAAATTCCTAGTTTTTCAGAAGAACTGCTTTTTATTCATATTTCATTTGTAAGGATGATTTTTTATATTGAAATGTAAAACTCTACATTTTCTCCTTTTGAATTTCATCTTAACAGACAAAACCCAATGAATGCTACAAACAGATAAAAGTCCTTTTGGATCCTGGCTCAATTCATCCACAGTGTTAACTATCTCTCCTAAGTTTGTATTATCTGGACATTTGATAGAACACCTGGGCCTTTAAGTCATCAATAAAGGCCAACACAAACTCTTAAGAAGACAAGTACTGGAGACTCTATGGTCAGCTTTTAAAAACTATAAGCATGGAGATAAAAAAAGAAATTGTTTTCTTTCTCTGTGCCTCTCACTTCCTCACCTATTTATTTTAACCATAGTGTTTTGGGTTTTGTGGGAAGCATAATTGTTTTGATTGCTTTCCTATCACTGCATCATTGTTTCATTCCTTATGCACATCTAATTTAGCTTTCATAGAAAAAATATTCAAGACAACTCTGAGATACCACTACACACTTGTCAGATTGGCTAGAATAACAGGGGAAGATAATGCGCAATGTTGGAGGGGATGTGGGAAAACAGGGACACTGATACATTGTTGTGGAATTGTGAACCCATCCAGCCATTCTGGAGAGCAATTTGGAACTATGATCAAAAAGTGATCAAACTCTGCATACCCTTAGATCCAGCAGTGCTACTACTGGCCTCATATCCCAAAGAGATCTTAAAGAAGGGAAAGGGATCTATATGTGCAAGAACGTTTGTGGCAGCCCTCCTTGTAATGGCCAGAAACAGGAAACTGAGTGGGTGTCCATCAATTGGAGAATGGCTGAATAAATTGTGGAATATGAATATTATGGAATATTGTTATTCTGTAAGAAATGACCAACAGGATGATTTCAGAAAGGACTGGAGAGACTTACATGACCTGATGCTGAGTGAAATGAGCAAGACCAGGAGATCATTATACACTTCAACAACAATACTATATGATGATCAATTCTGATGGAGTGGCCATATTCAACAATGAGATGAACCAAATCAGTTCCTGTAAAGGGCTAGAACTGAGCAATGCACTTGGATAATGAAGCACGTGAGACTAATTGCCAATTGGACAGTTCCCTATTAACTTGTTTGAAGGCTGACCTTCCCCAGCTGTTATGTGCTGACTTGATTGGTGGGACAAAGAGGGGAAAGTGACGTATGTGGGAGGAGGAGGGAGAGGAATTGAGACACAGAAGCTGACTCAGTCTCTCCTAGCGTTTGAGGGAGGAAGGTGTTTGTGAGGTTGCTAGGTCTAACCCCCAGACCTTAGACGTAAAAGATCAAGAATAAAGACGTTTAGTGATCCTGACTCCAGCTGATTTCTGGGAAGACAGAGTTCCAGCAAGTTCCAATGGAGCAGTAATGAACTGAACCAGTTACACCCAGCAAAAGAACTCTGGGAGATGACTATGGACCACTACATAGAATTCCCAATCCCCCTATTTTTGTCTAACTGCATTTTTGATTTCTTCAGGTTAATTATACACTATTTCAAAGTCCAATTCTTTTTGTACAGCAAAACAACTGTTTGTCCATGCATACATATATTGTATTTAATTTATACTTTAACATATGTAACATGTATTGGTCAACCTGCCATCTGAGGGAGGGGGTGGGAGGAAGGAGGGTAAAAATTGGAACAAAAGGCTTGGCAATTGTCAATGCTGTAAAATTACCCATGCATGTATCTTGTAAAAAATAATAATAATAATAATTAATTAATTAATAAAAATAAATTGTCTGTTCATATCCTTTAACCATTTATCAACTGGAGAGTGATTTGATTTCTTATAAATTAGAGTCAATTCTCTATATATTTTGGAAATGAGGCTTTGCAGAACCTTTGACCATAAAAATGTTTTCTCAGTTTATTGTTTCCCTTCTAATCTTGTCTGCATTAATTTTGTTTGTACAAAAGCTTTTTCATTTTGATATAATTAAAATTTTGTATTTTGTGATAAATAATGATCTCTAGTTCTTCTTTGGTCACAAACCCCATCCTCATCCACAGATCTGAGAGGTAAACTATCCTTTGTTCTTCTAATTTATTTATAACCTCATTCTTTATGCCTAGATCATGAACGCATTTTGACCTTATCTTGGTGTACAGTGTTAAGTGTGGGTCAATGCCTAGTTTCTGCCATACTAATTTCCAATTTTTCCAACAGTTTTTGTCAAACAGTAAACTCTTATCCCAAAAGCTGGGGTCTCTGGGTTTGTCAAACACTAGATTATTAAAGTTATTGATTATTTTGTCCTTTGAAGCTAACCTATTCCACTGATCAACTAGTCTATTTCTTAGCCAATACCCAATGGCTTTGGTAACCGCTGCTTTATAATAGTTTTAGATCTGGTACAGCTAGGCCATCTTCATTTGATTTTTTTTTTTTCATTAGTTCCCTTGAAAGTCTTGATATTTTGTTCTTCCAGATGAATTTTGTTATTTTTTCTAGATCTTTAAAACAGTTTTTTTGTGAGTGATTTGTATAGCACTAAATAAACAGATTAGTTTAGGTAGTATTTCATCTTTATTATATTTGCTCGCCCTATCCAAGAGCACTTAATATTTTTCCAATTGGTTAGATCTGACTTTGTGTGGAAAGTAAAGTTCCTGACTTTCCTTTGGCAGATAGATTTCCAAATATTTTATACGGCAGTTACTGTAAATGGAATTTCTCTTTGTAACCCTAACTGTTAAATTTTGTTAGTGATATATAACAATGCTGATGACTTCTATGAGTTTATCTTGTATCCTGCAACTTTGCTAAAGTTGTGGATTATTTCTAATAGCTTTTTAGTAGAATCTCTGGAGTTCTATAAGTATACCATCATATCATCTGCAAAGAGTGATAATTTGGTTTCCCCATTACCTACTCTAATTCCTTTAATCTCTTTCTCAACTCATTGCTGAAGCTAGCATTTCTAATACAATATTGAATAGTAATAGTGATAGTGGGGCAACTTTGTTTCACTCCTGATCTTACTTGGAATGGTTCCAGTTTATCCCCATTACATATGATGCTTACTGGCAGTTTTAAATAGATGCTATTGATTATTTTAAGGAAAAGTCCATTTATTTCTATACTCTCAAGTGTTTTTAATAGGAATGGATGCTGGATTTTATCAAATGCTTTTTCTGCATCTATTGAGATGATCATATGATTTTTGTTAATTTGGTTATTGATATAGTCAGTTATGCTAATAGTTTTCCTAATATTGAACCAGCCCTGCATTCCTGGTATAAATCCTACTTGGTCATGGTGTATTATTCTAGGGATGATTTTCTGTAATCTTTTTGCTAATATTTTATTTAAGATTTTAGCATCAATATTCATTAGGGAGATTGGTCTATAATTTTCTTTCTGTTTTCAACCTACTTGGTTTAGGTATCACTACCATGTCTGTGTCATAAAAAGAATTTGATAGGAATTCGTCATTTCCTATTTTTTCAAATAGTTTATATAACATTGGAGTTAATTGTTCTTTAAATGTTTGATAGAATCCACATATGTAAATCCATCTGATCCTGGGGATTGTTTTCTTAGGGAGTTGATTAACAGCTTGTCCTATTTCTTTTTCTAAAATGGGACTATTTAAGCAATTTACTTCCTCCTCTGTGTGTCTGGGAAGCCTATATTTTTTGAAGGTAGTAATTCATTTCACTTAGGTTATCAAATTTATTGCCATAAAGTTGAGCAAACTCCTAATTATTGCTCTAATTTTCTCTTCATTAGTCTTAAAAATGTAAATTCACCAACAATTTTATTTTCCTCTTTCCTTTTTCTAGTCAGACTTACCAAAATATCTATTTTATTGATTTTTTTTTCATAAACCAACTCTTAGTTTTATTTATTAATTCAATAGTTTTTTAACTTTCAATTTTATCATTTTCTCCTTTTAATTTTAGAATTTCAAATTTAGTAATTGATTGGGGGGTTTTAATTTGGTCTTTTTCTAACTTTTTAAGTTGCAAACCCAATTCATTGATCTTCTCTTTCTCTATTTTATTCAAGTAAGCCTCTAGAGATAAAAAATTTCCCCTTATTACCACTTTGTGTGCATTTTGGTATGTTGTCTCACTGTTGTTATTCTCTTGGGTGAAATTATTCATTGTGTCTATGATTTGTTGTTTCACCCATTCATTCTTTAGGATAAGATTATTTAGTTTCCAATTACTTTTTGGTCTATTTACCCCTAGCTTTTAGTTGAATGTAGTTTTTATTGAATCATGATCTGAAAAGAATGCATTTACTATTTCTGCTTTTCTGCATTTAATTTTGAGGTCTTTATGTCCTAATATATGGTCAATTTTTGTATAGGTTCCATGAACTGCTAAGAAAGTATATTCCTTTCTGTCTTCATTCAGTTTTCTCCAAAGAGCTATTATCATACCTAACTTTTATAATATTCTATTTACCTCTTTAACTTTCTTATTTGTTTTGTGGTTTGATTTATCTAGTTCTGAGAGTGCAAGATTGAGATCTCCTATTATAGTTTTATAGCTTTGCTGTCTATTTATTCTCAACTTCTCCTTTAGGAAGTTAGATGCTATACCACTTGGTGCATTTATGTTTAGTATTGATATTGCTTCATTGTCTATGCTACTCTTTAGCAAGATATAGTTTCCTTATCTCTTTTAATTAGATCAGTTTTTGCTTTTGCTTGATCTGAGATAAGGATGGCTACCTCTGTTTTTTTTTTTTTTTTTTTTTAATTTCACCTGAAGTATAATAGATTCTGCTTTAGCCTTTTATCTTTACTCTTTGTGTCAATCTGCTTTAAATGTGTTTCCTGTAAACAACATATTGCAGGGTTCTGCCTTTTGATCCAGTCTGCTATCTGCCTCTGCTTTATGGAAGAGTTCATTCCATTCACATTTACGGTTAAAATGACTAATTCTGTATTTCCTGCCATCTTATTATGCCCAGATTATGCTTTTCTTTTCCTTATCTCCCTTACCTTCCTCCCCAGTATTAAACTTATGAGCACCACTTGCCTCACACAGCTCTCCTTCTTTAAGAATCCCTCCCACCCCCTTTGAATCCTTTCCTCTTTCTTATACCTTTTCCTTATTACTCCTTTCCTTTTCCCTTTTCCTTTCCCACTTTTTAATGAGATGAGAGAAGTTTCTCTGCAAACCAAATGTCAATTATTTTCTCTTTGAGACAAATCTGATGAGAGCAAGAATCATACAACGTTCCTCCCTCTCCTTAAATTCCCTCAGATATGATAGGTTTCCTTTGCCTCTTTGTGAGATGTAGTTTCCCTCTTTTTATCTCCCCTTTCCCCTTTTTCTAATACTATCCTCTTTCCATTTCTATGTCCCTTTTTAAAAAATATTATATCAGTAAAATCAAATAATAACACATAGTCTTTATGAATGTACATAACAGAAATACAGTTCTCAAGAGTTCTTTTTTTACCTTTTTCTGCTTCTCTTGAGGTCAAATTTGTCTTGGAGTCAATTTGACTTGAAGATCAAATTTTTTGTTTAGCTCTGGTTTTTTCATTAGAAACAATGGAATTCACTTGTTTCATTAAATGTCCATCATCTGCCCTGGAAGAAAATCCTCAATTTAGCTGGGTAGTTTATTCTTGGCTGCATTCCAAGTTATTTTGCCTTTCGGAATATCAGATTCCAGGCTCTTCAATCCTTTAATGTGGAAGCAGCTAGCTCCTGAGTGATCCTTATTGTGGCTCCTTAGTATTTAAATTGTTTTTTTCTGGCTGCTTGTAATATTTTTTCCTTAGTTTTAGTTCTGAAATTTAGCCAGAATATTCCTTGGAATTTTTATTTTAGGGTCTCTTTCGGAAGGTGTTCGATGAATTTCAATGCCTATTTTACCTTCTGATTTTATTACCTCTGAGCAGTTCTCTTTGATGATTTTTCATCATAATTTTCAAGAAGTCCAATAATCCTCAGATTATCTCTCCTAGATCTATTTTCTAGGTCTGTTGTTTTTAACAACAGATATTTAACATTTTTTCAATTTTTTTCAGTTTTTTGGTTTCCTTGACTGATTCTTGATGTCTCAATGAATTTCTATTTGTTCAGTTCTGATTTTTAATGAGTTATTTTCTTCATTAGCTTTTTTTACTTCTTTTTGTATATGTCCAATTGAGTTTTTAAATGAGTTGCTTTGCTCTATGAAACTTTTTCCATTTCACTAATTTCTTTTTTTTCTTTTTTACTGTGTTATTTTCTTTTTTCCAATTCAGAAATCCTACCTTCCTGGAACTTCTTTTCCAAATCACAGATTCTGTTTCCCTGCACTCCCTGGGAGTTCTTTACTTTTTCCAATTCACATTTCAGAAAGTTGTTTTCTTTTTCTTTTAAGTGAATTATATGCCTTTTCTGTACTCTCTTGCAGAGCTTCTCTTTACTTTCCCCATTTTTCTTCTAGCTCTCTTTTAAGATCTTTTATAATTTCTTCTAGGAGAGCCTTGTGTGATGGGGACCAGGTTATATTCCCCTTTGGGGTTTTGTCTGGAGACTGCTATTAGTCTCCTTGGGGTTGAAAACTTGCTCTCTTTCTGCATAGAAGCTATCAATGGTTAGCAATGGCTTGGCTTTTTTACTCATTTTTTTTTAAAAAGCCCTTAGGGTCTGCCTTCACGGCAAGGAGGTTACCAGCTTCCTCTGCAGAACAGGGACAGATATATGGACAGTAACTGTCCTGTAAATGGGCTGCTAAGAGCAGCTGAGCTGCAAAAAATGCCCTGGAAGAGCCCAGCACCAGAAGTGTCACTGCCCTGGGAAGAGCAACGGCACTTCATTAATACTACTGCCCTGGGAAGAGGCCCACTGTGCAGATCAGCACCTGTCCTGGGACTAGAGGCTGAGTAGTGAAAGTACCTTGGGCAGAACCCTGCTGTGTGGATCAGTGGCTGTCCTGGGAAGAGCCCCACACTGAAGTGTTTCTGCCTTGGGAAGAAGTTCCATTGTCCTGGGCAGAGCCCTCCTTCTGTGCAGATTTGTGGCTGCCCAAGGCAGAGACCCCCCGGTGTGACTGCCCCAGGCAAAAGCTCCGAGCTTCAGAATGGGGCTACATAGCTGTGCTATGGTCTGTGCCGAGTCACTTCCGATGCTGTGTGAGTGTAGCCAGATCCTGTTAGATTCTGGCATTTTTTGAAGTACACTCTACCTTTCACTTTAACTTCTCTGCTAATCTACTGCTTTGCAACTGAAGCAGAGCAGCTAACCTGTGGTAGAGTCCTCCCAGCAAATTTTCCACTCATGGAGACCGCCCATGCCCCAGTCCACTCAGTGTGCTAGCCTCTGATTCTGCCTCTCTGCCTGTGCTGGCCTGCTTCTGCATGATCAGGACAAACATTTTCTGGCAATCTTCCAAGTTATCTTCTGCTGGTAAACTGTTGTGCTCCCAATATTCGTGGATTTCACTAGTCAAGCACTATTTCTGAGGCTGAATTTGGTAATTAGTAGTGAGGGTAGAAGGGAAGTTTAGAATGGCACATTTGTCTTCTCTGTCATCTTGGCTCCACCCCCCCACCCCCACCCCCCGTAAATAAATATTCTAACTTGCCTCTTCCCCAAAAAGCAGATCTTTGTCTTTGGTGGAAGCAGTGAAAACAGAGAAGAAAATATGAGAAATAAGAGAAATTAACAAATGAGTTGGTAATTGACTGAAAATAGTAGGCAAGAGATAAGTTAAAAGAGGAAGTAAAGGTAACACAAACATTTTCAGCTTAAGTAATTGAAAGAGTGTTTATGCCACTAACAGAAAGCACAGATACTTAAATTTAATTTGAATATATTAAGTGTGAGGTATCACTATTTCTACTAGTATTCAGGTGTTTCAGTGGATTGTTAGAAATGTGGCTTGGGGCAGCTAGGTGGCGCAGTGGATAGAGCACCAGCCCTGAAGTCAGCAGGACCTGAGTTCAAAATCTGGTTTCAGACACTTAACACGTCCTAGCTGTGTGACCTTGGGCAAGTCACTTAACCCCAGCCTCAAAAAAACAAAAAACAAAAAAAAGATATGTGGTTCTAAAGCTCAGGAGAATGTTTAGGACAGAAGACACAAATTTGGGAATCAGCAGCATAGAATTTAACAGTTGAAGTTTTAGATATCAATGAGGTTGCTAAGAGAATACTGAGGTAAGAATGCCAAGGAAAAGATCTTAAGGAATGTCTGAAGAAAATGGAAGAATGAAGAACTAATGAAAGAGAGCATGAGAGGGAGAAGACGACGACCAAATGAATATTATGGAAGAGATGGGTATAGTATTAGGAATACTGGAGGTGGTCAAGAGCATAAAATGTTGCAGAGATCAAGAAAGAGGAGGACTAAGAAAATTATTAGTAGTGGTGGTAGTAATTAAAGGAACAATTTTTCTCCCCCCCTCATATTTTATTTTTCCAAATACAAATGAAGATAGTTTTAATATTCATTTTTGTAAGACTGTTCTAATTTTTTTTTTCTCCCTTCTTCCCTCTTCTCCAAAATAGCAAGCAATCTGATATGGGTTAAACATGTGCAATAAAGGAATAGTTTCAATTGAATGGGAGAAACAAAAGCCATATTGCAAAGAGTTAAAGAGTGAATGGGTGTTAAGCATAAGGAGCAATTTATAGGCTACTTTTTCAAGGAGTTTCACATGAAAAGCAAGAAAAGGACTTGGAAGGGGAATATATATATATATGTGTGTGTGTGTGTATATATATATATATATATATATATATATATATATATATATACACACACATAATTAGATAGTATAGATAAGTGATATATAATGGTCACAAAGGAGATGACCAGGAATGGAATTAAAGATGAAGATGAAAGTATTATTGGCCTTGGTAAAGATAAAACCACTTTTTTCTCTAGATATGAAAAATGGATGTGGTGATAAGCCTTTGCTGAGTGAGACTTCTTAAGTCCTGAAAGAAATGTTGAGATATTTCAATTCTAATAACTTCACTTCCAGTTTTAATGGAGTTATGTGCTAATAAGTAATTTTAAGATATGGTTTCAATATATTTAATTTTAAATTTGCTATTAGGAATGATTTTTAAAAGATTAAGATAATAGTGCCAAACCATACAGAGCTTTACAATTCAGCAAATGATTGCTGAGACATATATGTATCACTAAGATAAGCAATGATAAATGATCATAGCATAACAAAGTAGGAATCTTGATGAAAGTTAAAGAAAACAATAGCAGGTCAGAGAAAATAAGTTAAAGTCTGAAATCTTGAAGACAGATTTAAGTCCCTATTGGTGGATAGTTGAAACAGACAGGGAACAGAAATATTTTATATTTCAAAAAACTTTAAATTTACCTCAAGAAGTTATATGAAGTATTACTTTTCTTTAAAATTTTTCCTTATTTATAACATTCCTTTGAAAAAAAATTATGAATGAAAAAGTTATGAATTTTCTTCCCTTTCCTCCCCTACCAGAGAAATGATACCAATTATACATGTGAAATCAAAGGCATTACCTTTAAAATTTTTTTTAATAATAGCTTTTTTATTTTCAAAATACATGCAAAGATAGTTTTCAAAATTCACCCTTGCAAAATCTTGTGATACAAATTTTTCTCCCTCCCTTCCTCCCCACTTCCTCATCTAGACAGCAAGTAATCCAAGATAAATTAAACAGATACAATTCTTCTAAACATATTTCCACATTTATCACACTGCATAAGAAATATCAGATCAAAAAGGAAAAAAATGAGGAAAAAAAGAAAGCAAACAGCCACCAAAAAGGTGAAAATACTATGTTGTGTTCCACATTCAGTCCCCACAATCTTCTTTTTGGAAGCAGATGGTTCTCTCCATCACAAGTCTATTGGAATTGTCCTGAATTACCTCATTGTAGAAAAGACCCAAGTCCATCAGAGTGGATCATCTCATAATCTTGTTGCTGTATAAAATATTTTATTGGTTTTATTCACTTTACTTAGCATCAGTTCATATATGTCTCTCCAGAGTTTTCTGACATCATTCTGTTGATTGTTTCTTACAGAATAATAATGTTCCATAACATTCATATACCATAACTTATTCAACTATTCCCAACTAATGGATATCTACTCAGTTTCCAGTTTCTTGGCACCAAAAATAAGACCGTTACAAACATTTTTGCATATGTGGATCCTTTTCCCTTTTTTATGATCTCTTTGGGATACATACCCAATGCAGACACTGCTGGATTAAAGCACATGGACAGTTTGCTAGCCTTTGGGCATAGTTCCATATTACTCTCCAGAATGGTTGGATCAGTTCACAACTCCACCAAAAATGTATCAATCTCCCAGTTTTCACACATCCCTTTCAACATTTATCATTATCTTTTCCTGTCATCTTAGCCAATCTGAGAGGTGTGTAGTAGTACCTTAGAGTTGTCTTAATTTGCATTCATCTAATTGATAGTGAGAGTATTTTTTCACATGATTAGAAATGGCTTCAATTTCTTTGAAAATTTGTCTGTTTAATGCCTTTAAACATGTATCAAGTGGAGAATGACTTGTATTCTTATAAATTTGAATTAATTCCCTATTTTAGAAATGAGGTCTTTATCAGAGACTGTGGATGTAAAAATTTTCCCCTAATTTTGTTTCCCTTCTAATATTGGCTGCATTTATTATTTGTACAATTTTAAAAATATAATCAAAATTATCCATTTTGCATTTCATAAAGCTTTCTAGTTCTTTGGCCATAAATTCCTTCCTTCTCCACAGGCCTAAAAGGTTCTCCTAATTTGCTTATAGTATCACCCAACCTATTTTGGGATACGATGTTAGGTGTTAGTTAATGAAAGGCAATAATAAGCCCTAAGAACCTACTAGGAGAGCTAGGCATTGAGCTCAGTACCAGAGATAGGTAAGAGGTTAAAAGAGTAAAATAGTCCTGCTCTCAAGGAGTTTACAATCTAATCAAGGGAGAAAAAAAGGAATTCTATACAAAGCAAGCTATAAGTAGGAAATAAGTAGTAACAGAGAAAAGGCAAGAAAATTAAAAAGGGTTGGGAAAGACCTATTACTTTTCTACTCTGAAAGGATAAAAGCCGAAAGAGTGTTTATAAAATTATTTAAATCAAATTACTTCTAGGAAAGGGGAAATTAGGTGGGGCATTGGATAGAGTGCTAGTCCTGAAGTTAGAAGACTCATCTTCCCTAGTTAGAATCTGGTCTCAGACATAATCTATAGTGTGTGACTCTGGGCAAGTGATTTAATCCTATTTGCCTCAGTTTCCTCATCTGTAAAATGACAAACTTTCTGCCAAGAAAATCTCAAATGGAGTCACAAAGAATTAAACATGACTGAAATGACTGAATAATTATTAGAAAATTAATGTCAATGTAGATTGCAGAATGAAGTGTGCTATTTGGTATCTCATAAATTTCAATGAATAATTCACTGGCAATAATGTCAACTGAATTTTTTAAAAATTCAGAACTCAGAAACAAACTGTTAGCTTAAAATAATGTTCTTTAATGGCCTTAACAAAAAGTTTTTCCCCCATCTTTTTTTTTTTTTTGGTTTCTTTATCTAAGAAAAAGAACCAACTCCCTGGATCTAGAGGTTAGGTGTAAGCAAAAATAATTATATGAGATTTAAATATATTTGTGTGTATATATGTATAAATACACATATGTACACATATACACACATGTATATACACACACACATATATTTATAGACAAATTTAAAATTATATTAAAATCTCACTTGAACAGTTACATGGATGAAAATCTAATAAAATGTGCGAAGAGTTAAAGTTTCTTTACCTTCTATTTTTGTATTGGATTTAATGGAATTACACTCAACTATCTTATACATTATGCATAGCGAAATTATTTAATTTTAGTTTTAACTAAAGCCTCTCAACAACTTAAATTCAACTGATGATCTTTAGGCAAATTCCAATCCTTATATTGTATTCACAATATTATTCTTTACTTCCCCTATAGCCATATTTGTTTCATTTTGAAATTAAGGAAAAAAACATGGTACAAACATTTGATACTAAAGAGGAAGCTAAGAGCATAGCAGAAGGCTACACAGCTTATCTTTCACTCTCCTATACTCCCTATAGGACAAAACCCTTATGGTTTGAAATTTAATGTTTTAAGACCAATGGACATTATGGCTTCATTCCAATCTGGAGAAGCAGCTAGACATGCAATCAACCATTTTTCCATTATATAAATTTCACATGCATTTAAGACAGTTTATGGATTGGCTTACAAATATTTTGCCTTTAGGTGTTTTTGCATTGAATTTGACTTTGCCCATTCCATTGGCATTTCTTATAATCCTACTAGTAAAGTCATTACTGCACAGACTATATTACCTAATATTGGGAAAGTCATTAACCCTGGGAAAGTCATTTAACCCTGATTGCCTCTCCTCCTACTCCAACCTCCAAATAGAACAAGCATTTCCATAACACAGTAAAATGGGGGAGAGAGATTTGATTACACATGAAACTGCAAATCTTATGTACAACTTGCTATTTCTTTTAAATTATATAACAAAGTTATTGTATAACGGTTTCCTTTTCCTTTCCTCTTCCCCCCAAAAGTAGCTACCTTTGGACATAATTATATATAGGCATATGTAAAATCATTCATATATGAAGTTTAATATTTCTATGTATTTGCCTATTATTCTTGAACCACTCCAGCTATCATAAATTTTAAACAGGGCTAAAAGACACTTTCTCATCTACATAGCAGACAAGTACCAACCACTCCTTTGTAACAGACTTTCGGAGGGGTCTTTTTCTTTGGTAGATTTCAGGAGATCCCTCTTCCCCCTTTCAAATGATCTTCTTATGCTACCTTACAGGGAAAAAAAAATGGGTTTATCAATTTTAATTGATTATATCCATGGAGTCCCCACTGTTGGGAGTTATTAACATTTTTCCTTCCTAGGTAAAATCTTCCTTTTTGGGTGGATAAGCCACAGTCCTCATTTCTCCAAAACATTTAATCCTTAAACAGATTTCTTTAAGTACTAAAAAGACAAAACACTTGTTTCTGAGTACACAATAGTTAAGAAAAATTGATCAGTAAAATAAACATATGAAGACAGCAAATACTTCCAAGTCATGACCTACAATTTCAAACAGAAATCCCAAATGAAGGTATAGTTCCCATTATTATGAAGGCATATTCCCATTTATGAAATTATGAAAATTTATTATGAAATCTTTAAAAATAATCCTTTCGGGGTTTTTGGATTTAACCATATTGCAGAGAAAATATGAAGTGAAAGCTTCTCTCCTTCACCTGCTTTGCTTTGTCCCATTTAATAAATAATTCTTAATCTTAACTTTTATTAAGGGAGAACACAAAATAAAATGTTCTTATAAACACAATATATGGTTTTAATAAAGTCAACAATCTGATAACATGGAAGTCTACTCTGTGTAGAAAATACTATTGAGCAACATTTTGTTATTTTCTCTATAAATGACATAAATGACACAAATAAATTATACTGCAAGTAATACATAGAGTTTATGAAAAGCATTTAGAGATTTAATTGCAAATTTTCTGAATCTAAGTTTAATCATCTTTTAACTATAATTCAATTGCTTTCTAACTAGTAGTTTCCCAAATCCATAATATAGCTGAAACTGTATTATATTTCAATCTTTGCTATTCAGTCAGAAAGGAATCCCCTAACTTCTATTTGTCCTTTCCATACCATGGGAAAGGAATCTGGCAACTTAGGAAACAAATTTGTTGGTGACCCAGTAAGGCCCAAAACATATTCAATTCAATAAGACATTTATTTAATTAAATATAAATGGGGTAAGTCAAGCACTATCGGAAAGCCAGAAAAATAAATAATCCATTGGGAAAAGGTGTGCTTGAAGTTTTAACATTGCTTCTAAGAGACGAAAATAAATGCCATAAAACAAAGTAACAGTTTGTAATTATATAGGGAGATTCAGCTGAAATCCTTGAAAACTCAAAGTTTATAATCTGATCTATTTTGCTAATTTTTTTTACATTGGGTCAGTGATCTGAAGTAAATATTTCAATATTTAAAATATTCAATATTAAAAATCTTTCAATACTATTAGTAGAAAATGATGCCTAATATACATTACATTTTGCTATATACATATATTTAAAAATAAGCTAGAAGAAAGTTAAAAAGCAGCAGATGGGATCAGCTCTCTAACAAAAGTGAATAGGTGATATGAAACCTCTGCAGAACTAATGGGGTACAGCTGTATGTGAAAAATGATGCTTGATAGTGGGATATGTGTGGCCTATTTCACCAAATTAAAGAAAAAAGAGGGAAGAGATGGGATTAAAAGTATATTATTTTGGTTCTCTTTTTCATTTGGGGAGGGAAAAAGAGGATTTTCATCAATTGAGAAAAAAAAAAAGTGGTTTTTTTTTAAAGTTGTTGTAGGTTGCAGCTAGAGGGCACACTAGTTAGAACACCAGCCACGAAGTCAGGATGACCTGAGTTCAAATGTAATCTCAAACATTTAGCACTTCCTAGCTGTGTGACCTTGGGCAAGTCACTTAACCCCAATTGCCTCAGGGGAAAAAAAAAAAAAAGGTGTTGTAGGTTGGATGCAATTAAGATTAGAATGGAAATGGTCACTTTTAAGATATAGATGGAACTGGTCCAAATTTGTGAGAATAAGAGTCATTCTCCAATTAATAAATGGCCAAAAAATATAAACAGGAAGTTTTCAAAGGAAGAAATCCAAGCTACCAATTGCTATGTGAAAAGAAAATGTTCCAAATCACTAATAATGAGAGAACCAAAAAGCAAAGTAATTGAGTCTCCACTTCACATTCTTCTGATTGACAAAGTTGATTTAAAAAAAAAAAAAAGAAAAGAAAGAAAGAAATAGATAAATGTTAGAGGGTGAGGAACTTCTAAAAAATAGGTATATTAAATACACTGTTTGTAAAACTATGAAAACTTCCAGCCATTCTGGAAAATAATTTGTAACTATGCTCCCAACACAGAATATATACTGATAATTAAGAACATAATTGATGTTCTTAGAAAAAAGGATATCACTTCTAGGTCAATACCCCAAAGAGATCAAAGAAAGAGGAAAACAATCCATATGTGCAAAAATATTTTTAGCAGCTCTTATTATAACTTCAAATAACTGGGGAAAAATGGAGGTGGGGATGTGCTTGCCATCAATTAAGGAATGGATGAACAAATTATGGTATATGAATGTACTGGAATACTACTGAACCTTAAGAAATAAGGAAAAGGACTGAGCTTTGTATGCATTGTTACAAAGTCAAATGAGCAGTATCAGAAGAACAATTTATACAATAATAACATTGTAAAGACAACTCTTGAAAGATTAATCAATCAATAGTTCAAAAGACCAAAGATGATGAACTATCTAGTTCAAAAAACTAACAATGATGAATGCCATTTAGTTCTGATAAAGTATATAAACTCAAAATACAAAATTAGCCATACATTTTTATATGGCCTTGAAAAATTGTTGTTTTTTTTTAAAGGGGGAGGAGATTGAATGAAAAATAATTTTGTTTAAAGTAAATCTGCATAATTGTGCATCTTTATAATTTATAACTGTGCTTCAAGTTGTTTACTTCTGGCATGAACATACTTGGAGTGTATGGCTAGGGTCATGCATAACCTGAATTTAAATTAGACCCCTTTTATTAGACCCCTTTTTTGTAGATCCTTAGGTTAAAAAAAATACGAATGTCTTAATATGAATCACGGACTTTCTCCAATCCCTAGTGTTCCCATGTCTCCCTAAGATATCCTATTTCCTAACTTTAGACTGGGCAACTTATGTATGGAAGGTATTCTAAAGATGTCAGAAGGAGGGGAGAAGGTGTGTCCCAACGCAGAATTTGGCCAAAGCTGATGCAAAAATCATAAGTTATCAAATTCATTCTTATACTAACATATGGCACCAATGTGCCCAGGATACAACTTCTAGATGAAACAAATTTAGACCAGTTAAGATAAAATTGGTAGGTACATAATTCTTTTAATGCCTTTCCATCCATAACTTTTCCCTCAAAAATACCCTTTCTCAAATTTAGTACAAATGGTCATAAAATGATCTGCCAAAGGTACCTTTATATAAAATTATCTTACTGATTCTTAGAACAACCCAATGAAGTAGGATCTACCATTATTCCTCCCCCCCCCCTTTTTTTTTTACACATTAGGAAACTGAAAGAGAGATTAAACAATCTATTATATGGTCACATAGTTAAGTAGGTGTCCAAAACTGTATTTGGAATCAAAGTCTGCCAAAGGCCAAATCCAACACTCTATCCAATTTGACTCCTCATTTTCGGTCAGGAGACACCTGTAGCACTTCTCTGATATATACTTATCACTTCCCCACTCCCCACCCCCGCCAGCAATTGCGCAGTGCAGGAGCTGAAAGTCTGGAGACTCCAGTAATATCCCTCCCTTGCTTCTCCCAAGACTCCTGGCTGTGTGCCTTTCCCTCACATCTTCTGTGCCTCATTTACCCATTTGCAAAATAAGGAACACCATCACCTTTAGTTCTGTCCATCCCTACCTAGTCGGTCAAAAATAAAATAATCTTAAGTCCTACTTTAAAGTTAAAAGCTGAGGTTAGCGCTGTCCTCCGGAGGAAAAAAGATTTGGAGTTAAGCATCAGTAGGATGACTTCCCCTCTGCTTATAAATGTTTGGAGTGTGCCTGAGTTCGAAGCGCCCCTTCTCAACCTCGAAGAAAGGTTCACGGCTTTGGAATGCAGCCCAAACCAGACTTCTGGCTCCGAAGCGGGCAGCTCAGAAACAGGCCGCCTGAGGGTAGATGTGAGGGCGACGAGCACCTCCGGAGTTCAAGGTGCTAGGGCTGGGAAATGAGCTGTGGGCACCGGGACTTGCTGGCTCTCCCCCTCCCCCTCCCCTTCCCCCGGGCAGGGAGGTGAGACGCGGAGGAGAGTCCCTTACCTGTTGTTCCGGATACAGCTTAGGACGCATAGCACCAGCTCCAGGTAAGTGCGCAGCACATCTAGCCAGCCAGTGGAGACCTGCAGAGCTTCGGCCTCCTCCTCGCCGCCTCCAGTCCCCGGGTCGCTCTCCGTGCCGCCGCCGCCGCCGCCGCCTCCACCACCACCACCGCCGCCGCTGCTCAGGTAATTCTCCGCGGCGAACTCGACACGCAACTCCCGGACGAACCAGCCGCACTTGCGCATAAGGAAATCGAGTCGGGGACGCTCGGCCGGCGAGACGCGAAGGCTGAGGCGGAGCTGGGGCCAGAGCGCCGGGTAGAAGAGGCACTCGCGCCAGTGAGAGCAGGAGGCCGAGGCCCGCAGCCTGTCGGGCGCCGGCAGGAAGGAGAAGATGTGCACGATGAGCTCGCTGGGCAGCGACGAAGCGCCCGCCGCTTGCCCACACAGAGCCATCCAGACCCGCCGCCGACCGCCGGCACCTGGATCCTCCTTCTCCCTCCCCCGCCGCCGCCGCGCTGCCCAGGCGGCTCTGGCTCGGGCTCCTGGCTGCTGTCGCTGCTGCGGCACTGACAAGAACAACAACATCAATGACAAGGGAGAGGGGGCGGGGCCGCCGTGAGTCCCGGCGGAACTAACCAGAGCAATTCCGTGAGGAGGGGGGGAGAGGAGAAAGAGAAGGGCTTGGACTCCGAATACAGCCTTTCTTTCCACTAATTAAGCCTCTCTGACCACCTGCAAACTTTAAGATAATTTAATCACTCGCCCTCTTTCTCACCCACTGGGAGCAGAAGACGCCTAGTAGAGGCATAGTGAAAAAGAGTCCCTCCCCTGAGGCAAGAGGTGGGAGTTGGGCTGTGGTAGATACCGAGTTTGACGTCGACCGGAGTGGGAGGAACCCGGCCAGACTTTGGTGACTTCCGGAAAGAAGGGGGAGGATAGATTCTGGGTAAGGATTGAGAAGGGGCACGTGACTAATTACGTAGGACTAGATGCGTGGCGCTTCTCCCCGCCCCGCTCCGCCTCCTTCCCTTGGGGCGGGGCTGAGAGAAATTCTGGGGGATCGCACAGCTTTGTCCACTTCTCGAAGCCCTACAGCTAAGTACTCTTTGAGGTTGCTAGCTCTCAGGATCGGTGGAGTGTCGTGACCAATGAGAATGTTTGTAGCAAAACGGGATGGGGCAGGCGGGCGTAATTTCTCATCTGATAAACATATTTATGAAATTCTGGGAAAGAAAATCATGATTCGAGGTATAATCTTAGGGGAAAGAGAACCTGGGTTCAAATTCCACTCGACACAACCTTCAGCGAAATTTCTCTAGATCTAATTTTCCTCATCTCTAAAATGACAGCCCTTTCCAGCCCTAGTTCGAAGATCAAGTAATTTACTGTGTATGTAAAATGTTTCAAGTTGTATGATATATTTATCTCCCCCAATTTAATAAGCTTTCATTCTTTCCTTCCCATTTTACCCCGAGTCAAAAGAAAGAAAACTTCACAAGAATACAGACATGCAAAACTAAATTGCACGTTAAGAATAAAAATATAATGGCAGAAATTAGATATAGATCCACACTTAACACCACATACCAAGATAAAATCAAAATGGGTCCATGATTTAAGCATAAAGAATGAGATCATAAATAGATTAGAGGAACAGAGGATAGTCTACCTCTCAGACCTGTGGAAGAGGAAGGAATTTATGACCAAAGGAGAACCAGAGATCATTATTGATCACAAAATAGAAGATTTTGATTACATCAAACTAAAAAGTTTCTGTACAAACAATACTAATGCAAACAAGATTAGAAGGGAAGTAACAAATTGGGAAAATATTTTTACAGTTAAAGGTTCTGATAAAGGTCTCATTTCCAAAATATATAGAGAACTGACCCTAATTTATAAGAAATCAAACCATTCTCCAATTGATAAATGGTCAAAAGATATGAACAGACAATTCTCAGATGATGAAATTGAAATTATATCCACTCATATGAAAGTGTTCCAAATCACCACTGATCAGAGAAATGCAAATTAAGACAACTCTGAGATACCACTACATACCTGTCAGATTGGCTAAGATGACAGGAACAAATAATGATGAATGTTGGAGGGGATGTGGGAAAACTGGGACATTAATACATTGTTGGTAGAGCTGTGAAAGAATCCAGCCAATCTGGAGAGCAATTTGGAACTATGCCCAAAAAGTTATCAAACTGTGCATACCCTTTGATCCAGCATTGCTGCTATTGGGCTTATATCCCAAAGAAATACTGAGGAGGGGAAAGGGATCTGTATGTGCCAAAATGTTTGTGGCAGCTCTTTTCATAGTGGCTAGAAACTGGAAGATGAATGGATGTCCATCAATTGGAGAATGGTTGGGTAAATTATGGTATATGAAGGTTATGGAATATTATTTCTCTGTAAGAAATGACCAGCAGGAGGAATACAGAGAGGCTTGGAGAGACATCAACTGATGCTGAGTGAAATGAATAGAACCAGAAGATCGCTGTACACTTCAATGTTGTATGAAGATGTATTCTGATGGAAGTGGATATCTTCAACATAAAGAAGATCCAACTCATTTCCAGTTGATCAATGATGGACAGAAACAACTACACCTAGAGAAGGAACACTGGGAAGTGAATGTAAATTGTTAGCACTGCTGTCTATCTACCCAGGTTACTTATACCTTCGGAATCTAATACTTAACGTGCAAAAGAAAATTAGATTTACACACATATATTGTATTTAGGTTATACTATAACACATGTAAAATGTATGGGATTGCCTATCATCTAGGGGAGGGAGTAGAAGGAGGGAGGGGAAAATTTGGAAAAATAAAGGAAAAAAAATAAAAGAAAAGAATTATACCTATTTAAAAAAAAAAAAGAATAATAATATACATTTCATTTGCATTTTAGGCCCAAATCAAGCCATATGTTTCATCTCTGGTCTTTTGGAATCCTAATTTTTGCGTTGATTAGTTACAAAATCAAAAAATTTTTTCTTTATAATTTTGTCGAACAAATTGTTCTAGTTCTGCTTATTTAATTCTACACTAGTTCATAATGGTCTATTTCCACACATTGTTCATTTTGTCATTTCTTATTTTCATTACATTCACAGATCATAATTGTTTTCGACATTTCCCAATAGGTGGGCTCTCCCTTAGTTTTTAAGGTGGTTGTTTTGTGTGTGTGTGTGTGTGTGTGTGTGTGTGTGTGTGTGTGTGTGTGTGTGTGTTTGCAAAATTTAAAGCACTACATTATTTTTAGCTATTATGATTATTATTTTACCTAAGTTTAATCATCTGTAAAATGAATTGGTCCAGATAAGCTTCTGAGAACTATTCTGGCTCTAGATTATGATCTTATGGTTACAAAAAGCTAGTTTGGGAAGTATGTTTAGTAAGATTAAGAAGTGGCAAACGAACTTCATTATATATAAGGTATATAGGATATCCTGGCCCTCCCTCTCTTCCTCCTCTTCCCCCCTCCCCCCTAGGCATTTAGGTGGGACGAGGAGGAGAGTCCCTAATTCCAGTACTGTTTAGGACACACAGCACCAGCTCCAGGTAGGTGCACAGCCTAAGGTGTGCTCTTATGGCTGTGAACTTTAGGCCTTTTTTTCTTAAAAGCTCAAATAATCCGGCCCAACTTCCTGCTATAGGTGAAAGTGAGGTAGAAGGCAGGCTTGGATTTGAAGTACTTCTCAGCCTAAAATTCACTGTCGAGGAACTTTGGTCTTTTTAATAGAACCAAGAAGTTGTAAAATATCACTATGTTTTGAGAGAAAAACTATTAATAATCCAGAGATTAATTCTCTTAGACTTTTCGGAAGGCCAGAGAGAATAACAAAATAGTTGTGTTCCTTGCAAAACGGTTGGGTCAGAGCTGAAAGAAAATTCTCTTCAAGAGAAAAGGCACTTATAACAAAAGAGCATACTCAATTTGTTTCAAAGGAGAGTAGCGACCTTCTTTATCAGTCAACTAATCAAAAAACATGCTGAATGTCTACTACAAATTCAGTCACACAAGATAAGGAGAGGACAATTTCCTAGGTTTATCAAAGTCCTCTTCTGAAGTCATAAAGAATTGGAGGTAAAAAGGTATAGAATATAGTGATTGTTTTGGGTATCAATCAACAAATCTTAAGCCTACAATGCATCAGGCACTATTTTAAGTGCTGGGGGATACAAAGAAGCAAAGGTAGGTAGCTTTCCCTTTAAAGAGGAAGACTACAAACAAAGGTACCTAAGTACCGAATAAATAGAAAAGGCACTATATTTAAGAAGGGATAGGGAAGGCTTCCAGTAAAAAATGAAGGAAGGAAGTGTGTATTCATTCATTCAGTAAGGAGCTGGGAGTAGTAGAAACTACATTTAATTAATTATTATTATTATTATTTTTTTAAAGGAAACGCAGGACAAAATAGAACCAATTGTGTTAACTCTCAACAGAATTTTTAGCTCTTAAAAAAATTCTCTTTTCAAGAAGAGATCTAGAGTTGTAATACTAACTGTCATTTGTTGTTAGCCTTAGTAAGTCAGTTTCTTTAGGCTACAGTGTATTTTTCTCTAAAATGAAGGGGCTGTACTCTTATGATCTCTTCACATAAGAGATCATTTGATCTCCCAACATTTGATGCCTACCCTCATCCTGGCAGATTAGATCCAGATTGAGAGGAGTTTAGCAAACTGACTGGCAGATTAGATCCAGATTGAGAGGAGTTTAGCAAACTAATCAAATTAGTTATAGTAAGGAGAAAGACCATTAAAAGGAAGGCTTTATGAGGGGGGAAAAAGAGAATTTCAGAATGGTCTTAATCCTGAAAAGAATTTAGCAAAGATCTTCATCATGAGCAGATCTTTTATAGGGAAAATATTAACTTTGGGATTTTTTCAGGGGAAGAGAGAAAGTTCCACAGAACTCAGAGAGAAGGATCAAAGAGGAGTTAGATGGCAAATCAGGTTCCCGATCTGTCTAAAGATATGCTGATTAAGAACTAAACATCTCAACAGACTCTCATCAACCAATGCAGAAGCCATTGAAATCATGTCTATAGCCAAATTCCTAACTAGAAAGATGTAATGTTCTGCTGTCTCCAGAAACTGCGGAATGCTCTCTGGGAGATCTGATGTCTCAACTCAATCCCAGACTAGAATATTCTTCCTCCAGAGAGGTGTCCCAACTCTGCCCTAGAGTAGACTCACTCCTTGCTCAATGTTGTCTTCTTTTATCCTCCCAGAGAATGGGCGTGTGAGAACTCAAGGACTTGTGGGAAAATTACTTCAACCAATGAACTTGCTCCTTTTAAAGGTTGTGTAAACTCCTTTTCATATGTAAATTCATCTTCAGAAGTTCAAAGGGGTAAACTCCCCTTAAAGGCGAGAACCAAAGGTGTGAACTAGAGAATTGTTAAGTACCGATTTAGCACTTAGTAAGAACCTAACAAAAAGAGATTTCAAAGGCTCCTACTATTGACAAAGAACTTGGTGCTATTTCTATTCCAGATGAGACTTACAAAGCAAGAAGTCCACTGGGCATGCTTGTTTCACTCCTGAATCTATTGCTAAGGCTCCTAGCTTTTCTCTATTATAAATGATACTTGCTGATGGTTTTGGATGAATACTACTTATCATTTTTAAAGTTCCATTTACTCCTATTAATTGAATTAATTGACCTCTGTGATATATCACTGTCATCTCCTTTTTAATATTAAAAAATAAATCAATATTCATCAGGGAAAAAAGATGCTAATCAATATCTCAAAGATTGTTTAAAGATGAGGGATAGGCAATTGAAATTGATAAAGAGTTCCATCCTCACAATTATTCTATACAAACAAGATAGTCTGGAACTTGGTTATGCCTGATAATAGTTGGTTGGTCTTCTTCTAGACAAGGGGAGAGAGTAAGTCCCTATCATTTATGATTGCTAATTCCTTTTAGGGCAAGCCAGCCATGGCATACTTCTACCTCTTGGCATCTTTCTCCTTGTTATAGCTAATTCCTTTGTTAGTCAACTTGCTGTATCCCAAATAGCTAACGTCTAATATTAGGCCCTTAAACCACTTTTAAGGTTAGCTCTATAATCCCCAGACTTGCCAAACTTTAAAAAAAATTTTCATATTAAAGCTTTTTATTTACAAAACATATGCATGGGAAATTTTTCAACATTGACTCTTGCAAAACCATCTGTTCCAAATATTCCCCTCCTTCCCCCACCCCCTCTCCTAGATGGTATGTAGTCCAATACATGTTAAATATATTAAAATATATGTCAAATCCAATATACACACACACACACACACACATATATACACACACACATATTTATATATTTATCTTGCTGTACAAGAAAAATCGGATCAAGAAGAAAAAAAACAAACAAACCTGAGAAAGAAAACAAAATGCAAGCAAACAACAACAGGAAAGAATGAAAATACTATGTTGTGGTCCCCACTCAGTTCCCACAGTCCTCTCTCTGGGTGTAGATGCCTCTCTTCATCATTGAACAATTGAAACTGGTTTGAATCATCTACTGTTGAAGAGAGCCACATCCATCAGAATTGATCATCATATAGTCTTGTTGTTGCTGTATATAATAATCTCCTGACTCTGCTCATTTCATTTAACATCAGTTCATGTAAGTTTCCACAGGCCTCTCTGAAATCATCCTGTTGGTCATTTTTATAGAACAATAATATTCCATAACATTCATATACCATAATTTATTCAGCCATTCTTCAATTGATGGGCATCCATTCAGTTTCCAGTTTCTTGCCACTACAAAGAGGGCTGCCACAAACATTTTTGCACATGTGGGTCTCTTTCCCTCCTTTAAGATCTCTTTGGGATATAAGCCCAATAGAAACACTGCTGGGTCAAAGGTTATGCTCAGTTTGATAACTTTTGGAGCATAGTTCCAAACTGATCTACAGAATGATTGGATTGTTCCACCAACAACATATGGGTATCCCAGTTTTCCCACATCTCCTCCAACATTCATTATTATCTTTTCCTGTCATCCTAGCCAATCTGAGAGTTGTGTGGTGCATTTCTCTGATCAATAGTGATTTAGAGCATCTTTTCATATGACTACAAATAGTTTCAATTTCTTCATCAGAAAATTGTTTGTTCATATCCTTTAACCACTAATCAATTAGAGATTTCTTATAAATGAGCCATTTCTCAATATGTTTTAGAAATGAGGCTTTTATCAGAACCTTTGAATGTAAAAATGTTTTCCCAGTTTATTGCTTCCCTTCTAATCTTATCTGCAATTAGTTTTGTTTGTACAAAAACTTTTTAACCTAATATAATCAAAATTATCTATTTTGTGATCAATAATGATCTCTAGTTCTTCTTTGGTTATAAATTCCTTCCTTCACCACAGATCTGAGAGGTAAACTATACTATGCTCTTCTAATTTGTTTATAATATCATTATTTATGTCTCCATCATGAACCCATTTTGACCTTATCTTGGTATATGGTATTAGGTGTGGGTCAATACCTAGTTTCTGCTATACTAGTTTCCAATTTTCTCAAGTTTTTGTCAAATAGTGAGTTCTTATCTCAAAAGCTGGAGTCTTTGGGTTTATCAAACACTAGATTGTTATAGTTATTGACTATTTTGTCCTGTGAACCTAACCTATTCCACTGATTGACCAGGCTATTTCTTAGCCAATACCAAATGGTTTTGATGGCCACTGCTTTATAATATAGTTTTAGATCTGCTACAGCTGGGCCACCTTCATTTTCTTTATTGATTCCCTTGACCTTTTGTTCTTCAAGATGAATTTTGTTGTTATTTTTTCTAGGTCACTAAAATAGTTTCTTGAGAGTTTGATTGGTATAGCACTAAAAAAATAGATTCGTTTAAGTAGCATTGTCATCTATTATATTCGTTTGACCTATTCAAGAGCACTTGATATTTTTCCAATTGTTTGGGTCTGACATTATTTATGTGGAAAGTGTTTTGTAGTTTTGCTCCTAGAGTTCCTGACTTTCTCTTAGAAGATAGATTCCCAAATGTTTTTTTCCTATCGACAGAACAGAACCAGAAGATGTACACTTCAACAACAATGCTGTATGAAGATGTATTTGATGGAAGTGGATATCTTCAACATAAAGAAGATCCAACCCACTTCCAGTTGATCAATGATGGACAGAAACAACTACACCCAGAGAAGGAACACTGGGAAATGAATGTAAATTGTTAGCACTACTGTCTATCTACCCAGGTTACTTATACCTTCGGAATCCAATTCTTAAAGTGCAACAAGAAAATTGGATTTACACACATATATTGTATCTAGGTTATATTGTAACACATGTAACACAGTATGGGACTGCCTGTCATCTAGGGGAGGGAGTAGAGGAAAGGAGGGGTAAATTTGGAAAAATGAATACAAGGAATAATGTTATAACAAAATTACTCATACATATATACTGTCAAAAATTTATAATTATAAAATTAAAAAATAATAATAATAAAAAGAAAATATTCCCACTGAAAGAACTTTCCTTTCTCTGCACCCCAATTCCATTAGCCATTAACAATTGGATTCACTTTTGCAAAAGAATATTTACTTTAGAAAAGTATAATCACATGCTTACATACATTTACTCCCCTAAAATCTAGGAGACATATCCACACAGCCATTCCCATTCCCCATTCCACCCCAGTCTCCAGAGAGGGGAAGGGGGTTAGCTTCACAATTTTTCTTGGTTCCTACAGAAAATAATCCCAATTCCAAATATAAAACCCCACTCACACTGGAGTCCCTGGCTCCTATGATAGCTTAGCTGATTACACAATCCTACTTGTAATCCTGCCCCAAAGTTCTCATGGGTCTTATTCCTAGTCCTATTCTAGCATCTGAAATTGATAACAAAAAACACAAAACAGAAATGAATACCTCCAGGCCATTTCTTTGAGCTAAGATAAAAGGAGGGGAAGGAAAATTTCCCCCTCACTGGTTTAGTTTTTGGTGTTTAGGTTATGGGTAAAATGTAATTTTTATCCTCTGGACACAGAGGAAAAGGAGTGACTCAACAGAGGTAAAAAAAGACTGGATTAATCTTTCCAGTTTTAAAAATGAAAGAGCCAATCAAAGGAGGTTACTTCCACATAAATAATAAGAGATGTAGCAGCTTCCATCTTCAATGACATGCTTCAAATGCATCGCAAGAAAGCTTTCATGTTAGGTGAACTGGATGTGCCCAAATATGCCTGGTATACATACAAATTAAATTTAAAAGTGTGACATGAATAAATTTTTTTTTTTGAGAGCTAGTCATTAAACACTTATCAGCACATCCCTGTTATCACAGACAAGACATATTATCATCTTAATTTCAGGAATCATTTTCTTGAACTTGATTAAATTTTCCTTTAAAAACTTAGATCTTCAATGATGGACAGAATCAGCTACATCCAGAGAAGGAACACTGGGAAATGAGTGTAAATTGTTAGCATCTTTTGTTTTTCTCCCCAGGTTATTTATTCTGAATCCAATTCTTCCTTTGCAGCAACAACAACAACAAAATTCGGTTCTGCACATATATATTGTACCTAGGATATACTATAACATATTTAATATGTATGGGAATGCCTGCCATCTAGGGGAGGGGGGGAAGGAAGGAGGGGAAAAATTCGGAAAAGAAAGGAGTACAAGGGATAATGTTGTAAAAAAAAAAAAAAATTACCTATGCATATGTACTGTCAAAAAATGTTATAATTTAAAAATTAATTTTAAAAAAAGAGAGATTAAAAAAAAAAAAAAACCAAAAAAAAACAGATCTTTGGGGCAGCTAGGTGACACAATGGATAGAGCACTAACCCTGAAGTCAGAAGGACCTGAATTCAAATTTGGCCTCAGACACTTAACACTTCCTGGCTGTGTGACCCTTCGCAAGTCACTTAAGCCCACTTGTCTCAGGGGGAAAAAAAGAACAATAACACTTTTAAAACTTAGGTCTTTGATTCAAGCTAAAGCCAAAGGACTTCAGAAAAGGGCATCGTTATCGTTGTCATTAGCATTGTTAAGCCCTTATAAGGTTCTTCATTTAGGTAGTAGAAAGGGTATTAGCTAAAATGTAATTCCTCAATATTTCACAAGTTTTAGCTTTATGTTTTCACAGCTCATAAGAAATATAAATCCCCGAAAACATCTCGAGACTACCTAAGAAATTACTCAATTCCCTTTTCATGGGGATTTTATCACTTTATTAAAGTTTTTGGTAAGATTCATACTCTTAACTTTGTATATACTGTCAGAGAAATTTAATTATTGTTTATGACATGAAGGAATGAAAAAAAAGGAATTTTAGCATAGAATTCAGGGTTATTGTTTTTTTCTCAGCAGAGCTTTAAAATTGATTTACTGACCGGATCTTCCCGGATCTCTTTCTGGGGAGTCTGGGAAAAGCCTGAAAACTCCCAGTTAGGTGGTTTCATTCAGTTGGAGATCAGGCCAAAGATATGGTTGCACCCCCTATGGAGCTGAAGATTAGTCTGCAACCACTCCCAGTAGTTCAAAACTTCCAAAATAAATAATCTCTTTTCAATTAGAAATCTAAGCCCAGGCATTGTCAACAATTGAGGGATTCTCATTCAATTTTGAATTGAAGCTGGAGCCTCAGCCAGCTAATAAAAGACAACACTGAACCCTGGATCTTTGTAGAAGTCCTAAACCGGATTATGCTTGCCAAGGAAGCTGTCTTGGCAAGCTGTTCTTCCTAACAGACCTTTTGTCCACTTTTGTCTGTCTTCCTAGCAAAGCTGACTTCTCAGTGAACAATAAAAATCTCTTTTTGCCACACAGATTTCAGGTTTGTGAATTCTTTCCATTTGACCTGTGCTTCTGACCACCAGGGATTTCCCACCCCAATTCTTGTACCTCTTCACTATCACTAACCTCATCATTTGCACCTCATCAAGATCAATGGTCTCTCAACTTTTTTTTGATTGTGCTTAAAATTTTTTTTATTTGATAGGCATGTATCCCATCAAGAACATGTAGGTAGTCTTATTCTGTCTCCTTCCTTGTCCTGGATATCATTAGGCATTTTTGTTTAGTCATTTCAAATGTGAAACAGAAACAAAATTAAAGTTAAGTAGCTTTCTCGTTTCTAGTTATCACAATATATCATCAACTTCAAATGAGGTTCTTTTCTCTTAATAGTTCTTCTCTACCCTACTATAGCTAAAAATAAAACTCCTTTTTACTGGACTCTATTGTAAAGCATTATTATTAGCTTCAGTCACCATCTGTAGCTCATTCTAAGTTGCAACATTCCTAATCCCATTTTTATATTCTTGGACCAAGCTCTTATATTCATCTTCTGTTACTTGCTCTTGCTTTCATTTTATGTTTGGTGAGTTTTTATATATCTAAATAGTTATCTTTAGGAAATTATTATTTTTTCTTCTTCCCTGGAATTGTTTCTCTTTATGTCTTTAGAATTTTAGCATTGAGCATTTCTCATCTCTCCTGAGATTACTTCCTTCAGAGCATTTTAGTTCACAGCATCTTGCCTATCTTTTTAATGAATCTTTTGAAAATCTGCTTTTCTAAAATTTAGGGTAGATATCAATCTGTTGCCTGGTTTTCTTTCCTTTTTCCCAAATTCTGGGAGAATATGATCAATTCCCTTCAGGAGTTTTATTGTTCCATCCTGTATTATCAATTCCTCCCTGTTACTTAGGATTAGATAAGGAATAGAATTTGTCTATTCTGTTTTCTCTGTCTTTTGAAAGATAAAAATTATCAGTGAGGAAGCTATGAAATAGCTGTTAGTTGATCTGCTTTTGGCACAGAAAGCTCTACAAGCTGTCCTGATAAATGAAGTTCCCCATTATTACCATATCATGGGTCTGTACTAGGTTTGCGATCTTTTCTTCAAATTCCTTCTCTATTTCCTCTTTCAGTCCAGGTGATCTGTTGTATACTCTAAAGACCAAATCACTTCAAGTTTCTCTTCTTTTAACCTTTACCCACATATTTTCTATTATGATTCCTCCCTCTGATTCTTACATTTACTCATATGACTTCTTTTAAAATATGTGTGTATATACATATATACATGCATAATATTCTATTTTTCCCAAATTCATGTAAAAACTATTAAAAATATTTGTGGGTTTTTTTTTCCAAGTTTTGAGTTTCCAAATGTTATTCTTCCCAGAGATGGTAAACAATCAGATAAAAATTATTAAAGCTATGGCCTGAGGGCCAAATCTGGCCTGTCATCTGTTTTTTCATTGCCTATGACTTAAGAATAATTTTCACATCTTAAAATTAAATAAAATTGTAAAAACATAAAATCACTCTTATTTTGTGGATGTACAAGAGCAAGTGATAGGTTGGATTTAGCTCATTAACCATAGTTTGTCAACCCCTATATGTGAATTGATGCAAATAGCTGGAATCTGGAAACCAAGGTGGAAAAGCCTGACACCACAGTTAGGAAGTGAGATAATTATTTACCTTTAGAATAATGTGTATCAAAAATGTACCTAATTTTCTCCTGTTTATTTTATATTTCTCTAAATAGTGAGATACTTCTATTTCAAGATCACGTAAAAAAATTATTGCCAGAAAGTAAGACAATTAAGTACAATTAAGTCTCTTATAATGTCTTGCACTTAGTCCATTACAGCATTTCAACTGATGTTGGATTGCTAAAAATATTGGAATATTGGAAACCTAGATATAGTAATTCAGTGTTATCATTAGATAAACAGATAATTAAAAAGTATTCACATATATAGACTATAATTCCTTTGTTAAATGTTAAACTGACTTGCTATTTTTCTTTCCACGTCTAGAAAGATGTATTTTGCATTGTTAGGCTGAAATATTATTATTATTAATCAAGACACTTCAATAAAGTTATTCAATGGTATTATACCAAACAGTCCCAGTTGATTTTGGATTGCTGAAAACTAAATGGAAGTGCTGGAATGCTGGAAAAGTAAAAGAAAGATGTTATCACTAGGAACCTAGATAAATATCTAGAAATCATGTTAAGAATTATTATACATATATTATATGTAGTTAAATAGCTAGTTAACTTGCTCTCAATTTATTTTGTAATCTAAATAGCTAGTTCTAATTTAAAGTAATAAATTGAAATATTACAAGTTAGAAACATAATACCTAGCTTAAACACAGTTTTGTTACTTCATTGTATCTATTCCCATTAGAAAATTCCAACTGATTTCATACTACTACAGAAAGTTGGAATACTGGAAAACTAGTAGAATAAAATACATATTAGCATTAGAAAGCTTCATAGCTAACTAGGAATCATAGATGTAACCTAAATATTATAATTTAAAGTATTCAAATATTTTGTTCTAGTACATTTTGTCTTTCCCTAAATAACTAGGTAGTATAAGTTATTTAGAGATATTAAGTTTAAAATTATTACTAGGATACAAAAGATTCCAAATTCTTCACAAACAATTCACTGGGGCTTAGTGATTCACCACTCTAATAAGAGACAGGAATAATCATTTCCATACTCCCTAACTAACTCAGTATGATACAGATGTACCTAGATTCAGACAAAGATTAGAGACAAGCTTCTATGACAGTAGAGAACAAAGAACAGAGAATCATCCCTGTGTGAAGTTGGAAATTCCCAGCCTGAACCTTCTCCAAAGTCTGCAGCTTCAGGAGAATAATTTTAGAGTTTATGCAGCCCAATCTTTCCTGATGAGAGGGGAAAGAGGGAGGGAGGAAAGGAGGGAGGGGGAGAGAGAGAGAGAGAGAGAGAGAGAGAGAGAGAGAGAGAGAGAGAGAGAGAGAGAGAGAGAGAGAGAGAGAGAGAGAAGAAGAAGAAGAAGAAGAATGAGGAGGAGGAGGAAAAGGAGGAGGAGGAGGAGGAGGAGGAGGAGGAGGAGGAGGAGGAGGAGGAGGAGGGAAGAGGAGGAGGGAAGAGGAGGAAGGAAGAGGAGGAGGGAAGAGGAGGAGGAGGAGGAGGAGGGAAGAGGAGGAGGAGGAGGAGGAGGAAGGAAGGAAGAGGAGGAGGAGGAGGAGGAAGAAAGGAAAAGGAGGAGGAAGAGGAGGAGGAGGAGGAGGAGGAGGAGGAGGAGGAGGAGGAGGAGGAGGAGGAGGAGGAGGAGGAAAGGGAGAAAGGAATAGGAGGAGAGACAGAAGGGGAAAGTGAAAGGAGAGAAGGTCAGGAGAAGAGAGAAAGGGAAGGGAAGGGAAGGGAGGAGGAAGGGGAAAGAGAGAGGGAGAGCGGGCAGGCTACTTGTGGCAGAAAGGCCCTAGCCAAAATCTAACCAGAGTCAGCAGGTGGGGCAAAGGACTCCAAATGGATTCTAAAGTAAGGGAAGATCTCAAGCAGAGTCTGTCTTAGGACAGACCTTGGAATTCCCTGTAGGAAGGCTTACTATAGACAATGCCAGGGAAGATTTGACCACTTCATTCACTTCTGGGGCTTGAGCCAAACATAGCATCCCTACTTCCCACATAAATACTGAGATGATTTACTTAACTTAATAAGTTAAGGAAAAGTAAGAGGAAATATCTTGGTTTGAGAAACACTTGGAGAGTAAATCATGGAGTGATCTCAGAAGTAAAGATAAAACCTCAAGAGAAAAAAAAAATGTTCAATAATTCTAAAATTATCTCTCCTTGTTCTATTTTCTAGATTTGTTGTTTTTTCAATTAAATATTTCACTTTTTCTTCTACCTTTTTTTTCCATTCTTTGATTTTGCTTTATTGTTTCTTGGTGTCTTATCAAGCCATTAACTTCCACTTGCCCAATTATGATTTTTTTAAATTTCCCATATTATTTTTTTTTATTAAAAAAATTTCAACATTAATCCTTGCAAAATCTTGTGTGCCAACCCCCCCCTTCTTTCACCCCCTCCCCTACATGGCAAGTAATCCAATATATGTTAAACATGATAGAAATATGTTAAATCCAATATATGGATACATATTTATACAATTATCTTGTTGCACAAGAAAAATAAAATCAAACCAAAAAAAAAAAAATGAGAAAAAAAATAAAATTCAAACAACAACAAAAAGTGAAAATTCCATGTTGTGAAACACATTCAGTTCCTATAATCCTCTTTCTGGGTGTAAATGATTCTCTTCATCATAAGACCATTGAATCTGGTCTGAATCATCTCATTGCTGAAGAGAACCATGTCCATCAGAATTGAATATTGTATAATTGGGGCAGCTAGGTAGTGCAGTGGATAGAGCACCAGCCTTAAATTCAGGAGGACCAGAGTTCAAATCTGGTCTCAGACACTTAACACTTCCTAATTGTGTGACCCTGGGCAAGTCACTTAACCCCAGCCTCAGAAAAAAGGAAAAAAAAAAAAAAGACTATTGTATAATCTTCTTATTGCCATGTACAATGCCAATCCTGATTTTTAAGCAATTATTTTCTTCAATGACCTTTTGCATCTCTTCTACTTGGCCAATTCTGCTTTTTAATGAGTTATTTTCTTCAGTGAATTTTTGTGGTGTCTTTTTTTTTTGCCTTTATGGTAATTCTAGATGTTTTTTTTTCAATCATATTTCAACTTTATTACAAAATTATAAAGCACAACTCTGTAATTAAAAATTTGGGCTTACTTTAATATCTACTAGAAGTCAGAGAGAATCTCAATATTAGCCACTTGAAGTAGCTCAGAAACTTTCTAAAGATTTAAATTTAATTGATGTTCTTGAATGTTCTTATAGCTTTTTCTTATTTTTGGATTCATTTATACTACTAGATTGTGAACCATACGGTTTTCTATAAGTCTCATTAACTAGAAATCTCATTGTGATGAGGTTTAGGTTTTGGGGTTTCCTTTAGTAGGGAACCAAATGATAAGATCTAGATTTAGGGAACCAAAATGAGAGTAGAGTTTCTGGTGGTCAAGGAGTTAAATAACAAGGTCTAGTGACAAGTTTGGAGTTCAGGGAACTAAATGGAGAAGTTTGTCTTCCCTATAACCTCTTGGGATTCAGCACAAGGATAGGGAGTTTTGGGGAACTCCCTTCTGGCAGCACAGAGATTCTCTGTAAAGGAATTTACGGACCTGAAAACCTAGATTGACAAAAGAGGGACAAATTATAGGGATTGGGAAGTAAGGTTAGAAATCCTGACAGAGAAGCATAAAGTCTCATTAGGGAATAAGTGAGGATAAAGAAAGGATAACACTGGAAAAGAATATTATTCCAGCGGGTAGAGGTTTCCTTGGCATAGCATGGCATGTTTGGAACCTCTGCAAAGAGAGGATTTTAGTTTGGCTCTTTTATAATAGGAGCTTTGGCTACAAGCTGAAGGGAACTTGTGGGTGGAGTCCCAAGTTGGCTAATCTACTTGATGGGTTTCAGTTTGAGCTGGAATTCAATGAGTTTCTTCAGTTCAATAGGATTGGAATTCCTTTTGCTAGATAACAGAAACTGTCTTGTTGCTTTCCCTCGGGCAGGGTCCCTCCCTGAGGCAGAATTGAATGAGATTTTCTCCTTCAAGGATTTTTAGAGTTTTGGGATCCCTTCTTCATTAGCAATCATATCAAAAGTAAAGAAAATGTTAGAAGGATAATTAGCCTTTGAGGTGAAAGTTAAGTATTCTATGGTGTGGAGAGGGAAGCAGGAGGTAATTCAGGAATAAAAGCAAGTTTCTCACTTGAATGACATACATATCTTAAACCCCCAATTTCTGTAAAAATAAAAAAAATTAACATAAGATTGGGAATTCCCTGAATAGAAAATCACCCACCAAGAAAGATTAAAACAATGGAGCTAAGTAGTATTAAAATACTACTTTTAAAATAAACCTGTAATACTCCTGGAGAAACAACACTATTTCACTTTTAACAATCTGGATATGAACTAGACTGAAGATAGGTGGGGCTCTGATTCATGACCAAATTGGGAATTGTTTATGCAGGCCTGCCTTCTTTCCTCAGCTTATTGAGTGCAAGGGTCACTTTCTAGATGTGAAAAACCTCCTAAGCCCAGAAGTCAGAACACTGCTACTATCCTCAGAAGAGAAGGCAAATAACAAATGGGTAGAGGACCTGTTCCTGCTCTGAGCTTAGTTCTTAAATGATGAGTAATTTGCACACATAATAACTTATTTCACAGTGGAGTCATTTAACAACTGAACAATCCTTTTCAGAACTCTGATGGATTGTAAATTGTAGTGTCAAGCAGCAATAGTGAAAGACATTGAATCTTCATCAGAAATTTTCAGGTAAAGATTCTTGAATGGGACCATGACCAGCTGCTCTACTGTTCAAATAAACAAATGAATACTTAGCTGAGAGTTCCTTCCTGCAATTGTCTCCTTTCCAAAGGGAAGGAAATCATTACAAAATCTATATTAATATTACCATTCTCCTTAGGAGAGAGCAATTTCGTCTCCATCTTCCTAATCAGCAGTTTTCACGAAGTGGTCCTCAAACTTTTTAAATAGGGGGCCAATTCACTGTCCCTCAGACTGTTGGAGGGCCTGCTATAGTAAAAACAAAAGCTCACACTCTGTCTCCGCCCCTCAGCCCATTTGCCATAACCCCGAGGGCCACATAAACATTCCTCAGCTGGCTGCAGCTGGCTGCATCTGGCTCGTGGGTCATAGTTTGAGAACCCTTGCTTTAAGGGATCAAGGATGCACAGGGCATGCCGCTAAGGTTCTAAGTGGTAAGTTTTGCATAATTCTTAAGTTGCTGGGCATCTGGTTTGCTCTGTAGTTGGCTTTATTAGCAAGGGGCTTTGTTATGAGCCAGATTCTTACAAGGTGCTAATTCAGTGGAATTGATGAGATAATGGTTATCTAGTTTAACACGGTGCTTAATAGTTCTCTAAATTCAGTATGATTGATTTAATCTTACAACAAATAATGGTTTCCTAGTGATATAATGATTGGTTTATACTCAGTGAAGAGTGTATAATCCAGGAGCCTCAGCTAGATTCAGAGGCAGAGAAGACAAAAAAACTAGGGTCAGGAGCTCAAGCTCTCAGAACCAAGGAGAGAGATTCATTTGATCTTTGGTTAGGCTCCTGATGGCAGGCTTTCCTCCTTCATTTTCTCCACTGAAGGCCTCTAGGAAAGCTGCCCAGCCCCAGGCAAGGAAACAATAAAGGATTTGGACTTTAACCCCTGGTTACTCTTGTGGTGATTACTGAACTGAAACAAAGCCTGCTCCCAAGACCTCCAAAGACCTCCAGAAAACCAAAGAAAAAACATTACAGGGCTTCCTAAATTAACTCAGGCCCATAGATAGTCCCCAGAATGTCTCAAGACAGAGGACCCAGGATATTATCCCTGGGCTCTCTCCACCAATACTGAGCTTCCTCAATGCATTGTTGTTCTTCTATTAGTTACTGGACAGACTTTAAAATGAATTGCTAAGGAAGAACAATTCAATATTGAACAAAAACACCAGGAGGAAAAAAAGAAATGGGAACTGGGGGTTCCTTCAAGATGCCTGAGAGTTTTAAGGCTTTTGGTTACCTATCCAAAAGTGAAAAGAAGCCATGGCTAAAATTTCATTTTATCGGTTCAACTGAGTACTTTCATGGGGAATATGACTGAGAACGGAAAGAACCTTTACCAATGACATTAAGTTGTTGGAAGCCAATTAAACTGAAAACTGACAGAAGGCATTCCTTTCAATCAAAGGAATGGGATTAAAGAGATGCTGCTGGGTCAGCTGAATCAAAAGTCAATGAATGAAATGAATGGACAGAAATAAATTGTCTACATCTTTCTTCCACCAACACCTGAAATGATGACCAAGGCTTCCAAGGTAGGTAAAGAGATTCAACAATGAGAAGTCCATCATTGGAGGCTGTCCTTTTTGTTTTACTGAGAGCATTTATAGCAAATTCCTCCCTTTTGAAGACAATTAATGCCATTTGGCCTGAAGAAGCCAAAGGAAGAGATGAGAAGAGAGATTAGCAGTGATTAAATTAAATTCAAGAAACCAGATAGAAAATACAGCCATGTGTATAATAAGAAACACACACACACACACAACACACACACACACACACGCATGTAGATTTTTGAATGATTAAAAAGTCTGAACTGAGTTGTCTATATAGAAGGATAAATCACAATAGATACTGAGGTATAATTTTTGCAAAAAAAGATCCTTAAAAACTATGGTTTGTATTGAAGGGAAGAAAAAGTACTACAACACAGTATTCAGGCTAGGAAGTTTGGATTCATCAGAAATTTATTGTCCCAAATGACCATATGAAACAGGGACAAAGCCCATTTGATTTCTTCCCCAAACTGGGCTAATAAATCTCCATTAGCAGATCCCAACACTGGATAGAAAATGACCAGCCAAGTAGGAAATTTCCAGGGTTTCTTCCTATCCTTGCTGGCTATGGCTTTGAAATAATAATTTGCAAAGCTCTCAATCTGTAAGTACAAATCTGCAAATTGTAAACCAGTTTGCTCCTTAAGGCAAGGAGGAGCATGGTTCCAGCCATCAGGATCTGAAGATGTGCACAACTTGATTTACATACTGGACATAGATAGGGCATTCATTCATTTGTTTTCCACACTTGGTACAAGTGACCATGTGGTCACACTCCAAGTAGATCTTACATATATTTTTCTTTGCACTAGATGGCGCTGGCTTCCCTTTTTAATCAGCAGTGCCAGACACCAAATGCTCCCACTTCTCATACCACCCTTTGTAATTCACAAAACTCTGAGCCAGGCTTTCTTTGAGCTGCTGTATAGCGGAAGGCTCAATATTCTCCACATTCACCATATTAGGCAGTAAGACCCTCTGCTTTGGCATCAAATTGTCCTCAGAGACTAGATTTTATCCTCTCTAAAATTGCTTACTAAATTCTCCAAGCTTCTTCTTAATTTTAGGGGACATGGTCATTAGCTTTCATTTTCACTAGCTCTTCTCAATCAAAGGTAGTGGCATGCAAACACTGACAGAAATAGCAGAAAAGGACCCTGCTCTCTATTTGGCTTGAGCAGGAAATGCAAATCTTCTTACAATCCAAGCATGTGTGCTTCTTGGTTGTGCTGACAAAATGAGTCCCATAGCTCTTGCAGCTAAGTTTGGAACCCATAGAGGAAGGGAAGGAGCTATACCCAAGGACTGAATATGCTTGCTTATATTTTGGTTCCCTGAGTCTCTTCAGAATGTCCATGTGACAGAACCAATTGCAGCCTAGTTTCTCACAAGTAAAACCTGCCACTGTCCCCTATTCCACCTGCAGAGGGGCAGGAACCCAGCTTCAGTTTCCTGGTCACAGAGGGGCTATTGCTTCAGGAGCTTGCAATGTCTGTGGGACTGAAGGACTGGGGGGGACAACTGCATGGTGGCCTTAGGAAGTCCAATTCTGTATAAGGTGATATTAAATTTTTTTTGTGTGCTTCTTTTATCAAATTTAATTATCTTTATTTATCATTCCTTCCTTTCCCCAATTTTTTCCTCTACCACTCCTCTCTTTAATTCTTCCAATAATTTTTATTGGGCTTGGGCCCAATTAGCTCTTTTCTTTGAGGTTTTGTTGGTAGTGGTTTGTCTTCTTCTGAGTTTATATTTGGTCTTCCAAGCCACCATAGAAGCTTTCTATGGTCAAATTACTTGTTTTCTGTTGTTTGCTCATTTTCTTATCTTATTTCTTGACTTTGAACATTATATTGAAGTTGGGCTCTACTAACTTGGGGATAGGGAGGCATTATTTCCTTTTTTTATGCTGCTTTCAGATCTAGTTCTTAAATTCTAGATCTACGAATTTTTGGTACTTCCAAAGTGATATGATGGGGACAGCTAGGTGGCACAGTGGATAGAGCACCAGCCCTGAAGTCAGGAGGACCTGAATTCAAATCTGGCCTCAGACACTTACTGTGTCCTAGCTGTGTGACCTTAGGCAAGTCACTTAATCCCAATTGCCATAGCAAGAAAACCCAACAACAAAAAAAAAAACAAAGCAAAACAAAATGAAGTGGTATGATTGGAGAAAGATCTATTCACTATTATGGAATATTATTGTTCTGTAAGAAATGACCAACAAACAGGATGATTTCAGAAAGGCCTGGAGAGACTTACATGAACTGATGCTGAGTGAAATGAGCTGGACCAGGAGATCATTATATACTTCAACAACAATACTATATGATGATCAATTCTGATGGATGTGGCCCTCTTCAACAATGAGATGAACCAAATCATTTCCAATAGAGCAATAATGAACTTTACCAGCTACAACCAGCAAAAGAACTCTGGGAGATGACCATGAACCACTACATAGAATTCCCAATCCCTCTATTTTTGTCTGTCTACATTTTGGATTTCCTTCAGGCTAATTGTACACTATTTCAAAGTCTGACTCTTTTTGTACAGCAAAACAACTGTTTGGACATGTATACATATATTGTATTTAATTTATACTTTAACATATTTAACATGTATTGGTCAACCTGCCATCTGGGGGGAGGGGGGAAGGAGGGGAAAAATTGGCAATTGTCAATGTTGTAAAATTACCAATGCATATATCTAGTAAATAAAAACTATTAAAAAAAAAAGCAAAAAACAAAAACAAAACAAAACAAAAAAAAGATCTATTCACTATCCTCCTGATGTGCATTCTGGTCTTTAGCCTTCTCTCCTGCAGTCACAAGCATTAGAACTCCTCTTAGTCCAGGAACTAGGACCAGGGCTCCTGTTCTTCTGAAGCCACAAGTGCCAGCACTCCTCTCTGCCCTGGAACTGTGACCCAAAACAGTATATGAGCAAATAGAATTATGAAACAATTCCAGCTACTCCTAGTGTCAGCAAAGTTATCTGTTTCTGACTAGTTGTCCACACCACCTACTATCTCTGGCTGACTTCTATTCTGATGTTACACATCTCTTTTGCTGACTTCCTAAGCTGTCTTGGACAGAAAAAAATATTTCTTTTTGACCTTTTATTGACTCCTCTGCCATTTCAAAATTTGATTTGTAGATTTATTTTAAAATTTTTGAAAGAGAATGCTAGAAGAGTTCAAATAGGTAGCTGCCTCTAATCTACTATCTTGGCTCTGTCTCCCAACCTCAAACCAATTGGGATAATTCTTGATATTAAACCTGACTAGGTTTCACATTAGTGGGTAATGGCTTCTTAACTACCTTAATATAGGCTATCTTGACCTGTGACAAGTGTTAATGACTGCTAAAAGTATCATCATTTGTGTAATGGCCCTACTATTCCTGTTCATCATTACCACTTTGTATCTAGAGACCCCTTTGTAAAAGGCAAAAATTTGGCATTACTTGGCATAGGGACTAGATTGTTAAGATTTCAAACCTGGCTCTTTTTTTAGAGCAGAGGTGAAGACTGGGTTCCTTACCTTCATTCTCCTCCATATTTGTTCACTCTTTTAGGAGAACAATACATTATTGTCTTTTACAAAACTGCATTACCTGCATTTTTCTTCTCTTTTACCTGCATCAAGCTCTTCCTCTATTTTTACCTGAGGCCAGAGAAATTCAATAATGGCACTAGTACCATTTAAGTAATGGAAAATTCTTAGACCCTTAAGGATCTTGTTAGAATGGGTTAGTGTACCATAGAAGCAACAATCATACCACAAAAACTAGACTAGTTTTTCTTTAAAGATTAATCTAAAGGGAGAATTCTAAAAAGGTAGCAGAGTAGACTGGTAAATTTCAAGCTCTCCAGATTTCCCCACAAATAAAATAAATTTGCTCCTCAGGTGAACATAGACTGGTGAAAAATCAAGAAGACTTGGGGCAGAACAGGCGTCCTCCAGATACAGCCCAAGAAGATCAGAAGAAGCCCCTGAGCAGAGGATTAAACCATGTGAAATGCAAATACCATGGCCTAACTGCAGAAATACCAAGTGGGGACTCCTAAGATGAGCTGGGTGTGGCTGGAGTCTTAGCAAGAACCACAGAAACTTTCACCTCCATGACTGCTTGAGAAGTAGGGCTCTTAATCTGAGAAGACTGACTAAACCTTGGCTGATTTAGGTCCAGCTTTTCCACAGAGACATACCCCTGTATGGGAAGGAATCAGCATTTGGTGAGTGCAGAAGTAGTGGGGAAGGGATGCTGCTGGTAGGGGGCACTTGCAGGAGGGTGGAGTTCTTAGTTTAGGGTTCCTGGTTATAGGGAAGAAGATGGTGCCAGAGGCACCATCCCCCCACCCAGAATTAGAGGTGCTTACAATAACACCTCTTATTAAAACAAACAAACAAACAAACAAAAACCAAAGAACCAGCAAAGAAGAAAAAACTAAATCTTAGAAACTTACTATGGGAACAGAGAAGTCTGGGTTCATATTCAGAGGAAGATTCAAAGCAAAAAAAACTTCCATCCCAAAAAGAACCATGAAATGATTCCCTGACCAGAGAGAATTTATAGAACTCAAAAAAGAATTTAAAAAGTGAATGAGAGACATTGAGGAAAAACTTAAAAAAAATAAAAACATGTCAGAACAGGAATACAAGGGATAATGTTGTAAAAAAAAAATTACCCATGCATATGTACTGTCAAAAAAAATTATAATTATAAAATTAATAAAAAAAATAAATAAAAACATCCAAGAAAAACAAGATTTTTTTTTTTAAAGTTAACCAACTAGAAAAAGATATACCATCTCAATGATGAAAATAACTCCTTGAAAATTAGAATTGGGGAAGGGGAAGCCAATGGAGCTATGAGAGATGAAGAAATAACAAAAAAAGATTATAAAGAATAAAAACTTAGAATAGAATGTGAAACATCTAAGAAAAATGATAGATCTGGAGAACAGATCAAAAAGTAAGAATAATGAGATTTCCTCAAAGTTGTGACCAAAAAAGAACCTTTACACAATGCAGAAAATAACCTAAGAAAATTGTCCTGGAATGGTAGAACATAAGAAGGAAAATAAAAATAGAAAAAATCCATTGATCATCACCTCAAGGACTTCCTTTGTGGAAAACACATAGGAACATTATTGTCAAATTTCAAAACTCCGAGATCAAAGAGAAAAATTTGCAAGAAACAAGGAAAAAAATAATTCAAATACAATAAAGCTACAATTAGAATTGTACAGATCTTATCAGCAATCACAATAAAGGGCCACAGGTCCTGGAATTATATCTACCCACAATCAAAAGAACTAGGCCTGTGGCCAAAAATTTCATATCCAGCAAAATTATCTGTAATTTATAAAATTTATCTATCATGTGAAAAAATGGACATTCAACAAATTTGCTGATTTTCAGTCCTTTTTATCAACCAAACCCAAACTTAATAGAAAATTTTACATATAAGAGCCAATATCAAAGATCAATTTCAAGGAACTCAAAACGAACAAATTGTTTTTTTCCCCCCATGGATGTATACCATATGTGTAAGATTGACATCAACAATAGGGTACTTCAAAAGAAAGAGTGGGGCAGTTAAAGTAAAAATAGTAATTATATTATACAAATGAGGTGCAGAGGAAGAATAGGCATAGAGGCATTAGAGGGGGGAGAAGGGCTCATAAGTTCTGAAAACCTACTCACATCAGGAATGGGTTAAGTAGGCAACACTACTTATTTATCACTATTGGGGAGAAGGATGGGTGGATGGGGAAGCAAAGGATAAGGGAAGAAGACAAGGGAGAAATCCATGGGTAGGGGGAGATAAGTAATAGCAAGGCAAGGTAGGAGCAGAATTAAAGCAAAGGGTCAATAGGAATGGGAAAGGTGTGTGTCGTGTGTGTGTGTGTATGTGTGTGTGTGTGTGTGTGTATATCAACATATGTATATGTAAATATATCCTTCCTTAACTATAGCCTGTTTGGTGGTAGAGGAATTGAAAATGGAAAAAAAGAATAAAGTAAAAAAAGTGCTCAACAGAGAACAAAAGGAAGTAAAGAAAAAATAGACATTCATGAATATATTTTCTTCTACATACACACACACACACACACACACACACACACACACACACACACACTTTTTTAAACTGATAACTTGTTGTTATATATTTTGAATCCTCCCTGATGCTCTACTGATCACATGAAATGTTCTCTTTTGTTTTGTTTCATTTTGTTTTGTATTCCTTTTGTTTTTCTTTTTTTCTTATTTTTTAAAATAAATTTTTTTAAAAAGTTAATCTAATCGTCCTTCAGATTTAATTTTACAGGAAGCGAAGACTCAAGCCATTGAAATAGCTTCATAGTTTGTAAAAGTAGAAAAGCCAGTATATCTCATAAAATGTCAGTTGGGTTTCTCAGATTCTACACAACAGAATAATTATATATATATATATATATTTGTCCATTAATCAACATATCTATTCTAAAAGTGTCTTTTGGGGAAAAAATGACAATGTTCTAGTGCAAACTGGAAGTGACTAGTCCTACAATAAAACCAATCATCTTTATCAGTTCTTTAGTTATTTACCTTTTATGATCTCCCAAGGTAGCAAGAGGGTCCTAAGTGAACAGTAACATGTAGAAATGATTTCTGATCTCAGTGAGGTTGAGACAAAGTCCTATGACTCCTATTCCTTCATAAGGCAGACAAAATTTTGACAGTGAAGTATAACTGGAATAGACTCATTCTTACAATGTATAATTCTTCTGAGTATGGATCACAACATAACATTCTGACTCTTTTTGTTCCCTTGCATTTTGTTTTCTTATTCATTTTCCTTCCTTTTTTGGTCTGATTTTTCTTGTGCAGCAAGATAATTGTATAAATATGTTTACATATATTGGATTTAACATATATTTTATAATGTATAACATATATTAAATTTATTGCCATTTAAGGGAGGGAATGGGAAGAAAGAGGGGAAATTTTGGAACACAAGGATATGCAAGGGTCAATGTTGAAAAATTATTCATGCCTATGTTTTGAAAATAAAAAGCTTTAAAAAAAAAAGGACAAGATTATCTTTTAAAAAAAAGTATAGTTCTAGAAGAATCTATGTGAACTATTCATCTATTTTCTATTGTCTTTAAAGGACTCATTGTTTATATAGTTTTGTTTATCCCACATTTGTACTTCCATTGAAGGGTCCTGTCTATGTCATCTTGGAGTCTGTAAAGGGATTCTGGGAATTGAGCATGTTTAACACACCTGGCCTCTCCAAGTCCTTCCATATGTCTATATTCTATGTCCATAGATCAAGATCCAATAGCAGGTAGTAGTACTTTAATATGATTTTATATCTTCATCTTCATCCTAGTCCAAGTGGCCCTTAGGCAGTAACCTGAAGAACAGTCTTGTGATTTCTTTTTCTCAGATGGAGTGACTTTGAATTGGCTGAGAGACTTTAATGATAAGGGATAAAGCAAAGAAATATAGCTAGGAAAACAAACAAAACTAAGTTTTGCATAGCTAAAAGGAACCCCTGTAGTCTTGGACAGATGGGAAAAGATAGAACCTCCAACATATGTCTTGATTTCCAATGCCTGATAGGTAGGAGGTAAAGCCTTTAATTCGTTAAAAATCCTTTAAAATTTATTATTTTATGGTCAAAGGACACAAACAGGTAATTTTCAGATGAAGAAATTAAAACCATTTTTAGTCATATGAAAAGGTGCTCTAAATCATTATTGATCAGAGAAATGCAAATTAAAACAACTCTGAGGTACCACTATACACCTCTCAGATTGGTTAAAATGACAGGAAAAGATAATGACGAATTTTGGAGATGTGGGAAGACTAGAAAACTAATATATTGCTTTTTTTTTGTCTGCATTTTTTTTTAATTTAAAGCTTTTTATTTACAAATGCATGGGTAATTTTTCAACATTGACCCTTGCAAAACCTTGTTTCCAAATTTTCCTCTCCTTCCCCTTCCCCCCTCCCCTAGATGGCAATTAATCCAATACATGTTAAATATGTTAAAATATATGTTAAATCCAATATATGTAAACATATTTATCACTTATCTTACTGCACAAGAAAAATTGGATTAAGAAGAAAAAAAAACTGAGAAAGAAAACAAAATGCAAGCAAACAACCACAGAGAGAGTGAAAATGCTATATTGTGGTCCACACTCAGTTTCCATAGTCCTCTCTCTGAGTGTAGATGGCTCTCTTCATCACAAGATTATTGGAACCAATCTGAATCATCTCATTGTTAAAAAGAGCCGCCTCCATCAGATTGATCATCATATAATCTTCTTGTTGTCATGTACAATGATCTCCTGGTTCTGTTCATTTCACTTAGCATCAGTTCATGTAAATCTCTCCAGGATTCTCTATTATCATCCTGCTGATCATTTCTTATAGAACAATAATATTCCATAACATTCATATACCATAACTTATTCAGCCATTCTCCAACTGCTGGACATACACTCAGTTTCCAGTTTCTTGTCACTACAAAAAGGGCTGTCACAAACATTTTTGCACATGTGGGTCTCTTTCCCTCCTTTAAAATCTCTTTGGGATCTAGGCCCAGTAGAAACACTGCTGGATCAAAGGGTATGCACACTTTGATGACTTTTTGAGCATAGTTCCAAATTGCTTTCCAGAATGGCTGGATCTGTTCACAATTACACCAACAATGTATTAGTGTCCCAATTTTTTCACATCCCCTCCAACATTCTTCATTGTATTTTCCTGTCATTTTAGCCAATCTGAGAGATGTGTAGTGGTATCTCAGGGTTGTTTTAATTTGCATTTCTCTGAACAATAGTGATTTAGAACACCTTTTCATATGACTAGAAATGGTTTTAATTTCTTTATCTGAAAATTGTCTGTTCATATCCTTTGACCATTTATCAATCAGAGAATGGGTTGAATTCTTAAAAATTTGAGTCAGTTCTCTATATATTTTAGAAATGAGGCCTTTATCAGAACCCTTAAATATAAAAAATGTTTTCCCAATCTATTGCTTCCCTTCTAATCTTGTCTGCATTAGTTTTGATTGTACAAAAACTTTTCAATTTAATATAATCAGATTTATCTATTTGGTGTTTAGTAATTAGTTCCAGTTCTTCTTTGGTCACAAATTCCTTCCTTCTCCACAGATATGAACAGTAAATTATCCTATGTTCTTCTAATTTGCTTATAATATCACTCTTTATGTCTAAATCATGGACCCATTTTGACTTTATCTTGGTATATGAACTAATACATTGTTGATGGAGTTGTGAACTGATTCAGCCATTCTGGAAAGCAATTTGGAACTATGCCCAAAGTTTTGATCCAGCAGTGTTTCTACTGGGCTTGTATCCTAAACAGATCATAAAGGAGGGAAAGGAACCCATGTGTGCAAACATGTTTGTGGCAGCCCTTTTTGTAGTGCAAGAAACTGGAAACTGAGTGGCTGAATAAATTATGGTATATTAATGTTATGGAATATTATTGTTCTATAAGAAACAATTAGCAGGATGATTATAGAGAGGCCTGGAGAGACTTACATGAACTAATGATAAGTGAAATGAGCAAAACCAGGAGAACATTATACACAGAAACACAGAGATTATATGATGATCAATTCTTATGGACATGGCTCTCATCAACAATGAGGTGATTCAGACCAGTTCCAATGGTCTTGAGATGAAGAAAGCCATCTGCACCCAGAGAAAGGACAGTAGGAACTAAATGTGGATCATAGCATAGAATGTTGTTGTTTGCTTGCATTTTGTTTTCTTTGTCATTTTTTCCCCTTTTGGATCTGATTTTTCTTGTGCAGCATGATATTTGTGGAAATATGTATAGAGGAATTGCATGTGATTAACATATATTGGATCAGTTGCTGACTGGAAGAGGGGAGGAAGGGAGGGAAAAAATGAGAATGCAGGATTTTGTAGGGTGAATGTCAAAAATTATACATGTATATATTTTGAAAATAAAAGCTATAATTAAAAAAATGATTATTTTAATCTATTATTAATGTAACTGTCCTATTAAAGTTTAGGCTAACTATCTTGCAAGAGGGCCCAAGTCACTAAAGACTGGAACTTGCCAAAACAAACCCAGAAACTATATAATCATAATTACAAAATGCTTATCAGAAAAATAAAGACAGATCTAAACAACTGGATGTTAGTTGTAGGTAGGTATGCCAAGCCAACATAATAAAAATGACAATTCTCCCTATATTAATTTATTTTCCTTATGTCTTTTAATATTATATGTCTTCCAATATAGATATTATCCTTTCTATACTCTTTTTTTTTATCATAACCTTTCCTGGCATGGCATATTTTACAATATCTCTTGCAAGTAAGTCATCATTATGAATATGTTGTCATCTATTTCTAGCTAGCTTTCATAAGTCTCTTTCTGGAACTTTGGGGTCATACAATTTTGATTATTTGGAGATTGCAATGTTCCATGCTTTAATGTTTTATGGCATCAATGGAAGAATATGATTGTCAAGCATATGTGTTTTTGCTTTACAGGGAACCATTCATGGTTATTAAAAGAATTCAGTTTTGAACTCTAGAATAATACATATTCTTTATTTATTTGTTTACTTTCCAGTGAGGATTGTTAGAGCAAATACTTCAGAGGGGCTGTGAATTTCATTTGGGAAGCTTCTGTCTTTGAGAGGCCTTGGTGAAAACAGCACAATGTCAAATACAACAGAAGCATTCTGATGTTTTCTTTCAAATATCATCAACTATATCCCACTCCCTAACTTGTGTGAATACTTTATCCTGGGCCCTCTTCTCTCTTTTTACAGTCTCTCTCAGTGATTTCATTAGCTCCTATGGATTTAATTATGACATATATAGATGACTTACAGATCTCTCTCTCTTATACATGCACACACAACACATAAACACACATGCATGCACACATATATATGTATATATGTATATGTATGTATATACTTGCATATCCACATTTATGTATATGTGTATATATACAAGGATTACAACAATGTAAAGAAATATGAATATAAGTACATGTTTCTCTAGAGCTCCAGTGCCACATAGTTATTTACTGGATATTTTGAATTAATATAAGTTATTAGTATGTGCATTTTGTTTTCTTTCTCATTTTTTCCCCTTTTGGATCTGATTTTTCTTGTACAGCATGATATTTGTAGAAATATGTATAGAGGAATTGCACGTTATTAATATATATTGGATCACTTGATGGTCTAAAATAGAGCTAATGATCTTTTCTCATAATGTATTCTTTTTTACAGTGTTTTAATTTTTAAAAATCATTTTGAACTTGACAAACATTAACAGGTACCGTTTCATAAATAAAGAACAGAAACAAAGAATTATATGTGAAACTACAGATCTCTACTTGTGTGCAGCTTATATTTTAAAAAGTGTAACAAATTCAACACATTTTTATGATAAATATCATTTTTAAAGTGTACTGTTTGATTTTGTAATTATGAATGATATAATACCAATATGGAATCACCTGGGCTATGTAATCCCTAAAGACCATAAAAATATAAGCAATAGCAGACAGCTTGTACTTTTCACTGTCCTGACTAATTCCAATAAGGCGTCAAATGTAAATAATTCCTGCTCTTGATTAAACAAGGTGATTTTAGTCCACTTAAGATGCTGCAAGGCAATTTTTATTCCTGGGGTCCCTGATTAACAATCAAACTATCACTCAGTTTTTGGTTCTGATTAGGAAATTCTCCCCACTGTTCAATATTGATAAATGAGCGGAGGAATCTCCTTACCACATATGGGTATTGCCACATTAGGAATGCCTTTTCTTACATTTAGCATTGATTACCTGTCCTCAATGAACCCCATCTTTAAGGAATAAAATTTTCCTACTCAGATCTGACTTGGAAAAATGTGTACTCCCACCAATACCTTAGCCACTTTACTAGTCTCCCTCCCTCAAATGAATGACAGGCTCTGTGTTTCCAAATTTCTTCTGTATTGACAATGTGTGTGTGTGTGTGTGTGTGTGTGTGTGTGTGTGGTGTGTTTTGCTTTTTGCCTATTTCCTATATCCGCATACTAAGAAAGCTCATGTTTATATTAGCTTCCTGAACACTAATTTTCTATAAATCCTTGAGTAACATAGATTATTACTTTACTTTAACCTGACCTGGAAGTTGAAATATAGGAATTAGTTCCCAAATTATTCCCAAATTATCCTGCTTGATTGTCTCCCTCTGAACTTCATCATCTTCTATACATTTAAAAATGCTTTCTTAGGTTTCTCTGAATCCATCATATTTATAAATTCTTATAGAGCAATACTATTTCACCATATTCACATGCCATAATTTATTAAGTCATTTCACAATTGATGGATATCCCCTTAGTTTTCAGTTATTTGCAATAACAAAGTTGCTTTGAATATTTTTGTACAGATAGGTGTTTCCTCCTGTTTTCGATTTCTTTGGGGATATATACTGAGCAGCATTGCCATTGAAACATAATTTCATGACTTTTTGGGTAGAATTCCAAATTGCTTTCCTCTATAATAGTACAAATTTCACAGTTCAATCAACAGCATCATAATTTGCCTGATGTTGCATGGTATGAGATGGAATGTTAGAGTTATTTTAATTTGCATTTCATTTACAGTGATATGTTTTTCATATAGATGATAGCTTTTTCTTTTGAGAACTGTTTTTATCTTCTGATCATGTAATTACTAGAGAATGATTGTTCTTATATATTTTAATTCATTTCCTTTATATTCTGGAATCAGACATTTAACATATAAAGTTGCTACAAAGATTCCCCCTCCCTTATACTTAATTATTTATTTTCTTATTTTATTTTTTCTAATTACATGTAAAAATAATTCTTAACACTCATTTAAAAAAAAAAACTTTTGAGGTCCAAATTCTTTTCTTCCCTTTTTCCTATCACTCTTTCCTGAGACAGCAATTTTATTTAGATTATATATATGCAACCATGCATAACATATTTCTATATTAGTCATGCTGTGAAAGAAAATAGATTGTCCCTTCTCCCCACCCCCAACTTATAAACAAAATCAAGAAATGAAAAACAGTATACTTCAATCTGCTTTTAGATTTCATCAATTCTTTCTCTGAAGATAGTATTTTTCATCATGCCTCTTCTTATTTGAACAATATTAATTTTGTTTTTACAAAAAAAAAATTTTTTCCCTTCACAATCCCTTTCTTTCTCCATCTTTCTCATTTGGGATTCTACCATTCTTCCTGACACCCAGTTTTGGAACTTTGGAATTGTGCTGAATTCCTTCTTTCCTTTTACCCCACATATCTGTATAGTTATCAAATCTTACTTGATTTTACTTCAACATCTGTCTTTTTTCTCCACCCACATGCTTGTGATTCTAGTTCAGGCCCTCATAACTTCTTGCCTGAATTATTGAAACACATATCTAATTGTTCTCTATATTTCATAATATAATCCATCACGCAGTTGCCAAAATGATATTCCTAAAACATGGATCCCATGACTCCCCCGCTCAAAAATCTCTAATGACTATTAATAATCTCTAATGAATATTTCTTTTTTTTAAATTGAATTTTTTAATTTTTTTTTTTTTCCTGAGGCTGGGGCAAGTCACAGGGTCACATAGCTAGGAAGTGTTAAGTGTCTGAGACCACATTTGAACTCAGGTCCTCCTGAATTCAAGGCTGGTGCTCCATCCACTGCGCCACCTAGCTGTCCCCTTTTTTTTATTTTCAAAACATATACAAGGATAATTTTTTCAACATTGATTGACTCTTGAAAAACCCTGTGTTCCAATTTTTCCCCTCTTTCTCCCCCTAGATGGCAAATAATCCAATATATGTTAAAAATGGTAAAAAATACATGTAATTCAAATACAGGCATACATATTTATACAATATCTTGCTGCACAAGAAAAATCAGATCAAAAAGGAAGTAAAATGAGAAAGAAAATAAAATTAAACAACAAAAGAAGTGAAAATGCTATATGGTGATCCACACTCAGTTTCCACAGTCTTCTCTCAGGGTATAGATGGCTCTAATCATCACAAGGCCATTGGAACAGGCCTGAATCATCTCATTATTGAAGAGAGCCACATCCATCAGAATTGATCATCCTATAATCATCATATAATGTTGCCATGTACAAGTCTCCTGGTTCTGCTCACTTCAATTAGCATCAGTCATGTAAGTCTCTCCAAGCCTTTCTAAAATCATCCTGCTGGTCATTTCTTATAGAACAGTATTATTCCATATTTAGCCATTCTCCCACTGCTGGGTATCCACTCACTTTCCAGTTTCTTGCCATTACAAAAAGGGCTGTCACAAATATTTTTGCACATGTATGTGTCCCTTTTCCTCCTTTAAGATCTCTTTGGGATATCAGCCCAGTAAAAACACTGCTGGTTTAAAGAGAATGCATTGTAAGGGTCAGAGGAAGTAAACAGCGACTTTGAAGCCTTGAGACCTCAAGAAATGATTTGCTGTGAGCAAAACAGGGACTGCCTCATTAATGGGAACTCTGGCCACACTGAGATTGCTTCATTAATGGGAGGCATCTCCTTCTATGATTGGCTGTGTGTGTGATCTCATAGACCCTATTTAAGCAGTGGGAAGGAGGAAGTCGCTCTTTTTGACCTGGTGTTCACCTGGGAGTCAAGAGGAAGTCAGCTAGGCAGGATGTGAACACATGAATAAAAGACTTTGAGCTTTCATATGGCTGTTCTTGAGCTCACTGCCATGTATTTAATACTGTTGTTATGAAACAATATCCAGAAATCTCCAAAGACTCCAGATAGAGGTAAGCTTGGTAAAATCGGTTTAAGCACTGCAAAAGACAGTGACCAGAGATTTCTCTGAGGGCCTGGGAATTAGGAGAGACTGGGAATAGTAAATGCAGAGTGGTACAAGGGTATTCACAAATGAAATGAATGCCCAGAGTTAAGCATTTACAATGCACATTTTGATAACCCTTTGGGCATAGTTCCAAATTGCTCTTCACTATTGCTTCAGTGCATAATTGCACCAACAATGTATCAGTGTCCCAGTTTTCCCACATCCCTTCCAACATTTGTAATGATTATTTCTTGTAGCACTCCTCTGAATGCCTCTGTTTGACACTCAAATCCTTCACAATCTTCATCTCAGTTATATTTCCAGGCTATTCATCTGTTTCATGAACTCTTTAATCCAGTCAATCTGGTCTTTTTATGGTTCCTCACACATAAAATTTCATTTTTGATTTTTGTGTTTTTGCATAAATTGTCTCTTTTGCCTGCAATATATTCCCTTCTCACCTCCTTTTAGTCCCTTGTCTCCTTTAAAGCTGAATTCAAATAATACTTTCTATAGAAAACTTTTCTTGGCAAAAATTGCCTTGTATTTACTTTATATGACTATATGTATATATAACTATATAACTATATACATGTATAGTTGGCATGTTGTTTCCTCCAATATAATATGGAAGTAGGACCTATGTCTTTTTTGCCTTTATATTTCTAGCACTTAGCACATAGTAAATGCTTACTAAATATGTGTTGATTGATAGTGTTTATGCATATCTTAGATGTATATTGATATATTAACTCAAATATTTTATATTTGTGGTTATTTTGAATAGAATTTTTAATGTTAGTTTTTTTCTTTTTTATCACTACTGTATAAAATTGTTGAAGATTATTATAAATTTATTTTGTTTATTATCACTTTACTGAAGTTAGGTTGTTGTTGGTCAGTCAGCCTGTCATGGCATTATCTCCCTCAGGCAATGGTCCTCTTCAAGAATGAAGGACAAACAACAGTCATTTCCAATCATTTGTGACCCCTTACACCTCTTAGACTATAGCATGTCAATATTGGGTTTTCTTGGCAAAGATACCTGAACCATTTTTTTCTTTAGTATTTTGAGACAAATAGAAGTTAACTGACTTGCTCAGGGTCACATAGCTAGTGTCTATGGCTAGACTTGAACTCATGTCTTTTTGTCTCAAGGCCCAGTGCTTTATCCACTGAGCCACCTAATTATCTTCTAGGCAGCTAGATGGATAAAACGGTGGACATGGGGGTGAGGTAGACCTGATTTTAAATTCATCTATCACCTCTCTAGATCTTAGTTTTCATCAGTAAAATGTAGATAGTAAAAGTATATATCCTTAAAAGTTGTTGTAAGGATGAAATGAGATAATTTGCAAACCTTAACCTACCATATAAATGATGGCTATTATTAGCTTGGTCAGTTTTTTTTTTTTGGTAGAATTTTACATATACCAGCATGTCATCTGCAAAAAAGGGTAATTCTACCTCCTCTTTGTATTGTTTATACCTTTCATTTTGTTCTTTTCTATTATTGCTTTTGCTAATGACAGAAAAATTGTTAACATGACAGAAATTGTTAACATCAAATGTAATGTTACATACCATGTCCCTTAATCATCCTAGCAATGTCATAAATTTCAGTAGTGAAAACACTCCTATCCCTAAGATAATGTTGATTAGGTTGATCTGAACTACATGCTAAGTAAGAACCTAGCTAAAGCTGGATTTCAGTTTCTAATGTCCTTATACTTTTCCCAATAGATTAATGGTATGAAGGGCAAACTAGCCAGAATGAAGTGGTTTTCCTTGCCCTGATTACCAAGAGTGGTTGGTAGGCCTTGACAACTCATATTACCTCCTGACCCTTCCCTCCAAAAAGTATGAAGAATCTTTCTTGGATCTCTTGTTTGAGAAAATAATTGTACTCTGTTTTCATGAAATATCCCTTGGGGTGGCTGATTTGCTACTCTGTTGTCTCAATTAAAAATATTTTATTCCTCAACTCACAGCTTTAATTTATTTTAAGACTTGACACTAGGGGCAGTTAGGTGGTACAGTGGATAGAGCACCAGCCCTGAAATTAGGAGGACCTGAGTTCAAATTTGGCTTTAGACACTTAACACTTCTTAACTGTGAGACCCGGGGCAAGTCACTTAACCCCAAATGCCTCAGCAACAACAACAAAAAAAGACTTGACACTAGTATTCCTAGAACTGTATCAAATAATAGTTGGAGTTTATTTTGAGAAAGTGTCTAGTATTGCTACATTGCAAATATGCTAACTTAGTTTTAAATATATACTTTGACTATACATTTTGACAGAGGCCTTGTATATCTCTATTATTTACATATTTTAAAAAATGAATGAATGCTATATTTTATCAAACATATTATCATCAAAATAATCATGCAGCTTTTGTTATTTTATATGATTAATTATACTTTTTGTTATCTTAGTGTTGGGCCATCCTTGTATCCCAATATTATATTCAACTTGGACATATGAATTTATTTTCTGCATATATTTCTGTAGCAGCTAGGTGGCAAAATGGATAAAGGTTTGGGCCTGGAGTTAGAAAGACCTGAATTCAAATTCAGCTTTGGACACTAGCTGTGTGACAGTGGGCAAGCAGTCACCAATGGATGAAATGGGATCTGGTCTTGCTTCCATGCTTTTTAGCATGATATTTTCAACTATATTGTCAGATGCCATTAACAAGGATAAAAATGTCAGTTAACTACTGCACTGATAGTAAATTATTTAACTTGAAAAGGCTACAAGACAAGACTAAAGTAGAGGGAAAATTGATGCACTATTCTTTTGTCCTCAGATGATTGTATACTCAGTGTAGCCTCTGAGGCTGAGATGAAACAAAGATACAGTTCTGTTGTTTGTGCTAATTTTTGCCTAACAATTAACACCCAAAAAACAGGTTGTCCACCAACCATCACACCATCCAAAGAACTATCAGTACAGCAAATGGAGAAATTTTGAATGCTATGGATAATTTCATTTTGGCAGTAGTGTTTTAGGGATCTACTCATAGATAGTAAGGCAAGAGCCTGTATTGATAGAGCTCCATTTAAAAAGCTTGGGAGAAAAGTATTAGATTGCCTAGCCTAAAAGAGTAATTTACAGACAACTCAAACAAGGCCAACACTCATACATAAGTCAGAAGCAATACAAGGACATACTCAAAGTATCTGTGAAGAATTCTGAAACTGATTTGGAGACATGAGAGACGGCCAGCCCAGAATTGTCCAGTTTGGTGTGTCTATCTCAAAGAGAGTGTTGTGTTCTATGAGCAAAAAAGAATTACAATAGCTCAAAAGCAAATGTACATTTGACATTCAAACAACATAGTCAGCCAATCAGAGTTGTATTCTCTGCAATAGAGTTTAAATGCTTGACATTTGAATGACAGCTTAAGAAAGGACCCCTTATCTTACCAGTCATCTTCAGATTCTTCTTATTCAATTCAAATGGAAGCAATTCAGTTTCCTAACATAGTGCAAGTGATGTGCAAATTTAGAGACATCTCCATTTCAAATGTTCATAAGGACTATTTATGCCTAACTAGTGATACCTTTCTAGGCTCATGTTGGTCTGATCAGCCACACACCTTGGCCCTAACATAGTAATGACATTTGGTCCTCTTTCACAATAAAGGACAAAAACCAACTGAACTACCCTGAGAACATCCTTTAACTCTATTTGCCTCAATTTCCTCATCTGTAAACTCATTTCAGTTTTATCTTTGCCAGGAAAACTCCAAAAGGGCTCATGAAGAGTCAGACATGACTGAAATGAGCTAACAACCACAATAACAACACATATTTCTGTAGTGTCTTTGAAAGAATGATTTTATTTTCATTTTTGTATCATTATTCACAAACAAAACAATCTATGGTTCTTTATATTTTGTTTTTCCCTTGTTTGGAAACAGTCATTTCATAAAAGAAAGTTTGACAGGATGTTTTCTGTCATTTATTGGGATGACTTTTGTAGTATAGGCATTAATTACTCTTTTGAATTTAGACCTTTGTGGAAGAAGCCCAGGACTCTGAATGAATTCAAGGGCCTTGAGAGTTGTAGCAACCCCCAGGTAACAACTTCCAGTCTATATTCCAGTCATCATCTAAGGGAGGAACTCCAGTGGAGACAAAACCTAGCTACTGATTTTATAGGAACTACAACACTCATTGCCTCTATAGACATAACTACCTGAAGACCCAAAAAAGAAAGTTCTTACCACCAGAGTCTTTGTCACAATCAAATGATTCAGCATCAGAAATACATATACTTTTATCAATTATAATGATACTAATGAAGATGCATTACCATATTACTTGCCACTGGACCTTTTTGTTTGCTCTGCATCTGAATGGTCTGTATGAAATTTTTAGCCTATTGAAAAGTGAACTCCTTAAAAGAATGGGAATTGTCGTTCTTCATTTTGTATTCTCTATGCTTACCACAATGTTTTGCATGTAATAATCATTTTGAGAGTGTGCATTTTCATTCATATTATTCATCCACTTGAAAATTCATTCAGTCCAGGATTTTGGCTAACAATTACTAAGTTTGTTTTTATTTTGCTCAATTTTTTTTCTGAAATTGATTTATTTTAAAAGCTATTTCCTTGTTGTAGATACATATTAACTTAGAATTCTCAGTTCTTGTGGCATACAATTGTATTTAGTATTCCTCATGATTCTCTTCATTTCTTCACTGCTGTGAATTTACCCTGTTCAAGTTTTATTTGTTTATAACCATTAGATAGCACTGGAAAGAACAGCCAATATTATCCTGAGCCTTGATTGCCTATACATGCCCAGGAAACTTGATGCCCTTTTCTCTTTATGTGGGCAGAAGAAGCTTCCCTGAGACTTTAACTCAGGAGTACAGTGTTCCTTTGCACAGAAGTTCATTCTCTCTTTCTTTGCAGAAGCATGGCTTTCCTTTCAGGCCTAGCACTGGTTTTGCCACTGAGTATTCTGGGATATGGAAAAGTTTCTTGCTTGCTAGCTCAATCACCTCAAGGATTTTTACTGACTCATGTAAATCTGGTCTTTAGGATTATACTCTATGTTTAAAATACTTCTGGGGGTGGAGCCAAGATAGTGGAGAAGACACATGCTTCTTTCTGAACTTCTCCTTGGATCCTCAACTAATTACCAAAATCAGCCTCTGAATTAGTTCTAGAATGGCAGAATTCATGAATATTGGGAGTGCAGCAAATTAACAGCAGAAGATAATTTCAAAGATTACTAGAAAAGGCACAGGGAGGTAGCCAGGCACAGGATGTCAGGGCATGCTGTGCAGACTTGGAATGGGGGGTAGTCTCCATTGGGGGCGGTACAGATTTCCTGTGGTGAAGAATCTACTGGGAGGACTCTATTATAGTGTTGGCTACTCTGCCCTGTTGCAAGTCAATACATCAGCAGAGAAGTTATAAAACATCCAATACAAACACAAAAGGTTAAGAGTGAACCCTAAAGTGCTGGGGTCTCACAGGACCTAGCCACAATCACTCAACAGTAGGTATGACTGAGCATGATTCCAGCGCAGCTGCTGCTGTTTTGCTGGTGCCTATAGAGAAAGCTTGGAAAACTTCCCTTGCCCTAAAAGCAGATCCCAATTGCTGCTTTTTTTTTTTTTTTTTTTTTTTTTTTTTAATGAGTAAAAAGGCAATGTGAACTCTAACTATAGATAGCTTCTATGGTAATAGAGAAGAACAAATTACAAACTCTAAGGAGACTAAAAGCAGATTGTTTCCAGATGAAGCCCCAAAGGGTGATATAACCCGGTCCCCATCACAAAAGGCTCTCCTTGAAGAAATTTAAAAGGGTCTCAAAATAAAGCTAGAAAAAAAAATGGGGAAAGGGAAGGAAAACTCTGCAAGAGGGTTTGGAAAAGCCATACAGCTCATTAAAAGATTTGAAAAAGTGGGAAAAGGAAAACAACTCCCTGAAAAACAGAATTTGTGAAATGAAAAAGGTAAAAAAACTCCCAGGAAAACAGAATTTGTGAAGTGGAAAAAGAAAGTAATTCCTTAAAAAACAGAATTTGTGAAATGGAAAAAAATTCCATAGAACAAAACAACTCATTTAAAAACTCAATTGTACAAATACAAAAAGAAGTAAGAAAAGTAAATGAATACACTTCTCAACTCAGTTAAATATGTGACTTTGAAAAAAAAATGAGACACCACTTCCCCTCATCCCATTGCAGAAGTGGTGGTCCACAGGACTGGAATATTGCATATAATGTTAGATTTTATTAATGTGTGATCATTTTTGCTAAATTTGTCTTTTAAAAAAATTCTTTGCTATAAAAGAATAGGGGGCAGCTAGGTGGCGCAGTGGATAGAGCACCAGCCCTGAATTCAGGAGGACCCGAGTTCAAATCTGGTCTCAGATTTAACTTAACACTTCAGATTTAATTTAGCACTTAACACTTCCTAGATGTGTGACCCTGGGCAAGTCACTTAACCCCAGCCTCAGGGGAAAAAAAAAAGAATAGTTCTTTGAGAGGAGAGGGGGTAACCTAGGTGATATAGATATTGACAAATATCTAGTAAAAATATATGACCTTTGAACTCTTAGCCAGGTTATATTGGCAACTCTGCCTTGGATTTACTGATTTAAATTTAAATTAATTTAAATCTGCTACCCTTTAAGTTTTCTCCCCTTCCTTCCTAATCTCCTACATAAATTCAAAACAGAAATGGCAGAGACTCAAATAGCTACCATAGCTTTTAGTAAAAGCTCAAAAATTCTGCTTAAAAAGATAACATTTCTCAGAATCTGTATGCTCTTTTGTCTCATTTTGAGCTGTAGCCTTTCGTGACACTATTTCAAAAGAATTTTTTATTTATTAAGAGAAAACAAAGGAAAAAAAAGAAAAACAGAAAAGTAAAACAAAACAGATAACATTGTCATGTATCCAGCAGAATATCAAGGAGTCAAAATATATAACAAATAACCCGTTAAATATATATAATAGAATAAATTATATTCATGAGTGTCCATCTTTACTTTCTTGTAGATTATTCTGTTCTGTGCTACACACTTTTTTATTTCATTATTTTCCCCCTTTTTATAGTTAAGCCAGGATATAAATATATACATACATCTCCCCATTTACTCCCATCTGACTTTGATGCCATAATAAGACATTTGAATTGGCTCAGGAAGATTCTGAAGATCACTTGGGAGTACAAGATGCCAGACATTGAAATCCTTTCTCAAACTAAACTGCTAAGCATTCAAACTCTACTGCAGAGAATGCAACTGTATTGGGTGGCCACATTGTTTGAATGACAAATAAATGTACGCTTGCCAAAAAAATAACTATTTTATGGAGAATTCACAAAGGATAAATGCTCACAAAGTGATCAGAAGAGATGATACAATGACATTCTCAAGGTCTCTCAAGAACTTTACAATTGATTACATGACATGTAAAACACTGACACAGGACTGTCCAGCATGGTGTGCCCTCATCAGAGAAGGTGCTGTGCTTTATAAGCAAAGCAGAATTGAATTAGCTCAGAAGAAATGTGAGATGTGCAAAGTTAGAGAATCTATCCCAAATGTTCACAGGGACCATTTGTGTCTAATCTGTGATAAAGCATTCTGTGTTCATATTGGAATGATCAGCTACAGTAGACATACTCTAACTTGACTCTAATAGAGTGAGGTCATTTTTGTTTCTTTTTGAAAATAAAAAACAACCACCAACCAGTTATCAGGAACAAAGTTTGAATCTATAAATTATTTCCTTTAGACTTAACAATATTTAGGGAGGCAAACAAAGATAATTTTAAACCAGTGTTTCCTTTCTGAAGACAGCAGAATAATCAGCTTGAAATAAAGAATACTGCCAAAACTATTAACAGAAGCAGGGAAATTTCAATCTGGGTCCACTGTGGTTTAGGATGCAAGAGTGCCTAAGAAAGCAAAGGCATGAAACAGGATTAAATACATTTCTATGGAGAGGAGGCATAGCCATGAGAAGCAACTATGTATATTGTTTTGCATAACAACTGAAAGCCCACAGAGAAGATTGGGGAAGACTGGGAGTAGTGACATCTAGTCAAAACAGGGCACTTTTCTGTTTTATAACTCTTTTAATTGATTTAGATCACCCACAGAAAATTCATAGCCCTGTGATCAGGGAGAACAGCTCCATTCAACATTTACCCCTCTTGGTCAAGAATTCAGTTGTTGACCAAGAGAGACGTTGAAGTAAACAATGTATTGACGGGAGCACTTGGGGTTAGTTCTCTTTGGCATAGACAGAAGAAGTGAAAAGGATGGGTAACCTGTTGAGGGCGGTAGCCCCTTGGTATTCTTTGTTTGATCTCCAACTTCCTTTGGGACTTGGATCTTTGATACAAGATCTGGTCAAACTAGTTTGGGCTATCTGAGATGGCCAGGGTTTTACAGCCCCCATTCTAAGCTGCTCAGATAGACCAAATGCCATCAGGAAATTCCTTTTGGGAAGAGACTTCTGTCTGTCCCCAAAAGATAACAAGAGAGTCCTTATCTTAATTTACATCACTCTCAGGAACCTCCCTACATCACTGCATAAAAGAGAGAACGGGAATCTTCTCTTTGCAAATGGCCTTGTACCATGCAGCCATTTTGCCCACCGGCTCTCCGGTGTTTCCATTCTAATCAATGTTTCCATACAGCTTTAAGTAGCAAATTCCTTTGCTGCCGAACCTGCCATTGGTTACTTTGGGGAAGGAAGGAGAGAGAGAAAAAGAACAGAACCATCTCGGTTTAGACCACAATTTACTCATCATTTACTCCTCAATTTAATACTCATCATTTGGTGGCCCGATCTTTCCAGGTAATTTTACTGAGGTAAGCTGGAAATTCTCCCTTTTATAAGCGTGGGCAGATTAAAACCAAAATCCCGGGAAGATAGTGGGTTTTAAACTGCGGGGAGCTGAAAGAGCTCTGGGAATCGTTTGATCTGGGACGCTAGATGTAAATGGATTCTGTTTTTTGGGCAGATATTTCCTAAAAGGGAAATATTTGTGGGACCTGACAGAGACGTCTGATCAGATTGCGCTATAAAAGTGGAAATTTTCGGGCTTGTGTAGTGGTAAAAATGGGTCAACTCTTCTCTTCCATCCCTAAAGACTCACCTCTGGGATATCTCTTGAGAAACAGGAAAAATTAGGCCTCAAGGATTTCAAATTAAAAAGTCTTATTCACTTCTGCAACGAAGTATGGCCCCTTTATCAACTTTATCAATGTGGCCTGGCTTGTTAGCGGATCTATTATTTTCTCTACTATTAGGGAATTAGATCTATATTGCAGAAGACACGGTAAATGGTCAGAAGTTGCATACGTGCAAGCTTTCTGGGCCCCCTACAGGGATCCCAAATCGCGGTTAACTTGCAGGATGTTTCTGCCTAAGTTTACTGAGGTGGAACTGGGGAGAGATTCTGATCTCCAGCAGAACTTAATCCCAGAGCTGGACTCCAGGAATACTCTGATGCTTTGCCCTTCTCTGCTGAGAAGCAGAGACCCTTCCTCCTCACCCTGCTCCCTCCCGGCTCCTACTCAGGTTTCCCTGCCCCAGAGCCTCCACCCTCCTACCCTCCCACGCAGCCTGACTCTACTACATCTGCGGCCCAGGACTCCGATTTAGCTATCTCTAAGCCTCGCCTCCCGAGAGAAATGGCTAGCTCTTTGGGGGAAACGCTTAGAATGCAAAGGTCCCTCCCTTCTTGGGATTTTTCCCACATAATGGAACTTGTTGGGGGGTTTACAGCCGTTCCTTTTCAGAGCGATCTGTCCTGGGGAGATGTTATCTCTTCTTATCCCACAATACAGGAGATAAGAATGATTCGGGGAGCTAACGCCAAGGTTTGTGGCTAACATGACTGGGAGGTACTAGATGGGGGTCCTTGCTATTATTCCCTTCGCAGATTCCTGGGGAACTCTGAAGAGGGGAGTGAGAACAGAGAGGAGGGGAGTGGGGATACAGAGATGAGGGATCATCTCCTAACCCATCCCATTGAAGGAATGGAAAAGGGGAATACAAAGCAGGTAGTTTATGAGAAGCTTATGCAAGCAGCTGATAAGAATCCTATTAGAGAATTCACTAACCTGCACCCCACTTTTCTAGAGGGGATTGCTGTCATTCCATGCATTTTTTCAATCAGTCTTCCTCAGATATAAGACTAAATTGGTAGAAATTGGCTCTAGAATCCCAAAATTCCAGGACTCAATTATCAGAAGTCGCCTTTGGGGTTTAAAGGGATTGGGAGGAGGACGGGAAGGCTAGGAGTAAAGAGCAGACAGCAGGCACAGATTCTGCCTACCGCTATTTTCCATGGGCCCCAAAGTTTGTGCTTCAGATTCCGTCAGCCACTGGGCGAGGAATTGCCCGCAGGCTCTAGCCCTTATCCTGAGTACGAACGGGAAGGACACTGGAAGAGCGACTGCCCAGAGAAGGGAAGGACCATGGACTCCAGCCTCGCCACCCAGGCCTCTCCAGACTTGAGGTGGCGTGCCCCTGGACCAGGCCCACCTTCTTCTATCAGCAAAGCCAAGCTGCCCGGGGTAAATTTGGACTTAGCAGGTACGCCAATCTCGATTTTTTCATACGGGAAGCCTCTGTGGTTCTACTCCTCCATTCAGATCCTACTCACCCATCCCCCCCAAGGTACTGAAATTGAAGGGAAAAATTGTTTGGAAACCCCTTCCTGCCTTGCCAGCTTGAGGACCTCATGTTTCCAACTATCCCTTCCTATCCTAGCCTATTCTAGATGGGTAGGAATTTGATAAAGGAAAACTAGGAGTTCAATTCTCTCTAATTAAAATCTTCAAATAACACCAAACCCTCTCACATTCTCTGTGGAATATGGGAGGAAATGGGAGTTTTTAAGAACAAGGATTAAGAAATTTGGAAATTGGTTGGTTACTTGTGATTTTAAATTTTAACCTGTTGTACTAATGTAAATGAGTGGAACTTGGCAATTTTGAACTGACAAGAAAGTTTTTTCCCTTAAAGCAGTCTTTAGAACCTGCTTGAGTAAAGGCCATAAACTTTTATCTGATCTAAACTCAAGCAGCAGAAGAAAAACCATTTGATTATGGGAAATAAAATTTGGCTAGTGTTTTTGCATATTAGATTGTTTATTCTGAGTATAAGATCTTGGAATTTGTTTGAATATTGATGCATTTACTGCTAAAAGACAGATTTGCTAATTGCAGTTAGGCAAACCTTCAGAAAGGAAAAATTGTTGGGTTTGATTCGGGTTTATACGCTATACAGTGTGAATCTTGCAGGTTTTGAAGGAAAAAGGATTAAGCAATTAAAGATTTGCAAGGTATTAGAAGGTATGTTACAAGAAGGAAAGTTTTAATGGAAGGATGAAAGGAAAAAAGTGTTTTTGAATAGGGGAAGGGTGAACACATGGAATACTTTTCTCCCCTCCCCCCCAGGTGTTTCCTGCCGTTTTTTTTTTTTTTTTTTTTTTTTTTTTTTTTTTTCGTCAAGTTGCTGCTGTAGCAACAAAAGAGTGATTTAAAAAGACTGGATCAAGTTTAGGTTAATTGATTGAATATTTGTTTCTTGATACAAAATGGGTTTAATGTTTGTGAAATATAATCATAAATGTGATCCATACTGAAAGTTTAATTGCTATTTTGAGAACTTCTTGAATTCTTGTATGTGGTATTTGGATATTTTGTATAAGTTTAAAACATATAAGTTTAAAGATTATATTGGGTCATTCTAAGATTATTTAAAAGAGCCTCTAAAGTAATAAGGTTTTTAAACATATAAGTTTAAAGATTATATTGGGTCATTCTAAGATTATTTAAAAGAGCCTCTAAAGTAATAAGGTTTTTTTTCTGGGTTTTTTTGAAAGTGTTTTTGTTAAGGACAATATGCAATTTGGGATATTTTACTATGTATTGAGTTTCAAAAAAGCAAAGTGCTCATTTATGAAACAGCTATTTGAATATGATAATTGTTTAAGTTGTGAAATTGAGACAAATTCCTTACTGTTATCAATATAAGGTTATGATAAATATTAGTTTAGAATTTATCAGAAATCTGATGAATGGAATTTATTATTGGGAATGAAAATTTTCTTGCTTAAAGTTAATTAGTTAATGCTTTTTTGGGAGTTTTAAAAGCTTCACCCTCTGGCAGCTAATGGGACAATTGATTGGAAGTTGAGTTTTAACTGCTCATGTTATAGTTATGTTTTTGCATTTTTTCCTCATGTAACTGATTTCTATGATAAAAGCAATGGTCTATAGAATTGGTGATGCAATTATGTCATACCTTGCTATTTTCAGTTATATATATGCAATCATTGTATCCTAAATGCTTGGGCAAATAAGCATTTAGTCCGGTCATCTGTCTGCTAAAGTTTTTAATCATTTTTTTCACATAGGAAGCTGCTGACCAATCTATTTTGGCCTCTTCACATTTTTGCAGCAGTCCTATGGACCAGTCTTTCTATCACAGACTGTTCTAACCTTTATTTGTTAGATTTATGTTTTGTTCTAGATCTTGGGTCAAATTTCAGATATTGACTTGCTTCTGGGACCTAGATCAGCTTTGATTGTCAGCACAGCAGACCCATCCCATGGAATGAGAGCCTCCAACCATTTCTCAGCCTGCAGCAGTTTTAGAAGAAACAATGGACTAAACCCTGCTTCTAGGGAACTTTGGGCTGATGTGGAGGACTTTGGGAATGGTTGATGAATGACTTTTAAACTCTGTCTGGGTTATTTATTACTGTGTTAAAATTTGGGTTGGAAGTGGCTAAAACTGTGTAACTATTGTTGTTATCCTAAGACAGTGTGGGAGATTAGCTTTGACTTTCTCAGCATTTTCTCCTACTTCTCTTTAATAGATGGGCCATTAGCATTTTACCAATAGCCCACAGAGGGGATCTGAGATATTTCCCCATTTCCAGTGTCACCATCTCTACTCTGGATGACACCCCACTTTTAATCTGTTCCTGAGATCTGTTTTCTCTAGGCTTCAAGTTGTGTATTCTCATCTGGACTTCAGACTGGGAAAAATTGATGGGACAACTGACTGGGACACCCCTTAGATGCCCTGTTGCCATCCCCACACCTCACGCCTCACCTCCTTGCATGAACCCCAAATCTCTTCGACCCTTGTCAGCTCGAAGTAGTTAAAGAGGAGTTCATCGCCCCTATTCCCACATGCATGTGGAGGTGACTTGCTTGAGGGGGGAACAAGACAAGGGGACCCTGCTACTCTGAAGATCCTTGGAGAAAATCTTCCTCAAATAAGAGACTCTGCCCCAAAATTTTTTTCTTAAAAGAATTTAAGAGTTAATTGCTTGAGTGGGGTTATGTTGAGGGCGGTAGCCCCTTGGTATTCTTTGTTTGATCTCCAACTTCCTTTGGGACTTGGATCTTTGATACAAGATCTGGTCAAACTAGTTTGGGCTATCTGAGATGGCCAGGGTTTTACAGCCCCCATTCTAAGCTGCTCAGATAGACCAAATGCCATCAGGAAATTCCTTTTGGGAAGAGACTTCTGTCTGTCCCCAAAAGATAACAAGAGAGTCCTTATCTTAATTTACATCACTCTCAGGAACCTCCCTACATCACTGCATAAAAGAGAGAACGGGAATCTTCTCTTTGCAAATGGCCTTGTACCATGCAGCCATTTTGCCCACCGGCTCTCCGGTGTTTCCATTCTAATCAATGTTTCCATACAGCATTAAGTAGCAAATTCCTTTGCTGCCGAAACTGCCATTGGTTACTTTGGGGAAGGAAGGAGAGAGAGAAAAAGAACAGAACCATCTTGGTTTAGACCACAATTTACTCATCAATTTACTACTCATCATTTAATACTCATCAAACCCACTCCTGATGTTCATTTCATCAGTCCATCTCAGCTTAGATGTTTCATGAAGCTGTCTACTTTCTGAGATGATCTCTTACTAGAATTGTCTGGTCTCTTGGAATTTTCTTGAACATGTATACATTGTTGGGCCCTGAAACCTTCTATCCCACCGGTTTTCCATGACCTCCTATAATACAATACCTTGGATAACAGTTCAAACCAGAATTGGGTTGAGGCACCCAGGTGTGTATTCTGCTGACAGGTATGCACTAGGTGTTTCAACAAGAAAAATAAGTCACAGTCATGCATTGAGTACGTGCCAAGAATGGGGCAAGCACTCCTCTCCATTGGAAGGGCTGTTGCCAAGGCATGTGACGTGGGGAAAATGGAGGACAATTGGGGGGAAGATAATAAGGGACAAGGGACAAGGGAGGAAGTAGAGACATCATGAGCTGCACCAAATAAAGTGTGCCTGCTGCAAACTCCATTTGGTGTGGTGACTGACTATCTCATCTTCATGTATCGGGAGACGTCCAAACAGTCGTTGAGGCAACTAGGTAAGGAAAGGTACTGCCCATTTAGGAGTAGCCTAACATACATAATACTAGGGCTTCTATGAGTATTTTAGTATTGGGGTAGACTTAGAGGCACTTAGCTTTCAGAGAGGAAAGAAAAAGATAAAAGGTACTTCATTAGGGTTGAATTTGATATGTCATACTTGCTATGAAAATACAGTTGCCTAAAACTACCATAATAGTGATTATAGTTGACACAACATTTAAAACGTAGATAGACAAAAGCTAAAAACAGGACATGTTACCAAAATTTGTCAGTCTGGCAATAAAACAATAATATTAATGGAATGACAAAGGTTAACAAAGTATAACTGTGTTTTAAAACAAAAAAAGTAAATAGTAATAAAACAAATTCTACCCAAATACCCTATTATGAAGAAAAAAAAAATCTTCCTGCACATACTTTTCTGTAATTCTAAGAACAGAATCAAGATACTTGTATCTAAATTATAAGAGAACTAATTCTTCTGTGTTGGTGTTACCAAGTTTCACACTATAAACATATAATTAATTGTACAGTACTAGGAAATACATATAGGGCTTTACCAATTAAGTTCCATAGTCATCATTAGATTAGTTCAATGTATATTGAGCCAAGTGTCATAAATCATTTAAAATCTACATTATAATTGATGTTCCTTATTTTTTTTCCACCACATTTTGGCCCTCTCTCCATTTGAGGAACCATATCCTTACATGTGAATGCTCTGTATATAAGAATATAATTTTTGTTTGCTTATATTCTACATGATATTTTGGAATTTGAGGATAAGTTTAAAAAAAAAAAAGTTTTTTACTTATTTATTTATTTCTAAAAACCTAGGGTAATTTACTTTTTTTCCTGTGTAGTTTTCATTTATGATTTATTGAAATGTAGCTCTAGGAAAAAATAGGTTTTTAAAAAAAGCCCATTGTGTTTCAAATAGAGTTATTTGGTTAAACCTTTAAACTCCCAAATCACTCTGGCTTTCATTGAATAGCCAATAATAGTGTCTAACCCAAGCCTCTGTGGTTCAAAACTTAAATGATTTTGATGGTTTAGAATGAGTATAAAAAGTGATTGTTTTCTGTTCTGGTCAGAAGGTTTCCAGATTGATACTTTTGTTATGGTAAACTAGGCCATCTTTTATCTAAGTTCTTACTCAGTCCTTAGTCACAGAATGAGTGTAACTTCATACAAAGAGGCCTGGGAAAGACTTTATTTACTTAATTCATTATTATTATTACTGAGGCAATTGGGGTTAACTAGGTCTAGGGTCTAGGACTAGGGTCACACTGCTAAGAAATATTAAGTATTTGAAGCTGGATTTGAACTCAGATCATCCTGATTTCGGGCCACCATTATATTCACTATACTATCTAGCTTCCCTGAAAGACCCTAATTTAAAAAAGGCCAAGGTCACTAATTGTATCCTGGGCTATTGCCATTTTTCTTGATTTTGTCTTGCCACTAAATTCTAAGGACGCTGAAGGGAAAATAAAACATGAATTTTTGCAGCTCTGTCTCATTTAAATCTAATTCACTCACAAGTCAAGCCATTACCATCATGATTTCATTGGATGAAAAAAAACCCACAATAGTGCTTAGTTTATAATATGGACAAGGCTCAATTAAGTATGCTTTTTTATAAACCATCTTTAAAAGTAAGGTAAGTGGGACTGCTTATTCAACCTTTTTTTATTTCCAAAGAGCTGGATTCAGGCTCATTTACCTATCTCTGAGGCTTTCTAGATAAGTATAAGCAGTAGTTTTCCATTCCCATTCCTACCTAGACTTGAGAGTCAAAGAATTCCAAGCTGCATATCACAAAGAATAACCACATGATATTTCCCATATCCTTTTTCTCTCTATGAAATCAGAAAACTTCCTCAAAACTTTCTCAACATGTTTAAAATTTCTTCTTTAATTTTTCTCTATGTGTGTCTCTCTTCACATAAGTTCCTGGTTGGTTTTCTGGAAGTCTCTGGACCAGCCTTCATTTCAGTTAGTCAGTAATCACCACGAGAATAGCCAGGTTCAAATTCTTTATTGCCTCCTTGCCTAGGTTTGGGCAACTTTCTGGAGAGCTTTTCAGACTGGCCTTGGTCTCAATGGGGAAAGTGCAGGAGTCCAGTCACTACGGTGTGAGATGAAGTGAATTAATCTGTCTCTGAGTCTGACCCTGGCTGAGTTTGTCCCAGTTTATATTCTCTATTCTAATTACATTATCATAGATGTGACTCTTGTGGAACTAAATTAAGTACTAAGTACATGCACTGAATTAGAGAATTATTAATCATCCTGATAAACTAAATAACATTGTCTTATCAATTCCACTGAGTTAACACCTTGTAAGAATCCTTGTTTTAAGTACAGTTCTGGCCCATAACAATATGTAATCCTTCAATGGTCTTGAAAACCACAATAGTCTTATTTCTTTCATATTGTTCTAAACTTTACTTAATTTGATCAAACTCTACATTCTTCATATTCATACCATATCATAGACTATATTTACTCCACTGGATATTTCCTCTCTAATTTTAGCACATATTGTCATTAAGTAAAACTAATGACTTACTAAAATTTTTACTTTCCTAGCTATAAACTTAATTTCATCTCAGGTGATTTTCTTCACTAATTTACCTATCACAATTAAGCCCTGTTGCTTAATTAGTTACAATTCAGGTATTCTCTAAGAGATCAAAGAACTTCAAATCTTTTTCATTGTCCTGAAAGGAGATAGAAATATGTACTGGTTATTTGTAGTTCTACTATATGAAGTAGTTTTTTAGGACATGCAGCTCAAAAATCTACTAAGATGTTCTTAGTATTTACAAAAATCTTTAGGCTATAATCTTTCAAGGCAGGAGCCTTGCAATGGTTGATAACTTCTGTTGAGGCACAGGGTGGAGGTTGGAGATTTAGAACCCTCTCAGCCTTAGTTAGCAGCTTGCAAAAGGCTTGACTGCTCAATCAACACTTAAGGTGTTGTAAAGCATTTTTTCATATTAAATCATACTTACTCTCTTTTCTATATATTTTTCAGAATCTGGGGAGAATTAATACTATATAATTTCCAAGTCAAGAACATTTTTCAATTCTAGTCAATATTTATTATTCCTTATTTCTTAGTTTTTACACAAATAACATGCATTTTAAACACTAGTGGCAGACATTCTAAATTGATGGCATTTAAGCCCACCTTGATAAAAATATATCTTGAAGGACAAAAACTTACTTTTGCATTTTTAAACACATTCTCCTGATGTCAGGTACTAAGTGGGTAATTGTTGAGATGAGAATACTATTAGAGAGCAGATAATATTACCCCTAAGTTTATACAGGTCATCTTGTCCCCAGTAGTTCACAGGAGAATTTAGGCATAAGGAGAAAAGAATGTTTTCTTAAAAAGTACTCATGGAAGCCATGTGTAATATATCTTGAAACCCTCAACATTTAAAATATAAGAAGTTTAGGTATCTAGCGAATGTGTTCCCACCCATAAGGCTAACATGGGATTATTCTGATAATTGGCTTATGACTTCAGATTCTAGGGTTCTCAGGGAACCAAAAAATAAATTTAATGACTTTCCAAATTTTAGTTGGAAAAAATTACTTAAAAGCAGCTTAAAAATCTAGCTATAATCACTCTTTAACTGTCTTTGGATGTAAGTTACTTTTCTGACAATTCTACTTTTCATTGCTGAGAACATTCATGGCTCGGTGAGCAACACTGTCAAAGGAAAGGGGCAAATTCAAATTAAAATTGTTTGGGAATGGGAAAGAGAACATCTTGGAAAAACAAGAACAACAAATCTATCTCAAACTGTTTCTTTCTCGTTGCTATTTTTGCTGCTATTGTTACTCATTATGTGCTGTTACCATGCTCTTAATTCATCTTTCTTCCCTACTTTCCCTACACAATGAGGGGGAGAAGGAAAAAAGTAGCTGGCTTTGTGCTCATGAGCAATCATTCACTCATACAGAGCATACTTAACACAAGTAGTACTCTTCAAATATAAGCAAAAATAAAAATATATATCTGGCAACCATTTTTTCCCTAATTATATGGTAAAGACAATTTTCAATATTTATTCTTAAATTCTTTTTTTTTTTTTTTTTTTGCTGAGGCAATTGGGGTTAAGTGACTTGCCCAGGGTCACACAGCTAAGAAGTGTTAAGTATCTGAGACCAGATTTGAACTGAGGTCTTCCTGACTTCAGGGCTGGTGCTCTGAAGTGGATAGAGCACCACTGCCTAGATGCTCCTTTTAAATTCATTTTTTTACATTTATTTTTAATAAGATTTTGAGTTTTAATTTTTTCTCCTCCCTCTTTTCCTTCTTTCCTTCCCAATCAGCAAGCAATCTGATATTGGTTATACATGTATAGTCATGTTAAATGTATTTCCATAGCAGTCATATTGTGAATGCAGAAACAGAACAAAAGAGGAAAACTATGAAAAACAAACAAGCAAAAAAAGTTAAAATAGTATATTTCAATCTGCATTCAAACTCCATATTCTATCTCTTGATATGGATAGTACCATGAGTTTTTTGGAATTGTCTTGAATCATTTTGGCAGCCATTCTTTTAAAGGGACTTGTTGAGAGTGGCAGCATTTGTCACTAATTACAAATGCCATCCCTTTCCCAGAGGATGTGTTGTAATGGACCCAAAGTTGTCCATAGGTCTTCTAACAAATCTTTGGTTAGAGAGCCAAGAACTTAACCAAAAATTGATAGGAGTTCAGGAAATTTGAAAGACTCATTTATTTAGGCCATACTGCTGAGTTGAATCTGGAATGGAACACAAGAGGTCTCTGCTGGTACTGGGCATCTGGGGTTGAAAGTGGCAGTTGCGCAGGTGCCTTCAAATCTCACTTCTGATATCAGATATGTCAACCTGAAATAAAGAAGACTGACAAAGCAGCAAAAACTAGGGTCTTTTAGCACGGAATTGCAATTTGGGACCACCATGCAGAAGTACGCAACAGGGGTAGAGGAAGGAGCAGGTTTAAACATTTCACCAGATTGGGAATCTCATGATAAGCCCAGCCTTGAGGAGTAGTTATGTAAGTTGTATAACACCCAAAAGTCCATAGACTGGAGAAGGATGAGAAATGGTGACATCTGGTCAGAATAGTCTCTCTTTTTTTTTAAATTGGTTTTTATAGTTCTCTTTTAATTAGCTTAATTTGTTCTCAGCCAATACATAGCTCTGGGATAAGGTAAGGTCAACTTCATTCAACAACAATTTTTTGGTTCTAGCTTATTATTCCCTCCAAAAGAATCAGTCTCCCCTGAGGAGAGGGTAGGTAAAGGATACTAGAGGTATCTATTCATGTCTTCCTCTGGACTATGTATAGACCACACACATACATATGGACTACACACACACTCCACATAAATTTGTTGGAGAATTCTGTGTGTATCCTTACATCCTTACCAGTCTTTTTTTTTTTTTTTTTTTTTTTTTTTTTTTGTGAAATTCCATTTTTCCTCTTCATTAGATTATTTCCCTTTATTTTGAAAAAAAGTAGACCCATTCAGAGCTACATCTCAGTGGAATATATAAAGTCACATTTGACTCCTGCATTAGGCACTCTTGTTTTCCTTGTTTATTTCTTAAACTCTGGGCATTACTATTACTAGATAGATATTTGTAGCCCAACTGATTCCTTTCTCCTTATTGTGTCTCCTGTGAAATTCTGGATCCCAACTGCTATTTTTCTTTCTTTTTAGCTATTCTCTATTGCACTAGTTCCTAAAATTTTTGTTACTGTTGTTGTTCTGCAAACACCTTGCAACAACAACAAAAAAAGGTAATTTAATATACAACTTATAATATTTATAAAATATTACAAAGTATTTTTGTAAAGTACACTAAATAACATAATTGGGTAATTATTCATTAAGGGTATATAATAACTACAAATAAGACTTTTGCCTCCAAACCTCAAACATTGGTTTAAATATTGTTTTATATTCTATGATTATAAATAGCATATAAATTTTACTCCATTTATAATTAAAGTTGTAAATATAAATTATATAATTCTAGTTATAATATGATTATATAATAATTATAAATGTTAAGATTATATCACAATATGATTATCAAATTATTATGAATATTTAGCCAGTTGTTCTATAAAAATTAAAATACTCCAGAGAGGCCTTATTATAATCTATAAGTCTTCATGTTAGTTTTTTTTTATTATACAAATTTTAATGTGAATAAATAACATTTTTAAAAGAAATAAGTCCCAATTTGGAAGATGCTTAACACAATAATGACATAGAAACTTAATTTTGATATTGGATTTTTTTTATTTATGCAAAGTTTGAAACATAGGGCTCAATATTAGAATTAAATCTAGTTCTACATTAAGTTTATTTTTGAATTTTGATTTAAAACAAGACTTCAGTGAGAATACTAATTCAGTCAAATATTTGATAGGAAAATTGTGCAACCTGTTGCTGATAGATGAAAATAAATTAAAAAAAAAATTTAGTCACCTAACCAATCAGTTATATGAAAACTAGTTTGAATACAGAATGTTTACTTTTCCACTAGCTAATGATAACTACAATTGTATATTGGTTTATTGTTATTAAATAATGTATAAAGTATTTTTTGTAAGGAAAAGATAAATGTAATGATTCTACCACTGCCATACTGACTAAAATCTAACAGAAACATTACTGGACTGGCCATTGCCAATTAGTTCATTTGAAAATTCACCAAGTATGGTAACATAAACAGAGGTATTTAAATTAGAAAACAACTTTAATAATGAAATTGAGACAATATAACATCTGTCACAATGCTTGTGACAATCCATAATGGTATTAAGATGGCTTGGAATCCATATGTCCAGGGATCATGATTTTCAGACAGTCTGACATCTGTGTTACTAAATACAAACATTTATAACATCTTGATTGTATGATTATGCAGTGGGTGAGGTACAATTATAGTCTTAACAGAGGAGTGAAAGAATTACTCAGTGAACAAACCCAAATGAGGCTACCTACAGGTATCTGATCATCCATTAGGAAATGGTTTGTATTTGGTTTGTATTTGAATAAAGGACTCTTTTGTGGTTTGGAGACAATTTGATGACTATTTGGGAAAAAAATATGAAAGAGCATGTTGAGCTTACCCAGAAGTATGGTTTAGTGTAATTACCACATGAACACTAAAATAATTTGTGTGCATAATCATGATCATTTTTAATTGCTTCAAATAAATATATGCTTATTGTTACAGAGGAAAAATATATCTGTAACACTTTATTTTAGTGCAAATGCTCAGTGAATCTTCCAGGCCTTATACATATTTACAATGTATTTTAGTTGATGCAATTACATTGTGAATTTTGGACCATTTACAAAGATTCTGAAACTGGATCCAATCCACTAATATGGTGAAGAGGAGCTTTTTTTGATTGTCTCTGGGAATGGAATTGAGGTGCATTCAGAAATCACTTTCCAACCATAGGGTAACTAATTGGATCTAGCTCTTTCTTGGTTTGTCTGGCACTGAACAAAGACCTTGGGCCATTATCACAAACCTTAGGCCCAACATGAAACCAAGGCTTACTTCTATTTCCTTTTCTGATTTTAGGTGGACATTGGACATGGCTCTTAGGTTTGAAAGATTAGGAGAGTAAGCTACTAAAACTCCTGGAGATAAAGTACATGATGAGATTTTCTAAACAATCTCATTGTTTAGCTAGACAATAGCTAAGTTTAGCTAAGATATTGTTTAGCTAAAACAATAAGAAACTAAATAGTAAGGAAAAAAATCTTGAGTGGCATGCCTGATCAATTCTAGTAGTAGCAGAAATATAGGCTCATCCACTCATTGGCTATGCCACATTTAGAAGTAAAATTGATGGGGGAAACATATAAAAACTATTAGGCTGAGCCTACTCTGTGATCTCCCAGGTAATCACACCTGCCTAGCCTGTGCACAGCTAGTTACATTTTCCAGCTGTAATTTCCCAAGCATCCTGATCAATCTGTACTCAGTTTGCAGTAATTTATGTCATTCTGTGCTGAATTATGGGATCCTGCTGAGAGGTAGTACTGAGGCCACCTCAATCTTTGATGCACAGTAAGTTTTCTGCCACATTGCAGAAACATCCTTGTTGAGCAAGGAACATCGATTTGTTATTATGGGAATAAGTGTAAGCTAAGGGTCACAACTAGTTCGTGAGCAGAGATGCCTTGGCAGGGGCTCTCGCCTGTGTGTGATTTGCTAAATTGCTGGATTGGCTCTCCTCACATTGGCAGATACCATGCATATGTAAAGTCCACAAGCTGCTGAATGGTGATTGGGGATTGTCTACTGTACACCTACTGATAATGCTTGCAAAAATGTATATCAACAAGGCTGTATGGCATAATAAACTGGAGCTCTTTTCATACTCTATGAGATTCCCACCTCATTCATCTTGCCTCTAAGATCAAAGAGCTTATATCCCATGAGTACAGTTAATGACAATAAAAGTCTAGTCTAGTTTTTTTTACTACTTCACTTTGGAAAAACACTGGTGTCTTTTTGTCTTTCTTTCTCTCACTTTTCATGATCTCTGTGAGAGCCAGAACATCTGGCCTGGTTTCTGGCATTTTCACGGTTGTGCATTCCATACTACTCTTTACAAGGAATGAGGTATATAGGGGAAAGTGCTTTCAGATGTTAAGGAGAAATGTTTGCAACTTCTTGCTACATACTTTACATTAAATATTTATTTGTAAAGACTAATTGATATTAATCGATTAAATGAAACTTGGGTGCCAATCACTGATGATTAAAACATACCAGAATGGGGATCTGAGCAGATAATATTAGAGGAAAATATCCTCACTCGTTTAGGATACCCTAAAACTCTGTGGGGAAAATGTAGCTGGTCTCATCCATATGAGTCAGAAACTCATTCCATTTATGTATTTCTTGAATCTTCCATATGAAGGTAAGTAAATGACTGTTAACTTTTTGAATTGATGCCCAGTACCAAGCACAGTCTCTAGTTTGTAAGGATCCTTTAAATAGCCAGCCACGGTGGAACAGGAGATTAAGTGGCCCAGAAGTAATCTCTGTGGATATAGGACTGCCCTGTGGGTGGGATCCTGGCCATATTGAGATAGCTTCATAATGGGTGACAGCTCTCTTGCTGGTTGGCTGTGTGTATGACCTCACAGGTCCTTTATAAGCCCACTGCAGGCAGCAAGTCGCTCTCTTTAAACTCGCTCCCTAGGTTGGGGTAGCCAAGCCAAGCTGATGGATAGCCGAGAGAGGTAAGGAGTTTGGTAGTGAACACATGGATCTTCAGACCAGGTGTTCACTAGGGAGTTAACAAGTCAAGGCATTATGTGAGTGGGTATAATAAAGGCTTTTACGTTTACACGTGGCTATTCTTGAGTGTGCTATCCATTATTAAACTATAGATTCAAGAAATCTTGGCCAGAGACCTTTGAAGGTCTCAGAGGAGGTGAGCTGAGTAGAGTTGACACTGCAAAGGTCAGTGGTCAAAGGTACTCTGTTGGGTCTAGGACAGACTGGTAATAGTAACTGCTAGGAGGGCATGTTACACCTAGTATATAGCAAACACTTCATAAATACTAATTTTTGCATATAGATAATATATGTGTATTTCTAGTTACATGTAAAACTTTTTTTATATTTTTAAAGCTTGTATTAAATATTAAATAATCTCTTTCACTTTAATTTTATATTACTTTGCTGGAATGATAATGGTGGTGAGTAGGGGATTTTAAACAAATTAGATAAATCCTGTATACACTTCCATGATAAGCCAGCTTGGTAAAAGTTGGTGGCTTTGTTTCTATTGCTGTATATGTAGATCCAGGCCCTGGAAAGTTGAAAGCAAGTTATGGTTGTTTTCAAAAATGTGCTATGAAAAGAGTGGACAGCTCTAAGCCAAATTAGGAATGTGTAGAGAGCCAGAACTCTGGAGAAATATACTTGAAAGAAGTATACTTGAAATAAGGTGTTGACTCAGAGCAATTGATGAATGGTTATCTAATTTATATATACTTAGTACTTAGCATGGTGATGTAATAGTTCTCTAGTTCACACATATTCAGTATGTTGTAATGATGTAATTGTAATAGGGTATATAAGAACTGGAGACAGGAAGTCAGACAGAAGTCAGATAGGCAGGCTGGCAGACTGCTGGAGGAGACTGGGTCAGACTATGACAGACACAGACAAGAGTTTGGACTTTATTCCTGTCTATTCTGTTGTGTCTATCCTGCTGAGGCCAAGGCCTTTCCAGAGGACCTCCAGAAAGCTAGCCCGAACATTACAGGAATGAGGGGCAACTTCTTCCAGAAACAGAATTTCTGAAGGAACCAAGTTCTTTAGTTATTTCCAAATAACTGGAAAAAGGAAGGTGGAAGGGAATTTCAATCTGAGTTTCAAAACACTTATCTTAAGTGTGAGGCAACTGATTGCTATTCTCATAAGGGGAAAGAATTGACTTAGGCAGATCATCCCTTCTAGCTCTAGCTATGGAAATTGAGAGTTGACAGCCTACTGAGTGTAAGAGTGGACTGAGGCTCACTTGATGTAGAATTTAATAAGAGTTTTCTTCCAGAAATAGACAACTGAAGTCTTCCTTTTGTTTCAGCATAGAAATGGTTTTTTCAAAAGTACTTGGGAAGCTCTTCTTCTATTCCTGTAATAGGTAGACTCAGAAAAGGAAGTCATCAGTGTAGCCACCATAATGGAGGCTATAATGGAATTCCTGAAGGTTGGAGATGCCATAAAAGTGGATAAAGGCTGAAGCCACCTCCAGAACATGGAAAAACTGATGTAACTGGAACCATATATTAAATTTGCCAGGAAAGAAGCACTCAGGAATTTGAGCAGCCTATAGCCCAGCTCCAGTGATTTTACATTTGTTATTAAAACTTTGAATTCCAGATTCTCTTCCTTCCTTTTCCCCACCCTCTATTGAGAAGGCACACGTGAAGTTATGCAAAACATTTTCATACAAGTCATGTCATGAAAGAAAACAGCTCCCCCTCCCCCCAAAAAAAAACCCTTAAGAAAAATAAAGTTTAAAAAAAAGTATGCTTCAATTTGTATTTGACAAACAGCCCAGACATTCTCTGGGAATGGATAGCATTTTTCATAAGTCCTTCAGAATATTGTATTGTGGAGGATAGCAAAATCATTCACAACTGATCATCTCACAACATTACTATTACTTTGTACATAGTATATTTCATTTTGCATAAGCTCATGGAAGACTTTCCAGGTTTTTCTGAGAGCATCCTGCTCATTGGTAAATACTATTTTGATTCATTTTTCCTAATAAGGCAGATTATGGTGGGAGGGGAACTCTTACCATCTTCTTTTACTGGAGGGAAATCAGTCTACATTTGGAAAACAGTTGGCAATTATTTATCTTTGTCAGAAATGCAATTGCTGCACATTTGATAAAAGCTGCTACACAATTTCTCATATTCTCCAGACCAGCTGAGAGTTTCAGTTTTGTTTTTTTGAATTATTTGAATTCCCCTTTATATTGCCCCAGCTTAGTAGGCAGACATCTGAAAGGGGTCCCCTTTTCCTGAAGATGTTGATAACCACCATTAAACTGATTATATAATGCTAATTAGATTGGATTAGGTCATAGTGGTAGAAAATTTTAGATCAGATGGTGTCTATTAAACTCTTCAGGTTTTGGAGAACCTATATTTCACATTTGGGTTTGTTCCTGGGTCTTCTCAGTCTGAGATCCAGGGCACCCTTTTCTGACTTTTGTGCTTCTGGGACATCTGAAGTACTCTAGAAGACATCCCAAGATTAAATTTATCTCCCATTGCCACCTCGTGTTTCCTGCATCCTGAAGCTTCACAGGTTACATCTAGTATATAGCAAACACTTCATAAATACCTTTGAACAGTGTAATCAACTACTTCCCTTAATGAACATCTTTCCAACCACTAAAACTCTGCTTAGATTCATTCTTCAATAATTAGTATACTCTCAGTACCTCACACTTTCCCTTTATCAGTGATTCTGAACCCCTGGTTCCTGAAATATAAATCCCATTCTCTTTCCTCAATCCTTATGCCTTCAGTCCCTATTTTGTCCCTACTTTGCAAATATCCATCTTTATCTTTCAGGCATGTTTCCAGAATTCTTGCTCCATAATTAACAAATATCCTTTCATCTTAAATCTTTTTCTTTCTCATTCCTTCCATCATCTGATGCTTACTGAAACTTAGTTCCTGCTTGATAAAACTGATTTTTTTTCTAATGTCTTCTCCAATATTAATTACATTTTCATTCATGTACTTTCCTTTTCCACAGGTTATATTGTGGAGCTCAGAGTACTCCTTGCTTTCCATTGCCACTTCCAGACTTTCCCTCTACCACAGTCATTTAGCAAACTGTCTTTTTTTACTCTATTTCAGTTTATCACTCAATCCATATTCTAGTGGCAGATATTTATCAGTCTCAAGAACATTATTCTCTTTTTCCCTCAATGAATTCAGTGCCTAATTTGCAGTCTTTCCCCTTCTTCAACTTCTGCCTCCATTTTTTTTGCCCATTAAGAAGTTTAATTCCCTGAATTTGTGAAAACAACAATGATCTAGCAATGACCCTCATGATCATTCCTATCATTGTCATTCAAATCACAGTCCTTTTCCATTGACAATGTTGATCATGACAGAGCCATCACTTTGTCATTGGCAGTAAGCATTTTTTTCACTTAAAAGTATTTTATTTTTTCCAATTACATATAATGATAATTTTCAATACTCTCTTTTGTGACATTTTGAGTTCCATTTTTTTTTCTCCCTCCCTTTCTTTTTCTCCCTCTCCTCAAGACAGGAAATAATCTGATGTAGGTTATACATGTACAATCATTTTAAATATATTTCCATATTAATCATGTTGTTAAAGAAAAACCAAAAAAAAAAAAGGGGGGGGGGAACTATGAGAAAGAAAAAAAAAAAAGTGAAAATAGAATGCTTTGATTTGCATTCAGTCTCCATAGTTCTTTCTTTGGATGCAGTGTTAGCAGTTAATATTTTTAATGAATCAAGTCATCACGTAGGTGTTTTATTTTGAGAAAAGTAAAAAAGCCTTTTCAGAGGTACAGAAAATACATTTTAGATAGAGAATGGATTGGGGGGTCTCTTGAGTGGGGCCATTTTTTTGGACTCATCACATACAGGTTTGACAAATTCAAGCTCATCACCACTATCACTGTCATTCTTCATCTTGAGACTCTCTAGAGGAACTCTTCATTTTTAAGATCTGAGAAAAAACTTCAGTGAATACTGCCTTCCAAAGGTCAGACTTGGATATATTGCTGTATCAACTATTGTGTGATTACAGTCTATAGTTTTTTCATTGTGTGGAGAGTCAACAGTATTTGGTATATTTTTCACAAGGATCCTTTTCTAAGTACAGAACCCAAAAGCTTCAGTGTTAGGTGGACCTTCCTTTAATCTAGTAAACTTCACTGAAAAATCACAGTGTCTTGCTGCATCTAATCCAGCTCTGAAATTGTGTTCTTTCTCATTCAAATTTATGATTGTCAGAATAGTGGTTTTCTTGACAAGGGATTAAATTAGGAATTCAGTATGCTGAGAACAACTTCTGGGAACTGGGCTAACTCTTTGGCTTCCAGGTGTTCTATTAGTTCTGTACATGTTATCAAATCAAATCCAAGGAAGCAAGGATCCACCACAGAGTCATAATATGAAGTAATAGTTAAAAATCTCTTCCTGTGTTTAGATAGTCTCCAGCATCTTTATGTAACCTATAAATTCTGTATTAATATGTTCTCATCCATATTCAGTCCAACAAGAATGGCAATGTATTCATGATACTTTAGCTTCCAAAAGAGCTTACAGAAGGCACATCCCAAAACAGCAACATTTTGGAGTTTGTTTTTCTGTGCAAAATCTAAAACTTATGCTGCTGTTCAGATAATGAAGGTGTGAATTTAATATTCTCCTTTATTTGAACTCCTTTGAAGTCTGAATCAACTATAATGTCACTCTGCCCCACCTTCAATATACATACATACTACCTCAAACATGTTAACTTTTCAGCTTAAATGTTGTTAATTACCATAACTTATTCCACCATTCCACCTCAGTTACACACAGAGATACTCATACCCTTGATCTTAGTATCTCTCACAAGTGTTCTACTTCCATGTTCATGAGTTCTGAAATTCCTTTATCTGATCATAATCTTTAATCATTCCATCTTTCTCTTATCACCCCTTCTCCTGTTGTTCTTCATCCTTACTGCAATGCTTTCACTCTTCAGTTATTTCTACAAATCATATCTTTTTCTGATGTTAAAATTTTGGTGGTGACCAAGGACTTTGGTGGCACGAATTTTTTTTTCTGGATCTTCTGTAACTGTGGCTACCAAGAAGACAGGGCTGTAAGCATCAAAAAAAGTAATTGCCAGGTTGCATTATAGTAACTAATATTTATATAGTGCTTGCTATGGACCAGTTTAGTACTTACTATATATACTATATAGATTCTTGTAATTACATGCTAAACATTTTACAATTATTTTCTCTTTGGTCTTCAAAACAACCCTGGGAGATAAATACATAATACAAATGAGAAAATGGGGGCAAATGGAAGTTAAATAATTTGCCTAAAGTCACACAACTATTAAGTGTATGAGGTTTCAGTTCAGATCTTCCTGACTCTCTGTCTATTGTGCTACTTTGCTGCTCCTCCATCCCCATCTCCACAGTGATTTCTTTCTAGGATGATGTCTATTGGGGTTGGGCTAGAAACAGGGCCTACGAACTGGGGAATGCTGCTACTCCTGGGGCTCTTGGATTTACATTCCTATCAGCTACAGTTGTTCAAAAATTAGTGGTGGTGGTGGTTGTAAGGACGGTGAGCACTCTTTTCACTGATTGGTGTCCTCAATGATGACCATGAAAAAAGATAAAAAATCTCAAAGGAATTTAGGAAAAAAAAAACAAACCCCAAACCAAAGAAACTATTGAGAATAAAAGGGCCTTTCAGTAACAGATCTCAAATGTAATTAAAAAAATAGTAATCATCAAAACTATTTGGTGCTATTTAAAAAAATAAAAAAGTTGATAAATATAATAGATTATGTATGTAATATAAGAACCAATAATGTAAGAATCAATAGTACTTGATAAACTAATGAGATAGAGACAAATTCTGGGATATTGGAGTCACTCAAATTATGAAAATTGGTTAGATTTTAGGTTTAGCCCCATAGCATATAGCACAAAAGTCAATAGTTAATAGTCAATAAACATTTATTAAGGGTTTATAATGTGCTAGGCACTGTGTGCTAAGTTCTGGGGATACAAATACGAAAAAGAAAGAAAAGAAAGACAATCCCAATCCTACTCTCAAGGAGCTTTTATCTAATGGAGGGGGAGAAAATACAAAAAGAAAACTGAAAAGAGAGGTGAAATTGAGAATATAACTAATACTGGGGCTGGCAAAATAATCCCAAAGTAGAACACACATGTGAGAAATGAGGATCCAAATGAATGCATGAACTAGACACATTAAGGAATTATGACTATTGGTAGAGAAGAGATTTTTTTTTCATATAGAAAAAATAAGAGGTAAATTAAACAATTTTAATACATTAAATTGAAAAATGTTTATATCAATAACATGAATAAAATTAGAAATAAAAGGGAAATAACTGTAGGGAAAACTTGGCAGTAAATTACTCTAATAAAAACTTAATTTCCAAGGTATAGAGAGGAGTGATACAAATATAAATTTTAAGACCAATAACAATTTCTCAATAAATAAATGGCCAAATTTTGTGAATAAACAGTTTCCAAAAAAAAGAAATATGAACTAACAATAATCACATGAAAGAATGTTAGAAATCATGGATAAAGAAAAGAAATATAAATTAAAGCAACCATGAAATTTTAACTTATACTCACCAGATTGGTAAAGATAATAAAAAAAAAAGCAAAGTACAGTTGTTGGCTGTGAGAAGATAGGCATACTAATGCACTGTGGGTGGAACTATGAATTGATTCAACCATTCTAGCATGCAATTTGGAACTAAACTTCAAAGTCACTAAACTCTGTACAGCTTTGATCCTACTAATACGACTACTAGGCACATACTCCAAAAAGATCAAAGGAAAGGACTTATATATAGAAAAAAAAAATTATAGAAATACTTTTTGTTGCTGCTGAGAATGGGAAACAAGCTAGGTGTCTTATCAATTGGGGAGCTGATGGTTAGTATAATAGAGTATAATAGGCCTGGTGTCAGGAAAACTCATCTTCCTGAGTTCAAATCTGGTTTCAGATATTTATTAACTGCATGACTCTTGGTGAATCTCTTAGTTTCATCATCTATAAAATGAGCTGGAGAATAAAATGGCAAACGATTCTAGTATCTGTGCCAAGAAAACCCTAAATGAGAGGTTACAAAGAGTTGGACAGGGCTGAAATGACTGAACAACAAAAATCAATTGGAAAATGACTGAAGAAATTATTGTATATGAATCATCAAGCCAATAAGTATTTATCAAGCACCTACTATGTGTCAGGCACTGTCCTAAACTCTGAAGATTCACAGGAGGTAAAAAAAAATAGTCCCTTCTCTCAAGAATCTCTCATCTAATGAGGAAGGCAACATACAAACAACTATGTACAAATAAGCTAAACATATGTATATATAATCAACTGGAGATGATCTTATAGAGAAGGTACTAAATTAAGGGAGTACTGAGAAGTACCTTCTAATAGAAAGTAAGACCTTAGCTGAAACTTGAAGGCAGGAATACAAGTGATTGAGATGAGTAGGGAGAGAGTTTCAAAGATTGAGGATGATCAGTAAAAATGCTCAGTCAGGAGATGGAGTCTTTTGTGGGAAGAGCAAAAAAGAGACCAAAGTTACTGAATCACAAAGTATATGGAGGGATGTAGGTAGATGTAAGAAGATAGGAAAGGTAGGAAGGGTCTAGGTTCTGAAGGCCTTCATGTAATAGAGAGCCATGTCAGTTTATCAATTGAGGATGTATGTCAGACCTGTGCTTTTAAAAGATCAATTTGACAATTAGGTGGAGGATGTTTTGAAATGGGAGATGCTTGAGCCAGGGAGATCAATTAGACTATTTCAAAGATCTTGGTAGGAAGAGAGAGATAAAAGATTATATCAGGGTAGTGGCAGTGTCAAAGGAGAGAAGGGGGGTGAGAGAAGTTATGTGATGTTACATATATATGTAAAGGACTGATTGTTTTAAAATATGGATTGATGGAGAGTGAAGTGAACATATCTGAAAGAATCATTTCTAAAACAACCACAGTAATGTAAAGGAAAACAACTTTTTATGATTTAAGAAGCATGATTAATGCAATGGCTAATCAAAACTCTTAGAATGATGTGGCTGAAGACTTCCCACTTCTTTGAAGAGTTGATATACTAGAGGTACAGAATGATGCCTACATTTTTAGGCAGGATCAGTTTGTGAATTTGTTTAGTTTTACCATTCTTATTTTTTATGAAAGTGAACTTTTAAATTTTTTTTTAATTAATTTTATAATTATAACATTTTTGACAGTACATATGCATAGGTAATTTTTTACAATATTATCCCTTGTACTCCCTTCTGTTCCGAATTTTTCCCTCCTTCCCTCTACCCCCTCCCCTAGATGGCAGGCATTCCCATATATATTAAATATGTTATAGTATATCCTAGATACAATATATATGTGCAAAATCGAATTTTGTTGTTGTTGTTGTTGCAAAGGAAGAATTGGATTCGGAAGGTAAAAATAATCTGGGAAGAAAAACAAAAAAAAAATGCTCACAGTTTACACTCATTTCCCAGTGTTCCTTTTCTGGGTGTAGCTGATTCTGTCCATCATTGATCAATTGGAACTGGATTAGCTCTTCTCTATGTTGACGATATCAACTTTCATCAGAATACATCCTCATACAGTATCATTGTTGAAGTGTATAATGATCTCCTAGTTCTGCTCATTTCACTCAGCATCAGTTGATGCAATTCTCTCCAAGCCTCTCTGTATTCATCTTGCTGGTCATATCTTACAGAACAATAATATTCCATAACATTCATATACCATAATTTACCCAACTGTTCTCCAATTGATGGGCATCCATTCATTTTCCAGTTTCTAGCCACTACAAAAAGGGCTGCCACAAACATTTTGGCACATACAGGTCCCTTTCCCTTCTTTAGTATTTCCTTGGGATATAAGCCCAGTAGTAGCACTGCTGGGTCAAAGGGTATGCACATTTTGACAACTTTTTCCAGATTGCTCTCCAGAATGGTTGGATTCTTTCACAACTCCACCAACATCAGTTCCAGTTTTCCCACATCCCCTCCAACATTTATCATTATTTTTTTTGAACTTTTTTTTTTAGGCTGGGGTTAAGTGACTTGCCCAGGGTCACACAGCAAGGAAGTGTTAAGTGTCTGAGACCAGATTTGAACTTGGGTCCTCCTGAATTCAAGGCTGGTGTTCTATCCACTGCACCACTTAGCTGCCCCGAAAGTGAACTTTTAATTTAGCAAAGAGAAGTTGTGTCAAAGATCAGAGGAATAATATTGCAAAAAAGGGGGAGAAAAAAAGAAAGCAGAGAGCTTTAATGGTGAATTTAAAAATACATACATGAGAGACCAGAAAGTGCTTCTGAAGGAAATATGAGCTGGGCAGTAGAGATACTATTTTATTAAATTTAATAGATACTTTTTTTTTTAACAGTTCAAGTAATATGCAATAGAGATATATGATTTCAAAAATCCACTGTTTCTATTCTTCTTTGTATACATATAAATGTAATATAAAAATATATATGTAATATATATACATATAAAGTAACATAAATATAATTTATATGTATTTATAATTATATATGTTCATATGTATTTATAATTATATATGTTCATATATAATTTATATGTATTTATATACATATGTATATATACACATAAATATATACATAGTACATATACATATAAATGTAATATAAAATACATAAAATGTAATATAAAAAGAAAACATGCAAGACAAATAAATGTTGTGCTTCTTTAAAAATATTGTTTAATATGTATACAGTTTTAATTTTGCTACAAATTAAAGAATGACCTTAAAATCAAATGATTGCTATGCAGATTTCTTTGTCCTGTACTTTGAAAAGTTTTTTATGATAAGATTCCTGTAGTTACTTAAAGTCACTGCAAAAACTAGGCAGTCCCACAATAGCCAACAATTACTATAAACCAGTATTACTTATTAACTGAGGAAAAAAAAAAAAAAAAAGAAGATAATGCTGAAGAACAAGGAGAAAAAGGATTGTGGCATTTCTAAACATTGTCCATTTGGCTTCCCTTAGTCTCCTTGGTCTGGACAGTTTTACTCCTCTGAAAGCCTCACACTTAAGATTGCATAATGATTCCTAGCTAGTCACAGACTACTGACTCTTCAAAAGCATGTCCAGTGTATTCACTTGGATGCAGTCCCCACTTGAAGGCTGGGTGCTTGTATTTCTGGAAGGACCCAGTATTCTGCAACTGTTTTGGATTTACTTAGTGAATGGTAAGAGGGGCCTTCTGTATTCTTTCCAAAACATTTCCATCCCATTGTGTGGTACGGAAATGGTGAGGGAACACCATTTAATAAAAAAGCTGGAGAGAGCTCTAGAGAAAAGCAAAGTTTATTGTACTTCTCGCGAGAAGGGCGTCCCACTCTTCGAGTAGACTATCGAAGAGAGGAAGCGCCTCCTGTGGGCAGGACAGCACCTTTAATCCCTAACGCAAAACGCCCCCTCCCACCACTGACCCTCATCCTCATTGGCTGAGAGTCTTACATTCTAAACGCGAGATCTACCCATGAAATTGAACTTGACCAATAAGTACATAGTTGCCCATATTTGGATGAAATAGGGAGATATCATAGGAGGGGAAGGCAATGTCCTTTACTTGAACTTCAAAGTCCTTCAGGCCTACTCGAACTCTGAAGTAGATGAAGCCTTACTCAATTTTCACAACTGTCTTGAAAGATCTCATCTCATTCAGTCCCTCCTCTTATTTTGTACACTGAGATCTCTTCAAATTTTTGTAACATAATTTCACATTCCCTATGAATTCCTCACAGCATCTATTTAACAGACCCTTCAGCTTTCTCTTCCAACCTGATCATTCCAGATGATGAGTTTTGGACAATTCTGGTTATTAATCTGATCAAACAAGGGATGTAGATAGGGAATAATATAACACCACTAAGAGCTATAAGGCCAAACCAAAGGAGCTGCTTCCACCAGCTTCCCAAACCAGGACCATCAAGAAGTATTGAACAGTGAGGTCCAAGTCTGTACAGGAACAGGAGCAAGTTTCCTAATGTTCTTAGTGATTTCCTTCACTAGATTACCATTGTTATCAATCTTTATACAACACGTGGATAAATTTAGTTTAGCACAAACTCTCCCTTCCTCAGCCAACAAATAATCCAGCACAAGTCTATGTTGTAAAATAGCCTCTCTGGTTTGAGTAGCTTCATCAGCCAAAAGATGTAGTGCCTCAGCTGTCTGATTGGTGATAATCTCTACAACTGCCTGAAGCCTAATTATCCTGTTCAACATGTATATTGGAGTTCTATATCCCCAACTTCCATCTTGAGCCCAGGTCGCTGGCCCATACTCTTTGACTATTCTTTCTGGAGGCCAGGCCTCACCCCAACCATTTGCATCTCCAGTCCAAGTGATGGAGGTATCTAAACTCCGTTTCTCCCTTCCCAAATTATCATACAACTGAATCCCTAAATATTGGTTTGCCTGTTCGGGAAGAAAGAAAACTTTTGGCCTTATTAGTCCAATATAACAATTCCCTGTCCAATTAAGAGGCAGATGAGTATAGGCAGTTAAACCATAGATCCAATAATGACCCTTTAGAGCAGGTTGTTCCCTTGGAAATGTCTGATCTATTCCTTGTAAAAGGGTAATATTGTTGGTCTCTCGTCCCTAGGGGGCTTCCCCCACAAAGGGGACATACTGGCATTTCCATAAACCTTGCTCTTTTCTCCAACTACAATTGGCAACTGGCCACTGGCCTGTTAGATTAGAGGTACTCCAAAATGTGGAAAACAGAGTCCCATGTTGCCCGGGTGTCCCTGGGGTGACATTATACCAACCCCATTGGTAACTGTACCCAATGTATATGTTCCCTTTCCTCTTATTCTCTTTTATACATCTCAATACATCCCATTCTACTTCACTACACTCAGCAGTAGTGACTTGTTGATAGCAATATCCCTGCTCTCCTATTTCTGGGAGAACATCCAAGGTACAGTCTTTCTAGTCCTTCCCACACTTCAATTGAGGATTCCTCCCCGTATCCCGCCAATATTTAGACATTTTTGTACAGTCAATTGTCTTTGGCCTCAGGTCTGTTCTCGAATAGGTCCACTCACATACACTAATTCCCAGCTTCAAACCTCGTCCTGTCTGATTTAAGCAGTATTTCCCTTTCCTATCTCCTGTCAATGACCACTGATGTTTCTCTTCTCAAATCTGGAAACCGGTCCCATTATGAATTTGGGATCTGTTGCTAAGGATCCAGGCTGGGCTTAAGGGGACAGGTACCCATGGCCATTGGTTCAATTGTTGGGATCCACCACAGATCCAACAATTCGATAAGTTAAATGTGCTCCCTATATTCTGCATGAGCAGGAGAAATTGGTTCTCATCTCTAGAAGGTCATAAGGAAATAGATAAACCCAAAGCTTAGGGAGAGCCTCATAATGTTCAACTATTATAACACCATGAAGTTAAGGTGAACTTCCCAAAGGAAAATATATCAAATCACAAACAGACAAAGAGACCCAAAGTAAGAAAAGAGAAGTCATACAGTTACAATGCACTGGATTCAGAATCAGTGTTCCCATTCAGTGGAGGTCCCCTCCTCTTATGTAATTGGAGGTCTCCCCTGTCTTCAACTGTCCACTCTGATAAAGGTGGCGCCACAGGTCCTTTTGTCCTGGTGTGGTGTGTCCAGCCTCGTTCCTGGGTGCGAATCGCAGTATCTGAAGTCAGTATCACTTGGTAGGGTCCGTCCCAGCACGGAGTCAGCTTCTCATCCTTCCAGGAACGGATCAGCACCCAATCACCAACCTGAATTCTATGAACAGGGAAACCTAGAGGAGGAGTCTGGGCTATTAGCCCTTTTTGTTGAAGTCCTTGCAAATGTTCCAGCAATGATTTAACATATCTCTTAACAAACAAATCCTTAGTTTCTAAAATAGGGTCCCAGTCTCCCTTAGGATAAGCCTGGAAAGGATGACCATACAATAATTCATAAGGTGAAAGCCCAATATCTCTATGTGGCTTGGTCCTGATTCTGACCAGAGTGAGAGGAAGGCATGGTAGTTGGGTCTCTAAAGAAAACTTAGTCAGCTGCCGTTTTATTTCTTGGTTCATCCTTTCTACGTTCCCAGAAGAGGGAGGATGCCAAGGGGTATGGAGATCCCAAGTGATTTCTAAGGCCCTAATCAGATTCTGCAATACCTGGGCAGAAAAATGTGTTCCCTGATCCGAGTCTATCCTCTCCACCATTCCGTACCTAGGAATAATTTGTTCTAATAAGACCTTACTTACTGTCGAGGCAGTTGCTCGGCCTGACGGGAATGCCTCCACCCATGAGGTCAGATGGTCCACTATGACCAGCAAGAACTCGACTCACTGGTGGCAGCTCAGTAAAGTCCACCTGGATGCTTTGGAATGGTCTGATTCCAGGAGGTCGTCCCCCTTTTGGAAGCTGGCGTTGGGCAGCCCTGTTAGTCCTTCGACAAACAAGACAACCGTCCACCAGTTGTTGAGCCATAGTATATAGGCCGGGGGAAACATACCTTGTCCGTATAGCATCACACAGGTTTTGGACATCCCAATGACTGCCCTGGTGCAGTTGCTGAAGGACTTGCCTCATACTTGCTTTGGTCAGTACCTCTCTGCCGTCAGGTAAGAGCCATCGTCCTTCCGAGTTCTCAACTGCTCTGAGAGTTGAGGCTTTCTCTTTTTCCTCCTGAGTAAAACTAGGAGAGGGTAGACTAGGGGGAAGTACAGGTATCAAAGCCATTATATGAGAGATTTCCTGATCTCCGGCTCCCTTGGCCTCCCGGTCTGCTAATCTATTTCCCCTTGCCTCAAAAGAATTTCCCATCTGATGTCTCTTTACATGTATTACTGCTATATTCCTAGGAGTCAGAATATTTTCTAGTATCTCTCTGACTAGTGTATGATGAACCAGTTCTTTACCTTTACTGTTTACATATCCTCTTTCCTCCCATATCCTCCCAAATACATGCACCACACCCCAGGCATATTTAGAATCAGTATATATATTCCCATCTTGGTCACACAATAATTTTAACGCTTGATTTAAAGCATACAATTCACAGCAATTCACAAGTTTGAGCAGACCAATGGGCAGATAGACTGCCCTTGGTAACAGTGGAAGTTCTAACAAACCCATTTCTTTTCCCATTTACCATCCTAGAAGAACCATACATGAATTCTAAACAAATATTTATCATAACCTTGTGTTGATAACAATAAGGAATTTGTCCCAATGAGTTTATATCCAAGTAGATCTTTCATAAGTGAACATTATTCATACAAATCAGTTTGTTTTTAAAAACATCCAATGCAAATACAATCATATACAGAATGTCTAATGACACACAAGAGAATTCAAGAAGTTTTGATAAGAGATTCCCATTAACTTGTAATGGGAGAGACATTCTGCTATTCTGAAACATAAGGTCTTATCAAGTATTCTGATAGAGGCAGGGGGGGGTTTTTGCAGAACTAAGAGGCAAGGAAACTGAGGCAGGACTGAGTCAGGACAATAATTCAAAGTTAAAACATAAGCTAGCCAATCATAGTCTAGCAAATTTTCAGCTAGAGTCCCCTGTAAAGGCCTTTTGTCTCTGCAGCCTTCTCCAAACCCCGCATCTGCTAAAATCAGGTGGGTCTAGCTAGTGGACAGGTAAAGAGCTTTTTCAACTTTTTGCAGCCTCTCCCTTATCTGTAGAGACAAGAGAGAGAGACAAAAGGAGACCTTTTGTCAATCGCAGCAATTCTTAAAAGAATTGTGCCGAGCATAGAGCTCTAACAACGATCCAGGCCAGAAGCAGCCTGGATGTCCGGTGCAAAAAAAGAAAAAAATCTTTTACCTTTTCCAGAGTTCCATTCAGTACCCAAATTATGTCTATTTTTCGAGGTCCTTCATCAGGGAACCAAAATGATGAGGTAAGCAAAGAGTAAGTAGTTTCCAATTATGCCTGAACTGAAATAAGACATCAGTTTTTCCCAATTTTCTGACCAGTTAAAATCTCAGTTTCCCTTCCCCCCTGTTTACAGAAATTATCAGATTATACACAACAGACTAGTAAATTTCCCAAAATAGCAATAGTCATACAGTTTTACACAGCAATAGTTCTGTTCTCCAGGGGACAAAAAAGGAAGCAGGATTAAAATTATGATCTTGGATTATGGAGCATTCTTTTCTAATAGTATTGCCTCATGTTTCAACACTATGGAATCTGTGAGCCATCTCCCAGCCCTCTAGATTTAGTATTGTTCTAACTCGAATACCCCTTCATTTCATCTTCTCTGCATATTTAATAGGGGATTGATTGTCAAAAGTTCTTTCCCCACCATGATCATGCAAAACATGAAAAACGCATCTGAATATAGATCTATAGTCAGGAACTTGGGATTGGGGTTCCAGAGATTGCCAGCTTCGTCTCAAAAAGAAAGGCAAAAGTGGGAGCGGTCCTAGCAATGTATATCTCACTGACCACTTGGCTCTGATTACAAACATAAGAGGAAAAACCAGGGGCATGATTTAAGGCAGTTTTACTTCAGGTAGCTGTCCTAATTTTAACCATCCCACCTCCAGATGGTGGAGTTTAACGACCTATGCAAACAGTTATACCTGAATTCAAAACTCCAAGTAAATATTAGCTTCAGTCCCAAAAGATTTTATCTAAATGTAGGCTGTTCCTTTAAACAGTAGAAATAATTAATATCTAAATCAGCAAGGAGGTGCAGTTATTAAAAACAAACTAACAAACAAAAAAAAAACCCCACTATACTTAATGGGAGGAGGGACCTCTCCACGTGGTCACCCTTCCCCCACACCACCATGCTTCCCGACCCAATATATCATAGCTCCATTTAAACTATTAATTACTTTTACAAATCAATCTTTCCTGTCCCGTCTTTAAGTAAATATATGTATATATTTTTAAACTTTACACTTCAATGTTTGCACGTAACTGACCCAAATTTCATAAAACTTAATACATGCCCAACAGAGCTGACAAATACTTAAGGCATAGCTCAGTTACAAATTAGCCAATACCTCTAGCAAACATACCATCTAAGTAGGGAGATACAACCACAACCTCCCCTAAGTAAGCTACCAGCATTGTTTTAAAAACCTATGTTTTAACTTAAAATCCCAATCACAGCTTTAAATTCCCAATAATATAAAACTACTTTGCTATCATATTTAAAACAATGAACTTCACTAAATAGCAGTTTCTTTCCCCTGGCCCACGTGGCCCTGCTGCAGTCAGGACACGTGGGAGGAAGAGGAAGGAAGCCACCATCTTCACTCGCTCAATCCCACATACTTCCCCATGTACAGGGTTTCTGATCCCAAATGGGATTTACTAACAGCTATTTCTGGTCAGCTGAAACGACCCCTGCTTCAAAAGACCTAGTTCTCCTCCCCGCCCGAAGGCCCCTGGAAGAGCTAATGGAATTAAATCCTCTCAGGTCCTTCCTTTCAGGTACCATTTAATCCTTTTGGTACCACCAGTCTGTAACAAAACAACAATACCTTATCCGCTTTTTCTTGCTTTTTATTTTTCCTCATATTTTGGCAGTTTGTTCCAATTACTTAATTTATCTCCCAAGGGACTATCTACCGGTATTTTCTGATATTTTTCTCATTTCTCTCCGCGAGGGCTGGCTGGGACTAGGCCACACCCATTGAATTTGGAAGGAGTTTAACAGACTCCTAAACGCCCAAACACGCTAACTGTCACCAGTTAACCCAGTCACCCAGGAAGGCCTAGCTCTCTTCCTGTCTACCGTCTACAGCCCCCTCCAGAACCTATAACTAGACTCAAGGGGCTTCACAGGACGCTTACCTCTGGGTTGCTGCGCAACAAATTACTTGACTGATCTGTCCTCCACCAACCGGTTGGGATTTTCACCGCGGAGTTTCCGTTGCTTTTCTCTGAGTTTCTCCACTTCGGGTCCACTCTACGTCAGGGAGCAAGGAGAAGCCCCTGGATGCTGGCGGGCTGCCTAAATCAAGGCAGGGCGCCATCCCACTAGCACCCAGGAGTTCACTTACTCACCGAGTAAAGGATCCGGACTAGCCCCCAAACTGTGTGGTACGGAAATGGTGAGGGAACACCATTTAATAAAAAAAGCTGGAGAGAGCTCTAGAGAAAAGCAAAGTTTATTGTACTTCTCGCGAGAAGGGCGTCCCACTCTTCGAGTAGACTATCGAAGAGAGGAAGCGCCTCCTGTGGGCAGGACAGCACCTTTAATCCCTAACGCAAAACGCCCCCTCCCACCACTGACCCTCATCCTCATTGGCTGAGAGTCTTACATTCTAAACGCGAGATCTACCCATGAAATTGAACTTGACCAATAAGTACATAGTTGCCCATATTTGGATGAAATAGGGAGATATCATAGGAGGGGAAGGCAATGTCCTTTACTTGAACTTCAAAGTCCTTCAGGCCTACTCGAACTCTGAAGTAGATGAAGCCTTACTCAATTTTCACAACTGTCTTGAAAGATCTCATCTCATTCACCATTACCAATTAAAAGCCCTCCCTACCCCAGTCTTTTCTTTTTAAACTATGTAAAGTCCAGCTCTTAAAGTGTGAGTCACAACCCCATATTGGATCTCATAACTGAATGTGAGGTGGCAAAATTATAATATGTAAATATTTTATTTGTATACCTATTTTTTATATCCATATACCCCAGTCGCTGTTAGAAATAACTCCATTGGACTTGGGAGGGGTGAAGTTAAAAGTCTTTGATTACATAATAGTAGAGGTGGGTATCCTGTAGAATTGAAACACTTGGAATCAATACTTGTTCTTTTTTATAATGAATCTCAAGTTCTTCCCTTAATGCCTTATTGGCTGACTACCAGTGGTTACAACTTATCAGAAGTGTCTTAATTCCTTCATGTGAGTGTGAATTTTCACCTTTGATTACAGCATTTCTCTTCCCTTGGTGTTCACCTTATTTGGGTATAGTTCAGTCCTTCCCCTGATTTCCTATTGACTGAGTACTATTCTATCTGAAGAGCCTAATTTCCACATAAATCTAAGTCTCCTCCTCTGAAAATCTCTTTATATTTGCCTCCCCTCTTCCCTCCAGTGGTTCTTCTCCTCTAATTACAACAATGTTTCTTATTCTAAATCTCTTACCCCAAGGACATTCTCCTTTCTTTTTCAAGTTTGAATTTTCCATCCTTGATTAAATTCTTCTTTCTTTTCAAATCTAAATTTCCCACCCCTTATCGAATTCTCCTTTTATTTTATTTTTATTTCCTTCTTCCATGTCCTTCCTAGCCTTCATTTCGGAAGTTTCAGTTTTATTTTTCTAATTTAAGTTTCCTTTCTCTGTATTTCTCAATTCAGTGTTCTTAACTGTGGAAACTAACCCCCCAAACAATTCTCAGAATCACTAAAATTTCTCAGGCAAAAAGGGATCATGAAACTCTCATGTTAGAACACCTGAGTAAGCTATAAAGTGGAAAGATTGGTCCTTTTTTTTTTCCTGCCTTATCACAGACCTCCAGAACTTGGCTCCCCTAGTTTCCAGGTAGAAAACTGCATTAGGCAAAGAACCCTGAGCATGTTCCTAAAGATTCCATGGTCATTATGATGTGGGTTGTACTCCCTTTAAGAAACTAATCCTTTCAGATGGATTTATTCCTTTCTGATTCCCAGCCCCTCCTAGCTGATGCATTATCAATTCAAGAATGTAGGACCTTTGATTCATAAATCCTGGTCAAAAGCACCTTTTTTAATTCCAGGAGGAGATCCCGGCTCTCACAAACCCCATCCAGATATAAGCCAACTTGGGAGCTCCACCCACAGGCCCCTTTTTAGCTAAATCTCTCATTATAAAAGAGCCAAGCTGGAGTCCTCTCTTGCAGAGGTTCCAAACATGGCAGCCTTACGCCTGACATGCCAAGGATCTCTACCCATTGGAACACTGGTTCTGGTGCCCTCTTATCTCTACCTTCACCTTTTACTAACTAGACTTTAAATGATGAGGTCTAAAAGGTCTCATTTCCAAAATATATAGAGAACTGACCCTAATTTATAAGAAATCAAACCATTCTCCAATTGATAAATGGTCAAAGGATATGAACAGACAATTCTCAGATGATGAAATTGAAACTATATCCACTCATATTAAAGAGTGTTCCAAATCACTATTGATCAGAGAAATGCAAATTAAGTACCACTACACACCTGTCAGATTGGCTAAGATGACAGGAACAAATAATGATGAATGTTGGAGGGGATGTGGGAAAACTGGGACACTAATACATTGCTGGTGGAGTTGTGAAAGAATCCAGCCATTCTGGAGAGCAATTTGGAACTATGCCCAAAAAGTTATCAAACTGTGCATACCCTTTGATCCAGCAGTGCTACTACTGGGCTTATATCCCAAAGAAATACTAAGAAGGGGAAAGGGACCTGTATGTGCCAAAATGTTTGTAGCAGCCCTTTTCGTAGTGGCTAGAAACTGGAAGATGAATGGATGTCCATCAATTGGAGAATGGGTGGGTAAATTATGGTATATGAAGGTTATGGAATATTATTGCTCTGTAAGAAATGACCAGCAGGAGGAATACAGAGAGGCTTGGAGAGACTTACATCAACTGATGCTGAGTGAAATGAGCAGAACCAGAAGATCACTATATACTTCAACAACAATACTGTATGAGGATATATTCTGATGGAAGTGGATATCTTCAACATAAAGAAGATCCAACTCACTTCCAGTTGATCAATGATGGACAGAAACAACTACACCCAGAGAAGGAATACTGGGAATTGAATGTAAATTGTTAGCACTACTGTCTATCTACCCAGGTTACTTATACCTTCGGAATCTAATACTTAATGTGCAACAAGAAAATGGTATTTACACACATATATTGTATCTAGGTTATATTGTAACATATGTAAAATGTATGGGATTGCCTGTAATCAAGGGGAGGGAGTAGAGGGAGGGAGGGAATAATTTGGAAAAATGAATACAAGGGATAATATTATTAAAAAAAATTACTCATGCATATATACTGTGAAAAAAAATTATAAATAAAAAAATTAAAATGGGGAAAAATGATGAGGTCTAGAATTGGGGTACCTAAATGAAATTAGGGTTTGAGATCTAGTGGCAGGTTTGGGGTACAGGGAGTCAAATAGAGCTCTCCTGCAACCCCTTTGGATTTGGCACAAGGAAAGGGAGTTAAATGAGGTCTAGTGGTGGCACAGAGTCCCCTGTAAAGGAATTTACAGACCCGAAAACCTATATTGGTAAAAGAAGTTTATTATGGGGTTTGGAAGTAAGGTTAAAGTCTAGTTAGTAGACTAACTACTAGTCTATTAGTAGTAGTAAGGTAATCTTACTCAGGTAATCTTACTCCAAAATAATGGGGCAGAGATTTGACTATGTGAATTTCCCTTTTGGCCCAGAAAGGATAAGGGAAGCGGAGACATGATGCAAGAGCTGAAAGTGCCAAAGGAAGAACTGCTCTGATCACATCTTGCTTTAAATTGGGTATATTATGTATATAGAGGAATTATAACCTGGAAAGGATACTGATTGGTCAGGATATTGAAGGAAGAAGTAGGACTAACTAAACCCCATTAAAAAACTTGTCCTGGCTTCTGTAGGTGTGTTCCCATTTTATGAAATTGTAGTCTTTCCCACATGCAGTGGAGTTGTTGGTAAGATGTTTTGTTTCTTACACCTTTGATAAAGTTTTTTGGCACAGGGCAATGAGTTGTAGGAACCCCTTCTGGTAGGCACAGGTCCAATGTGAAAGAATTCACAAACCTGAAAAGTTAGACTGGCAAAAAGAAGTTTATTAGCATTGAAAAGTCAGCTTTTGCTAGGAGACTGACTTCTGAGTGACAAAGTCCTAGCAGGGAGATAAACAAAAGGTGCAGAGAAATCCTGGAAGAAAGATAAAGAAGGGGTAACGCTGAGAAGAGAATGTCTTCTCAGTGGGCAGGGGATCCTCACAGGCAGCCATGCCAAGGAGAGGTTCCTTCTCCTCTAGGGATTTGGATGCTATACCACTCGGTGCATATATATTTAATATAGCTATTACTTCATCATTTATGGTACTCTTTAGCAAAATGTAGTTTTCTTCCTTAACTCTTTCAGTTAGATCAATTTGTGCTTTTGCTTGATCTGAGATCAGGATTGATAACCCCCTGCTTTTTTTTTTTTTTTTTTTTTTTTTAAACTTCAGTTGAAGCATAAGAGATTCTGCTCTAGCCTTTTACCTCTATTCTATATGTATCACTCTGCTATAAATGTACTTCTAATAAACACTATATTGTAGGATTCTGTTTTTTAATCCAGTCTGCTATGTGCTTCTGTTTTATGGGAGAATTCATCCCATTCACATTCACAGTTAAAATTACTGATTCTGTATTTCCCGTCATATTATTTTTCCCAAGTTATATTTTTCTCTTTCCTTTCCTTCCTCTTTACCAGTGTTTTGCTTCTGACCACCACCTACCTCAATCTGTCCTTCCCTTTTACAGCTTCTCCCCCCCTTTCCTATCCCTCTCCCCTTCTACTTCTGTTCTCCCTTCTATAAGTCTCCATCTTTTCTTTCTCCTTCCCCCTCCTATTGCCCTATAGAGTGAGACAAGTTTCTAAATTAAACTAAATACATCTGATATTCTCTTAAATATGGAGATTAGGGTTCAAACAATAAGGCCTCATTTCTCAAACACAGAGGGAAGTGAGTCAAATTTATAAAAAACAAGAGCTATGCCCCAATGGATAAATAATCAAAAGATATGATCTATGCCCAAAGGCTATAAATCCATGCATGTCCTTTTACTAGGCATGGATCCCAAAAGAGATTTTAAAAAAGGGAAAAAGATCTATGTGTACAAAATATTTATAGCAGCTCTCTTAGAGAAGAAAAAAAAAATTCAGGGGATGCCCATCAATTGGGAAATGGCTGAATAAATTGTGGTGTGTGATTATGTGTAATGTTCTGGCTAGGATTCTGGAGGCCCTCTGAATGGGCCTTGGTTTCAGCAGAATAATCACCACAAGAATAGAAAGTCTTTATTGTCTCCTTCAGTCTGTCTCCTTCACCTCGGGCCAGGCTAGCTTTCTGGGGGACCTTCAGATGGGCCCTGGTCTCAATGGAGGAATGCAGTAGGCAGAAGAGCCATCAGGATTGTAGGAGATGGAACGTCTCTCTTCCAATCCTTCTTGGTCCTCATAATATTAAAAGTACATCATCATAGGTGTCAATCTTGTAGAACTATACTAAGTACTAAATACATGTAAACTAGAGAATCATTATATTAATTCTGCTGAGTTAATACCTTGTTTTAGGATTAAATCAATCATACTGAACTAGAGAAGTATTAATCACCACACTAAACTAGATACCCTTGTCTTATCAATTGTTTCAAGTATATTTCTCCAGAGTTTTGGCTCTCTACAATTATGATGGAATACTATTGTTCTATTGAATATAACGAGCAGGATACTCTCAGAAAAAAAAAAAAAAAAAACACAAACAAAATTGGAAAGTTCTCCATGAACTCTCAAGCAAAGTGAAATATATTGTATACAAAGTAATAGCAATGTTCTGGGATGGTCAGCTATAAAATGACTTTGCTATTCTCAGAAGTACAACAATAATCCAAGACTACTCTGAGGGATTTATGATGAAAAATCCTATCTATACCCAGAAAAGGAACTGATTGTGTAGTAGGAGATCTATGTTTTCTCTTATAACATGACTTTGAAATCTGGAAGGAGATAGAAAGAATATAAATAATATATTGTCAGTGACTGACCATTTCTCAAGATCTACCCAGGAATAAAAAAGTAGACATAGTTGCTAAAGAATTATTGGAGAAATATTTCCAAGTTCATAGATTCCCTGTCAGGATCCACTCTGACCAGAGTTAAGACTTTGAGAGCAAGTTGGTCAAGGAAATACTAGTTCTGGAATGTTTCAAGACGTCTAGTACTATCTTCCCATCATTCTCAAAGAGACCCATAACCTAAATGTTTCAATCATATGCTATTTGATCTGAGACCAAAACAAAAATTTTAGTGCAGTCAACATGTTTCATTTTTAGTAAATATATGCAGCACCAGTTAAGAATGATGGCATCATTTTTAACATCATTGTTAAACATGTTTTATTCTTTAATTAAAAAGCATTTAGTTTTTCCTCTTTTCTACTTTACTACATTTTATTTTAAAAAAACTGAAAGAAAAAAAAAGATCCTTTATAACATTTTATACCACAATTTTTTGTGTTGGATTAAAAAGCATGCATATGTATTGATTTGTTCTTTGGAAGTTCTAAAGATAGAGATTAAACATAATTAAGGACTAAATATTTTCTAGGCTAAGTTAGTCCCTATCTTTAAAGAGCTTACATTCTAGCAGAGGAAAAAGGAAACAAGAATTGAAAATCTGGAGGAGAAAGGGCAACCATATGAGGGCAATAAGCCCAGGGAAAAAAAGGATAAGGATTTTATAGAAATATTATAGGTGTTAGGATTACTAAGTGAGAACTGAGGTTGTCTGGATAGTTACAAGGTGAGAACTCAGGTTGACTTGGTAGAAGGAGCAAGCCCATTGGCTGGGGTGGTTCTTCCCAGAAGCCCTTGCATTATCCCACGCCCATTCTCTGGGAGAATAAAAGAGAGAGCACTGTGCCTGAAGAGCAGATCGGCCTGGAGAAGGATAAGAGCTGGAGGAGATTCAGAGCCAGGATTCAAGAGAAAGACTCTGCATTGCATCAGGCTTGACGGGGCTCTCTGCAGGAAGGGAAGTCACTTCTTTGGACAAGAGTTAACAGCAACTGCCTGGAGACAACGGTTCGATACAGGAAGAAGAATCTGTCGGAGAGATTTGAGTAGAAGACACAGCAGATCTCTTCCCAGAGAGTGATCCGGCAGCTTCTGGAGACGACAGCTCGCTACAATTGGCGTCCACACGTGGGGCAAGGACTTTTACTTATCCTGACAAGAGGAGCTAGACCAGACCTTCGCAATTTGGCGCCCGAACAGGGACAGACACAGTCCTGATTCCAGTGGAAAAGCTTCCGATCTAGATCTCAGTCTCTCTGACCCAGAACCGTGAGTAACGAGGAAACTTTGTTAAAGATTAAGTGAGTGTGCTAATAGATAAATAAGGAACTTGTTAAGGACTAAACCAGGAATCTCTTATAGCTGAAATGGGGCAAACACCTTCTGTTCAAGGAAAATGTTTAGAGAGCATCATCAAGGTTATGAAAAGCCAAGGATTGATTATAATTTTAGAGGAGATTACTGAACTTTTAAGAACTGTGAAGGTTATATGTCCTTCTTTTTCTCTGGAAGAAGAATTGGATCCAGATGAATGGGAATTAGTAGGAAAGCAATTAGGTGAACACTACAATTCCAGGCCAAACTCAATTTCCAAAGATACAATTCATATATACAATGTAATCCAATTGGCTTTAAACAATGTTATTCTAAAGGAAGAGATGAAGGAGCAAAATGGGGAAGTGTCAACTAAACTAGGTGAAAAGGATGAATCAGATAACAATGAAGTTAAGTACAATTCTGAGCAACAGGAGCACCTCCCATCTCCTCCCTCAATTAACCCTTCATGGGTGGAGCAAGAAGGAGGAGAGGAAGAGGCAGAAACACAAACAGAATTGCCTGTGAAGCAGCCTAAGCCTATGACAAGATTAGAAAAAGCATTGGTTAAAGCTAAGAGAGAAGGACAGGATATAAGTGATTTTATACATGCATATCCTGTGATTGAAAATATTGATTCTGTAGGTCATAAAATGAGAAGATATGCACCTTTAGATTTGAATAAAATTAAGGATTTGAAAAAAGGTTGTACCCTTTATGGGACTACATCAGCTTATGTCAAAATGTTACTAGATGGTTTGTCTTATGAAGTCCTAACCCCGAATGATTGGAAATCCATAGCAAGGATATGCCTGGAACCTGGAGAAAATTTATTATGGCTTGCGGAATTTCATGAATTATGTAAAATTCAAGTCAGATGCAATTTGGAAATAGGAGTTAACACACAATTCACTTTTGAGCACTTGGCTGGTGAAGGTCGGTATGGAGAGAATTCGGAACAGATTAATTATACCATGACAATATATGAACAAATTGCTAAGGCTGCAATAAAAGCTTGGGGTGTCCTTCCTGGACAGAAAGATCGTGGAGAGGCTTTCACTAAAATACAGCAAGGTCCCAATGAACCTTTTGCAGATTTTGTGGGACGTTTGCAAACTGCTGTCAAAAGAACTATTGGAGAAAATTCAGCTACAGAAATAATGACCAGACATCTGGCTAAGGAAAATGCCAACGAGATTTGCAAAAGAATTATATGGGGATTAGACAAAGATGCTCCTTTAGAGGAGATCATAAGACGCTGTGCTACAGTGGGAACAAATGCTTTTTACACCCAGACAATGATGAATGTGGAAAGACAGGGTCACTCCTGGCAAGGGCCTTCTAGAGAAACTCGGCGATGTTTTCAATGTGGAAAAATTGGACATCTAAGAGCTCAGTGTAGGTATGGAGATACAGTGAGAAGACAGGGTGAGAGAAGACCTAAAACCCCATGTCCAAAATGCAACAGAGGACTCCATTGGGCATCAGAGTGTAGAATAATTCAGGGAAATGGGATGAGGGGCCCAGGTCCAGGGCCCCAGGCAAAAAAGACTTGGGGCATGATGGCAGCTGATGTTACACCCAAAGAACCTTTAGAAGGCCAGGACTCTGATTTAATCAATCAGCAGAGAAGCAATCACATGGCAGAAAGGGATTACCCAATCAGTCAACCAAAAGGCAATCAGATTGCAAAAATGGATTACCCTTGGGGAGAATACAGGCCTTTTAAACCAATAGGGCTGTGTCCAGTGCAAACAATTCCAATGTAATTGCCAGATGATGAGAAGAGATTTAGAAAGTGGTAAATAGAAGGTAATTAGATAGGTTAAATGCCTGGGAGAGAGGGTTTGCTTGTATTTCTTCAGCAGGAGAAGGAATCAGATGGGTGCCAACGAGTCATATTCGCCTTGTCCATCAGAGAGAGACAGAAAAAGAGAAAGACCTCAAAATAAAGGAGAAGATCTAAGAAACATCTGACACTGAAAGATCATGAATAATAAGAAGACTGTTAAAGAACTTTAAAAACCAGCAGGAATCATTGGACTTCCTCACACAAGATGAGACTAATGGACAATGGACTTATGGACATTTATAAATTTTCAATTTATGATTATTTGATTATGATTATGTTATATACTTCTAGCATGTGTTATGTTACTATGTTACTATGTGCTTATGTAATTTATGTAATTATCTGTAATACTTCCCATATTGATGGATTTATGTTTCAAGGTCATGACTGTCCTATGTTCTAAATCAAAAGAAAGGGGGAGATGTTAGGATTACTAAGTGAGAACTGAGGTTGTCTGGATAGTTACAAGGTGAGAACTCAGGTTGACTTGGTAGAAGGAGCAAGCCCATTGGCTGGGGTGGTTCTTCCCAGAAGCCCTTGCATTATCCCACGCCCATTCTCTGGGAGAATAAAAGAGAGAGCACTGTGCCTGAAGAGCAGATCGGCCTGGAGAAGGATAAGAGCTGGAGGAGATTCAGAGCCAGGATTCAAGAGAAAGACTCTGCATTGCATCAGGCTTGACGGGGCTCTCTGCAGGAAGGGAAGTCACTTCTTTGGACAAGAGTTAACAGCAACTGCCTGGAGACAACGGTTCGATACAGGAAGAAGAATCTGTCGGAGAGATTTGAGTAGAAGACACAGCAGATCTCTTCCCAGAGAGTGATCCGGCAGCTTCTGGAGACGACAGCTCGCTACAATAGGTTTGAGAGAGATGAAATGTGATTGGGACTTTTCTGAATGGTGGTTCTGAGGAGGGACCTGAAGACCTTTTTTTTTTTTTTTAAATTTATTTATTTATTTATTTTTATTTTTATTTTTTTCTCTTTTTTAATTAATTTTTATAATTATAACATTTTTTTTAAATTCATTTTTCCAAATTATCCCCTCCCTCCCTCCACTCCCTCCCCCCGATGGCAGGCAATCCCATACATTTTACACGTGTTACAATATAACCTAGATACAATATATGTGTGTATACCATTTTCTTGTTGCACATTAATTAGCTTCCGAAGGTATAAGTAACCTGGGTAGATAGACAGTAGTGCTAACAATTTACATTCGCTTCCCAGTGTTCTGAAGGTCCTTTAATCTGATGATTAATCAGAAGAGGGAGACCTCAGGTTGTAAGGTTCTTCAGGGTATCAATGTGACGAGCCAGGAGAAGAATGAGGAAAGAGAGTCAAGGTGAATGAGCTAGAACATAATTGGGGTATTTTCTTTCCAGATTATGGGACTCTGCTGAGAGGGAGTACAGAGGCCACCTCAACCTTTGGTGCACAATAAGTTTTCTGCCATGTTACAGAAATGCCCTTGTTGAGCAAGGATCTCAACAATGATTTGTGATCATGGGAATGGATTTTGGTCTGAGGGCATCACAGGGATGCCTTGACAGGGCCTCTCGCCTGTGTGTTAGTTACTAAATTGCTGGATTGGTTCTCCTCCATGCATACGCAAAGCCTACAAGCTGCTTCTCTGAATGGTGATGGCGAATTGCAAGTGAATTGATCGTGCTTGCAAAAATATATATCAACAAGGCTGTATGGCATAATAAACTCTTTTCACACTCTATGAGTCTCCCACTTCATTCATCTTGCCTCTGAGATCAAAGGGCTCATAGACTTTGAGGTCTTAAAATGGCTGCAACAACTGGCGCCCGGGGAAATGGTGTCAGAGCGACCACTTCCTGGTCAAGCACTGCTTTGTAATCAAGACAACCTCTAAGAGGACTCCAGAGGCAGAGCCCACTGAGCTATGCTGCTTCCAGATTAGGCAGAGTGTGGTGGAGATGGTAAGTAACTTAATGGGGCAAAAAGTAGGCATCTTACTTACTCCCTTCAGACAGGGAAACACAGTTCAATTAGGAGACTTTAGGAAATTCCTGGACGTTGCTTACAAAATTTCTCCATGGTTAACTAAGGAGGACTGTTATAATTGTGAGAGATGGATTGTTTTTGGAGAACAGCTCAATGCTTATGATAAGCAATGCCCAGAGAAATACAAAAAAGTAATTTTACTATACATAATCTCATTAAATAAAGTCTGAAATCAGAACTAAAAAAAGTCAGGAAATTTACAGTTAGAGCACAGACAGGCCCATCTCTTAGCAGTAGATGTCCCTCTCCTGACAGTAGATGAGGAGGATGATATTGAATGGCCTCCTTGCCCTCACCACCTTCGGCCCTGCCTTATTTTAGTGTCTATCTGGACCTACACCTTTTCAAAGGCTCTCCAATTTAAGCCCCAAAATGAAATAGGAACTGAGGAAAAGCAGGATCAAAAATATAAAACAGAGACTGCAGTGACACTTAGCAGACAAAAAGCAAATGGTAATCAGTTATATTCTTTATCTTCACTTTAAAAAGTTTTGCAACAGGCTAGAGATCAAGGAGAAGACACGGAGGGGTGGGAAGAATTATATCCTGTTATGGAGGAGGATGACCCTTTTAACCCAGGGCATAGAAGACACAGAAATGAACTACTTCCCTTTAGAGTTCTAACCCAGCTTAGGGCCTCAGTTCTTAAATATGGATCCATAGCATCTTTTGTTATGTTACAAGTTGAAACAATGTTAGGGGCAATTTTGTGCCCCAATGATTGGAAAGCACTTGCATGGGCAGTGTTGACTCCAGACCAGGTAGTGTTCTGGATGACAGAATTTTTAGGACAGACTTGGTTGACTGTCATTCAGGTTGCTCCAGGAGCAAGCATGAAATTAAGTTGAGCAACTTAGTGGCACTGGGGATCATAAAGATATCGGAGATCAAATTCATTTTACTTAAGAGACATCTCCAAATATCCCAATGTGCCAGAATAGATAGAGTAGGATTCTTTTTTTTTTTTTTTTTAATAGCTTTTTATTTACAAGATATGGGTAATTTTACAGCACTGACAATTGCCAAGCCTTTTGTTCCAATTTTTCCCCTCCTTCCCTTCCACCCTTCCACCAATACATGTTACATATATTAAAGTATAAATTAAATAAAATATATGTATACATGTCCAAACAGTTATTTTGCTGTACAAAAAAAATCAGACTTTGAAATAGTATACAAGTAGCCTGTGAAGGAAATAAAAAATGCAGATAGACAAAAATAGGGGTATTGGGAATTCTATGTAGTGGTTCATAGTCATCTCCCAGAGTTCTTTCCCTGGGTGTAGCTGGGAGTTTATTACTGCTCTATTGGAACTGATTTGGTTCATCTCATTGTTGAAGAGGGCCTCGTCCATCAGAATTGATCATCAAATAGTATTGTTGTTGAAGTATACAACAATCTCCTGGTCCTGCTCATTTCACTCAGCATCAGTTCATGTAAGTCTCTCCAGGCCTTTCTGAAATCATCCTGTTGGTCATTTCTTACAGAACAATAATATTCCATAATATTTATATACCACAATTTATTTAGCCATTCTCCAATTGATGGGCATCCACTCAGTTTCCAGTTTCTGGCCACCACAAAGAGGGCTGCCACAAACATTCTTGCCCATACAGGTTCCTTTCCCTTCTTTAAGATCTCTTTGGGATATAAGTCTAGTAGTAACACTGTTGGATCAAAGGGTATGCACAGTTTGGTAACTTTTTGAGCATAGTTCCAAATCATTCTCCAGAATGGCTGGATGTATTCACAATTCCACCAACAATGTTTTCCCACATCCCCTCCAACATTCAGCATTATCTTTCCCTGTCATTCTAGTCAATCTGACAAGTGTGTAGTGGTATTAGAGAAGGATTCTTGTAGAAAAGGGTGAAAAGAAAAGCTTTACTCAAATAAGACAAAAAACTGGGGAACCCTTTACTGGTTTTGTTGCTCAATTATAGGATGCTGTAGCTAAAGCCATGGGAAATGTAGGAGGTGTAGCTTGAATATTAAAGGCTTTGTTACAAGAAAACTGCAATGCGATTGTTGCAGAGCAATGATTGGATTTAGAAGAGATTGTAGCATCAAAGAAATGATTCAGAGGTGTGACAGAGTAGGATCACAAGTATATCAAGCTGAGTTGATGTCAAAATATCTGATTACTGCTAAAAAAAAGAGCCAAAAGGGAATTGTTATACTTGTGGTAAACCAGAACACTTTAAGAAAGACAATTGTTCCCAAAGTAAGAAAGCAGGAACCTAAAATTCCATGTTCAAAGTGCAAAATAATGGGATATCGGGCTTCAGAATGTAGGAAGCAGGGAAACGGGGTGAGAGGCCCCCAGGGAGCCTCAAACCAACTTGAGGAATGACAGCTCAAGTAGGGACAGATATAAATCATGAATGGAGGAACAGGTATGCTTTAGATGCTAAGAAACACTCACAGTAATAAAACTCAGGAGCAATGATTATTACCACCTCGTGCTGTTTATGAAGTGCTCATTCAACAGTATCAAAGAGAAAACAACTAAAAATCATTATTATAAATCCTCCATTATCCCAGTATTCATTAGCTATCTTAGTTATACAAATATATGAAAAAGTGCCTGTGTCTGTAACTATGATTACACTAACAATATTGAAACATATCTTAACAAGTCATTCCATCTGAACTTACAGTTAAAACAGAAAATAATAATTATAAATTAGCCCCCAGATGGGTCCAAATTCAGAGGCCATTGTACAAACATATTCACTCAGCCGATATTGACCCTTATTTTGAATAACCAACAGTTTGAAGGATTAATAGATACTGGAGCTGACAGGACTGGGTGGCTGCTTCTCTATGGCACCCTTCCTTGGTAGCCTATGACTTAAGCTAACAATAGAGTGGGAGGGGTAGGAGGCAGTAAGGGGGCTTTGTTGTCTGCTGAACCAGTATATTGGCAAAAACAAGGAAAGACAGGAATTTTCCTTTAATAATAGATGGCTTATAAGATGACAGGAACAAATAATGTTGGAAGGGATGTGGGAAAACTGGAACACTGATGCATTGTTGATGGAGTTGTGAAAGAATCCAACCATTCTGGAGAGCAATCTGGAATTATGCCCAAAAAGTTGTCAAAATGTGCATACCCTTTGACCCAGCAGTGCTACTACTGGGCTTATATCTCAAGGAAATACTAAAGAAGGGAAAGAGACCTGTATGTGCCAAAATGTTTGTGGCAGCCCTTTTTGTAGTGGCTAGATACTGGAAAATGAATGGATGCCCATCAACTGGAGAATGGTTGGGTAAATTATGGTATATGAATGTTATAGAATATTATTGTTCTGTAAGAAATGACCAACAGGAGGAATACAGAGAGGCTTGGAGAGACTTACATCAACTGATGCTGAGTGAAATGAGAAAAACTAGGAGATCATTATACATTTCAACAACAACACTGTATGAGGATGTATTCTGATGGAAGTGGATGTCTTCAACATAGAGAAGAGCTAATCCAATTCTAATTGATCAATGATGGACAGAATCAGCTACACCCAGAAAAGGAACACTGGGAAATGAGTGTAAACTGTGAGCATTTTTTTGTTGTTGTTTTTCTTCCCAGATTATTTTTACCTTCCGAATCCAATTCTTCCTTTGCAACAACAACAAAATAATTCGGTTCTGCACATATATATTGTACCTAGGATATACTATAAGATATTTAATATGTATGGGAATGCTTGCCATCTAGGGGAGGGGGTGGAGGGAAGGAGGGGAAAAATTCGGAACAAGGGATAATGTTGTAAAAAAAAAAAAAAATTACCTATGCATATGTACTGTCAAAAAATGTTATAATTATAAAATTAATAAAAAATAAATTTAAAAAAATAGATGGCTTACATATTAACTTATAGGGTAGGGATATATTACACCAATTAGGATGAAAATCACCACAGATTTTTAGGAGGGGTCATTGCTGCTACGACTTCCACTGCTCCAAAAATGATTTGGACTACTGACACACAGGTCTGGGTGGAGCAATGGCCCATGACAAAAAAAAAAAAAAAAAAATGCTGCTCTACATCAATTAGTACATGAATAATTAGAATTAGGACACATTGAGGAAACAAACAGCCCAAGGAACTCCCCTGTATTTGTTATAAAGAAAAAATCTGAAAAATATAAGATTCTGTAGTCCTCGATCCTCAGTTTCCCTCCACATCCTTGGGATAATTACAGTACAATGAACTATTATTTACCCATGTTTTACAGCTGCTAAATAACCCTGGGAACAAATATAGTTAAAAGAACACCATCCTGGGTGATTCTGGCCAAATCCACCAAGGACTTGTTATCTATATATTGGAACTAGCCACTCCAGGAATAAAGCTTCACTCTTGACAAACTGACAGAATTAGTTCCCCTTCTGGATTCACTCAAGAAAGTGAAGTCAGTATTGCTGGCATTTAGCTGCCTTTGTTCCCTGCACTATTTAAGTTATGATAGATCAATACCCAAATTGGAATCTCACCCATGGAGAGGACATTATGCCTGGGACCCTCCAAGTTGGGACTTGCAGTGCTATTATCCAGGATTCCTCAGCCAGAAGTCTGCAATGTTGGTGTTTTCCCCAAATTGGTGATGCATTCTTTCTTCTCTACCCCTTTAGTCTATGTATTTCTTTGTATTGTACTAGTGATATTAATTACAGGATGCATTAAGTGCTTTTATTGTAAGAATTACACTGTCAATTCTTGTTTTCCTTTTTTATAATTCATTGTTATTAAACATTTTCATACAACCTGGTATCTTAGGTCTTGTTATGGGAAAGAGCCATTCTGTAGGAGCAAATTCATAAATCTTAACCTTACAGAGGATAAGAGAGACTTGGACAAATATAATTCATCTCCAGGGAAAAAAATAAAATGACTTGGTCACAAGTTCCCAAGGGCTTATGGAAAAAAAGGCACAAGAGATTTAAAACAAACAAAAAAAAAAAAAGATGAAATTTGAGCTCTTAAGAAAAAGTTGTAAGGAAAAGGAATAACTTAGTAGAAAGTAGAAAACTTTAGTAGAGAGCCTAAAAAATAAAATGGAGCAGAACTCAATAATTTTATGAGACAAGAAATATTAGAATAAAGTCAAAAAAGACTCGAAAATCAGAAGAATATATGAGGTATATATTATGAAAAATAACTCACCTGGAAAACAGGATGAAAAAAAGATAATTTATGAATCAATATTCTTGTTTGGCCTATGTCGGAGGGGAGGGGAGAAGGGAGAAAGAGAAGGAGAAAAGTTTGGAAAAAAAGGTTTTGCAGGGGTGAATGTTGAAGATTAGCTTTGCATGTGTTTGGAGAAGTAAAATACTATTTTAAAAAAAATAGTCAGTGTACTCCCCCTCAAAAAAAAAAATCATATAAACTTTGACTAAAATTGCTAGAACCATAGGGCAGAGTTAAAATAGAAATAATCCATTGGTAGCCACCTAAAAGAAGCTTGTAATTTAAAACATCAAGAAATGTCATAGCAATTTATAGGTCAAAGAAAACATACTTCAGGCAACCAAAAGGAATGAGTTCAAATAACAAAGAACTACTATCAGGACCACAGTAGCTACTAAAATGATTTTCTGAAAGTGTAGGTTTGAACATTTCACTTCCCACTCAATAAATCTCAAAGGCTTCCTGTCACTTCAGGATTTTTGACATTTAAAGTCCTTCTAACTTTTCCATTTTTTTTACTTTTTCATTTTTACTTTAATATTCTTATACGTTAAAATCATTCTATTTCTCTCCTCCCCCCATACACTCTTCAATTTACTGATACTGACTTCCTTGTTTTTCCATCGCTCAGCTAGAGGCATTTCTACTGGTTGTCCCACATACCTAGAACATTCTACCTCTTCACCCCTGACTACCTTCAAAGAAACTCTGGAATATAAAATATCTAAACGTCAAAGAAAAAAGATCAAGATTAACATACCTATAAAGATGCTTTTATTCCTAAGGCATTGTTGGAAGAATATTTCTTGGTATTCAGCTTCCCAGCCAGAATTAATTCTAATTTAAACACTGATTTTAATAACAAACTAATGAGTGAAAAGTTTATTTTGGTGAAAATCAAGAAATCTAGAATCACCTTCACCCTCAGGGAGACTCCACAACCTGAGAATCTCAACCACATGTTACTAAATATGTTAGGAACCTCAAAATTTAAACAGAAATAACAAAGGAGCTAGAATGTGACATTTTTTTATATATGCATAGAATTTCTTTTTACATTTTCAATATTTTATCCCTGTGCAAATATGAATGGTTCAAGCACACTCTAAGCTATTTGGATGTTTGTTTTCCTTTAAAAAAATTTAATTCACATGGATCATTATGTTTTTAAAACATATTTCCATATGTTGTACAAGAAAAATAAGACTAAAAGGGAAAAAAACACAAGAAAAAAAAGCCAACAACCAAAGTAAAAATACTATGCTTTGCTCCACATTCAGTCTCTCTTTGGAAGTGAATAACATTTTCCTTCCCAACTCCCTTGGAATTGTCTTGAATCACCTCACTGTTGAGAAGAGCCAACCCTAACACAGTTGATTATTATATATTCTTGCTGTTATTGTGTACAAAGTTCTCTTGGTTCTGCTCACTTAATTCAGTATCAGTTCATGTAAATATTTTTGGACTTTTCTAAAGTCATCCTGCCCATCATTTCTTATAGAACAATAATATTCCACAACATTTCATGTACCATAACATTCCGACCAACTGATGAACATCAGTTCTTTGCCTCTATAAAATTTCCATATATATATATTCTATAATATATATAATATATAATATATAATGTATATATATATATATGTATATATATATATATACATATATATATATTCTATAGAATTTCCAGTTCTTTGCCTCTATAAAAGAGCTGCTACAAACATTTGCACATATGGGCTTTTTCCCTTCTTTTATGATATCTTTGAGATACAGATACAATAGTGTCTGTGCAGACAATTCTACCTAAAAATGATGCCACAACCTGTATCTCATATTTGTCAAAGATATGCAAAAGAACTTTGCTTACTTACTGACGTAAGTTGGAGTTGAAAAAATGTGTCTCAATTAAGAGTAACTGATATCTGGTAAAGAGACCCCAAACAGCTTACTTGGCTAAATGAAACTTTTCACATGGAAAAGCTGGGAAACTGCTTCTGAAGTCATGATGATGAATAGGTGATGGGCCTTGGAGGTACTGCGGAGCATCCATAGACATTCTGTAACTGGTTCTGGTTAGCTGACTACACATCAAAGAGTCTTTTTTGACCTGCAATAAAAGCATTCAAAAAGACCTGTCAGCTTCAGCTTCTTTCTCTTTTTCTTTTATTCCTCTTGAACAATTTTATTTTATTTTATTTTTATTTTATTATACCTTTTTATTTACCAGAATATATGCAATGGGGTAATTTTACAAGCATTGACAATTACCAAAATCAAACCTTTTGTTCCAATTTTTCCCTTCCTTCCCCCCACCCTCTCCCCCAAGATGGCAGGTTGATTTAATACATGTTAAATATGTTAAAGTATAAATTAAATACAATATATGAACATATGTCCAAACAGTTATTTTGCTGCTACAAAAAGTATCATACTTTGAAATAGTATACAATCAGCCTGTGAAGGCGAAATCAAAAATGCAGGTGCGACAAAAAATAGAGGGATTGGGAATTCTATGTAGTGGTTCATAGTCATCTCCCAGAGTTCTTTCGTTGGGTGTAACTGTTTCAGTCCATTACTGCTCTATTGGAACTGATTTGGTTCATCTCATAGTTGAAGAGGGCCACGTCCATCAGAATTGATCATTATATAGTATTGTTGTTGAAGTATATAATGATCTCTTGGTCCTGCTCATTTCACTCAGCATCAGTTCATGTAAGTCTCCTTGGAGAATTTTATTATCTGGTGAGAGACAAGGTAGTAAGGAGAAAAAGTCTCTCAAGATTACTATGTATAGATTATAAATTTGTTTGCTTATGTGCTGTGTAATTGTGTATATTTACTGATTATAATGAATAAAAGTTTATATCAAGCCATTGTTAAATGTCATATATAGTATTTGAGTTATTTGATATATGATATTTGTGTGCATTTTGCTATTCTAACTTCTCCCAAATGATTTTTAGGAACTGCAAATATTTCACTGAGGGAAGGATGAAATGGAATATGGACAGTTTTGCTGGTGGAAAGAGCAGAATTAAGGACAGGTAAGAAATACTAAAAAAACCAGCTCCAGACAAAAGGCAGTAAGAGTAAAGATGACGTAAATGGCCCATTTCCTAAATATCTAATTTGCACATAACTGATGAGAAGATTCCACAGTTAATAGCTTGAAAAGCTCTGATGGTTTGGCAAGAAGGCATATTGCCTAGTTATGATGTAGCCAGCAGAAATTGAGAAAGGTTTGGCTTCTGCCACTTCATGATGATTGGAGGAAAAAAGGATGCTACCCAATGCAGCTAATTGGAAAAGTAAAATTTTATCTTTTCTCTGCACTGAAATTTAGTTGCCTGAGAGCGGTAATGACCCCTTGGAATACATTGAAGGGAACAAAACCTAAAAAGTCTAAAGATCACAGATAAATGACCATCTAAGTTTTAATAATGACCTGACATAGCACAGAAACTAAGAAACTAAAGAAATAAGACTTCCAAAATATTGGTCTGCTGTAGGCTCGCCATCCAAAAAAGAAACAGATGTTTTGTTTTGTTTTTTCTATTTATACCCCTACTCCCAACAAATTGGAGGGGAAAACAGAGTAGATGACAGGCATGTAAAAGTGCTTCCTCATTTCAGCAATCCAGGACTTGTAGAACTCACAAAATAGATGATAAGCCTGGATACATTATCTTTAAGAATGTTCAATAAATGGAACACTAAGTATACCTCATTGGTGCACCTACTAATCCAAAAATTTTGGAGAGCAATTTGGAGTTATACCCAAAGAGCAATCAAATTGGGCATACCCATGGAAACCTATTATGAGAACAGGGAAGACCAATCTTCAGAAGAGGACATTGAAGTGAAAAAAGCTTCTATTCCAAAGAATAATGTGAAATAGCTCCCTGTACAGAGAGAATTTATAGAAGAACTCAAAAAAGAATTTAAAAATCAAGTGAGAGATTTTGAGGAAAAACTTTAAAAAAATTTTTTTTAAATCCAAGAAAACTATGGGGGAAAATCTTAAAAGAGTCTCAAAGATGAAAATAATTCTTTGAAAATTAGAATTGGAAAAGGGAAAGCCAGTGAATCTATGAGAAACCAAGAAATAACAAAACAAATTATAAAGAATGAGAAAATAAAAAAGAATGTGAAACATCTTCTAAGAAAAAAACTGACAGATCTGGAGAACAGATCAAGATGTGAGAAATAATGAAAAATTGGGTTTCCATGGAGTGTTGCAAGCTTGGAAGTAGTGTAGTATATAGTACCACTGACATTTTCACAATGGGAGAGATTAAGGAAGGTTAAGATTTCACAGAACAGTCTCTCAGAAGCTTTGAGCAAGCAAGGAATTGGGGAGCTAGGAAGACACAGGTAGATTCAGCCAATCAGAAAGTTTTGTGGGTTTGAGAAAACCACAAACTTAATAGTGATTGAGCCTCACTAGTTAAGGTCAATGTCTTGACTTGATCAAATTACTATTGAACCTAATGGGCTAATTGAATATTAAAACAACATACCCTGGAGGAAGGTTTTTGTTTTTGTTTTTGTTTGTTTGTTTGTTTGTTTTTGCCATTTTTGAACTTGGGATGTTTGTGTGTGTGTATATATATATATATATATATATATATATATATATATATATATATATATATATAGGGAAACATAATGGGTATATCAGATTGGAAGGGAACTGACCAATTTGTGAAGGGAGGGGCTGTGCCAAGCTAATAACTATGAAGCTTTTCTTGTTTTTATGCTCAGGACTCCCTTTTCCTAAAGAGGAGTGGACCTCACTTCTGGCCAGAAATGATTAAGACAATTTCTTAAGATTCTTTAATAAAATTTCCTTGATATTTGATTTTCATTGTCAAGAGTTGTTTTGAACAAGAGAAAATATAAGAATAATTGGACTGCCTCAAAGTTGTGACCAAAAGAAAGAACCATGACATAATAATGCAGGAAATAATCCAAGAAAACTTTCCTGAAGGGGAAAGTAGAAACAGAAAAAAATCCACCGATCACCACAACAATAATATCCTTTCTAGAAAACACACAGGAATATTATTGTCAAGTTGTGAAACCCCCAGATCAATGGGAAATTTTTTGCAAGAAACAATCAAAACAATTCAAATATACTGGAGCTATAACTAGAATTGTACTGGACTTAGCAGTAGCTATAATAGAAGACCACATCTACTGACAGTCAAAAGAACTAGACCTGCAGCCAAAAATATCATATCTAGCAAAATTATCCTTAATGTTGAATGAGAAAAAATGGACATTTAACGAATTTGCAAATTTTCAGGATTTTCTGTCAACCAAACCCAAACTCAATAAAAAATTTAACATGTAAGAGCCAATATCAAAGATCAATTTCAAGGAACTCAATATGGACAAATGGTTTTATGTTTTTGTTTTTGTTTTTTTTTTTTACATGGGAAACATACATTATATGTTTAAGATTCATCAACAATTGGATAATTCAAAAGGAAGTGGCAGAGTTAAGGTAAAACTATTAATTACATTATACAAATGAGGTGCAGAGGAAGAATAGACAGAGGCATTAGAGGGGGAGGAAGATTCATAGTTCTGAAAACCTACTCACATTGGGAATGGGTTCAAAGGGCAACACTAGATATATACCATGAAAAATATAGCACCCTCCTAAATCTATGAAAAAAAAAATGAGGAGGGATGGTGGATGGGGAAGCAAAGGGTGTGGGAAGAAGACAAGGGAGGGATCCATGGTGGGGATAGATTAAGTAATAGCAAGGCAAGTTAAGGAGCAGAATTAAAGCAAAGTCAACAGAGATAGGAAAGATGTGTGTGTGTGTGTGTGTGTGTGTGTATGAAGGTTTGTGTGACATATATGTACATATGTATACATATATTTTTTCTTAATTATAGTATGTTTAGATGTGGAGGGAATGAAAGGGGGAAAAGAATAAAGTAAATAAGGTTAACAATTTACAAGGAAGTAAAGAAAAAATGGACATTCATGAATATAATTTCTTCTACTAATAGATATACTTTCTTGACCTAGTAATTTGTTATTATATATTTTGAATCCTCCCTAATGTTCTGCTGAGCACATGACAATACTATTTTAAACAAGAATATTTGATTATTTAGCTAATAAAAAAATAAGCTCTCTTAGTGGGAGTCCCTCTATAACATACTATGTGTACATGGATGTCACAATTCTGGGATAAAGGAAAGGCTCTCCTTTCTTCATTCCTCACTGGAAGCCTTGGAATTTCAAGATACTAACTCAAGGGTCAGTAGAAGAGAGCAAGTCAGAAGCTATTTTTTTACTTTATCTAATGAAGCAGGATTACCCCTCCTGTTGTCATGGGATAGGAGAGGACTAAAGAATCATTCAGGGTTTGACACATCATACCAAAATATCCTTTTAGGGTTCAATCACTCAAAGTAGCCATGGAATTTGTTGTTTCTGATATACTCAAATTTGGGTCACATTGTCAATGGAGAATTTCAAAGTTTCTAGGCCATACTCTCTGAAATGGATCTAACAAGTCAATTCAATTTCCACTACACAGACAAACAGAAAAACAATGAATACCTAATTGTAATGTTCTGGTTAGTTTTCTGGAGGTCTTTGGACCAGCTTTTGTTTCAGTTGAATAATCACTTCGAGAATATCCAGGGATAAAGTCCAAATTCTTTATTATCTCCTTCAGAGTCTTGTCTCCTTGTCTAAGGCTTGGTTAGCTTTCTGGAGGTCCTCCAGAATGTGTCTTGGTTTTTGTGGAGGAAGTAGGAGGGCCATCAAGACAGTCTCTGTCTTGAAATCTGTCTCAGTCTGAGAGCTTGTGCTCTAGCCTCCAGTCTTCTGTCTTCCCCTCTATTCTAGTCCCCCACAGTGGAATGAATGTCTGAGTTTGAGGGCTTGTGCTCCAGCCTCCAGCCACCACAAAGGTGGGAAATGGAATGAATGTCTCTGGCTGAGTTGTCCCAGCTTATATATTCTATTATAATTACATCATCATAGGTATGAATCTTGTAGAATAGCTGATGGAAGTGGATATCTTCAACATAAAGAAGATTCAACTCACTTCCAGCTGATCAATGATGGACAGAAACAACTATACCCAGAGAAGGAACACTGGGAATTGAATGTAAAATATTAGCACTACTGTCTATCTATCCAGGTTACTTATATCTTCGGAATCCAATACTTAACGTGCAACAAGAAAATTGGATTTACACACATATATTATATCTAGGTTATACTGTAACACATGTAAAATGTATGAGATTGCCTATCATCTAGGGGAGGGAGTAGAGGGAGGGAGGGGAATATCTGGAAAAATGAATACAAGGGATAATTTTATAAAAAATTACTCTTGCATATATACTGTCAAAAAAGTATAATTATAAAATTAATAAAAAAAAGAATCTTGTAAAATAGGTGTCAATCTTATAGAACTATATTAAGCACTAAGTACATGTATTGTCTTATCAATTCCACTGAGTTAACACCTTGTTGTGAGAATCCTTGCCTAAGTATATTTCTCCAGAGTTCTGGCCCATTACACCTAATAGACAAATATAGCTTAGTTATACAGACACACACACACACACACATTACATACAGCACATAAGCAAAGAAAAAAGTACAAAGTAATAAAACAGAAACCATAACTTAAGGACCACATACATATGTAATCAATATATATAGTTACATGCAAGGCACATATGTAACATGCAAACATTACAATAATTTGGCTACATGTGTAACCATTTTTCATGTCACTAGGTCCAAAGGATAAGCAGATTTAGCTCTAGCAATCTGTTTTAACATTTTTGCATCATATTTGAGCTGGCTAATGGTATGGGCTGAGCATGTTCATAATAGGTTTATGGATTCCTAAACCTGAACTTGTGAGGTCCCAGGTTGGCAGGATTTCCTATAGAAAAAAGACTAAATAGGAAAGGTACTTCCCCAGTTTCAGTGTGAATTGGGAGTTTTCCTCATAGGCAAAGTTGTTGGGATTATCTTAAAGTGTCATCATCACTTTCTAAACTATTGTCTTAGTTCAGATACTGTAAACTGGTATTATTTACTCACTCTGCTAATTACAACTTCTTTCTTCATGCTGATCAAAGGATCTAATTCTCCCATGGACAATAGTTGGTTATGATTATATGGTTATCTCTTCATAGATTTTTACCACTCATTGGGGAAGTATTCTGTAAACAGGAAATTTCTCAAGTCTCTCAACAACTTTCTATGAACTAATTTTCTGTGTATTTATTAACTTGTACATCCCTTAAAAACCAAGTTTGTTCAACAAAATTATCTTTGCTAAATGTCCAGGTCAAAGTGTGGTTCAGGAATCCCTTCCCGGAAATCCTGAGACTCTTTCAGGAGGTAAAAACTATTTTCATAATATGTTAATTTCCAATAAACAAAATTTCTTGGAGGCTACTCAATAATTTTTAAGAGCATAAAGGGGGACATGAAACCAAAAAAAAAATTGAGAACTTTTAGTCTAGGAAATGAATTTAATCATCCCACCATCACTTGTTTCTGTCAAGTTTTCTAAGCTATGGTGTTTGACAAACCCAAAGATCCCAAATTTTGGGATAAAAATTCATTATTTGACAAAAACTGCTGGGAAAACTGGAAATTAGTATGGCAGAAACTAGGCATGGACCCACATTTAACACCACATACTAAGATAAGATCAAAATGGGTCCAAGATTTAGGCATAAAGAACGAAATCATAAATAAATTGGAGGAACATGGGATGGTTTACCTCTCAGACTTGTGGAGGAGGAAGGAGTTTGTGTCCAAGGGAGAACTAGAGACCATTATTGATCACAAAATAGAAAATTTTGATTACACCAAATTAAAAAGTTTCTGCACAAACAAAATTAATGCAAACAAGATTAGAAGGGAAGTAACAAATTAGGAAAACATTTTTACAGTTAAAGGTTCTGATAAAGGCCTCATCTCCAAAATATACAGAGAATTGACTCTAATTTATAAGAAATCAAGCCATTCTCCAATTGATAAATGGTCAAAGGATATGAACAGACAATTTTCAGATGATGAAATTAAAACTATTTCCACTCATATGAAAGAGTGTTCCAAATCACTATTGATCAGAGAAATGCAAATTAAGACAACTCTGAGATATCATTACACACCTGTCAGATTGGCTAAGATGACAGGAACAAATAACGATGAATGTTGGAGGGGCTGTGGGAAAACTGGGACACTGATGCATTGTTGGTGGAGTTGTGAAAGAATCCAACCATTCTGGAGAGCAATCTTGAATTGTGACCAAAAAGTTATCAAAATGTGCATACCCTTTGACCCAGCAGTGCTACTACTGGGCTTATATCCCAAAGAAATACTAAAGAAGGGAAAGGGACCTGTATGTGCCAAAATATTTGTGGCAGCCCTTTTCTAGAAACTGGAAAATGAATGGATGTCCATCAATTTGAGAATAGTTGGGTAAATTATGGTATATGAATGTTATGGAATATTATTGTTCTGTAAGAAATAACCAGCAGGATGAATACAGAGAGGCTTGGAGAGACCTACATGAACTGATGCTGAGTGAAACGAGCAGAATTAGGGGATCATTATACACTTCAACAATGATACTATATGAGGATGTATTCTGATGGAAGCGGATATCTTCAACATAGAGAAGAGCTAATCCAATTCCAATTGATCAATGATGGACAGAATCAGCTACATCCAGAAAAGGAACACTGGGAAATGAGTGTAAACTGTGAGCATTGTTTTTTTTTTTTGTTTGTTTGTTTCTCTTCCCAGATATTTTTACCTTGCGAATACAATCCTTCCTTTGCAACAACAATAACAACAAAATTCGGTTCTGCACATATATACTGTACCTAGGATATACTATAAGATATTTAATATGTATGGGAATGCCTGCCATCTAGGGGAGGGGGTGGAGGGAAGGAGGGAAAAACTTGGAACAGAAGGGAGTATAAGGGATAATGTAAAAAAAAAAAAAAATTACCTAGGCATATGTACTGTCAAAGAAAATGTTATAATTATAAAAATTAATAAAAAACAAAATTAAAAAAAAAAGTTTTCTAAGCTAAAATAATGGCTAATTGATAAATTTCCCTCAGCTTCCTTCTTGGCTTATGAATATTTGCAGACTCTTGTCTTTTGGCTTTGAACTGCATCAAGTCAGTGTGATTCCTGCCCTAACATCAGAAAATTATAAGGTAAACTTGTGGTATCATTTCTGATGTCACAAACATTTTTGTACACATGGGTCCTTTTCCTGCCTTTAAGATCTTTTTGGGATATAGGCTCAGTAGAAACACTACTGGATCATTAGGGTATGCACAATTTGATGACTTTTTGAGCATAGTTCCAAATTGCTCTCCAAAATGGCTGGATCTGTTCACAATTCCACCATAGAGATATACTAGGGATGCTAAATGTCTCCTCCACTTTTTTTTTTTTTTAAGATTTCAGCATTTCTTACACATTCATCATTTTGCAGTTGAAATGTGGGACTAATTCTTTAGCATTTCTTTGAGTAGCTTGTTCTTAAAGTTACTACTATTAAATACTTCTGCAAGTCTTAAGTTTTTTCATTCCTGGTTAGGGATACCTGTGTTACCTAGTGAAAGGACTTATAAGGTATGATTTATATTATCTTGTTTTAAATATTTTTAGGGGCAGCTAGGTGGCACAGTGGATAGAGCACCAGCCCTAAATTCAGGAGGACCCAAATTCAAATCTGGTCTCAGACACTTAATACTTCCTAGCTGTGTGACCCTGGACAAGTCACTTAATCCCAGCCTCAGGGGGGGAAAATATTTTTTAAAAGTCAACAGGACAAGTTCAAAGGCTTACTAATATGCAGCATAGAAAAAGCAACACTTTTCTTCCCATTCACTGAGCACAACTCTCACATTTTTTAGTGATATCTAACTGTAATATTGGGCCAGAAAAATCATTTTAAAAAATAATTCCAGTTTACTATCTTGTCCTGGTAGTCAAAGTTATCAGGTTGTAGCCATAGAGCACTAGAACTCAAGTGAAAGTGGTTGCTTCTGGGGCTCATGAATGGGATCAAGTATGATTCATTACATCATTCTACTGAGTAGGCCCAATGTTTTCAATTATCTCAATAGTAATGTACATTATTGGGAATAGAACTTAAGGTCTTTTGCTTTACTTATATTGCCTTGTATTATTTTCTCAAGTTCTCCATCCATTGTCTGATTTCATTGTTAGTTATTTACTATGAAACAAAGTTCACATATGCTGCTGGCATTACTGGAGGAAATTCTACTTTTAGCTGTATATCTATCTGATTGTGGCCTAGCTTCCTGAAAATTAGATGCCTCCTTAAATATCTCCATAGCTTTATTACCTTTTAGCCTTTAGGAGAGAATGCTTTACTATATTCCTGTGACTTCTTAATCAGCCAATACTTCTAGAGGCATTGTAAAGGGTTTTAAATGTACAGTCAGGAAGACCAGAGTTCAAATCCTACCACAGACCCTGTGTAACTCTGGGCAAGTCACTTAACATTTCTTAGCCTTTTTTTATCATTTATGAAATTATTTTAACAATAGCATAAACCTCCTAGGACAGTTATGAGGATCAGTAGAGATGACATATGTAAAGTAACTTGCACATCTTAAAAGCACTAAATAAATGTTAATTATTATTATAAAGAATAACTATTCAAAAAATATAAATACATTTTTAAAATCTGCTTATTATTTCTATTTGTGTTTTCTGTAAAATTAGGTATTCTTTTTTTTTAATTAAAGCTTTTTATTTTCAAAACATATGGACAAATAATTTTTCAACATTGATCTTTGCATAGCCTTGTGTTCCAAATTTTGCCCTTTGGAATTCCCCCCACCTCCTCCCCTAGATGGCAAGCAATTCAATATATGTTATACATAGTAAAATTTAACATATATTTATGTTAACATAAATATGTAAACATATTTATACAACTATCTTGCTGCATAAGAAAAATCAGATCAAAAAGGAAAGAAAATAAAATGCAAGTGAACAACAAAAAAAGTAAGAATGTTATGTTGTGATCCATAATCAGTTTCCATAGTTCTCTTTCTGGGTGTAGATGGCTCTCTTTATCACAAGGTCATTGGAATTGGCCTCAATCATCTCATTGTTGGAAAGTCCATCAGAATTATCGTATAATATTGCTATTGCCATGTACAATGATCTCTGGTTTTGCTCATTTCACTTAGCATCAGTTCATGTAAGTCTCTCCAGGCCTTTCTGAAATCATCTTGCTGATCATTTCTTATAGAATAATAATATTCCATAACATTCACATACCATAACTTATTCATCCATTCTCCAATTGATGGGCATCCATTCAGTTACCAGTTTCTTGCCACTACAAAAAGGGCTGTCACAACATCTTTGTACACGTGGGTTCTTTGCCCTCCTTTAAGATCTCTTTGGATATAGGCCCAGTAGAAACACTGCTGAATCAAAGGATATCAAAGGATATTGCTCTCCAGAATGGCTGGATCTATTCACAATTCCACCAATAATATTTTAGTGTCCCAGTTTTCCCACATCCTCTCCAACATTCTTCATTATTTTTTCCTGTCATCTTAGCCAATCTGAGAGGTGTGTAATGATATCTCAAAGTTGTCTTAATTTGCATTTCTCTGATCAATAGTGATTTAGAGCACCTTTTCAAATGAGTAGAAATGGTTTTAATTTCTTCATATGAAAATTGTTTTTTTACCATTTATCAATTGGAGAATGGCTTGAATTCTTATAAATTTGAGTCAATTCTATATATTTTAGAAATGAGGCCTTTATCAGAACCCTTAAATATAAAAATGTTTTCCCAATTTATTGCTTCCCTTCTAATTTTGTCCACATTAGTTTTGATGGTACAAAAACTTTTCAACTTAATATAATCAAAATTATCTATTTGGTATTTAGTAATTAGTTCCAGTTCTTCTTTGGTCACAAATTCCTCCACAGATCTGAACAGTAAACTATCCTATGTTCTTCTCATTTGCTTATAATATCACTCTTTAAGTCTAAATCATGAGCCCATTTGGACCTTATCTTGGTATATGGTGTTAGGTGTGGGTCAATACCTAGTTTCTGCCATACTAGTCCAATTTTCTGAGCAGTTTTGCAACTAGGTATTTTACAAATTTTTAAAAAAATTTCTGATAAAAAGTAAGCAGAGTAAATTGAGAATAAGGAGCAAAAATGATGCATGCCATAAAAATGTAGAAATGACAATTCATTTGAAAAAATTTTATCAAGTGCTTTGTACATGGTTAACACTCTTCTAGACAAAATGGAATACATGAAAAGGCATAAGACTGGTCTTATGTTTAAGGAAAAGACATAAAACACATGCATGAAACAGTAAATAACACAAAAAAATTACATAATTATACCAAAATGATTATAACCAATAATAAGTTTAGAAAAAAGAGAAAGTTATCTGGACTGAAGCATAAAAAAAAAAGCTTTTCTCTGCTTACTTTTTATCAGAAGTTCTTAAAAAAATAATCATTTGCTTTGAGTAAATTTGTCTCTTATTAGTAACTGCAATGATAATCTTCTATTTTTTTTAACCTTGAGTCTATACAAGCAGATACGTTGTAAATATGATTGGCATATATTGTAGATATTATGATAGCACATTTTCACAGGGAATCTGTCTCAGAGTAAACTAGGACATTCATGAATGGATTACAAATTCAAAGTAGAGATCAATTTTTGCATAGCTATATGCATCATTATTGTTGTATTAATTACATGAATAAATGTGAACTTTATAATAAGAACTTGAATTACAAGTTGCAGTTCTAACTTCTTATCATCATAATACTATTCTTAAGTACAAAATGAAAACAATGCCTATTAGAAAAACACTTTAAAGCCTTGATTCCAATAAGATGTCTTTCTATCCTAATATAAAAATTCTTCAAGATTCCTTGAAAGATATAAAACAGAAATAATCTTGTTCGGTGATTCTCTGATCATAAACATCAAATGAGGCCCCAAACTGGGAGAAATATATCCCAACAGAAATGTTTGAGCTCTGATGGAGGAAATAGACCCTAGAGCTCTGTTAGGATTATTACTGGGTGCTAAATCGGTTGTCTGGTACTTAACAATTCTCTAGTTCAGAGGTCATACCTTTAAAGGAATTTACACCTTTAAAGGAGTTTGCTCATTGGTTCTGTAAGGAGCTCCCACAAGCCCATGGAGCACCCACAAGCCCATTCTCTGGGAGGATATAAGGAGCCAACATTGAGTGGGGAAGTCAGTCTGGATTGGGTCAAGGAGTAGACTTCCCAGAACTTCAGGGAAGCTCAAGGAGATTCAGAGCGAGGATTCAGTGGATTTGCAAGTCCAGCAGATTCACAAGTCTAAAGGAAAAGCCTGCTCATGGACTTCCGGGAGATTCACATCTAGGATTGAATTCTGGGAAACCCACAATCCCACATTCTCCGAGGCAGAGTCTGATTCCCACACTCCCACATTTATCTTCCTGCTGGCTTGAGACTTTGGATTCAGAGGGAGCTAGAGACTAAAGCTGGCTGGAGACATTCTGACAGGAAAAGATTCAAGACTTTGAAGGGCACAATATAGGATTATTGAACTGAAACTAAAACTAAGGCTGGCTCCAGAAACTCCCCAAGAGATCTGCCCCAGAGAACGATCTAGAGAAAACAGAGCAGGGGCAGCAAGGTGGCACAGTGGATACAGCACCAGCCCTGAATTCAGGAGGACCCGAGTTCAAATTTGGTGTCAGACACTTATCACGTCCTAGCTGTGTGACTCTGGGCAAGTCACTTAACCCCAGCCTCAGGAGAAAAAAAAAAGAGAGAAAACAGAACATCACAGAGCTCAAGTTAAAAAGGATTCCTTGTGTGTGGTAAGTTCCTGCAGATAATCTTATTTATGGATGACATTGTGCTGGTTGTATCAAGCTCTGAAACACTGAAGAATCTTTGGGAAGACAATTATAAATACTTGCTAGTTTGGTCTGATCATCCATACAGTAAAGACCAAATACATGAAGAATGTCTATTCCTTAGATTATGGTAAACAGTTGGATGGGCAATTCATACAACTTGTCCATTAGTGTTCACATCTGGAACAGAGAGTATAAATGGATAATAAGTTGGATTTGGAGTGAAACAGGAAATATAAAAGATTGATTTCAGGAAATATCAAAGCTTCTTTAATAAGATTAAGTTTTTCCTGGTTATAAATATTGCAGAGGTTGTATCCTAAGCATCATATGTAGAAATAAGGGCAATCCTAGGGATCATATGCTAGATTTCCCCTGGAAACTTACTTCAAGGAACATAAGTTACTTAATGCTGAAATATCTCATTTTGTTTTGGCTACTAAACAGAAAGAGTTGCTAACTCAATGTCTTCAAAAGGGGGTGATATGACTTTGGCTCTCTCTTACCCTCCTAGCTTCCACCTATCCATCCATTTAGACTATTGCAATCTCTTCCTGGAGAGCATGAGAGAGGACTAATGCCTTTCCCTGACCCTGGCTACATGATGTTTTGAATATATGTCCTTTCTGGACTAACCTGAATCTGGATCTGAGAGTCTTAATTACCTATTCTGCATGTTTTGTTTTGTTTTGTTTTGTTTGTATTGAGTCTGAGACAGACATTTCTGGTCTTGAAGACCACTTTGTGAATGAGAGATCTGGAGATCCTGGCTCTTCAGTGAGAAGGTGCTCGCCCCACACACACTACAAAGCTCCTTGGAGAAAAAGATAATCACTTGCTGTGGAAATAAAACCTGACTTGTCAGAAAACAGACCAAAGATAATCCTTGGAAAATGAAGAATTCAGTAAAATGTAAAATGTTTATTCAGCAGTCCTAAATTGCTTCACATCCTAGTGTTTTGATACTTAACCTCTCAATACTAGTTATATTATTACCTCCTGTTTTAAGTCTTTTTGGTTTTGTTCCTTCTTTCTCCCTTCCTTCTTCCTTGCTTCTTTCCCTTCTTTCCTTTTCTCTCTTTCCCCTGAGACTAAATCTAAGTGTTAAGTAATTCTTTTCTGGGATTTTGAGGTGATAGTATGAAGAGCCCAGAGTTTGAGAAAGAATTTAACCCTTTTCTTTAGATGATTTTATATAACTGAACACATTTCACATATATACTCAGAACTGAAAGGGACTCCTTAGAAGAAGGGGAGAAATTGTGTTCCAATCCTTTGTTCTTGGCCCACCAGCAACAGTTGTTGTTACACCACATCCCACCTTTTAAAGACCAACATTCCACTGATGGTATTATATAGTTGTGAGACATGAAAAACAGTCTCTTACTCTGATTGAAGTGGATATCTTCAACATAAAGAAGATCAAATTCACTTCAAGTTGATCAATGATGGACAGAAATAGCTACACCCAGAGAAGGAACACTGGGAATTGAATGTAAACTGTGTGCACTACTGTCTTTCTACCCAGGTTACTTATACCTTCAGAATCCAATTCTTATTGTGCAACAAGAAAATTGGATTTACACACATATATTGTATCTAGGTTATACTGTAACACATTTAATCATCTAGGGGAGGGAGGGGAAAATTTGGAAAAATGAATACAAGGGATAATGTAAAAAAATTATGCATATGTACTGTCAAAAAAAGTATAATTACAAAATTAATAATAAAAAAAGTGAAAATAATCACACAGATGGTCATGGAAAAGTTCATGGGATGTGGATGTGGGGTAAATAGGATTCATCCTATGAAGAACTTTGAAGAATAGGAAGAAATGTATGGTAGGAAAAAAGGATGGCCTGGGCAGATGGTGAAAGCCAGTAGTAGATAGTAGTAGACAATGTGAGTGTTCTACTTTTATTCTTATGTTTTCCCTGCCCTGAGGTAATTAGGGTTAAGTGACTTGCCCAGGGTCACATAGCCAGGAAGTGTTAAGTGTCTGAGACCATATTTGAACACAGGTCCTCCTGACTTCAGGGCTGGAGCGCTATCCACTGTGTCACTTAGCTGCCCCTATTCTTATAACGTAACAAGAAACTGAGGAAGGATTCCAGGACATTGGATAAACAATGTGTGACAAATTTATGAGAGGTAATGGACAAGAATCTCATTATGTGCACAAATGGGATATAATTTGCACCAATGGAAAGAGCAGCCATATCAATGAAATGATAAATCCATGTGACTGAGTATATGCTACATATATAGAAAAGAAAAGACTTTAAGTAAATTAAACAATAAATCTTGCGAGAATATTGTGTAGAATTTCTACAAAAATCCTATTCAACCCCTTATTGTGGCATGGAGGTGACTTTAGAATCCCAGAGATCATGCTAATAGAACAGAAGCACAGGCAGAACTGGAAAAGTTTTAAGTCTGATTCTGGCTTATTACCAGTAAGTTGTCCATTAAGTGATGGTCATGGCAATAAGGTAAATTACAGAAGGGCTCTCTGTTGTGTGTAGCACATTTATGCTTCTTTAGGGACATTGGCAATATGGAGGAAAGGGGGAACAGGAACAGGGATGTGTTGGTAAACATTTAATAAGAGCCTCTATAGAAGAAAATGTATACACAATTCACTTTTAACTTTAATCTGCATTATTTACATTTTCTCCATCCCTCTCTCAAGTTTAGACATTTAGCAAAACAACAAACATCCTTAATTTTTAGCATATGCCCATTTCTGAGATATAAAAGCTCATACTCAAAACAGTTGATTCTTAGTTGATTCCATTACATTCTTATATAAAGGATGCTAACAATCAATTTCTAGACCAATCTCTACAAATGATTTTAACCAATATTACTACAAATCAAAAACAATCTAAAAAGTAGACTTTCATCAATATAATTTAAGAAGCATTAGACTGGGTATCTTATTAAGAAATAAAGGGGAACTTTAGAATCAGAAGGAAAAATGAAAATAGAAAAAATCCACCAAGTTACTTACTAAAAACCAAACCAAACCAAAAAAACTTCCTAGGAACAAAATATCTCAAATCTAGAGATTTCAGTCAAAGAAAAAAAAAAGTCAGATTTCAAGTATTTAGAATTTCCAGTCAGGATCACCTAAAGTTTATTAGTTGTAGGAATAGGGCATTTGGAATACAATATTCCAAAAGGTAAAAGATACAGACTTATAAACAAGAATAATTTACTTAGAAAAACTGAATATAATCCTAAGGGAAAAAGTATATTTTTAATGAAATATAGGACTTCTAAGTGTTCCTAATTTAAAGACCACGGGGGTTGGGGGAGAGGGGAGAGGAGAAAACAAACCAAAAAGGTATAAATGTGAGAAAAGGAACCAAATAAGGATGAACTATTTTCATTCTAATATGGGAAGGTGATGATAAATATCCCTTCAGAATCCTATCATTATCAGGCTTCACAGACAAAATGCCTGGGATTGTTTTTGTTTTTGTTTTTTTAATGGTTTTAAGATTTTTAAAAAAGAAAAAGGGGAGAAGGGAAAGATATCCACTAGGGGATAAAAACAAAAAAAGAGTGAAGGAAATTATCCCCTATAATTTGGGAGTACAAGTAGAAGACAATACAAACAAGGAGTCAGGACACTTAACCCTGACTTTCACCTGAACAACTCAAAGAAGAGAAGAATATACACAGAGTTAGATACAGAAATAGATTTCAATCAACAAAGAAATAGGAGGGAAATGAGAGAAAGAAGAATGGAGAACAGAATGGAGTGTATATTAAGGGAAATGATCTAAGCAAAACAAACTCCAGTCATGGAGGGTGAATCTCAAGAAAATAAAAACTGGATGGGCAGTTAGGTAGTATAGTAGATAAGGGCTTGAATCTGGAAGATCTAAGTTTAAATCTGGCCTTAGACACTTCCTAGCTGTGTGACCCTGGGTAAGTCACTTACCCATGTTTGCCTCAGTTTTTTCATCTGTAAAATGAGCTGGAGAAATAACCACTCCAGTATCTTTGCCAAGAAAGCCTCAAAAGGGATCACAAATAGGGGCAGCTAGGTGGTGAAGTGGATAGAGTACCAGCCCTGAATTCAGGAGGACCCGAGATCAGATCTGGTCTCAGACACTTAACACTTCCTAGCTGTGTGACCCTGGGCAAGTCACTTAACCCCAGCCTCAGGGAAAAAAAAAAAAGGGATCACAAATAATCAGACATGATTGACAATGACTAAACAATGAAAGAGAATTTGCAGGGGAATATAAACAGATTGTATCAAACCTAAAGCATTGGAGCTGAACGTATTCCTTCTCTTTTGCTACCTTTTTCTTCTTTATAAAGGAGGGAATTCTGATTGATATAATAACCAATCAAAATTACAGCAAACTCATAATGATACTTAATACCTATCCTCCAACAAAGAATTGACGGAACCAGAGTAAGGATTGAGACATATGTATTTTGAGGCATGGCCAATCTGAGAACTTATTTTGCTTAGCCATGCAAATTTATTACATTGGTTTTATTTTTCTTTTTCATAGAAGAAAAGAGTTGCATTTTACTTGAAAAAATAAAGTTCAAAAATGAGGGCATAAGGTTGAATATAACTGGGGAAAAATTCTTTGCAGCAAATTTCTTTAACAAAGGTTTCAAAATAATAAGAAACTAATGAAAATTTATAAGAAAAAGAGCCATTTTCCAGTTGCTAGACTGTCAAAGGATATGAAATGAAAATTTCCAAAGGAAGAAATTGAATCAACAACCATTTGAAAAATGCTAAAAAAAATAATTAAGAGAAATGCCGATTAAAGTAGCTCTGAAGTTTCATCACACACTGTACATATTGGCAAAACTGATTATTAAAAAAAAAGAAACTGACGAATTTTGGGAGGCTTCAGTAAAAGAGACATTTAAAAACTCCTAATGGAGCTGTGAATTGGTCCAGCTATTTTGTAAAGCTATTTGGAACTATGCCTAAAAAGTTATTAAACTTAAGTCTGTACTTCAAAGACATCAAAGAAAGGGGACTCATATGTACAAAAATTCTTGTAGCAGTTATTTTTTAATGTCAAAGAACTAGAAACAAAGTGGGTGCCCATTAAACATGGAACAAATTATTAAATGTGAATGTAATGAAACATCATTGAGTTATAAGACATGGAGAAAAAGATACTTTTTGAGAAACCTGGGAGGGTTTGTATGAAGAGAAGGAAGTGAGCAGAACCAGGAAAAAAAACCAAACTATATAGTAACAACACTGTAAAGACAACTTGAAAAGATTTAAGAATTCTTTATCAGTGACAAACCACAATTCCAAAAGACTGATGAAGAATGCTACCTACTATCTGACAATAGAGATGATGAACTCAGAATGCATAATGATATATATGTGTGGTCAATGTGGGAATTAATTTTACTTGACTATATTTCCTTCAAGTGTTTTTTTCTTTTTTCTTTTTTTCAATGGCATGGTGTGTGACTTGAGGAAAGAAAATGTTTGTTTAGTGGGAAAAATATTAAATTATAATTTATTAGAATATTTTCAACTCATTTTGAGGATGAAACACATGAGAAGAAATATTTTTATGATCAATTACTCAATAAACACTTAAAACACCTAATGTGTGCCAGACACTACAGAAGCTGAGGATACAAATTTTAAAAAATTAAACTTTATCTAACCTCAAGTTATCTTAAGAGTTTATTGGAGGAGATAACATATAGTACACATAAAATAAATACAGGGTAGGGACAGCTGGGTGGCAAAGTGGATAGAGCACTAGTCCTGAGGTCAGGAGGACCCAAGTTCAAATTTGGCCTCTGACACTTAACACTTCCTAGCTTGTGTGACTCTGGTAAGTCACTTAACCCCAATTGCCACGGCAAAAACAAAACCAAACCAAAAATAAATACACTTAGCTGCCTCAGAAGACATAAGAAAGTCAGTGGTTCATGCCAGTAAGGGATAAGAGAAGGTTACGACAAGACTGCGTCCCCTACAGTTATTTATATGTTGAGGAAAGATCTTAGCACTTTAGGTACAAGGAGGGTTGTTATGCAGAAATTGTACTTGAATGTAAGAGTTGTGATTTGTAGAGGGAGAAGTTATGTGGCTGATACCACTCATCCTGTGAAGCCACTGAATTAGTCGCCTAAGAATTTTTTCCTTTTTAATTACCAGAGCAAATATATATTTTAATTTTGTACCTTTGTATGAAGAGCAATCTCCATTTGTACCCTCAAAATTATTCAACATAACACCAAACATGTAACTAAAAACTAATTTTTTTTACTAGTTCTGGAGGAACTATTAAAATTTCACCTTATTTCAGTTTTGATTTGTATTAGTACCCACTAACATTTATCTATACAATTGAACTCATTTGATCCTTACGATCTTTAGTGGTGGGGAGAGCAGTTTTTATTCCTCCCACAAAGATAAACTGACTCTTCAGTGAGTGAAGTAAATGCAGTTCTTTTCCTCCAATCAGTACTTTTTCAATTACCTTTACATAAATAAAAATATGTATAAAAGTTTAAAGTGTAGGCTAAGACTCGGAATAGGAAAGGAGTATCCTTTAATAAAATGATAGGATTTAGAGTTTGAAGGTACTTTTGAGGTCACTTAGTCCAGCTCCTTTCTACAAATGAGGAAAGAAAAGTGAGAAGGTGAAGGTCCCAGATTACATGGCCAAAAGAGAAGGCCACGTCCAGATTCATTATCAGACTTCAGTTTAACTCAAGTGGAAGATATTTTTCAGGTCCTGGTTAGGCTGGGTTAACACTAAGTTTTAAACTTCAAACTCTCCAGTGCCTGCACGGGTGGCGGGAGTTTGTTTCCACTTAGGGAAATTATTGAAATCACAGGTCTGGGGTGGAAACACACCCACAACTACGGCAAAGTTTTAAAACTACAGAAAAATGACTGTTCTTTGGACTATACGTTTCGGCAGCCAGAGAGGCTCCCTGGGCACACCCAACGCCGGCTCAGTAACCGCCACATGGGCTTCTTCCGTACGTCTTTCTCGGGCGGCGCAGCACAGCGCTGAGAAAGGCAGGCTGTAAGGTCCGCGGGGGAGTTGGGTGTGGAGCGGCGCGAAGCTGGGGGCTGAGGAAGAAACGACCGGAACGGGATCAAGCCAGAGAGAAGCCCCAGACGGTAACGAGGGGGCATTGTAGGAGACGGGGGGGTGGGGGGGGAGCCGAAGTGGCTCCGTACGCTGGAGGATTTCCCCGAACACTCTCAAGCTTTGAGTTGGTGAAGTGCCCAGAAGGAAAGAAATGGAAGCTTAAGGGAGGAGGAAGAGAAGAGGGAGGCGAACTGGTATAACTCTAGACACCTCCCAGCCTTACTCTTTATTGGCCCGCCCCTCTCCATCACCCACGGGAGCTCTTCGGGCCACCGTAGTCCGCGCCTCTCTTCTTCCCCGCGTGGCGCCGATGACGTGAGGCGTTTAAGAGCACTCTTCTTACAGAGGTCCCTTTCTTCCTAACTGTCGGTTGCCCTCAGCTGCGCCTGCGTGGCAGAGAGGGGAAGTGAGGCGGTTTCCTCGGCGCCTTTTCCGGCTGTGGCTGTGGCTGTGGCTGTGGCTGAGCTGGGAGGAGGCTCAGAAGAAGAGGCAGCAGCGGCGGCAGCAGCAGCAGCAACAACAGCGGCAGCCGGGGGACCCTTCATACAGGGCGGTGGCTGGAGGTAACTGCTTGGGATGGGTGGGGAAGGCGGGTACTCAGGTCTTCCATTTCTTTACCCAGAACCCCGGAGGTAACCCCCTTCCTTCTCTGTCTCCTTAAGGTAGCTCATCGAGTTCCTCCGGGGATCAATGACCTGACGAGGAGCCGGAGCCGCCGCTGTCGCTCGGGTAGCGAGGGTTGGTGGTTCAGCGAACGGGCGGGCCGGGGTCTCCGGCGGCGTCGGGGCCTGGAGAGACGGCTGGCAGTCCGAAGAGCAGGCCAAGCGGGAGCGGCGGCGCTCGGTGCCTGGGGGGGGAAGGGCAGTTCCGGGCTGGGCCTCACCAGGGCGGCGGCTCCCCGCGGCGCAGCTTCTGGCGGTCGGCAGCAACTGGAGGAAGCCAGGCTTAGGGCCGGTGATGTCCGACTGAGCGGGAGCCCGGGACTCAGCCCCTAGGCGGCACCGGCAGCTCGCCCATTGCAGGCCGCAGTGTTCTCGCGGCTGGGCGGGATCGCTTCGGGTTTCCTGGAGGCTGCGGCGGCGGCGGTGGCTAAGGGGACGCGGGACACCTGAATGCCCCCAGCCCCGGCTCCTCCGACGCGATGGGGAAGGTGCTGTCTAAGATCTTTGGGAACAAGGAAATGCGGATCTTGATGCTGGGGTTGGACGCAGCCGGCAAGACCACTATCTTGTACAAGTTGAAGCTGGGCCAGTCGGTGACAACCATCCCCACCGTGGGCTTCAACGTGGAGACGGTGACTTACAAAAACGTCAAGTTCAACGTATGGGACGTGGGCGGCCAGGACAAGATCCGGCCGCTCTGGCGGCATTACTACACCGGGACCCAGGGGCTGATCTTCGTAGTGGACTGCGCCGACCGAGACCGCATCGACGAGGCCCGCCAGGAGCTTCACCGCATCATCAACGACCGGGAAATGCGGGACGCCATCATCCTCATCTTCGCCAACAAGCAGGACCTGCCCGATGCCATGAAACCCCATGAGATCCAGGAAAAACTGGGCCTGACCCGGATTCGGGACAGGAACTGGTATGTGCAGCCTTCCTGCGCCACCTCAGGGGATGGACTCTATGAGGGCCTCACATGGTTAACCTCTAACTACAAATCGTAATGAGCATTCACAGCCCATCATACCCCCTTTCCCCATCTCCCCTCAGGAGAGAAATAAAAAACAAAAAAAAAAAACAACAACATAGGATTATCACCACCATCACCTCCAATGCTACTTTCTTTTCTTTCGAATTTGGACTCTGGAGTTACTGTTTTACGGTTTGGGGAGGGGGGTTGGGTTGAGGGGGTTCCTCCTCTTTGTTTTTTTTCTTTATATTTCTTTTTTGTTTTTTTGCTTTGCTTTAGGATGCTCTAGTCTGACATTTGACATGAACACAAAGTACTAGGTGCTCTTGTTGACTTCCAGCAAATGGGGTAGGGGAAAATATAGCAACTCTTGAAATGGTCTTTATAATAATGGTTTGATTTTTTTATTTTGACGGAATTTTTTTTTTTTCAATGTATGTCTCCCCTCTTTTACCCAGTTACCTTTTCACTTGCTGTAGATGGCTTATTTTGCATTCATGCAGACGATGTTGCAAGTCTGTTTCATCTAGTAAACTGAAAATTATTGCTTAATCAAACTGCAGTCTGTCTTTTATATTTAAGGACTCTTTTTTTTTTTTTTTTTTTTTTTTTTTTAAGAGTTCTAACTTTAGTCATTTCAGGTGTGTCCTTTCATATCTAAAACTAGAATGGTAAAACCTTGCCTGCAGTGGCAAACAAGTGATACCATTGTAATAACTTGCAAGTACAAATAAGTAATGTTAAGCAGATAATGTAAGAAGTGCTTTGAAATATTAGTTATTAAGTTCTGAAACATACATCATGCATGAGTAGGGAGAAAACCAAATTCTCCATACCACATAGCTAGCTGTTCTCTAAATGAAAATGTGAAAATTTGAACAGGCTATAAATCTTATACTGAAAAGTTAGCAATTTTGCTGAATCTTTTTTCCTCATTGCTTTTTTGTTCATTTTTTACTGTAGTCTAAAAATTATTCAGGCAATAGAGCAATAATGGTACACACCATTTTGATAGCAGAAACATTTTGTTACATTTTGACAACTGAAATACTTTTTTAGTTGACTGATAAAAGCAAAAACAACTCAGTTTTGATAATTACTAGTCTGTTTACTGTAATGTGTTCTGAAATATTTTTTTAAATTCAGTCTTTTCCTTACTGCAAAAGCAAACATTCCAGTTTCCATATCACAAAACTTGATTAAGTTAAAGAAGTGATTTTTTTTTTTTTAGTTTACAAATGACTTGTACCTTAGCTAATTATCAGTGAAAAAGATTATTTTTGAAAGTTGTAATTAGATATTTTATTCACATTTATTTAAACTTAAGAAAAGGAAAATTGATGGATGACTAGATAAAAACCACTGTTAAGAAATGCTAAGTAAATAGTGGAAAATATGTAGGTAATGGTCCTACATGTGACGATGAATGTAAATTTATAAGTTGTGAAAGAAAAGTTTGTCCATTTGTCAGCTAGTCAATATAACTAGACTATGTTGTTAACTGGATAGTTGAGAGTACTTTGAATCAAATGTTAATAGTTGGTACAGAACTGTGCAGCAACAACAGCTGGTTCTTAGCCTCAAATATTAATTTTTAGAGGTCATCAAAAAGTTAAAATGTGGAATTTGAAGAATGTATACTATAAATCTAGAAATATGATGGGGTGTGTGTGTCTGTGTGTATGTGCATGTGAGGTTTATCAAAAAATCCACAATCTGAATGAGACACCATACTAGAGTTCTGCAGTTTTAATCCTGCATGCTATTTTGACCATAAAATGTATGATGGTGCTTTTTACCAAAGATATGAGGAGCTTAATTAAGGTTATAGAAAATTCACTTCTTGACATTAAACAACTTGGACAAATATTTTACTTAATATACTGATAGTAAACTTCTCTTTTTACAAAAGTCACATGAAATAGGAATTAAAATTCCTGTTGTAATTAAGATTTTAATTTCAGTGGTAAGGTCTCTGAAAATGAAGTTGATGAAATAAAAATGTTTTGAATATCCTTAAAGATTTCTAAGGCTCCATCATAAATTTAATTCATAATCCTTTGATTCTAATTTTTAAGGTACATAAAATTGTTTGTAAAATATCAGAATGTACTAGTAACACCTAAAATTTCTTAAGTAGAGGAAAGTTGAAGCCTTCACGCTAATAGTTTTAAAAATTCTTTTTAATGTGTCTTTTTTTGGAAACAAGCGGTTGAATTGGTTAGCTTTCAATTTTTAAATATTAAAACTGTTGTTTAAAAGACATGCTTAAGTGATTTTTTTTTGAATAGGTAAAAAGGTAATGGTTCTTTGAAATGTCTGAGAAGGGAAAATTAACATTTTGAAATACAGTAGAACTTTGAATATCTATTAGTAAGCAATTGTAAGTTTAAATTCAGATTTTTCTTGATGGATGAAAAATATAATTTTTTAAAATTAATTCAACCATAACCATTAGTAATTATGGGGCTGATAATTACAACCTACAGAGAAAAAAAAATCATAGTAAAAAAACTTAAGTTATTTTTAAGTATCAATTTAAAGTTTAAATTCCATCAATTTCTATGTTTGTGTTTTATAAGATGCATTAAGTTTTGAATGAGGTTAATCTTATCTGAAAAAAGTAATAGTCTCTAGACTCTCCCTAACAGCACAGTACTTGAAATTGTGTTTTTAATGACTAGTGTTGAAAAAAGAACTAATATGCAGAAAATAAAAAATAAAAAAATTACATAGCAGTTTCATGTTATATTACTTGTTGGAAACAGCCAAGTATATGGTATTTTGGGTTCCTGCATACAGATATAATATAAAATGGTTTTGTCGATTTGGGGTCTTTGATCTGATATTTGCTTGTCTAGTTTTAGGAAGTGCCATGTTTTTGGTTTCATAAGTTGTTTTTGTACCTCTACATTTTTGTGCAGAAAAAGTCAACTTGAACAATCATAATTCTTTGATTTTAAAGTAAAACATGGATCAGAGATATAATTGGTAATTACTTAAAAACTTTGGCGCAGCTTATGTGACTTCACATACAGTATGACTTTTTAGAATACAGTTACATTCACAAAGAATGTGGCTTACTTTTTACATTGTAGATATCTTACAGGGAGGGCTTATTTGATAAAGATAGAATATAGCAGCTACTTATAAAATGGATTAGCAAATTATGGATACTTTAGATATTTCATTTTTATTTTTTTTTTTTATTTTTTTTTTTGGGAAATTGTGTGGTTCTTTCAAAAATATAACAAGTACAAAATAGAAAAAAAAAAGTCATATACACAACAAAACATAAGAGAAAATTTAAAATATAAAACAATCAAAATCTATTTTTAATTAATGCTATATAATAAATAAACATTGTATTCAGAGTTTTTCTACTTTTCTTAACTTCAGTTCTTTTTCCTTTTTGACCTGCAGTCTTTTAATGTAGCCATTGCTAAGTCTTATGTGATTCTAATATGGCTCCATTGAATTTGAATTTTTTTTCTCTTTTTTTTTTTTTTTTTTTAATTATATATATATATATATTTTATAATATTATCCCTTGTATTCATTTTTCCAATTTACCCCCCCTCCCTCTATTCCCTCCCCCCGACGACAGGCAATACCATACATTTTACATGTGTTACAATATAGTCTAGGTACAATACATGTGTGCGAAAGATATTTCATTTTTAAAGAATTGTTTTTTTATTTTAGAAAAAGTCACCTTAAGATGTTTTTATTGTTCTTTTTTAAAAATAACTTTTATCTTGTTAAAATCTACAAGATTATGTGTTGGATCCTTTTTTTGTTACTTAATTAGTTTCATCCCAATGAGAGTAATTGAAAAGAATTTTTTAAAATTTGAAGCATTTATGATAAAAGATGATTGTACAGTGTATTATAGAAGCAAGAACATTGGATTTGAGTCAGAGAACATGACTTTGACTCCAGGCACTGCTACCTATTTTGACCTTGGGAAAATTATTAACTCTTATGTTTTCTTATATGCAGAAAGAAGAGATTGGACTAGATGACCTCAGAGGTCCTTTCCAGCTCAAAATCTTATCTCCTTTGTTATATATTAGCCTTAATTTGTTATGTTTGCTCATATGTTTACCTATAATCTAAATGGGTCTAGTTCATTAAATTCTCAATTATGGCTTATATCCTAATGTTATGAGATGACTGTCTTAAATATGTATGTGCATGTTAAAGCAAATCCTTCCTCTTTCCTTATTGCTGAAAAAGGAATATAAATATGTATAGCAATTATAAATGATGACTTTCAGTGACTATGCACTGAAGCTATGCACAAAAACTGACAGCTTTAAGTGATATCTAACTGCATTTAGCATTTACATATAATGTACTTTTAAAAGTTAAAAAAAAAGTCATAGTATTAGGTAAATCTCAAAATGGGAGCTTGAAGAAAACCTTAAGATCATGGAATCACATTTAAATCTGGAAGGAACTTAGAGGTCATCTGGGCCAACCCTCTTATTTGACAGATGAGATACTATGTAAGGGCCCAGAGAGATGAAGTAATTATTAGAGGTCACACGTGCAATGAATGACTGGCTTTGAACTCAGGTCTTTTAAATTCTGAATTTAGTACATGATATTGCACTGTACTTGCTTGTTTTGTTGACTTTGTAACTCCTAGTAAATTGTCAACTAAAGATGAATGTGTTTTGAAGTTAACAAAATATAATTCACATGAAAATGACCCTTTTAAATGTATATTGCTATATTTCAGCAAATGCCACCTTTATTGCTTTTTTAAAATAAAGGGAGAGGGTGTAAGACTATGTAGTAATTAAAAGTAATGACTTCAAGGAAAGGAGAAATTTTCTTTGAAATATTTTGAAAATTATAGTTTTAAAAAATAATTTAGTTTTTTCCTATGGTAAAAGTAAATTAGTAAATAAAGGGACAAACGACTTCAACTTCCCTGCACCCCCATGGGGAAGGGTGAGACTTTCTTTAAGGGCTTTATCAGCTTTAAGAATATATAAGATGTAATCAAAAACAAGAAATCTCCTTTATAGTATATTAGGCTTCTTAAAGATAATTATATAAGAATCTTGATTTTTAAGTTTCTCTTTTCCCTCAGAAGGGGGCAGGGAGGGAAATGACCACTTAAGATGAAATAGATCCCAGATAAATTATTTTACTTTTTTAAACCATTTTAATGTAGCAATTAAAGATAATATAGAGACAGCATGTTTTAAGCACTGGGGATACAAATACAAAATAGTCCTTGCTGGGGACAGCTAGATGGCACACCCCTGAAATCAGGAGGATATGAGTTCAAATTCAGCCTCAGATACTTAACACTTCCTAGTTGTGTAACCCCAGTTGCCTGGGGGGGGGAATAATTTTTGCTATCGAAGTGTTTGCATCCTACTAGGAAAAAGCAACATATGTATTTATGTTAAATATATTCAAGCTAATTTTTGTATGTGTATGTATGGAATTTGCCACTAAAGACTAGAGAAAAGAAAGCCCTCTGAGGTAAGCTATGTAGCACTGAGCAGAATTCTTGAGATATATAAGTGTAAAGGGAGGATTTTATGGGCCTGGGCATGGGGAAATGAAATGCAAGTATTTATATGGCAGAAACAGTATGGCTAGTGAATTTTTGTAGTCAGGGAAGATGGGTTGCAGTCAGATTGTGAAAATTAACAATTCCAGACAGGAGTTTTTTTTCCTAGAGGTAATCCAGAATCAATGCAGTTTCCAGAGCAAGGATTCATACCTAAGATTTAGGAGTAATTAGCTGGCAGCTGCATGGAGGATGGATTGAAAAGGGAAAAGACTGAGTAGATTCAGTTAGGAAGCCACAAAAATAGTTCAAGTAAGAGGTTCATAAGATAAACTATGTCCTGGGGAAAGGCTTAATTTAAGAACATAGTCATTTGCATTTTCATTTCTGATGTGCTAGAATAGTATTCAGATATTTCATATTGTCTTTACACATAAATCATAATTGTCAGACATTTATTAAGTACATTGCTAGAGATAACAAATCAAAATAATAAACATTTCCTGTTCTCAAGGAATTTCATAACTCCAGGCACTATGTAAATAGTTACAGGAAAGTAACCTTTGAGGTTGAAATGAGAGGGAATGAGATAAATGAACTGAATTTTTCAGAAAAGCTGGTTATGTTAGATTGAGGTAAAGAAGTAGAACTTTGCAGGTATGGGGGATAGCCAGCACTAAGGCCAAGAAATAGGAGATGAGGATTGTTCAGTATGGCTGGAATGTAGTGTGTGTGACAGTAGAATGTAATAAGTTAGGAAGGGAACAATATAAATGTTAAACACAGAACTTTACATTTGATTGTAGAAGTAATAGTAACTGGATTTTACTGAGGAGTGACATTGGTCCCATTTTAGGAAAATCACCTTTGCAGTTTAATAGAGGATTGACAGGAGTAGGGAGCATCTTGAGGCCAGGAGACCAAGTAGAAAGCAATTGCAGTCGAAGTAAGCAGTGTTGATGGTTTATAATAGGGCTTTGGCTGTGTGTAGAGAAGTGTATAAAAGTGAGGTACTGTGAAGTGACAATTTGGCAATGTATTGGATATGTGGAGTTTATAATTTGGATGAGTTTTGTTTTGGACATGTTGAGTGTGAGATGCCATGGGACATCTATTTGAAATATCCATTGGGCAGTTAGTGATGTGGTACTAGAGTGCAGGAGAGAGGTGGGCTAGATAGATAGATCTGGGAAATATTTGCTTAGAAATGATGATTGAATTCCTGGAGCTGATCATCACTTGAGAGAGTAGAGAGGAAAAAGAAGGCCCAGGAGAGAGCCATGGTGGGTGGGAATGTCACTCACCAGTGGATTGTGACTAGAATGAAACCTGAGAAGGAGAAGTCAGATAAGTAGGAGAACTAGGAGTGGGCAATGTAATGAAAGCATGAGAACTGTATTTAAGGAAACCATTGGCAGAGCAATTTGGGTTTGTGATTTTTGATAAAGCATTGAACTAGTTCTTCATGGGATCAAGATAAGGAAAAGAGAATGTCAACAGTGAGGAATAATGGCCTAAAGAATTGAGGAGTGAAAATGGATGAGGAACAAAAATAGAGATGGGCTCATAAGGCGTAAAGAAAGAAGGAATAATGAGATAAAGGAATTTGGAATTTACGAACATGGAAGTGGACCATCTGTGGGTGATTGAATGATGGAGAAGTAGAAGATCATAGGAAGTGAGTACAATGAGGAACTGATGATTTAAGATATTTGAAGGAATATATGTATCTACATATCTAGATAATATCAATATTTAGACTATGACATATACCACATGTTGAGCTGACAAAAAAAGAGAAAATGACTTGGAAAATAGATAAATGCCACAAAGATCTGGATTGGACAAGGTTGAAGAAGGATGTGGGAAAAAAAACATAGCTGAAAAGATGGCCAGAGAAACAATATCTTTAGGACACTGGTTGGTCCCCAAAATATATTCTTCAATTTAGTGACACAGGTCTTCTGGCTGTTTCATGAAGACATTCCATCTCTCACTTTTAGACTTTTTTTTTTTTTTTGCCTGTCCCCCTTTTCTGTCACTCTCTCCCTCTTCAACTCCCCTTACTGACTTCCCTGGTTTCTTTTAAGTCTAAAATAAAATCCTATCTTTTATAGGAAGCCTTTCTCAGCTTCTCTTAATTTTAGTGCCTTCCTTTTGTTAATTATTTCTTATTCTGTCTATAGCTTGTTTGTATATATTTATTGCATGTTCTTTTTTGTCCACAATACCTAAACAATGTCTGATAAATAGTAAGTGCTTTTTGATTTATTTTTATAAGTCAAGCAGATGCAACATATTTAAGATATGTTGGCATGGCTTAAAGAGCTGGCCTTGCTACTAGAACCACCTGAGTTCCAGGCCTACATCTTGACATCTTGATACCTGATTTAAGCTATTTAACTGCTCAGTGTTCTAAATAATCAAATTTTAAGTTACAGAAAAGGTGCTAACCTTTCATTCCCTGTTCTTCACTCTTCTCACTCTTGGCATTATAAAGAAAAAAGGAAAACTAATCTTTGCCCTTCAAAGGAAGGGGGTCCATATTTCTGAGAGGGTACATTATGTATCTATTTAAGATAGAAATATTCACTTGAATTTTTATATAAATATCTATTAATATGGAAAATAAGAACAGATTAATAACTTCGAGTATCATCCAGAAAGACTTTGTGTTGTAATGGTACCTAAGTTGAGTCTTAAGATAAGTTAGGGAAGGTAGAATATCAGGTGCAGGGAACAGTTAGTAGACAACTCTGGAACTTGAGAGTACATGCAGAGTTGGAAGATAAAACAGTTTGGAAAGATAGGTGAGAGTCAGATTGTGGAAGATTTTAATTGTTAGGCTTAGAAATATGTAGTTTATCCTAGAGGCTAGAGGAAGATATTGAAGGCTTTTGAGCAGGAAAGTGACTTTAAATCTGTTAAAGAATATTCAAACTTGGCAGCTCTGTGGAGGATTAAAGAGTGGAGACTTGAGGCAAAGAAACCTATTAGGCTGTTGCAGTTAGTAGCACCAGTGAGAGGTGTCAATTCCTTAAGCAGAGAGAAAGGGGTGTTTGGATGATGATGTAGAGGCAGTTGAAAAGATGTGGCTACAAGATAGATAGGAGTGAGAAAGATTTGAGGATGAATGAGACTGAGAACCTAGGTGATAGAAAAGATGGTGATGCCTTCTGCAGAATTAAAGTTTGAAGTGGATTTAGGAGATAGTGAATTTGATTTTGGACACATGACGTCTGAGATACTAATGGGATACTCAGGCTGAACTATCTGTCCAGCAATTGTCAATATAGGACTGAAGTTTAGGTAAGAGATTAGTGTTAGGTATATAAATAAAGAGGTGATAGTTTAATCCTTTAACCCCAAGGGTTGCTTATAATATCATTGCAAAGATGAAAAAGACATAAGGCTTAGAGGTATTGAGACATGGATGACGATCTACTAAAAGAAATAGTCAGCAGATAGAAGCAAGAAGAGAACAGTGTCACATGACAAGGAAGAAAAAAATACCCAGGAAATCGAGGTGGTCACTAGTGTCAAAAGCTGTAGAAGTATCAAGTAGAATGAAGATTGAGAAAAAAATTTTTTTAGCACTCAAGAGGTGTCTAGAAAGTTTGGAATCAGATAGTTTCGGTAGACTGATTCATTTGCAATCCTTAATTTCAAGGGGTTGAGAAATGAAAAAATGGAGCTAACAAGAATAAACAGTTGTTTTTAGGAGGTTAAAGACAGTAGCTTGAGGGATTGGTAGGGTCAAAAATATATTTTTTAAGGTCAGGGAAAATTGCTTAGTACTTGGAGGCACCTGAAAAGGAGATAGTGGATAAAAAAGTGATTCAAGATGAGCAAGAGTATTATTAAAGGGATAAAATGCTGAAGGAGGATCAAGCATACCTGTAGAAAGATTGACCAAGGAGAAGGACCAGGCTTTTTCAAACTGGAGAGAGCCAATATAATTTTGAATACTGGAATAGAGAATAAAAAAAAAAAAAATTTGCTAAGCACTTATTTTGTCCCAGGTATTATGTTTAGTCATATGGATATATATATAAATGCCTATATAAATGCCAATAGATCCTTCCTTTGAGAAGCTTACATTCCAAAGAGATTAAGCCCTAAGGAATAGTGTTGGGAGTAATGATGTAGATTAATTATACTAATTGATTAAGATGCTAATATCAGGAGTGGTAGTGTTGATTTGATTATTCTTTTTATCGACTCAGTTGGAGTGGTGATTGTGGTTGGGAATTGGGTCCCTGACCAGGCACAATGATACAAAAAATGAGATGTCACAGTGAAAACAAATAATTGGGTTGGCAATTTGGGGCAGAGACTCACAAGGAAAGAGATTATGACCAGAGAGAAGAGTTTGGGGTTAAAGAGCTAGGACAGTTATAGGTTAATGGTGAGATTCAAGATATGTTTATTCCTGTAAGTTTCTAGGTAGAGTAAAGCTGTAGGTTATGGACCTTGAGGTTGATACTCAAGTTCCCTGGTTGATCCCCTGGTAACCAGCCACCACAGTAGTTGGGATTGAGAAGACTGTGAGCCAGACTGAGTTCCTTGAAGAATTGGGGAGAATGACATGGAGGCCTGTAGACAGCTCTGACCAGAATCTGGGCCAAGTGATACAGAGGGAAACCCAAGAAGGAAAGATCACTGTCTTTTCAAAGAAATGGCCAAGAGAAGCAAGAAGTACATGTCATTACTGGTTCATTTTGGCCTGGGATTTAGGAAAAGGAAAACACTGGTATTAGAAAGGGTAGCCAAAAGTCCAGTGTTGTCTTCAGGGACACAAAAAGTTAACACAAAAAGATCAGAAGAAAATGCACATCTGTGATAGAGAACTTATTTTTTTAAAAAGTTGGGGTGCTAGATATTAAAAGGAAAGAAGAAAATAGACTAAAGAGGGTAGGGATGAAATTGTGAATTGAGGTTAAAGTAAAGAATTTTTGCTTTAGTAAATGATACTTTTGATTCATGAGGATAAAAGGAACAGGAGCTAATTGCCTACTATAGGATGAGAGAAGAATCAGTTGATTACAGGTACTTTCTTGGAGTGAGCTTTTTCTCCTTCAACCACAAGTTTCTATAATAACTAGTTGGGTGAATATAGTTATTACAAAGTTTCTAGATTCAGCTTCCACAGCTGGTTACCCTACCTGGGCAATCTAGGGAAGTGGGTAGGCATTAGGGAATTTTGCCTGGCATCTGGTTCAGTCAAAGTCTGTAAATAACTGATGTTCTGGTACCCAAGCTGGTCAGGACTCATTTTTGTCAGCTTCCTAACTTCACCCTCAATATATTGGGGGGGAGGGAGAGAGATGAGGCACACAAATGATACCTTCTAAATTGCCTTTCTGAAATCTCAGTCTCTTGGTAAAGTGACTATGAGTTAACAAAATTATATTGCCTACATAATTTTAAAATGAGTATTTATTAGTTGTGTGAATTGTATGACCATTGTTAAGTAATTATTACTATAAGCTTTATACAAAAGATTTCATAGATGCAGATAAAGAGTTTAATATATTTGCTTTTTTTTTTTTTTTTTTTTTTTGTGAGACAATTGGAGTCACTTGCCCAGGGTCACACAGCTAGTAAGTATTAGGTCCCTGAGGTTGGATTTGAACTCAGGTCCTCCTGACTCCAGGCTGGTGTTCTATCCACTGCACAACTAGCTGCCCTTTAATACTACTTTAAAGAATATCTCTCCCCTTTTTAAAGACATAAAGTTTTCCAATCATCCCAGATAATGAGACCTTGCCTTAAGGAGATCATTGTATACAGGTGGGCAAAAGGAAGTTTATTGGTAGCCTAATTCTTACTCAGAAACATGTAATTAGAATTAATTGGTTGTGTCACTCCATCCTGAAAAGTGTTCCATTGTTTCTTTGGAGCTACACTTTTCTCTTAAAAGCAAATTTTGTTGTAAATTCTACACAGTGGATAAATCTGGTTGAGGAAAATTGGAACTTTTGGAGACAAAATTGGAAAATTTCAGGCCTTTTTTTTAGATGAATACTTTAAAGTACAAGATGAAGAAAGGAACTGGACTTGTAATTTCATTGGCATAGGAAATTCCTATGTGAGGAGACTACCCATACACTGTGTAGCCCCTTCTCTGCCGCTTAGTCTACCTAGAACAAAAGTTACCTAGAGCAGAACTGTCAGATGCTCCCTGATTGAAATGCCATTGGTAAACTAACAAAATAAAAATGAAACTACAATAAAACATAAATTAAAATTACATTTTAAAAACTTAAGTCAATCTAAAACTAAGTTTGATACCACTGACCTAGAGCACAGTAAAATTATATGAGACTTGTCCAATGTCACTTAGTCAGAGGCAAGATTTTATTTCAGGCCTTCCAGGGTACAAGGCAGACTCTATTCATTATGCCACATTTTTTCAAGCATATGCACTTAAGATAAACAACAATTAAGGATATAGTTAATCATTCCACTTTAATGCTGCTAACATAGTTTTTTTTCTTTAAAGCATTTATTTTAAAATTTTGTTTATTTTTGATTTATACTTCTGATATCATTGGTAGAGGGAACTTAGCAACTTCCTTTGTTGGTGCAAAGAAGTTGCTTCAGGGGAATGAGTTTTGTTGACTTGCTCATGATTACAAAACTGTTGTTAGAGACAAGATTTGAGCCAAAGCACATTAAAAAGGGCTATGGAGGAGCACATTAAAAAAGGAGATATGTGTACTATAAAATATATGTGTGTGTGTGTGTGTGTATGTGTGTATATATATATATGTATGTGTGTGTATATATATATATATATGTGTGTATATATATATATACTTTAAGTATATAATATTATGTTTAATATTTAATATTATATACTACATAACAGTTGTATATCATATTATACATTGGCTCTCTTCAGTGATATACCCAGTGTAGACCACAAAAGTCTCAAATGTTCTACACATTGGAAAAGGCTTCTAGTATGAACCCAGTAACGGACTATATGTCTGTTGTTCAAAGACTAAGGAAAGCTAATGAAGTTTAGGCTTGCTCATTTCTGTGTTAACAAATTCCTTTTGTCCATGTGCAAAGAGTTTTTCTGGGAAGGATCTTAAATGGGGGAAGAGAATTATATAAATTATGCATAGATTATTTCCTTAAAAGTAATGCTAAAAACAAAGCATTGACCATCTTTTTTCATTTCATTTTTTGTGAGGGTTTTTTTTTTCTGTTAAGATTGGGTCTCCTAATCATATTTAGGGTGGAAGTAGTGCAGTGCCAATTCCTGGGCCTGATAACATTGATTGGCATAGAGCTTTGATTTACTCTATTTCCAATCTGAAATGATTCACTTTAGGCAAGCTAGTAGTTCCTTCCCCATGGGTTCATCTTATTGATGATGAATTTAGCTTAGACACTTGATCCACTACATCTTAAAACTCCATAGCTCAAGAAATAATCTAGCCTCTGCCTTCCAGTAATCAGGATTATAAGCATTCACTGTCACGCCTAACATATCCCTTCTTTTTCTGTATCCAATTTATGCTGCTAATTATTTATAGTTGTCATATAATTCAAAGAAGTATACAATAATTATTTTTGTATTATATAGACAGCATATTCAAGATATCATTGGTTTATAGTCCAGTTTTATAGGTAATAGATAAGGCAGTTGTCCATTGAACTTGTGTTATTTACTTTTTCTTTTCATGCCTGCTATAATTGGTTATGGGTGACTTTTATGTAATATACATTTTTAGAAAGTTGAGGATTTAAATGATTTGCCCATGGTTACACAGCATGTGTCAGAAGCAGATCTTAAACCAATTTTTCCCTAACTCTTTTGTTTTCTATGCACCAGTAACTGTCTTTTGGAGCTTGTTAAAACTAGATAATTATATTAGTGTACTTTCCACATTTTTATTTTTCTGTTCTTTATAACACTGGATTTTTTACTTCAAGTAAACATTTTAATAATAAATCCTTTTCTAATCCATATTTTCACAAATCATAACTTCCTTGTTTGTAAAACATAGATATTGGACAATCTTCTTGGTGACTTGGAGTATGAACCCTGGGGGTATGTGTTGGAGATGACATTCCACCCACCTAGAGCAGCCTATCTGGGACTTCTTTCTAGTACTATCTTATCTAATCTTCCAAGGCTCCTTTTGCTATGTAACCTTCTGACCTCCTTTAGTAGGAAGACTATGTGTCCTAGGGAAAAACCCACTCTAGCTAATATTAAATTGCTAGCTTTGTTCTAAGCACTTTACAGATATGTCATTATTATTCCCATTTTACAATTGAGGAAACCGGGAAAACAACAGATAGTTCAGGTCACATAACTAGTTACTATTTGAGGCCACATATGAATTCAGATTTTTCTCAGTGAAGGTCCAGTGCACTATCCAGTGTACTGTCCTTAGAGTGGGACAAAAGTGAGTCTGGTGATTTGCCGTGGCAGACCACCTTATATTACTCCCACTAACCCCTCCCCAAAGTACTTTTCTTTTGAATTTTGCAATTATTCTAGAAAATACCAATATCCTTTTAATCAAGTTACAATCATCCTCAGTATCATCCTTAGCTCCTCACTCTCCTTTACATCACAATGTCTAATCAATTGCTGAATCTGGTTTCCTCTTTAAAGCATTTTCTGCATGGATGCATCCCTTTCTCTCTCCCCAGAGAGCTGCCACCTTAGTTTATACACTTTTTGCCTGGAGTAAACTTTTATACAATCCCCTTGTCTCAAATATCCTCCTTCAACTCACACTACTGTTGCAAAAGTGATTTTTTTTATAAAGTCCAGGTTGGACCATGCCATGTCCCTATAATTTCCTATTGATCATGAGAGCAAATGTTATGTCATGTGTATCTTTTTCTTTTTTAATAGTTTTTATTTACCAGATATATTCATGGGTAATTTTACAACATTGACAATTGCCAAACCTTTTGTTCTAATTTTCCCCTCCCCACCCAGGTGGCAGGTTGACCAATATATGTTAAACATGTTAAAGTATAAATTGAATACCATATATGTATAAATGTCCAAACAGTTGTTTTGCTGTACAAAAAGAATCAGACTTTGAAATAGCATACAATTAGCCTGTGAAGGAAATCCAAAATGCAGGCAGACAAAAATAAAGGAATTGGGAATTCTATATAGTGGTTCATAGTCATCTCCCAGCGTTCTTTCACTGGGAGTAGCTGGTTCAGTTCTATTGGAACTGCTCTATTGTAACTGATTTGTTTCATCTCATTGTTGAAAATGGCCACATCCATCAGAATTGATCATCATATAGTATTGTTGTTGAAGTATATAAAGATCTTCTGTCCTGCTCATTTCACTCAGCATCAGTTAATGTAAGTCTCTCCAGGCCTTTCTGAAATCATCCTGTTGGTCATTTCGTCATGTTTATCTTTTGCTTTTAAAATGTCAATTTTGTTTTGTTATAGATTGCATATGAATGGGACTGATTGGATGAAGTATTTCTCAGTATTGAGTCACATGATCCCTGTTCCCAGAACTGGGACCCTGGACAGCTCATTTGATCTCTGGAGGGATGAACCTTGAACCCTGAGATACAGGAAGGTGCAGGAAATGACGCAACCTGTGGGAAGCAGCCAACATTGGTGACCATTAGTCAAGGATGGTTGCGTCCTTTTAGTCTGTCCAATGAGAAGGCTTGAGTCTTTTGCTTTTAAACCCTGGACAAGCTGGAAGCTGACCAAGTTCCAGGCACACATGGTGGAGTTAGTGTGGCTCCCAGGTGTGTCTGGGCCTCTCCCTGCAGGGATCAAATAAATGCTTTCTCTTTGTATCTGATGATGTCTCTGATTAGTTAATTATTATGAACTTGACAAACCAAAAATGAACATTTCCTGACAAAAGAAAATAAAATAATGGTAATAGCTAGCATCTATATAATATAGACTATAAGGTTTGTAAAATACTTCACAAATATCTTATTTTATCCTTACAACAGTCCTGAGAGATAGGTGCTATTATCTCATTTTACAAATGAGGAATCTGAGTCAAACAGCAGTTTAAATGATTTCCTCAGTCATGTAAATTTCTAGTTTGTAGAGCTTAATCTTTAGATATGTATATTTATACATATACATACAAATATACATATATATGTATAAACTTAACTTGAAAGTTTTATCGTAGCCATGTCTATTTATGCCCCTTACTGAACTTCCTTTTCTTATTTTTGGTTAATTTTTTAATGATTTGTTGATGCTTCTTTCTTTCTTCCATTAATTTTAAGATAATCATCCCCCACTCCCTTCACCCCTCCCTAAGAAATCAAAGTTCTCCTTTATTTTATTTTATGTATGTGTGTGTGTATAGTATGTATGTGTGTATGTAGTCACAAAAATTCATATATTGGCCATATTAAAAACTTGGCACCTTTAATCCATCATCTCTTTGCCAAGATATGGAAAACATGTCTTCTGGAGTCATAATGACAATGTAATAATGGGTTGATAATTATTAAGTCTTTCACAATTGTTATTTTTACATTATAGTTATTAGTTCTTTTGCCTCTACTCATACAAGTTTTCTCAGGTTTCTCTGAATCTTCCTTTTGTAATTTTTAAAAAATTAAATTTAAAATTATTTATTTGATTTTTTTCTCATTTACATTTAAAACAAATTTTAACAATTGTTTTTAAAACTTTTGAGTTCCAGATTCTCTCCCTTATCTCCATCCCAACCCCCATTAAGAAACCACATATGGAGTTATGCAAAACATTTCCATAAAAGTCATGTTATAAAAGAAAACAGGTCTCCCACCCTAATTAAAAAAACAAACAAAAAAAAACAAACAAACAAGAAAAAGTGAGAGAGAGAGAGAATGTTTCAATCTGTATTCAGACATAATCAGTTTCTTCTCTGAGTATGGATAGAATTTTTTTTATCATAAGTCCTTCAGAGTAGTCGTGGGTCATTGTACTGCTAAGAATAGCAAAGTCATTTACAGGTCATCTTCTCAGAACATTGCTATTATTACTTTGGGTATAGTACATTTCACTTTGGGACTTTGCTTGGTTTGTTTTTTTCTTTTCTGAGAGCATCCTACTCATCGTTTCCCATAGAAAAATAATATCCCATGACAATCACATACCACGATTTATTCAGCCATTCTCTAATGATGGGCATCCCCTCAATTTCCAATTTTTTGCTGTAAGAAGAGAGCTACTATAAATATTCTTATACTCTTTTAGTATTCATGCCTAGATATGTATGAGTTTATAGCCTTTTGGACATAGATCATATATTTTGATCATTTATCAATTTGAACCTGGCTCTTATTTATATATATATATATATATATATATATACATATATATATATATATATAAATTTGATTTATTTCACTATATTTAAGAAAAGACTATCAGAGAAACTTGCTTCAAAATTATTTTTACAATTATGATTGCTAATGGTATTTCTCCCCCCCCCCATTTATTCTATTCTCTTTCCTTTTACCTTGTCCTTCCTCAAAGTGTTTTGCTATTGACCACTTCCTCCCCCAATATGCTCATTTTTTTTCATCTTCCCCTCTTCCCAAATCTTATTCCCCTCTTATTTTCCTGGAGGTTAAGATAGATTTCTATACTCTTATTGAATGTGTAAGTTATTTCCTCTTTGAACCAAAGTGCAATTCACTCCCCCTCTCTTTCCCATCTTCCTTTCCATTTTAAAAACTTTTTCTTGCTTCTTTTTATGGTAGATACCATTCCATTTCTTCCTTTCCCTTTCTCCTAGTAAGCCCTCTGGTCCTTTAATGTAGAAGCTGCTACATCTTGAGCTATCATAACTGTGGCCCCATTGTACTTCAGTTGTTTCTGGATGCTTACACTATCTTGTTCTTGACCCGGGAGTACTGGAATTTATTCCTGGGAATTTTTATTTTGGGATCTCTTTTAGGAGTTGATTGGTGGATTCTTTCAATTTCTTTTTTACCCTCTAGTTCTAGAATATCAGGACAGTTTTCCTTGATCGTTTCTTGTAAAGTGATGTTCAGGTTCTTTTTTTGATTGTGGTTTTCAGATTTTCAGATTGACCAATTATTTCCTGGAACCTGTTTTTCAGGTCAGTTGTTTTCCAGTGAGATATTTCACTTTTTTTTTCCTATTTTTCATTTTTTAGAATTTTGCTTTATTGAATCTTGATTTCTCATAAAGTCATTAGCTTTCATTTGTTGAATTCTAATTCTTAAGGAATTATTTTCCTCAATGAGCTTTTTATACCTCCTTTCTCAATTGACCAATTTGATTTTTTAAGGCATTCTTCTCATTAGTTTTTTGAATTTCCTTTTTTCACTACTCTAAATTCTTTTTCTATTTTTTTTTCCTCTCTCTTTCTTGACTTTCAAAATCCGTTTTGAGCCTGATTCCAAGTCTTATTTTTCTTGGAGGCTTTGGATGTAGGAGCTTTGACTTTGTTTAATCTTCTTCTGAGGGTGTGATTTCATCTTTCTTGTTACCATAGTAACTTCCTATGATCAGAAACTTTTCCTGTTGTCTGCTTATTTTTCTTTTTTCATTTGCTCTTTAACAACTTGTTTCAAGGGTGGAGGATGCACTGTTCCAAGGTTCAGGAATTTTATGCTGCTATTTTCATAGATTCTTCTAGAGACCTGCCCACAAGCACTCTTTTCTTCCCTGAAACTATTAGGAGTGTCCCTGCCTCACTGGAAATATAGGATTTAGAGTGCTAAATCAACAGAGTCCAGCTTTGCTTTCTCTGAGGCTGGGACTGGGGCGGTGTTGGTGTGGCCTACACTGAGTTTGTTGTTCTCCCACGCTGTTGCCACAGACCTTTACTGCTGACCTTCCAAATTCTCTTTGGAGTCTCTGTGCTGAGAGGTCTGGAAGCCACTGATTTAGAGGTTCCTAGACCTCTTGCTTTACTGGCATGGGGCTGGGGCTAGGGCTAGGGTTGGGTCCAGGGCTGTGCTGGCCCAGCCTGCTCCAGGGCTGCATGCTGGACTCCCACCCTGGTGTCACAGATATTTTCTGTTTTCCTTCTAGTTTGATTTCATCTTTTGGTGTTCTGACACTTTAGTATATGTTTAGAGTTATTAAAGGAATTTGGAGCAATTTGGGCTTCTCCAAATTGGGGAAGAGATTGGATGTGTTCCTGTCTTTACTCTACTATTTGGTTCCAGCTCTTTTATAATTTCTTCCAGTATAACGTCCATTTCATTCAAACACCATGATTTGTTTAATCACTCCCTAATTGATGGGCAACCACTTTGCTTCCAGTTAGACAAAGAATCTTCTTATTATTCATTATTAGAACAAAGAATGTTCTCATAAATATTTTTGTTTATTTGATTTTTTTACTCCTCTTATCTCTTTGGGGCATGATAGTAGTAGCATCACAGAATCAGAAGTTATTTACGATTAAGTTGATACTTTTTGAGTAAGATTTCAAAGATTGCTGTCTGCAATGGCTGGACTAATTAGTCCATTGACAGAACACGTGTACCTATCATTCTATATCCTCTCCTAAAACTGTCATTTTCCTTTTTTTTTTTTTGACAATAAGATATTTTTTGGGTGTAACCGGTTTTATTGAGCTTTTCTCTTTGCCTGAATAATTTGGAAGCTTTCTTTTTAAAATTTCATTTGATAATAGAAAACTTGCTTTTCTTTTGATAACAGCCTATTTTTATCCTTTGACGATTTATTTATTGGGCAATGGCTTCTATTGCTATGTATATATTATTAGTTCCTTCTTTTAAATGTCAGTTTTTCAGTAGAGAAATTCACTGCAGTGATTTTTATTCTCAATTAAATGTTTCCATTATAATTCCAATTCCAAATGTATTGATTTAGTTCTCTTTCTCTTTTGCATGCATATACAGATGCAGACTCACAGAAGACAGATGACAACTGCAAATATATATGCACACATATATACTTATATATGATAAGTTAGAAATAATCTCAACAGGAAGACAATAAAATAGAAGTAGAAAAGCTTCTTGCAAAAAGTGAGGTTTTCTAGCTGAGTCTGGAAGGAAGTCTAGAGTTGGGTAATGGAATTAGGAACACTAAGGAGGCTAGTCACTGTACTATAAAATACAGCTATCAAATTCTCAGCCCCAGGAAAACATTCCTGAAACAAATTAAAATGTCATTAGGAAATATTTAACACAATAAATAAAAATGCAGTAAAACATAGATAGCATTGCATTTTAAAACAAAGTCATTATGTAGGTACAAGAATCCTTATATATAAATGCCCCCGGTTTCTGTTTGAGACTGACTGACACTACCATTGTAGGGTATGCAGAGCAGAGTAGGCTGTAAGAAGATGAGAAAAAGAGGGACTTAAACATAAAGGAGTTTAAAAGAGAAAGAGGATTTTATATTTCCTCTTGGAGGCAATAGGGACCACTGGGATGACAGAAGAGTTAGATCTGCGCTTTAGGAAGATCACTTATAATAATTCACAATGAATGGAAGATAGAGTGGAGTGGGAAAGACTGGAGCCAGGAAGGACAACCAGAGGTCTGTTAAAATAATCCAACCAAAGGGCTGTACACAAAAAATGTTTCAAAGGGATTTTGGAGGTCAGATCTTAGTCAAGGATGACCCCTAGGTTATAAGCCTAGAATGGTGGTTTCCTTGATAATGAGAGGGAGCTAGGAATATGGGAAGATTTAAGGGCAAAAATAATAGGTTTAATTTTTTAAATTTGTAAGTTTATTTTACTTTTTGCTGTGGCAATTGGGGTTAAGTGACTTGCCTAGGATCACACAGGAAGTGTTCAATGTCTGAGGCCAGATTTAAACTCAGGTCCTCCTGATTTCAGGGCTGGTGCTCTATCCATTGCACCAACTAGCTGCCCCAGTAAGTTTATCTGTAATACACAATCTTTATGAATTATGTTGGGAGAGAAAAATCAGAGCAAAAGGGAAAAACCCCAGGACAGAGTAAAAGAAAGGAAAAAAAAAAAAAAAAGAAGTGAATATAGCATGTGTTGATTTACATTCAGTCTTCTTAGTTGTTTGGTTGGTTGGTTGGTTGCAGATGGAATTTTCTGTCCAAAGTCTATTGGAATTGCTTTGAATCACCAGATCACTGAGAAGAACCAAGTCTTTCATAGCTGATCATCATACATTCTTGCTGTTATTGTGTACAATGTATTCCTGGTTCTGTTTGTTTCATTCAGCATCAGTTCATGTAAAACTTTCCAGCCCTTTCTATAGTCAACTTGTTCATCATTTTAATTAATATTCCATAACCGTCATGTACCACAATTTGTTCAGCTGTTCTCCAATTGATGGACATCCACTCCTTTTCTAATTTTTTCTACCCCAAAAAGAGCTGCTACAAACATTTTTGCACATGTGGGTCCTTTTCCCTCCTTTATGATTTCCATGGGATAGAGACCCAGTAATGGCACTGGTAAGTCAAAGGGTATGCAGTTTTTTAGCCCTTTGGTCAATTCTAGATTGCTTTCCAGAATGGTTGGATCAGTTCACAACCCCACTAATAATGTATTAGTGTCCCAGTTTTCCCACATTCCCTCCAAGATTTATCATTATTCTTTCCTGTCATTTTAGCCAATCTGATAAGTGTGAGATGGTAGCTCAGAGTTGTTTTAATTTGTATTTCTCTAATCAGTAGTGATTTAGAGCATTTTTTTCATATGACTGTAGATGGCTTTAATTTCATCATCTATTTTAGAAATGAGACCTTTATCAGAAATACTGACTGTAAAGATTTTTTCCCAGCTTTGTACTTCTCTTTTAATCTTGTTTCTCTTGGTTTTGTTTGTGCAAAAACTTTTTAATTTAAAGTTGTCCATTTTGCCTTCTATAATGTTCTCTAGTTCTTCTTTGTTCAAAAATTCTTCCTTTCGAAAGGACCCCACATGTGCAAAAATGTTTGTGGTAGCCCTTTTTGTAGTAGCAAGAAACTAGAAACTGAGTGAATGCCCATCAATTGGAGAATAGCTGAATAAGTTATGGTATATGAATGTAATGGAATATTATTGTTCGATAAGAAACGATCAGAAGGATGATTTCAAAGAGGCCTGAAGAGACTTAGATGAACTGATGCTACATGAAATGAGCAGAACCAGTAGATCATCATACACAGCAACAGCAAGATTATACAATGATCAATTCTGATGAAGAGAACCATCTACACCCAGGGAGAGGCCTGTGGGAACTGAGGTTGGATCACATAATATTTTCACTCTTTTTGTAATTTGCATTTTGTTTTCTTTCTCATTTTTCCTTTTTGGTCTAATTTTTTTTGTGCAGCATGATATTTGTAGAAATATGTGTAAAAGAATTGCACATGTTTAAAATATATTGGTTTTTAAAAAACCTTTACGGTAATTTTAAAAATAATCCATGTATATATATTGGAAATAAAAAGCTTTAATTAAAAAAAATAATAAATTTCTCCCTTTTCCAAAGTTCTGATCGGCAAATTATCCCTTGTTGTCCTAATTTGTTTATGGTATTATCCTTTATGCCCAAATCATGTATCCATTTTGACTTTATTTTGATATGAGTGTGAGATGTAGATCTATGCCAAGTTTCTGACATATTATTTTTCAATTTTCCTAGCAATTTTTGTCAAATGGTGAGTTCTTATTCCAGAAGCTGGAGTTTGGGGGTTTATCAAATACTAGATTACTATAGGCCTTGATTATTGTGTCATGTGTATCTAATCTATTCCACTGATCTACCACTCTATTTCTTAGCCAGTACCAAATGGTTTTGATTACTACTGCTTTATAACATAGTTTTAGGTTTGGAACTGCTAAATCTCCATCCTTTGTATGTTTTTTTTTTTTTTTTTAATTTCCTTGATATTCTTGACCTATTGTTGTTCCAGATGAATTTTGTTATTATTTTTCTAGTTGTATAAAGTAAAAGTTTAGCAGTTTTATTGGTATGGCACTGAACAAGTAGACTAATTTAAGCAGAATTATCATTTTTATTTTATTAGCTTGACCTAGTCATGAACAATTGATATTTTTCTACTTGTTTAAATCTGATTTTATTTGTGTGAGAAGTGTTTTGTAATTGTGTTCATATAGTTTTTGGGTTTGTCTTGGCAGACAGATCCTCAAGTATTTTATTTTATCTAAAGTGATTTTAAATGGAATTTCTCTTTCTATCTCTTGCTGATGGGCTTTGTAAGTAATATATAGAAATCTCGATTTGCGTGGATTTATTTTATATCCTGCAACTTTGCTAAAGCTGTGAATTGTTTCTAGTAGGTTTTTGGATGATTTTCTAGGATTCTCTTAAGTATATCATCATATCATCTACAAAGAGTGATTGTTTTATTTCCTCATTGCCTATTCTAATTCTTTTAATTTCTTTTTCTTTTCTTATTGCTAAAGCCAACATTTGTAGTACAATGTTGAATAATAATAGCGATAATGGGCATTTTGTTTCACTTATTCCCTTATTGGGAATGCATCCAGCTTTTCTCCATATAAATAATACTTGTTGTAGATTTTAGATAGATACTGTTTATTATTTTAAGAAAAACTCCTTTAATCCTATCCTCTTTAGTCTTTTTAATAGGAATGGATGTTGTATTTTGTCAAAAGCTTTTTCTGCATTTATTGAGATTATCATATGAGTTCTATTAGTTTTGTTATTAATATGTTCCATTATGGTAATAGTTTTTCTGATATTGAACCAGCCCTGCATTTCTGTGACAAATCCCACTTGATCATAGTGTATTGTCCTGCTGATAAGTTAATAGCTTCAATTTTGAACATGTATTTAAGATGATGTACTATATCCTGTTTGAGATAGCCAATAGGTGATTGGAAATGAGGTCATTTCAGAGGTCAGGAGAAAGGTTGTAGTAGAGAAATGGATCATTCGCAAGAAGATGATCATTGAATATATGGCAACTGATTCAATCACCAAGTAAAATAGTATAGAGAAAATGGAGAAAAGAGACCAGAACAGAATCTTAGAGGATAGCCACAGTTAGCAGACATTTTACAATGAAGATCTAGCAAAAGACTGAGAAGGAACAGTTATATGTAGGAGAAAACCAGGAGAAATTGTTGTGAAACAAATTGCGTGGTGGGAAAATGAATTGATTTAGGAGATGTAAAAGGATTGCTTTGTTGCAGTGAGGGTTCAGTTGAGCTTAAGTAATAGATTTGGATTTAAGTGGCATGATTTTGTTATGTTGTCCTGCTCTGTTCACCAGCATATGAAGAAGAGGAAAGGCAGCAGATGCTAGGAATAATAGAATTAATAATTGTAAGATAGAAGGAAGGTCGAATGACAAAAGATTATGATCAGATAAAGGAATTTCAGAATTCTTGAGTATGGAAGTGAAATACATAATTAATGGAAAAATCAAGGGTATGGCCATCTCTGGGTGGAGTTCAGGAGGAATAGGTCATAGGAAATGAATAAGTTAAAGGAATTGGAAAATTAGAAGGAACTCTTATATATATTTAAGTTTACAAGTATCCAGGCAGATTTTAGTGAGAGGGGAAAAGATTATGATCTTGGAAGAAGGAGTGTCTTGGATCTTAATTGAATGGTAAGTGTGCATTTGAGTAAATCTCAAAGAGTGATGGAGGTAGAAGGAAGAGTCTGATCTTGGCAACAGAGAAAGAAGCATTCTGGCAGCTTGATGATACAATGGATAGAACACTGCATCTGGAGTCAGGAAGATCTGAGTTCAAATTCAGTTTCAGACACTTATTAGTTTATGCTTAGCAAATCACTCTGTTTGCTTCAGTTGATCTATTGTAAAATGGCAACAACTTCCCAAGATTGTCACCAGTATGAAATAGTATAAAATTTGTAAAGCACTTAATACAAGGTCTGACACATGAAGATTCTTAATAAATATTTGGTTTCCTTTTCTGTAATGTTCTGTCCTCTAAATTATAATCGTTCTCTTGGAGCAGATCTCTTGGAGAGCTTCTGGAGGCAGCCTTAGTTTCATTTCAGTTCAATAATCCCAAAAGCAGCCAGGAGTTAAAGTCCAAATTCTTTATTGTGTGTTCCAAAATCTTATCTCCTTCACTTGGGACTTGGCTAGTATTCTGGAGGCCTTCCTCTCTCCTTGGTTCCCGAGAGGTCTTGCTGCTAGTCCTTTGTCTCTGCCAGCTTCAGCCTCTCGTCTTCCAGTCTCTATCTAGCACAAAGGTGGAAGTGGGAATAAATCTTGACTCTGAATCTCCCAAAGTCCTCTCCTGAAGTTCTCTCTCACCCTGAGAGCTCTCTTAATTCCCCCCCCCCCAAGTCCTCCTTGGCCCTGAGAGCTTCTTGCTTATATGCTGCCCACTGAGCACACACCAATCATTTCATCACTAGGAAACCATTATTTGTTGTAGGAGTAAAATCAATGCTAAATTAGATTTAACCATTGTCTCCTCAATTCCACTCAGTACCTTGTTTCAAGTTCTGGCCCACCTTGTAAGAATCCTAACACTTTTCCCTCCCACCTACCACAACCAATGAGTCTGGGGATTTGAGTAAAAGTGTGATGAATGTTGATGATGTTGATGGATGATGAGTGATGAGAAAAATGTGGGTAGAGAATGCTGTTTCATCAGCAGGTCTCAATGAGAATAAGAAGGAAGGCAAAAAGAAAGGAAAAAGTTTAAAAGGCAAATAAGTTTTTTGGCATATGGTATGAGATGTTGGTCTAAACCTAATTTTTGCCAGACTATTTTCCAGTTTTCTCAGTATTTTTGTAAAATAGTGAGTTCTTATAGTTCTGCTCCCTTTGCTTTGCTTCAGTTCAAATAACTCTTCTTGGGTTTCTCTGACACTGTCTCATGATATTCATTACATTTGTAAGCTATAATTTACTTAGCCATCCCTTCATTGATTAAGTTTACAGTTCTTAGTTATTACAAAAAGAATTTATTTCTGTATTTGATCTCATTTTGGTTTGTGCCTAGTAGTGATATTAGTAAGGTCAAAAGTACTTTTTTCATGAAGTTCCTAATTCCTTGCCAGAATGGCAGAATTTATCAACCAATCTGAAAGAGCATTGTTCCTCTTTTTCGCTTTATTTGATTTTTAAATCCTTTTTAAGTTCTTCCAAGAACTCTCTTTGTGCTTGGGACCATTTGCATTTCTCATTTAAATAGGAGCAGCTTTTTATAGCTCCATTATAATCTTCTGAATATGAACACTGATTCTCCCTATTCTTATAATTGTGGTTGTGTTCTTTCTCCTTTGCTTGCTCATTTTTATTTTGTTTTTAGCAGCTATTAGTATAATCAGTTTCTAGTCCTAAAGTATTCGGAATGATGTTCCAAACTTCAGGACCTACTCAATGTTATTTTCTTAGGTCTGTCCTGGGGCCCAACCTTGGGCTCTCTTCTCCATTCCTAAATCACCACTAGGGCCCTCAGCCATATTGTTCCACAAATGATCTTGTTCCCTGCCATCCTTTCAGTGCAATCTAAGCTGTCCTCTCTGTCCTAGAACTGAAGTCACGGATTGTGCTCTCCTGTGCCTAGGTACCCACAGTCAGCAGAGTCTCTGTCCCTCTGTTATCATCCTAGGTGTGTGCTAACTTCTTCCCATAGCCACAACCTATGAAGCATCTAGTCAATACAGCTGTACTTGACTTCCCTTGACATTTGAAGGTCCTTCAATCTTCTCCTAGTTAGCCTTCCAACCCCCACACTATCCAGGAGGTGAAGCTCTTGAGAAAGAGGCTGCCTCCCAACTTCTATGTCTTGTTTGTTGATTCTTTGGGAGCTGGTCTGGAGGTTTTTGCAATTCACTCAGGCTAAACCTCAATCCATTGGAGGTTGGAGCTTTTTAGGAGACTTAGTTGATTGTTTTTGAAGGACAACTGCTTTACCCCAACTTTTATGACTTTTGTTTATTTCTGGTACTCTGCATTCCCTCTGAAGTGATGCTTTGTCCTTTATTTGTGTAGAAAATTTGGAGAGCTGAAAGTTTTCTGACTTACTCTTTCATCTTTTCAGAATTCTTTTTTTAAATAATGTTATCTGTCTATACAGCTAATTGCCTTTGATTTGTCCAAGTCAAAAAGCCCAGATGAATGACTTCTTAAATAAAATTGGGCAATATGATTATTGATCTTCTGTCACTAATGTGTGAGGATTATAGAAAATGGGAGAAACACCATAATTAGAGAAATATTAATGACCTGCTTTTCAAAAAAGAAAAAATAATTGAATTCAGCAAATTCTAAAACAATTAGCAAAATCTCTATTACTGGTAATATTCAGCAATATCTTTAAACAAGGGTTAGTGAACATCCAAGAAAAGAAATAGCCAGCATAAGGAAGTCAGCATGGTTTTATTATGAACAATTTATGCCAGATTAACTTCACTTGGTGTGGGGAGATAGGACCATATTACTACTCCAGTAAAACTAGGAAATGTTGTTTGTTTACATAAATAGTTTAACTTTATTTTAGCAGAGTTTTAAAATAAATATTTCATGTTCAACTTATGGAACAAATGTGGAGAGAGATGAGCTAGATGATAGGTGCATCCATTATTCTTAATATCAACTTTGAAGGAGGTCTCTAGTAGAATGCCTCAATATGCAGTAAATAACGTTTCCAGTTCAGGGAACAGAAGAAACAGTTGGCAGCTACATTGTTCTTATGGCAGAGGTATTTTGTGGAAATAGATTGAATTACAGAGAGAAATTGTGGCTATGCACTGAGCTGACCTGTGGCTATGATGTTCTAGGGCAAGAAGTAATAGCTTTCAGCAAGGACATTTGATTTTGTACTGAATAGGGAGCAGGAACAGGAGCCAGCTACATACTATGTCACACTGACCCAAAGCTATGTTGAACCAGTGTGGAATCAGGAGGGGATCTATAACTAGGTAGGGAGCTGACTTGTATTTGTGTTCCAGGATAAGTTGCAGTCCTAGTTCCAGATCATAAATGGCCTGAGGCTGAATACTGGACAAGGAGCAAGAATAGAAGAGAACAGATTTGCAGATTTGGGTCTTAGATTTAGCCAACAGACCTGGGTTAAAGCCTGTAGCTGAATCATTAAGGCAGGAAGCTCAAACCAAGTGTGAACTCAAAATACTATTGCTCTGATCTTATAAAACTTCCTAGCTAGCTAATAAGGCTAGACCAACAGCTGTATACTGGAACTCCAATAAGGGGCAAGTCTACAGTTGTATCACTTAGATTCTGATATGTTAATAGCTTTCCAGGGAACAGTAATCAGACCTCATTCTGGATCAGACTGGATCAGATTAGAGAGCACTGAAAGTCTACAGGTCTCTGACATGAGCTACTCCTAACATCCTTGAAAACCATGCCATTAAACATCCAGAACAAGCAGGATCAGAGAATATAAATCAGGGCCAAATAAGACCCTCATATTACCTCCAGAAATGTGCTTACTCTAATAAAAAAAAGTTCTAATTTGAGAAGCAAAGCTAGAAGCATGAATAATCAACAAGAATATCCAAAACAAAACTCCAGAAAGAAGAGAATAACTTCAGAATCCAGAAACGAAAACTGACCACCTCCAAAAAACTCACCCCACAATAACTAACACATTTGCTTACAAGGTCAACTAGAATTCTTAGATGTTACATAATTGGAATGTGCAAGTAGAACATAAAAATCAATGGGAAAGATGACACAACTATCACTAAATATTCCTTTTTTATCTGAATTGGTAAAAGTTCATACACATACAAAGTTCACATACACACAACACAAAGAATTTGGTTTAGAAATAGATTAAAGCAGAAGTCGGGAGGGAATGGGAAGAGGGAGAAGGGTAGATAAAGGAAGAGTGTGATCACAAGCCAAATAAACTCAAGTCAAGGAGGGTGGATTATTTCCTTTAAAAGGAAAGAAGTAAAAAGAACTTTTGTTTGGAGTCTGGGTAAGAGAAAAGGAAAAGAGACAAAGAAGCAGAAGCAGATTGCATAATGAATAGAGGTCTGGTGCTGAACACATTCATCTTTCTCACTTCTCTATGTAAAAAAGATTCAGGAAATAATGAGAGGAAAAAGTATGAGAATAAGGAGGAGGGAAATCATTATTAATTATTATAATTGTAAATGTGAATGAGATAAATTCACCTATATTGTAGAAGATAGCATAATGATTAGAATGAAGAATTTGATTTTATATGTGTATATATATTGGGATTTTTTTTTAAGAGACACACTTGAAACATAAAAACTCATACAGTTCAAATTAGGGACAGGAGCAAAAACATCTGATCTTTAAAAGATGCAGACATAGCAATTGTGATTTTAGATAAAGCAACAACAAAAACAAATTTTCTCAAAACAGATTAATAGGAAAACTACATTATATATTGAAAGATATCAAAGACAATGAATTAATACTAATGCCAAATGACATAGCATTTAAATATTTAAAGCAGGAAGTTAAATTTTTTTTTTTTGGTCTCATGGATATTTAGCAGTCAGTGAAGTTTAGGTACTCCTCAGAATAAAATAAAATTCACAAGATTACAAAGAAAATCAATTACATTAGTGAAATTATAAAAATATTTTTTAAAAGTTTATAGAAATTTTGAAATTATTTAATTATCCCTTGGGGAATTTGTGGACTTTAGGCTAAGAACTCCTATCTTAAAAGAAAACTTAATTACAGAAATAGCAAAATAATCATATGAGAGACCTCAAATCATCCTTTTTAGAATCACATGAATCTTAACAAAAACAATCAGAAAGGAAGGTAAGGATTTGAATGGAATTTTACAGTAGTTGAAAATGATGAATTTCAGAATTACAGAATATAATTAGGATACACACATACACATTTGTGAATGAACACTTTATAAATAACAATATATTAATGTATAAAACATCCTAAAGAAGTACAGAAGAAGTTAAAGATAATACCAACAAGGAGACAATATCTTAAAATTTTGGAGATGTAATCAAAGCAGTACTTTGGTGAAAATGTACATTTCTAAGTTCATCAAAGGTTAACTAACACTGGGGCCTGCAAGCTTTCAGTGATTTCAAAACAGTCTGATCCAGTAAATTGGGAAGCTCTGCTGCTTCAGAGTGTCAGAACGGTTAAACTTCCCTTTATCCTGGATTCCTGTTCTCCCTTACTCCTCCATAGGCTTCAAACTGGGATGAAGGCTGGAATTGAAATCCTGCTCTGTTCCTAGTTTTCAGAGACACACTGCTTCTGCTTGCTTCTGAACTTCTTTCTTGTTCATTGTATCTCCCATGGTCCATTACCACTCCTTACAGTGTGTAATCACATCTACTTACAGGTTCTTTTTTAGTATGCCTTGGACCTATAACTAAGAATTGGGTATTGAGCAACAAATCTGATTCGCACTTGTACTCCACAAAACGTTGCAGTAGCTTAGTAATGAATCCAAATCCTCCTTTTGACTTGAAGTACAGTCTCTCCTGAGGCTGGAATGCTCCTTATGTTGTGCTATTGACCAGAACCCATCATCAGTTACAAACTTCTTTTTTTCCCTTTGCTAACCTGGGCTGGATAAATCACTGATTATAGTTATTTTGGTTATAATATACAAATATGATTTGGTTTTTGTTTTCTCTAAGAATTTAATCTGGTGTGTTTTCTAGAATTTTGTGGAGAAAGTGTGATGATTGTTGTGAAGTTGAATTGTATTACTTGCTACTATTCCATCAACTTGGCTCTGCCTCTTGTCTATATTCTTTTAATATGTTAGCTAAAACTTGGCTAATATTTTAACCAGTATTTCTGTGCTGCTATTCATTAGAGATATCAATCTATAGTTTTTTCCCCCTACTTTTTCTTTCCCAAATTTAGGTATTTTTCTCAGAGCTTCTGATAGCTTCATACTAATTCTTCCTTTTGGTACATAATTTATGCAATATTGCTATTATTTTCTCCTTTAAATGCTTTATAGGATACACTTTGTAAATTCATTACATTTTTCTTTTTTTCTTTAGAACTTTTAAAATTGCTTGCTCAGTTTGTTTTTATACCATGAAGCTATTTAGATTCTTTATGCAATTTATTTATTGTTAATCTACATTTTTATATTTTTTGAAAAATATTTTAATTATCAGTTTTATTAACACATTAGGCAAAATAGTTTCTAATAATTTCCTTTATTCTTTTTTTGTTTTTGAGTTCTCTCTTTATTGGCAGATTGACCAATAATTCATCTATTTTATAAATTTTGTCAAGAAGTCAGTGCAGACCTTTTTTTTTTTCCTGAGGCAATTGGGATTAAGTGATTTGTCCAGGGTCACACTGCTAGGAAGTGTTAAATGTCTAAGATAAGATTTGAACTCAGGTGCTCTATCCACTGCACCACTTAGCTGCCCCATGTCTTTTTTTGTTTTAAATTTTATTTATCTCTTTTTTGATTTTAGAATTTTATTTTTGGGGGGGACCTCGCACTTAAATAATTTGTTGCTTTCCTATTTTTTTTTTAAACTTATATTGTTAATTCTTGTTCTCTCTCTCTCATTCTCTTTCTCAATAAAGTATTTAGATGGATAAATTTCCTCCTAAGAACTGGTATTCCAAAATTTTTTGTATGTTATCTTACTTCTTGCTTGCTCATGATTTTGGATAGATGTTACTTATCATTTTAAGGAAAACTCCATTTATTCTTATCCTCTCTAGTATTTTTAATAGGAACGGGTGTTTTGTCAAATGCTTTTTCTTCATCTATTGAGATAATCATATGATTTCTATTAATTTGGTTAATATCATGGCCAATTATTGATAGTTTTCCTGATATTGAAACACTTCTAGATCCATTTCTAGATACTGATCTGTTGTTCTTATATTTTCTTTCCCTCTCTTTAATTAACCTTTATGATCAGACTCCAGAAGTTGAAGTTGATGCTTATTTTCCTTGTTCCTATTTCCCTCCTAACTCTCTCTCATGCTTCCTTTCCCTTTGCTTTTTCCACCTGTATCTCTGTTATTTAATGTATTACTATGCCAAACTTTTTATGTGCATGTATAGTTTATCCTCCTTTGCCTTAGTCAGAGAAGAATAAGATTCATGAGATGGCTGCTACCTTCACTTCTCCATGTTTGTATACTCCTTATATTAACCCCACTTCTTTGAGTTATTTTTTCCTGTGTGTATTTCTTTTTTTCCCCTCCATTTTATCCAACTTTTAAAAACAACAAAATAGAACATGAACACAAGTTACTCCTGTGTTTGTCTTATTTAGTCCTCTGTTACCCATCAGACATTAAGACAGAAAGGATACTTATATCTTCTTTTCTATTAGAATCTAAGTGCCTCATCATTTTTAAATTTTTTTGGCTCCTTCCAAATGAAAAAATATATTTACCTTTTATGGTTTTCCTTGACTCATATGTTTGTGTTTCAATAGTATCTATTCAGCTTTAGCCTTTTCATTAAGAAGGTTTAAATTCTACTAAAAATCCATTCCCCTCCACACTAATTTTTTTTTTTCTGAGCTAGTTATTCGTGTTTGTAAGCCTTTGCCTTTTTATCTTTTAGAATATTATATTCAAAGATTTTTTCCCTCTTTTCTGATAGATTCTGCCTGTCTTCTGTGATTCTGATAGTGATTCCAAGATATTTGAGCTCAATTTCTTTTTTTTTTCCCTGAGGCTGGAGTTAAGTGACTTGCCCAGGGTCACACAGCTAGGAAGTATTAAGTGTCTGAGATCAGATTTGAACTTGGGTCCTCCTGAATTAAGGCTGGTGCTCTATCCACTGCGCCACCTAGCTGCTCCCTATTTGAGCTCAATTTCAAGGTGCTTGCTAATTTCTTTGATTTGGAAGCTCTAGATTTAATGTTTCTGGGTATTTTCTGCTAAAAATTTTATTCTGAAACAAGCTTCTGGGTTCATTTTTGAGTCTAGGATAGCTCATATTCATATTGTTCTCTGTTTCTGGTATTGCTATAGAATATGAATCTATAAAGACTCTCCTCTATATAACTTTACAGGATATGTGCCAAGAGCAAGCTTTTCTTTTGTGTATTTTATCCCTATTATCGCTTACTCTCAGCATTTGGACAAGAGATGGGTCTACAATGTAACTGTTATATACGTTATCTTAGAGAAACAAAACAAACAAACAACAACCAAAAAAACAAAAACAAAAACAAAAAAAAAAAACCAGAAAGCAAAATAAACTCTGAAGAAAGCGGAAGGAAGCTATGTTATTTCTCTCTCTGTCTCTGTCTCTGTCTCTGTCTCTCTTCCTCTTTCTCTCTCTGTTTCTCTGTCTTTCGAGTCGAGAATAATGCAAAGTACAGTCATTAATTTTGCTGTGAGGAGCATGAATTACCCTGGTCATTATATCTGTTCCACATGGCTTCCTCAGAGATTGACTACAATCTGTGTTTTAGTGTCTCAACTTTTGCTCCCTTGCCAGTTTGTTCAAGCTGCTGACGTAGTAGCAGCTGAGCTAGCAGAAGCACCTGGGGGTCTCAGCCTCTCTACTCACCTATTTACCATCTGCCTTTTATCTTTGTCTGCAGGCATGCCTCTGATGCTTCATGCTATTCTATTCAATCTTGTTTCTCTTTTAAGTCTTTTGCCTTCTCTTTCACTTAGGGAAGGAGTACTATTTGGCAGTTACAGTGGTTCTGTGTCACTTAGTGTCAGGGTAAACTTCTTGATCATTGCCTGGAACAGAATGGGAATTTCCATCCTGACTATATCTTCTTGGTGTCTGAAAGATAGCTACAATTTTCATTTTAAAGTTCTTTTGATTTGCAATATGCCAGGTAAATATATTTTTAGTAGTTTTTGTTAGGGATGCTCCCTCTTTGGTCAGGAATATTTTAAGCTGAATTTCAGAATCTCATTCCAAGGGACCATATTAGTTTTTCCCTTTAAAATTTTATTTTTATTATGTGTTTATCAAATATGAATATTTCAATAAACAAAATGGAAAGAAATATTATATATAAACCATGGTCTTTTATTATGCAGTTTGTTTGAAAGGGTATATTAAGTTTAAAATGATAGTAATAAAATTATCCCATTTGCCTTTTGAACTTTTTTCTTTCCATTTTTTAACGTTTAATTGATATTTTGTTATTTATTTTCTTTACCTGCCCTTACCCCTCGCATCATTATTACTCTTCTACCCACTCCTGAAAACAAAAACTCTGTGTTGTAGCAAATAAGAATAATAAAACAAGACATGTCCATGAATTAACCATGTCTGAAAATGTGTCTTTCAATTTACACTTCTAGTCTACTAGTCAATCTCTGCCAGGTGGTAAGCCTGACACTTCATTAGTCTCCAGAAGTTGTGATTTGTCATTGCATTGATCATAATGAATTCTTTCAGTTTTCTCCTTTACTATCTTATTTTCCTTCTATAGATTATATTCCTGGTAAGGCTCACTTTACCTTGCTTCAGCTCAAATATGCTTCTGAAGTCTTCCCTATCCTTTGATTGCAGATCACTTCTGGTTTAGAAAATGTTGGCCCCAGGGAGACAAGATTCTTGTAATTCTTTATTACCACATGTTTGTATAACCTCTTTTGAGAAGGCTGTATTCTTCCTGATGAAATTATTGAATATCACTGATGCCTGGTATCACTAGTTTGTCAGAAACAGTCAGAAACCTCCTCAATGCTTCTTTATTGCAAAAAAGGTGTTTGCAGAAAACATATGAGAACCAGCATTAGGGACAACAAAGGAACTCTGGGCTCAGATACCATTTCTTTAAACATCTTGTTCAATTACCAAATTTGCCTTTTTTTTCTGAAGCTCTGCTAGTGGTTGGCAGTAGTAATAGATAAACAATTAAATAAATACAATTTATGTCCCTCAGTTTCTTTTTTTAAAAGTGGTACTTTCTTTTTGACACAAGATACTTTCCCCAATAACAGTTAAAACTTAATAATATTATTTTGGTTGGTAATACGTTTTCTTGCCATCCTAAAAACCTGTCACATGATATTTACATTTCTTCAAGTAATGTTATCTTTCTCCTTTCTCTCATGGCCATCCTCCTAAAGAAACTCATCTACAACAGTTGCTTCTGCTTTCTTTCCCCTTATTCACTCCTCCCCCTTTGCACCTGACATCTGACCTCATCTCTTTGACTATTAAATCTGGTAGCTTTTTCTCAATCATATTTCTAGTATTAACCTCTGCTGGACGCTTTCTCCTTCATCTTCTCTGGACCACAACTCCCAATTTTATACATATTCTGTCCTAATCTTCCTCCCAAGGTCTAGATGAACATTTTATACATATTCTGTCCTAATCTTCCTCCCAAGGTCTAGATGAACATCTCCAACTTGAAAATTTTAAATTGGATGTCTTATAGGCATCTCAAATGAGATAATATACATAAAACCCTTCACAAAACTCAAAATGCTAGCTATTATTAGGTGCTGTATGTCCAAAACTGGACTAATTATTTTCTTTATCCTTCTCTTTAACTTTCCTGTTGCTATCTAGTACATCACCATCCTTACAATTAGCCAAGTTTGTTACTTCAATTCCTAATTCTTATCTACCTTATGTATCATTAATTTCCAAATCTTGTTATTTCTAACTTGACATTTCTCAAATCTATCTGTTTCTCCCTTCGAACAGGGTCACCACCCTATTTCAATTTCTCATAATAATATTTTGCCTGGACTATTGTAGTAACTTCTAATTGATTCATTTTATTTTCCTCTCTAATTGACTCTATACAGCTGTCACAATGACTTTCCTAAAGTATAGGCCCAATTGTGTCACTTTCCTATACAATAAATATCCAAGACTTCTTATGACATTTAAGATTAAATATAAGCCTTTGAGTTTTAAGCCCTTCAAAACTTAAAGAGCTTAAATAATATATTATGCCCCTTTCTTATTCTTTGCAGTACAGCCAAATTGGTCTTGATACTGGCCTCATGCATGCAAGAAGATGCACCTTCCATTTCCACCCTTTTGCACTGACTGCTTCTCATGTATGTATTGTCTTTCTTTTTTACTTCCAGTTCATAGCACTAATTTTCAAAATTCTGCTCAAATACTACCTTCTACATGATGTCTTTCCTGACTTTCCCTTACTCCATTCTTTTGCTTTCCCTCTCAAGCTGGATGTTTTGCATATACTTATATACTTATGTGTTGTCTCCCCCATTAAAATAAAAGTGCCTTGAGATCACTGTCTGTTTCATTTTGTCTTTGTAATCCTAGCGTTAGCACATATTAAGCACTTAATATAATAGTTATTGATTGGTACTAGATTGTAGAAATCAAACTTAGAATGAAAGGAGACAAAAATACCATAGGTGTGGACAAAAATTTCAGACTTCATTACTGCCAAAATCATGGGGAGAACACTAATAAATGTATGTGATTATTTTTCTCATGTGTTAACATTTTATGAGAATAATCTTTATATTTGCAAATAGACTATTCTCAAAGATATTAATATAAATATATTAATAGAGATTTGGCAGGAATTTGCAAGCAATATTCCATAGAAGATTCTGTGTTTTTCATCAACAGAGTTTGTGAATTCAATATCCTACAATGCTTTCATTTATCATATACTCTAAGAAAGCATTTGATTCAATGGTGCAAAACTCTCCCTCTCATTGATCTTCCTCTAATGTATCCCATTATATAAGATACTTTGAAAGTCAAAACAGAGTAAATCTTGTTTGATCTTTCAATTATTTTTTTTATTTTTTTAAATTTAATTTTTATTTTATTTTATAATTATAACTTTTTTTTTTTTGACAGTACATATGCATGGGTAATTTTTTACAACATTATCCCTTGCACTTACTTCTATTCAGATTTTTTCCCTTCCTCCCCCAACCCCCTCCCCCAGATGGCAGGCAGTCTTATACATGTTAAATATATTACAATATATTCTAGATACAATATATGTATGTAGAACCGAATTTCTTGTTGCACAGGAAGAATTGGATTCAGAAGGTAAAAATAACAGTTTACAGTCATTTCCCAGTGTTCCTTTTCTGGATGTAGCTGATTCTGTCCATCATTGATCATTTGGAATTGGATTAGCTCTTCTCTATGTTGAAGATATCCACTTCCATCAGAATACATCCTCGTACAGTATATTGTTGAAGTGTATAATGATCTTCTGGTTCTGCTCGTTTCACTTAGCATCAGTTGATGTAAGTCTCTCCAAGCCTCTCTGTATTTCTCCTGTTGGTCATTTCTTACAGAACAATAATATTCCATAACATTCATATACTATAATTTACCCAACCATTCTCCAATTGATGGATATCCATTCATTTTCCAGCTTCTAGCCACTATGAAAAGGGTTGCCACAAACATTTTGGCACATACAGGTCCCTTTCCCTTCTTTAGTATTTCCTTGGGATATAAGCCCAGTAGTAGTATGGCTGGGTCAAAGGGTACGCACATTTTGATAACTTTTTGGGCATAATTCCAGATTGCTCTCCAGAATGGTTGGATTCTTTCACAACTCTACCAACAATGCATCAGTGTCCCAGTTTTCCCACAGCCCCTCCAACATTCATTATTATTTGTTCCTGTCATCTTAGCCAATCTGACAGGTGTGTAATGATATCTCAGAGTTGTCTTAATTTGCATTTCTCTGATCAATAGTGATTTGGAACACTCTTTCATATGAGTGGAAATAGTTTTAATTTCATCATCTGAAAATTGTCTGTTCATATCCTTTGACCATTTATCAATTGGAGAATGGCTTGATTTCTTATAAATTAGAGTCAATTCTCTGTATATTTTGGAGATGAGGCCTTTATCAGAACCTTTAACTGTAAAAATGTTTTCCTAATTTGTTACTTCCCTTCTAATCTTGTTTGCATTAATTTTGTTTGTGCAGAAACCTTTTAATTTGGTGTAATCAAAATCTTCTATTTTGTGATCAATAATGGTCTCTAGTTCTCCCTTGGACACAAACTCCTTCCTCCTCCACAAGTCTGAGAGGTAAACCATTCCATGTTCCTCCAATTTATTTATGATTTCATTCTTTATGCCTAAATATTGGACCCATTTTGATCTAATCTTAGTATGTGGTGTTAAATGTGGGTCCATGCCTAGTTTCTGCCATACTAATTTCCAGTTTTCCTAGCAGTTTTTGTCAAATAATGAATTCTTATCCCAAAATTTGGGATCTTTAGGTTTGTCAAACACTAGATTGCTATTTTTATTCACTATCTTGCCCTGTGAAATTAACCTATGCCACTGATCAACTAGTCTATTTCTTAGCCAATACCAAATGGTTTTGGTGACTGTTGCTTTATAATACAGATCTAGATCAGGTACAGCTAGACCACCTTCACTTCATTTTTTTTTTCATTACTTCCCTTGAAATTCTTGACCTTTTGTTGTTCCATATGAATTCTGTTGTTATTTTTTCTAGGTTATTAAAATAGTTTCTTGGAAGTCTGATTGGTATAGCACTAAATAAATAGATTAGTTTAGGGAGTATTGTCATCTTAATTATATTCGCTCGGCCTATCCAAGAGCACTGAATGTCTTTCCATGATCTTTCAATTATTGTCAGGAAAAACATAAAATGAAAAATTGTGCTTTGACAAAAGTGTTTGCTTCTCCCATAAAGGAATTCCAGCACAAAGATGAAGTTGAAGAGGAATTTCTTGTGGATACTGAGATGTAATGTCCAGGCCAGCTTTCTGAAGGTCCTCTGGACAGGCCTTGGTCTTAGCAGGATAGTCACCATAATGATGGTCAGGAATAGAGTCGAAAGGCTTTATTGACTCTGTCTCCTTCACAGTCTGTGTCTTACACAATCTATGTCTGCCACAGTCTGTCCCAGTCTAACATCTTCACAGTTTGTTCATTCTGACTCATCATATTCCCAGTTCTCTCAGCCCTTAAATACCTTATTATAATTATATCATTACAACATATGGAGTATGTGTGAACTAGAGAACCATTACATCACCATACTAAGTACTAAGTATATATAAACTAGAGAACCCTCATCTCATCAATCACACTGAGTTAACACCTTGTTGTAAATATCCTTGTTTCAAGTATACTTCTTCAGAGTTCTGGCCCTCTACAATGAGTTTCTTCAGATGTCTTTGTTTAAAGATGACATTGTATTGGTATCTCAAGCCATGGAACAATGCAGAACCTTCTAGACTAGATCCATCACTAATTGAAAGAACTTGGTTTAAATAACCAAATACTTAAAGAATTCCTATTTTTCAGATCGCAGCAGCAGCAGGAACTGCAGCGAGCATTTATATAGTGCTTTCCATTTGAACTCAGATCTTCCTGACTCCACATCCAATATTCTATGCACTATACCACATAGCTGGTAAATGGACAACCTAAAAAGATCATCTCTCTCCCTCTCTCTCTTTCTATATGTATTTTGGATAGGTACTGCAAATGAACAGTGAATTGGGCCCAGAATTAAGCAAAAGGAGTAAAATAGAACATGTCCCTTTTAGGAAATTTAAAAGATCCTTTAATTACTCCAGAGTTTTGGCAACAAAGACCCATCTTTTTTGTACCTATATTCTACATGTGTTGTATAACTGTAAGTAATAGAACACTACAGTCTCTTAAGAATTAAAAATGAATATCACTCAGAAGGCAATGGAAAGGCATAAGTAACTAAAGGAATAAAGAACAAAGAGGGAAAAGTAATGTGAAGGATGCTATCAAAGAAAATTTTGATTAAAAAATAGGAGTTAGTTGGGTCAAATGGTAAGATAGAAGAATAACTAATGGATGATAGTCTGTGTACTTTTCTCATATCTAAGTTATGTCAAAAGAAAGTGAAGGTAGGTACATCTCTCTTCTCCAAATCTTTCCATCCTTGGTGAGTTTAAGAGATTAAATAGACATTGTGAATGGGTTGAAATCTTTTGATGAAAGAAATATTCACCCTATGAGATCACTGATTCATTAAAATAGTGGAGAAAAAGGTATAAACTGGTATAAACTAATTTTTTTGTCTCTGCTTTCCTATAATTTTAGCATAGAAAATAGTTTGCCTCTACTTGTTGTCATTCACTTTGCATCCATCTTTACTGAAACTCCTCTCTGCAAAGTTGCAAATAACCTTATCTCATTTTAAAAAGTTTTTTCTTTTTTTTTTATTATGAGCTTAATTAAACACAAAGATTTCAAAGCACAAAGAACAGAAAAAGGATATTATATATGAAATTGTGAATTTCTATTATGGATATCTTATATATTCTTTTAAAATGTTTTATTAAATTTAACACAATACCAACATTATCCTCATTTCTTTTTCTGAACTTCCTTTTTCTCTCTGCATATTTTAAAAATTGAAGCTCTTTTTATTTTAAAAACGTATACGTAGATAATTTTTCAACAATGACCTTTGCAAAATCTTGTGTTCCAAATTTTCTCCCCTCTTCTCCCCACCCCCTCCCTAGATGTCAAGTAATCCAATATATGTTAAACATGTCAAAAATATGTTAAATTCAATATTATGTATATATATATTTATAAAATTATCATGTTGTATAAGAAAAATCAGACCAAAAAGGAAACAAATGAGAAAGAAAACAGAATGCAAGCAAACAACAACAAAGAGTGAAAAAGATTTCCATAGTCCTCTCTGTGTATTTTAAAATGTTTTATTCACTTTCCTCCTCCCTTCCCCCCCCTCTCCCTCCCCTTCCTCTTTTCTCTGCCCCTTCCCCCTCTCCCTCCTCCTCCTCTGTCCCTTCTCCCTCCCACTTCTCCTCCTCCTCTCCTCTTCTCTCTCCCCTCTTTCCCCCTCCTTCCTCCTCCTCCTCCTCCTCTCTCTTCCCCTCTCTTCCCCCTTCTCTCTCTTCTGGATGTGGATGGCATTTTCCACCCCAAGTCTATAAGAGAGGACTTTCAAACATTTCTAATGAAAAGGCAACAATTGAGCAGAAATTGATGGATTTAATGGTGAAGCACTTATTTTCTAATGACTGCAAGGTTCATATGTAGGGAATTAAGTAAGAAAAACAGAAGGATTAGGGTATTTTTAATTCAGTTTTGATGGTCTTAAGAAAGGAAAAGGTAAAGAAAAAGGAAGATGTTAGGCAGAAATGAGAAAGAAGAAGGAGACTTTATATTATTCATAATTGGTGTATGAGAGAAGAATATGTAAAAAAATAGAGGAAGAAGTAGAGGGAATGGAAACCATGAATTTCACTCTCATCTGATTTGGAGAAAAGAATATACAGATATACATGAATGCATATAACAGAGTTTGGTATAATATGCTTGTTTTGTTCTCTTTTGGGTATAGACCCAACAGTTGTATACCTGGGTCAAAAGGCACACTCTATTTTATAATTTTTTATATATGGTTCCAAATTGCTTTTCAGAATGGTTATACCTTTTTACCCGTTTTCCATAGTCTCTCCAAATTTTTGTAATTTTCCTTTTTTTTTTTTTTTTTTTTTTTTTTTTTTTTGGCCATCATTGCCAATATTATGTATGTGAAATAGAACTTCAGAATTATTTTAATTTTCATAAATTAATTGGAGTAATTTTTTCATATGGTCATAGATAGCTTAGGTTTCTTCTCTTGCGAAATACTTGTTCATATTCTTAGACCATTTATTAGTTTGGGAATAGCTCTTATTCTTATACATTTTAATTAGTTCTTTATATATCTTGGAAATTAGGCTGTTGTCAGATGAATTTACTAAAAAGAACTTCACCCAGTTATTTGTTTTTCATTTAACATTAATTTTGTTAAATTTCTTTAAAACCTTGTATGGGATGCGGAAGACCCCTACCCAAAATGACTACTCAGAGATCACTCAAAGTAGAAAGCAGAAAGATTGCTTATTATAGCATCTCATGAGGGGCAGACAGTCCAGCTATGAGAGATAAAGGAAAATGAAAGTACTCACAGCAGGAGAGCCGAAGAATTAGTGAATATATACAGCTTTTATAGATTCTTTTACAAGAGATTACATCACAAGTAAGAGAGCATTGAGAGTGGGGGGGTGAGCATCTAATTGGTGATTGCTATCCGCAGAGATTGGAATGGAAGGTTTCCCTTCAGGCTTTAAATAATTGAGCCAACAGTGGTCAAGCTAATAGACTAAATACCAATAAAGGTCAAACACCGATAAATGTCACCAACTTAGGTTAAGTAAATATGCCTGTAACTAAGGTTTAAGTAAATATGGACCTGCACATATTATACTTATACAGGTCTTAGGGAAACACAAGAATAATGAAAATAAAGAAAAAGAATGCACACATTACTTTAAGTTCTTCATTTCTCCATTCCACACAATTCCTCCCTGTAATATGTCAATGACTTTTCATCATATTTCTATGAAGAATTTACACACCGTTCAAAATCAGTTAACGTATCTACACATTGTTTATCAAGCTCACCAACAAGATCATCACTCTCTAATACATTCCAACCTTTTTTCTGAAGAATCATCATTTTAATAGCATCCTCTGTATGCAGTATTTTTGACAGGGACTGTTGAACTATTTTGGTTACTAATGTCATTATACAGAGTAGATATAATGGTAACAGGATAATACCACTGATTTCAATAAGTCCATACCATAAGAGTTGCTTCCACCAACTATCTTGGAAATAGTTATCACAGAACAGATTGGCATTTGGCAGACATAAAAATACAAGATAAATAAACAAAGATGACAATCTAGGGAAACTAAGATACAACATTACACACTCTCCTTTTTTTTTTTTTTTTTTTTTTTTTTTTTGCTGAGGAAATGGGGTTAAATGACTTGCCCAGAGTCACACAGCTAGTAAGTGTCTGAGATCAGATTTGAACTCAGGACCTCCTGACTTCAGGGCTGGTGCTCTACACACTCTCCTTCTAAATATTTGAATTATTGAATTACCTCTCCCTGGATACCTGGGAGGTCTCAGCACCATAATTTTGACCAACCCAATGTGAAGCAAACAAATCAAAATAAAACTAGAAAATGCAAGAACTTATGGCAAGGGCAAGTCCCTCCCTGACAATCCCAGAGTTATCTGTAGTGCAAAGGCCCTCATTTCAGCCAGAGAATCCAGTTTGAGATGGACAGTTAGTTCACTGTTAGGTGGTCTACAGTCATTTGTGCACTTAATTCAGCCTCTGCTATATAGGGAGTAGCAGTGCTCAAGACAGTCATACTGTCCATGCTAGGCGGGGCACCCCAAGTCTTTCAGGGACTCTAAAGGTGGGAAAGACCAGGACCTGGAGTAGCTCCACTTCCACCTCCACCCCACTCAGAAGAAAGGATCCAGATTTCTGAGCAGAACATGCACAGTTAGACCATGAAGGCAGGCAAACCCCGAACTTTAGAGGCCTGATCTCAAAACTGCAATGTTCTTTGAGAATGCTGAGATACTAATTAAGAAACTGGAGTTACAGGATTGAAGACTGCCAACCTAAACAGGTATCTATAGCTTGGAGATTTCCTAAAAATAGGCAATCAGAGAATAGTCTGCCAGAACAATTCTAACAGAATAAGGGATTTCAAAGCTAAAGCATCAGTAACCATCCCACATATAAAGTTCCTATACATCCATAATAGCAATAGTTACACAATTTAACAATTTCTATCCCAAATCTTATCAACATCATCTCCCCAGAAACCCATTCCATCTGTCTCTTTGTGACTACCCTTTTCCCTGTCCTTGTGACTTTCCCTCTTTCCCACTCTCTCCTCACATATACCTTCCAATGCCTACTTGCTCAAACCTTCTCTAACACACTTTAAACACTCCTAAACCAATAACCCTTCTAACCTTCTAACTAGATTTAAACTATTAATTACTTTTGTAAATCAATCCTTCTTGTCCCTTGTCTTTAAATCACCTTTTTTAAAAACTTTAAACTTCAAGATTTACAATTAAATAACTTTGAACCAAATTTCATGAAATTTATACATATATCCAACAGAGCTGACAAATTTTTAAGGTATAACTCATAGTTTACATTTTACCCAATACTTCTAGAAAGCAACATGTCATCTAAGTAGGGAGATACAAACACGACCATCCCTAAGGTAACCTACTGGCATTTTGTTTCTTCTTCTGGGACAATTTTTTTTTTTTAGAAGCAGGCCTAGTTTTCCCACAGGTCCCAGAGGGCCCTATGTTTGGCTATTTACCCCTCTTATTCTATTTTTATTCCACCCTTCCAATATCTGCAATTTCTTATTTATGTCTGGCCATGACTTGGAGATGTCATTTGTTTAATTTATTAGACATGCTATCAATGTGTTGTTTCCAATTTTAACACACATACCAATTTAAAGTTATTTAAAAATTAACTAATATTTTAGTTTGTGAAATTTCCTAAAATCTACCTAAATATTCCAATCAAACTTCTTTTCTTGAGTAGGTCAGGAGAGTTAAATGCCAATTTTTGCTTTTACCTTGAGATTCTTTCTGGCATAATTTCACAAACTCAAGTTCTGATAACAAAGTTATGGATTCCTTGCTTATAGTATCTTTTAAAGTGATAGCACACTGCTCTTCCATTTTCTCAAAACTTTCCAAACTTTAAAATTGCTTTCAATCTATATTTTGCTCATTCCTACATGCTTAAAATTTCTCATTTCATTGTATTAGATATATTTTCCCACTTCTCTCCCCTTTTCCCTCAGAGCTGCTATAGTCAGCAGAGGGAGAGAAAGAGAAAAAGATTTTTCTTGCACTATTCTAATATTGAGAAGCCCAAAATTTGCTCCAAAATTATCTTACCATGATCAAAGACCAATACATTCTGAGCCATTGAAAGAATTACTATGAATGAATTCCAGTTCCAACAATTCAGCCTGATATTTTTCTAAACTGCAACACAGAGGCTGAATTCTTATCTCTTATAAGCTTGCTAACTTTTAACACAGAACACAGAATGCAAAGCAGACATACACACACAGACACAAACAGAACTCTTATTTTCTTCTCCACCATCTTGCCTTCTCCAACATCTTGGCCCCACCCTCTAGAACTCTATTTTCACCTTTTACATACAGATTTAAGTCTGATATACCCAAATAGTCCTGGGAGCATCCTCTCAGTTTTCTTCCCTTTTATATCTGGGAAGTTCATCTCAGTCTTTAAGTCGACTCCTAAGAGGGCTATTAACTGGAATTCCCTGGCTAACATCCAGACACAAATTCTTGGACTGCTTTTATCCCATCTTACAACCTGGTCCCAAACCAGGTGTTGGCGGAGATCTCCATTACCCTCATGCCCACAGTCACCTGAGAGCTTCCTCAGGAAAGTTCTTTATCACTGGGGTCAAACTGTATTTCAGGAGCCAGTACAATAGTCTTCTACAGGGTAAGGAATGCTTCATTTTTGTCCTTTATAACTAGAATGTAGTAAGTACTTGAAAATTTTCCTTGTCAAATTGACTAGGAGGCATGGCTATCTTCCCAGAAATTAACCAATAGAGATTTTGCAGGTAATCCTCAGGTAATTATAGAATCTTAGTCAGAAAGGTTTTCAGAAGCTTGTCCACCTATTATTAAACAGAAGTCCCCTCTATCATAAACCTGACCCATGGAATCTTTTTCATGTTGTTTCCTAGGCTTATAATGCTCTCCTTTACTACCTTAATCTGCCTTTCCCTTTCCTATTCATTGGTTTTTCTCCTATTCATTTTTAAAAGCTGAAGTCAAATGTCACTTCCTTTAGGAAGCATTTCCTGACTTTAATCCTTCCTCCTCCACCTTCCATTTTAGCAACATTTTTCCTTCATTTCCATGGCAGCAAGAGACTGAAAACTATTGGTGTTTCCTTTTTCTGCCTTCTCCCCAGGAAAATATAAAGTACAAATTATTAGAAACTTATAATGGAATCATAGAATTTCAGAGCTGGAAAGCATTTCAATAGCCATTTATTCTAACCCATAATGGATAAAGGATCCTTCCTTCAGTCGATCGGATAAGTAATCATCTAGTTTTTACTTGGACATTTAGTTATTTTGAATTTAGAAGGTGATTTGGCAGGTGCAAGACTGGTGGTTTTCAGAAGCTTGGAAAGACTTACATGAACTGATGCTGAGTGAGATGAGCAGAATCAGGAGATCATTATACACTTCAACAACAATACTGTATGAAGATGTATTCTGATGGAAGTGGATATCTTCAACAAAGAGGAGATCTAATTCAGTTCCAATTGATAAATGATGGACAGAAGCAGCTACACCCAGAGAAGGAACACTGGGAAATGAGTGTAAACTGTTTGCATTTTTGTTTTTCTTCCCAGGTTATTTTTACCTTCTGAATCCAATTCTTCCTGTGCAACAAAAAATTCAGTTCTGTACACATATATTGTATCTAGGATATACTATAATATATTTAACATGTATGGGACTGCCTGCCATCTAAGGGAGGGGGTGCAGGGAAGGAGGGGAAAATTCGGAACAGAAGTGAGTGCAAGGAATAATATTGTAAAAAATTACTCATGCATATGTACTGTCAAAAAAAAAGTTATAATTATAAAATTAATTTAAAAAATAAAAAAATAAATTAAAAAAGAATGGTGGTTTTCCTTTACTATAGCAGATGCTATGTTTTAATGTAATTCAGGGATTCCTTATCCCAATCTTCAAAGGATCTAGATATTTGTAGGGGTTTGGCTTTGCTCAGGCAGTAGCTTCTTTTTTTGTTGCCTAGGATTTTTTTGAAATTTATAGGACAGGCACCATTATATCTTCTGTGAGAATAGAGGATTCCACTGGGCTCAAAATTTGTATAACTGCTAAGTAGTATGACTTGACTTAATAACAGAGTCATTTTGGGAGATGCAGGATTGAGGTCAGGAAGTCTATGAATGATCACTTGTACTAAAAGTCATAGTATGAACTAATTGGGAGAGCACCCTGTTTTTCAGTGTCTACAGTTTTATGTGTCAGCTCATGACCACTCCTCCTTATCCTGAACTGGAAAATCTGAATGTATCTGGGCCATCCTGGTTTTTTTTGAGCTTTCGGGGCTCATCTCCCATGCTCTAAATTAGAAGTCGGGGTCCTAAATTTGTCCTGTGCATTTTTCACACTTCTATAATAATGAAGGAACTCCAAGTCAGCATCACTGATGACTAGTGGGAAGGCAGAAAAGTTATAATACATTCTTGGTCAATGGGGCTCCCCCAATCTAAACATTTTGCAGCTATATTCTCTTTCTGAGGCTGTGGAATGAGGTCAATACAGGAAGACTACACTCTTCTAGGCCACATTCTCTCAAAAATATTTCTTCATTATGGTAGCCAGAAATTTACTCAATAGTAGAAGAGAGAAAGGAGAAAAAAATATCTTTTATATACTAGTTCACATTTTACAAATGTTATTACAACTCTTAAATAGTTCATCTTTATTGGAAAGTAAAGAGTTATAAATTACTTTTTAAAGTAATTTATCTTCACGTATCTTCATATGTGTTGTGAATCCTGGACTGAAAGAACTGATTTAAGTTTCCATACTTCAAATGTAGAACAAGGAGGGAAGTGGGAGAAAGATAAAGAATTACTGAGGTATCAGCCTCCTTCAGGGTTTTTTCCCCCCCAGGTATGCTCTGGTTCTAATTAAGAAAGCTGACCTTGAGCTTATTCTGCCCTTTCTATAATCGATCAAAATGTGGCAGTTATGAATTCTAGTTTCAGTTTTTAAAGTGATTTTATCATATTGTTCATATCTTTCAGTGGCAATTAATTTTTTCTCAACTTCAAAATTGAATAGTATTGAGCAATTGAGTGTTATATGTTAGAAAGTTTAAAACTATGTTTCATTTATTCTTTACTATTAAACTAACATGCCAATAGCTCAATGGAAATCAAAAAATACCCAGACACTTGTCAACACAGGATTTTGGATTATATATGCCACCATTTATTTATCATGATTTTATGTCTTTTGTCTCTTTGTGTGTCCTCAGTGCTTACCAGCTTAATAAATGTTTATTGATTGATTGGTGTATCTGGTAGAAGCAAGGTTTAATTTATAGTTCTCAGATACTTTTCCCCATTTTATTTCAATAGCAATTCAAACAGGGAAAAAAAAAAAGAAAGCTTATTTATCATGTGTCTCCCTCTTTCTGTCCTTTCTCTATGGCTTTTCTATATTCTCTTTTTTTAAAAAGTTGGTTTATATCTGGAGGTTGAATGCTGAAGATCTATCTTAGCCACTATAAAAATAGGGTTCTACAGCAAAAGACTAAAAGCAATTCATTTCCCTGGACTGATCCTGGCTTCTTTATGGTATTTATCAGAGTGTAATCTATTTGGACTGCATGACTTGGACAAGGACTGTGTTATTAAATAATGGTGTGTCAGTCATGGAGAAAAACAATTATTGTCCTTTGTTTTTCATCTAATCTTATAAGAGAGGTTAATGGATAAAGAGCCGTTCTCAAAGCCATGAATATCTGGGTTCAAATTCCAGCTTTGATAACTGTGAGAAACTGGGCAAGTCTTTTCATCTTTTCATACTATTAACAACTATTTATGTCTCCTAAGAAAAGGTGCTGACTTACATGAGTGATAGAATCTTAAGTACTGCCCTAGTACTCAAATTCTGACTCTACAAAAGGATCTTCTGCTGTTTTTCTGTGCACATCTAGTTTGCCCCAGCCCCAATATCTACATTCTTTTACCTTGCATTTCTAGCTACTATATACTGACCTCCCCCTTCTCTCTGGAACAAATGTATTTTTTTCCATGCGTATCCTATCTGAAATATATCTAATCACAGGGATTTTTCTCCATGCTTATCTTGTTCAAATGGATCTGAGATTTATCAATTTTCCTGCTTTGCTCAATTCTCCTTTCTTACTCTCCCTTCTTAATATAATACCTCCCCTTACTCTTTTGAGTTGCCTGTCTCCCTTTAGGAAGAGGTTCTCAGGGTGAGTCACCCCAACTAAATGTTTAATAAATGTCCTTGCTTGGTTTGAATATTGACTGAGCCTGATTTCTTTCAGAGAAGATAAAACAGCAACCTGATACCCTGATACCCCAACATTTTTTGTATGACATTTTATATGACATTTTTTGTCATATCCCAACGTAAGTAGAGGGATTTTCCTCATCTAGAAGTTCCCAATATCAATGGACTCATAGATTCAGTCTCTCTCCTTATTACAGAATACCACTGATGATTTATATATATATAAGTAGTGGCTTAAGGAATGTCTGTCATTCAAGGAATGTACACAGGAGAAGGAAGCAAACCAGTTATGTAGCAAGAGCAAGGTATAATGGATGGAAATCCCATATGTTGTATGGTATCCAGGAAATGTAAAAAGAAAAAAGAGGAAGGCATGATGGTAGCATGAAAACATTTTTATCCTCTCCCTGTAAAGAAATAAACCAAAAATCTGTGCTGTAGGATGTGAAGACAAAGGTGAATTGATTATCTAAAAGGGATAAGAGACTTAGTAATTTGTTATGAAAGTCTTTCATTATATTTAATAATTGGTAGAATCTCCAGAGAAAAAAACTGATGAGAGTTGGGTTGGGTTGATGAGAAACCCAGAAAAAAATCTCACAGATTGAAACATATTTTATTTGCTTATTTATTGTTTAGTTCTTTATTTATTAACACACATTGCTTTATGAATCATATTGGGAGAGAAAAATCAAAGCAAAAGGGAAAAAAAAAGCAAAAGAGAGAAAAAAAAAAAACCAGAAAAAAAGAGAAGCGAACATAGCATGTATTGATTTACATGCAGTCTCTTTAGTTCTTTTTTCTGGATGCAGATGGCATTTTCTGTTCAAAGTCTATTAGGATTGCTTTGGATCACTGAACCACCAAGAAGAATTAAGTCTTTCATAGTTGAACATAGCATATTCTTGCTGTTATTATATACAATATATTCCTGGTTCTGCTTGTTTCAATCAGCATCAATTCATGTAAATCTTCTTTCTAAAATCAGCATGTTCATCATTTTTTTATAGAATAATAATATGCCATTACCTTTATGTATCACAGCTTGTTCAGCCATTTCCCAATTGATGGGCATCTACTTCTTTTCCAATTCTTTGCTACCACAACAAGGGCTGCTACAAACATTTTTGCACGTGTAGGTCCTTTTCCCTCCTTTATGATTTCTTAGGGTATAGATCCAGTAATGACACTGCTGGGTCAAAGGGTATACACAGTTTTATAGCCCTTTAGACATACTTCCAGATTGCTCTCCAGAATGGTTAGATCATTTCACAATTTCGCCAACAATGCATTGGTGTCCCAGTTTTCCCATATCCTCTCTAATATTTATCATTACCTTTTCCTGTCATTTTAGCTAATCTGAGAGGTGTGGGGTTGTATCCCAGAGTTATTTTAATTTTCATTCCTCTAATGAATAGTGATTTAGAGCATTTTTTCATATGAGTTTAGCTAGATTTGATTTCATTATCTGAAAATTGTTCATATTCTTTGACCATTTATCAATTGGGGAATAACTTGCATTCTTATAAATTTGACACTTCTTTACATATTTTAGAAATGAGACCTTTATTAGAAATACTGACTATAAAGATTTTCCCACATCTTTGTACTTCCCTTTTAATCTTGTTTTTGTTGATTTTGTTTGTGCAAAATCTTTTTAATGTAATCACAGTTGTCCATTTTATTTTTTTCATAATATTCTTTAGTTCTTTGGTCATAAATTCCTCTCTTCTCCAAAGATCTGATAGGCAAATCATCCCTTATTATCCTAATTGTTAATGGTATCATCCTTTATGCCCAAAGCATGTATTCATTTTGCCCTTATTTTGGTATAGAATGTAAGATGCATCTTTTATTTTAAAAAAAATAGTTCTCAACAATTACTTTTATAAGATTTTGGTTTCCTTATTTTTTCTCCCTCCCTCCTTCCCCTCCTCACCCAAGATAGCAGTCCATCTAATACAGGTTATACATGTACAATGATATTAAACATATTTGCACATTAGTCATGTTGGTAAAGAAGAATCAGAACAAAAAGGAAAAACCATAAAAAAGTAAAAACTGTAGATTTTGATCTACTTTCAGAATCCATAGTTCTTTCTCTGTATGTGAATAGCATTTTCCATCATGAATCTTTTGGAATTGTTTTGGATCATGGCACTGCAATAAGAACTAAGTCTATCAATGTTGATCATCCAAATAATGTTGTTGTTATTGTGGACAATATTCTCCGAGTTCTGCTCATTTTATTGAGCATCAGTTCATGTAAATCTTTCCATATTTTTCTGAAATTTGCCTGCTCATCATTTCTTTCTTTTTTTTTTTTAAACAGTTTTTATTTACCAGATATATGCATGGGTAATTTTACAACATTGACAATTGCCAAACCTTTTATTCCAATTTTTCCCCTCCTTCCCCACCTCACCCCCGATGGCAGGTTGACCAATACATGTTAAATATGTTAGAGTATAAATTAAATATAATATATGTATACATGACCAAACATTTGTTTTGCTGTACAAAAAGAATCGGACTTTGAAATACTGTACAATTAACCTGTGAAGGAAATCCAAAATGCAGGCGGACAAAATTAGAAGGATTGGGAATTCTATGTAGTGGTTCATAATCATCTCCTAGAGTTCTTTCGCTGGGTGTAGCTGGTTCAGTTCATTACTGCTCTATTGGAACTGATTTGGTTCATCTCATTGTTGAAAATGGCCACTTCCAACTAATACATTGCTGGTGGAGTTGTGAAAGAATCCGGCCATTCTGGAGAGCAATTTGGAACTATGCCCAAAAAGTTATCAAACTGTGCATACCCTTTGACCCAGCAGTGCTACTACTGGGCTTATATCCCAAAGAAATACTAAAGAGCGGAAAGAGACCTATATGTGCCCAAATCTTTGTGGCAGCTCTTTTTGTTGTAGCTAGAAACTGGAAGATGAATGGATGTCCATCAGTTGGAGAATGGTTGGGTAAATTATGGTATATGAAGGTTATGGAATATTATTGCTCTGTAAGAAATGACCAGCAGGAGGAATACAGAGAGGCTTGGAGAGACTTACATCAACTGATGTTGAGTGAAATGAGCAGAACCAGAAGATCACTATACACTTCAACAACAATACTGTATGAGGATGTATTCTGATGGTAGTGGAAATCTTCAACATAAAGAAGAGCCAACTCACTTCCAGTTGATCAATGATGGACAGAGGTAGCTACACCCAGAGAAGAAACACTGGGAAGTGAATGTAAATTGTTAGCACTAATATCTGTCTGCCCAGGTTACATGTACCTTTGGAATCTAATGCTTATTGTGCAACAAGAAAATGGTATTTACACACATGTATTGTATCTAGGTTATATTGTAACACATGTAAAATGTATGGGATTGCCTGTCATCGGGGGGAGGGAGTAGAGGGAGGGGGGGGATAATTTGGAAAAATGAATACAAGGGATAATATTATAAAAAATATATAATAAAAATTATTAAAAAAAAAAAAAAGAAAGAAAGAAAAGAAAATGGCCACGTCCATCAGAATTGATCATCATATAGTATTGTTGTTGAAGTATACAACGATTTCCTGGTCCTGCTCATTTCACTCAGCATCAGTTCATGTAAGTCTCTCCAGGCCTTTTTGAAATCATCCTGTTGGTCATTTCTTACAGAACAATAATATTGCATAATATTCATATACCACAATTTATTTAGCCAATCTCCAATTGATGGGCATCCACGTAGTTTCCAGTTTCTGGCCACCACAAAGAGGGCTGCCACAAACATTCTTGCACATACAGGTCCCTTTCTCTTCTTTAAGATCTCTTTGGGATACAAACCCAGTAGCAACACTGCTGGCTCAGAGGGTATGCACAGTTTGATAACTTTTTGAGCATAGTTCCAAATTGCTCTCCAGAATGGCTGGATGTATTCACAGTTCCACCAACAATGTATCAGTATCCCTGTTTTCCTACATCCCTCCAACATTCTGCATTACCTTTCCCTGTCATTCTAGCCAATCTGACAGGTGTGTAGTGGTATCTCAGAGTTGTCTTAATTTGCATTTCTCTGATTAATAATGACTTGGAGCATCTTTTCATATGACTAGAAATAGTTTCAATTTCTTTATCCGAGAATTGTCTGTTCATATCCTTTGACCATTTATTAAATAGAGATTGGCTTGATTTCTTACATATTACAGTCAATTCTCTATATATTTTGGAAATGCTGCTCATCATTTCTTATAGCACAATAGTATTCCATTCCATTTCCAAATTGATAAACATACTCTTAATTTCCAATTATTTGACACCACAAAGAGAATGAAACATAGTTTTTCTTTATTTTTTTTTGTCTGTTTTCTTTTACAACATGACAAACATGGAAATATGTTTTGTATGACTGCAGGTGTATAATGTATATCAAATTGTTTGCCTTCTCAATAGGGGAGAGGGAGGGAAGAGAGAGAGAAAGAGAGGGGGGGGCAGAGAGAATTTGCAACTCAAAAATTTGTTTTAAAAGAATGTTAAAAATTGTTTTTACAAGTAACTAAGGGAAAAATAATAAAAAAATACTTCGGAACAACAGGTAGACATTTTACTGTGAGTACTAAAATTCTGCAGTTGTTAACATTCTGTTTGAATATAGTGATTCTTTTAACTAGATGTTGAGAATACAATCATCAGTTCTTTGGTCAAGATGTATCAAGAGATGTTCGAAAAAAGGAAGTTTTAAGTTTTGGGGCTAAATTTGGACTCACTCTTCAGAGTTGAGGTTCTGTAGCATGGCTTATTGCCAGCATAATATTCAATTAGAAATGATGTAGTTTTGTTCTAGAAACTCAGTAACCAAGGGACTAACTTAGCATTAGAATTAGCTTCAAATACTGTCATTTTCTGCCTCTCCTTATGAAAAAAGGAAATTGAGATATTGGTTCTTCCTTAACTGAATGTATGCAGATTTATAACCATAGTTAAAAAAAGTCATAAAGTATAAAGAAATGTAAATAACTTATTCTTGGAGATATAGTGGATTTGTAAAATAGATTAGTGAATATTGGGATAAAAATGAGCAGATCTTTCATTTTTATTATTGTTTAATATTTTTGAAAAATAAACTATATTTTAATAAGCAGCAAGTGAAGTTGAATTTTAAAAATACCACTACAAGACTATTTTCTGTGATTTCCAGAATTAATGTATCTTTAAAAATTAGTTATGTGTTAAGTAACTCTCTCAGATAAAATCACTTTTGACAGCTTATTGTCACAGATCCCTGACTTTTTAAAAATAAAATAGTCTTTTTATGTTTCACTTTAAACAATATTGTTATTGGCCATATTTAATTTTCTATTTTGATACCTCCATTTGTCAAAAAGAAAAGAGTATTATCTCTTAAGATTATGATACATAAATTTTAAAATGTTGTAAATTACAGTCACATATACTCTTTATGTTATTGACATGTGAGAAAGAATGGTAAAAACTTGTACTTCTCTGACTAGCCAATGTTAGGATTCTTACAAGGTGCTAAGTTGATTGTCTAATTTAGATGATACTTAACAATTCTCTAGTTCAGAGTTCACACCTTTAAGAGATCATACTTTTAAGGAGCTCCCACAAGTCCAAGGAGTACCCATAAGCCCATTCTCTGGGAGGATATAAGGAGCCAGGATTCAGGGAGGAGGGGTCAAGATTTCTTTCCCACGTCTACCTTTGTGCTGGCTAGAGGATTTGGATTCAGAGGGAACTAGAAGCTGAAGCTGGCTGGAGATATTCTGACAAGAGCTTTTTTGGGAACCAAGGAAAGAGAAAGGCCTCTATTAAAGCTAGCCAGACCCCAGGAAAAGATTCAAGACTTTGAAGGACACAATATAGGATCTGGACTTTAACTCCTGGCTGGATTTGGAATTATTGAATTGGAACTAAAGCTAAGGCTGTCTCCAGAAGCCCCCCAAGAAATCTCCTCACAGAAAGGGAAGTAGGAATGGAAAAGGGATAGTGTCAGAAAACAGGAAAAGGGGAAATAAAAAGAGGTAAATTACATCCCAGGAAGAGGCAAAGAAAATTTATTATATCTGAGGGAGTTTAGAGAAGGGGAGGAACATTGTGTGAACCTTACTGTCATCAGAGTTGGCTCAAAGAGTAAATAATTGACATATTTCTTTTTCAGAGAATTCTCTCTCACCTCATTAAAAGGGGGGAGAGGAAAAGGAAAAGGAAAGGAGTAATAAGGGAAGGGTACAAGAAAAGGGAAGGGATTTAAAAGGAGGGGGGAGGGACACTAAAAAGGGAGGGCTGCGTGACACAAGTGGGGCCCAAAAGTTTAATACTGGCAAAGGGGTTCAGGGGGGACAAGGGAAAAAAAAAGCATAATCTGGGGATAATATGATGGCAGGAAATACAGAATTAGTAATTTTAACTGTAAATGTGAATGGGATGAACTCTCCCATTAAGCGGAGGCTGATAGCAGACTGGATCAAAAACCAGAACCCTACAATATGTTGCTTACAGAAAACACATTTAAAACATGGAGATACTTACAGAGTAAAGGTAAAAGGCTGGAGCAGAATTTACTATGCTTCAAGTAAAGTCAAAAAAGCAGGGGTAGCCATCTTTATTTCAGATCAAGCAAAAGCAAAAATTGATCTAATTAAAAGCGATAAGGAAGGAAACTATATCTTGCTAAAGGGAAGCATAGACATGAAGCCATATCAATACTAAACCTATATGCATCAAGTGGTATAGCATCTAATTTTCTAATTTCCTAAAGAAGTTAAGAGAGTTGCAAGAAGATATAGATAGCAAAAGTATAAGTGGGAGATCTCAACCTCGCACTCTCAGAATTAGATAAATCAAACCACAAAACAAATAAAAAAGAAATTAAGGAGGCAAATAGAATATTAGAAAAATTAGGTATGATAGATCTTTGGAGAAAACTGAATGGTGATAGAAAGAAGTATACTTTCTTCTCAGCAGTTCATGGAACCTATACAAAAATTAACCATCTATTAGGACATAAAGGTCTCAAAATTAAATGCAGGAAGGCAGAAATAGTAAATGAAGGAGTCATACAAAACTCCTTTTATGACATAGACATGATACTGATACTTAAACCAGGTACATTGAAAACTGAGAAAGAAAACTATAGACCAATCTCCTTAATGAATATTGATGCTAAAATCTTAAATAAGATATTAGCAAAAAGACTTCAGAAAATCATCCCCAGGATAATACATTATAATCAAGTAGGAGTTATACCAGGAATGCAGGGTTGGTTTAATATTAGGAAAACTATTAGTATAATTTACCATATTAATAATCAAATTAACAAAAACCATATGATCATCTCAATAGATGCAGAAAAAGCATTTGTTAAATTCTACATCCATTCCTACTAAAAATACTTGAGAGTATAGGAATAAATGGACTATTCCTTAAAATAGTCAGGAGCATATATTTTAAATTGTCAGTAAGTATCATATGTAATGGGGATAAACAGAAACCTTTCCCAGTAATATCAGGAGTGAAACAAGGTTGCCTACTATCACCATTACTATTCAATATTGTATTAGAACTACTAGCCTTGGCAATAAGAGTCAAGAAAGAGATTAAAGGAATAAGAGTAGGTAATGAGGAAATCAAACTATCACTCTTTGCAGATGATATGATGGTATACTTAGAGTACCCCAGAGATTCTAATAAAAAGTTATTAGAAATAATTCACAACTTTAGCAAAGTTGCAGGATATAAAATAAATCCACATAAATCCTCAGGATTTTTATACATCACCAACAAAATCCAACAACAAGAGATACAAAGAGAAATTTCATTCAAAATAACTGTTGATAGTATAAAATATTTGGGAATCCACCTACCAAAGAAAAGTCAGGAATTATATGAGCAAAATTACAAAAAAACTTGCCACAAAAATAATTGGTTTAAATAATTGGAAAGACATTAAGTGCTCTTGGATAGGTCAAGTGAATATAATAAAGATGACAATACTCCCTAATGTATCTATTTAGTGCTATGCCAATCAGACTCCCAAGAAACTATTTTAATGACCTAGAAAAAATAACAACAAAATTCATATGGAAGAACAAAAGGTCGAGAATTTCAAGGGAATTAATGAAAAAAAAAAATCAAATGAAGGTGGCCTAGCTGTACCTGATCTAAAACTATATTATAAAGCAGCAGTCACCAAAACCATTTGGTATTGGCTAAGAAATAGACTAGTGGATCAGTGGAATAGGTTAGGTTCACAGGACAAAATAGTGTACAACTATAGCAATCTAGTGTTTGACAAACCCAAAGATACCAACTTTTGGGATAAGAATTCATTATTTGAAAAAAACTGTTGGGAAAACTGGAAATTAGCATGGCAGAAATTAGATATGGACCCACACAACACCATATACCAAGATAAGATCAAAATGGGTCCATGATTTAGGCATAAAGAATGAGATCATAAATAGATTAGGGGAACATAGGATAGTTTACCTCTGAGACTTGTGGAGGAGGAAGGAATTTGTGACCAAAGGTGAACTAGAGATCATTATTGATCACAAAATAGAAGATTTTGATTACATCAAATTAAAAAGCTTTTGTACAAACAAAACTAATGCAAACAAGATTAAAAGGGAAGCAACAAATTGAGAAAATATTTTTACAGTTAAAGGTTCTGATAAGAATGAAAATATATAGAGAACTGACTCTAATTTATAAGACATCAAACCATTCTCCAATTGATAAATGGTCAAAGGATATGAACAGACAATTTTCAGATGATGAAATTGAAACTATATCCACTCATATGAAAAAGTGTTCCAAATCACTACTGATCAGAAGATGCAAATTAAGACAACTCTGAGATACCACTACACACCTGTCAGATTGGCTAAGATGACAGGAAAAAATAATGACCAGCAGGATGACTAAAGAGAGGCTTGGAGAGACTTACATCAACTGATGATGAGTGAAATGAGCAGAATCAGGAGATCATTATACACTTCAACAACGATACTGTATGAATATGTATTTTTATGGAAGTGGATATCTTCAACATAGAGAATATCTAATTCAGTTCCAGTTGATCAATGATGGACAGAAACAGCTACACCCAGAGAAGGAACACTGGGAATTGAGTGTAAACTGTTTGCACTATTGTCTTTCTACCCAGGTTACCTTTGGAATCCAATTCTTTCGTGCAACAAGAAATTTGGTTTTACACACATATATTGTATCAAGGATATACTGTAACACATTTAACATGTATGGGATTGCCTATCATCTAGGGGAGGGAGTAGGGGGAGGGAGGGGAAAATTCAGAAAAGAAGTGAGTACAAGGGATAATATTGTAAAAAAAAAATTATCCAAGCATATGTACTGTCAAAAGAAATTATAATCATAAAATTAATTTTAAAAAAAGAATTAAAAAAAAAAACATTTGTGGCAGCCCTCTTTGTAATGGGCAGAAATTGGAAACTGAGTGGATGCCCATCAGTTGGAGAATGGCTAAATAAATTGTGATGTATGAATATTATGGAATATTATTGTTCTGTAAGAAATGACCAACAGGATGATTTCAGAAAGTCCTGGAGAGACTTACATGAACCAATGCTGAGTGAAATGAGCAGGACTAGGAGATCATTGTATACTTCAACTACAATACTATATGATGATCAATTCTGATGGACGTGACCCTCTTCAACAATGAGATGAACCAAATCAGTTCCAATAGAGCAGTAATGAATTGAACCAGCTATACCCAGCAAAAGAACTCTAGGAGATGACTATGAACCACTACATAGAATTCCCAATCCCTCTATTTTTTTCTAGCTGCATTTTTTATTTCCTTCACAGGCTAATTTTACACTATTTCAAAGTCTGATTCTTTTTGTACAGCAAAATAACTGTTTGGACATGTATACATATATTGTATTTAACATATTTAACATGTATTGGTCAACCTGCCATCTTGGGGAGGGGATGGGGAGTAGGAGGGGAAAAATTAAAACAAAAACTTTGGCAATTGTCAGTGCTGTGAAATTACCCATGCTTATATCTGGTAAATAAAAAACTAGTTTAAAAAAAAAAAAAAAAAAAAAAAAAAGCTGTCTTCTTAGCATAACATTTTCTTAACCCACCTTTGCTAATCCCTAATATGAAGGAAGCAATTTGCCTTTTTGGACTTGTCCCAATGATGAAGATATTTTCTTCTCAATGTAAACTCATCTTTACAATAGTCCTAAGAGGACTGTTGTAGAAACCTGTCTTCTTAGCAAGCTGTCTTTTTAGTGAAGACATATATCTCCTTTTGCCACAATCTTCAGGTTTGCTAATTCTTTTGCAAAGAATCTGCAACATTGACCAAAAGGGATCTCTTACTCTCAATTCTCATATGTCATTAGTAGCAAACACTTGATGAACTAGTTTAGTTCATGTTCTTAATTGTTGAATAAAATTCTCTCTTTAGTTGTTTTTAATGAAAAAACATATTTTTATAATCTCAACATATACATGAATTGGAAGAGATCCTTCAAGACTGTGTTTTGATCTATTAAATACTCTTTTGTAAATACAAACAGTAAACTCAATGAAATTTTAGTATTCTGTATACATCTCAACCTATTATAATGTGATCTGCTCTAGAAAATAGTTTGTGAAAACTTACTGTTACCTTCTTGGCATACCAGATAGAGAGCTGGGCTTAAAGACCTGAATTCAAAAATCTATCTCTAACATATAATTCTGTGAGATTTTGGATAATTCATCTAATTACTCAGTTCTTTAGGTTTATAGTCTCTAAATTTCTCACCTGAAAGTTCTTAATGAAATCATAGGTCCAGGCCTTATTCCTATCCATTTCTTTGATATGTGTATAATCATTTTCATAAAGTTGAAAAAGTAAGCATGTAGATGGATGATATTGATGTTTTCTTACCTTCTAGAATAATAATATGTAATTTTCTATTTGTTTAACATCTTTTAAAATTCCTTGAGATCTTTTAAATACCTCTGAGATTTTGTAAAATGGTGCCTCAGTCCTCTGAAGATTGTATCACTTCCAGGATGGTCTAGGCTAGTCACTCTTTCTGACTTTGTAGGATTTTAGTTCCATTTCTTGCCAGGGATAGAGTGTATTAGGGTCCAAATCTTGAGGCTTTGATGAGAGCAAAACCTTATACAAACTTAAATGGACTTACTCTCTGGAGAAGAACTCCTTTGTTATACAAACTTCTCCATATCCTCTGGAAGCAGGAAGATCTTTTCAGATACAAATTTAAATATTCTTGCTTATCCTGTTCTATTATTCAATTTCTGTATAAAGCAAAGTTTTCAGATTATGTTTCTTTGCAATATTACTTCTTTCTTGAAGCTAATATTGCCCATCAAGACATCTTGATGTTTATTTCTAATCAATAAAGTCTTTCTTATCACAGCTTTGAGTAGGTGAAATTCTTTCGCTACAGACCCAACTATAGAACTTTGGAGGGAGAAGAACCACAGATCCATTCCTGGCCTAGATCATATCCTCATCATTTGGTGGCCCTCAAGATTTTTTTTTTTTTTTTTTTTTTTACGGAGGTAAATCCAAAATATCACCCTTCTATAGTGGGAGGAAGTTCAAAATTCCCAGGAATTGTGGCCAGAACTGTTGGGAGCTACGTAGCTCTGAGGATCATTTCTGCTCGGGATTCTCCTTCCCCTCTCCCCTGCCAGCTTTTAGGTTGAGCTCTACGGCCATTTCCAGCAGGAAGTAGCTACAGAAGAAACCACGACCCTTTTCCAAAAGAATTTGTGCTTATTGTTTGAGGGGGGGATGGTATGATGAGAGCAAAACTAGAGAGCCCAGTAAAGTTGTAAAATCACCAACAAAACCTTATACAAACTTAAATGGACTTACAGTCTCTGGAAAAGAATTCCTTTCTTACTTAAAACTTCACGTTTCTCCTTTTAACTAACTAGTGTAACTAGATATTAGTATTTCTAATTAGCAATTAATTTCCTGTTTGTTAGATAAAATAAATTTCCTTTTGTGTCCGTGTTGTGATATTCAGTATTTATTGAATTAAAAAATGTAGTATGTTTGTTGTCTTTGTTATTTGTAACAAGTGCTCCCTTTCCTCCATTGTCAAAAAGAGATGCATGTGTAGTAATTAGGACTTCATTACGTTACAATTTTCATCCCTCCCCTTTAGAATTTATCCTGCAACTTTATTTTGGAAAATGGACTAAGTACCATGTTGTTTGTGGCTCATTCTGACTTTGTCTAAAAACCCTATCTAAACGTGGGAACAGACTTCGGCCAAGATGGCGGCGTGGAGGCAGACAGCTGCTTGAGCTCGTATTTTCTCTCGGGACTTACTTCATGACAAGCCTCGGAGTTAATGCTTGACTGGAAAAGAAACCCACAAATAATCACCAACAGAAGACAACCTTGAAATTTGCCAGAGAAGGTCTGTGTTTGCTCAGGGGAGGGTAAAACAGACTGGGCGCAGATTGAGGGCAGGCAGCCAGAGTGAGACAGGCAGCTCACACAGCTCAGACTGGAGGGGGAGGGGTACGATCTCTGCCGTTTCTGTGAAAAGACTTTTACCCCAGTGTGGATGTTCCCTCTTGGCAGCAAGCCAGGAGCAGTGCAGAGGGTGTAAACACTAGAGGCGAAGAAAAAAAACCCCAGAAAGCGAGTGTCTCTTGGGGCCCGGCCACCCCCACCCCCACCTGGAGTGACTCAGCACATTCTCAGAGCCTCAGAGAGCAGACACAGCCATCGCTGTCCTGTTAGTGCCTCACTGCTGCCCTACCCCCAGTCTGTAGAGGAAGCCTGTTAACATCCAGCCCCATCCCCCCCAAAACAGACCAACTGTTTCTCTTGTCAATTTGTTTTCTTCGATTCCAGCTCTGACAAAATGAACAAAAAATTCAAAAGGGCTCTAACTATTGACAGCTTCTGTATGGAGAGAGAGCAGACTTCAAATACTGAGGAGACTAAAAACAGACTGTCCCCAGAGGAATCCCCTAAGGGCAATATTGATGAGGGTTGAGCAATATTGATGAGGGTTGAGCAATATTGATGAGGGTTGGGGTCCCTTTAAGATTCCTTTCTAATTGCCCAACCCATGACTGACCTTGATTCACAAATCCTGGTCAAAGGCACCCTTTGAATATCCGGGCCCAGTCCCCACCGTCAACTCAGCTTCCCCCAGCCCTCACCTGAGCTGGGCTAACTGAAAAGCCCGCCAGAACTGGGTACCGCCCATCATCTTCTAGGTATAAAAGAAACAAGCTGGAGCTCCCCCTTTGCAGGAGTCCTCCCAGCCAACACATGGTATGTTTCCAGTCATGTAGGGGTCCCTGCCCGCCCAGCGGCTACCTTTGGCCCTGGCGTCTTTCTAACTGAGCTTTACTTCCAAATTCCTACAATAAATCTTTTATTTATCAATCTAGGTTTTCGGGCCTGTAAATTCATTTTACAGGGGACACTGCACCTCATGAGATCATCTATGCGCCAAGAAATGGGGTTCCCCCTTTCCTTTCCTTCATTAGTTAGTGGCCCTCACGGGGACCCTGAAAATTGTTACCCCGAAAACTAACCTTAACCTTTTCAGGTCTCTCATAACCGATTTTCGTCTTCAGCAGTTTCAAGCAGCTTCGGGGAAGAATATCTGTGTTCCTATCCTCGTCTCACTCTATCTCTAAAACATAGGGCACCCAGACCAGGTTTGGGCTGCGAGCAAAGTCTCCCTTGGAGATTACTTCTCTTTTTGTCTCACTCTGTCTCTAGAGGCCACTTGTAGAGCCAAAGCAAATTCTAATCCCTTTATTTCGCCAGAAAAGCCTGCTCACAGGCTGGAGACACTCCAGATGGAGAGCATCTCTTCTTCACCCCTCCCCCCACCACGTGGCCGTCCCTCTTGGGTCCCAGGCCAGCAGTCTCCTTGATCTCTTCTGGGGGAGATATCTGTGTTTGAGCCCCTCTCTCACCCCACCGTAGTGGCCAGGCTGGAGCCACGAGGAGACGGTCAATGGATCAGGGCGAACTTGGAGATGTGTCTCTACCCAACTGCATGAGCCTTCACTTTCACCACCTGAGAAGCACTGGGTAAGATAACATCTCTCCCTTCCCTCATCCTCTCTCTTTTCCAACCTCTCCCATGTGGCTTAAACTGCCATTTAAATGCTCCCATCCTGTCCCCTTCTTGGGGTACAGTGGGGAGATTTGGGGACTCCAAGATCTCTAGAAAAGTTTCCTATTCACTATTAAAAGGAGCTCTGCCGCAACTCTGAACGCCCCTCCCATAGCTTCTACCTGGCTCTTAAAAGGAGCCAAGACTTCCAGGGCTCTCAGAGAATTAGCTTGTCCCATACCTTTTAAAATGGTTTCCTGACCATGCTTTCTAGGCTGGATAAAAGATTTTAAAACTGCCTATTTTCTTTCTAAGGGCATACTTACCTGCTTTCTAAAGCCTAGACAGAATTTAAACTAGCTGTTCAAGCCTTTCTCTATCTCAGTAACCTTGCAGGTGGGAGCTCCTGACTTTTCTCTTGGTCCAGGACTTTTAGCTCCTAGTGTACTCTTTCTCTCAATTGGATGACCCCTATGCCCCCTCATATGCTGACAATTAAAAGATGCCCTTTCGAAGTTCTGGTCCTGGCCAGGCTAGAGCTTCAGAAAGGACATCTTTGTAATTTGGGCTGGGGAACAAAATTCTGAATCCAGGCAATTGTTAAGAGAGTGAAAATAGTTTCTTTTGATTTCTCCTTTTTTCCCCCCATCCTGACTGCAGGCAGGCAGGGGTGAATTAAAGTGATTGAAACTATTTAAATGCTCCTTAACTACTTTCAATTTGGCTTCTCGCTAGAATCTTTCTCTGTTCTGGTGTGCAACAGTTCTTTTTTACTGCCTCAGTTTCCTTAAACTGTCTCTTTCTTGACTACTCTGGCTTCAGTTCAGGAAGTCAGGGATATAGAATTAAGAATAGATTCTCCCTCAAGCTGCCTTTTAGAGAATGGACTACATTAACACCTGAATTCTATATGTAGAGTTCCAATCTCTCTCTAATTGCCCAACTCCCAACTTGCTTCCGGAGTGCTTATCTCCAATTAGGGTCTGACCTTCTAAATGCCCCAAACCCCCACACCCTAATCATTAGAAGAAGGGTGGGGGTAGGGTTTTTGTCCTCCACTCACTATTCTTAGCATTACCTTGTATATAGCCTGAAGCAAATGCTAGCTGCCTTCCCTTCCCTCTACCTCTTCTAACCGAGTTGGGAGGGGTCACGTGGGATTTCTCTTCTGCAGAGAAGGTTTTGAGATAGGCCAGCTTTCAAATTAATTGATCTGTTTTTTTTAAGATTTGTTAAAACTGGGGGACTTGCATAAAACTGACTATTGTTCTATATGAGAAAAACTTTTAACTATTACTCTGTATAAACCTGTTTAACTATTGCTGCATAGACCTGTTTACTATTGCTGTTTCAGGAAATTTACTAGAATGTTATGTATAATCTGATAATTTCTGTAAATGGGGGGGGGGGAGGAAACTGAGATTTCAACTGGTTAGAAAATTGGGAAAAACTGATATCTTATTTCAGTTCAGGCCGAATTGGAAACTCTTTGCTTAAATCTGCTAGACTATGATTGGCTGGTTTATGTTTTAACTTTGAAATTCCTTATTCAGTCTTTGGGATTAGTCTTTAAAAGCAACCAAAATCAGACACCTGTCCTAGGACTGGCAGTCTCTCTAATCTGTTTCTCCACTCCTGTTACCCCAGTTCCTTAATTATTATTTCAGCGTTTCAAGATCAGAACTCTAATGGTTGGGGTTGTCTGTTTTGGTCTAATTGCATAATTTACTCAGAAATTTCTCCTCCCTAGAGAGAGAGAGAGAGAGAGAGAGATGAAGCTCTCAAACTCCATTTTTTGTCTCTCTCTCTCAGAGCCCCTGACTCAGGGTGCCTTCTCAGGGCAGCAGGACCGCCTTGAGCACTGCTACACAACAGAGGCTGAGTTAAATGCACAAATGACCACAGACCTAAAGTCTGTCCATCTCTGGTTGAGATGCCCCCCAACTGCAGAGATTCCAACAGGGAGGCGTGTGTCTCTCTGAATGAGGAGTGCTGTTCTATGCTAATAATTTTGGGGTTATGGGGAGAAACTGGTCCTTGCCACAAGTCCTTGCATTTTCTAGTTTTAGTCTGGTTTATTTATTATTGTCCTAACTCAGTTTCCCTAATTATCCTGACTCAGTCCTGCCTCAGTTTCCCTGCCTGTTAGTCCTGTAAAACCTCCCCCTGTCTCTTTATCAAAATACTTGATAAGATCTTATGTTTCAGAATAGCAGAATGCCTCTCCCATATCAAACTATGGGAATGTCTTCCAATATTGCTCTTGCCTCTATTTCAGTCTTCCTGGTTTACTGTTCATGAGATAACACCCCCCCCACAGACTCTATCAGCAAGGTGGGACAGCTCAATTTCCTGGGACTTGATTGACACTGTCTGGAGCTCTACGTTCAAGCCAAGCATTGGTCATTGAGATGTCATGGCACAAGCTCTGGTGAAATAATCTCTCTCTCCCTTAGGAACGCCTAAAGGGAGTGAAGGCTATAGAGTTGGGGTCTGGTTACTGCCTCTCAAACTCCACTGAACAGATTAACTAATCTCTCTCCACCCACCTTAAGAGGGCTTCCCTGCTGTTAGCCCCTTTGAATTGAAAAGGTTGGGAAAAGAGCAATAATCAAACTTAGCCTGGGTTTCTGTGAATGCCATCCATACTTAGGTAGGATTTATTTCTAAAAGTTTGACTGCTAACTTCTTGAATTCTCTTATGTGGAATCAGACATTCTGTATAAGATTGTATTTGCATTGGGTATTTTAAAAACAAACTTTGTATGAATATTATCTACTTGGATATGAACCTATGGGGACATTTCCTTATTGTTATCAACGTAAGGTTATGATAAATATTTGTTTGTTCTTACATTTTTCCCTCATGTTTTAAGATCAGAGCAATAGTCAATAGAAACTGTTAATGCGATTCAATTGTCATGCCTTGCTGTTTCTAGCCTGATTATATGTAACCATTGTATCCTAAATGCTTGGGCAAATAAGCATTTAGCCTGGTCATCTGTCTGCTACTGGACAACTAATAGAAATCTGTAAGACCAAAACTGATTTCTAAAACGTGTTGTTTTCCCTTTATCTCGTTAACCTGAGACTCTCAGTTCTCTCCTCAGGGCAACTCCTGCCTCCAGACACTCAGAATGAAGCAGAGATGCAAATCTCTTCTAGACTTAAGCCTTAGAAGACCCCAGTCTCTGCCCTGAATCCGAGCAGGAGGAACTGCCTTCTCACCACCCCAGAACACCACAAGGGTTCACCTGGCCCCCTAGCATCCTGCTCCCTGGTAGAAATTTGAGGTCTGGCCCTGTTTCCCTTTTATCTCAGGACAGCCCGAACACCTCAGGGGCCAGTAAGCTGGGTGGGCTATGCTGATACTTTTCACCCCTCCTCCATAAAGAGTGGGGAAACTAGGAAGGAAAAGATTCAGGATCTTTGCTTATTGAATAACTAACTCTCTCCAAGAAAAACAGCAGTTTTTCCAACATTTCCAAGAGCTTAAACCACATTCTTATCTTAATCTGCAGCTCTGACAACTGGGGATATGCCCATCCCTGGACCCTGCCTTACAGAAGAGCCGTGGTTCATTAAATCTACTAGATATCAAGGCTTCTTTCCTCTCTTGGCTTCTGGTCCAAACCCGCTAATCCCAAACCCAGGAGAAATTAGCTCTCCTGGAAATTAAAGGTGAAAGAGCTAGGCTACAAATAATCTTTTCTCAGCATTTTCTCCTGTTTCTCTTGATAATTAGATGGGCTATCAGACAAGCAGCCCACAGAAGGGACCTGATGCATTTCTTGCTAAAGGCCCTATTCTCCTGAATGTCACCATCTCCACCCTACATGACACCCCACTTTTAATCTGTTCCCGAGATCTGTTTTCTCTAGGCTTCATACTTTGGATTCTCAGATGGCCTTTCAGCCTGGAGAACACTGACTGGGGACAACTGACTGGGACACCTCCTCAATGCCCTGTTGCCATCCCCCACACCTCATGCCTCACCTCCTGGCATGAAACCCCAAATCTCCTAAAGGAGAAGTTAAAAGAGTTGCAAGAAGATATAGACAGCAAAAGTAGAAGAGTGGGAGATCTCAACCTTGTACTCTCAGAATTAGATAAATCAAACCACAAAATAAATAAGAAAGAAATCAAAGAGGTAAATAGAATACTAGAAAAGTTTGATATGATAGATCTTAGGTGAAAGCTAAATGGAGATAGAAAGGAGTATACTTTCTTCTCAGCAGTTCATGGAACCTGTACAAAAATTGATCATATACTAGGGCATAAAAACCTCAAAATCAAATGCAGTAAGGCAGAAATAGTAAATGCATCCTTTTCAGACCACAATGCAATTAAAATTACATTTAATAAAAAGCCAGGGGAAAATAGACCAAAAAATAATTGGAAACTAAATAATCTTATACTAAAGAATGATTGGGTAAAACAGCAAATCATAGACATAATTAATAACTTCACCCAAGAAAATGACAATAATGAGACATCATACCAAAATGTGTGGGATACAGCCAAAGCAGTAATAAGGGGAAGTTTTATATCTCTACAGGCCTACTTGCATAAAATAGAGAAAGAGAGGGCCAACGAATTGGGCTTACAACTAAAATTGCTAGAAAAGGAACAAATTAAAAACCCCCAGACAAACACAAAACTTGAAATTCTAAAAATAAAAGGTGAGATTAATAAAATTGAAAGTAAAAAAACTATTGAATTAACTAATAAAACTAAGAGTTGGTTCTATGAAAAAAACCAACAAAATAGACAAACCCTTAGTAAACCTGATTAAAAAAAGGAAAGAGAAAAAGCAAATTGTTAGTCTTGAAAAAGAAAAGGGAGGGGGGGTGGCTAGATAGCGTAGTGGATAGAGCACCAGCCTTGAATTCAGGAGGACCCGAGTTCAAATCTGGTCTTAGACACTTCCTAGCTGTGTGACCCTGGACAAGTCACTTAACCCCAGCCTCAAAAACAAAACAAAAACAAAAAAAACAAAACAAACAAACAAAAAAAAGAAAATGAAAAGGAAGAACTCACCACTAATGAAAAGGAAATTAGAACAATAGTTAGGAGCTACTTTGCTCAACTTTATGCCAATAAATTCGATAACTTAAATGAAATGGAAGAATACCTTCAAAAATATAGCTTGCCCAGATTAACAGAGGAAGAAGTAAGTAGTCTAAATAGTCCCATCTCAGAAAAAGAAATAGAGCAAGCTATTAACCAACTCCCTAAGAAAAAATCTCCAGGACAGATGGATTTACATGTGAATTCTACCAAACATTTAAAGAACAACTAACTCCAATGCTATATAAACTACTTGAAAAAATAGGGATTGACGGAGTCCTACCAAATTCCTTTTATGACACAGACATGGTACTGATACCTAAACCAGGTAGATTGAAAACTGAGAAAGAAAACTATAGACCAATCTCCTTAATGAATCTTAAATAAGATATTAGCAAAAAGACTTCAGAAAATCATCCCCAGGATAGTACACTATGATTAAGTAGGATTTATACCAGGAATGCAGGGCTGGTTTAATATTAGGAAAACTATTAGTATAATTGACCATATTAATAATCAAATTAATAAAAACCATATGATCATCTCAATAGATGCAGAAAAAGCATTTGATAAAATCCAACATCCATTCCTACTAAAAACGCTTGAGAGTATAGGAATAAATAGACTATTCCTTAAAATAATAACGAGCATATATTTAAAACCGTCAGTAAACATCATATGTAATGGTGATAAACTAGAACCTTTCCCACTATCACCATTTTACTATTCAATATAGTACTAGAAACGCTAGCCTCGGCAATAAGAGCCGAGAAAGAGATTCAAGGAATTAGAGTAGGAAATGAGGAAATCAAACTATCACTCTTTGCAGATGACATGATGGTATACTTAGAGAACCCCAAAAACTCTGCTAAAAAGCTATTAGAAATAATTCAGAATTTTAGCAAAGTTGCAGAATACAAAATAAATCCACATGAATCCTCAACATTTTTATACAATCTATACATTTATACATTTTATACACAAGAGAAATTCCATTCAAAATAACAGTCGATAGTATAAAATATTTTGGAATATATCTACCAAAGGAAAGTCAGGAACTATATGAGCAAAATCACGAAACACTTGCCATAAAAATAAAGTCAGATTTAAATAATTGGAAAGACATTGAGTGCTCTTGGATAGGTCAAGCCAATATAATTAAGATGACAATACTCCCTAATCAATTTATTTAGTGCTCTACCAATCAGACTCCCAAGAAACTATTTTAATGACCTAGAAAAAATAACAAAATTCATATGAAGAACAAAAGGTTGAGAATTTCAAGGAAATTAATGAAAAAATCAAATGAAGGTGGCCTAGCTGTACCTGATCTAAAGCTATATTATATAGCAGCAGTCACCAAAACCACTTGGTATTGGCTAAGAAATAGACTAGTTGATCAGTGGAATAGGTTAGTTTCACAGGGCAAGATAGTGAATAAAAATAGCAATCTAGTGTTTGACAAACCCAAAAATCCCACCTTTTGGGATAAGAATTCATTATTTGACAAAAACTGCTGGGAAAACTGGAAATTAGTATGGCAGAAACTAGGCATGGACCCACATTTAATACCACATACTAAGATAAGATCAAAATGGGTCCAAGATTTAGGCATAAAGAACGAGATCATAAATAAATTAGAGGAACATAGGATAGTTTACCTCTCAGACTTGTGGAGGAGGAAGGAATTTGTGACCAAAGGAGAACTAGAGATCATTATTGATCACAAAATAGAAAATTTTGATTACATCAAATTAAAAAGCTTTTGTACAAACAAAACTAATCCAAACAAGATTAGAAGGGAAGTAACAAATTGGGAAAACATTTTTACAGTTAAAGGTTCTGATAAAGGCCTCATTTCCAAAATATATGGAGAACTGACTCTAATTTATAAGAAATCAAGCCATTCTCCAATTGATAAATGGTCAAAGGATATGAACAGACAATTTTCAGATGATGAAATTAAAACTATTTCCACTCATATGAAAGAGTGTTCCAAATCAGTATTGATCAGAGAAATGCAAATTAAGACAACTCTGAGATGTCATTACACACCTGTCAGATTGGCTAAGATGACAGGAACAAATAATGATGAATGTTGGAGGGGCTGTGGGAAAACTGGGACATTGATGGAGTTGTGAAAGAATCCAACCATTCTGGAGAGCAATCTGGAATTATGCCCAAAAAGTTATCAAAATGTGCATACCCTTTGAGCCAGCAGTGCTACTACTGGGCTTATATCCATCCCAAGGAGATACTAAAAAAGGGAAAGGGACCTGTATGTGCCAAAATGTTTGTGGCAGCCCTTTTTGTAGTGGCTAGAAACTGGAAAATGAATGGATGTCCATCAATTGGAGAATGGTTGGGTAAATTATGGTATATGAATGTTATGGAATATTATTGTTATGTAAGAAATGACCAACAGAAGGAACACAGAGAGGCTTGGAGAGACTTACATCAACTGATGCTGAGTGAAACGAGCAGAACTAGGGGATCATTATACACTTCAACAATGATACTGTATGAGGATGTATTCTGATGGAAGTGGATATCTTCAACATAGAGAAGAGCTAATCCAATTCCAATTGATCAATGATGGACAGAATCAGCTACATCCAGAAAAGGAACACTGGGAAATGAGTGTAAACTGTGAGTATTAATTTTGTTTTGTTTTGTTTTGGTTTGGTTTTCTTCCCAGATTATTTTTACCTTGTGAATACAATCCTTCCTTTGCAACAACAACAACAAAATTCGGTTCTGCACATATATATTGTACCTAGGATATACTATAAGATATTTAATATGTATGGGAATGCCTGCCATCTAGGGGAGGGGGGAGGGAAGGAGGGGAAAAACTCGGAACAGAAGGGAGTACAAAGGATAATATTGTTAAAAAAAAAAAAAAAATTAACCTATGCATATGTACTGTCAAAGAAAATGTTATAATTATAAAAATTAATTAAAAAATAAATAAAAGAGTGAAATGTAAAAAAAAACCTAAATAAATAAATGTGGGAACATTTGGCCTAGTCCTTCTTTTGTTTGTTTTTAAAGAAGTAGTTTTCTTTAGGTGATCTCAGTATGTTACTATTGAATGTGCAATTGTAACTCAACATGGACTATGGACAACCAATAATATGAAATTAGTTACAAGATTGCAAAACTGGTGGCTTTTTAAATAATATTCATCCCATAACAGAAAAATTTTCTCCTGTTACTTTAAAAACTTTATTTTCTCTCTCTTTTTGAAAAATCTGCTCACAGCACATTTTGTCTCAAATACTTTCCAAGTTATATTTGCCAATAAACATTTATTTATTAAGCATCTTTTCTGTCCCAGGTATCATGAAAGATGGCATCATCTCATAGAGTTTTACAATGTAATGGGAGAGATGACAAACAAATATGCACAAGCAAGCTATACACAGGAAAAATAGGAGAAAATAATAATAATTAAAAAAAAGTCACTAGAATTAAGAATTAGGAAAGGTTTCCCATAGAAGATGGGATTTTACTTGAAATTTAAGGCAATCTAGGGAAGCCAGGAGGCAGAGATATGGAGATAGATAAAGCATTCCTGACTTGGAGAAAAAATTGAGAGCCTGAGAAAATGCCTGGATATGAAAGATGGAGTATTTTGTTCATGGAATTGCAAGGAGACCAGTGTTACTAGATAAAAGAGTATGATGCAGATGTAAGGTATAGAAAGGCTGGAAAAGTTTTGAAGGACTTTGAATACCAAGCAGATTTTGCATTTGTTCTTAGAGGCAATAGAGAGACACTGGAGTTTATGAACTAAAGGGATGACAAGGTTGGACATGCATTTTAGGAAAATCATTTTAGTGGCTGTATGGAGGGCAGATTGGAGAAAAGAGAAAGAACTGACATCAGCAGCCTCACCAAGAGGCTATTATTATAATCCAGGAGTGAAGTGATGAGGTCCTGCACTAAAGTAGTGACAGTATATATGTTTGTGGAAATGGTATCTGGGAGAAATTGGAAAGATGAAAATACTTGTTTTACAATTTATAAAAAATGAAAGCATATGAGATGTGGTTTCCATGGAACACAGAGAATTCAGGATTCTAATTACCTTTATACATTAAGATATTAAGATTTATGTGTAATGTAAAAATCAACACTGGTCCCTTGTACTAATATTGATATTGCAAATGACTACTTGCTCAGAATAAAATACACTTATTTAGGTTGGTAGAATTAACTAAATTTCAAATTTTGAGGTCTGAGTCCATGTCCTACTTCTTTAGCAACTCCCATAGTTTGTACTATCATGCTGTGTGGGATAGGTCGGGTGCAAGAGCTCTTTCCCAATTAACTAATCAGAGACATCATCAGGTACAAAGAGAAAGCATTTATTTAATCCCTTCAGGGAAAGGCCCAGACATACCTGGGAGCATCCCAACTCTGCCATTTGCCCCTGGAACCTGGCCAGCTTCTGGCTTGTGCAGGATTTAAAAGCAAAAGACTTAAGCCTTCTCATTGGATAGACTAAAAGGACATAACCATCCTTGACCAATGGTCACCAATGTTGGTTGCCTTCTATAGTTTACTTCCTCCAACTGCCTGTATCTCAGGGTTCAAAGTTCATCCCTCCAGAGATCAAATGAGCTCTCCAAGGATCCCGTTCTGGGAACATGGATCATGTGACTCAATTCTGAGAAATACTTCATCCAATCAGTCCCATTCAATGCTGAGCACAGTAAGTGCTAAATAAATGCCTTTTGAGTAATGTTCTAAAAATACTTTAACTATTTGTGCACCTCTGGCTAGGTGTAAATTAGGTAGTATTGATGAGGTCCGGAGAATTTGGGTGGGAGATCCCCTCTGGTCAGAGCCGTAGGTCCTATGCAAAAGAATTTGCAAATCCAAAATCTGTGTGGCAAAAGGAAATTTATTTCCCCTAAGAAGACAGCTTGCTAGGAAGTTAACCTTCTTAGTGGGCAGGGAATAAGCAAAGGTTGGTTACACTGAGAAGAAGATATCTTCACCAGTGGGCATGGTCCTTTTAGGAAGATTCAGGATTCAGAATTGTCTTTTATTAGCTGTCTGAGGCTTGAGGCTAGGGGCTTCAATTCAATTCAAAATTAAATGAGATTACTTAACTGGGAGTTTGAGTCAATATTGACAATGCTCTAGGTCTAGATTTCCAGCTGAAAAGAGATTACTCATCTTGGGAAGGGCTTGTCTGGGACCTCTTAATTTGGGAAGGGCTTGTATAGGAAAGATGTGCTTTTCCCAGGGGAGAGCTTAAGACATCAAATCACCCTTCTTTCATCAATTAAAGGGGACACAGTTTCAGGGCCCCCCAAACATTAAGAGGGACACAATTTACATCAGTATAGTAGATAGAATGTGAGACTTGGATTCAGGAAGACCTGAGTTCAAATTCTGTTTTAGATAATCACTACCTGTGTGACCTTAGGCAAGTCACTTAATTAAAAAAAAAAAAAAAAAAAAACTTTTTTTAAAATAGCTTTTTATTTACAAGATATATGCATGGGTAATTTTTCAGCATTGACAGTTGCAAAACCTTTTGTTCTAATTTTTCCCTTCCTTCCCCCCACCCCTTCTCCCAAATGGCAGGATGAACAATACATGTTAAATATGTTAAAGTATAAGTTAAATACAGTGTATGTATACAGGTCCATAGAATTATTTTGCTGTACAAAAAAAAATCAGACTTTGAAATAGTGTATAATTAGCCTGTGAAGGAAATAAAAAATGTGGCACACAAAAATAAAGGGATTGGGAATTCTATGTAGTGGTTCATAGTCATCTCCCAGAGTTCTTTCTCTGGGTATAGCTGGTTCAATTCATTACTGCTCTATTTGAACTGATTTGGTTCATCTCATTGTTGAAGAGAGCCATGTCCTACATCCATCAGAATTGATCATCATATAATATTGTTGTTGAAGTATATAATGATCTCCTGGTCCTGCTCATTTCACTCAGCATCAATTCATGTAAGTCTCTCCAGGCCTCTCTGAAATCATCCTGTTGGTAATTTCTTACAGAACAATAATATTCCATAACATTCATATACCACAATTTATTCAGCCATTCTCTGATTGATGGGCATCCATTCAGTTTCCAGTTTCTAGCCACTACAAAGAGGGCTGCCACAAACATTCTTGCACATACAGGTCTCTTTCCCTTTTTAAAAATCTCTTTGGGATATAAGCCCATTAACAACACTGCTGGGTCAAAAGGTATGCACAGTTTGATAACTTTTTGAGCATAGTTTCAAATTGCTCTCCAGTGTTTTCCCACATCCCCTCCAACATTTTGAATTATCTTTCCCTGTCATCCTAGCCAATCTGACAGGTGTATAGTGGTATCTCAGAGTTGTCTTAATTTGCATTTCTCTGATTAATAAGTCATTCAATTTTTCACATATATATCATCTTTTAGTGTTATGAGGTTGTCTTGAATATCCAAAACTATTGAGCTCACCTCTAAGTGTTGGTTAATGATTTCAGCAAATAAAGGATTTGCTGTTTTGATTATATTGAATGGCCACCAAGGAATTTGTGACAGAGTGAGAAAGATAACTCAACATAGATAATTTTAAAAGAAATAATGCTTTCAACAAAATGATACTCGATGGAAATAGGTTACATAAAAATATACTTACTTTGAGGCCTTGCTTTAACCCTCCTCCTATCTGTCCTTTTTAAGGGAATGAGCTCCTTTCCTTGAGTCTAAGGTGGACTTGCCTTTTTTGAATGCTACATAAAAGTTTTAGAGAAACTGAAGTATAGTAAGGAGTTGTAGCCACCTCACAGTGGCTGCTGGAAATCCAACCCAGACCTACAAAATGGATGATACAAGGAGACTGAGAGGCCATTGTTGTTCTCTGACTCGCTGCCCATCTGCCCGTCCACCCCTCTTCCCCCAACCTTGCAAGGCAGTTATCTGAGTTTCCTCTTCCCTCTGCCTCCAATTTATTTCATTCCAAGTCCACAAGCAATATCTGTGTAAGTAAAGGCTACCTTGCAACTCCCTCAAGTGTCACAATTTACAGCTGTGAAGGCTCTCGGAGAATTGACCTGACCTTTCTCCCAGGCATGGTCCTTAATAGTAAGGCATATTATACTTAGAAGTTAGAACTAATTAGCTATCATGAGATAGTGAGAATATGAGTTTGCCTGCAAAAGGTAAGACTTTGATCAGAGTTTTAAAAAAATTCAGGACAGAGGAGAGATATTTTTTCAAGGCAATGATGGAAAAAATAGAATCATGTGCCAGCAGAATTAAATGAAACTAAGTATGCTTTGATTTCATATCCAGTCTAAGGATTATTATATTTTCCATCTGTTCATCAGCATAAATTATCTACTATCATTAAGAAATCGAGGGGCAGCTAGGTGGTACAATAGATAGAGTACTAGCCCTGAAGTCAGGAAGACCTGAGTTCTAATTTGGTCTGAGACACAACACTTCCTAGCTTTGTGATCCTGAGCAAATCACTTAACCCCAATTGCCTCAGCAAAAAGAAAGAAAGAAAGAAAGAAAGAAAGAAAGAAAGAAAGAAAGAAAGAAAGAAAGAAAGAAAGAAAGAAAGAAAGAAAGAAAGAAAGAAAGAAAGAAAGAAAGAAAGAAAGAAAGAAAGAAAGAAAGAAAGAAAGAAAGAAAGAAAGAAAGAAAGAAAGAAAGAAAGAAAGAAAGAAAGAAAGAAAGAAAGAAAGAAAGAAAGAAAGAAAGAAGAAGAAAGAAAGGAAGAAGGAAGGAAGGAAGGAAGGAAGGAAGGAAGGAAGGAAGGAAGGAAGGAAGGAAGGAAGGAAGGAAGGAAGGAAGGAAGGAAGGAAGGAAGGAAGGAAGGAAGGAAGGAAGAAAGAGAAAGAAAGAAAAAGAAAGGAAAAAGCAATCTATGTAACTTTAATATATACAGTTCTATTTTCTGACTTGGGGCTGCATATTTGCTCTATTTTTTTTACTCTAAGATTTTCTTTCAGAAAAGAAACTAATTGTTAATTATGAGTCTGATAATTCAGTGCTCTAAACCTTTGTGAGAGGTAGAATTGTGAGAACTTGAGAAAAGAAAGAACTTGGATTTCTGACTTCTAGTCTCAAGAAAGAAATCACACCATTCCAAACTCTCTTATTCTTGAAGAAGAGAGAGACAGACAGACAGACAGAGACAGAAAGAGATGTAAAATTGTGAATTCCACTGAGGAACTTGTCTTTCACATACTTTCCCACTATTTCGTATTTACCATTCCCATTATCTATTATATTCCTTTATTTTATCTGTAATATCTTCCCCTAAATAAATTTATTTTTTTCCAAAGAGAATGACCATTGTGAATTATTCGTATAATTGAACCCCAACTTTTGGTGCATGCCATCATTTTGTGACAAATCCCATATCATATATGGGATTTCATCATTGATGGAGTTAGTGGAAGTGCAGAGAGTTGTGGGAATCCCTGTGGTTGACACAGGTCCAACAAGAAAGAATTCATAAACCCAAAATATTATTGGCAATAAAGGAAGTTTTCTGCTTCAGATCTCTGCAAGTTATGAGTTTAAAATTGTATTTTTTACAGGAAATCTGAAACTGAGGTTTCAACTGAGATTCCTTCAATGTTGTCACTGCCCCAGGCCTAGATTTCCAGTTGAATGAGACCACTTAAGTTCCAACTCAGAACTTAACTCCTGGACTAATTTTTAGCTCAATAGAGGATGCAGCCACTCAATAGAAATATAAGGTCCAGATCTCCAGCTAAATGAAACTACTTAAGTTGCAGCTAAGTAGGGAGTGGTGGGTCTCTATCAGAGGAGAGTTTCAGGGCTTGCCCCAAAAGTCAAGGAGGACAGTTTTAGGGATCTCTCCATTATTCCCTCCCTTTCAAGCAGTCACCTCCAAATTCACTTGGGGTAAAGGTCTTTTTTTCTAAACTGCTTTAAGCTGGGCAAGGGTCATAGAGATGTCCCTGAGTTCACTGGGGGATTCATGCCAGGAGGGGAGCTGTGAGATCTGAAAACAGCAGCAAGGCATCTAAGGGGTGTTGTGTGTCCCAATCAGTCATCCCATGATCTCCAGGCTGGAGGAGCAGTTGAAAATCCGTAGAGAAGCCTAGAGAAAATAGATCTCAGGAGATTAAAAGTGGGATGTCATCCAGGGTTGAGATGGTGACATTTGGGAATGGGACTTTTTGCCAAAAAAAAAAAAAAAAAAAAACGCATCAGGTCCGTTTGTGGGCTGCCTAAAAGATGATGATAGTCCACTCAACAATGCTAAACAATGGCCCTACCCGCAGAGCTCCCTAGCTGCTGGCACAACAATAGAATGCTAAAGAGTTAATTGCTGGCAGAGGCAGAGAATGCTAATCAAGAAAAGTAGGAGAGAAAATGCTAGGAGCAAAAAAAAAGTTCTCATCCTTAGTAAAAATGTTAATAAAACCGAAAGCAGTTTCATTGGCCAGCTAGTTGATTATGGCAACAAGGTTAGAAAGGATGTCCTCATGTTCTAAGTATCACACCCAGAGGGCTAGCATTGCTGTACCTTTAAGAACCAAAGAACATTTCCCCCAAATCCCTTTTGTTTCCTTGAAGGAGTGGGGGCTGTGTTTGAGATGCTGGCATTATATACAGTGAAAGGAGTACTTAAGCAGCCTAGAGTACAAGACCCATAGTGCTTGGTCTGGAGGTATTTGAAACCGGCCAGAGGGAGAAAGGATGTAGATCACTTTCATTCCCTTCTCCAGTTCCAAAGCTCTGGTTAGGATAATGAGTTCAGCCTTCTGGGGAGAAGTCCCAGTAGGCAGTGGCTTAGCTGCTATTGGGAGTCACCACAGAATATCTGCCTTTCCTCATTTTCAAGAAAGTTATGAATTATGTCTCCCTACTGGGTGGCATTAGGAAACACGGTGTCAGGGTTAAGGTTGTGATATACCCAGAGAGTCAGGGCAGGTAGGAGACCCTGATAATCTGTTAAGCCTCCCACCAAGCCATTGTTGCTCTTTGGCTTCTAAAATGCTCTGAACTTTGGGGTTTAAAACCTCTAATGCCTGTCCCAAAGTTAGTTTTGAGGCCTCTTCAATTAAAAGGGCCTTGGCAGCCACTGCTCTAAGGCAGGAGGTCCATCCTAGGGAAACTGAGTCCAGTTTCTTTGAGAAAGAGATGAGGGCATGACCCTATCAGGACTGCAAATCAAGATAAGACTGCCATTAAGCTTCTCAAGATCTCTTAATTCTCTAACTAAAAGTTCATGTGTAAAAAATGTCTCTGGAGGTCTGAGAAGAGAAAATTGGGTCCCCAATTTCACCATTAAATCACACCCCAATAAGGGAACACGATAGGAGGGAATAATAAATGAGCATTTAAATGACAGGTCACCAAGGTGAGGCAGAGAAGAGGTCTTCAAGACAGCTCTTGGGTTCCCCTGCAAACCCCACTTTATGGGGGGAGGAGCAGGTGAGACCAGAGTTGCAGAGCGAGAGTGAAGGAGAAGCCCATCCCATCTTACCAGCCATCAGGTGTTAGGCTATTGGGTGTTGGGCTGTCATGATGGATCGAGGGGGAACTTGACCAAGCTCCAAATGCCTGCCAGAGGGCAGGGCATTGCCGGGGAGGGCAGCTGGACCCTCGTAGGCAGTCCCTCCAGTGCTCCTCTTACTCAAACTCAGGACAAGGACTGGGGAGTTTAAAGCATGGACTTCTGTAGTTCCCAGAAATAGCAACCAAAACTAGGGACTTTTCTCCAAATTTCACTTTAATTCTGTGGCCTTTCTCCTTGGATAAAGCCTGATCCTTATCATTAAAGACTCCAACAGTTATTTTTAAGGGAAAATTTGTGGGTCCAAATCTGGCTTCTGCAGTTTCCTCTGTATATTTGGGGCAGATTGTTTAACCTTAACATCTCCCCAGGACAAGTCAAAGAGGGCATTGTCCTTGGACTCCTCAAAAAGCTGGGTGGAGTCCCCAGAGTAATAGGTTTTTCTGCAGTCTGGGAGAGAGTCCTGAGGAGGAAAAAAAAAGACTGGAAGTCCCAGGATTTAGTTCAGGTGAGAGAGAGAGAGAGAGAGTTAAAGAGATATTGCCAGACATAAGGTATTATGAGAGGGATTTAGAAGTCTCCTGATGAAGACAGCATAGACATACAGAGGGGGGGCTCCCTTTCCCTAGAGGGTCTGGAAGGAGGGTTTGATTTCCTTCCAGCAAATTTAAGCAGCATACTACAATGCTGTTTTAATTTAAGCTTTTTAGTTTTGAGATCTTTCAAGCTGAATTTGTTTCTGCCTGAGGAAAGATTCTTAGAAACAGAGGTGCTTTGTCACATTTTGCCAAAAAGCCTTACTTTTTCCAAATTTATAGCTCTTCATCCATTTCTAGATGTCTCTAGAGATGGAGAGACGACAAAAGGCTCTCTGAGTAGGGGGGCCTTTTTGTCAGAGAATGCAGGTATTCTCATTCAGGCATTCCTGAAAGAATTCTGCCCAAGCTTGGGGCTTTGACGACTCAAATCTTCCTGGGTATTGGAGTGTCCAGCTATAGAATAAAACAACAAAAAAAGGTTTTACCTCTTCCAGATTTTTGGGGATCCCAGTTGGTCAGGGAACTAAAATGATGCAGCTAATAGCAGTGCAGAGAGTTGAGATGTGAGAATCACCTTCTGGTCAGTGCAAGTTCAATGTGAAAGAATTCACGAACCCAAAAAGTTTGACTGGCAAAAGGGAAGTTTATTGTTGGCACTGCAGATGCCAGCCTTGCTAGAAAGACTTCTGAGTGATACAGTCCTGGCAGAGAAATAACAAAAAGTTTTCACTGAGAAGAGGGTCTCTTCACAGCAGGCAGGAGTCCTGGCAGACAGCTATGCCAAGGAAAGAGGTTCCTTGACGAGACATAATTCTGCTTCAGACAAGTTATGAGTTTAAAATAGTGGTTTTTATAGGAAATCAATCAACTGAATGAGATTTCTTCAATGTTGTCACTGCCCCCAGGCCTAGATTTCCAGTTGAATGAGACCACTTAAGTTCCAGCTATTAAGAGTGGTCCTGGACTAATTTTCAGCTCAATAGAGGGTGCAGCTACTCAATAGAAATATCAGGTGCAGATCTCCAGCTAAATGAGACCACTTAAGTTGGAGCTAAGTAGGAAATGATCCTGGACTAATCTTAATGAAACCACTTAACTGCTCCAAAGCTTGGTCTCTATCAGAGGAGAGTTTAAGGGCTTACCCCAAAAGTCAAGGAGAACGGTTTCAGGGTCCCCCCTTCACCAGCATCACACACGTATGGTCCAGATGAAGTTCAGTTCTCAGAGAACTTAACACTTGGAAGAGTCAGGTCCTTTTTCTCATATTCTTTAATTTATTAGTCCCTCTACTTGGTGCCCTGGGTATAAAATTTCTTAAAGCTGAAATTTTAGTTCATGTCTCTCCAGAAGTTGGAATAGTGTACACTATATAAATGTAAAGGACAAGTATTTATCTCTGACACATTATCTTTTAACAGAAAATTCTCTTAAAAGCCTTATTAAAAGAGACTTAAAGCAAGAGATTGTGTTAGAGAGTAATTTTCAAGACTGCTGATTTTAGGAATTCTATGTTTTACTTCATTCTGCATTGATTCCTCAAAGTAGATCTATTCTTTCAGGTCCTGTTAGAGGTTGGGTTAATCCCTCAAGTGATGGCAAATCCTTCCCAAGAAAACTGAAGTAGTTTCTTTTTGTTTTAGTTTTATCTTTAATTTATGGAATAAAACAAGGATATTCATAACAATATAATGAAAAAAAAAGATAATTGTGCATGAGTGCAAATCCAACTTGCTATTCCCTCTAAATACACAAGTTATTATATAAATCCTTTTCTTCTCCCCTCAAAGATGGCTACCATTAGATACAAATAGGTATATATTCTATTCATACTTGTGTTTATCAATTTTTTTCTGTGGCTACAGGTAACATCTTTCATCAAATGTTCTTGATAGTTAATTTATAATAGTGAAAATGTCTTATTTGCTGAAAATTTCTAAGGCCTCATCCAGAAGTATAACTAGCACTAATTGAAAACCTAAGATCTCTTACATTAACAAGGTAGCTTCAAAGCAGAAAACATTTACTTCAAAATCATCATTCCACTACGTATTCTCAAGAAAGAACAAACACAAAATGGAAAAGGCAGCCAAAAGCACAGGCTCAAATTTGTCTCTTTGAATCTCCTGTAATAACTACTCTGTCAGAGTAGGAAGAAGGTTACTACACATCCCCTCTCAAGAAATAGCCAGAAATAAAAAAGATGATCAAGTTTGGATCACTGACTACTTTTTAAAGGTCCACTGAGTCACTGGCTCTTCCTGCTCAAGAATTTGCTTGTTATCCCCTAAATACCCATCAACACTTGAGTCACACTTGGCCAGTGGGTAACAGTCTTGAAGTAGGCTACATGGTTGACCAAAATCAGTCAGGGAAGCTCTATAAATGCTCTATGGAGCCCTAGCTCAAAGAAATAATACTACTTGGTTTGCATTCTAAATAGTACACATATAGAAAAGAAAACAGGAAAGATAAAGAAAAAATGGGCACTAAAGTTATGTCCTCATTCTGATATAATATGATTTTGTGGTCCCCTGACCTTGGGGGGCAATAAGTCAGTACTCCTAAATCTTCTAGCTTTGGAATCTGTTTCAGGAAAATTCCATACCCAATCTGTCTGATTATGACCACTTCTGAATGGTCTAGCTTTTGGCCTCAGGAAACTCCCACAGATCAAACTCCTGAGACAATAGTGAATAAGATCACTCTTTAATTCATTGCTCACTGGTAATTGTGTCAGTGATAATCTGATCAACTGAGAACCACTCTTTCTGGAGACCACTCCATAGCCATAGAATTAGCATATCTATGATTGAAAGTTGTATAAAAATATTTCCCTTGCTTTTGTTTCTCTGCTGGAATTCCCTTAGAATCCCAGCCCTCTTTTTGTAATGGCGTTATAATTACTATTACAAGAAAACTTTGCTCTTTGACTAGGAGATGAGTTCAAGGCTGCAAATTCTTTTGAGACACTTGTGACATCAGTTTGGGATCCCAAAATTTTGTGGTCCTCCTTTTCCCAACCTCACCAATTCTAAGGTTTTAATATTAAGTTCAATAATTTAAATGAATCCATTACAGGGCAATAACTCATAGGAATAAAAAATCTTATTTGAAGAATTACCTGAGTTGAATGACATATTTTAATTTTAGAATGGCTTTATAACTGTTTATTTGGAATAGGGGATTTGGCTTTGTTGAAACTGTCTTTACTTGAATTTTCAGTTTTATTTTTCTCCATTTCTTGGATGTACAGAGTGATAATTAAGTGAAGAAATCCACAGAAATAAGAAGATTTGCAAATCGTTTTACATGTCTTGTCTCATTTTTCCTCACCACAGCCCTAGGAGGTTTACTATTTTTGTCCTCATCTTACAACTTGGGAAACTGAGGCTCAGAAAGGTTGTGATTTATCCAGAATCACCATTGTTTTTCTAACTTTAAGTGCAGTTTTTGCAGAGGGGCTCCAGGGCAAAGATATTCTGTACTTAAGCAGAACAACCCAGAGGACAATCTACCCTAGATTTATACTATTTTTTTAAAATTTAAGAAAAGAAATGGTCATAGCCTTCCTTGATAAGTAATCTTATTTCAGTTTTTAATCTTTTTCCTTTGAATACCTTATCTAAATTCCTTGCACAGCAGCATGAACCCGTTCCTTTTTGTTCTGTACTCCAAGGAGACCAAAAACTGATCATTAATTATCCTTTATATGTTATGCTTAAGGACTGTAGGCTCTACCTAACAATCTTTGAGATGATTAAATTCTGCTGCAGAAGAAAGTTTTGGTTAGGTCCTTCCATTTAACAAGGTTTGTATAAATTGGGAATTTTATAGCAATCATTTAATACTCAAATGGACCTCTTAATAGCATTAGTTTGGAAGTTCTATCCAGCAATATAGATAATTATCCATTCATGTCTGCCCATGGATATTTGTCCATGTCCTCCCAAAAATTCTTGAGAGAAGTGATTTTTCTATTATGTTTATAATCAATTTTTTTTTTCCCTGAGGCTGGGGTTAAGTGACTTGCCCAGGGTCACACAGCTAGGGAGTGTTAAGTGTCTGAGACCAAATTTGAACTCGGGTCCTCCTGAATTCAGGGCTGGTGCTCTATCCACTACGCCACCTAGCTGCCCCCTGTTTATAATCAATTTTAAAGTAAAGATTGAGGTTTTTCCTTTCTATTTCCCCATTCAGGGACCAATATCTAAGTCATCTGCCAGTCTATGAAGGACAAGACTGATAGATGACAGTGGCCACATCCTTTGGGTACAGCAATGTGATCTTGGATAGAACTCCACTCAACTAGGGAATCTTACTTATGTTTATAGAACAAACAGAATCTAATCTAGGTGCATTTCAGCCCTAAAGCATGAAGCCCAGACCTTTGCACCCCTTTATTGAAGTCTGGAAGAACTCAACTGGAGAGAACTGAGAGAAAATCAATAAGAGTGATCTACAGATTCCTTTGTTCAGATTGCTGGAGGTGGCTGAGCCTCATGACCAAGTTATATTCTCAGCAGAAAACTGAAGACTGTTAGCCCACCTCCTCATTGATATGTCTACCTTCTCATTAACTGTTCACCAGTCAGGATTGATTTTTACCATCCAGGAACATGTCTTTTTCTTAAGATTTTAAACATAGGGACCTCCATGGTTTTGTCTTAGCCAGCCTAATTAATAAACTGATTACTAATTATTCAGAAACTCTTACTTTTCATTTATCTCATTCTCAAAAGGATATATGCCCAACATAATGGTTAATATTTCAAGGGTACTAGTGAAACTCTGTGGCTATTAACTTGACTTCTTCAACCTTAACATGTCACCAATTAATCTATTCATCATCCAAGTCCTTAATGAAATCTTTAGCTCCTGTTTTTGAAATTCCTCATTTGCATCCACCATGAATCTTTACATTCCTTTCTGCAGGATACTCCTTTTTAATTTTGTAGGAATTTTATGTTCCCTATTTATGGCCATATAACCACTTAATAGTGTGGTGTTCAAAAGAAGGATTTTCCCTTTCATGAAAAGTTTGGAACTGTTAAAAGAGCTTTCTCATTAAATGAAGTCAATCTAGACTCCACTTCTACTTTTGTTCTACTCTGGACCCAATTTGTTGACTACAAATAATGTCTGCCCTAGATATGCATATAAAGAAGAGGTCTATTAAGTTGTCCATCCAAATGCATATTGGAATAGCATCAGATATTCTTCATTGACATTCTTCATCTATTTGGTCTTGTTGGTTTGTATGGTCAGATCTAACTCCTTTGAGTGATTACAGATCTTTTTCCCAGGAGGTTTTACAATGTCCTTGGAGTAAAGCAGTAAATAACTCATCAGTCATAAACAGACTCATTTGGAAGACCTCCCTTGACCAATTGACAATCATGACTCATTAAAATCTAACCTTGGATTATTCCCACAATTCACCTGCTTTGTTTCAAATACATGTGCTATGAATTAATGAAACCATCCTACCAACTGGATACACAATATATATAACAACAAATCAATTAATTATCTCACTCATCTCAGTGGCTGTTCCAAATATTCACATCTCTCCATAAGCCTCCCACAAAACTCAATTAATCTCAGTTTCTCAACTAATTTCATACTTCAAACTTCACTGAAAAAATTGAGGGCACTCATCAAGAGCTCTTCAAATTCTGCTCTTCATCCCTTAAAAACACTCATGTGATGTAATATCTTTGCTATCATCTGATGTCTTCCTACTTCTTTGTGATTAAGCTCCTTGAGAAATCCATCTTCATTTGATGCCTCTACTTTCTCTTCTTTTGGTCAGTTCTGAACTCTGTAGTCTGACTTTTGCAGACTCAGATCGGCAGGATGTTTTAATATTATTACAACTATGTTCCACTTACTCTACACTTTTCACTCTGAATAGCGAATACTTAATGAAAAGTTTCAAAGTTATTCTTTATCCTTAAATCCATAGTGATTACAAGGATTAAAAGAAATTATAAGGATGAAAAAATTTACAGGACTCCATTTTTGATTATCTAATCCTTTCCCAACTATCCTAAACTTTCTTTTATTGCCCTTCTTGTCCTGGAAGATATATTAATTTCTTGAGTTTAATATGAATTTTTACTATCACTGATAGCGATTGTGTTTCCCTTATAAATGAGTCACATCCCATTGATAATAAGTATTTCTCCAAGTGCTCATTTCTAGGCATGGCAATCTACAAACTCCTAGTAATTTTGCTCTTCTCCTATTATTTCCAAAAGATCTGAAAAGGGGTTTTTAATTTGTGCTGCAACTTCTCAAACTTAGGTTTTTCTTTTTCCTATTTTTTTAGTTGGCAATCATTGGAGATTCTTATAACTTTTGACAAAAATGAAATTTTCCTCATCAAAAATTAAATAGCAATGAAAATTGTTATCCCTGTTTAAAGAAAGAGTTTCTAATGCTGAAGTTGCACTTTTAAATTTCCCACTTTCAGGGGTCAGGAGCATATCTATTGTATGTTTGTTACATTTCAATTAATCTGAAAGTCTATGTTATCTCACTTGAAACTCTCTCTAAATTCTTTTAATTCTTTTTCTTGTTCCAGATTCTGATTAACCAGACCAATTCCTTTGAAAATTGCAAGTTGAATTTCTTTTTGCATCAATTCAATATTTCATTTTCTTTGACACTCTGTAAGACATTTTTTACTTTCATATACTTCTTTGAAATCATAATTAAAACTTTTTAATCATATTGTTAGATCCAATTTCTTCTTCTTGGTCACTGAATCTCTGAAAAATTAGTGCAATTTTTTTTCCTGTTTCACAAATCTGTTGCATAACTTTCCTCAACTGGATGATTGATCTCGGTCATACTTTTAGGTTTATTGACATTATCCTGTTATCAAAAATATTTTCCACTTTTTTTTTTCTTAAGAACTTGTAATTACTTGATGTCTTCTAATATTTCTTTATACAGCTATCCTTATCATTGTGAATAATGAATATTCTAATCAAAGTTTTATTTAGGTAAAATATGGAAACTAGTCCAAGTTCAATGGAAACATACAGTTTAAATTTAAATAATGTAATCACTTTACAGGATTCATTATTTGTACTAAGCAGGACTTACTTGTATTTAAATCTTTTTAGATAAATATACTTTTAATTTACTTGATAATTAAATTCTGCCCAAATCATTCAGAAAAGCCCACTGTGGTCAAGAAGTACAACTATATCTTTTAAATATCCTTTTAAAATCTTTTAAAATGAAATATTATCTTTTTGTTATTTTGCTTGCCTTTTCCCCTGAGGCACACCCTTTCCTTCAAGCTATTTTCTAGGGGTTGAAAAATAAACTTCCTTTTTCAAGTTGAAAAGCGAAGGGAAAAAGTTACAAAGACAAAACTGACAGGATAGAGTTCTTATGCATCAGACAAAAAGTCTGCTGTAGATGATTTTCTTTGCTTCACTGAGAAAAAAAAAGATTTCATGTCTATTACAATTGTGTATTTAAAAATGCTAGTTTCCCTTTTTAGAATGCCAATGGCATCAGTATTTTTAGATACTCTTATTTTCCATACTGAAGTATTTGAACTTCACAATAGACTATGTGATAGTCAAATCCCACGTGACTTTAGACAAAGAAGTGATTGACTAGAGATTCAAAATTATATATGTACATATGCATATATTTATAAATATGCAAAATGAAATCTGCTTTCCAATTATTAATTTTTGCTAGTTTTACTTTTACCATTCATTTTGATGAAATTTTTATTTTTTTCTTTCTCTTTATTTTTACCTATTTTGAATTTTTTCATTCATGTGCTATATCCTAATTTATTCCTTTTTTAATCTTTCCATATTTCTCATGGGATTGAAGCTTCTGAAGCATATACTTTGAACTTCATTTTCTCATCACTTCCTATGTTGGAGATTTCATCCAATCACCCTAATTCTCTGCTGTGATTTGTTATGGAAATAATGTTGGATATGAGCAGCATCAAATTTTATCTCCTTACTGTCCCCCCTCCCACCTTTGTTCATCATTTCCCAATATAATGTGCTTCATTTCTGGATACATTTTCACTCTAATAGGGTAGCAGCTGCACCTAGGAGTTTGTATTTTCTTTATCCTGAGCCAGAATGTTTTCTATGTAGGCAAAATACTGTCTCAAAGAAAGTAGTCACTCCAAGCATCTACCTTTTCCCCTTCCCAAGAATAAATCCATCATGAGATAATTTTTCTTTTTCAAAACTCACATCTTTACCCATAAGAGTGTTTATTCATTGAATTCTTTTTTTTCCCCCATTGGGTTGAGATTTCCCTTTCCATCCCCTAGACTTAATTCCTACCGAATGCAGCCTCACCCTATCTTCTTCAACCCCCTTCCTTCCTTTTACCAAGTGACTTATAGGAAGTATCATTCCTTTGCTGTTCACCCATGAACATATTAGTCATTCTCCTCTGTCTTTGTCCATATTTCTTCAGTTCTCCTTTTACTTCTATGTTGAAAGTTTGGATTATATCTTTTTCCTTGGGTACTTTAAAAAAATTCCTTGATTATTGTCCCTTTTTAGTTCCATAGTTCTTTATTTCTTTGTTTCCATATATATACACAAATATATGTAAATAACCTCTAAGTATGGATAATTTGTGTGGTTACTTGTTTTTTCTTTGCTAATCATACTTTCTTGTGTTTCAGGTTTTTGGAGTGTTTGAAACAGTTTTTATTTTACTCATATCTGAACAAATTTTTACAGAAATATCTTATGCCTTTCCATTGTTGAATGTCCTTTTTTTATTATAGCTTTTTATTACAAGATATATGCATAGCTAATTTTTCAGCATTGACAATTGCAAAACCTTTTGTTCCAACTTTTCTCCTTCTTCCCCCCACCCCTTCCCCCCAGACAGCAGGTTGACCAAACATGTTAAAAATGTTAAAGTATAAGTTAAATATAATATATGTATACATGTTCAAACAGTTATTTTGCTGTACAAAAAGAATCAGACTTTGAAATAGTATACAAGTAGCCTGTGAAGTAAATAAAAAATGCAGACAGACAAAAATAGAGGGATTGGGAATTCTATGTAGTGGTTCATAGTCATCTCCCAGAGTTCTTTCCCTGGGTGTAGCTGGTTCAGTTCATTACTGCTCTATTGGAACTGATTTGGTTCATCTCATTGTTGAAGAGGGCCAAGTCCATCAGAATTGATCATCATATAGTATTTTTTTTATTATAGCTTTTTATTTACAAGATATATGCATGGGTAATTTTACAGCACTGACAATTGCCAAGCCTTTTGTTCTAATTTTTTCCCTCCTTCCCCCATCCCCCTTCCCCAGATGGCAGGTTGACCAATAGAAGTTACATAGATCATTATATAGTATTGTTATTGAAGTATATAATGATCTTCTGGTCCTGCTCATTTCACTCAGCATCAGTTCATGTAAATCTCTCCAGGCCTTTCTGAAATCATCTTGATGAATGTCCTTTTTTTTCTTTGAATATTAGGCTCAAGCTCACAGTGTATGTCATTTTGTACTGATACTTAAGCACCTTTGCTTCATAGGATCATTTTTTCCCCATGATTGCTTGTGGGCAAAAAAATCTTCTATTATCAAAGTTTCCTTTTGACAGAAAGTCATTCTACTAGCTTCTCATGGTTTCTGACCAACAGAGCTACAGACTCCCCTTTGATCTGGGATGTCTACCTTGGATACTCCTCTGCAAACTTCAGCTTAGGCTAGAATGTAGAGGTGAGACCCAACTCTGTTCTTAGGATCTGAGCCTCACTGCTTCTGCTTTCTGAATCTGCTGCTCTCTTGATTAGGCTTCAAAGCTACCCTGGAGCACAGGTACCCTTCTCAGTCTGCCTTGTATCTATGTATCTTTTTACCTAATTAGATCTCTAAAATTGCCAATTGGTACTTGTTCCCATCATAATGTACTGGTGTGTCTGGGACCTCCTCTGGTCCAGGTACACAGCTTCTCCTTGTGCTAGAATGTTCCTGCAGACAGGAGACTGCTTTTGTCTCTAGTGTCTGCAGATCTCTTTGTTTCTTTATACTCACTTGGGCTAGAAAAATGACTCATTGATTTTTCCTTTGATTTCCCCATCAAAATTCAGTTTGGTGAATTTTCTTGTTTTGTTTGGAAGAATTTGGGAGTGGGAGGAACTTGCTATTCTGATTCCTCTTTTACCTTGGCTCTTCCTCCATCACAGAAATTAGAACTGGAAAAGACCTCAAAGACCACCTAGTTCAAGTTCAAGCCCCTCATTTTACAGATGAAGAAGTTGAGTTCCAGAGAGATTAAATTTCTTGGCTTAATAACATATAGGTAGTGATGAGAGTTAAGAGGTCAAGAATGCACAGAGTTTTCTGTAAAAAATTCAAGGACTCAAACCCATCTTTCATTCAAGGGGCAAAAAGCTTTATGATGATGCTTAGTAAGTAGGCATTTATTTATTTATTTATTAAGAAATGTTAAGTGTCTGAGACCAAATTTGAACTCGGATCTTTGTGACTTCAGGGCTCATGCTCTATCCACTGCACCAACTAGCTCAAGTTTTTAAAGAATTTGCCATTAAAAAGGAGAAGTTCCCTACTGAAACTTGCAATTAACAAGGGGGAAGGAATTAAAGGAATGGCTTTAGGAGCTGACATCTTGGCCTCCTGCTGGTATGTAGAAAATTCAAGAAGGACCCACTTTGGGGCAAGATAATCTTGTCACTGTTCCTCCATATGGCCCTAGACAATGGGTTGCTAGCTGGGTCATGGCCCTTTGCTGGGGTCTTACTCACTCCATCATTAGTATCAGACTCAGTCCTCTGGCTCTAAATCCAGCTATGAACTTTCCATTATACCAGTTACATTCAACCAGTTCCAAATTTGCCTAATTGTACAACTTTCTAGTCCACATTCCACCATCTTACCCACAAAGATAGACTGTCACATCCTTTTTTGAAATCTAGGTATATTGTGAATAGAGTTTCCCTTGGTCAGCCAGTAAAGTTACTCTATTCAAAAAGGGGAATGAAAATGAAACTTTTGCCTTTATACTCTCCACAAATTATCTCTGGTAATATATTGTAAAATTTTGTCACTAATCAAGGTTGTAGTTCATGTTCTGAAGCATATTTTCCCCCACCTTTCCTTGGGATAGTTAGAGATAAACACATTTGAATGAGATAAGACCTTGTTTTCCTTCTATTTGTAGTAGCGAAGTAGTGTTGCCATTCCTTCATTAGTGTCTGCTGTGTCCCGTTCAAAATATTGTCAGGTTCCAGCCTCATCTGTATCCTCTGAATACAGAGGTTGAGCTCTTTCTTCAAGGCTGCTGGGGGAGTTACTCTGTTCTGTAAACTTTCAGAGTCCTTGAAGCTTGAAGACTAACAAATGCCTTCTTAGTAGGATCTTCCCTTCCAAGGGGACTTCACTCACCTCAGGCTTCCTCTTTGGTTTTTTAGTTCCTGCATTAGTACTCTGCATGAGTGCCCTGGAGCTTTCTGGCTGGAGCCCTCGGATCTTCCAGTTCTCTAGCTTTCAAGAGACTACTAGACTTCCCTGGGATCTCTTGGCTGGCAGTGGAGAGAGGCTGTGGGAGCTGGACAACCTTTAAGAATTAAGTTTGCCTTACCACACACAGCTCCTCTGCATGTATTCTCTTCCGGTGTCTGCAGGCAGTCAACTACCCTAGATGAAGACAGTTTCTGTAGTTTCTCTCTTTATTTCATTATCATTATTTGATGTTCTGCTTTGTTTCCTTCTGGAGTACAATAGAAGCACTGGGCTGTCCTTTTTCCATTTACTTTATTATCTTTATTTGAAGTCAATCGCTTTTTATGTTGTTTAGTGGTTTCAATCCTGCCTGACTCTTCATGATTCCATTTCTGGTTTTTTTGGCAGAGATACATATTTGGAGTGGTTTACTATTTTTTTCTCCAGTGGCAAACAGGAGTTAAGCTACTTTTGCCAAGGTAACAAAACTAGGCAATTTCTGAGGCTGGATTTGAACTCAGGTTTTCCTGACTGTGAGTTCAGGGCTCTCTCCAAGTATCACCTCACTACCTACAATAGTCTTGTTTGTTTGTTTGTTTGTTTGTTTGTTTGTTTGTTTTTTACAATAGTCTTTTAACTTATTTATGCCTCTTCTATTCCCAATACACACATATTACTACTGACTTTATTTGCTAACATACATGTCATTTTGATCATGTCATGAACCTGTTTTATTTATTTATTATTAAAAACTTTTTAGTTTTTTATTTTTAATTTTATTATTATTAAAAAACTCTTTAGTCTTATGTTCAAGATCCTAACCAATTTTTCTAGTCTTTATTCTCAAATTCTCATGCTACATAAAATCCTCTATTCAAGTTAAAATAATCTACATAACAGTCTCCAAACAACTCTTTTTTTTCTGCCTCTGCACCCTTCCTCATAGTTTTCCCTTAGTAAAATATCTTTTCCAACCTCTTTGCTTGTTTAATTATTATATGTCCTTCAAAGCTATACTTAAACTTTATATATAATTTCTTTCTTCTCGATAGAAGTGATCTCTTCCTCTTCTGAGCTGTGACATCATCTGCTGTCTATAAATCATTCATTCGGCATAAAACATTTACTGCCTCATATTAGTAGTTCCCTTTTCATGTATATTCCTTATCTCTTCAATTGAACAGATCCTTGTGGGCAAGGACGACTTCGTGACTTTTATGTTGCATTGTAATCTAGCACAATGCCTTGCCAAATGCCAATTGCAGGAGCTTAATAAATATTTGTTGACTCATATTGGAAAACCAGTTATAAGCAGATCAAGCAAGATTTTCTAGTATGTTGAGGTTTCTACCAGATGACCATTTTGGCTATTATTTCACCAGTTTATTATTTTGTTTCCTTTTCTTCATATCTTTTAGACATATACATATTACTCTATTTTGAATTTTTTCATTTAAATATTTCAGTAAAAGATTAATTGCCATCATCATATGAAAATGATTTTTACTTATTTCTTCTCAATAGTGTGCTACCATATTAAGTAGTCTAGGGAAAAAATTGATTTTATACTTTTAGACATAGGGCTTATGGAAACATGAACATCATTTGCTTCAAGATGAAAGAATAATTTTTTTTTTTTTAAATCAAAGCACTTTTTAAAAAATGTCTTAGAAACTAATCTTTGGAATAAAACTTCTGAGTAGGTTATTTTTGTTTGTTTTTTTGTTAGGATCCTTACTAGGTGTTAATTCTCTAGCTCAGAGTTCACACCTTTAGTTCAAACCTTTAAAGGAGTTTACACCTTTAAAAGGAGTTTGCTCATTGGCCCCTTAAGGAGTTCCCACAAGCCCATTCTCTGGGAAGATAAAAGGAGCCAAGACTCAGGGAGGAGGGTGAGTCTGGAAGAAGTCAGTCTGGAAGAGGTCAATCTAGTTTGGGTCAAGGAGAAGACTTCCTGTGGATTCCCAAGTCCAGCAGATTCACAAGTCTAAAGGAAAAGCCTGCTCATGGACTTCTGGGAGATTCACATCTAGGATTGAATTCTGGGAAACCCACAATCCCACACTTTCGGAGGCGTAGTCTGATTCATTCCCACGTTTACCTTCACTCTGGCTGGAGACTTTGGATTCAGAGGGAGCTAGAGACTGAGGCTGGCTGGAGACATTCTGACAAGAGCTCATTGGGGAACCAAGGAAAGAGACAGTAAAGGACTTTAACTCCTGGCTGCATTTTGGGATTGTTGAACAGAACTGAAAGGAAGGCTGCCTTCCAGAAACTCTCCAAGAACCCTCCTCCCAGAGAAGGATCACAATTTAGAGATGACAGAACTTTACAGTTTTTTTGCTGAAGCAATTGAAGTTAAGTGACTCGCCCAAGATCACATAGCTAGGAAGTGTTAAGTGTCTGAGGTGACATTTGAACTCAGGTCTTCTGGACTTCAAGGCTGGTGCTCTATCTACTGAGCCACCTAGCTGCCCATTGTAGGTAGTTTTGTAATTGAATAGATCAGAATAGTGTGTGGAAAGATGAAGAACTTACAGATTAAGCACATATTGATCACAGACAGTTAACTAAAGTGAATCAGACCTATAGGCCCCAGTCATGTGATTTTAAATAAGGCCTAGGCTGCATTCCATTGTCCAAAGAAGGCATTAAGTGGCCAAAAGTTGTATACCACCTTTTCCACTGCATTCCCCACTGACCAAATAGGGGGATACAGACTCATGTGACCAATCACAACATATAGAGGGTGGGATTTTGGAGGTTCTTTGTTTGAAATGAATAAAAATTGTGAACATTTTCAAGGGAGTGGCTCTCTCCTGCTGTGAATTTGGCTCACAGACCAGGATGGGGTCTGCTACTCAAGATTCTAATAAATGTGAATGAGCTCTGGGTAATCAATTTGGGTAGGTCTTTTTGTCCCAAACAGTAGTATAATGGTAATATGAAATTTTCATTGATGTAATTTTAGTTGTTTCAGTTTCTGAATAAGAATGATTTTCTAACTTTTCTGTGTAAACACTGAATTTGACTCATGCACTCCTCCAGCCTTATGAGTAATCACTATTCACCTATTGCTGTACTGAGTCCTAGCATAGTAACAGCATGCCTGGGCAGATCTGTTTCTACTATGGAACTTCCTTGTATGGAAAGAACCAATATCTCTTACTAAATTCCTAGACACATTGCTTTTCAAGAAAATCCTTTCTATCATAGTTACTACCTTCCCTCCTTTCCCCAAATTAGGTGATTTCAATACTTTCAAAGCTCTATAATTTATTTAAGATAGTATTCTTTCAAGCAAAGAAGATGATAATTCCTTTATGACTTAGGAAAAAAGTAAGTCTTCAGGAGTTTCTGAGGCCAATAAATAAATTATCCTCTGGTAATAAGCTTTTAACTAAACTAAATTGATTCTTTAACAATACAATCCATTGCTTGGCCTAGGTCTTAGATCAATGAGTACTCTACAGTTTGTAAAGTGCTTTGGCATACTTTATCTTATTTATCCACATAATAGTCAAAGTCAATAAATACTGTACTAAGCACTGCAGGATACAAATAAGAAAAGAAAAAGTTCTTGGCCCTTGAGGGACTTAAAATCTAAAGAGAAGATAATACACCAAAAGAAACTGAAAGAATGGGGTAGACACTGCCTGAAGATTGTTAGTACTGGATTGGGATGTTAGTGGATTGGAAACTAGAACAATTGATAGGAAATGAAGTTAGCTGGAAAAGTTTAAGATCTCTCTAATGGGAAGAGTTCATTGCTGTGTCCTCTAGCCCTCTGTCAAATAATTGAAACAACTGAGAGTATTGAGGAGGTATTGAATCTTAAAACTGAATCAATCTTCTTCTTCTTTTTTTTTTTTTTTTTTTTTTTTTCTGAGGCTGGGGTTAAGTGACTTACCCAGGTCACACACCTAGGAAGTGTTAAGTGTCTGAGACCAGATTCAAATTCAGGTCCTCCTGATTTCAGGGCTGGTGGTGCCACTTAGCTGCCCCCATGAATCAGTCTGAATGATGATATTTCAAATGATGAGTTTATCTTGGGGGGAGACATGATATTTATAGAGTCCAAACAAAGCAGAACAGCTGATGTGAATGAAGTTTCACAATTCTCCCATGGGATAGGTTTTCTAGATATTATTAGATCACCTTTACAGATGAGGAAACTGAGGCTCAGAAAACTTGAAATTTAGTCATAGTCACGTAACAAGTTCAAGAGCTAAAATTTTAATTCAAGTCTAGTATTCTTTTCATTGCACCAGAGGTGTCAGACATGTGACCAGGGAGGTTCATTGCAATGTTCAATACTTCCAAGTGAAGTGTGAACCAGATAATATAACTGGAAATATTTAATACAACAAATAATATTTATTTCTGATTTTCTAAATCAATATTTGGCAGGCAGGGATCCTTATGGATGTGTTAGTGGTTCCTGTCTTTTTTTCAGTCTGACATCACTGCTCTCTGCCATGCAATTCTCAAATTTCTGCTAGCCTGATAGGACCAATAAGAAGTCTTCATTGAGCATAATCTTTAACATAACTTTCAAGAGCCCAGAGTCATCTCAATTCCATTTTAAGGCATTTCAGTAGGATTTAGTGAAGGTAATAAGAGACTGTACTGGAGGTAATGCAATGGCAAGGGCACCAAAGAATTGATTTATAAAGTACCTGAAAGAGAGAAAGCCACTAAAGGTATATTTGTGGGAAATATCAGATTTATTAACAGATAACACAACAAAAGGCTACCAAGAGGATACTATCAATAAGTCCTTATGAGACTCATCTGTATATATATAGAGGGAATCCTTGATGAGGAAATGGGCAAGTCATATCTTGCAGTGAACCAAATCATCATGCAGTTGAGTAAAAGACTAATGAAACACTTCTGTGTTACATACATAATAAACAATAGGTTATGAAAAAAATATTTGATCCAGTAGAATTAAACTCAGTCTTAAAGAGTGGTCTTTCAACATTTTATCTCCTATCAATGTGAAATAATTATAGAATATATTTGGGAGGAATGTCAGCAATAATCTACAACTACCCATGCTGTAAAAAAGATGTCTCCAAGAAATATGTGATAGATGGTCATCCAGTCTCTATTTGAAGATGTCTAAAGAAGAAGGCCCAACCATCTCTCAGATCAGCTCATTCCATTCTCAGGTAGCTCCAATGTTAAGGGATTTTTTCCTGATATGATGAGGAAATAAACCATTATAAATAAGACTTAGGTTTAGCACTTCAACCTCTTACTAGCTGTGTAACCCTAGACAAGCCCTTTCACTTTTGTTGGTTTTAGTTTATTCATCTGTAAAATAAGTATAATAGTAGCATCTTTTTCCCTCCATTATATTTTGAGTTCTTTGGGCAGAGGGCAAAGACTCAATTTTGTCTCTTTTTATATGCCTAGCACTTAACATAATGGATAGCACATAGGTGGTACATAGTAAATGCTTATTGACTGAAGGCTATCGTGAAGATAAAATGAGATATTTGCAAAACTAATTTCTAAACTTAAAAGACTGTATAATTCTAGTTATATTTATTATATATATATTATATTATATATATTATATTATATATATAATATACATATATATTATGCTATCATGTATAATACTTTTTACATATGTGTTTAATATAAATAATATAATGTAAATAAAATAATATAATCTAGACATATTTATATATCATGTATAATATAATATAATATGATGAAAACGTATATTATTACTATGAAAATATTTGCTATCATTACCAATATTTTGTACATTTTCTCATTTTCAAAAAGAAGATGAATTTAAACAGAAGCTAAGAACTTCAGCAGGGGTCATTGGTTTATTTTGCCAAAGAAATTGAAAATATTTTCAGGTTCATAGAGCTGTCTGCATAGTAACATAGCTGTTATGAAAGGCCATAATTTAAAATAGTTGAGTATTACTATTTTGAGTGGTTGTATTTTAGTCAAATGTTGTTTTTGTTTTGTTTTGTTTTGTTTCCTGGAGTTTTTTCCTTTAATTTATTTTAAGTCCTTAACTTATTTATCCAGTTCTAATGGGGTACATAATTATTGCTGTTTCTTCTACTCTAGAGTATAGTACTTGGTTACAGGAATGAGAGGAGGAAGAAATCTGATGTGGAAAGCATGCATATGATGTGCTTATACTTGAGATTGTGGGCTCTTAATAGGTAACTTAAATTTCCTAAGTTGTTTACTCTCTGTCTAGGACATGGTGCTTACCATAACTTACCATGGTGACTTTTTTTCCCAATAAAGCTTTTAAACCCTCACTTGAAAGTAGGCTAAGTGGTGTGTGTGTGTAAGATTAAATCTCTATGGCTTTCTTGTAGTTTTTTAGCAGCTTGTCTTACTCAGCCAGTTGTCTTTAGGCAGTATTGCACAATTTATCAAGTTGGCTGTGGAAGATTGTTTTACCTGCCTGGCTTGTTCCGATGGAAGTCCCAGTCAAGAACATTATCCTGGTGGGTGTGGAGGCCCTGACTCACAAAGGAATCAGGATATCATTCTTAAATGCACCACAGGGTGTTATTTGGTAGTTTGTGGGACTTTTAATATTGGGTTGGCAATGTTTGATTTTTTTTTTCTCCTGGCCTCCTCAATTACTTACTTATTTCTTCCTGAAATATTTCAGGGGATGGTAGAAATGTAACAGAAGGTTTGCTGAGAAGCATGGGAAGAGATTATCTGTACTTTGCTCATTTTCTCCTCCCAAGGAGAAAGGGGTGGAGCTGAATGCTGTTCCTCCCTCCTCTTTCTCTTTGAATCAAAGGGGCAGACTTTTGCCTTGAGGATCTGACCTTATGTTCTAAGCCAGGCCAAGGTTCTAAAGGATTTATTCTAGTCTAGGAGAAATTTAAGTGAGTCTCACATTCAACTTTGGGGGATTTTTCTTGGACTATTTATAGGATCATCCATTAACTCAGTAGCAACCAGGAAGATCTTTACAACTCCAACTCCAATTTTAAAGTCACTTTCATTTGCTATCACTCAAAATTTCAACTGGGTGGCTGTACTCCCATGTGTATAGTATGGACAATGAAGCTAGATATCTTTGGGGGAGTCTGGTTGCCCTAAAGCCTTTTATAACAGGCTCTATCTGACTTCTCGTCTGTTGTTGTGTCTCCTGCTGTAGGACTCACTCTACTCCACAAAACACCAGATCTCATACTCTAATCCCCAGAATTTCTTCATTTTCTCAAGGTGAGAGGGTAGAAATGTGATGACAATTATTGTGATACCCAGATGCTATTCAAAACACTCTGAGATCCCCAAACCTCATCTCTGATTAAGCAACATTCCAAAAGAAACATAACTACCTCTACAATCTAAGTGGTAAAATAAATTTACCTTAAGAAAGAAAGGACCCTGATAACTGGGAGGGAAAGAGAGTGAAGCAACATGCAGATGATCTCTTCAGCTTCACTGGGTAAATAATAATTTATTGAGTGTGTGAGTTGAGAGGAATTTGGAAAGGTGTATCTGGAGAAGGGATGATATTAGGAAAAATCAAATTAACATTTGCAATAGTCTAAATGAAAAGTGATGAAGACTTGAAGTAAGATAGTGACTGATTGGGCAGCTAGGTGGTGCAGTGGATAGAGCACCAGCCTTGAATTCAGGAGGACCTGAGTTCAAATCTGGTCTCAGACACTTAACACTTCCTAGCTGTGTGACCCTGGGCAAGTCACTTAACCCCAGCCTCAGGGGGGGGAAAAAAAAGATAGTGACTGGTTGCTTGGAGAGAGGGGGAATCTGAGAGGAAGATTTTTTTTTTTTTCCTCAATAGCATCTTATTTTTTCAATTACATGTAAAAATAGTTTTCGACATTCATTTTTGTAAAGCTTTGAGTTCCAAATTTTTCTCCCTCCCTCTCTTATCTCCCCTCTCTCTAGACAGTAAGCAATATTGTCTAGGTTAAATAACTGCAATACTTTTAAAAGTATTTCCATATTTGTCATGTTATGCAAGAAAAATCAGACCAAAAGGGGAAAAAATGACATGAGAAAGAAAGAACAAACAAACAAAAAAAGGTGAAAATATTATGCTTCAAATCACATTCAACCTCCATAGTTTTTCCCCTGCATATAGAAGGCATTTTCCATCCCAAATCTATTGGAATTATCTTGAATCATTGCATTTCTTGGAAGAGCCAAATCTATCATAGTTAACCATCACATAATCTTGCTGTTATTGTGTACAATATTCTCCTGGTTCTGTTCACTCAGCATCAGTTCAGTCTTCTCAGGCTGTTCTGAAATCAATCTGCTCATAATTTCTTCTTCTTTTTTAAAATTTTTATTTTAACAATATTTTATTTTTCCAAATATATGCAAAAATAGTTTTCAACATTCACCTTTGCAAAGCCTTATGTTTCAAATTTTTCTCTCTCTCTTCTCCCCTCCTCCCACTTCAAGACAGCAAGCAATCCAATATAGGTTAAACATAGGCAATTCTCTTAAACATATTTCCATATTCATCATGATGTGCAAGAAAAATCAGCCCCTTTTTTTCAAAAGGGGGAAAAAACATGAAAAAGGGAAAAAAAACACAGTAAGCAAGCAAACAACAAGGTGAAAATACTATGCTTTGATCCACATTCAATGTCCATAATTCTCTTTCTGTATGTAGACTGCACTTTCTATAAGTCTATTTGAAAAGAGCCTCATTGTTGAAAAGAGCCAAGTTCATCACACTTGATTATCACATAATCTTGTTAGTGTGAACGATGTTCTCTTGGTTCTACTCACTTCATTTAGTATCATTTTTTATAAGTCTTTCCAGGCTTTTCTGAAATCACTCTGCTCATCATTTTTTATAGAATAATATTCCGTTATCATCATGTACCATAACTTATTCAGTTATCCCCTAATTGATGGGCATCCACCCAATTCCCTGTACTACAAAAAGAACTGCCACAAACAGTTTTTGTACAGGTGGGTCATTTCCCCTCTTTTATGATCTCTTTGTGACATAGCCCCAGTAATGACACTGCTGGATCAACAGTTTGATAGCCCTTTGGGCATAGTTCCAAATTGCTCTGAAGACTATGAAGATAGAAATGACAAGGTTTAATGACTGGACATGCAGAGTGAGAGTTAGAGGGTTGGGTAATTTTTTTTTTTTTTAGGCTGGGGTTAAGTGACTTGCCCAGGGTCACACAGCTAGGAAGTGTTAAGTGTCTGAGACCAGATTTGAACTCAGGTCCTCCTGAATTCAAGGCTGGTGCTCTATCCACTACATAACCTAGCTGCCCCTGAGGGTTGGGTAATTTGAAGCATAGTACTTCTCTCATCAGAAAGAGAAGTTTAGAAAAAAGATGTTTTGGGCAGTCTGGGGGAAGAAAGAAAATTAATTCTGTTTTGAACTTGTTCAGTTTGAAATACCTATAAGACATCTGGTTATATATCTCTGGTGTTTTAGAAGTTTCATTCAGGATCAGTGGTAACTCTAGAACTGGAATAACAAGTTGTTTCCAGTCAATTTAATGGAGACAATATAAACAAAAAGAAAAATGTACAAAATATATGCAAAACAAGTACAAAATTGTTGTTGTTTTAGTGGGGGGGTGTTTGGGAAGTGTATAAATGGGAAAATTAGGAAAATCTTTATAAAGAAGAAATTTCTGGAATTAATTTTTGAAAGAAACAAGGAATTCTAAAAAATGAAGGTGAAGTATAATGCATTCCAGGTATCTGGGAACAACTAATGAAAGTCACTAATGAGAGATAGCTGTCTTTTGTGAGGAATAGCAGAGTTTGTATAATATGTAGAATACAGGAAAGGGAATAATTGATAGTATAGAAAGAAGATTTGGGTCATGTTGTGAAGGGCTTTAAAAGCTAAACAGAGAAAACTTATGTCTGATTCTAGAGATAATAGGGGGCCAAAGGAGCTTATTGAGTAGGAGACAGAGATGTCAGACTAGTACTGAAGGATAGGAAAGGGACTGGATGTGAGGAGATTAATTAGGAGACTAAGGACCATGGAAGTAAAGAGTAGATTGATCTGGCAATCAATCAACAATGAGGAGGTGAATGAGAGTGAGAAATCAAGAGTAACTCTGAAATTGAAAACCTGAGTGACTGGAAGTAGTGGAGTCTAGATAAAGGGAAGAGTCTATTCTATTATTTTTGAGGTTGTCAAGGAAGAGAAGGTAATGTTATAGGATAAAAATAGCAGAGGGATTTTAAAATTCTTTTATACCATATTGAAAATAACATCGTCAACTTCTCACAATCATTCATTATCTTCTCACTTTGAAGACACTCCCTAGTTTTTTATAATATGCAGAGTTGAACCGGGACATAGGTTGATAAGTTACTGTTTCTAGATATACAACTAATCTTCTTACATTCCAAAGGAAGTTGGCAGTCAATAAAAGGGAAGAATTAAATACTTGGGAGCCAACAGATGCCTCACCCTTGAATGAATGACTTAATTATTATGAAGGACTTTGAAACTAGAAAGATTTAGTGAAATATTATACATGCTCTACCTTAGACCTGAATGGGAGTTAATATTTCTTACTTCATAATCTGAGATTATAAGGTAATATTTGGTTTAGAAAAAATGTTCTATGATTTCTCATGGTTTGATGCTAAAAGTAATACACAACTTTGTGTTGTATTTTGACCAAAGAGAAACACCAACTTGTTTTTTTTTTTTTATATATAATTTGAAATTTTACATTTTTTTTGTCAGGCACACTAGATTTTAATTTATTTTCTAACACTAGGAAGATAAATACAATTATATTTTTATATTGTCTACATTTAATTTTGATCTCCCTGTGCTTCCTCACTTCCAAATTGTAGTTAGTAAACATGATTAACATTACAGTTTTAGTTTACATCTCTGGAAAATAACAAAAGCATTCTTTACCTGGAACCTTCAGTCCACACCAAAATTTTAAATAGGAGCAAGAATTTTAAATCTTAAGATGTTTTATGTCAATATAATTATGCTAAGTGCTAAGATTATTATAATCACTATACTATTAAATGCAGGTAGTCAGATATTTATTGATGATTCTAGTGTGTATATAGGGAGTTTTGAAATAGAATTTTTCCCTGCTACCATGATTTATCTTTTCAAGTAATGATAGTATCTATTTGTTAGCTTTTCAGGGTTGTTTGGATAGAAGAGGTGGGAATCTAGTCTGACAAGTCATCCTTCACTCTAGAGATTAATTCCTTAATCAGGGGAATAACCTACATGAAATTCTTATCAGGGGTGTAGACTATGATGTTACTGAGTTAATTAAGAACAGTTCAATTTTGTATTTTCTTATTGATAGGGAACTATTAGAATTTATTGAGTAGAGGACAGTATATGTGTGTGTGTGCACGTGTGTGATGGTCAGACCTGTGCTGTTTTCCTAGTGATGCTCTTATGTCTGGGAATCTTGGAATACCCCACTCTCTATAAAATCAAAGTTGTTCAGGACAAAAAGGACAATGAAAAGATACACGGTGGCTGGATGCAGGATTCAACACAGTTCAAACCATAACTTTTTTTCTGCTCTTTCATTCCTATATTATCTGTATTTACTTATCAAGATTTGTTGTTGTTGTTGTTTGTTTTTATTTTTGTTTTTTAAACTTGCCAGGAACCTTATAAGCTCCTAAAAGGCTGAGACTATTTTCTTTTTAATCATTTTAATAAAATGATTAGGAAAATCATTTTGGCAACTAAATGGAGTGTAAAAGGCTGAAACTCTGAATAGGTACAGAGATTGAAATCAGACAACCAAACACTTAAGGCTAATTACATATTGGACAATAACTCTGTTAGCATATGCTTGGAAAAATGGCCCTTCTCATTATTCCGTGCTGGCTCCATCTTTTGGTGTATACTGAGAATCGTAGGAGGGATTGGGGGTGGCGTAAGACAAGCCAGAGTCACTTTTGGAGGAGGATGAGGGGAAGGGAGGTTGATGGAGAGCTTGTGGCAGTTTTGTCCATCCCCTTCACTTCTCCCCTTTTGCTTATCTTGACTCCGGCTGATTCTGAGGCTTCCACAGGGAGCTAACCTTTTTCACAATGGAGGATGGATTGGAATGAGGAGAGACTTGCACCAGAGTAGTGGGTATGTGATTAGAAAGAAATGCACATATAACAAGAAATATGAAAGTAGAAATGACAATAATGGCATATTGGATAAGAGGAATATGAAAGAGAAGTTATGTTTGATACTAAGGTTTGGAGCATGGATGACTGTAAGGATGATGTACCCTCATCAATAGTAGGGAAGTTGGGAAGTGAGATAATGACCTTTTTTTGGATATGTTGAATTTGAAGTGTTTGCAGAACATCCAGTGTGAGATATCCCAAAAAGGTGATGTGAAACTGGAGTTCAGAAGAGAGAGATTAGGGCAAAATTCATAGATCTGGAAATCAGTGGCATCTGATAACAACTGACCCCTTGGGATCTAATGAAATCCTTCAGGGAGATCTGATAAGAGCCTTGGGGGATAATCCAGGTTGATTGGTCTGATCTTTGGGTCAAAGATCAAAGGAATTAGAATATCATAGACTTAAGAGCTAGAAGGTACTTTAAAGATTTATCCAGTAGAGCCCCTTGGTTTTACTGATTATTTTGTTCAGAGATTAATTAGAAGAACTGGGATTCAAACCCAGATCTACTGAGGTCCAATCCAATGCTATCTGTACAATACAATGTTGTCTTCATCTTGGTTTTTCTTACTGGCTAATAGGTTGTGTTATAGGGGCAGCTGGGTGGTGCAGTGGATAGAGCATCAGCCTTGAATTCAGGAGGACCTGAGTTCAAATCTGGTCTCAGACACTTAACACTTCCTAGCTGTGTGACCCTGGGCAAGTCACTTAACCCCAGCCTCAGGGAAAAAAAAAAAGGTTGTGTTATAATGTTATAATTCCTAGGTTTGGTGAATTCCCATAGAATTCCCATAGAATTTCATGATATTAGGTGGATTTTCTTAGCTTTAAAAAATTTTTTTCTTGCACTTATTCATGAATGCTTTTTCTGTGATGTTTAGTATATATAAGTATACTATATAAAGTATAGCATTAATATACTCAGCTGAAATTAAGCTAAGAAAGAAACTTCCTCTTTAATTTGAAAAAGAAGTTAGTTTAAAGCTGCTGAGATAAACATACAAATGTTGCCAATCTATGCTGATTTTATTGGAAATGGTTCTATTGGCAAATTTTTAGAGATGTAATTAGAAATGATCCATAAGCTGTTTTATTTCTTAAAAGTCTTAATCCAAGAATTTGGTTATACAGCTTTGGAGATAATGGTTTCTATGCTATTTTTATAACAGTTAGTAATTGAATCACACTCACTGTTAGTCCCTAAGAGAAATATCAGAATATTGAATAAGAATATTGAGTTGAAAGTACTACACATATTAGTTATAAGGATATATGATCTTCTTCCTTTAGCTAAATTGAATTTTGATAATACTTTTCCTTCACTCAATATTCTTAATATAAAAATTTGGATGCAATAGAATCTTCTGGCAAGAGGATACTGTGCTAGCACAACTAGGTATATATGACCTATATATATCTAGTAGAACCCTAATTTAAGAGGAAGTCAACTCTAATATTTCTAAGAAATGGCGATTATTTATACATAATGATATATGTGGAAAGCTGAAATCTTCATTCTAATTCTAATTACAACAATACAGGACTAAATTTTCATGCCTGAAAATAGAAGAAGGGGATTCTATTTATCTTGTTGAGTATCTACCACACAAGGAATTCATGTAACGTGCTTAGCCTAAATAGGACTAGATTGTATCAGTCTCAGTGATCTTTACACATAGTAATTCCACTCTCATCATAGTGATAAGCTTCCTTTTGCTCTAATGGATTAAGAGATTGTAACTAAGTATATAAATTTTATTTTCATTCCTGAAGTAATGTCAGGTGTAATTTGAAAATACTTAGATCTAGGCTGTAAGCTATACTCAGCAGAAACAAAAGGTTTTTATACTTAAAAAATGGATTTAACCATAACAACAAAAAAGACAAAGTGGTTTGGGACCTGTGTCATAGGAATTTCTGAATTAAACACAGATATACTTTGAAGCATAACTGCAAATATGTCTGTCAGCCAATTTCTGAACCAGTTTGTACTATAATGAGAGTTTATAAATGCAAGTCATCAAAAACTTCAAAAAAACTGAATTCCATTTGATTAGTTCAGCAATTCAAATAGAAACTAAAGAACTAAAGACTATTTGATGTACCTGGTTCCTCATCTGTTGCTATCATATACAAGTTATATATTAGTTTACAGTAGCATTCATTTTCACCTTTGTAGAGAAGGAAAGTGTGCATAATCTAAATATTTATTTCTTATAAATTAACTTTTGAAGAACAGCATATTTCTCAGGAATAATAATCTGTGAAACATTTGTATAAATTAAAATTTGTTGAAAGTAGAAAATTAACTTCTTTAGGCTTAAAACAAATTCAAAGGCAAGAACATTATTATTGCTACATAGGGATCTTTGCTTCTAAATTCATAGTCAGAGATAGAAGAGAATTTAAGAATCAATTTATCCTTCAGCAACTGAAGCCTAAACGACCTTGTCCAAGGTCACATAGTTAGGTATAGAGTCTGGGACTAAACTCTAGTTTTTGAAGTTTGGTGCTCCATACACATTCTATCCAATAGCCTCTTTACATACACACTCCTAATCCAGCCTCTTCTATATCAGCTTAACTCTGAGAGCTCCAATTCTGGATCACACATATTAAAGGGTTCAACAAGGAGGCATTTTAATCAATAGTTGTATTTCATTTCAGCTGACTTAAGCCTATTTAGTAGCCTGTGAACTTCTAATAGTTAACCAGTAAACCATTTAATCAGGAGGATCTTTGCAAAGTAATAGCAAAATAAATTTCCCATACTCATTTTCAGATAAGTGTGAATTTAGAGAATCATAAAATTTCGATACTATAAGGGACATCAGAGACTATCTAATCTATTTTAACTTAAGTGTGAACAAAAGCCGCTTTTACAACACATCCAAAAGATCCCATATTTGACAGATGGTTTTTTTTGCTTTTGTTTTGAGATCTCTAATGAGGGGGTACTTCTGAGGAACTTTAAGATAGTTCTAAATTTTATAAAGCTATCTGTATATCAAGTCTAAATCTTTACCTTTGTCTCTTCCATTTATTGTCCCTAAGTCTGCTGCTTGGGGCCAAACCAAAAAAGTTTATTTCCTCTCATATAAAAGCAATTTAAATATTCCAGAATACCTATTCAGTTTCTCATAAGTCTTTTCTTCTCTCTAGTTTCTTCAGCTAATCCTCATTTGGCATGATCTCAAGGCTTTTCACATTTTTCTGGATGTTGTCCAGTTTACCTTTTTTTTTCCAGTTTATCTTTTCTAAACAAAAAACAAAAAACACTACATCATACCTGGATTATTGCAATAAGCTGCTGGTCCCTATGCCTCAAATCTCTCTTCACTCTAGTTCACTCTCCATTCAGATATCAAATTGACCTTCCTAAATTTAGGTCCCATCATGTCTCCCCCATAGGAAATAAACTCTAATCATTACAGAATCAAATATAAGATCTTTTGTTTGTAATTCAATGTCCATCATAATCTCCACTCCCCTCTACCCCATCATCCCTACCTTTCCAGTCTTCTTACTCTTTACTCCTCCCAAACACTAGCATCCTTGATACAGACCTTAAACAAGGCTCTTCATTTCCAAACTCTGGTTATTTCTCTGTTTGTCCCCCATGCTTGGGATGTTCTCTTACTTATCTTTAATTACATAAACTCCCTGATTTTTTCAATTTAAAACTCCATCTTCTATATATAGCCTTTTCTGATTCCCCTAGTGCCTTCCTTTTGTTGATTGTGTCTAATTTATCTTGTTTGCATGTTGTCTTTATCATTAGGCCATGAACTCCTTGAGATCAGGATCATTTTATTTTTCTTTGTATACCACCAAGACATCTAATCAAACCTTTAATTTAATAGATGAGGAAACTAGAACTTTGAGAGGTACCTAAAGTCATATAGGCCCTAAGTGGCAAAATCAAGATTTTAATCCATGTTGCATAGTGAGACCATCATGTCACTAGTGCAGATCCTCTATTAAGACCTTTCCTGTCTACCTACTATACTTGTGTACCTCAAAATTATATGACCTTTTTGACCACCATATTGTTGATTTATATTAAGCTCTGGTTCACTAAAATTCCCAGCTCTTTTTGAGACAATTGCTGTCTCGTTATGTGAAGTAGATTTTTCAAGACAAAAAAGTAAGTTATTATATTTATTCCTAATTGTTAGGATTACTAGGTGAGAACTCAGGTTGTCTGGACAGTGACAAGGTGAGAATTCAGGTTGTCTGGACAATTACAAGGTGAGAACTCAGGTTGACTTGACAGTTCTCTGGCTCAGACCTGTGGTTTGGGCCTTTAAAGGGAGTTTACACCTTAGGAATTCTAGGAGGAGCAAGCTCATTGGTTGAAGTGGTTCTTCCCAGAAGCCCTTGTATGATCCCACGCCCATTCTCTGGGAGGATAAAAAGAGGCAACATTGAGCTTGGAGAGCAGTCTGGACTGGGGAAGGACAAGAGCTGGAGGAGATTCAGAGCCAGGATTCAGAAAGAAGAAGAGGCTGGCTAGAGGCTCCAGAAGCCTCCCAAGAAACCTGCTCATAGAGGAAAAGATTATACAGAAAAGAAACCTCCTCCCAAGGAAGGATTACAACTGAGAGACGATCAGAACATTACACCTAATCCAATTCCATTATAAGAAAAAATAAATATTATGCTTACCTAACATGTGCAAAGTTCTAGTTATACAAAGACAAAACAAAAACAAAATAAAAACATTTCTTGACCTCAATGAGGCCATGAAAGACACAAACCTATACTTGTAAGGAAAAACTCAGACAAGTAGGAGCATCAGGGAAAACATTACAAAAAGGTGGTCCCTGTGTTGAACCCGAGTTAAAGATACAGAATCAGATAGGTAGATACAAGAAGGAGTGAGTTCTAGGCATGGGAAACCACTCTTGTGAATGTAAGAAGTATCAAAAATGTCTAATAAATTGGGAGGTGGGAAATAGAATTAATTTTTTAATTTAAAAATTTTTAATAAAATATAATTTTTAAAAAAGATGCTTACTCACCATTTCCCTCTCATTCTGGCATTCCAAAATTTTTAGGAAGAAAAGGTCTATTTATTTTCTCCAACTACTTTATTTTTTTTTTCAAATCAAAGCATATTCTTTCTTCCTTGCTATTAAAAATAGTTAATAATTTATTTTAACAGGAACATAGAGTTTGTGAAAAGGAGTATTGTCAAATATAGCTGGAAGAAAGGTAGGAATCATGTTACAAAGATTTTATTCTTTTATTCTAAGTTATTATTTCATCATATAGACATTGGAGAGTTTTTTTTCACTTTTTTTATTATAACTTTTTATTGACAGAACATATGCCTGGGTAATTTTTTACAACATTATGGCTTGCACTTACTTCTGTTATGACTTTTTCCTTCCCTCCCCACCCCCCCCTTAGATGGCAAACAGTCTTGTACATGTTATTTATGTTATAATATATCCTAGATATAATATATGTGTGCAGAACCAAACAGTTCTCTTGTTGCACAGGGAGTATTGGATTTAGAAGGTAAAGATAACCTGGGAAGAAAAACAAAAGTCCAAACAGTTTACACTCATTTCCCAGTGTTCCTTTTCTGGGTGTGGTTGATTCTGTCCATCATTGATCCATTGGAACTGAATTAGATTTTCTCTTTGTTGAAGATATCCACTTCCATCAGAATACATCCTCATACAGTATTGTTGTTGAATTGTATAATGATCTCCTGGTTCTGCTCATTTCACTTAGCATCAGTTCATGTAAATCTCTCCAAGCCTCTCTGTATTCATCCTGCTGTTCATTTCTTACAGAACAATAATATTCCATAACATTCATATACCACAATTTACCCAACTATTTTCCAATTGATGGACATCCATTCATTTTCCAGTTTCTAGCCACTACAAAAAGGGCTGCCACAAATATTTTGGCACATACAGGTCCCTTTCCCTTCTTTAGTATTTCTTTGGGATATAAGCCCAGTAATAGCACTGCTGGATCAAAAGATATGCACAGTTTGATAATTTTTGGGGCATAATTCCAGATTGCTCTCCAGAATGGTTGGATTCATTCACAACTCCCCCAGCAATGCATTAATGTCCCAGTTTTCCCACATCCCATTGGAGAGTTTTTAAAGGCACTGAAGATTTTGGAGTAGAAGAGTAATCTTTAGGAAGATTATTTTGGCAATTGTGGAGGATATTTTGAAAAGGAAAGATTGAAGCAGGGGGAAAAAAAACATTCATGAGGCTTTTTTAGTGGTCTAGGTGAGAAGATTCCATTAGAGCAGTGCCTATATGAAAATCAGAAAAAAGATGAATAGGAGTTGTTGTAGTTATAGAACCAAGAAGACCTGACAACTAGATAAATACTATGAGAGAGAGAGAGAGAAAGCAACATTCAAGAACCTGGATGACTGAGAGAATGCTACTATCTTCTTTAGAAATAGGATGGATATAAGCAGACAGATAGCTACAGATGTATCTACATATATACACATACACACACACATTTGTGTTTAACTATAGCCATCACTAAATATATCTATATATATATATACTTGTAGTTTCATGTGCAATCTTCTTTTTTCTATTCTATTTTGTTATGGAAATGCTTGTTTTATTTCTTAAACTCAGAATAAAATAAAAGGGAAAATAGAAATACGGAAAGTTGGGAGAAGAGCACATTTCAAAGGAGGACATCTGAATTTCCAAGATCTCTTTGGATCTTGCCTCTGCCATACACCATGGTAGCTATCATTTCCAGCTTCCTATTGTCTGCACCTCTTATTGCATCTGAGCCTTTATGCAAATCATTTATACAAATGTTAACCCACAAAAGGCTGATGATAAATTACTAATGACTGTTCTTTGGCTTGGCTATTCAACCAGTTTTGAATGCATTAACTGGATTTATAATCCAGCCTGCATCACTCCAATTCTTTCACAAGAATAGTCTGAGATACTTTATCAAATGTTTTACTAAAATTATATTGGCTAGATCTAAGTAAAATGTATTCTTATCTTCCAGTCTATTTAGACTCTCTCAAAAGAAGTTAGTTTGTTATTTTTTTCAATTAACAAGCATTTATTTTCCTTTTCTTTCACTCTCCTCCCAATGAAAAAAGAAAATCTTTAGAATAGATGTGCATAATTAAGCAAAAAATAAAAATTCTACATTGGCCATATCTTAAAAAATATATCTCATTCTGCAACTCCCCTCTGTCAGGAGGGCTTCAAAGACATTGGTCCTCTAGAATCATGATCTTTACATTGATCTTAAGTATTTTTAAGTTGTCTATTTCCACAATATTGTTGTGGGGCAACTAGGTGGCACAGTAAATAGAACCCTGATTCTACAGGAGGACTTGAGTTCAAATGTGACTTCAGAGACTGACTAGCTGAGTAACCCTGGATTACCTTTTTGCCTCAGTTTCCTCATCTGTCAGATAAACTGGAGAAGTAATTGACAAACCATTCTGGTATCTTTGCCAAGAAAACTCCAAATGGGTTTATGAAAAGTTGAACATAACTAATTAACTAAACAATAATTTTTTTCATTCTCATAATTCTAGTCATTTCATCTTGTTTTAGTTCCTATAAGTCTTTCCAGATTTCTCTTAAACTGTCCCTTTCTTTATTTCTTTTGGAACAATAATATTACATTATAATCATATACTATAATTTGCTCAGTCATTTCTCAAGTATTAGTTTGCTCATAAAGTCAAAAAAGTCAAAAACATTTTTGACTGTGATTGCTACTTCTTTTTCTAAACATTCACTAATCAATTATTTAACAATAATTCCTAGAATTTGGTCAAAAATAAAAGTAAGACAGGCAGCTAGGTGGTGCAATGGATGGAGCACCAGCCCTGAAGTCAGGAGAACCTGAGTTCAAATCTGGTCTCAGACACTTAATACTTCCTAGTTGTGTGAGCCTGGGCAAGTCACTTTTTTTTGAAAAAACAAAAAAACAAACAAACAAACAAAAAAGTAAAATATAATGGATTATACTTGCCATATTCTATTGTCTTCCCTCTTTTGAAAAACAGAACATTTTTCTTCTCTTCAATACCTTTCCCATTGTCCATAATCACTCAAAAATCCTCATAATAACTAACATTTGCTAGTTCTTTTGCTACCTGAAGTTGTAGTTCAGCTGGAACTGGATCTGATGACTTGAACTTATCAAATATTAGAAATTTTCAAAAATATTTTTAAAAAATTTAGAAAAAGTGTTCCTAAAAAAAACTTTACAATATTTTCAATAAATTGTATGTTCTCTCCACACACTCTTACCCCACCACACATATCTCAGCAAAGGAAATAGGGAGAAATGTTTTCTCATATCTATTCTTTGGAGGCCACAATTGTTCTTTATAATTTTACAGCATTCATTTTCAATTGTTTTGTGATTGTTCATTTATATTCATGTATCCTAAAATAATTTCAAAGTATCTGCTGCCATTCAAAAAGATTTTTGCCAAATCACTAATAATAAGAAAATACAAATTAAAACAATTTCTTTTTCAGCTCATACTCCTCAAAGTAAGCAAAGATGATAACAGTGGATGTTGAGGGACTCTGGGAAGACAGGTCCATTAATACTTTAAAGGAAAAACTGAATTGTCTCAACTTTTCTGAAAAACAATTTGTAATTATATGAGAACAGTCACTAAACTGTTCATACACCTTACTGTATATGTATGTATATCTCCAAGGAGTATCAAAGGTTTTATGTGTTCTAATATAAAATGTAGTTCTAGATTTTTAAATTCCTTCCAAGATTATCACCAATGTATGTAGCCTTGCTCTCAGATTCTCAACCTTGATTAGAAAGAATCTTGGCAGGGAATCCAAGGAATTACTCTTGCCACCATAGTAAGTTGATTTCTGGGAGATTCACATCCAGGATTGAATTCTGGGAAACCCACGATCCCACACTTTTGGAGGCAGAGTCTGATTCCCACACTCTAGGAGATTCAGAGTCAAGATATCATTCCCATGTTTACCTTCATGCTGGCTGGAGGCTTTGGATTCAGAGGGAGCTAGACATTGAAGCTGGCTGAAGACATTCTGACAGGAAAAAATTCAAGACTTTGAAGGACACAAAATAGGATCTGTTCTTTAACTCCTGGCTGCATTTTGGAATTATTGAACTGAAACTAAAACTAAGGGTGGCTCCAGAAGCTCCCCAAGAGATCTGCCCCCAGAGAATGATCGCAATTTAGAGAAAACAAAACATAATATTTTGGCGCCCAACGTGTGGCAAAGAGTTTTGCTTATCCTGACTCTGGCTGATTATGGGAGCTAGCCTGGACTTTACATTTACTGATGGTTTTAAATATATGTTCCTGACTATTTTGAGGAATAGTCCATTTATTCCTATACTCTCAAGTGTTTTTAGTAGGAATGGATGTTGGATTTTGTCAAATGCTTTTTCTGCATCTATTGAGATGATCATATGTTTTTTGTTAATTTGGTTATTGATATAGTCAATTATGCTAATAGTTTTCCTAATGTTGAACCAGCCCTGCATTCCTGGAATAACTCCTACTTGGTTGTAGTGTATTATCCTGGGGATGATATTCTGTAATGTTTTTGCTAATATTTTATTTAAGATTTTTGCATCAATATTCCTTAGGGAGATTAGTCTATAATTTTCTTTCTCCGTTTTCAACCTACCCGGTTTAGGTATCAGTATCATATACTGATCTGATACATAGGTATACAGTATATCATATACTGATATGTCTCTGTCATAAAAGGAATTTGGCAGGACTCCTTCAATCCCTATTTTTTCAAATAGGTTATATATAGCATTGAAGTTAATTGTTCTTTAAATGTTTGGTGGAATTCACATGTAAATTAGACTTTCAACCAGGACATCTGGTCCTGGGGATTTTTTTCTTAGGGAATTGATTAATAGCTTGTTCTATTTCTTTTTCTGAGATGGGACTATTTAACCAATTTACTTCTTCCTTTGTTAATCTGGGCAAGCTATATTTTTGAAGGTATTCTTCCATTTCATTTAACTTATCAAATTTATTGGCATAAAACTGGGCAAAGTAATTCTTAATTATTGCTCTAATTTCCTCTTCATTAGTGGTGAGTTCTCCCTTTTCATTTTTAAGACTAACAATTTGATTTTTCTCTTTGCCTTTTAAAATCAGATTTACTAAGAATTTATCTATTTTGTTGTTTTTTTTCATAGAACCAACTCTTAGTTTTATTAATTAATTCAATAGTTTTGTTTTTTTTTACTTTCAATTTTATTTATCTCTCCTTTTATTTTTAGAATTTCAAGTTTAATGTTTGACTGAGGTTTTTTAATTTGTTCCTTTTCTAGCATTTTTAGTTGCAAGTCTAATTCATTGACCTTCTCTTTCTCTATTTTATGCAAGTAGGCTCCTAGAGATATAAAATTTCCTCTTATTACCGCTTTGGCTGTATCCCACACATTTTGGTAGGATGTCTTATTATTGTCATTTTCTTGGATGAAATTATTATGTCTATGATTTGCTATTTCACCCAATCATTCTTAATATGAGATTATTTAGTTTCCAATTATTTTTGGGTCTATTTCCCCCTGGCTTTTTATTGCATGTAATTTTCATTGCATTGAGGTCTGAAAAGGATGCATTTACTATTTCTGCCTTACTGCATTTGAATTTGAGGTTTTTATGTCCTAATATATGGTCAATTTTTGTATAGGTTCCATGAACTGCTGCGAAGAAAATGTACTCCTTTCTGACTCCATTTAGTTTTCTCCAAAGATCTATCTTACCTAACTTTTCTAGCATTCTATTTACCTCTTTGACTTTTTTTCTTATTTATTTTGTGCTTTGATTTATCTAATTCTGAGAATGCAAGATTGAGATCTCCCACTATTATAGTTTTGCTGTTTATTTCTTCTTGCAGCTCTCTTAATTTCTATTTTAAGAATTTAGATGCTACACCACTTGGTGCATATATGTTTAATATTGATATTGCTTCATTATCTATGCGACCCTTTAGTAAGAAATAGTGCCCTTCCTTATTTCTTTTAATTAGATCAATTTTTGTTTTTGCTTGATCTGAGATCCCTGCTTTTTTGACTTCACCTGAAGCATAGTAGATTTTGCTCCAACCTTTTACCTTTATTCTGTATGTATCACCCTGCTTCAAGTGTCTTTCTTATAAACAACATATTGTAGGATTCTGGCTTTTAATCCAGTCTGCTAACTGCTTCCTCTTTATGGGGGAGTTTATCCCATTCACATTTATGGTTAAAATTACCAATTCTGTATTATTTGTTATCTTGTCAATCCCTTCTTATGCTTTTCTCCTTTCCCTCCCCCTTACCCCTTACTTGTGAGCACCACTTGCTTCTCACAGCCCTCTCTTTTTTGTATCCCTCTCCCTCACCTTAGAGTTCCTCCCCCTTTCTTACCCTTTTTCCTCACTATTTCTGTATTCTCTTCCACTTAGCTTACTCCTTCCCTTTTTATTTTCCCCTCCCACTTTTTAATGAGGTGGGAGAAGTTTTACCATAACTAGAATATGTCTAATATTTTTTCTTTAAGCCAGTTCTGATGACAGTAAGATACACACTATGTTCATCCCCCTCCATTCTTTCTCTCAAATATAATAGGTTTCCTTTGCCTCTTTGTCAGATGTAGTACTCCCATTTTATCCTTTTCCTGGTACAATTTCCTTTCCACCTTTAGTTTCTAGAACAAAGTATACATGTGTTCTTTATATATCTTTATAACAGAAATATAGTTCCCAAGATTTCTTTTTATTTTTTTAGGTTTCTCTTGAGTTTTATATTTGTAGATTAAACTTTTTGTTTAATTCCAGTTTTTTCAACAGAAATAGATGAAATTCACATATTTCATTGAATGTCCATCTTATTCCCTGGGGAAAAAAATGCTCATTTTGGCTGGGTATGACATTTTTGGCTGCATACTAAGTTCCTTAGCCTTTCAGAATATCACATTCCAGGCCCTTCGATCCTTTAATGTGGATACTGGTAGATCCTGAGTAATCCTTATTGTGGTTCCTCTATATTTGAATTGATTTTTTTCTAGCTGCTTGCAGTATTTTTTCTTTCATCTGATAGCTCTGGAATTTGGCCACTATATTTCTTGGGGTTTTGATTTTAGGGTCCCTTCAGTAGGTGATTGATTAATTCTTTCAATGTCTATTTTACCCTCTGTTTCTATAATATCTGGGCAGTTCTCTTTGACAATTTCCTGGAACACAGTGTCCAGGCTCTTTTTTTCATCGTATTTTTCAGGAAATCCAATAATTCTCAGATTATCTCTTCTAGATCTATTTTCCAGGTTTGTTGTTTTCCCAAGAAAGTTTTTGACATTTTTTCCCATTATTTCTTTTCTTTTTCTTTTCTTTCTTTTTTTTTTTTTTTTTTTTGACTGGTTCTTGGTGTCTCCTCAAGTCATTCATTTCCATCTGATTTTTAATGAATTATTTTCTTCACTCACTTTTTAAATATCTTTTTCTAATTGTCCAATTGAGTTTTTAGATGAGTTGTTTTGTATGGAATTTTTTTCCATTTCGCCAATTTTATTTTTTAGAGAGCTATTTTCTTTTTCCAATTCACTCATTCTGTTTTTCAAGGATTTGATTTCTTTATCCACTCTCTATCTTTAAATGAGTGGGATGACTTATCCAGACTCTTAAGCAAAGCTTCCCTTTCCTTTTCCCATTTTTCCTCTAGCTCTTTTGTGAGAGCCTTTTTAAATTCTTCTATGAGAGTCTTGTGTGTTGAAGACCAGATCATATCCCCCTTTGGGGATTCATTTGGAGACAGATGTTTTTAGTTTCCTCAGGGTTTAAAGTCTTCTCTCTATCCATATAGAAGCTATCAATAGTTAGGGTCTGTTTTAATTTTTTGCTCATTTTGTCAAAGAAGATTCAAAGAAAACAAACTAACAAAAAAAATGCAGTCTGATTTTTTTGGGGGGAAGAGGGGCTGGATGGTGTTACCGAGCTACCTCTACAGACTGCAGGGGCAGCAGTGAGGCACTAGCAAGACAGCAATGGCTGCTCTCCATCTGCGCTCTGAGATTCTGAGAGTGTGCTGAATCACTCTGGGAGGATATGGCCAGGTCCTGAGAGACCCTAGCTTTTTGGGCTTATAGTCTTTACCCCCTGTGTTTAGAGTTTCTTTGCTGATCTACTGATTTGCTGCCAGGGCAGAATAGCCAACACTGTGGTAAAATTTTCCTTGCCAAATTGGCTGAGATCACACTCCACTCCCCTCCGGTTTGCTCAGGTATGAGCTGCCTGCCTTACTCTCACTGTCTGCTGTGCTGCCTTTAGTTTGCACCTGATCTAAGTGAACCCACCTATGAGCAAAAACAGACCTTTTCTGCCGAATTTCAAGGATATCTTCTCTTGGTAATTATTTGTGGTTTTTTTGTTTTTCTTCAGTCAAATAATAATTTTGAGGCTTGTCATGGAATAAATTATTCTGAGAGAAAAGATGGAGCTTAAACAAATGTGTGTGTCATCTCAATCATCGTGGCTGGAAGTCCCAACTGAGTTTTGAAATGAGTTGTTTTGTTCTATGGAATTTTTTTCCATTTCACCAATTTTATTTTTTCAAGAGCTATTTTCTTTTTTTCAGTTCACTAATTCTGTTTTTCAGCGAGTTGATTTCTTTATCCACTGCATCTTTTAATGAGTAGGATGACTTATCCTGACCTTCTTGCCAAGCTTCCCTTCTCTTTCCCCTTTTTTCTTCTAGCCTTCTTGCAAAAGTCTTTTTAATTTCTTCTAAGAGAGCCTTGTGTGGTGGGGGATAACTTAATGGAGCTGTGCCTGGAAGCAGTTACTACCCATTTATTCAGTTGTCTAGCAGAGCATGCATACTGGCATGAATACTCAGTCCAACTCCAGTCCAAATCCAGTGACATCACTAGACAGTCTTAACATCACTGCCTCTTCAGATTGGTGAGTTTTTCCTTCACATGTTTAATGGCCAGGGACTTTTCTCTACCTGTGTCTATTTTTCCACCCAATGGTATTTATATTTGTAGAAGAACTTTATGGAGGAAATGTTTTTATTTATACCTTTTTTCCCCCCACCAACTGCTTTTGCTTTGAAGCAATCACATCCTATGGTTGAATTATAAAGGCAATCACATTTGGCTCTCTTAGGGGTAAGACTGACTTCCCAAAGTTCTCCTTGATTGATAGAAAGGCTATGTCTCATGTCTCTGCTATAATCATTTAGAAAGGAATCTTGTTTCTCCTCTCTTCCTTTTTTTTTTACACACTAGGGAGAAGAAAAAAAGGAAAGAGAGAGAGGATGGGGAGAGACAGAGACAGAGAGAGATGGAAAGAGATGAAGAAGAGAGAGAGAGAGAGAGAGAGAGAGAGAGAAAGAGAAAGAGAGAGAGAGAGAGAGAGAGAGAGAGAGAGAGAGAGAGAGAGAGAGAGTCATCATCCTCCTTTAAAGGATAAGTGTGTTTTACTCTTCTTGCATATTACTTGTTTCTAGATAGATTACGTTCATCAGCTAGTTTAGGGCATAACAAATACCTGGGCAGAGCAATTGAAGGAAAAGGGCAAATGACCTTGTTTCTAGAGCAAAAGGAAGAATAATAGTTAATTGTTCTCCCCTAAGTATCCTTTTCTTATTATCAATCAAATACTTGTTTGGAGTAGGAAAAGAAAGATTTTCCAGTTAATGTTAGAAATTTCCAAACTATCTACCTAAATATTTATTCTCCTTTCTGACTACTTCTGATTGTCTCTTACTTCTAGCTCTTACTTTGTTTTAAAAAAATAATAATAAGAATATATTCTTCAATTATATGTCAAGATAATTTTAGCAATTATTTTTTAGAATATTTTCAGTTCCAAATTTCTGTCCTTTCCTCTTTCCCTCCCCTCTGTTCTTCTTGAATGGTAGCCAATTTGATATAGGTTACTTATGTATATTTATGTAAAACATATTTCTACATTAGTCATAATTGTGAAAGAAGAAAGAGATCTAAAGGGAAAAAAAAGCAAGTGAAAAAAGTATGCTTTCATTTGTATTCAGAAATCCATCAGTTCTCAATCTGGATGTGGATTGCATTTTTCATCATAAGTCCTTTGTACTTGTCTTTCTTGGATCATTGTATTACTGAGAAGATCTAAGTCATTCATAATTGATCATCACACAGTGTACCATGTACAATGTTTTCCTGGTTCTGCTCAATTCATTTTGTATCAGTTCATATAAATTTTATCAGGTTTTTCTGAAATCTGTCTGTATATCATTTCTTTTTGCACATTAGTATTTCATTACATTCATATACTGTTGTTTGTTCAGAAATTTCCCAATTGATAAATATCCCCTCAATTTCTGATATTTTGCCACTATGAAAAAGGCTGCTATAAATATTTTTGCACATGTAGGTTTTAAAAAGAACCTTTAAAGGTTTAAGGGAAAAAATTTTTTATGATATCTTTGGGATAGAAAACTAGTAGTGGTATTGCTAGATTAAAGAGTATGCATAGTTTGGTTGCCTTTTGGGCACAGTTCCAAATTGCTCTCAAGAATGGTTGAGGGGGCAGTTAGGTGGCTCAGTGGATAGAGCATCAGCCTTGAATTCAGGAGGACCCTAGTTCAAATCTGGTCTCAGACACTTAACACTTCCTAGCTGTGTGACCCTGGGCAAGTCACTTAACCCCAGCCTCCAAAAAAAAAAAAAAAAAAAAAAAAGTTTGAATCAACTCATAACTCTGCCAACAGTGAATTAGTGTCCAAATTTCCCAAATCCTCTCTAAAAATTATCATTTTGTGTGGCATATTAGTAAATGTGATAGATTTGAAGTGGCACCTCAAATTATTTTAATTTGCATTTCTCTTTTCAAAAGTGATTCAGAGCACTTCTTCATAGAGATAAATTTGATTTTTTAAAATTAATTTTATAATTATAATTTTTTTTGACAGTACATATGAATGGATAATTTTTTTTTTACAAGATAATCCCTTGTATTCACTTTTTGAAATTTTCCCATCCTTCCCTCTACTCCCTCCCCTAGATGACAGGCAATCCCATACATATTAAATGTGTTACAGTATATCCTTGATACAATATATGTGTGTAAAACCAAATTTCTTGTTGCCCGGTAAGAATTGGATTCCGAAGGTATAAGTAACCTAGGTAGAAAGACAATAGTGCGAACAGTTTACACTCAATTCCCAGTGTTCCTTCTCTGGGTGTAGCTGTTTCTGTCCATCATTGATCAACTGGAACTGAATTAGATTTTCTCTATGTTGAAGATATCCACTTCCATAGGAATACATCTTCATACAGTATCATTGCTGAAGTGTATAATGATCTCCTGGTTCTGCTCATTTCACTCAGCATCAGTTGATGTAAGTCTCTCCAAGTCTCTCTGTATTCATCCTGCTGGTCATTTCTTACAGAGAAATAATATTCCATAACATTCATATACCATAATTTACCCAACCATTCTCCAATTGATGGGCATCCATTCATTTTCCAATTTCTAGCCACTACAAAAAAGAGCTGCCACAAAAATTTTGGCACATACAGGTCCCTTTCCCTTCTTTAGTATTTCTTTGGTATATAAGCCCAATAGTAGCACTTCTGGATCAAAGAATATGCACAGTTTGATAACTTTTTGGGCATAATTCCAGATTGCTCTCCAGAATGGTTGGATTCTTTCACAACTCCCTCAACAATGCCTCAGTGTCCCCGTTTTCCCACAGCCCCTCCAACATTCATCATTATTTGTTCCTGTCATCTTAGCCAATCTGATAGTTGTATAATGGTATCACAAGCTTTCTTAATTTGCATTTCTCTGATTAATAGTGATTTGGAACACTCTTTCATATGAGTGGATATAGTTTCAATTTCATCATCTGAAAATTGTCTGTTCATATCCTTTGACCATTTATCATTTGGAGAATGGTTTGATTTCTTATAAATTAGAGAAAGTTCTCTATATATTTTGGAGATGAGGCCTTTATCAGAACCTTTAACTGTAAAAATATTTTCCCAATTTGTTACTTCCCTTCTAATCTTGTTTGCATTAGTTTTGTTTGCACAAAAGCTTTTTAATTTGATGTAACCAAAATCTTCTATTTTTGTGATCAGTAATGATCTGTAGTTCTCCTTTGGTCATAAATTTCTTCCTCCTCCACAAGTCTGAAAGATAAATTATGCTATGTTCCTCTTATCTATTTATGATCTCATTCTTTATGCCTAAATCATAGACCCATTTTGATCTTATCTTGGTATGTGGTGTTAAGTGTGGGTCCATACTAAATTCTGCCATGCTAATTTCCAGTTTTCTCAACAGTTTTTTTCAAATAATGAATCCTTATCCCAAAAGTTGGTATCTTTGGGTTTGTCAAACACTAGATTGCTATAGTTGTACCCTATTTTGTCCTGTGTACCTGTTCCACTGATCAACTAGTCTATTTCTTAGCTAATACCAAATGGTTTTGGTGACTGCTGCTTTATAATATAGCTTTAGATCAGGTACAGCTAGACCACCTTCATCTGATTTTTTTTTTTTTTCATTAATTCCCTTGAAATTCTCGGCCTTTTGTTCTTCCATATGAATTTTGTTGTTATTTTTTCTGGGTCATTAAAATAGTTTCTTGGGAGTCTGATTGGTATATCACTAAATAAATAGATTAGTTTAGGGAGTATCGTCACCTTTATTATATTCGCTCGGCCTATCCAAGAGCACTTAATGTCTTTCCAATTATTTAAATCTGACCTTATTTTTGTGGCAAGTGTTTTGTAGTTTTGCTCATATGATTCCTGACTTTTCTTTGGTAGATGGATTCCCAAATATTTTATACTCTTGACAGTTGTTTTGAATGGAATTTCTCTCACTGTTGGATTTTGTTGGTGATGTATAAAAATGCTGAGGATTTATGTGGATTTATTTTGTATCCAACAACTTTGCTAAAATTGTGAATTATTTCTAGTAACTTTTTATTAGAATCTCTGGGGTTCTCTAAGTATACCATCATATCATCTGCAAAGACTTTGATTTCCTCATTACCTACTCTTATTCCTTTAATCTCTTTCTTGACTCTTATTGCCAAAGCTAGCAGTTCTAATACAATATTGAATAGTAATGGTGATAGTGGACAACCTTGTTTCACTCCTGATCTTACTGGAAAAGGTTCCAGTTTATCCCCATTACATATGATGCTTACTGACTGTTTTAAATATATGCTCCTTATTATTTTAAGGAATAGTCCATTTATTCCTATACTCTCAAGTGTTTTTAGTAGGAATGGATGTTGGATTTTATCAAATGCTTTTTCTGCATCTATTGAGATGATCATATGCATTCCTGGTATAAATCCTACTTGATCATAGTGTATTATCCTGGGGATGATTTTCTGTAGTCTTTTTGCTAATATCTTATTTAAGATTTTAGCATCAATATTCATTAATTTTTCTATAGTTTTCTTTCTCCATTTTCAACCTACCTGGTTTAGGTATTAATATCATGCCTGTGTCATAAAAGGAGTTTGGTAAAACTCCTTTATCCCCTATTTTTTCAAATAGTTTATATTACACTGGGGCTAATTGTTCTTTAAATGTTTGGTAGAATTCACATGTAAATCCATCTGGTCCTGGGGATTTTTTCTTGGGGAGTTGATTAATAGCTTGTTCTATTTCTTTTTCTGAAATGGGACTATTTAAGCAATTTACTTCCTCCTCTGTTAATTTAGGAAGCTTATATTTTTGGAGATAGTCATCCATTTCACTTAAGTTATCAAATTTATTGGCATAAAGCTGGGCAAAGTAACTCCTTATCATTGCTCTAATTTCCTCTTCATTGGTGGAAAGATCCCCCTTTTCATTTTTAAGACTATCAATTTTATTTTCTTTTTCTGATCAGATTTACCAAAGGTTTATCTATTTTATTGGCTTTTTTATAAAACCAACTCTTAGTTTTATTTATTAATTCAATAGTTTTTTTACTTTCAATATTATTGATTTCTTCTTTTAATTTTAGAATTTCAAGTTTAGTATTTGGTTGGGGGTTTTTAATTTGGTCTTTTTCTAGCTTTTTAAGTTGCAGGCCCAATTCATTGATCTTCTCTTTCTCTACTTTATTTAAGTAAGCCTCTAAAGATATAAAATTTCCCCTTATTACCGCTTTAGCTGCATCTCACAAATTTTGGTATGATGTCTCATCGTTGTCATTATCTTGGGTGAAATTATTGTTTCTATAATTTGCTGTTTCACCCACTCATTCTTTAAGATGAAATTATTTAATTTCCAATTACTTTTTGGTCTATTTACCCCTAACTTCTTGCTGAATGTAATTTTTACTGCATTGTGATCTGAGAAGAAAGCATTTACTATTTCAGCCTTCCTGCATTTAATTTTGAGATCTTTATGTCAATTTTGGTATAGGTTTCATGAACTGCTGAGAAGAAAGTATACTCCTTTCTATCACCATTCAGTTTTCTCCAAAGATCTATCATACCTAATTTTTCCAGTGTTCTATTTACCTCTTTAATTTCTTACTTATTTGTTTTGTCGTTTGATTTATCTAATTCTGAGAATGCAAAGTTGAGATCTCCCACTCTTATACTTTTGCTGTCTATATCTTCTTGCAACTTTCTTAACTTCTCCTTTAGGAAGTTAGATGATATACCACTTGGTGCATATATATTTAGTATTGATATGGCTTCATTGTCTATGCTACCCTTTAGCAGGATATAGTTTCCTTCCTTATCTCTTTTAATTAGATCAATTTCTGCTTTTGCTTGATCTGAGATAAGGATGGCTACCCCTGCTATTTTGACTTCTCGTAAAGCATAATAGATTCTGCTCCAGCCTTTTATTTTTACTCTGTATGTATCTCCCTGCTTTAAATGTGTTTCCTTTAAACAACATATTGTAGGGTTCTGATTTTTGATCCAGTCTGCTATCTGTCTCCACTTAATGGGAGAGTTCATCCCATTCACATTTACAGTTAAAATTACTAATTCTGTATTTTCTGCCATCATATTATCCCCAGATTATGCTTTTTTCCTCTTGTCCCCCCTGAACCTCTTCCCCAGTATTAGACTTATGGACCCCACTTGTGTCACACAGACCTCCCTTTTTAGTATCCTCCCCCCTCCTTTTAAGTCCCTTCCCCTTTCTTGTACCCTTCCCTTATTCCTCTTTTCCTTTTCCCTTTTCCTCTCCCTCCTTTTAATGAGGTGAGATAGAATTCTCTGAAAAACAAATATGTCTATTATTTACTTTTTGAGCCTACTCTGATGAGAGTAAGATTCACACAGTGTTCCTCCCCCTCTCTAAATTAGCATGCTAAGGTTTCTCAAATCTTCCTATCTTGCTATAACCTTTCTGCTGACCTCTAATCTCTAATCTTCAATTGCCTTCGAGACATCTCAAACTGAATGTCCAGCAGACATCTTAAATTTAAGATGTCCAAAGCTGAATTCACTATTTTCCCCTTTAACCCATTCCTCCCTATTCTTCTAGAGGGATATACCAACCTTTTAGTTGCCCAAGCTTGCAATGTAGATGTCATCTTTGACTTTTCACTGTCATTCACTCCCATATTTAAAGGCCTAACAATTTCATATCTATAACATCTCTCCTCTGGTATTACCAGTACCAGAGTATAAGCCCTCATCCTCACACTGCACTGTTATAATAGCCTATTGATGGATCTGCCTGTCTCAAGTCTCTCCCTATTCCATTCCTAATGTGGTTTTCCTAAAGCATAGGTCCAACTTTATCATTTCCCCTATTCAATAAACTCCAGTGACTTCCTATTACCTCTAGAATAAAACACAAAATTATTTATTTGGTGTTGAAAACCCATCATAATCTATTCCTTTCCTTTTCATGTACTCTGTGATACAATGACACTGGCCTCCTTGTTCTGCCTCAAACAAGATTCTCCATCTTTTGTCTCCAAATACTCTCTTTAGTTTTCCCTCACAACTGGAACACTCTCCCTCGTCATCTCTTGATGGCTTGATGGCTATGGCTTCCCTGACTTCTCTTAATTCCCAAATAAAATCCTACCTTCTGGAAGGGACCTGTATGTGCAAAAATGTTTGTGGCAGCCCTTTTTGTAGTGGCTAGAAACTGGAAATTGAATGGATGCCCATCAATTGAAGAATGGCTGAATAAATTGTGGTATATGAATGTATGGAATATTATTGTTCTGTAAGAAATGACCAGCAAGATGATTTCAGAAAGGCCTGGAGAGACTTATATGAACTGATGTTGAGTGAAATGAGCAGAACCAGGAGATCATCATACACTTCAACAACAATACTATATGATGATCAATTCTGATGGACATGGCCCTCTTCAACAATGAGATGAACCAAATCAGTTCCAATAAAGCAGTAATGAACTGAAACAGCTACACCCAGCGAAAGAACTCTAGGAGATGACTACATAGAATTCCCAATCCCTCTATTTTTGTCTGCCTGCATTTTTTATTTCCTTCACAGGCTAATTGTACAGTATTTCAAAGTCCGATTCTTTTTGTACAGCAGAACAACTGTTTGGACATGTATACATATATTGTATTTAATTTATACTCTAACATATTTAAAATGTATTGGTCAACCTGCCATATGTGGGGGGAAGGAGGGGAAAATTTAGAACAAAAGGTTTGGCAATTGTCAGTGTTGTAAAATTATCAATGCATTTATCTGGTAAATAAAAATTATTAAATAAAAATTTTTTTAAAAAAAGAAAAATGCATATTAACATTATCAATGTTTTATTATGTTTTCATCTATTGTTGTGTTAAATATATTTCTCAATTACATTTTAATCTGGCTTGGGCAATACTGTAGCAATATTTCAGGCCACAATATCCCCACAACATGATATCTCATTCTCTGTTGAAACTCTTATAAATTTTGATGCCTTTCCTCTTTTAATTATTACTAATTTTTCTGTTAATAGCTCATTTGTTTGCTTGCTGTCTCTCCCATTCAATTGTGAGCTCCTTGAAGACAGAGACTATTTTTGCCTCTTTTTATATCCTCAATATTTAGCAAAGTCTTTGGCATTTGGTAGATAATTAATAAATGTTTATTGACTGATCAGTAGCTGGAGTCCTTATTTTGGTGTCTGTGAACATATTATATCTATATATACATGTATACACACATATATGTATGTATACCCAAATATATATATATATATACATATATATATATAGCTATTTTCCATAATTTATTTCCTTTATAGTCTTAAACATTTTATACAATTAAAAATTATTCTGAAGAGTTTGTAGGCTTCATTAGGCTTCCAAAGGAAGGACACAAAAATGTTAGCCCTTGACTTTTAATATATGTATATGTATATGTATATACACATATATTTTTAATATATATGTATATATTTGTTTTAATATATGTTATATATTTGACTTTTAATATATATATATATATATATGTATATGTATATACATATATATTAACATGAGCATACACACACATATATATATATCCAAATAAATTGTCTAAATGTATAGGCTGGTTCTCAGTGGCATGGATCACAGTCTTTGGAATGTGGTCATGTTTTTCACTATGAAGGAAGCAGAAAACAGGTTGAACAATATTTGTATGTGTATATGACAAACATATATTTGAAAGAATATATATGTATATTTGTATATGTTTCTTGTTCAATTATCCCAGTATTCATACATATACATCTGTCCATGTGTGTGTGTTTATGATTTTTTATGGGGATCAGAAGGAAAACCACTTCATTGGTCACTCTTAAGAAAAGAGGTATTATAGCTCCAAATTTACAATTTTTAGCACATCTACATAAGACCAGAATGTAATCTCATTTATCCATCAAAATTGCAAACAAAAATTGTTGATGTTCTATAGATTATACCAGAAAATAGTCTTTCTGAGGGTATTAACTATACCATAAGGCTTATTTTAATCTACCATATAAACCAGATAAGATACAGTCATTCCAAAGTTTGGGGAGCAAGTCCTTTCTGGTCTTTATTTTCCATAATCTATCATGCCTTCATGGAATCATGATATTACTTATTGTTGTCATATGTTGTTCATCCTTCATTCTTGTTGAAAAGGGTTGAAAATTCTTGTCAAGAGGGTTACATCTTGATTGTAAGTGAGTTGGATTTGAGTGAGACAGTCTCACTGCCTCCTTCAGAATCATCTGAGTTCAGAGGCAAAACATAGGTCAGGATGCTTAGAAATAGCCCCTTGTTGTCATTTATTTGTTTGCTAACTATGTTTTTATTTTTCTTCTTCTACTCTCCAGTATTCCCTATTCCATGGTCAGGAGTTTTCAGTAAAATTTCTAAGCCACTTAAAAGAAGCAGAAGCTCTCTAGAAGACCTTAGGATTTTGTCATCAAGGCAGTTAGAGCAATATTTTCTAAATCTTTGACATGTAGGCTGAGATCTACCCCATATATGGAATATATATGGACAGTTAGAAGGGACAGTGAATAGAATTCCAGGACTGGACTCAGAACTGAATTCAAATCTAGTTTCTGATAATTCCTAGATGTAGAATAAGTCAACTAACTTAATTTCTTTATCTGTGAAATGGAGATAATAATAGTACCAACTTCCCAGGATGGTTGTAAGGATAAAGTAAGATAAAAATTGTTAGGTCACGTAGAACATAGTAAACATTATGTAAATATTATTTATGTTATTATATAGACTAGGCTAGTTTTTCCTTAAAAGATATTTGAACTAATTTTGAATTTTAATTGACTAGAAGATATCAAACTTGAACCATGGCTATAAAGGCAACAAATACAAAAGCAGAACATCTGGAGCCAAAAGTCTCTCACTGAGGTCTGAGCAAAAAGTTGCTCAGTCTCTCTTGTCCTCCTCTTTTTCATTTATAAAATGAAGAGGTTTGGAAATGTAGTCACAAGAATACTAAGTCTAGAGTCAAAAACCTGGATTTGAATCCTGGTTTCACTAAAGTCATCAATGAGATCTTCACCTCTCTGTGTTTCAAAAAAGAAGCTGAGCTCTAAGATCTCTTCCAACTTTCAATTCCATATTACTATTTTATTCTAGTTACTATGTTCTATTTCAAGGACTCTAAATACCCTACATTAAGATATAGTTAGACTATGTATATTTGTCTAAGTATATAAGTACATAGTTAATGTATATATTGTCAAAATCCTAACATCAAGGTAAAGTGAAAATTTAACCTTGATGACAATTTTTCCACCCGAAAATGAGTTCTATTGTTGTCACTGATTAGTTGCTATTAGATATTTTTATATGACATGCTGTTTTCTAAGAACATAATTTCAGTGTTAAAGTTTTACTATATTTTCTCAATCTCTTACTATTCATTATTAGCTTCAGAGCCATTTTGACAAAGAAAAAGGTAAAATCTTTGTGTAGGTGAGGTTTATCTATGGATTTCCTCAGGCTCCTTTTGAGCCTATTTCTCTCTCCAACCCTCTTTTTATCCAGAGCTCTTATTATTTTTTAGCCCTCCCATTCCCACTTCTTCATATTTACCCATGCTTTGGTAATAGACTACTGCTAGGAGAAAACATAGAGGAATGTAGTCATTTATGGGTTAGAAAGAAAATTGATGATGTTAAGTAAACTAAGTAAGTAAGGAGGACAGATCATTCATTGGTATTAGCAGATGGTCCATAAAACTGTAGAGCTAAGATAGAATCCAGGGGATCAGAAGTGATACATTGGCCAGGCCTAAACAAAAAAGCAGTCCAATTGTCTCAAAGGGCTGCCACTTGAACTGTATGGAGCAAGGAGTAGCATCTACTTGCTTTCACAAGACACTCTATTCACAAAACCTAGAAATTTATGTAGAGCAGCTGCTTTAATAGAAAAGGAAATTTAGACTAAAATCTAGAATTATGGGATAAGAGATTACTTATTACATAGAAAGAAATTTTATGGGAGCATTAAGTACAATACTGGCTGACCCACACTTAACATCACATACTAAGATAAGATCAAAATGGATCCCTGATTTCAGCATAAAGAAGGAGATCATAAATAAATTAGAAGAACATAGGATAGTTTACCTCTCAGACTTGTGGAGTAAGAAGGAATTTGTGTCCAAAGAAGAACTAGAGATCATTATTGATCACAAAATAGAAAATTTTGGTTACATCAAATTAAAAAGCTTTTGTACAAACAAAACTAATGCAAACAAGATTAGAAGGGAAGTAACAAATTGGGAAAATATTTTTACAGTTAAAGGTTCTGATAAAGGCCTCATCTCCAAAATATACAGAGAATTGACTCTAATTTATAAGAAATCAAGCCATTCTCCAATTGATAAATGGTCAAAGGATATGAACAGACAATTTTCAGATGATGAAATTGAAACTATATCCACTCATATGAAAGAGTGTTCCAAATCACTATTAATCAGAGAAATGCAAATTAAGAAAACTTGTGATACCATTACACACCTGTCAGATTGGCTAAGATGACAGGAACAAATAATGATGAATGTTGGAGGGGCTGTGGGAAAACTGGGACACTGAGGCATTGTTGGGGGAGTTGTGAAAGAATCCAACCATTCTGGAGAGTAGTCTGGAGTTATGCTCCAAAAGTTATCAAACTTTTGGGTATAAGCATACCCTTTGATCCAGAAGTGCTACTATTGGGCTTATATCCCAAGGAAATACTAAAGAAGGGAAAGGGACCTGTATGTGCCAAAATGTTTGTGGCAGACCTCTTTGTAATGGCCAGAAATTGGAAAATGAATGGATGCCCATTAATTGGAGAATCGTTGGGTAAATTATGGTATATGAATGTTATGGAATATTATTGTTCTGTAAGAAATGACCAACAGGATGAATACAAAGAGGCTTGGAGAGACATCAACTGATGCTGAGTGAAATGAGCAGAATGAGGAGATCATTATACATTTCAACAACAATACTATATGAGGATATATTCTGATGGAAGTGAATATCTTCAACATAGAGAAGGGCTAATCCAATTCCAATTGATCAATGATGGACAGAATCATCTACACCCAGAGAAGGAACACTGGGAAATGAGTGTAAACTGTTAGCATTTTTTGGTTTTCTCCCCAGATTATTTTTACCTTCCGAATCCAATTCTTCCTTTGCAACAACAACAAGAACAACAACAAAATTCGGTTCTGCACATATATATTGTATCTAGGATATACTATAACATATTTAATATGTATGGGAATGCCTGCCATCTAGGGGAGAGGGTGGAGGGAAGGAGGGGAAAAATTTGGAACAGAAGGGTGTACAAGGGATAATGTTGTAAAAAATTACCTATGCATATGTACTGTCAAAAAATATAATTATAAAGTTAATTAAAAAAAAATTTTTTTTAAAGTACAATACCATACCATATTGGTCCAAATCTAGTCATTCCTCAATATAGTTTTCATTTCTAATATTAAATCTTTGGAAGAAAAATGTGTGTTGAAAACACTGATTATATATTGCTTTCATAGTTTATACAAGTCAGATCAAGAAAAATATATGATTTGTGTTTGGAACAATGTGTCATATATTTATAACAACCCCTCAAACTTTAAGTAAAAAAGACTATTGAGGTAAGAGGAGAAGTTAGTCAGTAAAGGACAGTTTTTGTTGGGACTCAGTTCAAAATTCAGTTTGGGATTTTTTTTTTTCTTTCTGAAGAGTAAATAAAGGGCAACCAGCATCTTCAGGGCTCATTCAATCTAAGCAATCTCCGTATTGACACAAAATTTCCAGTATCAGTTTTTCTATTCAGATGAAACATGTGCTTTTTAGACCCATGAAGTGTTTCTGAAACCTGAACTTTCAGTGCCAGAATGAGTAATCCTGCTTTAATTGGGTCATAAGAAAGTAATAACTAATACATGGGAATTGTTTAACTGTTTAATAAGAAATCTCTGTTCCACATTATGAAATATGTAGGAAAGGAATTCAAGAGATAACAAAGATTGGAAAGAATCCTAGAACAATAATAATTTTACAAACAAATTCTGTCCCAACAAGCCCTCATTGGGGAAAATCCTATGGCACATATTCCTGAGGCCTGAAAAACTGGAATAAAGCTAAAGAACAATAGTCTTTCTAAACAACTTATGGTTTGGAACTCCTAATTAAGGCAAAATCCAATCTGGAAAATATTATTTCACATCACTCATGATGTGTTTAGTTACATTTTCTATTGTATTTTCATCTTGCTAGAAGTACAACTTATGCTTGATACATTCTTCAAACCAAGTCCTCCTTTAAACTTTTTACCTTATTTTAATTTTCTTATTAAGTTAACAGAAGTGAAACAACCTCAAAAACAAAATAAATGCCTTGAGTTATATATAATTAAGGAACTTCAATAGCACATAATCATATATTCTAAATATACTGAACCTTATTTCATAAAGTATTTGTCCTAAACTTTAGTACTTATTACTTTAAAAATATTTAGGTACTACTTGCTAAAGAGTTTGTTAATGCCTTTTGTTATGTGTGCCATAGTTTAGTTTTGCCCTCCCAATTACTAGCCTGTCTAACTCAAACATATCTTTTAAAATAAACTGACTATGTAGCTTTTACCTACTAACAGGTGAAATAATAGTATCTACCTCCCAGGATTATTTTGAGGATGAAGTGAGATATTTCTATAGCACTTTGTGAACTTTAAAGTATTATATAATTTCTAGTTATTGTTATCAGTAGTAGTAGTAGTGGTGATGGTTATATAATACAAAGATAATATGTGAGAGCATGTATAGTGTTTTGCATTGATAATAAAATTAGTCACTAGTCATTTAATCCGTGTTCACTTGCCTTTTAGTATTATTTCCATGTACATTTCTAAAGACGTTCTGTGTTACTACTTGAGTTCTGCTTTTTTTTACTCTATCACTTCATATATCTTTTCTTCTTTCTTTGAATTCTCAATCCCTCTCATTTCTTGTTAAAAGATTTATCCAAACCTGTGAATTGATTTAGGGTAGCAATTGTTCTTTGAGAATTACCAAGGTTACGAAGATAAAATAACTTGCTTGGGGTCACACAGAAGGCATGTCAGAGGTAAGACTTGAAAACAGGTTGTTTTGACTCTCAGGTCAACTCAACTCTTTATCTGTTTTGTCATCTTGTCTTTTATGTTGAATTCATATTTCATTCATATTCATTTAGCATATGAATGCTACATTTTTTGGTCATTCCTTACTCAATGGGCATCCACTTTGTTTCCAGAGTTTTTTTGGTTGCTTTTTATTTCAACAAAAAGCTGTACTATGAACATTTTGGAATTTCTGGACTATTTTTTTTCTGCCTTCAACCTCCCAAAGATCTAGTAGTAAGATAACTTATGTCTTGAATACGTGATGGATTCATGATTTTGTAAGTTTGGACACTCCTTCCAAAGGCGTAAATCATAATCCCTACATGACTTGGCAGATTGTGTTCATGTGTGGTTATGGCCAAAAAAATTCCTTAATTGGTCCTCAGATAATAGATATTGTTGCCCAAACTGTGTTCAAAATATTTCTATCTTTTTTTCAAATAGCTTTTTTATTTACAAGATATATGTATGGGTAATTTTTCAGCATTGACAGTTGCAAAACTTTTTGTTCCAACTTTTCCCCTCCTTCCCGTCATCCCCTCCCCCAGCTGGCAGGTTGACCAATACATGTTAAATATGTTAAAGTATAAGTTAAATACAATATATGTATACATGTCCATATAGTTATTTTGCTGTACAAAAAGAATTGGACTTTGAAATAGTGTACAATTAGCCTGTGAAGGAAATAAAAAATGCAGGCAGACAAAAATAGAGGGATTGGGAATTCTATGTAGTCATCTCCTAGAGTTCTTTCGCTGGGTGTAGCTGTTTCAGTTCATTACTGCTTTATTGGAACTGATTTGGTTCATCTCATTGTTGAAGAGGGCCATGTCCATCAGAATTGACTATCATGTAGTATCATGTAGTAGTATCATTGAAGTATATAATGTCTATCGATCTTTTTAACAGTGCTTATGCTCCCTTGTTGTTATTTGTCCATTATTTCAAAGAGTACTAATGACCTCACAGGGCAATGTTTTGATTTGAGCATGACTTGGATTTTGAGGCAGAGTCATCAGCTTTACTCTGTCTTTCAGAGCCATCAAAATTTAGTGGCAAGACAAAAGTCAGGATGATTGGCAATGGTCTGGAATGCAGTGGATGATCTTGACCACTTTGATGTCTGACCAAGTTCTAAGCAGAACAAAACACCATCTTCAGCTACTTTCAAAACCATTACAACACATTGAACTCATCTGCTCATTTTGCCTGAGAATGTCTTCACATGTTTGGAGTAGACATCTCACCAATTCATTGATGGGTGTAGGCTTATAGTTATCTTCAGCCTGGTTTTGGCCCATTTGCCAAGATAGTTTTACCAGGGTGTCTCTCCCCTGCTACGTATAGCCTTTGATAATGCTGTGCTGCTCCTATACCACTGGGAGACTACTTAAACAGTGGTTGATGTTATAGGGAATAAAGTTTCTGATTCCATCTAGTTTTTTTCATTATGATAAAATTTTAGAAGGGACTCCAATGTACTAAGAAAAAAATCTAGTATACTTGGGTTCAACCACACTAGCTTTGTCTGTCATCTCCTCCTCCCAAAATATTCTAATCATCTTGAATTCAGTCTGCCCTGTCCAATCTATCCTTTATACTATTCTCAGAATAATCTTACAAATTTCTTCTGACATAGATCTAATTTTCTCATGCTTAGACTCAAAGACTTTTTGTAAGTAAATTGAAGATTTTGCTGGAAAAAATACAACACCAAAACATTTTGATTTTATTATTACATATATAATAAAGATAAGAATTCAAGTTATATGGATGGAGAATACTAAACTATTTTCTTTAACCTATCTTTTGCTCTGATTCAAATTCATTTGCAGTTAACCAAGAAAGAATCTTAGGACTGTATAAATATAGGAGCCCTATTATCTACAAGATAGTCTTCTACAAGAGAAGGCTTTGATCTTTATCCATATAAAGAGGTCAAAAAGGAAAGACCTAAAATTAATCTGAACATTCTACCTGGCTATTACTGACTTGAGTATGTGGCTATGACTAAAGGGCAATCATCACACCCTTATTCCATAATAACCTCTCCATAGAGGTTCTAGCTAAGATGTAGCCATGAAGTAATTATTTTTCTGGCTCTGTTTCTGTGTTTCTGGACTTTGATACTATGTGTTCCCATTAGGGAATTAATATATCACCTAAGAACTCCTTTCACTGCTTAGGGCCTTCTTATCCTGAAAGATCCTTCATTATGGCCTCATCCCTAGAATATCCATCTACCTGGGTATATGTGCTGGGTCCACAACTTTGATCTGACTTAGGACATAGACTTAAACTGGGCTCATTAGTGAATAACTAAGGTGGAGATGATGTGTTAGGATTACTAGGTGAGAACTCAGGTTGTCTGGACAGTGACAAGGTGAGAATTCAGGTTGTCTGGACAATTACAAGGTGAGAACTCAGGTTGACTTGATAGAAGGAGCAAGCTCATTGGCTGAAGTGGTTCTTCCCAGAAGCCCTTGCATTATCCCACGCCCATTCTCTGGGAGGATAAAAGAGACAACATTGGGCCTGGAGAGAGATTGGACTGGAGATGGACAAGAGTTAAAGAGGAGAAGTCTCTGCATTACATCAGGCGTGACGGGGCTCTCTGCAGGAAGGGAAGTCACTTCTCTGGACAAGAGTTAACAGCAACTGCCTGGAGACAACGGTTCTCTACAAGAAGAAGAATCTGTCTGAGAGATTTGAGTAGACACAGCAGATCTCTTCCCAGAGAGCGATCCAGCAGCTTCTAGAGACGACAGCTCGCTACATTTGGCGTCCACACGTGGGGCCAGGACCTTTCCTTATTCTGACAAGGACTTATTCTGAGCCCTTCAGAGGAGCTAGACTGGACCATAGCAATGATGGATTAATGATGAAATTACAGTTATGTTGCTCTGAATCTGTTGAGCCTTTCATTTAGCTAACTAAGACTGGGGCTAGAGGCTATCTACTACAGTTTTGAGTAGGGGCAAACCTGTAGTTGTATTACCTAGATTTTGAAATGGAATCTTGGGCTTGCAAAGCCCAGATCAGGAGAACAATAAAAAGACTACTTCATAGGTGAAATTATGTATCTTAGATATTGAAATTCTGTGGCTTGTTGATCTGATCAATTTTTTGAGATTTCAAAGCATAAAACAGTCAATACCAAGAAAAAGCAGAGACAGAATCTCAGATGCATTCATCAGGAACACAGTTCCAATATTCCCTCCAAAAATGTACAGACCATGATATACACATGTACCAACCCAAGTACAAAAATGTACTGACTATGATTGATACATAGTTCCAATTGAGGAAGTAAGGCTGGGAGAATGAGTTTTTAAAAAATAAAGTAATATTAAGGAACCAGGGATGAAAAACATATAAACTCAGAAGAAGAGTCTAACTCCATAACGACTACATGCAAAGCTTTAACTAGAATTAAAGAATTATGGAAAGAAATGAAGCAAAAGTTTTAAAATGTTATTACAAATGAACTGAAAATTCTATAGGAAAGAAATAAAAAAGAAATGAGAATTCTGAAGAAAAAAATTAGGAGAATTAGTCTAAACTTATTATAAAAGATATAAAACCACAAGCAAGTAATTGACTCCTTAAAAATTAGAATGGACCAAACAGATACTAAAGATTCCATGAAATAACAAGAAATAGTAAAAATAAATCAAAAGACCTAGAAATCTCTAGAGGGAAAAAAAATCTAAGAAACACTGGATTACCTGAAATTATTTTATTTTCCTTAATCTCTCTGCAGTTCTTCACACTGTTGATCATCTTCCCCATCCTAATACTATCTTCTCTATAGGTTTTTAGGGCACAATTCTCTTCCAGTTTTCTTCCTACCTATCTGATTACTCCTTAATCTCTTTTGCTGGATCTTCATCCAGATCACATCTTCTAACCATAGATGTCCCTGCAGATTTTGTCCTCAATCTTCTTTGCTTCTTTCTCTGTACTTCTTCACTTGATGATCTCATCGGTTCCCATGAATTTAATTGCCATATCTATGCCATTCTGAAATATTTCCAGTTGCAAATTCTCTCCTGACCGCCAATCTCTAATCTTCAATTGCCTTTCAGACATTTCAGATAGGTGCTAGTAAACATCTTAAATACAAGATGTCCAAAACTTGAATTCATTATCTTTCCCCTAAACCTTCACTCCCTCCTAATTTCTCTATTACCATACAAAGATACATCAATTTTCCAGCATCCTAGTTGTCATCTTTGATTTCTCACTATTTTTCATCCCCATATACAATGTTGCCAAGGCCTGCCAATTTCATTTATCCAATACATTTCCCTTCTTTCCTCTAGTACTGTCACTATTCTAATACAGGCCTTCATCACTTCACACCTGAACTGTTATAATAGTCTTCTAGTCTGCCTGTCTCAAGTCTCTCTTCACTCCATGTCATCCTTCACTGGCCACCAGCATGATTTTTCAAGTATCATATCACACCCTCCCCATTCAATAAAGTCAATATTAGACTTCCTATTTCTTCTACAATAAAATACAAAAATTTTCTATTTGGTGTTCAAACTCATTCTACAACTTATCCCCCTTATATCTCTCCAATCTTTATACCTTTCTTTTTTCTGTGTATTCTATGATCCAGTGACCCTGACTTCTTTCATGTCCCACAAACAACATATTCCATGTTCTGTCTCCAAATAATTTCTCTAACAGTTTCCCAAGACTGAAATGCTCTCTTTCCTCATCTCTCCTTGCTGACTTCCCTAGCTAAAATTTCACCTTTTATAGGAAAACTTTTTCTAACCCTCTAAATTCTAGTGCTTTTCCTTTATTATTTCCTATTTATCCTGTTTGTTGTTTATTCTTCATTTTCAAAGAGGACCAAAGGTTTCATGGATTATGTCTTAACTCATGTGTGAATTGTATTTAAGGGAAGTAAAGTTTTCAACTTCTCCCTTTCTATCTCAGTCTCCCCCCCCCCCCCCTCTCTTTCTCTCTCTTTCTTTCTCTCTCCTTCTAGGCCCCTCTTTGTGAGGTAATAGGAATTAAATTTCCAGGATCTCATAGCTACTGTCTGGATTTGAACTCAGTTTTTCTTGACTTCAGAGCTAATATTCTATCCACCATACCATCTAGCTGCCCTCAGCTTCACTCTCTCTTCCTGAATCACCGAAGTCCATTAAAAGGAAAGAAGTCAACAGAAAATAGAAAATGTTCAAGCATTCTTGATGAAAAGACCAAAGCTGAGTAGAAACTTTGAAATAGAAACACATAAGTCAAAGGAAACATAAAAAAGGTAAATATGTTTTAGCAACTTCAGGGAACAATGTAAGGCTAAATGTGTATATTCTAATAGGAAGATTCTCATTTCTATAAATGTTTCCTTAGAATCCTAATGTTATCAAGAATCACTGGGAAAATTGTGTAAGGAAAAAAAGCCTTTTTGCTTATTTTAAAATAAGAAAGAAAAAGAAATATGCTGTAAAAAAGAGGGGGAATAAGATGGGAAACTTAACTACCTTGCCTAATTGGAGTGTGCAAGAAAAAGACAAAAAACTATGAAGGAAGCAGTAGAAGGAATATGCACCATCTGAATCTTATCAGTTAAAAGAGAATAGGAACACACACCCTAATCAAAGAGTTATACTTGACAGGGAAACAGGAAGGAATTGATAAATTGAAAAAGGGAGGAATACCATAAGGGATCAATCATGAGAAAGATTAATAATAAAACAAGCTAAAATCTTGGAGGTATATTATACAATAGGATGTAAAAGAAAGAAATAAAGGATAAGAAAACTATGATCAGAGTCTGATGAGAAGATAAAAATGTGTAGAGAGTGGTAACAGATTTTATCTCTATTACTGAGTACACTCTTCCTCATTTACCACTTTCTTCTTTGTAAAGGGGTAAAGGGCAACAGAAGAAAAAGTATGAGAGAATAGGACAGAAAAAATACACAACTGCAATTTAAGTGGGATGAACTAATCTATAAAATGGGGTGGGGCGAAGATGTATGTGTGAAGCCATAATGGATACGTTAAAAGTAGGAACAAAATTTATTATTGAATGAGATGAGGTGAGATCTTTCAAGACAGTTGTGAAAATCGAGTAAGGCTTCATCCACTTCAGAGTTCGAGTAGGCCTGAAGGACTCTGAAGTTCGAGCAAAGGGCATTGCCTTCCCCTCCTATGACATCTCCCTATTTCATCCAAATATGGGTAACTATGTACTTATTGGTCAAGTTCAATTTCATGGGTAGATCTCGCGTTTAGATTGTAAGACTCTCAGCCAATGAGGATGAGGGTCAGTGGTGGGAGGGGGCATTTTGCCTTAGGGATTAAAGGTGCTGTCCTGCCCACAGGAGGCGCTTCCTCTCTTCTATAGTCTACTCGAAGAGTGGGACGCCCTTCTCGCGAGAATGTACAATAAACTTTGCTTTTCTCTAGAGCTCTCTCCAGCTTTTTTATTAAATGGTGACCCCTCACCATTTCCGTACCACACATTATGATCCAGATTAATTCAAAAAATGAAAGTGAAGCATTATAATCTTACCCAAGGGAATATCAAAAATATAATTAAAATATAATCAAAAGATATAAACAGAGAAACTACATTAATTGTTGTTATGGGCCAGAACTTGAAACAAGATACTAAGTGAAATTGAGGAGACTATGGGCCAGAACTCTAAACTTGAAACAAAGGATGCTTACACAGTACTAAGTGGAATTGAGGAGAAAATGGTTAAATCTAGTTTAGCATTGATTTAATCCTACAACAAATAATGGTTTCCTAGTGATGTGATTGATTTATACTCAGTGTAGAACATATAAGCAAGAAGCTCTCAGGGCCAGAAAAGGGAGGCTGAAGTACAACCTTTGAATTCAGAGAGATTCAGAGGGCAGAGAAGGAGGCAGGAGCTCAAGCTCTCGGAACCAAAGAAAGAGATAGACCTCTAAGAAAGTTAACCAGGCCCCAGGAAAGGAGACAAGACTTTGAAGGAGACAATAAAAGATTTGGACTTTAACACCTGGCTGCACTTGTGCTGATTACTGAACTGAAACGAAGGCTGCTCCCAGAGATCTCCAGGAAACCGAAACAGAGAGCATTACAAATTATATTTAATGGTACCATAAACAAAGATACTTAATATCTTAGTAGTTAAATGAAAAGGGAGAAAAAGAAATGGAAAATTACTAGATGGGGAACTCAATGTACCCCTTTCAGACAGGGATAAATCTGACCCCACAAAAAAAATCAAGTATGTGGTTATTCCTTCTAATCACAGGAGTTAGGGGATCTGGAAAATCCATGTAAAATTTTTGGCCTTCCCTTCATACTAGAGAAGAGGTCTGAATTATTGTTGTATTAAAAGATAAAGTATTTTAGTATTATACAATACTGTATTTTATGTCTGAGTTTCTAAACTTCTCCTGTTTTTCTGCTGGCAAAATTTCCCCAAATTCCTATTTAATTTCATATGTAGACTTCTGATATATGAAAACTGTGATGATGAAGGTCATGATATGGAATATGATGTATATATTAAGTCTCTTGTGGTTATTAAATGGGAATAGAAAGGAGTACATATACTTCTATACCATATGGAATTTTTTTCTTTTTTCTGAGGCAATAGGGGTTAAGTGACTTGCCAAGGGTCATACAGCTAGTTAAGTGTCTGAGATCAGATTTGAACTCAGGTCCAACTGACTTCAGGGCTGATGCTCTAACCAATGTAGCACCTAGCTGCTCAACACAATATGGAAATCTTATAAAAATTGACAATATATTAGTGCATAAAAGTCTCACAAAAGCAGAAAAGCAGAAATCCTCTGTCAACTTCAGTGAGATAGAAATTATATTCTCTAAAGTGATCTTGAAAAATTGGAGGTATGAGTTTTCCCTATATATGTATTTATGTATATATGTATAAATGTATATATGTAGTTATGGTTTCCTCATGTATTTTGTATTGGGGGGGGGTTGTAAAGTTCTGTTGTCTTCAAAAACTGCCAATCGCTCTCTGGGAGGAGATCTGCTGTCTCAACTCAATCTCTCAGCCGCCAACTCTGACCTAGAGTAGACACTCTTTTCAACTTGCTCCATGTTGCTTCTTTTATCCTCCCAGAGAATGGGCGTGAAATAACTCAGGGACTTCTGGGAAAAAAATACTTCAACCATGAACTTGCTCCTCCTAAGCATGCAAGCTGCTCCCCAGAAGTTCAAAGGGGTAAAACTCCCAGTAAAGGCCGGAACTAAAGAATTGTTAAGTACCGACTTAGCACTTAATAAGAACCTAATATCTCATTATCTCATTAGCACTTAGTAAGAACCTAGCATCTCCCCCTTTCTTTTGATTTAGAACATAGGGTGGTCATGATCTTGAAACAAAAATCCATCAATATGGGAGGCATTACACATAATTACATAGATTACATAAACACATAGTAATATAGTAACATAATACATACTACAAGTATGTAACAAATAACATAATCAAATAATCACAAATTGAGAATTTATAAATGTCCATAAGTCCATTGTCCATTAGTCTCATCTTGTTTTAGGAAATCCAATGATTCCTGCTGGTTTTAAAGTTCTTTAACAGTCTTCTTATTAGCCATGCTCTTTCAGTGTCAGATGTTTCTTAGATTTTCTCCTTTGTTTTAAGGTCTTTCTCTTTTTCTGTCTCTCTCCGATAGACAAGGTGAATACGACTCTTTGGCACCCATCTGATTCCTTCTCCATCTGAAGAAATACAAGCAAATCCTCTCCCCCAGGCAGTTCCATTCACCACTTTCTGGGTCTCTCCACATCACCTGGTGATTATCTAAGGAGCTGCTCTCACTGGACACTGCCCTTCTGGTGGGTTATAAAACCTGTCTGCCGGAGCCAGTGCATCTTTGTCAAAAATTAGAAAATTAAGGGTATAGAGAACTAAATTTAGAAGTTCTCTAGGGCTACCTGTGGCTCCCCCTTTCTTTTGTTTTTGGAGGAGTGTCTTAATGTCTCTGTTTCTTCTCTCTACTATTGCCTGACCCTGTAGATTAAAAGGTATTCCAGGGGTGTGTAAAATCTTATACTACGCACAAAAGTGTGCAAAATGTTTAGAAGACTATGCAGGTCCATTATCTGTTTTTATTTCTTGTGGCACACCCATAATTGCAAATGCTTGGATAAGGAATTCAGTGACCACTCGGGCTGTCTCTTTTGACATTGCACTGCAAAAGTGAATCCTGAAAAGATATCTACTACCACATGGATAAAAGACAGATGACCAAAAGATTTATAATGGGCCACATCCATTTGCCAGATTTCATTGGATCTCAAACCATGAGGATTCTTCCCTGGAGGGAGTGTAGGAGCGTGGAAAGGAAGGCAAGCTGTACAGCTTTTTACTATGCTCCTAGCTTCGTCTCTTGTGATTCTAAATTGTAAAGGTAAAGCTCAGGCAGCCTGATGATATTTAGAATGAGATTCTTGTGCTTCCTGAAATAAAGGACTACTGGCTAAAATGGTTAGGCGGCTATCTGCCTTTGAATTTCCATCAAAAATAGGACCTGGAAGTCCACTATATGAGTGGACATACAAGATATAAATCTTGCCTGGATGCTTTCTCACTTGCTCTTGAAGTTCCTTAAAGAGCTGATAAATATTAGAGGCTGCAATTTTTATTTGGGCTGTGGCAATTCTTTGTACTACACCTACTGAATAGGCTGAATCAGTAATTATATTTTACGTTTCCTGGGTAATAAGTAAGGGCTAGCATGATAGCAAATAATTCATTCTGTTGAGTGGACTGAAAAGGAGCCCTGACTACTCTCTTTATGGTTAAATCATGAGAGTATACAGCACAAATATTTCCTTTGGAGGCGTCTGTAAAGATTGTTGGTCCTTTAAGAGGAACCTTAGAAACCTTTTCTTCAAAAATCCATTGCCAATTATGTAGTAGCTGGGTTATTACATAACATAATAATGGAGACCCATGTGCAAAATTTGGAGCTGTGGCCAATAAAATTTGCCATTCTGGGATGGTCTCACAGCATACATTAATTTGTTCATTAGTATAGAATGTGTATATTTTTTCAGGACTTATCCCAGATAATTGTATTATTCTCTTAATAGCCTTTAACAAAATTCTAGCCACAAGCACTGGGTAAGAAGTAAGGCTTTGTTCTGGTTGTACTGGGAAGTTCACCCACTCAATCACACTGTCTCCTTGATGAAGGACTGCTGTGGGTGCCTCTTTCGTAGCAAAAACTGATATTTCCAAGGGTTTTTGAGTGACTCTTTAAACCACATTGGATAAAGCCAGTTCAACTTCTCTCAAAGCCTCTTGTGCTTCTTTTGTAAGCTGGCGTGGTGAATTTAAAGCACTGTCTCCCCTTAAAATGTCATATAGAGGTTGCAGTTGATTGGTAGTTAAGCCTAACACTGGACACATCCATTGGATATCTCCTATTAATTTTTGGAAATCATTTAAAGTGTTCAACTTCTCTGTTCTTAAAGAAAGCTTTTGTACTGTGAGTGTCTTAGGATATACTTCATATCCTAAATATTGAAAAGGAGCATGTCTTTGAATTTTTTCTGTAGCTATATGCAGTTTGTAGTACTTTAGTGATTCCATGGTCTTTTGTAGACATGCTTCTAACATTTGTTCCTCAGGTGCACATCCCAAAATATCATCCATATTATATAACAATATTACTTTTGGAAATGCTTTTCTTACTAGAGCAAGAGCAGCAGCAACATACATTGGCACATAGTAGGGCTGTTTTTCATTCCCTGTGGCAAAACTGTCCATTCATATCTTTTATAAGGCTCAGCCAAATTAACACTAGACACTGAAAAAGCAAATCTTTTCATATCCTCCTTATCTAGAGGGATAGAATAGAAACAATACTTAATGTCTATAACCCAAAGAGGCCATTCTCTTAGCAACTGAGTAGGAGATGGAAGTCCAGGTTGAAGAGTTCCCATAGTTTCCATTTGTTCATTTACTCTTCTTAGATCAGTTAATAGCCTCCATTTTCCAGATTTCTTTTTCACCACAAATACTGGGGAATTCCAAGGACTTAGAGAAGGCCGCAAGTGTCCTTGGTCAAGTTGTTCGTTCACTGTGTCTAATAAGGCCTGAATTTTATCACTTCTTAAGGGCTACTGTTCTACCCCCACTGGTGAATCAGTCTTCCACAGAATAGGAACCGGTGAAAGTGCAGGTAGTTCTTCAATAGCAGCCCTGCCTAAAAAGCCAAAGTGTAATCCTATCTGCTGTAAAATGTCTCTTCCCCACAGATTGATGGGGATTTTTTCAACCACTAAAGGAGCAAAAACTACTGTTTCACTTTCAAATATCCATCTCAAAGGCATAGTACTAACTTCTGCTGCTATTTATCCTCCTACCCCAGACATGTAGGTGTCTGCCTTAATCTTTGGCCAGTGACTGGGCCAATTGGTACCTCTAATAACTGTACAATCTGCACCTGTGTCTACCAATCCTTCAAATGGTATTCCATTTATATAAATAGTAAGCATAGGTTGGTCAGCTGTCACAGCTGCTGTCCAATATATTCCTGGATTTTGTTCATTGGAGTCAGAATCTGGGCAACTATCACCAGGTTGCTTATTAGGGTACATAACAATAAGCCTGATGCTACTACTTCTCCTGGTTGATAAATCACATGTTGTCTACCTGTGTTAGTGACTGTATTAGCTACACGTTCTCTAGTTTCCCACATCAGTGTATGGATGGACATTGTTTTGTAAGCACTCTCAGAAGGTGAAATAGTCAAGCCTACTGTTGTAACATGCCCTCCTGGAAGTTACTATTACATTCTGTCTTAGGCCCAACAGAGTACCTTTGACCACTGACCTTTGCAGTGTCAACTCTATCCGGCTCATCTCCTCTGAGGCCTTCAAAGGTCTCTGGCCACGATTTCTTGAATCTATAGTTTAATAACCGGTAGCGCACTCAAGAACAGCCACATGTAATCTTAAAAGCTTTATTATACCTACTCACATAATGCCCTGACTTATTAACTCCTTAGTGAACACCTGGTCTGAAGAGCCATGCATTCACTACCAAACTTCTTACCTCTCTCGGCTATCCATCAGCTTGGTTCAGCTACCCCAGGCTAGGGATCCAGGTTAAAGAGAGCGACTGGCTACAAGCAGTGGGCTTATAAAGGGCCTGTGAGGTCACACACACAGCCAACCAGCGAGAGAGCCATCACCCATTATGAAGCTATCTCAATATGGCCAGGATCCCACCCACAGGGCAGTCCTATATCCACAGAGATTACTTCTGGGTCACTCAAATCTCCTGCTGCACTGTGGCTACCCATTTAAAGGATCCTTACAATTCCCTTCTCTTGTTTTGCGGGAACAGCATCCTTACACTGGAGGCAAAGGATCCATAGGCTGAACAGGAACAGATTTCACTTCTCCAGGGAGTATCTCAGTAGTCTCTTCTGCACACAACTCTATTTTTCCTAATTTCAATCCCTTTCTTCCATCTGATTGCCTTTTGGCTGATTGATCATGTCTTAAATTTATCTGGATGTAACCTCAGCTGCCATCATGCCCCATTTGGGAGGCTAAAGCTGGGCCCCGCCTCTCATTTCTCTGGGTCAATCTACATTCGGAGGCCCAGTGGAGACCCTTGTGACATTTTGGACATGGAGTTTTAGGTCTTCTCTCATCCTGTTTTCTCACTTTATCTCCATATCTACACTGAGCTCTTAGATGTCCAATTTTTCCACATTGGAAACATCAATCTCCCTTGCCAGGAGGGACCCTGTCTTTCCATGTTCATCATAGTCCAGGTGTAAAAAGCATTTGTTCCCACATCGTCTTATGATCTCCTTTAAAGGAGCATCTTTTTCTAATCCCCATATAATTCTTTTGCAAATCTCATTGGCATTTTCCTTAGCCAGATGTCTGGTCATCATTTCTGTAGCTGCATTTTCTCCAATAGTTCTTTTGACAGCAGTTTGCAAACATCCCACAAAATCCGCAAAAGGTTTATTGAGACCTTGCTCTATTTTAGTGAAAGTCCCCCTCCCACAATCTTTCTGTACGGGGAGGATACCCCAAGCTTTTATTGCAGCCTTAGCAATTTGCTCATACACTGTCATGGGATATTTAACTTGTTCTGAATTCTCTCCATAGTGACCTTCACCAGCTAATTGCTCAAAAGTGAATTGTGTGTTAACTCCTATTTCCAAATTGCATCTGACTTGGATTTTACATAATTCATGAAACTCTGCAAGCCACAACAGGTTTTGTCCAGGTTCTAGACATGTCCTTGCTATAGATTTCCAATCATTCAGGGTTAGGACTTCATAAGACAAACCATCTAGTAACATTTTAACATAAGCTGATGTAGCCCCATAAAGGGTACAACCTTTTTTCAAATCTTTAATTTTATTCAAATCTAAAGGTGCATATCTTCTCCTTTTTTGACCTACAGAATCTTCAATCACAGGATATGCATGTATAAAATCACTTATATCCTGTCCTCTCTTAGCTTTAACCAATGCTTTTTCTAATCTTGTCATAGGCTGTTTCACAGGCGATTCTGTTTGTGTTTCTGCCTCTTCCCCTCCTCCTTCTTCCTCCACCCCTGAAGTTGGAGTTGATGTGGGCCTGTCAATAATCTGCTCTCTAGGAGAGGCTGAAGCTTCTTCAAGAGAATCAGAGTCATCACACCCTAATTCCTCATTTAAATCCCCTTGCTCTTGGGCAAGATCTTGATCTTTCCTTTTTTCCTCACACTTCCTCCTCTGTTCATTTTTAAAACTTTTTCTTCTCCTACAACTTGCTCGATAGTTTAAAGATAATTGAACTACATTGTAGATATAAAATACCTCTGCAGAAATTGAACAAGGCCCATTTTTGTGTGTGAAATTCTTTCATTTCAAATCCCACTAGCTTCCATATATTTTTTCTTCCTCTAAGAACCAAGGGGACGTGCGTCTTAATGCAGCCAAGAGTTTAGCAATCTGTACCCAGGTTACAAGTAAACTCTGCTCCTCAATTATTTTAATTATATTCTCTATAGTACCACTCCTAATTGGGGCTGGAGCTGAGGCTGCCGCTGGGGCTGTGGATGAGTTGGCTGAGGTCAAGGGATTGTCTTTAGCTAACATCTGCCCCATTTCAACTATAATAGATTGCTGGTTTAGCCCTTAACAAGTTAAGTTCCTTATTTGTCTATTAGAACACTCACTTAATCTTTAACAAAGTTTCCTTGTTACTCACGGTTATTTCTGCGTCAGAAAGTCTTTTCCACTGGGATCTGAATCAGAGGTTTTTCCATTGGAATCAGGATTGTGTCTGTCCCTGTTCGGGCGCCAAATTGCGATGGTCCAGTTTAGCTCCTCTGAAGGGTTCAGAATAAGTCCTTAAATGCAAAGGTCTGGGCTAGCTCCTCTGAAGGGCTCAGAATAAGTCCTTGTCAGGATAAGCAAAAGTCCTTGCCCCATGTTGTGGACGCCAATATGTAAAGTTCTGTTGTCTCCAGAAACTGCCAATCGCTCTCTGGGAGGAGATCTGCTGTCTCAACTCAATCTCTCAGCTGCCAACTCTGACCTAGAGTAGACACTCTTCTCAACTTGCTCAATGTTGTTCTTTATCCTCCCAGAGAATGGGCATGAAATAACTCAGGGACTTCTGGGAAAAAATACTTCAACCATGAACTTGCTCCTCCTAAGCATGCAAGCTGCTCCCCAGAAGTTTGAAGGGGTAAAACTCCTAGTAAAGGCCGGAACTAGAGAATTGTTAAGTACCAACTTAGCACTTAGTAAGAACCTAATATCTCATTATCTCATTAGCATTTAGTAAGAACCTAACAGGGGGTGGGGAGAGAACAAAAGTTTATTGCAAATCCTTTGACTATGTTACTTCATCAAATATATTTGCTTTGAATTAATTATGTCCTCTGAATTGAGAAAAAGTAACACATGCATGGGGAGCCCATGAACTCTTGCTTCGAGTGGATATGAATCCACATAATGTCTTGAATCTGGATATTTATTCTCTAGCTCCCACATGTTACCACTATCTTGGGGATCCTAAAGATTCTATATTTTCAATATTTCTATATTTTCTTAATATACAATACAGACTCCTTTGTCTAATATTTTAGGTCTTTTAAAATCTAGCTCCAACCTACATCTGCATCCTTATGTTACACTGTCTTGCACCATATTGAAAAATTTGCAACCATCCCAATCTTATCCCATTGATTTATTTTTTATATATCTAGATATCTAGAATGGATTTCTTGCCCCACTCCATACTTTTTCTCTACCTAAAATATATTTCTCTTCTTTCAAGGCATAGTTCATATGCTACTTCTTTCATAAAACTTCTATTAATTCCTTAAGCAAGAGATGATCTCTTTCTCCTTGAACAACTCATAATATTCTATTTGGAACTTTCACATAAACATATTGTGATATACTTTTTATTTTAATTCAATCAAAAAACACTTATTAAGTAACTATATGAAAAGCATAGTACTAGGTACTAAGGATATCTAGATAATATTGAAATGATAATATAGCTATTTAAAAATGTTTTATCCCCACTAGGCCTAATTTACTAGCTTGGGCTTTTAAAGTTGCATTATGTTAGATTCATAGATCCATATGAACACGATGAAAGATTTTGGGTTTTTTAGGTATTGATTCTGTAATTCCAGCTTTATGTAATCTACAAATTTGATAAATGTGCCATCCATCCAATCCAATCCAATAAGCATTTATCAAGTATCCCTGTGTGCAAGACACTGTAGTGTTAAGGTTATAAAAATACAATTTTAAAAATTTCCTGCCCTCAAAAAGCTTACATTATATGGTAGGTGGGGAAAGAGGGAGAAAAAAAATATATATACATGATAATTTGGGGAAAGAGAAAGCACTGGCTTTTTTTTTTTTTTTTTTTTTAGAGAGAGATCAGGAAAAACTTTTATTAAGAAATACATGATGATGAGTTCAGGAAGTAGTAAGCAGACCACTGTGGTTCAAATGTAGAGAGTATAAGGAGTGATAACACTAAGTCTGGAAAGACAGGTTGGAGCCAGATTTCAAAGGACTTTAAAAAATATATCTGTTACACATTCTCCTACAAATATCATAATACACATGGTATAGTAGTTCCTGGGGAAAATATATGACTAAGGCAATTTCAGGACCCCATGCCTTTTGTCTTCTCCTATTGTCTTGATGCTGCTCTTCCTTGGCACCACACCTCTTTATAAGTAGATTATTTCATTTAGTTCTCTAAGTGTACTCTTTTCCACAGCTTAACTTGACCCCACAGATAGATTTTCCTAGGGCCTGCTATCTACTTGATATGCAATGTTTTTCTGGGCAAGTTGCTTTCTTTGCAAGATGCTATTCTGGAAAGCAATTTGGAACAAAAAGCCACTAAATTATGCAAACTTTTTAATACACACAGCATTACCATTTCTAGGCCTAAAATTAAGGAGACCAAGGGGGGGAAAAGACGTGTGTATAAAGATACATGTAGCAAAGAACTAGAAACTAAAAGGGAGCCTATCTATTGGGGACTCACCAACAAATTATGTTATATGATTGTAAAGGAATACTCATGCATAAGAAATTAAAAGGGATGATTTTAGAGAAATCTGGGGAAATTTGTGTGAAGAATGAAACCAATAACACATAACCAAGAAAATAATTTATATAGTAATAACAAAATTATAAAGAAAAACAACTTTTAAAGATTTAAGAATTTTGATCAATGTAATCACCAACTGTGGCTCTACAGAGCCAATGATAGATTAGCAAATATGAGACAAACATTTGATCAGAGAGCAATGGAAGTAGGAGACAGTGATGTTTTAAGATGAATGTTTAAGATGAAGAGAGAGGTAAAATAGCAAACTCCTCTGTAATGGCTTCAGTTTTCTCAATAAAATAATTGGTGAGTTTCTCAGCTGAGAGAGAAGTAAGTGGGAGCTTATGGGATGATTGAGGAGAAAAGAGAAAATTTGGGAAAGCTTCTGTAGGAAAAAATCAATTAAGGTGCAATAACCGGATTGCCTTGCTATGATGAGGGCCTAGTTGAAATTGGACAACATGAATTTATAATGTACTCAGACAGTATAGTAATATGATTGCTTTCAGAACAAAAACAAAGGAGATGAGGATTGTGAACGTAACCCAAGGTTTAACTTTGGTAAGGCATGAGTGGTGATGGGACAAAGGAATGAGGGACTCAAGAACAGAGGAAAGTGTAGGGTTGGACTCAACTTATAAAGGGAAGAAAGTAAAGTCAAAGAGGGGTTAGAGATTGCAGGCTTCAAGGAACAAGCATTTACTACTTGAGTGATAATGTGCTAAATGCTTTACAAATATCTCATTTGATCTTTATAATTATTATCCCCATTTTACATTGAAGAAAGTGAAGTAGTTATTATTATCTCCATTTATACTTGAGGAAACTAAGGCAGATAGAGAACAAGTAACTTTCCAGGGTTGCATAGCTACTAAGTACTTGAGGATAGATTTTAACTCAGGTCTTCCTGACTCTAGACCTCGAAATCTATTCATTGAAATATCTAGCAACTATATAAGGTTATTGTATATAAATATATTATCCTCATTTTACAACTGAGAAATGGAGGTAGATAGAGATTAAGTGACCCCCCCATGATTACACAGGTTGTAATTGGCTAAGTCTGGACTGAGAAAGCAAGATGAGGCAGAAGGAGAGATGCAATTGCAGATGGTTATGGTCAAAAAGTATGAGGATCATACTAAAGACAGGTTAGAGACTTGAATTCATCTGTCAAAGATATTATAAAAGAGATTATATATGTATAATGTATAATGATATAATCATAGACTTCTAAGGTCTCATTCTAAAATTCAATATTTCTTCTATTTCCTAAATTGCTTATGTGTATTCATGTTGATTTGGAGAATAATTTTAATCATAAGATAATTTTTCCCATTTTCTCTTAGACTGATGATAATGTGGGATTTAATAGATTAGTTTATCAGCAAATTAACTACACATACCATCACAATTTCCTTGAGGAAAAAAAGTCCAGTAAAATGAATCAGAATAAACACTGAATTATTTTGAATAGTGTAATGATTAGCTTGAGTTATACACAACCATTACCCTAAATTATCAGGAATTTTGATAGTAGAAAAGTAAGATATATTTTAACCCTCTCCTGAAATTCTTTACTTATTCTGTGAACTTTTAAACACTTATATTTATTAAAGTTTATTATTTATAGTTATTATTATACTTATTGTTTATATATTATATTTATCTTTTCAACATAAAAAATTTATCAATGACCTCTGAGGTCATGTTTTATGCTATGATCATGTTGAAATCATGTTTCAATTGTCAAATAAATGATAGAGCACTAAATCTACATCATGTCAGTAATTTTGCATAAAAATGTATGTGAGTCTGTAATAAAATAAAACATTATAGATTTTACTATAGTCAGAGTTATACAGGCTTAGGCCAACAGATCACATCAGGAATTACTGTTTTATCTGATAGAAAAGGAGGAAACTCTCTAAAATTCTAAGTTGCAGAGCAAGTGCTTATTTGCATTGGTAAAGGGAGTTTCCTATAGCAGCAAAATCAGAGATCTAGGTTTGGGGGGGGGGGTTGTTTTATTTTTTTCTTAAGGTTTGAAACTGAAATCATGTTAGTAGTTTCATTAGTAAGAAACAATTCACAATTGCATGATAGTTGTTCACAGTGATTTGATTTATAGAAGTAGTATGACATTTACTATGACATTTTAATTTTTAGTTAAAAGCAAACTTAAGGGGACTTTAAGAGCTGGCAGTACCTAAATATGAGAGATCAGAAATGTGGTTTGACTAGCAGAGGAGATCATCACTTTGCCCTCTGGGCTTGGCTTGTCTCTTTGTCTTTTCCCCACCAACTTTCATAGAAGATGGAAGAACCTTAAGAGTTCAAAAAAGAATCCTAGAATATCACTTCTATTTGGTAATTGTTAAGCAAATAAATATTACTGGGTTTATAGGTTTGTCTCCAGAGATTAAAAATAACATACAGCCCTAAGTTAGGGTCAAGTCTCTGACAGAGGAATTTAAGTCAATTGACAGAAAGAGAGAAATCCAAGAAAAAGACAAAGTCTGGGGGCATTTGGCTAATCCCCCAGGAATGGGAATAAAAATCTTGGCTCCTGAGGATCTTTTGCTGGTAAAATGAAAGGCTTCAGAATGATGACTTGGAGGGAACCAAAACGAAGAACCAGAGAGGAATTTTTTTAATTGGCTTATTCAGGTTTCTGTCTTTTCAAAAAGAGCCAGAAATATCTAAATGCTTTATTCCCAGGTTTCAGCTGATCCAGAGTTTGAGATTATAAATATAGGACAGTAAATTTTCTGACTGAGATAAAATGAAAGAAATAAATACAAAATTAGCAATTATAACCATGTTGAAAGCAGACAATATGACAGAGTAGAAAAGCACTCAATCAGACTCTCCCAAATTCCCCTCTAAACAACTCATGAACCAATTTATAAATTAGGAGGTCAGAAAGAAATGTCTGTCTCAGTGGCCCCCTTAAGTAGGCCCTGGAGCTTTGTACAAGCAATTATTGTGTCATGCACAGCTACAGTGACTGTAGCAGCACAAACTATGGGTGGGCATTCTGGCAACTAAGGTCAGAAGAAGTTTTTAGTAAGTCCTTTTGTTGGCGCTAGTTTCAGGAACCTATTGAATTGTTCATATGCAGTTCTAGGTCACAGTTCCAAGTCAAAAAGGAGTTTCTGCAGTGCAAAGGAGTAGCAGCCTTCTTGATGGTTCCACCATGGAGAGGAATACTTGTAGTTTTTAACAGGGGACTAAGGACAATTGTCTGATTTCCAAGAAAAATAGCAGAATTAGCAATTGCAACTGTAGAAGAGTGGGGAACCTAATCACTGTCCTAGGATCAGGAAGAATGCTAGCATCAGGAGCTTTACAAAAAAACAAGTTCCTTTCCTGGATAAACAGAAGAGTGAAGACTAGGAGAACAGGAAAGATTAAGACACAAACTCAGAAGAAGACAACAATGTCAAAATAGCTACAAGCAAAACCTTAAAGAAAAATGTGAATTGGTTACAAATCCAACAAAAAAATCCTTGAGGAGCTCAAAAAGAATTTTTAAAATTCAAAAAAGAAAGGTATAGGAAAAAATGGGAGAAGAATTGAAAGTGATACAAGAAAATTGTGAAAAGATAGTCAACAGCTTGGTAAAAAGCACAAAAGAAAAACACTAAAAAGAAGAACACCTTAAAAAGAATTGCAAAATGGAAAAAGAGGTACAAAAACTCATTGAAGAAAATAATTCCTTTAAATTAGAATAGGTGAAATAAAACTTAATGAGTTCATAAGACACTGAAACAATAAAATACAATCAAAAATTTAAAAAAAATAGAAGAAAATATGAAAATTTTCACTAAAAAAATGATTGGCTTGGAAAAGAGATTGAGAACAATAATTTAAGAATCATTGGACTACCTGAAAGCCATGATAAAAAAAAAATAGATCCTAGACATCATCTTTCAAGAAATTATCAAGGAAAACTGTCCCAATAACTTAGATACAGAGGGTAGTAGAGAAATTGAAAAAAATTCACCTATCCAATTCCTGAATGAAATCCCAAAATGAAAAATTTCCAGAAATATCGTAGCCAAATTCCAGATTTCCCAGGACAAAGAGAAAGTATTTCATTGAGTCAGAAAAAAAATTCAGAAATCATAGAACCTCAGCCAAGATCATATAAAATTTAGCAGCTTCTGTAATAAAGAAATAGAGAACTTGGAATATAATATTCCAGAAGGCAAAAGAGCTAGGATTACAACCAAGAATAACTTATCCAAGAAAACAAAGTCCAGGGAGAAAATGGGTATTTGATGAAATAGAGGACATTCAAGCATTTCTGATAAAAAGACTAGAGCAGATTAGAACATATGACTTTCAAATACAGAGCCAAAAGAAATATAAAAAAGAAAATAGTAAAGATAAATTTAAGGGAATCACAAACATTATATATATAGGAAGATGATAATTGCAACTCTTAAGAATTTTGCCATTTGATCAATTCTGATGGACGAGGCCCTCTTCAACAATGAGATGAACCAAATCAGTTCCAATAGAGCAGTAATGAACTGAACCAGCTACATCCAGCGAAAGAACTCTGGGAGATGACTATGAACCACTACAAATAATTCCTAATCCCTATATTTTTGTCTGCCTACATTTTTGACTTCCTTCACAGGCTAATTGTACACTATTTCAAAGTCCAATTCTTTTTGTACAGCAAAATAACTGTTTGGACATGTATACATATATTGTATTTAACTTATACTTTAACATATTTAACATGTATTGGTCAACCTGCCATCTGGGGGAAAGGGTGGGGGGAAGGAGGGGAAAAGTTGAAACAAAAGGTTTTGCAATTGTCAATATTGGAAAATTACCTATGCATAACATTTTTTGTAAAAATTTTTAAAAGAACCAAGTAAACAGAAAAAAAAATAATTTTGTAATTATTAGGCAGTTATTAGGGCAGTTAGAAGACAGAGAGTACAGGTATGAGATGACTATGATGTGATGATTTTTTTTTTTTTTTTTTTAGTTAAAAGGTGATGCCATCTAGGGGTGAGGTGGGGGGAAGGAGGGGAAAAGTTGGAAGAGAAAGTTTTGCAAGGGTCAATGCTGAAAAATTACCCATGCATATGTCTTGTAAATAAAAAGATATAATAAAAAACAATTAAAAGGTGAGGAAAAGGAATACACTAGAAGAGGGGAGAAGGGAGAGGAAAAACAGGGTAAATCATTTCACATAAAAGAGGCACAAAAGGAAGAACTTTTATAGTAAAGAGAAGATAGGGAGAATGGCTCTCATGGGTTCAAATATCAGAATTTCTTCTTTGTTCCTAGCCCTTTTCTCTTCTGAGCTACAAATCCAAATTGTCTTTTGGAAAATTTGAAATGGATATTAAATATATTAATAAATATAAATTTATATATCATATACATAATATATAAAATTAAATATAAATATGTTAATAAATATATTATCATAATAAATAAATAAATATATTAAATAGGTATTTCAATCTCATTGTGTCCAAATCAAAATTCGTTATTTTTCAACCCAAAGCTTTCTTCTTCCAAATTTTCCTTATTGTAATTGCATTGGTATGAGACTCTTTCCTCATGCCTTGGAACTGCATAAAAAGTAGAATGGAATTGGCAAAAGTTGGAAAGAGAAAAGGTTGAGTTCTGGGGATTCTGCTATTGCTTTTGGCTTCCAGCTTCAAGAGAAAAATGGACAATGTTAACCCCACTTCAGAATGCTGAAGGCAAAATGACACTCTGGGAAGAAGCCAACATGAGAGGAGCTATAAGTCTCCATCATATCCTATCATCCCTATCTCCCAGCTTGCTACCCTGGAGACTTTAGGGTTTCCTCTTGGGTGAGATCTGGGCCTCTCCCTTCAATTGAGCTGAGTTACCTTATTTCCAGTGAAAAAGCTTCTTCCCTTTGCATTGTCTAGTATGTATATTCTCCTTTTTATATTTTTTTCTTATCTCTGTTTTATTATCAATTTGGATAAAGGAGTTTATTTGCTATTTACTATGTCTATTCATTGAAGAACTAGTATTTGTTGGGAAGAGGTTCCAGCATTAGATTAGATTAGCTTGGGTCCTTCTTCCCCCCCACAATTAATGGATAGTAGGTGGCACAGTAGATAGATGCCAGGTCTGAAGTCATGAAGACTCACTTCCTGAGGTTAAATCTAGCCTCAGACACAACTAAGCTGTATGATCCTGAGCAAACCCTATTTGTCTCAGTTCCTCATCTGTAAAATGAGCTAGAGGAGGAAATGGCTTCAAAAGAGGTCACAGAGTCAGATACAACTGAAATTATGAAAAAACAACAGCCAGAAATTTCACTTGATCAACTGTGAAGGATTTGTCTCTTTTCAACAATGAGGTGATTCAAAGCAATTCCAGTGTGTTGTGATGGAAAGTGCAATTCACTTCTAGAGAGAGAACTATGAAGATTGAATGTGAAACAAAGTATAGTATTTTCACTTGTTTTATATATATATATATATATATATATATATATATATATATATATATATATATATATATATATATATGTATGTATGTATGTATATGTAATTGAGAAATGAGACCTTTATTAGAGAAACTTGCTGTAAAAATGTGGGTTTTTTTTCATTCCCTGAAAATCTTCATGTAATCAAAATTATCCATTTTACCATTTTGGTATCCTTTCTATTTCTTGTTTGGCCATAAACTCTCCCCTTATCTATAGATCTGACAGCTATATTTTTCTATCCTTCCTTGATATGCTTTTGACATCACCTTTTATTTCGAGATCATTTAGAAAATTTTCATATATGGCATATGATAGTCTGTGTCTATTTTCTGCCGTTGAAGCCACAAAAGTCATCCTCCGTATCCTGAGCTTGTCTTGAATTTTGTCTTGACACTGGACTTTGAAGACTTGGGAAGAGAGATTAGGCTGATGAGTTTGTGCAAGTGTGCCTCACCGAAGTCCAATTTATGTACAAGTCAATACATTACCTGTGACATCATTAGTCCTCTTTGAAAGCTAAGGACAAACAACAACAAATTTCTGCTAAACTGCTTTTTAGTTTCCCAGCAATTTTTGTCAAATGATGAATTTTTGACCCCAAAAGATTTGCACAAAAGATTGGATCTTTGGGTTCTATTTTGAGGCTCTTCCCACTTGACCAGTCTTCTCACATTTTACTTCTTTCCATAGTCTACAAAATCTAGCAATATAAACTTACTTCTATTCATTGCACAGAGTCCTCTGGCTATCTCCCATGCATGGCAAGCTTTTCTTCCTCACCTTCATAGCTTGATAGCTAAGGGGCAGTATAGTGTTCTTAGTTCCGTTTTCTGAAGGTCTTTGGGGCAGCCTTCTTTTCAGCAGATTAATCACCACAAGAATAGCCAGGTGTTAAAGTCCAAAAGTCTTTATTGTCTCCTTCGCCTGGTGCTCAGCTAGCTTTCTAGTGGCCTTCAGAGGGGACTTGGTTTCAGTGGAAAAAATGCAGGAGGACAGTCCAGTCACCACAAGACTGGTGAAGATGGAAAATGAATCTCTCTCCCCTTCTCTCTGAGAACTTGAGCTCCCATCTCTAGTCCTTTGTCTTCTCTGGCTTTCTATCTGGCTGAGGCTCCCAGCTTAATATGCTCTGCCCTGAGTATAAACCAATCATTATATCACTAGGAAACCATTATTTGTTGTAAGATTAAATCAATCATACAGAACTTAGAGAAGCACCATGCTAAACTAGATAATGATTGTCTCATCAAGTCTTACTGACTTGTAAGAATCCTTGTTTCAGAATTCTGGCCCATAACAGGGCAGAAATTGGATGATTGAACATTCCATATATGTGTCAGTGCAAAGATAACGAAGAAGGGAAATGGATCAAAGGTAACTATAGCTAAATCAGAAAGCACATAGAACAGAAGAAACTTGGAAAAGTAGGAAGGGACAAATAAAGGAGATTAATTTGATTCCTGGAGGTAATAGGAAGCCATGGTAGTTAATTGAACACAGGGTGACATGGTCTGACACTTTGGAAAGCTGAATGGAGGATGGATTGTAGTAAAGAAATAATTGAGCCAAGGCTACCAGTTGAAAATTTTTTTGCAGTAGCCAAGGCTTATTTTACAGAGGAGGAGAGTAAGGATTACAATAGGATCTGACTTGCTTACCCACATACTGGAAAAGCAAGTGTTCAACTTTATTTCTCCTGACTTCACATTCAATATGTTACTTATCATATCATGTCCAATGATTCCAAGTGACTTGCAACAAAAGCCAAGGGTATGCTGGAACCAATTTATACCAACTCCATGGACCTAATTGTTAAACTTACATTTTGGAAATTGTCAAATATTACAAATCAGAGCTTGATTTGTTGTTTCATTGGTTGTATGGACCTAAGAAAGATATGGAGAAAATGTCAATAATGCTGATTAAATTTAAAATTACATCATGCAAATATTCACAACTCCCCCTTTTCTAGCTGGTTGTTAAACATTTTTCAGCACACGCTTAACAAAAGCCCATACCCTTAGTTTTTATTTATATTTATTTATTCTTTTTAAAAAAGTTTTGTTGATGAGTTTTGTTCTTATACCAAATTATTTCTTGATATATCCTAAATTATCATTTGTAATTTAAAATACAATATATAAATAAACAAAAATCTATCAATTGTACTATTCCACACTGTAACTTGATTCAATATAGTATGGAAGCATATAGCACTAAGGCCACAGTTATGTTATAGATATTAAAGCATCATAATATGGTAGTTTCCTAATCTGAACACTGGAGTCTTACTTGAATCAAAGAGCTACTTATTTTTCTCTGAATTCTATTCCACCAATTTCAGGGAGGTATCTTGATTTCTTGAAATCAAGTCTTATGTTAACAAACTAAGAATAGTAAAGCCTTTGCTTAATTAATTAACAAAGGTATAATTTTTCGATCATCTCTGATCAGACTGAAAGGGGAGTTGTTGCTAAGGAGTGACTAATTTCAGGAAGACATTCTCTTCCAGGGTGTATCAGCATTAACATTATTATTATTCTGTTTGGAAAGTTTAAAAATGTTAAACTTAAATTATGCATTTATTTTTACTTTGCTATGGAATTGTCTTTTGTTTTAGGATTATTATAAAATTTAATTGGAAATTGGTTGAGGGAGAGAAAAGTACATTTTACAGACGGATCTCTGCCCATTTGAGTCTCTCTCCAAATAGGAATGCTTGCATGTTACTAAATTATTTTTGGTAGACTTTGGCTAAAAAACAGAAGATAATTTTTCTCTAACAGTTAAATGGTGTCTTGACACTCAGATTCCAATATCGAATAGAAGTAACATAGCCCTGGATAACCCTTTTCAAAAACTTTGGAATCAATTAAACAGAGGTAAGAAAACCTTTTGAAATCCCCAAGGTTTTCCTGAATAGACTTGCCTTATCTTCCTGGTTCCTTATGGAATCTGATCATGTTAAAAAGTCAAATCTATTAGACACACCAAATACTATCAGACACACATGGATATGAATTTTATTTGTAATATAACCATAAGTAACAGTCACTCAGTTTTATGCATGCACCATGCATTACATCTGAACTGAGATCCTAAAGGTTCATGAAATTCCCAAAATTTGGGAGTGGCTAAGCTCATGTTGACTAGGATCAGGCTTGGTCTTTAGCCAGTTCTAAGAAAGAGGATAAGGAAGAATTCCCTATGACAAGATCGTGGGATTGGACCAATTTCTCTTATTTTCTGAGCACATTTGGTTCTTTCCCTAATGGGATGACAAACAGTCCAGCGAGGATGAAACTGGTTTAGTCTCAGACCAGGAAGGTGACTTTTGTTGGTTCTGTAATTCTAGAACGAATTATGAGGTGATATATTTTAATGTTATTTAGAGGGGAATGGAAAAGTTCAAGTGATTTCTTGTCTCTATTCTGCCATCTTAGCTCCATGTCAATAGGAGTGTTTTTATGGTTCTGATTAAAGCCCTTTATAATTATGAATTCTGATTGTTGATTGATTACCTAAGAGTATAATGAATGGAAAACCAATCATTTCCTTCCTAGTTGATCTCATCATTCTACAAGATGAAGTCAACTCTGAACCTCACATCTCCTTAGAACCTTCGGATCCTGCTCTTTCTACTTCTGATTGGAGAAGGTGGGGTTTGGACATCTGTGAGATTTGCTTAGATCCTCTCTATAAAGAAGTCACATTGTGTATTCACTTTGTCATTTCTCATCTAGCTGCTCTCCTGGATTTCATGACCTCTAGAAATTCATTATCCTGCAAAATGAAAACAATTCTGTTATTTATTCCTTAGATCATTTCTCACCCTGGTTGTCATCATCATCCAATCATAGATTAATCTCCTCTTCTCTTTTCAACTATTTTTAAGGGTTACTTCCCCCTTTAGAGTGTAAATTCCTTGAAAACAAGAACTGCCTTTTGCTTTTCTTTGTAAGCCCAGTTTTTTAGAATATTACCTGGCATATAATAGGTACTAAATCAATAATTTTCATGCCATACCTTTCTTTTTACTATTAATATTTATATTGTATATATTTTACATATACTTCATATCTTTATCTATTTACATGTAGCCTCTCATATATAATATTAGCATTTTGAGAGCTGGAATTATTATTTTATATTTTTATATCTCTAATGCCTAGTATATAGTAGGAGTTAATAAGCATAGGTGATCACTGATCAAATTTTTTAGTCCTGCTTCCAGAAAAGAGGGAGAAGTAATTGATTCTTGCAGTTAGATGAAAACCATTGCAGAAATTCATGTTCTAATCAATCAAAAAGTATTTATTAACTCCTACTATATACTAAGCCCTCTGAGCTTGTGGATATCCCACAATAACTATTGCCATTCAAAGACCACAGACTTGTCATCCCAGTATTGAAATTGTGGATAATATCCCCAGGATAATACACTATAACCAAGTGGGATTTATACTAGGAATGCAGGGTTGGTTCAATATTAGGAAAACTATTAGCATAATTGACTATATCAATAACCAAATTAACAAAAACCATACGATCATCTCAATAGATGCAGAAAAAGCATTTGACAAAATCCAACATCCATTCCTACTGAAAACACTTGACACTATAGGAATAAATGGACTATTCCTTAAAATAGGCAGGAGTATATATTTAAAACTGTCAGTAAGCATCATATGTAATGGGGATAAACTGGAACCTTTCCCAGTAAGATCAGGAGTGAAACAAGGTTGCCCATTATCATCATTACTATTCAATATTGTATTAGAAACACTAACCTCCGCAATAAGAGTGGAGAAAGAGATTTAAGGAATTAGAGTAGGTAATGAGGAAACCAAACTATCACTCTTTGCAGATGATATGATGGTATACTTAGAGAACTCCAGAGATTCTAATAAAAAGCTATTTAAAATAATTCATAACTTAGCAAAGAAGCAGGATACAAAATAAATCCACATAAATCCTCGGCATTTTTATACATTACCAACAAAATCCAACAGCAAGAGATACAAAGAGAAATTCCATTCAAAATAACTGTTGATAGTATAAAATATTTGGGAATCTATCTAAAAAAGGAAAGTCAGGAATTATATGAGCAAAATTACAAAACACTTGCCACAAAAACAAAGTCAGATTTAAATAATTGGAAAGACATTTAGTGTTCTTGGATAGGCCAAGCAAATATAATAAAGATGACACTATTCCCTAAACTAATATATTTACTTAGTGCTATACCAATCAGACTCCCAAGAAACTATTTTAACGACCTAGAAAAAAATAACAAAATTCATATGGAAGAACAAAAGGTCGAGAATTTCAAGGGAATTAATGAGAAAAAAAATCAAATGAAGGTGGCCTAGCTGTACCTGATCTAAAACTATATTATAAAGCAGAAGTCACCAAAACCATTTGGTATTGGCTAAGAAATACACTAGCTAATCAGTGGAATAGGTTAGGTTCACAGGACAAAATAGTAAATAACTATAGCAATCTAGTGTTTTACAAACCCAAAGATCCCAACTTTTGGGATAAGAATTCATTATTTGACAAAAATTGCTGGGAAAACTGGAAATTAGTATGGCAGAAATTAGGCATGGACCCACACTTAACACCACATACCAAGATCAGATCAAAATGGGTCCATAAAGAACGAAATAATAAATAAATTAGAGGAACATAGGATAGTTTACTTCTCAGACTTGTGGAGGAGGAAGGAGTTTGTGACCAAAAGAGAACTAGAGATCATTATTGATCATAAAATAGAAAATTTTGATTACATCAAATTAAAAAGCTTTTGTACAAACAAAACTAATGTAAGCAAGATTAGAAGGGAAGTAACAAACTGGGAAAACATTTTTACAGTTAAAGGTTCTGATAAAGGCCTCATCTCCAAAATATATAGAGAACTGACTCTAATTTATAAGAAATCAAGCCATTCTCCAATTGATAAATGGTCAAAGGATATGAACAGACAATTTTCAGATGATGAAATTGAAACTATTTCTACTCATATGAAAGTGTTCCAAATCACTATTAATCAGAGAAATGCAAATTAAGACAACTCTGAGATACCACTACACACCTGTCAGATTGGCTAAGATGACAGGAACAAATAATGATGAATGTTGGAGGGGATGTGGGAAAACTGGGACACTGATACATTGCTGGTGGAGTTGTGAAAGAATCCAGCCATTCTGGAGTGCAATTTGGAACTATGCCCAAAAAGTTATCAAACAGTGCATACCCTTTGATCTAGCATTGCTGCTATTGGGCTTATATCCCAAAGAAATACTAAAGAAGGGAAAGGGACCTGTATGTGCCAAAATGTTTGTGGCAGCTCTTTTCGAAGTGGCTAGAAACTGGAAAATAAATGGATGCCCATTAATTGCAGAATGCTTGTGTAAATTATGGTAAATGAATATTATGGAATATTATTGTTATGTAAGAAATGACAGTAGGATGAACACAGAGAGGCTTGGAGAGACTTACATGAACTGATACTGAGTGAAACGAGCAGAACCAGAAGATCATTATCACTTCAACAACAATACTGTATGAGGATGTATTCTGATGGAAGTGGATATCTTCAACAAAGAGAAGATCTAATTCAATTCCAATTGATCAATGATGGACAGAATCAGCTACACCCAGAGAAGGAACACTGGGAAATAAGTGTAAACTGTTTGCATTTTTGTTTTTCTTCCCAGGTTATTTTTACCTTCCGAATCCAATTCTTCTTGTGCAACAAAAAATTTGGTTCTGCACATATATATTGTATCTAGGATATACTATAACATATTTAACATGTATGGGACTGCCTGCCATCTAGGGGAGGGGGTGGAGGGAAGGAGGGGAAAATTAGGAACAGAAGTGAGTGCAAGGGATAATATTGTAAAAAATTACCCATGCATATTGTACTGTCAAAAAAATTTTATAATTATAAAATTAATTTTTAAAAAGAATAGAAAAAAATAAAAAGAAATGAAGAGAAATTGTGGATGATATAGGCTGACAACTTATGTCTTCGGACTTTATGAATATACTCTATTCCTCAGAGACTTTTCCAAGGAATATTGGAATGGAAACTGGTCTTGTCAGGATTCCCATGCCAAGACCATCCCTTTCTTTTTACTATTAAAAGACATCCTGTTTTTCAGAGGTTAAGGCCAAACAAGGAAGCTGTGCCTTTAGTTTGGCATAACAACAATCCTTTGCATTCACTCTTTGAATGAATGCTGCTATAACAAAATTCCAGAATTGTTTTATACCTGCCTCAGGTAGTCCCTGAGCTCAGAGAAGCACTTGAAGAAACCATGTCTTTGTCATGAAATCCTATGAATCAAATTTGTCTCATTGCTGCTATCGTTATCATTCTTATGGTTACAGCTCACTGTTTTGCTAAAGCTTGGTCTTGGTCTTGATCTTGTTAAATGGGGTCTCCTCTTAATGGAGATCCTAGCATGTAGATCTAGTTTCCAATAGAATACAGAAAGTTTTTACTTATAAATCCTATTAGCTCTTTGAGTTGATTTTATTTTATTTTTCTGAGTTAATAGTCGTTAGTGCATAACCTTTGTGGTTCTTTGGTCATTTATTTTCAGAGTCTGACAATACACATCTGGGTTCAGCTCTCCCACCAGACTCTACAGAGGTTCTCTGTACCAGATTTTTTTCAAATCAGTTTTCTAATCCTTCATTGGATACTCATACTTATTTTCTTCTTCATCTGAATATAAGTAATAATTCTGATTAGGTTCTCCTTGTAAGAATTCATTTGTCTGACAATATTTCCTTTTCATCTCACCAAGGGGTACAACTCACTTCTCAATAAACTGATTAGCCTCAAAAAATTTGGGAATTTTATTAGGAAGAGAGAGGAGGATTCAATACAACCAAATGATGGTAATACATTGTCTTTGTACCTCTCCACCATTCTCTAGGACTTTCTTGAAGATTGGCAAGTTGTTCAGTCTTTCATGATGAGGGATAGCTTTCCAAAAGTCCAGTCTCTGGACAATGAACTTAAGCATCACACTCAGCTGTAAGATATACTCATTGTGAGTTTGTGTCTTTGAGATACCAAATATAAGTATGTTATATAAATGTTATAATATATATGTTAATAGAAGTTAATAAGTTAATATATAAGTTATATGTAACTTATATTATATATTATATTACATAATATATATTATATAAATTATATATTATAATATATTATATGTTATATAAATATATTTAATATATTAATAAATATATTTTGTATATACATATATAATATAATACATATATTATACAATATTTATATTATATTATATAAGTTATACATAACATATATTATATATAAGTTAATAGAAGCAAACAAATGTCTAAACATCAGAAGATATGATGTAAAGCTGCTGGCACCATTCTTGGTAGCACTGTATGACTTTCCTATAAATATAATACATGCTGATTCCCTTGAGCTTTTTGCTCAGGTTTCAGGTTAAAATTGCAAATTAAGCAGTAATAAACCGAAATGTTCAATTTATAGATCTTTATGAAGGTAATACTACTACTACTAAATATGTTAGCATTTATATACAACTTTAAAATTTGCAAAGCACTTTACATTTTTATCTCATTTGATTCTCACAACAACCTGGGGAGGTTTTATTATTCCCATTTTAAGATTAGGAAATTGAGGCATACATAAGAAAAATAAGAGTCAGTTTAATTCAGTTTCTTTTTCCTTATAATATACTTCTCTATTTATTTATTTTTAATTTTTTTTGCTAGAATTTTTACTTTTTTTTTTAAATATCATTATCCCTTGTATTCATTTTTCCAAATTTTCCCCTCCCTCCTTCTACTCCCTCTCCTAGGTGATAGGCAATCCTATACATTTTACATGTGTTACGGTATAACTTAGATACAATATATGTGTGTAAATCCAATTTTCTTGTTGCACGTTAAGTATTGGATTCCGAAGGTATAAGTAGCCTAGGTAGATAGACAGTAGTGCTAACAGTTTACATTCAATTCCCAGTGTTCCTTCTCTGGATTTAGTTGTTTCTGTCCATCATTGATCAACTGGAAGTGAGTGGGATCTTCTTTATGTTGAAGATATCCACTTCCATCAGAATATATCTTCATATAGTATTGTTGTTGAAGTTATACTTCTCTTTTTTTACTCTAAAGAGTTGTTGAAGTTTTGAAATAGCCAATCAGAGCTAAATTGCTGTACCTCTAATATGATGAATAAGTATATCTTTGGTTCTGCATAGTCCAGCAATCATCTTATTTTTATTATAGCTTTTTATTTGCAAGATATATGCATGGGTAATTTTTCAGCAGTGACCCTTGCAAAACTTTCTGTTCCAACTTTTTCCTTCCTTCCCCCTACCCCTGCCATCTAGGGATGGCAGGTAAATATGTTAAAGTATAGGTTAAATGCAACACATGTATACATATACATATTTATACAGTTATCTTGCTGCACAGGAAAAATCAGATTTAGAAATAAGGTAAAAATAATCCAAGAAGAAAAACAAAAATGCAAGAGGAAATAACAGAAGGAGTGGAAATTCTGTGTTATGGTCCACACTCATATCCCATAGTTCTTTCGCTAGGTGTAACTGATTCTCTTCATTATTGAACAATTGAAACTGATGTGGTTCATCTCATTGTTGAAGAGAGCCACGTCCATCAGAATTGATCATCATTGTTGTTGAAGTGTATAATAATCTCCTGGTTCTGCTCATTTTACTCAGCATCAGTTCATGTTAAGTCTCTCCAGGTCTTTCTGAAATCATCCTGCTGGTCATTTCTTACAGAACAATAATATTCCATAACTTTCATATACCACAGTTTATTCAGCCATTCTCCAATTAATGGGCATCTATTCAACTGCCAGTTTCTAGCCACTACAAAAAGGGCTGTCACAAAAATTTTTGCACATAAGGGTCCCTTTCCCTTCCTTAAATCTCTTTGAGATATAAGCTTAGTAGTAACACTGCTGGATCAAAGGATATGTACAGTTTGATAACTTTTTGAGCATAATTCCAAATTGCTCTCCAGAATGGCTGGATGGCATTCACAATTCCACCAACAATATATCAATGTCCCAGTTTTCCCACATCCCCACCAATATTTATCATTATCTTTTCTTGTCATCCTAGCCAATCTGAGAGGTGGGTAATGGTATCTCAGAGTTGTCTTAATTTGCATTTCTCTGATCAATAATGACTTGGAGCATATTTTCTTTTTTTTCTTTTTTATTATTATTTTTTTTATAATATTATCCCTTGTATTCATTTTTCCAGATTATCCCCTCCTCCCTCTACTCCCTCCCCCCGATGACAGGCAATCCCATACATTTTACATGTGTTACAATATAACCTAGATACAATACATATGTGTAAATACCATTTTCTTGTTGCACAATAAGTATTAGATTCTGAAGGTACATGTAACCTGGGCAGACAGACATTAGTGCTAACAATTTACATTCACTTCCCAGTGTTCCTTCTCTAGATGTAGCTACCTCTGTCCATCATTGATCAACTGGAAGTGAGTTGGATCTTCTTTATGTTGAAGATTTCCACTTCCATCAGAATATATCCTCATACAGTATTGTTGTTGAAGTGTATAGTGATCTTCTGGTTCTGCTCATTTCACTCAGCATCAGTTGATATAAGTCTCTCCAAGCCTCTCTGTATTCCTTGGAGCATATTTTCATATGTTTAGAAATAGTTTCCATTTCTTCATCTGAAAATTGTCTGTTCACATCCTTTGACCATTTATCAATTGGAGAATGGCTTGATTTCTTATAAAGTAAGGTAAATTCTCTATATATTTTGGAAATGAGGCCTTTATCAAAACCTTTGATTGGAAAAATGTTTTCCAGTTTATTGCTTCCCTTATAATTTTGCCTGCATTCGTTTTGTTTGTACAAAAACTTTTTAACTTGATAAAATAAAAATTTTCTATTTTGTGATCAATAATGTTCTTTAGTTCTTCTTTGGTCACAAATTCCTTCCTCCTTCACAGGTCTGAGAGGTAAACTATGCTATATTCTTCTAATTTATTTATAATCTCATTCTTTATGCCTACATCCTGAACCCTGACCTTATCTTGGTGTATAGTATTAAGTGTGGGTCAATGCCTAGTTTTTGCCATACAAATTTCCAATTTTCCCAGCAGTTTTTGTCAAATAGTGAATTCTTATCACAAAACCTGGGGTCTTTGGGTTTGTCAAACACTAGATTATTATAGTTATTGACTATTTTGATTTTTTTTCCCATTAGTTGAAAGTTTTGACCTTTTGTTCTTCTAGATGAATTTTGCTGTTATTTTTTCTAAGTTATTAAAATAGTTTTTTGGGAGTCTGATTGATATAGCACTAAATAAATAGATTAGTTTAGGTAGTATTGCCATCTTTATTATATTCACTCGACCTATCCAAGAGCACTTAATATTCTGCCAATTGGTTAGATCTGACTTTATTTGTGTGGAAAGTGTTTTGTAATTTTGTTCATATAATTCCTGACTTTCCCTTGGCAGATAGATTCCCAAATATTTTATATTATTGGTAGTTATTTCAAATGGAATTTCCTTTTGTATCTCAAGCTGTTGAATTTTGTTACTGATATATAAGAATGCTAATGATTTATGTGTTTTTATTTTGTATCCTGAATCTTTGCTAAAGTTGTGGATTATTTCTAATAGCTTTTTAGTAGAATCTCTGAGGTTCTCTAAGTATACCATCATATCATCTGCAAAGAGTGATAATTTGGTTTCCTCATTACCTACTCTAATTCCTTTAATCTCCTTTTAATCTCTTATTGCCAAAACTACCATTTCTAATACAATATTGAATAGTTGTGGTGATAGTGGGCAACCTTGTTTTACTCCTGACTTTGTTGGGAATAATTTCAGTTTATCCCTATTACATACAATGCTTACTGAGGGTTTTAAATAGATGTTACTGACTATTTTAAGGAAAAGTCCATTTATTCCTATATTCTCAAGTGTTTTTAATAGGAATGGATTTGCATTTTATCAAATGTCTTTTCTGCATCTACTGGGACATGGTTTTTGTTCATTTGGTTATTAATATAGTCAATTATGCTAATAGTTTTCCTAATGTTGAACTAGCCCTGTATTCCTGGTATAAATCTTACTTGGTCATGGTATATTATCCTGGGAATGATTTTCGGTAATATTTTCATTTTTAAAATTTTTATTTTTTTAATTTTACAACATTGACAATTGTTCTAATTTTTCCCCTCCTTCTTCCCTCTCCCCAGGTGGCAGGTTGACCAATACATGTTAAATATGTTAAAGTATAAATTGAATACAATATATGTATACATGTCCAAACAGTTGTTCTGCTGTACAAAAATAACTTTGAAATAGTGTACAATTAGTCTGTGAAGGAAATCAAAAATGCAGGCAGACAAAAACAGAGGGACTGGGAATTCCATGTAGTGGTTCATAGTCATCTCCCAGAGTTCTTTCGCTGGGTGTAGCTGGTTCAGTTCATTCATGCTCAATTGGAACTGATTTGGTTCATCTCATTGTTGAAGATGGCCTCATCCATCAGAATTGATCATCATATAGTACTGTTGTTGAAGTATACAACAATCTCCTGATCCTACTCATTTCACTCAGCATCAGATCATGTAAGTCTCTCCAGGATTTTCTGAAATCATCCTGTTGGGCATTTCTTTCAGAGCAATAATATTCCATAATATTCATATATCACAATTTATTCAGCCATTCTCCAATTGATGGGCATCCACTCAGTTTCCAGTTTCTTGTCACTACAAAAAGGGCTGCCACAAACATTTCTTACACATACAGGTCCCTTTCCCTTCTTTAAGATCTCTTTGGGATATAAGCCCATTAGTAACACTGCTAGATCAAAGGGTATGCAGTGTTGGATAAATTTTTGAGCATAGTTCCAAATTGTTCTCCAGAATGGCTGGATGTATTCACAATTCCACCAACAATGTATCAGTGTCCCTCTTTTCCCACATGACTTTCTGTAATCTTTTTGTTAATATTTTATTTAAGATTTTTGCATCAATATTCATTAGAGAGATTGGTCTATAATTTTTTTCCTCTGTTTTCAATCTATTTAGTTTAGGTATCAGTACCATGTCTGTGTCATAAAAGAAATTTGGTAGGAGTTCTTCATTCCCTATTTTTTTCAAATAGTTTATATAACATTGGAGTTAATTGTTCTTTCAATGTTTGATAGAATTCACATATAAATCCATCTGGTCCTGGGGATTTTTTTCTTAGGGAGTTGATTAATAGCTTGTTCTATTTCTTTTACTAAAATAGGACTATTTAAGCAATTTACTTTCTCCTCTATTAATCTGGGAAGCCTATATTTTTGAAGGTAGTCGTCTGTTTCACTTAGGTTATCAAATTTACTGGCATAAAGTTGAGCACAGTAATTCCTAATTATTGCTCTAATTTCCTTTTCATTAGTAGCAAGCTCTCCTTTTTCATTTTTAAGACTAACAATTTGATTTTCCTCTTTCCTTTTTCTAAACTTTCCCCTTTTTCATCTATTTATTTTGTTGAGTTTTTCATAAAACCAACTCTTAGTTTTATTTATTAATTCAATAGTTTTTTTTATTTTCAATTTTATTAATTTATCCTTTTAATTTTAGAATTTTAAATTTAGTATTTGATTGGGGGTTTTCAATTTGGTCTTTTTCTAGTTTTTTTAAGTTGCAAGCCCAATTCATTGATTTTCTCTTTCTCTATTTTATTCAAGTAAGCCACTGGAGATATAAACTTTCCTCCCCTTATTACTGCTTTGCCTGTATCCCACAAATTTTGGTATGTTGCCTCATTGTCATTCTCTTGGGTGAAATTATTGTGTCAATGATTTGCTGTTTCACCCATTCATTCTTTAGGATGAGATTATTTAGGTTCCAATTACTTTTCAGTCTATTTCCCCCTGGCTTTTTGTTGAATGTAGTTTTTATTGCATTGTGATCTGAAAAGAATGCATTTACTATTTCTGCCTTTCTGCATTTGATTTTGAAGTCTTTATGTCCTAATATATGGTCAATTTTTGTATAGGTTCCATGAACTGCTGAGAAGAAAGTATATACCTTTCTATCTCCATTCAGTTTTCTCCAAAGATCTATCACATCTAACTTTTCTAATATTTTATTTACCTCTTTAACTTCTTTCTTATTTGTTTTGTGGTTTGATTTATCTAGTTCTGAAAGTGCAAGGTTGAGATCTCCCACTATTATAGTTTTGCTGTCTATTTCTTCTTGCAGCTCTCTTAATTTCTCCTTGAGGAATTTAGATGCTATACCATTTGGTGTATAATATGTTTAGTATTGATATTGCTTCACCATCTATCTTCATTATCTACCCTTTAGCAAGATAGTTTCCTTCCTTATCTCTTTAAATTAGATCAATTTTTGCTTTTACTTGATCTGAGATAAAGATGGCTACCCCAGCTTTTTTTACTTCACCTGAAGCATAATAGAGTCTGCTCCAGCCTTTTATCTTTACTCTGTATATATTGCTCTGCCTCAAGTGAGTTTCCTGTAAACAACATATTGTAGGATCCTGGTTTTTGATACAGTCTGCTATCTACCTCTGCTTTATGGGAGAGTTCATCCCATTCACATTTGTAGTTAAAACTACTAATTTTGTATTTCCTGCCATTTTATTATCCCCAGATTATACTTTTCTCCCTTACCCCCCTCCCCAGCATTAAACTTATGGGCAACACTTGCCTCACGCAGCTCTCCCTCTTTAAAATCCTCCCTCCCCCTAAGAATCCCTCCCCTTTCTTATACTTTTCCCTTATTATTTCTTTATTCTCTTCTATTTAGCCTACCCTTTTCTTTTTCACTTTTCCTCTCCCACTTTTTAATGAGGTGAGAGAAGTTTCTCTGTAAACCAAATATGTCTAATATTTTCTCTTTGAGTCAAATCTGATGAGATTCACACGATGTTCCTTCCCCTCCCTTAATTCCCTCAGATATGATAAGTTTCCTTTGCCTCTTTGTGAGATGTAATTTCCCTCTTTTTACCTCCACTTTTCCATTTTTCTGATACAATCCCCTTTCCACTTCTAATTCCCTTTTTAAAAAAATATATAACAGTAAAATCAAATTATACATGTGTTCTTTATATATGCTCATAACAGAAATACAATTCTCAAGAGTTCTTTTTATCTTTTTATGCTTGAGTCCTATATTTGGAGGTCAAATTTTTTGTTTAGCTTTGGTTTTTTTCATTAGAAATAAATGGAATTCACCTGTTACATTGAATGTCCATCTTCTTCTCTGAAATAAAATGCTCAGCTTAGATGACTAATTTATTCTTGACTGCATTCCAAGTATTTTTGTCCTTTGGAATATCAGATTCCAGGCCCTTTGATGCTTTAATGTGGAAGCTACTAGATCCTGAGTGATCCTTATCGTGGCTGCTCGGGATTTGAATTGGTTTTTTCTGGCTGCTTGTAATATTTTTTCCTTAGTCTGATAGTTCTAAAATTTAGCCATAATATTCCTTGAATTTTTTATTTTGGGTTATCTTTCAGAAGGTGTTCGATGAATTCTTTCAATGACTATTTTACCTTCTGATTCTCTTACGTCTTTGATGATTTCCTGAAAAAGAGTCTAGGCTCTTTTTTTCATCATGTTTTTTAAGAAGCCCAATAATCCTTAGATTATCTCTCCTAAATCTATTCTCCAGGTCTGTTGTTTTTCCAAGTAGATATTTAACATGTTTTCTATTTTTTCATTTTTAAAAAAATTTTGCTTGACTGATTCTTGATGTCTCATTGCATTATTCATTTCCATTTGTTCAGTTCTTATTTTTAATGAGTTATTTTCTTCATTTACTTTTTTTAAACTTCTTTTTATATTTGTCCAATTGAGTTTTTAAATGAGTTGTTTTGTTTTATGGAATTTTTTTCCATTTTGCAAATTTTTATTTTAATGATTTATTTTCCTTTTCCAATTCACAAATCTTATTTTCCTGGGAATTTTTTTACTTTTTCCATTTCACATTTCAGGGAGTTGTTTTTTTTTTTTTTTAAATCTTTCTTTTAATGAGTTATATGCCTTTTCCATATTCTCTTTCCTTTCCACCTTTTTTTCCTAACTCTCTTTTAAGATCTTTTAAAATTTCTTCTAGGAGAGCCTTGTATGGTGGGACCAGATTATATTCCCTTTTGGGGTTTTGTGTGAAGAATGTCTTTTATTAGTCTCCTCAGGGTTGGAAATTTGTTCCTTTTCAGTATAGAAACTATCTATAGTTAAAGCTCACTTTGCTTTCTTACTCATTTAAAAAAAAAAAAAAAAAAAAAAAAGCTCTTGGGGTTTGCCTTTACAGCAAGGAAATTCCTAGCTTCCTCGAACAGAACAGGCACCCATGGACAGTGGCTGTCCTGTGAACAGGCTGCAAAGAACAGCCCCACTGTGGAAGAGTGGCAGAGCTCTGGAAGAGTGACTGCCCTGTGGAAGAGCAGCTGACTTGGGAAGAGCGGCTGGCTACACTGAGGAGTGTGGCTGTGCTGTGATTGTGCTGAGTTACATTCCATGCTGGGTGGGTATGGCCAGTCCTGTGAAACTCTGGCATTTTGGGGTACACTCTACCTTCTGCATTTGTGTAACTTCTCTGCTGATCTACTGCTTTGCAACCAATGCAGAGCAGCCAACTTGTGATAGGGTCCTCTCTGCAAATTCTCTGCCTGCAGAGACTGCACTCCTCCCCCGTCTGATCAGCTTGCTTTTGTGTTCTGCCTTCCTGCTTGTGCAGGCCTCCTCCCGCCCAGTCAAGACAGTCCTTTTCTACAATCTTCCAAATTATCTTGTGCTGGTAATTTGTTGTACTCCCAATATTCCTGGATTCTTCTAATCAAGCACTATTTCAGAGACTGAATTGTAGTGAGTAGTGAGGGTAGTGAGGGAGCTCAGAATGAAGTGTATGTCTTCTCCACCATCTTGCCCCCTAGCAAATCATCTTGTAATTTTTTTCACTTTTGACTATTGCTTCTAACATAGTTTGTCAATCACAAAATCTCTTCCTGCTCATTTATTGAGAAAATGAACTAGGCTTGTTGAGCTGGTTTTGCTTTGATAAATTCATAGGATCATAAAGTTGGAATGGATCATCAAAGAAGGCCAATGAGATCATACAATGATGTTTTGACTCAAGCGTCGATTGAATTTAAATGGGGACTTACTCTCTCTTCCAGAGTCATCAAAGTCTAGTAGTCAGAGTGGTAACCAATAGGCTCAAACTCATTGATGCATTAGGGGGATGTCTGCTCCAAGCATGTAAAGACTTCCCTCAGAAGAATGGACATTTGATAAAATTTGTTCCATGGCCATGAAGGTGGCTGAAGTAAGTGCTGTGGAGTGCTTAGAGTTTGGTCAGATATCAAAGACACCAAGGTCATGCACTGAATCCTTGGCAGTTGCCAATCATCCTATATTCCCTTAAAGCTTTCCATGATCTTTCCCTATTCTTCTCATTAATTCTTGGCCACTATTACTTTATTATATATATACTTTATTTATTTATTATATACTTTAGTGGCAAATGTCTCAGAAACTTCTTAGCTTAGGGTGGATCATGAAAAATATATCTTCAGTCATTTCCTGAATCAGAATCAGAGTTTTAACTCTATGAAATATCTTGTCTCAGTGTGAAGATTCATGATATATATGTGTTGCCTCCCAACTTTCATCTCTTCAGGGATGCTAGATTGTACCATGAGTTCAGGTAACTCATAATCTAAGGAAGCTTACATTTCCCTAAGTGCTTTGAAAAAATATCTCACATCTCCCCAAGTGGTCTAAGTACTCTTGCTGCTCATGTGACCCCTGTATATTAGGTATATGTAACATCAGGATTGCTTTGTGGCAATTTATAACCAGTGTTACAACTTTTTGACAAACATGATGTCAATTTTAGTTTAAATTGTACAAGATACAACAATGCACATGTATATATGATCTTTTTTTTTTTTTTTTTAAAGCAACTGTTTTGACCTACTAAAACATCTACACACACACATCACAAGACACACATCCTGTTGCAAATCACGGCCTAAAAAAAAAAAATTTGCTTCCAATGAATCTATGCAGTACTAGGACATTGCATGTGAGCCTCCACAATGCATCATTTGGGATACTATCTGTTGCACATGTTTTCCCTATTCCTAAAAGCTTCTCCAAATTCAGCATATTCTGGATCTACATCTACTCAAATTCATAACTCACAAGCTTCCATTAATATATTTATTTCTATCAATTAGAGGATATGTTGGCTCAAAGCAAAGTATTTAAGGAAATGACATAGTAATGAAAAGTCCCACAAAACTGGGACCCACACTATCAACCAAGAGAGGAGACAAATATAGACAGTATGTATGGTCAGAGAAACTCTGTCTTCAATACCCATTCAAAGGGATGCTATTAAAAAATAGTAGGTTTTTTTGAGCTCTCCAAGCCATTCAGGACTTGCACATAAGTAAATGAATTGAAACAAGAACAAAAAAGTTAGATGAGGCTTTTCTGAGGTTAGCACCCTTTGCCCCAATTTTTTTTCCCCAAATTTTTGCCTTTCATATGAAGGTTTTAAACCACCCTACATACCATTCTATTTGCACATTAAATGCAAGTTCCCTGATTAGAAACCTAAAATTCTTGGTAATTGCCTGACCTGGGGAGAAGGCATAGATGGGCCAGTGCTAAGACTTCCCATTGAAGAGTCTTTTAGCATCATGGATGTTGCCAGCTCATTGTGATTTGAGCAGCACTGAAGCCATATATAATTGGTAATTATGTAGTATCTTTGCCTAAGGGAGGTAAGGATGCCTCTCAGTATCTCTAAGTGGGACAAGGAGAGTAATTACTCTCATTTTAGATTTGGGCAAACTGAGAAAAAAGACAAAAGATTTGCCCAGGGCTATTTGATTATCCAGTAAAGGAGCTGGAGATGGGCTAGAATTTATTATTCTTTCCTTCATCTCAGAATATTTCCCTCTCAACCTGGTAAAACCTTGTCACTGCATCAGAGCTGATAATATAAAAATAGTTAAGTAAAAATAGTTACAATGGACAACAGTTCTTGCTAGAATCACAAATTAAAACTAGGAAAGATTTTCAAGATCATGTGATCCAAAATCCTCCTTTCATACATGAGAAAGTTAGGGTTGAATAATTTCTGAGCGTTCAACAATTAGAAAAGCCAGGACTTCTTTCTTGGGGAGTAGTGAGGACAGAGGTGTTTCAAGGCTCCTTTATCCTCTTCTTTGTGGGGTGGTGTGTAGTGCAGGGTACCCCTGTCACGGATAAAAAGTTCTGATGGTTTTGATCCCTATCTTTGAATGAAATGTTCTTAAATTCAAGGTATCATGTGGCACATGCTTGGCCAACCCACCACTTTAAGGATGAGCAATGGGATGCCAAGACTTTTCTTTCTTCATTCAAAAATACCTGTTACTATTTAATCATGACATTTTTAGGCTTAGCAAATTTTGTGCTAACACAAAGTCAAAGTATATCCTGAGCAGCTTCTTCTTCATATAAACCACCATAAATTTTAGGGCTGACTTTGATCTAGGGATTGTGATTTGGGTCCTGGTTACATAAAACTCTTACCAGCTTCCTCAGGTACCCTTAGAGAAGTTGAAAACATCTGAGCAGAAATATTTCAAATATATAGATATACACATCTCAGAGTATTTTCTCACTGTTCTTTAATTGATACCCACTTTATCAGATGGGAGGTATTTTCTATCTCTAGCATTCTGCTTTGATTCTCCCTTGATTTTCTAGAAAATGTAGGACCCAAAAGAGTCACCTTATTTCAAGATGATAGGATAAGATGATAGAAACAATTATAATAGTATCTAGCATTTACATAACACTTTAAGGTTTGCAAAACACTTTGTTAGCATTATCCTGTTTTATTCTTACAATAATACCAGAACATAGATGTTCATTTCACAGAGGAGCAAACTAAGACATACTAATGTTTATGACAGAATTCTTCCTTAGTTCTGTGAGTCTGGAGAAGGGAAGGAAAGACTTTACATTTCTGAAAGCTACTTAATCCCACTTCCTTTGGAATATGGTCTGAGAAAAGTTTTATCTCAGATATAAAAAAGGGAGTAAATGAGTTCTCTGAAACCTTAAAATGCTTAACAAGTACTTAGAATGTATTTTGATTCCTAACTCTTAAAGACTAAGTGAACAGAGTTTAAGCCAGTCAAGGAATATTACTTTACAATTCAGCCAAAATGAATTCATTTCGGAGAGGATCAGGATGAATAAAAAGAATAATTCTATTACTTACTATCCAAGATTTCTCAATCAAGCAAACAGATGGCTAAATTTAAGCAAAACTCAAATTCTTAAGGACTTATTTCCTAGCTCATTAGAAAAAGACCACCTGGGAAATTATAGTCTTAGCCTTTTTGTTCTTTCTTGTTTTACATGTTCTTGAACAATATTACATTATTGTGAATTACAGGATACATATGGCATGTATGTTCTCAGAAGTAGCCTATACTTATTATTTTTTAATAATATTTTACTGACATCTTTTGGTTTTTATATCATCATAGTTTTCCATAGTATCTCTCCTCCTCCCCTTTATAATAAATATTCCTACTTAATCAAAACAAATTCCCTCATTGACTATATATTTGAATAATTCTGTACCTTAAAACTATCACCTCGCTATCAGAAAATAGAGAGAATATGTTTCACTTTCAATCCTTTAGAATCATGAATGGTCATTCTATTGATCACAGTTTTTATGGCTTTCAAAATTGGTTGTCTTTATGGTGTTGTTGTCATTGGGTAAAGTATTCCCCTGGTGCTGTTCATTTTCATTCTTTATCAGCAAATAAATCTTCAAAAAGATTTGTTTTTATATTTGTATTATAATATGAATTGTTTTTTGATATTTGTTATCAGTTTCCATGCTTTTCCATGTCTCTTTTAAATCATTTATATCTTCATTTTCTTATACTGCAATGGTATTATGCCACATTCATAATCATTATGAATTCCTTATTCATTCCTTAATTGATGGCATCCCCTTTGGCTTCCAATTTTTCTACTCCAAATGTTTTTGTATATGTAGGACATTTTTCTTTATTTCCTTGATTACTTTTGGGTATAGATGCTGGTTTGCTTATATGATATTTAAAAATCAGCTCTCAGGGGAGGATGGATGAACAAATAATATATGCAGTCTAATCTGCATTAATATCATTATCTCCATCATGTTCTTTAAATAACAAATAAAAAATAAATCAAATACTTGTGGCATTTGTCAATTTCCAAGATAAAAAGGCTCACTTTAAAGATTTAACTACTGATTTTCATGAGCCAGCATGAGCAGACTGTAGCATGTTCCTGGATGAGCCTAGTCAGTTCTACAATGAGTCAAAGTACATTAATTATTTATAGTTTCAAATTGTTTATAGTTTCAAATTGTTTTCTGTAGTATTCTTGTTTGGTTTTCTGGAGATCTTGGAGCAGCCTTCCTTTCAGCAGATTAATCACTACAAGAATAGCCAGGTGTTAAAGTCCAAATCCTTTATTATTTCCTTCACAATCTTGTCTCCTTCCCTAGGGCTTTAGCTAGCTTTCTAGAGAGCCTTTCAGACTGGCCTTGGTCTCAGTGGGGGAAGTACAGGAGGTCACCACTATGGTGGTGTGAGATGAAGTGAATGAATCTGTCTCTCCTTGGCTCCAAGACCTTGGGCTCCCGCCTCCAGTTCTCTTGTCTTTTCTGGTTCTGTCTTCAAGCCTCTAGGTCCTCCAGGAGAGCCACCAAGAGTCTGACCAAAGATGGAATGAATGTGTTTCTGGGTCCCTTCCAAATCTGTATCTGGCTCTGACTCTGGCTGAGTTTGTTTCAGCTTTATATGCTTTATTTTGAGTATAAACCAATCATTACATCACTAGGAAACTCTTATTTGTTGTAAGATTAAATCAATCATATTTAGAGAACTATTAATCACCATGCTAAACTAAATAACCATTGTCTTATCAATTCCCCTGAATTAGTACCTTGTAAGAATCCTTGTTTTAAGGACAGAGTTCTGGTCCACAACAGTTTCCCAGAATGCTTTATATTCATTTAAAAATTCACAAATTAATTTACTTATTTTTTCATATCCCCTTCAATATTAATAATTTTTCTTTTTTGTAATCTTTGCCATTCTAGTGGGCTTGGGGTAGAATACTAGAATTTTAAAAATTTGCATTTCTCTAATTAGTGATGATTTGGAACATTTTTTTTAAAATATAGTTACAAATATCCTGGGTTTTTTGCCTAAAAAACTGACTGTTAGACCATTTAGCATTTGGAGAATGACTCTAATATTTACACAGCTGAATTAACTTTATATATCTTGAAAATTAAAACTTTATAATAGAAACTTGTTGCAAAGATTTTTCCAGTTGTTTTCTTTTAATCTAACTTTAATTTTATATTATAAACATTATTTAATTTGTTTTCTTAATTTTCTCTATCCTTTATTTGGTTATGAACTTTTCCCCTATCCATAGATCTAAATTTTTTTTTCACACAATCCCCTAATTTGTTGATTATGTGACCTTTTGAAAATCTGAGTCATATATTTATTTGAAGCTTATCTTGAAAGTATGAGGTATTCATCTAAGACTAATTTCTTCCACCTTGCTGTTTAATTTTCCCAACAATTTTTTTTTCAGATACTGGATTCTTATCTAAATAGGGTTTTTGAATATTAGGGTACAAGTTGTCATAGAGCTAATTTTTTCCACTGATTATTCTATTTTTAACTAGAATGAAATTGTTTTGTGAATTACTGCTTTATAGTATAGTTTGAGATCTGACACTGCTAAATCTCACTTCTTTTCCTTTGCAATTCCCTTGAACTTTTTTGCTTCCATGTTAATATTATTTTTTTTCTATTTTTATAAAGTTGTCCTTAAGTTTGATGAATATGAATAACTAAATTATATTATTGTCTAACTCCTATTTCTCCATTTTCCCATAAGAAAACAAGATTGGGGCAGCTAGGTGGCCCAGTGGATAGAGCACCAGCCTTGAATTCAGGAGGACTTGAGTTCAAATCTGGTCTCAGACACTTAACACTTCCTAGCTGTGTGACTCTGGGCAAGTCACTTAACCCCAGCCTCAGAAAAAGAAAAAAAAAAAAAAAAAGAAAACATAAGATCCTTTATCAAAAGCTAAAATCTAGGTTAAACTATATTCACAGCATTCTATTCATCTACTAAGTCAGTAATCCTTAAAGAAAGGAAATGAGGTTAGTATGGCATGACCTATTCTGCTGGCTCTTTATAATTACCTTTATAAATATGCATTAACCATCTCTATAATAATCTGGTCTAGAATTTTCCGAGGAATTAAAGTCATAGTTCACAGACTCTACTTTCTTCTCTAGGGAGCACAGATTTCTAAGTAAATTATGCAATTACAAGACAGGCTACCCCAACCATTAGAGTTCTGATCTCGAAATGCTGAAATAATAATTAAAGAAATGGGGTAACAGGGGTGGAGAAACAGATCAGAGAGACTGCCAGTCCCAGGACAGGTGTCTGATTTTGGTTGTTTTTTTTTTTTTAAAGAATAATCCCAAAGACTGAATAAGGGATTTCAGAGTTAAAACATAAGCCAGCCAATCATAGTCTAGTAAATTTTAAGCAAAGAGTAAAATAGTTTCCAATTCGGCCTGAACTGAAATAAGACATCAGTTTTTCCCAATTTCCTGACCAGCTGAAATCTCAGTTTCCTTCCCCCCTCCCCCCGTTTACAGAAATTATCAGATTATACATAACAGAATAGTAAATTTCCTGAAACAGCAATAGTCAGAGTTTTATGCAGCAATAGTCAAACAGGTTTATATAGCAATAGTTAAGTTTTTCTCATACAGAACAATAGTCAAACAGTTTTATTCAAGTCCCCCAGTTTTAACTAGTCTTAAAAAAAAAAAAAAAAGTCAATTAATTTGAAAGTCAGACTATCTCACTCAGAACTTTCTCTGTGGAAGAGAAATCCCATGTGACCCCTCCCTACTCTGTAAGAAGAGGCAGAGGAATGGAAAGGCAGCTAGCATTGATGCAGAGAATAGTGAGTCGAAGACAAAAGACACTACCTCCACCCATCTTCTAATGATTAAGGTGTGGGAGCGTTTGGGGCATTTAGAAGGTCAGACTTAATTAGAGATAAGCAATTCCTGAAGCAAGTTGGGGGTTGGGGGATTAGAGAGAGATTAGAACTCTATATATAGAATTCAGGTGTTAATGCAGCCATTCTCTAAAAGGCAGCTTGAGGGAGAATCTATTCTTCTAATCCCTGGCTTCCTGGACTGAAGCCAGAGAAGTTCAGGCAAGAAAGACAGTTTAAGGAAACTGAGGCAGTAAAAAAAAAAAAAAAAAACTGTCACACACCGGAACAGAGAAAGATTCTATCGAGGTGCCAAATTAAAGTAGTTAAAGAGTGTTTTTTAAAATAGTTTCAATCACTTTAATTCACCCCTGCCTGCCTGCAGGCAGGATGGGGGGGAAAAAGGAGAAATCAAAAGAAACTATTTTCACTCTCTTAACAATTAATTTGCCTGGATTCAGAATTTTGTTCCCCAGCCCAAATTACAAAGACGTCCTTCCTGAAGCTCTAGCCTGGCCAGGACCAGAACTTAGAAAGGGTATCTTTTAATTGTCAGTATATGAGGGGGCATAGGGAGCATAGGGTGCCAATCCAAAGAAATAAGAGAGTGCCCTAGTTGCTAAAAGTCCTGGACCAAGAGAAAAGTCAGGAGGTCCCACCTGCAAGGTTACTGAGATAGAGAAAGGCTTGAACAGCTAGTTTAAATTCTGTCTAGGCTTTAGAAAGCAGGTAAGTATGCCCTTAGAAAGAAAATGGGCAGTTTTAAAATCCAGCCTAGACAGCATGTAAACTGAGTCCCATTTTAAAAGGTATGGGACAAGCTAGTTCTCTGAGAGGGCTGGAAGCCTTGGCTCCTTTAAGAGCTAGGTAGAAGCTATGAGAGGGGAGTTCAGAGTTGCGGCAGAGCTCCTTTTAAAAGTGAATAGGAGACTTTTCTAGAGATCTTGAAAATCTCCCCACTGTACCCCAAGAAGGGGACAGGATGGGAGCATTTAAATGGCAGTTTAAGCCACATGGGAGAGGTTGGAAAAGAGAGAGGATGAGGGAAGGGAGAGATGTTATCTTACCCAGTGCTTCTCAGGTGGCAAAGGTGAAGGCTCATGCAGTTGGGTAGAGACACATCTCCAAGTTGGCCCCGATCCATTGACCATCTCCTCGTGGTTACAGCCTGGCCACTACGGTAGAGTGCGAGAGGGCTCAAACACAGATATCTCCCCAGAAGAGATCAAGGAGACTGCTGGCCTGGGACCCGAGAGGGTTGGCCATGTGGTGGGGAGGCGGGGTGAAGAAGAGATGCTATCCTGAGTGTCTCCAGACTGAGGGCAGGCTTTTCTGGTGAAATAAAGGGATTAGAATTTGCTTTGGCTCTAGAAGTGGCCTCTAAAGACAGAGTGAGACAAAAAGAGAAGTAGTCTCCAAGGGAGACTTTGCTCGCACCCCAAACCTGGTCTGGGTGCCCTATGTTTTAGAGATAGAGTGAGACGAGGGTAGGAACACAGATATTCTTCCCCGAAGCTGCTTGAAACTGCTAAGGAAGAAAATTGGTTCTGAGAGACCTGAAAAGGTAAAGGTTAGTTTTGGGGGTAACAATTTTCGGGGTCCCCATGAGGGCCACCAACTAATGAAGGAAAGGAAAGGGGGAACCCCATTTCTCGGCACATAATGAATTTACAGGCCCGAAAACCTAGATTGATAAATAAAAGGTTTATTGTAGAAATTTGGAAGTTAAGTTAGAAAGAAGCCAGGGCCAAAGGTAGCCGCTGGGTGGGCAGGAACCCTTACATGGCTGGAAGAATACCATGTGTTGGCTGGGAGGGCTACTGCAATGAGGGTGTTCTGGCTCACCTCTTTTATACCCAAAAGATTATGGGCGGTACCCCTAAGTTCTTAGTGGGCTTTTTAGTTAGCTCAGATCAGGTGAGAGCTGGGGGAAGCTGAGTTGAGGTGGGGGCTGGGCCCAGATATTCAAAGGGTGCTTTTGACCAGGATTTGTGAATCAAGGTCAGTCGTGGGTTGGGCAATTAGAAAGGAATCTTAAAGGGACTTCAACCCTCATCAATGTCACAAATCATTATATTGTTAAAAAGAAAATCATAGTTCTCTTAAAAGCTCTGAAGGTTGCTGAATCTTTCTATTTAGAAAAGGAATTGAAAGAAGTGTTTCCAAATAATTTTTGAATCCCTGCTGATTTTATTAAGGCTGAAACAGAATTCCAATTTTGAAAAAGAAATCTCTTGCATTGTTCTATGAAGTATTTAAGTAAAACATAAACAACATATTCTGTGTCTAACAAGAATAACAAGGGGAAAAGGAAACTTAGGTACCCAAATATTTAATTTAGACATTCTCTCTAATGCAGATAAGCAGCCTAGCTTTGCCTGCTGGCCTGTGTGTTTCTCATTCAACCTTGCTTTCTCTCAAAATAACAAGGGTAACAGCAGAGCACACTGGCTATCTACCTCTTCCCTCATTGTCTCCAGTTACAGAAGACAGTTGTCTTCTCTTTCTCTCTCTTTAGAGTACGTTGGGTCTTTCATAAACCACCACCAGCAAAATATCTGTAAGATGAGACTTTGGAGGTATGGATCAGTAAAAATACTTTGCAATTTCCCAAAAGCCATCCAACTCACTTCTTCCCTCTTTCCCTCTTTTCAACTCTATGCCTAACTCTATGCCTATGTTCATTAGCATTATCATCTCTCTTTTTAAAACTCCAGAGGCTCTTTATTATATCTGCAATAAATTATAGCAGCTCCCTATTACTTCTAGGATCCAATATAAAATCCTCTGTAACCTAATCCCTCATTTCTAGGTTTGTTTTGTTTTGTTTTGTTTTTTACACTTTAATCTCTTCCATAAACTTTATAAACTAGTGACATAACTTTTCTGCCAGGGCTTTCTTTTTTCATGGAAGATATACCCACTGCAATTCTAACTGTACTTTTCATTGTCTGTCCCCCATAACTGGAATCCTCTCCCTTCATATCTTAGCTTCTTTCAAGTATTCCTTTAATATCCAGTTCAAATTCTGCCTTCTGTAAGAGGCCTTCCTAGTCCCATCATCTTTGTATACATTAAATATATACAGAGGCATTTGCATGCTGACTCCACTAGAAGTCAAGGACTTTGGTTTTGCCTCTCTTTGTATCCCCTGAGTGTAGCACAGTACCTGCCACATGTTATTCCACCATTTTTCAGTCATGGCCAGTCTTTATGACTCCATTTTGGATTTTCTTAGCATAGATACTGGAGGCAAAGAGGGTTCAGCCCAGGGTCACACAGTTATGTCACTGGGTTTAGAATCAGGAAGACTTATCTATTGAACCTTCTTGCTGCCTTGCTTAACACATAGAAAGCACTTAATAAAGCTTGTTGACTTGACTTTAATCTAATTCAGATATATATACTATTAGACAAACTCTATTGTATTCATTCAGCTACATGTTAAAATGTAAGTCATAGACATTCTTTATCCATTTGATTATCCACAAACAGGAGTAGCTGGAGGATTTCACTATCCACAAAATATCCCTTTTCTACTTGGACTTGCTTCTAGATCTCCTTCATCACAATGGCAAATACTTTCAGGACGAACACATCTCCTTGTTTTGTGCTTTGCCTGATGTTTATTATCAAAGGATCATTGAACATTAATATTTCTGTTGTCATATCTTCCAAGGAATCTGGAATGATTTATGTATATATGGGAGATATTTTGTTGTAAATTATCCAGAAGGTGATTTTCTAGAAGGGTTTTGTTGTTGTTGTTGTTGTTGATGTTATATTTTGAATTCTGAGTTGTCTCCTTCCATTCCAAACTTACATTAGAAAAAGCCAACATTTGATATAGACATGTACATGGAACTATACAATACATAATTCCACATATGGATAGTATTTTCCTTCATAAGTCCTTCATAGTTGATTTCAATGATCATATCACGCAGAATAGCTTAGTCATTCACAGTTACTCTTCAAACAATATTGCTGTTAATATATAAAATGTTTTCTTGGTTCTTGTTTCACTCTGCCTTATTTCATGCAAGTCTTTCCATAGTTTTCCAAAACCAACATGCTCATCATTTCTTACAGTAGTAGCATTCCATCATAATCATATTCACTGATTTATTCAGCCATTCCCCAATTGATGGGCATCCTCTCAACTTTTGATTCATTGCCACCATATAGAAAGCTACTATAAATATTTTAGAACATATAGGTTCTTTTCTTTTTTCCCTGATAATTTTGCAAAATTTAATAGTGGTATTGCTAGGTAAAAGAGTATACAGTTTTATAACTCTTTGAGCATAATTCCAAATTGCCTTTTGGACCAGATCACCATTCCAACAATAGTATAATAGTTTCTATATATCCTCCAGAATTTGTTATTTTTTTCTTTTAATATTTAGCCAAATTGATATGCAACATGACTCCTTAGAGTTGTGTTAATGTACATTTCTCTAATTAGCAATTTATGTTTTTTCATGTAACTATATTTAGACTTGATTTCTTTTTCCAAAAACTGCCCATTTATATCCTTTGACCATTTATCAATTGGGGAATATCTCATATTCTTAACAAATTTGACAAAGTTCACTATATATTTTGAGATATGAGACCTTTATTCAAGAAACTTAATTGTACATTAGAAAAAGTTTCTCCCAATTTTCTGCTTTCCTTTTAATCTTTGTTACATTTGTTTTATTTGAACAAAGATTTTAACTTTATGAAATCAAAATTAACCATTTTATATCTGATAAGTTTCTCTATTCTTCTTTATTCATAAAATTTTCCCTTATCCATAAAAATAATATAAAAATAAGTTTGTCATAACTTGCTGTTGCCATTGGCAATCATGGCCCTCTATTTGGTAAGTAACTCCAATATTTGCTGACTAAGGTACTTTTTTTGTGCTTTTGATTTTCTTTTTTATTTCAATTAATTTACCTTGGTTTAATTTCTTGAAAAAAATTATCACAATCAGTATCAGTGTCATTTTTGTTGTCCATTTGTCCATGTTCCCATTTTAAAATTTTTAATAGTTTGTCAAAATTGTAATGTTCTTGGTGGGTTTTCTGGAGGTCTTTTCAACTCAGTAATCATCACAAGAATAGCCAAATTCTTTATTGCCTCTTTGCCTGGGGCCCAGCTAGCTTTCTTAGAGGCCTTCCAGAGTTTTGGTTTCAGTAGAGAAGTGCAGGAGAACAAGCCAGCTACCACAAGAGTTCTGGCCCATAACACAAAATAAACACACATGATATATTTATCTCATTCTAAATCTTTTAATTTGTTATAAATTTGGCTCTTAACTCTAATAAATTGATGGTCTAATTATGTATTCATAGATGGCCCAGAGTAACTTCTATGTTTATAGTTAGTCTTTTCTTGTCTGTTAAAATGTAGTACAACTCCATTCTTGAGGCTTACCATGTCCAGTGTCTACTCAATTTTTTTTAGAGATATGATGGTTTGCTGTGAGTTTGGTTATAACAGGTTATAACCAGATTATAACAGGTTATAACAAACTTATTTTTCTAATTTCATAAAGGACAATGGATGAAAATAATTAGTATCATCTCCTAAATAAGAGAAAAGCAGTGAAGGATAAAAAAGTTATCCCAAGGGTATCTAAGGATGAAAAGGAAAAGAAATACAATTAGTGTAAATAATTAATCCCCTGAAGTGGTCGCATTTATTCATGAATTCATATATGCATCATTTGAGGTTATAATCATAGAAAAATTTGATAATTAGTTCTAATCCAACAGGAATATGCAGTGTGCATTCAAACAATACAATCATTTCAGGAGATTTATTGTTCACTGTCATCAGGATTTTGTTATATTTTACAAATATTGGGGCTTTCTTATTTTTTTTCTCCTAAACCCTACTTTCCAATATATTTCTACCAATCTTTACCTTTTCCCCTCCCTACTTTTTCATTGTAGTCATCAAATGGAGGGTCTTACCAAGTTCTTCATAGAATAAATTATCTACCATTTTGTCCTCACTAACTGATAATGGTTCATAAACTACAATTATTTTCATTACAATTATAAAAAGCAATGATCAAATATCTGGTAAAATAACATTCCTTGAAGATTTGAAGACTATAACAAAACTTACTCTGTTAACTCTTTTCTTTGTCTTTCTCAGAAGTATCTGTGAGCCATTCTTCCATTTAGTTGCAATTTTTGTTCTTTCTCTTGGATTTATTTATGTATGTAGTATTATGTATGTACGTGATGTAAAAAAGAGCTTATCACCTGTATAATTTAGAAGTTTTAAGAATCCCCTGCCCATATTCCTGACATTTTTTTGCCATAACTGCAAAAATAGAATGGGAACAAATAGGATGGAGGACCATTTTATGAAAAACAAACAAAACTTTCTCCCTTAATTCATGGGTTCTCATGACCAATATTTCTGTGTAAGGCACTGTGAAAATATTGTGAATACCAAGATAGATGCAACACTTTTTCTTAAGATAGAAAAGTAGAAAGATCAAGGGAGGATATGAATTCAGATTTTGACGGTACACTTACCTATGTGGCCTCAGGGAAACAAACCTCTCTATTCCTTAGTTCTTTCCTCTGTGAAATGAAGAGATTGACTGAAATGACTTCTAAGGTCCCTTTCACATCTCAATCTAAGAAAAAAAAAAAAAAAAAAAGAACTTTTGCCATCCACTCCAACTTGGACCTGTCCAAAGAGGATCTGTCCTATTTTCCTATTCAAACTTTGAAAGTATCATAATGAAGTAATAGAACTCTGTCCCCCTAATCTTTGTGGAGGGTAGGCCACATGGCCTGGGGAAATTCCTAAAAATGATCCCCACCAACCTGAATTTCCTGACTCTGGGAAAGCTACCTGGTTCCCACAGGAAGCTTCCACTTCCATTTGATCTAGGAATCACTTTGGTCTAGGAAACGATTACTACCCTTTATGGATTTGGAAATTAGCCCCTAATCACTCCCTAGCCCCAAATCATAGAAAGCTAAATAAAAAGCAAGACTCTGTACCCCAAACTTTGCTATTTTCCTAATTAGGAACTAGCTAACTGGAAGAAATGGTTTCTCAGTGAAAGGAACTCATTTTGCCAAAAACCTTGCTTACAGAGTGGGACTGTGAATTCTTTCACAAAATTTCATTTTGAGATAACTGCAATAGTTAGAAAGGTTTTCTTTATATCAAGCCAAATCTCTTGTTGGCCCTCTGCAAATGAAATAAATCTAATAATTATTCCTTCACACAACAGCTCTTCAGAGACTTGAAGGTAGCTATGTGCTCCCCCTAATATTCCCTATTCCTTCAATTAAGCCTCATGCAGCATAACTCCAAGGCCTTCACTGTCGTGGGTGTATATTCACTTTATCTCTGCTACATGCTTTCCAACTTATCTTGTTCTTGTTTATAATAATAATACAGATATGGACTGATTGTGGTAGTCAAATTGTCACTGCATATTCCAAAATAATAGCTTCTCTTCATGCTCACATTAGATTTTTGGTTGCCACTGTAAATTGTCTGCTAAAACTCCTCATTCTTTTTCAGTTATCCAATAAAAACCTTCCTTCCTTAATACAATAATGATATTTCTTTAAGCCCAAGAGTGAATATATATAGTGGGGAAAACTAGTCTTTCCAGTAAGATCAAGGCTAAATCAAGCTAGTCTACTATTTTCACTACTTAGTCTTAGAAATGTTAATTATAGAAAGAAGACAAGAAAGAGAAATCAAAGGGGAAAACACAGGAAAACACTGCCTTTTTGCAAAATATACCATGACATACTGAAGAGGGAACCCCAAAACTCTGAAAAATTCTTAGAGAAAATCTTCTTCAACTTTGCCTCAGTGAGGGGACTCCATCCCAAGCATAAACAGTTTCATCTTTGTTATCTGGGTGGGGACAGCTCAGTTCCAAAACCCATTGAATTCAATTCAAATTCTAACCCTCGATGAAACCCAACTAGGAGCCAACCTGGCACTCCACCCACAAGCCCCCTTCAGTTTGTAGCCAAAGCCCCCATTATAAAAGAGCCAGACTGGAGCACTCTCTTTGCAGAGGGTTTAAACATGCCTTTATTCCTTTCTTTATTCTCACTTATTTCCTTAACCTTACTTCCAATCCCCATAATAAACCTCTTTTATCAATCTAGGCTTTCGGATTTCCTTTACAGAGAACTGATTGCTCCACCATTAAATCTCATTTTTATTTGGGTACCCCAAATCTAAACCTCATCAATACTAAGTAAACCCTAAAGAATAAACCTAATTGATTAGTCAAACCTAATTGAAACAATAAACTAATCAAAATTATAGTATTAAAAATATACATAAATTATCAGAATTTCTATATAATACCCTCAAAACCCAGCAAAAGAAATTTCAGAAAGAGATACTCCATTCATTATTTTCACCACAGAAATTATAAAATATTTGGGTCTGATCTATCAAGATGCAAAGAAGGTCTACATGAATCCAACTAAAAACCATTCTTTGCAGAAATAAAGGCAGACATATTTGGAAAATCATTAACTGCTCATAGAAGTAATATAATAAAAATGACAACATTCTCTAAATTACTTACAGTAGTTATAATACTTATTCAGAGCTGTATCAATTAAGCTTCCAAAGAACAAAATGTTTAAGAATCTTAAGGCCAATAATAAGGGGAAAAAAGTGAGAAGGAAGGTTCTAGATCTTAAACTATTACAAAGCACACTAATCATTAAAACATTTTGGGTTTAGTTTTTTAAAAAGAGTGGTAAATCAGTAGAAAAGATTAAGTAAAATTAAACAAACACAGAATCAACTTGTTTGATAAACCTATCCCTACATACTGGAATAAGGACTCACTATTTGACAAAAACTTCTGTGAAAACTTTTCAGCAATTTGACAAAAATTAGGATAGAACATCTCATACTAAGATAAATTCCAAGCAGATATCTGACCTAGATATAAAAAGTCATCACAAGCAAATTAAAGAAATAAGGGACAAACTATCTTTGGTGATCTTTAGCTAGAGGAAGAATTCTTGACTAAACTAAATTCATGATAGAAAATAATACAGCATGAAATGGACAGTTTTGCTTATATAAAATTTAAAAGATTTTGCACAAACAAATCTAAATTAAGCATAGAAGAGGAATAAATAACTGTGAAGAAAAATTGTTTCAACATATTTCTCTGAAAGTTGTCTCCTATCCAAGATATATAAGGAATTGATTTCAAATTTATAAAACTTAAGAAACATTCTCCAAGACAAATTTAATCAAATGATGTGACCAGGCAGTTTTCAAAAGAAAAATGCAAGCATGTCAACAACCATATTAAAATGTTCTAAATAATTAATAGAAAATTTTAAATTAAAGCATGTTTGAGGTTTCACTTCATACCTATCAAATTGGCATACCATACTATACCATAATAAATGACAAAATGGGAAGATCTCTTTGAGCTGGCTTAGAGAGAAGTGAGCAAAACTCACTTTGTATAAATATAATGATAACACTGTAAAGAAAAAATAATTTTGAAACATTTTAACTCTGATCAGTATAATGGAAGACTAAAAGTCAGAAGACTAAAGGTAAAAAATTCTACTTCCTGCCAGAGAGGTGATGAAATTAAAATGAAGAAGATGAAGAGGAGAAAGAGGAAAACAAGTAGGAAGAAGAAGAAAAGGAAGAAGAAAAAAGGAGGAGGAGGTGGTGAAGGAGGAAGAAGAAGAAGAGGAAGAGGAGGAGGAACAAAGGGAGGGGGAGGAGCAAGGGGAGGAGGAGAAAAGGAGAAGCAGCAAGAGGGGGAGGAGGAGGAGGAGAAAATAATAGCACATGATTCCCAGGATTGTTGTGAAGATCAAATTAGATAATAATTATTAAGTGCTTAGCACAGTGTCTGGCACATAGTAAAAGTTGATGATGACAAGAGTTTTAATTTTTTTATTGTTACCAATGTGGAATAATAAAATGGACAACTTTTAAATGTATTTTAAATAAATTAATTTTTTTTAATTAAAGCTTTTTAATTTTCAGAATATATGCATGGATGATTTTTTAACATTTGCTTTTACAAAATCTTGTGCTCCCCTCCCCTAGATGGCAAGTAAACCAATATATATGTGCAATTCTTCTATACATAGTTCCACAAATATTATGCTATACAAGAAAAATCATATCAAAAAAAGAAAAAAAAATGAGAAAGAAAACAAAATGTGAGCAAATAACAACAAAAAGACTGAAAATACTGTTGTGATCCACACTCAGTTCCCAAAGTCCTCTCTTTAGATGCAGATGGTTCTCTTCATCACAAAACCATTGGAACTAACCTGAATTATCTCATGGTTGAAGAGAACCAGATCTATCAGAATTGATCAACATATAATCTTGCTGTTGCAGTATATAATAATCTCCAGTTTCTGCTTATTTCACTCAGCATCGGTTCATGTAAGTCTTTTAAGATCTTTCTGAAATCATTATATACTTCAATAGATCATTATATATTTATATATACTTATCATTATATACTTCAACAATACTATATGATGATCAATTCTGATGGATGTGGCCCTCTTCAACAATGAGATGATACAAATCAGTTCCAATTGAACCAGCTAACCCTAGCAAAAGAATCAGGAAAATGAGTGTGAACCACTACATAGAATTCCCAATACCTCTATTTTTTTCCACCTGCATTTTTGATTTCCTTCACAGATTAATGGTACACTATTTCCAAGTCTGATTCTTCTTGTGCAGCAAAATAACTATATGGACATGTATACATATATTGTTTATATACTTTATATATACTTTAACATATTTAACATGTATTGGTCTACCTGCCATTTAAGGGAGGGGATGGAGGAAAGGAGGGGGAAAATTAGAACAAAAAGTTTTACAACTGTCAATGCTGAAAAATTACCCATGCATATATCTTATAAGTAAAAAGTTATAATAAAAAAAGAAAAGAAAGAAAATATTCACAACATAGCATTTTCATTCTTTCTTATTATTGTTTGCTTGCATTTTATTTTCTTTCTCAATTTTTTTTCTGGTTTGATTTGATTTTTCTAGTGAGCAAGATAATTGTATAAATATGTATGCATATATTGGATTTAACATATATTTCTACCATGTTTAAAATATATCTGCCATCTAGGGGAAAGACATGGGAGAGGGAGGGGAAAATTGGAATACTAGGTTTTTTAAGAGTTAATATTAAAGAATTATATTTGCATATGTTTTGGAAAATGAAAAGCTTTAATAAAGAAAAAAAATAACAAACTAAGTGCTACAGAGATTTCTAATACTGGAATATTTATAACTTCTGAAGTAGGTTAAGATAGTAACTTTACCACCATCATTCCTACTACTTCTAGCATCCTCAACAGTTGAAGCAGGTTCTGGAACTGGATGAACAGTTTACCCTCCTCTAGCAGGCAATCTTGCCCATGCAAGAGCATCAGTTGATCTAGCTATTTTTTTACTTCATCTAGCAGGAGTATCTTCCATCCTAGGAGCTATTAACTTCATTACAACAATTATTTACATAAAACCCCTGCAATATCCCAATATCAAACATCACTATTTGTTTGATCAGTAATAATTACAGCAGTCCTGCTTCTCCTGTCCCTACCAGTCCTAGCTGCCAGTTTTACAATGCTTTTAAAATTCAGGGTGTAAAAAAAAAAATCCCCCTTTATACCAGCTCATGGTGATTGCTGTCCCTCTGGCTGATGGAATTAAGAAGGGCCTCCTTGAGGCCTGTGGACATGGGCAAGTGATGAAGCAGCAGGTGTGGATACATAGGGAGCTATAGTCACAGTAGAGGCAGCTGAGGGCATAGGGTCATCATCTCACTTGCCTGGAATGGCAGTGGGATTTAGCAACCTCCTGGGTACTTTTTTAAGGATCACACTACTCATTTCCTGGTGTGAAGAAGGAGCTAGAAAAGGTACCCTAAAATTGTGTGCTTATCAAATTTGGAGGAAGATACAAGTTTTTCTGAAGGAATGCCATGAAGCTGGCATAGGTTTCACAATCAAATCTAATCTATTCAACAAGATTGTGTTGGCTCCCTAAAGGAATGAACAACAGGTTCAACAATGCTATTGTTATTTGTAGGAAAGTGCCATGCCACCATCATCAATGTGTATGCTCTAACCATGATGAACCCTAAGGCGGTCAAAGAAAAACTTTACAAACACCTAGAAACCCTTATCATCAATGTGCCAAAACAGGACAAACTTGTAATTCTAGATGACTTTAATGCCAGAGTACCAGACACATCAGGGAATCTTTGGGAGGAACAAGTCAGAAACAGCAATGGTCACTTACTACTGAAGACTTATATGTCCCATAGCCTTATAACCAATATTGTCTTCCATTTAATAAACACAATATAAACTTTGTGATTGTGCGCTGGCAGCAGGTATTGGCTGTTAATAGATTATGTCACTGAAAAGAGAAAAGAAAGATGAGTTTTAAAAATGATGAAGGTGATAATACTGTACCAATCATAGACCTATTCTTTCCAAGCTAAATATTCACATTCAAAGAAAAGCAGTGGCCCCAAGGCAAAACAACTACCAGAAGACTCTATGTCAACAGAGTAGAATGCTTCTCTGAGCCTGAACAATTTGTTGTTAACTTGAAAGGAAAGTTGAGCCAACACATTTTGCAAAAGTGGAACAGAAATGGAGTGGGCAGCTTTCAGAGATTTGGTGCCCAGCACTCATCTGGGCTAGAACATTTACAGAAATCAGGATAAAACAAAATTGTTTTGATAAAATTCAAAAGTTGCTAAATTAAACAAGAACAACACTGCAGAGTTTACCACCAGGATAATTTGTCTCTAAGAAGACAGCATTCAATTCCATCAAAAGTAAAGTGCAAAGAACAGGTAAGTGGCTCAGTGGACAGAGCACCAACCCTGGAGTCAGGAAGATTTAAGTTCAAATCCAACCTCAGAAAAACACTTGACACTAGTTGTGTGACCCAGGACAAATCACTTAAGCCCAACTGCATCCCAAAAAAAAGCACAAGCAAAGTTTAGAGAGCTTTATTTAGAAAGCAATATTCTTGACTCAGTAAGCAAGATGAAATCCAATTTTATATTGATGGTAACATCAATATATTTATGAGTCCCTAAAGGCTATTTATGTCCAAAGGCCTATGGTGCATTTCAATTACTCAGTACTGATGGAGTCACATTGATTAGTGATAAGAACATAATCCTGGAGAGATGGGCTGAACCCTTATATTGTGTTCTCAACAGACCTTTTGCTGAAGGCACTGGCTATATACACAGGTTAAAATTAATCCTTCTTTAGCCAAGTTTACAACTAAAGAAAAGGTTTTGAATGCCATTAGGCTGGTCTCATTTGGCAAAATACCTGGTGTTGATTTTATTCCAGCTGAGATTTACACAGCAGTAGTCCCTTGCTCATACAAAAGCTGATTAAAATTGTCTATGTTATATGATAAGAGGAGGTTAGTCCCATCAATTCCATTTCTATAAAAGAAATAGGTTGTCCTGAGACAGGGTTGGAGGTGAGATATCACTCTCTTAGTCATTGTCAGCAAGATTCTTGCCAGAGCCCTCCTTAAACAGCTGATCCTTCACCTGGAAGATATTCATCTACCCAAGAGCCACTGAGGCTTCAGAAGGGGTCCAGGAATGGTTAATGATTGATGTTGACAACTCCAGGAGAAATTCCAGGAGCAAAACAGAAGTCTGTACACTATGTGTGTCAACCTGACTAAGGCCTTTGATATTGTCAGTCATGAGGGCTTGTAGAAGATCATGGCAAAAGTTCATCACTATTGTATTTGTACATTAGTTTCATGATGGCATGCTTGCACAGGTTCTATATAATAGACTCTTGCACTTTCCAAGTCATTAATCGAGTAAAACTGACCTTTGTGCTTACAATGTTGTCAGAAACATTCAACAAAGATGAAAAAAGCATCAAGTTCAAGCTACTACATTGATGGTAAATTATTTAACTTGAAAAGGCTACAAATGGGGGCGGCTAGGTGGCGCAGTGGATAGAGCACCAGCCCTGAATTCAGGAGGACTGGAGTGCAAATCTGGTCTCAGACACTTAACATTTCCTAGCTGTGTGACCCTGGGCAAGTCACTTAACCCCAGCCTCAGAGAAAAAAAAAAAAAAAAGAAAAAAGAAAAGGCTACAAGTGAAGACTGAAGTGAAGAGAGGCTTGGTACATTACTTCTTGTTTGCAGATGATTGTGTATTCAAAACAGCTTCTGAGGCTAAGCTACAAAAGAATATGTAACCATCAGTTACAGCAAATGGAAAAATTTTAAATGCTGTATATAAGTTCACTTACCTTCAGTATTCTTTCCAGGGACGATGAGGTTGATGCATACATTGCCAGAGCTACTTCACTGTGTGGGAAGCTCTAAAGGAAAGTGTGGGAGAGGAGAGATGTGAAGCTTTTACCAGATGGAGCTATAAAGTCATTGTAGTATGCAGTGAAAACTGGACAGTCTACTAGTACCATGCCAGGAAATTGAATTGCTCCATTTTGAATTGTCTTAGGAAAATTCTGAAGACTACTTGGCAAGATAAGGGACTGGACTCTGAGGTCCTTTTTTGAGCTGAACTGCCAAACATTCAAACTCTGTTGCACAGAGTGCAACTTCAATGGTCTAGCCATATTGTTTGAATGCCAAATGTATATTTGTCTAAAATACTATTTAATGGCTAACTCATACAAAGTAAGTGCTCACATGGAGATAGAAGAAGAGGTACAACGACATTCACTGATGTGAGACATAGGAGACACTGGCAAAGGATTGCCAAGCATGGCATTTTGTGTCAAAGAAGGTTCTGTGCTCTATTAGCAAAATAGAGTTACAGGAGAGCAAAGGAAACATGACGTGCAAATTTATAGACATCTCCATTCCAAATGTTCATACAATCTATTTGTGTCCAACCTGTAGTAGAGCTTTATAACTTTATAACTGTCTGATCAGCTAGAGTCAGTCACATTGTACATTGACCCAACATAGTGATGTCATTTTTGGTCCTCCACAAGTACAAATGACAAGTACCAGACCAATCAGAGAGCTGAGCCGTGGCCACTTCTGGGATATGAGTTCAGCACTCCATGGGCTGTGTTTTAATCTAATTCTCATTATATAGACAATTAGTGTAGGAGAGAATGCAGGGCCCCTGTTGCTTCTGATAATCATACTTCACACGTTAAAAATTTACAGTTAAGGAGTTAAAATATTCCAAAATTTTTTCCTTTTGGAAATGGATTTGTTGTTGTTTTAATTCTTACTCATGTAAATAAACAGTTTACTAAATGCACATTGTCTTCTAGAAAACACAAACAAGGTTTCCTTAGAATACAAAAGAAAGGAAAGAGAGGAAAAGGAGGAGAGAAGAGAGAAAAAATGTGAGAAAAGAGAAGAGAAAGGGGAATAGAAAGTAAAAGGAGAAATAATAGAGAGAGAAGGGAAGAGAAGAAAGAAAATAAGAGAGGAGAGGGCTCTAGGCTAGTTGACACAAGAATCATTCCTTTCATTAGCTGAGACTGGCTGCTTATCACCACCATCCCTCTTTATTGATTATCACTGGGAATGTGAGAAAGAGAAGGAAACAAGACTATCTCAATGTTTTTTTCTGCCCTCACTCAACATATGAGACAAAAAGAATATTTCTTCTTGGCTCTGTTGCTTTGGATTCACATGGATTATATACAATCTTGATGGACAGGAGGGGGACTTCTCAAAAATAACTCTTTGATTTGCTCCTCCTTCTTCTCATACCCTAAGTTCTGTGAATATCAGAATCTGTCTCGTTTCTATTAGGGTCTCCTTGTTGTTGAGTAATTTTTCAGTTATGTATGACTTCATGATCATGGAATTCTCTTGGTAAAAGGACTGGAATAATTTGACATTTCCTTCTCTAGCTCATTTTACAAATAAAGAAACTGAGGCAAACAGGGTTAAGTGACTTGCCCACTTATCACAAAGCCAATAAGGCCAGATTTGAACTCAGGAAGATGAGTCAAGATGCCTAACTCCCAATCTAAGTCCTTTAGGTGCATCCAAGCTACCTATAAACATTTAAACCTAAAACAGAATATTTCAAAAAATTATTAAAAGCTTTTTATTTTCAAAACATATGCATGGATATTTTTTCAACATTGATCTTTGCAAAACCTTGTGTTCCAAATTTCCTCTCCCCTAGATGGCAAGTAATCCAATATATGTTAAACATGTTTAAAAAATATGAGTTAAATCCAATTTATGTGTACATATATATACATTTATCTTGCTGCACAAGAAAAAAAAATCAGACCCAAAAAGGAAAAAAATGCAAGAAAACAACAACAAAAAGAGTAAAAATGTTATGTTATGATCCATACTAAGTTCTCACAATCCTCTCTCTGGGTGTAGATGGTTCTCTTCATCACAAGATCATTGGAACTTGTCTCAATCATCTCATTGTTAAAAAGAGTCACATCCATCAGAATTAATCATCACATAATCTTGTTACTATGTACAATGATCTCCTAGTTCTGCTCACTTCACTTAGCATCAGTTCATGTAAGTCTCTCCAGGCCTCTCTGAAATCATCCTGCTGATTGTTTCTTATAGATTGTTTTTTACATATTCCATAACATATTCAGTCATTCTCCAGGTGATGGACATCCACTCAGTTTCCAGTTACAGAACAATTTTTTTAAAGTTGTGTAAAGAATGGAAAAGGAACATGTTTGAATAGGTTAGCTTCTCAATGATCACCAAGTAATTAAGTCCTTTACTCTTGCCCCGCAATCACAGATCATAGTCCTGAAAGTATCAACTGCCTTCCTCTTTCTTTCTTGGGTCTGCAACTTTCTTGTTCTAGTGTCTTCTGCTTTAATCACAGATTCCAACCACATCTTTCATCCCAGTTCCACAGTTGTTCTAGCTTTCATATTTCCTAATTTTTTTCCCCAGAATTCACTTGCATTGCCTCAATCACTATCACTTTCCACTGCTGCTGCTGCCATTCTCATGGTTGTATCTTTGAGATCCTTCTTCTGCATTGCATTTATGCATGGTCTTTGGGCCCAAGGGTTCATGACTACTTTGTTCCTCTATTAGCCACTTATTTCACTCGGCTTTCATTTGCCTCAGACCTATGGCCCCATAGGGAAGAAGTCCTGGCTTCCTTTTGAGTTGCTTAATTGCTATGAGAGAATTCTTGAGGTTTGGCCTTCTAGTTGGTCTCCCTGCATCATCTCTCACCATTGCAGTCTATTTTCAATTCAGCTGTCAAATTAACTTTCTTTAAGTGTAGGTGTGATTATGACTACTACTATTGAATAAACTTTAGTGACTTCCTATTATTTCCAGGGCAAAATATGAAATCCTCCCCTCCACATACTCTGTGATGCAGTGAAATTGGAGTCCTTGAACAAGTGACTCCATCTCATAATTCTTGGCATTCTAATTGGCTAATCTCTTGCTAGTAATTAGGCTGTCTCCTTATTTCTGGAGTCTTTGGAAGCTAACATCCTACCTGTTACATGATACCTGGTTCTTATTAAACTTGGTGCCTTCTTTCTAAAATTATCTGAATTTATCTTCTAAATATTTTATTTAGACATAGTTATTTGTATGTTTTCTCCCCCTATTAAACTGTGAGTCCATTGAAAGTAGGGACTATCTTTTATCTTTCTTTGTATTCCTAATGCTAAACACAATTCCTGACACATACTACGTGATGAGGTATATACCTAATGATGAGGTCTATACCTCAATAAAATTAGGATTAATTGATATCTAGTGGCAGTATTGGGGTACAGGGAGTCAAATGGAGTTCCCCTGCATCCCCTTTGGATTCAGCGCAAGGATACAAAATTAAATGAGGTCTAGAGGCAGCGAGAGTCCCCTGTAAATGAATTTACAGGCCCCAAAACCTAGATTGATAAAAAGAGGTTTATTGTAGGGTTTGGAAGCAAGATTAAAGTCTGCTTAGTAAAAGGTATTAGATATTTAGAGGAAGAAATACACCAAAATGGCGGGACAGAGAGTCTGTGATGCAAAGCATGTTGCTGGCATGTTTCAACTCTCCACCAAGGGATGATTCCCACTTGGCTCTTTTATTTGCTCAAAGGAGCCTAGGACAGTGCCAAATTCTTGGCATTCCTTTCAGATAAGGAAGAAACTGTTTTGGGGAAACCTGAGCAGATACTGGGGAGATGAGAAAACCCAAGCCAGCTCAGATCCGGTGGGGGCTGGGTACAAGCCCAAACTGGCTCAGATACGGATCTCTCCCCTTAGAACACAAAAGGGTGGTTTTGACCAGATCTTGAAATCAAAGATCAGTCCCAAAGAAAGCTGTAGATCAGACAAGGAATCTTAAAGGGGGCTATGCCTGCATCATAGGTACTAAATAACTGCTTGTTGATTTCACTTCACCAAGTACCTTTATTTATCAGCACTACCACTTATCTTTCTAAGATAACCCTCACTCTACTTGCTTTCTATTAGTGTTAATTTATATACTCTCCCTATCAGTCCCCTTAATGGCCACTTAGCCAGAACAAGAAGCAAACCAATCAATCCACACACAGCTTAGAAAATCCAATAAAAGGAGATTAAATAAAGGTCCTAATGTCCCTACTATAGTTCTCAAAAATGGGTATATGTTCTTGTGTTTTGCCTGGTTACTTATTCTTTTTCAAAACTTCCTCTTAGCTAAAAGATAAAGAGATTTTTTTTGGGGGGGGAGGGGGAGCGGACAAAATAATTGTGGTCAAATGACTTGTCCAGAGTTATACAATTAGTAAGCGTTAAATGTCTTTAGGCCAGATTTTGAATTCAGGTCCTCCTAACTCCAGGGTCAATGCTCTATCCACTCAATCATTTAGTTGCCCCCTCTTCATCTGATTTTAATAGCTTCCTGACAGGGAAATTCTTACCATGAACAAATCAGAGGTAAGAATGAGGACACTGTGACTCTAAACCAATATTAAAACCAGAAATATACTATGGTGTTCTGACTTAATTGGGAATACGGGGAAGAGAAAAGGAAGGAGGAAAGGAAGAGAAATAAGTGAAGTAGGAGAAGAGAAGTAGGAAAACAGAAAGAGAAAGGACAAATATAAAAGAGGGAAAGGCAGGAAAAAAAGAGAGGAGAGAGAAGACAAAGGACTGGAAAGAGGAAACAGAGAGGAAAGGGAAGACAAAGAGGAAAAAAAAAGGAAAGGAAAATTTCTTTCTATGAAAAATCAATAGCATACCTGACCACACAGATACTCTGCTTATCTCTTAAAAGAGCTAAAATATATGTTGACAAAGCAATAATGATTATCACTATTGCTAAATCTAGCCTCATGAAGAAAATATTCCTGATATAGAGAACTTCCTTTCTATTTTCCCTACTCTGGAATCTAACTTTATAAGATGTTATAAAGAAAACTTTTTCTCTCTTTCCCACCCTTATAGCTATACATATAAGTGACCATACTTTTAAACTGATTGATTGTAGTTTAAGAGCATCTCTAAAAGGGATTCATATCATTGTTTGGCTATCCTTTCTGAGGACATCGGGGACTATTCTCATCAAACAGAGAAGAAACCAGGAACATCCAGGAAAATGCCTCCTATTGATAGGATCTTAGGCTGTTAGCAAGGTTGAGTTCCTAAAATATAGAAGTAAAGAATTCTTTGTAAAGGGCTTTTATTAATTAGATCACTTGTAGAAATCAAGTTAGAGCCAAAAAGAAGTATGCCTCTTGAGGACTGGAGCACAAAGAAAGCAACAGTTTAGATTTAGGTCTGAAAATTAAAGTGACTTCCTAATGTTCTGGGAAAAGAAATAGTCAGTCCTTACTTCTGGTAATATAGTTAGTGGGTTCTAAAAAAAGGAAGAGTCATGTGAGCTGATTATATTACATACAAAAAGAACATTTAGCCACTTCTAGATTTGTGATTTTTCTATATCATTCTCCAGGATCCCCTGAATCCTACAGTTAGGATTAAGAACAGAAACAAATAAGCTTCCAGCTGCTCAGATTTAAAACTAAAATCAAGAACAAATTTGGGTGGGAGCCCAACCAGTACAGTCTAAACTGTAAATCCAAGATGATTCCTGAATTCTTATAAAATGGTTAAAAATTTGAACAAATGAAAAAACAAAATTAATTGGCCAACATCCCTCTAATATTGCTAGTCTATAATACTCTTTTTTTACTTTTTTGTTCTTTTTTTATTTATTATTTTTAAAAATTCCATCAATTACCTGTAAAAACAATTTTTAACATTCAATTTTATAAATTTGAGTTTTATATTCTCTCCCTTCATCTGCCCCCTACATTAAGAATGCAAGCATTCTTATTTCTATTCAATATATACTATACATGTGTAGTCATGCAAAATCTTTCCACAATTTCCAAAACAATTTCCATAACATGTTGTAAAAGAAAACATAGATCCCCCCAAAACTCTCAAGAAACTTAAAGCAAAACAATTAGTATGCTTCAATCTATATTCAGACATCACCAGTTCTTTCTCTGGGAACTGATAGCATTTTTCATTATATGTCTTTCAGAATTGTCTTAGATCATGGTAGTACTGAAAATAGTTATGTAATTCAAAGCTGATCATCTCATGATATTGTTATTTTGCATATAGTACATTTCACTTTACATCAGATCATAGAATGTAATGAGAACTCTGGAAAAATATACTTAGGCAAGGATTCTTACAACAAGGTGTTAACTCAGTGGAATTGATAAAATAATGGTTATATAGTTTAGCATGGTGATTAATAGTTCTCTAGTTCAGAACATGTACTTAGTACTTAATATAGTTCTACAAGATTGAGACCTATTCTACAAGATTCACACCTAAGATGATGTAATTATAATAGAGTATATAAGCTGGGACAAACTCAGCCATTACATCTCCCACTTTCTTTTATTTTAGAACATAGGTGGTCATGCCCTCCCTGACTTCTCAGGGAGGTATGAACCCCAAAAAGGAGGTGATCATGTCCCTCCTGACTTCTCAGAAAAAAGTATTTCGTGAAAACACCAAAAAAAAGAAGATGATCACGCCCTTTCTGATGTCTGAAGGGGAGATGAAAACACCAAAGGAAATGAGAAATCAAATCAGATTAGTAGGTTTCTGAAGGGTTTAACTTTGAAAACAGGTATACATAAATCCATCAACATGGGAGGTATTACACAAGCATATAGCAATACAGCACAGGCTAGTAGTGATTTTACAAACATGAATCGACATGAGTAATTATGCATGTCCATAAGTGCTAGAAATAGTCTAAAACCAGTCTATTGTCCATTACTTCATGTGTCAGGAACCCAATAATTCCTGCAAGTTTTGAAGTCTTGCTGATATCTTATCATGTCTCAAAGAATCCAATGATTCCTGCTGGTTTTGAAGTTCTGCATTAGGGAATAAGGACAAAGAAGAAAGTGCAGGAGGGAGAGGATACTAATATAGCAGTTGAAAAGCATGAAGAATTAGATAAGAAAGGAGTTAAATACAATTCTGATGAAATTAAGGAATGTGGTACTTCACAGCAGAAACTGTTAGGGCATTCCCCATCCCCTGACTTACCCCCCTCTAACCCTTCATGGGTGGAGGGAGGAGGAGGGGGAGGGGCAGTAACACAATCAGCACCACCCATGAAGCTGTTAGGATTACTAAGTGAGAACTGAGGTTGTCTGGATAGTGACAAGGTGAGAATTCAGGTTGGACAATTACAAGGTGAGAACTCAGGTTGACTTGATAGAGGGGGCAAGCTCATTGGCTGGGGTGGTTCTTCCCAGAAGCCCTTGCATTATCCCACGCCCATTCTCTGGGAGGATAAAAGACACAATATTGGGCCTGGAGAGCAGATCGGCCTGGAAGTCCACTATGTGAGTGGACATGCAAGAGCTGATATTTAAGGAACTTCAAGAACAAGTGAGAAAACATCCAGGCAAGATTTATATCTTGCATGTCCACTCACATAGTGGACTTCCAGGCCGATCTGCTCTCCAGGCCCAATATTGTGTCTTTTATCCTCCCAGAGAATGGGCGTGGGATAATGCAAGGGCTTCTGGGAAGAACCACCCCAGCCAATGAGCTTGCCCCCTCTATCAAGTCAACCTGAGTTCTCACCTTGTAATTGTCCAACCTGAATTCTCACCTTGTCACTATCCAGACAACCTCAGTTCTCACTTAGTAATCCTAACATGAAGCAGCTTGATCCACCCCCTATGACAAGATTACAAAAGGCTAAAAAAGGACAGTATATATCTGATTTAATAGAAGCATACCCTGTTATTCAAGAGAATGATTCTTCAATTCAACAAAGAAGATATACTCCTTTTGATCTGGAAAAAATCAAAGATTTGAAAAAGAGTTGCACTCTTTATGGGGCTACGTCATCTTATGTTAAGATAGTATTAGAGAATTTGGCTTATAAAATTTTAACCCCTAGTGATTGGAAATCTATAGTAAGGACATGCTTAGAACAAAACTTGTGGCTTAATAATTATTATTAACTTAATAATAACATAACATGATAATAAATAATAATAATATTATTATTAAGCTTAACAATAATTATTATTAAGAAGTATTTCAATAATACTTCTTAACCTTCTATAGCCAACGCGCAAAATCATAAGATTTGCAAAATGGAAATTGTGAAATAAAGATTCCATTTCTCTTCGACTGAAAAAAAATTTTTTGGAGGGAAGCCAAATACTAATCCTTTCTCCTTATTTTTGTGAGAATTATAACAATTGAGGCATAGTTTAGAAGCTTAACCTTTTGACTGAATATTGAACAAGCCTGTTAATTCTATCTTTGTTAACTTAGGGCATTCAGTGCCCCTCATGAAAATTCACTCCCTTTTATCTGGGAAGTGGAGTTTGAAGGAGAGATTATTTGAGAAAAAATGACTACACGGATAGCATAACAATCCTTTCGGATTTCCTCATTGACTAATCTCCTTCCAAACTGACCTCTAAGTTGTAAATACTAAGATAACAACTTTCTCTTTTCTTCATTTATTTAATTTTTTTTCATTCCTTTAGTGATATCTCCTTCATTCCCAGCTTTCCTTGCCTCTTCATCAGCAAGGTGGTTGAAGGGCTGCAAATGTGTTCCCTATCTAATGTCCTTTCACATGTACAATAGCAATAGCTTTAGGTAGTGAGGGACATGATTTCCTTAAAGTAGTTTCACCTCAGGTAACTGTCCTAATTTTTAACAATTCTACCTTAAGCTTTTTTGTTATCACATTCCTTAAGCAAGGAAACCATTATGCACTTAGATAAACATTCAGTTAATTAACACCTTGTAAAAGTAAACTGTCTCTTTAAATAACAAAACTGCTATCTATAACAGTGAGCCAGATTGCTTATCTCCATTTTCAAAAAAGCAGCTGAAAGAAGTGGAGGGAGGAAAGGGAGGTGAGTTAAATTTTCACCTTGAAGCCAAAAGATATCTTTTCCATTCCTCCTTCCTCAACTCAACTTATCTTTATAATTAACTTTTGGGGTGCCAAATTCTCAAAATTTAGCCAGTCAGTGTATTTTTCCTATCCATACAAATGGCAAGTTCATTAAAAAACCTGCCTCTTTCTTTCTTTATACTGTCTCTCTTCTTTCTCTCTTTTCCTTCCTCCTCTTGACCCTGCCCCATCTCTATCTCCTCCCTATGCCTATGTACTCAATCTTTCTCTGACATACTTTAAACATTTTCTCAAACCAATAACCCTTCTAACTTGATGTTCCATTTAAACTATTAATTGCTTTTGTATATTAATCTTTCTTGTCCCTTGTCTTTAAATAATTTTTTATTTCTATAACTTTAAACTTTAAGATTCACAATTAAATAACTTTGACCCAAATTTCATAAAACTTATACATATATCCAGAAGATCTGACAAAATTTATTTTATTTTATTTTTATTTTATAATTATAAAATATTTTTGACAATATATATGCATGAGTAATTTTTTTTTTACAACATTATCCCTTGTAATCATTTTTCCAAATTATCCCCTCCCTCCCTCTACTCCTTCCCTTAGATGACAGGCAATCCCATACATTTTACATGTGTTACAGTATAACCTAGATACAATATATGTGTGTAAATCCAATTTTTTTGTTACACGTTAAGAATTGGGTTCCGAAGGTATAAGTAACCTGGGTAGATAGACAGTAGTGCTAACAATTTACATTCACTTCCCAGTGTTCCTTCTCTGGGTGTAGTTGTTTCTAAGAGCTGACAAATTTTAAAGCACAACTCACAATGTTTACAAATTACCCAATATATGTTTCAGAAGATAGCATATTTCACCCAATTAGGAGCTAAGTGACCTTCTCAGGTAAGTTATCAGGACTTTGTTTTAACAAACTATTGTTAATTAGAAATAATTCAGAATTTTAGCAAAGTCGCAGGATACAAAATAAATCCACATAAATCCTCAGGATTTTTATACATTACCAACACAATCCAACAGCAAGAGATACAAAGAGAAATTCCATTCAAAATAACAGTCGATAGTATAAAATATTTGGGAATATATCTACCAAAGGAGAGTCAGGAATTATATGAGCAAAATTACAAAACACTTGCCACAAAAATAAAGTCAGATTTAAATAATTGGAAAGACATTCAGTGTTCTTGGATAGGCCGAGCGAATATAATAAAGATGACAATACTCCCCAAACTAATCTATTTGTTTAGTGCTATACCAATCAGACTCCCAAGAAACTATTTTAATGACCTAGAAAAAATAACAACAAAATTCATATGGAAGAATAAGAGGTCGAGAATTGCAAGGGAACTAATGAAAAAAAAGTCAGAGGAAGGTGGTCTAAGTGTACCTGATTTAAAGCTATATTATAAAGCAACAGTCACCAAAACCATTTGGTATTGGCTAAGAAATAGACTAGTTGATCAGTGGCATAGGTTAGGTTCACAGGGCAAGATAGTGAATAAAAATAGCAATCTAATCTTTGACAAACCCAAAGATCCCAAATTTTGGGATAAGAATTCATTATTTGACAAAAACTGCTGGGAAAACTGGAAATTAGTATGGCAGAAACTAGGCATGGACCCACATTTAACACCACATACTAAGATTAGATCAAAATGGGTCCAAGATTTAGGCATAAAGAACGAAATCATAAATAAATTGGAGGAACATGGGATAGTTTACCTCTCAGACTTGTGGAGGAGGAAGGAGTTTGTGTCCAAGGGAGAACTAGAGACCATTATTGATCACAAAATAGAACATTTTGATTACACCAAATTAAAAAGTTTCTGCACAAACAAAACTAATGCAAACAAGATTAGAAGGGAAGTAACAAATTGGGAAAAAATTTTTACAGTTAAAGGTTCTGATAAAGGCCTCATCTCCAAAATATACAGAGAATTGACTTTAATTTATAAGAAATCAAGCCATTCTCCAATTGATAAATGGTCAAAGGATATGAACAGACAATTTTCAGAAGATGAAATTAAAACTATTTCCACTCATATGAAAGAGTGTTCCAAATCACTATTGATCAGAGAAATGCAAATTAAGACAACTCTGAGGTATCATTACACACCTGTCAGATTGGCTAAGATGACAGGAACAAATAATGATGAATGTTGGAGGGGCTGTGGGTAAACTGGGACACTGATGCATTGTTGGTGGAGTTCTGAAAGAATCCAACCATTCTGGAGAGCAATCTGGAATTATGCCCAAAAAGTTATCAAAATGTGCATACCCTCTGACCAAGCCATACTACTACTGGGCTTATACCCCAAGGAACTATTAAAGAAGGGAAAGGGTCCTGTATGTGCCAAAATGTTTGTGGCAGCCCTTTTCATAGTGGCTAGAGGCTGGAAGATGAATGGATGTCCATCAATTGGAGAATGGTTGGGTAAACTATGGTATATGAATGTTATGGAATATTATTGTTCTATAAGAAATGACCAACAGGAGAAAAACAGAGAGGCTTGGAGAGACTTACATCAACTGATGCTGAGTGAAACGAGCAGAACCAGAAAATCATTATACACTTCAACAATGATACTGTATGAGGATGTATGCTGACGGAAGTGGATTTCTTCAACATAGAGAAGAGCTAATCCAATTCCAATTGATTAATGATGGACAGAACCAGCTACATCCAGAAAAGGAACACTGGGAAATGAATGTAAACTGTTAGTGTTACCTTCTGAATCCAATTCTTCCTGTGCAACAAAAAATTCGGTTCTACACACATATATTGTATCTAGAATATACTGTAATATATTTAACATATATAAGACTGCTTGCCATCTGGGGGAGAGGATGGGGGGAGGAAGGGAAAAAATCTGAATAGAAGTAAGTGCAAGGGATAATGTTGTAAAAAATTACCCATGCATATGTACTGTCAAAAAAATGTTATAATTATAAAATAAAATAAAAATTAAAAAAAAAAACAAAAAAACACAAACTATTGTTAAACTGAATCAAATAAAATACAGCTTTAAAAAAAGTATTCAGTAAAGAAATTCAAACAAATTCCTAAGATTGTATGCCCAAAATAAACAGATCTAGCATGCACAAGGCAATATATCTCCTACAATTTCAGAATCATAGTATCACTTTAAAAACCAAGTTCCCAAAATTCAATAGACTTCAATAGATATGGTTTTAACAGCTAAACTTTTTCTCTGTTCCTTTGTCTTTAAAATAAGTACAAACAGGTCACAAGCATGTCCCATAAAAAGTTAAAAACCACAAGCATTTTTTTATGCCAAGCATCTTTGCAATGTTAAGTAACTAATTGTCACATTTCTTAAATTTCCAATAATACAGAAGTGCTTTTGCTATCATATCTCAAATAATGAATTTCACTAAGATAATTAAACATAGTTTCTTTCTCTCCCTTTGGCTCCACCTGGCCAGCCTGCTGCTGTTATGGGCCAGAACTCTGTACTTGAAACAAGGATTCTTACAAAGTGTTAACTCAGTGGAATTAATAAGACAATGGTTATCTAGTTTAGCATGGTGATAATAGTCCTCTAGTTCAGTATGATTAATTTAATCTTACCACAAATGATGGTTCCCTAGTGATATAATGATTGGTTTATACTCAGTATACTGGAAATGATCTAATTTCAATAGAGCATATAAGCTGGGACAAATTCAGCCAGAGTCAGACTCAGGAAAGACAGAGGATAGGAGGTGAGAGCTCAAGCTCTCAGAGCCAAGAAGAGAGATTCACTCCATCTAATACCACTGTGGTGGCAGGCCTCTCCTCCTTAGCTTCTCCACTGAAAACCAGACTCCATAAGGCCTCCAAGAAAGCTGGCCCAGGCCCTAGGCAAGGAATCTAAATTGTGAAGGAGATAATAAAGGATTTGGACTTTAACACCTGTCCATTCTTGTGGTGATTACTTTGCTGAAACAAAGGCTGCTCCCAAGATGTCCAGAAAACCAACTGGAACACTATATTTTAGTGCCCAACATAGGGCTAAGGATTTAAGTCCAGACTGATACGATCCTGAGTTCAGTGAAAAAGTCTCTGTGATCAAGAAATTAGGTTAAGTACAAATATAGACAAGAAGGAAACTTTGTTAAAGTTTAAACTAGTATTTCAGTTGAAATGGGACAAATGTTTAGAAAGGAGTCTTCTCCATCTCAAGGAAACTGTGTAGAAAGCATAGTTAAACTGATAAAAAAAAAAAAAAAAAAAACCTAAGGTCTGATTGTAACTTGGGAGCAGATCATTGGACTTTTAGAAACATTACAGTACTCATCTCCTTGGTTCTCTAAGGAAGAAGAATTAGAGCCAGACATGTGGAAACTAGTAGGAGAGCAATTAAGTGAATATTACAATGATAATGGTCCTGATTCAATTCCTAAAGAAACATTCTATACATATAACTTAATACAATTGGCTTTAGGAAATTACATAAGTTATAGAATAAGGAAAAAGAAGAAAATGCAGGAGGGGGAGGATACTGACAAACTAGGTGAAGAGCATGAAAAATTAGGCAACAAAGGAGTTAAGTACAATTCTTATGAAATTAAGGAGTGGTGCTTCACAGCAGGAGCCATTAGGGCATTCCCCATCCCCTAACCTACCTCCCTCAATTAACCCTTCATGGGTGGAGGGAGAAGGAGGAGAGGGAGGGGCAATGACACCTTCAGCACCACCCATGAAGCAGCCTATGACACGATTACAAAAAGCACTAGTTAAACCTAAAAAAGGACAGGATATATCTGATTTAAAAATAAATGCATACCCTGTTATTCAAGAGTTTGATTCTTCAGGTCAAAAAAGGGGAAGATACACTCTTTTGATCTGGAAAAAAATCAAAGATTTACAAAAGGGTTGCACTCTTTATGAGGCCACATCATCTTATGTTAAGATGGTATTAAAGAATTTGGCTTATAAAAATTTAACCCCTAGTGATTGGAAATCTATAGCAAGGACATGTTTAGAACTTGGACAAAGCTTGTTGTGGCTTTTTGAATATATTGAACTCTATAGAATACAATCCCAACTAAACAGGCAAACTGAAGTTAATATACAAGTCAACCTTTGACCAACTAGCAGGTAAAGGTCAGTATGCAGACTTTTTAGTACAGATTAATTATCCTTTGGCAGCATATGAGCAAATTGCTGCTGCTGCTATCAAAACATGGGGCTCCCTCCCAGGAAAACAAGATAGAGGGGAAGCCTTCACAAAAATAGAGCCAAGGTCCAAATGAACCCTTTGCTGATTTTGCGGGATGTCTGCAAACAGCTGTCATATGAACGATTGGAGAAAGTACAGATACAGGAATAATGATCAAACAACTTGCTAAAGAATTATATGGGGACTACACAAAGATGCTCCTTTAGAAAAGATCATAAGATGCTGTGTTACAGAGGGCACAAATATCTTTTATACCCAAGCTATGATGCAGAATTTTCAAGATCTAAAGATGAGAAGACAGGGTGCTTCTTGGCAAGGGACTTCCAGAAAGACTCATCAATGCTTTCAGTGTGGTAAAGTAGGGCATCTGAAAGCTCAATGTTGGCATAGAGACAGAGTGAGAAGACAGGGTGAGAAAACATGACCCAAAACCCTATGTCCAAAATGCAACAAGGGCTTCCACTGGGCTTCAGAATATAGATTAATCCAGGGAAATGAGATGTGGGGCCCAATTCCAGTGCCCCAAGTGGGGCATGATGGCAGCCGAGTTTACACCCAGAGAGTCTTCAGAAGTTCAATACTCTTACATGATCAATCAGAAGAGAAGCAATCAGATGGGAGAAAGGGCTTACAATTGGGGAGAATACTGGCTTTATAACCCAACAGAATGGCAGTGTCCAGTGCGAGCAGCTCCAATATAATCGCCAGGTGATGTGGAGAGATTCTGAAAGTGGGATCAGATAAGTTAACTGCTTGGGGAAGAGGGTTTGCTTGTATCTCTATAGATGGAGGAGGAATCCAAAGAGCACCTTGAGAGAAGCAGAAAAAGAGAAAAACCTAGAAACAAAAGAAAAGACCTAAGAAACATCTGACATTGAAAGAGCATGGCTAATAATGAGATTGTTACAGAACTTCAGAACCCACAGGAATAATTGGATTTCCTGAGATGAAAAATTGTTAAGACTGTTGCAGAACTTTAAAACCAGCAGGAATCGTTGGATTCCCTGACACATGATGAGACTAATGCAGGACTTCAAAACTTGCAGGAATTATTGGATTCCCTGACACATGAAGTAATGGACAATAGATTGGTTTTGGATTATTTCTAGGATTTATGGACATGTATATTTCATCATGTTGATTCATGATCATTATATTACTACTAGCCTGTGTTACTATGTATCTATGTAATACCTCCCATGTTGATGGTTTTATGAGACCCTTCAGAAACGCACTAATCTGGTCTGATTCCCCATTTCCATTGGTGTTTTCATCTCCCTTCCTGAGATGTCAGGGAGGGCGTGATCACTTCCTTTTTTGGTGTTTTCACCCCTTTTTCTGAGAAGAGAGGAAAGGTGTGATCACCTCCTTTTTGGGGTTCTCACCTCCCTGAGAAGTCAGGGAGTGTGTGACCACCTATGCTCTAAAACAAAAGAAAGCAGGAGATGTTATGAGCCAGAACTCTGTACTTGAAACAAGATTCTTACAAGGTGCTAACTCAGTGGAATTGATAAGACAATGGTTATCTAGTTTAGCATGGTGATTAATTGTAAAGTGCTGTCATCTCTAGAAGCTGCCAATCGCTCTCTGGGAGGGGGTCTGTTGTGTCAACACAAATCTCTTGGACAGATTCTTCTTCCTGTAGAGAACTGTTGTCTCCAGACAGTTGCTGTTAACTCTTGTGACTTCCTTTCCTGCAGAGAGCTGCGTCAAGCCTAATGTACAGCAGAGACTTCTTCTATCTCTGGAGTGCTGTCCTCTTTTATCCTCCCAGAGAATGGGCGTGGGATAATGCAAGGGCTTCTGGGAAGAAGTACTCCAACCAATGAACTTGCTCCTCTTAGAATTCCTAAGGTGTAAACTCCCTTTAAAGGCCCAAACCAAAGGTCTGAGCCAGAGAACTGTCAAGTCCACCTGAGTTCTCACCTTGTAATTGTCCAGACAACCTGAATTCTCACCCAATAATCCTAACATCTCCCCCTTTCTTTTGATTTAGAATATAGGATAGTCATGACCTTGAAACATAAATCCATCAATATGGGAGGTATTACACATAATTACATAAATTACATAAGCACATAGTAACATAGTAACATAATACATACTAGAAGTATATAACAAATAACATGATCAAATAATCATAAATTGAAAATTTATAAATGTCTATAAGTCCATTGTCCATTAGTCTCATCTTGGTTAAGAAAGTCCAATGATTCCTGCTGGTTTTAAAGTTCTTTAACAGTCTTTTTATTAGCCATACTCTTTCGGTGTGAGATGTTTCTTAGATCTTCTCCTTTGTTTTGAGGTTTTTCTCTTTTTCTGTCTCTCTCCAGGTGCTTGTTGCCACCCATCTATTTCCTTCTTCATCTGTTTTCTTCTGTCTGTTAAAATACAAGCAAACCTTCTCTCCTAGGCAGTTAACCTATCTAATTTTCTTCTATTTACTACTTTCTAAATCTCTTCTCATCATCTGGTAATTACATTGGAGTTGTTTGCACTGGACACAGCCCTGTTGGTTTAAAAAGGCCTGTATTCTCCCCAAGTGTAATCCATTTTTGCAATCTGATTGCCTTTTGGCTGACTTATCAGGTAATCCCTTTCTGCCATGTGATTACTTTTTTGCTGGTTTATCAAATCAGAGTCCTGACCTTCTAAAGGCTCTTTGGGTGTAACATCAGCTGCCATCATGCCCCCAAGTCTTTTTTGCCTGGGGCCCTGGACCTGGGGCCCTGATCCCATTTCCCTGAATTATTCTACACTCTGATGCCCAATGGAGTCCTCTGTTGCATTTTGGACATGGAGTTTTAGGTCTTCTCTCACCCTGTCTTCTCACTGTATCTCCATACCTACATTGAGCTCTTAGATGTCCAATTTTTCCACACTGAAAACATCGCCTAGTTTCTCTAGAAGTCCCTTGCCAGGAGGGACCCTGTCTTTCCATGTTCATCATTGTCCGGGTGTAAAAAGCATTTGTTCCCACTGTAGCACAGCGTCTTATGATCTCCTCTAAAGGAGCATCTTTGTCTAATCCCCATATAATTCTTTTGCAAATCTCATTGGCATTTTCCTTAGCCAGATGTCTGGTCATTATTTCTGTAGCTGCATTTTCTCCAATAGTTCTTTTGACAGCAGTTTGCAAACGTCCCACAAAATCCGCAAAAGGTTCATTGGGACCTTGCTCTATTTTAGTGAAAGCTTCTCCCCGATCTTTCTGTCCAGGGAGGACACTCCAAGCTTTTATTGCAGCCTTAGCAATTTGCTCATATATTGTCATGGTATAATTAATCTGTCCTGAATTCTCTTCATACTGACCTTCACCAGCTAAGTGCTCAAAAGTGAATTGTGTGTTAACTCCTATTTCCAAATTGCATCTGACTTGGATTTTACATAATTCATGAAACTCCGCAAGCCATAGCAAATTTTCTCCAGGTTCCAGGCATGTCCTTGCTATGGATTTCCAATCATTCGGGGCTAGGACTTCATAAGACAAACCATCTAGTAACATTTTAACATAAGCTGATGTAGCCCCATAAAGGGTACAATCTTTTTTCAAATCCTTAATTTTATTCAAATCTAAAGGTGCATATTTTCTCCTTTTATGACCTACAGAATCAATCTCTTCAATCACAGGATATGCATGTATAAAATCACTTATATCCTGTCCTTCTCTCTTCTTGTCATAGGCTTAGGCTGCTTCACAGGCAATTCTGTTTGTGTTTCTGCCTCTTCTCCTCCTCCTTCTTGCTCCACCCCTGAAGGGTTAATTGAGGGAGGAGATGGGAAGTGCTCCTGTTGCTTAGAATTGTACTTAACTTCATTGTTATCTGATTCATCCTTTTCACCTAGTTTAGTTGACACTTCTCCATTTTGCTCCTTCATCTCTTCCTGTGGAATAACATTTTTTAAAGCCATTTGGATTAAATTGTAAGTGTGAATTGTATCTTTGGAAACTGAGTTTGGTCTGGAACCAAAGGGTAAAATGTCACAAATGCAATTGTAGTGTTCACCTAATTGCTTTCCTACTAATTCCATTCATCTGGATCCAATTCTTTTTCCAGAGAAAAACAAGGACATATGACCTTCACAGTTTTTAAAAGTTCAGTAATCTCCTCCAAAATTATAATCAATCCTTGGCTTTTCATAACCTTGATGATGCTCTCTAAACATTTTCCTTGAACAGAAGGTGTTTGCCCCATTTCACTATAAGAGATTGCTGGTTTAGCCCTTAACAAGTTAAGTTCCTTATTCATCTATTAGCACGCTCACTTAATCTTTAACAAAGTTTCCTTGTTACTCACAGTTCTGGGTCAGAGAGACTGAGATCTGGATCGGATTGCTGTGGTCCAGTCTAGCTCCTCTGAAGGGCTCAGAATAAGTCCTTGTCAGGATAAGGAAAAGTCCTTATAATAATTATAATAATTGTAATAATTAATAGTTCTCGAGTTCAGTATGATTGATTTAATCTTATCACAAATGGTTCCCTAGTGATATAATGATTGGTTTATACTCAGTATACTGTAAATTATCTAATTATAACAGAGCATATAAGCTGGGACAAACTCATCCAGGGTCAGACTCAGAGAAGACAGAGGACTGGAGGTGGGAGCTCAAGCTCTTGGAGTCAAGAAGAGAGATTCACTTCATCTCACACCACTGTGGTGGCTGGCCTGTCCTCCTACTTCCCCCACTGAAACCAAGGCTGGTCTGAAGGTCCTCCAAAAAGCTAGCCAAGCCCCAGGCAAGGAGACAATAAAGAATTTGGATTTTATCCCTGACTATTCTCATGGTGAGTATTCTACTGAAACGAAGGCTGGTGCAGAGATTGCCAGAAAACCAACCAGAACATTACATGCTGCAGTCAGGGAATGAGGAAGGAAAGAAAGAAACCATCTTCCCTCTCTGCACATTCCTCCTCAATTTAATTGAATTGCTTTGGGATTTTGAAATGAACAATTGCAAAATTCCCCAACCATTATTCCCAACAGACTTTGCCTAAAACTCCAACTTTGGCCAGAGTTGGAGCCTACAGGAAAATGAGACCTTTCTCTTTTTCTTTCTAGCTCACAGAATAAACATGACAAAGACATTCTGTACAGACATAAACGCAGACAAAAATTAATAGAAATTACACTTTTCCACATACAAAAGAAATACCCAAGTGCACCTTATTTATTTATTTGTTTGTTTGTTTGTTTGTTTTGCACCTGATTTGTTTGTTTGTTTGTTTGGGGGTTTGCACTACACTTTACCCATAATTTAGCAAGGACCACCCTTAGACTCCTCTATACTCCAAATTATTCCAACAGAGATCACCCTTCTGTCCATAGTCATCCCCTACTGTTCTTAGAGAGTCCTTTCCCCTTTCATTGTTTGCAGGCTGCTTCAACCACGAAATTTATGTCAAAGGCTCTTCTCCCTCAACCCAGCCAATTGACCCCTAGACTCCCGAATGCTTACCTCTGGGCTACACGAGTGTAGGTTCTCCTGACTGTGAGCTCAATCAACATCTGCAGAGGAGCTTTGGATCCATCTCTTTCACTTTCTCCTTCACTGAGTTTCTCCCTTTGGGCACTTTGCTCAGCAGAGAGGAGAAACACCACCTGCTCTAGAGATCATAGGAACAAAGTATCCCACGGGTGTCTGCCCCCAAATAGGGGTAGTGGTCATTCCCTGCTAAGTCATGTGATCCCATACAAGCCCCCACTTTGGGGCAGCCCTCACTTTTGGGAAGTCTAGAAGGAGGAGGCCGGATTCACAGAAGGAGAGCTCAGTTAAATAAATAAGCACTACCTGACCCCTCCCCCAAATCCTCTTATGCAAAGCTTTTAGTTTAGATTGTCTCTTGCAGTTACTTTTCCCTTATATGGTGGGTGGGGTGATAATGAGCTGACTAGAGATGAGGTAACTACATAAAAAGTTTCATTTCTTCAAAGTCACATTACAAAAAAGCAAAACTGAGACCTAAGACTTCTCTTATTTTAGAAGACAGTTTCTGAAAAAAATACATTGCTTGCCCCAAATACAAGGATGGATCAAAATTAGGAAAACTATTTTTTTTCACTTTGTTTTGTTTTTTTTCCTGAGGCTGGGGTTAAATGACTTGCCCAGGAAGTGTTAAGTGTCTGAGACCAGATTTGAACTCAGGTCCTCCCAAAATCAGGGCTAGTGCTCTATCCACTGCACCACCTAGCTGCCCCAGGAAAACAATTAACATAATTAACCATTTTTTAAAAAATATCCAAAACCATATCAAAACATCAAAGTATGCAGAAAAAAAATATTTGACAAAATACAGCACATTTTGACAAACACGACATGAAGAGCTTTAAAATATGTAAGCATAGAATATAATAAAATGTCTTTGTGTAATTTTAATATGTTAAAAAGTATCTGTCTAAAATCAAAATCTAATATTCTATGCAATGGGAAAACACTAGAAACTAATAATAATAATAAAATAATATAAATATAAAATAATTTAAAAAAATAAAAAATATGGTTGTCTCCTTTTCCAGTAGTATTTGACATAGTTCTAGAAATGTTAACAAAAGCAATGATAAGAAAAAGACATTAAAATTCTAAGGATAGGCAAAGAGAATCCAAATATATCTATTTGCTGATGACATATGCTTTACTTAGAAAATATTAGAGAACAAGCAAAGAAATTAATTGAAACAATGGTTTCACTAAATTGTTGTTAAGTCCTGACCAACTCTACATAATGTCCTGGTGTTTTCTTGGTAAAGATACTAGAATGATTTGCCATTTCCTTCTCCATTTTGTAGATGAGAAACTGAGGCAAATAAGGGTTAAGTGACATGTTTAAGGCTAGATTTGAACTCAGATCTTCCTGAATCCAAGCCTAGTGCTCTATCAATTAGCATCAATTAGCACACATCAATTACACATCAATAACACATCAATTAGCAGGCTATAAAATACATTCTTGTTTCAATATAAATAATAAAATCCTGGAATCAATAATAGAAAAAGAAGACATTGAAAAAACATTCTACTAAATCATGCTCAATGCCTCTATTAATTAATGTTAATACATAGTTTTTAAAAGTTCTTTAAATAAATACAGATTTAAATAATTTGTTTGAAATTCAATTATAGTTGGAGCATGCCAATTTATAAAAAAGACAATGATAACAAAGTTAATTTATTGCTACAGTGCTATAAAAATGTATATTTTACAAAGCCAGGCAAAATAATAACAAAAATTAATATGAGTGAATAAAAGATCTAGAAGATCAAGAGAAATGTGAAAAATCATAGAACTGAAGTAGACTTTTGGACTTCAAACTATATTATATAAATCAGTAATCAAAAAATCATATGATACTGATTAAAAAGACAGGTAAAATAATTTAACATGATACAAGGAACAATTTTTTAAAAATTAAAGTCAACTAGGATTTAATATGACTGAAAAAAAAAACATACTTAGGATTAGAATTTCCCATTTCACAAGAATTTCTGCGAAAAAGCAGTTGGGTAGAAATTATATTTAGGCCAACATCTTATACATGATGTCATAATAAATTCAAAATGTATACATGAGCCAAATATTAAAAATTATATCAGTAAAGTCTTAAAAGAGAATCAAATCATAGAGCTCCAAAACTAAAAACATTAGGATGAATTCTTAACTAATTAAGGGATGGCAGCAATTACAAAAGATAAAATAGACCAGTTTAATTATATTACATTAAAAAATATGAAATTTTTATATTAAAAATGCAATTAAAATAAGAAGGGAAGCAATCAGCCAGGGAAAAGTATATATTTTAAATATTCCTATAAGAGTCTGAAATCTCAGATAGATAGCAGGAATATATAAAACCAAAAGCAATTTCCTAATTTAAAATGATATGAATTCAAAAGAATTGCAAATTATTAGCACCTATATCAAAGAATGTTCCAAATATTAATGAGAAAGACAAATCAAAACTACTTTGTAGTTTCATCTCATACTCAGCAAGTTGGCAAAGATATCAAAAAGTATGAGAATAGTTATTGTGGGATGATTTTCATACAAATGTATTGTTGGTGCAGTCATAATATTGTCCAATTATTTGGGAAAGCAATCTGGAATTATTAATATAATAGGCTAGATATTCCACTGTCAGGTATATAACACAATAATAATGTTAAAAACACATTTTGTGTTGGCAACTAACAAGGAAACAGTTATGCCACAGTTCTCTTCTAATTGTTCTGCCTTAGTTTCCCTTAAATTGTCCTGTTTTAGTTTCCCTTAAATTGTTCTTCCTCAGTTCCTAATTGTTGTGCCTCAATCCCCTGGTTGCAACACCACCCTTTCCTCCTGATCATTAGAACTGATATAATTTAGGGCTGGCTATGCTAAGATTATAATTGTAAATGTTTAATCCAGATAAGGAGAAAGATCTTCTATCTTAGACATCATGACCCCAAACCTTCCCTATTTATCAGAATGTCCAGTACCTCCTCCCATTCTATCAGAACTGGATTGATAATCCATAACTGCTCTCAGTGCTCAGACTCCGCCTCTGCTTTGGTCTATCCTGGTAGCTTGGAGATATATGTATATATTTCATGGGAATCTCACATTCACTGCTGGATGCTTTGGACATCAGCCCTGGGGGCGACATGCCCCCAGCACAATCTCTCTCTCTCAAATAAAATATTAAAAACTCTCTAATCTCTATCTTGCCTCAGTTTCGCCAGCACTGCAAAACAAAGTAGATGTCCATCAGTTGAGAATGGTTAATCAAATTGTGCTACACAGACATAACATGGTACTGTTGTTGTTCAATCATATTCAATCAAACTCCATTTGAAGTTTTTTCTTTGCAAAGATACTGAAGTGATTTTCCATTTCCTTTTTCAGATAAGGAAACTAAGGCAAACAGGGTTAAGTGATTTGGATACCAAGTGCCCAGGATCACATGGCTAGTAAGTATCTGAGGTCAGATTTGAACTCAGGAAGATGAAGTTTCCTAACTCCAGCCCTCACACTATATCCACTATCCCACCTACCTTCCCACAATGGAGTATTAGAGTATTATAAAAAGGTATGAATGTAGTAAACACAGAGAAGTATGGGAAGATTTATAGGAACTAGTACAAAGTGAAATAAACAAAAACAAGAAACAATGCACATAATGATTATAATATAAATGAAAAGAATAACAATCAAAAGTGAATACTATAAAATTATAATGGCCAAATGATCTCAAAAAAGAAATATGAAAAAGTACCTTTCTGACTTCTTTGCAGAGATGGGGAACTATGAATCTAGAATACCACATATTATGATTTGGTGGATAGTTTTTTACTGAACTTTTTCCACTCTTTAAATTTTTCTCTCACAATTGATGGATCTTGGAGTAACAGAAGTAGAGAGAGATTCATTGGGAAATATAATTGACAAAATAAGGCACAAAAATTTATTTTTAAAAGAATTTCCTGCTGGAACTCTGTCTTCCCAGAAATCAACCAGAGTCAGGATAATCAAAAGTCTTTATTCTTGGTCTTTTGCGGTTGAGGTCAGGGGATTAGATCTAGCAATCTCCACACCTCCTTCCTCTCTCTCCACCACCAGGAGAATACCTTAATTTCCTCCTCCTATTCCCCTCCTTTATCCACATCCCTGATCCAGCCAGCACAGAATAGTTGGGGAGGGTCATCCTTCAAACATGTTAATAGACAATTGTCCAATGGCAATTAGTCTCACGTGCTCCATTATCCAAGTGCATTTGCTCAGTTCTAGCCCTTTACAATACACATTGTACAAAAGCCTAAACTCTAAGCCTAAATATTAAGTTCTGTCTGAAAAACATACAGACATATGTAATATCCTACTTTGTAAAGTCCATCAATCAAATCAAAAGAAAAAAAAAGACACAAAATTTCAGAATTGAAAGGCTGCCTTTTAACTGCAATTATATAACTATAATATAATCTCTCTCTCTGCAATAAGGAAATCCTTCTGGCATTCACAAGGCCCTCCTGAAGCAATCTGGGTACCTGATACTTCATCAAAGCCTTCTTTAGGAAATTCACTGATACCATCACCTAGTAGTAATAAAGTCCATGTTTACATGGGTTCTCCCAGTTTTCCCTGACCTGCACATTACACTTCTTCATAAATACAGAGGATTGAAAGAAAATAACTAGAATAGAAAGTGAATGGTATATTGTGCTGAGCACAATGCAACAATTGCTTGACAATGCAAGTCTACTTGCTATCATGAGAGACATGAGAGATCAAGACATGGCTATCATGAGAAAAAGACTATTGGCAAGGGTTACTTGTCTCTTGTGTACATTTGGAAGTCAGGCCAAAACTTTTCTGGGTGTAAGAATATGAAAATGAGAGACAAAGATCCACTGGAGCTCAATCTCAGGAGAAACAGAGATAGATTAGGCATTTGCAAGTCTAGTAAATCACAATGGTTCCTAGTTCTGAATCTTATCTGAACTGCTTATGAATCACATATGAGATACAATGAGACATTCTATGATTGTAATATGAAAAAGGAAAAAAATAGTAGCTCTCCTTTGCTAATGATTTTTGGCTATACATTTTGGGAAGAGCAAATTCGTGATTTGAATTCAATGGAATCTAACAGCATAGTTGCTACTAGGGAAAGAGTTGACCCTTTCACCTGAGTGGTGTTCAATTATTAGCCTGTTTCATGAAATGAAAGTATATTAGTAATAATGTAAGTATGTTTTATTAGTCATATGAAATAGGGTAAGAAAAGAATCTTAATGGAAAATGAGACATAAACTATAACCTAAGCTATAGTTATAGATTTTCCTGGAAGAAACTCTAGATGAGAGTAAAATTAACAAGTCAAACTTTTTATCAACATACAAAATATTTTATATGAATGATTCTTTTTAGATTTATAAAGTCCCAGATCAAACCTAGAGGAACTTTGGCCAAGGTTGGAAAGAAGTTACTTGCTGCAGTTAGGACAATTTCCTAATCTAAGAGCATCAGTCTTTTCCTGCCAAGATGGTTAACATCTTTCCTACCAGACAAGTAGTATATATCTCCTAATTAGCCCACTATTACACACAGGAATTAAAAGTCTTCTTTCCCTAATACAAAAACACTTCTTACACAGAGGTAAGACCAAAACTAAATGGAATTCTACATTGTTGGTGGCAAAATGAAGAGCATAGAACAAAAGAATTTTGGGGATTAAAGTCCTTTGCTAAAGACTTCAAAATGTTTCCATTAGAGGTAAGTTTTCAAGCTGTATTCTTTGTGAAACTTTGAATCTGCTTTCCTTATTTCATCCAGACTCTTCTTGACTCTCAGTGTCAGTTGCTGTCAGTTAGTTGTTCTAGGGATGCTGCTAGGATGCCAAGGAAAAAGTCCACATCCTTTAAACTCTTCAAAGTTTGGGAGACTTCTCTGGTCCAAGAGGATGATAAAACCAAACCAAGGATGAAATCAAGGACTCTGATTCTTTCTTCACTCCAGCTTATCCCAATCAATTTCTTCTCACACAGTTACATGGAATGCTTTTTCCTCTCCATTGTCAGCCATTAAGTTCTTCAATTTCAACTATCTCAGTGATTTTTATAGATCCCAAAAGGTGTGACTAAGTCCATCAGAAATCCAAAAATTCTTTCTTATAGGTAGAGATATTCAGTTCTTGTTTACACTTAATGAATAATTGAGATATTCAGTTCTTGTTTACACTTAATGAATAATTGAGATATATTCTTCTCACCTGATGATAAATTATTGTTTGATATATCATCACTTAATTTTAAGTGGTATTATCTTTACAATTCAAGTTTATCTTCATATGTCACCATGTACCAAAAGACTGTCTTAGTTCTCCCCTCATTTTCAGTGTAAACTTCATGAATCAGGGACTGCTCTATATCTCCCAGCCTAATGTGGATAATGATATGTGGAAGGAAAAGAAGAAAAAACTCCAATAACTTAAGCCCTCTCAGAGCTTGTGTAGATATACATACTACAGGATCAATTAGTACCACTTAAGGAATTTGAGACAGAGCTGGAGCTACTTCTGAGTCAAATGACTGACAAGATGGAAGACTAGACATTTTCTTGTATCCTTTTGACTTTAAAAACTGCCCCAAAAGAATTATACTAAAAAGGTAAAGTAATTGTAACTATGTCCACAAACTAAAGCATCAAGAACTTTTGGCAACAAGCAACAGAATTAAACTTTATAACCTGCACCTTACATAGTAAATGTTATAATGCTGGAGAAACCGAGGCAAGATAAAAATTAGAGAGTTTTTAATAATTTATTTGGATTTCTGAGAGGGAGAGATTGTTCTGGAGGGCATGCTGCCCCCAAGGCTGATGTCCAAATGTGAGTTCTCAATGACATATATATATATATATATATATATATATATATATATGCAGGCTCAGCTACAGGAGTAGACTAAGGCAGGGGCAGAGTCAGAGCACTGAGAGTGGGAATGGACTATCAATCTGGTTCTGATAGGGTGTGGAGAGGCACCAGACATTCTGATAAATTGGGATCAAGCAGAACAATGACAGAATGGAGGGAGGCACCAGACATTCTAATAAGTAGGGAGGGTCTGGGGTCATGATGTCTAAGGTAGATCTTTCTCCTTATCAGACATCCTGATGATTAAGAGGTGGTGTTGCAACCTGGGGATTGGGGCAGGATAACTGAGGTAAGACAATTCAAGAAGACTGTGACATAACAATGTAAAGCATGGGAAAGCTGAAGTATGTTCTCTTTGTGTCAGCAGCCAGAGAATGAAACAACAGAGGGAGCTAGGACAGAGTGCTGGTAGAGGAAGGGGTAGTGATAGTGATAGGAAGGCTACACTAGGGCTAAAGAAAAGGCATAGCAAACGTAACTTGGGGCAAGAAATAAACCCTTTGAAATGTAAATTCTTTGAAAACGGAACTACAGTAGGATGTTCATGAATGTTTTAACAGAAGTAAGAATAAAGAAACAGGATTTATAGCCTGAATAGCAGAAATAATTGGCAAAATAAAACATCTGTATTCATGGTGGCAAATTTCTCCAAAAAATGCCAGAGAGAGCAACTAGTTGAGAATACAATATGCAGAAGTGAAATAAAATCTGAGAGAGAATAAAAAAAAAAATAGAACATTAAAAGAACACATGATCTCTACATAAGCATAATATATTAATCTTGAAGACAAGTTGTGTAGAGGTATCTTAAACTTCCCCAAAAATATGGCAAGTGAAAAAACATGAACTCAATAATGCAAGAAATCTTACAAGAAAACTGCCTAGCACTTCTGAATATAGAAAACAAGCTGCTAATTAAAAGAGTCCACAGATTGCCTCAAAAAGAAAATTTAAAAACCCTGTGCTGCATACTCTTAAGACACATAATGGTGACAATGTCAGTGACAGACAAAAAAATTCTGCAAGCAATTAGGATTAAGACTTTTAAATATAGAGGGAGAGCAAAGATGAAAGAATAAAGGCAGGTACTTGTTGGAGTTCTTTCCCAAACCTTCCAAACACTTTTAACTAATGATTCTAAACAAATTTTAAGATGTCAGAATGCATAAAAAGAGTGAAACAATTTTCCATGCAAAGACAGCTTAGAAGATCAGCAGGAAAGATCTGTTGCACCAGGCAGGGACTGAAGTACAGTTGTGGGAGCAGGCCATGCCACCCCACAGCCCCTAACACAGTAAACCAGGAAAGGACTTTGGGTCCTTGGCATCAAGGGTAGCAGCTGCAGTTTCCAAACCTGCTCACAGATACCGAGGACTACTTAGAAGGATGTCAGGAAAGGCTTATTACACTAGGGTGTGAGGGGAACCCAGAAAACCAGATATGGGAAGTGACAGCAGCAGTGGTGGCAGTCGTGGCAATGGTGGCATCAGCAATGGCTTCTGAAGGCCTCAGCCCATAAATTACTGGCTAAACAGCTGGTCAGAAGGAGATTACAAGGGTCTCTTTGCTAGCACTGAGGCAAGATTCTGTTGCTTTGCCTATACTAAGATCTGGGTTGCAGTGCTGACTCATAGTACAGGCACCTTCCTGGAAGAATTTCTGAAAACAGCTGCACAACACCTCTGAAGCTTGGGACTTCCATCCTGGAAACAAAGCCCTACTTTAACAAAGAGTTAAAAATCAACTAATAGACTGGGGAAATGAGCAAACAACAGAAAAAGATTCTGAGTTTCTATGATGACAAGGAAGATCCAAATACACTCAGAAGATAACAGAGTCAACCCTCCTACATCTAAAGCCTCCAAGAAGAACAAGAATTGGCAACCGGCTATGGGAGAGCTCAAAAGAGATTTTGGAAATCAAGTAAAAGAGGTAGTGGAAAAATTGGGAAGACATATGAGAGTTATGCAAAAGGAAATACAAAAAGCTAATGAAAAGAATTCCTTAAAAAGCAAAATTGGCAAATGGAAAAGAATATACAAAAACTCAATGAGGAAAATAATTTCTTAAAAATTAGAATTGAGCAAATGGAAGTTAATGACTTTATGAGAAATCAAGAAACAATAAAACAAACCTCCCCCCCTCAAAAAAAGAGGAAACAATAGAAAACAATGTGAAATATCTCATTGGAAAAACAATGATCTGGAAAATAGATCTGGGAGAGAATTTAAAAATTATTGAACTACCTGAAAGCCATGATCTAAAAAAAGAGCCTAGACATTATCTTTCAAGAAATTATCAAGGAAAACTGCCCTGATATTCTAGAACCAGAAGGTAAATTAGAAATTGAAAGAATCCACAGATCACCTCCTGAAAGAGATCCTAAAATAAAGACTCCAAGGAATATTATAGCCAGATTTCAAAGCTCCCAGATCAAAGAGAAAATATTGCAAGCAACCATAAAGAAACAATTCAAGTATAGTAGAGCCACAATCAATATAACACAAGTTAGAAAAAGTATATATAGAGAGAAGACAAAGGTGTGAGTGGAATATAAAGAAAGTGGTATAAATCTGTGTCATATTTATCAGATAAAAGTTTGGTATCAAAAATATAAAGTAATTAACAGATAATTTAAAAACAAAAGTCATTCTTTAATAAGTGGTCAAAGAATATGTGTCAAAGGAATTGCTAATTATTAACAACCATTTGAAAGAATGCTCTAAATCACTAATAAGAAAAATGAATTTCACCTAATATTCAGCATATTGATCAAGATGACAAAAAGAGGAAATAATCAGGCTTAGAGATAGGTATATTAGTGCATTGTTGGTGGAGTTGCAAATTTGTACAGCCATTTTGAAAAGTAATTTGGAATTATACAAATACAATTACTAAAATGTGTATATTCTTTGTCCCAGAGATTTCATCATTGATTGAAGAATGGATAAACAGATTTTACTATATAAATGTAATGGAATATTGCTGTGCTATAAAAAGCAAAGATTATGATTAATACAGAAAAGCTTAGAAAGAGAAATCAACTGTTGTAGATTGAAGTAGTGGAAAAACAAGAAAACTATATATATAATGATCACAACAATGTAAATTGGGGGGGGAAAGTACTAAACAATCAAAAGTGAATGCTACAAAATTTCAAAGCTGTATGGTGCCATCCAACTCTTGCATAGATGGAAGGTTTAATACATTGCATGTAATTTCAGACTTTTGCAATATATTGATAGGTTTTCCTGATTTTTTTCCTCTTCTTTCTCTTTTGTTTTTTTTTTCTCTAAAAAATATTATTTGCTATATGAGATGACTCTCTAGGAAATGGATGGAAAAAAGATATTAGGAAAAATCTGGTGAATAAAAATGAAAAAAAGATTAATAAAATGTGTTGTAAAGAAAATATGACTTACATTATTAATAGTTTTTCCTTTGGCTATAGAAGTTATTTTTTTAATGAAGTGAAAAGTCAATTGGTCATTATATCATTTGTGATGATATAATGATGATGATATCATTGAAAATTTCATATTCACATTCTTTAGTTATAGGTTCAAAATCTAAGGATTTTTCCCAGCAAAGGATAGTTTTTAAAATGTGCTCAATGTCACTATAAAAATCAAGTATGGGACATGTAGTTCATCCTAACATAGCAAAAGGAATGCTAAGCAAGAAATAATAAAATAATAAAATGTTAATAATTTTAATAACATAATTATTATTATAATATACAATAATAAAAACATAAACTAATGCCTTGTGTACAAAGGTTTCTGTTGGTCATACTCAGACCACCTAACATGGAGTTAACTATCTTCCTTATCAATAGGAGGGGGAAGTCTCCTTTTGATTAGTCTTTGAAACTGACTAGACTGGCACAGCCCCTCACTTTCCTAAATGTTCTTTCCTACTGCATCTATAAGGTGAAGATCATAATTCATTTACAGCAAGGACATCATCAACTGACCTGAAGAGAAGGGAATGATTTCCTTCCTCTGTTCTTACTCATTAGTTCAGTGGGCTTGGAAGTGTGCTTGGAGCTGTTTTTGTTCTGTGTCCTTTAACTTACTTATTTTAGGTGCAAATGGTAATCCCCACTAGACCTAGGACTTGTAACTATGGTAACCAATGAGTCAAAATTCTATGTAGGATATTGTAGCCAGCCAACCTATAGGGAAGTTAAAGTGTCTGGAACTTGAGCCCAAGAAAGTTTTGTACTTGGAGATAAAAACATCATGGTAAAAAGCATGGGAGTAAGATTCCTTTGGTGAATGGGAAAGCATGAGGGTATCTATCACCCATTATCCAGAACCCAGGCAAACATGCAGCATGAAATTGATGAACAATACTGATGAATTTCTCCAGGAAATCAAATTTTGACATAATTTTCTTAAGCTTTCATGACTGACAATATCAAAAATCTTGGTCACATTTATGAATACTATGTACAGACCTCTTTTCTGTTCCTGGCATTTCTGCTGGAATCATTGAGCAGCAAAGACTTTGGCTTTTTCTGAAGTCATACTTAAGTGGCTATCTTTTATGTGAAGGATCTGCCTATTAATCTCAAACTAAACTATCAAGCATTCAAATTCTATTTTGATGAGCTAACCACATTATTCCAATGCTAGACGTACCCTTTAGAGAATCCACAACAAATGTTCACATAAGAGTATTTGTATCCAGTCTGTGGTGGAGCATTTCAAGCTTGTATTGGTCTGATCAGTCACAGTCGGACACAATGTACCTTGACTCTAACATCCAGATGTCATTTTTGTCCTCTTCAAGAGTGAGGGACAACCAACTAATTTAAGAGTTAGATGAGTTTATGCTATATAAGAACTAAGCTAAACTATGAAGCTAATCTCACTTCTTCATTCTACCCCAGGGACTGAGATGGCACAAGTGAGACTGGTATTATGTTATCAGTTACATTTCTGATTATGCTTTTTGAAGCAAATATTCCTGAAGAAAAAAAAAAAAAGATCATCTGACCATTAATGGCTAAATGGAACTGGGGTGTTGAGTACCTTGCCTACACTATACTATCTGGTAATACTAATGGTAATACTATCTGGCACCTTCACCTCCATCTTAAGATTACTGGAAAACCTTAGGGGAAAGGTGAAATGTTCATGTATGTTAATTTTCATTAAATTTATAATTTTTAAGTCTTTAAATAATAAAAAGAAAGCAAATGGGAAGAGACTTCTAACTTCTGTATCTCCATACCAACATATTTAGGAACTGAAAAAGATCAGGACAAAGTATTTCACAGAAAAGCAAAAATTGGAAGCTGTTTTCAGGTGCTGAATGTTTAATGGAGTGCAGGTGCTAAAAACTGAAAATTGCTGTTAAGTTTCTTTACATCTTGTACAATGGGTAAGATATTACAATTAAAATAAACCCAATTTGTCTAAGAGGCAGAGTTGGGAATTCCCTTTCATTTTTGAAGAGGGAGGGTCATTTAGGCTCTCTACTTTAGAACAGGATGGAGATGACTGAAAATGTGTTTGAGCATTGTTTTACTCCCAAATCAGTAACAGTCCAGATCTCCAGCTATAGAAGATAGTCCATATGCCACTCATAAACCTCAGAGTCCCAGATGTCACCAGTCTAGTCCTTTCATTTAACAGATGAAGAAACCATGCCTAAAGAGGGTAAATTGCCAAAGGCAGAATATGAACCTCTGACTCCTAAGAACAATGAATGAATACTCTTTCCATTTTATCATACCTCTTCTAATATATCTGATTGCCTGCAGTAGTAGACAACAGCCAATGTCTGGCTTTCCAGAAAAGAGAAAGGAATATGTTACCTTAAAAAAAAAAAAAAAAGTAGAATGAAACAAAAGGGCCATAGTACTTCCTCCAACCTTCTGCCAACTGATCAGTTGGTCACAATTCTTCCTGACTATCTGTCATTTTCTATCTCTTCATTCTTCTCCATATCCTCATTGACATATGAAGCTTTGAGAAGCTGACTTCTAACCTAGTAGACAGCATTGGCAAAGAAACAAGTTCCCTTGACTTGGCATCTAGTCAAGATCTCCTCCTCCCTTCTGTCTTTGAATAGGTGGGGGGGGAGGGTTAGAGATAGAATATTACTTATCCTGTCATACTTGATTAGTGCATTGGTTAGGTTTGCTGAACTGTTTTTTCCCTCTTAAAAAAATTCTTTGTTATAAAGGATGGCTCTCTGTGAGGAGGGATGGGAGAAATAAAGTTGTTTGAGTTTTTTTATTTTTTTTATTTTTTAGATTTCCTCTAAGGAAGCAAAACACTTTTTAATGGAAGACAAGGGAGGAAGTGGACAGCATTGACTGAGAGCTAGAGATGACTGCATCTATTACTCTATTACTGCTTGCTTAAAATAAATCCAACTTGGGCAGTATGTAGTAGGAGACTGGGAATTTCCTCTAATTTTTCACTGCAACATGTTCTATTTATACAGCCATTCTAGCATACAGGAAAAAAATGTGACAGGAAATGAAGAGCACACCCCAAAATATAAGATTGATTCAAAAGTTTAAGGCAATTAATAGGCTGAGATTTCTCCTCTCTTTTCTTTTTTCTGAGTACTTCTGAAATCTCAAGCAGTTGGACTCAAAACTGGAACTAAGTGCAAATGAGGCATCCACCTATGGAAAGAAGAGCCATGCCCACAAAATCATAACAAGCAAGCAGGACTCAAATGAAGAGATATGAGAAGACATGCCCAATCCACCCCTTCATGGAAATGAAAAGTCTACAGGTATTGCACTTTGTACATGTTTTAGAACTTTTATAATGTACCAATTAGTCATATTGATTTTTTTCCTCTTAAAAAGAATACTATTTATTATATGGGATAGAAGGGGAAGGGAGAAGGATCCTGGGAATAACTATAATTGTGTTAGAAACAGAAAATCAACCCCACTCCCTTTTTTTTTTTTTTTTTTTTTTTAAAGAGAGATTGTACAACTTTGGAGATAGCAATTTCAGGTAAATAATGAAGTCACATACCAGACAACAAAGATTTGAAACAGAGTGAGACCAAAAGAAGTAGACACGTGGATTAAAGAAGGCCTTCTCAAGGAGTTTAGTTAAAAATGGGAAAGTTAGATATGGGATGGAAGGATTAATCAAGTGAAAGTTTCTTAAGAATGGGGGAAATACGGACATGTTTATAGTTAATAGGGAAGCAACCAGTAGACAGGGAGATTAAAGAAAAATGAGGGGTAGGGGGAGTGAAACCAAGATGGCAGAGAGGACACACGGATAAGTTCTTCTTCTTCTTTTTTTTTTTTTTTAATTTTTTTCCTGAGGCTGGGGTTAAGTGACTTGCCCAGGGTCACACAGCTAGGAAATGTTAAGTGAGATCAAATTTGAACTCGGGTCCTCCTGAATTCAAGGCTGGTGCTCTATGCACTGCGCCACCTAGCTGCCCATCTAAGTTCTTCTTTATCCTCAGATTACTTTTTATGAAACAGCCTTGGAATTAGTGCTTGACTGTCAAACCCCACAAATATTGGGAGTACAACACATTACCAACCGAAAATAATCTCAAAATTTTCCAGAAAACGTCTGTTTTTGCTTTCGAGCAGGGAAAACAGCTCATGCTGAGCAGACTGGAGGGGCATGGGGTATGGACTCAGCCAGCAACTTTGTCACAATGTCAGCTACTCTACTCAGTAGAGAAGTTATAAACACAGGGGGTAAAGACTATAACCCCAAAACACCAGAGTCTCTCTAGACCTGGCCACAGCCACCCAGCACTGGAAGTGACTCAGCAGGATCTCAACATGCAACTACTGATCTTAGTGTAGAAGCTGACCACAGCATACACGCTAATCCCAGTGCAGACGCTGATCCCAGCACAGCCATTGCTGTCCCAATGCTGCTTCACTGCTACTTCCTATTGTTTGTACAGGAAGCTTGGTAACACCACACTGCCCCAAAAGCAGACTGCAGTTTTTTTTGGGGGGGTTTGGTTTGTTTTTTTTCTTCAAATGAGTAAAAAGGCAAAGAGGGCTCTAACTAGAGATAGTTTCTATACTGAAAGAGCAGACTTCAAATCCTGAGGAGACTAAAAGCAGATTGTCTACAAATGAAGCCCCAAATGGTCCCCATCACACAAGGCTCTCAGAGAAGAAATTTAAAAGGCTCTTAAAAAAGAGTCAGAAGAAAAATGGGGAAAGGAAAGGGAAGTTTTGCAAGAGAGTCTGGATAAGTCAAGTTACTCATTAAAAGATAGCATGGATAAAGAAATTAACTCCTTGAAAAACATTATTAGTGAATTGGAAAAAGAAAATAGCTCCCTAAAAAAAAAAAATTGGCGAAATGGAAAAAAATTCCATAGAACAAAACAACTCATTTAAAAACTCAATTGGATAATTATAAAAAGAAATTTGAAATGTAAATGAAGAAAACAATTCATTAAAAATCAGAATTGAACAAATATAAATGAATGACTTGAGGAAACATCAAGAATCAGTCAAGCAAAACCAAAAAAATGAAAACAGAAAAAAAATGTTAAACATGGAAAATAAATCTTGAAGAACTAATCTAAGGATTATTGGACTTCCTGAAAATCATGATAAAAAAAGAGCCTAGACACTATTTTTCAGGAAATCATCAAAGAGAACTGCCCAGATATTATAGAAGGTATAATAGACATTGGTAGACAAGATAAAATAGACACCTACTGAAAGAGATCCCAAAATCAAAACTCCAAAAAATATTGTGGCTAAATTCCAGAACTATCAGACCAAGGAAAAAATACTATTAAAAAAAAAAAAAAAAAAAAAAAAAAAAAAAACAATTCAAATACAGAGGAGCCACCATAAGGATCACTCAGGATCTAGCAGCATCCATATTAAAGGATCAAATGGCCTGCTTCTTCCAGGGAAGAAAATGGACATTCAATGAAATTGGTGAATTCTATCTATTTCTGATGGAAAAAAACAGAACTAAACAAAAAGTTTGACCTCCAAATATAAGACTCAAGAGAAACATAGAAAGATAAAAAGAAATCTTGGGAATTATATTTCCCAAAGAGTACACATATAATTTGGTTTTACTGTTATAATATAAAAAAGAATCTAAAGGTAAAAAGGAAATTATACCAAAAAAAGGAAAAACTGGAGGTACTAGATCTCATGAAGAGGCAAGCTTCTCTCACCTCATGGAAAAATGGAAGGGGAAAAGTGGGAAGGGAAAAAAAAAAAGGAAAAGAGCAGGCAAAATAGAAGGGAAAGGTTTAAAAAAGAGGAGGGACTTAAAGAAGGAGGACTACATGAGGCAAGTGGTGCTCACAAGTTTAATACTGGGGAGGAGGGTAAGGGGGAAAAGAAAGAGAAAAGCATAATCTGGGATTAACAAGACGGCAGGAAACATAGAATTAGTAATTTTAACCATAAATGAGAATGAGGTAAACTCCCCCATAAAGCAGAGGCAGATAGCAGACTGGATTAAGTCAGAATCCCATAATATATTGTTTATAGTAAACATACTTGAAGCAGAACTATATATATACAGAGTAAAGGTAAAAGCCAAAAAAGCAGGAGTAGCCATCTTGATCTCAGATCAAAGAAAAGCAAAAATTGAGCTAATTAAAAGAGATAAAGAAAGGCAGTATATCTTGCTAAAGGGTAGCATACATAATGAAGCAATATCAATATTAAACATATATGTACCAAGTGGTATAGCATCTAAATTCCTAACGGAGAAGTTAAGAGTTGCAAGAAGAAATAGACAGCAAAACTATAATAGTGAGAGGTGTCAACCTTGCATTCTCAGAACTAGATAAATCAAACCACAAAAAAAATAAGAAGTTGAAAAGGTAAAGAGAACTCTAGAAAAGTTAGGTAAGATAGATCTTTGGAGGAAACTGAATGGAGACAGAAAGGAGTACACTTTCTTTTCGGCAGTTCATGGAACCTATACAAAAATTGACCATATATTAGGACATAAAGACCTCAAATTTTTGTTAATTTGGTGATTGATATAGTCAATTATGTTAATAGTTTTTCTAATATTGAACCAGCCCTGCATTCCTGGTATAAATCCTACTTGCTCATGGTGTATTATCTTGGAGATGATTTTCTATAGTCTTTTTGCTAAGATTTTATTTAAGATTTTTGCATCGATATTCATTAGGGAGATTGGATCTATAATTTTCTTTCTGTTTTCATCCTATCTCAGTACCATGTCTGTATCATAAAAGGAATTTGGTAGAACTTCTTAATTCCCTATTTTTTCAAATAGTTTATACAGCAGTGGAGTTAATTGTTCTTTAAATGTTTAGTAGGATTTGCATGTAAATCCATCTGATCCTGGGGATTTTTTTTAGGGAGTTCATTAATAGCTTGTTCTATTTCTTTTTCTAAAATGGGAATATTTAGCCAATTTATTTCTTCCTCTGTTAATCTGGGCAACCTATATTTTTGAAGGTATTCATCCATTTCATTTAAGTTATCAAATTTATTGCCATAAAGTTAGGCAAAGTAACTCCTAATTATTGCTCTAATTTCCTCTTCATTAGTGGAAATTTCTCCCTTTTCATTCTTAAGACTAACAATTTGATTTTCCTTTTTCCTTTTTCTAATCAAATTTACCATATCTATTTTGTTGGTTTTTTCATAAAACCAACTCTTAGTTTTATTAATTAAGTAGTTTGGTTTTTTTACTTTCAGTTTTATTGATCTCTCCTTTTACTTTTAGAATTTCAAGTTTGTTATTTGATTGGGGTTTTAATTTGCTCTTTTTCTCACTAATTCATTGATTTTCTCTTTCTTGATTTTATGCAAGTAAACCTCTAGAGATAAAATTTCTTATTACTGCGTTGGCTGCATCCCACACATTTTGGTATGACATCTCATTATTATCATTCTCTTGGGTGAAATTATTAATTGTGTCTATGATTTGCTGTTTCACCCAATCATTCTTTAGGATGAGATTATTTAGTTTCCAATTACTTTTTGGTCTATTTTCCCCTGGCTTTTTATTGAATGTAACTTTTATTGCATCATGATCTGAGAAGCATGCATTTACTACTTCTGCCTTTCTGCATTTGAATTTGAAGTCTTTATGTCCTAATATATGGTCATTTTTTGTATAGGTTCCATGAACTGCTGAAAAGAAAGTGTACTCCTTTCTGTCTCCATTCAGTTTTCTCCAAAGATCTATCTTACCTAACTTTTCTAGCATTCTATTTACCTCTTTAACTTTTCTTATTTATTTTGTGGTTTGATTTATCTAGTTCTGAGAGTGCACAGTTGAGATCTCCCACTATTATAGTTTTGCTGTCTATTTCTTCTTGCAGCTCTCTTAACTTCTCCTTTAGGAATTTAGATGCTATACCACTTGGTGCACATATGTTTAGTATTGATATTGCTTCATTATCTATGCTACCCTTTGCTCTTCCTTATTTCTTTTAATTAGATCAATTTTTGCTTTTGCTTGATCTGAGATCAAGATGGCTACCCCTGCTTTTTTGGATTCACCTGAAGCATAGTACATTCTGCTCTAGCCTTTTACCTTTATTTTATATATATATATATATATATATATATATATATATATATATATATATATATATATATATATATCACCTTGCTTCAAGTGTGTTTCCTGTAAACAATATATTGTAGGACTCTGGCTTTTAATCCAGTCTGCTATCTGCCTCCACTTTATGGGGAGTTTACCCCATCCACATTCATGGTTAAAACTACTAATTCTGTATTTCCTGGCATCTTATTATCCCCAAATTATGCTTTTCTCTTTCCTTTCCCTCTTACCCCTCTCCCCACATTAGATTTATGAGCACCACTTGCCTCACGCAGTCCTACCTCTTTAGAACCCCTCTCTCCCCCTTGAAGTTCCTCCCCTTTTCTTAAACCTTTTCCTTATTATTTCTATATTCCCTTCTATTTACCTTAACCTTTTCCTTTTTGTTTTTCCTTTCCCACTTTTCAATAAAGTGGGGAAAATTTCTATATAAACCAAATATGTCTAATATTTTCTCTTTCAGCCAAATCTGATGAGTTAAGATTCACATTATGTTCATCCCCTTGCCTTCTTTCCCTCAGATATAATAGGGTTTCCTTTGCCTCTTCGTGAGACATAGTTTCCCTTCCACTTTTCCATTTTACTGGTACAATTTCTTTTCCTTTTTTATAACAGTAAAACCAAATTATACCTGTACTCTTTGTGTATACTCATAACAGAAATATAGTTCCCAAGATTTCTTTTTACCTTTTTATGTTTCTTTTGAGTCCAATATTTAGAGATCAAACTTTTTGTTTAGTTCTGGTTTTTTCATCAGAAATAGATGAAATTCACCTATTTCATTGAATGTCCATCTTTTTCCCTGGAAAAAAATGCTCATTTTGGCTGGGTAAATTATTCTTGGCTGCATACCAAGATCTTTTGCCTTATGTAATATCAGAATTCCAGGCCCTTCGATCCTTTAATATGGATGCTGCTAAAATCCTGAGTGATCTTTATGGTGGCTCCTCAGTATTTGAATTTTTCTTTTTCTAGCTGCTTGTAGTATTTTTTTCCTTAGCCTGATAGCTCTGGCATTTAGACACAATATTTCTTGAAGTTTTGATCTTTTTCAGTAGGAGATAATGAATTCTTTCAATGTCTATTTTGCCTTCTGTTTCTATAACATCTGGGCAGTTCTCTTTGATGGTTTCCTGGAAAATAGTGTCTAGGCTCTTTTTTTCATCATGATTTTCAGGGAGTCCAATAATCCTCAGATTACCTCTCCTAGATATATTTTCCAGATTTGTTGTTTTTCCAAGTAGATATTTAACATTTTTTTCCTTTTTTTTTTTTGTTTTGTTTTGTTTTGCTTGACTGATTCTTGGTGTCTCCTCAAGTCAGTCATTTCCATCGTTCAACTCTGATTTTTAATGAATTATTTTCTTCATTTACTTTTTTTTTAAATTCTTTTTGTATTTGTCCTATTGAGTTTTTAAATGAGTTGTTTTGTTCTATGGAATTTTTTTTCCATTTCGCCAAAAAAAATTTTTTTTAAAGAATTATTTTCTTTTACCAATTCATAGATTCTGTTTTCCTGGCAGTTGTTTATCTTATTGAATTTGCAAATTCTGTTTTTCAGGGAGTTGATTTCTTTATCTACTCTATCTTTTAATGACTTATCCTGACCCTCTTACAAAGCTTTCCTTTCCTTTCCCCATTATTCATCTAGCTCTCTTTTAAGATCCTTTTTAATTTCTTCTATGAGACCCTTGTGTGATGGGGAACAGATCATATCCACCTTTAGATCTAGAGACAAACTGTTTTTTGTCTCCTCAGGGTTTGAAGTTCTCTTTCCATACAGAAGTTATCAATAGTTAGAACACGCTTTGCCTTTTTGCTCATTTTGAAAAAAACAAAAACAACCTACAGTCTGCTTACCGGGGGCAGTGAGGTATTTCCAAGCTGCCGCTACAGACAACAGGAAGTGGCAGTGAAGGGCAGAGGGACAGCATTCACTGGTTGTGCCGGGACCTGAAATCAGGTCCTGGAATCAGCAGCAGCTGAAAGGCAGCTATTAGAGTTGCCCTGGGACTAACAACTGTGGCTGTGCTTGGATCATGTTGAGTCTCTTTGGGTGCTGGGTGGGTGTGGCCAGCTCCCCAGAGACTAGCATTTTGGGATTATAACCTTTACCCCCTGTGTTTATAGCTTCTAAGCTGATCTACTGGCTTGCTGCCAGGGCAAAGTAGCCAGTACTGTGGTAGAGTTCTCCCTGCAGATTTTCTGCCAGCAGAGATCATACCACCCCCGCCTTTGGTCTGCTCAGTGTGAACTGTTTCTCATGCTCTCACTGCCTGCCTGAGGTCTATGCCTGTCCTACTCCCATTCCCTCCCTGCATGTGAGCAAAACAGACCTTTTCTGGTGAATTTCAAGAACATCTTCTGTTGGTAATGTGTTATACTCCCAATATTTGTGGGTTCTGATGGTCAAGCACTAATTCCGAGACTGAATATCGTTAAAATAGATTGAGGGAAAAGGAAAGTTTAGGAAGATGGGTGTGTCCTCTCCACCATATTGGCTCCACTCCTTTTCCAGCCATTTTTAAAAATCAAGTTGTAGTCACCTTGGCAACAAGGAGCAAACTGATTTGTAAAATATAATATAAATATGGTAAACATCTGCTTAGTATTTATCTGAAACTTTGGTTAACGGGATTTGTTATTGGAGGTAAAATTTCTTGGGCTAAATATATTAAATATGGGTTAAATATGTCCCTGAATTTTTTCCTCCTGTGACTGATTTCTATAATCAGAGCAATGGTCAATAAGAAATGTTAATGCAATTCAATTATGAAATATCTTGCTCTTTCCAGTCTGGTTATCTGTCATCATTATATCTTAAATACTTGAGCAAATAAATATTTAGTTTAGTCATCTGTTACTAGATATTGTGTCTTCATATTCACGTTTTGTTTTGTTTTAAGGTTTCTAACTAAAGAGAGGACAAAAGCCTAACTACTATTTTATCTGTTGGGACTATAGCTGACAACCGTTTCTTTGTCCTGTGAAGAAAACCTGTTAAGCTGCTGGCCAATCATTTTTCCCTCTCCACATCTTGTAGCATCCTTGTGGACCAGTCTTTCTATCTCAGATTGTTCTAACCTTTCTTTGTTAGATTTGTGTTTTTTTGTTTCTAGATTTGGTCAAATTACAGGTATATGGACTTGCTTCTGGGACCTAGATCGGCTTTGATTGTCAGCACACCACACCACACCCATCCCCCTCCCTGGACTGAGCATCTTCAGCAGGAAGTAGTTTTTGAGAAGACCATCACTCATGCTCCTAATATAATTTGGACTGATATGGGGGAGTGGGAAAGTGGTTGAATTATTGTTAAAATTTTAACTGTATTGCTGTGTTAAAGACTTGGGATGGAAACTGTTAAACTTGTGTAACTATTGCTGTTATGTTTGAGGTATTTTTAATCTGTTATATATATGTAAGAATTTTGATTCACTCTTGGGATTTACATGTGGTATGGTCATTTGATAATTCCTTTCCATGAGAAAAAAAAAAAAAAAAAAAAGGAAGAGATAGGAAGTTGGGGAAACTGGTGTATTTTCTTAGGCACTTCTGCCCCACCCCCTATCTTACTAGTTCAAATTTAATTGGAAATCCTTTAAACAGTCCTTTTCATTGTTTACTCCTTGCTTAAATTTACTGGACTATGATGTGCTGGTTATGCTTTAACTTTGAAATCCCTTATTCTGTTGGACTTGCCCTGGCAGACTCAGTTTGGGGGATTATGTTTTAGAAACAACCAGAAATCAGACACCTGTCTTGGGACTGGCAGTCTCTCTGATCTGTTTCTTCCAGTCCTGTTACCCCAGTTCCTTAATTAGTACTTCAGCATTCTTAAAAGGACCTTGCAGTTTGGTATCAGGCTTCTAAAAGGCCTGCTTTAGTCTAACTGCATAATCTGCTCAAAAATCTGATCCTTTTTACAACCCTGTCTGTTCCTCTGGGCAGGGACAGGTAGAGCTACTCCAAGCCTCACTCTTCTCCCCTGAAGTGGGTTGCCCCTCTGAATAGGCTGCATTCAGAATGTCTTGAACCGTGCTGATCTATAAGCAGAGGCTGAGTTAAAGGCACAAATGATCACAGACCTAACTCACAGTGAACTGTCCATATGCTCCCCAACTGCAGAGGACCCGACATGATTGCAATAGGGAGCTTTGTGTATTGCTGATTAACTCTAGGGTTATCAGGGAGAGACTTGTCCTTGCCATAAGTCATTATCCTAGATTTATTTGGGTTTTTATTTGGTTTATTTATTTCACATAGGATTGGTCAAAATTATGGTGCTAACACCTTCTAGAGGAAGGTAATTCAATTATCTGAATAGTCAGAAGAGAGAGTGTGGAATGTTGTGCCACAGTTCCTTTTTAATGTCCTGACTCAGTTTCCCTAATTGTCCTACTCAGTTACTCTGCCTCAGGTTATAACCATTCACTCTTAATGTTTGATAGGATAAAGGTCTTATATCTTAGACATCGTTAGAATATCAGGAGCCTCTCTGGTATCTCCCTCCATTATGTCATCGTAGGTGCCTCCCCCCATTAGGTCATCCCTATCCCAGGTACCTCCCCTATTATGTCATTGTTCTCCTTAGCCTATAAAAAAATTTGTGTCCGACATTCACTGCTAGATTCTTGGAGAAGACAGTATCATTCAGCCCTGGGATGGATCCATTTGGTCCCAACAAATCTCTCCCTTTCAAATAAAATATTAAATTGTTCTTTAATTTCTATCCTGACTCAGTTTCTCCGGCATTACATTTCTTTCCTTTCTCCCTTGCTTTCCTTCCCTTTCTCTAAGCCCCACAGAGTGCTAGAGCAGGTCTTCTTAAACTTTTTCCACTCATGACCCCTTTTCACCTAAGAAATTTTTATGCAACGCTGAGTATATAGATATATAAAACATATAGAGAAATCAAACTGATTATATATATAAATATAATAAAAATGTATTATATTTATATATCAAAGTGATAATAAATCATAAGAAAATTTATTTTAAAACAATCCTTTGATAAAAATTTTACCATTAAAAACTAAAAACAAATTTGAATGTTAACAAGATGGATGTGTTTATTTTTACATAAGCAGAATATTTGATATGCAGGATGTAAAGTATCATCAGTGTTTTTCAGAATTTTTGATATTTTGAAACCCCCCCCACCTAGTTACAGCACCCCACATGGGGTCACAATCCACAGTTTCAGCTTCATGCTAGAGAACCCTGAGGAGTGGAGAATGTAACTTACCAAGTCCTCTGATCATGGGATCAAAGTGAACCTCTGTTATACTTGCAAACATTTGTGAGAAATAGATAATGGCTATCTTGAAAAAAACTGATTGCAATCTCCTTGGGGCCAGGACATTCGTTTGCCTCTTTTTGTATTCCTAGCATTTGGCACAGTGCCTAACATTTTAGTAGATGCTTAAGAAAGACTGGATAGATTGACTTCATAAAAATAGAGAAGTGATGGGCCTTTATAGTGTTGATCTGAGATAACTCTGTAGTCTTCCTCATAAGTAAAGATATATTTCTATGTTTTATCATTTGTTATTTTTGTCAACAAATTAAATACATGTAACCACTATTAGGAAAAGAAATTTCTCCAGTTTAATGTCTATGAGAGTGGGGTTTGAGCTAAGAGAATTTAATTTTATTCATTAGACAGAAAATTTCCAAATATACTCCTGGATAACCGTGGATCATGACAGAAAATATGAAAACAAGTGGGGCTGAGGGATGACAAAAAAGTGAATATGGTCAACTCTATTTACTTGTTATTCTTGCATATATACACATTGCCTCCCTTAATAGAAGGTAAATTCCTTAAGGTCAAGAAGCATTTCACTCTTGTTTTTGTATTCCCAGGAATAAGCATAATACTTGGTACTTAATAATTTTAATAAATGTATGTTGAAGACTAATGTGGAAATATTTTTAATATGATAATACACATACAGCCTAGATTGGTTGCTATCTTGAAGGAAGGGAAGGAGAGAGGGGAAAAAAAGAGGAACTCAAATCTTATAAAAATGAATGCTGAAAACTATCTTTACATGACTGAAAAAATAGTAAATAAAATTTAAAAATAAATGTTGATTAGTCAACTGATTTCTATAAAAATAATTAAATAAGATTTCATAAGTGAGAGATACACATTCACACCCATGTATACCAAGTAAAAGAATAAAAAATAATAAAAACCCATATATTTACTTCCTCAGGATGTGTAACCTAAATATATAAAGAACGTTCATGCATTACTGATCTGAAAATCAATTATCAAGATAAATTATATATATATATATATATATATTTTTTTTTTTCCCCCTATTTGATGGACTCTTTAAATAAACATTTTAATTATTTCTAACCACATGAGATCCATGGGACTCTGGGATGTAAAACTATGCTTAGGAATTTTTGAACCTAGGAAAATTCATTGTGATAGTTGGAGGTGGGGAGAAGGGTAATAGTAATACAGAGAACACTCTGGTAGTAAGTGAAATTGCCTGTGTGTAGGAGTTGACTCATTTTCTAAGAACTTCACTCCACTCCTCCATAGGGCTTAAAAGGGAAATCAGACCAGGAGAGACTAGTACTTACAGTAAGAGGCCATACTATAAAGAGAGGTTGTCATCATAGGAAGGAAATGCTATATGAGGGGAAAAACACCACTCACCCAGATATCAGCACTCAAGAAAAAGCCTTGGCTAACCCATTGGGACTTTCTATAGAGTAATATGTGGTTAGCACATGACCTGAGATACCTTTATTTCCTTTTCTGCCCTGAGGACAAATGTTCCATCCCAGAGCAGAAATCTGAGAGGGAGAGTGCAGAACTCAATTTCTTTTATTTTCTCTTCAGCTATTTACCCACCTTGTCAGCCCTAGTGAGTTAGGCATATAGGAAAATTTAAGAAGCACTGCTACTGAGATGCTTTTCTCCAAGCTCTAAAGGATATTAACTGGGGACTCAGAAGAATTTGAGAGCTAACCCAAGTTTTCCTCAGTTTCTTCAGCCAGTCACTAATGAATCAGTCACCTATGGCAGCTCATATAAGAAGGCATCACAGAAATGTGAAAGCAGTGCTGAGACATAACCCTACCAAGTGGAAATTCAAGTTCAAACTCTTCCCCACCCATAATGAAAGAAAAAGCAAACAATCTGAGGGAAAGTGACTTCTCATTTCCTGTGGGGCTCAACACAGCTCAGCCCAGCCCAACCCAGCCCATCCTAATTCTGCTTAGCTCAGTCAACCAAGACAGCTTATATTTTCTATTAAAAAGGAACTCTGGGGCTAGAGATGAACTTCTGGAAATGTGTACATAGTTCATAAGATTCAAGAGATGGAAGAAACTTGTAAAGGTCATCTAGTCCAACCTCTGTATTTTACAAATAAACAAAACAAGGTCCATAGAGGTGAAATCAAGAACAAGGTCACTTGGATAACAAGTAGCAGAGTGAGGATTCAAAGTCATATCCTCTGATTCCAAACCCAGGCTTTCTTCACTTTCTCACTCGACTGTATATGACTCTGCTTCTACAAACAGGAGCTGACCCACCCCCCAAAAAGTGAAATAGATTAAGTTGCTCACACTTGGATTGTTTTCCACTGGAAATCCTAATTTTGGCTCAGACTTACATTATAAAAACAGCAAGTAAATCCCTTTGCTTCCATGCCCTCATTTTTCCCATTTGTAAAAGGATGCTGCTAAGATCAGACAATGGTTTTGAGGGAAAGCTTCCTCCATAAATACATTGTGAACTACAAAGATCTCTCTTTCTCTCTTTCCCACCTATTTCCTTAACAAGACTTTATACCTCTCTGTCGGGATTTCTCTGCTAGAAACTTTACTTCTCTGCCAGGACCTTGCCACCAAGGAATTGAATTTTTCTATTCATGCATAGCAAAGGCTGACTTCCTAATGCCAATAATAAACTTCTCTTACCAGTCTAGCTTTTCAGGTTCATAAATTCCTTTACGAAGGACCTCTGCACCAACAGAAGGGGTTCCCACAACTCCCTGCCCTGTGCCGAATCCTAGGGAAATATAGGGGAGCCAAAACCTCATCATTTGATTCCTTGACCACAGCCCTGAGAGAATGCTGCTCGAGTCTGGGGGCTCCTGACAACTCAAAGTTTGAATGTTCTAGCTATAAAGTAGACAATAAGTCTACAAAGAGAGAGGCCACAGGAATCCCCACAAAGGAATTCTGCTCAAGCCTGGGGGGGCTCCTGACAACTCAAAGTCTGAGTATCTAGCCAGACAATAGGCAACAACAAGAAAGGCTTTTTTACCTTGCCCAGATTTCAGGGTTCCATTCGGTAAGGGAATCAAATGATGAGGTTAGTGGCAGATTTGAGGTTCAGGGAGCCAAATGAAGAGGTTTGGGGTTCCTAGAGATCAGGGAGTTAAATGAAGAAGTTCAGGGTTGTGTCCCCAAATGATGAGACTTGGCACAGGGTCGCCTCAATTCTCCTAGGATTTGGTGCAGGGCAGAGACTTATTGGAACCCCCTTCTAGTGGCGCAGAGGTCCTTCATAAAGGAATTTATGAACCCAAAAGCTAGACTAGTATAAGAAGTTTATTATTGGCATTGAGAATTCAGCCTTTGCTAAGCATAAATAGAATGAATTCCTTGGTGGCAAGGTCCTGACAGAGAAGTAAAGTTTCTAGTAAAAGAAATCCCGCAGAGAGATATAAAGTCTTATTAGGGAAATAGGTAAGAAAGAGATAAAGAGGGGTAACACTGAAAGAGAGTATCATTTCAGCGGGCAGAGGATTACTGCTATGCCAAGGAGAGAGAGAGGTTCCTTGGCATAGCATGGCATGGCACGTTAGATCCTCTGCAAGGAGTGAACCCCAAATTGGCTCTTTTTATAATAGAAGCTTAGGCTAGGGGGCAACTAGGTGGCACAGTGGATAGAGCACCAGCCTTGAATTCAGGAGGACCCCAGTTCAAATCTGGTCTCAGACACTTAACACTTCCTAGCTGTGTGACCCTGGGCAAGTCACTTAACCCCAGTTTTAGAAAAAAAAAAAAAAGAAGAAGAAGAAGCCTAGGCTAGCAGCTCTTGATGAGGGCTGGATGCAGTTTGAGCTGGAATCAGAATAGAGAATGGTGGGAATTGAATGAGTGTCTCTGGGCTAATAATCTTGGACTCAACCAGCCCTACCCGGATAAACAGAAATCACTTTATCTTGATTCTGTGGGGTGGGTCTCTCAAGGGGAGAGTTTCTCTGAGGAAGTTCCCAAAGTCAGAGAGAGAGAGAGAGAGAGAGAGAGAGAGAGAGAGAGAGAGAGAGAGAGAGAGGAGGAGCGCGAGCGAGCTTTGGGGCTTCCCTCATCAATATCAATTGTCGTGGGTAAATGTCAAATCTTCCTGGCAAGTGTACTTTCTGGTTCCAAGGTCATAAGCAAGAATGTATTCCTTTTAAGTCTAGACCAGTCCTCCTCATACAACTATAACAAACATTTCTCTAAATCACTAATAGAAAAGAAAAGCAAATTAAAGCAACCTACCTAACATCCTGACACAGAGCAAACTGAACAGGACTAGAACAACTTATTCAGCAGTAACATTAAAAAACCACTTTGAAAAACTTTAGAATTCTGATCAATCGAATGATAAATTGATCCAAATGACTGAAAATATCACTTCCTCCTGGAGAGATGATAGAATCTAAAATGCAAAAGGACATGCATTTTCTACCATATGTCGAAATGTGTTTTGCTGGACTAGACAAGCTAATTATAGAGGGTTTGTTTTTCCTCTTTGTTTTGGTTTTGTTCTGTTTTATGCAATTGGGGGGGGGGGGGGGAACACAATAGGAGTAACAAAGTATAAATGTGATGTAAATTTATTTTAAAGATCATTTAGAAAGGAAAAAAAATTAAGTGAATAAGAAAAATGAAAAACAAGTGATGGTTTTCAAATTTTTGATTATTTTTTATAATTTCATCAGTTATTTTCTGCCACACCTCTCCATTTTATATGTTTAACACTGTATTCTATACTCATGATCCCCCATATATATGTAATGATGGAGGTTGTATGTTTCAATATCTTTTCTCTGAGGCATTTTTTTTTTTTTTGGTTAGTTTTTCCCCGTATTATTTAGCATTTAACTTCCTCTTACTGACGCATTTATTTTTTTTTCCATAATGGGAAGGATCGGCACATGTACAGACATGATCAATTTGATAAGCATGTGGAAAATGCTAGGAATCTATTTCTGGGAGACAAAAGTACTAGAGCAGGCATGAACATTTTATATTGGCTTACTACTTGGTGAGATAAGTCTTTTTCCATTGGCTACATAGAGGAAAGTGGTATCTTTTTAAAATGACCGGTGTGAGTACTGATCAGGGCCTTTGCAGGATTCTTACATGAAGAGGAAGCCAGTAAGAGGCTTGTTTCTTACTCTCTCTGCCAGGATCATAAACCATAAGGATCTAAGAGTCCAGGGACCTAAATTGGTGATAGTTAGCCTCACCTCAAGGAACTTAGATTGATCATTTGGGGTGACCTTTGAGCTAGGCAGAAGTTCATAGTGTTGCCAGCTTTGTATCTGAAATTGATAGCACTAAAGCTATGCAGGAACTGAATTGAGGTGTGAGCCAAACCTTTCCTCATACCTCGACCCCACCCTTAAGACAGACAATCCTGAGGTGAAGATGGAACAGGCCTAATAAGGCCAGAGTCAACCATGTTACAACATATTACAAATTTTCAGTGTTAATAGTTACTGAACATGTACTACCCCTTAAGTACTCCCCCAACTTCAGCTTGCACAGATTTTATCTCTAAAGAGTCAACTTTTTTATAAGAAAAATAGCTAACAATTAGTATGAGCTAGACATTGTGCTAATGCTTTACAAATATTTCATTTGCTTCTCATAACAACTCCAGGAAGTAAATCATTCCATTTTTACAGACAAGAAAACAGAGGTCAAAAAGATTCAGTGTCTTGTCCATGATCACATCACTAATAAAGGTGGTCTGAGACAACCTTTGAATTTAGGCCCTCTGACTCCAGGCAATGTGCCATCTCACTCCCCCCAAAATTATAGTTCATCAACCTCACAAACGTGCCTCCTGTTAATAGAATTCTGGCTAAAATAGTGGTGTCAGGGTCCAGTTGAGCTCACTCTACAAATAACTCAGCAGACATTCATTCATTCATCAAAAATGAATCAGATTTATTTATAATCTCATTATTTATGCCTAAATCACGAACCCATTTTGACCTTATCTTTGTGTACGGTGTTAAGTGTGGGTCAATGCCTAGTTTCTGCCATATTAATTTCCAATTTTCCCAGCAGTTTTTGTCAAACAGTGAATTCTTATCCCAAAAGCTGAGATCTTTAGATTTGTCAAACACCAGATTATTATAGTTATTGTTTTGATTTTTTTTATTAGTTCCCTTGAAAGTTTTGACCTTTTGTTCTTCCAGATGAATTTTGTTATTTTTTTCTAGATCATTAAAATAATTTTTTGGGAGTCTGATTGGTACAGCACTAAATAGATTAGCTTAGGGAGTATTGTCATCTTTAATATATTCCCTTAGCCTATCCAGAAGCACTTAATATTTTTCCAGTTGGTTAGATCTGACTTTATTTGTGTGGAAAGTGTTTTGTAGTTTTGCTCATATAGTTCCTGGCTTCCTCTTGGCAGACAGATTCCCAAATATTTTATATTATTGGTAGTTATTTTAAATGGAATTCCTCTTTGTATCTCAAGCCGTTTGATTTTGTTAGTAATATGTAAGAATGCTGATGATTTATGTGAATTTATTTTGTATCCTGAAACTTTGCTAAAGTTGTGGATTATTTCAGCTTTTTAGTAGAATCTCTGCGGTTCTCTAAGTATACCATCATATCATCTGCAAAGAGTGATAATCTGATTTCCTCATTACCCACTCTAATTCCTTTAATCTTTTTTTCATTTCTTATTGCCGAAGCTAGTATTTCTTATACAATATTGAGTAGTAGTGGTGATAGTAGGCAACCTTGTTTCCCTCCTGACCCTGTTGGGAATGGTCTCAGTTTATTCCCATTACATATGATGCTTACTAAGGGTTTTAAATAGATGCTATTGACTATTTTAAGGAAAAGTCCATTTATTCCTATATTCTCAAGTGTTTTTAATAAGAATGGATGTTGGATTTTATCAAATGCTTTTTCTGCATCTAGTGAGATGATCATATGTTTTTTGTTAATTTGGTTATTGATATGTCAATATCAATGTCAATTATGCTAATAGTTTTCCTAATATTAAACCAGTCCTGCATATCCTGATATAAAGATGAAATGAACAGAACCAGGAGATCATTATATACTTCAACAATGATCAATTCTAATGGATATGGCTCTCTTCAACAATAAGATGAACCAAATCAGTTCCATTTGTTCAATAATGAATAGAACCAGCTATAGCCAGCAAAAGAACTCTAGGAAATGAGTGTGAACCACTACATAGCACTTCCAATCCCTCTGTTTTTGTCGGCTTGCATTTTTTATTTCCTCCACAAGTTAAATGTGTATTATTTCAAAGTCCGATTCTTCTTATGCAGCAAAATAACTGTATGGATATGTATACTTATATTATATTTAACATGTATTGGTCTACCTGCCATCTGGGAGAGGGGGAAGGGGGAAGGAGGAGAAAAACTGGAACAAAAGATTTTGCAATTGTCAATGCTGAAAAATTACCCATGCATATATCTTGTAAATAAAAAGGAATAATTAAGAAAAAAAATTTTTTAAAGAACCAGAAGAACCAAGTATAAAATCAAAGTGAAATGACAATAAGCTCTTCCCCATCCAAGATTGTACAAAAAAAAAAAAAAAAAACTTTCAGAAATTTTGGAAGCTAGGAATAAATAAGTCAATGTATGCAAAAGTTCAAAGCAACCTGGATCTAAAGGAGGCAGAGGTAAACCAGCACCCATGAAGTCAAAGTACCCATAAAGTTGCTATCCAGGCAACAAAGTACATAGGTCACTCTATACCTGAGCCTTGGCCAGAAATAGCTAGTTCACTCTTTTTGAAGAGGGTTCAGGCTCCAGTGTTGAGACAGCACTGAATCAGGGACCAGAGCAATAACCAGACAGCAGTACCAAGACTACAGCCACATTGGAGCCCACAGCAGGGACAGAGCCAGACTGATATAGCTAAGTCCCAAGGACATTCCAATTGAACCACAGAGAAGACAGGGCCATAACTATACCCTGGAAATAGCATTAGGCATCCTGTACCCAAGCTATACCCTAAGTCAAAAGCAGACCAAAGTCCAAGCAGCCCTATGCCCAAGGAAGGACCAAGGCAGCTCATACCTGAGCAAAAGCAAAAGGCAGGGCCAATGCAACAACTGGGCAACAAAGCATCTGTGGTTTTGGAAGAGCCTCCAATCAGCACAAAGGGCATATCTGGTTGAGATTTCTCACAATTACAAGAAAAAGCCAACTTCAGGTTTGGGACTGAGGAAGAAGAATTAGAACATTTCCTGGAACATAGTAATACCTCAATAAATGATTGTTGATTGACTGACTGAGAAGGGGTAGAGATTAAGCAGAATCAACAGGAAGCTGAGCTAAAGCCCTAAATTCCTAAAGTAACTGGGTTCTCATTTTCCAGCCAATTCTATCAAAATTGCTCTCTGCAAAGTCACTATTGTTCTCTTAGTTACCAAATCCAAAGGTCTTTTCTCAATCCTCAACCCTGCAAACTTTGAAACCACACTTAAAAACTCCTAGGAAGATCATAGCCAAAACCCAATTCTTTTAGATCTTATTATATATGATCTAAATGTATAGTAAACATCACATAAGACTTGGAAGCTAAAACTGAGAATCCTCTCTGAAAAAAAAAAAAAAAAATGACCATAGAATATTGTATTATATAAAGAGAAACATTATGCTTAAAGGTACCAGTGGTAGCAAATCATTGTTAATTCTTTATAATTATACATAGAATAACAATATGTAAATGTAGCCTGGATAAGAACTTCTCCAATTCTTGGATCTTCTTGGTATATGAGACAAGGAAATATTCTATCAAAGTAAGTATCAATGTAATCTCTACGACTAATACATACAAGTGAAGTTAATTGAATTTCAAGAAGAAATGGTAAAATTACAATAATAAGGGATCTCAAGGCACCAATTTCAGGATTAGACAAATTTGAAAAACAGGAAGGAAGTTAAAGATCTGAACAAAAATTTTAAAACGTGAAAATATTAAGTTGATTCCTGAATGAGAACAGAAAGGAGTATGCATATTTCTAAGCAGTATGTAATAAGATTACATTTACAAAAATTAGTCATCTACTAGAACATTAAAATCTCACAGATTCAAAAAATCATAAATATTACTAACAATACAATAAAAATGATATTCAATAAAGGTTCTTTAAAGAAAAGATTAAAAAGGAGACTAAATAACTGAAACTTAAGCAACTGGTACATAAAAAATAAAGTTATAGAAACACAAAAAAATTTCCTCAACTAAAATGATGAAATCACATACTAAACTTTTGGGATGTATTCAAAAACTTCCTTATGGGAAAAGTGATATTTTTAAACATTTCCATAAACAAAATAAAAAACTAATCAGTGAATTTGACAAACAACAAAACATCAAAAAAAAAATTTTTTTTAAACTAAACTGAACATCAAAGTAGAAATTCCAAAAATCTAAGGATTTTAAAAATTGAAAGGAAAAAACCACTGAAGAAATACAAATTTCCTATATCAAAAGGAGAATTAAAAATTGAAGATGAAAATGATACTATTTTGCCCAAGAAAAAACGGTAACTTAGATGAAATAGATGACTTTTAAAAAGTAAAGTACTGAGATAAACAGAATAATGGATCAAATATGTGCATATTATATATATATATATATATGAACCAGAAATTGAACAAGCCAAATTCATTTCCAAATCTGATGGACTTTCAAGTGAATTCTATAAAAGATTCAAATAGTAATTGGTTCCAATTTTACATGTTTTGAAAAACAAGAAAAGTTTCAATATCAAGTTGAAACAAACATGGTCTTAATACTTAATAAACCAAGGAAAGGAAAATGCAAAAAAGAAAATTACAAATGTCTAAGGAAAAGCAAAATACTCATATTACATAGACTCAAGACCCTTCTCCATTTTGCTTACCTCCATCTGGGTACTTTCCAGTTTATTGATGTACATGTACTTCCTTCTTAAACTGAAGTTCCCAAAACTGATCAGAAGCAATTTGACTTGAACAAAGCACAGAGGGACTATAACTTAATTACGATACCTCTTTAATGCTTCTCAAGATTGCATTAGCTTTTTTTTTTTTTTGACTGTTACATTGCACTGCGAATTCATACTGAAGTTGAAAATCATAAAAACATTCACATCTTTTTCATAGAAACTGTATAACTATACCTCTCCAATCTTGTACTGTTAAAGTTGATTTTTTTGAACCCAAGGATAAACTCGGCATTTTTCCCCTTATCAAGGTCTTTTTTAGATTCTGACTCTGTACTTTACATCCAGTACTTTAGTTTTCATTAAAAGCTTGCAGATCTGAAGAACATATTTATACCTTTACCTAGGGCACTGATAAAAAAGAAAAATGGCAGTTAAGACCCAGAACGTAAGAGTAAAAATATACATATATATATATATATATATATATATATATATATATATATATATATATATATATATATAATTGAATAAATGAAGAAATACTGTAGCTTAAGAGAAAATTCTAAACTAGAGTAACTTGTAAAAAGTACAAATAGAACCTCAGAGAAAAACTGGACCAGCCACACAAGGAGTATAAAAATGACTGAAAGAAACAGAGCACTAAAAAATGGAATTGGGATTGAAATAAGAATTCTGGAAGGAATAAAATAGCATATTACTTGGAAATCTTATTCAAATAATGAATCCCTTAGAAAAATAGAATGGAGTAATCAGAAGTCAATGATTCTATATGGGAAAAATGAACAACAAAATCCAAAATATGAAAAAGGAAAAAATAAATTATCTAATATCAATAACGACTCACCTACAAAAATAGTTCAAGAGAAAGAACTTAACAGTTATTAAACTCCCTAAATACCATAACCAAACAAAGGACTTAGATATCACATTACAAAAAACTATACAAGTAAACCACTTGTGTATCTCCTAGAAACCCTAAACTGAAAACATTCAGAAATGTCATATTTAAATTCTAGAGATTTCAAGTTAAAGACAAATATTAGATCAAACATCAAGGAAACCCAGAAAGGGTTACACTGAAAACAAACAATGCTTCAACTCCTATAAAAGAGAGAAAGTCTTGGAAGATTTTATCTACAGAAGACATGACAATGGCTTACAACCAAGAATAACCTGTCATTAAAACTATTCCTATGAGGAAAATGGGCCTTTAATGAAAGTGAACTTTTAAGCAATTCTGATGAAAAGTTCAGTGTGAAGTAGAAACTTTGAAGTTAAGGGAAACCTAGGCATGTCAATACATTTGACCAACCAGATGGTACTAACTAAACTTACATTCTAACAAAGGAAGAAGAGACAAGGATAAGAGAAGGGACTTACATATATTTTTTAAAATTATACAATATAAAGCTACTAGATGTATCTTTATTGTTTATACAATTAAAATGAGACACAGAATTTAGTATGTTTCAGGTGAATTTAAATTTTTTTTTAAAAAGCAAAGATAGTAATTATCTCTGACAGGGGAATGATAAAAACAGACACATTAAAAGAGAATGAAATTTTGCATAAAGGAAATATGAAAAACTAAACATCAATTTAAAATATGTGCATGCACCAGGACTTAGATACTTGAAAATTTAAATTTCAAAGCGAAAGAGTAAATTTTTAAGAGTTTATTCAGTGGGCTCATTTCAGAATAAATCTAATAAACAAGAAAGAAGCTGAAGACCTGAAGAGAATTTTAGGAAAGTTAGTAATATGAGTACTGAATGAATAAAAGGAAAACATTTCTCAGCTGATATTATGTTGGTCATAAAAACCCTGGGAACAAATGCAGAAATGCAAAACTCAGAAATATTAAAATAAAACAGAGTTTAAGATTAGCAACTACTGGGATAAGGATATTCAACAATTGTTGGCAGAACTGGACAGCAGTTTGTTAAAACTTAGGTTTAGGATTAGGTTAGGGTTTCAAACCAGCTAGTGCAATTAAGCCCAGATGGACATATAACAAATATAAAAGGCAGCATCATAAGCAAATTAGAAGAGTAGGAAAGGGCTACCTTTTAAACTATATATAGATGAAGAATTCTTAAGCAAAGTATAGTGAGGCTCATAATATAATAATAATAGGCATGATTACATGTAATTGAAATTTTTATACAAATACCACCAATGCAGTTACTGTAATGCCGGAGTAACTGAGGCAAGATGGAGATTACAGAGTATTTAATAATTTATTCAAAAGGGAGAGATTTACTGGGACCAAATGGATTCATGGTTTGGTCCCAGGACTGAATGAGACTATCGTTTCCAAGAATCCAGCAAACAATGCGAATTCTCAATGACCTATATATACATGCAGCTCAGACTGGGGGGGGAGATAGACTGAGGGAGGATGCTGAGAGTGGGACCGGGACTCTGACAGGGTGGGATGAGCCACCAGAGATGGGATGACATAATTGTAATGTTCTCTGTTGAGGTTTTCTTGGGATCTGTGGAGGCAGCCTTTGTTTCAGTTCAATAATCACCATAAGTACAGCCAGGTATTAAATTCAAAATCCTTTATTATCTCTTTCAAAGTCTTGTCTCCTTTTCTGGGGCTTGATCAACTTTCTTAGAGGCCTCTCTCTCTCCTTGGTTCTGAGAGCTTGAGCTCCCACCTATCTTCTCTGGCTTCTGAATTTCCTAAATCCAAAGGTTTGTACTTCAGCCTCTAGCCACCACAAAGGTAGATGATGGAATGAATCTGTCTCAGCCTCTGAGAGTTTCTAGTGTGCTTGTCCTTTTTGGCTCTGAGAGCTTCTTCCTTATATGCTCTATACTGAGTATAAATTAATCACTGTATCACTAGGAAATCATTATTTGTGTTAGGATTAAATCAGTGCTAAACTAGATTTAACCATTGTCTCCTCAATCCCACTCAGTATCTTGTTTCAAGTTCTGGCCCAAAACATCTCCTTGTAGGATTAAACCAATCATAGTGAACCATGCTAAATTAGATAACTATTGTCCCTAACAATTCCACTGACTTAGTACCTTGTATTGTAAGAATCCTTTGTTTCAAGTTCAGAGTTCTGGCCCATAACAATAATGTGGGGAGGAACCCCGGAGATGGGGAGAGGCATCTTGATAAGACGGTATCTGATATTCTGATAGCTTGGGATGGGGAGAGTCATTCTGATATTGATCTATTATCCTTATCAAATATTCTAATAAAGAGGGAGGGGTGGTTTTGCAAGATGGAGCAGAACAATTACAAATCCAGGCATAACAATTAGGGAAACTGAGTCAGGACAATAAAAGAGAACTGTGAGGTAACATTAAAATTAAAAGAGAATTGCTAACTTGGAAAAAAATCTTTATGGCAAATTTCTCTGATAATGACAGAGGTGTGCAACTAACTGTGTTTCCTTTAATCTATAAAATTAATCACTATGAAATTCTGTCCCCTATTTTGATCTGTAAAAGAAGAGAGATTGGTGTCTCTCAGACTCCAGAGAGTCTATGAGAGAGAGCATATCCTCCTGGCTGAGCTTTTCTAAGGCAAATCATCCCATTGATCTTTTGGAGATGCAGACCCTTTTCAGGAAATTCCAAATTCCAAAAGCCTTCAAAGTAGTTTCCATTCAATTAGAGGTCTAGGTCTGGGGATTTTGGCTTTCTTTTCAACTTGAACCATGAGCCTCAATATTCCCTATTAAAGGGCAATTTTAAACTCACTTCTTTGCAGAAATGTCCAAAGTAGCATGCTTTGCCTCTTTGGCATAGCTGCCAGGACCCTGCCCACTATGAAGACATTCTCTTCTCAGTGCCAGCCTCCATTTCCCTAATAGGACTTTGCCACTGGGAAGTTAGTCCACTAGAACTCCATCACAATGACCAATCCAGAAGATTTATGTGTCAATCCAGTGGCAGAGGAACTAGAGGCACAAAATGAGACATACATTATTAAACAGAGTCCAAATTTGTTTTGCTTTAGTATACTTGTTACAAAGATTTTAAAAATTAATTTAATTTTGGAGACAGTAGTATAGTGATAAACAACAAAGCAAATAGAGTCAATGAAATAATTAATTTATTAAATCATTTTAAGGAAAGTAATAATGGAAAGGGAGTGATATAAAAATAACTGAAAAGCGCACTAATGAAACATTGAAAAAATACATAAAACAAAGGGAAAAAATTCAGAAGTGGACAAGGACATGCATGGTAATATTGGAACTACCATATTTTACATTTTAAAATATCTCTAAATGTAATCAAGTTTTACATTGTCATAAACAATCCTCTTTTTCTACACTTCTTTATATAATCCATATTTTTCAAATTTTTATGATTTATTTTTCAAACATAGTAACAAAAAAAAAATTTTTTTAAATGTGAACTTGCTTAATAGTTGTCTTTGAATCAAGAGACATTTTAAAGTATTAAACTTACCTTAAAATCTAATTAAAAAGAGAATATATGTAAAGCAAAGACTGTTGACTTTATTAGGGGCAAAATGTAAATCCATGAGATCCTCTTTTATATTTACTTAGATTGCATACAACTTTAAGTACACATGAAAGCCTCAAAAACTATCCCTTCAAGAAGTAAAATCATTATTATTCAGTTTCTTGAAAGCTTGCCAAGTTATTCTTTTAGCATATAATTTTTTCCAACACATGATTCACTACAAAATGGTCTTTAAAACAGAATTTCATGTTGTGTCAAACAACAATTGTAGTTACATTTCAGTCTCACCCAACATGCAAGAAATACACCATCTTTAGAATGCTGACAGGTCACATTGGTTAATTTTTAGTAGAATTCTTTTATGAATTCAAAATAGCACCCATATTTCTACTTCTATCATTCAAATTCAATGTCTCTGATAAGCCATGAAAGTGTATGATGAAAACTTTTTCATGCTATTCTTATAAGCCTTATTAAAATTTACAAGTTTGTTGCAAACTTGAACAAAAATGATGAAAGGTTTCAAAGCTGTAATTTCTGTAAAAGAAAGAAACAGTAAAATTTAGATTTCAAGCCTTTAGGTTTAAAAAAAAAATACATTGCCCAAACCCCCATTTATTAATGTCATCACTTTTTCTCAATAATCATTTACCGTAGACTTTACTCCTTAAAACCTTAAGCTCTTCATTACCAAATCTCCAACCTATCATGTTCCCTTCATTTCAGCAATGTAACTAATCGTGATCCCTCACTCCCATTATGCTAGCCAATGTTTTATATTTTATGCTTACAAAAGTAAGTTGCATCTTCAATTCTGGATCATTGGCATAAATTGAGGCAAGCCATTGGCCCTTTATTATCAATTATTATTATTAAAAATCTTAACTAATAAATCAGAGGAGAAAAAATATTAAGCTATGGCAAAATTAATACAGACCAATATTCTATCATGTTGCTCAGTTGTGTCTCTTTCTGACTCAATGAACCATAACCAAAAATGATGTCCAAGGAGTTTTCTTGACAAAGATACCGCTGTGATTTGCCATTTCCTTCTCCAGTGGATTAAATAAGTTAACGGACTTGCTCAGGGTCACACAGCTAATCAGTGTTTGGCTATATTTGAATTCAGGTCTTCCTGACTCATTTCCCGTACTCTATTCAAAGAGTCACCTAGGTGCTTCCGAATAGGAAGCCTGTATTTTATTTGATGCTTTAAAATTCATGCAGACAACCTGCAGATAATATAATAAGAGATAATCTGAATATTTTATATTTGATTTTGTAAATGCATTTTTGGACAGAAGAGTTACTACCTTCTGAATGATGTTTTACTTAGCCTACTTAAATTTACTATCTAAGTGCCTATGGTAATTTATCTTCTGGATTGTCCACAAACCAACTGAAAGACCAGACATACAATGACAGAAGGAAATTGATTCAGTACTAAACTTTACAGAGTAATTCATGAATAGAAGGCATTGTATTTAAAAACACACACAAAAAAAGGTTCAGTCTTTACTTCAAACCTCTAGACTAGGGATTATCACTATGAATGTCACTAAGACCTAAAGAAGAAGCCTCAGGGCACAACAAAGAAAAAGGTCCTTTTGATAGTAAGCTCACTTTGGTACTATAAACTACTTAATCTCAAATTCATCATTTAATATAAAAAAGAAAAATATGGTTGTTAGTCATCAAAACTTCCTCAAGTTTTCAGATGGAAAAAGTTATAGAGAAAGGCTGGCATTTTATATTTGGTTCTGGCAGAAAACTAATTTTTTCCAAGACTACTGTTTATGAGACAATGTTACAAATTACAAAGCTATAATTTTTACAAAGTCAAGTTTTCAATACTGTTTACAAAAACCAAAATTTAACTGACATCATCTAGACATTTTGTAAACATTTTTAGTATAGTTCAGAAGAATATACTAGCTGGGAAGTACCATTATCCACCAAGACCAAGAATTAAACAGAAACAGGAAGAGATTTTCTTTTCTGATTCTGAAAATAGTGTTATGCCACTCTTTTATTGTCCTGACTTAGTTTCCCTAATTATCCTGACCCAATCCTGACTCAGTTTCTCTAAGTATTCTGCCTCATTTTATAATTGGTCTGCTCAACTCTGCTTAACCACCCCTTCCTCCTAATCATGATGATCCAGATAAGGAGAAAGACCCTCTCTCTTAGGTATCATCAGAATGTTGGGTACCTCTCCCAATTCTGTAATCCCAATTATCAGATATGCCTCCCCTCACCCAGTCAAAACCGGATTGTCAGAGTCCTGTTCCCTGACTCCACCCCTGCCCCACTCTACCTCCAGAGTCTGAGCCATGTGTATATGTGTCATGGAGAACTCACACTGTTTGCTAGATTCTTGGAGCCAATAGTCTCATTCAACCCTGGGACCAAACTATGGATCCATTTGGTCCAGTAAATCTCTCCCTTTTAAATAAATTATTAAATACTCTCTAATCTTTATCTTGCCTCAGTTTCTCCCGAATTACATTTTGGAGGCTTCCCAACAAGATGTTAGAAAATGAACAGGATTAGAGATTAGAAGACCTTCCGGTCTCCGCGTTGGGTCTCAGGGCAGCTGGAGATCTGGGTTCTTTACTTGGAGAGGCTGGCCCTCTGGATTTTTTTCCAGAGTGTCTGGGAAAGAGAGCAGTTTCCAGCTACAACTATGCTTGACAGTGAACACCTCCATTTGGCTATGGGAGAATCTGCAGGGTAAGTTTTCTGTCTGGTCTGATTGCTAGCAAATCTGGTCCCCACAAAAAATTAGTCTGACAAGCCATACAACTCTGCAAAATGCCAGTAGGATGCTACGTGGCATTATCTAAAGTACCTTTTGGGTACCTGAATATCTTTTGGTACTACCAAGTTTTAATCTGGGCATTCTCTGTGAAGGCAGACTTCCCTCAGAGCTATCCTTTCTTTCCAGATAGCCGGTCTGTGTTAAATGTTTTATTTTATGTTGTAACTACTCAGTCAATGTCTATATGTGACTTGTTTGTCCTGCTGGTTCAGAGCTCTGCTAAATTAAGAAATTTTGGAATTGACTGTTTCAATGATGCAATTGTATCTAGTATAAAATTCGCTTGTGATATTAAACTTTTAAAAACTGGCACTCCAGTAGTTTAAATTCAGAAATAGCTTGGATTGAACTAGCCTAGAGAAGGCTTCTGGAGATCAAAAGGAGTTTATGCTAATTGCTTTGAACTCTGGCTGGAGAAACATCTGATTTAGAATTTTAAGATGGCTTTAAATTTGTGAGAAATAATTTTACTATTGCCTTTGCATGCCTGATTTGTTCTGAGTATTCTTTTAGGCAGTTTTAAATTGTGGGAAATAATTCTACTGTTGCCTGTGCAGGTTAGATTTAGTTATCTTTAAATGTAATATCTTAAGAACTTGTTGACTGAAAGGGGTCATGTGCCTCTAGGTAAAGACAGGTCAGACTTTTCTAAAGGCTCCAACATTGGCCAAAGTTGGAGCTTAGGAAAAGTCCATTGGGAATAATGGCTACGTGGGGCCAGAGAGAAATTCATTATTTGAAATATGATAGGAAAAGCAGTTTGATATTGGGAATTTAAAGCTGTATTTGATTGGATTTTAAGTTAAAATATAGGTTATTAAAAACAAAATGCCAGTAGCTTACCTTGGGAGGTCGTGTTTATATCTCCCTACTTAGATGATATGTTGCTTTCTAGAAGTATTGGGTAATTTGTAAACTATGCTCTGTTGGATATATATATTAAATTGTATGAAATTTGGTTTTTAAAGTTTTTTTTTAAGTGATTTAAAGACAAGGGACAAGAAAGATTAATTTGCAAAAGCAATTAATAGTTTAAATGGAGCATCTAGTATTGGTTTGTGAGTGTTTAAAGCATGTCAGAGAAGGTTTGAGCAAGTAAGCATTGGAAGGAGAGAGAGAGAGAGAGGTGGTGTGAGAGAAGGAAGGAGAGAGAGGAAAATAGCTTTCCAGAAATGGGGAACAAAAAGGCACAAATCCCTAGTGAATTTGCCATTTGCCATGAGAAAGGAGATACTCCATGAGGTTGGGGCCTGTCTTTAGCTAGCAGATTGGATCTTGGAGGAAAATGAGGTTGGGGCCTGTCTTTAGCTAGCAGATTGGATCTTGGAGGAAATGGCACCCTAAAAAGGTTAGCTGTGAGAAGTTGGGGCTGGGAAGCATGGTAGAATGGAGGAAGGATGACCATGTGGAAAAGGGACAATCTAACCCCCCTCCCCACATTAAGATGGTGTTTTTGTTGTTGTTTGGACAAACTGCAGCTCCTTGCTGGTTCAAATATTAATTGCTTCTACTGTTTAATTGATAAGGGCTTCTGAAACTATATAATTTTTTTGTGCTTTTAAAATGTTTCTGTTATGGACGATATCTAATTTAATATTTGTCTATGTATTGGGTATTTTAAAAAGCAAACTGATTTGTATAACGTTCAGTTATGGAAACATCTATTTAGATATGAAAGAAGTGAACTTACTGAGACAAATTCTTACTGTTATAAATATAAGGTTATGGTAAATATTTGTTTAGGATTTATATGAAACTTTGGTTAATAGAATATGTTATTAGAAGTAAAATTCCTTGGGCTTATAATTAATGCTATTTGGGAATTTTAAAGCTCCACAGTTAGTGGGACAATTAATTGGAGTAAAAATGAATTAAAGCTATTTTATCCTGCTTTGCTGAAAGTTAAGTTTTAACTGCTTATGTTATGGTTGTGTCCCTCCTGTGACTGATTTCTATGATAAGAGCAATGGTTAATAGAAACTGTTAATGCAATTCAATTGTGTCATTCCTTGCTATTTCCAATCTGATTGTATGTTATGCCTTGCTGTTTCCAACTTGGTTATATGTAATCATTATATCCTAAATACTTGGGTAAATAAGTATTTAGTCTGATCATTTATCTGTTACTAAATATTTGTGTCTGTGGATATTCAGGTTTTTAAAGATTTCTAAATAAGAGAGGACAATTAGCACAGTGAGAAGCTGCTGGCCAATTCATACTGTCCTCTTCACATTTTCTATCAGTCTGTTCTAACCTTTACTTGTCAGATTTGTATTTTCTGTTCTAGATTTTGGTCAAATTACAGGTATTGACTTGCTTCTGGGACCTAGATCAGCATGCCAGGCCACACCACATGTATCCTCTGCATGGACTGTGTCTCCTGCCAATGCCCAGCCTGAAGCAGTTTTCGGTCCTTTAATCCTGATGGACTGATATGGGGAATTTAGGAACCCTGATTGGATCATCTATTACTGTGTGTTTAAAATTTGGGATGGATTTGTTAAAAACCGTTTAAAAACTATTGCTGTATGTTTGAGGGATTTTTAAGAAACTTACTGTACTAGTCTGTTATGTATAGGAATTTTGATTCACTCTTGGGATTTATATGTGGAATGGTCATTTGATAATTCTTTTCTGTGAGAAAAGAAAAAAGGGAGGAAGGAAACTGGTTGAAACTGGGGAAAACTGATGTATTTTTCTTAGGCACTTCTGCCCTGCCCCCTATTTCATTAGTTCAGATTGAGTTGGAAATTATTTAAACAGTCCTTTTCATTTTTACTCTTTGCTTAAAATTTAATGGACTATGATTTGCTAGTTATGTTTTAACTTTGAAATCCCTTATTCTGTTGGAATTGCCCTAGCAGACTATTTTTGGAATTATGCTTTAGAAACAACCAGAAATCAGACACCTGTCCTGGGATTGATAGTCTCTGATCTGTTTCTCCATTCCTGTTACCCAATTCCTTAATTAGTATTTCAGCATTCTCAAAGGACCTTGCAGTTTGGTATCAGACCTCTAATAGTTCCGGGTTGCCTGCTTTGGTCTAACTGCATAATTTGCTCAGAAATTTCTTTCCTATTAGCAGCTCCTGTTCTATTGAGAGGGGACATGTGGAACTACTCCAAGCTCCACTTTTTCCCTCTTTTGAAGTCCCTGACAGACTTGGGGTACCCTCTTAGGATGGGCAGCAGGACTGTCTTGAGCACTGCTACTCAGCAGAGGCTGAGTTAAATGCCCAAATGACCACAGACCTAACTCACAGCGAACTATCTGTCTCAAACTGGATTCTCTGGTTGAGATGCTCCCCAACCGCAGAAGACCTGCTATTTCGGCAACAAGGAGGCCTGTGTGACTCTCTAAATGAGGAATGCTGTTTTATGCTAATAACTGTAGGGTTATCAAGGAGAGACTTGTCCTTGCCATAAGCCCTTGCATTTTTTTAGTTTTAGTTTGTTTTATTTGTTTTACATAGGATTGGTCAAATACCTTCTTCTTTTTTTTTTTTTTTAATTTATTCATTTTTCCAAATTATCCCCTCCCTCCCTCCACTCCCTCCCCCCGATGGCAGGTAATCCCATACATTTTACATGTGTTACAATATAACCTAGATACAATATATGTGTGTAAATACCATTTTCTTGTTGCACATTAATTATTAGCTTCCAAAGGTATAAGTAACCTGGGTACATAGACAGTAGTGCTAACAATTTACATTCGCTTCCCAGTGTTCCTTCTCTGGGTATAGTTATTTGGTCAAATACCTTCTAGAGGAAGGTATTTGAATATTCAGAAGAGAGAGAGTGTGGAATGTTATGCCACAGTTCTCTTTTATTGTCCTGACTCAGTTTCCCCAATTATCTTGACCCAGTCCTGACTCAGTTTCTCTGAGTGTTCTGCCTCAGTTTATAATTGGTCTGCTCAACTCTGTTTAACCACCTTTCCCTCCTAATCATGATGATCCAGATAAGGAGAAAGACCTTCTATCTTAAGCATCATTATGTTGGGTGCCTCTCCCAATTCTGTAATCCCAGTTATCAGATATGCCTCCCCTCACCCAGTCAAGACCGGATTGTCAGAGTCCTGTTCCCTGACTCCACCCCTGCCCCACTCTACCTCCAGAGTCTGAGCCATGTGTATATGTGTCATGGAGAACTCACACTGTTTGCTAGATTCTTGGAGTCAATAGTCTCATTCAACCTTGGGACCAAATCATGGATCCATTTAGTCCCAGTAAATCTCTCCCTTTTAAATAAATTATTAAATACTCTCTAATGTCTATCTTGCCTCAGTTTCTCCGGCACTACAATAGTTAACAGGCAACTTCCCTCTTTATCATGCTTCTTTCCTTACAAAATTTTATGGGTTATGCAAGAAAATGACTTGAACAATTTCTTGATATATCTAAGTAAAATAATTATGTCAACTGCATTGACATTAAAATTAAAACATGTTAAACATAACACAACTTCACTTATGCATAGGTCACACACATGGCAAAAAATATATTCCTCTCAAGACAAAAAATACTCTATAAAAAACAAGCTCAGAAAATAATTAAGAACCACTCTTTCAACTTACCATTTTTTCTTTCTGATGTATAAAATATGAATATCTTCACTCCGATATTCTTCATCATGCTTTTCCAAAGGAATCTTTTCCAAGTCAAAATCCAACTGGAGGAGCTATTATAGAATCATAAAATATATATAGAGATAGATATTTATATAGTTTTAAAAAGCCAATTAACTTTCATCTCTTTACATTACAAAAAAAGCATTAAGGTAAACAATATTACTATATATCCTAATCTAAGGTAGTCTAAAGTACAAGTTCTTTCATAGAGAGCCTGATCACAAACACATGGATTTCTCAAGAATTCTTAGTTGCATTATGCGTAACTGTCATCTACTATAAGATTGAATGAGGGGGGAAGATATACTTCTTTACTTTATGTAGGATACCAGTCTCCTAAATCAACCCCTAAGCAGATATGGAACAACTAGAGGAAATAGTTACGAGGGCCTTTTTCCAATGAAGGATAGTATTTGTGCTGTTTATCATTATTATTATAATACATGATCAATGTTTGCAAAAAAGACCACCATAAAAATATTTGTACTTTACCAACATCAATTTTTGAAAACAAAATTTTATTCTTTGAAGAAGCTGTTAAGACCTTCCAAATCCAATTAACAACACACTTATACTTGGTGAATTCAATGCAAAAGTAGAAAAAGGTAATGAGGCAAAAAAATTAGGAAAGAATGGTTCAGGAAAAAAGAAACAATAAAGACAAAATGCTTCTAAGTTACAGTCTCTAGGCTCAATGAGGTGATTCAAGGCAATTCCAATAGACTTGTGAAGGACAATGCCATTCACATCTAGAGAAAGAATTGTAGACTGAATATGGATGAAAAAAGGCATAGTATTTTCATCTTTTTTGTTGAGGTGATGGTTTTGTTTCCTTTTCTTTCTCTTTTGTTTTTCTCCCTTTTAATCTTTTTTTTTTTTTTTTTTTTTTTTTGCACAGCAGGATGAATATGAAAATACATTTAGAACTGCTTATGTTTAAATTATTAAAAAAAAAAATTGTACACGTTTAACCTATATCAGATTGACAGAGGGGTGAGAGGATGAAACTATGTTCCCTTTTGATCTGTAAAATTAACACTATGAAATTCTGTCCCCTTTGATTCCTGGCCTCCCAGATTCCATAGAGTCTGAGAGAGAAAGAGCACATCTTCCCAGGCAAGTTAAACATCATTATTCAATTGGAAATCTTGGTCAAAAGTACTCCATTGATCTTTTGGGGGTGCCGCTCTAGATACTCGAAAAAAAAAATCTTGGACTGATAATCAGGTCAAACTGCCCCCCCAACTTCCCAAGATCTGCTCATAAAGTAGGTTTCTATTGACTCATTTCTTTGCAGAGACCCAAAAAGCAGGACCATGCCTTGTCAGGGAATCTCTCTCCTTGGAATGTATGTGAAGACATTCTCTTCTCAGTGAAAAATCTTTTGTCATTTCTCTGCCACTGAGGAAGTCAGTCTCCTAGCAAAGCTGACCTCTGCAGTGCCAATAAGTTTCCTTTTTTGCCAGTGTAATATTTTGGGTTCGTAAATTTTTTCACTAAAAGGGGATTCCCACAACTCTGACTGCCACTAGAACTCCATCAAGATTGCTTGCTGGGGGAGAGCGAAAAATCTGAAACACAAGATTTTCCAAAGATGAATATTCAAAACTATCTGCATGTATTTGAAAAATAAAGTACTACTAAAAGAAAAAATTAGTCTCATGACTCGATAGTACCAAGATTTTCTTTGAAAAAAATAATTAACAGGATTTGAACATGGTATGAACCAAATAATATCATAAAAAAATGATCAAATAAGGTAACACAAGGAAAACACTTTGCAAACTTTAAAGCAGTACGTAAATGTTAGTATGATTATTAAAAAGATACTATTTTAGCAAAGAAGCTAGACTTCTTATTGATGCAAGAATTATTCCTGAATCAGCAGTCTATATACAATCAGATTATCAACTTGTCAAAATTAAAATCAGAATTATTAAACTAGAAAAGGAATGAGAAAAAAATATATACAGTTAAAATGTTTTAACCCTGCATTATTTGTTACTGAAAATAAAAAATAGGAAATGGACAAATTATAATTTATTTATTATAATGATTTATTATAATAAATAAATGTATTTGTTTATATTATAATTATAATAATTGTATTTATTATAATAATTCATTCAGAAATTAAATGTCAAAACAAGGAGACCAAAAGAATCCAAAACCCTAATCAGCAAATATTTAACTTACTTGCCAAATAGAGGGATGGTTACCCATGTTAGAATAAATCTCATTTGTTAAAGCTTCTGAAAAAAGGATAACAATTAAGAGCAGTACCATCTAGTAAGACAGAGGGCAAAACCAATTTAAAGAAAGCTTGTTAAGAAATCCAACTAAGCAAAGTCATCACAAAGGTATTAAAGGATGAAAATAGGAAAAAATCCACTTTAGTAGACTGTTTTCTATAACAAGAGTAATGGAACCACCACATTAGCATCTTAAAGAATCACTCCCTGAGATACACTAATGGTGACAGAAATTGTACTTAAAGAATCAGAAAAAACCAACCTGAGATAGAGATTGGATTTGTGGCAGAAAGACATGACCAGGGATTCTGGGAGACTGATAAACAATGTATACGAAGGAGAAGAAAATATGAAGGCATGGGAAAATTGTGGCCTTTATTAATAATGAAAAGCGATGTATCAATAATATTTCACTAATACCAACTTACATGCCTGCTCTTCACTCTATAAACAATCTTTATGAGTCCTCTGTACACAAATAAGGGACATTCTTAATGATGGTTTATCAAGGCTGACTGGAATTTGCCTTGACTATTTCCAGATGATCATGTTTACTAGCTTTGTTATCTGAGTTTGATATAAAGGCTTCAAATGATTCCAACCAAGTCACTCAAGTCTTGGGAATACAAAAATTTAGGAAATAATCAAACAATCCTCTCAATGACATTGAGCAGAAAGAGCCAGACTTCCTAGGCACCTTTAAAAAGGAATAACCAGGGGCAGCTAGGTGGCACAATAGATAGAGCACCAGCCCTGAAGTCAGGAGGACACTTAATACTTCCTAGCTGTGTGAGCGTGGGTAAGTCACTTAACCCCAATTTCCTCAGCCCAAAAAAAAAAAAAAAAAAAGAATAACCACTCTTCAGTTGCTTTTCTCTCCCAAGTAGCAGACATTAGGAATATTCAAGTTTATCTATGGTAATATAGGGGAAGACCATCACCTTTGCCCTGCCCTCAGCAATATACCAATCATTTTCACATGGCAACTAAAGTAGGAAGAATTCTAGTAGCTAATCATGAGAAAAATGCCTCTTCTGTTTTGTTTCTCTAACTTGTTCTGAGTGACTGAACAGTGATCATGTGACATACAGGTTCAGCCTTAAAGCTGATCTCCTGTTGGAGATCTTGGTTTCACTATCTGGATTTCACTACTTGGAAGTAAGTGGCATTAAAAGGAATATATGATTCAGATATTCAGATAGCCACCAAATAGGATATATACCCAAGATTAAATGTAAAATGCCTATTCAGTAAACAGTCCCATAAATAGCTTCATGTTCTGATATTTAAGTGTCAACTTTCCTAGGGTGAACAACAGTTAATCCCCCAACTCATGTTTAAATTATTCTGTCAATGTTTGCTTGTGAAATTAAAAATGAGAACCATTCAGAGGTCAATGCAGTTGTACATGGAAAGTGCCAATAGGTGGTACACATAACTCATGAAGATTTCCTAAAAGGATTAAAGACCATCACCAAAGAATTATAATACAGAAAGAAAAGATGGATAATCATGTGACTAGAATGAAGTACTTCAACTGATAACCTGGTAGTCTGGATCTTCAGCAGTGTTGTGTGGCCCCCATAATGGAACTTCTAGGAGAACAGAATGGGTACATATAGATAGTTATTTGCTTTACAAGAAAGAACTTCTGAAATGTTGAGATCACAGATCCATTTGTGTATTTGGGTAATGGAACTTTGAAGTCCCTCAAACTTGGGAACCATAGAGCAAACTTTTCCCATTTCTTAAGCTATAAGAGAATTGGTATAAGAGAATTTCCAAGAGTATGTGCCCAGGAAGGGAGCCAAGAAACATACCAAAACAAACCAAAACTAATTCCAAAACTTCTGTGTGGCATGGAGCTGATGTTGAGCTCTTGAATACTATGCAAAATGGTTAGGAGCTTTGGCAGATCCTACAGAGTTGTAAAGACTGGTAGCATCTATAAATCTTTCTTCCAAGACCCAGCCTAGAGGATTAGGCCCAATTTTTCTTTTTTTTTCCTGCCAGAGCAACTCATTAAACTTTTTATCAGTGTATTGAGAGGGTTATGATTTGTTTGCAATAGTACACACGAACTCATATATCAATTATTTTTTGATCATATAATTCTTGCTCAGCCTATACACATACAGACCCTATTATGCAATTTTAGTGCTACTTTTAGAGTAGTTAGAAACATTTGCTTAAAAAGCTGCAGAAACCTCTTCCAGATATGAAGTATAAAGCTCTCCTCAAACTCACATGTTTTGAAAAGAGAATCCACAAAACTCTTTTAAAAACCAGCAGACATGATAATAATCTGATATTAAAAAAAAAACAAAACCAGCAGACATGTCACATATGCCCTCCAGAGGATAAAAGGAAAACATGTCTTATACAATTTTATAATATTTCTTGTTCAGGTGAAATGAATTGTTGCTTAAATGAGACAAAATATGAATTGAATTAACTATTTAAGTAGATTTTTCTCTCTCCTTTCATTTTTCAGCAACGATCCAAATGATTTTCTACCAATAATTTTTTTTTTTCTGGCGGTATTAAGTTCATTTTAAGGATATCATTATATTTACTACTAATAATACTAATTTGTATTGGACAAACTTCAATAATGAATTTTTTTTTTAACAAATAGAATTCATCAAGAATTCATTTTTTCAAAAGAAAAAAAGCAGCCCCATTTTTCAAAGAATCCAAAACAAACATATAAAAACATTTAAAATAATAATAATAATAAAATTTATATAACACTTTAATATCAGCAAGGTACCTTACATAAATTATATTATTTCAACCACTCAAAAATATGTGCTTTTATTATTCCTATTTTATAGAGAAGAAAATTAAAAGCTTAGATTAAGTCCAGGATGAGATGACTACCAAGAGTGTAAGGTAGAATTTGAATGAGATTTTCTTAATTCTAAGTATAAAGTTCTAATCAGTAAGCCTACTTGCCACAAAAACCATTTATAAATACTGACAATAGAGATCTAATTGTTCACTCCTTTGGGAAAACATCAATTGTACTTTTTCCAGAGAATTTTAAGCTCTGAAAATAAATGATAAATACTCAATAGTCATCAACTATAATAAAATACTTACCTCAAAATACTTTCTCTCTATTTCTGGGTTTTTCCCCATAGTTCGTTGTTCATAACAACATATGATGCAGGTCTTAGGTCCACTGAGATCCTTTAAAGTTTTTAGTAAGGGTTCCAAAGACTGTTCAAAAGGTAACAATCAGTTACTATTGGGTCTTCTTTATATTTTCTAAATTACTTAGTATATTTTGTAAAGATTGCTCAAATCTTATTCAAGTTCCAAACTTCACTTAATCAATAAATTGGCCTCAAGTTTCTCTGTCAAGGAATAATAAAATGGATATTCTAAATGACTTTAATTAATGGGTCAAAATGGAAAGAAATGAAAATTTAAAGAAGGTTGTTCTTTACATTTAAAAAAAAAAAAAGCAAATGATTAAAGTAAACTAAATTTAAAACTCAAACTGCTCATGTTTTTTGGACTTTTATCCTTTAAAAAATTAGTGCCAAATTTAAGCATTTCCTTAATCTAATCACAAGTTAACTCTATGTTTAGTGGATATGTGAAAGATAAGCATCTCTCAAAACCTTATGCTACTACCATTTAAAGAAAAACACAGCATTACTCTAGTAAAATTCTAGGCTCAAAAAAAAATTCCTAATGTCATTTCTTTACAAACATTTACATAGCTCCTCAAATGCCATTAAAAAAGTCTGAATAATTCATTCTGAATAACTAAAAAATTCACAAATCTTAATGGTTCCAAACTGCTCTGTAACTTACTTAGCCTTGCTTTACTCAGATGTATATTTTTACTATTTTACCTCTTCATAGTATATACAGTCAGCCATCAATATGTAATCAGGTGGAGAGAAACAGTCTTTTCTTTCTTCACCCCTTAAAAGGAGACAAAAATTTATCAAGATTAATTTCTCTAATTTTAAAAAGTTATCGGGTTAGGAAACTAGATAATTTCCTCCGACTATTTTTTTTTTAGCACAGATACACTTTAAATAAAACTACATTTGCACAATTCTTAAACTCAAGTTAAGAGTATACAAACCATTTCAGTACCTTGGCTTGTACAGAACCAGTGATGAGATGCTCATTCATTTTAATATTCAATTTAAGCAAGTCCTGTAATTCTTCCAGATCTGTGACTATAACATCTGCCCTACAAAGGAAGCAGAAATACACCAGGTGTGAGTATAAATAAATATACGGAGAAGGATCGCCAATCTAGTCAGCCCTCCCCCACAACTTCACTGGGAGAGGGAGGGGAAAAGAGCGGGCGGGTAGAAGGATGCCTGCCAAGCCAAATAAAGAAGAGAGTGTGCGTGTGTGTATATATGTATGTGTAGGGGGCGGAACGCCACGTCCGGTCCAAATAGATCATGAGTGTTAAGTGCGCACACGTAGGTTTCCCACCTAGAAAGACTACAATCCCGGACTCCCTCCTGCACATTTTTCTCCGATAGTCGGCCTGCAACCCTCAGCGGGAACCTAGCTTGTACCCAAGGCTGGCTGCCATGAGCCCCACGGCGCCGGTGCCAGCTCCCAGTTCCAGCACGGATCTCTCGCGCAGCACATGAGTCCCAGCAATGGCGCCCGAGAAATGCTGAGTCTCGAGATACTTGGCCAGGACGATGGCAGCGTCCCACACCACACAGCCTACGCCGCCTGAGCCGTATTGCTGGAGTCGCAGCACCGTCCCGTCCCGTTTTTCCAGCGGGCGCACAAAGCTACAAAGCGCCTCCTCCTCCGCCGCCGCCATACTCTCCCGGAGGCTGGTCTACAGGACCTCCGAAATTCCCACCCGCTGGTCCCCCAGCGCATGCGCATTGTTTGCATGTCGTCCTGCCCCCGGCGGAGGGGAATGGACTTGTTACCAGAGCAACGGAGCCATCAAAGATGTTTCTTAATCCTCAGCTGTGGAGGTCTTTGAATTTGGATGGAAAAAATTTGTTTTCTCGCTTTAGAATGTAAGCTCCCCGAGTGCAGGACCTATCATTCTTTTTTGCCTATTTTTTTTCAGCGTTTAACATGGTCCGTAGCACTCAGTAAGAATAACAACAGCTAGCATTTATATAACATTTCCTATATGTTAAGTGTTTTTTGCAAATATTCTTATTTGATCCTTATAACAACCTTGGAAGGTACACATTGCTATTTGTCATCTCCATTTTACAAATGAGGAAACAGGTAGGCAGCGGTGAAGTTTTTTTTTTAGGTCAAATTTCTTTTTTTCTTTTTTAATTAAAGCTTTTTATTTACAAAACATATGCATGGGTAATTTTTTCAACATTGACTCTTGCACCAGCCCTGAATTCAGGAGGACCCGAGTTCAAATCTAGTCTCAGATACTTATCACTTCCTAGCTGTGTGACCCTGGGCAAGTCACTTAACCCCAGCCTCAGAAAAGGAAAAAAAGAAAAAAAGAAAAAAAAAACCAAAACATTGACTCTTGCAAAACATTCTGTTCCAAATTTTCCCTTCCTTCCTCCTATCCCCTCCCCTAGCTGGCAGGTAGTCCAATATATAGTAAATATGTTTTAAAAAATATTTTAAATCCAATATATGTATACATATTTATATAGTTATCTTGTGGAACAAGAAAAATCAGATCAAGAAGGAAGAAAAAAAACTGAGAAAGAAAACAAAATGCAAGCGAACAACAACAGAGTGAGAATGCTATGTTGTGGTCCACACTTAGTTCCCAAGGTCCTCTCTCTGGGTGTAGATGGCTCTCTATCAACTGAACAAGTGGCACTGGTTTGAATCATCTCATTACTGAAGAGAGCCACTTCCATCATTTCTAGATGTCTTTATATTTTAAGCCCATTTCTTCTTCAGTATGATAGCCATAGTGTTCTTGGAAAACAGCTGTCATTTGCTTCAAGTCTTTCAGAATAAACATTTGCTTTTCAACAGTCTTGTGTGACATGGATTTGATTTTTCCCCCTTTTAATTTGTCTTGAACACTTTCCAACTTACCTTCTTAATATGTAATGCCTAGGACTGAACATATTATTCTAGATGTTCTGCCTAGGACAGAATACAGCAGGACTGTCATTACCTAAGCCATAATGCAGTGTAAGATAGTTTTGTTTGTTTTTTGACTGCTATATCACACTGCTGTCATAGTAAGCTTGGAATTCTCAAAAATCCTCTAATCTTTTTCAGATGAATTGTTTATCAAGCTATGCCTCCTACCTTTTAATTGTGAAGTTGATTTCTTTGAACCACTGTTACAGTAAGACCACTGTTACAGTCAGGGGCAGAGTATAAGAGGCAGTCGGAGGCTTATTCTGCCTGAGACAAGACTTTGAGGTATTGAGTAAGCCTCATCAACGAGGAAAAGCCTCCTCATTCTTGCTGATCATGCTCAAACTCGTGCACTCTCAGTCATGTGACCTGGGGACTATAAAAAGGGGATTGCAGAAGGTGGGGGGGGGGGAACTCGGGGGAAACTCTAGAGGGAACTCCAAGGAAGAAAGATGGGAACTCCCAAAGGAATGCTAGAGGGAACGTTAGGGGAACACGATGTAAAGAGTTAGAATAGAGACCTGTTGCTGCATATTTGAGTAACTCGGGTGTTCTGTGATGGAACCTCTAAAGAGATAGCTCTTTGATTGAAATAATCAGAGCCAGAGACGTCTGAAGACCTGGTGAAGGTGAAAAACCAGTTGACCCCCACTGAGGTAAGCAGCTGGGAGGTAATGGACCACATTTATCTTCATTCAATTTTAATTGTCAACTTTTCTAGCCTGTCAGATTTTTTTTCTTATATATCCTGATGTTTCAAGTATGGCACTTACTCTCTCTCTACCTTTGTATTATTTGCAAATCTGATATGTATGCTATCTATCCTTTTAAACACATTATTGGTAAAAATGATAAACATTATATTGCCAAGTACAGATTCCTAGGTATTCCACTGAAACTCTCAAATTAGTTTGGAATTGTTAATAATGGCTGTTCATTCAAACAGTTATGAAACTGTATTATTATGTATTATGTATATATTATTTATACATATTAAATTACATATACATATTAAATATGGCCCATATTTCTTCATATTTTCCATAAAAATATTATAATAAATTGTTAAATATTGTGCTAATATCTAGGAAAATAATATCTTCAGCACTTACCTGATCAGTTTAGTAATCTTGTACTCCCAAAACATAAAGACATTCTGGCATGACTTATTCTTAAAGCTTTGTTGACTTGTGATTGCTGCTTCTTTTTCCAGTTGTTCACTGATCATATATTCAATTTGTACATCTAAATTTCTTTTGGAAATTAAAGTCAATTTCATTAGACAGTAGTCTAGATTGTATTCTTTTCCCTTTTTAAAAAGAATCAGAACATTTGCCTTTCTCCACTCCTGTGGTATTTCCCCTGTTCTTTGTCTTTCTAATAATATTGATAATAAGTAGTTCAGTAATCATATTTGTCAGTTATTTGAATACCAACAGATTGAGCAGGTGATTTAATCTATATTAAATAGCTTCCACTATCCTAGTCACCCAGGATCACAAACTTGGTGTTATCCTTAACTAAATCCCTCATCTTGGCATATCCAACCAATTCTCATCTTGTGATTCTTCACATCTTTCAGATTTCTCTTTTTCTCTCCTCACCACTAAAATGATAATCATCACCCTAGTTTAGGCCCTTGTCAGTTCTCAACTCAACTATGGTAATGACCTCTCTGCCTTAGTTCTCTTCCCCATTCCATCTTCCTCACTAACGCCAAAGTAATTTTCCTAAAATGCAGATCTAAATATATTTCCTGTTTTATAAACTTTAATGGCTTCTCATTACCTTAAAGAATAAATATAAACTCTTTTTGCAATTTAAGTTTCTCTTTCCATTGTTTTATGAATTATTCACTTGACTTTGCATAGACTATATTCTTCAATGCCTGAAATGTACTCCATCCTTATTTCTGCTTCTTAGAATCCCTTACCTTCCTTCCTGATCCTCCATTTGATAGTTCCTACCCTACCATTACAATGCATGTATTTAGTGCATATTTATATAAGTATGTGTTGTTTCCCCCAATAAGATTAGAAGCTCCTCAAGTGCAGCAACTCTTATCTTTGTATTTCCAGTGCCTAATGCATAATAGATGCTTTCTGGTGCTCTTTGTGGATTGGTAAGTACTCCTTGATCACCTTGTTTTGAGTATCAACTGTCAGCCATTTTAGTCCTGACATTTCCAGTCCAAAGTTCATTATTTTTGACGGGGAAAAAAAGAAAAAGCAAATCTACTTCCTCTCTTTACCTCCTGTCCCCTATGAGCTGTAGATTTGTTCCCTTGTTAGTGCTCCTCTTCCTCCAGGATAGCTAAAACAATCCCTCTTCGTTAATTTGTTCTCACTAGAATTAGCTCATTCTGAGGTTTGGTCCCTCTGACACAATTCTTAAAACATTCATACTATAACCTAGCTTTGCTCCCAGATTTTCTATGTATCATTTAAAAATTAAAAGTGGCAGATGAATTCTCTGAGCATCCACAATGGCCTCTTCACACAACTGCCATTTATTATCATCATTTCCCACCGAGCTGTCAAAATTTTATTGTATTTTTCATCCCTCCCAAGGTAGAATTTTAGTCTATAAACTCCTATCTGTCCTCTTGAACTTTTTAAAGTGTGCTCTCCCAAAATTTAATCAGTATGTCAGACTGATGATATATATGAATGTATCTCTGAGCCTTCTGCTCAGAGATGCAGATTCAGAAGCGAAAGAATTTACTAACCCCAAAGTCTGTGGCAAAAAAAGGAGGTTTTATTTTTCACTAAGAGGCTTTCCTTTAGCAAGCAAATTTCTTGATGAAGAAATTTGCAAAAAATGAGTTGAGTTGGCAAAAACCTATTTTATGAGCAAATCTGAAGGCAGTTTGAATTGATTATCAGACCAGGATCTCCCAATTGAATGAAAATCACTTTGAAGGCTTTTTCAGCCTGAATGGGAGATCTGGTTTTCAGTGAAGGTGATTTGTCCTTGAATGATACTGCTTATCTCAATCTGGGATGATGTGCCTTCTTTCTAGACTCTCTGGAGCCTAGGAGACCCTGAGTCTCTCTTTCTTTGCAGATCAAAGGGGACATGATTATTTTACACAATTTTTATAGAGTTCACCTTTGTCATTTCTCCCCCCTCAAGCAGTTACCCCCAAATTCTTTTGGGGAAAAAGGGACAAAGTTCTCAGACTTCTCTAACTGCTTCGAGCTGACAAAGGTCGAAGAGCTGAGTTCATTGGGGGTTCATACCAGGAGGGGAAATATGATATCTGAAGACAGCAGCCACAGCATCCAATGGGTGTTGTGTGTCTCCATTACTTGTCCCATGATCTCCAGGCTGCAGGAGCAGTTAAAAATTCACAGCAGGAAGCCTAGAGGAAACAAATCTCACAAGCAGTTTGAAAATGCAGGGGCTGAATATGAGTAAAAAGATAATAATTAAAAGTGGAGTTAGTATAGGGGTTAGTAGAGACCATAGCCAGGAGCCCCATGCAGAAAAAGACTAAGGGGATGGGGGGGTGTAAGAAGTTTCCCATGAATGTCTGCATCCAGGCAGTTTTCTCCAAGATTCTCTCAGTTCAAAACTTGACTTTGCTTGAATTGTTAATGTACATGCAGCAAGAGGTGTTGACCAGGGTGCAGACACCTCTGCCAGAGGCTAGGAGATAATCTAAGGCCATTTGGTTATCTAAAACCATGTTAGCAAGAGAGTCCAAGGATTCTTGGATCTCCGGAGAGAATAAGAAGTTTCGTTAGCCTGCTGATTGATCTTGGCAGTCAGGTTGGAGAGAATGTTTTCAAGTTCTAAGTATCCCACCCAGAGCACTAGCATTGCAATACCTTTCTTTAAATACCACAGAACATTTTCCCAAAAGGGTGGGGACTGTGTCTGAGATGCTGGCATTATATATAGTGAAAGGAGCACTTAAGTAGCCTAAAGTACAAGACCCATGGTGCTTAAAAGGGGACAGACACCAGTAGAAAAAATTACGGGCTGAGGAGGGTTCCAGTCAAAGGCATTTCTCTTAACAGACCCCTTAGAAACATTGAAGTGGAATGGAGAACTTACTTTACAGAGAAAAGCATATCCCATAGTTGCACAGATGGTACCTGAGGACAGGTTCTGTAGAAGTCTCCTAGTTGCTTATCCCCAAGGATGATTGTAGTCATATAACATTCTATCAATCAGAATGTTAGTTTCCAAGAGGTTATGAAGAAACTTCATAGGTGCTGTAGAAGCATTGTGAGTGAGTTTGCCAAGATAATCCTGGAATGGGTACCCTACAGTTATTCTCTGGGGAGGCCCATAATCATAAGAACATCTAGTCTGTGTCCTACCTATGCAGCTAGTGCAAGTTGCTGAGGTGAAATTGTGGCAGGCTTGAGAGAGGTCACACTTGCTTGTACCAATAGTATTGGTTATACAGGTCAGTGTCCCAATACAGGGATATAAACATGGCCATTACGGGCCATGGTGACAACCATTGTCTCTATAGTGTGGTGATGTGAAAATATAAGATCTTTCCCAGCAAGAAAACAGGGGATAGTCAGGTCAAAATGATGAAGTTTAGGTTTTGGAGTTCCCTTCAATCAGGGAACCAATATGATGAGGTCTAGATTTAGGGAACCAAAATGAGATTAGGGTCCTGATAAGGTCTAGTGGCAAGTTCGAGGTTCAGGGAATCAAGTGAAGAGGTTAGGCTCCCCTACACCTCTTTGGGATTCAGCACATGGATAGGGAGTTTGGGGGAAACGCCCTTCTGGCAGTACAGAGATTCTCTGTAAAAGAAATATACAAACCCGAAAACCTAGATTGATAAGAGGTTTATTATAAGCGTTGGGAAGTCAGCCTAAGTATAAAGTTTCTAGTAGAAAAATCATGACAGGGAGGCATAGAGAAATCCTGACAGATGCAAAAAGTCTCATTAGGGAAATAAGTGAGGATAAAGAAAGAGTAGCACGAGAAGAGAATATTATTCCAGCAGGCAGAAGTTTCCTTGGCATAGCATGGCATGGCATGCTAGAACCTCTGTGAAGAGAAGGTTTTAGATTGGCTCTTTTATAAGCCTTGGCTACAAGCTGGGGGTTGCTCTTGATGGGGCTAGTGGGTGGAGTTGGCTCTATTTATCTACAAGCTGGATTTCAGCTTGAGTTGGAATTGAGAAAATCTTAAAATCTGTTACAATGGGATTGATACCTCCAGCTTCTAACTCAACCAGCTCCACCTAGGTTACAGAATGAAGTTGTTTGTCCTCAGGCAAGGTCCCCTCAGTGGCAGGGTTCAAGGAGAATTTGTCCTTCAAGGAGTTTTAGAATTTCTGACTCTCTTCAAGGATAGTTCCTCTGGGGATTAACTAGTACAAATGGGGTAGCCTACAGGGAGGAGATGGTGACATGTGGGAATGGGACCTTTGCAAAAAATACATTAAGCCACATCTGTGGACCACCTTGGGGATGTTGATGGCACCCACAACAATCCTGGACACCCCCATTACCCGCAGAGTTCCCTGATCTGACCAGGAAGTTAATACCCTACTGGTGAGGGCTCACAGAGTAAAACCACGAAAGCTGGAGAGAGAGTATCAGGAATAGAATCCTCATGATGAGGAGGGAAGGAGATTATAGGCAATTTTACCCTTCTTTCTCTAGAGTTTTTTCAGGGTTCTTACAGAAGAGAAACTTCAGGTCCTCTATGGGCTCATAGGAATATCCTGAAGTATCCGAAGGAGAGGTAATAGAAGTAGCATTTTTAATCCAAGAAATGTGAGTCAGCTGGGGAACCCTTCCAGTTTAACTGCTGTTGGAGTAATCAAAACAACCTTGTATGGGCTTTTCCACTTTACACCTAGAGGGTCAAACCCTTAAGGCTTCCAGGTTTTTAAGTACACCATAGCTCCAGGATTTACAGGGGAAGCAACCAGTAGGTTTAGGGCCTTCTGGAATGCACCAAGTGGTATAGCAAACTGAGTGACCAGGTGCTATTCTGGATCTACAAGAATGTGAGAGGTGAGGAAGGGCCTTCCATACAAAAGTTCAAAAGAGATCAGCTTAATGGTTTCCCCAGGGGCAATTCTAACTCTAAGCAATCTCAATGGGAAGATCTTTATCCAGTCCCCTAAAGTCTCTAAGCACAATTTAGTGAGAACTCACTTGAGGGTGTGGTTCATTTTCTCCACCTTCCCAGAGGCCTGGGGGTGACAGGCAGAGTAGAGATGGTAAATGATTTTAAGCGCTTTGGCTAGAGCTTGGATTACCTGAGAAGTAAAAGCTAGCCCATTATCACTCTGTAAGGAGCTAGGCAGGCCAAAACAAGTATGATCTCTTTCAGCAAGCATTTTTGATACCTCCTGAGCTTTTTCAATCCAGTTAGTGAAGGTGTCAACAAAGACCAGTAGCAATTTGAAACCTCTACAAGGGGGAACATGCATGAAATCTATTTGCCAATGCTCACCAGGGTATATGCCCCTTCTCTGAACTGGCTTCAGGAGAAGGGGAAGTTTAACAGCTTCCTCAGGATTCACCAGGGGGCACAAATTGGGCAGGCCTGGCAGACCCATTTGATTTTTTTTTTTTTTCTCATCTTGTGATCAGTGAATATGAGTCACCCAGGATTGGAAAGCATTTCTCCCCAGTGTGCAGCCTGATGAAGACGTCAAAGGTCAGTTTCCACTGACTTGCCTCTGGGATTAAGAGTGTTTGAAACTAGGCAGAAGGAGAAAAAAAGATGTATCCCCCTTTCTTCTGCAAGAGTTTTTTTTCCTGTGAACTATAGGAAGGGGTATAAGAATCAGAGAGCTGGGGGATTAAAGGTGCCATAGTCAGAAGTAAACAGGCAACAGTTTTAGCAGCTGAATCTGCAAGCCTGTTTCCCTTGGCCTGAAGCGAATTTCCCTTCTGGTGTCCTATACAAAATATGACTGAGATCTCCCTGGGTTTGAGGACAGCTTGCAACAGATGCAAAATTTCTTCTGCGTGTTTAATGGGAGAATTCTTTGCTGTCAACAGACCCCTTTCTTTCCAGATAGCCCCTGAGCATGCAAAATATGAAAAGCATATTTGGAATCAGTATAAATGTTCACTCTCATTTCCTTCCCCAGTTCCAAAGCTCATGTTCGGCCTTCTGGGCAGAGGTCCCAGGAAATAGTGGCTTAGCCTCCAGAGTGCTATGAAGAGTCACCCCAGAATAACTTGCCTTTCTTTCCCTATTTTCAAGAAGTCTGGACTCATCTGTAAACCACTCCCTGTCTGGGTTCCCAAGGAGAATTTCCCTTAAGTCAGATCTGCTGGAGTAAACAGAATCTAGAGCTTCTTCACAATTATGGATAATTCTGGTTGGGGGGTGTCAGGGAGCAGGGTGGCAGGATTTAAAATGTGGCACACTCTGAGAGGTACCTAGCAGGAGGACCTGGTGGTATCTAATAAGTCTCCCATTTGCAAGCCATTAGTGCCCTTTGGTTTCTAAAATGCTCTGGACAGGGTGAGGGGTTAAAACCTCTAACAGCTGTTCCAAGTTTAATTTTGAGGCCTCTTCAATTAAAAGGGCTGTGGCAGCCATTGCTCTGAGACAGGAGGACCATCCTAGGGAAACCAAATCCAGCTTCTTTTAGAAATAAGCATTGGGTCTGGGGTCAGATCCCAGAGCCTGAATAAGAACCCCCCAAATCTGTCCATGCCTTTCATCCACATACAAAGTGAAGTGCCCTAAGTCAGGCAGGGCAAGGGCTGGGGCAGAGGTCAGTTTGACTTTCAGGCTTTTAAAAGCCATGGCCTGATCAGGTACCTAGTCAAGAGGAAGATTATCTGGGCTTGAATAGAATCAGAGAGGTTTGGCAATAATCCCAAAATTGGGAATCTACATCCTGCAGAAGTCGACCATACCTAAAAAGGTACACAGTTTTTTTAAGGCAGGGTTTGGGAGACTTAAGATGGTTTGTTTTCTCTCCTCAGTTAGAGAGTGAGAAGTAGGGGTGAGATTGTGGCCCAAATATTATCAGATTAGCAGGCAATGTGGGCCTTTGGTAAGGAGAACCTGTAGCCTCTTGAGACTAGAAAATTTAGGGTCTTTTTGACTGCATGTAGAGACCCTTCTCTAGTGGGACTGCAGAGTAAAATGTCTTCCACATATTGAATAAGGCTACTACTGCCAGGCAGTTCCAGTTCCCTTAAATCTTTAGATAATGCCTGTCCAAATATATGTGGGTTATCTTGGAATCCCTGAGGCAGAATCATCCAACTTAGTTGGTGGGGAAGTTCATTTGGTTTCACCCATTCAAAAGCAAAGAGAAACTTCAAGTCTTTATGCAAAGGTATGCAGCAGAAGGCATCTTTAAGATCTAGCGTGGAAAACTACTTTGTATCTCTAGGAATCTGAGTGAGACTTGTATAAGGGTTAGACACAATGGGATGGCTTGGAATGAAGGCTTCATTATTTGCCCTGAGGTCCTGCACCATGAGAAACTCCCCATTTAGTTTTTTTAACAGAAAGAATTGAATTACTGCAGGGAGACTCACAGGGAATCAGAAGCTTAAACTTAAGAAATTTCTCAATCAGAGGTTGCAATTCTTCTCTGGCCTCAGGTTTAATTGGGTATTGGCATTTATGGGAAAATACACTAGGATCTCACGGCTTAATTAGGGCTGGGGAGGTGTGTGTCACTCTCCCAGAGATTCCCTGATCCCACACAGAAGAATCTATTTCCTCCCAGATTTCATAGGGCATATGGGAGGGTTTTGAAAGGAGTATAAAAAGATCACTCCAAGGTCTGAGAAGAGAGAATTGGTCCCCAACTTCACCATCAAATCTCATCCTAATAAGGAGGTAAGACAAGAAGGGATTATTCAAAAGGAATGTGCAAACCAATAAATCACCAAGCTGGCAAGACAGAGGGAAAGTTTCCAAAGTTCCAGTGTCTCCCTTCAATTCCCATTATCTTGGGTCAAGTGGGACCCAAGTGCCAGAGCAAAACTGAAAGAGAGGCCCCTGTATCAAAAATAAATTTAATAGTCTTACCTGCCACATCCAAAGCAATCCTGGGTTCGGTGGTGATGATGGAGTAAGATGGGGCTGGCAGAACCTTGGCCCTGTCACTCCTGGTCCTGAAAAGACTAGAAAGCGAAGCTTAAAGTGGTCCTCTCTCTGGGCAATCCCTTTTCCAGTGCCCTTCCTTGTTGCATTCAAAGCAAAGGTGGGGGGAAGGAGGGAAAGGTTTCTGAGGGCAGTTGCATGTCCAGTATCCCTGTTCCTTAGACCTAAAGCACAAATTCCTGTGTTTTTCAGAAATAGCAGCAGCCAAAAGTTGAGACTGCTCTTTATTTCTCACTCTGGCCCTGCAATCCTCCTATTCTGTTACTGCTCAGTCCCTGTTGTTAAAAACTTCAAAAACCACTTCTAATAATTGGGTCATGGGAGTTTGGGGCCCCAAGGCTAATTTCTGCAGTTTCCTTCATATATCTGAGGCAGATTAGTTAATAAAATGCATGCTGAGGACCACTGTCCTTCCCGGAGAAATGGGGTCCAGATCAGTGTATTTCCTTAAAGCCTCTACAAGGCAGCTCTGAAAAAGGGCAGGATTTTTCTCAGCTGCTTGGGTGATTTCCCTAATTTTGTCATATTCAACCTGCTTCTTAATTCCCCTTTTTATGCCTTCAGTGAGGCAGGTTAGGAGTTGGTCCATTCTCTATCTATCTACACTCCATTCCTGGTAGTTCTACCAGGGTCTGAGAGTGGCATGGCTATCACTCCTGGGGGTATCTCCAGAAGAGGAGGAATCAGTCATGTCATCCCCAAACTTTTGGGCCAGATCCCAGATTCTTTTTTTCTCCCCTATGTTACAACAGAGGAGATAATGATATTATCTCCTCTGGAAAGATAATATTGGAAAGTAATGGATTTAAACCCCTTAATATACTTGGTGGGGTCCTCGGAGTACCTGCCAGTTTCTCCTTAATTTGGGAAAGAACTGGCATTGAAAAGGGATCTGCACTCTAAGTGTTCCTCCCCGAGGGTTGGCAACTTCCCTCAATGGGCAAAGTTTAGAAGAAGTAGCTAAACCAAGGTCCTGAGCAGGAGCTGTAGTTGAATCAGGCTCTTGGGGAGGAGAAAGGGGAGTTCCATTCTCAATATGAGAATGGCTAAGGCATGGAGGCTGGGCAGCCTCAGAAGGAGGTGGGACAGATCAGGTTGAAGAAAAAGGGATCCCACTTCTTGTGTGAGAAGGACTTAAGAGTGGGAGCTGGGCAATCCCAGAATCCGGAGGAGAGGGGAGTCAGATATTGTGGAACCCAAAGTCCTGTTTTTGATAAGGGGGTGGTTTTGGAAGGGATTTGCAGGCCTCCTGATGAGGGTGGCAATAGAGAACAGAAGCTTCTTGAGCCCCTAAAAGAGTGAAAAAGAGGGGGTCATTTAAAAGGTGGGTTTTTATCTCCAGTTCCCCTGCTATAAATTTTACAAGTAGCATTCTGCAGTGCTGTCTTAATTTAGAGTCTTGAGACAAAGCCATGAAAGCCTGAATATAAGGAACTTCAGTCTATTTGCCTTGTCTCCAACAAAACAAGTCAAGTTCTTTAATAGTGCTGTAATTAATCGAGCCATTAATGGGCAATTTTTACTGATATATTGAGGCTAGGCAGCATTGCAAAAGTAAATGAGCTTTTTTGTGTTGAGATCTTTCAAGCCAAATTTGTCTCTTTTTTTTAAGAGACAACCCAAAAGAGAATTTTTAGGAATAGAAGAAGTAAACTGTCCCATTTTTTGCCACAAGCCCCAGGCTTTTCCAATTCTATAGCTTTTTTTGTTCTCTTTAGAGAGAGAGAAAGATAGGACAAAAACTTTCCCTGATGAAGGGGGCTTTTTGTCAAGTCCCAGGACTTTTCTGGCTGAGCATTTTCAATCAATGCTTGAGCATGGAGTCCCAGACAGCCCAAAATGTTCCTGAGAGATTGGGCTATTCTTGCTATAGAATTATCACATTGTCTGCAATTTTTTCCTAGTGTAACTCTTGGTTTAAAGGTCCAATTGTATTGACTATCTCTTCATTGGTGGAGATAGAGAGAAGCCAGATTATTCAATGCCCCTCATACCTGTGAGGGGAGTATATAGGGAGCCAAGGAGGAGTTGGTAAGAGTGGGAAAGAAGAGAGAGCTGAGTTGCCTTCTGACTTCCAGCTTTAAATGAGAAATTATGAGATTCTAATCAGGTCCACAATATTCTTGGTTTATTATATTAGATATTTTACTTCCAATGGGAAAACTCTTTCATTCTGTATTTCAGCTAAATATTATTCTATGTATATTGATTTCCATTTTGCTATCAACTTGGAGAAATGAATTTCTTTGATATTTGCTATGTGTATTCATTGTGGAACTGAAATCTGATCGGAAAGGGACCAAATCTTGAATTTATAGCTGGGAGCTCTTCTTTCCCTGTTAAGAAATAATGATCAGGAGTTTAGCTTAAATCCAAAATTACTTCCTCTATACTATAATTTAAGTGGTCAGTTAAAAATTTGTTGATTCCACAACTGATGCTGAGTGAAATGAGCAGAACCAGAAGATCACTGTACACTTCAACAACAATACTGTATGGGGATGTATTCTGATTGAAGTGGAAATCTTCAACAAAAAGAAGATCCAACTCACTTCCAGTTGATCAATGATGGACAGGGGTAGCTACACCCAGAGAAGGAACACTGGGAAGTGAATGTAAATTGTTAGCACTAATATCTGTCTGCCCAGGTTGCATGTACCTTCGGAATCTAATGTTTATTGTGCAACAAGAAAATGATATTCGCACACATGTATTGTACCTAGACTATATTGTAACACATGTAAAATGTATGGTATTGCCTGTCGTCGGGGGGAGGGAATAGAGGGAGGGGGGGTAATTTGGAAAAATGAATACAAGGGATAATATTATAAAATATATATATATATATATATATATATATATATATATATATAAAATAAAAAAAAATGTCTATTCAGGGCTTCTAAAAAAAAAAAATAAAAAAATAAACCTCTATGCATAGTTAAAAAAAAAAAAAAAAAAAATTTGTTGATTCCAGTAATCCTTCTCTCTGAGGAGAGTGGTCAGCTTCTGGCCCCAAATTCCATCTTTCTTTGCTGGCAAAAATCAAAATCTCCCTTGGAGAAGAGTAGGGGAAAGATGTACTAGAGATATCTATTCTCCATTTTACACACCTCAGGAAGCAAGTTTACCAAGCCTTTCAGTAAATTGCTCCAAGAACAGATCCCTTATTGGTTAGTTTCATTAATATGCATGTGGCAAAAATAAAACCACTTATTTAAATCTATGCCAGTTCTGTATAGTTTCTGTCGAGGGAGACTCATATTCTCAACATGCCTAGAACCAGATGTTTTGGGAGGGAAAAAACACTGGAAAATATGTGTATAAGTATCTGTATCTGTATATGTTATTAGAATCAGCTCTGAAATGTCAGAAGATGAGAGATAGGTATGGCTGAGCATGTCCATACCTATAGTACATGTCCATAATCCCTACTAATGAGTAGGCTGAGGCTGATGGATCCTTGAGATCAAGGGTTCTGAGCTGTGCTGGAATAAAACCAATCAATTAGCCCTCAAAGTGGGGGGGCACCCAACAGAAGTAAGACTTTTAAATTTAATCTGCCTTTATTAACATTTTCTCTATGACTTTCTTTAGACTAAATAATCAAAACAAGTCAAACCCTGTTTGTAGCTGAAGTGGAAATGCTCACACTAAAAATCTTTTTTTTTTCCCTTTTTTTATTTTATTAATTTTATAATTATAAAAAAATTTTTGACAGTACATATGCATGAGTAATTTTTTTTATAACATTATCCTTTGTATTCATTTTTTCAAATTTTCTCTTCCCTCCCTCTACTCCCTCCCCTAGATGACAGGCAATCCCATACATTTTACATGTGTTACAGTATAACCTAGATACAATATATGTGTGTAAATCCAATTTTCTTGTTGCACGTTAAGAATTGGGTTCCGAAGGTATAAGTAACCTGGGTAGATAGACAGTAGTGCTAACAATTTACATTCAATTCCCAATGTTCCTTCTCTGGGTGTAGTTGTTTCTGTCCATCATTGATCAACTGGAAGTGAGTTGGATCCTCTTTATGTTGAAGATTTCCACTTCCATCAGAATACATCCTCATACAGTATCATTGTTGAAGTGTATAATGATCTTCTGGTTCTGCTCATTTCACTCAACATCAGTTCATGTAAGTCTCTCCAAGCCTCTCTGTATTCCTCCTGCTGGTCATTTCTTACAGAACAGTAATATTCCATAATATTCATATACCATAATTTACCCAACCATTCTCCAATTGATGGGCATCCATTCATTTTCCAGTTTCTAGCCACTACAAAAAGAGCTGCCACAAACATTTTGGCACATACAGATCCCTTTCCCTTCTTTAGTATTTCTTTGGGATATAAGCCCAGTAGTAGCACAGTTTGATAACTTTTTGGGCATAATTCCAGATTGCTCTTCAGAATGGTTGGATTCTTTCACAGCTCCACCAACAATGCATGAGTAATGCATCAGTGTCCCAGTTTTCCCACATCCCCTCCAACATTCATCATTATTTGTTCCTGTCATCTTAGCCAATCTGATAGGTGTGTAGTGGTATCTCAGAGTTGTCTTAATTTGCATTTCTCTGATCAATAGCAATTTGGAACACACTTTCATATGAGTGGAAATAGTTTCAATTTCATCATCTGAAAATTGTCTGTTCATATCTTTTGATCATTTATCAATTGGAGAATGGCTTGATTTCTTCTAAATTAGGCAGTTCTCTCTATATAGAAAACAATACCTTTAAAAGTAAAATTAATCAAATGGAAAAAGAGATACAAAAGCTAACTGAAGAAAATTATGCATTAAAAACTAGAATGGAGGGGTACCAAGTTGGTGCAGCAGCCCTGAAGTCAGGAGGACCTGAGTTCAAATCTGGCCTCATACACTTAACAATTCCTAGCTGTGTGATTCTGGACAAGTCACTTAACCCCAATTGCCTCAGCAAAAAAACAAAAACAAAAACAAAACCTAGAATAAAGCAAATGGACACTAATGACTCTATGAAACATCAAGAATCAGTCAAACAAACTCAAAAGAATGGAAAAATGGAAGAGAATATAAAATACCTCATTGAAAAAATAGCCACCCTGAAAAACAGATTCAGGACAGACAATATAAAAATTATTGGTCTACCTGATCCACTAACAACAACAAAAAAGCTTGGATAGCATGCTTCAGGAGATCATCAAGGAAAACTGCCCTGGAACCAGAGGGCAAAATAGTCATTGAAAGAATTCATTGATTACTTCCAGAAACAAGGAAAACCCCCCAAAAACATGGTGTCAAAACTCCAGAACTTTAATCTCAAGGAAAAAGTGCTGCAAGCTGTTAGAAAATAAAACAAAACAATGTAAGTATCAAGGATTATCCAGGATCTGGCATTTTCTACCAGGATTGAAAGGCTTATGCCAGGGGTCCTCAAACTATGGCCCGTTTATGTGGCTCGCCGGGTTATGGCAAAATCAGACTGGAAGTGACTTTCTACCTAAACTCATGTTAGCAACGCACACTTCTGGTACTGGGCTGAGGCTGCAGAGACAGAGTGTAAGGTGATACTGAGGTGAGGTGAGTTCTCAGACCGGCGTGTATGGTGTGGGGAAAGGTGAGAGATGGAGAAAACGGAGAACTGACAGCCCACAGCCTTGTAAAGTAACAGAAGCCACCCCAATAGACAGGCGCAGGGATGTACAATGCATGCTGCACATGTCACAGCCGCTGCAGGGGGAATATATGGGCTGTGTCTGGCGTGTGGGTATAGTAACAGTTAGTACTACAAGTCCCAGCTTGACTCTATCATTGTCATTATGCTGTAATGACAATGTAACGGCTTCCTCTCTAGCGCATGTTGCGGTACTGACTGCTATTGTCACCCAGAGTGAGGCTCCTGGTACCAGGCCGTAGCCCTGTATCCATAGTGCCCTCATGTCTGGCTGTTGTGGTCATCAGTTTTATCATTGTGTGTATGTTCTGTAGTTTCATAAAGAGATGGAATATTGCTAGCATATGTCATCACCTTATAATCACTGGGGGTCTGACCTTAGTGCCCCCCCCACTTATCCTGAATATGAGGGGGCACAGAGCTTGTGTACTGCTTCATCCCCCTCCAGATTCTTAAGGTCCCCATACATGTGTACAGCTTCAAGTCACATGATGACCTCCCCCAGAAGCCCCAATATACGATTTCACTGAAGCTCATTCTGCACATATCGCGCAGTTATGTACACATATGCACAGTCTTGCCTGCGATTATGATAAATTACAAGTACAGCACGTATGATCATGCAGTGCTGGGTCATGAGAATTGATCCCAGGATTCAGAGGAAGCAGGGCATTTGGGAGGGCCGCCTGAGTGGTGACTTGTGTGCAGTGAGGGTCTGAAGCAGGAGAGAGAGTGCAAGAAACCGAGGCATCACAGCACAGAGCTTGGAGGAAGTCGGGCATTGCAGTCTGTCTCTGTGTGGGCAAAGTTATTGCTGGTATATTGTTTTTGTAGCTCTGTAAAGATATATATATATATATATATATATATATATATATATATATAGGTATTTTACTAATAGCAATTTGGAATCCCTTAGAAATAATGATGTCAAGTAGGATATTCAAAGAACAATAGACTTATGATTACTTTTTCATACAGTACAAGGAAAGAGCTGTATGTCTGATATGTCAGAATATAGTGTCTGTGTTCAAAGAATATAATTTGTATCGACACTATGAAACTCAACATAAAGATAAATATGATTGTTTGGTTGGAGAAGTGAGAAAAGATAAAATGTGAAAACTGAAAAATACATTGACAACTCAGCAAAATATTTTTGTGAAGCAGCTAAATATTTCATCACTGCGAGCAAGTTTTCAAGTTGCCAAGCTAATAGCACGCACTGGCAGACCATTTGTGGAGGGAGAATTTGTTAAAGAATGCCTTCTTTCTGTTGCCAAAGAGATGTGTCCAGAGAAGGCTGATTTATTTAGTACAGTGAGTCTTTCAGGACCTACAATTACACGGAGGATTGAAGACATGGGAGACAATCTGCATCAGCATTTACAAAACTCCACAAAAAAAAATTTCTTATTTTTCCTTGGCACTCAACAAAAGCAATGATGTTTGTGAATCTTCACAACTTCTAATTTTTATTCATAGGACGAATGATTATTTTGAAGTCATAGAAGAGCTTGCTGCACTGCAAAGTATCAAAGGAACAACTACAGGAGAGGATATCTATGAAATGGTTTGCCAAACTATCAATGGTTTGGAGCTGGACTGGGCTAAACTAGCCAGAGTGACAACTGATGGTGCCCCTAGCATGGTGGGGTCTAAGAAAGGAGTAATTGCTTATATTAACCAAGAGATGGACAAACAACTATTCTCATCCAATAGCCATACACTGCTGTGCTGTGTAGTAAATCACTGAAGTGGGACTGTTATGTAAATTGTGGTATCTTGTGTTAACTTCCTTAGAGCTAATGCAATAAATCACAGACAATTTCAGGAATTTCTGTCTGAGCTAAATGTTGAGTATGAAGATGTTCTATACCACACAGAAGTCTGTTGGCTGAGTCGAGGGAGAGTTTTGAAATGTTTCTATGACTAATTTCCCCAGATTACAACTTTTCTGCTTTCAAAAAACAAAGAAGTACCAGAGCTCAATGATGCAGAATGGAAATGGCACCTTGCCTTTCTGACAGATGTAACAGAGCTACTCAACAATTTCAATATGCAACTTCAAGGAAAGGGGAAGCTCATCTGTGATATGCAATCACATGTCAAAGCATTTGAAGTAAAATTAGGCCTCCTCATCAAACAAGTGAAGGAGGAAAACTTCTGTCATCTTCCCACAACTCAAAATCTGTTAGCAGAAAAACCACTGATTGCATTCCCAAACAAAACATGTGTGGATTCATTGGAAAAATTGCAAAAGGAGTTCCAATTTAGATTTAAAGAGCTCCTGTTCATCTCCTGAACAGGACATACAGCTTTTCCCATGTTCTATTGACATCGAAAATGTGGATACAATTTACCAAATGGGACTGGCTGAACTGAAGAATTGTGACTCTCTGAAAGATGCATTCAAGTCAAGCAGCCTTCATAACTTCTATGCATCTCTTCCCTCTGAGACATATCCTCATCTCAGAAACCATGCACTCAAAATGGCAACCATCTTTGGCAGCACTTATGTCTGTGAATAGACTTTTTCTAGAATGAAACATTTGAAATCTCCAACCAGATCAAGACTAATGGATGCACACTTGCATCACTTGTATCACTTGTTATGACTAGCATTCTGATATCCTAAAATATAAATTCTTTTATCCTTATCAAATATTCTGATAAAGAGAGAGGGGTGTTTTTGCAGGATTGAGCAGAACAATTATAAACTGAGGCAGAACAATTAGGGAAACCAAGGCAGGACAATAAAAGAGAACTGTGGCTTAACAAGATTAAATTGTTTACATCCCTATAAGGGAAAATAGTTGTAATTCTTGAGAACTGTATCTTTTATTAGGGCAGTTAGAGGGGACATTCAAAGAGGATGTAGATATAAATTCACTCTGATGTTTTGAAATAAAAGAAAAAGATATTAAGGGGTGGAAAAAGGATTATACTGAGAAAAGAGGAAAGAGGAGATAAAATGGGATAAATTAGATCACATAAGAGACACAAAAGACCTATTACAATAGAGAGGAAAAAGGGAGAGGAATGAATATTGAAGCTTAATCTCATCAGTTTGGGTTCAAAGAAGGAATAACATTCACTCCCTTGTCAAATTTTATCTTACCCTATAAGGAAGTAGGACAAAAAAAAAAAAAAGGGAAAGGGGCTGGATAGAAAGGAGGACAGAAACACTAGGAGAAAGGGGTGAGAGAAGAGACAAGAGCTGGGGTAGGATGAGGGAGGATAAATGGTCAAAGGATATGAACAGACAATTCTCAGATGATGAAATTGAAACTATATCCACTCATATAAAAGTGTTCCAAATCACTATTGATCAGAGAAATGCAAATTAAGACAACTCTGAGATACCACTACACACCTGTCAGATTGGCTAAGATGACAGGAACAAATAATGATGAATGTTGGAGGGGATGTGGGAAAACTGGGACACTAATGCATTGTTGGTGGAGTTGTGAAAGAATCCAGCCATTCTGGAGAGCAATTTGGAACTATGCCCAAAGAGTTATCAAACTGTGCATATCCTTTGATCCAGCAGTCCTACTACTGGGCTTATATCCCCAAAAAATACTAAAGATGAGAAAGGGACCTGTATGTGCTAAAATGTTTGTGGCAACCCTTTTTGTAGTGGCTAGAAACTGGAAAATGAATGGATGTCCATCAGTTGGAGAATGATTGGGTAAATTATGATATATGAATGTTATTGAATATTATTGCTCTGTAAAAAATGACCAGCAGGATGAATACAGAGAGGTTTGGAGAGACTTGCATCAACTGATGTTGAGTGAAATGAGCAGAATCAGAAGATCACTATACACTTTAACAACAATACTGTATGAGGACGTATTCTGATTCAACATAAAGAAGATCCCACTCACTTCCAGTTGATCAATATGGACAGAAACAGCTACAGCCAGAGAAGGAACACTGGGAATTGAATGTAAACTGTTTGCAGTACTGTCTTTCTCCCCAGGTTACTTATACCTTCAGAATCCAATTCTTAACGGGCAACAAGAAAATTGGATTTACACACATATATTATATCCAGGTTATACTGTCTGTAACGCATTTAATATGTATGTGATTGTCATTTAGGGGAGGGAGTCGAGGGAGGGAGGGTTAAATTTGGAAAAATGAATACAAGGGATAATGTTATTAAAAAAATTGCTCATGCATATGTACTGTCAAAAAAATTTATAATTACAAAATTAATAAAAAAAAATTAGTTCTTAGAATGCCAGTATGAGAGTAGATATACAAGAGGTAATACTTACTTGTTTTTTCACTTGCTCCTGAAGTTCCTTAAAGAGCTGAAATATGTTAGAAGCTACAAATTTTATTTGGGCTGTGGCAATTCTTTGTACCATAAGCTGAATATAATAAACTAAATAAGATATTATATGTACATCTCCTGGATAAGTAAGAGCTAGTATAATTGCATACAACTCATTCTGCTGAGTTGGACTGAAAGGAAGTTCTGACTATTCTTTTTATAGTTAAGTCATGAGACTATATGGCACAAATGTTATGTTTGGATGCATCTGTAAAAATGGTTGCTCCTTTAAGAGGAACCTTAGAAACCTTTTCTTTAAAAATCCATGGCCAATTATGTAATAGCTGGGTTATCTTTAAGTGGGACTCATGTGTAAAATTTGGAGTTGTGACCAATAAAATTTGCCACTCTGGGATGGTTTCACAGCAAACGCTAATTTGTACATTAATATAGAAGGTATATATCTTGTTAAGTCCTATCCCAGATAATTGTATTACCCACTTAATGGCCTTTAACCATTCTAGCCATTAACTGATTCTAGCCACAAGGACTAGGTAAGGCTTTGGTCTTCTTGTACTTGGAGGGTCACCCACTCAATCACCCTGTCTCCTTGAAGAAGGAATTGCTGTGGGTGCCTCTTTTGTAGTAAAAACTGATATTTCCAAGGGCTTTTGAGTGACTCTTCAACCATATTGGATAAAACCAGTTCAAACTTTCTCAGAGCCTCTTGGGCTTCTTTTGTAAGCTGGTGTGGTGAGTCTAAAGCAGGGTCTCCCCTTAAAATATAATGGCTGTAATCAATAAGTAGTTAAGACTAACACTGTTTGCATCCATTGGATATCTCCAATCAATTTCTGAAAGTCATTTAAGGTGTTCAACTTATCTGTTCTTAAAGTTTTTTTTTACTGTAAGTACCTTGGGATATGCTTCATATCCTAAATATTGAAAAGGAGCATGTCTTTGATTTTTTTTTTCTGGGGTTATATATAAAATAGGTAGTTTCTTAGAGTTTCTATTTTCTTTTGTAGACATGCTTCTAACATTTGCTCCTCAGGTGCACATCCTAAGATATCATCCATGTAATGTAATAACATAACTTGTGGAAATGTTTTTTTTTACTGGAGTAAGAACAGCAACCACATACATTTGACACATGGTAAGGCTATTTTTCATTCCCTGTAGCAAAACTGTCCACTCAAATCTTTTATAAGGCTCAAATTAACACCAGGCACTGAAAAGACAAATCTTTTCATATTCCTCCTTATTCAGAGGGATAGAATAGAAACAATCCTTAATGTCTATAATCCAAAGAGGCCATTCCCTAGACAAGTTAGTAGGAGATGGAAACCCAGGCTGAAGAGCTCCCATTGTCTCTATTTGTTCATTTACTTTTCTCAAATTAGTTAATATCCTCCATTTTCCAGATTTCTTATTTACAGCAAATTCAGGGGAATTCCAAGGACACAGAGAAGGTTGTAAGTGTCCTTGGTCAAGTTGCTCCTGTACTACATCTAATAAGGCCTAGATTTTTTCACTGGTTAAGGGCCATTGTTCCACCCACTGGTGTCTATTGAATAGGAACAAGTAAGAGTGCTGGCAGGCCTGCAACAGTGGTCCTGCCTTAAAAACCAAAATGCTCAATAGTAATCCTAATTGCAGTAAAAAGTCTCTTCTCTTTTGCCTTGCCTGGGGAAACAGGAAGGGAAATCTGGACTGGAGGGGCTGACCCCTCCCACTCCTTCTTCTGCCCATGAAGGAGACTGGAGGGAGGAGGATCTGGAAGCAGAGGATACCCCAAGGGTGCATGCATGGCTTTAAGTGGAAGTGAAGATGGGCTGAGAAACAGAGAAGCACCACATTGCTCAAATTTCTCAGTGCAATTGCCCAAGTGTCCATGCTCCTCAAACCTCCTACAGCAGTAACAAACAATATAAATCAACAAAATACTAAAGAAGACCTCCTTAGCTCCATCCCACATGTTGTAGCCTCCAGGACTACCTACACTAATCCTCTGCTTGTTTTTTTTCTTCATTCTTTCATGTTTGACACCCCACACTAAAAGCTTTTTTTCTTTTGGGGATTTCTTAAAGGCAATTTTATTCCATTGTATTCAGTTGCCCTCCCACTACCTTCCACATCTCTGGCTCCAAACTCTTTTCCTTGGAAAGCCAAGATGTACACTTCTGAGCATCTGAGAACTCAGTGATCTGCTTCTGAGTTACCAACAAATCTTGTTTCTCTACTAACCTAAGTCTTCTTCATACTTTCCTTGGGAGGGAAGCTCTTTTGTTAGTATTTGCCCCATTATAGCTGAAAAACAAAAATGACTAGATTAGTCCATAACAAATCTTCCCGCTTGTCTGTCTTTATACTTATCCTATTCCTAGAGATGGGGACCCCTCCTCTGAACTCACTGATTTCATCAGTCAAGCTTCTGTGTACCTTACATTCTAAGGCCCCATGATGTATCCAGACTAGCTCTCTGGAGGATCTCAGTACCAGTCCAAGTTCTTGGTCTTAGGACTGAAGAGGTGGGACTCACATGGATGGTCAAGCATGGAGTCTATTTATTCCAAATTCTTTCAGCCTTATATACCCTAATTCCTTTACATAACTATAGCATACTGCACATGTACTTACTACCTACTGCACATGTGGAACCACATAAATAACTTGCTATTGTATGACTTTTTGCCACTTATCTCTCTACTTCAATTACAACACAGGTTGTCACAACCTCCTGACTTCTCAGGAAGGCTGAGAGCCCTTAGGAGAGATGGGGAGCTATACCAGACATTGTCAGCAGGTTCCCTCTGGGCTGAAGGATCCACTATCTGTGACTCTCTACACTTAGCATAGTAGGTAATTTAATAAATATTTATTGAATGATTGGCAAGGAATGAGTTGCCCGAGTTATAAGACCCTATGAAAGTAAGTTCTCTCTTTATATGCAAAATTTATAAGATTATATGTATAGCAGGGAACATAATTGGGAGATCATGTAGTGTACTTTCTCATTTTTGACAGGTGAAGAAATCAAGGCCTAGAGAAGTTAAGTGATATACTCAAGGTTATTAAGATAGAGGCAAAACTGCAATTTGAACTGAAGTTCTCTGACTTCTAATATCTCTTTCTACCTTACCATTACTGTCCTACAAAAGAAAATCATCTACTTATCCTCTTTTGTTTACCCTTTATCCAACAGTGCATTTGATTTTGCTTGCTAAGACAAAAACACACTTGAATGTTGAAACTTCCTATCTCAAAGAAAAAGACCTTCTATCAAATAAAAATATTGTTAATTTTGCCAACTTTATGTAACTTGGATAACAAAATTGCTGATAATTAACTTCTTATACATATTACAACATTTATATAACTATTCTCCCTTTTGGCTCATCTATCTTTATGAAGAAAAGACATTTTAAAAATCTCTGAAAAATTAAGACTGAGGTGATTTATTAATCTTGTTAAGAACTCTGATGCAAAGCATAGTAAAAGACCATAGATCAGTAAATAAACCATGGCTTTTGGCCACTTAACAAGTGCTGCTATAGTAGTACTACCATTAAAACAGATTCATTCACAATTTGAATAAGGTAGTCAAAATAATAAGAGAAAAGGTTTATTCACTTTTCTATATCAAAAGTTAATAAAGTTGACTTAAACACTACCAATCTTCAAAAGGATTTTTAAAAATTACAATTAAATCCAATGAGATTCAGAGAATAGATTATTAGGTTTTGAAAACAAGTCATGGTTCCTATTCCACAGAAAACTTTCCTTTGAATGGTATGAATTTGCAAAGCTGCAGACTTCATTATAGGCCTTGAGTCACTTAAATTTACATAGGTTATTATTATCTGTAAATATACAATATAAACAAAATTGCACATACATGGCATGTTAGCTTTGTTCTTCAAAAAAAAGGCAACTCATTAATTAGCTAAAGATAGTTTGGCTGACAAAACAAAAAGGCACATCTGAAAAAGATTCATGCTAAAGATACAAAGCCTTTGTATCTTCTCTTCCCACTCCCCCACAATGGGTGGGTAATCTTTGTTCACATTCTGCCAAAACAAAATAAAGAGAGTACATTCTGATATCTTTGTTTTAATTTTCATTCCATTTTTCCTTTTAGTCACCAACCATAAAAATGGCATTTAAGACATGACATTCAAGAGTTTGAGCACATGTAGGAGTTATTCACAACATTCCTAGATACAAATAAAACTAGAAAGTGAGTAGCCAGAAAGTTTAAAAAGGAGTAAAACTATATCCCTATACTAGTGTAAATTCATTTCCTTAAAAAGGTCTCTAGAAGATAAATTTGAAGAATTCCTGAAATGCACTTTCTCTCCAGTGCAAACAATAGTTAAGTTAATTTAATGTACAAACATATATTACAAAATACAAATTTTTTATACTGGCCTAATCACTGGTAGCACTGAAGATCCAAGACACAGTCACCTGAAGGACTTTGTGCTTTAAAATAATTTTATTTTCCCAATTTTTGAAAGCTCTTTCATCAGTAGCAATTTTATAAGAGAATTATTTGCAAAACTACTAAAATCCCTTGTCTTGTTTTGAATAAATAAAAAAAGGAAGTTTACAAATACAATTCCAGTGTCAATGACTAAATATGGCTAAGGTCACTGAGGAGTTTCTGCATGTTCTAACAAGGAAAATCTGTACACCGGACAAAGATCTCTTTTGTAAGTCTTTGGTGGCAGTTTTGGTAAGTGAGGACTTGAATTCTGTCTTGGTGGGATAGGGGGAGCTTGAGAATGAGCAAGATTATTTTGACTGGAACTGAGCACACAGCGATGTGGCACCCTTGGAGAGGGTGTGCTTGGAGGAGTATTTGGTGAGTTTGGACATGTACTGGCTTCCCGAAACCATTCTGGATCTCTGTGAGTGTGTCCCATTGGTGGTGGCTGAAAATTAAATGGATAGTTTATAAAATGTTCAGGAGGCCGAAGAGGTACTGGTAGAGGAGTCTCAGGAAGAGGATCTCGTGGAGGTGGTGGTGGTAGGCTAGGCAAAGGCCCTTCAAATGGACCACTGTAAGCAGAAACTCGAGGCTTTATCTTTGGAGGTGGTGGCTGCCTTGGTGGAATAGCAGGAGGATCATCATCATATTTCATATTTCCCTCAAAAGTTTAAAAAAAAAAAAGTGATAAATCTTATCACTCATTTGTAAAGACATAATACTTGTTGACCAGACTATTTATATCTCTGCTATATAGAAAAATACTTCAAAAGATAATTCTATCATGTCTTAAAAATTAAAATGTGATGGAATGTGTTTTTAAACAATGAAATCATAGATCTGAACTTCTATTGCTTTCCTAGCCTTCCTTCATCCTTTCCAAAATGTGGTTTAAATATCAGAGTTGTGATTACCTTATAGGATAAAAAATAAGAGATTTTCCTATGTGGCTTTACAAATCTGAGAATATATAACCTTATATCCAACTATCTTGACTTATTTATGAAGACTTTTAATTGAGATGAACTATTGTCACAGAACCAGCACAGAAATAAACATAATACACAAAATTCAAGAAAAGGTAAGGACAAAGTCCAGGATTCTGCTACTAGGTATCTAGAGTTATAATTTGGAAATTTTTGTAATTTATAACTCAAGCCATCTGTATCTCTAGCTGATAGAACTAATACTCTTTTGGGAGTCAGGGGATTGTCAGTTGGGGAGCCACCAAGTTGTAGCCAATTAATTCTGCAGAAGTGAGTTGGTCTTCAGATATGTCTGGGGAGCTGGATTATGACAAGCATGTTCTGTTGGAGGTTGAGAAGGACACATATGAATAATGGATTTCTTAGCCAAACTCAAAAACTTTAGGATTCCAACCAAAGATTCTAAAGGTTAATAAAAATATATAATAAAAAATTTCAAAACCATAACTGATAATATACCGAGTCAACAGATATTTATTAAGTGCTTACTATATATAAAACATGGTGCTAAACACTGAGAATAGAAAGGTAAAAACTTGGGCCTTGTACTCAGGGAGGTCATATTCTAATGGGGAAGGAAATATGCAAACTATTACGTACACAGAAGATACATATAAGATAAATTGGAGATTGTTTCAAAGGAAAGGCAGTAGTACTGGAGAGGAAGAGGAAAAGACCTCTTATAAAAGGTGGCACTTGAGATCAGTCTCTTAAGAAATCAGAGACGACAGAGAACATTCCAGGTGTGAGGAACAGTCAAAGAAAAGGTACAAAGACAAAAATGAAATTTTGGGGAGCTATGTCTTATTGGAGAAATAACTTGTACATAAATAACTCTATATACAAAATATTTAAATATATATATATAAATAAATATTTCTTTTTTTTTTTTTTAAACTAACTATTTCTGAAACAGTATTTATAACCACTGAAAGGATCAGTGAACAGCTCATAAAGTAGTAGAGTCAAATTCAAATAGAAATGGGTACCACTAATCCATACATAAGCAGTTCCTGTGGTCATATGCTAACTTAGTTTTAAAATGTAATGTTAACTATGTTACTTATTTTGTTACATATTTTACATTTTAATCTGCTTCACATTGCATTAGAGAGTATTGTGGGCCCATGCATCAATTTATCTGACACCTCTAAGAAAGAAGATGATAACTGAGCAAAGTTTTGAAAAGAAACAAGAGGTGAGGTGGGGATGCAGTCTAGGAATGAGAGGGAAAGCCCATGCAAAGGTACAGGGATGGGAAATGGATGGTTACTTGAAGGAAAATAGCCAGAAGCCTAGCTTGGCTGTTGAGTGAGTTGCAAAGGTCAGGCAGGGCTAGATTACAAAGGGCTTTCTTTGCTTAGTTATAGAGTTTATGGACAGGAAGAATACTATGGTTAGATCTACACTTTAGGAGAGATAGGAGACATGAGGCAGGGAGAATGATAAGAAGTTACTGCAAGAGTCTAGGTGGTGGTCATATTAGTATGAAGAAGGGAAAAGATGCAAGAGATACTATAGAGGAAGTACCAATCAGTTTTCACAACTGACTAACTAGGTAGTAAATAAAAAATAAGGAATTGAAGATGACACCAAGATTTTGAATCTATGTGACTGGACAAAGGATGATATCCTCAAAGAAATAAGGAAGCTTGGAAGTGGGATGGGTTTGAGGAGAAGAATAATGAATTCTGATTTTGTCTTGTTATAAGATTATTGGTCTTGCTGAGCATGTCTTTGTTTGGCATATCTCATTTGAAATATCCAATGGACAATTGGAGATGTAAGACTGAAGCTCAAGAAATAGGCAAAGGCTATATATATTCAGAGTCATTTTTGTAGAGATGATAGCTGAAAACACAGGAGCTGATGGTACCAGCTGCCATCAATCAACTTATCACATTAGCTTCTAAAGTCTTTCATAACCTAGCCAAAACCAACCTTATTCAACTTTACATAATACTACCTTTTCCATGCTCTATAGCCAAGCTGGCACAGAGGTTAAGAATATAGAGAAAGAATAGAAGAAAATCTAGGACAGGACTTGAGGCTATATTCTCAGTTTGGGAAAATGAAATTGATAAAGCAATTTATCAATTGATAAAGGAATGATAAAGGAACATTATAAAGGAAAAAAAATACAGTAAGTTTAAAAAAGAGAGACTGAATAAGATAGGAAAGTCAAGAGAGCATGAATATCCAAAGAGGATAAAACTATACAGGAAAAGATTGTTAACTATGTCAAAATGTTGCAGAGGTGAACCAAAAGGGTTAGAATTGAAAGAAGGGCAAGTAACAGAGCATCAGTAACTTTAAGGGGAAGAGTTTTTAGCTGAGTGATGTAGAAAATTGCAAAGAGATGGCAAATGAGGGGAAAGAAGAGAAGAGGTAGTGAAAAAAAACAGGTATTGATACCTTTTTCTAGCTTTCTGTCTTTGTTAGGGAAGAAAACTAGTAGAAGCTTGAGGGCATGTTGTTGTTTTCTCTTAAGACATTCAAGAGATTTTGACATGTTTGTAGGCAGCAGGAAAAAAAACCCCCACTATATACACCCATATAGAGATATAAATGTATGTTTGTATATGTGGAGGGGAGAGGTGAGAGAGAGAGAGAGAGAGAGAGAGAGAGAGAGAGAGAGAGAGAGAGAGAGAGAGAGAGAGAGAGACAGAGACAGAGAGAGAGAGACAGAGACAGAGACAGACAGACACAGAGAGAGAAAGAAAGGGGGAGGGGAAGACAGGGGGAGAGAGAACAGGAGAAGGAGAGAAGAGGAGAGGATGAGAAGGAGAGCAGAGGATGAGAATGAGAATAATTATTGTGGGGGACAATCTGCTCCAGAAGAAGACAGGAACAATGTTAGTCTTAGTGGAAGAAGATTCAGAGACTGAATGAAGTAAAGGAGAAAATAAGGGCTGATATCAAGGGTTGATAAGATGCTAAGATTATGCAAAGAGAGTTCATGGCAAATGGCCTCTACTTTTTAAGTAAGTTATGAAAAGCAAAGTCTTCAGAAAAAAGGGAAGGAGAGAGGGGATAGGATGGAAAGTTTGAAGAGAGAAAAGAAGGTCTAGAGCAAGTTCTGTATAACACATTCTCTGTATTAGCAGTGTTTTGAAAATCAAA